>NC_139570.1:39892759-42292759 GCF_965112155.1 Podarcis liolepis | reverse complement strand
CTGCATGGGTATAATCTGAAGCAAAGCAAATTTCAGTTCGCATATTGTTTCAGAAAGTGTGGATTAGGTAAGTTTGCCCACATAAACTGAATTCAAATTTCTCTACCAAGCCAATTGGTGGGCAAACCATCTTTCAGCTGTTCTTGCTGCTGAGGAACACCAACAGGGCTAACCTGTTGATGGACAGACACCCCCCAGATGTTCCTTCTAAACTTGTACAGTCATACCTCAGAAGTCGAACAGAATCCGTTCCGGAAGTCTGTTCGACTTCCAAAAAGTTCGGCACAGCTTCCGATTGGCTGCAGGAAGCTCCTGCAGCCAACCGGAATGTGCAGAACCTGCGGCGGATATTTGGGTTCCAAAGAATATTCACAAACTGGAAGACTCACTACCAGGTTTGCGGAGTTCAAGAGCCAAAACCTTCGACTGTAGTTGGGAAGTCTGTTTTTTGGCTGTTGCTATTCTTTGGGCCCCTCTTCAACAAATGCACTTCACAGGGACATAGAAAGATGCCAAGTTAAACCATTGGTTCCTGTCTACAGTGATTGCAAGTGACTCTCCAAGGATTATCGGAGGGTTATCTTCCACTGCTACCTGGAGGTGCCAGGGATTGATCCTGGGACCTTCTGCATGAAGAACAGATGCTCTATTGATGAGTTATGAGCTAAAATGCCCATATTAGCTTCCTCCTCGCTATACTGAACAAAGAACCGACAAGCTTCCCACATTAGCTCTTCTCCTTTAGCAATATCTACTTTCAGCCACATCTAGCTGCTGAATTCCTTTTTTTCTTTTATCCGCTTTGCAATAAAAATGGCCCTTTCCCCCCCCCTCCCGCCCCGTATGTCAGCCCGTCTAATTTTTCACTCAATTTGTAATTAACAAGAACATTCTTTCTGGCACCAGCTGGGAGATGAATATCAGCACATAAAAGTTATTATTATATATTTTTTTAAAAAGCTAGACTGAAAGCATTTCTCTACAAGCAAACTAATGGTTCCCCTTCTTTTGTGGGTGGGTCTGGTTATAAAAGGATGGTGGCACCCACACCCACACCCCACTTAGCCCCAAATGAAATAGGAAGCATATAATATCAAACTGTCTTATTGCTTCTGATGTTTGATTCTGAAAAAGAACAGAAAGCTCACAAACCAAGAGAGTCTCTTCTCTAGTTTGAACCTTACAAAAGAGGTAAGTTTTTTGTTTGTTTTTGCTTTGTTTTTTTGTTTGTTTGCTTTGCTTCACACATGTGCCTTGCTTTGACTTCAATGCCTCTGGCACCATATAGATGTTACTTCAATTTGCCCCACATGTATAGGTTGGTATTTGGGGACACTCACTGAGCACTTGGTTCCTGCCCTCATCTTTTCCCTGCCCTTCTGTAAACTCTATATTTGTAGGTAATAATGCTTCTGAATGCCAGTTGCTGGAATCTGCAATGGGGTAGAGTGCTCTTGTGCTTTTGGGTTTCCTGCAGGCATCTGGTTAGCTCCTATATATACAGTGGTACCTCGGGTTACGTACTTAATTCGTACCGGAGGTCTGTTCTTAACCTGAAACTGTTCTTAACCTGAAGCACCACTTTAGCTAACGGGAACTCCTGCTGCTGCCGCGCCGCCATCGCACGATTTCTGTTCTCATCCTGAAGCAAAGTTCTTAACCTGAAGCACTATTTCTGGGTTAGCGGAGTCTGTAACCTGTAACCCGAGGTACCAATGTGTGTGTGTGTGTGTGTGTGTGTGTGTGTGTGTGTGTGTGTACAAACACACACACACATATACATATCCAGTGGTATGGGTAGGCAACCTAAGGCCCAGGGGCCAGATCCAGCCCAATTGCCTTCTCAATCTGGCCCGCGGACGGTCCGGGAATCAGCATGTTTTTACATGAGTATAATGTGTGCTTTTATTTAAAATGCATCTCTAGGTTGTTTGTGGGGCATAGGAAATCGTTCATCCCCCCCAAAAAAAATATAGTCTGGCCCCCCACAAGGTCTGAGGGACAGTGGACCGACCCCCTGCTGAAAAAAATTGCTGACCCCTGTCCAATGGGGAAAATGGCAGGGCATCATATGATTATTGTATCAGTGAGTCTGAATATTCTTTTTGAAAAATCCAAGAAGCTATCTGTTCATAGTTCCCCTGGGTTAGCTCCCCAATCTGAGATGATGTCAAGGTTCAGGGCCAGAGTAATCCCAGAGCTTTACTTACACAGAGCAGTAGTGAGCCCCTCTGGCTGGTCATAATGCACAATGGCAACGCACAGGGTGTTGAGAGCCACAACACAGAGAACCATCCAGTAGAAGCTCTGCGCTTTCACCATGCGCCGGATGAAGAACCGGAACATCTTCTCTTTCCTACGGAAGTAGGAGGAACTCTCATTCTTGCCGCTCTTCAGGCTGGCCCGGGCAAATGGTGAACCTGTGAGCAATGGAAAGATACAAAGCTTTGAGCAGAGCTGAGAGACCTTTCTTCAGGCCACCAAGGCTGCACTACCCCAACCCAGATACACAGGAACCTGCTCAACTATCTGGATATTGGGTGCCATTGGTTTGATTTGAATTAATTTTATAATGAATGATTTTAGAGTGTTGTGTTGTGTTGTGTTGTACTGTTTTATTGTTGTTAGCCGCCCTGAGCCCGGCTTCGGCTGGGGAGGGTGGGATAGAAATAAACTATTATTATTATTATTATTATTATTATTATTATTATTATTATTATTATTATTACATTCAGGCACCTGAAATGTCCCCAGCCATGCTTCTCTGGAACACTGCACTGAAATGACTTCCATAGCATTTTTACATTGATAATTTTAATGAGCTGGTTACAAGGCTTCATAGAAAACTTTTATATAATTGCAAGTTTCCATGAATATATGCTGACCAGCAGGGGTGTAAGCCTTTTGCTGGTTGTTAACCAGACAAGTTGCTCAGTACTGTGGTACCTCGGGTTAAGAACTTAATTCGTTCTGGAGGTCCATTCTTAACCTGAAACTGTTCTTAACCTGAAGCACCACTCTAGCTAATGGGGCCTCCCGCTGCCACCGCGCCGCCGGAGCCCGATTTCTGTTCTCATCCTGAAGCAAAGTTCTTAACCCGAGGTACTATTTCTGGGTTAGCGGAGTCTGTAACCTGAAGCGTCTGTAACCTGAAGCATCTGTAACCTGAGGTACCACTGCAATTCCCTGAAAATTGTCTGCAAGGACCTCACAATCACTTTTTCAAAGCATTATGATAACTGACTCTTTTTTAAAAAGTGGGTAACATGAGTGAAAGAAATGGCATGCACAGCGGCACCTTTAAAAAAAATCCCACTACAGCTGCAGTCTTAACACACTTGCCTGGGAATAAATCCCATTGAATGAAATGCAACTTATTTCTGAGCAGACATAGAAACATTGGCAGGTGCCTTATTCCATGCCAGACCACGCCTCCATGTTGCTCAGTATTGTTTACTTTAACGTAGGCTTGCCATATGTCTGGTTTCCCCCAGATTTCTCTTCTTTTTAAAGTTCACAATTTCAGTCTGGGTGGATTCTTAAAATTATGCAAAATGTCCAGTTTTGTTTTTGTTGTTGCTGCTGCCTGATTATGTCTGTTCCATGTGCTCTATGAGGCCACTGGCCCTGCACGGTGGCAGCGGTGGCTGCTCTGGATGAAGAGGGGGGCACCGGGCACCTGGCAGCAGCACTGCTGCTGCTTTAGAGAGCTGTGCAGCTTTATCATAGGCAGGTGCTGAAGTTGCCAGGGAAGCTCCAGCGGCTGAGGCAGCAGCTTGCAAGCTTGCAAGCTGCAGCTGCAGCACCAGCAGCAGTATGGTGGGCTCTGCAGCAACCAGCTAATTGATTGCAGGGTTGGTGATCTGGGTGGGAGATCGGGCAGATCAGGGTGCAAACTGGACAGGATGGTGGAAAACAAAGGCTGGAGAGGGAGAGAGACGTGGTTCTTGCAGCAGCCAGGAGGCACTGGTAAAGTTGGGATGTAAATTTCAACAATTTGTCATTGCCGGCTCCCTCTTAAAGGGAGACCTTCGCAGCCTCCACTTCCACACCAGAGCACAAGGGAGGGGTTGGAGAGGGGAGAGAACAGCTGAAAAAGGAGAGGGGGAAGAAGAAAGCACGATGGGGCGGGGAATGAGTGAGGAGCTGGGAGGGGACGTTTGTGCAAGCGGAGCAAGGAGGAAACCCACCAGATTGCCTCTGAATTGTTTAAACTCACAGCATGCCCTAGATCCGTAGGCATATGTTTTATTTTTATCTTCAAAATATGGCAACCCTACACTAACTGGCAGTGGCTTTCCAGGGTTTTTAGAAAGATAGCCTCTCCTAGCCGTGTCTGGAACTGCCAGAGATTGAACTTGCAACCTTCTGCATGGAATCAGATGCTCTACTACCAGGCTAATGGCTTAGTTAGGATTGCACCCTTACAGTAATGTCATCTGATTGGCAAATGTGTGTGGTTTGGAGGAAATTTGATCCCTGGGCAGGCCAAGGTTGACCCATGGGCTGGAGATTCTACATCCATGCTCTAAGATGGTTACATTTTATGATGGAACTCAAAAGAAGCCTACACAACACCCATCTCCCATTAACAAGGTGGAAAGCCAGTGGTCAATTCAGTAGCAAACTCTGCTCACTTATGAGATTAAGATTGCAGGTTCGATCTACTTCCTTGGGTTCTCTTTAGGCTTCACCACATTCTCAGGAGGTTACCTGGCTTTGTTGTTTCATGAGACAATCTATCCAATAATAACAATAACTATAACAATAATACCTTGGTATATTAAATCTTAAACTTACCAACAGAACAAACATCTGTGAAGTGGTCCTCCCCTTCTTCAGCATGGATTAGGTCATTTTTGCTCTTCTTGATTGTGGCTCTTTTCAGCACTAATGCAAAAGGGGTAAGGAGGAAAAAAGACAAGAAAAGGTGGTTAGCATCCAGCAACAGGTAAACCCTCCCAACTCACACAAGCTTAGAGACCCAAATTGCCTCTCCACCTGGAGGCCAGAACAGCCACACACCACTAAGCCATTAGAAATCAATCAGCCAACAGCTTCCCTCACAGATTCTTGTGCCAGGGGCCATAATTTAGGTAGCCTTTCAGATATGCTCAGCCTCCTCCATCTGCCCATGAACATCTTAAAATGGAAAGAGAGGGTGGGCAGCCTTGCAGATTCATCACACGTTACTTCTTCCTTTACCAGACATACAGGATCAGTGAAATGCCAGCTTAACCTATAGAGTTTGCTCCCACAAGATGTTGGATGCCTTTGAAAGAGTTGTTGTTGTTAATATATATCCTGCCTCTTCCTTCGACTGAATTCAAGGCAGCTTACAGGTAAAACAAGAACCACTCAAAACATCGAAAAATCCATCATTCCTTAGGGACTTTCTGTGCAACAAGGAAAATGAACTTGTGAGATCAGGCTGACTATGAGTACTGGTCATTATGAATGAGTTATATCTACCACTGCTCCTCCAAATTTTCCAGTGTCTTCTATTTCCCCCCCCCCCAAAAAAAAAACCACACAAAAAAGTGTGCATGAGTGAAAAGTGCATTCACACACAAATGCACTGTATTATTCTGGGCGGGCTTCTTTTTAACAAAAAACAAAAATAACAAGCTAGAAATTGATGTGGAAATGGGGCAAACTCTGGGGATAGCTAACATGGGGGAAATGGTGAAACAGAGAGCAAAGACATGCATGGTGTTTTGTCTGCTATTGCCCCTATTATAAACCTCTTTCTGATAAACTGAGTCTACAATTAAAATTAGACAAGAGGTAAATCAAAAGGAAAAAAAATACGGTTGACATTTACCAATAGTAATAACAATTCGGGAACTCATCTTGGACTTTTCATGGGGAAAAGAAATGAACCTGAGACACCTTGACTTAAAAGAAATATTGTTTAGCAGAAAGGGAGAAGACGGACGCTAGCATGAACGGAATATCTTAAATAATCCTTTTTTATTTCTTTTATGAAATCGGCAGATGAAAAATCTGAAGTTTTCTTTTTGTAATGTTTCTTTTTCTATTGTATTTCTCTCTCTCTCTCTCTTCTCATTGTTCTTTTCTTTCTTTGTCTGTCTCTCTTCTTTGTTTCTCTTCTTTCTTTGGTGTCCTATATATGGGGCCTTTATCAAGGTCCAGGGATTGTAGATGGCTGATGGAGGACCCTAGGTGAGAGACAGGGAAATGATGGTCTCCCTGGTTGAGGCTGGGAAAACAAGGAAAGATCCCAGGTAAGCTGGGAGGAGTTACTGTCCTCTGTGGGTGGCAAAGGCTATGAAATACTAAGAGAAGACTCCGTATTCCATTTATTCTATTTGTATTTTTGATAGTCTTTATTTTATCGTATTATGAAATTTTAAAATTAAAATCTCACCAGAAAGCTAAATGAGATAGAAGGATGCAATACACCAGTAATGATACAATGGGCCAGGGATTTAGGACATAACATAGAAATAAATGTGTGGGGAAAGTTGTGAAAAACAAATTAAAAATTTATGTTATGCTATAGAAGAGAATTATATTAAAATGATATATAGATAGTATTTAACAACTAGTAATTGGGCTAAAACATATAAGAAGGTTTCTATTAACTGTTGGAAATGCAAAAAGGCTGAAGGATCCTTTTTTCATATGTGGTGGAATTGTAGGAAAGAAAGGGTATTTTGGAAGGTGATATATAATGAGATTAAAAAGATGTTTAAAGTGATTATACCCCCCCCCCCAAAAAAACCCTGAAGCTTTCTTTTGGGTGGGATTAGAAGAACACAAGTCCCAAAAAAGATGATTGTTTATGTACACTATGACAGCAGCAAGGGTTCTATATGCTCCTACAAGAAACTCCTACAAAAGAAGAATGGATAAATAGAACTTATAAGAAAATGGACTATGCAGAAATGGCAAAGTTAACAGCTGAATTAGGAGAAGCTAATGATGACAGCTTTGTGGAAGAATGGAAGCCTTTTTTGGACTATTTAAAGAAATATTATAGTATGATGAATTCACGAGGAGGATTTGAGGCATGAGCAACAGAAAGAATTAGAACTTACTTTGATATTGTTATAAGAGCTAGAAGACAGAGTGCATCAAAGGGGAAGAAAATAAAATCACCCTGGAAAACAGGATGGAAAGTATTTAAAAAATGTATTGAGGAGTATATGTGGAAATGTTTCTTTTTCCTTGAAATTTGATTTAAAAAAAGTATGAGAGAGAGAGAGAGAGAAGGATGCAATACTTTATAAATTTGTATTACTAAGCCATGAAGTAGGCTCACTTCCTATCTGTTAGGAAAAATATATTTATTTGTATTGAAAGTTGGTTGTAATAACAGTGACTATAACTGAAAATCCAAGAGTGCAGTAGCAGAAGAGAGAAAAGAAAAGAAAAGAAAAGAAAAGAAAAGAAAAGAAAAGAAAAGAAAAGAAAAGGAGGAGGAGGAGGAGATGAAGAAGAAGAAGAAGAAGAAGAAGAAGAAGAAGAAGAAGAAGAAGAAGAAGAATCAAGATATTCATACTTCCCTAGCTGGTGTGGATGGTGAATGTTGGGCATCTAAATGTGAAGCGTAAGAAATAAAATCTCACCAGATGACACAGAAGCATTCTGAGTCCTTCATTCCTCTAGGGACCCACAATATATTTGTTACTGCTTCTGCAACAGCACAAATCCATAAGTTCTTATACCACAAAGACAAATAGATTTTGCAAAGTTCTCCATGAGTAGACTATTGCTGCAACTTGCATCCATATCAAAAGTTATTTAGAGCGACAGGCTTTCATGTTATTTGTCCACATATTCAGTAATGATGATTGTGGAGAAACCTGAACAGGTGATTTAAACATCTAATGTTCTTATAAAATGCAGAAGTATTTTTTGTTTATGTAGATGATGGCTATGAAGGGTATACTTGGTGAGAAGAAAATAGAGAAATATATGTACAGTACTTCTGCCTCTGTCATAGCACTGCAACTCAGAGTGCATCATAGAACTACTGAATTGGAAGAGACGTCTTCAAGTTCAGCCCTTCCATTCAATTCAGGATCTGCAATGCGGGGTGCAACTACTGCATCGCTGACTGTGCAGCCCTTGCTTAAAATGCTGCAAGCAAATGTGAGCCCACCACCTCCTGAGTTAGACTTCCTGTCAAACAGTTCATCCCATTAAAACATTTCTCCCCTACTTTTTGGCCATGGTCTACTTCCCTACAATTTTCATCCAAAAGTCTTGCTCCCCAGAACAACAGAGAACAATAAGCCTGCTCATCTCCTACATGACGTCTAAAGAGAGTTCTCTCCTGTGTCTCCCCATAAGCTTTCCCCAGTGAAAATGACTGGCAGTAATTTCAAGACAAAACAAAGTGAATCAAATGAACTCCTTCTTCACAATGCAAAACAGGTTTATGGAATTTGCTGTTGCAAAATATAGCAGTGGCCCGTTGCTTTCAAGTGGCTTTTATCTTTGCTCTCAAGTTGCTCTACGGGGAGGTTTGACAACTTTATGAAGGAAGAGAAGTACAGTGGTGCCTCGCAAGACGAAAAGAATCCGTTCCGTGATTCTCTTTGTCTTGCGGTTTTTTTGTCTTGCAAAGCAAGCCCATTGACGGATTAGTGGATTAGCGCTATTAGCGCTATTAGCGGCTTTTAGAGGCTTTTAGCGGCTTATCAGCTTATCGGATCAGCTGATAAGCGGCTTAGCGGCTTAGAAAAGGGGGGGAGGGGAAAAAACCCGCAAGAACTCGCAAGACATTTTTGTCTTGCGAAGCAAGCCCATAGGAGATTCGTTTTGCGAAGCACCTCCAAAACGGAAAACTCTTTCGTCTAGCGAGTTTTCCGTCTTGCGAGACATTCGTCTTGCGGGGCACCACTGTATGTCAATGGCTATTTGCCATGATGACTCTAAAGACCCTCCATGGTGAGGTAGTATATCAGAAGCCTGCTACTGGGAGGCAACCATACAGAAGTGATATTGCATGCACGTCCTATTTGCAGGACTGCCAGAAGCATGTAGCTGGCCACTCTTGGAAACAGGATACTGGATGAGATGGACCTTAGGTCTCATCCTACAGAGCTCTTTTTATGTCCCTAGTCAAGCCCATTTCTAGTTGCACCTACAGTAGGGATGGGGAGCATGTGGTCCTCCAGATGGTTCTGGGCTCCGACTTCAATCCTCCCAAACCATTGACCATGCTGTCTGGGGCTGCAGTCCAGTAACATCTGGAATGCCTGAGTTTTCTCCTTCCCTGACCCTCCAGAAGTGATTGGACTTCAACTCCCATCAGCCCCTGCTAGGAAGGCCAATGGGCAGGAGATGGTGGAAGCTGTAGTCCAGCATCATATGGAGGGGCACAGGGTTGGCAGCCCAGCTGTGGAGGCCACTGTGGTTAAGGCCTCACACACAATATTACCAAGCAACAGTAGAAGAAGCCATAGAAGCCAAGCCAAGCTAAGCCAAGCCAAAGAAACATCAAACATTGAAAACTGATATGAATCCAGTCCAAACATGATCCAGAGGTGTGATCCTCTGAGGGGGGCTCTTCTGTTGGAACCCACCCCAAGGTCTGCTCAAGAGTATCCTCTTGAGGCAATCCTGGTGAAGGAGGACTCTCCCTGCTCCTCCAAGTCTTCAGTCCGTGGAAGGTCAGGTTGACATCCAGCTCCAGGTTAGAGCCAGAGATAAAAAAAAATCCAAGGCTTCTGAGATTCAGTCTCTGATTCAAACCCCTTTGAGATACCAGCAACCTTGCCCTATAAGGCCACACGCACGCACGCACGCACACACACACACACACACACAAACTGCCAGCATGAGAGGCCCAATCCAGACTGGTAGGTACTTTAGTGTAGGACAGGGATTGGAGAACCTGTGGTCTTCCAATGTTGCTGGAATACAGCTTCCCTTATTGCTGAACTCTGGCCATGCTGATTGGATTTGCAGTCCAGCAAAATCTGTACTTCTGGATATATCTTTGTCACTAGAGGCTAGGAGTGCCTTTGACTAACTCTGGTTCAGCGGCTGCAGCCATTCTTGGACAGGAATAGCCTGACCACTGTAGTCCTTCTTTTGGTAACCCTGAGACAGGATAGCTGCAATGCACTCTATGTGGGGCACCCCCTGGGCCTGGCTTGGAAGCTCCAGCTGGTCCAGATGCCATAACAAGACTCCTGATGAGGCCACCTGGCCAATAACAGGTGACACCATTGTTAAAACATCTGCACTGTTTACCCATCTACTTCTGAGCCAGTTTCAGGGTCTTTGTAGTAATCTACAAAGTCCTGAATAACATAGGTCCAGTGTATCTCAGCGACCTCCTGATAACCAACCTCAATCACTGAGATAAACTGCAGAAGCATCACTGGTTGTTCCCTGAGTTGGTGAGGCTCATTTGATAACAAGAAACTGAGTCTTTAGTGTCATTGGCTCAGTACTAAGATTTAGCAGGCACCTTCAAGTTTTGTTTCAACTTTAACATGGTAACAACACACACAACATAACAGGATGTTTTTGACTATGTAACTTCTCTTTCAAACACAATTCAACACGTAATATCTCACAAAGTGTAATTCCATAGACGAACACATGATGCAAACAGCACATATCATGAGAATCAGATGGAAAACCTGAAGGTATGGCACCACAAGGATTCCGAGATAATACCTTGTTTCGCCCAACTGTGCTTCATGCAAACTCATATTCTTGTACGACAGAAACATGGAACAAAACAAATTCAACTGATAGAACAAAATTTCCGATATCTACATACAAGGAACGTTAGAATCTTCAAAGCAGTGATATGTGGAACATCATAAGATAAGCATCCCATATTGTGGTTATTGCCAATATGCCAGTTGAGAGAGCCAGTGTGGTGTAGTGGTTAAGAGCGGTAGTCACGTAATCTGGGAAACCGGGTTCGTGTCTCCGCTCCTCCACATGCAGCTGCTGGGTGACCTTGGGCCAGTCACGCTTCTGTGAAGTCTCTCAGCCCCACTCACCTCACAGAGTGTTTGTTGTGGGGGAGGAAGGGAAAGGAGAATGTTAGCCGATTTGAGACTCCTTAAAGGGAGTGAAAGGCGGGATATCAAATCCAAACTCTTCTTCTTCTTCTTCTTTAGGAACTGAATGGACTTTATCTCCTGACCATCCATTGGGCTTTAATTTCTCTTGATATGCTCTGTATGCATGATGTGTTGGTCTATGGGATTACACCTTGTGAGATATTACATGTTGAATTGTGTTTGAAATAGAAGTTACATAGTCAAAAGCATCCTGTTACATTGTGTGTGTGGTTACCAGGATTGTATTTACATAACCTAAGGTTTAGTAGTGTTTTGCATCAACTTTAATGTGCCCAATGAAAATGTTTTTATTCTGCCAGAGGCTGACATAGGCGATTAAGAATACATCTTCCCATTGTATTTAGTTGATTTCTGATTTTAACAATTTTATATGATTTTTCTTTATGATTTTTCACTCTGTTTCCCCCCTCTATTAATCGTAGTATATAAATATTTTTATGAATAAATAAATAAATATCTGGAGGGCCGCAGGTGCCCCATTCTTGCCTTACACTGAAGTACTAATCTTGATCGGTCCCACTCATTGGTTTCAATGGGAGTTTTGGGGGCAATGTAATTGTAGGTGATCCCAATCTAGATCAGGACCACAGTGGGGGAAATGGAACATTAAAGGACTATTACCCATCCCAGGACCCTGATCACTCCACACTGGAAATTTGTGAACCATAACCCTGCATTGAAGGACAAAACTGCGCTATCCAAGTCTCATGTAATCTGGCCCACAGTCATCCTCATTCAAGATGAACTCTTTGCTGATTCATCACTGATCAGCCAGACCAATGATGTTACTAGCTAGGTGTGAATGACCTATAGTGCTCAGGAGCTTAAAGCCACAACTGATGCCCTCTAGAACCCTGACAAGTTGCCGTCCACTCACTGTTATAGGTGCCTCCGCCGCTAATCTCCACCACTGCCATGCCTCGCAGGATTGGGCCTTCAGAAGTGGCCCTCCCTGACAGTGAACAGGAGGAGAAAAGGGGAGAAGGGAACAGCAACAGAGGAAAGGGAGACAGCAGGCAGGGGGAAGAGGAGACACGAGAGGAGGAAAGACAGTCAGAAAAGGAAGAGGGAAAAGTCTTTTAATGGAACTTTAGTGAATTCTAACATCTTATGAGCCAGATGCCAAGAGCAGCAAGGAGACAGAAGTTCCCAGTTATCTTGGAGGGGCTTCAGAAGCAACAGAAGCACACAGATGTTGCTGGACTACATCCACAGCACTAAAGCTTTGAGATTCTCTATCTTGCAGAAATGGTAAAAGTAAATATGGCTGCCTGGGATTGTATAGGGATGGGATAACTCTAAATGTATAGTGAGTGCTCTAAATGTCTTGCAGGGAGTTGGACTAGATGACCCTTGGGGTTCCTTCTAACTCTACAATTCTATGCTTCTATGCTGTGGGTGAGACCTATGCCTCTCCTACAGCTACACCGGAATTCCCCACAGCAAATGCACAATGCGCAGGTGTCTGCTTCTCAATGCCTGAAGACATATGTCAAGGAATCCTGAGATGGACTGCAGATTCTGTGTCACTGACAGGTCCACATTATATTCAAATATTGTTATCCATCCTTCAAGTTTTCAGGGTTGGCAGCTGGGAACACCAGCATAGCAAGCCTGACTGCTGCTGCATCAAATGCCTCTTGGGACATCCAGCTTGGGATGCGAGGAGAAATCTGAGTTTGTTTTCATTTTAATGAGAAAGTGCCTAATTTGCACTTCACCAACCATTAAGTGAACTGAAACGCAGCTGTCCTTCAAAATCTGCGCTTTCTCTAAATTTTGCAATGCAGTTCTCTTACCAAGCAAAGTGAGCACAAATGCATTATCTTAGGGTAAAGTGTGCCTAAGGGTGTATGTTTTCTTGAAAGTAACATACACTAAATGCATAGTGTGCGTAAGAATGCACACATTTGTGAAAACAACCTACAAAAAGCGCATTATATCTGGGGAAGTGGCTTGTGAAAAATTGTTCGTTTTGAGAAACTCACACTAAAATGCTGGGGGAGGGGTATGATAAGTCTTTTTAAAAAGCACACAAATTGCTGTGGAAATGTGATGAATTGAATCTGTGATGGGGGGTTGCTGAATGAGAAACAGAGAGAAGCTGAAATGGACTATTTTATTGCACTTCCAGGCAACAAACACAGCATCCACCCTTTTTTGTTTCATGAAAGGCCACTGAGACACACACAGAGCATACAAACCTTACGCAAAAGAAGCCAAATGCACCACAAAGCAACCTACCATCAAGGGGTGACTTCTCTTCGGCGTTCTTGTCTTCTTCTGCTAACATCACCTCCTCTGGAAACAGAGAAAGAAGAGTAAAAATAAAGTGCACACACTGTAAAAAAATATATACCCTGCTTAGTTGGGAATATCAAAGTCAGTTCAACAACTATCACTCTTCCCCAATGGCAGGGATGTGGAAGCTGTGGTCCTCCAGATGTTGTTGGACTCCAACTCCCATCAGCCCCAGTCAGCAAGGCTAATGGCCAGGGATAGGGGAGGAGGGAGATATTTGATTCCCAACCCATTTAACACTGAATCAAATAAAAGTTAATGGACTACGCAGAATTGGATAAGATGACAGGAAGGATTCGAAACCTGCAGGACCAGAGATTCACAGAAGATTGGAATAAATATGTGAACTATTTGAAGAGCAATTGTAATCAACAAATTAAGCAAGTAGGACTACAAGAAGTTTTGTAAATGAAACATTGCAAAGAAGATAAAGAAGAGAGACATTAGTTATGATATTCAAAAGTAATAGTGAAGTAAGAAATGTAAATTAAGAGGAAAAGATTAGAAAATTTTCAGATGTGATTGATGGAAGTAAAAAAAATGTACAAGATATAAAAGTATGTTTTACAATGTTGAAAATGGTGTGTGTGTGTGTGTGTGTGTATCTGAATCAAATTCACACTTCTGCAAATGATATGTAAACTGAAACACAGCTTTGACATTTTCATTGAATCATAGAATTGTAGAGTTGGAAGAGACCCCGAGGGTCATCTAGACCAACCCACTGCAATGCAAAAATCTTAACTAAACCATCCATTTTACTATGCAGTTCACCAACCAAAGTTTTATGGAAATCCATATATTGGGGGAAAGTTTCCATAAGAACAAACATATTGGTGAAAATAGCACATAAAGATGCAATGCATTGTGGGGAATGACTTGCTAAAATTTGCACAGTAGTCAAAACAGCATATAAAAATGCGCATATCTGGAGATATTTGCACTAAAACACTGGTGAATTTTCATGACACAAGGATTTTTTGATTTTTTTTAAAAAATGCCAAAAAATGTGGACAACCAAATTTAAGATAGGAAAAATGAGAAAATGTGAAAGACAAAATTGATAGATCTTTCCACCCACGGTCAGGGATTATAGGAGCCGCAGTCCAGTAACATGTGATGCTCCTTGGCTTCCCCATGCCTGTCGAATGAGTGGCATCATTTCTGTTTTCAGTGTGCCCAACAAGATCCATATGAGATACCCACAACTAAACTCTGGTGGCAACAGCCCTCTCCCCAGTGGCGCAGTGTGGGAGGCAGACAAGTGGTTGCCCCAGATGCAAAATTACTAGAGGCGTAAAATTTCAACACCTGGTGCTGCCTCATTATAGCTGCGCACTTGTGTTACTGGGCTCCATTGAAAATGGCATCTCCATGAGAACCAGGAAGTGACCTCTCCAGACAATGGAACAACTCTTTTTTGATTATTTCTGTGGCTGTGATCTCATGGGTGACGCAGACGCTGTTAGGCAGATGAATGCATGTGCGTACTCTGTTCATTTCCTTCTCTCCCACCTAGCCCCTCCATGTGGCCCCAGGTGCTGGCAACCCAGACTACATCACTGCCTGTCCCCACCCGTGATTCCTAGAACCTGGTCACCAGATGCATAGTGTCGCCGACTGTGAATAGCCATCATGCCTACTAGCTATTGATAGTCTAACCCTCTATCAATTTGTTCAATCCTATTTTGAAGCCACCCAGTTGGTGTTGCCTTCCCACATCATCAAGTGCTACTGCTAGAGGTACACAGTGACTTCTGAACATCACCCCCTTTTGCCCTGAGCTCTGATTAATGCAAGATTGTGGGTTTCTCTCAGGTCATAACTATGCTTAGTCTGTACTTCTAAGGCTTGTGTCCTTTTTCTAGGAAGGAAGGATGTCGAGATTTCATCTCATTTGTTTGCATCTTTAAATTCTTAGAGATTGACTCAGCAGCAACATTTTAGATTAAATGTTGGGAACAAAGGACACTGAATGCCTGGGGAAAGATTGGACTAGTGGATTTCTCTCCAGACAAAACAACAGCAGTGTCATTAAAAAAGCGGGGGGCATATGTGTCAAACGAAAAAGCTAAAATATAGCCAATGATTATTATTTTCTAAATCCATAGTAAATCTGGCGGTGGGGAGTGTAACAGAGCACAGACTGTCCTGCCTTACAGAGCAGAAGGTTCTCTTTGAAGAGAAGGGTTGATACAGGCCAGTCTTCTGTTTGAAAGAGTCCTCTGTTTGAATGTCCAAGTGCAATTTAAAGATAAAGAACCCTAAGACTGAAGACCAGGGCTGCATTCACACAGAAGCTTATTCCATTTCCCCGACATTTCCCTAGCTGTTAATATCCACATTATATTTGAGCTCTCAGATGACATAAAAGCCACTTCTGGAAAATTAATTCAATATAGTGTCTGTTGAGCACTCATTTCTGTGTCATCCGATTCCAGAATAAAAATCCATTTAGAGCCTCCTTAATCTGGAAAATCACGTCAAGTGATGAAATTTGGGGTGGTATACTGGCATACGGAACTTTCCTGCTGTTTTCATGGGGAAATCATGGGGCAACAGAAGCATGCATGTGCAGAAAGAGGTGGAGTAGAGCCTATGTCTGATTATGTTCGTTGCTGTGTCACACCACGTCCACCTGCCAGAGAAGATATGTTGGGAAAACCGGTTGCTTGGAGTCGCAGGTGGACAGAGTTCCATTGTGCTCAGGTTCTGCTTGATGGGCTTCCCATCAGGGCACCTAGGTAGTCACTTTGAGAAGAGAATGCTATACGGGCCTTTGGCCTGGTGTCGCTGGGCTCTTCTGATGTTTTTCTGTTCATGGGCTTGGAAGTTGCCCATCAGCTCTGAGCACCTGCATAGTAGCCGGAGCAGGCACCCAGGTCACACAGTCACATACGTCAGCATTATGGTGATTTATGTTGTATTCTGACATTTATATTAATGAGCACTCACACTTTACATTGTGGGTGCCCTTTGTGGGTTTGCGAATGATGCTACAGTTCCCAGGGAGCTTACTGGCAAACAGCGGCTGGCTTGCCTCTCCATGTTAATTTTTGGAGGATCATGCCCAGCCTCAGTAATCAAGTTTCTTGCTGGGAGGTGGAGCCAGCCCCATTTATTAATAGGGGGTGGAGCCGACAATAGCCAGGCAGTCAGGTCTGGAGATTCACCCTCCCTACCCTCCCTTTGTTTAATGTTTCTTCTTTGCAGGTTAACTTGTCCTTCCTGTTTAGCGGGTGCTGCTACGGTCTTTGACTGGTTGCTGTTGAAGGACCGGGAAGAAATTTTCCTGCATTGGCAGGTTTTGTCTTCCTCATAGCAATTTGCCACAACTTTGGCAGTTATGGCCTCGGGTGGAATCCTTTAGTCTTTTCTTCCGTATATGGGGGGGGGGGCGTGAAGTGGTGATTCACCCCCTGCAGCAGCGATTCCAGGGTCCCCCTCTTAAAGGGGTTATATATATGGGTGTCACTGGTCATACACTGAAAAGTCATCAGTGAACTACCCTGCATGCACAGAGCACTTATGTCGCACAGAGCACCCCCATATCCCATTTAACCTGATGAGCCCCAGTTCCCCCTGGCTGGGAGGCTGGGAGGCATACAAGCCAAGGTCTTCCTACATTTGGAAGTTTAATAAAGTTGTGGCCTAATTTTAATTCCATATAACGTTGTCAGAGTCTTTATTCCTTCCTTATGATCCGTGGGGGCTGGAGCTGTCACCACCTGGTCATGCAGAAGTAATTATTTATAATATTGTACATTGATGTAAATCCAAGGCTTTTCTTTGATGCGTTTCTTCTTTTCCCCGATGTGGCCTAAACAATTACTCTAGCTAATTAAGTATTCCGTATGCCTATCCATTTATCTCTGGCTTGTTTTGGCCAAGTACCCCACATGAAGCATAGCCACTGCTCCACACAGCCTTCAAGGTGAATTCAGCAGCTGTTCGAACCCGACAAGAAAAGTTAAGTGAGACGTGTCATAGGCCACCAATTCTGGGAGAAAGGGAATTGCCTTAATTATTATTGTTGTTGTTGTTCTTACCACCATCAATGCACCCTCAGTACTGAAAGCATGTGCCAAAGGAAGAGACTCGGTAAGGAATTAGAACACAAGCAATTCAACTCAGTTTGAACTATAAACCTTTTAGGTCTCCTGTGAATAATCCCCCCCCTTCAGCTAAATGTCATATGCCCTTGTCTTCAAAACATCATTGGAACAGGTGGTGGTGGTGGTGAGGAATTTCTAGACAAGAGGGATGCTCTGAAATTCATCACAACAGTTTGGGGTTTATTAAAGGCAGGTTGTAGGGGAAGTAAGTTTGTTTTCTATAGATTAAGACAACGTGCCCTGGGGATTATTTGTAATTCTTATGATAGCACGGTTATAATCCTGTTCTTTCATCTTCCACCACCTGCCACCCTACTGAAGATGGGAAGAGGCAGCTGACACTTCTTCCCAGAATGTTACAGATTTGCTTCATTTCTATCTCTCTTCCATTGTAGAACCTAAGATGACATCTCATTGATGGGACCCTGTGCCATTTGGCTCAGTATTCTGCCTTACCATGAACTGCCTGGTGAGACAAAAATCAGGTGATTCAGTTAACCTGTTCCTGGTTGGTTTAGGACTTTATACACTAAGAGTAAGGGATGCAGGTGGCACTGTGGGTTAAACCACAGAGCCTAGAGCATGCCAACCAGAAGGTTGGCGGTTTGAATCCCCGCGATAGGGTGAGCTCCCGTTGCTCGGTCCCTGCTCCTGCCAACCTAGCAGTTCAAAAGCACGAAGTACAAGTAGATAAATAGGTACCACTCCGGCGGGAAGGTAAACAGCGTTTCTGTGTGCTGCTCTGGTTCGCCAGAAGTGGCTTAGTCATGCTGGCCACATGACCCGGAAGCTGTACACCGGCTCCCTCGGCCAGTAAAGCAAGATGAGTGCCGCAACCCCAGAATCAATCGCAACTGGACCTAATGGTCAGGGGTCCCTTTACCTTTACCTTTACACTAAGAGTAATAAACTGGCAGGGTGCCATGAGCTGTTGCATCCTTTTCACACTGCCCCCTAGCTGGCATGTGCCCTGCCAGCCCTGCACCACTTTTGTGAGTGTTGGGCTTGCAGCACATTATGAGTTATTGCATCCTTCTCACAGTGTCCTCCAGCTGGAAGATAGGTGAGGAGGACCAAACAGGGCAGGGTGCCCATGCCCTGTTGCATGGCCGCCCTCTAGTTGGGTGACGGCTTGAGAAGAACGTAACAGGCATGCTCATTGCCAACTCCACACCACTTTTGCAAGACTCGCAAAGCAGTGCTGGGTGTACAGGATGCCATGGATGTGCCCCTCAAAACAGCATGACGTTGGCCACCTTTGCCAGCTGGGCTTCCCACTGAGGAGGCAGTGCATTAAGACCCTGCTTAACTCCAGTGAGTGGGGGGGGTACTCCAGTGTCATGCCCTGCCCCCACGGCACCCTGCACACACTCTGGCACAAGTGCACCTGCCCTGGGTGCCAGCAAGGAACGCTCTGACACTAGATGCCATTGCCTGCTTGCTCATTGTCTCTTTCCCTGGCAAGCAAGGGGCAGTGTTGATTAGGAAGAAAAAAAGCAGCAGCTGGTGATAATGCCTGTGTCAAATCAATGGTTGGGGAGTTCCAAAGTGTAGGACCCGAAGGACTGACCCAGTACAGGTGCAGGATGAATATTAGGCAGTACTTGTCAGAGTGCCAGTACCGCAACAAACTCCCAAACCCAAAGGCCCTTTTTTTTTTTTTGTCCTTTCCCATCAAATATAAAAAGGAAAGCCATTATCAGGATCAGGGGAAGTGTTTGGCCCACTCTAAGTCCAATTTAATGGAAGCCACACTTCAAAAACTATTGGGTCTGTGTGGAGGACAGCAAGGAACCATCCCACGGCTCCCTGGACTGCCCTTGTATGGATGCAGGACCAGAGAATCATTCAGCAGGGCTTGTTGATGGAGAGTATCTGGGAAGATGAGCCAGATGTGAAACAGCTGAGAAGAAGATACAGATATTGACCATGAGGAATCAGAGTTCCATAAGTGCAACAGAACGTTTCCTCTCCCCCTCCTCTGGTGCACTCTACCCAAATTTAGTGAGGGTTCCATATACATCCGCCAACCCTCCAGAGCAGATTTGGGATGGGGGAAGGGGAGGGGAGAAGGAGGTTCTGTTGTGCTCATGGAACTGTCAGCTGCATGGTCATTTACTTCTATTATCATTATTGTTATTTAAATAATAATAATAATAATAATAATAATAATAATAATAATAATTCTGTTGTTGCTGTTGTATTTATATCCCACCTTTCCTTTAAGGCGCTCAAGGTGGAACATGTGGTTCTCCTCCCTCTCCATCTTATCCTCACAACAATCCTGAGAGGTAGGTTAGGCTGAGAGGTAGTGACTGGCCCAAGGTCACCCGGTGAGCTTCATGACCAAGTGAGGATTTGGACCCTGGTGTCCCAGGTACCTAGTCTAGCACTCGAATCACTACACCATACTAACTGGAGTCAACTATTTAACTTCAGGATACAAGACTCCAGGACTGGAGTCATCAACTCTTTGGGGCCTGTGAACATTTTTGCAAACCATGAGCACCAGACAATGACCTCAAGCAGTTTCGCTGGCTACAAAGGAATGTTTCTTTTTAAGTCTAATTTCAAGCAGGGAGGTGGCACATTTGCAGCAGGGAAGGCCCCCTTGGATGCATGTGTGGGTAAAACGTTGATGATGCCATAGGGAGCTGACCCCATTTTCTTTTTCACTGTGCACAGTGTCAGTATTAGCAGTTCCCCTCACTATTAACACTGATGTGGCTCCCTCTTTAGATGGGCTTCAGGGCAATCCTCCCCCACCCAGTAAAATACAATAAAAATTCCTGACTGACCTAGCGAGGCAAGCTGTAATAATAAATAATAAATAAATTTTTATTTATACCCCACCCTCCCCGGGCAGAGCTGGGCTCAGGGCAGCTAACACCAGTAAAATTACAATAAAAACATAAGGGGGCAATTTAAAATACAGGTTAAAATACAATTTAAAGTGCAGCCCCGTTTTAATAGTAGCACATAGATCAAAACCATAAGGGGAGGGAAACATAAGGGTCAGACTGAGTCCAAACCAAAGGCCAGGCAGACCAGCTCTGTCTTGCAGGCCCTGCAGAAAGATGGCAAGTCCCGCAGGGCCCTAGTCTCTTGTGACAGAGCGTTCCACCAAGTCGGGGCCAGTACTGAAAAGGCCCTGCCCCTAGTTGAGACTAGTGTGTGCATCTTAGCGACAGTGTCTATGTTCTGCTTTCACTGTCAGAGGCAGTATGCCTCTAACTACCAGTAACCCACCTTGCAGCCTGGCTGATCTAAGGACAAACCCAACCCAACCAAGACTAAAAATTACATTGCAATAAAAAAACACACACACAAAAATCTCACCCCAAACAGAAACCCCTCAAACACTGCCATATAAATTATAAAGCACTTGCGGTAGTGGCTATTACTCTGAGCTGGAAACAGAGCCAGAGCTATCAACAAACCAAAGGTACATTTTATGAATGGTGAATATAAAATGAATGGCTCTTTTTCCTGAATGCCGGGAAACTGTAGAGTTGTCATGCAGAGATAAACTGAGGCTTGCTAATTATAAGCAGTTCTCATTGAGCAACAGCAATCAGGAAGGCTGTCCTAAGCTGCCCATTTCCAAGGACCACTTAAGATATAAACTGACATTTGCTACAATAGCCCAACCATTCCATATGCACCCCTCCACCTGCTTTTGATCTGAATGGAGCCAGACAGTCCCTTATATGCAAATATACAGACACAACAATGGAAAGAAAGGGCAGAACTAATTGGGTTGTACAGCAGGGTTGGGTGATCTTATTCAGCCTGTGGGCCTTATACTATTATGGGAAGCCTACTGGGAGCCACGTAGTAGTATTGGGTGGAGCTAGAAGCAAAAGGGGGTGGAGTAACAAATGTTAATTTACCTCTTTCTCTCCTCCATCCAGACAGGCAAGAGGTATTATCAGTGTCCAAGGCCATGTTCTAGCTAGACAGAAACACTCAAGGAGGTGGTAAAGTAAGGCTGATGAGGGGCATGCCCTGGGAAGAAGGAGTGTGGATGTCATGGACTGGTTGAAAACAGGGGAATGGTGGGAGGAACCAGCTGATGAACCCCCAAGGGAAGAAGGCTCAGAGCTCAGGGAGTGGTGGTGGGGAAATATGAGTGGTCAGAGGGAGAAGAAGGAGAAGACTAGGAGGAGGAGGTATCAGAAGTTGAAGAGGTAACAGGGCTTAGTGAGCTGGGAGAGTCAGTGGCAGAGAGTCCAGAATCAGAAGCAGGAGGATGGGATGAGGGGGACCAAGAGGCAGAGATGAATCAGACTGGTGGAGAGTCACAGGTGTCTTCCCCCTCCTGTGGTGACAAGCCACCCAGAACCTTTGTCACCCAGAACCAGAAGAGACATGGAAAGGGTGGAGGAGAGGTTGGCTTCACACAAGTGCAGTGTCATGGATGGGCTGGATGCAGGGGAGTGGAAGGAGGCAGCAGCTGGGGAACCCAGGGGATTGGTGGTGGGATGACAATGTGTGGTCAGAGGGAGAAGAGGAGCAGACTGGGAACAGATGTCAGAAGCAGAAAGAGGATGAGGCAGAGAACGGTCCAGACTCAGAGGAAGGGAGGAGGGGGACCAGGAAACAGAGATGAGGCAGGCTGCTGAAGAATCCAGGGAGTCTCCTCCTGCTGCTGTGACCAGCTCCCCTCCCCCCTGGTCTCCCAGAACATGCAGAGAAATGAAGAGGGCGGAAGAACAAGAGACAACATGACAGAGTCTTAGGCTGCTGGGGAAGGAACCGGGGGGTGGTCCTTAGAGAGTGGGAGGTGTGGACCTTCAGTTCTCACAACTGCCTCATTGGGGCAAGATCAACTGGGAAGAGTTGCTGTGAGTTGTGTGGAGCAAACAAAAGGCTGACTGCTCTCAACAAGGCCAGCCCACTTCCCAGAAACCTCTGCTCCTGCCTCATCATGTGACAAGAGATATTATCCAACCCAGTGGCTGCATGACACCAGAAATAAATTGAGATTTCCATGATAGTCATGAGGCAGCTGGAAAACCAGCAATACCAACCAACCATGCCTTTTTTTGTTTGTGACAGGGGCGGAAAGCCCTGTCTCCCAGGCAAGAAGGTGAGGGTGCTGGATTCAATGGCTCCATCCAAGGAGAGCCTCAGCAAGCTACCATAGTGAGCTGTGGAACGAGGCACCCCCCCCCCCCAAAAAAAAGATCCTGATTTATGTTGCAGGAGAAAATCATCTGTTTGGAAAGAATGAAAGACGCTAATTTCTGCTTTGCTTGAACGGTGAAAGGCAAGGGGTAGGGAATATTTTAAGTCATGTTTTTTCCCTGGGATCTGTGTTATCTACCCTCCCCTAAAGCAATGGAATGTAAAGTCTTCAGGAAGAGTGGACTTTAAAGATACCTCTTTGCGATGGATTTATTTTATAACTGAGGACTTTGCCTGAAAGGTGACAGACAGTAGCAACCTTGAGGGACTTTTGTGGGATTTTGACCACCCTTGGAACTTTGTATTGTGAAATAAAAATAGTAAAGGGGGGAAAATATATGTAGCAACTGGGTGGACTGTCTGTTACACACTCTGAAGAGAGTAAACTGTGGAGTTGGAGGTAATGGAACTGAGCATCAGCAGGATGGACTGCAGGGAGATTTATTAGTTTAGGGGGGAGGATGGAGAGGAGATATAGATTTTGTTGAGATTACATCACCCTACCCCCCTTTGAAGCGTGAAGCTGGAAATAAGAACAGTGAAAGGGACAGGATGGACCACAGCGTGTAACATATTGATGGCTTCTGAGACTTTCAGACAGAGAAGAGAGATATGGATTATGTTTATTTATTAATAGGGAGAAGGGATGAAAGCTGGAAAAGTTGTTTTATTGGGAGCAACAAAGGAGGGAGGAAAATAGAGGGAACATCGATGGGGGAGCTGAAGTCAACTTTTAAATTTGTATTAATTTGGGCTCGCTGGGTCAGATCGAGTTCTGAATTAGTGCACATCATCTAATTCACTGATAAATGTGACTTTGTTCATTTTATGATGTGGTTTGTCAGTTTCCTTTATAAGCTGCACTTCAGGGGATTTTTAGGGGAAAGGACCCACAGCATAGATGGGGAGGGTTGCTTTTATTTATTTTCCCACTCCCAACACAAAACAGCCAGAGACCCTTGATTCCTTACCTGCCTTAAAGATCCACTCCAAATAGCCATTGAGTTCTCTTTCAATCTGCTGCTGTCTCCGGAGCTTCAGGAAGGCCCTCCTGTTCTCAACTCTCTCTCGTTCTTTGGCAAACTCACTGCAGGGAAGGAAATGGACAAAACAATACAACTCTTGCCCATCTTTGAGTTTCCAGGGGACTATTCCAAGAGCTAGGCTCTGGATGGGGAGAGGCTATCAGCAGCACATCAGCCTAGTGCTTAAAAGCTTGCATTAGATGCCCATATATTACTGAGCAAAGTTCAAGGTTCTTGCATAAATTTATAAAGTCCACAATGACTTGAGTCTAGGATACTTCAAGGACTGCTTGATATCCCAACCCAAACACAGAGAATGCATGGAAAGCCTCCGTCGCTACCCCCCCCCCCCCAGGGCTCAGACACATGGCTGGCATGCACCAGCTGCCATGCACTTAGTCTCATGGGTCTAACTCTGTGGAAATGGAGCCAGCATGGTTCTATGGTTCTTCCTCCACTCTCAAAGGCGGTATGCCTCTGATTGCCAATTGCGGGAACTGCAAGCGGGGAGAGCACTGTTGCACTCAGGTTCTGCTTAAGAGTTTCCCAGAGGCATCTGGCTGGCCACTGCAAGAACAGGATGTTGGAGTAGATAGGCCTTTGGCCTGATTCAGCGGCTGTGGGTGGCGCTGTGGGTTAAACCACAGAGCCTAGGACTTGCCGATCAGAAGGTTGGTGGTTCGAATGCCCGCGACGGGGTGAGCTCCTGTTGCTCGGTCCCTGCTCCTGCCAACCTAGCATTTCGAAAACACGTCAAAGTGCAAGTAGATAAATAGGTACCACTCCGGCGGGAAGGTAAACGGCATTTTCGTGCCCTGCTCTGGTTCGCCAGAAGTGACTTAGTCATGCTGGCCACATGACCCAGAAGCTGTATGCCGGCTCCCTCGGCCTTTAGAGCAAGATGAGCGCCACGCAACCCCAGACTCGTCCACGACTGGACCTAGCAGTCAGGGGTCCCTTTACCCTTTACTTATATTTTTAGCTGGAGGCTACAATGCAGAAGAGGCAGAAGGATCCCTGCTCACATATTTCCCATGTTGCATCCAGTCTGGCCAGATCCTACTCACAGGGTAGTGCAATTGCTACACCACACATTCTGGAGGAAACTGCTTTCCAAATACCCACCCTAAAATCATTAGCCCCTTTTTTGCAGAGGCCAGTTGACAACTACTCTTAACTGTCAGTCTTGCGGCTCCTGTCCTGAGCCTATGATCCAAACACGTATACATGCATCCATTGTATGTGTGCAGGTAGGGGGGGGTGTTAATCATGGTCTTCCTTGTTCCTGTCAAAACTGTCACTTCCATTTAGCCTGGAGGGTTTGCACCCAAGCAGCTCCAAAGTATTCCAAGCGACCCCACGGCACTCTGTTAATGGAAACCAGCACTTCCTGGCCCCATGTTTACCTGTCTCCCACCTCCCCTTTCCTTTAACCCCTGGCCCTCGGCTCAGGGTACAAGGCAGCATTGCCTCTTGAGCATTAAACACCCAACTTGGCATTCAGCAAGCATTTCTTTCTCTCATTCTCACTCTCTTAAAATGAATGCCCTCCCTTCTGGTTCAGTGCTTCAGATGGTGGCTCCATCACTCAGCTTTGATTTTCCGTTGAGAAGAGGAAAGGGATCTGACAGCTAGGAAGGAGCAAATGCCTGCATACTGAATTTGCCTGGTTAAGAGGGAGATGTCTTTCTTGTGCCAGTGACCTGCATTACCTGCTATAAATCAGGTGACGGGGACAGGACTGTGGCAGGTAGACAGGGAAAGGTCAATAGATGCATCTACACCTCTCCAATAGGAATGGATAGAGCCACTAAAACCACATTATAAGTATTTATTATTACATTTCTATCCAAACTTCCCTCTAAAGAGCTTGAGGTGGTGCATGCAGCTCTACTTCCTCAACATTTTATCCTCACAACAACCTTGTGAGGTAGGTTAGGCCAAGAGTAATTGGCCCAAGGTCACCTAGTGATCTTCATACTGCGAGGAGGGGTGGATTTGAACCCAAGCCTCCCAGGTCCTAGTCCAGCATTCTAACCAGTACGCCAGATTCTTTCATTTATCACCTTTTAGGGCTTGCTGATCAAAAGGTCGGTGGTTTGAATCCCTGCGACGGGGTGAGCTCCTGTTGCTCAGTCCCTGCTCCTGCCAACCTAGCAGTTCAAAAGAACATCAAAGTGCAAGTAGATAAATAGGTACCGCTCTGGCGGGAAGGTAAACAGCATTTCCATGTGCTGCTCTGGTTCGCCAGAAGTGGCTTAGTCACGCTGGCCACATGACCCAGAAGCTGTACACTGGCTCCCTCGGCCAATAAAGCGAGATGGGCGCCGCAACCCCAGAGTCGTCCTCGACTGGACCTAATGGTCAGGGGTCCCTTTACAATTACCTTTTACATATATCTCAAAGCAATATACAAACTTACCATAAAAATGGCTTAAACTGGTTTTCAAAAACAGTACTGTTTTCAGAAGGGATGGGAGTAATTCAGTCCTGTCCCATTTCCAGGAAGGTTTGTTAATAGAAATCCAGAAACATTTAAAAGTACTTAAGATGTGTTTCAAGAGTGGAACCCTGCCTCTGTTACCCACCCCCCTCCCCCCCAAAAATTGTTTCCCCTAAGGTTGGATGGTCATCTGTCAGAGATCCTTTAGCTGTGATTCCTGCACAGAATGGGGCTGGACTAGATGACGCCTGGGGTTCCTTCCAACTCTACAGTTCTATGATTCTATGACTCATTAGGAAAGAAATTGAAAATAAAACTGCCGCTATCATAATGCCATTATACAAATCTATGGTGCAACCACATTTGGAATACTGTGTAGAGTACTGGTCACCTTGCATCAAAAAGGATATTGTACAGCTGGAAAAAGTTCAGAAAAGGGTAGCATGAAGGGGACAGTGTGGCTGCACTATGAGGTTTACAGAAAAGGTGATTAAGATGTAGCATGATACAAGCAGTGGTTTTATTTTCCAGGGGATACTCAAGAGTGCACAGTACCAACATCTCTTTTTGTTGTTGTTAAAAAGTGTGTCACTTACTGTAATAACTCCATGATGAGAAACAGCACATACCGTATTTTTTTGCTCTATAAGACTAACTTTTTCCCTTCTAAAAAGTAAGGGGAAATGTGTGTGCGTCTTATGGAGCGAATGCAGGCTGCGCAGCTATCCCAGAAGCCAGAACAGGAAGAGGGATTGCTGCTTTCACTGCGCAGCAATCCCTCTTGCTGTTCTGGCTTCTGAGATTCAGAATATTTTTTTGCTTGTTTTCCTCCTTCAAAAACTAGGTGCGTCTTGTGGTCTGGTGCGTCTTATAGAGCAAAAAATACGACATTCTTCTGGGGGGGAGGGGAGCACTGGATACAATGTATAAACTTATGCATGACATGGAGAAATCACACAGCGAAAAAGTCCCCCCCCCCTCTCATTAACGCTAGAACTTGTGGACACCCGATGAAGTTGAATGTTGGAAGATTCGGGAGAGATCAAAGATTGTCCTTCTTCACACAGAGCATAGTTAACCTACGAAATCCACTCCCACGGGAAGCAGTGATGGCCACAAAGTGGGGTGGCTTTAAAAGAGGCTTAGACAAATGCATGGAGGAGAGGGATACCATTAAAAGCCAAGATCCCTCTGTGAAACATGGCTGGTGTAACTGGGGCCAGGGCTGAGTGAGGTGTCTCTAAGGCCCGTCACTACATTGTTAGGTGGCTTTAAAAAAATGAAATACTTTGGCTGACTTTCTTTTTTCCATTGATTTCTGATGCAGGTGGTTATTTTCTTTAATGTCCATTTTCTTATCTTCCAACTGGGGCTAGAGAGGTGGACCGCAATATATTTTAATACCGTCATACCTCTTGTTACGTTTGCTTCAGATTAAATCTTTTCAGGTTGCATCCTGTGGCGACCCAGAAGTACCAGAAAGGGTTACTTCTGGGTTTCGCTGTTCGTGCATGTGCAGAAACTAAAAATGATGTCATGCGTATGCGCAGAAGCGACGAATCGCGACCCGTGCACGCGCAGACGCAGGTTGCATTCTGCTCATGTTGCAAACGGGGCTCCGGAATGGATCCCGTTCGCAAGCAGAGGTACCACTGTATTGTGTGACATTTTGATTTGTTAGTTGCCTTGGGTTTCTTTTGAAAATTTAAGCTTTTAATAAGCAGCAAGCTTGGGGGCTCAAGGGAAGCACAGGCCAAAACAAATCCATTTCAGGTTGGCCTAGACTCTAGAGGGACTTGGGCCCAATATAAAATGGATTCTGGAAGGCAGGCTTGTAGAGTGTGGCGTCCAAATGTCCCTCATTTTCAGAGTAGGCCACATTCCTGAGAATGCCCATAGATTCCAAGCCAGAAAGTGTTGCCAAGTAAATACTTTGCTGCCTATTGCCAAGCAAATATTCCAAAGGGAAGATAGTGGGGAACAGAGAAGTAGACGCACACAGGAAGGCAGGTCGTCAGGCAGCTAGGCAGGCCCCAGGTATGATCCAAGGGGTCAAACTTGAAGTATGTTTTGTGGGATGAAAGCAGATGACTAAGTCGTCATGCCCTGCCCTCTAACAGCAAACTCAGGCAGTGAGTGCCCAAGTTGGGCCACTGTGAGAGAGGTACCACCATGCACAGAGTAACATAAGAAAGTGCCTTATTCTGAACTAGACCATTGGGTCCTTCTGATTCAGTACAGTTGTACCTCATTCTGCAGCCAGGATCCGTTTCAGAGCCCCAGCTGCTATCCGAAAAGGATGCAGGGCAAAGTGCTGCGTCTGTGCACACATGCAGAGCGGTTTGCACTTCTGTGCATGTGTGAAGCGCAGTGTAGCACTTCTGTGCATGCGCCAAACCTGGAAGTAACCTGTTCCGGTACTTCCGGGTTTGCCGCGGATATTCGCTGGAGGGGACGCTAGACAAGGCGAACGTTCGCAGAGGCATTACTGTACTGTCAACACTGACTGCAGTGGCTCTCCAGTGATTCAGGCAGGGGGTGATTCCAGCCCTATGTGAAGATGCCAGGGACAGAAACTGGGGCCTTCTGCATGCAAAGCAGATGTTCTGCCATTGAGCTGCAACCATTTCCTAAATGCCAAGGAGGCCCAGCATTTGCAGAAGCACAATTTTAAAATAATCACTATAGGGGATGAAAGCTTGAAAGGAAACCTCATAAAATAACCCTCCAATAAAAAAAATAAGGAGGAGAAAATGTTATGAAACGTTGAGTATCAGTTGGAAAAGAAAAATGGGAAAGCGTGGGGGTGTGGAATGGAGTATCCAAGAAGAGGGAATGGGTGACTAGAACCCTGTCAGGTGTTGGGGAGAGTGCTATATTTTGTAACAGGGCTCACTTGTGGGTCTTTCGGTCGTGGCTGCTACCCACTGGACTGGTAGGGCAAGGAGCCCAAAATTAGGCGACACCAGAGCCAGTGACAGATGCAACAAATTCCAGTTTTGTCCTCCATCGTCCTCCCTGATGAGTTCCAAAGGGGCAATGCTGAGACTAAAGAGGAAGAAGCTGACAGGCAGAGTTACACTCTGGACTGGTTGTAAATGAGAAGGCAGACAGGTGGGGGGTGGCTGAAGGCACCCAGGGACTGATACAGGAGTGCCCTTTTTGCCCTAATGGAGCAGCCTCCGCTGGCATCTTTCCTTGCCAAACTGTTACTTGACCTGTGAATTGGCCCCAAAGGGAGAAGAGTACAAGGTGTCCCTGCCAGTAGCACAAATCCAGCAAGACTCATTTGCCAGATCTCTCACACACACATCCCGCACTCCCGCCCCTTGCTCATTCAGAACTGGCAAATGAAGCAGGTGTTGAGCTGAAATAAATTCTCCAGGTGGGGACACTAAAGCAGGCCAAAAGAGATGGATGAGTTTTGCAAGAAGCTAAATTTGGAACCTATTGTTGCTGCCTGTAGAACGGTGTCCAAGAAGAGAGACATAGCTCTACTCTGCTGATATATGTTAATGACACAACATCTCCCAATGGCACAGAGACAAGCATGGCAGGGCAAAAGGGGGGGGTGAAATAAGGCAGGGGCACTAGATAAAACACAAAGGGCTTAGAGCCCCAAATGGGGGTGCAGAGCCGGTGGTGGAGGAAATTCCCAACCCCCCTAACATTCCTCAGATGAAATAGGGACATTGCTCACTCTCCCCACAACTGACCCTCCTCAACCTACCATTTTTGCGTGTGTCCTCCTATCTGAAGAAGGGCGATTGTCACCACGGCTACACCAATGGGACACAGCACACACACACACGCTCCATCGTCCTGAGAAACCCCTTAATCCCAGTTTTGTTTTGTTTTATTCTTTGAGAGATTTACAAAAAGAAAAACACACAGGAATAAATAAATTCTAGAAAGGGGCAAGATTAAACGTGGATGCACAAAGCATTTTTTTAAAATATAAAAACAACCAAGACTTCTTTGTGCTCCACTCCACTCCCCCTTTCTTCCTGACCAAGGCTGCCCTGCCCTCTGCCAGTCCATCAGAGCCAGTATGTCATGTGGGACTGAGCAGCCTTTCCTCCTCTTCACCCACTCTCCAGCAACCACTGCAAGCTGCCAAAGGGAAGAGGCCAGCAGTGGTGGCCATGGAAGTGCTGGCTCATTCTCCTCCCCAAACCATAGCTGTCAACTTACAGATTTGAAAATAAGGGATCAGCAGCCAAAATAAGGGATTTTCCGAACACAGGTATGTTCAACTTCTGAGCCCCTCCCAGCCAAAGGCAGAAAGCCCAGCCAGCAGTCATACGAAGCCTCAAGCGGTATCTCCCACAGCGCAGCAACCTGGCAAAGGGGATGCAGCCAGAAAAAACCACTGTCACCTCTCTGCTGGGAAGCGCTGAGCAAAGGTGAGTCCCCAGGCAACGTGGCCGATCTGATCAGTCATTCTTAGACTCCTTATTGGGTGAGCAACGCAGCCAAGCAACACAGTTGGAGCACAGGAAGGGAGGGAGAGGAGCTGCTTCCTTTGAAACCCAGGAAATTTAAGGGACATCATCAGTAAGGGAGAGCAGCGGGACACGGCGCTGGGATAAGAGAGTTCCTCGCCAAATAAAGGACGGTTGACAGCTATGCCCCAAAGTCAGGAGCAATTGCACTGACGTGGGGGGGAATGGGGGCATGCCCAGATCAAATCAGAAGTCAGGATTACTTTCATAATTCCAGGACTGTCCCTGGAGACTTGGAGGGTATGAACTCTGGTGGAGGAAGAGGAGTGCGGGGGGAGGGCACTGCCCCCGGCAGCACGATACTGGTAGGGTGCCATCACAGCTGCTCCCCCTGCCTGTGCAGGGTACCACCCCTGGAACACACGCCAGCCTCACCCCTCCTGCTCTCCACCCCCCTGGTGCCGAAGCATGAAGCTCCACCACTGTGTATGAAATTCATTGGGTTCTGAATTGTTCTGAATTGTACTTCCAAACTGAAACACAACCAACCTTTCAAAATTATCACTCTGCTCTGAATTTTGCAATGCAGTTCTCCAAAATAAACAAGAAATGCCCCCCCCCAAAGGCAGAGGCTTACCTAGGGTCCCTTGAACCCTTGACAAGGAGATGTATCAGTAACCCACCCCCTGAAAAAAACCACTTTACCGCAATAGCGACATTTTACTCCACTGAAGTACTTGAAACTCTGGTATGCCTTGTAGACTTAAACACAGGCTGGGTCCTTTGCTAACTGAACTATTTTGGCATGTGACTTTTTTATTTTTAGAAAGTAAATGTTCCAGTGAGCGTCAGTCCAAAATACTTACAAAGTAACACCCCACCCCCATGTGCCCCAGTCTATATAATGGGCATGTTGTCAATATACATACAAGGCAAGGCTTGTAAAGGATTCTTTGGCAGCGCCAAATAAACCAACCAACCATGTAGTCCTCTGTGGGCCTACTCAGAAAATTGCTCCATGGAATTCAATATGGTTTAGTCTAAGATTAAGTGTATAGGATTGGTGCCTGACTGCATAACCCTATTCAGGCGTAAGTTCTGCTGAGTCAAAGGAGGTCTTACTTCCTAGTACAGCCGTACCTTGATTTTCGAACAGACTAGCTCTCAAACATTTTGGCTCCCAAATATCGCAAACCCAGAAGTGACTGCTCCAGTTTGCAAACGTTTTTTAGGAACCTGAACATCTGACAGGGCTTCCACAGTTTCAGATTGGCTGCAAGAGCTTCCTGCAGCCAATCAGAAGTCACGATTTGGTTTTCAGACCTCCGGAACAGATTCCATTCTACTTCCAAGGTACGGCTGTAAATTGGATTAGGATTGCCACCATATGTTCCAACCTCCAAAAGAGTGAAGCATATTGGTTGGCTCCTCGTGGCTCTGAGCCTTGATTTAAGAAGTCCTGGTTGCATTGTGCACAGGGTTACACTTGCCTATGAAATGATATTTAACAGTAAATGATTGCCGTAATTAGTGATTTAAATGGTCATGTAACAAGTGTGGAGGGGGGAGACCCGCTTCTCTGAGTGAGGAACTGGCAGGACATGTGAAGACATGAGCTCAGGCAAGGGCAACAAATGGAATATGTCCACTTCCAGTTGGCGAGGCACCCCTGGCAGGAAATAATAGCAGGACCCAAGTTATCAGGATCCATTCCTCCTCCTATTCCTCCTGGTTTGGAGAGGAGCACTGTGGGCAGCAATGTACCTTGGTAGGCCACTGCCAGGGTTCCCCTGGCCTGGATGGCCCCAGGCTTCTGCGGGTGCTTGCTTTCTTTCTGCCTGGCCCTGCATTTCTTGTGCTGAGAGCACCAGTATCCTGTGAGTGGGGTGGGCTTTAAGAGAGGGCACCCCACCCAGAGTCAGCCACAATCCTGGTCAGCAGGAGCAGGGGGCGCTCCTGCCTAGCCTCTGCCCTCCCACCTCCTCCTGAGATGCTTGTGGAGACAGAGGAAGTATTTGTTGTTTGGGCTCATTGGTGCCAGCAGCCTTTCCTGACCCATGACTGCTGACCTTTGCCAACTCACTAGCTTTGATTGAAAGGTGGCAGGGACAGGGACAGGGGAGGGGGAGAGCAGTGGCACTTCCAGTTTCCTAGCAGGCGCAGGCTTGTATTTTGAAAGTGCTCCCGCCAGGTCAAAAGGGTTCTTGCAACATCCAAAGGGGGTCTAGTGTCACTTCCTCTCCCTGTCAATCTCCAATGGCGATTTTTGCGCGCACACCTCTGGAATCCTTGGCAGGGTCCAGTTTCACCAGTCTCCAACTACGCCTCTGAATAAAGCATATATTGGCAGCACAGGCTGGTGCTCATTGGGACTAATAGGGTGGAAGGCAGTGGAGGCCAATAGTACGTAGAGTCAGAGCCAATGGCACGCAGAGCCACCTCATCCTCCTTTTATTCCCATCCATCCTCCTGCCCTGCAAGGGAGGAGGGGTCTGACATTCTATGCACAAACCTTTGAACTGGCCATAAGGAGGAAGTTAGGCTTGTGGAGCCAGACTGAGGGCAGACTGGGCTTGGTAGGTGATGTGCCACATATGCCCTAATGGACCACCCTTCATTTTAAATCAGAGGTATATAGTGGTACCTTAGGTTAAAAACTTAATTTGTTCCAGAGGTCCGTTCTTAACCTGAAACTGTTCTTAACCTGAGGCACCACTTTAGCTAATGGGGCCTCCCACTGCTGCTGCCACACGATTTCTGTTCTCATCCTGAAGCAAAGTTCTTAACCCAAGGTTCTATTTCTGGGTTGGCGGAGTCTGTAACCTGAAGCGTCTGTAACCCGAGGTACCACTGTATTTTATTTCAGCAAGCCTACCCAAAGATAATCGTTTAGTCACCCATATTCTTTTAAAAAGTTTTTCTGATTTTATTTTTTAAAAATGTATACATCACTTACCAAAACAAAAGACTGTTAATCCCAAGCAATAAATCAAGTGATATACATTTCCCCCCCCACACACAAATAATTTCCCAAATATAGTGCATTTTTGTATGTTATTTCCACAGACATGTGCATTTATGTGCACGTTTCCCCCTTTGTACACATTTTAGTACCTGCTGCTTGGTTGGAGGGGTGCATTGCAAAAATCAGGGCAGTGATCATTTTTGAAGACTAGCCTGCATTTTAAGAGTGTGTGTGTGTGTGTGTGTGTGTGTGTGTGTGTAATGGTGGCATACCGTGGATTGCCAGTGCCCAGATCAAGGCATGTTTTACAGCCTCTCCTCTAACCTATGGTGCACACACACACAAAGCTGAGGTCGGTAGAAGGACTTTCTGCCGACAGAGACGGAAATCTGTCCACAGTCAACAAAAGCAGCAACACCTGGAGCAGGGCTTGTGACTCCCCACCAGTGGCCAAGTGCCCAGCCAACATCCAGGGATAATCTCCCCACAACTTCTCTGGGGCCATACCTGAGATGCCCACTCTCCCGCCCCTTCTCTCTCTCCCTAATTCCTCACTTCCCAAGTTCCCTGGATCTTCCAGGAGTTGCTATTGGGTGGGGATGGGGACGGTAATGCATATGGCAAGAAGGGCTTGAGTGCAAGAGGAAGCCCATGCTTGTCATGGGAGATGAGCAGGGTGGGAATGGTGCCAGGGGCTGCAATAGTGTGGGGGCTGTGTGCTGACTGTTCCTTTACCTTGTTGACTGTTCTCCCCAGCCTATATAGCACACCCTCTCCCAGGGTTTTAGCTGTCCCTCTGGTCACCAGAGCTCACCAGCAGCAAAATGCAGGTGCCACTGCAAAGTGGCACAGAGCTTGTTGCAGGGCAGCCTGAGGACATAACAGTCATGCATCCTTCCAATCATTCCAAATCAATCAGCATTCCTCTGTCCCACTTGCAAAAAAAGGAAAAAGCCAAAACTGATGGCTCATCCACACCTGCTTGTCCCACACCTAGAAAGCATGGGTACTAGAAGTGTTGTTGTTGTTATTATTATTATTATTATTATTATTATTATTATTATTATTATTAATAATACCCCACCCATCTGGCTGGGTTTCCCCAGCCACTCTGGGTGGCTTACAGCATATATATAAGGTAAAGGGACCCCTGACCATTAGGTCCAGTCGTGGCTGACTCTGGGATTACGGTGTTCATCTCGCTTTATTGGCCGAGGGAGCCGGCGTACAGCTTCCAGGTCATGTGGCCAGCATGACTAAGCCACTTCTGGTGAACCAGAGCAGCGCACGGAAACGCCCTTTACCTTCCCGCCAGAGTGGTACCTATTTATCTACTTGCACTTTGACGTGCTTTCGTTCTGCTAGGTTGGCAGGAGCAGGGACTGAGCAACGGGAGCTCACCCCATCACGGTGATTCGAACCGCCGACCTTCTGATTGGCAAGTCCTAGCTCTGTGGTTTAACCCACAGCGCCACCCACGTCCCATGAATTGGGTAGTTTATCACTAAAATGCAAACCACATTGAATTTCTTCTCTGTCCCCTGCTTTACCCTGCTACCAGATCCTTTTAACTGGAGGTGCCAGGTATGCATGTGTTCGGCCACCGAGTTATAATCATAGGAGCATAAGAAGAGCCCTGCAGGGCAGGGCAGTGGTCCATCTATTTCAAAATTTTGTTTTCAGAGGGCCCAACCAGACGGTCAAGGGGACCCCACAAGCAGGACCTGAACACAACTGCCCTCTACCTTCCTGCCGTTTCCAGCATCTGCTATTCATAAGCATTGCCACCTCTAACAGTGGAGCTAGGGCATAGCTATCAGCATGGCTTTTCTTCAGCCGGAACTCACCTCACTGGACCTCAGTTCTGGCACCTCTCAGTTGGGTACCATTGCCATTCTAAGAGAACAAGAGAGGTGTTCATGCTGAGTTCCGGCACCTCTTTTTCTAGAAAAATAGCACTGGCTATCAGGCTCAATAGCCATTGATAGCCTTATCCTCCCTGATCCTATTTTAAAGCTGTCCAATTTGGTGGCCTTCACTGTCCCTTGTGGGAGCCAATTCCAGAGTTTAATAATGCCATCCCCATTCTTTCTAACACAACACTGACTGGCATTTGCTGCAGGCGACTGTTGGAAGATGCTTGGCATTCTATGGCACACACTGGATTGCTAAGCCATTCTGGCACCCGACAAATGTAGATTAACATGATTTTTTTAAATGCCCCTGATGGTACAACACACACACACACCCAGAATTGGCCTGAGTTAATGCTCCCCTTGCTTCGCTTCAGCTCAAGCATTAACAGTTTGTCACATTCATGAAAAGATAATCCTCCATCTGGGCAGGAAGCAGGGGGAGTATTCATTCTCAGGTTTCAGAGCCATACATTTCATCTTCCCCTAGCATAGCCCATCCTTTGTATTGTGCGATTCCTCCTGGGACTCCAGCGATGAGCAGATGCTTTGCAATTCCAGCTGTTTTGATGCAACTAAAAGGAAATCTGGGCTTTAACTTCCGCCCAATGCACCTGTGCTCTCTTTGCTTGGGAAAACTCAGGGCAAGATTTGGAGGGTATGGGAGGAGAGGAAGAGCTTATTCCAGTTGCATCCATCTGCATAGATCAATGGTGAGCAAATGTTTTCAGCTCAAGGCCCACATCCCCTCATAGGAAAATTTCTGCATGCCAGAGGTGGTCAGGTACAGAGGCAAAAAAATGGGTGGAGAAACAGATGTGACACTGACCTCTGCACAGAAAGGTACAATCCAGCCACACAAAGGTTTCTACACACATGACTCTCTATCCAGGCAAGAAAGAGGCATCATCGCTTGTCAAGGACGCATTTTGGCAAAGTAAAAGCACTTGAGAAGAGTGTGGAACAGGGCTGACGAGAGGTGTGGCCTGAGGAGGGTTTGGTTCTTGCTACTGTGGGTTCAGAAAAGGGTGACCAAAATTGATCAAGGGGCTGGAGAAACTCCCTAATGAGGAAAGGCTGCAGTATTTGGGACTTTTTACTTTAGAGAAAATGTGAGTAAGTGGTGGCATGACAGAAATATATAAAATTATGCATGGCATGGAAAAAATTAATGAGAAAAGTGTTTTGTTTTTTTCCTTCTCTCTCATAACAGTAGAACTCATGGCCACCCATTGATGCTGAATACTGGAAGATTCAGAACATTCAAAGAGTATTTCTTCATGCAGCACATAGTTAAACTGTGGAACTCCCTCCCACCAGAAACAGTAATGGCCACCACTCTGGAAGGCTTAAAAAGAGAATGGGACAAAATCATGGAGAAGGAGGCTATAAACAGCTACTAGCCATGATGGCTGTGCTCTGCCTCAGAGAAATTATGCCTCTGTATACAAGTTTCTGGGAATCACAGGTGGGCAGAGTGCTGTTGTCCTCATGTACAGCTTGTGGGTTTTCCACAGGCATCTGGTTGGCCACCGTGAGAGCAGGATACTGGGGTAAGAAAGGTCAAGTTTGTCTCATATTTCTATGCATTGGAAGAGGTCACACACATAAACCTAATGGATGGAAACCCAGTTTGAAATACCCTCCCAAGACAGTGCCTAACCTTTAATTTCAAGTCCATTTGGCTTTTGACTGGTGGATTTTTCTGAAGTGAAAGCATCAGTTGAAAACCAAATGCAAGGTCCTAGTCCCCTTGGAGTTCTCCCTCTCTCAACAAGGCTGGATGGTGAAAGAAACACACATGCTTTGGCCACCCCACCTGAGGGTCCCCTTTTGAGGTGAGGGAAGCTGAAGCATCAGGTCATGTCAATTGCCATGAGGGACCCCTGCCTGGGCCTGCCTTCACAGGGCTCAGCAGGACAGCCTTGGCCCTGCCATGTTACGTACATCAGCCTTTGGGCATCTCACATGAAAGTCCTGCTGGGAGAACAAAGGGCTACTCTACAGCTGTTGAATTATTCATACTGGAGACAAGGAGCAGGGAAATGCCTTTCTTCTCCAACACAAAAGCAGCTGCTGAGAAGGGATGGGTATGCCAGGAGAACACTTGGCTGGCAAAAATAATAATGGTGAAGGTGAGAAATCAGCAGTTTGAACAGGCCAAAGCTGGGAATGAAGTTCTCAGTGCCAGTGCTTCATATTGCCATTTCAAATGGACACATACTGTTTGCAAATAGAGTTCTTTTAAAGTGCCTTCTTACATTCCTTACACACACACACACACATCCAGAGAAAAGTATCTGTGTGCATCTTCTTCTCCATGCCCCTGGCCACCCACTAGCAACCGTTTTGACAAGCCTGGATTTCTCCACATGCAACCTGAGGCCATCTCAACCTGCTCTCGCCACACCATGGGTTGACCAGAATTAATATGAAACATTTTGAGATTCACAGAATCAAAGAACAGTAGGGTTGGAAGGAATACCAAGGGCCATCTACTCCAACTCTCTGCAATGCAGAGATCACAGCTAAAGAATCCCTGACAGGTGGGCCATCCAACCTCTATTGAAAAACTGCCAATGAATGAAAGTTCAATGGCAGGTGGAGCCAGTTAATCCTACTCCCCCCACTCCATTCTCCTTCCTGCTGGGTTCTCCAAGGGACAACGCCAAGATATGAAGGAAGAAGGCAACTCGATGGACAGGTTGTAAGCAAGAAGGAAGGCAAGTGAGGGCTGGTTGAGGACAGACTGAGGTTGGTGAGGCACTGCCCCATTTTCCCAGTCCCCACTGCATGAAAGGCTAGGAAATACCTCTCTTCCAATCCCAGCTAAGAATGATGTAATCCAGTTGTTTTTATGTGAAGAGCAGCTGCAATTTGGAGGTCTGTACAGAGAACGATACACAGAGAAAGACTGTCTCCCTGGAGACTTGATGTGGGAGTAATTAGGGATATGGGGGGGATTAATTTGGTTTGTGTTTACATGCGAAGCTACCTAATTTATGCTTCCTGAACAAATACATGAGGAGTGGGGAATCTTTTTCAGCCTGAGGGCTGTATTTCCTACTAGGTAATCATCTGGAGGGGAGGCACGTGCCAGTGGTGGGTGGGTCCAGAAGCAACAGGGGGTGGAACCACAAATATAAATTTATTCACACATCCTTCTCTATCCTCCATCCAGGCAAGGAAGAGGCATCGGCATAGTTCCAGGACACAAGCCAGCCAGGCAAAAACATTCAGGGATGGTGTGTGGTCTGGAAAAGAGGTCTGGCCTGGGGAGAGTCCCAAGGGCCAGACAAAGAGGCATTTGGCCCCCAAGCTTGAGGTTTCATATGCAATATGCAAACCAAGCCCCAACTATTCTTTGCAATTCAACTTTCTCTAAATCTGGTGATGCTGTTTCCCAGCAAGCCAAAAGTTGACAAATCACTGCTCAAAGTCAATAGCGGTACACATTTTTCAAACAAATCCCCCCCCCCACATCCCAAGAGGGCATTCCCTAGCCACTAGCACAACCTCCTTTGGGGGTAAAGAAAAAAGAGTATTGTAGGAAGTCACCAAGAGCACACAAAACGTTTCCCCTCCTAGACACATACTTGCCACCTCTCTCACTTTGAGCAGGACGTCTCAGATTCTGTTTCAAATCTCAGATATCCCAACTATTCTGCCACTGCTGCTGTGAGACCTCCGTTGAGGCCTGCTGCAGCCACAAACATACTCAAAGAAGCCGGGCCACACTTCTGGAAGTATGGAAGCGGCTGCAGTGGGCCTCGGTCTTGTCACGGTGGAGGCAGCAGAGGAGAGCCAGGGAAAGTAAGGTAGTAGGAGGGCAGCGAACTTGCGGGTGGTGTCGTAGTGGTGTGGCCTGGGCACACCTGTGGGGGGGGGGCAAAGGTGTCCTGGGATGGAGGCAGCCTGGGGGGAGTGCCCCCTATTTGGGTTGGGAAATGTTGGACAGGATAGGACACTGAGAGAGGTCCTGGGGATAGTATATGTTTGGGCTATGCATCAGATCTGGGCTGATTTGGATTGGTTTGTGGTTTGGCCAGATCAGGCTGAGACAGCTTGGGATCACCCCAAATTGGGTTGGCCTTCCCAGAGTGATTCAGGGCTGGCATACAGGCAACAGGGGTGTGGGAGAAGAGGCAGGTAACAGCCTCTGCAAAGAGTACCATGAAACAGTGTGCAAAAGGGCTTTCAAACAGCCCTGCACTTCATTTCGGTTGCATATGCCTGTTTCCAGCCAGCCAACATGCATGCGTAGCCAAACTGAGGACTGAATCCCCAACTTAGGTTCAGTCCTGCTCTCTGTATTGCAGTCAGGAGAAGGGGAAGGAGAAACAGCCTCTCCTTCTTCTCCCACCCCTCCTGGCCACATGTTTATCAATAGGGTTTAAGACCCTAACTGAGCATTAGGACTGACCCCTGAATCAGTTTGGGGACCAGTTCTAGGTTGGATCAGCCAATGTCAAATTGAGACCAATCCAAACTGCCAGATTGGGTCCTCTATCAGATCAGAGTATGGGGGCATTGTTGGCCAATTGGTGTTAAATCCTGGGCATTGTTGGCCAATTGGTGTTAAAAAAGGACAGAACTTTCTTTATGTACGCTACAGCAGCAGCAAGAATTCTCATCGCAAAGCATTGGAAGACACAAGACCTACCCACCTTGGAAGAATGGCAGACGCAACTAATAGACTACATGGAGATGGCGGAAATGACTGGCAGAATCCGGGACCAGGGAGAAGAGTCGGTGGAAGAAGGTTGGAGGAAATTTAAAATTTATTTGCAGAAATATTGTAAAAATTTTGAATGTTGATGACATTGAAATGAATCCAAGGGGCTCTAGCAACAAGGTAAAAAGTATAAGGGGATTATCAAATAGACAAACTAATAGATCATGAATTTGCTGAACTAAATTTAAAAGGGATACAAAAATGGGAGACGTGAGGAAGTCGGGAAAATAAGTTAACTTAAAGTGGAGAGATTAAGAAAGAGAGAAATTTTGTTTTTCTTTTATATGTGCTTTTTCTTCTTTTTGTGTTTAATGTTTGTAATTTTGTATTTTGTATTTTTGTGCTTTTGGTTTTTTTTCTATTTGTTATGCATTAGTCTTTTGTGTTTTCTAAACTTTTCTATTGATAAAACCTAATAAAATATTATATATTTTTAAAAAAAAAAACAGATCAGAGTATGGGGGGTATGAACAACCCCAGTTTATATGGTTGCCTGCTTGTTTTTACTAGCTGTGCTCCAGTGCCTTTAACAGCATCTTGACACATAGACATTTGACAGGGGGCACTTTGTCTGCATTCTCTATACTGCTGTTAGGAAAACTTTTCCATGATGCATATTTTGTTTTCATGACAAACTGCTGCTAAAGGCAGAGAAGCAGAAGCAGTAAATTAGTTGGCAAGTCAAGTTCTCTGCCTAATGAGTTAGATGGGGGAAGTTTATTAAATAAAGCAGTAGGAACTGTATGTTCAGACTGAAAATATTTGGGGATACCTGCGTCACAGATACTTAAAAACATAGGTTAAGGTCACCTTTTGTCTCTCATTTGAGCCACATTTCCCCTCGCCCAACTTTACTTCTGCTTTTTGCTACTTTCCATCCCGCTCTTACCACTTCCACCACCCACTATCAGCATAACAAGGTCAAAGTGCCCTGTATCTCGGTACGATGAAAACAAAGAACAGCGCCTTAGACGGGATGGGTCACTGGATGATGCTTGTTAGTTAGTAATTATGTTCCAGGAAACAGAGGGAGAAACATAGGTCTTGTTTATGATGTTGAAATGAATAGAGATGAGGGAGGTTAATTATAAATCTGTTTTAGGAACACTATAGACCTAAGTGCAGGATGCAAACATTACCTTAGGTCATTACTCATTTCTGAAACTCGGAAAATAATGTAGAGTGGTCTATTTGCGAAAATAATGCACAGTAAGAGTGGGGAACATTATTCAGCTCAAGGGCTGCATTCCTTTCAGGATAATCGTTGGGGGGGGGGGCAAATGCCAGTGGTAGGACAGGGCCAGAAGTAAAAGTAAATGGAGCAATGAATGTAAACTTCAGCAATGTGCAGTAGGCTAGTTTCTACATACCGTATTTTTCGCCCTATAGGACGCACCGGCCCATAGCATGCACCTAGATTTGGGGGGGGGGGTAAAGGGGAAATAAAGGGGGGAATTTATTTTTTCCCCAGGCACGGGGCTGGGGCGGGGGAAGCCCGAGCTTCCCCCAACCCCAGCCCCCAGAACAGGCAGCTCTCCGTAAGCCGTCGGAACCCAGCGCGAAGTCGCGCCAGGCTCCCACAGCTTGCGGAGAGCTGTGCGAAGCCCGAAGCCTGGGGGGGCAGAGCTCAATGCAGGCAGCTCTGGGCAAGCCAGGGAGAGCTGCGCAACTTTGCGCAGCTTTCCCACGGCTTGCACAGAGCTGCGCGAAGCCCAAAGCCTGGGGACTTTGGGCACCTCTCCCACTGCTTGCCCAGAGCTGCACGAAGCCTGGGGGCGCTAAGCTCAGTGCCCCCCCCCCAGGCTTCTGGGTGCAGGCAGCTCTCGGCAAGCCGGGGAGAGCTGCGCGACTTCGCACAGCTCTCCCACAGCTTGCAGAAAGCTTCCTGAAGCCTGGAGAGCGATAGGGGTCGGTGCACACCGACCCCTCTCGCTCTCAAGGCTTCAGCGAAAGCCTGCATTCGTCCCATAGGACGCACACATATTTCCCCTTCGTTTTGGAAGGGGGGAAAGTGCGTCCTATAGGGCGAAAAATACGGTACATTCTCTTGCCACCACTCTATCCTCCATCTAGGCAAGCAAGAGGCATTATCAGAGTCCAACACTGAGATTCAACACCAAGGGCCTTCTGGTGGTTCCCTCATTGCGAGAAGTGAGGTTACAGGGAACCGGGCAGAAGGCCTTCTCGGTAGTGGCGCCCGCCCTGTGGAACGCCCTCCCTTCAGATGTGAAGGAAATAAGCAGCTATCCTATCTTTAAAAGACATCTGAAGGCAGCCCTGTTCAGGGAAGTTTTTAATATTTAATGATGTGGTGTATTTAACACTGCCCAGAGTGGCTGGGGAAACTCAGCCAGATGGGTGGGGTATAAATAAATTATTATTATTATTATTATTATTATTATTATTATTATTATTATTATTCAAGGACACATCTCAGTGCATAGAAAGACTGAAGGAGGGGGTGAAGCTGAGATATCATGACAGTTTTATCACGAGTTTTTACCGCGAGTTTTGTCGTCTTGCGATTTTTTTCGTCTTGCGAAGCACGGTGTCGGGAAAGTTTTGGAAAAGCTTCAAAAATCACCAAAGTATTTAAAAACCTCAAAAAAGGCTACCACACCGCGTTCTATGAGTTGCTCCTCGAAGTCAAGTCGCAATTGTATTAGCGGTGTTAAGAAAAAGGAAACAAACTTGCAAGACGTTTCCGTCTTGCGAAGCAAGCCCATAGGGGAAATCGTCTTGCGAAGCAGCTCAAAAAACAAAAAAACCTTTCATCTAGCGAGTTTTTTGTCTTGCGAGGCATTCGTCTTGCGAGGTACCACTGTACAAGAATGTGAACTGAAAAGCTGAGACTGGGTGCAACCATACCACACCTGTGTCTTTTGGGCAGCTTCCCCAGGGGTGGGGAACCTCTGGCCAGCCATTGTTGAACTAAAGCTACAATCATCCCCAGAGAGTGTGGCCAACTGTCAGGGAATATGGGATCTGTGGCCCAAAACCTGAAGGGCACCATGCTGGTTATCCATGCACAATATCCGAACCCATGTTGAGAAAAGAAGAGAGGTTAGTTCAGCTTCCTGGTTGCATCTAGAAAGAAGAGACCCTGCTAGCCAGGATGCTAGACGTCACTAATAGCTGGCATTTATCTCAGGAAGGACCAGGCCCTGGCTCAATCAATCAGGCACTTAGAGATTCTGCCACCGTCACCACTAGAGATAGAAGATGAATTTGATTCAATTACGATTTTAATGTGAACCTATCTAAGGCCCCTCTGCCACTATACAGTTAAAGCAGCATCATTCTACTTTAAGCAGCCATGGCTTCCCCCAAAGAAACCTGGGAGCTGTAGTTTGTTAAAAAGTGTTCACCCATAGCTACAATTCCCAGAATGGTTTAGCAATCAATCCCTCATTCCCAGGAAATGCTGGGAATCATAGCTCTCTGTGGGAAGAAATAGGGAGTTTCCTAACAACCCTCAACACCCTTAGCAAACTACAGTTGCCCAGGATTTTGGGGAGCAACCATGACTTTTCAAAATGGTATCATACTGTGTAAAATGGTTAACACAGATGAATCATAGTATTGTAGAGTTAGAAGGGACCGCAATGGTCATCTAGTCCAACCCCCTGCAATGCAGGAATATCAGTTGAACTATCCATGACAAATGACCATCCAACTTCTGCTTAAAAACCTCCAAGGAAGGAGAGTCCACCAGCTCCCGAGGGAGCCTGTTCCACTGCCTAACAGCTCTTACTGTCAGAAAGTTTTTCCTAATGCTTAATCTGAGTCTCCCTTCTTGTAACTTGAATCCATTGTTTCAGGTTCTACCCTCCAGAGCAGGAAAAACAAGCTTGCTCCATCGTCCATGGGACAGCCCTTTAGCTATCTGAAGATGGCTATCATGAAATCTCCAGATTTCATGATGATGTTCTCCAACCAAATAATGCATGCAAAAATGTACATACCAGGGGAAAGCATGACTAAAGATACACACATTAACCTGGGGTGGGGGAACCTTTGGCCCTCCAGATACTGCTGAACATCTCCCATGTGTATGTGCCGGAGTTCCATTGGGATCACAACCCCAGCACAAGTATACACACAGAGAGTTGTTCTCCTAGACTTATTTCAGGAATATTTGGACTGTTTGGCTTTGAGATACTGAGTTATGCATGTCATGATTATTTTGGCACTTGTATATATTATTAAAGATTTCATGTAAAATAAGGTATTGAAATGTCATACAATATTTTTAATGAATTTTCGTAAACCACATACAGAGTTGTTTAGTTTGTGATTGAACTCCAACTCCCATCAGCCCCAGCCATCACAGCCAATAGCCACGGCTGATGGGAGCTGCAGTCCAGCAGCATCCAGAGGGTGAAAAGGCTTTCCCACCACTGCATTAGTGAATGACAGATCAGAAATGCACAAAACCCAAAACGGGAAACAAATTTCTGTATAACAAGAGAAGTTTGCACCAAAATGCTGATGAAACTTAAGACCTTTTCATTTAATTGCAAAATGAGGCAGAAATGCAGTGAACCAAACTAAAAGTCTGGAAAATCAAGAGACTGAGAGAAAGGGAAACAGGCAGATTCATTCATTCCTATCTGCCACAGAATCTGGCTACTGGAGCACGGTGTGAATTCTTGAATTACAGAACAGCACCAGCGGCCTCCCCCCCTCCCCACAGTTCACTTGGATCATCCTCTGGTTTCTTTTCACAAATGCAGGCACATACAGATCCAATTCAGTGCCAACGAACGCTCAATGGATTAATCAACTGAGTATTATTTACTTGTCCAACATGCATTAAAAGGGGGGGGGGAATCTGAACCCCACTCTTGATTTTCCCAGCCGTATATCTTTTTCCTTCTCCATCCCCAGGCCAACTGGGTACTTGAGAGCTTTAATAATAATGCCTTCAACTCCAAAGGCTTCACCGGATTCCAAATATTTACCATGCAACTCGAAAGAGCTGTAGCGGAAATGGAATCCTGCATAACTGAGTTGGTTCCAGGTATTGGCTTGAAAGAGCACATCCTAAGGCTGTGGGCTCACTTAAAAGAGCCCTTTGGACCTGCTCCTCTTTGGCGCCACTTCAACCTTCCTGTTCACCTGCAACCAGAAAAAGCTGCAAACCACCCCTCCCTTTTTTCAGATGCCCTTTGAAAATATATTCTTTAGACAGGCCTTTGCAATATATTTTCTTTATTTCTCTTTTTTAACCAATCAATTTTTATTGATGTTTTTATGCTGATTTTATTTTTGTAAGTTGCACAGCAGAACTCTTAACAGGCAATTGTTAAGCGTGTAAGGACAAAAGAAGCAATTATAACTTAACAGTTTTCATGCTATTCTATTTTGTTAAAGCAACTAGAAAAACATATTATGATGGGAAGATCTCACACAGGTGAAGGGAAGCAGTGGGTAGGAGGGGAGGTGTCAGGGAACTGACATCAGAGCTAGAGGCGGAGGGAAGGCTCTCAAATGATGCTGGAGAAGGGCCCAGCAGGGAGAGAGGCAGCTCCGCAGATGGGGAAGCAAATCAGCGCAACACCAGGGATATAGAGGGGCTGATGGGGGAATCGGCGAGGGGGCTCCAGGACTCTTCACTGGACACCAGCGGGGAGCGCACGGGTCCTCCGCTACCCACGCCCACCCTGCGCAGAAGACTTCCGCGCAGAGAGAGTAGGAGGAGACTGGGTGTCAAACAACTTTTATGTTGGAAAAGATTTAGGAAACACCCACTGACGGATTCTGCTAGAGACTGAGGCAGCCACGATGTGAAGGGCTGCCCAGACTGAAAGGTTTAGCAAGGCAACAAAGCCTGGAGAGGAGGCAACTTACGCACGAGCAACCCATACACATTACAGGAGGGTTAGGTTGAATTTGGGAAATAAAATAATATATGGGACAGCAAATGATATAATAGATTCTTATAGAATAGTAATATTTCGTAACCAGAATAGAAGTTCAAAAGGGGAAGTACCGGTAAATGTATTTTTAGTATTTTCATTATTGTAATAGTTATTATTATTTCTTATCGGTAGAAGGCAATTTTAATTTAGGCTTCTTCGTTTTGCTGTCTGTATAATTTTCTTCAGGCAATAAAAAAAAAAGTTGCACACCACCCTGATGTGTGTGGTGTTGTTTTTTTAAGGAAAGTGTGGATTACCAATAAGCAAATAAATAAATAAATAAATAAATAAATAAATAAATAAATAATGGACCGATGGTCTTACGGTATAATATAGCTTCCTATGTGTGAGCACAGAGGTAAAGCTTTTGCCTTGCATGGAGAAGCTTCCAGGTTCAATCTCTGGCATATCCAAGTCAGGCTGCAAGAGACCCTGGAGAGTCACTGCCAACCTGTGCTGGCAATACTGTGCTAGGTGGACCTGGTGGTCTGACTCGATATAAGACAGCTCCCTACCTTTTCCATCTTATCATTAGTGGGAAAGAAACTGGGTCCTTACCCTGATAGGACACCAAGGACCAAGTTGAGCATGAAGAAAGAGCCGATGATGATGAGGGGGATGAAGTAAAGCCAGTTCCACATATTCCCTGCAGCGTCGTTAGTCTGGAGAAAGACAGAGAAAAGGGGGAGAGGAGAAAGAGACTTTAATCCAAACCCACATGTCCAGCATACAAGCATTTCTTTTTTACTGTTTTTTGTTTTAATACTACACTTCAGCAGTGCTTTCCCCCCCTAGAAAATGAGGTGCAGGAACGCTCAGGTTTTTTTGACAGAGCCAAAGCTGTTTAGGGGGAAAACAACGCTTTTGGGGCAGGAACGCTTCTCCGCTCAATCACCCCACTGCAAGCATCACTGCAGCTGCATTTCAGTGTCGACTCCGACATGCTGCCCCACAGCCTCCAACACAAAGCCATGAGCGGGATGCAGCCCAAAGACTCCGACACGCAACTCTGGGCACCTTGCCACTATACAGGTGCTGGTACACAACAAATAGGTGCTGGAATGCACCAAAGAGGTGCCAGAACTCAGTTCTGGTGAGTTCCAGCTGAATAAAAGCCCTGCACTTCACTACTTGTTACATCAGGGGACTTCCCTGGCTCTCCCAGATGGAGAGGACGGGAGCAATAGTCGGTCCAGTGGTCAAGAAGGCAGTTTTTGTACATGCTATAGAGGGAAGTGAGAGGCAGATGGGGCTCGTGAACATGGGAGGGTAGCCCATCTAGGAGAAGGAAAACTCTAACACTAAACCTCCACTGCCTTGTGGGACATATTTGGGAGAAGAAAAAGCTAAGGAGTAAACCCTGCACAAATTCAGTGTGGAATCCCTAAGGCCTTGTACATTTCCTTCCAGCAACTCCTGCAGTTAAGCTGGTGCCAAACATATTGCTCTGATTTCCCTGGGACCACATCAGTGAAGTTGAGAGGGGTGTCTTGTTGTCTGGGCAGCTCAGGACCTCCCTACATACACACTGCCCAGGCTTGCTTCCCACGGAAATTGCTTCAGTGCTGCTAATGCAGCATTTGGACCTCACGCCTGGAGGTACACTCTATTGTCTCTTGAGACAGATGGGTGCCCACAGCATGGGTGAGCAACCTCAGGCTTGATGGCTGAATAACAGCCCTCCAGACTTCTCTATCTGCCTCCTAGCTGGATCAGATTATTTCCAAGGTCCCTCTCAATCTCTGTGGGCAGTAGTCAATATTAGTCCTACTCAGAGTAGTAGACCCACTGGAATTGATGGCCATGACTCACCGAGGGACATTTCAGTAGGTCAACCCTGAGCAGCACATAGTTGGCGGCAACCTTATGGTTCTAAGGACCAGCTTCCATCCTCACCCATTAGAGGGTGATGGATAAGGGATCTTGTGCTGACTCCTGTCTCATTCACTAAGGGCTGGGAGCCATGAAGCAAAATCAATTTTTATGCCTTCCCTTAAAATACTTTAATGGTTTAATGCTTGGGTGACTTGTTTATGTCACTCAACTCCCAACCCAACCACAGAACTAATCAGATACAATGGAGATGGAAAATGGAAATACTTTCAATGCTCTGATGGTGTTTCACATTGTAAAACACTTGGGAGGCTCCGGACATCTGCATTGCATGGGGGGGGGGGAGGATTACATCATGCATTTAAGAGTTACATACATCCCATTGATTTTGCATATCACCTTGCTGCTTAAGAACAAACATTCTATTTAGAAAAATAATTGCTGTACTGGAGCTCACTCAATGCTGGCCATCTAATTTCTTGCCATGATCCACACACTACCACCAGTCAAACACAATCCTGTGATGGGCAAAAGCTGGTTCCACTATGAGGAGCGGAGTGTTCCTAGGTAAAATCAGGGATGGAGCAACTCTCCTATGAGGAGAGAAATGTGAGTAAGAGGTGACATGGCAGGAGTCTATAAAAGTATGAATGGCATGGTGAAGGTTAAGAGAGAAGTGCTTTTTGTCCCTCTGCCGTAATACTAGAATGCAAGGCCATCCACTGAAACAGAATATTTGAAGATTCAGGATGGAGAAAAGGAAGAACTTACCGTATTTTTCGCCCTATAGGACGCACTTTTCCCCCTCCAAAAATGAAGGGGAAATGTGTGTGCGTTCTATGGGGCGAATGCAGGCTTTCGCTGAACCGGCTTTGGTTCCCCGACCTGGTTTGGAGGCTGGCGGTGGGGAGAAGCGTGCTTCTCCCCACTGCCAGCCCCACAAGCTCGGGGGACAGCGGGGAGGCGGAACGCCGCCATCCCGCTGTTCCCCGACCTGGTTTAGGCTTCAGGCAGATATCCGCAAGGCGTGGGAGCCCGGTGGGAAGTCGCGCCGGTCTCCCAAGGCTTGCGGAGAGCTGCCTGTTCTGGGGGCTGGGGTTGGGGGAAGCTTGGGCTTCCCCCGCACCAGCCCCGCGCCTGGGGGAGGGAATAATTTTTTTTCTTTATTTCCCCCCAAAAAAACTAGGTGCGTCCTATGGGCCGGTGCGCCCTATGGGGTGAAAAATACGGTATTCATAGGCGCATAACATTTTTGCCAATACAGGGCTGCATTCAGATGTCTTCTAAAAGTCTTATAGCCATTGTTCTCTTTGACATCTGGTGTGAGGGCATTCCACAGGGCGGGTGCCACTACCGAGAAGGCCCTCTGCCTAGTTTCTTGTAACCTCACTTCTTGCAGTGAGGGAACTGCCAGAAGGCCCTTGGAGCTAGACCTCAGCGTCGAGGCAGAACGATGGGGGTGGAGATGCTCCTTTAGGTATACTGGGCCGAGGCTGTTTAGGGCTTTACAGGTCAGCACCAACACTTTGAATTGTGCTCAGAAACATACCATGAGCCAGTGTAGATCCTTTAGGACTGGAGCTACATGGCTCTGGCAGCCGCTCACTGTCACCAGTTTGGCAGCTGCATTCTGGATTAGTTGGAGTTTCCAAGTCACCTTCAAAGGTAGCCTCACATAGAGTGCATTGCAGGTGTCTAAGTGGAAGATAGCCAGAGCACGTACCACTCTGGAAAGGCAGTGCATGGGAAGGTAGGGTCTCACAGTTACCTCATTCAGGGCCAGGATGTCCCCCACACCTGTCCACCCTCTGCCTCCCAAAAACAGTACTTCTGTCTTATTGGGAGTCAACCTCAATCCGTTAATTAACATCCATCCTTCAACTGCCTCCAGACACTCACACGGGATGTTCACCACCTCAGAGAGCAGCACAGCCATACAAGGCCTGTATGAGGCAAACCCTGCCCTCCACAACATCATTTCCTGCTAGCTCTGTGACTGATGGAGGAGCTCCTGCCCAATAACAGGAATGTGCTCCACCCCAGAACATCCAGAGAGCACCGAAAGACAAAGATTCTCTGTTTAACGGCCACTGTTATATCAAATAATCTACTTGACCCAATGGTAATTTTTTGCTGTTTTTAAGATAGCCTCTGACTTAGAGAGAGCTAGACAAGGTTCTCTGAGGTTGTTCAGCTTTCCAGTGAACAGACAATTTACTTCATAGAATCAAAGAACTGTAGAGTTGGAAGGAACCCCAAGGATCATCTAGTCCAACCCCTTGCAATGGAGGAGGACTGTAAGGGGATCGAACCCATTACCTTGATCAGCACCACTAGTCACATCAGATGCATTGGAGGGAAAGTGAAAATGCACTCTTACCCCCAAAGATTGTGTGACAAGACCACCTGGAAGAATTTTACCTTTATGATTTCTATATAATCATATATCCATATATAACCATATATCCTAATGGAGATTTTTTTTATCCATGTATCCTAATGATGTTTGAATCGCTAAAGCTTCAGCAGAGCAAAATTCTTAAATCTTAAAAATTACAAAAGTTGCCCTCTGCCCTATTTCTCTCTCCACCCTGCTATTGTGCTTGAAGGAAACAATAAATCTGATGTGTTGGCATTTTTCTATAGGGAACCTACTCCAGGCGGCTTCTCAGGCTCACGAGAGGGGGGGTGAGTTGGGGAACAGGAAAAAGCAGTCAGCCACAATGCAATGTTCTAAGCCAGGGGTCTGCAACCCGCGGCTCCGGAGCCGCATGTGGCTCTTTTACACCTTTGCTGTGGCTCCGGGGCGGATACTAGCGAGGGGAGGAGGCACATTGTGCGCCTCGACACTCCCCACTGTGGCGGGCGCTGTACTGGCTGTGACGTCGCATGGGGGCAGTGCGTGCGTTAGTCACGCACCGTCCTGACGTCACCTTCCCGGTTTTGCGGCTCCCAGTTTTTTTTCCTTCGGAAACGGGTCCAAGTGGCTCTTTTTGTCTTAAAGGTTGCAGACCCCTGTTCTAAGCCAATAGCAGATGGTGGGGGTTATTCAGGTTTTAACAGTTAAATAGGTTTCTTTTCCTCTTTATTGCTGAAAATTAGGGTAAAGGGCAAATTGACGCACCATCTGAGAAAAGCAGAAGTATTCTTTACATGGGCAGAGGAAGAGCTTGTGCCCGCTCGCTGATTTGATTTTGCTGCAATATATGAATATGTCATGTTTTATGCTGATTGTACTCAGGTATAAAAACCCAATGTACAGGCTCTGGAAACGATTCCACTGGGTCTTTATTGCTCAGCAATAAACTTTGCCTTCTTTTTCTCCACTGCTGCGTCTGTCGATTCTTGGGCACATTTTGAGTGGGCAACAGGTATCCCTTATATGCTTGCAACAATTGGTGTATGCCTGTGAATACCAGGTGCTGGGAATCAAAAGTAGGAAGAGCTCTGTCCCGCTTGTGAGCTTCAGAGCTTTGCAGGTTTGTTTGCCACTTCTGCTAATTAGCAAAGCTATTTACACATTATTTATTTCAGCTTATTCCCACACATAGCTCTGGGGTACACACACACAGACCTGACATATACAAAGAAGTATCATCCCAGTTGAACTCCACACAGAAGTAAATCCAGAAATCACCATGCATGCTGGGAACTTCCCAGGTGTTAATTTTTTATTTATTTTTAAGTGCAAATAACAAGCAGCTGTTACTCCATCTGAGGTGAGGAATCAACACCCTTCTTTGTACTTAAGAACGTAAATACATAAGAAGTTGCCAGCAGGGTAGAACTAAAAGATCCTTACATTTTTTCTGGGGGTAGGGCACCTCAGGCCCAAAAACTGGGTGTGGCCATGTAGCCCTCTCTTTCTGGCCCTCATGATTCTGCCCAGGCCACATACTCTTCCCGCTTGGCAGGGGGTTGGACTCGAAGGCCCTTGTGGTCTCTTCCAACTCTATGATTCTATGATTCTATGATTCCCAGCCAGACCTCTCATCTGCCCTGCTTTGCAAACCCCCTCAGAGCTTTTGCCCAGCTGGAATAATGTGCCCTTGGACCTCTGATCCTGCTACATGCTTGCCTACATGGAGGGCAGAAAGGGAGATGTCAATGAGTGTAGAAACAGCCTATTGTAGAAAGGTACAATTTACATGTGTTGCTCTGCCCACTTTTAGCCTGTGCCTCCACCCAACATGGGCATGTGGGTCCTAGAAGATTGCTCAGAAGGGAATGTGGCCATCGGGCTGCAAAAAGTTCCCCTGATACAGTGGCTAACCAGATGTATCCAGGAAGCCAAAGGATATGTTGCACCCAGAAACTGGTAGCCAGTAAACAGCACACCACCTTTGAACCTTTGAACCTGGATAATTCCATGTGGCTATCATTGTGCATAGCCATGAATATGTATAGCCTAGCCTTCTCCGGGCTCTAGTCTTCTAGGTGGACTCCTGCCTTTGCCAGCCCTGGCCACCACAGCCAATGGTCAGAAATGCAGGGTGCTGCAGCCCAACGTTTTCTGGGTCTGCTTAAGAAAGATCTTAAGATAGGTAGTTAAACTATGGAGTTCACTCTCAAATGAAGTAGTGATGGCCACCAGCTTTAATGGTTTAGAAGAAGGTTAGACAAATTCATGGAGGAGGAGAAAGCTATCAATGTCTTCTAGCCATGATGGCTATGTTCTGCCTCTACGGTCAGTGGCAGTATATCTCTGAATACCAGTTACCAAGAGTCATAAGTGGGAAGAGAGTGCTGTTGAACTCAGATCCTATTTGCAGGCTTTCCAGAGGCATCTGGTTAGGCACTGTGAGTATAAGATGTTGGATTTGGTGGGCCTTTGATCTGATCTGGCAAAGCTCTTATGATCTTAGCCATGTGATCTGAGGGAAGGCAGATGCAACTGAGTGCCTAACCATCTACTCCTGAAGAGATGTCAAGGGCCTGAGAGACGTGTTGGGGCAGCCCCATCTGCAACTCCCCTGCAGCTGCTTAAGACCTGTCTGCCCTGAGAGAACACAGGAGCAGGAAGGCCCAGGCCACAGAACTTCTGCCATCACCTTCCAGTCAACCGGAGAGGGCTCTTGTTACTCCACATCTGAAATCACTTATCTGTTTCCAAACTTTAAAACTGTAAATCTCCTTGGGTGCATTGGTATAAAGGACTCTGTAAGCACAATAAATGAATGAATAAAAACATTCAGAGTGATGCAGATTGGGGGACAGTGGTCTAATCCCCTCCAAAATGCATTTAAGCTAGTAGTTATTGCCATATATTTATTTGGAGAAAGGGCCATAGCTCAGTGGTAGAGCAACTGCCTTGCACACAAAAGGCCCAGGCTCAATCCCTGAAATCTTTACACAGTGCTGAGAATAGGACTCCTGTTTGAAATCCTGAAGAGCTGCTGCTGCTACTGAGCTGGATGGAATCAAGGCTTTGACTTATAAAACAGCTTCTTATGCTGTGGTGGCCAAATCCTTTAAATTAGTTCCCCCTAGCATGAGATGCTGTACTTGAAGTAGGATGAGTGCAGGTGCCGGGCAGGTCCCTGACCCGGTAGTCATTATAGGCTTCTGGGTTGTTCCTTATGTTTAGCATTCTTCTTGGGGAATTGTTTCCCTTTTGGCACAGAGGCAAGTCTGTGTGCAAAGCCTTTCATTACAGGATTTGCTCCTTGCTGTCTTTGTTCCCTAAAATTGGCCTGAGCAATAATCTAAGTGTTTCTTCCCCCCTTGCTTGTTTTTTAATAGGACTCCCAATAGCTAGGTTCACGGTGACATTTTTTACTAGAGGATAATTTCTGGCATCCTCCGCTTAAAAACTTTGGCAACTTCAGTGTTCAGAGAAAGAGCCAAGTTTTCTCTTTGCTGCCCTGATTTTTTCCCTTACCAATAAAGCTGCAAAAGATTTATCTAGAGTCAAGATCGGAGGCATTTTGTGGGCCACGGACTTTCTCAGCACAAATGCTCTGCTCAAAAGTTGTGAAAGTTTCACTGGTAAGTTACGATGAGCATTTGCAGGGCCATTTCTAGTTACAGGGGATAAATCCAATTAAGGGTGAACCTAACTAAATTATGCTGTCTGAAACAACACAAAAACTGAGACACGGCCATCTTTCAAAATTTATACCTCTCCCCTTTTTGAAATGCCGTTCTCCTGCCAAGTAACATACATAAAAATGCACACATTAAGGTAAAGCATGCTAGGTCTCCTCCACCACCTCAACATTAAGGGGGCTTAGCCCCCTCCCAACAGATATTGGGGTCCAAAACACCTTGGCCCCATTGAGTTTTCACCCCAGTCTGAGGCCCAGGTCAGGAGTCTTCTTCATTACATGCTCCAGTGGCACCACCTAATCTGATCTGATGCTACACACTAGTACAGAGTAACACTGGTCCAGATTTTACTATGGAAACCTTGCAATACATACAGACAGGAATGGACATTTTACCCATGGCTACTTCATCCATTAAGGAGCACAGGGCATTCTTGACATGACAACATAAGGCCATCAGGCCCCTGACAGGAGTTCCTGACCAGTTTAACCCTCCAAAGCCCAGGGCAAGTGTATCCGACTGCCTTCCCCCTTGACATCACCATCTGGAAAAGCATGTCTGGGGGTCATTGGAGCTGAACTGTTTACATACACTAATATCACATCCTATAGAATTCTATCACAATTCTATAGAATTCTATCCAACCAGCACAACTGGAATGAATTTCAGGAACCAAATGCTTTTTCTGTGCAGCCTGAGCAGGAGCAGTGAACAACATAATTGTTATTTGAGGTAGCTTGTCTTCTCTTATCCCACCCCACTGCCCTGCTCACAGCTGTGAAAAATATTCTTATGTTATGAATGGTCCATGTCAACATTAAGAAAAAGGAGGTAGGAATAGGCCAATATATATATATGTGGATGGTCCCTGGATCAAGTGACTTTTCATAGAATCTTAGAGTTGTAAGGGACCCTGAGGGTCATCTAGTCCAACCCCCCACAATGCAGGAATCTCATCTAAAGCATCCATGGCAGATGACCATCCAACCTGTGTTTAAAAACCTTCAAGGAAGGAGAGTCCACCATCTCCTGTGAGAACCTGTTCCACTGCCAAACAGCTCTTACTATCAGAAAGTTTTTCTGAAAGTTTAGTCAGAATCTCCTATCTTGGAGCTTGAAGCCATTGGTCCGAGTCTTACCCTCAAGGGCAGGAGAAAACAAGGAAGCTCCCTCTTCCATGTGACAGCCCTTAAGATATCTGAAGCTTGGGGTTTTCTAACATCTGCACCTGCTGTTCTTGAGTCTTTCCTACTTGTCTGTTGGAGCTTATTTTGATATTGTTGCTCAGCTCTGTCAAGAAACTCTGCATGTTTTCCTGTTGGTCAAAGTATGGCTAGGTGGGCCTCAAGCTGCTGGACCTTCTCTTCCAGCAACACAACCAGCTTGCACTTGCTACAAGTGTACTGTTGCTTGTTCTCCAACAGAAAGAAAAACATGGCACAGGTGTTGCAGGTCACTACAGCAGCTCCCTCACCCTCCATGTCTCCTGGTCCTATGCACACTGAGAGACAGAACTCTGAGCCTCCACCACTAAACACCTTCACAAATGCCCCTGATTGCGAGCTCTGTTAATGAGCTTCCAGAGTCTGCACTGAGCTAAGTTTGACCTAGGTCAAGGCTGTCATCTGAACCAGCTGGATGTTTAACTGATAATCAATCCCAGTCAGTCCATCCTTTGAAAAATAAGACTTTAGAGCTGACTTGCCCCAAAATGTCAACTAGACATTCTGTTTTGGCAACTGTAACCTTGGTTTAAGGAGCCATTTAGCACCAAGTTTACATATCTGGGTTTCTAACACTGGTTGGTGACCCTTGGTTTAGGGTCTGGGAGTACTAGGTTCAGCAGCTCACTGAAAAGGATGACCATACGGTAGCCCAATGGTGGCCATTGTGAGCCCCAGCCATTCCTACCAGTAGCACTCTGCAAACAAACAAAACACACACACACACACACACACACACACCCCAAGGTGTGCTCTCCAAGGAGAAGGCCAGTGGAGGCTGGTGCAGGAGGACAAATGGGTCATTGTCCCATCAATGTGCATCTGCCCTCAGCCAGCGCCCACTTACCTGCCTCCTTATTTACAACCAGTCCAGACAGCAGCTGCACTCACTGTCATCTTCCTCCTCCTGCTAAGTCTCTTTTAAAAAATGTTGATATTTATGCAAAGATATACAGAAATACATACCCATTACAAAGCATCTTTTTATAATAAACTGATATAAAACAGATAACTTAATCTAAAAAAGAACAAAGTCAGAAGGAAGAAAATAGAAGAAAATGAGAAATCTAAAGGAGGGGAAAGCAAGAGAGAAGGATAAGAAAGAAAAAACTAAAGAAAGCTAGAGTAGAATAAAAGGACTTCTGGCTGTCTGCACCTACATATGATATTCATTCTTTAGACTTCAACCATTCTATCTTCTATAAGCCAGTATTTTTTCTTCAAATCCAGATATTATAAGTTCATTTTCTCTTTCACGCAAAAAATCCACAAGAAATTTCCAATCCTTAACAAATGTTAGCGATTAATTAAATATGTTAGCTTAGCCCTCTCAGCTAAGGTCAGTAATTTTTATCAGCCATTCTTCTATAGTGGATAAGGCTGTATCTTTCCATCTTTGTGCATAGAACAGTCTCGCCACAGTAATCATATATTGGAGTAATCTTCCATAATCCTTTTCTAATTGTATGTCTATAAGCCCTAAAAGAAATAGTTCTGACTGCAATTGGATATTAACCTTTAAAATTTGCTGTATCAATGTACGTATTTACATCCAATATTTTTAACCATTTGCTGCTGCTGCTGCTGTTGTTGATAAATTTGTATACACATGTCCATCAGGCATGATAAAATGCCCCTTCATATTCTTTCCCCCCCTTGTCATTTCCAGCAAACATTTTAAACATTTTTATACATTCTAAATAATTTCTCAAGAGTTAAATACCAATGATACTCCTCCCCCTAAGTTTCACTGTTGCCTCTTAGAGAACTCAATAGGGAGAAGGATGGTGACAAAATTAGAATTAGTTGGCTTCACATGTTATTGGCTTTGGCTGAACCTGTCTTTTGTGCTAGTGCAACCTATTGTTGGTCTCCCTGTCTTCCACCCAACCAGTTCCAATTGGCACAAGCCACCACCGAGAGCCAATAGCTTGCTTGGGTAGATGGAACCACTCCAGTCCCTGATACCATTTCCAATCTAAGCAAATGCTTTGCCTGTCATTTTCTCTATTCATGCTTCCTTCTAGCCATCTTCTCTGGAAAGAGGAGGGTACAAGGAAGAGCATGGCCTACAGAGAGAGAGCAGAGTCTTGAGAGGGCAGGTCCCCCCCCCCCTTTCACATCTACAGAAGAAGCAAGAACATCAGGCACCCGGTGTCCAGTAACCATGCTCAGCAGCAAAAGGGGCTTAGCCAAAGAGGACTGCAACGAATCACATTCAGAAAGGATGCTGGAATAGAACAGGTCCCCTGGGGCAGGTGAGCAATTGCCAGTCAGCCTGCAAGGTGGCTGAACTAATTGCATGTTCCTTCCATGCTTTTATTTATTTAAATAAATGGAAAATTTAAACTGCCAACCACTGAGGCTGTGCTGAACTCTATTTTGTGGGCAGCAATACTAAAAACAAACAAATCCACTGCTGATGTTAGTCCCTGAAGGATTTTACTATTAGAGGGAGTTCATTGTCAGTCTGGACTGTTAGCAAAGACCAGAATTCTGGCTCACAAACAAGGAAGCCTGGAGGAACTGGCAGGATGCAAATACAAAGGTGAAGTATGGGTTACCGCCACCCAGGGTGGGGCAAATGTTGCACCCTGTTGGTTGACTGGGCAGCTGGGGTGGAGGTGTACACTGGGGGGGGGGCTTCCCCCCTCAGGTGCTTTCCTGCCTTCCTCCCACTTTGCAGGGTGACGGTGGTGGTCTCAGGGACTGGAGTGGCACCATCTAACCAAGCAAGTTTTTAGTTCAGTCAGTAGAGCATGAGACTTCTCAGGGTTCTGGGTTTGAGCCCCATGTTGGGCAAAAGATTCCTGCATTGCTGGAGGTTGTACTAGATGGCCCTCACAGTTCCTTCCAACACTACAGTTCTATGGTTCTCATTGGTGGTTAGTGCCTATTGGAACTTGTAGGGTGGAAGGCAGGGAGACTAACAGTAGCTGGTGCCAGAACCAAAGATAGGCTCAGCAAGAGCCAATGAAAAGTAGAGCCAGCTCATTCTAGTTTTGTCCCCATCTTTCCCTGCTGAGTTCTGTAGGGGCAACCCTGAGACTAAGGAGGAGGAGGCTGACAGCTAGGGCCAAACCCTTAGACAGATTTGCAAATAAGGAAGCAGACAGGCAGGTGCTGGCTGAGAGCAGACTGATGTTAGTGGGATAGCATTTCACATGTCCTAACAGATCAGCCTCCACTGTTGGTTCTCCTTAATGGGAAAAGGCTGTAAAAGCTTTCCGTTTAGGTCAAGAATTTGTCAGGCCAGTAACAGTCTGTCCTGGCTTTTAGCATGTTCTCTAGCTTTGACCTCCCAGTTCTAATCTTTGACTCAATTCCTGTTTTTCCACATCCTGAGTCTGTCCCCCTCTCCCCATAACTACTGATGCCTCAATTCTAAGACAATTAAGCGACTGGGCTAATCATGATATGAGCAGCATCAGGGTTAGTGAAGAAAGCTAGAATACCCCCACACACACACACACACACAAACTGTCAAGCTCCTGAATTCTAACTGGACCAGCCCAATGGATAAAGCAAGGTTTTGCTCAATCGGGAATGTAGGGCACACAAGAAAGAGAGATAAGTCCTTCATCTGCAGCACAGCAGAGGTTATTCCAAACTCCCAGAGCAGCACGATGGAAGTCCCATCTGCCATCCATGCAAGTAGCTGAAGATGAATTTGCTAATAGTGCTGTCAGAATTTATCATCTTGTAAACATGGCTAATGGGCAAAGACAAGCTCTATAAATTTCCAGACAAACACAAGTATTAAATCAGGTATTAAAGAAAAAGAAAACAACCCACAACTATAAATACTAAATTGGGGCATGAGGTTGACACTGTCTGTCCTGAATCCATCCCGGCTAATGTGATTTAAGTTTTGCCAGCATGCCAGCTGCAGGGAGAGAAAGGAAGGAGTCTTGAGAAGAAGAAGAACAAAGGGGGTGCCCAATGAAAACGCACAAGGGCCACATCCCCTTCTAACAATTTTTATGGGGGCAGCAGACTAGGGGTGGGACAGTCCAGAAGCATAAGTGGGTAGAATTTAATTTTATATTTGTACAGTAAGGTTTTTACACAAACACAAACAAACAAACAAACACACACACACACTGTCTTCAATCCAAACAAGCAAAAAAGCATGCTTAGAGTTCCTTCCTTCCTTCCAGGCAAAAATACTCAGTGAGTTGCAAAGCAAGGCTGGTGAGGGATGTGGCCTGAGGAGAGTCTCAAGGCTGAGACAGAAGAAACCTGGATGCCCAGATGTAAAATGCATAGGCTGGTTTTAGGGTCTCCTTCTCCCACCATATTAATCCTACATGGATTCCTCAACACCTCCTACTTCTTTACTAAATACACTAAGATGGAAGCACTTCTTCTAAAATGGGTTGAGGCCATTTGTGTCCTTCCATCAGAAGTTATTCCTACATTTTGACTCCTCAGAATCTGCTTTCAGCCAGAACAAACAAAAAGAACATATGAAGAGCCTGCTAAATCAGGCCAATGGCCTATCTAGACCAACATTGTGTTCTCAAACCAATCCTTCAAGAAGGACCCAAACACAAAAGCACTCTCACCTCCTGTGGTTTCTGGCAAGTCGTATTCAGAAGCATTACGGGTTCTGGCCATGGAGGCAGTGCATAGTCTTTGTGGCTAATAGACAAAGTGTTGGTGCTGACCTTTAAAGCCCTAAACAGCCTTGACCCAGTATACCTGAAGGAGCGTCTCCACCCCTATCATTCAGACCAGACACTGAGATTCACCTCCGAGGGTCTTCTGCTGGTTCCCTCACTGTGAGAAGTGAAGCTACAGGGAACCAGGCAGAGGGTCTTCTTGACACTGGCACCCTCCCTGCAGAACACCTTCCCATCAGATGTTAAGGAGATCAAGACTACACAACTTTTAGAAGACATCTGAAGACAACCTTGTAGTGGGAAAAGTTTTATGTTTAATTTTTTATTATGTTTTTATATATGTTGGAAGCTGCCCATAGTGGTTGAGGCAACTCAGCCAGATGGGTGGGGTATAATTTTTTTTTAAAAAAAAAATTGTTGTTGTTATTGTTAGCCAGTTTTATTTAACATTTCTTACATTTTTTCCTGTAGAGAGAGGCTCTATTTCCCAACATGACCCAGCCAGCAAATGAAGTGCTTTTGCTCCTGTCAGGCAGATGGAAATAATTACACTGGCTCCTCGCATAACCCCTTTTCCATTGCAGAGCTGGCATTTTAAGTACACAAGGAGAGCCTGGCTCCTGGATTGTGTTAAATGGCCCATCCAGTCCAGTATCCTCTTCTCACAACAGCCACGCAGATGCCCATCAGAAATCCACAAGCAACATTTGAGTACAGCAGCATGTCTCCTCATTTGGGAGTTCTGATACTGATAGGCATACTGCCTGTAACATTGGGAGGAGAACACAGCCATCACAGCTACTAGCCACTGATAGCCATATCCTCCATGATTTTGTCCAATCCTCTTTTAAAGCCAACTAAGGTTAGTGAGGGACACGGGTGGCGCTGTGGGTTAAACCACAGAGCCTAGGACTTGCCGATCAGAAGGTCAGCGGTTAGAATCCCCACGACAGGGTGAGCTCCCATTGTTCTATCCCTGCTCCTGCCAACCTAGCAGTTCGAAAGCACGTCAAAGTGCAAGTAGATCAATAGATACCGCTCCGGCGGGAAGGTAAATGGCGTTTCTGGTCACTGCTCTGGTTCGCTGGAAGCGGCTTAGTCATGCTGGCCACATGACCCGGAAGCTGTATGCTGGCTCCCTTGGCCAATAAAGTGAGATGAGCACTGCAACCGCAGAGTCGGTCATGACTGGACCTAATGGTCAGGGGTCCCTTAGCTTTTTAAGGTTAGTGGTTTAATCAAAAAATAGTGGAGAGTACCGCGACAATTCTACATGTGCAAATAGTACTCAATGCAGGATCACATAAAACCACAGTTCACAAATTATCATGAATGCACAATAAAAGGGGCATCTGGAAACCCTTCCAGAGTGAAAACCACAACCATTAGGAGGTGTCAATACATTAATACACCCCGGCACTAACAAGGATGAATGATACAAAATTCATTCACCTTGGTGCTCCTGCAGACCTACTAAGCTGCCGTATTCATGAGACTGCCTCCCTTCCACTATTAAGCTTTAATTCACCATCAGGAATTATAGGCTGGCTAAGAACTGTTTCCTTTATCTTTCTCCCTCTCCTCCCACTGCCTTTTTTTTAACCGCCTAACATGTTAATTAAGAATAAATTACTATCAAAGCAAACATCAGTTGCTGCTGGAGGAGGGTGGCATAAAAAGCAGGGGAGGTCCACAGCTCAGTGGTAAAGTCTCTGCTTTACATGCAGAAGGCCCTCAGTATCTCCAGGCAAATATTCATCTCTACAACTCCAGAGAGGCAATGCAGAAACCATGGAGCTGATTGACCAGTGGCCTGACCCAGTACTAGGTGGCTTCCTGTGTTTCTGTTGTGAGGTATCCAGCCTCATATAACCAACATGCCTAACTCTAATGAATGAAGGAGTTAAGACCATAGAGATCACATGCCTGCCTTGCCAGGCTTAGCTAGGTCACTCCCTTTCACCTTGGAAGGAAGGCTTACTTTGTTCTCTGACATCCCACCATGGGTCATTCCATATCAAGTGGTCTAAAAGTCAATTTTTAAAAAATAATAATTCACACCCTCAAAAATGGGATGAGATGAAAAATTAAAATTTTAGATTTAAACTTAGTTTTGATCACTCAACAAGTGTAGTAATTATAGAAAATATTAAGAAATTTAGATGACATGAGGTAAAAAAGTTTGGATCACTTCATATGAAATGACTCCCACAGGAACACTACCAGAAAGGAAGTCTAAGCTGTATGCTCCAAGCATAGACCATGTGGCTTAAGCAAGCTATCTCAGTGTTTCTATACAAAAAGTTTAGAAACATTTGCCATTTTAGAACCTCAGTGATACTGCCCGTCTTTTCTTGCTGCTGTGTGGAAAAGAATATCAATCTGACCTTTGAAGAGTTTGTAAGTAAACAATTTTGAGCTTACCAAATGTGTAGCCACTTTCTATGTCTAGAAAAAACTTTGGAAGCAATATAGAAGGGGATATTTTAAAGGTCTGACAGCTTGTACTGTATTTCTCTGCTTTACTTTGCTGCATGTATTGTGATTTCAAATCCCTGCTGGGGCTCCCTCGCCAAAGAGACCTGGATCTAGACATCCAGGGAATTCTTTTTTTATATCCCTATGCCTATTTTTTTCCTTAACTAAAATGCAAAAAAGACCACCCAATTTCTGTTTCATCCAGCCTTTTATTCAGGACCACGAGGACCAAAATCTTAACTTTAGTTTATTTGAAATGCAGTAGCATATCCGACAGACTGCAGTGTAAACATGCAGGTTAAATTGAATGTCTATAGACCTTTCTGAACATGGTCTGCTCCTACTTATGGAGCTGTACTACACAAGTGATCCAAGGGTTTTCTGGCTCTTAGGAAGCTGCCTTAAACTGAGGCCATAGCTCAGTAGGAGTGCACTTGCTTTTCTTGCAGAAGGTCCCAATTTCAACCCCTGGCATTTCCAGGTAGGACTGGGAAGTACCTCTATCTGAAATCCTAGAGAGCTGCTGCCAGCCAGTGTAGTCAATGCTGAGCTAGATGGGTCTGACTCAGTTTAACACCACTTCCTATTATCCTAATTTAAACCATTTAAATCCATCCTACAACCCAGCAAAAGGGAATTTTATACAAAAATGCTGCAACACCAGCTGGATTGTGGTAAAAAGGTCTGGGAGAACAAGAAGGTCTTCTCAAAGCACCTAAAATGCTATGGCATGGACACCAGGTGAACCTCCCTAGGTAGAGCATTGCATGGCGACTTCCCACCCCTAGTGGAAATAATGACACAATTATTAAGGTTAATGGGCTAAATAAGGCCACAACTTTTATTGGTTACAGGTGATGAGGGGTATTGGCTTAGGCATTGGTCCTAACCGACTATATCTGACTTCAGCCCATCCGCTAGAAGTCCAGGAAGGGTTAACCACCAGTAGGGGGAATCCTCCTGATGCACATCAACTAGGAACTCTCTCGGGGTCACCGCTAGGGGGCGTGCCTTAGGCCCTCACCTCTCCAGGCTTTGGACAGGGCCACGCCCCCCAGAATCCTTTATCGGACTACCCTTCAATATGTGGGGCAGGTGATGCCGTAACCTCCCCTCTTCCATCTATAGAGCAATACTAATGCCTAACCGCCATTACCAAGAAAGTTGTGACGATTTGCTACGAAGCAGGTGAAAGCCAAGTTGCTGGTGCCAATTTGCCAAGGAGAAAAATTCCTACCAAGCCCCTCAACAGCGACCAACCAAGGTCCATAGCAAGGTCAAAGAACGAAAACCTTATAGGGCGGGAGGGTGGGGAAAGCAGGAACAGCTGGTAAGCAGCAAAGAGCGAGATCCCCGACCACGTCCTGCTTTAAATTGGCAAGCCACACCCCCAGAACCAGCCGATTGGCTCGCCAGGAGGTGATGCGGCCGGGAATCCCCCCAATCGTGTGGGGGCTGGGTTCCAGACGCCGCACGTGTGGTGGGGCCGTGAAGCCCGCAACTCCACCTCCTCTGAAGGGCAGAAGTGGCTTTCCAGAAACTGGGCACCACTGCTAAGGCTGTCTCCCTAGTAACTCTACATTAGGTGCAGGAACCTAGAGAAAGGCATCTCAAGATCAAGTCCAACTTACTTGCTTCCCATAGGCATCTGGTCGGCCACTGTGAGAACAGGATGTTGGATTAGGTGGGCCTTTGGCTTGATCTAGCAGGGTTCTTCTTAAGTTAAAGATGCTCCTGTGCATGTCCATCTGTCGGCATACATGGGTTGTGTAATTTCCTAAGCCTCCCACCCCAGTTTATTGAATTGGGAAGCCTAGGAAGTGGCAAATCCTACCCACACTGGTCTTTGGTATGATCTAGCTGGGCTTTTCTTACATTCTTAATACATGCTGTTCTTTTGAAATCTAAATTCTATGGTGGTTATATTTTACCTCCACTGTCAGAGGTAGCTGCTGGGAATTACAAGTGAGGGGCACACTCTTGTATTCAGTTCCTGCCCATACATGTGGATTTTCCATTGGGGCATCTGGTTGGCCACTGTGAGAACTAGACTAGATGAAGTGCTGGACAAGATGAGCTTTTTGCCCTGATCCAGCAGGGCTCTTCTACTGTTCATACCTGGCCTCGTATAGATAGGAGAAAGTTATCCATCATTTAACCTGGTCTCAAATGATTTAGGGCTTCAGAAGTTAAAAATCAGCACTTTGACATGGGTTTGGAAATTTATTGGTGGGTTTAAAAAAAGTTGTGGGCACTCTCGTGGTGGATAAGCTTTTGCAATAAGTAAAATTTGGACTGCAAATAAAACATTATCTCACAAAATTAGTGACCATTAATAGAGTTCTTGGAAAATGCAAAATTTAGTTGCATTCAACCACATATTTACATGAGAATATCTGCTTATTAGTAGAGATATGTGATTTGTTCTTGATTACTAATCACTGACAGAGACTAATTAATGGTATGAGGGGGGAAAGGGTGGTTTTGTTTTATACTGAAACTTTAGAACAGTCAAGAACCTGTCCAAAAATATCAGTGTGTCCAATGAGTAGCAACTTCATTTAGTTTTCCCATGCTTCCCATGTTGTGCAATTCTAAACAGTGTTACTTATTGAAAGTATAGAACCAGATGTTTGGTGGGTGGAGTGGGAGAGGGGTTAGCAGATTTCCCAACAACAACAATTCCCAACAACAAATCAACCAAATAGAAATCATCTCATTGCTTACACCCTGTATCCTTGGCCGAGTCTCCTTAGGAGTCGGTAGTTCTTACCTACTGAACAGCAGCAATTCATTTATGATGATAAAAGCTGCTCAACAGTGGAAGAAGCTCCCTGGAAAGGTGGTGGACTCTCCTTCACTGGAGGTTTTTAAACAGATGTTGGATGGCCATCTGTCAGGGATTCTTTAGCTGCAAGGGATGGACTAGATGAGCCTTGGGGTCCATTCCATCTCTACAGTTCTATGATTCTATCAATCTGCCTTAGTTCAGTAATGAACAGGTACAAAGACAGGAGTCCTTTAAGGGCATTTACAAGGATGAAGCATGACCTGCCTAAAAATGAAGTGAAGGGGAGGAGGTTTTGGCCAAAAAAGAAGAAAGTGTTATTCGTCCTGTGTGCAAAACAGAAACCAATCCAGCGAGTATGATCAGTCCACAAATGATAGATGATTAACTGCATTTATCTTCTCATACACACTGAACAAAACGGGGTGGAATAGCACAATGACAACACAACTTGCATAATTAGTTACATAAAATATGAAAGTTGCACAGTTGGACCTGAGATTTAATAAATATGTTTCTGAAATAAGAAGAATTGCAGCATAACAGAAGCAGCGCTGAATGTGATGAATACAGGGTGAAAAGAAAAGTGATGCCTTCTTACATTTCCAGCTGCTGCTACTTTATAGGGCTGAGTCTCAGCATGGTGGTTGCTGTAACAATAGCAGAGAACTGTTCTCCTAAGCCACTGCCTAATGCCCAGGCTTATGCCTGGTCATGCCCTGCTCTGCCCTGCCCTGCATCCAGCATGAGCCTTGCTTTGTACCAGATGTTACCTCACCTGAGCTCAGCACTTGCGTCACAACAGTGGCCTTTGGAGCAAATCAATTCAAAGAAACTTCTTTTTAAAAAGCTAATCCACAATTAAGTGCTGCTACTTAACCCAACAAAAGCTTGCCAAGAAACAGAAGGTAGAGCTGAAGAAATTCACTCACAATTTGACAGCATTTGCACATCTTGGGAACAGCCAGATCTGTCATATGCCCCAAAATTATTTCTTGGCATACAAAACAACTTCCAGCAACTTCATTTCCAGAATAACTACTAAATTGGCCATTTCTTCTAAACCATACACTTAGGGACAAAACAAATAGCAGCAGGATGCTTATAGCCAATATCTTTGTGAGTCTGTGATTTTTAAATAAGACCCCCTTCTAGCCTGTATAAAAGTGCTTGTTGACAATATGTTGGTGTCACTGACAAATGTAACTGCATTAAAAAACAACAACAACAACTAAGGTGCCAAAGCATATTATGGACTGGTTTCCAATAGCCCTTTATGGTAGTTATTGAGGGAGCACAACGCTAAATAAGTTCAGAGAGGAAAGGAAAGATTGTTCGATGCTGCACACCAAGTCTTGCTATTTTGCACCAGCCACTGCAAAGGCCATAACTCTGGGACAGGGTATCTACTTTGCATTTTTGCACACATGTTGTCGTTGGAGAACTGCACCCCAAAGTGCAAACTTCAAAGGATAGCTGTGTTCTGGTGCACGTATAGTTTCAGAAAATGAGAATTAGGTAGTTTTGCAATAAAGTAAGAACCAAGTCGAGGTTCTCCCCCATCCCTTAGAATGTCAGAAAGTTAAAGCTCCAGGGTTGGATTTAACAAAGTTCTATCCACAATAGACCCAGTGAAATTAACATACCTGTCATGGAGAAAGTGGATAGAGGGAAAGTTTTTATTTCTCCCTCGCTCACAACATTAGAACTTATGGACATCTAATGAACCTGAATGTTGGAATATTCTTCACAAGGCACAAAGTTAAACTATGGAACTCACTACCACAGGAGGCAGTGATGGTCACCAACTTGGATGGCTTTAAAAGAGGATTATACAAATTCATGGGGGATATAGCTATCAGTGCCTACTAGCCATCATGGCTATGCTCTGCTTCCACAGAGGCAGAAGGCTTCTGAAAAACAGCTGCCAAAACAACAACAACAACAACAACAAACCACACGCAGGAGGGGAGAAGGTTCTTCTGCTCAAATCCTGTTTTGTCAGTTTCCTACAGACATCTGATTGGCCACTATGAAAGCAGGATACTGGGCTAGATGGGCCCTTGGCCTGATCCAGCAGGGCTCTTCCTATATTCTTATTTGCCTTTTTGTGTCTTGATGCTGCTGCAAGAGAGTGGATGGGGGTGATCTTGTATTGCAATAAGTGGACTGGACCCTTCAAGACCCATTCCTGAATGCATCTCTCTAAAATCCTATGTCACTCTCTGGCTGCAAGCACAGAAGTTATTGCAGGAATGTTTATTCCTCTCCCCCCAACACACACACACAAAATACCGCTCATCACATCACCATTTCAAGAATGGAGCTCTCCACCCCAGTGTTTTCATCTGAAAGCCCTTTTGCCTCATCAATGTTTCAATTTCCCTGCCTGCAGCATAAATCACGTCTCAGTCTTGCTAGAAAGCTTTCTTCAGCTTCAATTTCTTCAGGCTGAGATATAGTGACTGCCACAAGGTAACCCACCAACCTTCCTGGCTGAGTGAAGATTTGAACCCTGGTCTCTAAATTCATAGTTTCATATAATTGTAGAGTTAGAAGGGACACCAATGGTCATCTACTTCAACCCCCTGCAATCATAGCTAAAGAGTCCTTGAAAGGTGGTCACCCAGCCTCTGTTTAAAATCTCCAATGAAGGAGAATCTACCACTTTCCAAAAAAAAAAAAAAAATCCATTCCACTGCCAAACAGCTCTTGTTGTCAGAAAGTTCTTCCTAATGTTTAGTTGGCATCTGCTTTCTTGTCGTTTGAATCCATTGGTTCAGATCCTACACTCTTGAGCAGCAGAAAACAAAGTTGCTTCACTGGCCTGATCCAAATAAAAAAGTTCCTTCCAGTAGCACCTTAAAGACCAACTAAGTTAGTTCTTGGTATGAGCTTTCGTGTGCATGCACACTTCTTCAGATACCTGTTATCTGAAGAAGTGTGCATGCACACGAAAGCTCATACCAAAAACTAACTTAGTTGGTCTTTAAGGTGCTACTGGAAGGAACTTTTTTATTTTGACTATGGCAGACCAACACGGCTACCTATCTGTAACTGGCCTGATCCAGTAAAACTCTCCTTATATCATCTGCATTGTCTTGATAATTATCTTAGGTATACTGGGAGGGAGGGAGGTTAAATGGTAAACAGTTTTGTGGATATTAGAATATTTTATGATTAACTGGTCTATAAACCATTCTCAATGAAGAAATAAAGCACTGAATGCAACTAAGTTATATTCAGAGTCAAATCAATGGATTTAAGTTAATTGTGTCTACTAGGGTTGTATCCATCTAGGTCAGTCACATGCATCAATGGGTCTACATTTGATACAACCCAAAGCCTGGGTTGGTCACCAGGCCAGGGAAGACTGTTCTGCAGTGCAACAGAGTGATAGAATCCCTGCAATAGCAACATCAAGCTTCACCAACATGGCTGGTGATACTTACATTGTAGAGAATGTCAGTCCAACCCTCCATCGTGATACACTGGAAAACAGTGAGCACAGCAAAGAGGATGTTGTCGAAGTTGGTGATTCCAAAGTTGGGGCCCTCCCAGTACTGCTTGCAAATTTCTCCTTCTTCACATTGCCTTGCAGGCCTCTCCTCTCCACAGGGGAAATCTCCCAGCCTCTCCCCTATGAAGAAGGAAGGGGAAAGAAGGGTAGTGGGTGAACAGAAGCAATCTAGAGCAGAGTTGGAGAAAACATCAGGTCCAAGGAGCAAATTTTGGACAATGGGGTGGTGATGGGAGAACAAGATCTGCCCAATGCGGGGTGCCTTCTATGTCAACTTTTAAACGCCTGCTGAAAACTTTACCATTCTGCCAAGATATTGCCCTTCAGAATACTGTTATACCACTAGTCCATCTAGCTTTGTATTGCCTATACTGACTGGCAGCAGCTGTCCATGGTTCTGGGAGACACTGGGAATTGAACCTGGAACCTTCTATATGTAAAATAGATGCAGCTTCAGCTGCTCCAGTTTCCCACCCTCCCTCCCTTTAGGTTTTCTTTCCGACATTGCTATGGATCTCGGTTGGTTGCCATTAAGGGGCCTGGTAGGAATTTTTTCCACTTGGCAATTTGGCACCAGCCACTTGGTTTTTCGCCTACCTCATAGCAAATTGTCACAACTTCCTCAGCGTTGACGGTTAGGCATTGGTAAGGGTATGCTTATGTAGATGAGAGGGAGGAGGAAGCGCCATCACCTGCCCCGCATATTGAAGGGTAGTCCGATAAAGGATTCCGGGGGGCGTGGCACTGTCCGAAGCCAATGGAGGTGAGGGCCTAAGGCACGCCCCCGAGCGGTGACCCTGGGGGAGCTCCTAGTAGATGTGCATCAGCAGGACTCCCCCTACTGGTGGTTAACCCTTCCCGGACTTCAAGCAAACAGGCTGAAGCCTGATAGTCGGTTAGGACCAATGCCTGAGCCAAAAGCGCTCATTACCTGTAACCAATAAAGTTGTGGCCATTTTTAGTCCATTAACTTAAATAATTGTGTCATGTGTCTTTATTTCCACTGGGGGGAGGCGGGAACTTGCCATGCAACATTGACACTAAGGAGGAAGGTGAAGCTGACATTCAGTTGTAAGTAAGAAGGCCAGCAGGTGGGCAGACTGAGGTTGGTGGGGCAGTGCCCAACAGTCCTAATAGACAGAGCAGAGGCAGTGCAGGGAGGTTCAAGGAATGAATGAAGCACAGGTAGAGCTAAGAAAGGCATCTGCATGAAACCCTGGAAGTCCCTGCTGACCAGTGTGGACAATACTGAGCTAGACTGAGCTCAGTCTGACTCATTAAAAGGCACTTCCAAGGTTCCTATGTTTTAGAGGAAGAGCCATGCCTCAGTGGTAGAACATCTGCTTTGCACACAGAAGGTCCAAGATAGAACCCCCAGCATCTCCTTGTAAGATACTGTCAGACTTCTGCCTGAATCCTGCAGAGCCACTGCCGGTAAGTGTATGGGGAGCTCAACTAGATGGATCAATGGTCTGAGTATAAAGCAATTCCCTATGTCCCTGTACTTGTATGCCCCACTCTGAAGAATAAACAAGAGGGCCCCCAAATGCAGCAAAGCTGGCTCACCACATTTTTAAATTAAGTAACAGAATATATTTTGGAGAAGGGAGCAAGCCCAGAGTCTGAATTTACCTAAATGCACCAGTAATCAGAGTTATACAAAGCAGGGTGTGGGGAGGCTACAAGCATTTAACTCAAGTCTTGCGAAGGTTAAAGCTAAAGTCTGCAGGCTGTGTGCATTATGCAAATTTGCATGGTTTCTCTTGTTTTTGCAAAATCTATTGTGGTGTTTAGAAAATGATATTCTACAGCAGATCATCTACTATGAAAATATTGATGGAAAATGTTCCCATACACATCCCCATACGTATACATTGCATTCACTGGTTATGAAAAGGCCATCAATATTATTGAAACCTGGATTATACAACACGCATGATGTAACTGCAGAATTGATAGCAGACAAAACTGCAAAGAAATAGCAAAGAAAGCGACAGCAACATATAATTTCCATATAAAGACCAACCCAATACCTTTGAAAAGAAGCGTAAGAAAAAGAAATAGCTTATCACCTAAGCCTCAAAAGCTGGAATGGTCAGAAAAAGAAATCAATGTTAACCGAGGATATCGAAATAATCTATGATATGCAGATGATACAGTTGTAACAGCTAAAAGTCAACAAAAACTGCAAGAAATGCTACAAGAATTGGAAGAATTAAAAAATGTAGGACTGAAGATGAATCAAGCTAAGACTAAATTAATGTTTAATGAAGACAATTATATAGAAGGCAAAGAAACCTAGCAAGTTGAAGAACACATCTATTTAAGACATAAAATCATACTGTGGGGGGATGGGGACCAAACAACATAAATAAAGATGAGAACAAAACAATTGTGGGTGGCTGTTGGAAAACTCAGCCCTGTAATGAAAAATAAAAACATTTCATTAGATTTGAAAGATGAAGTGTTCAATATGTGCATATTGCCAGTATGTGTTATGGAGTGGAGAACTGGACCATGATGCAGAGAAACATGAACAGCTTAATAACAACACAACACAAAGATGGATGTGAAACACTGCAAAATAAACTAAGATTCTGCTGATAGGCAAGGCAAGGGGCACAGAGCTATCCATGGTACTGAAGCTCCCTTACCCACAAAATGACTGGTTAACAGACTTGTTTTAATTCTGCTTCCTGCTCCAATCCAATCCCCAAAAGCCATTGCCTTTTTTAATTTTAGAAATAGCCTTCTGAGTCCCATCCCCACCACACCCCTAGTGGACATTGATTAATCTCACCTGTTTCATTGTTGAAGCAGGTTTTGTGAAACTTCCCCATGTAGAACTCCAGCCCAATGATAGCAAACATCACAATGGCAAAGAAGAGGAGGAGCCCGATCTGCAGGAGAGGTACCATTGCCTTCATGATGGACTTGAGAACAACCTGCAAACCTGAACAAGAAGCAGAAAGCAATGTTAGCTATTTGGGGATATTTAGAAGGAGAAGAGAGATTGGAACTAGGGGAGTTGATCTATTTACAGGCTGTGACATTTTTAAATATTTCCACTCTTAAGTTTCATTCACACTCTTTCCACATTAATCTACATTTTTAAAAAATGACAACATGAAAATGTGTGTTTATTTTTTTAAAAAAATGATATTTATTGAAATTTTACAGACAATAAAAGGTTACAAAATTAAAAATAAGAAATAAGAATAACAATAATAAAAGAAAAAGAGATACAAAAATACAAAGACAAAATACATAAAAAGTAAAAAAAAAGTTAAAAAGAAATCAATATTTTCATATCTTATATTTCATTTATTTGGTTCCTGACCTCCTCACACACCCCTTTTTTGTATTCCAGTTCACATGGTTAATTCAGCAAATCCTTACCCTCTATCATTTTTTTACTCAATATCTTAACCTATTATAACTATATATTTTCAACCATTATCAATCCGTATTTACATATTCTTGTTAATCTTTTTACCAATACCACTTATTTTCAATCCAGCATCCCTTTAACATTCATTTAAATATGTTTAAATATGTAATAATAGCCGTGTGGATTAGCCACAAGATCCGGTTCATATCTGTCACTTCAGAGGGCAGCCTAATCATCCAAGTCACTCTGTAGTCTGTACAATTCAAGCTATATTTCCACCATTCCTTATTATGAGAATAAAAAAATCTGATTTGTGAAGATTTTGACAGAAGTAGGTGAAATTTGCAGGTGTAACAACCCTTCCAGAAGGCCAAACTACAGGCATACACATCCAGAGATTTGAGGGCTGGGGTCAAGTGAATTTTTAATTTTAAAAAAAATTATGGGGGGGAATTTGATGAAATTTGCAGCCATGGTCGCATGAACCCCACCAATCCTCAGAAGTGCAATTGCAGTGGTTCTCTCTCAAAGACAGCCTGTAAAATTTTGGGATGGGGACAACAGGAATCACTTAACCTCTCCTAGTGTTTTGGGGGCAATCAGTCTGAAAAATGCTGACATGTGAGCTAGGTTGCCCCCGGGAAGCACACCTGTCAAACTGCAGCCAAATATGTCCAATCACAGTTTTTTGTGCTGGAAGTCTTGAAAACTGATTTGAGTGAGGGGAGGCATAAATAATATTTATTTCATAAAATGAAATGGAATTATCACCCACCAGCCCTAAACTAAGGGATTAGGGATAACGCTATGCCTCTAAGCCAGTCTTTCACAACTTTTGGTCCCTGACCACTAGCCATTCTGGCTAGGAATAGTGGGAGCTGTAGTCCAGCAACATCTGGGCCCAAAAGGCTGCACAAGTAAATGCAAACTGGAGCTGAAAACAAGATATGAAATTCTACTAAGAACAGACCCATTAAAATGAATGGGCCACAGTTAATTATGTCCATCCATTTCAGTAAGTCTACTCTGAGCAGGGATAACATCTGGTGTAACCCATAACAATTAATGTAGATATTGGGGCAAAAGGGGTTGTTGTCAACGGAAAGCAATTGGAAAGGCCGATACTGAGCCCAAACAGACCACCACTCTTTAAACTTTCCTGCTTTGGAGTGGCAGAGCTTGGAAAAGAGCTATGAGCCAGCAAGTGAAACTACTTTCATCTGCTGCTGAAGTGCTATGATTGGAGATCCCTGGTAAAATATTTCCCTCTTGATTAAAAGCTATATGTGTCCATCAAAACAAACTACCCTTAACTCCCCATTTGAGCTGCACCAGAGCATTTCCACTACAGGAACTTGGTTTTGCTTTTAACTGCAGCAACAACAAAAATGTCTACAGAAATTTTATTTGGTGAACAAGTTGACAGAGCGACATGGGGCTTCAGAGGGACTTCAGAGGGGCTTTGTTAACATTCCAATCTGAGTTGGGCAGGTAAAAAATAATAATGAAACACCTGAGGTGTCTTGTTTCAACCAGATGCCTCAGATATCATATAGATCTGTTGCACTCCTCTAGCATTTAAAGATGTACAGTATCTTATTACAAATGTACGAATTTTTTAATGCATCTTATCCTAAAATATGCAGTTTAAACACAACCTGGTATACTTTTTTCAGCTGAAAACTGTACCACATAATTGAGAGAAGTGCAAATTCTGAGGGTTGTATGCACTATGTATGCGCTATATAATGGTGTGTGTACTATAATCCATACACAAGTCCAGATACATCTGATTCAGAATTCACAGAATCAAATTCCATAAGCACCCCTGATTTGTAGCTAGGAAATAATACAGGGGCTCAGACTTAAGCATCATTAAGTTGCTGTGGTTTTAATTCAAAGAACATCGCATTACAACAGGACCCACTGAATCTCTGGCTCAGATTTTAATTCAGCTCATGCATAGGTGGGGAGACAAGGGTTTGGGCTGGATCCATCACACCCCTGAGAGCAGGTGTTACCTAAAATGACAGGCAGTGGCTTTTTGTGGATTCAGGCATGGGTCAGTTCAAACCTAGGACCTTTTGCATAAATACCCTTGCTGGATCAGGCCAAAGGCCCAACTAGTCCAGCATACTCTTCTCACAGTAGCCAACCACATGCCCCACTGGGAAGCCCACAAAAAGGACCTGAGCAGAAGAGAACTCTGTCCACTGGTGATTTCCAACAACTGGTATTCAGAGGCATCCTGCCTCCATCAGTGAAGGTAGAACAGCCTTATCCTCAATGGAAAAGCATCTTCTCTAGTACTGAGTGACACCCTCCCCCGTAAAAACAGAGCAAGGCTTCAAAACAGACCAGGAGCCAGGGAACGGCTCAAGGAAAATATATCTGATGTGAAGCATAAAGCTGCCACGGGGACAAAAGAAATCAAGGCTCCCTTCCCATCCTCTGAGCATGCAACTAGTTCTGCAGACCACAATCCCCATTTCCCCACTAATCAACAATTATATGATGATCAGCAATTTAAGAGGGGGGAGGACATGGGTTAAGTCCATGTCAGAGACCCCTTTTTCAGCCCAAAGACCACATTCCCTTTTAGGCAGCCTTCCGTGGGGAGGGTTGTCACATGACAGTGGTGGGTGGGGTCAAAGGCAAAAGTAGGTGGAGCAAAGATAAATTCCACACATTCAAGATAGAGTCATTAATAGAGCCCAAGGATACGTCTCAGTCAAGCCAAAAAAAATAAAATAAAGGAGGAAGCAAAGCAAGGGTGGTGAGGGTTCTGGCTTTAGGAAAGAGGGGAGTTCTGAGGGCAAGAGAGAGATGGGTCTGGAGGCCATATTGGGTTCCAGGACTGAGGTCCCTGATATCTGCAATAAGTTATGTTTCCTCCTCCCCATTTCATTGGTTCCTTTTGATTGCCTATCCCTTGTACAGAACCACCCCTAGACACACAAAGGGGAGACACAAACCTGCGGAGCTGTCACTCAACTCCCATGCCCTTCACCAAACAAAAAAGACACTTTAAATTAAAGCACAGGAGATAAGAGATGAAGCCAAGGAGACGGTAGAGTCAGATAATTTTATGCAGACATTGCAGAATGAAACAAAGCTGCCTTCACAGCCAGCGGATAGGAGCTCCTTGGCTGCAAGGACCCCATTCGCGTGCCAGGAAACATTGATGAGACGCTCAGGCTATAAAAACTCCAGGCACAGGCTTGAAATCCATAGGAACAATTTAGCACTGAGCAAACTCTTTTCAACTTGACTTAAGCCATCATACATTTAAAGCACTGTGATACCACTTTAAACAATCATGGCTCCCCCAAAGCATGCTGGGAGGTGTAAGTTGTTAAGGGTGCTAAGAGTTAGGAACACACACCCCCATTCTGCTCATAGATCTACAATTCCCAGAGTTCTCTGTGAAGAGGGATCAACTGTTAAACTACTGTGGGAACTGTAGGTCTGTGTGGAGGATAGGGGTCTCCAACAACTCTCAGCACCCTCAACAAGCTACTGCTCCCATAATTATTTGGTATCATATTGATGGAAGTTGCAGTTCAGCAATGTCTGGAGGGCCAGACATAAGCCCCAGCAAGCAAAGCTGATGGCTTGGGATGATGGGAGTTGTAGTTCAGCAGAATCTGGAGGACTAAAGATTCCCTAGCTCTTGGCAAAAGTCAGGGCTGAGAAACCCTTTTTTGGCTCAAGGGCTGCACCCGCTTCTGAGCAACCTTGAGTGGAACACACCCTGGTGGGGGGCCAGAGGCAAAAGTGGGACATGGAAGTCATATTGTACTCACTTGGGATTCCTGATACAAGTTTCAGCGGCCTCAGTACTCGGACAGCTCTCAACGTCCGCAAGTCAAACTGAGCCCCAGCAGTAGCCAGAATCCTAATGGGAGAAGGAGAGAGAATGAAAGAAATTGTGTTAAGATGAGAGTTTTCAGGGCTCTGAATAAAAGCCCTAAACCACTAGAGCTGACTGGCTCACTAAAACTGCCTGCACAAAGCAGTTTATTCTGTCTTCCTGATGATAACTGTTAATTTCTGCTTCCACACAATGCAAAAGCCACCTTCAGAACTCTAGTGGAATATAATGGAAGTTCAGCACTCATTTCCACGTTAATCGTTTCCAGGAAAAAAATCCACTGGCAACCCCATAAACCCCAAAAGATTATGGGAGTAAAGTGACAAAATAAGGCTGGAATCCAAGCTTTATGAGGAGTGGTTGAAGGAGCCGGGTATGTTTAGCCTGGAAACAAGGGGCCTGAGAGGAGATGTGATAGCTGTCTTCCAGTGTCTCAAGGGCTTTCACATGGAAGATGGAGCATGTGTGTTTTATCCTGCTCTGGGGGGTAGGACTCAAACCAATGGCTTCAACTACAAGAAAGGAGATTCCAACTAAACATCAGGAAATACTTTCCGACAGAAAGAGCTGGCTCAAATTTTAATTCAGCTCATGCGTAGGTGGGGAAACAAGGGTTTGGGAGAAGTCTGGACCAATCAAACTCTTGAGAGCAGGTGTTGCCTAAACTGACTGGCAGTGGCTTTCTGTTCTAACCTAGGAGTTTTTGCATAAATACCCTTGCTGGTCAGGCTATGATTCTATGAAAATTTTGGGGGGTGGGATGGCATACAGTTCTTTCCTGCTGTTTTCATGGGGGAATCATGGGGGAACAGAAGAGTGAGGGAATAGCAACATTTTCCAATGGCATTGGTTGTTGCATCACAAATCCCCCCCCCCCCAATGTGAATGAAATTGAATTCCACTATTTCAGTCAAAAAGCCAGAATTCCATAAGGCAACAGACACTGCAGTGTGAAAGGAGGGTTAGAAAACAGGACAAAAGCACTAGCATTATACTGTAATCAGGAAAACTAATGCAATATTCCTTATATATATATAAACACCTTAAGCCAGTCCCCAGTTTTGGAACCTTTGCTCATTCATCATTTCAGAGGCAGCCTGGTATCACTTTGTTGAGGCCAAAGACTGCTACTCAGTCCCCAACTAATAATTGTTCTGCACTACTGAAGACTCTACTTCAGGGGTAGGAAAACTGGTTGCCCACCACTAAAGGCCTGATTCCAGCATTATGCAGAATGGACCTATTGATAGGATGATATCTGCCCTCTCCAGAAGAATGCAGTGATTGGTTGGGTATGTAAGTGGTGAGCAATCTCTTAGGTTAAGGTTACCAGATGTCCCCGTTTCCCAGGGACAGTCCCCATATTTACAAATCAGTCCCCATACAAAATCAATTGAAGTTGAAAAGCGTCCCCAGGTTCATTGAAAAAAATCTGGTAACCTTACCTTAGGTGTCCTGGTCCCAAGCTATATAGGACTTTGCTCACCAGCATCAACACCTTGCTCACCAACATCAGTAGCTAATTAGAAACCAGTGTAAGTATTTCAGCAGCAGTATAATAAGATGCCAATATTCCTCCCCATGTTCATGCATGTTTCACTGTGTGTGTGTTTCTCAAATATCTGGCTTGTAGAGGCCAAAAGAACTCCACAGAATGAAAATTCCAGAACTTTTTCTGGAAACTGTGATGTACCCAGCAGGTAGGTGCCAGAAAATAGGGACAATTCCTGGTAAATATAGACCAGGGTCACCAACCCAATGCCCAAGGACACTGTGGCACCCGTGAAGTCTTCCAGTGGTGCTCCTAGGAAAAAAGGAGGGGCCAATTGTGTGCAGGGCCAGAAGTAAAAATGGGCAGGTCAATAAATGTAAATGTTATCTTTGCACTATAAGATTTCTACACATACACACCCCACTCTACCCACCATCCAGGCAAGAAAGAAACTTTATCAGAGTTCAAGGACACATCGCACCAGGCAAAAACACACAAGGATGATGTGAAGCAGGGCTGGTAAAGCTGGGAATCTGTGTGTCTGGGGGAAATTCTGAGGGGCACATTTGGCCCACAGGCCTGAAGTTCCTAACCCCTACTTTTGAACTTGAATAGAAGAGGTAGGTGTGAGCAGCCAAGCCCCTTGCAGCGTGACACCCATCCCCAGCCGAGATGCTCAGTGTTTAGTTTTCCACTGGGATCAAATGTACACCATAAATGGAAGCAATTATATTTAGCGGGGGTGGGGAGGAACCTGGAGAGAATGAATAGGAAAGCGTGAGCTGCCAAAACACGAGCCCAAGCCACTGAAAGTCATTTGAACCAGTAACGATCACACTCTGACAGACATCTCATTCTGAGATTCTCACGCCAGCTCACTTGCTCACTTTCCTCCCTGCTTTTAATTGCTCATTTATAAAACATCGGTTGCCTGGCAGAAGCAAACACTTCACTGGAAAAGTTAATCATCAGATATTCTCACCAATGACAGAATTGGTCTCTGGTGGCTTTTGAGATGAAGTTGTGCTGTTCTCTGCCAGGGACCCAAACTTAGGAGCCAGTGAAGGAGGCTGATCAGCTCTCAAAGTTTGGATTTAACAGACACAACCACAGAGACGCAAGAGCCGAATGGGGAAGGGCCATAGTTCAGTGGGAGAGCATCTGCTTGGCATGCAGAAAGTCTCAGGGGCCAGGAGAAAGACTTGTCTGAAAACCTGGGAAACTGTTGCTATTAAATGTGAGCAATATTGAGCTGGATAGACCAATGGTTTGATACAGTATGAAGCATCTTACTATGTTTGAGGGACCATAGCTAATGGTAGAGCATGTGCCTTGCATGCAGAAGGTCCCAGGTGTCTTCAGGTAGGGCTGGGAGGGTATACTTTCTGAAACCCTGGAGAACAGCTGCCAGTCAATATGGACAATGCAGACAATGCTGAGCAAGAGGAGCCAGTGGGTCTGACTCAGTATAAGCCAGATTCTTATGTTCCTGGAAACATGTTCGCAGCCAGATGTCACAGCTACATAGTCCAACTTTCCCTCTTCAGGCTACAAGGCTGTGAACTTGGTGGAAGAATCAGACAGCATGAGGAAATGTGGTCATTATGGTCCTCATTGCCTTAGCAGCCCTAATCCAGGAAGGGGCCATTCTTTCAACACCTCTCTAGTCTGAAGAGGTCTCATTGCCATCTTCCAAGGACTTCAGTTGAGAAGCTCCAATGGAACAATTGTTTCCCCCTATATGGTGGGAGCCTATGGCTGCTGAATCAGGCAGTGCCCCTTCTCCCCCTGGGGGGCAGAGCTGCAGTCTTATTTAATGCTCGGTTGCTCATCCTGGGGTTATCTGTTGCTGAAGCACCGTTCTAAAGTGTCTCAACATGGAGCTGTCCATCCTGAATGCTACACCCTGTCTTGACCAGAACACTCCATTAGAGCCATCACCTGGAACAGAATATTGGCTTCCTTGCAGCTTGAAGTGGGGAGCTACTCAGTACACCAGAAAATGATGAAGTCAGCCCTGAATAATATTGGCCAGTGTTCATACCAGTGCCTCCTAATTCACCTGTGGAATGTCTCAGTAAATATTCCCTTAAAAGTTCACAATCCATGAGAGACACTCTGTTCTTCATGCTCAGATCCTGTGTGCATTAGCTCATTGGAAACAGGAGCTCTCTACTGTCCACACTGACTGGTAGCAACACTCCAGGGTTTCAGACTGGGGGCAGTTCCTGTTCTTTCTGGGGGTGTTGGAGATGGAAGCCAGGGTCTCCTGCATGCAAAGCAAGTGCTCAGCCACTGATTGGAAAAATTAGAAACTGATAGAAACAACAATGAGAGGACAATCTATCCATAAAAAGGTAAAGGGACCCCTGACCATTAGGTCCAGTCGTGACCGACTCTGGGGTTGTGGCACTCATCTTGCTTTATTGGCTGAGGGAGCCAGCGTACAGCTTCCGGGTCATGTGGCCAGCATGACTAAGCCTCTTCTGGCGAACCAGAGCAGCACACAGAAACACCGTTTACCTTCCCGCCAGAGCGGTACCTATTTATCTACTTGCACTCTGACGTGCTTTCGAACTGCTAGGTTGGCAGGAGCAGGGACCGAGCAATGGGAGCTCACCCCGTCATGGGGATTCGAACTGCTGACCTTCTGATCGGCAAGTCCTAGGCTCTGTGGTTTAACCCACAGCGCCACCCGTGTCCCAATCTATCCATACTTTATGGTAAAGAGCACACAACTTAAATGCAATTTTGGTGCTTTTTTAAAAGTGCAGAATGGATCTAGAAACATAGGGAGCTGCCTTTTACCAAGTCCTACCACTGGTGTATTGAAATCAATATTGCCTACACTGACTGGAAGTTGATCTCTGGGGTTTCAGAAAGGGGACATTCCCAGCCCCCAGCCCAGAGATGCTGGAAATCTTCTGCATGTAAAGAAAATGCTCTGCCAGTAACCTTCACCCCCCCCTCCCCCTGCAGAAAAAGAATAGTGCAAAGCAGGAAGTTGCCTTAAACCAAATCAGCTCTTTGGACCATCTATCTCAGTATTGGCTACACTGATCTGTAGCAATACTCCTGGATTTCAGATTGGGGAAATTCCCAGCCCTGCCTGGAAAACCTGGGGGCTGAATTAGGCACCTCTGCCTACAAAGCAAATGCTCTACCACTAAGCCCTTCCCAAACGAGAATGCATGCAATAACTGACAAGGAACAGGAATTGGCTGATCTGCCATTAGCCTCATCCGCCCTACCTTTAAATGAAATGAGAGTAAGCACTTCTCTCTTTTTTTGGAAAACATTTTGCAGATTATTACCGGGAGCTAATGCCATTACTCCTGCCAGACTGCATAACAAGAGGCCGCTCCTTCACAGCTAGCTCTCACTGGGATGCCGCTCTGAACTCCTTCACAGGAAAAATAATGCCAGTCCCCAAGGGAGAAGGGAGCAGTAATTAACCAATAGGGCTTCTGCTAACTCGGTAAAATTCACATTTGAGCGCTGCCTTTCATTCGAGCATGCTTCCTTCTCCCCTACCCACCCCCAGTGATCCCATTGGAGCCTCTCTTTCAAGAAGCGAACATAGCTAGAGAACATACACACACACACACACACACACACACACACCCCAGATGAAGAAGCATGGAAGAGATCAAAGGAGCCAAATGACAAGAATGCTTGGAGGGGAGCAAATGTAAGAAAGAACTAACCACTAAGAAGCCACTGAGGATTAAACAGGAAGACAACTAGGGAATGGAAAGGGTGGGAATCCAAAGCCTGTGCCAGCATCTGGAATACTTGTATAGTGCCATGCCTCAATGCCATAGCAGGGCCCACTGCTGAAACAAACTCCTACCTGGCTTACAGAAAAGAATATATCTAGGGCCCTGAGGAGACACCATTGGGTCCAGGTGAAACAGGGGGAGAGCTTGCCCATAGACAAAGCAGACAGGTCAGGTTCAGGCTTCCCAGAAGGGTTTCCACTTGCTTGCCCAGTCCAAAACACAATCCCATTTGCTAGGCACAGGGGGGAATGCAGCTTGTTGGATCAACGTTTTAGCTTGCCCAGCCTTGCCTGCCACCTGAGCTGTCCTCTATCCTTGGCCTACTTTTATGACGCACCAATCTGAGGAATAAAGATTTAGATATTCAGTTCTGCAACCTGAGTTGATTCCTTCGTGCAGTAAAAGCCAAGATACATAGCACGCTGAGCACTTGGATCAAGCTGCCGCTTCATTTTATTTATCTTTATTGCATTTGGGTCTGAGAATCAAGCCTTACAAGGAACAACTGAAGGAGTTGGATATGTTTAGCCTGGGCAAGAGAAGACTTGATACGACAGCTGTCTTCAAATATCTTAAGGTCTGCTGTCACATGGAAGATGGAGCAAGATGGAGCTGCTCAAGAGAGTAGGACCTGAACAAATGGATTCAAAAGGGGGGGGGGGAGATTCCCACTAAACATTAGGAAGAATTTTCTGTCAGTAAGAGGCTCGGCAGTGGAACAGACTATTTCCAAGGAGTGCACCAGAGGGGCTCTTTTTCCAGTGCCCTCTCAAGGCTGGAGCTTTCTCTGTAGACCAGTCTCTGACATCACAGGGGAAATCACCCCACCTCTACATATGCTGCTGACTAATCGGGGCAATCAACAGAAGTATAGTGTCCAGATCAAGGAAAGTAATAGTACTGCTCTATTCTGCCATGGCCAGACCACACCTGTAATAACTGTGTCCAATCTGGGCACAGCAATTTAAGAAGGATGTTGACAAGCTGAAACATGTGCAGAGGAGGGCAACCAAGATGATCAAGGGTCTCAAAACCAAGCCTTATGAGGAACAGTTGAAAGAGCAGGGTATATTCAGCCTAGAAAAGAAGACACTAAGAGGAGATATGATAGCCATCTTCAAATATCTCAAGGGTTATCACATGAAATATGGAGCAAGCTTGTTTTCTCTTGCTCTGGAGGGTAGACCTGAACCAATGACTTCAAGAAAGGGGATTCCAGCTAAAGATCAGGAAGAACTTTCTGACAGTAAGAGCTGTTTGACAGTGGAATAGTCTCCCTTAGGAGGTGGTGGACTCTCCTTCCTTGGAAGTTTTTAATCAGAGGTTGGATGGATGCTTTAGCTGAGATTCCTGCATTGACTGGGGATTGGACTAGATGACCCTTGGGTCCCTTCCAACTCTACAAGTCTATGATTCTACTGCCTCCAACCATAGAGGCGGAACATAGTCATCATGGCTAGTAGCCACTGATAGCCTTCTCCTTCATGAATTTCTCTGGTTCCCCTTGAAAAGCCATCCAAGTTGGCAGCCATCCTTGCCTGATGTAAGAACAAATTCCAAAAATTAACAATGCCACTGTATATCTCTCATGATTTCCCACCATTTAACTCTTAGGTTCTAGCACTCTAGAAAGGGAGAAAACCCTTTCTCAGTACTCTACAGCCTGCATAATTCTATAAATATCTACTATGTCCCCCTTTTTCCAGGTTGGATGGAACCCTGGACAGTAGCCAGCAGTATCTTGTGTTTTACTATTCTGCATCATCTTGTTGAATTACTTTGGTTTCTGATAATTAAGCTGCCTGGATAGCTCAGTTGGTTAGAGTGTGGTGCTGCTAACACCTAGGTTGCATGTTTGATCCCTGCATGGGACAGGTGTATATTCCTGCCTCGCAGGGGGTTGGACTAGAGGATCCTCAGGGTGCCTTCCAACTCTATAATTCTATGATTTCAGCATTCACTGCCCATGCACTTTCAGATGCTGATTTTATTGCAAAAGTGGGAAGCCTTTTTTTAAAAAAATAAGATATTTATTAAGATTTTTTTAAGATATTACACTACAAAATGAAAAAGAAAAAAATACAAAATAAAAATGATTAAAAACCACTCCGTTTTTCTATTACTTATTTTCCTTAGCTTGTTTCCCGGACCTCCTCATACCTCCCTTTTTTGTATTCCAGTTCAATTTGTTGGCTCAGCAAATCCTTACCCTCTTTGTTTATCCTAATCTTTGGTCTTGAAATAGTAACATTAGATTTTTCCCTATTAACAACCCATTTTTCATATTCCCTTAAAGCATTACAGCTGGAAACCACTTAATTTCTATCCATTTCTTAAATTAAGGAGTGGGAAGCCTTTGGCCCTCCTATCATTCCTGGCGATTGGGAATTGTAGTCCAACAACATGTAAAGAGCCAAACTAAATATTAGCTTTGTTATATATTTGGCTAACTAAATATAAACTTTTAAAAAGTGTTTGTTAATTTCAACATCTGTGTTCTAAATCACTTCCAGACTCATCACTTCCCTTGGTTGTAGACTCTCAATGAACAAAGATTCTCTTAGGGTTTGGTTTTGTAGCCTAGGGTGTTTTCAAAACTTAAACAGGCCAATACCCCAATTGACTGAGCTACAGTAAAGGCCCTTTACACTCTCAGATTCAGTTTCTTATTTCCAAAAATTGCTTCAGTCAGGCAAAATTACCTCTTGGTGGGTAACTGAAAGTTTTAGAGACAGCCTGCATTCTAATTTACCAGTTGCTTTGGTTTGTGCAAATTGACATAGGAAGATGAATACCAATTTGCAGCAAAGCTACTTCAGCAAATGTATTGTAGCCATCCTGAATGGGCTCCACAGAGAGCTGTGCTGAAAAAACTCTACCTCATTCTGTGTTCATTTCCACATTGAAAAGCACCACCAATTTTCTACACTTGTGGCAAACTTATTTGTATTCTTGCACATTCAGCACTGTTCTTCACAATGCCATTTTCCCTACTTCTTCTCTGCCCTAACTCTATTCAGCTTCATTCGCCCAAAGACTCTTTCAGTCTGGTTGTCTGCATTTGCCCACAAGGTTTTCTTCACACACAATACCACAATGCAACACAATATCAATAGTAGGATTTAACATTTGCATAGCCTTTCCAAAGATCCAAAGTACAAGCATTCATCCAAGGTTGTGGAACCAAATGGTGGGCAGAGCCAGGGGCAAAAGTGAGTGGAGCAATTAAGACACCTTTTAACTTTGTACACCGGACTACTTTCTACTATATGGCCACCTCTATCATCCACCCAAGAAGAACTATTGGAGTTTGAGGACACATTCCAGCTAAGTAAAAAACACTCTGGAGAAGATCTAAAGACCAGAACAGACAAAAACGCGGTTTTGATGTTTGTGGATGCCGAAAAAGCTTTCGATAATATATCCTAGAGCTATATGAAAAAACCATAGAAATTACAGGTTTGGGGAAGACTTTCAGTACAGTTGTACCTCGGGTTAAGAACTTAATTTGTTCCAGAGGTCCGTTCTTAACCTGAAACTGTCCTTAACCTAAGGTTCCACTTTAGGTAATGGGGCCGTCGCGCCAACGCAGCACAATTTCTGTTCTCATTCTGAAGCAAAGTTCTTAACCCGAGGTACTATTTCTGGGTTAGCGGAGTCTGTAACCTGAAGCATCTGTAACCTGAAGCGTCTGTAACCCGAGGTACTACTGTACTGGCATAGAGACACTATGTCAAAATCAGAGAGTGAAATTGATTATAAATAATGAAATAACAGAAGGTTTTAAAATAATGAAAGGAACTAGGCAAAGTTGCCCACTGTCACCTCTATTGTTTATTATGGAGGTAGAATCACTTGCAACCACAATAAGAAAGACCCAGAAATAAAAGGAATAGTACTGGGTAGCAAATCTTACAAAATAAAAGCCTTCATGGATGATCTTATAATAACTACCGAAAACTCAGCAGAAAGTTTACCAAAAATTTATGAATTTGGGAAGGTGGCGGGATTTAAAATAAGTATAAATAAAACCAAACTGTTGGCAAAAAATATGGAAGCACAAGAGAAAGAAGAATTGCAAATAATTTCGGGTCTGACAATAGTTAACAAGGTCAAATACTTGGGAATCTGGCTCACAATTAAAAACAGTAATTTATTCAGTGATAATGATACAAAGATATGGAAGGAAATGAAAAAGGATTTAGAAATATGGAACAGGCTGAACCTGTTTCTTTGGGGGAGAGTATCCACAGTAAAAATGAATGTGTCCCCAAAGATGATGTTCATGTTTCACATGATCCCGGTGATAGGGGGATGGGATGCTTCAAGACATGGCAGAAAGACTTATCGAGGTTTATCTGGCAATGCAAAACCTAGAATTAAACACAAATTATTAATAGCCAGTAAGGACAGAGGGGGATTTGCACTGCCAGACCTGAAACTTTATTATGAATCGGCTTGCTTATGTTGGCTAGAAGAATGGGTGACATTGCAGAACTCAGATTTACTAGATTTGGAAGGTTTAAATAATCGCTTTGGGTGGCGTGCCTACCTGGGATGTGAAAAAGTTAAAATTCATAGAGGCTTCCTGAATCATATAAGGAAGCCACTATATAAGATATATGAGAAGTATAAAGATTTATTGGAACAAAACAAAACAAAAAAACCTGGTGGCTATCCCCTCTGCCATTGCAGTGAAAAGAAAAAATATGGAAACAAACTGGGCCATGTACAAAGACCTATTAGAAGAAGAAGATAATCAACTGAAAGTAAAAAAAATCGAAGAAATCAGACATAACCTAACAGACTGGCTACAATATTACCAATTAAATGAGGTTTTTAAGACAGACAGGAAAAAAACTTTTGCAACAGAAGAATCAAAATTAGATAAATAATTAATACAAAATAAGAGTAATATCTAGAATGTACAAGCTTCTTTTAGAGTGGGAGGTGAAAGATGAAGAGGTGAAAGAAGTAATGATTAAGTGGGCAAAAGATTTTGGTAAGAATATCCAATTGTCAGCATGGGAAAAATTATGGAATAAAGAATGGAAATTTATGGCCTGTTATACACTAAAGGAAAATTTCTTGAAGATGTTCTATAGGTGGTATATAACTCCCAGCAAACTGGCCAAAATGTATAAAACAAGATCTAATACTTGCTGTAGGTGTAAACAGGCAGAAGGGACATTGTTTCAAATGTGGTGGGGCTGCAAAAAAATAAGACTTTCTGGGATATTATTTATAAGGAATTGGGAAAAAAAGTTTAAGCAAATTTTTATAAAGAAACCAGAAGCCTTCCTCTTGGGCATTTTAGATTCAGATATTCCAAATGAAAAAAGGAGACTATTTCTATATGCTACAACAGCAGTGAGAATACTGATTGTCAAAAAAAATGGAAAGGAGAATCAGTACCAACAAAAGAGGAATGGCAGGATAAATTATTGGAATATCTAGAACTATCAAAAATGACAGAGTAAATTAGGAGACAGCCAAACCAAAAGTTCAAAAAGGAGTGGGAAACTTAGAAAGAATATTTTTTTTAAAAAAAAACATTGTCCCCAATTCAAAACCTGGACATGCTTTGATTAAATTTCGCAAATTACAAGACAGATTATAAGTATAGCATATAGATAGCAGAGGAAATGGGGAAATGACAAAAGAAGCAAATTAACAAAAAGATAAAACAGACCCACGTTGAGGAAGACGGAAGTCTATTGGGAAAGCTAAGAAACTGAAAATTAAGAATATGGTGGCATAAGTTTTCTTTTAAGAACTTATGGATTTATGGACATATGTATGTTCTTCCTTTTTTATTCTTTTCCTATTTCTAAAAAAAAAAAAGTGTGTCTGTTATTTGTTAGTAAGAAGTGGAACGATTTGTGAAATGTAAGAAAACTAATAAAAAGCATTTAAAAAACCCACTCTGAACACCAAGTTGGCATGGGAGGGGTGTGGCCTGGGGAGAGGGATGTGCTTAGGGACAGTTCCAAGAGCTACACAGAGAGGCTAGGAGGGCTGCATTCTTCTCCTGGGCCTGAAGTTCCCTACCACTACATTTGCAGTGTTCCCTCTAAAAGAATAGGGCTGGCCCAACCATGCGGCACGTTGGGTAGCAGGATCCACGAGGGCAGCAGATCCAGCCTCCAAGGAATGCACTGTCATCTGCTGCTACTATGTTGGCTTCTGATGGTCCCACTGCTGCCTCTAAAGTGGCCTCTTTGCAAACAAAAGGCACTGCTGGTCTCCTCCCACCCTTGTTCCTGATGTAGATTGCTATTCCCCACTTGTTACTGGTGTAAATCTTGCCTCACCCCAGGCCAGGGGTAGGTGCCATACTGTGGTTTAACTCAGGTGCCAAAATATCTTGGACCCATCCTGTTCTTGGATGTTCTTGGATCAATCTTTGTCACTGGAGGGCCTCCTGGCTTGGATGCACAGCTTATATCCACCAGGAGCTGTGCATTCAGTATTGTAGGCCTGATTCTATGATACTCCTTCCTGGCTGAGATCAAACAGGCCCCCTCCCTGTTGAGCTATAAAGACTTGGTGAAGACCACCACCAACATCATTTCAGGCATTTTAAGTAAATTTTCAGATTTATGGTTAATTTTAACTGATTTTATCTCAATTATACGTTTTGTAATTTTCACTTAGGGTGGTATTCTGTGTTAGGTCTACTCAGAGCTCAGAGTAGACACAATGAAATCAATGGACAAGGCTAACCTATTGCCTAGCATGTTCATATGCCCATTGAAGACTTTTGTTGTTTAGGAAGGCTTTCTCTGAGGTATTACCTAATCATTTATGGGAAATAAATTTGATCTCTGATTAAATCATTTCACCTTCCTTTGAGCTTTCCTGGACAGGTTTTTTTAGAGATTTATAAATTGCTTGGTTATAATAAAACCTCAAAGCAGTTTGAGAAACAGATTAAAACAATAAAACCATCAGTCTTAAAAAGAAACCAGTTACAAACAACAACTTTTTTAAAACGTTTTTTAAAAATCTTAATCAATGATAAGCTAAAAAGCAGATTAAAACACATGTCAACATTCTGCATGTCTAGAGAGGCTTGGCAAAACTTTAGCAGACTCCAAAAAGAGAGCAATGAAGGTGTTTGCCTGTTGTTGAGAGGCTGAGAGTTCCACAATAAAAGAACAAGCTCTTAGTAATGCAGAACGTGTGGCACTTGTAACAGTGCGAGTTCCACAGAGAGAAGGAAGTCGAGTGGGCATATAGGGTGTAAGGTGATCTCTTGTTCTAGACTGTGTTGAATTCATTTTATTGTTCTTAGAGCTTCTCTTTCTCTTCTTTATCTCTGTTTTTATCATGTACGCTGCTTCATTGCCTCTATGATGTGAGGTGAGGCGGCCTATGAATTTGTTTAACAACGTCCTCAGTTCATTAATGATTCATTGTCATGAAGAATAAAAAAAAATGCAAACTGATGTGGAAATGTGGAGCATTTAAGATTAGAATAATGAGAAATGGAGATAAACTGAGATTGGCAGATTCACCCACCCCTAATCACAAACATCAGTTGCTTCCCAGCTCCACCTACCAATCTTTCCAGATGAAGTACAGTGGTACCTCAGGCTACATACGCTTCAGGTTACATACGCTTCAGGTTACAGACTCTGCTAACCCAGAAATAATGCTTCAGATTAAGTACTTTGCTTCAGGATGAGAGCAGAAATTGTGCTCTGGAGGGGCAGCAGCAGCAGGAGGCCCCATTAGCTAAAGTGGTGCTTCAGGTTAAGTACAGTTTCGGGTTAAGTACAGACCTCCAGAACGAATTAAGTACTTAACCTGAGGTACCACCGTATGCCATCTGCATGCACCCTTTCCATGTACACACCACTTTAAAAAGCGAGCTAGCAAGCCATGGCTATGTTACAGTTAAATACCTGCTGTTGGTGCATCCCAGGAAAGCAAAAAGCAGACGTTCAAATTTGCTTTCTCAGTGGGAACTGTTGAGAGATTTGCCTGTGAAGAGATCTGCCCATTCTGTAGATTTTAACACACAACTGCTGAACCTGCTCTCAGAGGATGGCATTTGTTCTGCAGCAAAACTGTGATGACCAACAGAATCACTGAAGCAGGCAAGCCCACATGTTTGCTACAGTATTTTGTATTCTGTTCCCCCAAGATCAGAGATCAAAAACGTACAACAACCATTCATCTCACTCTGATGTGGTGGAATGGGGGGGGGGGAGTCTTCCACCCAACACGTTTCCTTCAGCATAAGGAAGTATAAAGAAGTATAAAGACGGGGGTTGTTGTTATTTTAGAGACACAGGGTGCCTCCATTGTTTACAGGCCGACTTCAGTCATATACGGTACTGGAAACATAGTTTTGTGCAATTAATGTGAATTAAAATGCTCTGTTGCCCTAGTGCAACAAACCCACTTTTAAAAAGAAACTGATGTATTTGTGGTGAGGAAAATGATGGGGAAACGCACTGAAAAGTGTGGGGTGAACAAAATGACTAATGGGAAGACACAGAACCACCATGCAAGCAAACTGGGTTAATTCAGCTTTCTGCCATATAAGCTACACACACACACACAAACAAATCAGAACAAATGCTTAATAAAGAACATGCACAGTCCAATTGCTATGTAAATTTAACATAAGAAAATTCTGGTAGAAAACAATTTCTAGAGTCCACACGCACAAGTGCTCAAGCATGTGGAGCAAGGGTTTTCAAACATTTTAGGCCCTGGGGGACTTTTCTCCCTCCACCCCCAAGTTAGCCTCCCACAGGCACAGAAAGATAAAGTGTGCACTCACACACTTCACTTTTTGAAGTGCCAAAAGTTAAATTAGGTAAAATTAATCATGAGTCTTGAAATGTATATAAAGCTGAAAAGTGTTTTAGGAAAGGGCATCACTCTTCCCACTTCCTCCTTCAGTTCTGTGTACTCATCACTGCATGACCAAGGAAGGCAGTGGATGGAGATAGTTCAGCGGCCCATCCAGTGCCATATGAATATCTTAAGAGTACCACTGCGCCTAAAGACATCCTGATATGTGTGTGGTGTATTCACTAGCTATCAGCCATCAAAAACTATTTGAGCAAGCATCTGCCAGCCATTCATTCCCATGCATATTTTAACTCAATGTATGCCTCTCTAAACATAAGGTAAAGGGACCCCGACCATTAGGTCCAGTCGTGACTGACTCTGGGGTTGCGGCGCTCATCTCGCCGCAACCCCAGAGGGTGGATGTCTCTCAATGCCAGTTGCTGGGAATCACACTCAGGTCCTGCTTGTGGACTTCCCATTGTGGCATCTGGTTGGACAATGTGAGAAGAGAATGCTGGACTAGATGGACCTTCGTCCTGATCCCCTTAAAGGGGAAGAGATCATTGGGGAACTTCATCCCAACTCTCAACAAAAACAGAGACTTTCAAGCATGATCCAAGGCTAACTGGAGATCCCTGCAGAACAGAGCATGGCTTTTGGAAATGGTACATTCCTAAGAGCATGAAGTGTACACCTGGAGCAAGGTGGAGGAACATCTCATTTCCACAGCAAGCAATTCTGACATTTGCTTTGTCATTTTGCTTTCCTCTCATTTTTCATTATCACAGAGATTTCTCCCTTCTGGTAACCCTTGGAAACAGCTGAAAAGGAGGGGGGAAAACCATCTCTCCAACATGCTCACACACGGAGGACACGGCCTGAACAATGTGGCCTGCTGGTGCTGTTCCTTTATGGCTCCACTGTGATCTCAGTTGGGGTGTTACTGGAGAAAAGTGCTCCTTTGGTTGAAATGTCATGGACAAAGCAGGTGAAAATGTATTTATGCTTAAGCAGAAGTCACTTAGAGACCTTGGTAGAAATGACTAATATATATCTATATGGCTTGGGCCCAGGCTACCTCCTTGGGTGCTGAGATCCACTTTAGGTTCCATCAACATCAGGAGCTTAATTGATGGTGACACAAGAGAGAGTCTTTTTCTGTGGCTGCTCCCAGATTGTTGAATTCCCTCCCACAATAGGTTAGACTGGCTCCCTCTTTGCTATCCTTCCACAGGCAGTCTCCCACCTTCCTCTGCAGACAGACTTTTGACAGCTAAGGTGCAGTTGATGCTGAGCACTAACTGGGCTGCGATCTGGGCAAGATGTCTTTTAATTGCTGGTTCTAAATGTGTTCAGATACACTTTAATCACTCTTTTCCTCTAGTTTGTTTTTCTATATTTTATAATTGATGTTTTTAAATGTTGTAGGCCACCTTGAATCACAACTTGGGTGGCCTATAAATACATTAACCAACAGCAACAACAACACGGCAGCCCTCAATGTATTGTGCAGAATTTCTGGACAGACCAAAGGAAATACCTACTTCTTCATACACAGCACATAGTTAAACTATGGAACTCACTACCACAAGATGTGGTGATGACTACTGAGTTCAAAGGCCAGACAAATTAATGGAAAATAAGGCTACCAATGCCAACTAGCCATAATGCCAACTAGCCTTCTGCAGTAGAGGCAGCACCTGCCATTACCCCTGAATCCAGCAGCGATCTGGACACAAAATCAGAGGCTGCAAGAGGCACCAGCAAAAGAGTTGGATCAAGTTCAGGGCTCTGAGCCAGCTCCTGGAGGTCAGAGGGCCACTACACTTGAGGCTGTCAGACAGAAGTCCCATGAAGAACATCCCAGACCACCAGTCTGTAGGGCCAGAGGCCAAACACTTGTGGCTACCTTTCCCTGAGGAACCAGATGCCTCCCACTGTATTTCACCGGTCCAGCAGAGCAGGGAGCACAACAGTAGGGAGGCAATAGAACTGAGGAGGAGTGCCTGTCTTCAGACGAGAGGGCTGGCTCTTCAAGGCCCTGAAGTTCTCCCCCAGCAGCTGGAACCTAGAAAAAGTAGTCTAGAGACAAAGGCTGGAAGGGCTTCAGTTTGCTCCCACGTTTTGACTGAGGAAGTGCTTACTGGGAGCTTTCTGTGGTCCTGCAACTTCTGACCAGCCTTGCCCCAATGGGCACCAGCCCCACTGCCAAGATGTCCCTGCATCATTTTATAGAGCCAAGACAGCTTTTATGCCCAGGGCCTTAGAGAGGCATGCCTATTCTACCATGCCTAAGTGATAAGCAACTGGAGAAATCTCATCCTGCTCAGTCAACTTTACTGGGGGAATTAGCATAGTAGTGTTGAAACTGACTGGCACTGGCTCTCCAGATTCAGACAGTTTCACAGCAGGTGGCACTGTGGGTTAAATCACAGAGCCTAGGGCTTGCCGATCAGAAGGTCGGCAGTTCGAATCCCCGTGATGGGGTGAGCTCCCGTTGCTTGGCCCCAGCTCCTGCCAACCTAGCAGTTTGAAAGCACGAAGTCCAAGTAGATAAATAGGTACCACTCTGGCAGGAAGGTAAACGGCATTTCCATGAGCTGCTCTGATTCTCCAGAAGTGGCTTAGTCATGCTGGCCACATGACCCGGAAGCTGTACGCCGGCTCCCTCAGCCAATACAGCGAGATGAGCGCCGCAACCCCAGAGTCATCCGCGACTGGACCTAATGGTCAGGGGTCCCTTTGCCTTTACCTTTACCTAGAGATGCTGGGGACTGAAGCTGGGACCTCTTACATGCAAAGCAGATGTTCTCCTGCCATGGCCTCTCCTCCTCCAAAGGAAGTGGAGTCCTGGATGTCAAATTCAGAAGCAAGCCTAGATTCCATCCATCCAGTTTTGTTATTGTGGCAGCCTCAACAATTGCAAGCCAATTTATTTAATTGGCTTCCCACCATTGTGGCTTGAAGAAAGTCAACAATGAGGTATCATCTTCCATAATGTTTTTGCAGGTTGTTTCCTATGACGGATCTCTCTCAACCACGGAGAAGAGGGTTGGTTGCTCCAGGCAACTGATAACCTCGCAAATTTAAAATCTGGTCTGTTATTGGATTAGCACCAGAAATACATGCATTCGGAAATAAAAGGATCGCTGACCTGTCTGTAATTATATTAGAAAGGTAATTATCTGCTCTTTCCCCAGACTTTTGCGCTCTTTTCTCTGCAGACTAAAGTTTCCAGATGACAGTCTCCAGCAATGAAGGAGCCTCTCGCACAAAACGAGTGGATGTGCACACAAGCAAACAACAGATATGAATTTAAGGGAAATTCAATATGGAACTTAAAAGAAGAAAGAGATCTTCTAATTGTTAAGACTCCAACTCCCATCAGACCCACCCAGTGTGGGCAATAGTCAGGGATGATGGGAGTTGCAGTCCAGCAACATCTGGAGGGCCAAAAGTTCCCCATACCCATATTAGTTGAAAGTCTTTCGGCTTCTTTTCACATAAGCAACAGAGCAGAACAGGGGTGAGGCATTGAAGGCCCAGGGGCCAAATGCAGTTCTCTAGGCGTCTCTATCTCACACTCAGAACTTTTGCCAGACCATTCCACTCGCAGGCTCTGGTTCACACCCAGAGAGCTTTTGCTCTGATCAGGCCTTTTGCTTGCCAGGGTGAAGGATAGAGAGGGGTGTGCAAGTGGGCATAGAAGCTAGTTTTCTGTGCAAAAGCAAATTTTACATTCATTACTCCATCCACTTCCATCTCTGTCTCCACCCACTCCTGCCATGTGGCTCTCCGAAGCCTGCACTGAAGGAAATGAAGCACTCAGGCTGAAAAGGCATCCTCACCCCTAAACAACATAACCTTTTTCTGTGGTGAACCCAGTAAAGTGATTCAAAGTAGGGAAAGGCTTTGCATGCACACTGACTGGACTGCAATATGAGGGGAGCCAGGAACCAGAAGCAGTGAGGCAAAAACACATCATGACCAAAGGATAAAGGTGGAGTCAAGAAGGGCGCTTCCTATGGTATTTATGAATAACCGTAAAAGAGGGTTGTGTATAAATTATTATATGTGCATTGTATGGAAAACTATGCCCTCTTTTGGTGCTGTATTCCTCTGGGGGAAAGGACCTCAGAATATTCCTAGCACAAAGCTTTCACTTTGGAAACAAGGCCAGTTAAATTACAACTTTGAAATCTGGGGAGAAATTCAGAAGAGTTGAATTTTGGAAGCATCCTTAGGTAGCATGCTGAAAATGGGTGGCCCATTTAATCCCCTCTGGGTCCCCAAAACAGGGAGAGGAGAGCAACATAATCATGAACCATTTATCTAGGACCAATGGTGCAAATTCCATTTCAAGATAGGACAGGCTGTCCCAATCAAGATAAGGAAATGCAGATTTACAGATGTTGCATTGATTGTTTAACAAATCCTTCCACATCCCCTGTGACTATTGTTCAAGGCAATTAATTATCATTGGAGGCAGTTAATTGTACTAATTATGTTCATTTTCGGAATGTGTAGCTTAATTGCCATCTTCTACCTCCAAGTAACTAGCTGTGTGATCTTCAGAGTGCTTATTTGATCCAGCCTCTCCTCTAACCCTCTGTTCTTCCTAGACATGCCCATGTACAGCAATTTGCCACCTGCAGCTCTATAGATAATTATTATGGAGGGCTGGGCCTCTTTCCCCTAGGGTGAGAATACACCCCCCCCCCCGGAAAAAAAAAAAACCACGAAGAAAGCTCCATGCTCAGGGAGAGTGCTTCTGTCATGCCACCCGTCTGGTACAGCTGAAAATCCCCCACAGCAGAACTGTATGCTTGCTTTAAACCTGGTACACTCATACCCTAGGTTACAGACGCTTCGGGTTGCACGATTTCAGGTTGCGCACCGAACCCAGAAGTACCAGAACGGGTTACTTCTGGGTTTCACCGCTTGCACATGCACAGAAGCGCTAAATCACACTTTGTGCATGCGTAGAAGTGCCGAATCGCAACCCGTGCATGCGCAGATGCGGCGCTTTGGGTTGCGAATGCTGCGGGTTGTGAATGTGCTTCCCGCACAGATCACATTCACAACACGAGCGTCCACTGTATTTACCTCTGTGCACGTCGGTGGTCTGACACTAAGTTCCAGTAGAACAAAAGAAGTGCCATGGTCAGATCACTTCCTGGTGCAACTAGACTTCTCCATGACTTTTCCACTGCACAGGGAGGTGAGATAAATTTGAATGGTCCACCCCTGCCACTTAATGGATCCAAATGGTTTCCAGAGAGTGGGGGTGGGATGTATTACCCCATGCTGATGGCCTCAGCTAATTCCCTGGTGGCTTGCTGGAATTTAGAGCTAACCAGGGCTACTGACTGTCTGGCTCCAAAGTGTCCTCTTCAATTGCATGGAGCCCGGATGGCCCCATGGTTTTCCCCAGAGCTAAGGGTAATGAAACAACCACTAAGACAGTTAGAGTGCTGGTAGCAAAAAACTCACTCTGAATCAGGACACAGGTTAGAGCTCAACATTGAGCCTACCATGTGGCAATAGCAACAGCAAAGAGGACCTTCTTCACCGCCTCTATTGCTTCTGCTTCAGCAGAAAACAGTTCCAGGAGACTCTTTCAGGTGGTTTAAAATGTAAAACCATAAAGGTCCGATAATGACTCCTGTAACGGTTATGCAAAGGTTTGGTTTTTTTGCAGATCAGAATTGGAAGGAGGTAGACTCCACCGTGGTAGCAGGGCCAGGATGGGAGAGTGCCAGAGCTCTGTCTAGTCAAGTTGTGTGGGATCAATTTCAACCTGTTACTACCAAGGTTTTGGACAGGCTGCTTGGACGAATGAAACCGACCACCTATCTCCTTGATCCTTGCTCATCCTGGCTCATAAAAGTGAGCCAGGCAGGGCTGGACAATGGGCTCTGTGGGGTGGTGAATGCTTCCGTCTGTGACAGACCCCCTTATAGAAGCTATCATCACAGCACTTCTTTAAAAACCATATTTGGACAACTCCAGACATGCCTGGAGGATGCAGACTATTTGGACCCCTTCCAATAGGGATTCAGGTCCCAACATGGGACTGAAACTGCCTTGGTAGCACTGGTTGATGATCTCCAGCAAGCAAGGGACAGAGGTGAAAGCTGTTTCTTGGTCCTGATGGATCTCTCAGCAGCTTTTGATACTGTTGACCACAGTATCCTCCTGAACCATCTAGGAGGGCTGGGAGTTGGAAGAACTGTTTTGCAGTGGTTCCACTCCTTTCTCCTGGGTCATATCCAGAAAGTAGTGGTGGCGGGTGAGTTTTTGGACCCCTGGACGCTCATTTGTGGGGTGCCTCAGTGTTGCGTCCTCTCCCCCATGCTTTTCAGCATCTATATGAAACTGCTAGGAGAGATCATCAGGAGGTTTGGGCTGTCTGTTCACCAGTATGCGGATGATACCCAGCTCTACCTCCCTTTTAAATCAGAACCAGTGAAGGTGGTGAATGTCCTGTGTGAGTGTATGGAGGTAATTGGGGAGTGGATGGTGGCTAATAGATTGAGATTGAATCCTGACAGGACAGAAGTGCTGTTTCTGGGAGACAGTGGGTGGGCAGGTGTGGGGGTCCTGATCCTGGTCCTGAATGGGCATAACTGTACACCTGAAGGACCAGGTGCGCAACCTGGGAGTCATTTTGGATTCACAGCTGTCCATGGAGGCATAGGTCAATTCTGTGTCCAGGGCAGCTGTCTACCAGCTCCTTCTGGTACGCAGGCTGAGACCCTAGCTGCCTGCAGACTGTCTCACCGGAGTGGTACAATGCCTAATAATAGTTATTACAAAAGATTTGGCTATGGGAGTACAACGTGTAACAAGCACAGCAATCTCTAAGGGTTTGAAATTGACAGAGTTTTCAACAATCCAAGTATTAATAGGTAAGTCAAACTTTCAGATTAGAAAGAAAACATCTCTCTGGAAAAAATGTTGAGGTTTAGGGACTTAGATCTCTCCCTCTCTCTTTCTCTCTCATTCCTCTTTGATTATTGTTCCACCTCTAATTGCAACAGGGTGTCCTGTGCAATGCTCTTGCACGTCATGAACCTCTGCCTCCCAGTTACTTCACTTTTTAATCATGCAACACAACAGTGAGATTCTTCCACTGACACCCCAGTGTGTCTTATTAATGGAGCTTTAATGAACAGTGGCTGCTACACACCCATATTTCACTGCAATGCAGACACATGCTGAACAGGTCTAACACTTTGTCATAGGGTTGCCTTGTAAGAAGAAAGCAAACACTCACTGCCCCCCCCCCAAGTGCCCACTCCCCCCAGTCAATTTATGTTGTCAGAACAAAGGAGCTCTTCCTCAGTTGGAGAATGGGATGCAGCCCCTCCCCCCTACAGAGCAGAAGACAGAAAAATGATACTCCAATCCCATCCATCAGGCCCAGGAGATTAAGCCAAGCACCAAGAATGCTGGAGGGAAGGGAGACAGATTGAACCTGTTTCCTCAGCTCATCCATCACAACTAATTCAAGCTATAGGAAAGCACTAATTTCACCCATCTGAACAGACACACAGGCTCCTTCTTCTCTCATGAGCTCTCACAGTGGCTTGGGCCCAGGTTATCTTCCTCTATGAACCTGCTGAGGTCCTAAGATCCTTGGATGAGCGCCTCATCTCAGTCCAATTAACACCAGAAGCATGGGTGGTGGATGAGAGAGAGCATTTTCTGTGGCTGCTCCCATATTGTGGAATCCCCTCTCAAGAGATGTTAGATGGATCCCTCTTGGTTACCCTTCTGCCAATAGGCTAAGACCTTCATATTTATACAGGCCTTTGAAAACTAATGTGCAGATGATGCTGATCATCACAGAGTTGTGATCAAGGCCAACTGGTATTCCACAGCTAGCTCTAAATGTATTTTACTGTATTTTAACCATTTTTTTAAAACTAATTTGCTTTTCTTACTTTGTATTTTATATTGATGTTTTAAAATGTTGTAAGCTGCCCTGGAGGGGACGTGGGTGGCACTGTGGGTTAAACCACAGAGCCTAGGACTTGCCAATCAGAGGGTCGGCGGTTCGAATCCCCACACCGGGGTAAGCTCCCGTTGCTCGGACCCTGCTCCTGCCAACCTAGCATTACGAAAGCACGTCAAAGTGCAAGTAGATACAATAGGTACTGCTCCGGCAGGAAGGTAAACGGCATTTCCATGCGCTTCTCTGGTTCACCAGAAGCGGCTTAGTCATGCTGGCCACATGACCCAGCTCCCTCAGCCAATAAAGCGAGATGAGCGCTGCAACCCCAGAGTCGTCTGCAACTGGACCTAATAGTCGGGAGTCCCTTTACCTTTACCTTTTAAGCTGCCCTGAATCCCATCTCGGGAGAAAGGTGGGCTCTAAGTACAGTAAACAAATAAATAGATTAAATAATACAGCAGTTGCTTTGCATGCAGAAGATCCCAGATCTAAACTCTAACATCACCAGGTAGGGCTGGGAGAGACTTCCTGCCTGGAACCCTGGAGAGCTGCCAGTCTGTTTAAGTAATACTGAGCTAGATGGATCAATGGTCTGACTCAGTATGCAGTAGGTTCCTATGTTCCAATGGCAAGCTGCCTTTTCCAAGGCAAGTCTGCCTTCCCTCCTGTCAAAATTCCATCATCAACACACCCACCAGCCATTTTCACCCTTCTTGCTTTGAAGATCTCTGATATCTCCATTTTCTTCTAACCAAAGTGGGCGAGAAGCCAGAGTGGGCTTTCCTCAGACTGATGAAAAGAGAAGGAGGAAAACTCCTTTAAATAAAAGGGAAGAAAGAAAGAAAGAAAGAAAGAAAGAAAGAAAGAAAGAAAGAAAGAAAGATTCTAACCACAAGTGTTTTGAAATGAGGGCCTTTTAAATCTGTTTCAGTGGGAGAATATAATCTTTCTTTTCTTCCTCATCTTATGGCTGTATGGCCAACTTTTTTGTAATCACCTTGCTGGGGAAAGGAATCTTAGAAACTGGGTAGCAGTTTTCAAAAACATCTAGATCCAGGAAAGACTTCTTCTTCAAAAAAAAAAAAAAAAAAGGAGGAGGAGGAGGGCCAAATCACCACCTTGTTCAAGGCAGTGGGCAAATCTCCACCAGTCAGCATAAACAGTTCTGAGCTAAGTGGCCCAATGGTCTGACTCTGTTTAAGGCAGCTTCCTTTGTTGTTGTTGTTGATGATGATGATGATGTATTATTATTGTACTGTAATAATATACAAGTAGTAACGCAATGGATTTGGCTTCAAATAAGACAAGAAATAACAAGCATGTCAGACAAGCTGCAGTTGCAACTGGTATGAGATTTCCAAAGACCTTTCAGCAAGCTAAGTATTAGGAGATAAACTTTCAGATTGGGCAGGGGAGGGTGGGTTGGGAGTCATCTCTCTAGACAAAATCTGTACTTGAACAAGTTTAGCATCTTCCACCATGGCTCTTTACAAGTGAGAAGTGGGTGGAAGAGCCCCAAAACTTCCACTAAATGGGTCAGGCTTGCAGCTAAAAATTGATGTACCTCTGAACTCATCTCCAGCTTGCTGCCTGCCCTGTGGAGTCAGTCTAGCTGCCTGCTGTCAGAATTTCCAATTAGCTTCCCAGCCTGCCCTAGGAACACCAGCAATTAGGATGAGGAGGGAAAACAGTGCATGGCTCTGGCTTAAAATCCATGTCATGGATCAGACAGATTTAGGCCCCATCTGCACTATACATTTAAAGAAGTATCATAGCCCTTTTAAACAGACATGACTTCCCCGCAAAGAATTCAGGGAGCTGTAGCTTGAGACGTGTTAGGAGACCCCCTATTCCCTTCACAGAGCTACAGTTCCAATGGACTGATTGTTAAACCACTCTGTGAATTGCAGCCCTGGTAGGAAAATCAGAATCTAACCATTTCCAGCTCCCTTTGATCTACCAACAAGTAACTCAGGCAGGCAGCAGCTACTGCTCTGCAGCAGGGCTCTTCCTAGCACGGAATGAGGTACAGTTGTACCACCTGTACCCATCTCTTGGGACACACACACACACACACCATGGGTTGTTGCAATGTAGCTGTATATTTGTTTCACTGGTGAAATGTTTTATGCCAGAGAAACATTGCTAAGATAATGCGCAAGCAGGTAGCTGGTGAATTTTCTGGGAAACAGATTGCACACTCTGTTGTGCAACTGTTGCACTAGATTAAAATTAAAATTCACCGTTCTACTAACACAAGATCCCTTGCACTAGCAGACAGATAAGGTTGTATATGCTCCTAAGGCTTCCGTTCTCATGAGGAATGCTGCCTCTACCTCCTATGGTTCAGAGTTGGAATTCTGCACATTTTGCCTCCTCCAAGGGAATTCCAATTATGAATCTGTTCAGAGTTACCAGCTAATCCTACAATAACTAGAGCTAGCTTGCCAACTCCAGCCGATGTTGAAAAATATCAATAGATCCTCACTTTCCAGGGCTCACACAAACCAAGGGCCCTTAATCAGCAATGCTCTCAAAGCTAAAAGGCAAGGTAACTTTTTTTTTTTTTTAAAGCAAAGCTGCACTCAGAAGTCTGCTATATGGAGAAGCAGAGGAGGGAAATGCTGCTTAGATTTTTATTTTTTTTAAGCACTTAACGGATTCACTGTGTTTGTTCATAGAACACCACCAACACGGCAAACAGCGTGTCTGCCCAAGCAATCAAGCCCCAAGTGATGCAAAGTGACAGGGACTGACTGTTTACAATGCCACACTCCAAACAGGAGAGGCCCAATCCACGCTAGGAAGTGGGTGGTGGAAAAGAAGAAGCACTGTAGAATAGGCAACAAACTGGAGGAGCACCCAGATTAAAATAAAGAGCCAAGGAACACACCCTCCCCTCAAAATAAAATAAAATAAAAATTTCACCGTCGTTATTTTTACTGTTCTTACGCCTAGAAGCCGATTGCACGGGTTGCAGTAAAGCACCCTGTTTTTCAAGAAGTGTTAGCTTTGTAGGTGAAGTGGGTCAGCTACAACAGAGGCAAAGGCAAATCTCCATCTATTATTTATAGAGCACTATCTACGTGCATGACTCTTTGTGAAGAAAGGTCCTTATCCCCCCAAAGGGCTTACTCCCAAGGGCTGTATCTCAGTGGGATTTAGTAGATTTGGTAAAGCATCTGCTTTACATGCTTCAGTTCCCAGCCTCTGCAGGTAAGGGCTGGGAGAGACTCCCTGTCTGAAACCCTGGAGAGACCTGCCGGTGCAGACAGTACTGAGCTCAGCACAGGGAGGCAACCGAAGGGGAGAAATGATTGCACAGGGAGGCAGGGCGAGATGACGCAATTTCCTGCAATGGACATCATTTGGCTTAGTTATAAGACGGCAGCTACGGGGAAGCTTTGGTCCTCCAGATGCTGCTGGACTACAACTCCCATCAGCACAGGAAAGCATGGGCAGTGACCAGGGATGATGGGAGTTCTAGTTCAGGAACATGTGAAGGGCCAAAGGTTCCCTACATCTGCATTAGTGATTTGGATGATCTCTCTCTCTCTCTCTCTCTCTCTCTCACACACACACACACACACACACACACACACCGCCCAGAAAAAAATGCTGTGATCAAATCTCATCTTGTAGCAGGAGGATTCTTGCCTGGGGTTTCTACCAGCAAGTCAGCCATGACCCCCTGCAGGAGACTCCATTCTACTCCTCCTTTTCCTATCGCCCCCAACTGATACTCAGCACTTCATATCTACTCAGCATGTCTTGTTCTCATTCTGCTTTCTCCATCTTCTGTTTTTGAGGACGGCATTACTCTTTAGGGTTGTTGTTGTTTTAAAAAAACAAACAGTAATTCTGCAAAACTCAGTGTCCCCCTGGGGGAGGGGGGGTGACATCAGACAAGCCTTGGTGCTAATCCTATGGCTAAAGCAATGGCCATAAGGATGTCAGGTGAAAAAGCAGACAGACATTATGCATCTTTGAATTGTCATTACTTCTTAGAAGTATTAGTCACTTGCTACCAAGGTCTCCAAGCAACTTCCATTAAAAATACAAATGCATTATACCATTAGAACATCATTTAACATTCCCATACACACACTTACAATTCTTGTACACACACACACACACACACACACACACATGCAAACCCCTCCCCCATAAGAGTCTCAGTAAGCTTTGAGATTGCAACTAAACATTAGGAAGAACTTTCTGGTGGTAAGAGCTGTTTAGCATTGCCTCAGAAGTTGGTGGACTCTCATTCACTGGAGGTTTTTAAACAGAGATTCTATGGCCATTTGTCAGGGATTCTTTAGTTGTGACCTCTGTATTGTAGGGAGTTAGACTAGATGACCCTTGGTTCCCCTTCCAACTCTACAATTCTTCAATTATATGATCCAATTTTGCCTCTGACCCTGCCACTCCACTAGGAGTGCACCATTGGGGATGAGGTCAAGCTCTTGGACAGTTGCAGCACCTGCTGTGGCTATAAAGACTGATGATGGAGAGACAGGTTTTGTTGCAGCTGGGGCAGAGAAAGGTGTCCGGTTGTGCTGCTGCAGACGCACCATGGCATTTATTCTCTCTGCGCTCTTCCCAGCCATCATTCCTTCTCTGGTCACATGACTTGACTGCCTGTCTCCAGGCACTGCAGTCGTCTGCAAGGAATTCCCACACAGCAAGGTTGATGTTGCCAGACTTCCTGTCACATTTGCAGACGTCTTTGTAACATGGAGTTGGTCTACCAACAGGCTTGGTGTACGTCCTTGGGAATCTGCCATCTTCCACTCTGTGGGCAGACCAAGCCAGCGTAGACGTCACTGAGGCAGAAGTGTGAACATGTTTGGATTGTGGGCTTGGGAGCCACATCTTTGTATGAGACTCTGTCCTTCCATGTAATGCCCAAAGTCTTCCTGACGCAACATGTGTGGAAGGCATTGAGGTGTTGCTCCTGGCAGGTGTAAGTTGCTTGTATCTCACTTCCATAAAACAGCATGCTCAGCACCCAAGCCTGATAGACCTTCATCCAGATATTGGACATTCTCCCATATCCTTTTGGAGAGGCGGGCCATTGCCGTAGCTGCCTTGTTAAGCTGCTTGTCCAGCTCAGTGTTGATGGAAAGGTTGCTAGTTATGGCAGAGTCCAGGTAGACAACATCATCTACCACCTCAAGCATGTGGTCAGCAATGCTGGTGTGTGAAGTGCTAGCCCTTGTTGTTGTTTAGTCGTTTAGCCATGTCCAACTCTTCGTGACCCCATAGACCAAAGCATGCTGGGCACTCCTGTCTTCCACTGCCTCCCGGAGTTTCCTCAAATTCATATTGGTAGTTTCAAGAACACTGTCCAACCATCTCATCCTCTGTCGTCCCCTTCTCCTTGTGCCCTCCATTTTTCCCAACATCATAGTCTTTTCCATGAAGTCTTCTCTTCTCATGAGGTGGCCAAAGTATCGGAGCCTCAGCTTCAGGATCTGTCCTTCCAGTGAGCACTCAGGGCTGATTTCCTTAAGAATGGATAGGTTTGATCTTCTTGCAGTCCATGGGACTCTCAAGAGTCTCCTCCAGCACCATAATTCAAAAGCATCAATTCTTTGGCGATCAGCCTTCTTTATGGTCCAGCTCTCACTTCCACACACCACTACTGGGAAAACCATAGCTTTAACTATACAGATTTTTGTCAGCAAGGTGATGTCTCTGCTTTTTAAGATGCTGACTGATCGCTATCCCTAAGACCTCATAAAAAATACGTGGTTTTGAATTTAAGCTTAGGTTTAAATCACAAATCAAGAGGTAAACAAAATGGAATGCAGATTAATCAGAAGTATAAGAATCACCAACTGGAAACTAACAGGTATTTAGTTTTATTTTACATTAAAGGCATGTGCTCTCCTCCTGAGCTATTTTATCCCAAGTGCCTCTGCAGTGCTTTGTCTTCTGCCGCCTTCCCTAGCTCCATAAACACCTCCAGTCTGGTCAAGGTTCTAAGTTGGAAACAGGGTGAGTGTAGTCAACGTGGTGCCCTACAGCTGTTGCTAGATACAGTGATACTTCAGGTTACATATGCTTCAGGTTACAGACTCCGCTGAACCAGAAATAGTGCTTCAGGTTAAGAAGTTTGCTTCAGGATGAGAACAGAAATCGTGCTCTGGCAGCGCGGCAGCAGCAGGAGGCCCCATTAGCTAAAGTGGTGCTTCAGGTTAAGAACAGTTTCAGGGTAAGTACGGACCTCCGGAACGAATTAAGTACTTAACCCGAGGTACCACTGTAGTAGGATAGTTGTGGGAGAAACAGCGGCATACACCATCTTGGTCACATCCACACTATATACATTTAAAACACAAGGCTTCCCACCACCCCCGCCCCAACCACGAAGAATTACTGAATCCATGCTTTTGTATACTTTTATATTACTGTTTTACTGATTTTATATTATTTCTGTTCGAATGAGAGCAGGTTGTCTCCAGCTAAGTTCAACTCAAAGTAAACCCATGGAAATTAACAGGAGGAATTCTACACTGTGCTGTGTTAGTGGTTCAGTCAGAGCAAGCATTCAGCTTGCCAGAGAGAATAATTTCAGGGGGAGCACAGGAAGAGGGGGAGAAAGCCCCATTGCATAAGCTGAAGTCCCTGCATGAGCTTCTGCTGACAGGGTTCATTTGTTGAGTCCCACCCAATGAACCAATGGTAGTAATGCCCATGAATCTCTGTGTGTTTACTCTGAGTAGAACCAGGGCATTTTTTCCCCAGACAGAAATCACCAGAACTGAGTTCCAGCGCCTCTCAGGTGGAGGCCATTGCCATTCTAAAGGAGGTGTTCATGGTGAACTCTGGCACCACTTTTTCTAGAATAATAACTCTGAGTAGTACAAAGGTACCTCGGGTTCCAGACACTTCAGGTTCCAGACGCTTCAGGTTACAGACTCCGCTAACCCAGAAATAGTACCTTGGGTTAAGAACTTTGCTTCAGGATGAGAACAGAAATCGCGCAGCGGGAGGCCCCATTAACTAAAGTGGTACCTCAGGTTAAGAACAGTTTCAGGTTAAGAACAAACCTCCAGAACGCATTAAGTTCTTAATCCAAGGTACCACTGTCCTAACAATGGATGTAACTGATTGTCTATGTTTTTTAAAAAAAATGTTGCAAACCACTTATAGATTTTTATTTTTATTTTTTAAAAGACAGCATATTAAGAAGTTTATCAAAGCCTTTTTAACAAAATCATTTCACTTCCCTCCATCATCACTCCCCGCCCTATTTCAGTCACTGGCTCAGACACGTGGGGGGGGGGTCATTTAGCTCTATGCATCACAGTTTTATTCCCAGGATTGACATCATTACTCATGAGCACGATGCGTAGCACTCTCCTGCATGAATGAAAGTATTTTCTTAAAAAGGAGGGGGGGAAACAGGGGGGAACCAAATTCCACCACCCACAAGAGCATGCTATAAAAATATTATCCGCAGGGGGTGTCTGCAGAGGCACAGGAGATGTCAGCAGCTTTTAGCCACACTGGCAGGGAGGGGGGGGGGAATCCTGCATCTGTTAACAAAGGAAAATACACATTATTAACTGTTTCACTTAGCAAAGCACAACGGAAGCCCACACTCCTTACATAATTCCTATCGGCTACACCTCCTCACAAACAGCACTGCTTAACAGTGTGTGATTTGAAAGAGTGAATCACATCTACGTCTAGAAAAGTCTAGACTTTCACAGAAGCTCTCGAACTTTGCTTCCTGACTGTGAATGTTTTTAAACTGCTTTCAGGCTTTTTATAGTTATTGTGTATAGAATCTTTTAATAGTTGTAGGCTATGGAGTTATGTGACACACACACACACACACACACACACACACACACACATACCAAGCCAAGGAGATAAGTAACTATACAACCTTTAGGCAGCCCTGTATAGGGAAAGGTTTTTTTAATGTTTATTGTTTTATTCTGTTTTTATATATGTTGAAAGCCAACTAGAATGGTTCAATCAACCCAGTCAGATGGGTAGGGTATAAATAATAAAATTATTGCTGCTGCTGCTGTTAAATAGGGCACCCCTATTTTCATTGGAGAAATGTTGGGAGGGTATGTAATTAATAATAATAATAATGGTGGTGGTAGTAGTAGTAAAGCTTTGAGGGTTGCATTCATCCCATGGGGCTGAGGTTCACTAACGCTCCCTTAAAGCAGGTGGGGGAGAAGAACACAGAAGGGTATCATTACTTTGTCGATGGAGTCAACTCTAGAATCTTCTCGCAATGAAGAATTTGTTTCACAGCACTCCCTGCTTCTCACAAATATCCAGAATATTTCTTTCAAGAAATAATCTATTAACATGTAATGCACCACTTGGCCATCAATAGCCGGAGGCAGCTTAACAACTGTAGTAATTGATTGTGCATTATCCCCCCATTTCCAGTACTTGGGATGTGAGTTATATTGTTTATCTAGCTAAAATAGCACTCCTCAGTCTCTCTGACACACACACACACACACACACACACACACACACACACCACCAGCAGGCTTGGGGGGAAATGAATGGGCACGGCTGACTTAGTGTATACCTTAGTTGGATACACAACCCTGAGGGTGGGGGCACCAGGCCCCAAACAGCCCAAGGCAGAGTGAGCATGCTCAGTGGTAAAAGAAGGCTGAGGGACAGCTGAATGGGGAGAGTGGGAAACCTGGAGAGGAGGAATGGAACTGAGTGGATGGCTGGAATTCTGAACAGGAAACCTTCCACACTGCAGCATTTTGCTGTGTGGTGTTATTCTCTCGCCACCTGCAGAATGTATGGGGGCATCCTTCAGCGGAAGGGCCATAGCTCTATGGCAGTGTATCTGCTTTGCATGTAGAAGGTTCCAGGTGCAATATCCAGCATCTCAAGGTAGTGCTGGAGGGTTCTCCAATTTGAAAACCTGCCAGTGAGTGTCATACTGAGCTAGATTGACCAATGGTCCAACACTATAAAGTTGCTTCCTATGTTCCTCACCTCCACTTCCATTTCTGCCCAGTACAGTAACCTAATGTACACCAGGCATTATATTTTGGGAAGCCCTTATTGCCAGATGTGTGGATCCTCTTCTAGGCATCTGGTTGGCCACTGTGGGAACACCATTCCAGACTAGATGGGCTTTTTGTCTGATCTGTTGAATGGTCACTGTAAAATGTGAAGGTTCATTATTGTTTCACAAGTTGTGTATGTCTTCAAGGGCCAGGGCAAATAATGAGACCCAGTCTTACAGCTGTGAAACATAGCAGGTGCTGCTAGGTTGTGTTAATTAAGCTGTGTCAGCATTTGGGCATAGTATATAAGGAGCAGCACCTAGCTCTCTCATCACCCTGGGGGAAGGGTTGGTGGTTGGGTCATGTTTGCTGTTGTTATCTTTAGTGTAAAAGGAGTTTTTGTTTCTGTTATTAAAACCTTGCTAAAGTTATTTTTGAGTTCCTTGTTATGCATGCTCTCCCCAGCAAGCTCTCTGCAGCGCCACTAAACTGCAAATAGCCAACATCTTTAGCAAGGCTCTTCCTATATTCCAGGAGAGAACTCTCACAGAGCCTTTGGCCATACTCACCCCACACATTTAAAGTGCTGTTGTACCACTTTGAACAGTCATGGCTTCCTAAGCCACTTCCGCCCTACAGAGGAGGTGGGGTTGCGGGCTTCATGGCCCCTCCACACGTGATGTGGCCGGGAATCCAAATCACGTGGGGACTGGCCTCCACCCACCGTGCGCGTGGAGGGGGAGATTCTCCACCCATTCCACTCCCAGAGCTACACTCTCAGTGCTCCCTGCGAAGAGGCATTGACACTTAAACCACAGTATGAAATTGCATCATATCTATGTCTAGAAAAGTCCAGACTACCACAGAAGCTCTAGAACTTTACTTTCTGGCTGAAAAGCAGAGGCAGAGAAGGAGGAAGAACAGAGGGGAAGTATCCGTATGAAGATGATAGATCAAACATTTGCCATTCCACCTACTCACTCGCTCCAGCTTTGACGTCAGCACCCGAATGCATTAACTATATTTGTCATCCCTGGCCTAAAAATATCCACGCCATAAATTTAAAAAGAGAGAGAGAGAGAATGAAGAAAGAAATAGGGACAGTGCTGCAGGTCCGGTGGAAGTTCAAAGCATCCTCAGCATCCACCAACCCCCTTAGAAAGGCTGTTGAATGCTCATTCAATCAGGCAGCTTGAATATCAAATATGAGATCTTAAATATCAAATATGGTGGCGAACAAAAAGAAAAGAATTCTGGCCAAAAAGAAAATAATCTTGAGACTATGTCATCCTTCTCTCAAGGGCTACTTTGGGTTGCTTTCAAGGAGACTGCAGATAAGAACGCATCCTACCTGCTGGTTCAGACGAAAGGTCCATTTAATCCAGTATTGTGCTCTCACGATGGCCAACCAGATGCCTACAAGAAGCCTGCATGCATGACCTGAGCACAAAAGCACCCCTCCTCCCCTGCAGTTTCCAACAACTGGCATTCAGAGGCATACTGGCCACAGTGATCCATTCGATGGTCACCTCCAGGCTTGACTACTGTAATTCGCTCTACGTGGGGCTGCCCTTGAAGCTGTCCCAGAAACTCCAGCGGGTGTAGAATGCTGCAGCGAGGCTCCTCACAGGGTCTCTGCCATGGGAGCATATTCACCCAGTGCTTTTCCAGCTGCACTGGCTCCTGGTGGAGTACAGGGTCAGATTTAAGGTGCTGCTTTTGACCTTGAAAGCACTTCACGGCCTAGGACCCTCGTACCTACGGGACCGCCTCTCCCGGTATGCCCCACGGAGAGCCTCAAGGTCCATAAATAGCAACACCCTAGTGGTCCCAGGCCCAAAGGAAGTTAGATTGGCTTCAACCAGAGCCAGGGCCTTTTCAACTCTGGCTCCGGCCTGGTGGAATGCTCTGTCTCATGAGACCAGGGCCCTGCAGGATCTGATTGCTTTCCGCAGGGCCTGTAACACAGAGTTGTTCCGCCTGGCCTTTGGCTTGGAGCCAATTTGATTCCCTCCCCCTCTTTCTTTTTTCTTTTCCTTTCTCCTCCTGTGATGAGGCTACATTTTAATATTTTAATGTTTCAATATTTTAATGTTGTATTTTAATTTTGTTTTTAAGTTGTATTCATTCAACTTGTTTTTATTATTGCTTGTTAGCTGCCCTGAGCCCAGCCTTGGCTGTAGAGGGCAGGGTATAAATAAAAATTATTATTATTATTATTATTATTATTATTATTATTATTATTATTACTGCAAAACCCAAAATTCTAGTATTATGAGAGAGGGAGAAACATCTTCTGCCTATCCACCTCCTCCACACCATGCATAATCTTATACACCTCTTGTGGCCTGTTACTCACTTTTTCTCCACACTAAAAGGCCTCTAAAGGTGTTATTGAAGAGAGCTGGTTCTTCCTGATTTGAGACTGTGAATTTGTGTTTGTTTTAACAATGCTTGGGGAAATTTGGTCTTTACAAATTCCACTATGAACCAACTTGATCCACATCTACTGGATGACTTTGTGGATTGGAATCTATCAACTTTCACACTGATATAGTGCAATTCTTTCCTAAAAATATTTTATCTAAAATGAGCTTAAAGTGTGCGGTTTCAATAATACATATCTAAATGCTATTTTTTGTGATTTTAAAACAAAAACAAAATTGCAAAACAGGATGGAACAGAGTTATGTAAAAGTGATGCAGACCGGAAATACTATCATTTGTCCCCCACTGGTGTGTGCATATTGCATGTTATATATAACCTATAGAGTGGAGTCCAATGTTTCACTAAGAAGATCATTCCATCAGTGCAAGCAATTCTGCTTTCCAGATAGAACGGTCTCACTGATTTCACCCCACCCTCTGCAAACCCCAACAGATTGGGGAAGAACATGGTGGAAATTTGCACTAGCAGAACTAATCATGCTGGACGAAGAAGAGGAAAACCTCACAGATGGAGTTTGGACAATAAACCTATTGAACAATAATAAGTCTCTGGGCTTGGGTTTTAATTCAAAACTGTCCTGGAAGCTACACCTACTTGCAGCTAAATTGAAATCCTGTCACTCTATCCATTCTTTCTTACAGTTTTCTAGAGTCTGGGGGGGGGGAGGGAGTTTAACTGCCCCCATAGTTGAAGCATTTCAAAAGAAGATTGTGCCGCAATTATTGTGCGGTGCAGAGATTTGGGGATATAGTAATGTCCTCTTCTTAGAAGTGGTGCAGAACTCCTTCCTGAAATCACTGTTGATTGTCCCCAAAGGTACACCTGCCCCCTTTTTAAGAGCTAAAACATGGCTAATCTCCTTACAAACCAGTGTACATGTAGCGCTAGCCCTATACTGGCTGAAGCTGGCTAGCATGAGTAATACTAGGCTCCCTAAAAAAATGCTTCCTAGAGCAATTGCAATTTATGCCCCGAAGCTCTTGGGCAAACTCTCCATTATTATGGGATTAATGTGGACTCCCTACCAAATTTTGCCTCTAACAATGTTAAACAACTCATCAGAGAAAAAAATTATTTGGACTCTAAAATTATTTGGACTCACTTTCCCAGATGGCATACTCAACCTGGTATCCAATATATAAAACATCTTTTGGGCTGGAGCAGTACTTTATTAATTTCACGATGGCACCACTTAGAAAAGCATTTACAGCTTTGCGTCTTCAGTGTATGCCTTCCGCATATCTATTGGGAAGATTCAAGAACGCCCCTGTGTACCAAAAACTCTGCATCTGTGAGTCGGGAGACATGGAGGACACTCAACAATATTTCTTACGATGCCCTTTTTATATACATCCCCTAGACAAAAACCCCTCGATTACATCCTTTGCTCTCTTTCCAACCGAACTCCACCTCAAGCAAATCTCCATTTTTCTGGCTGGCAATAATGTACTTATTACTGCACGGGTTGCAAAATTTGCCTAGGCTGCAAGTAAGTTGAGAGCTAGGCACCAAGACAAGTATCATAAGGGGGAGTGTGAGACGTGGGGTGCTTAACTTATGCAAGAGTGATTTTTGCATTTTTTGTATGTTTGCTTTGCTGCTGTTGTTTGTTCGGTTTTAAATCAATTATTTGTATCCTACGCATTGTGACGGCTTATAGCTTTTAGCAATAAGGATTCATTCATTCATTCAAATCATGCTGGATTCCACTAGCACAACAACTCAAATGAATCTAGTTCACAGATATAATAATATAGATCATGGGTTGTAACCAATGTTAGTCCTACTCAAGGCTCGTCCACACTTGTCCCATGCCCAGAAAACATGGATCTGAGTGGTTTTCCACTTGTCACATGCTCTCTAGGCCCAGGTTCAAGCAGTTTTGCATTTGACCCACAGCTTTCCCCTGGAAAGCACACTCTCTACAGCTTAATGGGAACAAATGACAATCTGTGCGAAACCTGATTGCTATTTGGTCTGATTCAGTGGTAAACCACAGGTTTTCTCAGGGGAAAGCAGAAGGGTAAACAGCGATGTGGGTGAGCCCTCAGAGTAGATCCATTGAAATAAATGAGCATGACTATATTAGGTCCATAAATTTAAATGATTCTACTCTGGGTAGAACGTAGATAAAACCTCTCATTCCCCCCCCCCCACATGCACAGAGTGAAGTGTACCATCACCCCCATATATATCATGCAAAATGCAATATTTCATACCATGAATTGTCCAAGTTGGAGGCTCTTGTCCCATTACACTACAAATGCACCCCTCCAAATAGCAATGATTCAGTAACATTGGGGAAGTAGAACTAATAATCATAAAAAGAGCCTTGTCTAGTCCAGCATCCTGTTCTCACACGGTCCAGCCAGATGCCTGTGGGAAACCTGCAAGCAGGACCTTAACACAAGAGCAACCCCTGTCCTGGTGGCTTCAGGCAACTGGTATTCAGAGATGCAGCAAAACATTCCCTAAGAACCCCAGAAGAAGAGCAGGAACCAGAGAGTGTCAATCTAGGCAATTCAGAAAGGGCAACAGCAGCAAAACATCAAAGGTGCATGGAGGGAAGGGGGGGAACAGCCCCTAAGAACACACATCAGAACCCAACTTAAAGAAAATGGCCTTGCATTTTTCATTCTCAGCAAAGAACCAGCTTTGTAGATCAAACACCCTCCCTACATTACTGCTCAGCTTTCATGAAGTCAAGCTGCTCCTTTGAAAATATATTATGAGAAGGACTGTGGGAAGCAGCACCCAGCCATCCAGGCAACCTGTTAAGGCTGCAATCCAAATCATGCCTACTGAGATGTCCCACTGCGGGCTTACTCCCAGGTAAGTACTGTTTGAATTGCAGGACTGTTAACAAGAGAAGCAACAAATGCTAACAGTGGAGCAAGGGAGAATGTGCAAAGAAGATGGGGTCATTAAAGTTCTAGCAATGTCATGGTAAACCATAACAAAGCTATGCCCCTAAAATAATAGATGAAAAAGATGTAACACCGCATTTCTCCCCTTCTTACATGCCATTCCAATATGTAATATTTCTTTTTTTAAAAAATTGCAAGGGTGACCTCTATGAAACATATGATAAACAATATGGCCAATGCTCTTCTGTTAGAAGTAGACTGACAATGTTTTTAGTAATGTTAACTACTACAGATAAACCAGTTTGTATTAATCATATCATTTATCTGGCTTATCACTGAGAAAATTATTACCCGAGGTTACAAATTTGTTTCAAAGAAGCCACCTAAGAGAACCTTGTTTTATTTTTGTTTATTTTTTGTTACAGCAAAATAGAAAGAATTTCAGAATTTTTATTTAGTTATTTTATTAGATTTCTGACCTGCCCTTAACCAGAAGGTCCCAGGGTGGGTTATGACAATAGAGAGTACATTCATAAAACAAACCCAACCATTGAACTCACAAACAAAGAAAAATGTAAGAACATTTAGAAACACTTCCATATTCAAAATGATCAAAAACAATTATGTATGAAAAAATGTATTTAAAAATCTACATATAAAACCAGGAGAAAACCAGTTAATTTTTCTGGTTAATTTCCTAATCCTGGAGAGCTGCTGATAGTTAGTGTAGACAATATTGAACTAGATGGACAGTTGGCCCAACTCAGTATAAAGCAGCTTTTTATGTTCCATTATTTTTTTAATGTGTGTAGAGCTTTATCTAATTAAGCAGTATATAAATATTTTTAAATGATAAAATAATTCTATAATTCTAAACTACGTCCCATATAAAAGGAGGGCTGTGCTATTTAGTTTAAAAACTAAAGATGTAGAAAGCAGCTGGTCAACTGCAGATTCTGAGACTTAACTCACTGTTAGAGAAAACAGTCAGATTCCTTATAAAACTTGAGTCTTTTCTCAAGAAATTCCAAGAAAGTCAACTCCAAATTAAAACCAATGTTAGTCCTACTGAGAGGAGCCCTACGGAAATTAATGGGCACAATACAGTTAGGTACATTGATTTCAGGGGGTCTCCTTCTAGGTAGAAGTTAATTAGACTCATCCAGAAAACCTCCCCTAACCCATGAAGACAGAAATTAATCTCCACCTCCTGCTGCAAAATGTCTAGGAATTTTGAGTGGCTCAGACACACATGCAAACCAGATTAGCCGTACAGATCTCTGACTCCCCCTAGCCCCTGAACCATAAGGTGCAGTGTGTCCTGGCAAGAGATGATTCACTGCCTGGGGCAGATCTGCCTCTGAGGAAAAATCTCATGGGACAGGCCTCTTTGGACTAAACGAAGAAGAGGTACTTATTGCAAATGCAGAGCACCTGCTTTCCATGCAGAAGGTCCCAGAGTCAATTTCTGGCATCTCCAAGAAGGGCTGGGAGAGACTCCTGCCTAGAAAATACTGAGCAAGATGGACCAATGGACTCAGCATAGAGCAGCTTCCTGTGTTTTCCTATTTAAATCAGTCCTTTATTCAGAACCATGAGGGCAGGAATCCTAGTTTATTTTTAGGGGAAGGGTCACAGTTCAGTGGCAGAGTGCCCTCTTTCCATGCAGAACGTCCCAGGTTCAGTTTCCCAGTATCTCCAGGTCCTTTTCTGTTTGTTAAAGGCCACCAGCCACTCTGTTCTGTCCTTGTATCGAAGCCCCTGTGGAAAGACAGGGTGAGGTGTGCCGAGCCACAGAGAGCCCTGAAAGTGAGAAGCTTCCTCCAACAGTGGTTGAACACAAAGATAACCAAGAGCGGGCGGGGCTACAGATGTAAATGTCACATTTTGTAGGGTACACGAGTTGCTAAATAAACTCACACATGCCCCTCTCTCTCCTCCATGCAGACTGAACAACAGCATATCCACATACCACCCAAAAACACTTGGGGCGTGTAGTGGGGCCTGTGAGGGGTGTGGCCTGGGATGAGGAGGTGTGGCCTGTGAACAGTTCCAAAGGCCAGACCAAGAAGCCAGGAGGCTACAACTGGCTCCTAAGCCTCAGGTCATCATCCCTGATCTGCCTTCTTGTAGAGGTTCTTAAAGGACCAACCTTCTGGTCTAGGGCAGACCACCTCCTACACTCCTACACACCATGGCCTCACTCTCAGCATGCTCCCTGGACTAGTGAGGTCCTCTGCTTCCTTGGGGGAAAGGGTTCTTAGTCTGGCTCTATGGGCCCTGGTGCTATGACAGGTCCTTCTGTGAGCTCCTGCTGTCTGTCACCCTAAGAGCCCTGAACTTGGTCCAGTTCTTTAGGCAAGGACTTTACCACCTTCTGAGCTGTACCATGATGCTGCTAGACTCTGGGTTCATAGCATAGTCAGAGCACATCGAACTAATCCTACGTCAACTGTGCCAGTTATCAAATTTGTTTCTGGGCTAATTTAAAGTGCTGGCAATAGCCTTTGAAAGCCCAAAGCAACCTGTGGCCAGGTTACCATAAGGCAAGGATGGGGGCCCTTTGTCAACCAAAGTGACACGTTCCCTTTCAAAGCAGCCACCTGGGGACCAAAAGTAAAGGTGGATGGGGCAATGGTTGCAAATTGTAGTATTTTCCCTGCCCTTTCCCTTCATTGGCACATGGCCCCCAGAATTAGGGCTGCCTTGTGTCTGAGATTTCCCAGACATTCTTGGGATTTGTCCAACGGGAATAACGTCCAGGCAAAAACCTGGGTGTATGGCAACCCATGTCGGAAGTATTTTTTTTTACCGAATTTCCTTAAAAACAGCTTTAAAACTTAATTGTTTTGGAGATTTTGCAAAGCTCAACAACTTTTGTGTCTGGATTTTCCAGAACGGTGTCAAAAAGGGAATGCAGCCCCTGAGATAAATACATTCCCCACCCCTGAAACAGAGGACGCCTTTAAAAAGGTGTCTGTTGTCCATAAAGCAGGGTACACAGCCATCCTATAATCACTTCAGCATTCCTAGCCCATGGAGTTTGAAAACTACTGCCCTCAGTAAAGCTTGCCTTTAAAAATAAAATTTAAAAATCTAACAAAACAAGGGCAAGTAACAGGGGAAATTGTAATGTTTCTATCTCTGCTTGTGCTGTGCTTGCCTCTCTTTCTCTGCTCCTTCCCTTCACAAATCGGGGGGGGGGGGATGCCCCCATGAAAGTTTTGCATCATTAGCCAAAAATCCCATTGGCTAATCATACCCTGAGGGCAACCAGGTCTGCAGCTAAACAGAGCTAAGCAGCCTTGGAAGACAGCCAGGCCCTGGCAGGGCACAAAAATAGAGCTGAGATGAAATTCGCAGGAGAAACAATCTTAAACATTTTCTTGTTTCAGCTCCTCCCTCAACCACTGGAGAATTTTAATTGGCCGCCCCACCCCACCAACTTGAAGAATGTTAGGTGGTGCTGCCTTCATGTTTTTGCAACCTTTGCATTGCATGGAGGCTGTCAGACAAAACTCTGGTTCCAGTTTTAATATTGCTTAACGTTATTTTAATTCTGTGGAAGCCAGGAACATGCTTAGAACGCTGTTCCTTCCTGCCTTCCTCTCTCAGCATGTTGCTTCCTTCATCCACTGGCATCAGGGCCAGCCCTGCCAGTTAGCAAAAGGAGATGCCTCAGGTAGTAGATACTGGGGCATAGCAAGTGATGACAAGGCATTAAAGCACAGCTGCTGTGGGGAACCTCAGGCCAAAGGGAGGGCGGCAAAAGGACCCCTCCAACGTTCTCTGTCCGGCCTCTGAGACTCTCCCCAGACCATAACACTATCCTGAGCTGCACTGTTTACTGACCCTGGTTGGCACCATCCTTGAGTGTTTTTCTGGCTAGACTGTATCCTTGAACCTCAATAAATGCCTCTTGCTTGGCTGTATAGAGAAGAAGTGCATTATAATGATTATTTATAATTTATTACCTGCCCTTCACCCTTAGGTTCCAGGACAGCAGAGCTGGCCCACAGATGAGTAGTGGTGAATCAGCTGCTTCAGGCAGCAGAAGCGTAAGGCGCCACGCCTTGAGTTTCGGCAAGAGTGGGACATACCAGTGCCCTGTTTTCCTCGGGAGGCCAGTGGGAAAGCTTGCTGCCAAGTTGGAGGGAGACTAGGAGGGCTTGTCTTTAAGGAGAAGCCTTCCTGAAGAACTTCCCCTCAAAGAAATCCCCTTGCAAAGCCTTGCCAGTGGTGTGGCAAGGCTTTGCAAATGGATTTCTTTAAGGGGAAGTCCTTGCAGAGCCTCACACACAGGCACACACAATTGCACGGGCAGCAGTGAAGCATTTCACTTTGAGCACCACAACACCTGCAGGGCAGGTTAGCAAAAAAAATTAAAAGCACTATGAATATTAAAACAGAGTGTTAAATAACAGTAAGGTAAAGGTAAAGGGACCCCTGACCATTAGGTTCAGTTCTGGCAGACTCTGGGGTTGCGGCGCTCATCTCGCTTTATTGGCCGAGGCAGCCGGTATACAGCTTCCAGGTCATGTGACCAGCATGACTAAGTCACTTCTGGCAAACCAGAGCAGCACACGGAAATGCTGTTTACCTTCCCGCCAGGGCGGTACCTATTTATCTACTTGCACTTTGACGTGCTTTCGAACTGCTAGGTTGGCAGGAGCAGGAACCGAGCAATGGGAGCTCACCCCGTTGCAGGGATTCAAACCGCTGACCTTCTGATCAGCAAGTCTAGGCTCTGTGGTTTAGCCCACAGTGCCACCCGCATCCCTTGAAATAACAGTATAAACAGCTTAAGATTATAACAACAAGAAAAGTGGGCCCTGGAAATATGCATCTCAAATGTCAAAAACCAGGGTAGACAGATATGTTCCTTCCCACCCAGAAAAGGAATGAAGTTTTAAACATGGGTCTTTGGTAAAACACTGAAATCCCAACAGCATTGCTTGCATTTGACAAAGTCCACCTGGCAACAGTGATTCAGTCAAGCACTCAGCGAAGCACAACGGAGGTGAGCGAGCACCCAGGGAGCTCCCCTTCACTGCTCACTTTGAATCAGAATTTCATTGTGCTTGAGAAACAGTCAAAGCTATACAACTAATTACAATGCCAAGGATAGAATTGCTAACAAAGGATCTCAGGACATCTTAATTTGAAGCAGAGAGAGTGTGGAGAGGCGGAAGGAAAGCTGAAGCAGCCATATTGACAACTGGGATGGAACAGTCTAAGGTTCCTCATGTTACATCAATGAGTGGTCCCTAAAGCCACAGGCAGCGAGCCTCTTTCGGTCAAAGGGCTGCATCCCTTCTGGGCAACCTTCTAGAGGCCACATGTCAGTGGTGGATGGAACCAGAGGCAAAACTGGGTGGAGCAATGAATGCCAATTTAACTCTGCACAGTAGGCCAGCTCCTACAGAAACTCACCCACACCTCCTCTAACCTCAATCCAGAGAAGCAAGAGGCATTATCAGAATTCAAGGATACATTGGAGCCAAGTATAAACACTCAAGGAAGGTACAAATCAGGAGCAGTAGAGGGTGAGGCTGGGAAGAGCCCTGAGGGCCATTTACAGAGGCTTGGAGGGGCTCATTGGGACCTCTGGCCTGAGGTTTCCCACCCCTTGACTAAGCCTACAGTATCTCAAGGGACATGAAGCAGCATTCTAGGTGAAGCTAAGCAGGTATGGTCAGTGCCTGGATGGAAGACTCATTTGGGAACCCTGTTTCTGTGTGAGCTGTTATCCGAGGTGAATGATTCCTTTCCAGCCAGGCAAAAATATTTGGGGTATGGACAGTACCAGATTAAACCCTGTGGAGGCCCCTAGGCAGTCAAAATCTTGCCTCCCTCCTGCAAATTATCTCCTACGGTGGTACCTCTAGTTACGAACTTAATTCGTTCCAGAGGTCTGTTCTTAACCTGAAACTGTTCTTAACGAACAGTTCTTAAGCGTGCTTTCACTAATGGGGCCTCTTGCTGCTGCTGTGCTGCCAGCACACGATTTCCATTCTCATCCTGGGGCAAAGTTCTCAACTCAAGGTAAGTCTTCCAGGTCTGTGGAGTTTGTAACCTGAGGCGTTTGTAACTCGAGGTACCACTGTCATGCGTTTTTCTGCCTATTTGGTAATTTGGTACTGGGTGTGAAGCAAAGCTGGTGAGGGGCATGGCCTGTAGAGAGAGAAGGTGTGGCCTGGAGTGAGTCCTGAGGGCCAAACAGAGAGTTCCTGAGGGCTGCATTTTGGGCTCTAGGCTGAAAATCCCAATTTAAATTGAAATCAATGGGGAATAAAGCTATCAACAGTCCTGCTGGCCACATGACCCGGAAGCTGTACACCGGCTCCCTCGGCCAATAAAGCAAGATGAGCGCCGCAACCCCAGAGTCGCCCGCGACTGGACCTAATGGTCAGGGGTCCCTTTACCTTTACCTAGCTATTAACCACAATGGCTATTTTTCCTTTCCACTGTTGGAGGCAATATGCCTCTGAATACCAGCTGCTGGGACTCACAGATAGGCAAAGCTGTTGTACTCAGCTTCTGTTTGCAGGCCACCTGGGCATCTGGTGTTCTCACCTTGTGAGAACAGGATGGACCCTTGGCCTGATCCAGAAGGGCTGCTCTTGTATTCTTATTCATGCAGGAAAAACCAGGTTTGCTATACTAATGGAAATTCTGGAAGGCAGACAAGTTTTCCTGGAAATGGAGAGAGAGAGAGACACTGTGCTACCCCCTAGCCAGGAGACACCCTGGCATTCGCTGTCTCCTTAGGCAAGGGAATGTCTTCCATCTTCAGATTCCTTTTATTGCCTCACTGCTCTGCCACTACCAGCATTTGTCTCTTCCCATCCTCCATCATGCATGAACACTGCTTTCCCTTTTACATTTTTAGTTCTGAATTATTTATTTTGTGCTAAGGCTGCTGAATGAATGAAAAGAAAAAGGATAGAGAGAGTGAGGAACAGAAGAAGAAAGATCCAACTTAAAAAGGTAAAAAGCAAAACAAAACCTGGACCTCTTGTTCAAGAGCTGTTTTGCCATCATTCAGGCAAGCTAGAAAGAAGCCCTCTCTGGTAATATGTGGCCTGAGACCTGAAAAATACTGGCCCAGCCACTGGGGGGGGGGGGGAATGGAAGGGTGGGAACCATTCTCAATATATACAATCAAGGGGCTGAGCCTAAGCGAGAGAGGCAGCTCTGTAAGAGACATAAAATATGAATGCCCCCACATCAATGTGGCACATAGACAGCTTTTATATGGCTTCCAACCCCCTTCAGTCACTGAACATCAAAGGAGCCTGTGGATAATGCTACATGTGCATAAAAGGGAAATAATTCTTGGGAGAGGGACAGCAAGTTCTCTGCAGGGCTACCTTCCTATTTGCCTAGAGGGAGTCATGCAATAACCATGGGTGACCCCATTATGCTTTTCAGCAGGTTCAAAAGCCTCAGAATTACACTGCTGTCTTACAGAAACAGGGCAAAATGGGGAGATTTTTTCAGCCATAGGGCCACATTGCCTCATGGTTAGCCTGTCAGGGACCACATGCCAACAGCAAAAGGTGGGCAGAGAAACAGATTCAATTCTTCTATTTGTACAGTAGATGATACTGTAGCCATGCAAAATCCAGAGGTTCCTGCACCATCACCACCACCTGTACAACTCCCCATCCAGGCAAGCAAGAGGCATTACCACAGTTCAAGGATGCAGGACAGCCAGGCAAAAGCACTTATCATAGAATCACAGAATTGTAGAGTTGGAAGGAACCCCGAAAGTCATCTGGTCCAATCTCCTGCAATGCAGGAATCTCAAATCCCTGACAGATGGCCATCCAAAGTCTGCTTAAAAACCTCAAAGAAAGGAGAGTCCACAACTTCCCAAGGGAGTCTGTTCCACTGTCAGACAGTTCTTATTGTCAGAAAGTTCTTCCTAATTTTTGGTCAGAATCTCCTTTCTTGTAACTTGAGTCCATTGGTCTTACCATCTGGAGCAGGAGAAAACAAGCTTGCTCCATGTTCCATGTGACAGCCCTTTAGATATCTGGAAATGGCTCTCATATCTCCTCTCATTCTCTTCTTTTCCAGGCTAAACATACCCAGTTCCTTCAACCGTTCCTCAAAAGGTTTGGTTTCCAGACCCTTGATCATCTTGATTTCCCCCTTTGCACACATTCCAGTTTGTTGATATCCTTCTTAAACTGTGGTGCCCAGAATTGGACACCAAGGCAAAATAGAGCTGGATTAAAGGTAGAATTGAGCTGGATTATTACTTCCCTTGATCTGGGCACTATACTTCTGTTGATGAAGCCTAGAATATCATTAGCTTTTTTTCCTACTGAATCACACTGTTGACTTATGTTAACTAAATCCTTTTCACATGTACTACTGGCAAGTAATATTTGTGCAGCTGAGTCTTCCTGCCTAATTGTAGAACCTGACATTTGTACTTATTGAAATTCATTTTGTTAGTTTGAGTCCAGTTTTCCAATCTGCTAAAGTCATCTTGAATCCCAAATCTGTCTTCTATGGTGTTAGCTAACCCTCCCAGTTTGGTGTCATCTGCAAATTCGATGAGCATCCCCTCAACTCCAACTCGTTTATAAATAATAGAGGGCCCAGGTGGGCACACTTGATGAGGGTACAGAGCAGGTCTAGGAAGGGGTGTGGCCTGGGGAGAGTCCTAGGGGCCAGAAAGAGAGGACTGGAGGGCTGCATTCAGCCGTCAAGCCTGAAATTCCCACCCCACCACAGAATCTACAGCAATAGTAGCCAACATAGCGACTCTCTCATATATTGTTGTTTAGTCGTTTAGTCATGTCCGACTCTTCGTGACCCCATGGACCAGAGCACGCCAGGCACTCCTGTCTTCCACTGCCTCCCGCAGTTTGGTCAAACTCATGCTGGTAGCTTCAAGAACTGTCCAACCATCTTGTCCTCTGTCGTCCCCTTCTCCTTGTGCCCTCCATCTTTCCCAACATCAGGGTCTTTCCCAGGGAGTCTTCTCTTCTCATGAGGTGGCCAAAGTATTGGAGCCTCAGCTTCATGATCTGTACTTCCAGTGAGCACTCAGGGCTGATTTCCTTAAGAATGGATACGTTTGATCTTCTTGCAGTCCATGGGACTCTCAAGAGTCTCCTCCAGCATCATAATTCAAAAGCATCAATTCTTCGGCAATCAGCCTTCTTTATGGTCATATATTGCAGGACTCCAATTGCCATTAGCCCCAGAAGCATGGTCAGTGATGGACAATGAGAGTTGTAGTGGAGCAACCCATTGGATGATCTCATGGTGCTTCTAAGCAGGTTTGGAAATTACTGCATTACCCAATATAGCATGTGTATCCATTGCAATGCCTCCCCAGAAGTTGTTGGACTCCAACAACTTCTGAAGGACACCACGGTGGGTACCTCAGATACACCGGAGTGTGCTGCTAATTCTAAGGAAACTTCCAACCTTCCTCAGAAGTACAGTGGGATCATCCAGACTTCAGGATTGCGAGATCTACTTTGGGCTGTTGCTGTTTTTACCAGAAACCTGAAATCAGGAGCAAGGAACCTTTTTCAACCACAGACCCACATTGTCTTTTCATTGCAATTTTGAGCTAAATTGGGCTGCAGAGTTGCATTTCCAGTTGTTAGATTGTATGCTGAATTTATGCTGGGCTGGTGGAATAATTTTGTGTTCTGACTTCTTAAGTAGGGCTGTATATGAGCTTCTCTGATCTGGTATGGGGTTCTGTAGAGCAGATGTAGAACAGTAGGACAGATAAGCTGGGGCTGCCTCAATCTGATTGGGCTGAATCCCGGGTCAATCCAAGTTGTCCTGATTAGGCTTCCGATTGAGGGTGCCACACATAGCTGTACTCATCAAGAAACATTAAGATTTTAATTGGTATTTATATTGGTTGTTTTTATTTTATTGTACATTGCTGGGGGGTGGGTCATAAAAAGTAGTCTATGACTTTATCAAACTGAAACTTAAGCTTCTTTCAGCCTACAAATTCCGTATCAAAACTCCCAAATTCATTATTTTCCCCAAATTCAGTTATTAATCTTCCGTGGCTCTTTTTTTTAATAAAACAAAAACAAAACCCTGATATATAAACCAGGTGTGCTCAAAAAGATAAGTTTTGGGGGCATAATTTAAAGTGCTATCTCTACGGTTTTGGCTGTGGGAGGGAAATGGGCTCAGAACCCATTTACTGAAATGACACCACATCCACAGTCAAAGCATGGGATTAATACTGAATGGGCAATTTAACATCCCTCCTGAATGACAGTTCCAATGAAAGATATTTTGGCACTGAGAAAATTAACATAAATGATCAAATTGCTAATCTTGTTATCCCAGTCAGTGTGCCATGTTAAAAATAGGAAGCTTTAGATAAACTGGGAGAAGGCACTCTTCTATGTCCTTCCAGATAAGTTCTCCCTCAAAATGAAACATCAGTTACTTCTTTTCTCAAAGCCCAGCAATTAAGAGAGAGTGGAGAGGCAGAAAGATGCTGAAATATATTGCAAGTATTCAGTAAAAGGGAGCTTAACACTTGCCTCCCTCTGTACAGTGTTAGCAAAATCCCAGGCATGAAGGAAGCCCCACCTGTTAACAGAGTGTCTGAATCAGGGATAAAATCTGCACATTGACCTACTGGGCCGCTAAACCCTAACTAATGATAAGAACCATAGGCTATAACTCTATGTTGGAGCCCTAAGATCTGAGGGCTGAATGTGGCCCTCCAAGCCTCTCTATCTGGCCCTCAAGGCTCTCTTCAGACGACACCTCTCACTGGCCCTGCTTCATTCTCTTCACCTGCCTGCAGAGTGTTAATAATAATAATAATAATAATAATAATAATAATAATAATAATAATTTATACCCCACCCTCCCTGGCCAGAGCTGGGCTCAGGGCAGCTAACACCAATAAAATCACAGTAAAAACATAATGGCGGGGGGGGGGACTAACCAATTTAAAATACAGGTTAAAATTGCAATTTAAAATGCAGCCTCATTTTAAAAGTAAGCGATAGATCAAGACCATAAGGGGAGGGAAACATAAGGGTCAGACTGAGTCCAAACCAAAGGCTGGGCAGAACAGCTCTGTCTTGCAGGCCCTGCAGAAAGATGTCAAGTCCCGCAGAGCCCTAGTCTTGGACTCCAATAAGGCCTTTTGCTTATCTGGATGGAGGCTAGAGAGCCCAGGTTTTCTGTTTTTTATTACTCCCCACAAATGGCAAGTGGTCACTGGAAAGTTGCCAATAAGGTAACGTGGACCTTGGGTTTAAAAGATAAAAAGATTTTTTTCCCCACACGTAGCATTAGAAAATCATACACCAGTGAACAAAGCTTCATTCTGATATTAGAACCGAGTTGCGTCTTACATACATTTTTAGTATATGTAGTTTCAATCTCACAGATCCACACTAGTCTTTTTCTTCTGCCTGAGTCTCTCTGTGCTTGCCTGCCTGCCTCCCTCTCCCTTCCACCTCCCCATGGGACTTTCCAACCAAGGAAAAGGCAAATTTGACTACATGCAATTTTTGCAACTCTTGGAACCAAGTCCCTACATATGATGTGACTATATCAACTTCATTTAGAAAAGGAATATTATGAGTTTCAAAAAAAGACACAGAACAATAATACGGAAGCCCACAAGCAGCATATGAAGGCAACAATCCTATTTGTTCCTACGCAACTGACATTTGAACATGGAGTGAGGCACCCTACTCTCCATGAATTTCCATAATGTTCCAGTGGTAGTTGAGGTCCAGTGGGGCTGGTAGGACAAAAAGCAGGGAGACCACCGGTAGGCGACATCAGAGCCTATGACTAGTGGAGCCAACTCACTCTAGCTTTGTTCCCATTCCTGAGTTCTATATGGGGAAACACTGAGACCAAGGTAGAAGAAGCTGATAGTCAGTCCCACCACCACCTGGACTGACTGCAGGAAGGCAAGCAGGTGGGGGCTGGTTGAGGGCTGACTGAAGGCAGAGCCATAACTACGTGGGGGGAGGGGGCAGCCAAGTTTTTTGCCCTGGGCGAAGCCTCCAGAGGGACACCATTGAGACTCCCAGCTTGTGTATGTGTATGCAAATGTGTGTGGGAGGGTGCCGAACAGGGTCTTTGACTCAGGTAAAATAAGGCCTAGTTTCGCCCCTGCTGAAGGTTGTGGTGTAGTGCCCCATTAGCCCCAATGGACCAGTCTACATTCAATTTCATCTTAAATCAGTGACCATGCTCCAATCTCACATGCAAACTTTGCACTGCATGAAGCAGTCCTTTGTTATGTCTCTCCTGGATCTACCAACTGTCACTTTCACCGGTTGATCCAATGGACTAGATTTATGATAGGTGATAGCCACCTTCTCTTCTGCACAGCTTCAAAATAAACATATCTTAGACACAGTTGCATTTTGTTGTTGTTGAAGTCCTGAAAGAGACTTGAGCATATGTGGGAGCAAGTCTAATGGATTGTTTCCACATATGAAAACAGTTTTAAAATAGTTCCATTACAGGTGCAGACTGGGGTAAAGACCTTCATTCGAAAGGCTGAATGAAAGAGGAAGGTATTCTGTAGGCACCAGTAGGAAAAAAGAGATGGCACCTGTCTGATATGTAATGGGCAGAGATTCCAAAGGCTAGGTGCCACCACACTAAAGGCCCAGTTCCTATTTCATATGGAAAACACTTCATGATAAGCAAGAAAAGCAGCAGGACTTTTTGATGAGGTCTGCGATGTCAGGAATCAACATTTGTTATTGAATTTCTACACATGGACCCAAGCAAAGAGCTGTAACTCAGGTATAGAGCACCTGCTTTGCATGCAGAAGGTCCAACCCCGGCATCTCCAAGTAGGGCTGGGAGAAAGTCTGAACCTGAAGCCCTAGAGAGCTGCTGCCAGTCAGTGTAAGCAATGCTAAGCTAGATGGGCCAAGGGATTGATTCAATAGAAGGCAGCTTCCTACATTCCATTTGGACTCAAATGTATGACCAGGAGCAAGAGGCAGAGCAGCAGGATAGAAAGAAACCTTTGCCATTCTCCTAGCATACTATATATGCACACACTCACCATGCTTAATTAGGCTGCTTCTGTGAGGCTTCTCTTCAGTGCCATATCATGCATTTTGCAAAGCTATGTTTTTACCAGCACATTTTAAAGAGCTCTGTTGGTCCCTTAAGTACCTTGTCTGAGGGAAGGAGTGGTAAGCCATTTTAAAATACAGCTAGTAATAAGGATAGCTTCTCACTGGACAGAAATCTAGTTGTTTCTAAGCAGTAACCCCAACAGCTACATCTGTTTGGCCCTTTCCCCCAAAACTAATATGGTGTCTATGCGTTCTGCTTCAAAAAGGCAGCCCTCTATGTCAAGGATAGAGGGACCTTTTTTCCCAGCCCAAGGGCCACATGAACTTTTAGGCAACTTGCCAGAGGGTACATGTCTGGCAGTGGGTGGGGTCAGAGGCAAAAGGGGACAGAGCAGCAAACGTGCATTTAACCTTTGTAATCACCCTCTCTATCCTTCATTCAGACAAGCATTATCAGACTTCTATGATGCGTTCCAGCTGCCCGGGTGCAGAGTAGGGCCTGGGAACTGTGTGGCCCTGAGAAACGTTTTGAGAATAGAGAGAGGCTTGGAGAGCCACAATCAACCCCTGGGTCAGAGGTTTTTTTTGTTTGAAAGTTTCTTACATACCTAAGGTCCTGTTTAAAGAACCCTAAGAAGCAGGGGAGACCGGAAATTTCCCCTAAACACTTAACACCTCCTGGACAGCAGACAGATCAGGCACACAGGTCGCCCCTAGTGCATCTTCAGTAAGGTGCATTTCTGATAAAAATTGTAGTAATAGTTTCTGCATTTGCATCTACAGGTACAAACTAGCAGGTGCACATTGCATACGAGTCTGTGTCCTCTTTTTTTGCCAAGACTCTGGTGGCGCCCCCCTCCTTCAACTACCTTTCGCTGACACCTTCACAGTAACTCTTCTGCTGATGTGAGTTCCCACAGGAAGTGCTTGAGGCAATATTCTCTCATTAATACACATTTATAGCTCATACAGAAGAAGGCAGCTGGAAGCTATAAGAGTCTCTGTTTCTTGCAAAGGACTGCAGGGCAGGAATCAAAGAATATGCTGATCCCATCTGCCTGTGTGGTTACATTGATTTGTTTTTTAAGTGGGTGCATAGCCCACAATTTCGGCTGAAGAAAGGGCCCTTGTGGATATGTCACGGGCCCCTCCGCTCTGTCAGGATCTGGCGTGGTTTGATCATGGTAGCTTCCTTCCACCTGAACTACTAATTTCCCCTACAGTGCAGATTTTATTCCTGTAATGTGCATCTATTCAAGATTACACAGTGTTTTTGCCCCCGATTCTTGAGACTCTGTGCTTCTTTACAATATTGTATTCTAATGCATTTTGATGTGCCACGTGTATCTAGGGCACTTTGAGACAATTGCTAATTTCAGAGTGGATTCAATCACATACATATACATACACACACACACGGGACACGGGTGGTGCTGTGGGTTAAACCTCAGAGCCTAGGACTTGCCGATCAGAAGGTCGGCGGTTCGAATCCCCACGACGGGGTGAGCTCCCGTTGCTCAGTCCCTGCTCCTGCCAACCAAGCAGTTCGAAAGCACGTCAAAGTGCAAGTAGATAAATAGGTACCACTCCAGCGGGAAGGTAAACGGCGTTTCCATGCGCTGCTCTAGTTCTCCAGAAGCGGCTTAGTCATGCTGGCCACATGACCCAGAAGCTGTATGCCGGCTCCCTCGGCCAATAAAGCGAGATGAGCGCCGCAACCCCAGAGTCATCCGCAACTGGACCTAATGGTCAGGGGTCCCTTTACCTTTTACCTTTACACACACAAACACCTATATATTGCAAAATGGGGGAGGGGTAGCACTTGCTTGGTGCAACTCTGTCTAACCTCACTGTGAACAAATAAACCCATTAACCTTTCTGAAAACTTTGTGCAAAAAAACAGGACAAATGCTCAATAAACAGGTCATCAGAAATGTATGAGAGACATTAATATATCTCATCTCAGTGCTGTATCTCTCCTTGTTCGGGGAGAGCTGTGCCCCAAAATATTTTTATAAATACTTTAAATAAATAAAAACAAATAAATAATTAAGGAGAGTTGGAGCATACACAAGCTTCCTGGGCCAATACTTATGTCAATTTTTTTTTTAGAAAAAAAAACCTTGGTCCAGGACTTTCCTCCTTAAGTAAACTGGGAGGGGGGTTGTTAGAGAATACACTATGTTTCCTTCCTAGTCCTTGCAGGTAATTATCTTATGCCCTGGAGCATGAGATTTGATTATGGCTCATGGGCTGTCTATTTGCCAAGCCTAAAAAAAGAAAAAAGAAGAAGAAGAATCCCTTAAAAATAAATAAATAACAAGGGATTCAAGTCACGGCTGTCAGAATCTACTATGAAATCTTTCTGCTGCTGCAGATGAGCCTGGCTGCTGGATCACACCAAGGACCCATCTAGCTCAGCATCCTGTTCTCACAGTGGCCAACCAGATGCTCCAATGAGAAACCCAAAAGCAAGACCTGAGTGCAGCAGCAACTCTCCCCACTTGTGATTCCCAGCAACTGGTATTCAGAGGCATACTTAGGCAGAACATAATCATTGCAGCCAGTAGCCACTGAGACCCTTTTCATCCATGAATTTGTCTAATCCTCTTTTAAAACCATCTACGTTAATGGCCATAACTACCTCTTGTGGGGTGGGGCGCGGGTGGCGCTGTGGGTTAAACCATAAAGCCTAGGACTTGCCGATCGGAAGGTCGGCGGTTCGAATCCCTACGACAGGGTGAGCTCCCATTGCTCGGTCCCTGCTCCTGCCAACCTAGCAGTTCGAAAGCATGTCAAAGTGCAAGTAGATAAATAGGTACCGCTCCGGCAGGAAGGTAAACGGCGTTTCCATGCGCTGCTCTGGTTCACCAGAAGCGGCTTAGTCATGCTGGCCACATGACCCGGAAGCTGTAAGCCGGCTCCCTCGGCCAATAAAGCAAGATGAGCACCGCAACCCCAGAGTTGGTCATGACCGGACCTAATGGTCAGGGGTCCCTTTACCTTTACCTTTACCTCTTGAGGGAGCAAAGTCAATAGTATAACTTTTTTATTTAAAAAAAATAAAATCCTGTCCTGTCCATTTAGCTTCATTGGATGGCCCCAAGTCCTAATATTATGGGAAACAGAGAAAATCCTTTCTCGATCCACTTTCTCTACACCATGCGTAATCTCATATGGCATCTTTAAGTTGTTGTGACCCATCCAGGGACATCATGGTGATGGGCAGGGAAGATAGCAGCAGCAGCAACAACAACAACAACAACAATAACAATAACAACAACAGCAGCAGCAGCAGCAGCAGCAGGGTTCCCTTCAGGTTTGAACCCACCTGTCAAAGTGACCCTTTGGGAGTAGAGGAGGTTAGGATATTTAGTCCCCCACCCCAAGCCTAGAAGAAGCTTACAGATGCAGGGAGGAAAGGAACATATCTCTTTTCCCAGCCAGATGCAACACCTTTCGTAAGACTCTCTCTGCTAGGCACTCCAAAGATGTTGCTGATGCAACCTGATTTTTCTGCCTCAGCTGCAAGGCACCCCATTCCTTGTCCAAGGTCCTGAGCTTTCCAGCTGTTCTGGGCCCACTGATCTCTATCCTGGCTTGAGCCATCGTTTTCCCTTGATGATGGGCAACACAGCTATGGATCAGGAGGGTGCAGGGGATGGTGACTCCCTGAGAGGGGCCACATCCATATCCACGTGTTCCTCTGAGTCCCAGGTGTGTGTGTGTGTGTGTGTGAATCAAAGCCAGACACTCTTTTGTTGCCTTTCAGTAAAGACTTTCCTGTTTGCCAGGGCTGCTTAATTGCTCTCTCTGCTGCTCTTGCCATTCGTATGAATTTTGTCTGCTCTTTAATCTTGACTATACTCTTATTTGCTTTTGCTCTCACTGTAAATGATTGTGTTTTGTTTTGCACGCTACTATGGGCAATTTGTCAGGAAGGCAGCAAAGAAAATATATTTCTGGGACACAAATATGTTGCCAGGGCTATGAAAAAAATAAATCAAATTTGAGGGCACTCAACATATATTTTAGTGGTGTCACTTTCTAGTGAATCAGATCATTGGTCCATCTCACCCAGGGAGATGGGAACCTGTTTCCAGGCAAAACATGCAAGCAGGGTGCAAACCTTCACTGTAGTCTTTTTGGTGCCGGCTAGAAACATTCCTATTAATCTGTTTTAGTATTTTAACTTCTTCCTCCTCTTCTTCTGACAAGGTAATAATAAATAAATAAATAAATAAATAAATAAATAAATAAATAAGTGCACCCCACCCCTGGGACCATTCCATTGTAACTACACAACCTCCCAAAATTTCAACACCTCTTGTGATGCTTTGACCCCTTTCTGTTTTAACAGTACAAATTCTACAAATACCTTCCAAATCTCCTCAAAATAATTTCTCCTGCATATTCCCCATATAGCACTTTTGTATGCATTTGTCATCAATAGCTATATCCCACAGTATTTTAACTTTTGTATGTTTTAAAGTAGGGTTGTGGTCTCTCTCTCCCGCCCCCCCCCCCTTGATTCTACTGTTTTATCTTTTGTAAACCACTTCAAGGTTTTTCACAATCAAGTGGTGCATAAATTTTGTGAAGTAAATAAAATAAAGCAGAACTAGTGAGAGGGGCTGTGCCAGGGGAGGGCATGAGGAGAGTGATGAGACCCACCCCTTTTTCTAGTCCATCATCTTCATCTCCTCTGATTGGCTGCTTCTGCCAGGCATTCTTTTCCCACCTTACTATTTGAAATTCTTTTCATGGGAGAGGCCAGACATGCTTAAGTGTCCGCATGAAAAGCCAAGCCCTATAACTGAGCTACAATAAGAACATGAGAAGAGCTCATCCAGTCCAGTTCCTGTTCTTCCTGTGGCCAACCAGATGCCTGGGGAAAACCTGCAAGTGCACCTGAGCACAAGAGGAGTCTCCTCTCTTGCAGTTTCCAGCAACTGGTATTCAGAACCATTATTGCCTCCAGCTGTGGTGGTAGAGAATAGCCATCATAGTTAGTAGCTACCCATAGCCTCCTTCTCCATGAGATCCACCTCATTCACAAGCTCTCTACTCTGACTGGCAGCAACTTTCCAAGGGCTCATGCAAGGGCTTTCAATAGCCTGAAATCCTTTTGCTGGGAATCCTAGGGGACTTTATTCATGCAAAAAAATTGCACTCTGACCATGAGTGATGGAGCTGACATCCAGAAATACTTTTTGCCAGAGCCTGCACCTGACATCCTGGACAAATGCTAGAGCCCACACACCCCAGTAGGACTCATATACCATTTCCGCTGCCTCCTGGCCCCTCGAGTGACATTGCAGCTGCAACTGTTAGCCTCCCTCTCACCAAGCGCAGGACTTTACCTGCTGCTGGCAGCAGCAAAACTCTAATAAACTGGAAGTCAAGTAGTCTCGCTTTACTCAAAGCCAGAGCCAAGGAACCTTTAACGCTCTGAGAGCCACATTCCCTTCTGGGCAGCCTTCCAAGAGCTGGTGGATGGGGCCAGAGGCAAAAGCAGAGCAAAGAATGCAAATGCTACCTTTGTATGTGTTGTTTCTACTACACACTCCCCCTCAATCCTCCATCCAGAGATGAAAGAGTCATCATCAGAACTCAAGGACACAAGATACACACAAAGGAAGGTGCGAAAAAGGGCTGGTCAGAAAATTATTATTATTATTATTATTATTATTATTATTATTATTATTATTAATACCCCGCCCATCTGGCTGGGTTTCCCCAGCCACTATAGGCGGCTTCCAACCAAATATTAAAAACAATACAGCGTCAGATATTAAAAACTTGGCCGCCTTCAGTTGTATTTTAAAAGTAAAATAGTTGTTAACCAATTGAACTGGAATACAAAAAAGGGAGGTGAGAGGAGGTCAGGAAAGCAAGGAAATGAAATGTAAGATACGGAAGGATTAATTTGTTTTTAAGTGTGTTTTTTATTTTTATTTTTTTTCTATACTTTGCATTTTGTATGTTTTTTCTCTCTCTTTTTGCTATATTTTCCCTTGTCTTTTTTACTTTTCACTATGTAATTTTTTTGTTTTTGAAATTCTAATAAATATCATTTTTTTAAAAAAAAAAAGTAAAATAGTTGTTTATTGCCTTGACATCTGCTGGGAGGGTGTTCCACAGGGCAGGCCACTACCGAGAAGGCCCTCTGCCTGGTTCCCTGTAGCCTCACTTCTCGCAGTGAGGGAACTGCCAGAAGGCCCACAGCGCTGGACCTCAGTGTCTGGGCTGGATGATGGGGGTGGAGACGCTCCTTCAGGTTTACTGGGCTGAGGCTGTTTAGGGCTTTAAAGGTCAGCACCAACACTTTGAATTGTGCTCAGAAATGCACTGTGAGCCAATTTAGGGGTTTCAGGAACGGTGTTATATGGTCTCGGTGGCCGCTCCCAGTCACCATTCTAGCTGCCGCATTCTGGATTAATTGCAGTTTCCAAGTCACCTTCAAAGGTAGCCCCACGCAGAGCGCATTGCAGTAGTCCAAGCAGGAGATAACCAGAGTATGCACCGCTCTGGCAAGTGTGGCCTGGAAGCCTAGTGGGATGCATTTGGCCCCTGGGCCTGAACTTCCCAGTCCCAGCACTACATGGGGGCAAGGGCAGGCAAGGGAGAGGCTGCTCAGGGTGCTCCCAAACCTAGAGCCAAAATTCTGTGGGCACAACTCCTGAACCACAGGGTGCCCCATCACGCCTGCTGAACACATTTCACAAACATTGATCTTACTCACAATTTCAGAGCTGTAACAGAATGACAGAAGACCAGCTTTGCATGAGGAAAACCCCAGGTTCAGTCCTGGGCATCTCTAGGTAGGGCTGGCTTCCTCTCCTGCCTGAAATCCTAGAGAGCTGCTGCCAGTCATTATTGACAGAGATACTCAGCTACATGGAACAACAGGCAGCTTCCCAAGTTCTTTGTTTTCTTTGGGGTTGCAGCCCAGGATTGGCACATCGCATGTTGCTTATTTAAATTGCACCCCATTCTCCATTTCCTATCACTATCTTCTGCCCCCCACACACACACACATATTCAGGTGCTGTCACTCATGCATTCTTCCCAAAGCCATTGGTAGGACCAGTCTTCCAGCATACAAACATCACCCGGTCACATTGCAACAGTCAAAAATGTTATTCTGCAGGATGAAATGCAGGCAATTGCCAAGCTCTTGTGAAATGCACCCTCTGTAGGACGTGGTTGTTTGGAGGACCTATACTTGAGTATATACACAGAAACATAGCTGTCAACGTTTCCCTTTTTTTTAAAGGGAAATTCCCTCATTCCGAATAGGATTCCTCGCAAGAAAAGGGAAAAGTTGACAGCTATGCACAGAAATGAAAAGATAGTGCAGGAAAGAGAACAGATACTAAGCACACCGCTTGGAAGCATCCGTGCTGCAAACTCCCAAGCTAAGTGGAAGATCACCATAGAAACTAGGCAAGGGTGATGTTCCTCTTCCACCAAAAGCAAAGAAGAAAGGATGATTCAATAGATTTAGGGTGGGGCATTCCAAGACATCTGGGAGCCTCCAAGAGATACAGGAAACCCAGAAGGCTCAATTTTCATTTTCACAAAAGATTCCCCCCCCCAAAAAAAAATTGTTTTCACTTCTTTATATGAGAAGCAACCAACAGTGAACATTCCCACCCACCCCTAGCAGAGGCAGCAAATGTCTATTTAATTGAATTTAACTCTTACATCATTTAAGTTTTAAACAAAGATATTGAATATCGGATGCCTATAACCAAAAAAAATGTCTAGGGGTGCTCTCATTTTGACTCAAGAAAATCTCCATTCTATAGTTCAAATCAGGAAAAATAAATACAGTAAATGGACCAAAGTACAAAGATTCACAAAATGTTTAGGAGTATGCGTACCCCTGCGTCCCCCCAGAAAAAAGCACTGTCTATAACTATATTTTATTGGTGTAATAATACTATGCCTGGTTGGTCAAAAACTTGTAGTTTTCTTGTCTATTCAGCTCTCTTGGGCATGGGTTGTCAATTTTTCTATTAAGTCCCAGAGTTGGGAGAACCAGATCTCAAATTATTTTGAATGCGCAAAATATTTTAATGTGCTTCTGTCTGTAGGTGGCTTCTTTCTGTAGGCAGCAGTAGGCTTCCTCTACAACGCAGCTTCTCCTGACAATGAGATCGCTAGTGTACTGGATATTGCTCTGCATTTTAAACCCTATTATATTATTGGCTTCTGTTTATAAATATACAGGTTGAGCAGAGGTGGAGGAAGGCAGCTTAAAGCACCCCAAAGCACAGCCAAGGTCCACTGTTCCCCCATTTGCTCTCTCTATGGAAGCAGCACCCCAAGTCCTTCTCCAGGGGACCCGTATATTGAGCATTGATTCCAATTTGCTTATGCACGCTGCAATGAGACTATGTCCCATATTTAGAAAGCCACTGCAGTATGGCTTAGAAAGTTGGGGTAATTTTAATCTGTTTTAGTATTTTAACTTTCGCATGTTTAAAAGTAGGTTTGTAGGTTTTTCTTGATTTTACAGTGGTGCCTCGCAAGACGAAAAGAATCCGTTCTGTGATTCTCTTCGTCTAGCGGTTTTTTCGTCTTGCGAAGCAAGCCCATTGATGGATTAGCGGATTAGCGCTATTAGCGGCTTTTAGCGGCTGATCGGCTGATCGGCTGAGCTGATAAGCAGCTTAGCGGCTTAGAAAAAGGGGGGAAGGGGAAAAAACCCGCAGGAACTCGCAAGACATTGTCGTCTTGCGAAGCAAGCCCATATGTAATTTTTTTTTATTAAAAAAAGGTGGATAGAGTACAACCTGGGGGGGGGGGTTGGCTGCCACTCAACCATGCAGCTCACTGGTGACTGGTTGCTGTCTCTCAGCCTCACCTACCTCACAGGGTGGTTGTGGGGATAAAATGGGGAGAAGGAGAACAACACACTACCTTGAACTCCTTGGAGAATATAAATGTAATTAAATAAATAGATTACATTCATTCCGCATTCATTCTGATTTAACAGTGTGGCTATCAGACAATGAGCATTGGCTTCTGGGGGGGTGGGGGTTCATAAACTGCCACAACACAAGCACTGCATACCTCAAAACACTCCTTTCATACAAATGTAAACAAATACACAATAATTTTGTTTAGTTTAGCCTGATGGATTTACAGGTGCTGTTGCTTTAGATAGCTAGACAATGGGTAAGGATATGATAGGCTAAAATGTTAAGGAAGAATATTTGGAATAACATGGGGGGGGGAGTGCAGCTTCAGATTCAAAAGCTTAACATAAAAAGCAAGGGCACAGTGGAATATTGCCCTCAAATGTTATTGCAATTATTTTAAAATAGGACTGTTAAATTTGGGGTGTTCGTGTACCTTCTCCTAATTTGTTCACCCCATGCTTCTCAATGCCTTTCCCTGTCTCTTTCTAAACTGCAAAAATGTGTGTTGTTTTTGTTAAAAGAGGACGCATTAATTTTTTTATATTTTGATTTTTTAAAAAAAATATTTCATAGAATCCTAGAATTGTAGAGTCCTGGGGGCCATCTAGCCCAACCCTGTGCAATGCAGGCATCTCTAATAATAATAATAATAATAATAATAATAATAATAATAATAATAATATTCCGCCCATCTGGCTGGGTTGCTAAAGGATCCATGACAGATTGCCATTCAGCCTCTTTTTCTCCCAGGAGCTCAAGGTGGCACACATGGTTACACCCCTCTTCATTTAATCCCCACAACAACCCTGTGGGGTAGGTTAGGCTGAGAGGCAGTCCCAGGCCCAAGGTCACCCGCTGAGGTTCATAGTTGAGCAGGAGGATTTGAGTTCTGGTCTCCCAGGTCTTAGTCCAACACTCTATGCACAGTGCCACACTGATTACATAAAACCTGGATAACTGACCTGCATACGTGACTGACAGGCTGGAAGTGAGATAAGATGCTAACAGAGCACAAACTCACCCTCTCTTACAAAAACTGTGTTTCCTTCTGACCCCCAGGCTTGTCAGTCGCATCATTACCACCAGGGATCAGCGTGGGAGCCCTGCTTTCCCTCCAGGAATTTCTTATCATTCCCTCTAGCAAAAGGAATATACCCTTGGGCAAGCAGCAAATGTACCTTGGAGGGTGGGGTGGAGCAGAAAGGGTAGGCTCCTGCCAGCACTGCCAGTTGCTGGAGCTCAAGGTTGGAACCACCTGACTGCATGTCGGACCAGAAGGCAAAGGTTTAGCCATCACCACCACCACTGGGAAGGGCGCTGCTGCAGACACACCTTAGAAGCACTTTGGCTGCTGCAGTAGGCCCCAACAGAGGCCCCACGGCAGAGGCAGAGGCCCCAGCCAAGTTGCTGTCACAGTGACGTAGAGCCAGTGGAGGTAAGGCAGAGGGCAGAGCAGCAGCAGCAGAGGCCAAGCAGCATGCGTGCATGCAATGTGACAGCCCACCAAAAACACTCTGGGAATGAAACAGGGTCAGAGAGCAGTGGAGCCTGAGGAGTGGAGTGTGTGGCTTTGGGAGAGTTCAGGGGACTAGACAGTGAGTTCTGGAAAGCCTCATTCCACCCCTCGTCAGGGCCTGAAATCCCTGCTTCTGATGCACAGACACCACTGTGTGCTCTATTTCTAGAGACTCCTGTCCTTTCAAAAGTGGCATAGCAAATGAATCAGAGAAGAGTCCTTGAGGCAGCATCCCCTTTGTTTGGAGGGTGTCCTCTCCTGTCCTTCAGGAGAATCACACTTGTTTTCCCTTGATACTGTGCTTTCCTTTCAGCAACAAAAGGAAAATGATCCAAGCAGTCAGGGTTGAGGGGAAAGGAGGAGAGAGATATCACTCTGCTATGGTTTGCCAACCTCTTCGGTGAAGCGGGAGGAGCTAAGGCGTGTTAGCATTAACCACCCTCTCCAACATCTCCTACTTCACACCTCTCCAAATCAAAACTGTTGACACACTTAAAAGGTCCAAAGCAGATGAAGGGTGACACTTAGCTTACAGTTTTTGGTTATTCTTTTCTTCTTCCTTGCAGCCACACAGGGGATGCTCCAGAGCAGATTTTGTGCACATTCAAACTATACATTTAAAGCAGAATGGTGCCGTTTTAAATAGCCATGGCTCCCCACTAAACAATTCTGGGAGTTGTAATTTGTTAAGAGTGCTGAGAGTGGCTAGGAAACCCCTTATTCCCTTCACAGAATTACAATTCCCAAAAGTGGTTTAACAGTCAATCCCTCTTCCCAGGAAACTCTGAGAACGATAGCTCTGAATAAGGGGTCTCCTAACAACTCTCAGCACCCATGAACAAACTACAGCTCCCATAACTCTTTAGGAGAAGCTGTGGCTGTTCAAAGTGGTATCATGGCACTTTAAATGTAGGGTGTGAAGGTGGCCTCAGGAGGCAGAATGAGGGTGCAATGGGGAAAGTGTATTGTTCAAAAACTGTTTCCACTGAGGAAGCTTCTCCTTCAATGGATTAGTCTTTCGACTAATTTTATTGTTGGCAGTTTAAAATATATAACATCATTTCCTTTTGGTGCCAGTACTTTGGTGTTTCACTGTGTTAGTAAGCAGTGGTCGTATTTTGTTATAGCCATTGGAAACTGTCTGTTGCTGTGTATGGGTGTGTGATTTTTTTTTTAAAAAAAGGATATTGTCATTGTTTTTCAACGGATCCAGATCTGAGAGCCACCTCTGACTCCCTAGCTACAACATAGGACCCACTCTCACATTTTCACTTTTGATTTACACTTAAAGGTGCTAATAACACACATTATTAACCCTAGAATGGCAATTCACAAAGCAGTAGACATAGTGTTGCCTCGGTGTTACTATTAGATGAAAACTAGTTCTGCCACATGGCAGGAGAAAACCACAAGCACTGGTTTGCCAGAAATGTGTGTCTTAAAATGGTTCATGCCTTTCTCCTAACACATTGCAACACTCATAGAAATTGATGACATGAGCATCTCAACGGAAGAATGTGCCCTAGTCCAGACGTGCATGTCTAGTCAGCCTAAGCTGGAATCCAACATGGCAGCAACAGTCCTTCTGTGGGCTACCCAGTGTGACCTTGTGATCCGCCTGTGGGTCCTGACCTATGGGATGACCTATGGGTTATATGATATGGTTTTATTATTAAGTTGTACACCACTCCGGGTACTTTTTGTAGAACAGGATATAAATAGCTAATTGTTGACCTCACCAGCAACATTTACATGCTCTTCTCAAGTAGAATAAACCTTTCAAGGCTTCTTAAAAGAATATTTTGAACAAAAAGGAGAAAATGGAGCAGCAGGTGCCAAAGCTGGTGGAGCAACAGACGAGGCCCTCACATTCGCAAAATAGGGCTACATTCCAGTCACACAGAAATCAGAAGCTTCTACACAAACACATGCGGGATGCAGGTGGCACTGTGGTCTAAACCACTTGGGGTTGCCAATCAGAAGGTTGGCGGTTCGAATCCCCACGGCGGGGTGAGCTCCCATTGCTCTGTCCCAGCTCCTGCCAACCTAGCAGTTTGAAAGCACGCCAGTGCAAGGAGATAAACAGATACCGCTGTGGTGGGATGGTAAATGGTGTTTCTGTGCTCTCTGGCTTCCACCAGAAATGGTTTAGTCATGCTGGCCACATGACCCAGAAAGCTGTCTGTGGACAAAGGCCAGCTCCCTTGGCCTGAAAGTGAGATGAGCACAGAACCCCAAAGTTACCTTTGACTGGACTTAACCATCCAGGGGTCCTTTACCTTTACACAAACACACAGACATCTCCATCCAGGTAAGCCTACTCTGATTGGCAGGGGGTTTCAGGCAGGAGTCTCTCCCTCCTGTACCTGGAGATGCTATTGAATCCACAGGCAGGGGAGTACAGAGAATTTTTCAGAAACACCATAAGGAGCTTCAACGAACACCTGCCAGAAACCTTGGTAAGCAGCCCAGATTGTACCTGGTCTATATCCTGATGCTACTTTTTAGAATTGCTGTTACAGACCCATCCTGTGATATGTTCTATACAGTACGTGAAATTATAAAGTGTGTGTGTGAAGCTTTCAATCCTTGTCCCACACCACTGTGGTGCACTAAAGAAAGCTAGCCAGATACTCAGCATTGGGTTAAAGGTTTTGAACGAGGACTTAGGAGACCAGAGTTTGAAATCTCACTCAGCCATGAAGTGGGGGAATGAAGTGGGGGGAAGGGATAGAACAATAGGTGCTGCCCTGAGCTTCTTGGGGGAAATAAAAGAAAGACAGTAGGTTGTCTCCACTGTTAATTCCACTCAGAGTAGACCCACTGAAATTGATAGACATGACTAACCCAGGTCCATCAATTTCAATGATTCTACTTTGAGTAAAGCTCAGTAGAATCACCTGCCAAAGAGCTTTTATGACACACCTCTATCAGTTCCAACATCTTTCAGCCTTGTAAGAGGATACCTCTCCCATCCCAACTGGGATCAGTGGGGAAATGGAAAGGAAGATTTCAAAGTAAGCATCTTCTTCATCATCATCATCTTTGGCGATCACTCGTAACCGAGTCTGCAAGTGACTGTGGAGGCCAATTCTGGACGCACACGTCCATCCACAGTGGGGACATTGGTTTCCGGGCGGGACTTGATCACGGTGTCCATCCACAGTGGGGACATTGGTTTCCGGGCGGGACTTGATCACAGTGTGGATTTGCCAAACATGCCTTCCTCTTAGCACGTTTCTCCCTTGCATCCTGAGTTCGAGTGTCTTCAAAGCCCACAACACCCTTGGTAAAGGCTGTCCTCCAACTGGAGCACTCGCAGGCCAGTGTTTCCCAGTTGTCAGTGTTTATACTACATTTTTTTAGATTTGCCTTGAGACAGTCTTTAAACCTCTTTTGTTGACCACCAGCATTAGGCTTTCCATTTTTAAGTTCGGAACAGATAGTCCCCTGAATTGAAAAGAATCAAGGCATTCTACAAGCAAGAGATAGGCCCATCTTGGGCTGCTGTTGCATCTTCAGCATAAAAATTACACTTCCCTTGGCCACTATTTTCTGAATAAAACACATGCCAAGGCTGCTTTTAAAATCATAAAAGGAAGTATCAGCCCTGTGTGTTTCCACAGCCAGGAGGCAGCTCATCCTGTCTGAATGTGCAATGACTGTAAAGCTAAAATAAATTCCTTTCCCGCCCAACGCTGAAGTCTCAATTTCTGTAGCTTCAGATTTGGATAATCAGAAGTCATTCACCAGTGAGTTCAGGGCTTTCTTGCTGAAAACCAGAAGATGCTCGCACACACCCCACTCCCCACCCAGCAATCGGGCAGCTTTTTAAAAAAACCATAATTGATTTTTGTGCAAAACTGAACTTGCTGAAGTGAAACTCTCAAAACAGTTCTGCTCACCCCACTTCTCCTCATGCAGGGAGCATGCCATATGCAGTAAGTTAAAAATCCTTCAAATCAGCAGTGGAAAATCTGTGGCCTTTCAGATTCTGTTGGGCTCCAACTCCCATCATCCCTGGACATTGGCAATGCTTCATTCAGCTTCCCTAGGGAAAGACTCCTGTCTGAAATCCCAGAGAGCTGCTGCCAATCTGTGTAGACAATACTGAGCTAGATGCACCAATAGTCTGCCTCAGTCTAAAGGCAGTTCCTATATTGGTTCCTGGCTTTGAAAACCATCTGGCATGCAGACCATTTTAGCAGCAACTGTGTCCTTAATGCTACCCAAAGGAATTTTTTTCTCTGTTCTCTTTTTTAGACTTTGGCTTGGCAAACCCATAATAGTTGCCAGCGTAATCATATTAAGATGGCCAGAACTGTAAAAAGGACATCTAATGAGAATATAATATCTGGTGGTGGAATGTTTCACCTTTTGTTGACATCTCAGAAGCATTCTTGGAAGTCAAACAAATAAGACTGCAACTCAACAAACACTGGACACATTGAATGCTGTGAGACACACTTCTGAAAAGGAATGCATAGGAAGGCACCATGTTTACAAAAAACACAAAGAGGAAAGTCGAGGTGGTGGGAAAGCAGGGTTCAGATCCCCATTCACTTAGAAATTGTGGACTTGTCAGTCATGGACCAACCAGGGAACAGCAAACTTTTTCAGCAGGGGGCCGGTCCACTGTCCCTCAGACCATGGAGGGGGCAGAATATATTGGGGGAGGGGGGGATGAACGAATTCCTATGCCCCACAAGTAACCCAGAGATGCATTTTAAATAAAATAATAATAATAATAATAATAATTTATTATTTATACCCCGCCCATCTGGCTGAGTTTCCCCAGCCACTCTGGGCGGCTCCCAATCAGTGTTAAAAACAGTACAGCGTTACATATTAAAAACTTCCCTGAACAGGGCTGCCTTAAGATGTCTTCTGAATGTCAGGTAATTATTTATCTCTTTGACATCTGGTGGGAGGGTGTTCCACAGGACGGGCACCACTACCAAGAAGGCCCTCTGTCTGGTTCCCTGTAGCCTCACTTCTCGCAATGAGGGAACCGCCAGAAGGCCCTCGGCGCTGGATCTCAGTGTCCGGGCTGAACGATGGGGGTGGAGACGCTCCTTCAGGTATAGGACACATGTAAAAATACGCTGATTCGCAGACCATCCATGGACCAGATTTAGAAGGCGATTGGGCCAGATCCGGCCCCCAGGCCTTAGTTTGCCTACCCATGGATTAACCCATCTCCTATAGTTGTTGTGAGGATGAAACAGGGAGGGAACAGCTATGCACATCATCTTGAACTCCTTGGAGCAAAGGTGGGATAGAGAAGTGATAAACAAACAAACAAACAAACAATAAATATTATTACACCCACCATATCCCCCCAATATCAACAATTTCAGTATATAATTTTATTCAATATATAATTTTAACAATAAAAGATAAGCAGCGAAGGGGTGTCATTTCCACAATAACTAATGGTTGTTTGCTGCTCATATTGGAAATAATGCTGTGCTGAAAATTTGAGTAGCAGCCATCTAGGTTTTACTCAGAGTAGACACACTGAGATTAATAGACCTAAGTTAATCATGTAAATTCATTTTAATGGCTCTACTCTGAGTAGGACTAGCACTTGGGACTTTAGGGTGAAGGACATGTAATTAACAGCAACAACCCCTTATGTTTTCTTTTCCCCTAGCATTTGGCATCACTTTATGGTGAAACTAAAAAAATGTATAGTGAGAGAAGATACAACAACTTCATCAAGGAACTGAGCTTATTTATTTTGTGTTGGAACAATTAAGTGCAGGACATGGCCAATCTGTACTCTTTGCCGGGGTATGTTTAATGTTGTTTAATTAACTAACAATGGGGAGTACAGACCAGGCTGTATAAATTTTTAAAAGTAAAAATAAAGCTGCTGTTATCCTCAACAACTTTAAATCCCACCAGTTCTCCTAAAGGAACCCAAATACACAAACAATTAAACAATTAAAATATCTATTTTTAAAAAATTCAAATACAGATTAAGGTTAGAGGGCACGTGATTAGTAATATATTCAAGTCGAGACAGTAAAAGTATATACCGGTATCTGGTTGATGTAGATTGAAATATTTATAGTCTATATATTTTAACTTTTTTAAAAAACAGTTTATTGTATTGAATATACAGAATTGTCCAGTACAGTTGTATTATTAAAAATATATTTAAATCTTTACAGCAAAAAAATGGAGAAAGAGCAGAAACGTGCCCTTCAGGACATGCAGCTATCTCACAATAATAAAAGCAAGCTCAGTCTCACACCCCAGAAACATAGCAAAATCCTAAGGCAACAAGAACAGAAATCTTTTATGAGTGACGAATCGGCCAGTTGGAGGACAAGTTTCAGCACAGTGCAAACTGAAAATTCAGCACCTCTCCAATTTAAAATTCAGCACAGCAATAATTGAAAATTCTTGGTTAGAAAGAGCAGGGCTTCTTCAAAGGGCAAGGTCCTGTAAGAGCTGGGAACAGTGAGAACTGTCCTGGTTTGAAACCAGAGTGTCAATGGGATCTCTGGATAGCAAATATTTACTGGAGGCCCCCTGTGAAGAGGAGATGTAGCACAGCAGCCTGGGGTCTCACTAATACCTGCCTTGCCCCAGGCCTCACATTCTGGCCCTCAGAGCTCTGTCCTTTGCCTGGCTGGAATGATAAGGCCACTTGTTTGCCCAGAAGGAGGAGAGAGAGATGTATGTGTGGAAACAAGCCTACTGCACAAAGGTAAAATTTGCATCTGTTGCTCCACCCACTTTTGCTTGTGGCCTCACCCATCACAGGCATATGGCCCTTGGAAGATTGCTCAGGAAGGAATGCAACCCTTGGCTGAAAAAGAACCCACGGACCTGCTCTAAATCATCACAGTACCAACTGCTTTATTGCTCTTTTGCAAATGGACATGGGCTGCTCTTCTTCAGCAACAACAAATTTGGGGTCTAAACAAATCAGGAGTGGAAAACCTCTGAGCTGCAGGCCAATCTTGGCCCACCAGGACTACCTGTCCGCCTGTCCCACAAGGCCATTTCTGGTAAGCTACACCCTACATTTGACATAATACATACTGTATATCATCCATAAATCATACATGATGTCATGTATGGGGCAAGTAAAGACAGGACTTCAGAGTTGCCAAATCCAATCTCCCGGTCATTCCTCTGCTGGAACAAAACACACACACACACCACCCATCAACTGACTCCACACTGCAACATTTTGTTGTAGACCCCACTTGTGCTGATGTATAATGTGCTCTACTTCATGTAGTTCTGAGGAACTATAATGTGCTATGCAAGGCAATGACCCCTGCAAATACCACTGTGAGGCTAAATCAAACTCTCCACTGCCTTCAGAGATTCCACTAGGAATTACCTGCAAAGCCTATGATGGAAGCCATGTGGTCTAGAAACTTGGGGTTTTTTGCTATATTCTTTTTTAAAGGAAACTAAGATTCCCAGGAATATTCTGTACTCATAACAAAATTCTGCAGATTTTGTGTGCCTGTGCAGAATCTTGGAACCAGCAAAAGGGCTCACTGCTGTATTCAAAAAAAACAATTACCGTACAGTGGTACCTCGCAAGATGAATGCCTCGGAAGACGAAAAACTCGCAGGACGAAAGAGTTTTTCGTTTTTTGAGTTGCTTCACAAGACGAATTTCCCTATGGGCTTGCTTCGCAAGACGAAAACATCTTGCAAGTTTGTTTCCTTTTTCTTAAAACCGCTTGAAGAGGTGCAGTTGCGACTTGACCGTGCTTCGCAAGACAAAAAATTTGCAAGACGAAAAAACTCGCAGAACGAATTAATTTCGTCTTGCGAGGCACCACTGTATATATGAGTAAGACGCAATGGATTGTGGTGTAATACTATTATTACAACTGCTACTATGGAGAGGTGGGGAAATTCCATCCTGCCCTGGGAATGCAGTTTGAATCTTGTGTCTCTCCAGTGTAGTAGCAGTAATAGCAACAACAACAACAACAGTAATAATTATAACCTTGATTGAGTGAAAAAATGAGCTAGTATGACTAAGATGCCAAGGGAAGAGTGAGAGAAAACATGAGAAAGAGGGTGAATGTGCTGCAGTATCAAGGGGCCAATTTTGCAAAGTTGCTTGCTTCTGACCAGAGCCACACTTAGCACAATTCCAACCGAGCCCCATTAATGTAATTGACTTTTAACGGTGTCTTCAAAGTGATGATGTTAATGTTTTAACAGGGATCTCTGAAATGAAGCCTCACCCTGCTGCCTTCCTTGGCGCTCCGCTGAGACAGGAGCTTTATACAACAGCTGCAGAGCAAAGGATCACTCCTTTATTAACCTTGCACCAGAACTGCCATTTCATCCTAATCTGAGATTAACAAGGTGCTCCTTCCTAGTTGCAGAGCTGATATTAGCCTTGTAGTCTAGTCAACTTCACTCTCTAGATTTTTTCTGTCTACATACACATTTTCCCCCTCCAGAAAGAATCCTGGAAACGGTGGTCAACTAAAGGTGCTGGGAATCATAGTTTAGATAGCGGTAAACTACAACTCCTGTGACTGGGGGTGTGCTTTAATGGATGGCACATAGAGAGTCTAAGTTTCTTAAGCAACTTTACTGCCCATTTTTAAAAAAGGTATATTGACCAGGAGCTAAGCTTGATAAACCAAAAGTGTTTTTTATACAGTGGTGCCTCGCAAGACGAAATTAATTCATTCCGCGAGTTTTTTCATCTAGCGAATTTTTCGTCTTGCGAAGCACGGTGTCGGAAAAGTTTTGGAAAAGCTTCAAAAATCGCCAAAAACCTCAAAAAAAGGCTACCACACCGCGTTCTATGAGTTGCTCCTCGAAGTCAAGTCGCAACTGTATTAAGGGTGTTAAGAAAAAGGAAACAAACTTGCAAAAAACGCAAGACGTTTTCGTCTTGTGAAGCAAGCCCATAGGGAAATTCGTCTTGCGAAGCAGCTCAAAAACCGCAAAACCCTTTCGTCTAGTGAGTTTTTTGTCTTGCGAGGCTTTCGTCTTGCGGGGCACCACTGTATATATGGCAACAACAATACATGCACACACATCAGATTGTGGACTTCCCAGAAGCATCAACTTGGCTGCTCCAAGGTGGGTGGGTTGGAGTCAGAAATTAGATGGACCTTTGGTCCGATCCAACAGAAGGTCACCTTAAGAAACTAGTGCAAAGTACGGTAATGCAAGCTGCATTTCTTCACATCTTGCACTTGCTCTGTGAAACTCCACCCCACAATATATAGTGATGGACACTTACTTGAAGAGCTTCAGAAGTTGATTAGAGAAATTTGTGGAGATAAAGTATCCAGTGAGTTTTCTCCAGGATCAAAGGCAGCATACCAGTTGTGGGAGAGAACCTATTGTCCCCGAGGCCAGCTTGTGGGCTTCCTACAGAGGCATCTGGCTAGCTACTGTGGGAAACAGGAAGCTGGATCAGAGAGACCAGGGCTGGAGAACATCAGGCCTGGGGGTCCAATGTGGTCCTCCAGGCCTCTCTATCTGGCCCCCAGAACTCGTCCCAGGACATACCCCTCACCAGCCCAGCCTCACATCCTCCTTGAGTGATTTTTGCTTGGCTGGAATGTGTTCTTGAACTCTAATTATGCCTCTTGTGTCCCAGGATGGAAGATTCAGATTTGAGTGTGTAGAAACTAGCATATTGTACACAGGTAAATGTACATTTCTTGCTCTGCTCACTGTTGGCGGAGGGAATGCTGCCATCAGGCTGAAAAGGGATTCTGCACACAGCAGGACTCTCATTTTCCTTATTTATAGCCCACCCTTCACCAATTAGTCAGAGGGGAAGTTACACATAACTCAGTGCCATTGAACCATGCCATGCATAAACATTCAGTGGGAGGGATAATTTGATCTCACCTTGGAAGAATGGCAGATGAAGGTGATAGACTATATGGGACTGGCAGAAATGACTGGCAGAATCCGAGACCAGGGGAAAAGAGACAGCGGAAGAAGATTGGAAGAAATTTAAGAACTATCTTAAGAAACATTGCAAAATTAATGAATGTTAGAATGATGCTGGTTTAGAAATTAAGTGGATTACAGTTGTAAGGATTAAGTTAAAAGAAAAGAAAGGTTAAAAATTAGATAAATTTAAGGGTGAGGATTTGCTGAATTAAAATTTGAAATTGGAATGCAGAAAGGGGAGGTATGAGGAGGTCGGAGAAATAAGTTATAAGAAAATAAGGGTTTGAAATTATACTTGTTCTTTTTTTGAGAAAGGTTGTTTTCTGCTGCTCCAGAGAAGCGGACACGGAGCAATGGATCCAAACTACAAGAAAGAAGATTCCACCTAAACATTAGGAAGAACTTCCTGACAGTAAGAGCTGTTTGACAGTGGAATTTGCTGCCAAGGAGTGTGGTGGAGTCTCCTTCTTTGGAGGTCTTTAAGCAGAGGCTTGACAACCATATGTCAGGAGTGCTCTGATGGTGTTTCCTGCTTGGCAGGGGGTTGGACTCGATGGCCCTTGTGGTCTCTTCCAACTCTATGATTCTATGATTCTATGAGTATCTCCTCTTCTTACATCTTCCTCTGGGCCAAGGGATGGGGAACCTGAGACCCTCTAGTGGTTACTGAACTACAAGTCCCACTAACCCTGACCATTGGGCCTGGGGCTGAAGGGAACGGTAGTCTGGGAACACTGGCTGCCAGTTAGCTACCCGGCTAAATCCAAAGTGCTGGTGCTGGTGTACAAAGCTCTGTCTAGTTTCAGAATAGCTAAAAGATCATATCATCCCTTATATACACAAACAATCTCTGTGACCTGCAGGAGAGGGCCTCATACAGATACCATCTTATCAGTAAGATATAGGAATAATGTGTTTAATGAGGCAGCACCAACCCTTTGGAATTCCCTCCCACTGCATATCAGACAGGTGCTGCTGCTTGTCTTTTTGGTGCCTACTGAAGCCTTACTCTTTCAATAAGACTTCTGAGTGTTTTTTATCCCATGGATCTGTACAGTGGACGCTCGGGTTGCGAACGTGATCTGTGCGGGATGCACATTCACAATCTGCATCTGCACACGTGCGGGTTGCGATTTAGCGCTTCTGCGCATGCGCAACTGCCAAAACCCGGAAGTAACCCATTCCAGTACTTCCAGGTTTTGGTGGTCTGTGTGGGTTAAACCACAGAGCTTAGGACTTGCCGATCAGATCAGTAGTTTGAATCCCCGCGATGGGGTGAGCTCCTGTTGCTCGGTCCCAGCTTCTGCCAGCCTAGCAGTTCGAAATCACGTCAAAGTGCAAGTAGATAAATAGGTACCACTCCGGTGGGAAGGTAAACGGTGTTTCCATACGCTGCTCTGGTTTGCCAGAAGCGGCTTAGTCATGCTGGCCACATGACCCGGAAGCTGCATGCCGGCTCCCTCGGCCAGTAAAGCAAGATGAGCGCCACAACCCCAGAGTTGGCCACGACTGGACCTAATGGTCAGGGGCCCCTTTACCTTTAACCCGAAAAAACGCAACCTGAAGCGGCTATAACCTGAAGTATAACTATTAGATTTGAATCCAGTGGTGTAGCACTGGGGGAGGTACTGGTGGCATGGCCCTGGGCACATTTTTTTGAGAGAGCATGACCAGGCACCCCCACAAAAGGCTCTCTCATTGGATCCTGGCATTTGCAGAGACAGCTTCCTTTTGGCAGCCCAATGCCTCCAGCAGCAGTTCCATCCCTGAGTCAAGCCTGAACCAGTGACAGAGAGAGGCTCACAACAGGCCCTCTCTGATAGGGAGAGGCGAGTGGAGGGCAACGCTGCCACCACCTCCTCCTGGACTGTGACACGCAAGCGCACCCCCTGCATCGCTTTGCAGCAGACTCTCTCCATGCCCCACCATCCCTCAGGGATGCACCCACGTGCCCACAACCTAGACAGCATATGCTCAGTCACCGTTTGAATCATTTAAATTTATATGAAATTGTTTTAGCTGTCTTTACAAATGACTTTATGATACACATTTATTTATTGTATTGTGAAGTTGCTTTGAGACGCTTCCCAGGAAGAAACTCCTAAATCAGCATTGCCATCTTCCACCAACAGCTGGAGCGCCACAGATCTCCTGCCCCCAACCTGGACAGTATTGTGAATTTGATTTTAAAAAAGAGGGGGCAAGGAAATAGACAACAGGCATAATGAGCAGGCTGGGATGCCCAAACCACTGGTGGAGGAAGAGGGGGGCAGGGGAAGTGTACCGCCCTGGCACCATGATCTTGGTGGGGTGCCATCATGGCTACATACACCCCCCGCACACATGCTGGGCACCATGCCCCCGCAGGTGGCACTGCATACCCCCAGGACGCGCACCAGCCACGTCCCCGTTTGCTCTCCGCCCCCGGTGACAGAGCATGAAGCTCCGCCACTGGCCCAACCTCCCTGCAACTGCTGCAAGAAAAATGAGCAGTCATTTCTGTGGACTAAGTAGCCCAGAATGGCTGCTAATTCCCTTCCCCCAGCCTCCACTTTGAATAGCACCAAATCATGCAAGACCAATGCTGTGACTAATGAGCCCATTTTGGGTTACCAGCTTTGTGGAAGGAGCCTGCTACTAAGAGGAAGCTGGCTTCCCATCTAATTCTCTCTCTCCTTTTTCCAGGCAGAGCTTACAAACACTGGTGGAGGAAGAGGGGAGCGGGGGGAGCACACCGCCCCCGGCAGCACGATCCCAGTGGGGTGCCATTGAGGCTGTTCCCCCCACCCGCTCTGGGCGCCACGCCCCTGTGGGCAGTGTGCCATGCCCCCAGGGTGGTGTGCCACTACCCCAGGATGAGAGCCAGGCTCCTGGGACATGTGCCACACCCCCGGGATGCATGCCAGCCATGATCCTGCCATAGCTGTCAACATAGCTGTCAATCCTATTCGGAATAAGGGAATTTCCCTTAAAAAGGGGAAAACATTGACAGGTATGGCCCCCACCTGCTCTCCACCTCCCGGTGCCGGAGGATGAAGCTCCGCCACTGTTTACAAACACTCTCCAATAATATCACTGGAGAAACGCCAACAACTTTTTCTTTCTGGAATTACAGAAGAAGGAAGGAAGGTGGTCCAGAAGGTGCCAAGAGGAGCCAAACAAACCAGAAAAGGAGGTCTTCCATTTCACGCAATCTCTGTGTGGGTCCTGCCCGGATTGGAAGTCTGGGATCTACAGTGATTTGTTGACGAACACCCTTACAGCATCAAAACAGATAGCTTTCCTATGTTTCATTGCTGTTCAGGAATCAAGATTTATTTCCCACCTTTCTGCAAAGCAAATAAATAAATGCAGTAAAGCAAAAAACCCACAGAAAATAAAACCAGGGAACCCAACGGGGGAATGATTGCATCAGGCTCCTCTCGCCTTGCTGGGGAAGCAGCTCTCCCTTCGTCCTTCACTGAATAATGACCATTTATTTATCCTCTCCCCACTTAGAGCGACACAACATCTTTAAACCTCTGGTAATAAAATGGAAAACACAACACGAATGATGAGAACATGCTGAGTGCTGCAGACTCTTTGCTGTTCAAGCTCAATATGCATTTCTTGTTGCTAGATCACAGCAGGCAGGGAGACAGGAATGAAATAAATGGTAAAGGAGAGAGAATAAAATTACTCACTTCCCTCTCCTGTGTTTTTGCTCAGTATAGAGTTACGTACAGAGGCTCCTTGCACATAGGAAGAATTGAGTTTTCATTATGGATGGGCCAAGCTGCCCATTTCAGTTTCACATTCCTGCCAAACATTCCTCATTCATAAAATCACCTGCACGTTCCCACATCAGTTTGGGATTGTGATTTTTTTAAGGTGCCATGAAGATCTGTCAGCATTTTCATGCAAACTTATCCTAATGTATACTTTTTATTTTCTTTTTGTAGGCAGCTTTGACTGAAACACATTTTTGGCAACCAATTTCACCCCACCGGCGGAAGAAATGGAAATCAGCGCTCACTCCATCAGCTTTGCTGTGACAGACCAGCTTCATCAGTCACATCCTACCCCTAAATTAGTCAAGCTGGTCATTGTAAGAACAACTCATGCCTGAGTTTGATTTTCCCCCTCCTCGTCCCTTTTCCCTTGTGTGTTTTGATTTTATATTCTAAGATGACAGTCAGGGACTGTCTTAGTTTAATTGATTGTGTGTAAGCTGCTATGGGAGCCTTTTTGGCCGAAGAGTGGAGAAAAGCAAATAACAATTAAATTTACCTACAAAAAGGCATTGCTATGTGTTATTTTCACTAATGTATTCATTCTTACACACACTTTACACTAGTATTTGTATTTTCTTGGAGGGGGTATATATTACTTGACAAGAACTGTATTCCAAAATAAGGAGAATTGCACTTTTTGAAAGAGGTCTGCCTTTTGATCTGTGTCCTATTTTGAGAAGCAGAAATTAGATAGGTTTTCCTTTAGAGGAAAACTGAACCAAATTTCTCCCCTATCCCTAATGGTCATTCATTTATTTCAACTTCATCTTGCAATCTGCTTTGCAAGGAGCCTGGCTGTTTTCCCTGCCTTAGAGAGGACAGTCCTCTTATGTGAAAAGTTGTCCTGTCCAAGTCTGGTTTAAGGAAGGGAGAGCAGAAGAGGGTCCTTGAAGCTGCCTGAGCACTGTCAACAGTGAGCACCTTGACAGCAGACTGAGCAGGCACATGAATCATTAACACCCCAGAAGGTCTTGCTTCTCCCATAGCCACAGCCTTGAATTCGAGCAGAAACCAAGAATGGCTCTCACTCTCAGAATTCTGCCTGCAGCCTACTTCTAGCCCAGATATCTCTCTCTCTCTCTCTCTCTCTCTCTCTCTCTCTCTCTCTCACACACACACACACACACACAAACACACACACACACAGGATTTTGTCCTTCTAACTTTCAGCCTGGTGAGGGAGAGGGCTCACTCATTTGCCCTCTGGCACAAAGCAACTTCTTTTCTTATACTAATGACCCATACTTTGGGCCCATTAACTAGAAGCTGGCCTGGCTAATTCAACAATTGAATTTTCCGTTAGATTTTAATGCCTCCAGGATCCAGGGAACCCCCGCCTCCAAACTCACAATATCATTGTTATATTCTTCGGAGGGGGGGGTCACCTGGGATATCTGCAAGTCCCTTCCAAGCCTGTGATTCTGTAACCAGTGAGGTTTAGAATCTAGTAGAAGAAAATGTTGAACCAGTCAGACCAGTCTTTTTGCAAGATAATAGACTTAGCTGACCCTTAGGTACTTCCATTTATATGTCCAAAGAGGTTGGCCGTTGCCATAGCGACAAATAGATAGGCCTTTTCCAATTCACCTGGCCGGATGCCACATCATCCTAGGATATAAAACAATAGGTGAAGGAGGGCTGTGGGGGGGAGGTGAGTTTTGGCTGATGCTGGAAGTGGCTTGCAAAAGAATTAGAGCACAAAGGAGAGTCAATTACAGTGTAAACCATACCACAAACCATTTTTTAAAACCCAATGAAACAGCCACAAAAACATACAACCAGTAAACAGTGACATCATCATAATCCATTAGGTGCCTGAGGGAAGCTTTTAACAGGTGCCAAAAACAGCCTTCACTGGGGAAAGCATTCCACAAGTGAGAGCCACCACCGAAAATACCCTCTTCCTTGTCACCACCATCCAAGCCTTCCCCAGAGGAAGCGCCTGGAGGAAAGTCTCAGATGAAGACTGTGATGGAGAGCAGAGCCTGGCCAGAGTCTGGTGACATTCCTCTAGACCAGCGGTTCTCAACCTGTGGGTCCCCAGATGTTGCTGGACTACAACTCCCATCATCCCTGAGCTCTGGCCTTGCTAGCTAGGGGTGATGGGAGTTGTAGTTCAACAACATCTGGGTAACCACAGGTTGAGAAAGGCTGCCTAGACAAATGCTGAAACTCCACATGGTGACCTGCTCAGGGAAGTCATTCCTGTCTGTTTAAATAGGCAGGATAGGGCTGGCCCGAGATGTTTTTCTACCTGAGAAAGAACAGTGACATAGCAGTCAATTCTTCTTCCCAGAGGAGTCCAGGAACTATATATCTGGGAAAGGAATAGGGGGTCCCCAAATAAACTAGGATTCTTTGGGGTTTAAGCGTGGTATAAGTGGTATAAGCGTGTTGGTATAAAGTGGTATAAATGATGCTTAAGATTCCTGAATTGCAGGAGGTTGTACTAGAATGACCCTTATGGTCCCTTCCAACTCTACAATTCAATGCTACTATGAATGCCTATACATAACAGATGAATTCTTTTTAAAATGCCTCAAATATGTGACAAGAAAAGGTGTAACCCTAGGGGATGGAAGAACTTGTCTGAATATGATGCATTTGTGTGTGAATGAATTGGCATTAGCAGTTATATGGAACAGGATGTTGGAGGCAAAACTCTGTTAGGAAACAGAATTTATTGCTATCTCCACCTTTCTTTCTCTGGCTGGGTTTCAACATTTACTGACAAGCAGAAATCCAGCAGGTGGGGAGGATGTGAGTCATTGAAATGAATGTGCATTGCTAACTTAGATCCATAAATTCCATTGGGTCTACTCTATTAGTATGACCAGCAATGGAAACAACTCGTTGTAATGGATAGCTTTGAAGCCATTTCTGCACCAGATAAAGTAATGTTTAGTCCCCCAAACCCCCAGTCCCCCACTTGTCCCATACTTTGCCAACCTGTCCCTTACTTTGCCTGACCAAAGGTGGCAATCTTAGTGGAGCAGCACTTTGGGAGGGAGAATAAAAGGAGCAGTTTCTGAGAGCGCGAGTTAGATAGGGACAGAGATAGGGCTTGATTTGAGGGCTTTTTTCAGCTGGAACTTACCAGAACTCAGTTCCAGCACCTCTCAGCTGGGCACAATTGCCATTCTAAGAGAACAAGGGAGGTTTTCATTGTGAGTTCCAGCACCTCTTTTTCTAGAAAAATAGCACTGAATGGGAGAGATGGATTAGGATACGATTTGACTGAGGGAAAACCTGTTCTGATTTGAGTTGAACATCCACATTGAGGAGAATACCGATAGCTAGAGGAAGGAGTCTCATAGCTTGGGTGTTGAGGGTCTGGGAAGGTATACAAACAGGAGTTACTTGAAGGGCTGAGTCTGAGCTATGAGATGTATAGCTGTGTGAATACAGATTCTTTGAGTCTCGTTCTAACCAGGAGGGGAGAGATCTTCTAGGTAAAGAAGACTCCCAGGCCAGTAACAAGGGGTGAGGGGATTCCCTGGGCCTGTTATGCTAAATGGAATACCTCAGGGGTAGGATAAGAGAGTGGGTAACTGACAAAAAGTGACCCTTTGCTTGTGAACCAAAATAATAAACTGTGTTAAAAGCATTGACCTGAAGTATCTGCCCAAACAAAGCATAACGGACTAGAAAGGAGTAACAGAAACTGAAGTGAAACAATTGATTTTGAGTAAAGGGAGCAGCTTTGCTTGCAGTACTGTGTTTAAGCCTGTGACATCCTTATATTTAGTTTAAGTAATTACTTTAAGTAATAAGTTAATCTCCTGACCCACCTTTGTTTCACCAATTTCTTTCTTTCTTTCTTTTTTGTAAATAAAGCTTCCCTTGTTTGATTAACTCCTGCTTGAGACCCTCTGAATCACAGTTTCACTCACACAAGACCCCCACACACAAACACACACAAAATCAGCTAGCTTGTAGTAAATCGTAGACATTCATTTAATTGTTATACCATTAGGTGGGTCCGCTATATTTGATTGGGGGCAGTTAGCAGGGTAAATCCACTACGTATTAATTGGTGGTTAGCACTGGGATCCACTACAAAGATCAATAGTATCCCTCACTATCCTGAGACATGTTGGGCTGCATCCAACTAAGTTCTACTAAAAAAAGGAACCGTTTGAAATTAATGGATCTAAGTTAGCCTTCTCCATCAACTTCAATGAGTCTGCTCTGAGTATGACTAACATTCAATGCCCTCCTTTGTGCTTTTATTTACATGACAGATATTTTATAAGCTTGAATCCATGAACATGCACATTTTATGCTAATCTCTGTGTTCTATTTTTGTACTTTTTGTTTTGGCAATGCCCAACTACCCTATTTGCAGACAAACACAAATAATAATCTGAGAGGTTTGGATGGAACCAAGATTGGATGAATTGTAAGTGTGGAAACAGAAGAGCTGAGTGCATCATCCTGGCTTCCTGTTCACAATGGCATTACAGCTGAACCCGACAACCTCCCCCTACCATGGCCAATAGCAATTCAACTATTGTATTTTGCCCAGCATAAAGCTTGCTGATGTCCAACAGCAGGGTTAGGGGGGAAAATTCAGACTCCAATTTTATTTCTCCCACAAGTTCAACAAGCCCCACCACTACCTTCCTGACACCCTGTTGCATACTTGAATTTTCAGGGTACAAAAAGGCAAAACACGACTCAAAGGTAAAGAACCTGCTTCACATGCAGAAGGCCCTGGGGTCAATCCCAAGCATCCCAATCCAGGTGGGGTTGGGAGACAACCCCTGTCTGAAACCCTAGAGAGCCACTGTCAGCCAGTGCAGACCATACTGAGCTAGGTGGGCCAAAGTTCTGACTCAGTACCCTATGTTCCTAGGAGTAAGTTAAAGGTAAAGGTAAAGGGACCCCTGACCAATAGGTCCAGTCGTGACCAACTCTGGGGTTGCGGCGCTCATCTTGCTTTATTGGCTGAGGGAGCCGGCGTACAGCTTCCGGGTCATGAGGCCAGCATGACTAAGCCACTTCTGGTGAACCAGAGCAGCGCACGGAAACGTCATTTACCTTCCTGCTGGAGCAGTACCTATTTATCTACTTGCACTTTGAGGTGCTTTCGAACTGCTAGGTTGGCAGGAGCTGGGACTGAACAATGGGAGCTCACCCAGTCACGGGGATTTGAATCGCCGACCTTCTGATCAGCAAGTCCTAGGCTCTGTGGTTTAACCCACAGCGCCACCCGCGTCCCATGTTCCTAGGCGTAGGTCCACCCAAATCCCAAGATGTAGAAATATATGTATTTATCATTTACTTATCTCGTAAAATTTATGTGCCACTTGATTGTAAAAAAAAGAAAGAAAGAAAGAACAACCCAAAAACCTCTAAGCAGTTTACATGTAAATCGAACAGGCACTAAATTAATAGCCCCCTCCTATTCTCCTCCACCTGGAAGTTGGCTTCCCCAGGGTGTGCCATTGCCTTGGTGCACAGCTGCCCCAAAGGAATTTTAAAAGGCACATTTGATGGAAAGATAATCTGTCAAGAGGAGAGAAGCCTATGTCCCTCATGCTGTTATTAACAGCAAATCACCAGGTTTCCCAGGAAGTGGAGAAGATAGCAGCACCAAAAGCCTTTTGCTCTAAGACACCAAGTGAATGCTTTCTGGAACAAGCTGCTTTCAGCTGCAATGTATTAGGCTTCTGTTCAGCTTGATGCTATATTGATCCTGGCAGAAGACACTAGAACTCTTGATTTATTTTTCTAATTAACAAGTTCCAATGTCTGAGATTGACAGACCAAAAAAAATTAAAATAAAACCCGTGGTCATTATGTTGCAATGGCCAAAGCAAACGTTTTAAGATTCAAACTGGGGGTTCAGGGAAGATGAAGAGAGATGGGGGGCATTTGGGAGGGGAGCAGTTTTGGAATCAAGTGCTATGCATTGATGAGGAGAGGAGCCCAAATAAAACCAGCTTACTTCCTCCTACTGCTCCCCACACACACACTAACAATAAAAGGGGAAATAGCTTGGCGTATTCCAAACTAATTTTGTGGAGAACCATGAGAGGGTTTATTTTATTTATTACAAACGTCTCCTAATGAACACACCTTTGTGTGCGGTTTTGACTAGTATCCATGTTTTAGCACACAATTTTCTCCAGTACAGATGCATTGTTACCAAATGAATATTCCTTCCACAGGATTTACTCTTTGGTTTTCAACAATCTGGACTAGGCTGGGGGTTGGCTGCTTAGAGCATAAAGAATTTTCCATTGTGACAAAGCAGATTCTCAACACGCCAGGATCAGTGATACAGTAACTGGTGTGTTATACAAATATACTTAGTTGCAAGATAAAGGGAAATGAGTGGCACTGATAGTCACACCACCATTATTTAAGTTGGCAGCAGACAAAGCCCCAGTAACACAGGTTCAATCCCTGGTGTCTCCATGTATAGCAGGAGAAAGTTCCTGTATGAAATCCTGGAGAGATGCTGCCAAACAGTGTAGGCAAGATAGAGCTAGGTAGACCAATGTATAGACTGTGGTATAAAGCAGGCTGAATAAAGCAGGTATAAAGCAGGCTGGAGGAGACTCTTGAGAGTCTCATGGACTGCAAGAAGATCACACCTCTCCATTCTGAAGGAAATCAGCCCTGAGTGCTCACTGGAAGGACAGATCCTGAACTGAGGCTCCAATACTTTGGCCACCTCATGAGAAGAGAAGACTCCCTGGAATAGACCCTGATGTTGGGAAAGATGGAGGGCACAAGGAGAAGGGGACGACAGAGGACAAGATGGTTGGACAGTGTTCTCGAAGCTACCAGCATGAGTTTGACTAAACTGCGGGAGGCAGTGGAAGACAGGAGTGCCTGGCATGCTCTGGTCCATGGGGTCACGAAGAGTCGGACACGACTAAAGGACTAAACAACAAAAATAAAGCAGGCAGACTGTGTATAAAGCAGCTCCCTACACTCTTTTGGAAAAGAGCCTTAGCTCAGTGATAGAGAATTCACTTTGCATGCAGAAGGTCCCAGGTCCAATCAAACGACTTGCTGCTGAGGGCTGCTAAAAACAAGGTTTCCCCTCCCCCACCTTCATTTCAACAGCTGTTGAGACAAAGGAGATGGGGATACCCAGAGCAAGCAGAATCGCCCTTCCTTCACAGCTACCAATACAAGAGGAGGGGTGATCTTGCTTACCATTGGGTTCCTGCTTTGCCAAGCACTTCAAAAGCTCTTAGCAAACCAGGTACTTGGGAAGCCACTTGCGGTGGTGGAGGAACCCTCTCTGGCACCCGGGGCGAGACAGCCTGTATGGAGTGTACATGCGAGAGGCAGCCCATATAGAGTGTGTACACACAGCAGCCCTGTGGACAGAGTGAGAGAGCGGCAGCCCCGATGGATGGCGCATAAGAGTGGCAGCCCGTATGGACACTGCGCGGGTGGTGCCCATATGGACAGTGTGTGCCCTCGGCCGCCTACAACCTGGGGGGAGGCAGGGGGCATCTTGTAACACACACACACACAGTGGTACACAGGGCGGCCTGCCCCCACTTCATACGCCCCTGGCCACTCGAACAAGTTTGGCCAAGCTCCACCCTTACCTGTATGACACCATGTGTAGGCTGGGTGGTCATGGCTTGGCATGGGGAAGCCCAGCAGGCCAAGTTTGGCCTAGACTAGAGATAAGAGGTTCCCCAATCCTTCATTTAAAACATAAAATCCATTAAAATGAAATGTCGAAGACAACACTGAGACCAAAGCATATGTCAAATGTATATATTTTAAAGCTCAGTCTGTAAGCATCCCTGGGCATAAAATGTTTTCAGCTGGAATAGATGGCCATGTGCTCTACTTTACACTCTTCTGGTTGAAGATGTTCTCTGTTAGAAGGGCAGTCCAGCCCAAGTCTGGTTTAAAAATAAAGAACCATTAGAATGGAGAACAGGAAGGGGCCTTGAAGCAGCCCAACGACAGTAGCATCTGGTCAGCAGACTGAGCAGGGATACTGGCTACAGTCATCCCCCACTATGATGATAGGATCTATTGCATTTCTACTTAAATTATAGGAATTTATAAAACTGCATCTGGACACAGATCAGCCTTTGTAAATTTGTATCCTCTTTTTTAATGATGCATTGTAGCCACTTTAATTGCTTTTTGGGAGGTCGCTGAAACCCTTTTGCAAGACCAGCTCCCAAGCATATGGTAGAGGCGAATTCAAAACAGGATTTCCTGAGTCATAGCTCAGTCTCTAATCTGCTACAATAACAATGCATTAAAAACACAGCTTCTACGTATATGCACCAGGGGTGCAAATTATAAGAGACGGAAGGGGTTACGGCCACCTCAGCATTTGTGGACAGGGGCTGAGCCCCTGACCAATATTGATGGGGGTGCCATCCCCCACTGCCACCGGGAGAGTGCTGGCATGTTGGGTGGGGGCTGGACATGTCATGTGACACCGGGGCCCCTCAATGTGGGGGGCAAGTCAGTGTCCCTGATATGCACCACAACCAATCTGTACTCCATGCAATTCAAAGTTGGAAGTCGGGTTTGGGAATAACCAAGTCTTCAAAGTTCCATACATTAAATACTGTATCCCCAGTAACCTCACTACTGTAGATTATTTTGCTGTTTTCTCTCACACAGCTGGAGATGCTGAAAAGAAATTGGCTTAATGACACCTTGTCTTAGAAAAGAAATCAAAATGGAATCCATCACACCAGCAAACAAAGCTATTTTCTCAAAGGCTCTATTCAAAAGTAGTCAGCGCCAAATATTTCCATCCGAATCAAAAGCAATTCCATGCTCATCCCTTTCTAATCCAGTCCTCTTTGTTCAGAGTTCTCTGCAAAAAGAAGAAAGCTTTTTTGGTTGGACATGATTCCTTTCATGGTTTCTCTCTTTAATGAAAGGCCCCCAGTTTCAATGGCCAGGATTGTACAGGTACCCCTGGGGTACACTTTTGCCTGAAACCATGGAGAGCAGCTGCTACAGAGGTCACACCAAGAGTCACATTCCCTTCTGGGCAGCCTTTTGGGGGCCACATTCCAGTGGTTGGGTGGGCCAGCTGCAAAAGGGATGAAGCAACAGGGCAAATTTTACTTTGTTACATTCAGCTAGTTTCTCACTCACTCTCCTCTCTGTCCTCCATCCAAAGGCACTACCAGAATTCAATGACATATTTCATCCAGACAATAAAACTCAAGGAGAATGCAAAGGAGGGCTGGTGGACTGTAGAGAAGGAGTTTTTAGTGAGAGGTTTAGCCTGAGGAAAGGGGTGTGACCTAGAAAGCGCCTCATGGGTCAGAGTGTGTGTGTCATATTTGGCTCTCAAGCTTGAGGCTTTTCACCCTTGTTATAGAGAACACCAAACTATATGGACCTTTTACCTTACTCAAAATAAGTTAGCTTCCTGTGTTCCATGGTCATGCAAAGAAGCAATTGCAGGTTCATCATGTCAGAATTACGTCTGTTCCAAGACAATGCACTTTATTTACACACCTGAGTTCCTAGCTTATCATGGTTTCTCATGCACCAGCACTTACTTCCTCGCTACTGCTTGGGTTTCCATTATATATGGCTCTGAGATAGTGGCCTGTTTCTCCTTAATAAGCCAGAATTCCTAAACTAAAAACACCACCATGGTTTATTGAAGTCTGGTTTGTGATTCCAACTGGCTTGGGAGAAGGAAACTGCCATTCTAGGCTTAGCTGTAATGGGAAGCCAAGTTTCATTGTGGATTCCTGTTAGTTTCTCTTTCTCGTGACCAAGGAAGAGCAATCAGGCAGAATGTGCCGTAATTGCTTGCTGCTTGCACACAATAAGCCATGGTAAACCAGAAAACCTGGCTTATCATGATATTTTGGGCTCCATCAAACACTATTTATTGAGCCTTCATCCAGATGTGCTTGGACAAAGCTTACGCAGAGGTTACCATTGGACATCTTCGCTGAGCAGTCATTCCAATTTATTTACAGGCATTCATCCTAATCTCTTCATTGGGTGTTTATGCATCTGCTCAGCAATCATCATTCCTAGTCATTAGCCAAACTTGCTGGGGCTGATAGATACAGGGATCCTACAACAACTGTAGAGCTACAGGCCATACATGCCATCAATTGCTTTTTAAGTGGAGTTGTTGCACCATGGCAAGCACTTTAAAACGCTTTAACAGTGCAAATGTAAACTTCTGCTATGGTCATGAATCCCTCCTGGAAAATGCTGACCATCTAGTAGCAACCTTTGATGATCATAGAATCATAGACTTGGAAAGTTCAACCCCCTGTAATGCAATAATCACAGCTAAATAATCCCTGACAGATGGCCACCGAACCTCTGTATGAAAACCTGCAATGAAGGAGAGTCCACCACCTTATAATTTTACTATTTATACGTGACACAACTTACTGGGTTGTCCCAGCCACTCTGGGCAGCTTCCAACATATATGCAAACATAATAAAACATTAAATGTTTAAAAACCTTCCCTATACAGCATTGCCATCAGACAGCTCGGGGGTCAGATAACTCTATAGCCTCCAACATTTCTCAAATGAAAACAGGGACATCCTAAGGAAAAGTGGGACATTCCGGTGTCAAACAGAAACGGGGATGGCTTCTCTAAATCAGAGGTGTCCCTGGAAAATAGGGACACTTGGAGGGTCTGCCTTTCTAGGGAATTATGAAGTGCACTCCCCTGCCAAAGGAATGAACAGGACAGAAAGTTTATTGTCAAGCTGACCCTTACAATCATTTCTATAGCACAGCTGTCTCGTGTATAGGCAGCTATTCCCCAGTCTGTGCTCTATGGAGCAGTTGCAACAATTGGGGGGCACTCTCCCTCCACTCATTTATTTACCTCCCCCCCCCATGGGCTATACACACACAGCTGGAGGCTTTGCCTGGATGGAAGCTGCCTCTGCTCTTCCCACTTCAGTCCTCGCCTGGTTCTGGGAGACAGTGGTGCAAGAAAGGGTGGAGGAACACCTGGTCCTTCACTTGCCTGGCCTGCCTATTCCTCCTCTTTTTCCAACCCATCCTGTGCTCCACCCTCCAGCTCTGGAGCTTCTCCTGCCTCTGACTCTTGCCTCCTGCCTGGTACAGGCTCCCTCTCCCAAGTCAGACTCCATCCCCGCTTCTCCGCTTCCCCTGGAGCACACTCATCGGCGTCCTGCCAGCCAGTGTCCTGACAGGAGTCCATTCCACTGTCAAACAGCTCTTACTGTCAGAAGGTTCTTCCTAATGTTTAGTCAGAATCTCCTTTGTTGTCATTTGTAACTATTGGCTTGGGTCCTACCCTCTAGACTAGAGCAGCAGAAAACAAGCTTCCTCCATCTTCCATGTGGATATTTGAATATAATGACCCTTGCCCACTACAGCCATACCTCGGGTTACAGGCACTTCGGGCTGCATTTTTTTGGGTTGTGGACCGCCAAAACCCAGAATTACTGGAACGGGTTACTTCCGGGTTTCGACAGTCGCACATGCGCAGAAGCACTGAATCGCAACCCACGTGTGCGCAGACATGGGTAGCAAACACTGCAGGTTGTGAACGTGCATCCTGCACGGATCATGTTCACAACCCGAGCATCCACTGTATTTAGATAATGATCATTCAGTGAACCAGTTATAAATTTCTATGTTTCAGCAATATGTGTAGTGTTGAAATAAAGCTGTGGAGGGGCATTTGTTTGGTTTTTGCTCTTGGTCTTGCAAGTTGAAATGGCAGGCATTACAGTTAATGTAGCAACCTCTTCCCCGCAGAGAACCTCTCTGCGAAGAAATGTCACCAACTATATATACAAAGTCCTCTCCCTGCTGCCCGCCTGGTAGGAAGCCCCATGTACAAGACACTTTCAATACATCCCAGCTAGGATCAGCAGGAGAAGCCAGAAGCCTTGACATTAACACTCTTGCACTTCAAAAGAATGCATGTGTTTGATGAGAGCAACAAGGCTTCTTATTACAGCTGTCTAATCAAACTTGCTATTGTGCAATTATATTCAAAGATCAAACAGCACTTAAAACTACTTGCAATAATGATACCAAAAAAAAGGCTGGCATTTTTTTTTCTAAAACGAATCGCTTACATCGTGTGTGCACATGTAACATCACATCTTTGTTTATGATCCTATGACTAAGACAGCATCCATCAGCAGCTCCCCAGAAAATAATTAACTTCTTTCAAGCAATGGGACAGAAAATACCCTTGCCTCACACGTCACCAGCCTCCTTTCTCTTAGAGTCCCCTATGCAATAAAAGTGTTGTATGCAACTAAGCTTTACTCAGAGCAGACCTACTAATATCAGCCCAAATCAGACCATTGGTCCATCTAGCTGAATACAGTCATACCTCGGGTTACAGATGCTTCAGGTTGCATTTTTTTTTGGGTTACAGACGTGCCAAAACTCGGAAGTACCGGAATGGATTACTTCTAGGTTTTGGCGGTCGCGCATGTGCAACAGTGCTAAATCGCGCTTTGTGCATGCGCAGAAGTGCCAAATCGCAACCCGCGCATGCGTACACGTGGCGCTGCGGGTTGCAAATGCTGCAGGTTGCGAACATGCTTCCCGCACGGATAACGTTCTCAACCCAAGCGTCCACTGTACTGTCAACACTGACTAGCAACAACTCTGGAGTTTCAGGCTGAGACATTCCCAGTCCTACTTGGGGATACCTGGGATTGAAGCTGGGGTCTTCTGCACATAAAGCAGATGCCCCTCCCCCAAGGTAGGATCCTAACTAATGGGTTCAAATCGCAAGAGGGAAGAGATTGAGACTAAATAGGAAGAACTCCCTGGTGGTGCTTCAAAAGCCCTACTTGGAGATGGCAGAGATTGAACTTGAGATCTTCTGCATGCAAAGCAGATGCTCTAACCATAGAGCAAGTGTCCTTCCCAAGTCAGTCATGCCCATCAATTTTAATGAGTCTACTGATGCAGGTCAAACTTTGAATAAAACCTTAAGCTATGAAGACACACAACCTACCATAATATTTAGGAGGGTATCCCAACAGATCCCATTACTCATGATTTTTCCACAAGGTAGAGCAGCTGCCATATTTTTCTGTCTATAAGACGCCCCCATGTATAAGACTATTTTGGGGGACTCAGATTTAAGTAAATGGGGGGAGATGGCCCCGTATATAAGACACCCTCTAATTTTTGACATTATTTTTTAGGGGGGAAACCTAGTCTTATACATGGGGAAATATGGTATTTTAAGTTTTATGCCACATACATGAAGGCATAGTTCAGAACAGAAAATCAATCTGGAACAACTTAAACATAACCAAGCTGTTCATAGACACAGATCAGAATCCCATTTTACCTATAGGTATATATTTGAAAGAACGGGGAGGGGAACCACCTTGATTATGATCATAATATACTGGGTTGGAGCACTGAAGAGAAACTTATTGGCATTAAGCAGTCTTGAGTTTGAGCCACTGAACATTCAGTTGAAATTTACTAGCTTCAGTTAACTCTGAGAAAGCTCTACTCTGTGTTAAGTCTGGGCTTTAATCCAAAGAAAATAAACCTTAAAATGGCAACCCTAACTGAACTTCCTTGGAAGTAAGTCCACTCAAACTCAATGAGTCTTGCAAAAGGGAATATCCTCAAATAAGAGCACCAAGAACTACATACGGTTTAGGAAAACAATTATTGTAGTAAAGATTCTTGTAGTAATTTACAATGCTCCTTGCACTGTGAGTCTAGGAAATCTTTGGGACCACCCGATCCCTTATTTCCATGCCTGATCACTATGATTTTTGGAGGAATCTCTGATGGTGGTCTACCATGGCTCAGATGGCTGGCTTGTAACTACTAGAAAAGGTGCATTTGAAACTCCTTCCCAACTGAGATTAAACAGGCACACACACACCTTGGTGAACGTCAGGCACATGGCAAATACTTTCTTGTTCTAGCAGGCATTTTAAGGAAGTGTTTGGTTTTCCTATAATTTTTGATTATTTAATTGTCCCCATTTGTGGACAATTCTGTGGACTGTATCCATGTACGCTGCTTAGAAATGTGAATAACTAAGCAGCATAGAAATGTCTTAAATAAAGGGATGCAGCTCTCCAGATTTTGTAGGACTCCCACCTCCCAACAAAAAAGCATAATTGTTAGCAACAACAGAAACTGTAGTTCAGCAACATCTGAGGGGTCACCAGTTTCCTCCACTCAGCTGTACATGGAAATACATTACCATTGAGAAAGACCTGTTTGGATTAATATGTTTTCCACTCTTAGATGTTTTTATATAAACATGATAAGGTTATTATTGACATTTTTAGAACCACAGAATTGTTGAGTTGGAAGGGACCCCAGGGGTCCAACCCCCTGCAATGCAGGAATCTCAACTAAATCATCCATGACAGATGGCCATCCAACCTCTGCTTAAAAACTTCCAATGAAGGAAAGTCCACTAACTTCCAAGAGAGTTTGCTCCTCTGATAGTTGTCTGAAAGTTATTCCTTGTATTTAGGCAGAATCTCCTTTCTTGTAAACTGAGGTCCTAGCCTCCAGAGCAAGAGAAATCAAGCTTGTTCCCTCTTCCATGTGACAGCCCTTTAGATATTTGAAGAATGCAATCCTGTCTCCTCTCAGTCTCATTTTTACCAGGCTATACATACCCAGTTCCCTCAACCGTTCCTCATAAGACTTGATTTCCAGACCCCTGGTCAACTTGGTTGTCCTCCTCTAAACACATTCTAGCTTATCAATATATTTCATAAACTGTGGTGCCCAGACCTGGATACAGTACTCCAGATGTGGTCTGACCAAGAGGGAATAGAGTGGTAATATTACTTACCTTGATCATGACAATATATGTCTATTGATGCAGCCTAGAATAGCATTAGCTTTTTTTCCGCTGCACCACACTGCTGACTCATGTTAAGCTTTCCTAGATCCTTCTCACATGTACTACTGGCAAGCCTGGTGCCCCCCATCTTAGATTTGGGCAACTGGTTCTTCCTACCTAAGTGTAGGACCTGACATTTGTCCCTATTAAAATTCATTTTGTCAGGTTTTTTCCCAGTTCTCCAACCTGTTAAGATCATATTAAATCCTGATTCTGTCTTCTGCAGCACTGGCATCCCCTTCCAGCCATCTGCAAATCTGATGAGCATCCCCTCCATATATTCATCCAAGTCACTTATAAAGTTGTTGAACAACAATGGGCCCAGGACAGAACCCTGTGGCGCCCCAACTGTCACTTTTTTGCAGGATGATTAGGAACTGTTAGTGAGGACTCTTTGGGTTCGGTCAGTCAACCAGCTACAAATCCACATAAGAGTTACCTTGTCCAGCCCACATATCTCCACAAGAATATCATGGGGGACTTAGCAAAAAAACCTACTGACATCAAGATATGCTATGTTCACAGCACTCCCCTGATCCAAGTAGGCCATTATTAGGTGTTTCTGGTTTAGTGTGCTTACTTTAATTTCATTAAGAATTAAGGTTTGTAACCATTATTCATCCCATCTCAGAGCAGACACACTGAAATGTATGGACATGACTCATTTGTGTACAGTGGACGCTCAGGTTGCGAACGTGATCCGTGTGGGATGCATGTCCACAGCTGTGGACATCCACAACCCTCAGCGTCCGCAACCCTCAGCAGCATATCTGCACATGCGCGGGTTGCAATTTGGCACTTCTGCGCTTACGCGACTGCCGAAACCCGGAAGTAACCCGTTCCAGTACTTCCAGGTTTCGGCAGTCCGTAACCCGAAAAACCGCAACCTGAAGTGTCTGTAACCCGAGGTATGACTGTACTGCTCTGAGTAGAACTTAGCTAGATACAATAGCTTCCTTAACTGAACATGAATGCTAATTTTACTTTGGAGGATTCATGCTTAAGACTGAACCATCTGAACATACGAGTTTAACTGATTAGCCACGATGAATCAATTTACATGTGAATAAAACAATTATTATGAAGAGCCAGGTGTACACTTTATTTAGTTTCAGTGCAATGGCACATGTTACAGCAGAGAAAAGCACAGACCTGTCCATGAGTAAAGGGAGAATACCTCTAAGCCAGTCTGCCATCTATATAAATACTTGGGGATGCAGCCCCTGCTTATGTTGCTTGCCAAACTTACTTAGGACTGCCCCATTCCCCTTGCCAACCCCTCACCCCCCCCCTTTACCCAATCCCCCAAATGATTCAGAGATACCAGTTGGGTATTTCAGCTCAGCAACACGTCTGAGATACTTCTCAGTTTATACCAGTCAATAACTGTAAAAGTACAAGGAGGAAAATGGACACCCACTCCTTATTATACCATATCCAGAAGCTCAAAATAGGGCACAACTAGATGTTTTATAACTGAAGAGCAAATCATCATCTTTCCAAAATATCCAGTGTATTGATCATTTTTATTCAGTATTCTGCTACTTCGTGACTCCTACCCCTTTGCATTCTTCTTGGTCTCAAAGGCAAAGTGAACCTCCTTTTGTTCACATATTGTCCGATCTAATCCACCTCTAAAACATTTCCTGCTTTTAAAACTGTTCTGTAGTTTTCAGAAGACGATTTGGCATTAAAAAGAAGAAGAAAGAAATGAAAAGGATTGCCTTTCAGAGTTAAGATCTGCCAACCATCTATTATTTTTTAAGTGTGTTCATAAACTTGGGCTAGACAAAGGCTTACCCAAATTCACCTCCACAACAGCTCCTCTGTAAGTCTTCAAATATAGCTTTACTATAGAATCTTAATAGCATCATACTCTCTTCTTCACCTTGCTGATGAAAATAATAAGCATCAAAGCAACTCACTCTCAGCATAATTTCTACAAATTGTGGAGACGGGGGAGAGAGAGCGGGGAGAGGGGGAGATCACTTACCCTGTAAGGACGACAACAAAATCCATCACATTCCAGCCGTTTCGGAGATAAGAGCCTTTGTGGAAAGCAAAACCCAGCGCGATGATCTTAATGCCAGCTTCAAAGCAAAATATTCCAATAAAATATGGCTCAGTGTCATCCTAAAAAGAAGAGGAGGGAAGGGGAAGAACAGCAATGTCAGGCAAAGAGCTACAGTTCTACAGGTGCTGGGATAGTCAATTCACGTTTTATTTCTTGCTATCAAGAGTTCACAGTTTGGTTTGGTTTTTCTACACTGTACAGACTGTAAACTTCACCCTCAGCCATCCTACCCTGCATTTCCTCTCCTGTGAGTCACCTCAAACTCATGTTTGTGTTTTAGGTTTAAACTTATGAAATAGTGAAGCAAATGAAGATTGAAAAGAAAGGAGGAGAGTGTGTGATCCTCCAAGCCTATGTTATCATACAGTCATCCAATATCTTCTGCATATAATCTGAGGCCTTTTTATGAGTTGAAACTGGAATCACTACCTCGTGTCCCATTTCCCGAAATCCTTCCTGATTTTCTACTTTCCTCATTGATTTTGCCCCCTTTGCAGAGTGAATCTACACAATCACTCTCCCCGTTTTGAGCCAAAATTGAGGTCAGCTAAGAAGCAAAGAGGGAGTATTGTTAGCAGCTTGACAGGAATAAAGCAGGTGGATCTTACTGCACTGCAGCTTCCATCAGAGCAGAAGCCAACACAGCCAATGGTCAGGGATGCTGGGAGTTGACATCTGGCAACATCTGGAGTGCCACAGCCTCCTCACCCCTGTTCAAAGAAGCAGAATTCCCCACCGCATGAAAGGATCCCCTCCTAAGGGGAGTTGCTTCTTAGAGTAGGGGTGGAAAACTTTGTTCGCTCTAGGTATTGTTGGACTCCAACTCACATCAGCCCCGGCCAGCATGGCCAGAACTCAGAAATGTTGGGAGTTGTCACCAGTATCCCCCCCCCACAAGAAAAATAGGTGCCAGAACTCACGATGAAGTTGTTGCAGAAAGTTGCAGGGCAACTCGGAGCAGCTCTGAACAGATACCTGTTTGACAATAGCCATGTTCACCACCTGTGAAGGTGCAAAGAACCTGTCTCCCTAGATGTGCCCCCCTCCTTCATTTTCCACCACTGCTTGTAACACCATCAAAAAAAAGTAATGAGACTCATTTGGCACTACTTGTTTTTGAAGAAACCATGCCAGGTCTTAGTAATCACAACATCCTTTTCTAAGTGCTCACAAATCAACCATTCAATTGTTTGTTCTAGGGTCTTTCTTGGTATCAGTTTCAAGCTGACCAGTTAGTAGTTACCTAGGTCTTCTTTTCCCTCTTTTTTGAAAAGTTGGATACAACTTTTGCCCACCTCCAGACTGTAGGGATCTCACCTGTTTCCAGGAATTCTCAGTTTATAGATGCTGAAATTACTTATGCAAGCTCCTTTAGTACCTCATCAGACCCTGAAGATCTGAATTCATTTAAAGTAGCTAGATGTTCCCTTACCCCCCCCCCTCCTTTCCTATCTGGGGCTGCAGCTTCCTTCTTACATTGTTTATTCCCTTATCACCAGCTTGGGCACCACTTTCCTTTTGGGTGAAGACGGAGGCAAAGTACCGTAGGTATTGATCATTTCTGCCTTCTCTCTATCACCCAATAGCATTTCTCCGTCTTTTCCAATCAGAGAACTTTGCTTTCCATGGAGGCGCAGGTTGCAGCCACACCAAAGGTGGCATTTTTCTATCTCCGCTGTATTAAGCAGTTGGTCCCTTACCTTTCTCACCCTGATCTGGCCACAGTGATCCATGAGACAATCACCTCCAGGCTTGATTATTGTAACTCACTCTACACGGGGCTGCCCTTGAAGCTGACCCAGAAACTCCAACGGGTGCAGAATGTCGTGGCGAGGCTCCTTACAGGGCCCTTGCCATGAGATCACATTCATCCAGTGCTTTTCCAGCTGCACTGGCTCCCAGTGGAGTACAGGGTCAGGTTTAAGGTGCTGGTTTTGACCTTTAAAGCCCTATGCAGCCTAGGGCCCACGTACCTATGGGACCACCTCTCCTGGTATGCCCCATGGAGGACCTTAAGATACACAAAGGACAACATTTTGGAGGTCCCAGGTCGCAAGGTGGATAGATTGGTCTCAACTAGGGCCAGGGCCTTTTCAGTACTGGCCCCAACTTGGTTGAACACTGTCAAAAGAGACTAGGGCCCTGTGGGACTTGACATCTTTCCGCAGGGCCTGCACGACAGAGCTGTTCCGCCTGGCCTTTGGTTTGGACTCAGTCTGACCCTTATGTTTCCCTCCCCTTATGGTTTTGATCTATGGGCTACTTTTAAAATGAGCCTGCATTTTAAATTGCATTTTAACCTGTATTTTAAAGTGGTTGTTTTTGTTTGTTCGTTTTTCCTATTATCTTTTTACTGTAATTTTACTGGTGTTAGCCGCCCTGAGCCCGGCTCTGGCCAGGGAGAGCGGGGTATAAATAAAATTTATTATTATTATTATTATTATTATTATTATTATTATTATTATTATTCATTCTTCCTCCTCTTTCTAACACAGCCAAAGAAACCTTTTATTATCATTATTAATGTAAATTGTAAGCCTGAACTCATTCTGAGCATTGGCCTGTCTGACCTTCTCTCTGAGACTGTTGGTTACTCATGTATACGCTTCTTTCGTGATTTCCCCGTTCTTTCATTTCTTATTCATGGCCTTGTTAAATCTAAGCTCATCTGTAAGCTCCTTATGCAGCTACCCTGGTTTCTTTAGATGCCTCCCAATTTCTTTCTTGTTGGAATTGTCTGCACCTGTGTCTTCCATCTTTCACCTTTAAGAAACCCCCATTAATCTTTGAAGTATTTCTGACCATGTGATCTCACCCACTAGTTCCTTAAGCTTTTTGAAATCAGCCTTCTAAAGGTCCAGAATGCATGTCTGCAGTGCCAGATTAAACCCTGTGGAGGCCCGTAGGCAGTCCAAGGTGAGGGCATGGAATCAACCTTGCAACTCCAGTAATACATGGATCCTGGCAATCTCGCATCCGCATGTCGTGTTCCTCCAGAGGTTCGTCTCCTGCGTGGGGAGATCTTCCACCTCCCTATGTGCATCACTGCTCCAGGACAGTCCACTCTGCTCTATCAAGGAATTCCTCCTCTTGGCCAGTAGCTCAGAGTGTGGTTAGTGAGCGCAAGTTGCTGTGCCTTTTCGTTCAGCAACCGAGTGTAGTTTTGCACCTTCTCGGGCAAGACTTGTGACAAACATGGCATAAGTGTTGCTGGTCACTGCAGCAGCTCCCTCACCACCCATGTCTCTTGGTCATTTGTACCCCGTGAGGCAGCACTTGAGACTTTCCCCTCAAACCACCCTCACAAATGCCCCTGTTTACAAGTCCTGATTATGAGCTCCCGGAGGCTGCAATCAATCTTACATAATCATAATATCATACAATCATGATACAATACCATACAATCATAATATAAAATCATAATATCACATAACTGTGACATCATAATATCATACAATCGTAATATATCATACTATCATACAGGATAAAAACAAGTGTGGGGTATTGTTGTTTTGTTTATTATGCTATGTATTTTCTGTTTTTATATTGTGAACTGCCCTGTGATGCTCTGAAGAAGGGCAATAAGAAATACTGGGTTATATTTAGTATTTTTTCTACCCATTTATTAATGGCCATGGCTAAGCTCATAAACTTGAGTAGGTCTACTCCATGTAAAAACAGCAAACAAAGAAGACCTAAAGTGCTAATCCAAAATTATATGACAAAAGAGCAATATCTACCCATCTCACTTAAGGATGAACAACTCAGAATTTAGAGTCGAACAGAGAGTCTTCCAGAGCCTTAAAGACTAACAGATTTATTATGGCATAAGCTTTCCTGTAGTCCACAAAAGCTGATGTCACAATATATTTGTCAGTCTTTATGGTGCCACTTCTTTTGCTACAAGACACAAACACAGTTATCCCGCCCTGCCCCCCCCCAACAAAAACAAAAGTCTCATTGGAGGTGTTCTTTCAGCAAAGCAATGCAGCCTAGAATCTCATTAGCATCCCTCACAACCTAATCCCAGAGCAGGCTACCCGGGCCCCTAAAAAGACCATCCCAAAAGGCTTAGGTGTGCCATGCGAAAGAAAAGACTTCCTCTTTTCAACAGAGGTTAATATGACTGGCTCATGCCTCGCTGCTTTTAAAGAGCCTGTGGTTAGGATACAGAACAAGGCCCATTAGCCGAGTGAAAAGGCTGTCATGTTAAATAAGGGAGAAAGCTGCTATGCCCTGCCTCCATGTCAGAACCAACAAGCAGCACATCCTGGGTAAATGAGAAGCCTTCTGCATGGATTAGTTACAATGAGGACCATGTGCTCCAATCTTTTCTCTGGTCTAGAGGGGATGGGCAGCATGTGCAAGCAAGCAGGATGCCACTGGGAGTAGGGATGGAGGAGAAATTTTGATACTGTTTGCATTTTAAAGAGGAAGGAATCAATTCCCATTTTGTGAACCAATACACAAAGCAAAGTATAGCTACCCTTTGAAATCTACAGTTTTGTGGTTTTGGTTGTGCATATCTTCCAAGCAAAGAACATGGGCCAAAATTAAGAGAAAGCATGCATATCATTTTAGGGAAAACTCTTTTTTTGGGGGGGGGAATGTGTATATTAGTCAAAACCACAGATGAAAATTAGGAAGAAATTGACTCTAAAAGGCTTGTAAGTTTTCATTAAGATCCCCACCTGCCCTGCCACCCCCACCCCCACCCAACAAGTGCAAGACGCTACAGAAGTGTGAGGAACTGGATTTCAAGATTGGGAGTGGGGATGAGAAAACAACTTTGGCAAATTAATCCCTTCCTGGGAGATGATTCTAGCAAGAGTTACTGCAGGACAAGGGTGAATGGAACCATCAATCAACAGGGCAGCATCAGAACTGGACCAAAAGAGGAAGAGGAAGAGGAAAACCCAAATTGAAAATTACTTCCCCTCCATGAATTTGAATACCATACAAAAATGCATCCATACTGCAGAAAATTGCGTGTGAAACATGGATATTAGTCAAAACTGTGTGTAAAGCATGGATATTAGTCAAAATTGCACACAATAGTGTACTCGTTAGGAGAAGGTTGAACTAAAATGCTGACAAATAAGAACTTTTCAAAATTTGAGAATGTGGAGAACTGAACTTAAGGTTTGGAAGGAGTGGAACAGAGAAACCAAAAAAAAATGACAGCTCCTTCTATCCCTAATGCCACCATATACCAGATGGCAGAATTCTTAAGCACACCTGAAAATATGTTGTGCTTCAAGAGGCAGTTTTGGTCTTACTTCAAATCAAAAGTCATAAGAAAAGGGTCATTTCCTCACACAACCCCCGTCTTTAAACCTTTATCAATAAAGGTTTTGCAGAAGTTGCTACTGAACAACTGTTTTGGTCTCACCCGGTAGTGTAGCTAGCCAGGAGTGGTCCACACCAGGCCAGTGGGGGGGGGGCAGGTCATAGGGTGCCATGGGGGGGTCTGTACTGTGACACAGTGGCTGCTGTGCATTGGGGGTTTGGATTCTGGGTGGCAGGGGAGCTTGAGGGATCACAGCAGTTGCTTAGTGTTTGGGGCGCCGCAGGCGGTTGCTACACCTCTGGTCTCACCTGGGTACAAATTGGCACTTTCAAATCCTGGTATACTTACTAATGACCTGACTAAGCTATTCAAACAAGATATAATGACACAGGCATCCTGAGATATTATTTCCTCCAAGCTTAAGGTGGAAGAGAAAATAGCACACAAAATATGACAAAAGGGAGGAATTTAAAGCTCCTTATCTGTGGAAAACTAGTCTCAGAGCAGCTGGCCATTATTAAAATAAGAAAAAAATATCAACAGGTATCTATCCATAATACACAGTGCACATAGCTGAAACATTCAGCATTTAAACAATTCAACAGTCATTGAATTGTTTAAACATTGAGCATCTAAGGCAGGTATGGCCAAACTTGGCCCTCCAGCTGTTTTGGGACTACAATTCCCATCATTCCTAACCCCTGGTCCTGTTAGCTAGGGATGATGGGAGTTGTAGTCGCAAAACAGCTGGAGGGCCAAGTTTGGCCATGCCTGATCTAAGGCCATAACACTGTATTTGCTTACTCAAGTGTAAACACCATTAACCTCAACAGGTTGTACCCAACTAAGGTCAATTCAGAGTTTACCCTTTGAAGTTAATGGGTAGTACCCAATGTTAGTTCTACTCAAAGTATATTCAGTGAAATTAAAGGGAATAAATAGCTTAGACCCATCGATTTCAGTGTCTACCCTTCTCAGAGTAGAATTTAGCTGAATACAATCCAAGGCACCTAACTTAGTCTTGTGCATCAATTTCTACAGCTCTACTCCAAGTAGGACTAGCATTGCCTATAGTGGGGCTTTGTTGTTGTTGTTCAGTCGTTTAGTTGTGTCCGACTCTTCGTGACCCCATGGACCAGAGCACGGCAGACACTTCTGTCTTCCACTGTCTCCCGAAGTTTGGAGACAGTAAGTGGGGCTTACTTTTGAATAAACACGGAAGAGTGAACTGTAAGCTGTGTATATTATGGTTAGATAATTTTGTCTTTGTTTCTAAGTATTATACTGATGATTGGCTATTGGATTTGGTTTTTACAGCACGTTTATTTTAAGAACATAAGAAGAGTGTGCTGGATCAGGCCAATGGCCCATCTAGTCCAGAATCCTGTTTTCACAATGGCCAAATGGATAATACCTGTACGAAACTGACAAGAAGGACACAGGAATAAGCACACTCTCCCCGCCTGTGGTTTCCAGCAACTGATAGTCAGAGGCATATTGCCTCAGTGAAGCCAGAGTATAGCCATCATGACAGGAAGCCCCTGATAACCTTCCCCCTCATGAATTTGTCTCGTGCTCTTGTAAAGGGACACAGGTGGCACTGTGGTCTAAACCACAGAGTCTAGGGCTTGCCGATCAGAAGGTCAGCGGTTCAAATCCCCGCAACAGGGTGAGCTCCCATTGTTCAGTCCCAGCTCCTGCCAACCTAGCAGTTCGAAAGCATGTTAAAGTGCAAGTAGATAAATAGGTACCGCTCCGGCGGGAAGGTAAACGACATTTCCACACGCTTCTCTGGTTCGCCAGAAGCGGCTTAGTCATGCTGGCCACATGACCCAGAAGCTGTCTGGGGACAAATGTCGGCTCCCTCGGCCAGTAAAGTGAGATGAGCACCACAACCCCAGAGTCATCCGTGACTGGACTTAACCTTGTAAAGTTGTCCAAATTGGTGGCCACCACTGCCTTCTTTTGCTAAAGAGTTTTACTGAAATGTATTGGCAACCATCTCCATCTCCAAAGCTCTCTAGCCTCCTTTTGTGATTGTGATATGCTAATTGAAGTCATTTCCTACTCACTTTCTGTGCCAAATAGTGGATCAACTGGATTTAAGAAGGGCTGGAACCTTCATGGCTCTCCCAGATGACTTACTTGTTGAGCATTCATTCTGATCTGTTGCACAAAGCTTTTTTTTTTTAATGATATGTATTGAAAATTTTTTAGAATTACAAAGGAAAACAAGGTAGAGAAAAAAAGAAAGAAAAAATCAAGAAAAAACAAACCACATCAAACAATACAAATTAATAAAAATCAAAATCAAAAAATAACACAACCCAATCAAAAAACAAAAATATACCCCAAACATTTAAAAACAAATCCAATATTCTCGAATCCTTAACTGTCATTACCTTCTTTCTTTGACCTCCTCCTCCTCCCTTTTTTTGTATCCTAGGTGTTAATTGTCACAGCAAATCCTTTCTATATTTCATAATATTCTGTCATTACATTATCTTAATCTATTTTAATCTTATCTTACTATAAAGAACCTTAAAGCTTGAAACTTAAATCTTTTACCAATTTCTCATAACCATAATATTCTTACATAATTCTTTACATATTTTTACTAAAGCCAAATAATTTCAGTCCAGCATTTTTCTAACATTCATCAATTTTGTAAAACACTTCTAATAGAAAAAAACAAAAAAAAATCCAATCTTCATCCAGCGTCTCTTCCTCCTGGTACCGGGTTTTGTCAGTCCTTTCTATCCCATCAATCTAGCGCATTAACCTGGTAATCTTATATCCAAGGCCCTTAAGTCCCTTCCATGTCCCTTCTGCAGCTCTTCTTCATATTTATAGCTATATTTTCCTTTGTCTCCTGCTCCTTTCACTCGTGGGAACTCCAGCTTAACAATGTTTTTGACCCTTCTCGACAAATCAGCCCCTTTTCCATAGTTCCATACTCCATGTAGTATTTAACCTGTTTCAAAGTCTCTCCAAAATTAAGAGCCCCCACAACCCCAAACATCTCACGGCCCATTACCAGACTTGAAAAGACCAAACATCCCTGCATAGGGGGGGTCTATCCAACCCCCCATTTCCAAGCCAAACCAAACTTTATCTTTCCAAATCTGGCTTTTTCCAAGCTCATTTGTCAAATCCAAAAACTCATGTTCCTGCTGGGCCGCAGCTCCCTCCATCTCTGGCGCCCAAGATTCAGCAACATCCTCTTCCCTCATCTGTTCTGTCAGGGCACACTCCTGATTTGATTCCTGGGTGGGCTCCATATAATTTCCCACTGCCTGTTCAAAATTTCTGATTGCATCAGTCATCAAGTCCGTCTTCTCATGTAGCTGTTCCAATAGGGCACTTGTTTTACAGAGAGCACACAACAGAGCTTCTCAATATATTGTCCTACAAGGTCAGAAGTCTATTCCCACGATCGTAATCTGTAGCAGCTGCAAGCTCCCCGATTCAGAGTTGGTTACAGTTTCACAGGCTCCCTCTAGGGGAAAAACTTCTATTTGTTCTTTTCTTATAAAGGCAGATCTAACAACAAAGTTTCCTTTTTCGGTTATTTTGTCAATATTTGTTCCTTTAAAATGCGAAAGGGAGCAATGGGATCACTATGTTTCTCTTCTTTTAGCTATCTGTCAAAAACGTTTGTCTCTGGTCAATGAGCTTCAAAAAACGTCAGTCCTGACACCCCGCTCCAGGATCAAGACGGTGGAAAATTACTTTGCTTTACACTCACTTCTGCAGGTTTAAACAGTCAAACCCCCCCCCCCACTTCTGCTTCCGAAGGGGGTTCAACTATCTTAAATAGTGAAAGTTAATCCTTTACAAGCGATTTTCTGAACTCTAGTTTGCCATGTCTTTGCTTTAATCTATCTACAAAGAAACAGAAGGCTGACTTCCTGTTTAGACCTTTCCATTTCAGTACCAAGTTGAAATAAACTTTAAAGTCCAATTTTCCTTTCTACTCGCAAGTCCTTATTTAGAGTCCAGTTGTCTGAAAATTAAGTACTCACGGTGATTGTTTTAAAAGCCAAATTGTCCCAGGAAAAAGGCAGCGCTCTCCAGCAACGGCTGTGCGGCTTCACTCCACAGAAGAAGCAGTTGACTCTCAGCACCGCGCCACTTCCCCCTCTTAGCTCCGGAGCCCGTTAGTGGGTTCCTTTGCGGGTTGGGGGGCGCTAAAGTTGCCCACTGAGTCCCATGGTCACAGGCTTCATCCGCATGTGATTTTTGAGAGGGTCCCCACTTCGCCGTAGCGGAAAAGACCCGTTTCCCATGGAGCTGGTCCCTCCAGATCAGAGGGAGTCCGCCATTACCGATGGCGCCACCCCGAAAGTCTGATCTGTTGTGATTGTGATATGCTAATTGAAGTCATTTCCTACTCACTTTCTGTGCCAAATAGTGGATCAACTGGATTTAAGAAAGGCTGGAACCTTCATGGCTCTCCCAGATGACTTACTTGTTGAGCATTCATTCTGATCTGTTGCACAAAGCTCACACGAAGGTTAGATTATATCTGGCCTTTACTGAGCACTCATTCTGATTTGTTAACAGGGTCATTATGTGACAACAAGCATTCATCCCTATTTGCTCAGGCAGTGTTTAAAATGCCTTCATCCCAAGACTTTCATTGCAGATCCTTTTTTCTTAGTGTTTCCCCCCCTTTTTGTGCTAGTGCAGCCAGAGTGCTTTACTTTAATGGTACAAATTAGGAGCTTCAATGATGCTCTTGAATCCATCTCACAAAATAATGACATGTTGGATACAATTACTATTGTTCTTTTTGCTATACCGTAAGTTTTCATCTGCTCTTTGTTTTGTTGCATGTTATGTGCATTTGTTCCAAATATATCATATTTATATGCTTGAATTATTTTCACACTTTCATATACTGCCCTGGAAGCTTCTGATGAAAGGTGATTGAGATACGCATTTAATTACCATCATGATTTTATGTTCTCATTACTTCAGACAGGCAAATAAGATGGCAAATCAAGGCTTTCAATATGGTTTTTCACATCCAAAATATTGTAAGATTGACAATATTCTATATCCAATACATATGCAACAGTTCTTCCAGGCTTTCTCTGATGCATAATCCAGCCCTGTTGCTCCGTTAATCTGACCTACTGATTTGTGACAAATTTGGGATTTCTTTCATGAATGTTATTCACAAGCCACTCTAATTATGCTGTGAACCACCCTGAGGTCTTCAGATGAAGGGCCTTATACAAATTTTATAAATAACAATACTAATAATAATTTTAATGTTGATTTCACATTAACCACCATGATATTTTTTTTTCTTATTGTTGGCAGGGTAGGATTTTTTACAAATAACAAAAAAAAGCTTGTAAAGGAGGGCTTATATAGTTATCAGTTTACTATTAAAAACTAATAATTGTTTTAATAACAACATGCTTCTTTCTAATGATTATTAATCATAAGAAATTTTTCACCACAATTCAGGGAACTAAGTTAAGGCAGCCATAGTAATATGTCTCAAACCAAAAAATAACCAGTCTAGCAGTCACATTTTAAGACGCTTGTAGATTTCTATATTTCTTGCCTCTATATTTTGTATGATTGTGTATTTTAAATGCTAGGTATTTTATTTCATTCTTTTTTTCCTTTTTAACTTTTTTTTTATTGCACTGTGATTTTAAATTGTTAGTAACTTCCCTAAGTGGCAGCAGATGGGTGAGAAAGACATCTTTATATAAAATTAATAAATTCATAAAGAAGACAGATGACTGGCTAAACATACATCCTCAATTAATTTGGCAACACTTCAAAAAATGTAAAGAGTTGCATCCAACTATGTTTTACCGAGAGTAGACCCAATGAAATTAATTCACCTAAGTTAGTCGTGTCCAATATTTTAATGGCTCTACTTTGAGTAAGATTAACTTTGAATACAACCCATGCACACACACACACACACACACACACACACACACCCCTGTACTTGGAAAAGGCATATTTTCTTAACTCTCACACACAAGGAAGAATGCCTTTTCTAAGATCACGGGAAGTAGATGCCTCTTCTGAGATGTTACCTACTACAAGATATCTTCATGCCCACTATCTAAAAGTATGATATTCCACTTCAAAACATTGTTCTAATGATATATGCATTTATACAAATATAATTAACAAACTGATGTAAAAATCATATACTCAGTTAAGGGTTTTGGATATTTTTTTTTAAAGCCCTAGATTTCACCTCCAAGAGACAAACTTATGGAACCACATGGTTTTAAATTGCATGCTAGGCAAGTGAATCAGTTTACTTTTAAAGAAGTGGTCCATGTGCGGACCTCCAGATCAGTATCTATATGTGAAGGAGCCCTTGTATGGGCCTCAGAACACAGCAATGTAGGAAATTACCTCATTTTGAATTAGGCGATTGGTCCATCTAGCTCAGTATTGTCTATACTGGTTGACAGCAACTCCCCAGGGTTCCTGGCAGGACTTATTTCCCAGTCCTACTTGGAGATGCCAGAGATTGATACTGGGGCCTTCTGCATTCAGAGCAGATGCTCTATCCATGAGCTAAGGCCCTTTCTCAATTGAAACACATTGGGAATTTTGGCCACCTGGTCTACCCTGGTCTACCCATTGTGACCAATGAGCTGTAGACCAAGGCTCCAATAGGGCCTTTTGTAACTGTCCATCCAGGTGTAACTGGTCTACAGACCTAGTCTACCCGTAGGAAAAAAGGTAAGGTAAAGTGCAAATAGATAAATAGGTACCACTGTGGCAGGAAGGTAAACAGCATTTCCATGCACTCTGGCACTTGTCACAGTCCTCTGGGTACCAGAAGCAGTTTAGTCCTGCTGGCCACATGACCCGGAAAGCTGTCTGTGGACAAACGCCGGCTCTCTCAGCCTGAAGCAAGATGACCCCATAGTTGCCTTTGACAGGACTTAACCATCCAGAGGTCCTTTACCTTTTACCCATGGGAAGAGTGGGCCCTCACCTATGGCAGTCTGGATACACTCTCGCATAAAGAGAACTTCCACCCATTTACAATAATAGATGAAATCCAGGAACTGTTATCTTAACTGACTTGTGGAATATGGAATGAACCATCTAAAAACAGGCAAAAGGAATTGCCTAAAACCCTCAGCTTTTTACTTCATTCCCCAATGTTCTTTTTTTAGGTTTAACATGTTTCAAAGGAGGGAGGTTTCAAGGTTTCATCTCCCTGTGCTAGGAGCAGCCATACCCACTTAGGTTGAGCATCGGAAACATTCCAAAGCATCCTTTAAAAAAAACAAGGAAAATGTCTACCCCTGGCTGCCTGTTTCTCTCCACCACCCCCTCCCTGCCAGCTGATAAAGAATGAAGAGATTATCCCAAAAATCATTCTGCTTTGCATTTGAAATATTATAATTGCCTCATTACCATAAAGCCTGCTGGTAAGTTATTTTCTTTGTGAGTGGGCTGCTCCCAGTGTTGTTTTCTCTTAAAGGGAATATGGTAAATCCATCAAATTTCATCTTCAGAAGAAGACCCCCCCCTCCTCCCTTCTTCTCTCCTTCACATGAGCAGTTCAAAACTATCAAATGCCTCTATGTGACCCTTTTTGAGAAAACAGAATTGGTGCTTCCTTCAAACATAGACCCACCCCTCCCTGGACCAGGGGCAGAGGAAGGGGGTGAGGTGGGTGAAAGCCACCCCGGGTGTCACCACTGAGGGGGTGACAAAATGCCAGGTGGCACTCACCGCGGGGCCTGCCGTGCGCCTGAGCCACACATCTCTCCTGGGAGAGACACGGTGGCTTAGGTGTACATAGGCTCCCTGCTGACCAAACGGTCCACCTGCTGCCTCTCCCCCAGCTGTAAGGCGGCTGAGTAAGAGGATGCAGGCAGACTCCAGAGACCCTATAGTGCACCTCGCCCCTATGGGCAACTCGCCCTGCTCCTAGGTGCACCACCCCAGGCGCCTAAGCGGCTTCCACTACCACTGCTCTGGACCACACCACTTGCATCAGCCTCAGCCAGCCAGTGGCCTTGGTATAGGGATGAGGGAGAATGACATTCCGTTCACATCTGAGAGTGAACCAATCAAATTCGCATTTTCCAAAACAGTCCAGGAACCAAAACACTGACATCCTTTGAAATTCACATGTCTCTGAACTTCACAATGCAGCTCCCCAACCAACGTTTACCCAAAAACTGACTCCTCCTGCATTCCATCTTAGGACTCTTTCTCCCCAGATGCTTATTCTGATGGCTTCATCACCAGTTAGTTGCTCATCCCCCCACTGTACTTTGCTTACTCTCTGTAGACTAATAAAGAGTTAGAACATCAGAAGAGCTCTGCTGGATCAGTCAAAATGGCCATCTAGTCCAGTATCCTGTTTTCCCAGATGTCCCATTGGGAAACGAGCAAACAGGTCAACAGTGCTCTCCCAACTGCAGTTCACAGCAACTAATATTCAGAAGTGTATGTCTCCAGCAGTGGATGTAGAGGTAGAACATAGCCTTATCCTTCATTACATAAGGCTATCCATTGGATAAGGCTTTCAGCATTGACCTGGTTAAGAAATAAGAAGAGCCAAAGGGGGACCCATCTAGTCCAGCATCCTGTTGTCACAGGGGCCAGCCAGATTTCTCTGGGAAGCCCATAAGCAGGACCGGAGCACAACACCATGTGTGATTCACAGCAATTGGCTTTCAGAGGCATACTGCATCCGATGGTGATGGCAGAACATAGCCATCTGATAACAGTATCCCCTGTGAATCAAAACACCATCTCATCAGGAGGTCCTCTCTGCACATTGGTGCCAATTCCCTGGGGCCCTGGGTGCCCAAACACCCACAAAAAATCCCATGAAGGGGCAAGGCACCCACAAATTTTGGTGCCAGGGCCTTGTACACTGCATGGCACCCAAGACCCTGGGCACCCACAGTCGTAGGGCCAAGTTGGCACTCCTGATTCTGCATGATGCTGGACTTTGAGTGCAGCAGGCACCGATCCTTTGGAACTGCCTCCCACTGCACATCAGGCATGGTGTCTTTTGAAGACCTTCATTTTTTTCAATGAGCCATTTAAGTGGAGATTTTTATCTGCATGTATAGAGGACTGGGAAATTATTGGTTTTTTATTGCTTTAAATCCTTTTTATATATGGGATTGTTCTTGCTATGTAGATAAATAATAATAATAATAATTCTTATGGCTGAAGCCTTTACTGACAGACAGATGCCAACAACAGACACAGATTTTACAGGAAGTGCTTCATAAATGGAATCAGATAAATACAATTAAGTAAGAGGGTAAGAATGACAACATTGCCCTCCCCCACCAAATAAATGGTACTCACCAGCCTCTCTGACATGGGCGTCTTGTCGTCAACAGGTAAGTGTTGCTCCAAGGCCAAGACGATGCAATTAGCAATGATTGTAGCCAAGATCATATATTCAAAAGGAGTGGAAGCAAGAGTTAAAGAAAAAAACTGGTCAACAGAAGTATGCAAGAGAAAATCAGCAATAAACTGGACTCATGTGTATGTGTTTCCAATGCTTTCAAATGCCATTTTCATAGAGTTGTAAAACTGGAAGGGACCCCAAGGGTCATCTAGTCCAACCCCATGCAAATGCAGGAATCTCAACTAAAGCATTCATGGCAGGTGGCCATCCAACCTCTGCTTAAATACCCCCAAGGAAGGAAAGTCCACCACCTCCCAAGGGAGTCCATTCTGCTGACGAACAGCTTTAAAAGCGTATTTTTCGCTCTATAAGACGCACCAGACCACAAGACGCACCTAGTTTTTGGAGGAGGAAAATAAGAAAAAAAAACTATTCTGAATCTCTGAAGCCAGAACAGCACAGTGAAAGCAGCAATCCCTCTTGCTGTTCTGGCTTCTGGGATACCTGCGCAGCCTGCATTCGCTCCATAAGACGCACACACATTTCCCCTTACTTTTTAGGAGGGAAAAAGTGAGTCTTATAGAGCAAAAAATACGGTAGGTGCTGTTTCTCAACTCATTGGCCTAACCCCGGCACAAACCGTGTAAAGTAGCCTGGCATTATTCTTATCCTCCCTGGGAAAGAGCTGAAGTTAAGAGCAGACAGCTTGTCCAAAAAGGCCACACAAGAAGTTCTGCGCTTTGCTGAAATGTGAACCAGCACATATCAGATCATGTTGTGAATCACTACACAACAACAGCCTTGCCAAGCCAGTATAGAAAGCAAAATCTGTGCTGCCTTGTAGCAAAAGGGCCCGACTAAAAGAAAAGGGGGGGACGACCCATAGAGAATAGATCTTAATTCATTTCCAAGCAAGGATTTATGTCAGAGTAGCCTTGTGCCTTTATAGCGAGCTCCCTCCCTTCTCTGCAGCGTGTGTATCACTGGATCCATGCCCAATTCTAGGCCAAGGCCCAGATGGCAGGGAAGTGTTTCAGCAGCACAGCGAGCTCCCCTGGGTACCAGAGACGGCTTGATTTAAACCTTGCACCAGTCACCGTCGTAGGCACACCAGCACACTAGCACACACCCAGCCCTCCTAGATGCTTGTGCTGGAGCAGACTTGCCCACCCCCAACCAAAACACTCCAAATGAAGCTTGCCTTACAGTCACCATGCATTACTAGAGAGCTTCTGAAGTTCCCAATAAGCTTCTGCACCCCACCCCCACCACCAGTGCAATGAAAGAATCTAGCCTTGCAGAAATGCAACACTTGAATTGCCACAAGGCTTTTCTTTGAGGTACATTTATCCCAAGCTTGGCTGCAGCACAGATGCCTTCCAATTCGCCTCTTCCAGCAATCTGGTGGATTCTGTTTGCCCTGTCAATACTTCCCCTGCATGCACACAGTTTCAACTGGGAAGGGGAACAGCTTGCCATGTTGCTAAGGGCAGGTCTGGTTGCTGTTCTGCGAGCATTATTAGCTATATGATTTCAGATAAAAAGAAAACAACAGGAGACCCCCCTGGGAATGCTGCCATGAAAGCACACTCCTGACACTAGTGCAGATCTGCCAATACATATTTGGACACACACAGAGAGAGGGAGGGAGGGATTACTTAGCAACCTAACCCTAAGCTCAGGATGGGAGAACCTCATTTTTGCTCATTCTGCTACAGACAGTTCCACTACCATGGCCACAACTGCTTACAACATGAAAGGAAGAAAGGCACAGGGAAGGGCCATATAGCTCAATGGGTACAGCATCTGCTTCACATGCAGAAGGTCCCATGTTCTACCCCCAGCATCTCCAGGTACAGCAGGGAGAGCATCCCAGTCTGAAACCCTGGAGAGAGACTGCACTCAGTATAGACAACAATTAGCCAGATGAACTGACAGTCTGACTTGTTCCTAGGATGGGACTCCTCTGGAGTCAGGACAAGTGGAGAGAGAGAGAGGAAATATTCACAGACTGTGGTCCTTTCAGCTCCATAGAAGTCAGACATGGGCACGCCTGATATACAAAATTGAGCGGGCTTCTGAAATAGCAAATAGGGCTATTTACTTGTGCAGAAGGTTCAGATGGTGTAAAAACTGAGATATTTTGCTTGCCATATGTGCTGACATAGCACACATCAGGTTGCATCCAGTGTTTCAACATACTCAGAGCAGATCCATTGAAATTAATGGACATAACTAATTTAGGTCCATTATTTTCAGTGGGTCTGCTCTTAGTAAAATGTAATTGGCTGTGGCACAACGTGTGTGTGTGTGTGTGTGTGTGTACAGAAGCTTTTGCTCTGTCCATATACAATTGTGTACACACACATTTACATAGTAGAAGGCAGGCACACTTGTGTAGCTTTCTTCAGTTAGGGATTTTGGCTTGATGTAAGTTTTACCAAAATGCATCCCAATAACATGTCAACAATTTACAACTCACGATTGGTGACAATATACTGAAACATGCCCAATTCTTTAAAAAAAGAAGAAGATTGATCTAATCCAAATACCAGAATTGGTTTTAAAAGAAATAAGTGGTGATATTCTTAGCTAGAGAGGTGATCACCCTGAAAGTCTTCCACAGCCTAACTATCAGGACAAGAATCTAAGTACTTTGCCAGCACTGCTGAGATTATCCTGACATAGAACACAAATGAAAAGAACAAGCTAAAACTAACAAGAGCATGCAGGAATTCTGAAGAAAGGTACTGCTTCTACAATGCCACAGTGAAATGTGCAAAACTGAAGTAGAGCCACACCACATAATACAAAAACACACACACTCAACAGCTACACCAGTCTTTTCAAGAAAGGCTTTGAACTGCATTGTCCCAAATGCAGATATTGTGTGACACACAGTTTACTCGAAACAGTGGCTTATTAAGAGACATGAACCAACTTCTTTAAATCCTAATAAATGTATGGTATAAAAAACTGACTTATTTTGGGTGGTAACAACTTAAGGCTTTGAAATGAAGGGGAGAGAGGGAAGTTTCATCAGCCTTCTTGATCCAAAAGGAGACAGCAATAAACCAGCACCCCACCTTGAGATTTCTGCCACCCACCCACACCCACACAAACAGCTGGAGAGAGGGATGAAGAAGGAAAGTGAATCAAGTCAGGTGTGGCAACGTTCAGGGAGGTTAACCTGTCGCTTCAGGTGACAGAAAATACTACAGAGACTGAGAGGAGAGCACACTGTGCCACGAACCTCTTAGTGCTCCCTAGGGGACAGGAAGACCCCATCCCAGGTGTCTCAGGGAATCTATACAGACACGCGGCGGGGGGGGGGAGGGCTTGCAGCGAGAAGCCCCTTCCCACTTTTTTTTTTTTAATCATTTATCTAGTCTAAGAAGAGTTTGATGTAAAGTTGGGAGATGGGGGAGAGGAGCCTTGGCTCACCCAGAGGACCAGGCACGCCCAGCCGCGACATGAAACGCGACCCCCGGCCTCCCCAATACAAAAACGCCTGAAAGAACACCTGCAACTGTCCCTGAACCCCATTCCCTCGACTCGCGCAAAAAAATGACACGTGAGCTGTCCAGATTCATCAGAAGGCACCCTCAGCCTACCCTGTGCTCGGGCCACGGGGCGGGAAGAGGAGGACAGTCCCCACGCGTTGCTGAAGTCTCGGACCCCAACCGCCTCCCTCCAAACTCCCCCCCCCCACCGTCCGCCAAGCAAAGGATATGGCCACTCCGTGATCCTCTTGGCATACTTGCGGATCACGTTGTCCTCGCTGAAGATGAAGAGGGAGCGGTTGACAGTGAAGCAGTTCTGCTTGACTGGGATGGGGTTGTAAATTGCCATGGTCCGGGCCCGCTGGGCCTTAGATTGCTTGTACACCTGGGGTCGCTGGCCGGGCTGGCCCGGGGGTCCTTGGCGGCTACTGCCGCGGCCTCCGCCGCCCACCACCGGCCCGCCGCCGCTGCCGCCGCCGCCACCCCCGCCACCACCTCCATAGCGGCTGGGTAGGTCGTCTCCGAAGCGAGCCATAGTGCTCCAAGCGCGTCGCAGCACTCCAAGCTGGCAGCCGAGCCGCGAGGAGGAAGACGCATCCCAGCGCCAGAGGAGGAGGGAGGGAGCGAGGCTCACTGGGTTGCCGCTGCTGCTGCTGCGATCCTGGCGAAGGTTGGCTGGCTGCGGCTGGAGCTTGAAGGCAGCAAAAGGAGGAGGAGGCGGTTAAGCAGCTGCTGCCGCCGCCGCCGCCGCCGCCACGCTGGGGCGAGGCTCGGCGAGAAGGAAGGAGAGGAGGAGGAGGAGAAGGAAAAGGGAGGGAGCCGTCAAGCGATGGAGGTGAGGGCGAGGCTCAGTCCTTGGAGGAAGGGCTCAACTTCCCGCAACGGCCCTTTTCAGGTCTCGCCCGTGGCTGTTCGTAGGAGGCACGAAGGGCTTCCCCTCCCGAGGCTCAGCTTGCCTGATCCGCCGGCGCCCTGGGGTTATTCATTCTCTGTTTCTTTCTTTTTTGCACCGGCAGGGTGAAGGAGGAGAAAATCTTGTGCTTCTGGGGCTCTTCCCTTTTTTGCTGGATAGAGAAAACGGGGATGAGGCAGAGACGGGGCAGCAGCTGCGGCTGCCCCGCTCCTCCTCCTCCTCCAGGGCTTCCTCCGTCCAAGATCTCCAGCCTTGGAGAAAACGAAATGGAAGCGTCAAGAGCAACCGGTTTGTGAACCTCGCCCCTCCACACTCACACACACTCGCACACGCGAGCGCACAAAAAGCCCAGGCAGCTGACTGCCGGTTGGCCAATCACCGGCGCCTACTCCACCCAGCGCTACAAGGATTCCCAGCCAAGCCCCGTATCAATCAGCAGGGAGGGGGAGAGGAGGGGAGACGCCCCTTCCCAAGGGCTTGGTGTCCAGAAAAGGGGCGGATTGGGCGGGCTGGCGGGAGTGGGTTGCTAACGCTTACGAGCAAAGCGCCAGGCTTCTAGGCATTTTCAGCCTAAGCAGAGAAGGTGGTTGATGAGCTCTATTGATCGTAGGAGAGGAGAAAGTGTGGGGCGAGCGAGCGGGGGGGGCTGCGAGCGTATCGGGTTCCTGGCTTGCTTGTTAGACCGGGCGCCAGGGAGGCGTCCCGCCAACGTCGGTGGCGGCGAAGTTCATTGTGCGAGGAAAGAAAGGCAGGCAGCGAGGCGGCCGCGTTCCTCTTGCGCTAGGAGCTGTCCAGGTGCTGAAATCAATGTTGGAGGCGCAAGACAAGAGTGGGATAGCGACTCAGTTTGGGCCAGTGCTGTCTGCGATTTCGATTAGCAACTACTCCCCAGAGTCTCTCAAGATGAGGGTCGCCTTCCCAGTGGAGTCTGGGCTTGAGGGAGAATGGGGCACTGCCCGACCAACCTCAGCCTGCCCTCACCTGCTTTCCTTATTACAACCATCATAGACTGGCTCTGCCTCTCATTGGCTCCCGCTCCACCTTCTGTTGGCCTCCCTGACTGCACACCCACCATTCCCGATAGGCACAGCCACCCTCCCTTCCTCGTCCTGCCTAGGCAAGCTCTGGAGCTATTTCAGTGGTCCACCTGAGACTCTCATCTTAAAAGTCTGCAGGCAACGTTTGTCCTGCACAGAGGAGACCCACTTTAATTAATTGCCATAAGTTAGTTGTACTCAGTGGATCTATTCTGAGTAGGACTAGTGTTGGAGACAACACAATGACAGCCAGATATTGTTGGACTCCAACTCCCATCATCCCCAGCCCATGATGACAATTGGAAGGCACTGAGTGGGCTACCATTGGGCCAAGGGGTTGCCTGGCATGCAACAAGAGACCCACCTTCCACACATGCAAACAGAACAATGTCCTTCTGTTTCAAGCTGCTGAAATAAATTTCCTTTCCTCCTGCTTGGACCACTTTCAGAATTGTGCATAGGGCAAAGACATAAGATACAGTCCAAGTTAGTTAGTTATTTTAGAATGCTTGAATGATGAGTTTTTAAATTAATAGCAACTATATAACTGCAAGTGTATTTGCAGGATTCATGCAAGATTCCCTCCACAAAGCTACAATTCCCAAGAAACTCAGAAAATTATAGCTGTGTGAGAGAGGGAAACTGGGGTCTCCTGGCAACTTTCAGCATCTTTGACAAACTACACTTCCCAGGGTTCTGTGGGGGAAGCAATGACTGCTTACAGTGCTATCATAGTGCAGACGGGCCCCAAGATTTCAATCCTATACATCTGAGAGTGAGCCCCATTGAACTCTGTGGAATTTACTCCCCCCCCCCAAATAATTTTTATTAACAGGCCAATCAAATCACATTAATTCCAAATCACATTAATTCCAAATTACACAGCCAAATTTTTAAATTTTTGTTGGGGGTACCCATGCTTCGAGCTCAGAAAGGGATCCAAACATCTCTCTTGCTGCTGCTTTAATATTCACAGTTCTGTCCAAATAATATTCACAGTTCTAATCAATCTTCTCTTTATTATTTTCCTCATCTTCTTGTTGTTGTCAAATATTCCTTTCTTTGTGACCTCTGGTAGTCTCCACAAGCGGGTAGAAAACAAATGTGGAATTTACTTTTATGTAGGTATGTATAGGACTGTGCTTTCATGTTCCAATCCTTTGTGCACGCAAGTGAGAGTACAGTATGTCCCATTTAACTTGGTGAGGCTTCTGAGTATTCATGGATCAGCTTGCACTGTTGATTGTATATGATTCATTGATTTATGGCTGCAATCCTCACTTACCTGGGAGCAGGCCCCATTGAATTTGACAGGACTTCCTTCTGAGTTGGCATGCATAGACTTGCAGCTTGAGGTTTTGATAATCAGGTGCCAGCCTTAATAAAATGGGAGTTCAAACAGATTACAAATTAAAATATATTAGCTTTCCCAAACTGATAAATTCAGTAGGAAAGGGAAATTAGAGGGAGGCACATTCAGCAGAAAGAACAATGCAGTAAGCAGTGATATGTGCATGACTCTGCAGTTTTTTTGAAAAATAACTTTTTTAAGCTTATGGGGATATTCCTTATGGCACTACTGAAACATACTGATTGCACTCCCTCATTTTTAGATCTATGTTTGTAGAATGCTCACATCAAGAATTGGTGGTGCCCTTTTGTTTCACAGATTGCTACTGCTGGTTCAAGTCCAATGCCAGGTACTGGAAGCATAGGGGCCAACTCCTAGGGGCCATGGGGCTTCGGTCCCCATAATAAAATATTTGAGTGGGCCAGGCCTCCACAAAGTTGATAGGTATTCCCATTCAGATTGTGTGTGTGCACTGTGTCATGAGATGGATTATGTCAGGCAGGGCTTTCCTGGGCCCCCACAATATTTTATTCAAGTTGGCACCTCACATGGGAAGCCTCGGGTTGAGGACCAGGTGTGGCCCTCCAAGTCTCCTCCTCTGGCCCTTAGGTCTCTCCCCTCCAAAACACATTCCCTTCCCAGGCCTCATCTGACCTGTTGTGCTTCACATTCTCCTTGAGGGTTTTTGCCTGACTGGAGTGTGTTCTTGCTTGCTTGCTTGCCTGGATAGAAGGCAGGTAGCTTAGTGCATGAAAACAGTACAAAAATTTGCCTTCATTGCTCAACCTACTTTTGCCTCTACCCCCACCCACCAGTGACGTGTGGCCCTTGGAATGTTCTCTAGAAGAGAATATGGCCCTCGGGATAAAAGGAGCTCCCAGAACTGCCATAGGCAAAGGCAAAAGTCAAAACAATTGAATTGAATTTTACCCTTCCAAAAGGGATATTTTCATCTAATTCTTTGATACTTGGTAATTATGTTTTTGGCTTTCTCCCCCCCCCCCCCCGATTTTAATGATTTCAATTTCTCTGTGTTTGAAGATTTGTTTGTTCTCAATCCATTGTGTTTGCTGCTGGTTCATGTTTTTGTGATTAGTCATTAACCTTTGAGCAAGGAGTATAGCTTTTCAGCATAGACTATTGTCTTTCATGTACATCTATATTTTTTATTATTTTCCTCCTGTGAGAAGGCTGATTGCTAGCTCACTAAATACATTCATTAAGCCAGCATCTAACCCTGGGGCAGCCATTTGTCACCTAACAAGCTGATTCACAGTGCGCTTCAGTAGCTCAGAATGATCTGGCTCAAGCTCTGGAGCCCAAAATGCCACATAACAGCAGCTAGAACAAAATAGAAAGTAAAGTGTTGATCTATTGTTCTTTAATTCCCAAATTACCCCACCTAGCTACAAAACTAAAGATTAAGACACTCGTTAATTTATAGCAAGAGTGAGGAAGCTCACCTGGCACTCAGGTTTCTCCCCAGACCACACCCTTCTTCAGCCATAATTCACAGATTTTTGCCTGGCGTCACAAGTGTTTTTGCCTGGCTGGAATACACCTTCGAACTCTGATGACAACTCTTGCTTGCCTGCAGGAATGATAGAGAGGTGTGTGTAGAACTAGTCTATCCTACAAAGGCAAAATAAGTATTCATTGTCCCATACGGCACTTTCGCCCCTGGCCATGCCCCCCACTGTATGTGGCCCCCTAGAAGGTTGCTCAGAAGTGAATGTGGCCCTTGAAATGAAAAAGGTTCCCCACTCTTGATTCATTAAGGCCAGTATAATGAACTCAGTTGCTCATACTAATACTACACATCATCATCCCTATCCCTCAGGGCCAGCCCACCCATGAGACAAGGTGAGGCGGCCACCTTAAGCAGTAGAATCCACAGGGGTGGCAGATCCAGCCTCCAATGAATGCCAAATTGCCCGCTGCTGCTGCTGCCATGGTGCCAGTGTCAGCTGCAACACCATTCCTTGAGGGCCAGATCTGCTGCCTCCTTGGCAGCCCCTGCTCCCAATACCACCTCTACAGTGACCTCTTGGTGAATAGGAGGCAATGCTGGTCTCGTCCCACCCCATTCCCACATGTTTGTCTTTATTTATTTATTTTCCCCCATGTTTCTGATGTGCGTCGTCACTCCCCTCTCCTTCACTGGTGAGGGGTGTTTGCACCATTTTGTGGTTTGACTCAGGTGCCAAACTGTCTTTGGCTGGCCCTGCCATCCCTTCTATTTCCAATGTTCAGGTTTTGAGTGCCAGTGATTTTGTAGAAATGGCACTGCACATCTTTTTTGTAAACAGCTTTGAGGGTTGTTCTTTTTTTAATCAAGCAGTATAAAAATCTTATGCAATAAATAAATGGGTGAGCACCAACTGGGCAGCCCCCAAAATGTAGCATCAGCAGATTTTGGGGAATACCAGTGTTCAGAGAACTACACAAAATAAATAGGGGGAAAGCCCTAAGCAGTGGGGGGACTATGTCTGCAATGCGCCTGATTTCAACAAAGGGGCAGAGCATATAAAGGTCTCTGAATGCTTTGGGCTAGTGATAATTGGTTCCATTTCTATTCCACTCCTGTATCCAAGACGTTCATGGAGTTCTTATTTTACTTAAGCTAGGCTGAAGAGAGTGACCTGCCTCACGTCACCCAGGTTTCCCCATTCCAAATTCAGCAATGATTCAGGAGCTACTGTCGTCTGGAACTCTAGATATACCACATTTTCGTACACCTTACTTTGCTGACAAGATAGACCCACATTGTGGTTTACAATTCAAATCCAAACAAGGTTACAATGTTATTGAGGATATGCACATAGGTGGGTATGGAGGCTTTCTGGTGCCAGGCAGTTGGTGATGGAGTCCAGGTTCCAGTTGCTCCCTTCAAGAGTGGGAAACCTGTGTCCCTCCAGATGTTGTTGAACTCAAGCTCCCACCACAGCAGCATACAATATGCCCAATGATTAGGGAATCTGGGAGTAGCCATCCAGCAACACCTGGAGAGCCACAGCCTCCTCACCCCTGCTCTAAGAAGGTGAACTCCCTACTGTATGGAAGAGATGAAGGAATGTCTAGAAGATTAATTCCCTCTGGAGAGAGGGGGGATGCTTCTTAGAAGGGGGATGGGGAACCTGGTTCCTTCCAGATACTTTTGGACTCCAACTCCCATCGACCCCAGCCAGCATGGCCAAAACTCAGAAATGATGTGAGTTGTAGTCCAGGAACATCTGGAGGACTATAGGTTCCTCATCCCTATTGTACAGCATTGGCACTGCCAAAATAAAACTAAATGATCCCAAAGCCTGCTGGGTATCAGACTCAATCAACCAAGAAAGAGGGACTTTCAATCAGTTGGCCATTTCCTCTCCCCAGGTCACACAATCAACTGATCCTGCTCCATGTCCTCCTCCCATGTTTCTGTTTGGCTGGAATGTTTCCTTGAACCATGAGAATGTCTCTTGCTTGCCTGGATGGAGATATGTACCGGTACTTATATGGCAATGAGGGGGAATTATGACCCTCTAGATGTTGCTGGACTCCAACTGCCATCAGCCCCAGCCAGCACGGCCAATGGTGTGGGATGATGGGAGTTGCAGCATCTCAGGGTTCCCAACTCACAAGGGAGATCACCTAACCCCTTAGATGCCCAATTGATCACTATGCTCTGTGGGTGAGGCCTCCTGCAGATGTCATCTTATCATGTGGTCAATCCTGCACAAAATAGAAATTGGATGTTTAATGTTATGGCATCTGCTATTTGGAATTCCCTTCCATTAAATATTAGACAAACACTCTGTCTTTTTGGCACTTACTGAAGACCTTCATTTCCAACAAGACTTTTAAGTTGAGATCTTTCACAGTCTGGATTTGTACTGGAATTGTGTGTGTGTGTTAAAAAAATATTTAAAGCAATTACTATATATATAATTATATAGTAATTATATGTATGCTTAAATTATCAAAAGGGGTTAGATATGATAGGAGAAAAAACAATTTGTTTATGGAGGGAGACAAATTGAAATTGCAGAGTTTTGAAAAACTAAAAAATAAAGTGCGAGATTGGCTTCATTATTACCAGATAATGGAGGCATATAATTTGGACAAGAAAATTGACTTCCAGGTGGAAAAATCAAAATTGGAAACAGAACTGTTAGATCCCAAAACCAAGATTTTGTCAAAGATGTATAACTTGCTGTTGAAATGGAATACTCAGGATGAAACGGTGAAATCTGCTATGATTAAATGGGCACAAGATGTTGGACATAACATAATGATGGCTGACTGGGAACAGTTATGGACTACAGGTATGAAATTCACGGCATGTAATGCCTTAAGAGAGAATATTATGAAAATGATATACAGGTGGTACATGACACCAGTCAAGCTTGCAAAAATTTATCATTTGCCCGATAATAAATGTTGGAAATGTAAAGAAACTGAAGGTACATTCTTTCACCTTTGGTGGACGTGCCCAAGGATTAAGACTTTTTGGGAGATGATCTATAATGAAATGAAAAAGGTATTTAAATATACCTTTCTGAAGAAACCAGAGGCCTTTCTCCTGGGCATGGTTGGCCAATTGGTGTTAAAGAAGGATAGAACTTTCTTTATGTATGCTACAACAGCAGCAAGAATACTTATCGCAAAGTATTGGAAGACACAAGATCTACCCACCCTGGAAGAATGGCAGATGAAGGTGATGAACTATATGGAACTGGTGGAAATGACTGGCAGAATCCGAGACCAGGGAGAAGAGTCAGTGGAAGAAGACTGGAAGAAATTTAAAGGCTATTTACAGAAATACTGCAAAATTAATGAATGTTAGAATGATGTCGGAATGAAGTTAAGTGGTTTTAGCAGCAATGTTATAAAGGAGTATGTAAAAATGGATTGTTAATAGGTGAGAATCTAAAGTTATAATATATGAAGATAAAGGATTAAGATAAAAACAAAGAGGGAAAGGATTTGCTGAATTAACTAACTGAACTGGAATACAAAAAAGGGAGGTGTGAGGAGGTCAGGGAAACAAGTAAATGAAAGACAAGACATGGAAATATTGATTTGTTTTTAATTGTTTTTATTTTTCTGTATTTTGTATTTTCTTTTTCCCTTTTTTCTTTTTCTTATTTTTGTAATCTTTTCTGAAACTTTAATAAATATCATTTTTTTAAAAAAACAAACCAATTTGTTTATGGAGTAGTGGAGCAAGCCTTACATGTGTTTAGGTTAATTGGAAGATTTATTACAATAGATGCAGCTATCCTTTTTGTTTCTGGATATCTAAGAACATCAGAAGAGGAGGAGGAGGAGGAGGAGGAGGAGGAGGAGGAGGAGGAGGAGGAGGAGAGTTTGGACTTGATATCCCGCTTTATCACTACCCGAAGGAGTCTCAAAGCGGCTAACAGTCTCCTTTCCCTTCCTCCCCCACAACAAACACTCTGTGAGGTGAGTGGGGCTGAGACACTTCAGAGAAGTGTGACTGGCCCAAGGTCACCCAGCAGCTGCATGTGGATGAGCGGAGACGCGAACCCGGTTCCCCAGATTACGAGTCTACCACTCTTAACCACTACACCACACTGGCTTTCGGAGCCTTTGTGGATCAGGCCAATGGCTCATCCACTCCAGCACCCTGTTCTCACAGTGGTCACCCGGATGTCCCAGTGGGAAGCCTGCAAGCAGGACCTGAGCACAGAAGCCCTCTCCCCACCTGTGATGTCCAGCAACTGGTATTCAGAAGCATTACTGTCTCAGAGGGCCTTGGAGACAGAGCATAGCCATAGAGGCCAGGAGCTATTGACATGCATTTGTCATGCATTTATCCTCCATGCATTTGTCCAGTCTCTTAAGCTATTCACATGCATGATGCCTTAATAAAGACTGGAATAATAATAACAGTAATACTTTTCTTCTTTTGTAACTTGTTGTTTTCTGCCCTGAGCTCGTTTGGGAGGAAAGACAGGACATAAATTTAATAGCTAAACAAACAAACAAAAACAAACAAACGTGATTTCCTATTCTATAAGCAGGTGGTCCAAAAGTCTCTCCCTCTTCGCCTTTCCTGCCTCTGAAGCGCCTGTCTCCACAAGTCCAGAATCTAAATACAAACCCAGAAGGTAAAGTTTCGGAGGCAGAGCCGTAGCAGCGCATTTCACAGCCCTCAGCCCCCTCACCTTGCAGCTGCCACGACAATTTCATTGTCCTCTAGTGCCCTCTATGTCAGCGCGAAGAGCATCAACATGTTCTTCCCCTTTTCCCTCCATTCAGACGCTGGCTCGGCTCACAAAGCAGGCAGCTGCTTGTTCTTCCCCCTCCTTTCCCCTACTCCGGAAGAGCAGCCATGGAGCAGAAAGGAGATGAGGGCTTTCAATGGCTTAATGAGGAGCAGACGAGACCCAGTCACAGGCGAGGCTCATGCTGGAGGCACAGTTCTGGGCTGGCTGGGGAAAGAAAAGCGAAAATCAATGGATCTTGTTCTCTCACCATTGAAGCGATGTGCAAAACAAGTGTCGTTTATCTCATACCTGTATTAACCAGTTGCATATTTAAGGCCCTTGACTTATAATCAAAGAATTATAGAGTTGGACAGTGTGATGGCCTGGGAATCCGATTCAGAGGCTGAACCGGAGGAATCCCAGCCTGCACAGGAGTCCCCGCCTCCAGGGCCGGCTGAACTGGGGCAGGGCCTTGATTCTGAAGCGCCTGCACCTGTGCCGGATCCTCAGGAGCAGGCACCAGGTGAATCCACTCTGGCTCCAGAGGTGGTTGAGGACTCAGTGCCTACAGGTGAGTCTCCCCCTGGGCCCAGTAACCCTTCAGCCTCTCCTGAACTCCAGAGGCTCAGGGCAGAGAGGTGGAGGGAACTGGTTTCTCCCAGGAGGAGTGCTCGCCTTAAGGCCAGGAGAGGCGGGTCTCCTGGGGGCCGGGACCGCCCCTGGCCTCAGAGAAGATAAAGGCCAGTCAGCCCAGTCCCAGGTTGCGGGAGCAACGCCGTCGCTGAGTACCTGCTCCTACCCGGACCCAGACCTGACCTTCCAGTGTTCCTGTCCCCGCCCGGCTTCTTGCTTCGGACCCTCCAGTGTTCCTGTCCCCGCCCGGCTTCCTGCTTCAGACCTCGCCTCGCTCCTTGTGAACTGTTTCCAGGCTAGTGACTCAGGACTGGACTTTGACTACGACAACGGTAACCTTCCCCCCGGGACCAGCACAGACAGGATGCCCAAAGGTCATTTAGTCCAACCCCCCACAATGCAGGAGTCACAGATAAAGGATTGCTTGCAGATGGCTATCTAACCCTGTTTGAAAACGTCCTGCAAAGGAAAGTCCTCCACCTTCGGAGGTGGCCCAGTCCACTGTTGAACAGCTCTTATTGTAAAAAGGTATTTACTAATGTTCAGTCAGAATCTCCTTTCTTATAATTTGAATCCACTAGTTCAAGTCCAACCCTCTGGAGCATCAGAAAACAAGCTTGGTCAAAGTTCTTGAGAGGCATTTTTTAAGAATATCAGAAGAGCCTGCTGGATGAGGCCAAGACCCCTCTAGTCCAGCGTCCTGTTCTCACAGTGACCAACCAGATGCCTGTGGGAAGCTGAAAAGCAGGGCTTGAATGCAAAAACACTCTTCCCACTTGCAGTTCCCAGCAGCTGGTATTCAGAGGAATACTGTCTCTGACAGAGGCAGAACATCGCCACTATGATTAGTAATTATTATTAGCCTCGTCTTCCATGAATTTATCTAATGTTCTTTTTAAACCATTTCAGTGGGTGTCCATTACTCCTCTTGCAGGAGCATAATTATACTTGGGGGGGGGGAGGAGTGCCTCCTTTTACCTGTCCTGGATTTCCCAGCATTCAACTTCAATGAATGGCCCTGAGTTCTAGTATTATGAGAGAAAGACAAAACTTATTACCAAACAGGTAAAGGTAAAGGGACCCCTGACCATTAGGTCCAGTTGTGACCGACTCTGGGGTTGCGGCACTCATCTTGCTTTATTGGCCGAGGGAGCTGGCGCACAGCTTCCGGGTCATGTGGCCAGCATGACTAAGCCGCTTCTGGCGAACCAGAGCAGTGCACGGAAACACCATTTACCTTCCCACTGGAGTGGTACCTATTTATCTACTTGCACTTTGACGTGCTTTCAAACTGCTAGGTTGGCAGGAGCAGGGACCGAGCAATGGGAGCTCACCCTGTCACGGGGATTTGAACCACTGACCTTCTGATCGGCAAGTCCTAGGCTCTGTGGTTTAACCCAGCGCCACCCACGTCCCCCAAATACTGTTAAAGTGCAGGTAAAAGACAACCAAGAGAAATACCTGGAGCACTATAGTTCTTCCTAGTGCAGAACTTCTTTCTCTGCATCTTCGTTGACAGCTTAGGATGCCCCTCTTTACCCTGTGGGAGGTGTTGATGCTCGCAACCAGGAGAAGGGAACCGATAGTCTAGACCAGGGGTATCCAACATCCAAGAGACTGCGATCTACTCCCACTATAAATAAACTGGCAGTGATCTACCCATTGGATTGACCAGGGTTGTTGAGCTTTTTTGGGGTGAGCCAAAGTTGTTGAGCTTTTGAGGGGGCAGGATGACCAAAATTGTTGAGTCCAGCAGGTCATCCTTGCCATCCTCGTCCCCCGCAGCCAAGAGATTGCATAAATTAAGACTGACTCATTACTATTGCATTGAAATAGATAAGAGAGCATGAGGGACATTGTAAATGGGTGTAGGCTACCTAGAAGGGAATGTGGCCTTTGGCCTGAAGAAGAGCCCACTACCCAAGGCTGATCCTTATAAGAACTACTAAAGCCCTCTTCAGGCATTCACCTCCGCTTTGGCTTCTGGCCCAACTTACTGCCTGCTTGTGGCTCCCAAAAGGCTGCTTAGAAGGGAATGTGTCCATCCATCAGTGGGGGTGGGAATATCCACTGGGGCTATCTAAAATAATAATAAATTATCTGCACCCCCATCATTCTGTCCAGACACTGAGATCCAGCGCCGAGGGCCTTCTGGCGGTTCCCTCATTGCGAGAAGCAAAGCTACAGGGAACCAGGCAGAGGGCCTTCTCGGTAGTGGCGCCCGCCCTGTGGAACGCCCACCCACCAGATGTCAAAGAGAAAAACAACTACCTGACATTTAGAAGACATCTGAAGGCAGCCCTGTTCGGGGAAGTTTTTAATGTGTGACATTTTAAGGTATTTTTAATCTTTGTTGGAAGCCACCCAGAGTGGCTGGGGTACAAATTATTTATTTATTTATTTATTTATTTATTTATTTATTTATTTATTTATTTATTTATTTATTGCATGGCTTCCGCCTTTGTATATTTACCTGGAAATAAACCCCACTGAATTGCCATGTAAACAGACACACACACACCCCTCTTTCCCTTCTGGGCAATCTTCTGGGGGCCACATGCCAATGGTAGGTGAGACCAGAGAAAAAAGTGGGAGGAGCAACAAATATAAATGCTACTTTTGTGCAGCAGGCTCATTTCTCCTACATACTCTCTCTCACACACCCCTCTCAACCCTCCATCCAGGCAAGCAAGAGGAGGGTTTGAACCAGGACCGGTAGGGAGTGTGGCCCGGGAAGAGTTGGTGCGGCTGAGAATATGGCATAACCTGAGGAGAGTTCTGAGGGCCAGACAGAGAGGCCTGGAGGGCTACATTCAGCTCTCAGGCCTGAGTTCCCCCAACTCGGCTGCAAAGCTTCCTGTGACATCAGGATTTATTTTCCCTTGCCAGCAACCACATCTGTGCCAGGGTATAAAATGTCCCTAAATTGAATTCCTTCCATTTAAGCAGCACCAATGCCCCATTGAAACCTAAACAGCTCATCCCAGCTGGCAAAGGTGCTTACGGATGGAGTAGCCTTTAATGAGGCTACCTGCTGCCACCCCCATTCTTCTTCTGGGAAAATCGCTGCAAGCAAAACCCGCCTGTCTGTGCGATAAGACAATTTTGCTTCTGGGGGCTGAATTCATGGTCCAGTGGCAGACAATGAGATCACACAGACGGCAGAAGCCACAATTCATCTGGGAGGAGAGTTGCAGAAAATGAGGAACTTCCCCTGGGCACCAAATCCATTTCAGCTGATGTTTATTGCTTCACATGCTCCCGAGCCAGAGAGAAAGAGAGAGAGAGAGAGAAGTGGGGAGCTGATGTTTAATCAAACAAGAGGCCTTCCCTTCCCTAAGCTCCCCCCCCCCTTGTGATTATCAGTGTCTAGGACAAAAATGCAGACAGTTCTTTTAACCCCCTGCCAGTCCATCTAATGACTTATTCCCCTAAACAAGGCCAGCCCAAGCAGTGGCGTAGCGTGGGTTGTCAGCACCCGGGGCAAGGCAAGTAATTTGCGCCCCCTAGCCCGTGGATTTGCGCCCCCTAACCCTAACCCCCAGATGTTGCGCCCGGTGCGGCCGCCCCCCCCTGCACCCCCCACGCTACGCCACTGAGCCCAAGCATTAGACAATCTGAAGTGCATGGCTCAGACTGGATCATTTGTTCCACACAGCCGTCCTCAATCAACCACACCACCTATCACTCATCCAATGTCATATGCCCAAAAGTGGGCAAATGGCCCTTTGAAACCATGCATAACCTTCTAGGTTACATTACTGCCATGTGTTATACATGGAGCTACCTTCGAAGATGGTTTGGAAACTTCAGATGGTGCAAAATTCAGCCATCAGGATGCTCAAAGGGGCAATATGATTTATTATTATTATTATTATTATTATTATTATTATTATTATTTCTATGCTACCCTTCATCCAAAAATCAAAGGGTGGTTTACAATATAAAAACACAAAAATATACCAAAATAACAAACAATAATAATTTATACTGGAAGCATCAGCCTCTCTGTGTGTTGCTTGCTGTGGGAGGTTTCATTCATGAAATCAGTGGTCTTGCATGCTACTACCCAAGAGTAGCTGCTAGAGGCACTGTGGCACAACTTACGTTTGGCAGCAGAGGTGTGGACAGTTTGTCCCTTTAAACTTTAAATACCTTGTGGGCATGAGTCCTTATGGAAATGGCTTGGGTTTTTCAGGGTTCTTTCAGGGTGTAAGAATGGGATATAGTGCTTTGAGGAGACATAGTAAAGGTAAAGGGACCCCTGACCATTAGGTCCGATCATGGATGACCCTTGGGTTGCAGTGCTCATCTCACTTTACTGAATGAGGGAGCCGGCGTACAGCTTCCGGGTCATGTCGCCAGCATGACTAAGCCGCTTCTGGTGAGCCAGAGCAGCGCACGGAAACACTGTTTACCTTCCTGCCAGAGCGGTACCTATTTATCTACTTGCACTTTGACGTGCTTTCGAACTGCTAGGTTGGCAGGAGCAGGGACCGAGCAACGGGAGCTCACCCCATCACGGGGATTCAAACCGCCGACCTTCTGATTGGCAAGTCCTAGGCAAATTGATGCATTTATGTGCATGGATTGGTAACTGCGGGTGGGGGCTGGTACTTATGACCTCACTCACATATCCCAACACTCTTGGAAGAAGAGGAAATGGAAATGGGAAAGGAAGATATGGACCTGGGTGTGAATTAATGACTATACAAGAAGTAAATATCTATGGAATAATCTTTTAATATATGACCACAGTGAAGAGACTCCTGTGGAAATAATGATCAGGGATTTGTTGCTTCTCAATACTGGAGGTAAAGTTGCTATGTTGGGCTTGAGAGAGACTATTGTTAACATTTATTGATAATAGTAATTGGAGAGCCTCTTAGGTTTTTTGTGTGGAAGGAGAAAACAAATGAATTTTGAGATCTCTGGATCTGATGACTGGGAAAATGCTGCCTAGCAGGAGTAACAGCTGGATACTACCCTGAAGTAAACGCTTTGAATATTTTGAATCATTTTTTTAATATACAATTGACAGACAGAGAACTGGAAGTCCATATTGTTTATTTCTCTTTCATTCACTCTTTCATTTCTTTATTATTTCTATATTTCTGTTTTCTTTCCCTTCTTTCCTTTGCTCTTGCTTCTGGGGTTTTCTTCTTTGTTACATCCTCTATTCTGGATCAATGAAGGCATTGTACACAGATGAAAGTGATGGATGGTTGGTGAGGGACCCTGAGTAGGGGCAGGGCAGGGAAGATCTCCGGGGGGGGGGAGAGACTGGGAGAAGAAAGGGAAGCTCCCAGGTGAGAGGTGAGAGCTTCCACCCTCTTCATTGTGAAACAAGGGTTAAGATCTACCTCTAATAGAAGGCTTTGTATTCTTCTTTCTCTTTTTTCTTTCTCCTCTTCTCTTTTTGTTTTTGTTTAGATTAGTTTGTATTTTTTATTGTATTATATTATAAAGTAAAATAAAATCTTTTTTTAAAAAAAGAAAATAAGACACAAAGGAAACTGTGGTGACTTTGTGATATATTGTTTATTTACATATATATGCAACCTGACCCTAGAATGGAGGGGGTTTCCAGCCGCAGCCTATGATTCAAACAGAAAATCAAACATGCTCCAAAACATGCCTCTGACCATCTCTGCAGCTTGCTGACTTTAACCAACTGCAACCTTTTTCTTTCTAGCTCTCATCATACGAAAAACTCTAAAACGCTACTTCAACGGCTTTTGCCTTTCTAACTAATTCTGAGTTGAGGGAAGGGTCCCTCCCATTTGCCTGCTGGCCAGAGCCAATCTCTTTGTCACCCTAATGACTCACCTTTAGAGGGCCATTACCAGGCTGGCCTGGCTTTTCCAGAAATTGAATCTGTGCTGGATCCAGGAATTAAAAGGGAGGCCAGGTCTTCAGCCTAACTAACCCATTCCCTGAGTGATTTTAACATGCTAAATCCAGCACCTGGCACCCAAAAATTAGAAGTGGGTTCAAGGCACTCCACAAACTCATAACAATATGTATGCATGTATGCATGCATGCATGCATGCATGCATGTTTAATTAGCCAACAGCCAGGGAAAAGAGCAATGTTTTCACCTGGTGCCTAAAGATGCAGAATCATAGAATTGTACAGATGGAAGGAAATCTGAGGGTAATGTAGTCCAACCCCCTGCAATGCAGGAATCTCAGCTAAAGCGCACGGAGAGGGGAGAGACTCCATCAGGCAAGGCCTCCTTCCACCTGCCTTGCTCCACCCTCCAGTCTCTGCTTCTCATTTTGTATTGTATTATGTTGTGCACTGTGGTTTGCTGTTGTTTTATTGATTGGAGTTTAGAAATTACTTATTGTAACTGTTGAGTGGATTTCTGTTTAATTTTGAAATGCTATTTGATATTACTCTATATTATTTTAATGAATGTTGAATGTTATTTTATTTGCATATTGTATATTGTATTATGCATATTGTCTTATTTATATGATGTTAGCCGCTCTGAGCCTGGCTTTGGCTGGGGAGAGCGGGATATAAATAAAATTTATTATTATTATTAAAGCATCCCTGACAGCTGGCCATCCAATCTCTGCTTAAAAACCTTCAGCGAAGGAGAGCCACTATGTTCTGAAGGCATCTTTTCCACTATTTTGTAAAAATATTTTTTATTAAGAATTTAAACAAAACATGTTATCTTAAAACGTATCATCCTTGATTTCCACCCCCCCCCCCATTTTCCCTCCCCCCATAAAATCCCCTCAATTCCTTCATTCAAGTTATTTATAAAGATGTTGAACAAAACAAATGGGCCAAGGACAGAATTCTGTTGCACTCCACTTGCCACTTTCCCTGCCCCCAGTCATCATACAATATTGTACAACCATTTTATAATATAATCAGAATATCATATTATACAATTATATCAAACCATACAATCATGCTATAATTTATGATCATTCATAAAATCACAATACCATATAATCACAATCTCATAACATAATATACTATACAGTCATAACATAATATGATACAATAATACAATGATTCATAATATCATATCACCAAATCATAATATCATAGGATCACACATTCATACAATTAATATCACACATACCACATTATCAAAACACCATACCACACAATAATATCATACAATCATCTGAACATAATATAGCACACGGTCATATTATATCAGACAATAATAACATACATTCATAATTATATCATGTAAATCATTTATTACATAAATGTTAATGAAGAAAAGTACTCCTTCCTCTATACAGCTACCCCAACAAATGTTGCTGGTGAGCAGCATAAAATGGGAGAGGCTTCCTTTCCCTCTCCTTGAAACTAACTTTGCATTGAGCAGCCTGGGTGTGTAGGTTGTGTGTGGCATGTCCTTCAGGGCTACAGTCTTTGGTGTTGATAATATATGATTGTGTGATAGGATATAATGATTATATGAAGTTATGATTGTGTGATATTGTGATGTAATTCTAGGGTGTTATCTTTTATGATTGTATGATATTATGATTCTATATTGTGATATGATTGTACAATATTGTGATATTACTAATGAAGTCACCAATGGTTCCACGACATCCTGGAAAAAGTGACAAGCTACAGAATTCAGGATAGGAGGGGTAGCCAATGCCATGATTGCATTGTATTGCATGGTTGTATTGTATGATTGTATGATATAACTGTATTTCAGGATTGCATTATTGCATGTGGTCAGGATTATATAATATTATAAGATCATGACCATATGATATGACAGCACAATTTCACATATCATGATTATATTATATCATGATTGCATATTATAATTGTATGATATTGTGACTGATGATTGTATGATATGATTGTATGATATGATATCTTTGTGCCCCTTTATAACAATACAGTTCACACCTTAATGTTGGCTTCTATAAAGATTCATTGACCTTGCTAACAATGCCACACCAAAAGCTGAGCAAGCTTGACACAATAACACGCTCTCCCATTTCTTTTGCAGTGGCTATGTGAAGTACTCCCAAAATTCATGCATAAATGCCTACTTTTTTTTAAAAAAAAAAGATATTTATTAAGAGTTTTAGAATTACAGAAAAAACAGAAAAGAAAAAGAAAGAGAAAAAACAAAAGAGAAACAATCCACAGTCAAACAATACAAATTGATAAAAATCAAAAACAAAAAATAAAAACAAAACACGTAACACAACACAATCAAAAGGCAAAAATAAGCCACAAAAATTTAAAAACAAATCCAATATTCTCAAATCCTTATCTGTCATTAACTTCTTTCTTTGACCTCCTCACTCCTCCATTTTTTGTACCCTAATTGTTAATAGTCACAGCAAATCCTTTCCATTTTTCATAATATTCTGTCATTACATTACCTTAATCGATTTTAACCTTTAACCTATAAAAGACCCTAAAACTTAAAACTTAGATCTTATTTATACCAATTTCTCATAGCCATAAGATGTTCTTACATAATTCTTTTAACATTTTTGCTAAAGCCAAATAATTTCATTCCAACATTTTTCTAACATTCATCAATTTTATAGGGCAATCCTAATAAAAACATTTTTTTTCTTCCAATCTTCATCCAGCGTCTCTTCCTCCTGGTCCCGGGTTTTGTCAGTCCTTTCTATCTCATCAATCTAGCGCATTAACCTGGTAATCTTATGTCTGAGGCCCTTAAGTCTCTTCCATGTCCCTTCCGCGGATCTTCTTCATATTTATACCTGTACTTTACTTTGTCTCCTGCTCCTTTCACTCGTGGGAACTCCAACTTGACAGTGTTTTTGACCCTTCTCAACAAATCAATCCCTTTTCCATGCTCCACACTAAACTCCATGTGGTATTTAAAAACATGTTTCAAAGTCCCTCCAGAATTAAGAGCCCCCACAACCCCAAACATCTCACGGCCCATTGCCAGACTTGAAAAGTCCAAACATCTCTGCATAGAGGGGTCTATCCAACCCCCCATTTCCAAACCAAACTTTATCTTTCCAAATCTGGCTTTTTCCAAGTTCATTTGTCAGCTCCATATACTCATGTTTCTGCTGGGCCACAGCTCCCTCCATCTCTGGCGTCCGAGGTTCAGCAACATCCTCTTCCCTCATCTGATCTGTCAGAGCACACTCCTGATTTGATTCCTGGGTGGGCTCTATATAGTTACCCACTACCTGTCCGAAATTTCCGGTCGCAGCAGTCATCAAGTCCGTCTTCTCATGTAGCTGTTCCAGTAGGGCACTTGTTTTGCAGAAAGCACTCATCAGAGCTTCTGAATACATTGTTCTGCAAGGTCAGAAGTCTATTCCCACGATCGTAATCTGTTGCAGCTGTAGAGCTCCCCGATTCAGATTTAATAACAGTTTCACAGGCTCCCTCTAGGGGAAAAACTTCTATTTGTTCTTTTCTTTTAGAGGCAGATCTAACAACAAAGTTTCCTTTTTCAGATATTTTGTCAATATTTGTTCCTTTAAAATGCAGAGGAGAACAATGGAATCACTATGTTTCTCTTCTTTTAACTATCTGTCAGAGACGTTTGTCTCTGGTCAATGAGCTTCCCAAAGAACGTCAGTCCTGACACCCGCTCCCAGGATCAAGACGGTGGAAAATTACTTTGCTTTACACTCTTTCTGCAGGTTTAAACAGTCCAGAAAAAAATCCCCCCTTCTCCTGCTTCCGAAGGGGTTCAACAATTTTAAATGATGAAAGTTAATCCTTTATAAGCAATTTTCTGAACTCTAGTTTACCATATCTTTGCTTTAATCTATCTACAAGAAAAGTAAGGCTGACTTCCTGTTTAGACCTTCCCGTCTCAGTGCCAAATTGAGATGAATTTCTTAGTCCGATTTTCCTTTCTACTTGCAGGTCATTATTCAAAGTCCAATTGTCCGAAATTAAAGTACTCACGGGTAATTGTTTTAAAAGCCAAATTGTCCCAGGAAAAAGGCAGCGCTCTCCGGCAACGGCTGTGCGGCTTTGCCCCACGGAAGAAGCAGTTGACTCTCAGCACCGCGCCACTTCCCCCTCTTCGCTCCGGAGCCCGTAAATATGTTCCTTTACGGGTTGGGGGGGGGCGCTAAAGGTACCCGCTGAGTCCCATGGTCACAGGCTTCATCCGCCTGTGATTTGTAAAAGGGCCCTCGCTTCGCCGTAGCGGGAAAGACCCATTTTCTGTGGAGCTGGTCCCTCCGGACCAGAGGGAATCCGCCATTACCGATGGCGCCACCCCGGAAGTCCCATAAATGCCTACTTTGTTGTTTTGTCCCTTAAAACAGTGTTTCCCAACCTTTTTTGGGCAAAGGCACACTTGTTTCATGAAAAAAATCTTGAGGCACACCACCATTACAGCCCCGTGACGTCAGCGCGCAGCGTCACGCCGGGAGGGACATGAATTGCTAGCAAATTACATAATCACCTCCTTGAGGGCTGGCTCATCTTCTCCGAAGGCAGAACCCCATTAATTAACAGCACAGACTCACACCATAGCCAAGACGAGGGGGAAAAACCTCAGTCATGCACAGTCATGCACATGTGGGGGCTAAATGAGGACGAAGACCGGGCAGAGAGCAGGGTTCAAATCACCCCACCTGGCCAGGACAATCCCTGGGTGCTCCCTTGGGCCACTCGCCTGACCCACCTCACAGGGCTGTTGTTGCGAGGATAACACGGGGAGAACCACGCGCGCCCCCGGGAGCTCCTTGGAGGAGAAAGCGGGCGATGAATGCAATGCACGAAATATATGAGAGGCGACCAGGTTTTGCAGGTGAGGGGCCAGCCTCCGCTTCCAACACCCGGCCAGCCTCCGCTTCCAACACCCGGCGCAACGACGCCAAAGTTTCCCCCCGGGCTCGGCTCGGGGAGCAGCGCTGCTCCCCCCGGCTCCCCTTCGCCCTCCCGGCTCTCTCTGCCACCCACTGGGGACCCCCCTCACCTGCCAAGTCCGGAGCGCCGGTGGAAGTTGCATGCATGCATGCAGGGCGCCGCATTGCCATTGCATTGCACTGCACTCCATGCAACGCCTGCACGCATGCATTGCCTTGCACGCCCGCCAAGGGGTCTCCCCGCGGTCCGATGCGTCCCCTCCGGCGCGGATGCAGCATTGCAAAAATAAAAACCCCCCAACGCAGCCCTACCTGGGGGGCAGCCTCCGCCGCTCCGCCTCCGCGGGGATCCCCAGGCTCCATCCTGCCGCCCGATCTCCGCGGGGGCGCAGGCAGGCTGTGCGGGGTCTGCGCGGAAGAGCCCCTGCCCGCCCGGCCGCCGCCGCTGCGCTCATTCCATGGCCGGGAGAAGAGCGCTTCAAACAAAACGCCCGGCCCGGCCCGCCAGGCCACGCTGGGAAACGTAGTTTGCGCACCCCGCGCGGGTGCGGAGCCCAAGGGCGAGGGGACTACAGATCCCGGCAGCCCCCGTGCCGGGGACGGAGGGGGAGAGGCCGGGTGCAGGGATGGAGGGACGGGTGGGCGAGCGAGTGAGTGAGTGGCAGCCGCCAAGCCTTGGCCGAGAGCCAGGAAGGGCCTCCCCGGAGGAGGAGGAGGAGGAGGAGGTAGGCGCAGAGCGGGAGGGAGGGAGGGAACCCCAGGGGTCATCTAGTGACGGTGCCCCAATCGAAAATTTGACTTTTTTTTAAAAAAAAAATCTTTCGAATTTTTTAATTTTTCCCGCGGCACAGCAGGCAACATCTCGCGGCACACTAGTGTGCCACGGAACAGTGGTTGGGAAACACTGCCTTAAAATAAAGCTGAAGATCAGGATTTAAAGGCCGCTTGCTAACAAGCCATTTTCAAATATAGTTTAGCTTCTTTCTTTCTATTAAAATTGCAATCTGCAAAATAATGCATAATTCCCCTCCCTGACAGAAAGAACACCCTGTTCCAGGCTCCAGTTATCCCCTTCAGAAGGAAGGCAAAGTGACATTCTGAACCTATTCAAGCAAGAATACAGTACCAGCAAGTGAAGATCAACCAGGCCCAAACTGGATGTATATACATGCTTATGCTGACCAAAAGAACAAAATCTATTTCCTCCCATCTCCTAGAGCATGGGTAGGCAACCTAAGGCCTGGGGGCTGGATGCGGCCCAATCGCCTTCTAAATCCGGCCCGTGGACGGTCCAGGAATCAGCATGTTTTTACATGAGTAGAATGTGTGTTTTTTTTTATTTAAAACGCACCTCTGGGTTACTGGTGGGGCATAGGAATTCGTTCATTTCTCTTTTTTTCAAAATATAGTCCGGGCTCCCCACAAGGTCTGAGGGACAGTGGACCAGCGCCCTGCTGAAAATGTTTGCTGACCCCTGTCCTAGAGCTTCCTTCCTTCCTTCCTTCCTTCCTTCCTTCCTTCCTTCCTTCCTTCCGAGGTGAGCCACTTTGGGACAACAATTGTTTTATCACAAAGTAAATGTAACCGTTTACATGGCACTGTAACAGGGATTGTACCAATCCCCACTCATCCAAACTTATCCAAAATTTGGTGCAAACCTGTTCCTCCCTGCATACTATTTTTCCAGCTTTTTCAAGAGTAAAAAATGAAAATTTTGAGGAACTCAGATGAATTTTCTCTGTTTTGGAATGATTGACTGTAGAATGTTTAGCATGAAGATGTTTGACGCAATCTACAATAATAAATCCTCTATACAACTGACTCTCAACTTATGTGGGGGTTATGTTCCAGGGATCGTGTGTAAAGCCAAAATCATATATACATTGGGTTCAGTGTCAGGTGGGATTGCCAAGATTATTTTCACCAGAAACTCACCCCCCCCCCCTTCCACCTTCCTTCCTTCCTTCCTTCCTTCCTTCCTTCCTTCCTTCCGGAACACAAAAAATCTGAATGTGCACACGGTAAAGCTGTGAGTGACCTGTATAGACATGTAAAACAACTGCGGCATCAATTTCTAGGCCCCAATATATTTTTAGGGTGGGGGCTGAGGTCCAAGCATGGAGGCAAAGCGTGGAGCCAGCTACTGCATGGCTCCAGTGGCCGGCCCCTTCCCCTCCTTCTGCTGCAGAAGGGAATGACCGCTCCCCGCATAAAACTGGGGGTGCCCTTTGTGTGGACGTGTGCAGCCCCTGGATCTGGAGCGGCTCCATCAGCATAGGCTTGGCTTTGCCTTCCCTCAGGTGGGATACCTGGAGGTCTCCACCTACCCCAGTCAGTTGTCCAATCCCACCTGGAGGAAGCGTTGCCAAGGAGATCAGGCCAGGTAGGGGAGGGATTACCTGCCCACACAATAGAGGGAGGATCTTACCTGGAAATCTTCACTTGGCTCCAGAGCGTCTCCCACCCTACCCACCCTCAGTTAATGTCTTATTTTGCAGGTTAACTTTTCTTCACAGGTATGCGGGCGCTGCTACGTTAAGGTCGCTGTTAAAGGGCCATAAAGGAATTTCCCTGCATTGGCAGGTTTCGCCTTTCCCGTAGCAAAACGTCACAATTTTGGCGGTATCAGGCCTTGGGCGGAATCCTTTAGTCCATCTTCCTCTTTGCGGCGGCGATACCAGGGTTCCCCGTTAAAGGGGTTTCTGAAGGGAGGCCTTGACCGTACGCCGAAAGGTCGTCATTGCTCTCCCCGGCGGCGGCAGCATAATGGGGGCGGCTATCTCTGCTTGAACATATGTTCTCCAGAGCCAGCCCATCCCCCACACACACACACACACTGGATAACCCTGATGCTCCCTAGGTCCCCGGCTGGGGACTGGGGAGGGAGAACGCCCAATGCCTGAGCCAAGGTCTACCCACATTTGAAATTTAATAAAGTTGTGGCCAATTTAATCCCATAGCACGTTGTCTTGAGTCGTTATTCCACATGACGGGGGGGGGGGGGACCGCTCGGGATCTGGGGATTCCGCCTGTCCACGCAAAGAGTTGAAGCAGCCTCTCACCGGTGGCAGCACTAAGAGGAGGTAGAGGAGCAGCTGCCGGCCATTAAAGTTGCACAGTCGCTGTGTTCTGCTCTGCCCCTGGTTCTTCCCAAGATCTTGACATCATACACATGATGTGATGTCGCATGCACAATGTTATCACCCTCACAAATTGGCGCCTCTGTACACACTTAGATCCAAGGTGCATTTCCATTCCCATGAGAAAAGTGCACTAGGCCTTCTCATTCTTTGTCCTTGTCTGGTGACCTTACATCTAGTTTTCATATACTAGAAGCAGGTATCCTGTGTCTGCTATTATTCTGGCATGGTCCCTCATTTGGGGTTGACGTTTTCCTCTTTCATCAAACAACTGTGACACATATATCCTGATACAAAACTAAGACATTAGTACTTTTGAGGCTGCATTCCTATGTGCACTTACTTGGGAAAAACTTCACTAAAGTTTTTTGAGTATACATGCATTGGGTTATGCTGTAAATTTAATCAAAATGCCAGAAAGTATCCACCAATGAGTTCTTATAAAACTAACCTGTGAAACTGCTGAGCTTCTATGTGAAATATTTCCTCCTGATTTATAAGTTTCATATAAACTTTATGGTTACTGCGTTTAACAGTTTGGTTTTTGTTTTACAGTTACTTTATGGGTCTGTTAAAATAGACTGCTGTGATAAAAGTGGCAAATACATTTAGAATATGAATCTATGAGGTCAACCTCAATAGCAAATGAGCAATGTACAACAATTAGAGACTATGTCTGCCAAACTGGGCCATCAAAGAACCAGACCAGAAACTACTGCTTCCATCATAATTTTGGACGAAGACATGGAGCTAGCAGCTGACATCCTCTGCAGAGAGGCAGAATTAGATGAAAAGAATCTTGTGAGTGAGCATATTAAATTATAATTTGGGATTCTGGCTCACTCAAGAAAATGCAGACAAGAAAAGCTAATCTTACTTCCACTTCACTGCTGGAAATCATTTCAGTTATAGTTTGGATCCAATGGTTAATATATTGGAAAAATGGAAGGCATGTCTTTATGGAAGGGAGGTCTCCATTTCAGAGATCCTCTTGCTGCAGCCCCCGGACCCCAATGCCATTCTGTTCCAGATGGCCTCCCGACAATAATCAGATTTTTACAGGCAAGGGGTTGGTGGTGAGAAAATTCTCTTTCATTCAGAAGCTAAGACTGAAGCTAACATGGTTTCCTTAAAATATATTGTTGCAGAATAAGGCTTGTTCATTGTACCACCCTGCTTTAATTATTATTTTTCCGGTAGCGGTCCTGAGCCATTGGCAACCAGTGTAGTCAGGCCAGGAGGAGCATGAGAAGTTCAACCCACCTTCCCCCAGTGAGCAACCTGGCTGCCGAATTCTGCACCAGTTTACAAACTGCCTTCAGAGGCAGCTCCACGTCTGAGCATATGACACCAATCCTGGTGATCCTGCACTGGCTGCCAATTACATACCCCCCCCAACATCCCCCACCCCCCTCAGAGCATTTCCTATCAGGATATGGGGAAGTGCCACCACCACACCAATGGGACACAGCTCACACAACCTCCAGTCCTAAGAAAACCCCTTAATTCCAATTTTATAAATAAAATTTTAAAAGGGACAAGGTTTCAGCCTGCCGTACCAGGTGGAGCTGGTAGACAGCCGCCCTGGACACAGATTTAACCTGCGCCTCCATGGACAGCTGTGAGTCCATAATCAAGACTCATTGCACTCTGGTCTGCTCCCCATTTCTTCCTGCCCAGGGTGGCCCTGCCCTCTGCCCTCTGCCCACCCCTCAGTGGTAATGCATTACACGGGGATGGGACTCAGCAGTGGCACCCTCTCCTTCTCCTCACCTGTTCTCCAGCAGCTGCTATGAGCTGCCCAATGGAGGAGGTCTGCAGAAGCAGCTATGAAGAATAGGGCGCTCTCTCACCACTGCCACTGCAGCCGCCACCATTCAGGATAATTGCCAGCTCATCCTCCTTCCCAAGTTTTGTGGCAGCAGAGCTGGCAGGAGAAATAGGGACATTCTAGGATCAAATCAGAATCTGGGATGGCTTTCATAATTCTGGGACTGTCCTTGGAATATAGGGACACTTGGAGGGTATGCAGTTAGTTACTGGACCCAATTCCAAGTGCTGGTTTTGATCTATAAAGTCTTAAATGGCTCAGGACCACAAAACCTCAAGGATCGCCTCTGCCCATCTGAACTGCCCCAGACCCAGCACTCATCGTCTGAGGCCCTTTTCCACGAGAGGTCCAGGGTGTAGCAACATGAGAACAAGCCTTTTCTGCAGTGGCTCCCCATTTTGTGGCATGTTCCCCTAGGGAAATTTGCCTGACTCCTTCATTACATATCATTAGATGCCAGGTGAAAATATTTCTTTATAAACAGGCCTTTGACTGGTTAAACATTCTATGGCCATTTAAATTTATTTGTGGGAGGGCGGATTATTGGTTTGTTTTTGTATTATTATGTGTTTTGTGTTCTCTTTTTTTATGTTGCACTCTAAGAGCCAGAAGGGACACGGGTGGCACTGTGGGTTAAACCACAGAGCCTAGTACTTGCCGATCAGAAGGTTGGTGGTTCGAATCCCCGTGATGGGGTGAGCTCCCGTTGCTTGGTCCCTGCTCCTGCCAACCTAGCAGTTTGAAAGCATGTTAAAGTGCAAGTAGATAAATAGGTACCGCTCCAGCAAGAAGGTAAAACGGCGTTTCCGTGCGCTGCTCTGGTTCACCAGAAACGGCTTAGTCATGCTGGCCACATGACCCAGAAGCTGTACGTCGGCTCCCTCGGCCAATAAAGCGAGATGAGCGCCACAACCCCAGAGTTGGCCACGACTGAACCTAATGGTCAGGGGTCCCTTTACCTTTACTAAGAGCCAGGTGTTTATCTTCTTTTACCTTTCTGGCCCCATTTGGCAGGTAGGTAGCAGGTGGCCCACCGAGATGTAAGGGAGATATTGACAAAGCAAGATGGGAACCCCCTCCTCATCACCCACATCTCTACCTGTCCCACATCTGTTGCCTCATATGACAATGAGTGTGGAGCAGGTTTAGAAAACAGCATCATAGGTTAAATTTGGCCCATGTGCCAGAGGTTTCCGGCCCCTTTGCGTCTTCTGCCCATGTTGAATCTCTTTTCCTTCTTAATACCCCATCTTCTTTAGTTATAAGTTACTTGATATAAGAAACACACACACACACACACCGGCCATGAGTCTTCCTTTCCTTTCACCCCTCCAGGTATTTTTTTGCCTACAAAGAATGCTTCCGTGCTTAACAGCAGTGGTGGTCATAAACTATCACAGGACACAAAGTTTTGCAAGAAATTTATGTTTGCAATAATGTTCCAGACTGAGAACTCACAAAATGGAAACAGTTGTCCTCAGTGCTGTCCTCAGACAAAGGGTGGAAAGTCTGGTTTTTACAAAGAAAAAAGATGGTAAAACAAAGACAGATAGGTAGCTGTGTTGGTCTGCCATAGTCAAAATAAAAAAGTTCCTTCCAGTAGCACCTTAAAGACCAACTCAGCATGACTGACTTTAAACAGAATCAAAGAATCATGGGAACCAAAGAATCACGGGAAGTGTTGTTTGTCAGGCGGCTGAGAGTTCTTAGGAAACCCCCTACTCCCCAATCTCCAGAGTTCCCAGGGAAGAGGGATCGATTCTTAAACATACTTTGAGAATTGCAGCTCTAGGAGGGAAATAAGGGGTCTCCTAACAACTTTCAGAAGCCTTAAACTACAACTCCCAGAATTCTTTCGGGAAGCCATGACTGTTTAAAGTGGCATTGTTGCATTTTAAACATATGCCTGAATCATAGGTGCCAGGCAAGGGGAGGTGACCACCTCAGGCAGCGGGTTCCATGGGGGCAACAGATCCAACCTCCAAGGAATGCATTGGAACACTCCTTGGGGGCCAGATATGCTGCCTCCTCAGCAGCCCCCTGCTGGCCTTCTTCCACCCCTAGGGACGAAATGCCTGGGGCTGCCCTCTGGGGTCTACACTTGCCTGGCATGATTCAGAGCAGGCCCTTTCCCTCCCACCCCCACCCCGCCATTTGATTTCAGGGAAGCTTGATTTGATTCCCACCCCCCTCCACCTCTGGTTCCCAATGTAGATCTTTATTCCCCCACCCTGTTCCAGATGCAGATCTTCACCTACCTGTTCTTCCCTGGTGCCATTCTGAGCTTCACCTCAGGTGCCAAAATGTCTTGGGCTGGCCCTGCTCAGTGAGCTTCATGGCTAAGTGGGGGGGGGGTGTTTCTAAACCCTAGCCTCCAAGGTCCTAGTCCATTCTAACCACTACACCACACTGCTTGCTAGCTTTTCTATAGCTCCAGACTCACATCAGATTGCTGCCTGCAGCCAAGCCCTGACCTACGAAAATTCTAGGAGGGGATCTGCCTTGCTTGAATTTCACCCGGCGCTCGGCAAACCATCTTCAAACCAAGGATCACAACCATTTTAGGAGCAGATGATTGCATGGCAAGGGAGGCTACAGATGCTTCCAGTGCGGGGCCTTCATTTTCTGATAAAAGATAACGATCCCCTCAGTTTTACTTACCCAGCCGAGACAATGTGCACGCACTGTCACGAAAGGAAATTAAAAAGTTGATAGCCAGCCTCTCTTTCGGGGGTGAGGGGTGGAGATGGAATATGAGCTACTATGCGGAGGGTGGGGGGAAGATGAGCTAATATTTCTCAAGGAGCCCTGCAAAGCCTCTTGTGTGAGGAAATGGCTCACATTTGTATAGGCAGAACCATCCTCACCTGCCAATTGCGCAGGCAGCTGTCCTATCGCCCCCTCCCCATCAGCTTTCTCATAATATGTCAGCCTGAGAGAGATAAGGATCCTCCAGCAACACTTCCGCTTGGATATGTGCTTGAAATCAGCATAAGGCGGCCTGGGCTCAAAGACATTTTCACAGGCATTGCTTGCACACACGCAAGCGCGCGCATGCACACACACACACCTCTAAAGCAACTGCTTTTAATTTCCAAGAAACTCTTTGAAGCCTCTGTCTACATGCGAAATGAGCAGAGGTATCAAAGTAGTCCTCTACTTTGTGACTGGGAGAGGGTAAGGATGGAGTGGGGGGTGGAATACGTTTCAAGGACGCAAGAACGGTGGACCTTTGAACCTCCAGAGCCCTGGAGCGATGACTGTAACTCTGGTTAGAGCATTTGCTTCGCATTCAGAAGGTTGCATGTTCAAGCAGTAGCATCTCCAGGTAGGGCTAGGAGAGACACTGCCTGAAACACTGGGAGCTGCGCCTGGTCAGTGTTGGCAATACTGAGCTAGATGGGCCAATGGTCCGAGTACAAGGCAGCTTCCTATGCCTTAAGGGGAGGGCTGTAGAAAGGAAGGGTAGAACATCTGCTTTGCATATAGAACAGGCACACCCAACTCCCAAGAGACTGCAATCTACTTCCACTATAACAAAAACAAAAACTGGCAGTGATCTACTCGTTGGATTGACCAAAGTTGTTGAGCTTTCTTTGGAGAGCCTTCACCAAAGTTGTTGAGCTTCTTTTGGGGAGGAAGACCCAAAGTTGTTGTTGTTTTGGGCGATCAATCAGGATCACGCGATCAGCCAGGATCGACCAGGGGTGTCCTGCGGTCAACCGGTATATTGTGATCGATCAGTTGGACATGCCTGATATAGAAGATTCCAAGTTCGGCCCCTGGCATTGCCAGGTAGGCCTTGGACTGTCCCCTATCTGAAACCCTGCAGAGCTGCTGCCAGTCAGTGTCAACAGTACTGAGTTAGATGGACTAGTGGCCTGACTCAGTGTAGGGCAGATTCCTATATTTATGGGGCAGCATCCATCAACCCCAGCCAGGATAGTCAGGGAAGATGTGAGTCATTGTTCAGCAGCATCTGGAGAGCCCCATTGTGAGCTGTACTTCCCACTTTTCTGTCCACAGAATATGAAGAGCCACACACACACACACACACACACACACACACACTGCCCTGCCCTGCCACCTGCCTGTCTTCTTATTTATAAGCAGTCCGAGGGGGGAACTGTCAGTTCCCTCTTCCTTAGTCTCAGGCTGCACACCCACAGCATTTTATTCTGGAGTAAATGGCGACAGAGTACTTGTTTTTCCTATGTGGTACACCCACCATCTAAATCTATCTTGTTGCAAATCAATTCTGCATTACCCCACAGTGCATTAGAAAATAGATATATGTGGTCGTGGCAATGGAGTGGGGAGTGTGTTGTATCCACACCTGCCCATGACATTGTGGGTGAGTGTAGACCAAGGCTGCGATCATCATTTCTTTCCTCTTCATTCACCTGGGGGAACCCGCAAGTAGGAAAAGGCACCTAATCAAGGGTGGCTTTACCAAATGTGTCTTAACCAACCTCCGCTCAACCTTGTGGACAGCTGGATCTAAAAGCAATCTAGATTGAAAGTAGCATGTTGAGGGCGAGCATAAATGATTCTGGATTGAGAAACACGATCCGTGTTATGAAAGAGTTAGTGAGCACATAGCCTCAGTGTTGCCATTGTAGAACTCAGTAGGCGGGGGGGGGGGGAACACAGGTGGAGTTAGTGGGTTCTGCCTGTGATTGGTTGGCTACAAGAAGCCTTTTTGTCTGGTGACTATAATCTCTGCTGGAGCCATTTTCTTTCAGTAATTTCTTGTAAATGTCTTGCATGGTCACCGTTCACAATGCCTCCTTGAGGTCTAAATTCCTCTCTTACATAGTGAAAATTGGTCCATGAGGGCAAATGGGTCAACATCCCCACCTTTCCCAGTGCAGGGGATAGTCATGGCTGTCAGCATCTTCTCCTTAGTTCCTTGAAGAATTTGGCAGGGAGGAAGAATGGGGGCAAAACTAGGAGTTGCCTTTGCCTGTCATTAGTGCCACCTACTGCTGGACTCCTTGCCTCCCTACCAGTCCCAGAGTGCTCTGGCCATGACTGCTGTAATGCACCCCTAACAGGGCAGGGACACCTGGAAGTTTATGAGCCTAGGCAGTCACCTGTTCCTCAAAGCCCATGGTTTAAAGAACAGCATAAACTTGGAGAGGGCAATAGAAATGATCATCTGCTGGCAGAGCTCACAAGTGGTCTTCCCTCCCCAGGGAAGCACAGAGGAGTAGCTTGACTCCCACCTATCTTCAGTTTACCCAAAGACTCAACTTCCACCCATGCAGGATACCCTTCCTCCTCCCTGCTCCTCAAGGTGAAGAGCTGATCTTGCCAATCCAACCGCAACTTTCTCCCCAAAGGAGGGCAGCTTTGCAGAGTTCACCAGACCTCCTTTCTGCTATCTCCCCAAAGTGCTGAAGAGGGTAATTAATGAGACATAAAGGCCAGGGTAGGCTTTAATCTAAACCAGGCTATTAGGAAATCAATGAACAAGACACCAGTTCAAAAAGCTTACAGCCTAGTGTTGGGTCGCAGCCTTCCCAAGGGAAGAGTCTAGCCTGCAGCTTGATCAACACCAGCAAGAGAAGAAAGAGGAGAACTGGCAGGAAGATATGTTCATTTCATTTTTCCTATTGCCATGGCAAGGCAAAAAACAACACCTGAATTCAAAGTCAGCCGACAGTGGTCAACCAGCTTTTGGGCATCAATCTGTCAGGGGGAAGCTTCCTGCTATAGAATTCTCATTTTTCATGCAATTAAAGCAGTGGGGAGCATGGGTGTATCCATGATTTTTGTTGGGGGGCAGGCCTTGTGGGGGTGCATAACCTCAGTTTGCTGTGTCTTTTTGATTTTTATTGATGAGGGCAGCTCCCCCCCCCCCCCGGCTATGTCCATGGCAGGAGGACCCTTTTCTTTTTTCCCTATGAAAGGGCCACTGAGCACGGACCGTCAGCCAATAGTGGAGGAAGCCACAGCAAATGGTGGGCAGTGCTGGAGTCATATCCGAGTATGCTTGACAGCAGGGTTAAGTGTCATGACCCAAATCTAGTAGTGATCTGGACACAGTCCAAAGATGCAGAGGTAGCAGATGGGTCAGGTCCAGGGCTCAGAGCCAGCTGCTGAAGATAGGGAGAAAATTGTGCCAAAGGCTACTATATAGCTGGAGAACCTTCCAGACCACCAAGGTCTGTGGGGCTAAAGGTCTGGAGCATCATGGGCACCAGATGCCTCCCACTGCACATCACTGGTCTGGCAGTGCAGGGAGCGCAATAGGAATAGAGCAGGAGTGTCCATCTGTAGGCCACAAGGTTGGACCTATAAGGCTCTGAAGTTCTCTTAATGGGGTGCAGCCTGGAGGAGGAAGTCTGGAGACAGAAGACCTCCGTCTGCTCCCAGCCTTACCCAGAGCAAGTTGCTCACTTCAAGATGCCTGTGGTTCATCAGCAGCTTTTAAACAGCCTTGCCTCCAGTGTTGCATTTTTTCCATGGGAAAAACAGAACATGACAGTGGGGAACCTCATGCGCAGAGACTGATTGCAGCCCCTCCAGGCCCCTCTGTCAGGACCTTGGAACTCTCCCAAACTACACACTCCTCACCAGCCCTGCTTTGCACCATTTCCAAGTGCTTTCTGTCTGTCTGGAATATGTCATTGAACTCTGTTGATGTAGGGTTGCCATATCTTGAAGAGCAAAAAAGAGGACAGTCCAAGCCGCTGCCTGCCCGAGCAGGGGAAAGAGGCACACGGGTGCAGGTGTGGGGTGGCCACCGCACCCACACGCCTTTCCCCCCGGCCATGGCATGCAGAGCAGCCTGCGCCCAAGCTAATAATAATAATAATAATAATAATAGTAGTAGTAGTAGTAGTAGTAGTAGTAGTAGTAACAGGAGTAAAGGTAAAGGGACCCCTGACCATTAGGTCCAGACTCGGACGACTCTGGAGTTGCGGTGCTCATCTCGCTTTATTCGCCAAGGGAGCCGGCGTACAGCTTCCGGGTCATGTGGCCAGCATGACTAAGCTGCTTCTGGTGAACCAGAGCAGCACACGGAAACACCATTTACCTTTCTGCCAGAGCGGTACCTATTTATCTACTTGCACTCTGGCGTGCTTTCGAACTGCCAGGTGGGTAGGAGCAGGGACTGAGCAACAGGAGCTCACTCCATCACGGGGATTCAAACTGCTGACCTTCTGATCAGCAAGTCCTAGGCTCTGTGGTTTAACCCACAGCGCCACCCGCGTCCCTTAGTAACAGTAGTAGTAATAGTAATGATAATAATAATAGTAATCTCCCCCAAACCCAGACATTCCCTTTAAAATTTAAAAATACCCCAGATGGGCATGCTGGCCCCCAAAAGAGAGCACGTCTGTGATTTCCTGGACATATGGCAATCCTAGTTGATGCCTGTTGGATGCCACAATGCTAATTCAGCTCTTGTGGTGGGACAGCAATCCAAACCTGGAGTAAATAGCAGTTGTGTGTTGGTGTATGGGTCCCTTGGCAGTCCCAGACAGACAAGGAAGAGGAAGAAGAAACAGACATGGGGATGAAAGGCTGGCACACATGGATGGAGATGTCCTCCCCTTGCTGCTCTAGATGTCAGTGAGGGAGAAGCAGAGTGTCATGACTGGCAAGACAAGGGGAAGGAGGAAGAGCATTCTGGAGAGAGCTGTAGCTGCGACTGGTACACACCATGGCAAACTGGGGGTGGAGACGTTGGGGGCATAGAAAGTACCCATGGGGCAACAGAGGGGATGGGGAACCAGAGGGGCCCCAGTCTGCATGAACACAGCGGGCTCTGAGCGTAGGGAGCAGCGGGAGATATGCTCTAAGTGGCTGAGGCAGGCAAGGGCCCACAGCCCAACTCCCTAGCTGGCCAGGTGGGGGTCATTAGTTCAGGAAGGTGGTGTGCGAGTCCTCAGCTGGAGTAGGCTCAGAACAGGAGAGGGTCACGTCTCATCAAGCCCAGATGCTCGAAGCAGAGATGAGGTACTGTGTCTGCTCAACTCCCCATGTTAATAGACCATGGCCTGGGTGTCCCAAGAGCTCCACAGGACCATGTATTTCAGAACTGAACTCCAGGTTCCCTGCCAATGGACTGGCTGCAGAGGCAGGACCTGACCTGACTGTTGGGACTTTTGATTTGGGTTTGCTGTATTGAACCTTGGCTGTCTTTCCTGACTGCTGGAGTGCCAGACTACTTGCTAGCATTTGCCTTTGGGACTGTATACACCAATGGCACTGGTCAATAATAAGTACACCGGGGTTCAGGACAGAGCTACCACCAGGGAGGATCTGGACCAGGTAGGGGGAGGTGCTGAACAGGAGGTGGTGGTGGAGCTGGAGGCAGAGAGGCAGACATAAGTTTGGTTGCCAGGGATCAGACCCTGCCTTTGTAGTTGGGACATTAGATGCATCAACCCAGAGCATGGGTGTGCATGCACAACAGACTTGTAGGGCGAGAGTCCAGTAAGTGAGCTCACCACATCTTGTCTTTAAAAGCTTGGTAGGAAGGGTATGCCAACTGTTGGGACAACTTCATCACTTCTTCATGAACATCTTGCCTTGCTCATACCTTGGGATCTTCACTTCTGGCCTTTTTCCTCAGGACTGAATCTATACTATTAAAAGGTAATGGGTAAAGGGACCCCTGACCATTAGGTCCTGTCGTGGCTGACTCTGGGGTTGCGGCACTCATCTCACTTTCTTGGCCGAGGGAGCCGGCATACAGCTTCCGGGTCATGTGGCCAGCATGACTAAGCCGCTTCTGGTGAACCAGAGCAGTGCACGGGAACGCCATTTACCTTCCCGCCAGGGTGGTACCTATTTATCTACTTGCACTTTGACGTGCTTTCGAACTGCTAGGTTGGCAGGAGTAGGGACCGAGCAACGGGAGCGGGGATTCGAACCGCTGACCTTCTGATCGGCAAGTCCTAGGCTCTGTGGTTTAACCCACAGCGCCACCCGCGTCCCTTGAATCTATATTAGCAGTGAAGATTTATTACTTAAGAAGTAAAAGTCTCTGTCATGTTTTGGGACAGGAGCCTGACAGCCTTATTATCAACAATGAACTGCTGCCATTAACTGTTAATTGAACCAGTTTAATTCAACTCCATGGCAGCAGCTGCCAGAAATGTCATTAGGTGGGGTTGGGCCGGGGAACAATTTCACAAACACGGCTTGTCAAATTCCAGTCTCAAGCCTGGCTTGCAAGAGAGCCAGGATCAAATCCCTGAGGCTCATGCTGTGGCCTTGAGCATATTCTTAACTTTACCTAACAGAGTTATTGTGAGGATGAAAACCACAATTTTAAGAAAGAACCATCTTGTACTGAAAACAATGGAGGGGAGGAAAGAGTTGCTGTTAATTGCAGGTACAGGGGGATCCTGCCTCAGCATGTATTGCTTATAATTCAAGTATCATTTTCAGAGTGCATTTATCAATTCCATCTCATCTACTATAATGCCTGCAAAGGAAAGGAAAGGAGGGGAAGGAAGGAAGGAAGGAAGGAAGGAAGGAAGGAAGGAAGGAAGGTTGTCTAACTGGCATGCAACCGTTTCCCTCTCCATTCTTCCTATTGGTTCATAGCTTGCACAGCAGCCTCTGGCCCATAGCTGAGAGCCTCAGGCCGAGACCCCCCTTTGTGCTCTTTTCTGCCTTCAGCCAAGAGTCCTTTTGCTCTCATCCTTTGGTTCATGCCTCCAGTCAATGTAGACTTACATATGAAAACTGTAGGCAAATCTACACCATTCACTTAAAGCACATGATGTCCCTATCCCCAAGAACAGTGGGAACTCTAGTTTTCCTCTCACAGAGCTACAATTCCCAGGTTATTTTGGGGAGGGGGGAATCATTGTCAACATTTGTGGATTTGGGTCTCTCGATAAGTGTCCTCCTCCCCCTACAACCAAAGGGTTGAAGCCGATCGTACTCAAAAGTAGCCCCATGAAATTAATGAACATGACTAGCCTAGGTCCATTCATGTCAATGGGCTGACTCTGAGTTATACGCAATCCTAAATTTCCTTTTAAACTTAAGACTGGCTGGCACTTAAGCCTTGCTTCAAATTACGGGGATGTCGAATTGGGAACGATAAATTATCAGAGATCTGCAACAGGCTTTGTATGAGCAATTTATTTGGCCTTGCTGTTGTTATTCCATAAAATGGGACCAGCCTCCTAGTGGATGAGGAAGCCTGCATTCCATTCTTTTGATCAGGGGTTGACAACCTCAGGCCCAGGGGCTCAATGTGGCCCTCCAGGCCTCTCTTATTTGGCCCTTGGAACTCTCCCCATACCATACCCCTTCTTCCTTGGCCACATTCTTTCCTCAGACCACTCACACCACCACCCTTCTTTTTCCTTGAGTGTTCTTGCAAGCCTGGAATGTGGACTTTGAACTGTAATAATGACTTTTGCTTGCTTGCATCTTAGAGGTGTGCATATGTATACAAACTAGCCTGCTGCACAAGGATAACAACTCCAGTTGCCTTTGCATCCATTTTCCTTTGCATCTGGCCTCGCCCACCACCAGTGTATGGTCCCTGGAAGACGGCCCAGAGGAAAACGGGGTCCTCAGGTGGGAAACAATTCACCACCCCAAGTTGGCACCAGTAGCAAAGGGAGAAGGGCAACAAAAGGCTGATCCTTCAGGCAGATCTTGCTGCTGTTTTGCTTATAGACAACAAAGGGGATTTTTTTAGTTGAGTTGTAGGATATTTATTGCTTTGTGCCTTACCCCACACTGAGAGCAGTTGCAGAAAAGCAGTGCAAGAATCCCACTCGCTGTAATTCAAATGGACTTTCTTCTATCTTAGGGTAAACAAGCACGGACTGAGGCTGCGCAGGAGGGCAGTCAGCTGTGAATAGCCTGCGGCCTCCTCAAACCTGAGCTTTGCCAACGGGAAGAGGCTGCTACTCCTAGGGGAACCCATCACAGACTGGCGGGGCCTCCGCCTCCACTGTCACCCCAGAGCATCACCATTTGGTGTGTGAAAATGCTTTTTGCCAGTGACATTTGCAGAGCAGCGGTCTGGTCTCCCACCAGCCTCAGATTCACTCTGATATATTTAAGTTTTGGGAAATGGTGGTAGGAAAACCAGCAGATAGGAACCACCCATTGGCAAACTGGAACCTGTACTATTTAGTCTGCAAAGCATCATGACAGAGGCAGACCACAGGGTCCAGTTTAGCTCAGTATTATTCACATGCCAGGATAGGGAAGCATTCAGCCTGAGGGCCACATCCCCTTTCTGGGCAGCCTTCTGGGGGCCACAAATGTTACTCTCTTTTTTTTACAGCAGGCTAGTTTCTATAGACAACCCTCCCTCTCCTTCATCCAGGGAAGCAAGAGGCAAGAGTTCAAGGACAGATTCCAGGCATGCAAAGGACACTCAAGTAGGGTTGGCTCTGGGTGTGGCCTGGGAAGAATGGGTGTGGCTGAGGTGGTGGTGATTGCTCAGAGGGCCAGAAAGGTCTGGAGGGCCACATTCAGCCTTCAGGCCTAGAGTTTACCCACCCCTGCTGCAAAGCTTCCTATTACTAGGATTCTCCCTTGCCTGCAACCACATCAGTGCCAGAGTATAAAATCTCCCTAAATTCAGTTTCTTCCACTTAAGTAGCACCAATACCCCCAATGAAACTTAAGCAGCTCATTCCAGCTGGCCAAGGTGCATATGGATGAGTAGTCTTTAAAAATTCCCATATGATCCACACATTATAGCCAGGACAAGAATTATACAAATGGCAGAAATAGAGAATCCTATATGGGTAATAGGAAGGTTTGGGTAAACAGAAGGAAGGCAAACCTCGTGGGGAAATGTGCATCAGGTGCAGCTGTTGGGAACATAGAAATATGCCTCACATTTAGCAAAACTGTTGATTCGTCTAGTTTAGTACTGTCTATGTTGACTGGCAGCAGGGTTTCAGGGGTGCGTCCCTCCCAGCCCTACTTGCAGATTCCAGGAACTGGACCTGGTACCTTCTGCATGAAAAGTAGATGCTGCACCACTGAGCTACAGTCCTCACCAGTTGTTACTTGTAGATTATGATGCATTGAGTTATGGTTTGGAGAAGGCAAGGAATGGAGAAGGTAAATAACAGTCAAGAAAAGCTTTATGCCCTTTTCAGAGGCACAGAAAAAGTAATCATTTCGTTAACGGTTTGGGGCTTTGCCTGTCTCTCTCTTATAAAGTCGCATATGTGTGCACACCCACCTGCAACCCTCTCCACTTTCTAATTTAGACTTGGAATCCCACTTGCAGGAGGTGGTGTCTGACAAGCCACTCAAGCCTCAGATTTAGAGCAGTGTTTTTCAACCACTGTTCCGCGGCACACTAGTGTGCCGCGAGATGTTGCCTGGTGTGCCGTGGGAAAAATTGAAAAATTCGAAAGATTTTTTTTTTTTTAAAGTCAAATTTTCGCCCACTAGGCGGGCGCCGGACTGCGTCCACCCTATTTTCCATCCATCCTGGGTGGGGATCAGATCGGATGGGATCGGATGAGAGCGGACAGGCGGCCCGCTCTCATCTGATTCCCCATAGAGAGCAGCGGGGCTCTGACATCTCCCTCTCCGCACACAGTGGTGGTGTGCCTCGCGATTTTTTTCATGAAACAAGTGTGCCTTTGTCCAAAAAAGGTTGAAAAACGCCGATTTAGAGGATAGCCATGAGTGACTTGCCTTTCAGTGTTCTTGTTGGGAACACAATACAAAACCATAACACAAAATCCTATGAGCACCTAAAAAAAATAAAGTTACAGAAATGTTCAAATGCCATTGTTATTGCCTGATTTTTGAGCTGCTTAGAAACATGTGATATAGCTGCACAGTGAACCCTGCTCTGAGGATGATAATTGTTCCTGGATTAATTAAACTAGAATAAAAGTGTGCATAGTAGGGAGCGCAAGGGGAAGTATTGCAAAAATTTAATCTAGTAAAGACTAAAGAGGCCAAAGGAGGCAAAATGTTTAATGCACTTTTTATTGATTTCATTGAAAACAGAACAAGGAAATGACAGGAGCCCAAAGGTGGGAACCTTTGAAACTCAAAAAAAAAGAAGAAAAAGAAAAACATTTAACAGAACGGAAAAGGGGGGGAAAAGACCACCCAGCAATATGAACGGTTTAGAAGAGATGCACCCCTCCCCCTCCAAAAAAGAAAAATTAACCCCACAAAAAAACAAAACAAAAAGTCCCCAAACCTGGTACTGCACTAATTACAGTATTTAAGAGATAAATGGGGAAAAAGATGATCTGCTTTACCACCGCACAAAAGGTGATGACAGATTTTATTCCCACTACAATACTAACAAAAGGTCTTGTGGGTTTTGTCGTCCCTGCATTTTATACTAAGATCACTTTGTTCTTTTCTTTTTTTCTTCTTTTTATTATACAATTGAAAATTTCATTTTACGTAGTAGTGAGAAAAAAATCACACTAAAATCAGCACCGTTGAGTTGCTCGGGCGAGTTGCTTTTCTGTTCAGCTCCCCCCAGTATGGTACAAGAGAAATCAGTTCAATCCAACCGTCAACCTCACAATATGTAGCTTTACATGGGGAGTCATGGGGAGGAAATAAAAGAAATCGAAAAACGGCAATGGCACAGATAGACCACATTTGCCACCATGTTCTCAGGGGTGCCCAGGCTGAGCTTTAGCTTCAGGAAATGCCTGAAAGAGGGCCTCTCTGTAAGTGCCAGTTTCTCTGTATGGGAAAACAAACGAAAAAAAATCCTCAATTCCTTTTCCAGAGTTAGTGTTATGTAAGACATAAGGAATCCTTCCAAGCCTCCCATTGCACGATAGGGGTGTATGCGCCGAAACACTGGGAAAAACGAAAACTCTCTGTAATGAAGAAGCCCCTATCTGGACTTGGGAGAACCTCTGTGAGGCTTGGACAAATAATTAAGAGGTTGTGACGGAGAACAGCAAATACGCTGGCTAAGGCAGGCACCTTGTTCGAAAGAAGTTCTGTTTCAATCCTCGGATGATGCGCGAGAAAGGAACGTCTGCCTGCAAAGGTTAAGCTTCGTCCCGGTGCTTGTGCCAAGGAGGTGGGTTTGGCTTCAAGAAATCATCATCACCATAATCATCATCACATTTCATCAAGTATTCAGAGTTCTACTACAACTGGAGAGATGCAACATCAGCAGTCCATTCAAATCTTGTCCTTTCAGGTGGGGGAATCAAGTGGGTGGGCGGAAGACCTCTTCCTTGGCTCGGAGAACAGGGATCACATTAAGAGAGGCCTCTAAAGGGCCTCTCAGCATGGAAGGATGAGAGCAGCTGCCCCTGGTTCACAAGCCAGCTACTTCCTGGTAGGGTGCAAGAAGAAAGCAGGGCGGACCTGCGTCATCTGTGACGAAGCACAAGGTGCCTGGTTCCTTTCTCCAGTAACACTCAATAGCAGCGCCTCAACGCTGGACTGCTGCAGGGCTGTGGGGTGGTATTCTGCGTTGGGGTTTTTTTAATGGGAGGGGGAAGTCTCCTTTCTTGAAAATATATAAAAAAGAAATATCTTACAATCTGTGGTGGTGTTTTGTTTTTCTTTCTATGTGTGTAGAAAGCCCTCAAAAGGAGGTTGTTGCCACTGCTGTTGTGGAGCTCGTGTCAGGGAGCCGGCTCTCCAACACCTCCTGGGACGAGGAATTGCTGGCCTGCCTCTGAGCCAGGATGGCGCTGGTGTACCTGCACTTGGGAGAGCCGCACAGGCAACTGAAGTAATTGCCCTTGACTTCCCAGAACCTATCGCCATAGTCAAACCTGAGAGCGAGAGAGAGAGAAAGAGAGAGAGAGAGAGAGAGAGAGAGAGAGAGAGAGTTGTACTTCTGGCAAATATACGCAGGAGGAAGCCGCACAGTTGATTCCACCACCACCACCAAAACCAGCACAGGGGAATGGGCCCCCCCACCAACCGATGGAGGCCACCACTCCCTTCGAAGCAGTCTCCCAAGGGCTACATGTAGGAAGTGGGTGGGGCCAAAGTCGGGGTGAATGCCTGAAGAAGGGTTTAGTAGTTCTTATAAGGATCAGCTTGGATGGAAACACTAGACCAGGCTTCTTCAGCATGTTTTGAAACTACAATTCCCATCATCCATGACCACCGGGTCCTGCCAGCTAGGGATCATGGGAGTTGTAGGCCAAAAACATCTGGAGGGCAGAGGTTGAGGAAGCCTGCACTAGACCTTGGTATAGACTTTAACCTCGGGGGAAACTTTGGAAAAGTTATTTGAAGTTCACGGCATGTTAATTCTTTGAAGGAGAACTACATGAAGATGATTTACAGATGGTATTTAGCTCCGAGTAGACTTGTTAAGGTGAATAAGACTGAATCAGATAAGTGTTGGGGATGCAAGGAGGTTGAGGGAACATTTTTTCCATTTGTGGTGGACTTGTAAAAGGGTATTGGGAAATGATCCATAGTGAATTGAAAATCAAGTTTAAAAGTACCTTCCCAAAAAAAAACAGAGTCCTTTTTGTTAGGGATAATTCAAACAGAATTTCCCAGGTGTCAAACAAGGTTATTTATGTATGCCACTACTACGGCCTGTGTTTCATTAGTCCAAAAATGGAAAATGAGCGAGATTCCAACTCAAGAATGGCAACTTAAGCTGATGGAATATGCATAGCTTGAAGACTACACCAGTCAGTGTAGACGAGGCAAGGCCAAACTTGGCCCTCCATATGTTTTGGGACGACCATTCCCATCATCCCTGACCACTGGTCCTGTTAGCTAGGGATGATGGGAGTTGTAGTCCCAAAACAGCTGGAGGGCTAAGTTTGGCCATGCCTGGTGTAGACAATAATCAGCTGGGTGGACCAATGGTCTGAATCAGTAATGAGGCAGCTTTTTCTGTTCCTATAATATTGACTTTTTAAAGAAAAAATTTCCAAGTTGGGTTCCAATATAAACAAGGAATACAGTGATTTTAAGAAAAGGAAGTGCAAAATACATTTTTAAAATGAAACAGAATCTTAAGAGCCAGCAGAAAGCTAGGGAAGCTTAATCAAGCTCAGTTCAAGCTTATTAATGACCCCCACACCTTCAAAATTCATTTCCCCCATACCAAGCCCATACCCCAACCACAAAAAATAGTTGAACAAGTGACCATCTGCATTTACTGAGTCATGGCCCCTTATAATGTGAACACTGGCCCATCAAACTCAGTATTGTCTACACTGACTGGCAGCCCAAAAAAACCCTGGAAATACCAGGGGCCTGGACCCTTGACCAGTGTTAGAAACTAAGATAGGAACGCTAGGAGCCATGTGGGAACTAGGTTGTGGGCACCAAAACAAAATGTCTAGGCACTTTCTTCTTCTTCCACATTACCAGACCAGATGATCCGCCTGGCAGTGCGGTGATGGCAAAAAAAAGTATTTTTTATTTTTTGCTGCTGGGCAAATCAGGTGTTCTGCAGGGCAGTGCAGAAGCAAAAGATGAGTGCAGAACACCTGATTCGCTTGGCAGTAAAAAAAAAAAGAAGAAGACACGTCTTTTGCTGCTGTGCTGCCAGGTGAATAAGGTGTTTTGTGGGGTAGTCCAGCAGCAAAAGACGTGCATCTTTTTGCTGCAGCCAGGCAGGTGGAGATGCTAGGGGCCAAGGCATCTCAACTCAGTCTCAAAAGGCCGGTTGCTGGTCACAAAGTGCAAATGGCACCCAGCTAATTTTGAACGCTGCCCATGACCTTCCAAATGCATAGCCGATAGTCTGTTACTGTGGTGCAATGGGTTCCCATGGGCAGGAAGTTACAGACGCCTCCTTATGTAGATTGATTTGCTTTTTAGTGTCACTTCTCAGCATCTGTTTCATGGCTTCTGTGCGAGTAAGCTGGCGCAAGGGGTGAGGGCGTGAACACACATGTGCAGATCTGAGGAAGGCCAACCCATGCACAGATCTGGAGGAACGCTTGAAAGCAGATCCAGAAAATCAAACAAGCGGCTGCCACAGGAGTGGGTTGCAGCCCCTCAACCTAATTTCCAAAGCCCCTTGAAAGCCATCAGTGCAGAGTGCTGCCAAAATAAATCTGTCCCTGAGAAATATGATTTTTTTATTGGGGTGTGTGTGTGTTATATCTGACGTTAGCATGGGCACACCAATTGAGGATAGGTTCCCCACCCCACCCCAAGAGCAGCAATCCCCAGCTCCCTTAACAAATTACAGTTCCCAGGATTTTTAGGGAGAAGCCATGAGCTTTAATATAGCTCAGTCAATAGAGCATGAGACACACTAATCTTTGGGCTGTGGGTTCAAGGGGGGGTTGGACTAATGAGCCTTGTGGTTCTTTCCAACTCCACAGTTCCACGATTCAATGAAATGCACATTGAATGTATGGTCCGAGTGTGACCTTGTTTTGTTGAATGCAACCCAAAGAGAAGGAGCCTGCAGAACAGGGAGATGGAAATGGGTAGGCTCTGACCCAGACCTCTGCTGGTTTCAGACCTCCCCACTGCTAGCATGTGACCCAAGGGAGTCCATGGAGATAGGGCTGGTGGTCAAGGGGGAGCAATTCCCCTCCCTGTGAACTGATGAACCATAATCCCAATTCCCAGCACTTATCCGCTCCCTTCCCCGAAAAAGTGAGTTTCTAGCACTTGGAGATCAGACACGATGTACAGGCACTATACCCACAGATGCCCACAATCTGACCCCTCACCACACAAATATTATCCCTGAAGGAATGGCTGTCCCTGACAGACCAAGGGCTGCTTCCATCCCTGTGCTTAAGCAACTCTTCTTCCTCCCTCCTCCTCCTCCTGCTTTCCATTCCTGCCATTTCTTCCTCTTCCTCTTACACATACCCAATCTCTTCTCCCGCTTGGATATTCTTGGTACTGAAGAATGCAATTCTGGGAAAGCGCAGGTCCTGGTGGGACATGAACACTCGTACGGCGGTCAGGTTGGGCTCGCAGAAATGGTTGATGAAGCGGCTGATGTTGCCGTAAAAGCGGGCATCTATGCAGTACACGTCTTTCTCCTGAGGAAGTTGGGGAGGGGGAGAGAGAGAACCTATTATTAGACCTGAGTTTTTGTTCCATGTAAAATCAGTCTCTGCTGGAGCTGGAGGAAATTATTTGAAGAGTTATCCTGCGCAGGTATTTTAGCCACTCACCTAGGCCCCGTATGCACCATGTACTTAAAGCAATTCTTATACCACTTTGGAAGTCATGGTTTCCACTGAAGAATTATGGGAACTGCTGCTTGTTAAGGGTGCAGGGTACTGCTAGAAAAAAACCCTCCTACCCCCACATTCTTCCTCACAGAGCTACAGTTCCTAGAGTTGGGAAACAAGATCAAATATGTCTCATTTCCCATCTCCCCCCCCCCCACTGAATACTTTTCGTTCAATAGAGATGGAGGTCCCATTTGCAGTATACAATAAAAGCATCTTTATACCACTTCGCCCAAAGAATCCTGGGAGCCATAGTTTGTTAAGGGTGCAGAGTACTGCTAGGAGAACTCCCTATTCCCATCACAGAGGTACAATCCCCAGAGTACCCTGTGAGGAGGGGGGGGGGATGCATTTGCACTATGCTGACCCTTCCTCCTCTACTATTCCCGGAATTCCTTGGGAAGAAGGATTGACTGCTAAAACACTTTGGGAATTGTAGCTCTGTGAGTGGGAGGAGGTGTCCCTAGCAGCTCTCAGCATCCTTAACACCTTCAGTTCGGCAGGATTCTTTCGTGGAAGCCATGACTGTTTAAAAGTGGTGTTGCACTGCTTTAAATGCATAGTGTAGATATGGCCTTAAGAACAAGCAAAACAACTGAATTAAAAGTTATTAAGGGGCAGCATCCAAGTAATGCCCCATGGTGGAAGTGGGTCTGCATGAGGCATTTTGCCTTTCAAGGTTGTACCCAACTCAGAGTAGGCCCACTGAGATTACTGGATCCAAGTTAAATAGTGTCTGTTATTCTTCAGTGAGTCTACTTTGAGCAGGACTGGCGTTGGATACAATCCTTGGTAACTAATCTTTGTTCCCCTCCCGCCCCTCATCACCTTTGGGCAAAGAGTCGTGCTCAGCAGAGGCTGTTTATGAGCTGGTGGCCCAGAAGAAGATGTCCCAGTTTCCCCCATCATCTGTCCCCTGAGTCTCTCAGCCCTTTCCCCTTCCCAATTCTACAGGATGTTTTGCTTTTCCTAAAAGGCGAGAAGAGCTTCCTGTCACACCAACTTACAGATGGTGAAATGGGGGGAAGAGGCAGAATTTGTTTTAGCACTTTCTGCTTGTCCTGCGAGCCCTTCAGATTTAGTACCTGGTCGCCAAGTTCAAAAAGGTAGGTGTCTTCTTCCCGTACATTTGCCTCTGAATCAGAAATTAGCTCTCCAACATACCTGCGGGAGAAATGAGAAACCAGAATTGGAGACTAATGACCTTTTTGCTGCAGGAGATTTGGACATACGGTAGTTGATGCATTCAAAAGAACCTCCTTCCAAGACAGCCTCTTCTTTAACATCCCAAAACCTAGTCCTCTCCATTTTGACAAGTTTTGGGTGACCTGAATGGCTGCTCCCCTCAAGGGGTCAGCTTGCACTCTGTTCCCAGAAGGAAAAAGCCACAGCCTGGCATGTTACTCCAGAGCAGTGGCCTTTAATGAACTGTAGGAGGAGCTAGACTACGTGGTAAGAGATCAATTAATGGGTCCCCAAATGCATATTTGGGTTAAAATAGGGTCCTGGGTCTGAAAAGTCTGAAGGCACTTGCTGGCGCCCATTGGGACTGGTAGGGCAGATGGCAGGGAGACCAACAGTAGGTGGGTCCAGAGGCAATGACAAGTGATGCCAACATGTTGTCCTGCTCTGCCCTGCTGAGTTCTACATGGGAACAGCACTGAGACTAAAGAAGAGGAAGCTTACAGGCAAGGCCAGCAGATTCTGGGCTGGTTGTAAGTAGGATGACAGGCATGTGATGGCTGGCTGAGAGCAGACTAGTGTTGCTTAGTCTGGGCTCCATTTTCCCAGCAGAGCAGCCTCCATTACTCTATACCAGGCATCCCCAATCTCGGCCCTCCAGGTGTTTTGGGACTACAACTCCCATCATCCCTAGCTAGCAGGACCAGTGGTCAGGGGTGATGGGAACTGTAGTCCCAAAACATCTGGAGGGCCGAGTTTGGGGGATGCCTGCTCTATACCAACGAGTCTGTTAGAGATGCTCCCAAAGCATTTTCAGTCTGCCAAAGTCACTCAATAATGTGAAACCGGACCAGTGAGGGGTGTGGCCTAGGGAGAGACCAGAGGGTCTTCCCATTCCTGCTCTGGCTGCAGAGGTATCTGGTCACCCTGAAGGCTCCACCTCTTTTATCTGCAGCTTTTCCAAGACACAGCGAGACCACTTCACAGAGTTGCCTCCTAGCATCCTTTAAAGCTGGGGTGGGGGTCCCGTGGCCCTCAAGGTGCTGCTGGACTACAACTCCCATCATCCTTGACCATTTGCTATGGTGGCCAGGGCTGGTGGGAACCTTCCACTCTGGAGTGTCCCTCCTGCATCACAATCTCTTCCAGATTCATTGGTGAGTGTGGTTAAAAGGTGGGCCTCCTAAACACATGGGCACATTTAAGGGTGAAACTATTTCCGCCCACCTTCTCCTAAACAATGCTAATATGTCATTCCAGGTTAATTAGAAAGTAATAATCTGGTTCAGAGCAACTCTAACAAGATGTGCTAGGAATAACATTCCTAATTGTAATTACTTTAAGAACATTTTTAACTGTAATTGCTTTTAGATCTCTTTCAGCTGCAATTGTTTTTAGAATGTGTTAATCTGCTTTAGAATGTTTCTGTTTTTAAATTGTGTATCTGTTTGCCACTCTGGGCTCCTCTGCGGAGGAAGGACTGGATACAGATTCAGTAAGTATATGAAATCAACAGACACACACTTTAAAGGTTGCTAGCTAGGCTGCCTTTACGCTGCATACCTCCTTTCTCAGGTCTTTTGAGCCTCTGACTTTGCATCTCATCAAGCAGTTCTGTAGCATTGCAGAGGCTGTAAAAAATTCACCTGGGCTGCTGAGGAAAAGTCGCATCCATCAGGCTTGCTCTGGAGGTTCAAACTGCCTTGGGCTGTTCAAAGGTTATTAAGAAATATACGAGACCTAAGGGACACTCTTGCCTGGCAACTGTGCTCCTCTGACGGGGTAATGCTGAGAGTGCCACATACCCCAGAGGTTCATTTAGTTATGTACTAGTAACCAGGCTTTTAGTGTTGCACCTCCAGCCCTCTGGAATCAATTAGGGATGTTTAGGTGGCCATTTTTGTTTTGTTTTAAGGAATGCTTTTTCAGGCAGGCTTTCTCTGTAGCTGTTGTGACTTCTCTGCATTTTATCTCTCTTGGCTCCAAGTGAGAGCTTGACTGTACACCTGAAAAGGGTACAGGAAAAGGGCAACTAAAATGATTGAGGGGCTACAGAAACTAACCTTTTAAGGAGACACCTTATGTGCTCTTCGTTTTAGTTTAGAAAAGGGATGGGGAACCTGTGCTCTTCCAGCTGCCGATGGACTGAAAACTATCATCATCCCTGACCATTGGCCATGCTGGCTAGACCACGGCAGGAGATGGGAGTCCAGCAACATCTGGAGAGCCACAGGTTCCCCCACCTGATTTAGGGGGGGGGGAGGCAATGACAGAAGCGTATGGCACCATGCATGGTGTGGAGAAAGCACAAAATGAGTACTGTATTTTTCGCTCTATAGGATGCACCGGACCATAGGAGGGGGAGAACAGAAAAAATAATAATTCTCCCCCTCTCTGCTCAGTGCCCCTTCAGCGAAGCAGCAGGAGAAATGGAGCCCCTTCCATTTCTCCCCCCGCTTCGCTGAAGGGGCGCTGCACAGCTCTTCCTCTCTGCTGAAGCCAGGAGAGTCTTGCTCTCCCAGCTTCAGCAAAAGGAACCAAAAGCCTTTGGAGCGCAGCAGGACCTCACGCTGCACTCCGAAGGCTTCAGGCGGCTATCCCTGAATCCTGGAGAGCGAGAGGGGCCGGTGCGCACTGACCCATCTCGCTCTCCAGGCTTCAGCGAAAGCAACGCGAAGCCTCCGGAGCGCGGAGGAAGCGCTCCCTCTGCGCTTTGGAGACTTCACGTTGCTATCGCTGAAGCCAAGGAGCCTGCATTCGCTCCATAGGACGCACACACATTTCCCCTTCATTTTTGGAGGGGAAAAAGTGTGTCCTATAGAGCGAAAAATACGGTATTTCTCCCTCTCCCAAAATACTAGAACCTGGGACCACCCAATGAAGCTGAATGTTGGAAGCTAATAGAACCCACTGCCACCAGGTTGGGTGGGTTTAAAAGGAGTAAAAGAAATTCATGGCTGTCAACTCCTACTAGCTGCAGTGGGTATGCCCTACCTCTACTGCCTCTGACTGCTAATTGTTGGGAGAGTACTGCTGCTGTGCTCAGGTCCTGCTTTGCAGGCTTTCCATTGGGGTATCTGCTTGGCCACTGTGAAAACAGGACGCTGGAGCAGATGTGGATCCACCAGGGCTCTTTGCTATTTTCTTATTCATAAAACAGGACAGAAGGAAGCAAACGGCCTCCCTCAACTCCACAAAGTATTGTATGTATGAAGTCCACATGTATGAGTTCACAGCCAGTTGTCCCCTTCTGTTATTGAAGGCCCACACTTCCACCATAGGCACTGTGCTTCCTTTTCTTTTCCACGGAAATAGATGTGATGTCATACAGAGGATTATGACATCAAATGCGGGAGAGCGATTAGCCGCTAAAACCAAAGGCGCCCTGCACTGATGTGAAGGGCAGAACCAGGAAGGCTCATTAATCACCAGAGCAGGCAGGCTCCAGACATCAACGTGATTAATCTCCTCTCCACTTAAGATAGTCCAAGGGAAACAAATGATGGCCAGGAAGAGCTTTCTGAAACTCCCAGGGTAAAAACATGGCCAATTTCTAATGCAGCAAACCTTCCTAAGGCTGTGCTGAAGAACCAGGTTTCACAAGGGGCACTTGATATTTCTTTTTACTGTGGGGGGAAAAGGAGGCTCTGGAAGCAAGGCTGAATGAAGACAGGAATGTTTTTCAGCCTGGGGGCCACATCCCCTCATGGGCAGTCTTCTCGAGGGTCACAAACCAGAGGTGGTATGCCTTTTATGAATCAGGCCACATTCAAAGCCATGCAAAAATTAAAGGTTTCCACTCTCATACACCTCTCTGCGCAGGGAAAGAAGAGGCATTATCACAGTCCATAGGGGTGTAGCCTGGAGAGAGTCTCAAAGGCCAGATAGAGAAGTGTGATGGGCTACATTTGGTCCCCAGGCCTAAGGTGCCCCCACAAGCACTTGCCCTACTTTCAGAGAGCAGCTGAACAGAAAGCAACAAGGACAATGGGGAGCATGGTTAGCAGTGGACCAGGGCGGGGGTGGTTCAGCATGTGGCCTACCCCTGTTTTAAGCCCATGGGCAACTAGTCGCAGTGAACTGGGAGGGTGAGTGAGTGTGCACGTGCATCACTACCCACCACACAAGGTGTTTGTCACTGTCACATACTAGGTAGTGCAACAGATCGTGTAAGTTGCTGGTGAATGGTACTTGGCAACCTTGCAGAATTTATTTATTTATTTCAACAGCATTCCTATTGATTGCCTGATCGTTAAGAGAGGGTAGAGAACAGCCACAGAAAACAGTTCTTACGGGGAATGAATTTTTGCCTGAGATATTTCCAAGTCCATACGACAACTGGGTAAAACCTGAGCCCAAGGTGAATATGAGGCCTTGAACTCACATTCCATGGCCTCTTCCAAGATATGAGAATAATGGCACATGGGCTAAAACTCAAGGGTCCACATACGGAAGGGTCAGAGACTGAGTAAGCAAGTGTGTGTTTGGGGGGCGTGCGCTGCAAGGTTAAGCCCTTGTGATGACACAAGCTTTAAAGAGAGTTCTCTCTTCCTACTATGTTGAAAGAAGAGAAGAGCAGTTTGGATTTGATATCCTGCTTTATCACCACCCTAAGGAGTCTCAGAGCGGCTAACATTCTCCTTTTCCTTCCTCCCCCACAGCAAACACTCTGTGAAGTGAGTGAGGCTGAGAGACTTCAGAGAAGTGTGACTAGCCCAAGGTCACCCAGCAGCTGCATGTGGAGGAGCAGGGAATCGAACCCGGTTCACCAGATTACGAGTCCACCGCTCTTAACCACTAGACCACACTGGCTCTCACACCACACTGGCTCACGCTTCCAACAGTTTTTTTCTAAAGGCAAGGCACTCACTCGCAAACAAAGGTCCCCAGTGGAATGTCCTGCATTGTCCGCACGCCCCAGCTCATCCTCTGCGTCCGATAAAGCTGTAATCGAATCCTGGAAGGCAAAGATCAACCCTGTGAGAACTTGCACTCAATTTTTTAAAAATGCATTTGTAGATTTAACAGAATTAATTCCCTGCTTAGCTGCAAACAAAACCTCTGAGGGTTCAAAGTTGTGTCCAACTAAGTTCTACTTAAAGAGCAGATGCCCTGAAATTAATGGGTGTAAGTTAGTTGTGCCCATTATTTTCAACAGGCCTATTCTGAAAAGGCCTAGCATTGGATGAAACCTATAGAATGTAAAATTTATATGAAAAATTGTAAAATAAATGTCAACATGTTTAAAAACTGGAATATCAGAAAACCAACTGTTTAAAAAACTATCCCACGAGCTAAAATTGCAGCATAAAGTAATGTCAGCTTTACATGGAACAGAGGCAATGTGTGTCACAGAAACAGCCAGATTAATTTCTGTGGACTTGTGTTTCCAGTTGAAAGTAACTTGAATATTTGATGCAGAAACCAATAATTTTCATTTTATTTTGGACTGCATCCAATGCTAGTCCTACTCAGAGAAGGCCCACTGAAAATAATGAACATGACTTGCTTAGATCTATTCATTTTAGTGGGTCTACTCTGAGCTGAACTCAGTTGGACACTTCTTCTTCAATGTGTCTTGAAGCTGTTTGCCAGCCTGCAGCCCACAGGACTCATTTTCAGACTAGTTTACTCTCCCAGCCAAACACTCAAAACAGAATCCAGTCTCTGCTACCGATCAGAATTCAGGTGAGTCATGTAGGCTGCCTTCAAGGAATAATTCTTGATGTGCCACCTACACAACCTTTCTCTTGGTTTTATTTATTCCCCCCCCCCCCAGCTTGAAATTCTTCAAATATTTGCAGATCATTGCAGGAAGCCGATATGGCTTCCCTAGCATCAACACTTCCAGAATCCACTTCTATGGTGTGTCCCTGTAAGAAAAAACACTTGGGCCTAATTTGAATAGTAGAGTGCCTGGTGTCTGGTGGGCGGCGCTTGTGTGCTTTGCTCCAGAATCAGCCCCTCTCTTCAGGGTGTGTTCAGTTGAGAGTGTCAGTTATGAGGGACCAAGTGCCTCTTCTTGTTTCTTGCCTCAAACTTGCCTCATGTTTGGCTTCTCTCATCATGTTATTTTGTTGTAGTTTTCTTTATTACTAAAGCTTAGTTTACATTTACGTGAAAGGCTTATGAGGGACCCCCATGTTAGCAGAAGTAGAAAGAATATGGGGAGAGGAATGCCTAATGAAACAGAAAAACAGAGAGAGAGAGAGAGAGAGAGAGAGAGAGAGTCTCCAATGTGGGCTGAGTTTGCTCAGCGGCCACCAAATGTTGCATGTTTTAAGTGAAATGCAAAATTGAGCAGGAGTGGGTGGGGTTGGAATAGAGAATCCTGGAAGAACAGGCTGGCTGCCAACCTTACACTGTAACATTTTGTTGTAGGTTCCCTTGTTCATTAAGGCCACAATCCTATGCAATAAACTCAGCGGGGACTCACTTCCAAGTAAAAAGGCAATATTTACAATCTGATAAAAGGGAAGAGTAAGAATTAAAAGCAGGAATAACCAGCTGCACAAATGCAGGAAGGGGGAAACCCGGCTCGTCAGGTAGTACATGTGAAAAGGATCTAGAGGTCTTTGTAGACCACAAAGCTTAACATGGGTCAACATGTGATACAGCAGCAAAAATTTAAAAAGGGGGGGGGGCTAATGCTATTCTAGACAGTATCAGCAGAAGCATAATGTCCTGGAGTCCTGCAACCAGTTCTGGGCACCACAATTTAAGGAGGATATTGACAAACTGGCAGAGGAGGGAAACCCAGATGATGAAGGGTCTGGAAACCAAGCCTTATGAGGAACTGTTGAAAGAGCTGGTTATGTTTAGTCTGGAAAAGAGGCGAGAGGAAACACAATAGCTATCATCCAAAGTCTCAAGGAAGATGCAGCAAGCTTCTTTTCTCCTGCTCCGGAGGGTAGGACGCGAATCAAGGGCTTCAAGTTACAAGAAAGGAGATTCCTACTAAACACTAGGAAGAACTTAAGGAACGGACTTCCTTGGGAGGCTGTGGACTATTTCCTTGGAGGTTTCTAAGCAAAGGTTGGACGGCCGTCTGTCATGGATGCATTAGTTGAGATCCCTGCATTGCACTAGGTGACCCTTGGGACCCATTCCAACTCTTATGATTCTATGAAGATGATTGTTTTGAGAAGGGTGTCAAACCATCAGTCCATAGCAGTCTAGTGTGCTGGCTTAAAACAAACCACACAATCAAGAAGGTGTCTGGAACTTGAACAGACTCCTGCTTCAAAGCTACATTTTTATAACTGGAGAAAGCCGCAGAGGGATGAAGGGGAAATGTTGGTGCATTTTAAGCTATTCTGCTGGATTTGTAGAAATCACAAGACCACCTTAGAATACACCTGCAGCGTCAGCCTAACTGGAAGTCCCCCCTCCTCTGCCGCCGGCACCTCAGTTTAAGCATTCCTACACCAAAGCCCTGAAAATGCCTTCAAAATACATTAAAAGGAAGGCCCAGGGCATTTCTCGAATCAACACAAGAAATGAAGATGACATAAGTACAGCTTAAAAGCCTCGCACAAAGGGCTTCAAAACCTGGCAACGAAGGTTAGGATGAGATAAGCAACTAGTAGAGGCTGGAGGTGCTGGACTTGCAACAGCTTCTGATCTCAACCCGGTTACAAAGCTTAGTGGGTGATTCTTGGGATGGCCGCTCTCCCTCCCTCTGCCTAAAATCGACCATGTAGGAGAGATAATAATTAAACAAATAATTAAAATACCCGTGATAGAACAGTTCCATTTAAAAGCACCCAGGATTCCCCCTTTTTTTTAAAAAAAAAAGGCAAGGGAAATCATATACATCAGGAGGTGATAAAGCACACATTCAACAGGGTGATCAAAATACAGTAATGATGCAATTACATATAGTAATACTGAGGGCATCCGTCCAGCTGACAGAGGCAAGTATCAAAAGCACAGTGAGCAAAAGGTTACAAATTCCACCACAGACTCAGATGGAATGAAAGTGCATCTTTCAAATATACAGTGGTACCTCGGGTTAAGTACTTAATTCGTTCCGGAGGTCCGTACTTAACCTGAAATTGCTCGTAACCTGAAGCACCACTTTAGCTAATGGGGCCTCCTGCTGCCGCCGTGCCGCTGGAGCACGATTTCTGTTCTCATCCTGAAGCAAAGTTCTTAACCCAAGGTATTATTTCTGGGTTAGCGGAGTCTGTAACCTGAAGGGTATGTAGCCTGAAGCGTATGTAGCCTGAGGTACCACTGTACCATAAAAGTACCATTATTGCAATTATTGTTGTTAATTGTTAAGGCCCTGTCAGAGGAAGTGGCTAAGTGGGGCCAGGATAAGGCATGACAAGAATATCCCAACAGCTCTAACAATCCGCTCATTTCCTCATCCTAGCCAACCTTCAGAATTTGCTTTGGTTCACAACAGTGACCCAAGGCATTCGGGCTTCCTGGTCCCCACTTCCTTTCCATTTCAAAAACTCTCCTTGGGTTTTAGGTAACTATATCCTTCAAGGAACTCAGGATGGCGCATGTGATTCTTCCCTCATGATAAGCAATTTTCTCTAAATCCCAAGGCTGAGAGATGAGCCAACAGTGTGACACGGCAGCTAAAAAAGCCAATGCAATTCTGGGCTGCATCAATAGGAGTATAGCATCTAGATCAAGGGAAGTAATAGTGCCACTGTATTCTGCTCTGGTCAGACCTCACCTGGAGTACTGTGTCCAGTTCTGGGCACCACAATTCAAGAAGGACACTGACAAACTGGAACATGTCCAGAGGAGGGCAACCAAAATGGTCAAAGGCCTGGAAACGATGCCTTATGAGGAACGGCTAAGGGAGATGGGCATGTTTAGCCTGGAGAAGAGGAGGTTAAGGGGTGATATGATAGCCATGTTCAAATATATAAAAGGATGTCACATAGAGGAGGGAGAAAGGTTGTTTTCTGCTGCTCCAGAGAAGCGGACACGGAGCAATGGATCCAAACTACAAGAAAGAAGACTCCACCTAAACATTAGGAAGAACTTCCTGACAGTAAGAGCTGTTCGACAGTGGAATTTGCTGCCAAGGAGTGTGGTGGAGTCTCCTACTTTGGAGGTCTTTAAGCAGAGGCTTGACAACCATATGTCAGGAGTGCTCTGATGGTGTTTCCTGCTTGGCAGGGGGTTGGACTCGATGGCCCTTGTGGTCTCTTCCAACTCTATGATTCTGTGATTCTGTGATTCTATGTGCCCATTCAAGTTCTACTCAAAGTAGATCCATTGATATTGAAGTATTCAAGTGAGTGATGTCCATCTGTTTCAATGTGTCTACTATCCCCAGCGCACCATTTGAGCTTGGGTGTCCCTGGTCCTAGTCCAGCACTGCAAACCAGCAGTCACAAATATTTGCTGGACTACAGCTCCCATCATTCCTGATCACCAGGTCACACTGCCTGGGGCTGAAAGGAGGTGGAGTCCAATGATATCTGGAGGGCTGCAGGCTCTCCTACTCCTACCACTATACCCCACTGCCTCTCAGTCACAGAACAGGGTGAGCAGCCCCCCCCCCAAAAAAAAAACAGTATTAACTGTCTTACCGGAGTCCATTTTGCACCACACGATTCCGGCAATTCCTCCAACACGAGCAGGCATGGTTGCACTCAAAGATCAAAGGCGGGTCGGCAGTGCTGAATTCCGGCAGGAGCCGGCCATCCTGCAGAGAGGGCAAGTGGACAAGGGATGCATTAGGTGCACATTTGTGCACAGGAAGAATTGCAATGTTTTATGAAGAATGAGGACTTTTGCCACAGCTCTGGTCTATCCTGGTCCAGGGCATCCGGCCTGCTCCTCAAGTAAACATAAGAATTAATCTTATATTGAGTCAGACCACTAGTCCACCTAACTGAGAAGTCTACACTGACTGGCAGCAGCTTTACAGCATTTGACTAGTCACTCCGAGCTCTACCTTGAGATGCCGTGCATTGAACCTGTGGCATTGAACCTTGAGTCAGCGTGGTGTAGTGGTTAAGAGCGGTGGACTGGTAATCTGGTGAACCAGGTTCGCTTCCCCGCTCCTCCACATACAGCTGCTGGGTGACCTTGGGCTAGTCACACTTCTCTGAAGTCTCTCAGCCCCACTCGCCTTATAGAGTATTTATTGTGGGGGAGGAAGGGAGAAGAGATTGTTAGCAGCTTTGAGACTCCTTAAGGGGAGTGATATGGGACACGGGTGGCGCTGTGGGTTAAACCACAGAACCTAGGACTTGCCAATCAGAAGGTCAGCGGTTCGAATCCCCGCAACGGGGTGAGCTCCCGTTGCTCAGTCCCTGCTCCTGCCAACCTAGCAGTTCGAAAGCTAGGTTGTGCAAGTAGATAAATAGGTACCGCTCCAGCGGGAAGGTAAATGGCATTTCCGTGTGCTGCTCTGGTTCGCCAGAAGCAGCTTAGTCATGCTGGCCACATGACCTGCAAGCTGTACACCGGCTACCTTGCCCAATAAAGCAAGATGAGCACCGCAACCCCAGAGTCGGTCACGACTGGACCTAAGGGTCAGGGGTCCCTTTACCTTTACCTTTTAAAGGGAGTGATAAAGCGGATATCCAGTCCAAACTACTCCTCTTCTTCTTCTTGCAGAGCAGATGTCCTACCACTGATCTACATCCCTTCCCTCAAGTCATAGGAGCACATAATGCTGTCTTATGCTGACTCAGTTCATTGGTCCATCTAGCTCAGTACTGTCCACACTGACTGGTAGTCGTGCTACAAGCCTTCAGAGGTGGGGTACTTTTCTAACCCAAACCTGGAGCTGCTGCTGGGGACTAAACATGGGTCCTTCTTCAGGCAAAGCAGAAGCACAGACACTGAGCTACAGCCCTGCCTCTGAAAAAGCATCTGCTCCCCTTCCCTCAAAGAGCTACAGTGCTGCTGTTGCTCCCCAACATCTCACCTGTATGTCTCCCTCCTTCCCCCTCAATACTGCCCACAAGTATTCTCATAGATTCTTCTGCAGAAGCAATGAGTCCAAATCAAGCCTCAAACCCTCTGTGACTCCCCTAGGAAATCAAACTATGCATTTCAAGGGGAAAGGATTATGTCTTTCAGCTGACCCTGCACATTGCGCTAGGCAGGGTGGAACTTGGAGGGGTAAGAACAACTTAATTTGCAAGTGGGAGAGATAACCCATCTGAGGATTCCCCTTCTCTTAACAGGGAAGAGGAGCTCCCCCCTAGGCCTGAGCAGTAGTGACCCCCCCAGTCCCACCACCCACACCCTCCAAATCCACAAAGCTGAGAAAGCAGGCAAACGTCCTCACCTTGTCATACCAGCAGCGCATACTCAGCTGTCCACACAAGCAGTTGCTGGAGGAGCAGTCGTCTATGCACACACAGTACTGCAAGCAAAACAGCAAGAAACAGCAAGTCACACGTGTGTGTATGTGCATATAATCCAAAGGATTGCATGATGCTGGCCTGCAAGGAGCTTGTGGGGCCCAGCAAGTTGATCTACGAAGAAGCATCATGTTGGCTTTGCATGTCACTAGTGCGTAGTGCTGGATAAAAGGATATTAAAAAGGAGGAGGGATCCTGCTATGAAAGCCAACAGAGGTTCTGGAGCTCAAGCTCTCTGTCAGATGGGGGAAATACCAAATATCTGGGGCCCCGTTAGTGGGGTGAGGGTTTTAGGAAGGCAATGGACATTTGTCAGGATGGACATCTGTATTCTGCAATCTTATTCTAGATCAGGGCTGAGGAGCTGGATTCCAAGTGGTAGTGGATCCTGAGTTCCTTCACCCGCTGCAGCCCAAGTCTGAAAGGCAGGTGGTGTAAAACTGCCTGCCAATCACCTGACATTGCAATGGCATAAGAGGACTCATCTTTGCCTGTTCACCAGACTATGTAGGGCTGCAAGGGCACAGCACTCCACAATCCCCAATGATCAGCTGATTGCCAGAATGTCCAAAGTGCTGTGCGCAGGGTTATGCAGATGCCTCCAATCATCTGACTGTCTACAAGCCCCGTTTTGCTCCAGTCCCGTTCTTAACCTGCTCCACAGCTTCAGCCATACTAGACATTGGGAGGAGGGTAGGTGGAACTGGCTATTCTATATTCACATTCCATGATGAGCTCCCAAGTTCCAAAAGGAGATGACAGAGGAAGAAAAACTGAGTGCATCAGTTCCCACACAAACTGCAAAGGAGTAAAGGGAGTAGACAAGAAAGAGGAGGAGGAGATTGAGCAGCCTGCTCAGGTGTGAACTGAGCAGAGAGCACCCTCTTTCACGACAAGGAGAAAGGGGAGAAATCTCAGGTGTTAAGTCCAAACAGTTTTTATTTCAGGAGGGATTTTGCACCATGAATGGTGCTTTGGGGTTTTCAATCTATGTTTTAAACTCTGGACATTGCACTGTATATCGTATTGTTGTTTTATTGCTATGGCCGATGGCTGGTGCAATTAAAGATTCATTCATTCATTCTGGACATTGTATGCCTTCCTTTCTTTTCTTCGTAAGCCACCTCAAGAAACGTGTGCAAAGTGGGCTATCATATAAATAGCAGGAGAGAGAAAGAAAAAAGGGAAGATCAAAAAGGTAGCTGCAAGCAGCCTGTCTAACCTGCAAATGAGTGATGTTCCTATCAATGTGCATGGGGGACGTCACACAATTCTGCGAAACGTATTTGTAGTCGCTAGGACAGGGCTCGACGTCGACAGAATTGACGCAAGGAATCGGGATCCGTTCATAACCCCGGGCAATGTCTCTGTCGCAGCAGGGAGAAGAAAATAATCACTTTTAAACTACAAGAATAAAAGATACACAAAGCGAGAGCACTTCCCTGTGTATTGTCTCCAGTGCTAGGGCTGCTTAGAGTAGACCCACTGAAACCAATGGATGCAACAAATCCATTCATTCCAATGGGTCTACTCTAATAGAACTTAGTTGGGTACAACTCAGAGTCATCCTAAAGCAGGCATAGGCAAACTCCGCCCTCCAGATGTTTTTGCGACAACAATTCCCATCATCCCTGACCACTGGTCCTGCTAGCTAGGGATCATGGGAGTTGTAGGCCAAAAACATCTTGAGGGCTGAGTTTGCCTATGCCTGTCCTAAAGCAATAAATGAACCAGTATGACATTGCTTTTAATTACTGAAGAAGAACCCTGTTGGACCAGGACAATGGCCTATCTAGTCCTGCATCTTCATAGAATCATAGAATCATAGAGTTGGAAGAGACCACAAGGGCCATCGAGTCCAACCCCCTGCCAAGCAGGAAACACCATCAGAGCACTCCTGACATATGGTTGTCAAGCCTCTGCATAAAGACCTCCAAAGAAGGAGACTCCACCACACTATATGTCACTATATATCTTCTTCTCATAGTAGCCTCCTGGACTCCTGTGGGAAACCTGCATGGAGGACCAGAGGACATGAGCACTCTCCCACTACTGTGGTTTCCAGCAACTGATATTCAGAAGCATCACTGTCTCTGACTCGGGAGACAGAGCATACTGACATTTCATCTTGGTGCTTCCAAACTAGAACATCTGTAGCCAAGACTCTCTGAATGACCCTTTGCCGCCAGAGATCCCTGTTTTTTGAATTACACATTTGGTTGCCCAACATTAAGCTCGTCACTAGGGCACTCCAGAGTTGCATCAGCATTGGGCAGTGGCCTATGTGTGGGGCAGGCAAACCTCTCACACCTGCTCAGTATCTTCTCCACCTGGATGGGCTTGTCAGGCATTGAATCCTTGAGGGTCTTGTTCATTTGCAGAGCAACCCAGACTTGAGTGTTGTAGCTCGAACACTGCAGGGGAGTTTCGCCTTCTTTGTTTTTCAGGGCAACGTCCGAACCACGTGAAAGAAAGAGGCTGCAAGATGAGGGGGAAAGAGGGTGGGAGCCAAAAAGACGTGAAACTAATGTAGCCCTAAGTCATCTAGCAGCTATCTTTATATATGACTTTTAGAAGACATCTCAAGGCAGCCCTGTACAGGGAAGTTTTAATGTTTGATATCTTACTGTGTTTTTTTACTTTGTTAGAAGCCGCCCAGAGTGGCTGGGGCAACCCAGTCAGATGGATGGGGTACAAATAAAATTAACATCACCACCACCACCACTATAGCTCAGTGGTTAGAGCATCTATTTTGCACACAGAAAGTCCCAGTTTCAATCTCTGGCCTCTCCAGGTAGGGCTGGGGTGGTCTCCCTGTCTGAAAGCCTGGAGAGCTGTCAGCTTAGTTAATGCCAAGCTAGATGAATCAATGGTCTGACTCAGTATAAGGCAGCTTAAAAGTGGAATGACGCAGAGAGCGTTCCAGTGGCCAGGCAGAGAGGCCTGGAGTGAGGTCCCTCTAATTGTGCAGTCAGAAGGAATCACCACTGAATTCAATGGAGCATATACCCAGATAACTCTTCACAGGATTGTGCAGAATTGCTGTATATTATACACAATGAAGCCTATCAATGTATCTAATGGATCAATACAGCTGCCTGCCTAACTCTCCTTGGGTGGCTAGAGGAGTAGTCACCAAGAGGCACTGGACTTCAAAACGTGCACCACCTTTCCCCAACCTGGTGCTCTCTAAGTGCTGCTCGACTGCAGCTCCCATCAGCATCAGTAGCCAGGAATGATGGGAGAGGGGTTGCATTCCAACATCTGGAAGACACCAGATTGGGGGAGGCTGCACTAAGCCCTTGAACCTGGGGGACTTTCTTCTGCATCCCAAGCATGTGTTCCACCACTGTGCTCCAGCCATTCCCCTTCACACAGTTGAAATGGACCTGTCTCAGAGGAAGCCCTTTCCATGTTTTAGGTGGCCAACTGCTCTATCACAGGAGAGGCTCTCTGAATCTTATTGGATGCCTGACTCCCATGAACCACAGTCAGCATGGCCTATGGCAGAGGTTCTCAACCCTTCTGAGTCCATGGCTCCCTTGACCAACTACATTCTTTCTGTTGCTCCCCTGTGAAGAAACACACTCACGCCTCAGGAGCCCAGTTATGTTGCCCCTTGCCTGCAGAGCTGGCACCCTCCTGCCTCTTTCCCTTGTGAAGGGTTCCTTCAGCTTTGCCTCTTCTCCTCTCCCCTCCTTGGGGAGTGGTACTTGCAGCAGTGGTGGTGGTTGCTGCCACTACACCAGCAGTCCCTGGTCTCTAAGGCACCCCCCTTAGGCACCCCAAAGAGAGGCACTTCCTCACGCCACCTCACAGGGACCTGGGAAGTGGATGCCCCTGGTCAAAGGCAGCTGAATGTGAGGCCAGTAACTTACTCATCTCAGGAGGCAGCAATGGCACCATTCACTTAGGGAGCTTGTAGCCAGGGCCACTGCAATGAACAGCCGTGAGAGCTTCTGGGAGGCAGAGACACAAGGGGGCATCAGAAGAGGGAGGGAAGGAAGGAGGGATGGAGGCCAGTGCTGCCTGCAGCACACCTGACTATCATTCAAGGCACACCAGGGTGCTGAGGAGCACTGATTGACAACCACTGCTCTATGGTTACGGATGGTGACAGCTGTAGTCCAACAGCATTTGGGGGCAGAGGGAGCATAGGCTCCCCATCGCTAAAGGCCCAGGTAGTCCGACCTGATACATGAGCAATAACGCTAGAATCTGGAAGTTTGCCTGCTTGATAAACACTTAGGGGGCAACCTAAGGCTGCTTTGCCCTCCAGTGGCAGAAATCGCAGCACCATTGGTTGCAACTGTTTGCAGAATGGCAGTCAAATGTACTGCTCCGATGCCAGAGTTTTTTAACAAAAGCAAATAGCAAAGCACTGCTCTCTTCCTGACTTTTGGCATTTTTAAGAACGCAAGAGCCCTGCCAGATCAGTCGAGAGGTCCTTTTAGTCCTGCCTCTTGGTCTCACAGTGGCCAAACAGATGCCTCAATAGGAAGCCTGCAAGCAGGTCCTGGGTGCAACAGCACCATCCCCGCTTGCGATTCCTGGCAACTGGTATTCATGGGCATACTGCCTCTGACAGTGAAAGCAGTATATATTACATAAATACCCTTGTTTCATGCTCAGATTCAAGTAGCTTGCCTGAGGCCATGCACTTGGCCTTTGAATGCACAATTCTCAGACTGAGATCTAATGTTTGAACGTCTACCCTGTGTGCAATCATTTAATAAAAAAGATTGACAACAAGCCCACAAGCAGGACCTGAGTGACACAGGGGTTTCTCAAATTGCAATTCTCGGGTACACTGCCTCTGACGGTGGAGGGGAGAACGTAGCCATTGTGGCTGGCAGCCACTGACTTACTCCTCCTCTATGGATTTGTCTAACCTTCTTTCAAAGCCATCTAAACTGGAGGTAATCACTACCTAGTGTGGAAGCGAATTCCAAATATGTGTTGTGTCATCCCCCAACCCCTTTTAAAGCCACAATAAGCAAGAAATTTAAAGGAGTTTTGGTTCGGCCGTGAAAGAAATAGGTAAGTACAGTAGGCGTGGCACGATAAAAACTGTTACTTCAATGCTCAGCTTTTCCGGTGTTGTGAGACTAAGAAAAACTTTTTAGTGTACAAAATTGTGCATTTGGGGAAAGCTTTTATACACCTCTATCATGTTCAGCTGCTCCTGCCAACCTAGCAGTTCAAAAGCACGTCAAAGTGCAAGTAGATAAATAGGTACCACTCCGGCGGGAAGGTAAACGGTGTTTCCGTGCGCTGCTCTGGTTCGCCAGAAGCGGCTTAGTCATGCTGGCCACGTGACCCAGAAGCTGTACGCCGGCTCCTTCGGCCAATAAAGCGAGATGAGCGCCACAACCCCAGAGTCGGCCACGACTGGACCTAATGGTCAGGGGTCCCTTTACCTTTATCATGTTCAGCAGAGGCTGAGTGGAAGAAATGGGAAGGTACCACAAGGCATCACCTTTCCCCTTGCCCGTCCATCCCGGGAGCCTCCCCCCACCCATGAGGAGGGCAATGAAGGGAGAGGGGGGGGACTCCTGGGGGGTGGGGCATACTTACACCACACACTCGTAGCGGTTCTCTCGGGCCGCGATGTGCAGTGGGGAATCTCCGTGGATATTCACTGCGTGCAGATCACACTTAGCAGCCAGCAAAATCTCCGCAATGTCGACGCACCCCGAAAAAGCAGCCCAGTGTAAACAAATGTTCTCCTCCTGGAAATTTGGCAGAGGGGAGGGGGGAGGGCAGAAAGTTTAGTGTGCTCATCCTTGGCACCAGGGAGGGGGGGGACTACCCTGTCCTTAAGCTCTTGTTCCCTGCAGTACGTGGGCTGCCTTTTCTAGGCTGCTCAAGCTGTGCTTTCAGGCATGTGAGGCAGGGAGCTCCCAGCAACAGCCGCCTCCGAGTTCACTGAGGATGGTGGGGGAGGGGGAAGCTTGAAGCGAGGGCTGCCCTCCTTGCCTTATAAGGACAGATGAGTCATTTGTCTGCAGGTCGCAGCATGATCTGGGTGAACCCATGGGGAGACGCTGCCACAGACACGAAGGTATTAGCAGAGGAACTGTGTGACCCAGACATGTAGGACACCCGTAGAAGTCTCGAAAAGACAAGTCCCCCTAGGGGGGCCAGCAGCTGGCAAATTTGTAGAGGGATGGAGGGAGGCAGCAGTGCCTCCACCATCCTCAGTCAAAGGCTGCCTCTGGGCAACCCTTGATTGCTCCTGGCTGCAAAGTTTCCCTCCAGATCTGGAAAGATTTGAACACTGATTGGCCTGCTGCAGAAAAGGGCTTTTTTATCATTTTAGCCTGTGGATTTTTCTACTGTTGCTCAGCTCTGGAGAGCTGCCTGGAACCCCTCCTGGGCTATTATTAAGGGCTCTACTAGGACAAATCTTTCACGGGGTGGGAGTAGAGGAACAGAAACAAGACCAAATCTCGTCTTCCCTATCACATCATAGGCCAAAGCTGTTAGCAGCTGCCCTGGAGCGAGAGGGTGTTTTCCTTGAGGGCTCTTCTCCCCCATCTCAATGAGACTCAGCAAATGAGCCTCATCCTGCAGAGATGTTCAATGGCAACAGAAGTGGTTGTGTCTGCTCTGTGCTTCCTCTGCCAGCCTGGTGTTCAAGGCATAACCTTGTTGATACTGAAATACAGGCTTTCCAGACAAATGCTCTTGTGGACATGGGAGAAGTAGGACCTTGGTGCTGACCAGGGCCCCTGACACACCTGTGTGTCACCGCCACCTTACTACCTGTCTGTTTGTTTGGCATTAGTCTAAAGAGAGACCTGTGCACAGACAAATGCATATATATATAGGCCATGGGTGAGGAACTTGAAGTCCAGGGGCCTTGTTGGACTCTGATCATGCCTCTTGCTTGTCTGCATGGAAGACAGAGAAGGAGTTTATGAGTTGTGTGGAATCTAGCCTCTTGTGCAAAGGGAAAATGTGCATTTGTCCCTCCACCTACTTTTGCATCTGGCTCCACTCACCACTTGTGTATATACTTCCAGGAATGCTGCCCAGAAGGAATGTGGACCTTTGGCCGAGATAAAAACAATCTCCACCCTTGAATCAGAGGCAGATGCCAACCCACTCACTGTTCCACCTGAAAGATTTGTGCAAACCTATAGCCCTTGCTGGGGAGTAAGCCTTGCCAAACATGGCAAACGTTACTCCTGAGCAAACAGGCTCTGAGTTGCTCTTGTTATAATGCCCAACACTGCTCTTGAGCTGAAAAAGCTTCCCCTCTTCCCTGAACCACAATCCCTGGGCCAATCCTGGTTCTCAATACAAGGAAGAGTGTTAATTGGGAAGGGTTTTCCCCGCCCCAAGGGAATGTGGCCAGCCTATAACTCCTAGCAGCCAGATTGACCAGCGGCCAGTGATGACGAGAACTACAGTCCAGCAACACACAGAGCAGTATTCATGAATTCTGGGCCCCCAGGTGTTGCACTGCAACTCCCATAATCTTTCATCATTAGCTAAACTGGGTGGAGATTGAGGGAATGACAAATGCAGCAACATCTGGAGACCCAACCCAAAGTTGAAGAGTGAACCTAGCGGATCACAGGTTTCCCACCCTGGGTCTAAGGAGCAGCATTCTATACTGCATGCAAGGAATGGAGAGTGTCCCTATTTAGAAAATGCATTTCCTCCTGAGGGCGGGGCAGGGGGCTCTTAAAGAGTATGGATGGGGAACCTGGTGCCCTCCAAAAGTTGCTAGACTCCAACCCCCACCATCCCCAGCAACGATGGAAACTGCAGTCTGACCAGGCCTGACAATTTAAACTGCTACCAAATACTAAGCAGAGCAGAGCCCAAGACTTACATTGTCCCGGATGTTGATGTCTGACCCTTTGGCCAGCAGCAGCTTCACCAGCTCAACGTGTTTGTACTCAGTGGCCCATATCATTGGTGTCCAGCCTCCATCATCCTGGGAATGTAGGAAGAACCCAGCTCGATCAGACCCCAAGCTCCATCTGGTGGCAGCCCAGGTGCGGGGAACCTCAGGCCTGCAAACTTCAGGCTGTTGCACTAATCACTCCAAACATGTGTGCTCCCGTACTGCATTAAGACAGTCCAGGAGTGGAGAATGTTGGCTATGCAGAACATCTCCAGGTTCTATTACTACTACTAGGCTGCAGTCCGCAGATATGTTGCACTTCCACCAGCAGCAGAATGTGGTATTACCATACCTATCTTGCGTAGCTCCAGACCCCAGAGCAGGGAAGGGGAACCTCAGGTCCTGCCCCTTGGGACTCTCCCCCAGGCTACACCCTTCACCAGCCCTGCCTTGCAACCTCCTTGAGTGTTTTAGCCTGGCTGGAACACGTTCTTGAATTCTAATAGCGCCTCTTGCTCACCTGGTTGGAGGACAGAGAGGTTGTTTGTGTAGAAGCTAGTCTACTGTGCTAAGGTAAAACCAACATTAGTAGCTCCACTCACTTTTGCCTCTGGCTCTGCCCACCAGTGGCACATGGCCCTTGGAAGGTTGCCCAGAAGGGAGTGTGGCCCTAAAGTTGAAAGGGTCCCCCATCCCAGCATATGAGAGTCTAGGGAGGGGGCATTTTTCTGAGTGTGCAAGTGTCTGCCACACACGGCTCATTGTCCTGATGCTTTGGAAGGACCGCATGGGCAGCAGCTTACCTGGCAGTTGACATCCACCTGCTCGTTGCACAGGAGGTACTGCACCACGTCGTAATGGCCCTTCTTGGCTGCCAGGTGCAAACAGGTGGAACCTTCCGCATCCTGAACAAGGACACACAAAAGCAGGAATATGTATCACTTCAAGTCACTGATATGTTTTCAGTGTGGATTTCTGGAAGAAAGCACGCTGGAGGCCAGAGCCTAAATAATATGACCCATCAAGCTGAGTGTAGGCCCTCAACCCAATGCGTTTGCAGTAGAAATTGCAGAGTTCAAGCCACTGGTCCATCTAGTTCTGTATTGTCTACACTGACTAGCAGCAGCTCTCTGGGATTTCAGGCAAGGGACAGCCCCAGACCTACATGGAGATGCCAGGGATTGAATCTGGGACCTTCTGGAGGCAAAGCAGATGCTCTACCACTGAGCTAGAGACCCATCTCAGAGAGAACATAGGAAGCTGCCAAATATAGTCCCAGGCCACTGGCGCATCAAGCTCAGTATTGTCAACACTGACTGGCAGCAGCCCTCCAGGATTTCAGACTCCGATTTCTCTACTGATGCCAGGGATTGAAACCCTCTTGCAATCAGGGGCAAAACTTAAATTTTTGCAAATTTATTCAGGAAGGGGTCTTAAAAATGTTTTGGGGTGTGAGGAATTTTAATCTTTTATTTTGGTGATTGGACAACATTTAGCTGGTAAGTCTACGTTTGATAAGGAACATAAACTGCTTTCAGAAAACCGAAGAAATTTAATGTTATCTTCTGAGAATATCAGGTAACGCTTAATAATAATAATAATAACTGCAGGTACTTGGCAATCATTTTAAATGATTCCTATGCAATTTTACACATGTTTTACTTAGCAAGCAAAACTAAACTATATTAATTTAACTAAAACAAATTTTGAACTCCCGGGTCATCCCTCATTTGGGGAATCTGAAAGCTTAAAAATTTGACACGCTCTATTCCTGAATGCAAAGTGGATGCTCCACCACCGGTCACACTTCATTTTTTGTCAGAGCAAATATAAATACTTGTTGGGCTGGAAACAGGAAGGAGGTGGGGCTGTTGACTGTAATGCCTTGATAATCCCTTTGCTAAAGAGGTATTGCGGGATATCCTGCAGGAAAGGAGAAGAAACACAGGCAACAGAATGAGCAGATAGAAAGCTGGGATGGCAAGAAGTGCTACTGTGCACCAGTCTTTTCAGGGCAGTCTCCCCTTGCTGCACTGGTTTAAGGATAGGGTGGTGAAGGTTATTTAAGCAGAGGCTGAATGGTCATCTGTTGGGAATGCTGTAGATACCGTATTTTTTGCACCATAACACTCACTTTTTTCCTCCTAGAAAGTAAGGGGAAATGCCTGTGCGTGTTATGGAGGAAATGCCTACGGGTGGCATGCCTACGGATTTTCCTCCTCTAAAAACTACGTGCGTGTTATGGTCGGGTGCGTGTTATAGAGCGAAAAATACGGTACATATTGTGTTGAGAAGAGGGTTGGAGTAGAGGACCTCTAAGGTCACTTTCCAAATCAACAAGCCTAAGCTGGCACATCTAAAAATGTGATTCCTCCCACTTCTTAGCCTGAAGTGACACGAGACTATTCTACCACCTTAGTAGCACAACCGCTCATGCCCACCTCATTCTGGCAGCCATGCACACAGCACTGATCCACTGATCGCCAGGGAACTTAAGCCCTATCCCTCAGAGGCTCACCTCCACCTGCAGGGCATGGCATGCTGCCCCTGTCTGAAATCTATTATCTCTGGCTCTCCTACTAACTCCTGCTCATTAGCAATTGAAGTCAAATGGGCTGCTTTTTTTGCAGGGTGTGTGTGTATGTGTGTGTGTGTGTGTGAGAGAGAGAGAGAGAGAGAGAGAGAGAGAGAGAGAGAGAGATCAGGTCACCATTCAAGGATGATTAATAGGCTACAGGAATTGTACATGAATAAACCAGTCTAGATTCAGGTTTTGTTATATAGCAGGGGTGGGAAGATTTGCCAGCCAGATGGCCGTGCTCCTCTCTAGGCAACTTTCTAGTGGCCACATGCAAGAGGTGGACAGGGCCAGAAGTAAAAGTGGTGAAGGTAACAGATGTTGATTTCCCCACACTTTCCTTGTAATCTTCCATATGGGTTAGCAAGATAGCCTGGTGTCTGTGAGAGCCCTCCCCTGCAGAGCACACTGATTGGCTGGGTATATAAGGGGCGAGAGCAGCACCTTGAATTTAGCCTGGTGGCTAACTGGCAGCTGGTGCTCCCAAACCACAGCTTCCACCAGTCACAACTAGCACGATGGCCGATGGTCAGGGTTAATGGGCTCGTAGTTTAATAATGGCTAAATGTTTCCCACTCAGAGGAAGAGGGAGGTCCTGCTAGCATGTCTGCTGCCCTGTGACGTTTGTGGAGCAGCATTGCATGAGGGACATTTTCTTTCGTGGCCCCAATGGTGCAGAATGCCCTCCCATCCGAGGTGTGTCTGGCCTCATTGCTGTATCCATTTTCATGTCCTGCTCAGGCTGAGGCAGTGGAGGGTGAGATCAGGCTATCCTTCAGTAGCTAATTGACAGCCAGTGCAATTCTTGCAGCAGCAGAGTAACATGGTGGAATCTGCAGGTCTCTGTCCTTAGCATTTACCATGGCCCCAGGTGTATCCCACACACTAAATCTCAAAATCTTGAGGCTGGAGGGAATGGCTAGGTGACCGCCTGCGAGCACAAACTGGCTTGTTGTCATCCATGCTACAGCTTGCCACAAGCGAAAAGGAAGAAACAGCAAAGGGGAAAATGAGAGGTGTGTTTGATATGTTGTCCATATTCTGGGACCTCTAGGTTAGATTACTGCAATGCATTATACGTGGGGCTGCCTTCTGATGATGGTTTGGAAACTTCAGCTGGTACAGAATTCAGCGGCCTGGCTACTCACCAGGGCAAAATGGTTTCAGCCTATAAGGCCAATCCTGGCCCAACTCCACTGGCTGCCAATTGGTTTCTGGGTCCAATTCAAATTGCTGGTTTTGACCTATAAAGCCTGAAATGGCTCAGGACTGCAAAACCGCAAGGCAAAACCCTCCCCAAATGAACTGATTCGGACCCTTCTTAGTATGCTCCCTCTATGCAAGGACTGAAGGGTAACAATACAAGAATGGACCTTCTCTGTGGTGGTTCCCGATCTGTGGAACCTTCTCCCCTGGGACACTTGCTTGGCACCTTCTTTACATATCTTTAGGCACCAGGCGAAAACATTCTTCCTCTCCCTGGCCTTTGGCTAATTAAACAACCTATGGCCTTTCAAACCTTGTGGGGGGGCAGCATATTGTTTTCTTTGCTATTGTGTTATTTATTTTTGTGTTTTTATACTGTAAACCACCCTGTGATCCTTAGATGAAGGGTGGTATAGAAATTGAATCGATCAATCAGCCAATACAGCCCCGGAACTGCTTTAAAATTCTCTGTCCTAGGACATTTTTTTTTTTAAAAAAAAAGATTGCAAACAACCTGCAATCTTGTGACAAGTAGCTCATTGCAAATGAGGGCAGAACACCACACCATGTCCTGGTTTGCACGTCACACTAAGCCAATTAGTGTCTCAGCACAAACGCACGAGTGTGTGGACTCTCAGAAAGGAGATTGCATCTGCTTTCCTCCTCCCAGTCACTCTGCTGGCAAAAGATAAGGTTCAGTTTAGTACGTCATCGGAGCCAAGGATTGTGCTTTAGCTCTTCCAGACAGACCACAAGCTGCAAAGCATACGACAAACCTTGGTTATGGGTCGTGGTTAGTCTGGGGAAATCTAAACCATGAACCCAGGTTTTGATGATGACATAGCAAAGTCACTGCTTAGCTCAGCAGCAAAACAACCTGAGCAGCAAAGTGTCCGCTCTCTCCTCTCAGAGCCTGTGTTTCCTGTGCATTTGCACTGAGTCATAATCTGACATGCCAATGAGACCATTGCCACCTTAGATATAAAAAAATCCAGACGCCATCAGTACCCTGGGATCCACTAATGCTCCAGCCTTGATGAGGTATTTCACAGTCTCCAGGTGGTTATTCTCTGCTGCTTCCATAAGGGGGGTCCTCTGGTCCTGAGAGCAGGTGTCTATATTAGCGCCAGCCTGTGCCAAGACAGATACACATGGTAACAGTTACTGCAGAGAGTCACACAGCTGGGCTCATGGCCGATTAACAACTTATCCTGTGTCACTAAGAAATATGCAGCTTCCTGTTCCCCTGAGCCTATGGCTAGGGCCAATGCGACCCGAAAGCAGAGAAGTTCATCAACACAAAATGGAGTAAGTCACATTGTCATTCATCTAGTGCACTGGGGAGGCTAACCTGTGGCCTTCCATATTTGCTATTTGTGGAATTCTCTGCCTGGGGAGACTCACTTGGAGCCTTCATTATCTATTACCAGGCACCAGGCAAAAACTTTCCTCTTTACCTTTGGCTGATTAAGCAATCTTTGACTTTTTATATGTGTCAGGGAGTGGGTGTGTTTGTTGTTGTTATGTTATGCTTTTTGTGTTTTTATACTGTAAACTGCACTATAATATCTGGATGAAGGGTGTTGTATAAAATAAACAAACAAAAACACACACACACAGCCTTATGGCCGGATAAGAATTCGAACCTGGGCGTCTCAGGTCCTAGTCTGGCACTCTAACCTACACCACACAGGCTGAAAGGTTAATTAATTCTCTCTTTTAAAAGGGCAGCCAAAACACCCTGTGAAAACCTCAGAGGGGTCCTTACCATCCTATCAATTCACACTTAACTAAAGTCCCAGATCAGCATGACTCATCCCTAGTAGGATTTCGCAATACGTTCCTTCTAAACTAGAACAGGCTCAGCATCTGTTTAAGTGGAAGAATAGAAAACCTGAAACCACTGGTTGATTGGACAGGGATGGGGCTTCTGCAGTGGGAGTTGGCAGAGAGATGCACTGGCAGGAGCAGTGACAAGGAAACACACCCACCCTTTTGACACCCCCCCCCCAAAAAACACAACAACTAAAAAACTGGGATAAACCTGGATCAGCATGTGGCAAACGTCCATGTGTCCTGACTCCGCTGCTGCGTGGAGAGGAGTTCTCTTGTTCTGGTGTTCCATCTTGAAGTTTGGATCGATCCCATCCACTACAAAACAAACAGAGGCCCACAGTGTAAAGTCAAGGGGAACAGAGTCATAGGAAGGCTGTTTCTGATGGGGCACCTGGAGCAAGATTGTATCTGATTCCTTGATAATATTGGCTATCTGGAGGGGATTATCAGGAAGCCTCCATAGGCAAACAGAATTGCCCCATTACACAGCTGGGATACCAAATAGTCTCGTGACCCTACAGGAGACGGTCCTGATGACAGCAAAGACTTTTTCTCGCTCAGGATTCTGCCACGGTTGTGAGGCAGTCTCCCACTAAAGGAAAGATCACACCTGGGATCATCACACCTTAGCTTAATAAGCAGAGATATGAATTACTCTTTTGGCCACAAACACAAGTAAATTGACCAATCTACCTGGAAGCCTTCTACTGGCTATATTTTATTTACTTGCTATTACATTTCTAGCCCATCTGTCTTCCAAGGAGCTCAAGGTGCCACAAAAACTTCTCCCCCTCCCTGTTTCATCTTCATAAGGACCCTGGGAAGTAGGTTAGGCAACTGGTCCAAGAAGTTTCATGGCTGAGTGGGGAGGTGAACCCTCATCTCCCAGGTACCAAGTCCAACACTCTAACCACTACACCACTATGCTTTCTATGGATACCCATGCTGTCCAAATTTGATAAGCTAAGGTTTGCAAGAAGACTAGCCTGTACCTTGAAGCTGGCTAAACATCCTGGCTTCTTCCAACACTGTTAACTGTAGGTTTCCCAGTTCAGGTGAAATGCAAGCAAGCCACGGCTATGAAAGGTTTCAGCTCAGCCTTTTTGCTGCTGGTGCAACTACAGAGCTCGGGGTTCCCCAGAGCACAACCAGAACACTGGCCTGGCCTACTTGAACCCCACTTTTATTCTACACCCTGGTTGAGCCTTGCTCCACCACAAGGCAGAACAATATATCCGCTTATTTAGCCCTGATATAATTGCCCTGACATAACTAAATACTTTGGGAGGGGGTTCAACTGAGGTTTCTTTCTATGAGCCTTCTGGTGAAGTCTTGGCGCAAATACTTTCTTCTAAAGTGCAGTCCCTTCCTCCTCCAAGGCATCAATCAAGGCTACATTCTCAGCAGGAGCAAAACTCGCCTCTGCCATGTGATGGGAGTTATCCATCAGTTAAGAAAAACATGGGGGAATCACTTACCCAGCATGAGAAGAACCTTTTGCAGCTCCCCTTGCCTGGCAGAGAAGTACAGCTGCTTTGAGTGAAACCGTAATTTCTTGGGTCTGTCAAAAGGAAACAGTTATTACTAGTATTACTGAAGAGTTTTTAACATCTCCTCTCACCCCCCACCCCAGTTTTTAAAAAAAATCCTCACAACAACTCTATGAGGTAGGGATGCTGAGGTGACAGTGAGTGGCCCCAAGTAACCCAGTGAGCAGTGGTGGCCGAGTGGAGATTTGAACTCGGCTCCCCCATGTTATTGTCCACACCACACTGACATGAATCCAATGTATAGGACTGGTGTATTGCCCTACTGACAGATGACCATAGTCACCCAGTTGGCTGAGGTCTACTTGCATGGTCAACTTTTTTCCTGCTTCTTTTAACTCTTTGTTCATTATGCTCATTATCCTGCTTCTAAATAGACTGATCAGTTCCACACCCATGTAACATCAACAAGTCAACCGAGGTTATTTCTGTTTGCTTATTTCTTGTTAAAAGAGCAAATAACGCTCTGCTAGTTGTTGTTTTTTTTTTAGCTAAGCTCAGTTACTGGGTTTCTTAACTGCCTGATAAATTATCAGAATTTGGTGACAAGAATTTAGGCAAGTATGGTCCTACATACAAAAGGCTGGTTATTATTATTTATTAACAACACGGATTTTTTAATCGCCTTCTAAACTATTGTCTCAAGGAGGTTTACACACACACACACACACACACACAAATTAAAAACAGTTTAAAGACAAGACTAAAACACTAATGAGCAGGTGCTTCTGGCAAAGACCCAATTTATTCAGCTAGAAAAGTCTACTGGAACAAAAATGTCTTCAGTTCCTTCTGGTAAGTGCACAGGAATGCATTGCCACAGAACCTCCACGCTCTCTCCCCCGGATACCATAGTCTTATACTGAATGTAACCATATAATCTGTTATATGGTTATATTATAATTTGTTATAATCTGAACAAAAAAGAGATTGTGCAATCTTTTGTACTTCGTGAAAATCTTTAGTAAAATTATTTTTAAAAGAAAAAAGAAAAGAACAGGAGAAGCCACACCAAAAGCCTTTCTCTAAGTTACTGCTAAATATGTCCTGGCTTCCAAGAGACTGACTGGGCCCACACCCAGGTAACATCCACAAAAACTACCAAGACAATTCCCATGGGCTGACAGCCAGCTCATTCTTACTTTTCGGAATCTAGGGCGATCAAGGCGCTTTCCAAGGTTTCTTTCACTGGTCCCTGGGAGAGACAGGCTGGGGCAGGTTTGGGAAAGGCAGATGTCCCGGCCAAGTCAAATCCCTCAGCAGACGAAGTCTCAGACCGGACTTCTTCAGACAGTTGTGCTCCAGTCCCACTGTGACCAAAAAAAGAGGAAGGGTTAAGGGAGGGTCGTAGCATTTGCTTTGCATGATGTGGGTAGCCCACATGTGCCCACCTGACTGCTTTGAGTGGTGGAACTGGCACAGCTACAGGTGCCGCATAACACCTGTTCCACATTTGTAAGCACTTGATTGCTTAGTATGGCAGCACCTACACTTTGGAACTCCCTGCCTCTTGAGATCAAGCAGGTGCCTTCACTGTTCTCTTCCTGGCACCTGCTAAAAACATTCCTGCTTATACAAGCCTACCCAGGTGGCTTAGAAAGCTCAGGTGATTTTATCTGTTTCAATACTTTAACCTTTGCATGTTCTAAAGCATGGTTGTGAGTTTTTCTTGGTTTTACTGTCTTGTCTTTTGAAAACCACTTTGAGATTTTTCAGTTAAGTGGTATATAAATTTTATGAAATAAATGAATGAATGAATGCAAAAGGTCTCAGGGTCAATCCCAGGCAGCTCTACATGGGGCTGGGAAACACTCCCTGTCCAAAAACCCTAGAGAAGCGATTCTCAACCTGTGGGTCCCCAGATGTTGTTGGACTACAACTCCCATCATCCCTTAGCTCTGGCCTTGCTAGCTAGGGGTGATGGGAGTTGTAGTTCAACAACATCTGGGGACCCATAGGTTGAGAAAGGCTGCCCTAGGGAGCCACTGCCAGTCAGTACACTGAGCTACGTGCACCAATGGTTTCAACTTAGAATAAGGCAGCTCCTTGTGTATTTTAAGGGAGCACAAAAGGCCGCCTTCCTGCATTGTGTGGAATGGACTTTCTGATAAGATGGTATCTGCAGAAGAATCTAACCTGAAGACAGCAGGAATCAATTCAGTAAATATAAGGGGCAAGACGAGCATCTGCTTTGCATTCAGAAGGTCCCTCGCTCAGTCCCTGGTTCCATCCCTAGAAACCAGGAAGGCTGCTGCCAGTCAGTGTGGGCAATCCTGAGCTGGATGGGCCAGTGATGACTCAGTATGAGGATGCTTTCTCTGTTAAATGCACACTTCACAAACCATTAATAACACTCTCGCATTTTGCATCAAGCAAGGAAAAAGATGTAGGCTTTAAAGGCAAATAGTTTGCAAATACTCAGTAGCATCACACCATTGTTTTGTAACCACTCCACCTAAAATCCTTCTCTCCATTTACTGTGTGGTCCAGCTCTTTTTAGCACAAAGGCAGAGAACATGGACAGTACAGCCCTCACTGGATTGCTTCCCTTCAGGCTGCAGGTAGGAGAAGCAGCTTACCTAGATCCAGCCCTCACTATTAAAAAATAGTAACTCTCACAGCAGAAAGTTAACATGTGAGTCAGAAGCACATAGTTCTTCTCCCTGTGACTTGCCAAGCTTGAGTGTATAATGTAGGGGCAAAACATGCAACCTGCTTTCCTACAGGATGAAGTGGTGCATTCCAAGAGAGCCAAGTGCATAGCGCATCCTACGGGAGACTTAATGGCCAGAGAGAGGATGGCATTTGAGGTCACAGCTTTGCAAGTGGATTCAGTGGACGGCTGCCAGCTGTTGCAACCTTGGCTGTGAGCAGCAAGGCAAGGCATACCAAACAGGGTAGCACTTCACAAAGCAGACCTGGGGTGAGGAACCTTCTCCACCCCAAAGGGCCACATTCCTACCTGGGCAACCTTCCAGGGGCCATGTGCCAGCGGGGCCAGAGGCAAAATTGGTGGGGGCAAAAAAGTGCACATTGTTAGCTTCGCACAGTCGGCTTGCTTCTACGCACCCTCACCATAAAAACACACACACACACACACACACAAAACACTCCTCTCTGTCTTTCATTCGGACAGAGCTCAAGCACACATTCCAGCAAGGGAAGAAACACTCAAGGAGGGTGTACAGTAGGGCTGGTGAGGACGTGTGTCGTGCAGCAGGTACCTGCGAACATTTTGCCCTGGACCTGAGACCCCCCTACCCCTCTCATTCTTGAAAGAGTGAAAATGAACAGAAAGGAACAACAATGCTGAGCATGGCTGGGGAGGTGGGCAGTGGGCCCCAACACATGCTCAGTACCGCCACCCTCTGGACTCACCTTCCGGTTGTCGTGTCTGCCCTCCCCTCAGAAGTCCCAGGTTTCTTCAGCTCGTAGCTCAGCGGAAGCGTGGAGGTTGTGTCCGCCTTTGCTATAGTCACTTCTTTGGCCTTCGAGGCCTCTTCCCCACAGTGTGGGCAGTAGCTCATGCCTTTGACCTGGGAGGCACAATCCCTGTGGAACCGGTGGGAGACGCTGCTTTCTGGCTGGCACTCCATGAAAGTGCCCTGGTTAAAGAAAAGAGACACAATGCAAAGAAGGAATATCCATGAGTTACACATCTCCAAGTGGTGCTTCGCCTTTGGCTGAGGTTTTTCAAACTCTACCTGCTGGAGAGTATCGTACTTTGATTGCAGTTTTTACAGAAGACCTTAAGAAGAGCCCTGCTGGATCAAACCAAAGGCTCACCTGGGTGGTCCAGCATCCTGTTATCACAGTGGCCAACCAGATGCCCCAGTGGGAAGCCTGCAAGCAAGACCCGAGCGCAACAGCACTCCCTACTTGGCCTCCCGAGCCATAGTGCCTGCAATAGCGGAGGTAGAATGTAAGAAGGGCCCAGCTGGATCAGGCCAAAGACCCATCAAGTTCTGTTCCCACAGTGGCCAACAGGTCTACTTAGCACTGAGTTATTCCCTTCTGAGACAGGGAGCTGCCTTCTAAGAGCAGGGATGGGGAACCTGGTGCCCTCCAGGTGCCGCTGGACTCCAACACCCATGGGCCATAGTCAGCTTGGCCAATAGTCAGGGATGGTGGGAGCCGGAGTCTCTTAACAATATTCAGAGGAACACAAGTTCCCTAACCCTGCAACAGAGACAACTAGATGCCCTATTCCTTGTCATGATGTGGTCAGTGCCACAAATCAAAGCCTCTATCCTACACAAAAGTTTTGGCTTTCATCCAAAGCTGATTCACTGACATTTATTGACATGAGTAACACAGGCTCATTATTTTCGATGAATTGACAAGTATCGCTGGATGGCACCCTTTGATTTCAATAGGGCAGGAAATGTCCTCCAGGCATTGCTGGGCTCCAACGAACTCCAACCATCCCCAGCCAGCATGGCCAATTATCAGGGATGATGAGAGTGGTTGGCCCACAGCTTCCTGCATCTCTTACGGCAATGGTGAAAAATTCACCCTGAGCCAGAAAGAAATATTGTGTGGGCTGTAGGATTGTCAGATTGAAAGCTAGAAAAGAGTCATATGACACAACAGAGGCAGGGCTTCTAGTCAAATCTCCCCTTGGATGCAGGAAATCCAAAGATTCAGACCATCCCCAAACAGGTGGCTTGTAGTTCTACAGTGAGCTCTGCTTGTAGTTCCACAGTGAGCTGAGGGACAGCCCTCCATCACTCAAAGGTCAAGGATAGGTAAGGTCTAGACTTCCAGATGCTACTGGACTTCCAGCCAGTATGGTCAGTGGTCAGGGATGGTGAGAGCTGCAGTCCAGCAACAGGTTCTCCAAACCTGCATTAGTGTGTGCCCCTCCTGCCACCCCAACCCCACCACCACATTAAAGAATGCGGCAACTTCAGAGATCAACGATCTCCTACAACTAGGGGAGGTTTTGAACCTGTGTTTTAAGAGAACTTGCTCATACATCATATGAAATCCTAGAAAGTCACTGCCAGATCAGAAGCAGCATGTAGTAACCTCCAGATGTTGCTAAACTACAACTCCCATCAGTCCCAGTCAGCACAGGCAATGCTCAGTGACAATCGGAGTTGTAGTCCAACAGTATCTGTGACGCACCGTAATGGCTATCCCTGCTGTAGGCAATACTGAGCTAGACTGACTCTTGGTTTGACTGAGTCCTACATTCCTACAATACAGTTTGCAAACCCATACCGCAGAGAAGGGATGGGGAGCCTGTGACCCTCCACACACCATTGGACTTCAGCTCCCATCATGCCTGACCACTGGCCATGCTGGTTGGGCCTGGTGGAAGTGGTAATCCAGCAGAACCTGGAGGGTCACAGGCTCCCCACAACTGCCACATAGCTTTTTATCTTGCCTGCATTTCAATAATTCTTTTTGTCCTCTTTAAAGAATGCAACAAAAGTGGGGAGCAAAGTGCCCTTTCCTACAAAGGCCACTGTCATTCTTCTCCTGCCAGCCCAGCACAAACACCCCTGGCCCACACACCCTCCGGCCCAAAAGAGAAACTTACCGCAGTGCAAAAGAAGCCACAACCTGGGCAGCACTGATGCTTCACCATCCTCCCTCTGTGGTCCTCACAAAGTACCAAGAACTGGACTTTGTTAGAAGGGCGCATCAGCTCATATTTCAGCACCTGGCTTGTGCAACGGCTTAGCTGGAGGAGGAAAAGACGTCATTCTTGGAGAGTGTACCAGAGGGGGGGGGGATACACACAAACTCTTCTTCTCTGCTATGCTGTGCTGTGCATTGAGAGTTCACACACTGAACTGACTGAACTGAAAGCCCCCATTTCAAAGACATGCACACCAAGCAGCTTAATACTTCATATCAGCACGAGAAATGTTCCACTTTACTCTCTTTGGCACATGGCTGTAGGACGAGGACTAAACACAGTTCCAGAATCACCAAAGGCAAGCCACGTGGGAGCAACGTCTTCCACTTCTTGCTCAGTCCTGTTTAAAGAAGAGGTGCGTTGCACCAAGACGTGCCCAAGCAGCACCTGCAGGCACAAGTGTGTCTGCCAGTACCTCCTTATGGCACCTGCAAAAGGCCTCACCATTTATCCCCCCCATTTGCTCTTTCTATTCAGTTCCTGTTCACATTGGCCCTGCCTTTCCTGAACTGAACATCCTGTTAAACATGCCCACATTTCACTGGGGGCCAAGTCTGGGCACACATCCTCCCTCCTATTCTAAACAAGGGACAGGAGCAAAGAGCTTCGCTCTGTGAGTGCAGTGGTGACTGATGTAGCTGCCTTTTTCCTAATTGATGAGGGTGGATTTCGGGTGGGGTGGGATGGCTTCCATCATGTCACCTCTTACTCGCCTTTAATCCATCTTTAATCTTTACTCGCCTTCCATCATGTCGCCTTTAATCAAAATTAAAAAGTCCCTTTTCACTCCATTCCCTTGATCACTTTGGTTGCCCTTTCCTGAACATTTCCCAACTCTACAGTATCTTCTTTTGAGTTGAGGCAATCAGGACTGTACACTGCACATCACTTCATTTCTCTACATTTGATGTCTGGCACCTGAACATGTGAGCTCAAATTCAAAACAGTCTGTTATAGCCTAATCGCTCATGCAAGTCATCACTTGATGTCAGGAACACAGGAAGCTTATGTAGACTCAAGACTATGCTGGCCAGTAACTGCTCTCCAGGGTTTCAGACAGGAATCTCTCATAGTCCTACCTGGAGATGCCTGGTCCTACCCTCTGGAACATTGGGTGTTTCCTCATACAGAGTCAGAGCATTCACTCATCTACTGCTCTTCAGGGTTCTAGGCAGGGGTCTCTCCCAGCCATACCTGGGATCAGACCCTATAGGCAAAGCAGATGCTCTACCACTGAATCACAGCCCTTCCCTTAAGAGCAGTTTTCTCTTGTACCTGTTGCAGTCATCAAGTGATGACTGTGCACACATGAACCAGCCCTAGCACTTCCTTCCTGAACATTAATATGCCTGAAATTGTACAAGAAGGGCATCTGCACTTGGGCTTCCAAAAACCCTCTGTGCTTTCCTGTCCACTCTGTTTGAACATACCGTGCCCCCTGGAAACACCCTATTTTAAGGTGGGAAGTTATGGCTAATAAAATATGGGGGGGAGAGGAAAAGATGTAATTTGCATTCATAAGAACGTAACAATCCTTTATTCTCCACTCCTCCTAAGTACACAAAAGCCATTAGAATCTGGACTTCATCCATCAGGGATTAGAACTGGAACTCCTTAAGGCTGTTAAGAAGAGAAAGAGCCATGTAGCCCAGTGTCCTGCTTTTACAATGGAAAACGGGGTGCCTATAGGAAGCCCCCCAAAAGTGCCTGAGCACAACAACACTCTCTACATATGCAACTGGCATTCAGAGGCACCCTCTCTCTAGCAGTAGAGGTAGAACACAGCCACCCTTCTTCCCAAACACAGATCTGAGAAAGCACCCAGCCTAACTCTTTGGCCCTGTTTATCAGTCCTGAGGAGATGCCATCGAAGCCATAGTAGCAGGAGAAGAATCTGCCCGTTATCTCCTTGACCACAGGCACTCATTAGATCTTGGCTCCCCCAGCGGTGGCTAATTGAGAAACTACGGGGTGGCAGCTGTTGGCATGCAGTCTGCAGCAGCATCAGAGAACTTTACTGGGCCACAGAACAGCCAGTGGCAGCGGAGCTCATCAGAGACAGCACTAGAAAGGGAAAGAGTGGGGAGGGGAGGTGGGAAACACAAGCATAGGACATATGCAAGATCTGGGGGTTGGGGAGACAATCCCTGTGCAAACCACAATTATTTCACCTGGAACTTTGTGAAAAGTGTAAGGTATTGACGTACTTCATGGGCTGCACAATTCAGAAGAAACCAAGGCATCCACATTCCACCCCAACTTAATTTGTTGTGCTTTGGTTATGCACCCATGCACAAAACATGGGAGGTATTATTATTATTATTATTATTATTAGGCAAAACAAAACAGCAAATTCCAGCAAAGAGGCGTGTCTCGTGCTCTTAATAGTGAGCTAAAGAATTAGCTACCTCTGTGCAGGAAAGTTTCTGTTCTCAACACCCTAGTAAGGTCAATGACTCGGGGGAGGTCAGTGGAAGACCAATGCTTTGTATGCAAAAGGTCCCGGGTTCAATCTAACATCTCCACGTAGGCCTGGGAATGATTTCATGCCTGAATCCCGCAAAGCCACTGGTAGTCAGTGTAGACCAGGCATAGGCAAACTCGGCCCTCCATATGTTTTGGGACTACAACTCCCATCATCCCTAGCTAACAGGACCAGTGGTCAGGGATGATGGGAGTTGTAGTCCCAGAATATCTGGAGGGCCGAGTTTGCCTATGCCTGGTGTAGACAATACTCAGCTAAATGGATCAATGATCTGATCATATAAGGCAGATTTCTCTGTCCCTGTGTAATACCTGCACTGCTGGAGGGGCCTCTGAATAGTTTATTGGGGACTGCAGGTAGGGAGAGTGCTGTTGCACTCAGGTCCTGTTTGCAAGGCTTTCCATCTGGGGCATTTGGCCAGAACAGGATGCTGGACTAGAAGGCACTTTGGCCAGCTCTGGCAGGGCTTATCTCTGGATATTATGGACTGCTTCCATCTCCAATAAATAGTTACCTCTCTTCCACATCCTATGCCAAACCCCACTCACTGGAGCCAGACTTCAATGCCCTCTCTGCCTGGGATCCCACCCACCCTGGTCCTTGCGGACGAGCTGCACACTTCAGAACCTGAGCAAGAAAGAAGCCCCATGTATGGACTGTTTTCAAGTCTGTGTGTAGCAAGCACTAGTTATTTTGAGGAAGGGGAGGAGATTAGCATGTGCCTTTGTAGGACATGCCAACCAGGTCCCTTGCCAAGCAGAGATGACGCTCCAATGGAGGGTGCCATGTGCCAACTACAATGATCAACAGAAAAAGAGAGAGAGAGAAGGGTGACACCACCTCCTTATCCACACTCTCAGTTGCCATGCACTGGTTATTGGCTAGTGTGGTGATCTCCCGGCTTTTGGGAGTTTCCATTCGACAGCTACAGAGAGGCGCTTCCTGAAGGCTGTCTGTTTCCATTGCTTCAGGGCCATTGGAAAGACCTGCAGGAAAAAGCAACACACACAAAGAGTCAGTAAACCACCCAACTCTCCTGCAATCCACACAAGGAGACTGAGAAGGGAGGGAAACCTCTGCACAATGGTAACACAGGCTGTAAACAGTCACTAGCTGGCAACTTCATTTTTATATTTATTTATTTATGGTCAAGGCCAGGCTTCCTCAAACTCGGCCCTCCAGATGTTTTGGGACTACAATTCCCATCATCCCTGACCACTGGTCCTGCTAGCTAGGGATCATGGGAGTTGTAGGCCAAAAACATCTGGAGGGCTGAGGTTGAGGAAGCCTGGTCAAGGCTGTGTAAGAATGTCTGACATTCTGAAGGCCCCATATAGACAAGACACCCCAAGCACTTTGCAATTCTTCCAGCCTGCATCTTCACATAGGCAGGCTGGCAGTCCTTCCCAGACCTCCAGGATGGAAATGATATGTAAAACTAAGTGAAGGAAGAGGAGGGGACAGGGCAGTGCAAATGCACCAGGCAGAGACAATCTGGAGCTTTTGCTGGTGAACCTGCACAACACCAACCTTCTTGCTGTCTCTCCCTTGTGATAAGCAACAGTGGCCCACCTGTGGAGAGCCTAGCACAGCAGCTCTGACCTACACAGGTGTATGGGTGTACATAATCTGCCTCACTCAGTGTGGATTCACACTCACTTCTTTTGGATTAGGTGTATAAGCTCCCTAAGGGGGGGGGGATCAAGTCTGGGTAGGACACAAACAAATGGCATCATGCTACAGAAAGGTGATTGTGACTAAAGATCAGGAAGAACTTCCTGATGGCAAGAACTGTTCAACAGTGGAATGGATTCCCTCAGACGGTGGTGTACTCTCCTTTCTTGGACTGAGGCTTTTAAGCAGAGATTAGATGGCCATCTGTCATGTATGCATTAGTTGATATTCTGGCACTGCAGGGGGCTGGACTAGATGGCCCTTGGGATCCCCTCCAATACCACAATTCTATGGTTCCACTTAAGTCTCTACAGTCTTCCAAACTCTAGCCTATTTCAATCAAAGTCGGGATACCTGAAGCAACCCAGGGGGGAAAGCTATTCTCCTTCACTATTCACCATTGAACTGAATTTCCTGCAAGCTGCAATGATGGCCACCCGCTTCGGCGGCTTAAAAGGGAATTTAGAAAAACACATGAAGCATAAGGCTTGTCAAGGGCCTTGACAATCATGATACCTGCATACTACACTCATTATCATAGGCAGTATGCCCCTGCATACCAGTTGTTAAGGGAGCAAAAACCAGGTCCTGCTTGCTGACTTTGAAGTTGCCTTATATTATGCAGTGGCCTTATAACACGACAGAACCATTGGTGCATATAGCTCAGTCTATACTGATTGACAGCAGATCTCCAGGGTTTCAGACAACCAATGTTCCCAGTGCTGAGGATGCTGGGGATTCGACCTGGGTCTTCCTGCATGCAAAGCAGATGAGCTATGATTCACTGAGCTACAGCCTTCCCTGCAGGCAGCACACCTACACTATAAAAATAGGCCTGGTGACTCAGTCTCATGCTCTGCAGAAGCCTAGAGCCATGCGGAGTTTCCAGTGCCAGCATAAGATAACTCAGGTCCTGCTTACGGATTTCCCAGAGACATCAGGTTGGCCAGTGAGACAACAGGATCCTGGCCCTTTGGCCCGCTCCAGCAAGACTATTTCTTACATTCTTATACAGCCTTTCTTTTTCCTTTTATTTTATTTTGGGTTTTTTTCTAATCCGAACAACGCTCAAAACTAGATTTGTTTTGGAGGACTCTTTATGTTTGCAATTGGATGATACAGAGGCCATTAAAAAAATGAATTGTTAAACCGGTCCATCATTTCCTGGATCAGGTTTTCAACAGCTGCCACTTGAAATCAATGTACTGGTCGCAGTGCTGGTGCAAGCACCTCTCTTGAAATCAATGTTATTTGTCTCATCAAGCTCCTCTCCAGAGGTAACAACCGCAGGGAGGAGGAGGAGGGAGGAGAGGAGAGGGCAGATTTTTCTGAATCGCTTTTCTTAAGCATAAAAGCACTGTGGAGCATGCATCGTGAAGAGTCTGCTCAGCCTACTGCAGCCTAACTGGGTGAACAGGCTAAAAACAAGCACCATCATCAACAAAAGAACATGGGAAACATAAGGGTGAAGGTCCAAATGGAATTCTGCACCCATCCGTACATTCTTACGAACATAGGAAGCTGCCTTATAAACAAGTCAGACTCCTGGGTCCACCTCTTGTTTACACTGACTGGCAGCAGCTCTCCAGGATTTCAGACAGGGTTCTCTTCCTGCCCAACCTGGAGGTACTGGGGATTGAACTGGGAACCCTCTTGCATGGTCTGCAGATATCCTACTCACTGTCATTGTACTTCTCCAAACAAACCCTGCAAGATTGACCTTTTGTCCATCTTGTTTTTTTTGTCTACACTGACTGACAGCAGCTCACCAGGAATTCAGATGGGCTGCTTCCTAGCCCTGCTGGGAAGCGAATCCAGGACTTTTGGCATGCAAAACAGATGCTCTACTGCGGCACTGCGGCCTTTTTGTGAGACACAAGCAAGTGCATTCCTATCTACTGGAGCTGTGAACTTGTAATCTGAGCCTGTTGACCCAGGTCCTGCCCTCTGGAACATAGGAAACTGCTTCCTGCAGACTCAGCCCACTGGTCCAGAAGCAGGTGCTACATCACAGAGCCACGGACCTTCTTAAATGCAAAAGGTGGCACCCAGCCAATACTAAGCGGGAATGGCACAGCTCCTGCCCAGATGAAAAGGCTGGATTGCCAGACTGCCTTGAGCAGTGGCTCAGTGACGCCCCAGCCAGACTGCCAGGAATCTCCCATCTGCTCTACAAAGCGGTCCTCTGGCATGCGTCAGCTGTGTGCCACCTTCTACTTCTCTGAAGGAGCCCTTCTGGAATTTTGTCACATGCCTCTTGCCTGAGAACAGGGAGCAGCACTGGAGGAAACTGGAAGGGGAGAACAACTCTTTTTTCTTTTCTTGGCAAGAGGAAAATAGAAAGCAAAAAACGAAGACACGACCAAGGGGACAAAGCCACAGGGATTAGTCAAATTGTCTAAGATGACAACTGCACCCAGAAGTGTTCTAAAGCCTTAACGCTCCCCAGGATATTCCCATCAGCGTTATTTCCTGCAGTGTCCACACAAATACACACACACACACACACACACACTGCTAGGTCAAAGGTGATCTACTAGCTGCTCTCCCTTGCTCTAGTCTCACTCTCCATTTGATCCACTGATGTGCCTTTTTGGCCTCTTCTCATTCTCAATATTGGCAGCCACCAGGGGGCATCATCTTAATACAGAGAAATGAAATCCAAGGAAACAAAGAACCAAAATGGTACATGGCCATATTTAGAACGCTGACACTCACCTTCTGATTGCGAAGATAGAATTCCCTTCACTCGGAGATCCAAGGAATCCAGAGAGACTTCCATGTACTCCATGTTATTCTCCACCCCAGTTCCTTCTCCACTGTCTAAGGAAGACTTGTAGGCTTCCGAACCTGGGTTTAAAATATACACATATTTATATAGCAAAGAAAAGAACTATGCATGTATGTGTGTGTCTCTCTCTCCCTCTCTCTCTTAAAAGGCCACATTCATCTCTAGCAGACTGTATGCAGGCTACAGGCTGATGGATCTCTAGCAAATACAGATGCTAATAGAATAATTAAAATGCAACAACTGGGCCAATTGATCTTTTCAGCCCTTCTTCCTACTCTCTCTGCCTGAATAAGGCAGATTTCACCCCACCCTTGCACTGTTTTTTGGGAGAGGGAAAAAAAGGTGCCAGCTACCAGGAGGAGAGGTCCTCCCTTTCAGACACATCTGTCTGCTGCTGCACTGCATTAGCAGCAGAAACGTGGATGAGAAAGAGGAAGGGAGAAGGACCTGGGCTTGCCTTGACTCACCCTACACACCCTGATGCAAAAGGACTTTAGATCTCAGCAATGCTTAAAAAGAGACCCAATGGTGTAGAAAACAAGATGAAGGGGACAGGAGACATCTGGCTCAAGGCAAAAAAAAAAAGGAGTGTTCAGAGCCAATTGTACAGCTTCTCAATGAGCAAAGCAGGGTTTGCTAATGAAAACGAATGTGAGAACCTCTAGCAGGGATTTAGTTCATGCCTCTTTTTCCTATTTGCTCCTTCCAAGAGACAAGTGTGCGCGCACACACACACACACACACACCCCTCCTCACCCCAAAATATTTTGCCCTCCTCCCTCCAACAAAGCACAATGCCAGCCTAGTCAGTCAGGAGATCTAGAGCCAGACATTAACCCTGCAGGGTTTTTTTAAAGCCTCTTCTTTCTCCTAAAATCGTGTCACTATCCAAGAGCCAGTATGAGGAGGGAATAAATGCTCTGAGCTACTTGAGGGTCACCGATCAGATACTGAACGACCAAAGCGGTTTTTACCAAGCATTGGTGCAAGGATAAGAGGAGGGCCTGTAGAACTTTTCCCCTAAGCCCTGTAAGATCTTGAGCCTCTTGGGAGAAGAGTATTGCCCTCACCCATGGAGGATACTACCTCTTCCAATTATTTCTCTATAAGCAAAGGTTTGCCGGACACACCAGTTGCCCTTCTCAGCCCAGGAGAGGAAAGTCAAAGCAACACTATTTGGGAAGCAAAAGTCTTAGCTCAATGGAACAGCTTCTGCTTTGCACACAGAAGGTTCCAGGTTCAATCCCTGGCATGTCTAGTTAGGACTGGGAAACACTCCCTGTATCAAATTCTGTACAGCCACTGCCTATGTAGGCAACAATACCAAGGTTGATGGACCATTGGTCTGACTCAATACAAGGCAGCTTCCTATGTTCCTTAAAAAGAAGGAAAAAGTAGACCCCCTGGCTCCTAAGCGCAAGTCCCAGAACAGCAACTACTTTGCTTAGAAAGCCACCTTTGAAGTGTTGGGGACGGGAGAAATGGCAAATGGGAAGGGCTGAGTCTTATCTCATCATTCCAAATTGGACCCCTACTTCTTCTGAACATTACTACTCTTGCATCTTGGCTGGAAACTGAGGAGTCAGGTGGTATTCCTCATGATGGCTCTGTGGTCTCAGTTTTGGATCCCCTATCCTAAGCCAAGTGAAGGTACAATCTGCTTGTGCTCCCACTGCAAGGGAAAAGGAGGAGGAAAGAACCTGCTCAGCCCCCATCTGTGCTATGCACTTATAGCCACAGCACATCACTTTAAACAGTCATGGCTTCCCACAAAGAATCCTGGGAGTTGTAGTTTGTTAAGGGGGCAGAGGAGAGTTGTTCCCATCACAGAGCTACAATTCCAAGTTACCTGGGAAGAGGAATGGATTGTTAAAACTGCTCTTCGGTGGGAATAGGGAGTCTCCTAACAACTCTCAGCGCCCTTAATAAAGTGCAGTTCAAAGGAATATTTTGGGGGAGAAGCCATGGCTGTTTAAAGTGGTATGATGCTACTTTAAATGTATAGTATGACTGGGGCCTCAGTCTCCACTGAACAAAAACTACTGGGGTGAAGGGATAGAAAATAAGACACATTTGATCCTGTTACCCAATGCACCAGCTTGTTTCTTTTTACTCCTCCGCCTCCTCTTCCGGGTGGGTTTCAGCCAGGGACTCTCCATCTTGCCTTTCTTCTTCATCAGCTTCTTCTTGAGGCTGGATTCCGAACTCTGCAAAAACCACAGGAGGCATCTGCTTCAGGAAAGCAGTGGCCTGACTGATCCTAAGCTATGCTCTTCACCTTTCTTTGTGATTAGTAGGCAACAGGAGAGAGGCAATGCTCTCAAAAGCACCTGAGTTTTTAAAAAGCCCAACGTATTTCAGAAATACAATCCTCTACTCTCCCCCCTACCCACCAGGGGCAATATGAAAGCTTGAGCTTCTTGACTCTTGCCTAGATCAGGGGTTCCTAAGCTGTGGCCCATGGACCACACGGTGGTCTTGGAGCTTCATTCAGCTGGTCCTTGGCCTGACTGTATTCAATATTCATATTGAATTATTATTATTATTATTATTATTATTATTATTATTATTATTATTAAACTTGCCTCTCCCTTCACCATTTTTAGGTCAGCCACAAAGACTGGCATGTCTTGTGTTGCGTAATATAGCTCCTTCCATGATAATACCACAGAGCTGCCACCACATGCCAAAGTAGTACAAAGAGATCCGCAAGCTTGGAAAGAAATTAGTCTCAGACTCATTTCTGTATTCTGCTTCCTTTTTAGCTAAACCTGTGTGTCTCCAGCCAATCCAACGTCTCTGCCAAGAGAAACCTAATGCTACCAATGGCTACTAGCCATGACATCTATGTTCTACCTACACTGTCGGAGGGAGTAGGCCTCTTCTCACCAGCTGCCGGAAACCACAGGAGGGGGAAGTCTGGTTGGCCACCGTGGGAACAAGATGGTGGACTAGGTGGGCCTTTGGCCTGATTTAGCAGGGCTTTTCTTAAGTTCTAAAACTGCTTTCTGTGGCATCTTGAGGTCCTTCGGAATCTTATCAGGGACTTCTTGATGGGAAGATCTGCTCCACCTGTCAGGGACCTGAAGGCTCTCTTGGAACTTTATGATTGTTCAGATTTTTAACTGCAAGGTGGTTTGGGAGAATATCTACCTGGGCTGAGAAGTGGATGGTGATCCGGAGAAGTAAGGCTCGCGCGGGCTTACCAGAGGCATCTGGCTGGTCACTTTGAGAACAGGATGATGGACTAGGTGGGCCACTGGCCTGATCCATATGATGTGATGTAGGTAACTTTGCCCAACCTCACTTATTTTGCACTTTACTATATCATGTAATCTTTACTATTCAGTGCAGGTGCATAGTATAAAAGCATTTTACTTCCGGTTTCTAGCCGCATATTTGTTTCTTTAAAAACATTTTTGCCCCACTCTTCTGCTGAAAAAGAACTTTATAAAGCACCTAACAATCAAAAGTAATCACAGAGAGAGGATAGATGATAATCATTACAAATAAAATGCTGATGAGCAAAGCACAAGAAAGGAGCAAAACCAAAGAGCAACAAACCCAGACAATCTGTCTTCATGTGTTCATTATTTAGCAAAATGTGCATGAGCAGGAATAAGTCACAGGGGGCCTCCAGAAAATTCAGACGCACATACTTTTGGTGAACCCCAGCTTGCCGAGACAATGGGACCCAGAACTGTGATTAACATTAATTTTTTTTAGATTGGTTAATTTTCAAAAGCTTGCTTCAGAAACCAGCGTTTGAAAGTGGCTTGTTTCAAACTAGCCGCAGTAAATGTTAACCACAATTTGTCAAACAAAACAATACAACAAACTGCAGTTAACCAAAAGCAGAAAAGAAAGATTCTGAACTGCTCCCCTTGTATGTGTGTGGGAGGAGAGGGGAAAGGAGAATAAGCCCAGGAGTCACTGCGGCTCATTTGTGCCTGTGCATAGCGCATACACACAAAGCTATGGTTTAGCATGATGTGTCAACCAGGCCATACTGGGTTGCACCATTGTTTATGAAGGTCATTCACTTACCTCTTATCACCTTCAGCATTTAGATCCATGTCGCTTTTAACTGCTCTTCTCGATTAAGTCTTGATACCCAAAACTGTGGTTTAATGTTGATTCACCTAAAGGGATCTTTTATCCTGGCAAGCCACCATTAAACCACAGATCCCTGGTTTTAATGCAATGAGGAAATGAAGTTTGAGCAAGGATCCCAGCACTAAAGCCAGTAAGCAAAAGAGGAGTGCATAGGCACCTATTAATTCCCAACCACAGTTTAAGAAGCCAGGATCATGTCGTCGGGAACAGGCCAGATGGTTACCACCCAGGCAAAAAGAACACCGAAATAACAATGTCTTAAAATGTAAGAGGAGAACCTCTTGTTGTTATTGTACTGCAGATCACCCAGCTATTTTCCAGCAGATCCTAATCTATGCTCTGCTTATCCCTGCCCATATTTATGAGCACAGACTGGGCTTTGTACTGAAAAGGAAGGCTACAGCTGCAGCCTGATCATCAGTACAGCTGGGATTCAATACTGGACAGTCTGACTCAACTTACTAATAGGCAAAACTCGCCCTTCCAGAGAAATTCAAGCTTGAGGTGTTTTAACATGGGCAAAGGACTCTGCTCCATTGGGACAAAAATTTGCAAATAGGACGTTTATCTCATATCTACATTTATTATTTTTTTAAATAATAATTGTTATTAAATATTTTCATGAATTGCGAAAGAATGTGCAATGTCTCTCTTTTTTTGTTCAGATTATAAAGTCTTTTGGCTACATTGAATGTAAGACAATATGGTATCTGGAGGTATCCTATCTGCATTTATAACCGTTTAAAACAAGGTTAAACCAAAGGAGTGAAAAAGAAAATCCTTAACTGTCTGTCAGCTAACTCCTGGGAAAAAGGTGTTATCCTGTTGCACAATTATATGCACTTAAGTCCCACTGAATAGATTTTTTAAAAAGAAAGCCCAGGTCTGTGCAGGACTGAAGCCGAAATATTTCGGGATGGGCTGATTACAACTTCTTTTGATGCTTAAATGAAGGGTGGCAAATCTTAGGCCTGGGGTCTGCATGTGGCCCTCCAAGCCTCTTCCTCTGGCCCCTGAGACTCTCCCCAGGGCACATCTCCTTTTCAACCACACCCTTCTGGTTCTGCTCCTCTCTGCTCCTTTCAGGTTCCCATGTCATGTTGAGCCAAGCCATGGTTTGGCTAAGGTCTCTGGCTTGCTAATCATGAGCTGCAGCCAAGTTTCTTTCTTGAGAGGCGAGCGCTTAACCACAAGTCCCAGGTTCAGGAGACATGTTAAGCCAAACCTTGGATTAACTCAGCAAAGTGCAACAATAAAAAGGTCCAGAGCAAAGTGGCTGAAAACTGCATTCTGGGAGCCCTCATACTTGTGCCTTTCACTAAGCCAGGAAGGCTGAAGGAGTTCACTGATTAAAATCAACAAGACTATTAATACCAGGCGAAAATCCACCCCACCACTCAATTAATCAGCACATTCAACACAAAGGGGGGGGGGAGATCAAACAAAATTCCTGGAGATCATTCAGCTGTGGTTAGGAGGACAAGAAACAAGCCCTGTGTTTGTGCGCTGTCTCTTCCCATCACTTACTCAGCTTAATTAATAATTTAAGGATTTAATCAAACCATAGTTTACAGATACACCAGAACCCGTAAAGTCTGCTTTCTGTGAGTCCTCTAAACCAGGAACAAACTGTGGTTTGCCATCTTGGTTTGGAGGGCTTGTTTAAACCGTTCTGTAAGCCAAGATTGGTCTCAGGTCTGATCCTTCAAACCACGGAACTGGAAATGTTAAGCCTATATGTATCTAGTGGATTAGATTCTGGTAACATAATACCAGTTCAACAAGAGAACATTTTAACAGTTCAACTTGTGTACAACTCAAGGAAACAAATGTTGTTTCATTTTTAATATTCACCTGCAAAACTAAAGTATTTATCACTTTCCATGAACAGTTTCGGTAATATATTAATTGTGCAAATTTTTAGAAGGTCACAAATTAATAATTGTTAAAAGCAGCTTACTGATTCACTAAGAATTCTTTAATCAGTTGACAGATCTCAGATCTGTTACAAACATTGAGTAGCAAATATATTTTGTGCCTGTATTAACACTATATCAAGCAAAGAACTTAACTGGAAAAACAAGGCTGCAAGCTTGTGCACACTTTCCTAAGAGTAAACCCCAATGAATACAATGGAATTTACTTCTGAGGGAGCATGCATAAGATTGCACTGTGGAAATCTAACCGAGAAGTGCATTCTCAGTATTTTGTTGGAGATGTACATCCATACCCAAACCACAGTTGACTGGTTCAGATATAGCTGCAAACTATGGTTTGAGGCAAGCAGGACAATATTCATCTTTGCAAATCAATCTACCAATATGCCTTACCACTGATTTTATCAAGGTACAGCAACTTGCCCAATGCAAGCCAAACAGGCTCTGTGTCAGAGCAAGCGTTCAAACCTGGGACCCCCTGTATTCAAACCCAACAAAAGTCTTTATGCTTCGGGATTCCACTGCAACTCCCATCACTTGAAACCAGCAAAGAAGGCGAAGAAAGGGAAAACAGCTGAATCAAAGGCCAAAGCAGAATTTGAAACACGAGAAAGAAAAGCACATGGGGAAAGTGTGCATATGGTGTGGTGCAGTATAGTGCAGTGCCTGTGATGCTGCGCATTTGTGTCTTGAATTGAAGCACCCAGCCATCAGGAACCAGAGCCTTACCTCCTGCATCCCTGGTGCTATGCCATCTAGTGCTCTCCTACAAACCTGTCTAAGTGACACAGTACAAGGGAACTACCCCCTAGGCTGCAGTAAGCATCAGCTGATCATCTACAGGCCAATCCTGGCTCTCTGAGACTGATAAAAGCCATTGCCACGGGGTTTCCCTCGTCAGTCTGAGCAATTTGGGTCACTATGAGCAGCAGCAGCAGCAGCAACAACAGCAGCAGCAGCAGCAGCAGCAGCAGCAGCAGCAACAACAACAGTAGCAGCAGACTCCTCGTGCCTTGCCTTGCCTCCCGTGAAAGATGGCCCTGGATAGTCCCTGTTTGGACCAAGCCCCTGCTTCTGTCCTGCTTGCTCCAGCCTCGACCATGCCTGTCTGGACCACGCCCTTGTCTTGGCATCTGGCAAGCAAGGGCAGACCCCTGCTGAGGCCTAACAAGAAATCAATAAACTTTTATTGTAACACAGAACTGTTTAGAAGGTGAAAACATTGTTTGAAACCCATAAAAGCAGGCAGAGCAACTGGGTCAAAAAAAATATGTTTGTTTTGTTTTTAAATGTTATTATCAGGAAGAATGCTGAGCCTTGCATGGGTGTTCCTCACCACCATTCTTGCTGCACACATAAACTGAGGTGGGAAGGCATACAGGAGGAACAGCTCACCAAGTCAGACTCGTCACCGTCTTCCTCATCTTCCCCGGAGTCAACAGAGTCTTGCTCATCCTCGGACTCACCATGGACAATCTGTGGTGGCCAAAGGAAAGTGAGCAAGAAAGTAAATCAGATGAGAAAAGCTGTCGCCCAATGAAAGAACCAAGGTTGCTATCTTATGCTAGGTCAGGTTATTTGTTTTTACCTAGCACGGAATTGTCCACTTTTGACTCAGAAGCAACTTGCTGGGTGCAGCAAACCAACAGCTGCATCCAGTATTATGAAAAACACACCTTAATATAGATTTATGTTTTATACTAAGTAAAGTGTTTTATTTCTTAAAATGTGTTTTAGTATGTTTCAATAGGAATATGTTGTCATTTTATTAGTCTTAATTATTACTTTTATTAATCTCTACAGTGGTGCCCCGCAAGACGAATGCCTCGCAAGACGGAAAACTCACTAGACGAAAGAGTTTTCCGTTTTGGAGGTGCTTCGCAAAACGAATCTCCTATGGGCTTGCTTCGCAAGACGACAATGTCTTGCGAGTTCCTGCGGGGGTTTTCCCTCCCCCCCCCTTTTCTAAGCCGCTAAGCCGCTTATCAGCTGATCCGATAAACTGATAAGCCGCTAAAAGCCGCTAATAGCGTTAATCCGCTAATCCATCAATGGGCTTGCTTCGCAAGACGAAAAAACCGCTAGACGAAGAGAATCACAGAACGGATTCTTTTCGTCTTGCGAGGCACCACTGTACTTTTAAATAGTGAATAGAGTTGTTGTTTTTAAGTTTATGTAAATTCTGTTACCTGGTTTAGATTTTGTAACCTTACTTTGTTCTACTTTGATTGAAGGACTAATGCAATAGAAGTTACTTGTGTTTCTGCTTTACTCCTGCTCAGAGAAGACTCATTGAAATTCATGCATATGGCTAACATAGATCCACTAAGTTCCACTGGGTCTTCGTAGACCTTAGTTGGCTACAACCCTAAATCGGGTGTTCTCCTTAAATTTGTACACACAAAGCAGGTTTCATGGTCCCTGGTTCTGGTTCCTAGGTTTTTGTTTTATTCGTTTTGTTCACCCTCCCTGTGGAATGCCCTCCCATCAGATATCAAGGAGATAAATTAACTACACTATAAAGAATTTTTAGAAGGCAGTCCTGTATCGCGAAGTTTTAAACGTTTGATGTTTTATTATGTATGTGCAGTATGTCGCCCAGAGTGGCTGGGGCAACCCAGCCTGATGAGTGGGGCATAAGTAATAAAATTATTAAATAATAATAGCAGCAGCAGCAGCACATAGCTTGGAATGCACCTTCAGGCTCATGTGGCAGCCATGAATCATCTACACTGCAGTTCTAATTGAGGAACTGTTTTCCTCCCTTTATCTGTAGTTTACACCAGAAACCAAACCGCAGATACTCCCAAGGCAGAGATTCCATTCCAGGGAAGAAGCCAGAGCAACTCCTACACAGAAGCACCAAGCCTTACGGCTCACTCCCGCTGGCAGAAGCTTATATCTAGGCAACAGGTCAGTATTGATGTGGTCTTGATGCTTAGTTCCAATCAGCAAAATAAGCCTTGTTGCATTTTGCGGGCAGCTGTGTTTTTGCATTGTACGTTGGTCTTCAGAGATTAGATAGTGGAGCCAGAATAACCCAGAGGCCAGAGCTGCCACGGACCGGGTAGCAAGTTGTGCTCCTTACCGGGCACATCTGTCACATATGGGCAAATTTAACGATATTTGGAACTTGTTTTTATATACACTGTATTAGGTTAAAAGTAGGTTAACTACAGTAACAAACTTGTAATGTTTATGAGCTCTGTTTTGGTTTGGTTTTGGTATTGTAGGTGAGTATATGGGTGTCATTTCCCCACCCCACGCCCTCACAAAGCCAGGGGAAGGAATCAGTACTGAGCCACTGAGGCTTCTGCCCCTTTCACCTCCATTGTAGATGTTGTGGTGCATGGAATGAATGATCATTTTAAGAATGAATGTTCCTTAGGGATGCTGTATTGGCTAGAGTGCTGGAATTTGATCTGGGTTGGCCAGGATTGAAATCCCCACTCAGGTGTGAAGCTCACTCAGCCTAACCTACCTCAAAGGGATGTTGCAAGGATAAAAAAGGAGGGTGAAAACAGTGTACACCATGTTCAGCTCCTTGGAGTTGGAAGGTGGGACAATAAATGAGTAAATAAATTTGGGTCCAACTGAACCAATAATCACCAATATATATCTCTTTACTGCTTTATGCTTCAAATTTTAAAAAGATCCAACTGAAGGTGGCTAGGGGACAAGGAGAGAAAAAGAGAGAGATCAAATCTGCCATAAACTTTTTACCTCCTGATAAAAAGAAGCCTTTTGTCAATTTATTGTACAGGTTTTTGCTGATTAAATCTGCATATGTTTGCATGCAAATTGGAAATTCTGAAAGGTAGGGAGTGGAATCAAGCTTCTATTTAATTTTTTTTTAAGATAATGCCACCATATATTGCAGAGGGAACTCTCAGAGAAGAATCGCTGCCTCCTATATAAGGGCTTCTTTTTTAAGGTGGAAGCAGATTTCTGGCATTTTATTTAAATTTCTTTAAAGCCACCCAGGGAAAACTTTTGCTTTTTCCTTGAGGGACAAAATACATTTTGAAAATGAAGCAATGTGAAGATGGACAGCTGCCATCCACAATGATGATTTACAAACGTGCATTTGTTTTGGAAACGTTTAAGGGCTATTAGACTGGTTTTTGTCATTTATGCCCCCGTGAATCTCTAGGACTTTAAGCTAATCAGACTGGTGACTATGCAGAGGAGTAAGTGATGGCATGGAAGGGGGTGAGAAATGCAGCTTGCAAAGCTAATATCACTCTTTAATAAAACATCATTTTTTAATGTGGCAATTAAAACAAGTATTTAAAAATAACGAGCCTGTGCTCCAATTTATCCAGGACTTTTAAAAAAGAATGAACAAAATATTTTAGCTGACCCATTGACCCAATTAACTGACATAATATTGCAGCTCCCATTTCCTCCTTGAAACATCTGGATATAACAACATCTGGAGAACACTCAGGCACCCGAGACCTTGAAGGTGGTGGTGGAAAGCACCTTTGTGCTACACGACAAACTCTTGCTTCACCTTGTCACTTCCTTTAAAGGTAAAGGGACCCCTGACCATTAGGTCCAGTCGTGACCGACTCTGGGGCTGCGGCGCTCATCTCGCTCTATTGGCCGAGGGAGCCGGCGTACAACTTCCGGGTCATGTGGCCAGCATGACTAAGCCACTTCTGGTGAACCAGAGCAGCACACAGAAACGCCACTTACCTTCCCGCCAGAGCGGTACCTTTTTATCTACTTGCACTTTGACGTGCTTTTGAACTGCTAGGTTGGCAGGAGCAGGGACTGAACAACGGGAGCTCACCCCATCGCAGGAATTCGAACCGCCGACCTTCTGATCAGCAAGTCCTAGGCTCTGTGGTTTAACCCACAGCGCCACCCGCGTACTCCCACCTATATTGATCAAAGTTAAAAGTTGTCCTCAAGCATCTCAAACAAGCATTCAAATCACCTTTCTGGCACGGCTGCCATCGACAACTCCCTCCTTAGCCATTCTGTTCTCCTCTGCAGGGAAGGCAGCCTGCTGCTCAGTTGCACGTTCATTGTCTTCTTCCAGTTCATCTGAGTCCTCATCTTCAGAATCCGCATCTAAGCTCTCCCCGTTCACATGAGGGCTAGAATCACCCTTTTCAACCTGAATGCACCCATGTGGACAAACAGTTAAATCGAAAGGGAAGTCAATACATTTTTCAGGCTGAGGGCCACATTCACTGGTGGGAACCTTCTGAGGGCCACGGTGAAGACGCAGTGTCTTCAAGCAGCAACACAGAACGCCACACCCCTGCACAAACCTCTCCAGGCAGGAAGCAAGAGGCCTTACCACAGATCAATCACACATTCCAGCCAGGCAAAAGTACCTGAGGAAGGCATGGAGCAGAGCTGGTGAGGACTGTGTCTTGCAAAGAGCCCTGAATCCCAGGCAGAAAAGTCAGGAGGGCTCAATTTTGCCACCAGGGTCAAGGTTTCCCTCCCCTGCTACAAATATATACAGGTTCCACTTTGCATTAAACCAGGGACAAGGAGCCTGTAGTCCTCCAGATGTTGTTTGGCTCCAATTCCCATCAAACAAGGAGCCAGCAAGGCATGATAGGAACTGGAGTCCAACCACATCTGGAGGACTAAAGGTTTCCCACTCCTTGTTTGCTTATTTCAGACTGCAGTCCTGTAAACCAGGGGCAGGGAATGTCAGTGGGCCCCCATTGAACCTCACCATTGCCCATACTAATTGATGCTGGTGGGGAGTTGGAGCCTAATGACAAGCAGAGGGCCATAGATATCCTCCTACCCTGTCTGTACTGAACAAATAAAGTTGGGACGGGGCCTATGCACACTGCCCTGAGCAAACTGGAGAAAGGGTAAGCTTAAAATGCAATAGCAAAGTAATTAAAAATGAAGAGATCTACATCTAGGCTTACTGAATATAATCATTTTATGGGTTGACCATGGGTGCTCCTCTGTCTTCCTTTTCTCCACAAATATCTGCAGGGACTGTTAACCCTCACAAACCACATGCAAGCTTCCTATTGGGGCATCACTGTGAGATGGAGGGATGTTGACCTAGATGGGCCTTTGGTCCAATCCAGCAGAACCACTGGATTCTTAAGAAAGAAAGAGACCCAAAAACAGTCATCACCTGTTGTGATAAGTCACATTTCTTCTAAAAGAAACAATTCCCTGGATTATACAGCTACACTGCACAAAGAGAAGTTCCTTGCTGATCTGTACCACCATCTCCGGCTGCGAGAGTGGCTGACACCACCTTCCATTCATCCACCAAGCACCTCGCTCTCTTCCACAGCCCTCACCTTGCCACCTGAAGTGGAATGGGCAAGGCTCCTGAACATCTCGATCATAGTCCTCTGTTTCAAAACTTTGGTCTTTTTCTTGGGAACCAGGCTGTACGTTCCCATTCTTCGCTTCTTCTTCCTAGATACTGAAGCAGCTGGACGGGAGGGACAAAAGAGAAAATAATCAGGAGGCAGAAAGTAGGGTGCAGAAACATAAGAAGGTATAAGGTATAAGGGTGGATCAGATGCAGCATTCAACAGTTAATTCAGTAAACAGTTAATTAAGTACAAAGGAACACACAATCAAACACCAAGTCCCATTTTCACTCCCCCTGTTTTAGTTATAAGCAGAAGCAGAGCGCTTGGTGAAGCTGCACTGCTCACCTGGCCTCTGTTTGGTTGCACTGCAGCTGCTTACCAGGAGACTGGGGGGCAAGTGGGGAGGTCAGGAGCACTGCATTGTTTCTTTGCATTATACTGATCTTGCCATTCCCCCTCTACAATTCTCAGAATCCCCTGGGAAGAGGAAAAGACTGTTCAACCACTCTGTGATTTGTAGCTCTGTGAGATACAACAACTCTCAGCTCCTTTAAGAAACTACAGTTCCCAGAATTCTGTGGGGGAAGTAATGGCTGCTTAAAGTGATCTCGCAGTGCTTTAAATGCACTCTTAAGAGGACAAGCAAAGCAACTGATTAAAGGCTATTAAAAGGCAGCATCCAACTTATACAAATCTGCATCATACAGTTGGCATCCATCTGTCTTGGGAGACAATGGAGGAGTGCACATTTAGGGGTGAGGTCAAGCCCCTTCATGATAAAGATGCAGGCTGTGTCCAATGGCGGTTTCACTCCTCCCACAACACCAAAAAGTTTCCCCAATGCAGAATAGAAATTAGGCTGTGATGCAAAGACTTTGCTGCCTTCCCAAATCCAGAGATTCCCTGATGCAGCTCTCCTCTCGAGATTTCCAAAGCATAGGTGGTGTTTCTCAAACTTGGATCACCAGCTGTTGCTGGACGACAACTCTCATCACTCCTGACCACTGGTCCTGCTGGCTAGTCTGAGAAACACTGGCATAAGGAATCTCTGGATTTAGGGAGGAGAAAGAGTGGGACAGCAGAAGCTGGAGTTAATGGTAGGTAAAGGACCCTTGGACGGTTGTCTAGTAGAATTTTGACGTGGGTAGCGCTGTGGGTTAAACCACAGAATCTAGGGCTTGCCAATCAGAAGGTTGGCGGTTCGTATCCCCGGAACAGGGCGAGCTCCCATTGCTCGGTCCCTGCTCCTGCCAACCTAGCAGTTCGAAAGCATGAGGTCCAAGTAGATAAATAGATACCGCTCCGGCGGGAAAGTAAACGGTGTTTCCGTGCACTGCTCTAGTTCGCCAAAAGCAGCTTAGTCATGCTGGCCTCATGACCTGGAAGCTGTACACTGGCTCCCTCAGCCAATAAAGCGAGATGAGCACCACAACCCGAGTAGGTCATGGCTGGACCTCTTTACCTTTACTTTTAAAGGTAAAGGACCCTTGGGTGGTTGTCTAGTAGAATTTGACTACGGAGTGTGGCACTTATCTCTGCTTTCAGACCGAAGGAGCCGGCGTTTGTCCACAGACAGCTTTCCAGGTCATGTGGCCAGCATGACTAAACCGCTTCTGGTGCAACAGGAGGCCATGACAGAAGCCAGAGCACACAGAAATGCCGTTTACCTTCTCACCGCAGTGGTACCTATTTATTTGCTCGTGCTGGTATGCTTTCAAACTGCTAGGTTGGCAAAAGCTGGGAAAAAGCAATGAGAGTTCACCCTGTCACCCAGATTTGAACTGCCAACCTTACAATCAGCAGGCCCAAGAGGCTCGGTGATTTATAGACCACAGCGCTACTGAATTCCTTCCAAGAAGTTGGAGGAGAACGCCCCATGTACAAGAGGCAATTAAAGAAGACACAAAAGGTTCACAGTCCACATTAATGTGAGGTATGTATGGGCCCTTAGAATCCAAGCCTGTATCTGCATCATACTTTTAACGCACTAATATACAACTCAAACAGTAATGGCTTCCCCCTAAGAATCCTGGGAGCTTTAGTTTGTTAAGGGTTCTGAGAATTACTGGGGCACCTCTGCTCCTTGCATAGAGGAAAGGGAAAACTGATTGTCTCCTGGGGAAACACACATGTAAGAGTTGGTGGAGGAGTAAAAAGAAACAAGCATTAGGTAACAGGATTAGATGTGCCTTGTTTTTCACCCCTCCTCCAATGCCAGCTGCTGAGAACTGCAAGTGTGAAGAGAGCATTGTTGCGCTCGGTTCTGCTTGCAAGCTTCCCAAAGGTATATGGCTGGCCACTGTTTGAAGAGGATGCTGGACTAAAGGGCTTCATCCAGCAGGTCTCTGCTTCTTTTCTTATGGCAGTTCTTATCTGTCAGGATCTCGGCTGGGGAGGGAAGGGTTTAAGCTTCCCCTTCTTGCATGCTATGGTTCATTTGAAAATACACAAGACACACACACGGTTACATTTTAAAAACAACAGCAGGCAAGCCCCTGACCTTCTATTTATTGGTGTGTCAAGCCAAATTTGTCCCTCATTTAAGCTTTAGGTGCATGGAAGTTCAGCTCCACCTCTACAACGTTCCAGCAATTTTCTCCTTAAATTGCAAGGGCTGATAATCCAATCAAAGGGGGCAGATGGCGGTAGTGGAAGTGGCCACAACAGTGCTTCCCTCACCCCCACTCCACCCCACCCCACTTGAAAATTGCTGAGGGTCTTGACAGACCACTTACATCCCCCCCCCCCCGTTTTAGCAATTATAATGCTCTGTGCTATATGTGGTATGGTTTTTAATTTTATTTTTATGGACACCCTGTGGACCACCTGATGAAGCTCATGGGCCTTTGGTAGTCTGCAGACCACAATTTGGGAAACCCTGGGTTACAGAAAAGGCCAGCAGACTCCCAACTTAAGTTTTTGCCTCCCCACAAAAATAAAATAGAAAGGGGGGGTATGCACTGTTAATTCTTTACCTGTCTGTGATTTTGATGCTGCCATATAGCTCTGGTTCTGAGGTAGAGATGAATGAAGGCCAGGAACAGGGGGCAAAGAGATGGGCTTCCCAAATTCCGAAAGTTCCCTTCTTCCATCTTCCTTGGGTGTTTCTTTGGGGTCTCTACTTGTGTGCTGGGAACAGAAATCAAAAAGAACCCTTTATATTTTTCTGGTGAAAATCAACTAGCTTAAGAAAACATTACTTTAAAAAGGAAGGAAGGAAGGAAGGAAGGAAGGAAGGAAGGAAGGAAGGAAGGAAGGAAGGAAGGAAATATGTTTAATCCTCATTTTAAAAGGCACATACTTGTAAATATGTAAACCTGGCTCCCAAACCTTTCTCTTGCACAAAGAGAGATGGAATCCCCCCATCCAAAGCAAAGAACTTGAGCACAGCCGATGAGTAAAGACACCTAAAGGCCACAACTTTTCTTTCAGCCACATAAGGTGCCCTTCTTTCTTTTTGTTTTCATTTTTTCAAAATAAAAAAAAAATGCATGAAGGATCAAAGTGAAATTACAGGAGGCTGTTAAGAGGCACTCATCTAAAGCAGCTATCAATAATGAAAAGTGCCTGTTGATGGTTCTATTGGCAGAGGTTTAGGCACTCAGTACATCTGCTTAATGGAACACACATGTACTAGGCTAGGAATGGACACACTTCAGACTCATTTTACTTAAAGCACCTCTCCATTAGAAAAATAGTCTAAGGCAGTGAATACAAATACAAATATTTCTTATGGCACCATATGAATAGAGGTTATGACCCTGCACTGTTTTGATTTTGAAGGGCGCAGGTGATCAGGCAGAATTTCCACTGCCAGCACAAGAGAATGCATGTCCTGCTCGTGGTCATTCCCGTCAGGGTGTGTGGTTGGCCACTGTTAAGAACAGGATGCTGGACTAGATGGGCCTCTGGACTGATGGATCAAGCAGCTAGTCGTGGCTTGCACTGGAGCAGAGTGTGGTAAGGCAGGAGCAGCCAATGTGGTGCTCTCCCAAATGTTGCTGGAAACTACAGTGGTACCTCTGGACATGATTGCTTCTGGTTGCACATGCATCAGGTTATGAGCTGCACTAACCCGGAAGCAGTTGCTCCCAATTGTGAGCTTTGCCCCGGGATGCGAGCGGGAATTGTGCGCCAGAGGAGTGCACGCAGTAGCAGGCACGCTTTCGCTAATGGTGCCTCATGTTAAGAACAGTTTCAGGAGAAGAATGGACCTCTGGAATGAATTAAGTTCGTATCCAGAGGTGCCACTGTAGTTCCATCAGCCCCCAGCCAACAAGGCCAATGATAAAGAGATGGTGGAAACTGCAGCCCAGCAACATCTGGCATGCACTATGTTGGCTACTCCTGTGCTAAGGCCTCAAGAAGAGGGAATGGGCAATGCCAGCCTCTGAACCTGGCAGCCATGGGCTATGTTTGGATGGTCATATTTCAGGTTAATAAGATATGAACGGAACTAATGGTCTTGAACAGAGTTGCTCTGCTCCCCTACCCTTTGCATAAGAAAGTAAACAAACTAGGAAGCCTTCAGCTAAGAACAGTTTCCTATTACGTCCAAGCCAGAAAACTACAGTTAATGGCTTCTGGGAGATGAATGCACCATTTAAGCAGTCTTAAGAAAAAAAGAGGAGTCTGCTGGACCAATGCAGTCCATCAAGTCCAACACTGGGTTCTAAGAGTTGCCAACCAGATGCTTTGGGTTGCATCAAACTTCAGAGTACACCAACTTAAGTTAATGCACCTAAGTTAGTCATGTCCATCCATTTAAATGGGTCCTATTCTGAGTACCGGATACAACCCATGGTATATAAGGGGTGGCCTGGTTGCCACAGGAGAACACTAAATGCATGCGGACAGAGTGTATGAGGGCATGTCAGTGGGCAGACAGAAGAGAAATTATCCTTCACTGCACCTGTGATGACAATCAAACAGAGAAGCAGCCTTCTTCTCCACCTCTAGTATGGAAAGGCAAGCTCTGTGTCTCTCCTCTGCTAGCCCACAAAAGGCAAGCAAACTAGATCTCACATGAGTCTCAAAAAAGTCTCACATTAATTTATTATGGCATAAGGTTTTATAGAGTACACTTCATCAGATCAATTAAGTGTCCCGAGTTTCAAGGATGTACACATATTGGGGTGCCTGGGGAGGAGCGTGCAGTCAGAACCATCAATTGTGAGACCAGGAAATGAAACCAGAAAAGTACAGGCAGTGATAAGTATCTTATTAAGAGCAGCCATTCACATGAAAGAATGGTAGTGGATCATAGGAAAACCAACAAACAAAGAGAGAGTGATAAAAACCCATTGTATTAATTCAATCAAGTTAAGAGTATTGAAATTAACAGACCTCAGTCATGTCTGTTAATTTCAGTGGGACTACTCTGAGTAGAACTAATGTGGAATACAACTCCTAGGCATCTGATAGGACTCTGGTGTTGTTGTGCAACTGAAGTTTTCTGCTGCTGTTGCTGTAGATTGCCTTGTGGGTTTTTTTAATGGATTGCAAGTGTTTTTGGTTATATGTGCTTTTTATTATATGCATATTTCACTTACACTTACAAATGTAAATTCACTGAACGTCACTTATATAGGGTTGCCATAGGTCTGGGTTTTCTCAGATATGTCCTCTTTTTCAGAGGTGGAATTACCATCCGAGAGGCGGGGAGAAATTCTTAGAAATCGCAAAAAAGTCCGGGTTTTAAAGCAGCATTTCTGAATAACATACAGTTCAATTTTCAGGACAGGAAAGAAGGACATCCGTGCAGTCTTTCTCCCACCCACCCGGGCCCGATCCACACACTCTTTTTACCACCTTCGTTCTCGATCTGTGTGTTCTTTCTCCTGCGCCCGCCCTGCAAGATCTGCACGCTCTTTCTGCCACACCAGTCTCATCCCTGAGCTCTTCTCACCCTCTTGAACCTGCGTGGTTATGGCAGGGCCCAGTTTGAAGATGGAAAGGGCTGTGACAGGGCCGAAGGAGCTGCTATCAATGCGGGGCTGGAACTGCAAGGCCGCCCTGTGCCAGCGCTGCAGCTCCTACGTGCTTCAGCAGGTGCAGAAACTCCAGCGGGTGCAGAATGCCGCAGTGAGACTCCTTACGGGGTCCTCACTGTGGGATCACATTCAATCAGTGCTATACCAGCTGCACTGGCTCCCGGTGGAGTACAGGATCAGGTTTAAGGTGCTGGTTTTAACCTTTAAAGCCCTATGCGGCCTAGGACCCTCGTACCTACGGGACCGCCTCTCCTGGTATGTCCCACGAAGGAGGGCCTTACGGTCTTCAAACAAAAACATCTTGGAGGTCCCGGGCCACAGAGAGGTTAGGCTGGCCTCAACCAGAGCCAGGGCTTTTTCGGCTGTGGCCCCGATCTGGTGGAACGCTCTGTCACAAGAGACTAGGGCCCTGTGGGACTTGACATCTTTCCGCAGGGCCTGCAAGACAGAGCTGTTCCACCAGGCCTTTGGCCAAGGCACAGTCTGACCCCCCTCCTTTGGTAATCCTCATAGAACTCTAGCCCAGTGGTTGCCATGAATTTGATTTTGAATTGATTTTAGAATGAATTGATTTTAGAATGCTGTGTTACTTTTATTGTTGTTAGCCGCTCTGAGCCCGGCTTTGGCTGCGGAGGGCGGGATATAAATCAAAAATTATTATTATTATTATTATTATTATTATTATTATTATTATTATTATTATTATTATTATTCTGCCTGGCACTGCCACCTTCACCCAACTGAGAGGTAGGCAGCAGGAGACAGGCTTGTTGGGTGCCCTCAGCCCACCTCCAGGTACGGCAAGACCAGCTTGCCAGGCCATTGAGACAGAGCAGCTGCCCGGCAAGGGCCTGCTTCTACACCGGCAGGCAAGCAGCGCTCCCGGGCACTACTCGTGAGCAGGATCTCAGCGGCCTTCACGAGCAGGGGCAAGCGTTCGGGAATAGGGCAATGCTGAAAGGTGGCCCCCACACAGCTACAGCCTCTGAGCAACATTTAGAGGGGGCCGGAGAGGCCTTCTCTCCTACTCCAGCTTCATGCCAGCTGCTTGCGAGGGATCAGGGCCCCCCCCCCCGGGACCGTGGGGCAGAGCCCTCCCGTGTGAGGGCAGAGGGGAGAAGTCTAACCCAACCCCACTCCCCAATATTGCCACCACCCCCAAACTCTCTCACACACGGCTGAGCCCCGCAAGCCTGCTGCTGTTGCTTCTGCAGTTTGGACCATCCTTGGGTTTGAATTTTATGTCTATTTTTTAATTTTCCTTTGATCTTTAACATTAATTTGACCTTATAATTCTCTATTTTAAATTTTCTTTAACATTTGATTTTTGACATCGATTGGGCCCTACAGTTCGATTTCATTCTGATATATATTATTTTAATATACAAACACACACCCTTCCCTCTACCCCCTTTTTCCTTTTTCTTTATTCTCCACATATATACACATATATATTGGTTTATCATCATCATCATCATCATCTTTTTTGTTGCTGTTGTTATTTGCAATATTATTAAAAACAATAATTCCTTCTTATTATTTCTATTTTTAATTCTTTCTCTGGGGGGGGCAACACTTTTCTTTTAACTGTATCTTCTTTTTGCTCTTACTCTACTTTCATTGGTATCTCTTAAATACCACCCCTCCCCCTATTTTTATTTCATTTTTTTATCATCAAATGTATCCTCTTTTTTGCTCTTTAAAATATGGCAACCCTAACTTAGAGACCTTTTTGCATAACAAGTGACCAGCAAGTTGTAATGTAATATAATATAATATAATATAATATAATATAATATAATATAATATAATATAATATAATATAATATAATATAATATCAAAATCAACAACAGAGCTGTCTTCTACCAGCATTGTAATAGCCTGGGACAAGACCGGGTCACTTACACATGTCAGTCTCTTATATGAAATGATTAAAGAAAAGTCCCTGGAGTGTTTTCCTGGAGTCTTGCTCTCAACTAAGAGTTTCAAATTGGCTGCCAGTTCAGAGCCAAACAACAGCAATTCCAATGCAAGGAGACTTATATTTCGCAGGAAGAAGCAAATGCAACAGATGCCAAAGAGACTAAAAAATCCCAGATCGAAAACACAAACAAGAAGATAGTCCTTATACAACACAAAAGAAGTAAACCTGCAAGATCATGGCCACCTGTCATGGATACTTTAGTTGAGATTCCTGCAATGCAGTGGGTTGGAATAGATGACCCTTGGAACCCCTTCCAACTCATAAGATTCTATGATTCTATGGAAAGCTCAGTTGTAACACACAGACATACACATACGTACACCTTTATTTTTAAGTCCTAAAATGCTGCAGGGGGAAAGGGGAAAAAACCAAACAGACTGACATTTCTCCCAAAATCTTCCCTTTCTTTAAGGCAAGGGGTAAGGAACTTAATTTCTGCCCAAGGAACTGAGAAGACTCAGTCGGTAGAGTATGAGGCTCTTAAGTGTTATGGCTTCAAGCCCCACAATGGCCAAAAGATTCATGTACTGCAGGGGGTTTGACTAGATGGCCCTAAGGGTCCCTTTTCCAACACTGCAATTCCATGACCATATTCTTTCCTGGCAACTTTCCAAGGGCTGCATGCCAGGGGTAGGTACGTAGGGCCAGAGACAAAAGTGGCTGGAGCAATTTTACCTTCATAGCTCTTGTTACGTTTGCTTCAGGTTAAATCTTTTCAGGTTGCGTCCTGCGGCGACCCGGAAATACCAGAAAGGGTTACTTCCAGGTTTCGCCACTCGCGCATGCGCAGACGTTCAAAATGACACCGTGCGCATGCGCAGAAGCGGTGAATCGCAGCACGCGCAGACGCGGGTTGCGTTCTGCTCATGTTGCAAATGGGGCTCTGCAACGGATCCCATTCGCAACCAGAGGTACCACTGTAGTTGAGTATCTCCTACACACACTGCTCTCCTAAACCTCATCCAGACATGTTCAAGGGTACATTCCAGGTAAGCAAAAAACACTCAGGGCATGAGCAGAGTCAGTAAGTGGTGTGGCCTGGGGGAAATTCCAAGGGCCAGATAGAGGAGTTCAGGAAGTTGGATTTGGCCCCCAGGCCTGAATTTCCCCATCTGTGTTTTAAGGCAATTTGCTTGCCCGTAAAACGCGTCTGCGCATGCTGCGATTCACCGCTTCTGCGCATGCGCATGATGTCATTTTGAATGCCTGCGCATGCGCGAGTGGCGAAACCTGGAAGTAACCCTTTCTGGTACTTCCGGGTCGCTGCAGGACGCAACCTGAAAAGATTTAACCTGAAGCAAACGTAACAAGAGCTATGAAGGTAAAATTGCTCCAGCCACTTTTGTCTCTGGCCCTACGTACCTACCCCTGGCATGCAGCCCTTGGAAAGTTGCCAAGGAAACCCTTCAGGATAATAGAGGAAAGTTGTCAAAAACAGAAAAGGGGTGAAAATAATGAATTAACTACCCTACTTTTTTTCAGGCACAAAAAATTAAGTAGCAACCCTGCTAGATTGGCGGCGTATAAATAATCAAATTATTATTATCAGCTAATTTGGCTCAGAAATCAAAAGGAAGAAAAAGATCATGCATAATATTTTTGCCATAACCAGACAATCTGATACCTCATTTGTTTCCAGCCTAATTCACATTTCAAGTATTAAACCCGCAGGATGAAGGAACCAGAAAACTTCTTGATAATCAGATAAATCCCTTGCCCTGTTCATTTCTACCTACTGGAGATGTGTTTTTAACATAGTGAGAACTTAAAAAATCTGATCCGCACCTGCGAAACTGAAGCAGTACAGTTCATTCTAGGAAGATAATAAAGTGTTTAATAGCAAAATCAAATCATCTAACTGCTGGTCTACGCTGACGGGCAGTAGCTCTCCAGGGTTGCAGTCAGGGTTTTTCCTCCCTTCCCACTTTACCATCAGAAACCTGTGGCTGAAAATATAAATGTGACACTCTTCTCAGGTTCAGCGTTAACCTCCAGTGATGACAGTGGCCAAACAGAAGTTTCGCTGCAGAAAGCACATTATCCCTGTTCTTCTGTAAGATCCATAGCTGGGTCAGTTACCGTATTTTTTGCTCTGTAAGACTCACTTTTCCCCTCCTAAAAAGTAAGGAGAAATGTGTGTGCGTCTTATGGAGCGAATGCAGGCTGCGCAGCTATCACAGAAGCCAGAGCAGCAAGAGGGATTGCTGCTTTCACTGCACAGCAATCCCTCTTGCTATTCTGGCTTCTGAGATTCAGAATGTTTTTTCCCTTGTTTTCCTTCTCCAAAAACTAGGTGCATCTTCTGGTGCGTCTTATAGAGCGAGAAATACGGTACTTCTAAAAGCACATTTATTTCAGGAGGTCTAATCTGAAGCAAATGAACATTTTGATACAACCCTTTGTTTACACACAGTGCCTTTGCTTCAAAAGGTAGCCTAAAAAAACCTGAAAACCTGGGTGATTCTTATGAAAATCAACAGGCTTTCCACACAGGTCAATGCAGAGACATGCAACTCAAACAGGCTGCAGACTCACAAGTTGCTGGTGAAGGGGGTATACCCAGAAACTCAGATATATAATAAGCTATGCACCAAATGATGTTTCAGTGATGTGTTTATGATGTTTCCAGGTCACTTCCAGGTTCAGTGAGATTCACATATACATGGTTGTGTGTGTGTATTGAACATGCATAAATGGGGGGGGGGGCTGTCCGTAACTGTTCCAAGGAAGAGAAAAATCACAAATCCCTAGCCACCACTATTTTCAGCTAACAAGGCAGTGGGAAGACTTTGGCAGCTGTCCAACTACCGCATTCCATCCTGGAGTTCCCTTTTTCAGATAAGAGGTCCACATGCCAGTGATGGGCAGGGCATGAATGCAAATTTGTTCCTCCGTACAGTAAGCTAGTTTCTACACACATCCCGCTCTACCCTCCATCCAGGCAAGAAGGAGACATGATGAGAGTTGACATTCCAGATAAACAAAAATACTGGAGGTGCAAGTAGTATCAGTGAGGATCAGTGGCCTGGGGAGAGTTCCGAGGACCAGAAAGAGAGGCTTCAAGGGGCGCACTTGGCCTCCAGCCCTGCAGTTCTCTACCTCTGCACTAACATCTACAATACGTAGCCTTTCTCCATTCTAAACCTTGGCTCAATGCTGGTGAGTTTCTCTGCTTACCCTCATGAATTGCTGGAAGAATCAAGGCATATGACGTCATTTTGCGTGTCAGTGCATGCATGAGCAGCGAAACCCGGAAGTAACCCTTTCTGGTACTTCCGGGTCGCCGCAGGACGCAACCTGAAAACGTGCAACCTGAAACAAACATAACATGAGGTAAAGGTAAAGGGACCCCTGACCATTAGGTCCAGTCGTGGCTGACTCTGGGGTTGCAGCACTCATCTCGCTTTATTGGCCAAGGGAGCCAGCGTACAGCTTCCGGTTCATGTGGCCAGCAAATATAACCTGCTTCTGGCGAACCAGAGCAGCACACGGAAACGCCATTTACCTTCCCGCTGGAGCGGTACCTATTTATCTACTTGCACTTTGACGTGCTCTGACTATACAACTTCAAGCAATTCCTTCCTGCACCTTAAATACACTTGCCAGGCAGCAGGTGAGAATAGGCTGTTGGAAACACATTTCTGAAAGGTGAACCACCACTACCACAATCCTAGGTCCCTGTTAACAACACACAAGTGCAGGAGCCTTTAAAAATCAATGCCAGGTGGAAGAATTATAGAGCTGTTTATGCACTCTGAGCAAAGCCTCCCTGAACACAATGCTAGATATCTACAGCCTGCCCCAGGGCAGCTGCTCTGGAAAATGTGGAAGGATTGCTGATGAGCCAATAAATCCAAGAACCAAGAATCTACTGGCAAGCTTAAAGACCTGAGCTTCATGCAAGAATCACACATGTGTAAGTTGTGTAAATGTTTATCGATCAATGTCTTGGGTGCTTGGCTGTATAAAGCTCAGCCACATGATCTTCTAGAGATAGATAGATAGATAGATAGATAGATAGATAGATAGATAGATAGATAGATATTTGTATATAAAAAATACAAATAGAGATACAATTACACCAGGGCAGATCTTAAAGGCATGAAACCATCAAGCCAGTTCCTTGTGCACTGTCTGCAAGCGATGGGAGAAACATAGGTATCATCCCCTTCCGAAGCAGGAGGGATGCTCTTGTTACAGGATGAGCACAGAATGTTCCAGCTATACAATTTAATGAAGGAAATGAATGGGTGAATGCAAAAAAAAAAAAAACCACTTCAAAGGACACTTGCTGGTCACGGTGCCCCTACAACAGGGGTTCTCAACCTTTGCAACATCTGTGGGCACCTTTGGATTTTTTGAGGGAGTACTACAGATATTACTCTTCTGATCAAGTCTCTCTCACTGACCCTGAATCAGCAGCTGCTCCTCAAACAATAGGCAGAAAGAAAAGGTGCACACATTCACTTCCTTTTCCAAGGGATCTGTTTGATAGCTGGACCCATTAACCTTAGCCTGGAAAAGCACATAGAGCTTGAAGAGGAGGTGGGAAAGAGTGCCCCTCTTCCAACTTCCTCCTTCAGCTCTTTGCACTTTTCAAGCGAGAAAAGAAGTAACCGCCTCACCTTGTCGTGACCAAGGGGACAGTGTATGTGTGTGTTCAGAGAATGGGAACCAGGGCAGGACCTGAAGGCTGCTGTTGTGTTCACTGGCACCACATTGGCAACTCCTGTCCTAGAAGATCACAAAATCTTTTTCTAAATCAAAGTTACAGATAAAGTAACTCTAGACTGAGTTTGCCCCAGAAGTCATTCTTCTCAGGAGCTGGGAACCCCCAGAATTCTACAGAGACATTCAAGTTTGACAGACACCTGGGGAGAGAATAAATGCTGCACAACAGCCTCAAGCTTACACTGGCCCGCACTCACACACACCCAACCTCTACACACCCACACACACCTCGCCCCACAATTTATTAGCAGATACTTTATGTATACTTTACCAGGCTAGAGGAGGGCTTGGGCATCGTCTTTCGAGCTCTGTGGATCTTGACGCTGGCAGGCGCCGCTGCTGATTTCTTAGCCTCCATTTCATTCCCACCCTCCCCAGACTTAGCCGGCAGAGCAGCCTGTGCCTGGGAGAAGGTGCTCATCGCCTTTGCTTTGCCTCCTCCTGCGGGAAGTGTCTTCGTGGCAAAAGCCCCACTAGAAGTCCGTTTGGGCGGCCCATGAGCCATCTGCTTCGGCAAAATGTAGCCATTGCTCCCCGTGACCGAAGTATGCATGAAATCGTTTGCTTTTATGTGGTTCTGCTTCCCAGTGTCACTGTCTCTCTCAGAAATGCCATTCTCGGCTACTCTGCTCAGCTTCGCAGTGGAGTCCCCTTGGCTCACTTTTACACTGTCCTGAGGGTTCTTAGCTGCATTTGTGTGGCTCTTGGCTTCGTTGCTTTCATAGGAGCCATTGGTTTCACCTCCAGGGGCCATCTTTGGCTCTCCAATATGCTTCTCTATGGCATTTTCATCTGCTGCCATAGCATTAAATCCTGGAGGCAGAAAAAGAGGGGGATAGATGGAGTGAAGGCTGAAAGGAACATACGGGCCACAGCTCAGTGGCAGAGCACCTGCTTTCTATGCATATAAAGTTTCAGATTCAAACCCCAGCAACTCCAGGTACAATCCCCTCAGCCAGTGTATAAAATACTGAGCTAGATGGAACACTGGTCTGACTCAATATACAGCAACTTCCTATGTTCTTCCAAGCATAAGGAAACCTTGGCTATTTGAGGCCAAAAGCACATCTAGTGCACCATCCAATTCTCAAAGTAAGATGAATGTGGGAATCCTGAAAGCAGCACCTGGTGCAACAGCATTTCCTCACTTATGACTCCCAGCTACTGGTTTTCAACAGCATACTGGAAGAGAGAGGTCCTGCTCTTTGGAACTCCCTTCCATTTCATGTCAGACAGGTGCTGTCTCTCTGTCATCTTATCAGTGCCTACCAAAGACCTTCCTCTTTCACCCAGCCTTTTGTAAGTGATATTTATATTCCAATCTGGATCTATATTGGAAATATTTTAAATATACGCCTCTCCAAAGTGTGCCCCAGTCATTTATGCAACAATTCAGATATACATCTAAAGAATTTATTTTATTATTCTTAGGATTTGTAAAGGCAGTGCTATTGTATTTAACAGTTTATTAAAATGATTGCATTATTGCTTATTCTTTAACCCACAAACTAGTTGGCTCCTTTGATAAATATACCAATATAGGGGGGGGGGGGAACTTGTCTAGGCACCCACTGAAGATATTTTTATTCAAGAACGGCTTTCCACAATATGGATTACTTATTGTATACAGTATCTGCAGATATGGTTTTGATCAACTTACTTTATTTTATTTGTTCTACAAAGCAAATTTCATAAAGCAACTCATTATTTTAATAACCATAGTATTACTTTTCTACTGCGATGAATGCCCTTCTGGAATACACTCTCTCTCTGTGTGTGTGGTGTGTGTGTGTGTGTTTATGTATACAGGTTATGCGCGCGCGCACACACACACACACACACACACACACCCCTTCTGCACTAGAATCCTCATTTTCATCAAAAACCAGTGCAGTATTACAAAAATTATTGCCCGTACTCCAGGGCCTTGTTAGCCTGTTTTATCACCGGGTGCTGCTCAAAGCTATCTTGATCTTCATTGTGTGTATATTTGTGGGGGGAGGGATCGATGAAGTACAAGGATGAGCACAACTATTCTCAACAATTTCAAACCTTTTCTACAGACACTATTTCTGCAGATGACCAGAAACTAGCTCAACCAAAATCTCCCACATTCAAAGCCAACACTCTTTCTTGTCCACCTTACAGCATGGGAGTTCTTCTGCTTATAAGAAAGGACATTTCTCAAATTGTCCCCTCAAGATTAATCTCAGGCAAGTCTACCCTCCCACAACAGGGTCATGAGGATATAAAATGAGCTAATTCCGAAACGGTGAAATCTGCTATGATTAAATGGGCACAAGATGTTGGACATAACATAATGATGGCTGACTGGGAACAGTTATGGACCACAGGTATGAAATTCTCGGCATGTAATGCCTTAAGAGAGAATATTATGAAAATGATATACAGATGGTACATGACACCAGTCAAGCTTGCAAAAATCTATCATTTGCCCAATAATAAATGTTGGAAATGTAAAGAAACTGAAGGTACATTCTTTCACCTTTGGTGGACGTGCCCAAGGATTAAGGCTTTCTGGGAGATGATTTATAATGAAATGAAAAGGGTATTTAAATATACCTTTCTGAAGAAACCAGAGGCCTTTCTCCTGGGCATGGTCGGCCAAATGGTGCCAAAGAAGGACAGAACTTTTTTTATGTATGCCACAACAGCAGCAAGAATACTTATTGCAAAGTATTGGAAGACACAAGATCTACCCACTCTGGAAGAATGGCAGGGGAAGGTGATGGACTACATGCAATTGGCGGAAATGACTGGCATAATACGAGGCTAGGGAGAAGAGTCGGTGGAAGAAGATTGGAAGAAATTTAAAGACTATTTACAGAAATATTGCAAAATTAATAAATGTTAGAATGATGTCAGAATGAAGCTAAGTGGTTTAAGCAGCAATGTTATAAAGGTGTATGTAAAAATGGATTGTTAACAGGTGAGAATCCAAAGTTATAATATATTATGTTAAAGGATTAAGATAAAAGCAAAGAGGGAAAGAAATTGCTGAATTAACTAACTGAATTGGAATACAAAAAAGGGAGGCGTGAGGAAGTCAGGGAAACAAGGAAATGAATGTAAGGTATGGAAAGACTGATGTATTTTTTTAAGTGTTTTTTAATCTTTTTTGTATTTTGTATTTTTTCTTTTACTTTTATTTTTGTCTTTCTTTTTTAATTCATGTAATTCTTTTCTTTGAAACCTTAATAAATATCATTAAAAAAATAATAAAATGAGCTAATTCCACACATGCTGCCTCAAATTTAAGATAGTATGCAACTGTAAGTAGACAAACAAGGTGGACATTCTCAACAGAAAACAAACATATTAGTGGTTTCTTCAAATTCACATTTCATTGAGGAATTCTGATTGATATCTGTGTCACTGAACTGCAAGAGTAGTGCAGCTGTTAAATAACACTATAAACATTTCAAGTTGTGTGTATACCTGTGGTGGTTTATATTCATTTTTTAAATGGTTTTCCCTTGACAGGGAGCATTGTAAGACACAGAGGTTGAACACGCCTGCTAAAGGAATTTTTGCTACAATTAAAAATCTAAGATCTACATTCACTTTGTCCTCTCTTAGGGACTTGGCCAGTGCAGATCCAAAACATATTTTTTTACCAATGAGATTCAGAAAGGAAATAAAATGTGTGTTTTAAACCCATTCCATAGCTCCAAGACCTAGATCGCAATTCTACTTGCTTGGGAATAAGCGTCACTGAACTCAATAGGACTTGCTTCTGGGTTGACCCGCGTAGGATTGTGTTACATTTATTTGGGCTGTCTTCTGCACACTGCCTGAATATATGCCGATAACGAATTCACCCAGTCAAATACCATGGTTGTTTGCCTGCATTCTTGCTTTAATGTAAGGTTTTCCTCCCTTAACACCAGGCCCCCTAAGGTTTACAAGAGGGCCCAGAAGTGCAAGAGTTCTGGCCTGAAAAGGATGCCCATAAGGTCAGCCCCAAGCAGAATGCATTGCTTACCTTCTTCCTTGCTGTTGGTGATATCTTTCAACAGCTCTGTCTTCATACAAATCTCTCTTCTGGCTTCTCCTTTACTCATTAGAGCTTGCTAAATGGAATAGAAGGGAGGAGAGGAAATTCAGATTCTTATATGCTTATAAGAGGCACTGCTGAGTAGGACATGCTTTCTTCCCCAAACCAGAGCTGAGTCCCATAGGCCAAAAAAAAAATGTACTCCCAAGTAACTGCAACAAGAAACTGCCAGAAAATTACAAGGAAGTGTAGTGGTTATACCCTGACCAGATGATCACTGGAGAATGGATAGAAGCAACAACAATCAGCTGATTGTTGACATTGACAAATGCCAACTATGCAAGACTCACAACTCCTATCAACCCTGACATCATATATGAGCATGGCTTGGCCACATGGAGAGGCTTGGTGGGACTAATTAGGAAAGTGAGTTGGTGGTTTCCCACTGCTGGGTTAAAAGAGTAGAATAACTTCGATTCAAATTATTATTACTGTTATCATCACCATTAATTTATTAATTGCCTTCTATAAAATTGTCTGAATGTGATGATGCACAATAAAAGCTTCAAAACAAACAAATAGTTAAAAGTACAAAAAAGCAGCCAACACATTTAAAACAAAACAAAACCAATATAAACTAGGTACATGTGGCAAAGATCCATTTATCCAGCTGGGGAAACAGAAAGAAGCAAACTGTTTTTGGAAAGTGAAGATAGTGGGTATCTCAATAGGAACGCTAATCTACACAATGGGAGCAGCCACTCCAAAAGCTCTGCTCTGAGTTACTGCAACGTGGGGCTTCTGAGATCTTTGGAACTTGCAGGAGAAACTCACCTGCAGACCACTGGTTATATAAGGGTTTAAGGCAGTCTCTGACATTCCCATATAATCTTCACTACATGGGTCTAATTCAAGCCAGAACTCTCACCCTAACCTGGTGTTCCTTATATGTCTATCCTCCAGCCAGGAAAGCAAGATGCTTGCCAGCCAGGCAAAAAGACTCAAGGAGGATATGTGGTTGAAGGGAGTGCATTGCCTAAGGCAGCCTTTCTGAACCTTGGGTCCCTGTATGTTGTTGGACTACAACACCCATCATCCCTGACCACTGGTCCTGCTAGCTAGGGATGATGGGAGTTGTAGTCCAATAAAATACGGGGACCCAAGGTTCAGAAAGACTGGTCTGAGGAGGCTCCCAAGGGCGAGGCAGGGTCCTAGAGAGCCACATTTGGCCTCTAGGTCTGAGGTTTCCCACCCCTGATGTAAAAAGAGTCTCTGCTAAGAAGTCTCGGGTCTTCAAAAGCTGCTCCCACTCAGAGCAGATAGTTTTGGGCTATGAAGACCAATTATCTAACCCAGAAATAAACAAATAAAGCAGCTTCACATTTCCATATAACATTTTCTCCGGTCTATGTACTTAGGAATACAGGCAATAATAGGCCGAATATAGGAACATAAAAATGAAATGAAGTACCGGAGGGGATGGGGATGACGACGACAAAAAATATTTCCAAAAAAAGCAAGACTAAGCTAACAGTAAAAACAGTCACTTAAGTCCTATAGTGCAGCAGAGTTAAGTGTTTGAAACAAACCCTGGCGATCTAGATAACGTATCCAACTCAAAACCTCCAAGTAATTAACGTTAAGAAGAGCCATGCTCAATCAGTCGATGGCATATCTAGTAGGGCATCACATTCTCAAAGATGCCAACCAAATGCCTGTGTGAACCCTGTGCTTTCCAGCAACTAGCATTCAGAAGCATCCCTACTTCCAACCACAGAGGTAGAACACAGCCTCCATCATGGCTAGCAGTCGCTGATCAACCTTATTCTCCATTAATCTGTGCAGCCCAAGTTAGTGGCCATCACTGCCTCCTGTAAGAGAGGGTTCCACGTGCGGTGTAAAAAAATAGTATTTTCTTCTGTCTGTCCTGAACCTTCCAATGTCCAACTTCACTGGATGTCCGCTAGTTCCAATGTTATGAGAGAGAGGCAAAAGCTTTTCTCTATCCACTTCTCCATGCCTTGCAAAGTTTCATAAACTTCTACCATGTCACTTCTGACTTGCCTTTCCTCGAAGCTACAAAGTCCCAGGCACTGCAGTCGAGGTGAACTGCTCCGAGCCCTTTATCGTTTTTGATGGACAGGAAGACAATCTGGTTCCTCTTCGGAACCTGTTGCTCCACTCCTCCAAAAACAACACAGAAGCAACTGATTCCTTTCTTCGAAGGTGAAAAAGAAGTCTAGACGAACAACTATGAAAGGTTTTTGCTGCCTGGACAGGCGCTGCTTCTGCGTTCAGTGCAGCAAAAGCCAGTGTGTCACTTGGCACAAGGCTGGTGCTCAGCAGCCATTTCTTTTATTGAGTTTGTATTGAATTGCACTGTTTACTTCATTCACTTTCTGCCGTATTTATATCCTATTGTGTTTATGACGTGGTTGTGGCTATTGTAATGCTGACTAATTTTAATGTCACTGCTATTATTGTGAGCCGCTTTGAGCTGAAGATTGTCACTGGAAAAACAAAATACAACTATTAACTAAATTCAAAAGCTAAAGCGTTTTGTTTTGCAGAACCCCCTCTTCTGCTTGAATTTGTATTGTTCCATTCCATTTGCGTGTTTTATAACTGCAATGGTTTCATTTGCTTTTATAATTGTATACCGTCATACCTCGGGTTACAGATGCTTCAGGTTGCGTTTTTTCAGGTTACGGACCACCGAAACCCGGAACTACCGTAATGGATTGCTTCCAGGTTTCGGCAGTCGCGCATGCGCAGAAGCACTAAATCACGCTTTGCGCATGCGCAGACGTGCCGCTCCTGCACGGATCATGTTCGCAACCCGAGCGTCCACTGTATTCTATTGCTGCAAACCACCTTGGGATCTTATGGCAAAGGGACCTTACAAAGAAATAAACAATATAAGTAATCCACCCTATCTCCCAGAGATCTGGGGGAATGGCTATAACCCAGTGGTGGAGAATATTATATGCTTTGCCTGCAGAAAAGCCCCAGTTCCATCCCTGGCATCACCAGGTTTCTTTGTGTTTATACAAAAGAAAAATAATAATAGGATGAAGTAGCAAAATGTGGGAAATGAACCTGTCTCCACTCAAGACCTCAAAGAGCTGCTGCCAGTCCGAGTTGACAATACTGGGCTAAGACTGACAAATGGTCTGACTCTGTATAACGCTGGTTCATAGGTTCCTGGAAAGGCCCACAGCTCAGTTCTGGAGCATCTGCTTTGCCTGCAGAAAGGTCCGGGTTCAATCCCCGGCAGCCACAAGTAGGGCTGGGCAAGGACTGAGCTAGGTGGGCCAATGGTTCCACCTGGCAAAAGACAGCTTCTTATGCTCCTGGTAAGAGTACAGTGGACACTCGGGTTGCGAACATGATCCGTGTGGGATGCATGTGCACAACCTGCAGCGTCCACAACCCGCAGTGGCGCGTCTGCACACACGCGGGTTGTAATTCGGTGCTTCTGTGCATGCGCAAAGCGCGATTTAGCACTTCTGCGCATGCACGGCTGCCGAAACCCGTTCTGGTACTTCCGGGTTTTGGCGGTCCGCAACCTGAAAAAATGCAACCTGAAGTGTCTGTAACCCGAGTTATGACTGTAAACTACTTGGCTGTGCTCAGAAGCAAGTGCACTCTGTTAAATGAATTCTTGCAGACAAGAAGGTATGTGTCCTTTTGCCCCCCAGATCCTTCCTGCTACAGTCAGTGAGCATTTTGCTTTTCCCTCTCACCAGATGTGCCAATAGGAAGCCTGCAAGCAGCACCTCAGAGCACAACAGCACTCTCTTCTCACTTGCGACTCCCAGTAACTGACACTCAGAGGCAAAACTCCTCTGACAGCGGAAGAAGACCACAGTCAATTTCTCCAGTAGTCACTGCTAGCCTTGTCCTCCATGAATTTGCCTTCCAAGAGGCCCCCCCTTTTGCCAGTCCCAGTGTCAGTCTTGGACACACTGAACAGGTGCAGCATCAGAGGGTGAGCAAACATGAATCAGGTGTGCAGCATATACTGAAGCATCTCCCTTTCAAGGGAGACCCAGAATCCTAGAAACTAATCCAATGTTTCATCTGTTAAGAGGTGTTTTTCATGGCTGCGAACAAAGTGCAGGCCACGAAAAAGAAAAACCAGGGCACTCAATGTTAGCATAAAAACAGGGGACATGGGGAGCTGCCTTATACTGAGTCAGACCCATTGGTCCATCCAGCTCAGTATTGTATAGACACTGACTGGCAGAGGCTCTCCAGGGTTTCAGGCAGGGAACATGTTCAGCTCCAAATGGATATGCCAGGGATTGAACCTGGGACGATGAGCATGCATATGGCAAGAGCTCTAACACAGGGCTATGGCCCTTTTGCATCTATGCTCACCAAAAGCAATTTCTCTCACTATCCAAGCCCCATAATAAAAATTGGCAGGCAGGCATTTCATTTGTGTGCTTCAATTCCAGCAAAACGCCACAGGGTTTGAGGTGGCTGGTTTGATTGCTATACAGTGGTGCTCCGCAAGACGAATGCCTCGCAAGACGGAAAACCCGCTAGACGAAAGAGTTTTCCATTTTTGAGCTGCTTCGCAAGACGATTTTCCCTATGGGCTTGCTTTGCAAGACGAAAACGTCTTGCGAGTGTTCTGATTTTTCCCCGATTTCCCTTTTTCTAAGCCGCTAAGCCGCTAATAGCCTTTTAGCCGCTAATCCGCTAAGCCTTTAATAGCCGCTAAGCCTTTAATAGTCGCTAAGCCTTTAATAGCGCTGATCCGCTAAGCCGCTAATAGGGTTGCTTCGCAAGACGAAAAAACTGCTAGACGAAGAGACTCGCGGAACGGATTAATTTCGTCTTGCGAGGCACCACTGAACTTGAGGATCTTTGAAACAGACACCCCTATCAAACAAGGTAGGTATTGTTTAGGGACAGAGAGGAAATTCAGAATTCTCTGAAGTACCTGGGAAACCAGAACATACTGTAGAGCAGCCTTCACCAACCTAGTGCTCTCCAGATATTGTGGACTACAATTCCCATCAGCCCCAGCCAACACAGCTGGCAAAGGCTTTTGCAGTAGTCAACAGAATAGGCTATGAAGACAGAGCAAGCCGTAACCAACAGTTTGAACACTTCCACAAAGTTCATGCAACAATGCTTTTCAAAGACAATGCACAATGTGCTCACAATCCCTACCTCCAGGAATGCAAAAACAGCTATCCCATTAGACACTTTTGCCAGCCTTGTATGCACTGAGCACCATTTGCAGCCATTCTTCCAAGAGCTCCTTATTTTCTTTTAAAATTAAGTTTCACTCCACCAAAAGACAACATCCCAAATCCAACAGTGGTGTTTAAATGAGGACTATTTTATCTCTTTGTCTTGTAGGGAGAAGGGGAACGACAGGTTTTGAAGTGTATTATAACCAAAGGAGGCACTTGCTTCAACTCCATGAAAATGCCAAGGATGCAAACTCCCTCCACCTTTATCAAATCATAAATATGAACTGCAACCAGCGTTTGCAAGCCTGAATGGCATTTCTCACAAAACAGAGCCATGGAGAACCCTACACCCTGCCCCAAAGACGATACTCAAGCCACACACTGCTCCCCACAAATCAGCCACAGACTGCAATGCCCCACCAGCTCCTTCCAAACACCCACCAAAGCCCACCCCAACATGTTTCCCCCAACAACTGTGACAGTACCTCCATTTCTCCTCCCACACCCACTTAAATGCAAAGCAAACTTCCCTTCTGCTCACACTCCACCATGCCCCAATCTGTCGGCTCCTGATTGGCAGAGAAATCTTATACCCAACCCTCCCATGCAGAGAAATGTCTGCTCTAACAGCACTCCCAAACAAAAGCCAACGGCCAAGCAAAGACTGCTTCAGAATAAGAGTCTCCTAATCACTCTCCTCCCTCCCTTTCCCTACAGCTGTCTTCCTCCATTCTCCCTGCCCACAACAGAGTGATTATTAATCTTCGGCTGCTGGAGATTCATCACAAAGGTTAGGCATACATATGCATTTATATGACATGCAGACACAGAAACACAGTGGAAAAATCATTGCATCTCAAAGCCTAGAGCTGGTGAGGCCCCTTTGTAGAGGCTTTTTTTAAAAGAAAGGGGGTGGGGGGTATGGCAATCCAAAGAGCTCAAGCTAGGAATGGTTTTCCATTCCATTTCTGAGTCACGTTCTCCGCTGCTACCTTGGAATGACAGAAGGTGCATGCAAGGAATGCTCCTGAAGACCCCAAACCCCAAGGATCAGCATCTTTTCCAAACGCTGAACCAGATCCATTAAGAGCAAAGCCTCAAAACCCTATCCTGGAGCAACTTGTATCTATCTAATGAGAACGTACTAAAAGGAGCCTTTCAACAGCAAAGCACAGCTTTCTTCGGCCTTCTCTCCTCCTACTCTTCCCCCACACCCTTCCTCACACAGAGGAGGCGTTCAATATGCTAAGGTGCCATCCTTAACTGGGCTTCTCTTGGTCTGTGGTTTTGTTGATGGTGTTGTTTTGAAATTATCATTTGGAAGCGCAGACACACACACACACAAAAGGGAAACCCAGAAGCAACGCCTTCTTATTTCAACTGAAATAGGTCAACCCACAGAAGACATGCAGGAAACAAAGCAAGGGGAGGCTAACATCTAGCCATGCTAGTATAAAAAATACTGTACCCAGGCAGAGCAAAATCTGCATGCAGGAAATTGGACCCACACCTCCCAAAAAACAACCAGAAGGAATGTTCTGAAAGGCCTATAAAGCGCACACAGATGCATGGAGCAAAATGATTCAGAAGGGCTAGTCTGCCCTTCCCATCTCTTGCAACACAGCCCCACATCCCACCCAACACAAGGGTCTAATGCTTTCTAGAGTCACAACGTCACACCTCCATCTCTAGTAAAAAGAAACCCCACACCAACACAAAAACCCACCGCATTCTAATCACGTACTCTAGGATTTTGTTTCGCCGAAGAAACTATTCACGTACTGTGGAAAAACAGCCTAAGCATGCAATATGTATAGGAGGCAAAACTGATAGACGAAAGCCCTTAATAATAAATAAAATAATGCAACTCCCAACAACTAGAGATTAAAACCACGCAGCATCCTTTATAGCTTGGTGATTCTTATTTAACTGGCCTCCTTAACACTGGCAGGGCAGGAAGGGAAACAAGGAAGCAAAGCGTTTTTGTTGCCAATTATTAACCAGTATTAATTTTACTGATTTATTTTTAAAAATAATTAAAATGCAGATGCAGTTCCAGAGAAGGATATTTTGAAAAGCATTTTATAGGCGTGATTTTTGATACCCCAAGCACACCGAAGATGCCCATAAATGATGCTGCACATTCCTGAATAAGACCCCCAAAAGAGGGAAGGTCGTTGGTTTACATCATCATTTTCCCCCACTGCCTCTTTGCAGGTTGAGGCCCTTTGCAGAATGGGGCCCACAGCAATCAAACAAAGAAATCTCCCTCCCTATTGTTCTCAGGTGTGCCTTTTAATATTCAAAACCATTTCATAAGGCCAGCTCACCAAGACAATACCTCTTATCTAGCACAGCTATTAAACGCCGCTGCCTCACATTCACACACATAAAAGGAAAGGAATCACAGAGGCCCTTTGAGCTATTAAGCATTAATTGCAAGGGTCAATGCAGAACTCCATGCCCAAACACACAGTAGGGAGAATGTCTTTTTGCTCAGGCTGTCATTGGTACCCTCCCCCGCAAAAAAATACTGCAGTATTATCCTGAACCTCTGGTCTCATAACCCCAAGGGTAGGGGAAAGACACATCAGGAAGGGAGTAGGGAGATGAAAGAAGAGCATTTAAGGTGCTATCCTAAGCACACTTACCTGGAAGTAAGTCTCAAGGATATAAAATGGGACTTACTTACGGGTAAACATGCTTAGGATCTGTCTGGCAAACTAGGACCTTCTTGATGGCAGGAAACAGTCCATTTCGAAAACCTCAGGCCACTAGAAGACCTACAAGAGTAACAAGAACAAAGCATTATAAAGGGAGAGAAGATGCAATGCAAAGCCAACTAGCATTGTTGGCCCATAGAAATACAAATAATGAATATGAGAATATATAGCGAGATAGATGTTAGATAGATAAAGATCACACACACAGAGAGAGAATATTCACTTCCCAGAAGTTACCATTTTGAATAAAGGTTTTCCCCCTTCACCCCCAAATAATCAGAACTGCCCTTCTCCTTTCCTTCCCCTGTACCTGGCTGATTCTAAATTTCAGAAGATTAGATGGAGAGAATTCAGACAGGTATGAGATAAAACACAACAAGGGTGCCCATCCCCATTGCCCCCAAACATGTGCTTGTGAAATGGAGTGTGCAAGGCCTCCCCACCAAGGAGTGCAAAAAAAATGTTCAAAATGAGACTCAGCCAGTAGGAGGAAAAGGCCAAAGTAAACCAGGCACTCTAGCTAAAGGAGGGTGGGGAGGGTTTCAGCATGAGGAACAGAGAGAGAAAAGCTGTGAGGAGGGGGGAGGACTAAGAGGAAGGAACTACACCCAAAGGTCTATATCCCCACTAAGCCCAGATAAAGTCATCAGCTAAGACTTGGTCCCTTTTGGAATAGCATTTAAACAAGCAAACAAAACCCAAGCAGAAAACAAGGCATCTTCACCACCCAGTAGCCAAGAAAGACCCCAGGAAGAGCAGCAGATCCCTTTACAAGCTCCCAGACACAGCCTACAAGGCCCTACTCCCAGAAGTCTCGTTTCTGCTCTGTCATGGGGGATGGAGCCTGGCCTTTCCCTTCAATCCCCAAAATTGCTCTGAATTAGATCATCTCCTCTCAGATCACCTCCCCCTACAGGCTGCTTTGTGAGCATGCTCCGGCTCAGCTGAGGACTGCCATTTCATAACTGCATTGTTTACAGACATACGACGACCTGCCATTTTCCCCCCTTCTCTTTCTTTTTTTGCCAGAAGAAGCAGCTAGTGTTTGCAATGTGGGGCGGGTTCCACGTTTTCAGGTCTAAAGCCATTTGGACTCTTAAAAAAAGAAGAAAAGGAATGCAAGAATCCAGCCCAGTAGAAAACATGTCCTGCAGGAACTGCCCTTGAAATGGGAAGCAAGATTTCCAGGTGGCATTTTTCTTTGTGACTGAATGCCAATCCTCCCTGATGCCTTCCAGTGGGGGGTTTCTTTTGGGGGGTAGGGGGGAGTAGGGAGAGGAAGAAAGGGTTGCCTATGTGTTATTTCCCTTCAACAAATGGAGTTGCTAAATTCCAGCAAAATAGCTACTTCCATCTTCAAATGCAAGCCCACACACATGTCTGCAATAGGCACCGGCAAACAAAAGAAGGCATCCCCAATGTGGATGGTGCAGAAAAAGCCCTACAAAGTAGTCAATAGCCATCTCCTCTGGGCACAGGTAACCCACCTGCCTACCAAGTATTACCTTAAACTAAAGCCCCAAACCAAAAGGAAGGGAGGAAAGCACAGATCCTCTCAAAAATGAAAAAGATACAGGAAGATGCATTTTAAGGGAGTGGCTTTCCCAAATAATTCCCTCTTAGCACCACTCTGGTTCCTCTTTCTGGGCATTAATAATTTGGACATCAGCAGTACTGTCTGCAATAGGACAAGGTTGAGGACGCCCCAAAGCAGCAAATTTCCAGGGAATGTATAGTTTGTGCAAACGATTTTTTCTTTTTTTAAAAGCACATTCGTGCAGACATATACTGTGCAGTTAGATCAGGGGGATTTACCAGATTATCGTATGTTCTGGAGACTGTTAGGCACAGTGAATCTGCCACCCTCTTAAAGCAATTCAAACACAGCGATTAGCGGCAACCAAATCTGTAGAAATGAAATTTCAAAATTGCTAGTGTGTGTCTCACACACAAGCTCCTCATACAGGGTTAAAAAACAAAAGCTTGCTAAAGCCCCCAGGTGACTTTTAAAAGGGGAAGGAATTCTCGAACTTACTTAACACAGCATCTTTGAAGACTCTAGGATATATTCCCCCCCCCCAAAAAAAACCCTACTTCAAATGTTTTTAAGGGTTGATTTCTAGAAACAGGCAAATGCTTGTTTTATCAGCTTTTTTACTTTTATATCTTGCCTTTCTTCCATCACAGAACCCAAGAGCTGTGTTCAAAGAAGCACACACTAAGAAAGAGAGGGGAGTAGATGTACAAGAGGAGGAACAGTTCAAGGGTAGAGTATCTGCTTGGCATGCAAAGATTAAATTCCCTGGCGTTTCCCTCTTTGAATCCCCGAAGAGTCACTGCGAGTCAGCGCTGACTATACAGAGCTAGATGGACCAATGGTATGACCCTGTATAACACTATGCTCCTAGTTCTTTTGCGTTAAGGACCATAGCTCACTGGCAGAGCAAATACTTTGAATGTAGAAGGTCCCAGATTCAGTCACTGGCCTTTCCAGGTAGAACTGGGAAAGATTCCCTGTTTGAAACCCTGGAGAGTGCATACCCATGTAATTTGATTGATGGAACCATGGTCTGACTATGTAAGGTAGCTTCTTGCATCCCCAGGTAGACAGTCAACACCACACCTGGCCAGCCCTGCTCTTCCACAAGACATTAAATTCAAAAGCTTGTCACACGAAGGAACCAGCTTTTGCTTTTTAAAACAAACAGAACTGGCATCAGCAGAACACCCAAGAGGTCATGCACAAGGGCCCTTGTTGGACACAAGAAGGATGGACAGACAGTAAGAGCTTGGGAGTAAAAAGGAAATTTTCCATAGCAGCAGGTCCTAAAATCCTCATCCTCTATAGGACTCCTGGAGGCTCTTGGCTTTTTAACAGAATGTGCTCAAACGGACCAGGAAGCAGGTAACATGGAGACACCTACCCGGATGGTTTAATTTACAGGGTGTGCTGTGTGCTGCACAAGACAACCATGAGGAAATGATCCATTGTGATTCTATGATCTAGACCAGGGTTTCTCAAACCTGGGTCCCCAGTGGTTGTTGGGCTACAATTTCCATCATCATCCCTGACCACTGGTCCTGCTAGCTAGGGAAGATGGGTGATATAGTCCAACAGCTGAGGACCCAGGTTTGAAAAGCACTAGTCTAGACACAGAGCTGTTTGCCTTCCAACAGGTCAGACTATTGGTCTGTCTAGCCCACAATCATCTTCTTAGAAGTTGTGTTACCATTTGTGCCACCTCCCAACCTTTGGTGTTTTAAGCTGTTTTAAGCATGATGTTAGCTGTTATCTACCTGTCTCCCATAAGCTTCTTCAGGATTCCTCTTTCATGCACTCTCCTCAAATCAATATCCATACACTTAGAAAATGGAAGCTGCAGTGCAGCTGAGGTAAGTAGATTTCAGGCAGCCAGTATACCTGCGCAGGTGCCAGCTTCAGCAAATAGAAGTTTGGCACAAGGAAATGAATAGGGTAACATGCACTAGGTGAAGACAACCTTGCCACCTCTCTGACATGTGCAGCAAAGTAAAGAAAAACAACTTGAAACATGGGGGGGGGCAAATAAATTTCACAACGTTTCCAGCTGCTAGTATTTACATAGCCTCACTGGATGGTCACTGGACCACTCCATGGTCTTAGGCAAACAGAAGTCTTTTACATCATCTGTTGCCCAATCCTTATAACTGAAGATGTCAGAGACCAAACCTGGAACTTTTTGCTAACAAAACATGGAATCCACCACTGAGTTATATCCCTTGCTCTAACACAGAGTTCTGCAACCTTGGGTTCCAAATATGCTGTTGGGCTGCAACTCCCTGACCCTGACCACTGAGGAAAGGCCACAGCTCAGTAGCAGAACATCCACATTTCAGGCAGAAGGAACAAGGTATCTTCTGCAAGAAAGAAAAAAAAAAGAATTCTCTGCAAGATCTCTTTCGTTCTCCAGTACAGTACTATTCACATCTCAGAGGGCACCGTTATAAGGATAAATGAGAAAAGACAGATCAGTAATCACATTAAAAGAGTTGAAGATCAGAGTTGAAAATCAGCCCTGAGTGCTGACTGGAAGAACAGATCCTGAAGCTGAGGCTCCAATACTTTGGCCACCTCATGAGAAGAGAAGACTCCCTGGAAAAGACCCTGATGTTGGGAAAGATGGAGAGCACAAGGAGAAGGGGACGACAGAGGACGAGATGGTTGGACAGTGTTCTCGAAGCTACCAGCATGAGTTTGACCAAACTGAGGGAGGCAGTGGAAGACAGAAGTGCCTGGCGTGCTCTGGTCCAGGGGGTCACGGAGAGTCGGACACGACTAAACAACAACAACAGAGTTGAAGATAAATAGATAAAATGGCTGCACCAAGTTGGGGTTAACAATTCCCATCATGTGTGCAGTGACTCCCAATTCTGAGTCCAGTTTCCTTACGCTCAAGTGTTGCTGCATCACGTGGTGATGGCAGGTGACTCCCTATGGAGGAAGACAGAGGCAGTTGTGTGCATTTCAGTTGCCTCCACACAAATGCACAGAATAAAATAAATAAGCAACCAAAAACTTGACCTCTTAATACAGGGTGGAAAATATGACTGAATAAGCATTACTGAAACTCATGACTGGAACGTAGAAACTGAGGGGTACAATCTGCTTAAAAGGAATAGGTCAAGCAGGACATAGGCGCCGACTCCATGGGGCCTGAGGGGGCTCGAGCCCCCTCAAAAAAATTTTTGGGGGGGCTCAGCCCCCCCAATAATCTCGGGCGCCCTTCCAGCAGAGCGCCGCCGCCGCCCCCGCCTCCTCCCCACCTGCTCCCTCGCCAGCCAGCCTCGCTGCTTCGCAGCACCACCGCCACTGCCAAGGCACTGCCGGGGGGAATTTCCTTCCTCCTGGCGGTTTCAGCACCCGCGAGAACAGGGGAATCCCGACCGGCCACACCAATCAGCTGGTTGGGGGGGCGTGGCTTGCCCTATTTAGGGCCGGAGCGGAGGGGGCTCGCCCTCTCTTCTCCGGCTAGCCCCACGTTTCCCGCATATCAGCTGTTTAATAGGCGCAGCACGCTCTCCCCTATTCACTCACGAGGAGGCGGCGCCACTTTATTTGCATATTCATGAGCTTATTTATTATTCATGAGCTTTCCCGGGGCCCCCCTAATATTTTTTATAAGTCCGCGTCCCTGAAGCAGGAAGGGAGAAGTAGAAGAATTATATGTAAATAATGTGTACACTTGTGGAGAAATCCACACTTGGAGTGTGGAAGGCAGATTGAGAGTACAGTGGTACCTCGGGTTAAGAACTTAATTCGTTCCGGAGCTCCGTTCTTAACCTGAAACTGTTCTTAACCTGAGGTACCACTTTAGCTAATGGGGCCTCCCGCTGCTGCCGCATGATTTCTGTTCTCATCCTGAGGTAAAGTTCTTAACCCGAGGTACTATTTCTGGGTTAGCGGAGTCTGTAACCTGAAGTGTATGTAACCCGAGGTACCACTGTATATGGGTAAAAACTGTAGGATAGAGAAATAACAGTAACCTTACTGTGAGTCAAAATAAAAAAATTCCTTCCAGTAGCACCTTAAAGACCAACTAAGTTAGTTCTTGGTATGAGCTTTCGTGTGCATGCACACTTCTTACTGTGAGTGTCTGCTATAGGCTTCCAGTTCCAGCATACCAGCTGCATGGAGAAAACCAGGTTGGTCAAAGCTCAGAATCAGCTCAGCCTTGCAAGGGAGGTTAAAAAGAATGCCAAAAGGTTTCTTTGGATTTGTAGCTACTTTACATGATTTCTTTCTTTCTTTCAATATTTTTTACTGAATTTTGCTTTACATACATACGCAGAAAAATTCCACCCAAAATTCAAACTAAAACTAAGAATAAACAAATACATAAAAATACATAACAACTAAATATCTTTCCCTCCATCAATAACCCATGATTACTATTCTGAATTATCAAACCTAAGCACTCTAGTCCTTTGTGTTAATTTCCGTCTACCACCTCAATTTGAGTTATTCTTTTCTTTCCTTAACTGCCTTCTTTAGATGTTTTTCATTTCTTGGTATTAAGTTATTCAATTATTCAATTAATTATAAGTTATTCAATTATAATAACTATTTTGTCTTTTCCAAAAGTTAATCAAAGCATAGTAAGGGTTTTATTTGAAAACAATTTTTTTCTAGGTAATTTTTATAACACTCCCATTCCTTACTGAACTTTTGGGTTTTTGGTTCCTAGTAATTTCTGTCATTTTGGCCAGCTCAATGCGTTCAAATAGCTTTATTTGCCACTCTTCCTTTGTTGGAACCTCTTCACCTTTCCATTTTATGGCAATAAGCATTCTTGCCGCTGTAGTGGCATATAAAAATATCCTCCTTTTATCGCTTGGGATATCTGATGGTAATAAACCCAAGAGAAATGCTTCGTGCTAATTTTCTTACATCCCCACCACATATGTAAGTGTTCCTTCTACCTACTTACTCTCCCCCCAACATTTATTTGAGTTTGTTTTGTACAACTTTGCTAGTTTACTAGGTGTTAAATTCCACCTGTAAAACTTCTTCATAACATTTTCTTTTAGCGTGTAGCACACCGTAAATTTTAAATCTCTGGTCCACAATTTTTCCCATGCATCCATCTGTATCGTATGCCCAAAGTCTTTTGCCCATTTAATCATGACTTCTTTTACCTCTTCATCTTTTACTTCCCAATCAAATAATAATCTCTACATTTTGGATAACACTTTGCTTTTATTTTGTATTAATACCTTTTATAGCTTCGAATTTTCTGTTGAATTTTTCTTATCTAATTTAAAGGTTTCATTCAACTGATGATATTGCAGCCAGTCTATCACATAATGCCTAATTTCTTCGAATTTCTTTAACGTCAACTGATTTGCCTCCTCTTTCAATAATTCTTTATAGGTTGCCCAATACTTTTTCATGTTTTTTTTTCCTTTACCGAAATGACTTCTAACGGTGAAAGCCACCAGGGAGTTTTCTGTTCCAATAGGCCTTTGTATTTATCCCATACTGTATATAGTGCTATTATATAGTTCAAAAAAACCATTCTTTTAACCAGCATAGACATGATGCCTCGTAATAGATCTTCAAATCTGGCAAGGCAAAGCTTTAATGTCTATTAATTAACTTAAGTTTTATTCTGGGCTTTTTGCCCTGCCAGATGTAATTTGAAAAGTGTCTCTTCATTCTTTGAAGCATCCTACCCTGCCTATTACTGGGATTGCCTGAAATAGGAACAACATTTTGGGCAGCACATTCATTTTAATTGTGTAAATTCTCCCCCAAAATGAGAGATTCAATCTGTTCCATATTAATAATTCTCTTTTAATCTCTTTCCATGTCCTAATGTAATTGTTGTTATATAAATTTATGCTTTCCGCGGTGATCCAGATTCCTAAATATTTAATTTTTTTGACAATTGATAGACCAGGCGATGCCTGCAATTGTAATTTATCTTGATCCTTCATATTTTTTAGCCAAGAACTTAGTTTTATCTATATTCAATTTAAATACTGCTACCTGGCCGAATTCGTGGGTTCTTTCTAAGATTTTTGGTAAGCTTTCAAATGGGTCTTCTGTTATTACTAAATCATCTGCATATGCTTTTAATTTAAAGCCTTTCTTTCCTATTCTTATTCCTTTTATCTCTAATCTTCTCTAATTCCTTATCTTCTCTAATTATCATTGCCAATATTTCCAGGACTACAATAAATAGCAATGGCGATAATGGACAGCCTTGTCTAGTTCCTTTCTTTATATTGAAGCTGTCAGGTATTCCATTGTTTATGATCAGTTTTGCTTTCTGATTTGGAAAAATGCTTCTACTAAAAGTTTCTCCTGATTCCATTAACTTTATGTTTTTTTTCATAAATTTCCAAGATATACTGTTGAAAGCTATGGTTTTCCCAGTAGTGATGTATAGACGTGAGAGATGGACCATAAAGAAGGCTGATCGCCAAAGAATTGATGCTTTTGAATCATGGTGCTGGAAGAGACTCTTGAGAGTCCCATGGACTGCAAGAAGATCAAACCTCTCCATTCTGAAGGAAATCAGCCCTGAGTGCTCACTGGAAGGCCAGATCGTGAAGCTGAGGCTCCAATACTTTGGCCACCTCATAAGAAGAGAAGACTCCCTGGAAAAGCCCCTGATGTTGGGAAAGATTGAGGGCACAAGGAGAAGGGGATGAGAGAGGACAAGATGGTTGGACAGTGTTCTCGAAGCTGCAAACATGAGCCTGACCAAACTGCGGGAGGCAGTGGAAGATAGGAGTGCCTGGCGTGCTCTGGTCCACGGGGTCAAGAAAAGTCGGACACAACTGAACAACTAAACAACAACAATTAACCATGAGCAAGCTATGCCTCAAAAGGTGGCCTATACAAGATTTTCTTGATAATTAAATACCAGTGGCCATGTTTATACTTCTGTGGCAGTGATCCTTGCTCTTTGCCAAGAAAAGGTGAATGCGAAACTGCTTGGTAGTCATAGGCAGGAGCAAGGCGTTACACAGAACAATGTGATCCTGCTCACTACAATTTCTACTAAGTGCCCTCCTGCTTGCTTTAGAGGTTTCACAATCCATTATATATATATTTATATATATATATATATATATATATATATGTTTTCGTAGATTTTCACGGGTACAGGAATGCAGGTTTTGGTGTCCTCGGGTGTCTTCCCGTGTAAAAGTTGGGGTGTCTAGGCGACGTTTCGACGAGGTCTCACTCGTCATCTTCAGGCTGGTGCTTTCGGCTTCTTGTTACTGGAACAGAGCGGGATCTCAGTGTTTGAGTTCCTATAAATACTGTAGAGGGGTGTGGTGTATTGCCTCAAAAGTTCTGGGCAGAGGGGAAGTTCCCAGGCTAGTGTTCTTTTCTTCTTTTGTTCCTTAATTACTTGAGGGATATCTTGAGTGATTTCTTGAGTGATATTCTGAGTACCACTTAGGTGGGTCATTAGGTGTGGATTAGTTGCTAAAGCCTTCGTGTCTTGACCTCTTGAATTTGTGAAGAGTTTTTCTGGGAAGATGGCTGTACTGCACTTAGTTGTGCTTTGGCTTGGCTTCGTGTATAGGGGCGAGCTGTGGTTTTGTGCCCTGTGCCAGCCAGATCTGTGTAGGGATTGCAGGGGGGTGCAGCATCCGGAGTTGCCACTATGGTTTGGTTACTGGATGGTGTCTGTAATTTATCTGTGGAGAGGGTCTGGGTTTGGGTCTGGTGTGGTTGATTGGTGGTGGCGTTCTGTGTGCCTCTGGATCTGGTGTCGGTTTTTGTGGGGAGGGCTAATTTCCAGATGTCTGGCAGGCGGGACGTGTCGTCACGCTTGTTCATGTTGTGAGGGTGTTTCTCTATCTCGATGGCTTCCATGATTATTCTCTTGTGGTGATGTTCCATGTTAAAGAGCAATTTGGAATCTGCAAAATTAATTTCGTGTCCTGTTTCTTTCATGTGTTGGAAAAGAGAGGAAGATTTTTCTTCTTTTTTGACGGCGTTCTTGTGTTCTGCGATACGTGCATTTATTCGTCTGTTTGTTTGTCCAATGTACGTGGCTGGGCAGACTTTGCAGGGTATTTCATAGACCCCTTGGTTTTCCAACTGGATTTTATCTTTGGGGTTTCTGAGGATATTGGCTATTTTTTGGTTGGTGCAAAAGGCTGTTTTGATATTGTGTTTATGGAGGATTTTGCTAATTTTATCTGTAGTGCCCTTGATATAAGGAAGGAGGGCCATGCCATTGTTTTCTTCCGTGTCTTGGTTTTTGGGGGGTGTTTCTTTTTGGATTAGCTTCCTAACCCTGTTTTGCTGGTATCCATTGGCGATTAACACATTTGAGAGATTCTGTAACTCAGTTGTCAAGTGGTCTTTGTCAGCCAGGCGTTTGGTTCTGGAGATGAGGGTCTTGGCTACGGAGTTTATTTGTGCAGGGTGGTGGTGTGATTGAGCATGTAAGTAGCGGTTGGTGTGTGTTTTTTTTCCGGTAGATAGTGTGTCCTAGGGAGCCATCAGGTTTTTTGTAGATTAGGACGTCAAGGAAGGGAAGCTGGTTGTTGGCTTCTATTTCCATAGTGAATTGTATTTTGGGGTGTAGGCTGTTGAGATGTGTGAGGAAGCTATCTAGTTTTTCTTTCCCGTGTGGCCAAATTACAAAGGTGTCGTCAACATATCTGAGCCAAAGTTTGGGTTTGTGTTCTGACTTGTCTAAGGCATTGGTTTCAAAGTGTTCCATGTACAGATTTGCGATGACCGGTGAGAGGGGTGATCCCATAGGTGCTCCTTCTATCTGTTTGTATCTTTGTCCATTGTGGATGAAGTACGTGTTGGTTAGGCAGTGGTTGGTCAGGTCCAGGATGTATTCGGGGGGATTGTATTTGTTTTGAATGGCTGTCAAGGCTTCATTAATGGGCACTTGTGTGAAGAGAGATACAACATTGAAGCTCACAAGTAGGTCATCGGGATGTAGGTTTTGCTTCTTTATTGTTTCTATGAACTGGAAGGAGTTTGTAACGTGTGAAGAGATGGATTCTGCATAGGGCTGAAGTTGCTTAGCGAGAAATTTAGCGAGATTTTGTAGAGGTGAGCCTATGGAGCTGACTATTGGTCTGAGTGGTGTTCCTTCTTTGTGTATCTTGGGGAGGCCGTAGAGTTTGGGGCATCTGGATGATTTTTCTCTGGGGATGATTCTTAGCTGGATTTCTTCACTAATAGGAGAGGCTTTTATTTTGGATTTGGTGGTTTTTTCCAGATAGGTGGTGGGATCTGTTTTTATAGGTTGGTAGGTAGGGTCTTGGAGTAGATTTGATAGTTTTGCTTGGTAGTCCGATGTGTTCATCACAACAGTGGCATTACCTTTGTCTGCTGGGAGAATGATTATGTTGTTGTCTTTCCTCAGGTTGGTGAGTGCTTTCTGTTCTTCTTTGTGTAAATTGCTTCTGGGTGGTTTGCTGGAGCAGAGGATGTTGGTGACTTCAAGTCTGATTTTATTGGCTTCATCTGGGTTGATTTTGGTTAGGCTAGCTTCGACTCCGCATATGATGTTTTCCGTGGGGATGCGTCTCGGGGTAACTGCAAAGTTGAAACCTTTGGAGAGTACTTTGGTTTCAGTTGAGGTGAGGATCCTGTCTGATATGTTATGTACTGTTTGTTTCATGGGTTGTTGTGGAGGGTGGCTGGGCTTCTGGCGTCTCTCTAGTTTGTGGAGTTTGTTGGTGTGTGTGTCTGTCTTATGTGAGGTCTCAGTTTCAGCTCTCCAGACGGCTAGTTGTTTGCATTTGTCCCAGAGTGCAGGGTGGATTTTGTTACAGAGTTTGAGGTGAAGAGTGAGCAGATCTTTGTTGGTTTGGTTTAGTAGGTATCTTTTCTTATGTAGTTCGTTTCTGATTAGGGATAGTTCAGTTCGTTTCAGGATCCTTTCGGTAGCTGGGGTTTTAGAGTGGAATTTAAGTTGGAAGCATGTGGGAATTAAGTTGTTGTCTCGGCAGTTGCGTAGGAACAAGAGATCACATAAGATGGTGGCTCTTCGGATTTCTAGTTTCTCGTAGGTTCTTGTCAGCTGGAAGGTTTCCTCCCCGTAGAGGTGAGATATTTGTTTTCGTAGATTTTCACGGGTACAGGAATGCAGGTTTTGGTGTCCTCGGGTGTCTTCCCGTGTAAAAGTTGGGGTGTCTAGGCGACGTTTCGACGAGGTCTCACTCGTCATCTTCAGGCTGGTGCTTTCGGCTTCTTGTTACTGGAACAGAGCGGGATCTCAGTGTTTGAGTTCCTATAAATACTGTAGAGGGGTGTGGTGTATTGCCTCAAAAGTTCTGGGCAGAGGGGAAGTTCCCAGGCTAGTGTTCTTTTCTTCTTTTGTTCCTTAATTACTTGAGGGATATCTTGAGTGATTTCTTGAGTGATATTCTGAGTACCACTTAGGTGGGTCATTAGGTGTGGATTAGTTGCTAAAGCCTTCGTGTCTTGACCTCTTGAATTTGTGAAGAGTTTTTCTGGGAAGATGGCTGTACTGCACTTAGTTGTGCTTTGGCTTGGCTTCGTGTATAGGGGCGAGCTGTGGTTTTGTGCCCTGTGCCAGCCAGATCTGTGTAGGGATTGCAGGGGGGTGCAGCATCCGGAGTTGCCACTATGGTTTGGTTACTGGATGGTGTCTGTAATTTATCTGTGGAGAGGGTCTGGGTTTGGGTCTGGTGTGGTTGATTGGTGGTGGCGTTCTGTGTGCCTCTGGATCTGGTGTCGGTTTTTGTGGGGAGGGCTAATTTCCAGATGTCTGGCAGGCGGGACGTGTCGTCACGCTTGTTCATGTTGTGAGGGTGTTTCTCTATCTCGATGGCTTCCATGATTATTCTCTTGTGGTGATGTTCCATGTTAAAGAGCAATTTGGAATCTGCAAAATTAATTTCGTGTCCTGTTTCTTTCATGTGTTGGAAAAGAGAGGAAGATTTTTCTTCTTTTTTGACGGCGTTCTTGTGTTCTGCGATACGTGCATTTATTCGTCTGTTTGTTTGTCCAATGTACGTGGCTGGGCAGACTTTGCAGGGTATTTCATAGACCCCTTGGTTTTCCAACTGGATTTTATCTTTGGGGTTTCTGAGGATATTGGCTATTTTTTGGTTGGTGCAAAAGGCTGTTTTGATATTGTGTTTATGGATCCACACCTAATGACCCACCTAAGTGGTACTCAGAATATCACTCAAGAAATCACTCAAGATATCCCTCAAGTAATTAAGGAACAAAAGAAGAAAAGAACACTAGCCTGGGAACTTCCCCTCTGCCCAGAACTTTTGAGGCAATACACCACACCCCTCTACAGTATTTATAGGAACTCAAACACTGAGATCCCGCTCTGTTCCAGTAACAAGAAGCCGAAAGCACCAGCCTGAAGATGACGAGTGAGACCTCGTCGAAACGTCGCCTAGACACCCCAACTTTTACACGGGAAGACACCCGAGGACACCAAAACCTGCATTCCTGTACCCGTGAAAATCTACGAAAACAAATATCTCACCTCTACGGGGAGGAAACCTTCCAGCTGACAAGAACCTACGAGAAACTAGAAATCCGAAGAGCCACCATCTTATGTGATCTCTTGTTCCTACGCAACTGCCGAGACAACAACTTAATTCCCACATGCTTCCAACTTAAATTCCACTCTAAAACCCCAGCTACCGAAAGGATCCTGAAACGAACTGAACTATCCCTAATCAGAAACGAACTACATAAGAAAAGATACCTACTAAACCAAACCAACAAAGATCTGCTCACTCTTCACCTCAAACTCTGTAACAAAATCCACCCTGCACTCTGGGACAAATGCAAACAACTAGCCGTCTGGAGAGCTGAAACTGAGACCTCACATAAGACAGACACACACACCAACAAACTCCACAAACTAGAGAGACGCCAGAAGCCCAGCCACCCTCCACAACAACCCATGAAACAAACAGTACATAACATATCAGACAGGATCCTCACCTCAACTGAAACCAAAGTACTCTCCAAAGGTTTCAACTTTGCAGTTACCCCGAGACGCATCCCCACGGAAAACATCATATGCGGAGTCGAAGCTAGCCTAACCAAAATCAACCCAGATGAAGCCAATAAAATCAGACTTGAAGTCACCAACATCCTCTGCTCCAGCAAACCACCCAGAAGCAATTTACACAAAGAAGAACAGAAAGCACTCACCAACCTGAGGAAAGACAACAACATAATCATTCTCCCAGCAGACAAAGGTAATGCCACTGTTGTGATGAACACATCGGACTACCAAGCAAAACTATCAAATCTACTCCAAGACCCTACCTACCAACCTATAAAAACAGATCCCACCACCTATCTGGAAAAAACCACCAAATCCAAAATAAAAGCCTCTCCTATTAGTGAAGAAATCCAGCTAAGAATCATCCCCAGAGAAAAATCATCCAGATGCCCCAAACTCTACGGCCTCCCCAAGATACACAAAGAAGGAACACCACTCAGACCAATAGTCAGCTCCATAGGCTCACCTCTACAAAATCTCGCTAAATTTCTCGCTAAGCAACTTCAGCCCTATGCAGAATCCATCTCTTCACACGTTACAAACTCCTTCCAGTTCATAGAAACAATAAAGAAGCAAAACCTACATCCCGATGACCTACTTGTGAGCTTCGATGTTGTATCTCTCTTCACACAAGTGCCCATTAATGAAGCCTTGACAGCCATTCAAAACAAATACAATCCCCCCGAATACATCCTGGACCTGACCAACCACTGCCTAACCAACACGTACTTCATCCACAATGGACAAAGATACAAACAGATAGAAGGAGCACCTATGGGATCACCCCTCTCACCGGTCATCGCAAATCTGTACATGGAACACTTTGAAACCAATGCCTTAGACAAGTCAGAACACAAACCCAAACTTTGGCTCAGATATGTTGACGACACCTTTGTAATTTGGCCACACGGGAAAGAAAAACTAGATAGCTTCCTCACACATCTCAACAGCCTACACCCCAAAATACAATTCACTATGGAAATAGAAGCCAACAACCAGCTTCCCTTCCTTGACGTCCTAATCTACAAAAAACCTGATGGCTCCCTAGGACACACTATCTACCGGAAAAAAACACACACCAACCGCTACTTACATGCTCAATCACACCACCACCCTGCACAAATAAACTCCGTAGCCAAGACCCTCATCTCCAGAACCAAACGCCTGGCTGACAAAGACCACTTGACAACTGAGTTACAGAATCTCTCAAATGTGTTAATCGCCAATGGATACCAGCAAAACAGGGTTAGGAAGCTAATCCAAAAAGAAACACCCCCCAAAAACCAAGACACGGAAGAAAACAATGGCATGGCCCTCCTTCCTTATATCAAGGGCACTACAGATAAAATTAGCAAAATCCTCCATAAACACAATATCAAAACAGCCTTTTGCACCAACCAAAAAATAGCCAATATCCTCAGAAACCCCAAAGATAAAATCCAGTTGGAAAACCAAGGGGTCTATGAAATACCCTGCAAAGTCTGCCCAGCCACGTACATTGGACAAACAAACAGACGAATAAATGCACGTATCGCAGAACACAAGAACGCCGTCAAAAAAAAAAAAAAAAAAAAAAAAAAAAAAGAAGAAAAATCTTCCTCTCTTTTCCAACACATGAAAGAAACAGGACACGAAATTAATTTTGCAGATTCCAAATTGCTCTTTAACATGGAACATCACCACAAGAGAATAATCATGGAAGCCATCGAGATAGAGAAACACCCTCACAACATGAACAAGCGTGACGACACGTCCCGCCTGCCAGACATCTGGAAATTAGCCCTCCCCACAAAAACCGACACCAGATCCAGAGGCACACAGAACGCCACCACCAATCAACCACACCAGACCCAAACCCAGACCCTCTCCACAGATAAATTACAGACACCATCCAGTAACCAAACCATAGTGGCAACTCCGGATGCTGCACCCCCCTGCAATCCCTACACAGATCTGGCTGGCACAGGGCACAAAACCACAGCTCGCCCCTATACACGAAGCCAAGCCAAAGCACAACTAAGTGCAGTACAGCCATCTTCCCAGAAAAACTCTTCACAAATTCAAGAGGTCAAGACACGAAGGCTTTAGCAACTAATCCACACCTAATGACCCACCTAAGTGGTACTCAGAATATCACTCAAGAAATCACTCAAGATATCCCTCAAGTAATTAAGGAACAAAAGAAGAAAAGAACACTAGCCTGGGAACTTCCCCTCTGCCCAGAACTTTTGAGGCAATACACCACACCCCTCTACAGTATTTATAGGAACTCAAACACTGAGATCCCGCTCTGTTCCAGTAACAAGAAGCCGAAAGCACCAGCCTGAAGATGACGAGTGAGACCTCGTCGAAACGTCGCCTAGACACCCCAACTTTTACACGGGAAGACACCCGAGGACACCAAAACCTGCATATATATATATATATATATATATACACACACACACACACACACACACACACACACACACACAGTGGTACCTTGGGTTAAGAACTTAATTCGTTCCGGAGGTCTGTTCTTAACCTGAAACTGTTCTTAACCTGAAGCACCACTTTAGCTAATGGGGCCTCCTGCTGCTGCCACGCCGCCAGAGCACAATTTCTGTTCTTATCCTGAAGCAAAGTTCTTAACCTGAGGTACTATTCCTGGGTTATCGGTTAGCGGAATCTGTAACCTGAAGCGTATGTAACCCGAGGTAGCACTGTGTGTGTGTGTGTGTGTGTGTGTGTGTGTGTGAGAGAGAGAGAGAGAGAGAGAGAGAGAGAGGGAGAGAGAGAGAGAGTGTTCACAAACCCCACATAAGCAGCTGAGAAACTAGATTAGAATTTTTTTAAAAAAAGTTAAGTGCGTTATTTGTTATACACTGAAACGTATCTTTTCTTCTATACTTGTGAAGCTCACACAATGCTGGCAAAACCAATGGAAAGTAGCATAAAGATAACTAATTACACCTTTTAACTGTGCAATTAACAGTAAATGCATTATTTCTAATTGTGATTATTCAACATTCTCCATTCAGTTCTGCAAAATGAAATAATTTGTCTGTTGGAAGGCATTGAGAATGGACTTTTAAATATGACCAAATCAAATTTTCTACAACAGTCATCAGTAATAAAGCTCATTTCATGAAAAGCATTACAAACATCAAATGCATCTGAAGGTACGGTCCTAGGCCCAGGACCAGCAACCAGCTAAGAAAAGAAAAAAATCATATTCAAGGATAGTTTACTTGTGCTAAAGTTCTTTTCCATTCCAAAGTGTATTTTCACATAGCTCTTTTAAATTCTTCTGGTTGGAAAAAACACACGTCTCCCTTGCTGGATGACAAGCTCAAAATTATAAAGATAGGTAGAATTAGGGGAATAAAGATGAACGTATTGCCAACAATGTTTTTACTCCAAACAATAATAAAATAAAATAAAATAAAATAAAATGAAATAAAATAAAATAAAATAAAATAAAATAAAATAAAATAAAATAAAATAAAATAAAAAAATAAAAAATAATAAAAAATAAAAAAAATAAAAAAATAATTTATTATTTGTACCCCGCCCATCTGACTGGGTTTCCCCAGCCACTCTGGGCGGCTTCCAACAAAGATGAAAAATACACTAAAATGTCACATATTAAAAACTTCCCTGAACAGGGCTGCCTTCAGATGTCTTCTGAATGTCAGGTAGTTGTTTATCGCTTTGACATCTGATGGGAGGGCGTTCCACAGGGCGGGCGCCACTACCGAGAAGGCCCTCTGCCTGGTTCCCTGTAACTTGGCCTCTCGCAGTGAGGGAACCGCCAGAAGGCCCTCAGAGCTGGACCTCAGTGTCCGGGCAGAATGATGGGGGTGGAGACGCTCCTTCAGGTATACTGGACCGAGGCCATTTAGGGCTTTAAAGGTCAGCACCAACACTTTGAATTGTGCTCGGAAACGTACTGGGAGCCAATGTAGGTCTTTCAAGACCGGTGTTATATGGTCTTGGCGGCCGCTCCCAGTCACCAGTCTAGCTGCCGCATTCTGGATTAGTTGTAGTTTCCGGGTCACCTTCAAAGGTAGCCCCACGTACAGCACATTGCAGTAGTCCAAGCGGGAGATAGCCAGAGCATGTACCACTCTGGCGATACAGTCTGCAGGCAGATAGGGTCTCAGCCTACCAGATGGAGCTGGTAAACAGCGGCCCTGGATACAGATTTGACCTGTGCCTCCATGGACAGCTGTGAGTCCAAAATGACTCCCAGGCTGCGCACCTGGTCCTTCAGGGGCACAGTTACCCCATTCAGGACCAGGGAATCCTCCACACCTGCTCGCCTCCTGTCCCCCAAAAACAGTACTTCTGTCTTTCAGGATTCAACCTCAATCTGTTAGCCGCCATCCATCCTCCAACCGCTTCCAGACACTCACACAGGACCTTCACCGCCTTCACTGGTTCTGATTTAAAAGAGAGGTAGAGCTGGGTATCATCCGCATACTGATGAACACCCAGCCCAAACCTCCTGATGATCTCTCCCAGTGGCTGCATGTAAATGTTGAAAAGCATGGGGGAGAGCACAGAACCCTGAGGCACCCCACAAGTGAGAGCCCAGGGGTCTGAACACTCATCCCCCACCACCACTTTCTGAACACGGCCCAGGAGGAAGGAGCGGAACCACTGTATGACAGTGCCCCCAGCTCCCAGCCCCTGAAGACGGTCCAGAAGGATGTTATAGTCAATGGTATCAAACGCCTCTGAGAGATCCAGCAGAACTAGGAAACAGCTCTCACCTTTGTCCCTAGCCCGCCGGAGATCATCAACCAGTGCGACCAAGGCAGTTTCAGTCCCATGATGAGGCCTGAATCCCGACTGGAAGGGATCCAAATGGTCCGCTTCTTCCAGGCGTGCCTGGAGTTGTTCAGCAACCACTCGCTCAATCACCTTGCCCAAGAATGGTAGATTTGAGACTGGGTGATAATTCGCCATCGTGGCCGCATCTAAAGATGGTTTTTTTAAGAAGCGGTTTAATAACCGCCTCTTTCAGCGGGTCTGGGAAGGCTCCCTCACGGAGGGAAGCATTCACCACCCCACGAAGCCCATCGCCCAGTCCTTCCCGGCTAGCTTTTATAAGCCAGGATGGGCAAGGATCCAGGAGACAGGTGGTTGGCTTCACTCGTCCAAGCAGCCTGTCCACATCCTCGGAGGTAACAGGTTGGAATTGATCCCACACAACTTGTCTAGACAGGACTCTAACACTCTCCCGCCCTGGGCCTGCTCCCACGGTGGAGTCTACTTCTTCCCGAATCTGAGCGATTTTATCTGTAAAAAAACTTTGCAAAATCATTGCAGGAGATCATGTGGCCCGTACTGGGCCCAGATGTTGCAGGTGGTTCCACTAAATTGTGAACTACCTGAAAAAGTCTCCTGCTGCTGTTTTCTGCAGATGCAATAGAGGCGGCGAAGAAAGTCTTCTTCGCCGTCGCGATCGCCACTTGGTAGGCTCGACGTTGAGCTCTAACCTGTGTCCGGTCAGATTCGGAATGAGTTATCCGCCACCGGCGCTCTAGCCGTCTCAACGATTGTTTCATTGCCCTCAGATCCGTGGAAAACCACGGGGCTGTCTGGGCTCCATGCAATCGGAGAGGGCGCTTCGGAGCCAGACAGTCAATAGCCCTGGTTAACTCCACATTCCAGCGGGCCACCAGGGAATCAGCTGAAAGGCCATCAACATGGGATAAGGCATCCCCTACCACTCTCTGGAAACCATTTGGATCCATTAAGTGGCGGGGGCGGACCATCCGAATTGGTCCCACCTCCCTGCAGAGGGGATTGGTCGCAGAGAAGTCCAGTTGCACCAGGAAGTGATCTGACCATGGCACTTCTTTCGTTTCGCTTTTACTTAGTGTCAGATCACCAACATCCATAGAGGTAAACACCAGGTCCAAGGCATGTCCGCGGCTATGGGTTGGGCCAGACTTATTCAGGGACAGCCCCATGGAGGCCATGCTTTCCACGAAGTCCCGAGCGGCCCCTTGTAAGGTCGTGTCGGCATGGATGTTAAAATCCCCTAGGACAACCAAGCTAGGTGTCTCCAGGAGAACATCCGCCACAACCTGAAGCAGCTCGGGCAGGGAATCCTTGGTGCAGCGGGGAGGTCGGTACACCAAAAGGAATCCTGTACTGCCCCTATTTCCCAACTTCCAGAACATGCACTCGGAAAACTGGGTCTTCCCAATAGGACGCCTGGTGCAAACTAATGACTTCCTAAAAATCACTGCAACCCCCCCTCCCCGCCCACATTACCTGGGTTGCTGTGCGTAAGAGAAACCTGGTGGACAGGCAGCGGCACGGACAGGCCCATCTGCTTCATCCAACCAAGTCTCTGTCACATATGCCAGGTTAAGTCCTCCATCCATGATCAAGTCATGGATGGCAGTGGTCTTATGAATCATTGACCTGGCATTGCACAGCAGCACCTTCAGGTCATGTGGGTATCCCTTGCTGATTCTAGTATCCATCCGGTCAGGACCAAACCCGGAGGCAGGAATAGTCCTCAGACAACGACTAAACCTGCCTCCTCTGTAATGACATGGTCTAGTCTTAGCGCAACTCCTCCTCCTACCCGTGATCACTGAGATCGGTTGTCCCAGTGCATCCCCCCCTGTGGAACATGCCCCAGCCATTTTGTTGGCTGGGACCCACTCCCCAGCAGCCCTGACCCCTCCCCTTAAGAACAAAATAACACACAAACAGACAATACTGTTTATAAGTTGTACAATATGCTTTCAAAAATGGCAAAAAGCTATCTCAAAATTCATCTGGAAAGGGAAGAAACTAAGGATAAAATACAAAATACTTACGGACAATAAAGATAGAAGAGGATTCTCCCTTCCATATTTTAAATGTTATTATGAAGCGTCCTGTGTTACTTGGATCCGGGATTGGATCAAATTAGAGAATACAGATTTGTTAGATCTGGTAGGACATGATAACAGATTTGGATGGCATGTCTATTTATGGTATAATAAAGGGAAGGTTCATAAAGCGTTTTACAATCATATAATTAGGAAGTCACTTTTAAAGGTATGGGGAAAATACAAAGACCTATTAGAACAAAAGACTCCATGGTGGGTATCTCCATTAGAAGTAATCTCAATTCAAAAAATAAATATGGAAAGAGAATGGCCCACATATAGGGATCTACTAGAAGAGAGAGGATGGAAATAAAAGTTTAAGGAGTTTAATGATATAAAAGATTATGTTTATGACTGGTTGCAATATCGTAAAATAAACAAGGTTTTTAAAGAAGACAATAAGAAAGGATTTAGATACACCATATCTAGATTCCAAAGAGAAATTATAAATGAGAATACCAAACTTCTAAAGAAAATGTATAATTTCTTATTAGAATGGGAAACCAAAGATGAGGAGGTGAAAAGTGTAATGATTAAGTGGGCACAAGATATTGGACACAATATACAAATGGAAGACTGGGAAAAGTTATGGAAAGTGATTTTAAAATTTGCTGCCTGTATACTGCTAAAAGAGAAATGAAAATGATGTATAGATGGTATATTACATCTGTAAAGATGGCAAAAAAAATGTTTAAAACAGGTTCCAAAAGTGTTGGAAATGTAAGGAAAAAGAGGGTACGTTCTTTCATATGTCATGGAATTGTAAATGAATTTTAAAATATTGGGAAATGATTTACAATGAATTGAAGACAACTTTTGTGAAAAATCCAGACGCTTTATTATTAGGCATTTCAGGTCAAGATTTGCCGAAAGAGAGGAAAAAACTGTTCATGTATGCTACAACTGCAGCCAAGATATTGCTAGCACAAAGATGGTAAAGAACTGAAATACCAACTAAAGAAGAATAGCAAGGAAAACTGATGGAATACGCTGAAATGGCAAAACTAACAGAAAGACTTCGAGATAAAGGCAATAGAGATTTTAAGGAGGACAGGGAACAATTTATGTTTTATATACAGAATCAATGGGAAGAAATGGACTCACTTGCAGGGTTTGATTAAACACTTGCAATTTACAAAATGCAGAAATAGAAATAAGATGTTAAAATGATAGGTGAAGAAGAGTAAGAATTAACCAATAAGCAGGGTGAGATAATATGCCAAAAAAACCAGAAAAAGAAGTTGAAGGAAGTCATGGGGGGGGCAGAGGATTTATAAAGTATTTTGTTTTTGAAATAATGATTGTGATGATGATAAAATTGTAAAATTTAATAAAAAATTATTTATAAAAGATTTTAAAGGTAGACTTGTGGATCATATGGACAGATCATGAAACCATTAAACAAGGCAAGAATATAAATGAAGTGTGTGTGGAAATGTTTCCCTCAAAACCATAGACTGGTTTACTGGCTAAAGAATGTAATTCAACAGGGACAAATCTCAGGTTCTAGACTTAGGAAGCATACCTGTGCCTAATGTTAAAATGATCTAGGGTCTTAGCACACCACAAACATAACATCAGTCAGCAATGTGATGCAGCAGCAGAAAGAAATGCTATTCTAGGCTACATCAACAGAAGTACATCATGATGTCTGAAATAAAGATGGAGCTATGTAGAGGTATTGGCTGGCTTCAGTTTTTCCCTGCATTGTGGTTTTCGCAATGCATGCAAACACACACACACACACGTCATGATTCATGATATATTGCCAGGTCAAAAATTACAAAACTGACATCATAATATGGACTTCAAACCGGTTTTGGACTGTAAATCAAGATATTGCCCGGCCCTAGTCAAGTTACAAGAAAGTAAATTTCAACTAAACACCAGGAAGAGCTTTCTGACAGTAAGAGCTCTTTAACAGTGGAAGAGACTCTCCCACAAGAGGTGGTAGACTCTCCTTCCTTGGAGGTTTTTAAGCAGAGGCTTGATGGCCAAATGTCATGCATGATATAGTTGAGATTCCTGCATTTCAGGGGATTGGACTAATGACACTCAGGGTCCCTTCCAACTCCCCAATTCGGTGGGGAAATCCGGTGGGGCGAGATCAGGAGAATATGGAGGGTGGGACAACTCAGCAACCTCAGTAACAATTTCACGCGGAATATGCAATTCTTCCACCACCATTCCAACTCCACAATTCTTCCACTAAAGTACCGTATTTTTCTATCTATAAGACGCACCAGATCTTTTCAGTGCAGATTTCAGTTTTGGAAAAAGAAATCCGGTGGGGCCGGGTCAGGAGAATATGGAGGGTGGGACAACTCAGCAACCTCAGTAACAATTTCACGCGGAATATGCAATTCTTCCACCACCATTTAGACGGACAAACGCCAATCCCACATCAATAACCAACAAACTCTGTTGACATTTGCCGCCGTTCTGCTCATCAACTGTCTGGCAGACTGAGGGTCATCTTCGATGGTTTTCCGCCCTTCACAGAAACACTTAAACCACTCATACACTGTCTTTCAAGTTACAGCTTTATCTCCATACACAATTGTGAGTATTTCATGGGTTTCTGATGCCGAATGTATGTTCAAATATTTCTCGCTGTCCGATTTCTGTGACCATTCACTGAACTTTCCGGTCACACCTTGTACATAGCTCTCTATGCTTGGGCCTTTCACCTTGAACAGAGATATTACGCCACCTGCCCCAGAGAAGGTAAGCCCCACTGATACCTGGGCTTGCTCTTTCTCAAAGCAAAGACACCAGGTCTACATCACACTGTTCCGAACACACAACTATGGGTATTCCTGACACAAAGAAATGTTGTTGTTTTTTAAACACTTCACATCAGGCAAGTGAAACTCAAACTACTGGCCATTTTCCCCTCCCCAGTCCTCCAAGAGACTCAAACCTCCCATTATCCGTGTGTGTGTGTGTGTGTGTGTGTGTGTGTGTGTGTGTGTATTAAAGGGTTTGAGGGCAAAACTGGCCACCCCAGTGAGAAACAACATGCTTAAGGAATAGTTTATAACTTCTTGTTAACCGACCCCTTCCCAGCCCTCTCCCCCACTCCCCCAAAAATGTACATTAAATGAGGCAGGAAAACGTAAAATCGCAATCATTTACGGAATTTCAGCACAACCATTCTAAAACTGGTACTTTTTCACTCAACTATAAATGCCATTCTACTGAACAGCAGCAGCAGCAGCAACAAAAGTCCAGCAGGTAATTTTACTACGATACTCTCCAGACACTCCATCCTCTTTAACCCTAAAACCCAAGTCCCAGACACCATTAAAATATCCTGCACCGATTTGCAAGAGGCAGCATTCTGCTCTGCTGTTTCACTTCTCGAGTAGGGGAACGGACAGTACAAAAATACAGTAACTAAATCCAGCCATGATCATCTTTTAAATCTTGCATCCAAGATTCCCTCCTTTTAGCAGCTGGCAGTATTCCTGCAAGAGGAAGGAATCTACAACTGATGGCACAAGGAAAGGGTTGAAGTGACAAGATACTGTACCTGTCAACACAGCAAATGTCTTCTTATTTTGAGGAAGACTCAACCAGATCCTCATTCAGTTGCTGCTCATGTGATTAAAGCTCCCTCTAAAGTGAGCATGCTCGGTGGAGAACTATTTCACCCTTCAAAGCTCCAGCCATTTCAAAGAGAAACTTGCAGGCTTCTCCGTAGCTGCTGGTATTTCAGGCAGCACAGCTACAAGGACAATGCCCTTCTCTCTAGATATGATATGCGGTTAACCGAGATAATCGGCACACGTTCTAACACTATGCCAAACTCGTGGCAGATTACACTCGCCTAGAAGGAAAGTACAGTAAAAAGGTTTTATGGAGAAGCTCTTTATGCCAGTGGCCCAACTGCAACAGGCAAAATGGTGGAGGAGCTTGGAATTTAAGATTCCCAACATGAGTATAAATGCAAAAAAAAGGTGTTTGCAAACTCCAGCTTGAAGTGTATTTTAGCTGCATCAAGGTGTACGGCTGCAGTTGTTCTCAGTTTGAATTTTTTGTTTCAATCACCAACAGGTTCAGAAACATATACTTTTTTTTAAAGGGGGGGTAATGAGGACACACGAGCAGAACTCGATATAAATGTAAACAGCCACAGAATGCTTCAGCAACTCACACAATTCAACCAAACAAACTGGATGGAAATTCGGAATAAACACAGCTTCTAAATCGCAGGCAGTTCTCCCACCTTTTTCACTGTTAAAGCTCGTATCATTGCAATCCTTCATGACAGTCGAAGCACTACCTACATACATACATAAAAATCCACACACCCTACCAAAGAAAAAAGCTAAGGCTAAAGACAAGCACAAATGAAAAAAGAAAAGTCAACATGTATTTGCAGTGATGCTAAAGATTTAGCTTTTCTCCAAATACCAGAAAGAGGAGATGGGAAGGACAGAGCTGAGATATGCTGTGGGGCTATGATTTTTTATTTTAAATGGAACAGGCGGAATCTATCCATTTTAGTGCTCTCTTGGCAATAGAAAGGTGCGCAACTATTCTTTATCAAGAAGCCCTTAATAGCTTGTGACCAGTTTACCTGAGCAATTGCCTTACTACAGATATGCCCAACCATATCAACCACATCAATCTGTGGAACTGGAACTACAGTTAAACAATCAATCCCTCTTTGCAGAGAACTTTGGGCATTGTATGGGGGGGGGTTGGGGTGTCATCTAATAACTCTCAGCATCCTGAACAAACTACAGTCCCTAGGATTCTTTGGGGGAACCCAGTGACAGGCATGTTACCTCTTTAAATGTACAGTGGTACCTCAGGTTAGGTACTTAATTCGTTCCGGAGGTCTGTACTTAACCTGAAACTCTTCTTAACCTGAAGCACCACTTTAGCCAATGGGGCCTCCCACTGCTGCCACGCCGCCAGAGCACAATTTCTGTTCCCATCCTGAAGCAAAGTTCTTAACCTGAGGTACTAATTCTGGGTTAGGGGTGTCTGTAACCTGAAGAATATGTAACCTGAAGCATATGTAACCCGAGGTACCACTGTACAGTGCAAATGAGACCCCAGGAAGGACAATACTGAGCTAGTAAACAATAATATTTATTATTTTTATAAATCAATCATCCTCATCAGTCACCATTACTAGGAATCAAAAAATGTTAGAAATAAAGAAATACTGCTGTATTGTGGAGTAATCTTTCTAAATAGAGGAATTCCTCATTGGCAAAGAGGGTGCACTCTGTACATGCTTCTGCCCTTTATGTCTGAGACTCACTAATTAATTTTTCCACACTAAACCTTTTTCCCACACCAAGCAGTTTTTAACCTCTCAATGATTCCCTGCCCAGGTCCGTCATATCTTGGTCTATGTTATAATAGCCCAATCCTAAGCAAGATGCAAGTTGCAAGCAATTCAACAGGTCTCCCTTCCTTACTGAAAGAGTCCCATGGCACCTTAAAGACCCGACATATTTTTCATTTCTGCGCCAGCTTTGGTGAACTAGAGCCCACTTTGCCAGGTGCGTGATTCCCTGCTTTGGGTGTTGAAAGCATGACCAATTCACGAAGTCGAAATGCAGAGCATGTGCTCCAGAGCAGTCCTGGAAAGATTAAGACGTGTTGCTAGCTCCAGGCCCTGCCATTCAGTGGCTACTGCCCTAAACCCAAAGCTTTAATGTGCACAGTTGACAGGAGAGGGGTTAAAAAAACAACACCGCCAACCCTCATTCAGTGAAGCACTGCAAGCATGACTTACTACAATGATCTGTTGCAATACCCAGAAGTGAAGCTCATCACCAGTCTTTACATTCAGCTCTAGCTGTGTCTTCCTGAACATGGCCCAAATGTCCCTGCGTTCATTGTCCGGCGCCCTGGACAAAGGCTGTTTGTAGCAGAAGAGGGATACATGAGCAAACAGGGCAGGGCTCCCTCTACAGGCCTTTTGCACCACAGTGAGTCTGCCCAGGAAGGAGATCCATTTCCCTTCCAACGTTCCTTGCTTCTGAAACAGCAGCCATTTCATAGGCACAAACCATGCTCTTAAAACAAAGGTCACCACGACACTTCAATGATCGCCTCTCACACACAAGGCGGTGGCAGGGTGGTGTGAGACTACTGGCATTTTAGGGGAAAAGGCTGAGTAGGTTTTAACTATTCAATCTGCTTTGTGAATTCACTCCTGCTCTCCTCCTCCCAGAGAGAGAAATACAACTCTTCCCCTTCAAGAGGGATGAAATTAGTTTGGATGTACTGGCTAAACAATGGTTAGTGTTAAGCGAGTTGGCCTTAGAAACTAGTCACTAAGATATCCCCTAGGTTAGGAATAGGCAAACTCGGCCCTCCAGATGTTTTGGGACTACAACTCCCATCATCCCTGACCACTGGTCCTGTTAGCTAGGGATGGTGGGAGTTGTAGTCCCAAAACATCTGGAGGGTCGAGTTTGCCTATGCCTGTCCTTGGTTCTGTTCTGACCTGAAGTCAGCCTATTTTAGAAGCCTCTAGAGCAGAGCTTCCCAAACTTTTCAAGTTGGTGACACACTTTTTAGACATGCATCATTTCACGACACAGTAATTCCATTTTACTAGCAAACCAGAGGTTAAACTAACCCCTTTCCAGCCCTGGGAGGAGCACAGGGAGCGTTCAAGTGACATACCTACACACTGCAGCCAACACACTAATGTGTTGCAACACACAGTTTGGAAAGCTCTGTTCTAGAGCCTCAACACCTCCAAAATAGGCTTCCAGGTAAGAATGGGGCCTAATGGAGCCTCAAATGCGTCACAATTTTATTAGTCTTTGAAGTGCCACAAGATTCTTTGGCTATACACACACCAAAAATTTAAAGCTCGTCTCCCCATCCCATTTGTTAGATTGCTGAGGAATGTAGCTCTGTGAGGGGTAACAACAAATTTCCAGGATTCTTTGGGGCCGTGTGATTTAAATACACGGTGTGTATGCAACCTAAGTTGCTCTTGCTGCAACCAAAGAAAAAGGGCAACCTTCCTGGAAGTTGCTACTATTCAAGGGAAAGTTTCAGTTCAAGAAAAGCAGCTATGCCTCGGGTTACAGACGCTTCAGGTTAGAGACTCTGCTAACCCAGAAATAGTACCTCGGGTAAAGAACTTTGCTTCAGGATGAGAACAGAAATCGTGCTCCAGCAGCACGGCGGAATCGGGAGGCCCTATTAGCTAAAGTGGTGCTTCAGGTTAAGAACAGTTTCAGGTTAAGAACGGACCTCCGGAACGAATTAAGTTCTTAACCCGAGGTACCACTGTACAACTTCTTTTCACAATGTGTTCTGCAAGTGGCCATATAGGTATCAAGCTCCTTTAGAAACTGAAAATAGTGCATGAAATTCTTTCTTTCTTTCTTTTACTTTACCTTTCTTCCTTTCAAGATCTCCCATTTTCAGAAAGAAAGGAAAAAACAAGAACATTCCTTTCCAAAAAGGACACATTCTTCCTTAAGGGCTTTTGGTTAATTACATCATCATAATACGTAATTTTCAGAGTTTCCTTCCCGGCAGGTATAAAAGCGGAAAGGTCCCAAATCCAGCCTTCTGCACACACCCTGCACAAACCTCTCAGTTCCCTCTTGACCTTATCTCTTCCAAGACCTGGTGTGTCACTTTTCAAGTCTTAACTGAAATTATAACGCAGCACAACATACATAAAGAGACTGCAACAAACAAAGGACTCCCAAGGGGAGAAAATTTTATTTTTCCTGCATCTTTTATTTTTCCCATTAAATTAAAGCTACTCAGCCCATGCCACAGAAACCTCATTTTCCTCTGTATACTCGGGGGGCGGGGTGTAGATGACCATCCCTGCAAAAAAAAAAACTGAGTGCCATTGTTTACTACCATTGAAATAACTCTCAGGAGGAGATTGGTATTCTAAACCTACAAGGCTCCACAAACGGTTTTGAAAGGTAAGTGTCATAGCTGCCTGAAACCCTAGAGATGTGGGATCTCCTGACTGAAACCCTAGAGCCAGTGCCAGTAATTGTGGACAATACTGAGCTACTGTTGATGGGGCAGTGGTCTGACTTAGTTTAAGACAGCTTTCCTACGTTCCTATTCAGCATCTGAGACTGAGGAACCAAACTTCTGCCCCATTCTAAGGCCACCCGTTTTTACAGGTGAAGTCAAAGCTCAGCAAGACCTGCATTTGCTTAATTCTTCAATCCACCAGAAATGTAAACGTTGGGAGGGCAAAGGAAGATGGGGAAGTTATCAGGGTCACTGCTAAGAAAACCTATGTCCTATTCATTTCAGCAGTTTTAAGCAACGCTTTTGCTCTGTGCATTTAAAAGTACATTTAAAGCACATGGCTTCCTCGACAGAATATTGGGAATTGCTGTTGTTTACCCCTGCCCCAGAGCTACAATTCCCAGCATCCTTAACAAACTACAGTTCACAGAATTCTTTGGGAAGAAGTAATGTGCTTTAAATGAATGGTGTGCACACAATACAATGGATTGCACTCTTAAAACATTCATAATAAATATCTGCTGGTGTACAATGCTCTTGTTCTGATCTGACAATGCAAGTTGAGAATCGTCAACTCAATGAAACCTAATCAGGTCAATATATAACTGCCATACTATATCTGAAAAACAAACTATAGGCAAGGCTCAACGTGCAAAACCTGTGAACTTCAGCAAACAACAACACATTAAATACAGTACTTTATAATGGTCATCTCTTGTCTTCATTAAGCCCCACTGCATGTAGTAGCAGCAGCAGAAGATGCATAAACCAGAAATTGCTTGAGTGAAAAGGAATATCTGAATCACACACACTCTTTGTTAACTTCCAAGAATGTGCTTCAAGAATACTGCTTTAAATCAATGGGACTGCATTCAGCCAAGGGAATTCGTTTCTCTACTACCTAAGGAGGAGGAGACAGATGGAAATAATCAGAGGTGTTGTACAGTGAGATAAAGGCATAGCCATGTTGGATGTGATCTTAACTCTGACAGTGAAAGAGGCAGACAAAATGGCTTCCTCCATGCTGCTTTTTACAAAAACACTGCAGATAACAGGAGCAACAGCTTTGCTTCCAATTCTCTTGAGCTCTAAGGTGTCTCCCCCGCCCCATATCACTTCCCTTCCTATCTCAACCGCTTAAATTTTGTACACTCTTGTGCTCTTTGCAGAAAACCCTGATTTTTTTGTTTCTGTCCTAGCAATCCGCCCCCTTTAAAAAAAACTTCTCAATTGTCTGCTGACACTTGTAGTGCCTGCAGTTGGCTTGAGTGGCGTTGATTCTGTTAGTCAACCAAGCAATGGATTCTGCCAGGCAAAAGGTGAGGCCTCTACTCCACATATAATGAGCAGAAAAACACCCATGGGTGGGGACTGCAACTCACCCTTGCAATTTCCAAAAATAAAAGTGATGAAGTAATTGCAAGGAGGTAGTGTGAACCAGTGAAAGTCTAGTTCACTTTTCTTTTCATGCAACAGCAAAAATGGGTTCATAAGATTTTTAACATTGAGCATCTTGTAAAGTCCTCTCTCTGTGAAGGCAAATGTACAGGAAAACGTGGGCGGAAACTATTTTGAAGGAAAGTAATAAAAAGCCAATGACCTGAGTAAAGAATAGATCTTTGTAGACAAGCAAAGTCTCGCCTCCTGCACTGACTTCAGATCTAGTTTCTGTTCACAGACCCTCATGCTTAGCCTTATTTTCACAGCTCAAAATACATTTATGAATGACTGTGCTGCTTCCTGACTTACAATTATCAGTGTAAGGGAGTGTCACCTCATACATAGCTAGAGACTTTGAGACTTTAAATCTATATCACTGCCCCACATAGTTTAATCCAGGTAACTCTACTGATTGGCCTAACATGAAAGACTTAACCACACAAGGCAGTTGTGTCATGATGGCTGGGGCTAATGACAACTGTTGTCCAAAAACACCTGCAGGGCACCATAATGGCGAAGGATGGTCTGAGCCCTAGGGATGGCCTAGGGCTGCCAACTTTTCCAGACAGCTCTTGCGACTCTTTTACCATTTATATAAGAGAGAGTAAATTAGGTCAATTATATCCCAAACTCTTCCCAGCCAAGTCTGCAAAACTGCTCTTCCATTCCAGATTCAGCTGGTGAACCTTTTGCCTGTGAAAGTTGCAGCAGCTCTGCCAGAAACAGGCTTTATTTCAAGACAAACCTCTCTGAACCATGACGTCTGACCTAGGTTAGGTAGGCGCTGTCTAGAAACTGAAAGATTTTCATGTCTTGTCCTTTTCAAATCCCCTGCTGCGCTTGCATTTGAGAATGCACGGCAAATTGGCAAGCTTTGCTGATCTACACAAGCAACATTTCCAAGCAGCAGGCGCAATCTTGGGAATCAAACACAAAACAGCATATAAACCACTAACCCCAGTTAAGGCCCTTTTTTCCAGTGAAGAGGGTTTTTGTTTTGTTTTTTCACTGCCTGGAAGGTTGATTGCTTAGGAAGCCACACAGGACCTGTGTCAATCTTTGCTAAACCAAAACCCTACGCCAAAATCAAAATAATCCAAAAGAACAACTGTGGAGCAACAAGCCTGGAGTTATGGACCTCTCTTTTTAGGATACCACTTCCCTTTCCAGTCTAGTGCAACAGCAGAAACCCCAGCCATGACAGAAACCACCTTTTGGCAAAGCCTTGGGGTGACAAAGCTGTTCTTTCCCCTTGAACTGGCATGCCAATCAGAGCGAAACAATGCATCAAACCAAGGCCCCATGCACCACACACAAATATACCATCCCATGTCTCTGCAATGCTAGAAAGACTCCTTTTGTTCACCTGCCTGCTTGCTTTGCCATGGTATAATGTTATTGAACCAGACCATGAAAAGCAAAACAAATGCTAAAATAAATAAATAAGTCAGTAAATCGTATAAATCATCTGCAGAAGAAAAGAAGATTATTGCAATGGCATTCCGTAGCTTCACGACAGTCAGCAGATTTTGGTGTGAAACTTAAAATTGCTTTCGTGCCTTTGACCACGAAGGCTTCCCATGTGAGATGTAGAGGCCCAGCTCAGAGTCACATCATAAGCCATCTCTGCCAGTTCTTTCCCTCTCCTGGTTACCAGCCCACGCTCCAAAACACTGGAAAAGCAGGTCCTTGCTCTGTGCTGGTTGAACAGGCCAGCCAAACTACATATATTTGTGTTCAAGTCCTCCACACACACATATATCAGCAGGAAGCAGTCTGAAGCCATCTCCTGTCAACTGCTTGGCTGTGCTGCTTTCAAAACCGATTCCAGCTTCTTCAAAAGAAGCAATTAGAGCCCCATAGTCAGCTGAAGCCCCCTTGGCAAGAGAATGAAGCTGCCAGATAACCCCTACCTCTGGTTCTGTCTGGAGAAAGCTGCGAAATCTCCTTCCAGGCCTCTAATTCCTTCGTTCACAATTCCATCTCCCTCTATGGGTGCAGTTTCCACAACAGAGCATGCTCAGTAGAAGCTGATCTTCAGCCATTTCAGAGCTTTAATGAAACGTAAGCAGAAGGAAGTGCCATTAAGCTCAGAAAGACTCAGGGATTCAGCCAACCTCGCCTTGTTACATCCACAGCCCCTATCAAGGTGAGTTGTTCAGGCATATAAAAATGCAGGATTCAGCTCCCTACTTGTGACAGGCAGAAGGCAACAAAAAGCAGCCATGCATCTCCAAGCAGAATGAGTGCAAGAACTTGTGTTCAAAAGAATGCACATCCATTAGAAGAAAACGTTTGAAACCCTAGGCCACAAGTTTCATCAGATGCCATTAAAGAATGTTCCAACTGATACAAACATTTCAAAATGTAGATAGTGAGAGAGGTTCCCGTGTTAACCCTAAACATGGAATCTTTCACACACTGCCTAGAAACCCATCCCAAGCCAATTCATGTTCATATTTGGAGGGACACACACGTGCAATGTACAGAAGCACAAAAAGAACTACTAAATAAAGATCCAGCCTATGATTTGTTAATTGAGCTATTGCTAGCAACCATCTTCATAACAGAGGAGGGGATATCACAATACAATTACTCCTTCATTTCTAATTCTTATTCCACATGCCTTCTCAGAATGCCAAAAAGCAAATCAAGGAACCCGAGCGTCAAAAAGATAATGCACATGCGCGCGCACACAAAGCAATTCCCACAGTAAAATGCTAGACATCTTTCCAGTTTACATGAGTAGCTGTTTAGAATCAATGGTGCTACTCACAGGAGCAAAGAAGGAAACCACAGGAGAATTAAGAATCAAAGTGTTTTACTGTGATCAATTCTCTAAAATGCAACTTGCCCCACTCATCCCTTTGCCTCTTCCAAGTTCTACTGGGCAATCAGAAATATCCATCCAATATTTGTTTAAATTCTGCCCCTTTCTGTCTACTACTAGTTTCTCCTATTAGGTAACAAAACATTTCAGGTGCTGGTGGGGAAGATCATCAGTATGCAATGCAAAGACACACTAGGGCAGGCTTCCTCAACCTCGGCCCTCCAGATGTTTTGAGACTACAATTCCCATCATCCCTGACCACTGGTCCTGCTAGCTAGGGATCATGGGAGTTGTAGGCCAAAAACATCTGGAGGGCCAAGGTTGAGGAAGCCTGCACTAGGGGATACAAGCAACTCCCATTTGCACAGGGGTTGCATTCAGCAGAGTGCACATAAACCCCACCCCACCCCATTCCAGGGCCAAAAACAATGCACATTGGTGGTGATGTGCATGCCAGATGCACGCAAGCAGGGAGTTAGTAACACTATGAGAATATTTCTGTACTCAATCTAAATCATGGGTAGGCAAACTAAGGCCCGGGGGCCAGATCCGGCCCAACTGCCTTCTCAATCCGGCCCATGGACGGTCCGGGAATCAGCGTGTTTTTACATGAGTAGAATGTGTCCTTTTATTTAAAATGCATCTCTGGGTTATTTGTGGGGCATAGGAATTCGTTCTTTTTCAAAATATAGTCCGGCCCCCCACAAGGTCTGAGGGACAGTGGAGTGGCCCCCTGCTGAAAAAGTTTGCTGACCCCTGAACTAGATGCTTAAAATTGAAGCACATGTGTCAAGACTGGGCTGAGCACCTTGGGCCCTGCTTCCTCATCATTTCAAGCCAGGGCAACCATTGTTCAATTTTCATTTCGTTTTCTAAAGGCAAAACTAACAAAAAAAAGCAAAATTCAGTCCTGGCCAGAGGCAGCTACTCTGCATCCCCCAACTGACCCCAAGTATCCTACACTAAAACTGGCTCCTCTTTCTGAAAGCCGTTCATCTCACAGGACACTCCTGATCAGAGGAAAATGTCAAGGCCAAGGCTATAAACCTTTACCAGGTATCTTCAAGATCTTGTACTTTGCCAAGCGCTGGAAGGTCAACCATAACGGTATTTAAAATGTGCACTTTGTGGGGCCTCTTATTTCTCTAAAAGAAGCTTGTTTATCCTGTTCGCAATGCAGAGGCCTTGAAGCAGTCATTTGGGTCTTATGAAGCCACCTCTCCTGGGAAGGTTCATCTACTTCCAAATTCAGGATCTGGGCATATGCTTTCTCTTGGGCAAAATACATAGCCTGCCAGCCTGAATCTTCCCACATGATACAGTGATGGTCACTCAACTGGGTGACTTTAAGGGAGAGTTAGACAAATTCATGGAGGACAAGTCTACTAGCGGCTACTAGACAAGATGGCTATTGTTCTGCCTCCGCTGTCAGAAGCAATAAGTGACAGGTGATGGGTATAGCAATTGGGGTCAGAGCTGTTACACTCAGGTCCTACTTGTGGGTCACTGTGACATGTGGGCTTGATGGGCCTTTGGTCTAATCCAGTAGAGCCCCTCTTATGTTAAACCTCATAGGTCCTACTGACAAGGACCACCACAAAACTAGCACTCTCCTTTTTCAACCCTAAAATATCATATTAAATATATTTGGATCCCGTAAGAAACTGGCACATCTGATGATTATATCTACACCTAGCTCAAGCATTTCCAGCTTGTTTCCTTGGAAACCAGGGAGGGGGGGGCTCTTGCAAATCTTGCAAGCAGGGCTTCTTTTTTAATGGTTACATAATGAAAATAAGCCTTCAACTCTTGTCAGTACAGGGCGGCGGGGTGGGGGGGAAGAGCCTTTTTGGAAAACCAGCTAGGTACCAACAGAACTATTATTAAAATACAGTGGTACCTTGGGTTAAGAACTTAATTCGTTCTGGAGGTCCGTTCTTAACCTGAAACTGTTCTTAACCTGAAGCACCACTTTAGCTAATGGGGCCTCCCGCCACCGCTGCGCGATTTCTGTTCTCATCCTGAAGCAAAGTTCTTAACCCGAGGTACTATTTCTGGGTTAGCGGAGTCTGTAACCTGAAGCGTCTGTAACCTGAAGCATCTGTAACCCGAGGTACCACTGTATATAGATTAAAGCAGCAAGCCAGCTGATTATGGCTACCTCTTTCAGAAGATGTGTGCCCAAAAGCATTTTCTTCTGTGGTGTTTGGGGATGAGGTGGAAAGCATGCAAGTCAAGATTCTGTTGCTTATAACAGAGCAGGAACTCTGCTTCCAGTGGATGAACAATTTAAGTAGAAAACCATGTAAAGGCCTTTTAACATCAAAGGTTACACATTAGCACACCGCTTTTTGAAAAACAGATTTGCCTGAACTGCAGAGTGAAGAAAGGATGCATCGAGAGCAAAAAGAGCATTTTTCCCGTTTCCCAGGTGGGTTTTGCTAAAAGGTCAGGTTCCAGAGTTTAAGGCTGCCTCTGCAGGAACTTGATAATCTCAAGAGTCGACTACTGCAATGCGCTCTATGTGGGGCTACCCTTGGGCCTGGTTTGGAGACTCCAGCTGCAGCAAAACTGTGGACAGTGACAGGCTGCCATCAGCACATAACTCCAGTGCTCAAAAGTTTGCACTAATTGCCCCTGCACTACCAGGTCAGGTTGAAGATCTTAATATTATTTTGTAAACTCCTTAACAATAATAGCTGCTCTTCTATTGATGCCCTTTCCCTGCCCAGGAAGTTATTCCACAATATACTGCTTCTGAACATGGAGACCCCATTTAGATATTGTGGCCAATGCCATTTGTCTAATTTCACTTTAAAGCCATCTGAGGCAGTCACCATCATCACACTCTGGGGCAGCAAATTCTATAAATTATTTTTGCATTGCACAGAAGCACAGTGCATGTTTTGGTCTGTTCTGAACATCCAGCCACCCTCCTCTATTCAGTGACCAACACTGCTACAAGTGCCAGCCCGATAAAAAGAAAAACATCGTATCTCTAGTCACTTTCTTCCTATCATTAGCCTCTCCCACAAGCTAAATAGCCCCAAATACTTCAGCCTTTCCTCATTGGGAATGTGTCCAAACCCTTTTATGGCAAAGCCAAAGGACCTAAACAAAACAAAAACAATATCCCTTCTTGCAATTATCAGCACCTGGTTTAAAGGCATGTGCCTCTGAACCTGGAGATAGCTGGCTAGTAGCTACAGATGGCCTTATCATCCACTAATTTGGCAGTCACCACATCTTGCAAATAAGACCAGAGTACAACAATCCTCCCTCCATTTGCGATACACAGCTGTTGTTACTCAAGAGGCATTCTGTGAAGGGAGAACATAGCCATTATGTCCACGGCCACTGGTAGCCTTCTCCGTGAATTGTCTAATCCTCTCTTAAATGCATTCATGATGGTGGCCATCTTCCAGCCTTGTGGAAGTCAGTTCCATAGTTTAACTAGGCATTGAGCGAAGAACTCAATTTCCTTTTCTCTTTTTGGAAATGTCTAACATTCAGCTTTAGTAGATGAGCTCAGATTCTTGTATTATAAAGGGAGGTGAAAAGCAACTCTTTGTCCACTTTCTCCACAGCGTACATTATTTTATAAACATCCCTTTCTCACATTTTTTCCTAAGTTAAAGCATGCAAAACACTGTGCTCTCGTGGGGGAATTTCTCCAGCAACCTCTCTGCACCTTTTCCAGATCTGCAATATTCTTTTTGAGATGGAGTGATCAGAAATGCGCACAGTATTCAAAGCGTGGTCACGGCATTGATTGCTATAAAGGCACTATGTTATTAGCAGTTTTATTTTCCATTCCTTTCACAATGATCCTTAGCACGCAATTTGCCTTTTCACAGCCATTGGGGTCAATGTCTTCATTTAACTATCCACAATCCAGAGGTAGAAAAAAGTTTTCCTGGTTAGTCACTCACATTCAGAACCCATTAGTGCTCATTTTTGCCCATCCATCCAACTTGAAGAGAGTCCTTTGGAGATTCCACACAATTCCTTTTTGTTTTTAACCACCTGCAAACAGTGCTCAAAATTAGCCAGGAAGCAGGCACATTTTGCACCTGACTACTGTATTGACCACTTGTGACCAAGTGAAGGAGCATGGGCGCCACGATGACGCCTGACACCTCCACCATCTGGCTAGCTGGTGCACAGAAGCATTTTTTTGCTGCCATGCTATGGCACGGGTCAGATCTTAGCTGGAGCTGGCAATACACGCAAATTATTTTCAGCTTTATGGGGCCATATGGCAAATAGTTTTTATAGCTCAGTTTCTAACACTGCCCACAAACCCGGTTACCTTACTGCTTGCCCCAAATGAGTCATAAATGAACAAGCAAAGAAGGCATTACTTTCTGCTTCCTGTTCTTTAGCCACTTTTTAATCCATAAGAGGTTTGGTCCTCTTCTCCAATGACAGCTGTCTTTACTCATGAGCCTCTGGTGAGAGGCTTTGCAAATAGTTCTTCAAAAGTCCAAATACATTATGTCTACCTGATCACTCCTCATCCATATGCCTATTAGCACTCACAAAATAGCGAGTTGGAACTTACCTTCACAGAAGCCATGCTGATTCTTCTTCAGCAAGACTTGTTCTTCTATACACTTGATTTTAAAAAATTGTGTTTTCTACCATTTCAAGCTAACCAGCATATAAATTTCTCTGATTTCTTTCTAAAAATTACATTGGCTACTTTCCAGTCCTCTGTTACAAGGGTTGATCTTAGGGATAAGATGTGTGTTTTTGTTCACAGTTAACCAATTTCACATTTCAGCCAAAGCCAAATGATGCTCTTCTTCAGCTATTGTGCAACCTTCATTGCAAGGTCCCCCTGAGTTCAGTTATATAAATTCAGTTAATAAATAATAATAATAATAATATGCTAGTTAGCTTCCCACAAAAGCAGAACCAGCCCTTCATGAGACTGCTGTGTATTCTGTTGATTTGTTCAATATCAGCCTACAGGCTTTTTATCCATTTATTCTGTTGTCTTCAGAAGATTAGATTTAGCAAGCAGGCAAAGGCTGCTCTCACACACCCCACAAGTGCAGTTATTCATTTAAATAAGCAAAGGCTTTAACCAAAAGGTATACTAATAATCAAAATAACTTAGTTCCTACAGTTGGCAACACAGAACAGACAAATATGGAAGTACAGTGGTACCTCGCAAGACGAATGCCTCGCAAGACAAAAAACGCGCAAGACGAAAGAGTTTTCCGTTTTTTGAGTCGTTCCGCAAGACGAATTTCCCTATGGGCTTGCTTCGCAAGACGAAACGTCTTGCGAGTTCTTGCGAGTTTGTTTCCTTTTTCTTAAAGCCGCTAAGCCGTTAATAGCCGCTAATCCGCTAAGCCGCTAATAGGGTTGCTTCGCAAGACGAAAAAACCGCAAGACAAAGAGACTCGCAGAACGGATTAATTTCGTCTTGCGAGGCACCACTGTAAAGAAGCATATAGAGTTGGAACACAGCTGTAGCATGTTCACTGAAGTTCCACACACCATACTTACCCAGATAATACCAAGGTGCAGGGATTTGTTTATAAAGCCCTATAAGCTTAGAACCAGAAAGACTCTCACCCTTTACAGACCCAGCCAATCCCTGTGCTCTGCAGGAGAGGACTTCCTGCAGGTACCATCTTATAAGGAGGTCAATTCCAGGTGATATTGGAATTAGACCTTTAGTGTGGCCAGCACCTGCTCTTATACTACATAATAGGTGTTATCTCTGTTATCTTTTTAGCATCTGTTGGAAAAAACTTTCCTCTTCCAACCAGCCTAATGAGCAGAGTTCTTTTATCCCCATCTGGTTCTGGCTCTGGAACTAGTTTTTTTTTTAATGTGGAACTGTTTTAAATTGTTTTTACACTCTTCTTGTTTTGTGGCTGAACTATTTGATTTGAAGAAATTAGAATGTAGAACTCCTTCAAAGGCCTGCAGAATAGTTCTGAGCCTACGTGCTATTCGCCCAAAGAAGCTGCTTTAAAGTTGGAGCAGGCAGGTATCAGGCTTGTGGGGTCTACTTTGGGTTTTTTAACTGGAAACTAAAGATCCACCAAGTGAAGAAAGCTGCAAAAGGCAGACTTAGAACTAAATCCTTTTGAAGCCAGGACTTTGTTTTTGAATTGAGGCGGCATTTCTTCCCCCACACAAATCCACTCCTGGTTATCCCCCACTCTTCACTTCAGTAATATAATGTGGGGTCAGTGTCATTTAGTTTATTCATTTTATTTAAAAGCATTTCTAAAACATTTAGTGTTTTCCAAAAACAACCAGTATCTAAACAGGTGTGCAGTGCAAGCAATGTAAAAGCAACAACCATTAAAACAAAAATGCAACCTAAAACCAATGCAACAGTATGAAGATATAAAAGCAAATGAAACAGAGTTCAGGGGATTCATACACACAAACTGGGTCCTGTTTTAAGAGCCAGGGAAAGCCTGGGCAAACAGGCAAGATCTTTGCAAGACATCTGAAGCAACTGGTGGTCACTGCTTCACGTGTGACAGAGAGAAGGACATTCCACAGTACAGGGACAAATGTGGACTGTATCCTTTTGGGAGTCAACAACCTATTACAGTGGTACCTCGGGTTAAGTACTTAATTCGTTCCAGAGGTCCGTTCTTAACCTGAAACTGTTCTTAACCTGAGGCACCACTTTAGCTAATGGGGCCTACTGGCTGTCGCCGCACCGCCGGAGCCCGATTTCTGTTCTTATCCTGAAGCACAAGTTCTTAACCTGAAGCACTATTTCTGGGTTAGCGGAGTGTGTAACCTTAAGAGTAAGTAACCTGAAGCGTCTGTAACCCGAGGTACCACTGTATATTCTGCAGGGTGAGGTTGCACAAGTAGAATACCTCCAGATCATTTTGTTATTGCCTTCACTGTATCAGGATTCTGGCATCTTTGCCAATCTACTTCAAATCACCAGAGATCTATCAGTATGCCAAGAACCAATACTCTACCAAGGATGGCCAACATGCTTCTGTTTTTGCTTCTGATGACTGTCACCAAATAGCACCAATAAGGTCACTCTTATGACCTTGGGTGGGGCTTATTGCAGCCTTAAGCTATGTATGAAACACAGAGGTGACTCATACTTTTGGTCAAATTGAGCATTACATAACCTTATTGCAAAGTGCCCATAGAATCAAGCTACTCAAAGGAACCCCAACACTCTTATCAGCAAAAAGCCTTTAAAAAGTTGCATGCATTTAGTTTGTGGTGGACACAAACTAAAATATGGTATACACTTGTGCAGCCTTGCAGAGAGGGCTTCGTGAAACAGGTTGACTAAGGTTGCAAAAATGCAACCACTGTCAAAGGAAAGTAGTGTGAGATTTTCTCAACTTGAGATAAAAATAAGGAAGCCTCAACTTGAGTGCAAAAAGCTGACAACTTTACTAGCTCACATAATTACAGTGGGAAAAGATTCTGACATCCCCTTGGACGTTGGTAAAAAACCAAGGAGGAGAAAAAATTACAGGTCAATAAACCTTGTGCTCAACCTTTTTTTCTATTTTTATCCCTTTGAAAGGCTGATTTAACAGGAAAAACTAAAAGGAGGCAAGGTTTTGATACTTTTCGTCAACGCTCAAGAAAACAAGGAACTGTGAAGTTCATCAAATCATGGAAGTTATCTAATTATACCCATCCCATTCCAAACTAGTTTGCATTCTATATTTGGTAATGTGAAACTGATCACAAAGTGTGTGTTATTGAAACTATTCTTTATGAAGTACCATGCACAGATGGTGCTACAGAAATAATAAATAACAACACAAATCTTATTCATGTGCAGAATTCGCATGCACTAATCTGTAAAGAAAAAGAGCTTTGGCTAAATCCCCCAAAGCATAGTGATTCAACCCATCTAGGAGTCTGCACTTACCGTATTTTTCGCTCTATAAGACGCACTTTTCCCCTCCTAAAAAGTAAGGGGGAAAGTATGTCTTATGGAGCGAATGCAGGCAGGAGGATCTGCTCAGCGCTCCCTATAAAGAGCCGTGGAGTGTGTGTGCGGCTCTTAGGCAGTCCTTCTCCTTCCTCGGGGAAAAGCCCCCAACACACTGCACGCTCTTTAAAGGGAGCGCAGCTCTTGGGGGAGCCTTAGCCGCGCACAGCCTCTCCTGGGCAGGGGATGAAGGCTCCCCTTGCCCGGGAGAGGCTGCGTGGCTAAGCTGCACTGCGATCCCGCTGGCTGTCTTGGCTTATGGCTTAGCTGCGCGCAGCCTCCACAGGGCACAGGGAGCCTTCCTCACGCTGCCCTGCGGAAGCTTCGTGCGGCTGTCCCTGGCTTTTGCGGGTGGCTTTTGCACCTCCCAGAAAAGCCCCCAACAGCCAGGGGAAAGCCTGCACGCCCCGCACACACGCTCCATGCGGCTCGTGAAAGGGAGCACTGAGCAGAGCCTGGGGTGCAGACAGGCTCTGCTCAGCGCTCCCTTTAAAGAATACTTTTTTTCTTGCATTCCCCCTCTAAAAACTAGGTGCGTCCTATCGTCCGGTGCATCTAAAAAAATACAGTACATTTGTAGCCTATTAATGCCGTTTCCTTTCTACTGCTCTGACAAAAATGCAGGAAAGAGTCAGTCTCCCGATGAGGACTACAAACAAATAAAAACCAAAAACGAACAAAAACAATAGTCTTCCTCCTCCAGATTTAAAGGCCATAGAATGCTTAATCAGCCAAAGGTCTAGTTCAGTGTTTCCCAACCTTGGGCCTCCAGCTGTTTTTGGACTACAACTCCCATCATCCCTAGCTAGCAAGACCAGTGGTCAGGGATGATGGGAATTGTAGTTCAAAAACAGCTGGAGGCCCAAGGTTGGGAAACACTGGTCTAGTTATAGAGGAACGTTTTTGCCTGGTGCCTAAAGATATGTAACAAAGGCACCAGGCAAGCCACCTTGGGGAGAGAATTCCACCACAGAAAAGGCTTGTTATCATTTTGCCACCTTCCAGACTTCTCATGGAAGGTACACACGAAGAAGGGCCTCAGACGGTGATCACAGGATCCGGGTTAGTTCCTATGGGGAGAAGCAGTCCTTGATGTATTGTGGTCCTGGGCCATTTAAGGCTTTATAACACTTTGAACTGGGACCAGACACTAACTGGCAGCCAGTGCAGTTGGGCTGAGATCAGTGTAATATGCTCAAACTGGTGAGCAACCTAGCCAATGAATTCTGCACCAGCTGATGTTTCCAAACTGTATTCAAAGACAGACCCATGTATAATGCATTGTAGAGATTACCAAAGAACAGACAACAGTAGTTAAGACTATCCCTTGTCTAGATAGGGACGCAGCTGCGTCACCAGCCAAACATGATGGAAAGCACTCTGCGCCACTGAAGCCACCTGAGTCTCAAGTGGCATCAAAGGATCCAGGAGTACCCCTCAACTATTCACCTGCTCCTTCAGAGGGAGTGTAATCACATCAAGATGAGGCAATCTGACCTAGGGAACCACTCACGAATAGTGCCTCAGACTTATCTGGATTGAGCTTCAGTTTGTTGGCTCTCTTCCAGATCATCACCAAGGCAAGACAACAGTCCAGCACATCCAGTGCTGCTCTGCTCTGGTACTCCAAATCATTCGGAAAAGATGAACGCAAACCCGTTGTCCAACTACTGTAAAAATCATTGTGCCACAAACTCTCCACAAATCCAGATCTCCTACTGCTGTGTATCGCAATGGCAGTTATTAATGGAAACACCAGAGCACCTCTTGAGAGAGATAAAAGCAGGCTGACACTGTGCTAATTAGCAGAGAAGAAGCTCAAAAGATGGACTTCCAGGTCACAAGCAGCTTTCAGTTCAGTCCATTTTCAATTGTAGAATTGAGGAAAATTTACTTGAGGGCTAGTCAATCTACCTTACAGGGTTGTGGGGAGGATAAAGTAGGGAGGATGAGAACTACATATAACACCTTGAATTCCTTGGAGTCAAGATGGATGTCAATGCAATAAGCAAACAAGAACCTCCATGGCCATCTTCCTTTATGTGCATTGCTAGAGATCCTGAATACCAACACAACATTCAGCATTATTGCAAAAATGTCTCCTCTCCTCTCTTTGTACATGTTCAAATTCCCCTTATTCCTTCAAATACCAAATCAACACCATCTCTACTTTGATTTTCACTAAGCATCCTGAGCCTTGTGACTTACTAGAATTCCATATTCCCTGAAGTCTGTTGCATTTTGCTGCTTTTATCTCCTTTTCATTTTCCCTATTAGTTTGCTCTCTGAAATAAGTGTTGTAAGTAGCTCAGTGGTATAGCATCTGTTCTGCATGCAAATAGTCCTATGTCTGTATTGTAACCTTTAGTTTTGCCCCTTGAAGACTCTTCCGCCTCATTCTGCTGTATGTGGCTATAATTTCAAAGTTCAGAGTATGATGAAGGATAATAGTTCAATGGCCAAGGATGATGGGAGTTCAGCAACAAATGGAGGGCCAAAGGGGTTGTACTATTATTATAAGTTCAAGGTGCTGGTTTGGGTGGTTTAGTTTGGGTATATAAGGTCCCAGAGAGCATGGGACCAGGATTCATGAAAGATAGGTTTACCCTTTGTAGCGGGCCTTTAGTGTTATCGCACCACCCTTTGGAATTCCCTCCCAATAAATATTAAGACAGGTGCCATCTCAGTTGCCCTTTCAGCACCTACTGAAGACCTTTATCTTCTATCAAGCCTTTTAAGAATAAATATTTCCCGGTCTATATTGAAATTGTTTTTAGATCTTTTAAATGTGTATCATTTATGTATTTACTAGCCTAGGCTCCTTTGAGAGAATGGAATCAATCAATAATTTTTGCATTAATGTGCTATTCAGTGCTGTATGGGCTTTTGTGCCAAAAATCGGCATAGAATTGTTGTTGTTGTTGTTGTGATCGTTAAGGTTCTCAGTTCTGACCATGGTCCTCTCCACATGTCAGGTCCTATCACAATAGTCAAGACCACTTTTGTGGCTAACAAGTTATCAAATGAGAGGTTTTCATATATGTTTGTTTTTAATGATGATGGTATTATGTCTATACGCTTTCAATCAAGATTATGGATTTCAGCTGCGGTTTATCTCCAATCTTATTTACACACTGTTTAGGGAGGTTTTTTGATCAAGAGGTTTATAGGTCTTCTGAATAAGAGAATAAATATCTGACAGCATTGTACTCCAGTGCGTATGCACTACGAGGAAGAGGGTTTTGTGTTATTTTGCAGAAGACTGGTGCTTGCATAAGCTGAAGGGAGTTGTAGGCTGAAACATCAGGAGGGCACTGGGTTTGCAAAGCCTGTTCTACACTATTCCAAACCCAAACCCAGAGAAGGAATGAATTTATAAACACAATAGTTTTCTGTTATATAAGGCAGGCAGTATTTTTTTGTATGTACAGCAGTATATACTGAATTCATTTATACTCTGTTCATTTTGTCTCTTCTTCCCCACTCCCCCCGGGCTCCTCTAATTCATGCATGTATACCTGTTATAAGCTACAGGGTGAAGAATGCAACACAGCTGGCGAAGAGGTGAATAATTTTGTCTAGGAAGTTAAAACAGAGCAAGCTCCAGCACTCAGGCTGTTTTTCCAAGATGGATGCCAGAGGCTGAGGCCTGTTTCAACAAGGAACAAAATGAAAGCGCAGTTACTTCTATTTCACCTTATTGTAACCGCAGTATGTTATCCAAAGGTGTTTGACCTGATAATGGTGGCAGGCACCTGGGAGACTCATGAAAGTAAAACAAAAGGCTGAAACCAAAGACTTCAAAGGCTGGATTTGTGAATGGACAGCCAGTCACAAGTGCCTGGCCAGTGCTAGTGAATTTCCCTCCTTATTTTGTGCTTTTCCAGTAGTGTTGCACAGAAACCCTGCAGAAAACCATCACCCCAGATGATCCAGAGGAGCACGTGGGTTTTTAAAAGTGTTAGTTTCACCTGGGCCTGCCAGCCTAAAATAGCATCAATTTTAAGTGTGACTGAAATACAATCAACTGTGAACGCTATAAAAGGCACAGATGACTTGGTGGCAACATTGCTCAGCTCTAAACTAGGTCCTCTTTGACTTCAAAGCCAGGTACATTTAGAATTGTTTTCTAAACATAACAGATTCTAACTTCAAGTGTACCACACTTCTATCAATACAATCAGGAAATCAAATCCAAGACAGGCCCATTAAAAGTCATTGTACACACAATTTACCTTTTATTTACCTTTATGCGAGGAAAACTATTTACCATACAAAAGAAAGTAGCCTTGCAAACCTCATCCAGGATAATAAACCAACTTCAAATAAAAATGTTTGGCACCTTAAGAGGTTGCTGCTCCATCTCCAATACTGGGCATACAGTATTTGGAATTATTGTTTGAGTAAAACAGAAGACCATTTATACTTTTAAAATTAATACACAGAAGCCATTTTGAAGGGATAAGGTCCAGTTAAAGCAATTACTTCAAAATCCTGCATTAAAAAGCAACATGCCTAACAAAGTAGCCACAAAATCCGCTAGAGCCCTAGTTTGTTTGTCTGGCTGGTTGGTTTTAGTTACCTTGTGCTATTTACTCTTTGGAGCTCTCAAAATACATTCTTGCTGCCCCTTACACAAAAGGTTGAGAACAATGTAATTTGCAATGGGCAAGGAAAAGGTTATAGCAAAGAATGAGAAAAAATGGGCAGAAAGAACAGCAATAGCAGCAGCAGCAGCAACCAACTTGCTGCTTTGAGGCATGACTCCATAAACGTTTGCAAGAGCAGCTTGCCTTCAAGTAAAACAGAAGCATGCCTCATAATTCAGAGCCAGCTCTGCCATTCAGTGCAAATGGAAAAGGTTCCAGGCTACAAGGACCCCCTTCCAGCAGAGTAGATAAAAGGATCTGATAACAGAAAGCCACTGCTTTGCTGCTAGAGTTATTTCAGTACAGAGGCATTTCCTTCCGAAATACCCTCCCAAGGACAAGGGTGGGGGAGAGAGAGAGAGAGAAACCAGCCCTTTAAAATATAACTTGGAAGTGCTCATACCTCAAGTCTGTCTGTGCAGGCCTTTTGGGATTCTTGTCAAGGCGTTTCAGAGGCCTAATCTACTCCCTCCACGCGTTCCAACCAAAGCCACAGTAGGTGCTCAGGAGCATGCTCTGTAGTGCAATCTCACAATGCCCCCAGAGGCCCAATGATTGCATTACCAGTCAGAGAGGGGAAAAAGGAGGAAGGAAATTGAAGGAACAGGAGAGACAGTATTCCTTGCAAAGAGTTGGGAGGGGTAGTTTTATACACATTATAGAATATTTGGTTCTCATACCCCCCACAGACCCTAAAATGCATCTTAAAAAAAAAGTAGACGACCAAATTGTGATGCACACTTATAATTACACACAAAGACAAAGCTTGTCAAGAAACAAAACCCTTTCAAGTTAATTATACAATATGCATTCCTCCCTGAGTGAGGAAGGCTAAAACAAATGAATTCCACCATGCTCTTTATCCCTGAACCAAATCAAGGTTATTTCTGGAGCCTCAAATGAAAACGGAAAAGCTCAGACATTTGAGGACAAGTTCAACTCCCCAACAATATGTGAATAAATATTCTTCCTGTGTAAAAATAAGAGCATCAGTCATACAAATCAAGCCAGCTTTCTCTGTGACATAAGACTGTGGGTCTTTCTTTATGGCCCCACCCACCCACCCTAAAAAAAGCTTCTAAGTTCAGGTGTTTCAATCAACCTCTGTAGTTTCTATGACAACATGGATTTGTAATTCTTTAAGAGGGAGGGAGAGGGAAACAGTATTAAAAACAAAACAAAACCCAAAAGCATGCAATTCAGGTTGCTTAAAGTTTTGAGGTCACTTTCAGATGTCTGCCACTTTTCAACAGCATATCTCTGAACAAAGCTATGATCTTATGTCACTTTACAGATAGCACCTGGTGCAAAGTAGACTAGAAAAATATTGTCTGGGGAAGGTATTTCCAACATCCAGCATGGATTTATTTTGCAAAATGCTGTTCCCTTGGACTTACACTTTTTGCAAAAGTAAACAAACAAGTTTAGGAATCAATCCCTCTTCCTAGGGAACTATAGCTCCATAAGGGGAATAGGAGTCTCCTAACAACTCACACCAGGGACACGGGTGGCGCTGTGGTCTAAACCACTGAGCCTCTTGGGCTTGCCAATCAGAAGGTCAATCCCTGCAACAGGGTGAGCTCCCATTGCTCGGCCCCAGCTTCTGCCAACCTAGCAGTTTAAAAGTATGTCAAAGTGCAGGTAGATAAATAGGTACCGCTCCGGCAGGAAGGTAAATGGCGTTTCCATGCGCTGCTCTGGTTTCGGTGTTCCGTTATGCCAGAAGCAGCTTAGTCATGCTGGCCACATGACCCGGAAAAACTGTCTGCGGACAAACACCGGCTCCCTCGGCTAGTAAAGCGAGATGAGCACCACAACCCCAGAGTTGTCTGCAACTGGACTCAATTGTCAGGGGTCCCTTTACCTTTACCTTTTTCAACAACTCACATCGCTATCAACAAGCTACAGTACGCATGATATTTTGGCAAAAGTCATGACTGTTTACAATGGCAGGCTTTAAAAATATGGCGCAGATGGGACCTAGGCTAGCTGGCTTCTGTACATGGAACTGGGGACACCATCTTGTCCTTCACCTCAAGCAGCTGGGCTGGTCCCAAGAACATTATCTCTTTTATTTCTAGATTTGTCACTGTGTAGTTTTAAGGATTCCTATTTAGTCTGTCACTGCTTTGCGCAAATTCCAACATGAGAAGGCACATCACTTTCACAACAGGCTCAACCCCTTCCACCCATCCTTTCTTCATCTGTAGATGGATTATAAAGGAAAGATAAGTGGGTCCTCTTTGACCCTACTGAGGCTTAATTCTGTTGAAATATAAATCATCGCTTACAGCAAGAGCGCGTTTTCAATGTGCAGCTTCTATCTTTTCAACCAAGGGCAGCCTTTTGCAAGCATGAACATCCGAAGGGCAAATGGGTTTCAGAAAAAAAGGCATGTGCAGGAGAGGATCATAGGAGTAAACAAATTAATCAGCTTAGATGAGTTTTCAATATGCAGAACATTTTTGTTTTCATGGAGGGGATTTTAGGACACAGTAGTCATGGGGTAGAACTCACCACCACCACCACAACGCATTCACCAGTGAGTCCTTTTTGCAACTCACTGCCAAGCCCCGGGTCCCAGGAGCCACATGGCACCTAGTTTCATATCCCAGTTCCTAACACTGCTTCCAATGAAGGTAGCCAGAGTAACGTCCAATGAGAAGATTTCCTCACTCCACTGTCAGAGGATATAATGAATGACAGTTGCTGAGAACTGTAAGTGGGGAGAGTGATATTGCACTTGAGTACTGCTTTCAGGCTTCCCACAAGTACCTGACTGTCCACTGCGAGAACAGGATGCTGGACTTCATAGGTCTTCATCTTGATCCAACAGACTCTTCTTATGTGCTTAAAGCACACATGCATTAGGCTAGCAGCTACATAAAAATGGGCAGTATTTGATAGTAATAACACACTATGGGGCTACCGAGGAGTTTCCTTGTGTACTGTAACAGACAGCTTTTCCATTTTGGAAGCTACCATATAGTCAGACCACTGGCTTATCTACTTGTGTATTGTTCAGTCCAGAGGTTCCCAAACCATGGTCTGTAGACCACCTGGGATCCACTGTATGTTTGCATTAAAATATTAATATCTGTTTTAATTATATTTCTTGCATTTCTTGTATTGTACAGTGGTACCTCAGGTTAAGAACTTAATTTGTTCTGGAGTGTATTACAATTTGAATTCTATGGAAGGCAAATTGTAATGAAATAAAGCAATACAAATTAAAATTCATACAGCATCTAGCACAGTGTATTACAATTGCTCCAACAGGCAGAAAAATCACTACATGGTCCAGCAATACCATAAGCAATTTTCAAGCGGACCATGGTTGGTGGATCTTGAGAAGCACAAGTCTACAGTGATCAGGAGTGCTTCTCTGGGGTTCCAGACAGGAGTCTTTCCCAGCCCTACCTAGGAGATGCCAAGGAGTGACCCTAGGTCAGTGTTTCTCAAACCTGTTTTGGGACAATAACTCCCATCATCCCTAGCTAGCAGGATCAGTGGTCAGGGATGATGGGAGTTGTAGTCCAACAGCTGGGGACCCACGTTTGAGGAACACTGCCTAGGTCCTCCTGCATGCCAACAGACATGTTCTACCACAGAACTGTTGTCCTTGGCCTAAAAATTGAAGTTCAGTCGTCTTGGTGGCGAATAAAGGACTGTATCTAAATGGAAACAGAGGAGGTTGCCTTAGACTGAGTCAGGCCATGAGGTCCCTCATGCTCAGGACTTCCCATGCTGCCTTGCAGTGGTGCTCCAGGGCTGCAGACAGAAGTTTTTCCCAGTCGTATCCAAAGGTGGTAGGCTCTGAGCCCGAGGCCTTTAGCATGAGCTCCAGCAGTGAACTAAGCCCACTCTCCATGACGTAGGAATCACGGCAGGAATCATAATCCCTTAATAAAGTTGTTAAAGTGTGAATTTGGGGTCACTTTCCTGCAGGCTGCTAGCCAAAGACTGGATTTATTCAGAATAATTATGTGTTGCATGTGCATTTATTAGCATCCTTGTTTAGCTCCCTTCAGCAGGCAAACAAAAAGCAAGCCTCCCTCACATAAATGTCTTTCTGTTGCAGACATCTCCCTGTTTTTACATATTTCTGATGAAAATTATTATTATTATTATTAACATTTTGTAGCACCCTTCATCTATAGATTTCAGGGCAGTTTTCAACGTAAAATCATCAAGGAACATGTAAAAATCATCAAGGAGCATACAGATAATGTGTCCCTGGAACAAAAGAGAAGCAAAGCTTTCAAAATTTCCAGCTCTTTCCCTTGCAACATTTTCCCCCTAAATATACATCAATGGCACTGAACAAGGTTAGTACCAGAGGTACTGTAAGAAGAAGATTCTGTGTTGGAACACTCTGAGCTAGGGAATGCTAGCAAGTTAGACTGACCTTTTCTCCTGGAACATAAAGCAAAAGGGTGGGGCGTGTAAGAGGGAGAAAAAATTGCCAGGGAGATGACTACAGCTCCTGTTTTTGAGACATTTTTTTTTAAAGCCCTCTTGGCATAAAGAGGACTCATCACCACTCATAATTACAGTCCTCAGAGCTATAACGTAAGAATTTAAGATTGTCATCAACTGGATAATGAGCAGCTAAAGGAGTTAAGGGACTGCAGAAAAGGCCACAAGCCTCCAATGGTCCTTATTAGACAAGTAATGACTGAAGACAAGGCATCGCCTAGCCTATTTGCCACATTCCCTTTCTCCTTAGGTGTTTTAAGCACTCTGTTATCCTGTCTTGTTCAGGGTGATAATCTTGGCAAGACTGGCTATTCAGGAGATTCACCTTGAGTGAATCAGGGAACATCACCATTTTTCACATGTGCCTTACTCAGCGCAATCTAACAGAAATTGATGGACACAATCATCATCTTGTTACATTATATTATTATTATTATTAACCCACCCTTCACTTTAATGTCCTAGTCATTGTCCTCATCAAACCTTTACTGGCATGACTTGCAAACATTCAGAATAAATAAGCCGGTGTGAATGTCCTAGTGTGGGTTACAAGACTAAAACCAGTTTAAAACAACTTACCATCACAAAGATAAGGTGGGTCCTAAAAACATAGGTAAAAGTAAAGGGACCCCTGACCATTAGGTCCAGTCGTGACTGACTCTGGGGTTGCGGTGCTCATCTCGCTTTATTGGCCGAGGGAGCCCACGTACAGCTTCTAGGTCGTGTGGCCAGCATGACAAAGCCGCTTCTGGCAAACCAGAGCAGCACACGGAAACGCCGTTTACCCTCCCGCTGGAGCAGTACCTATTTATCTACTTGCACTTTGACGTGCTTTCGAACTGCTAGGTTGGCAGGAGAAGGGACCGAGCAACAGGAGCTCACCCCGTCATGGGGATTCGAACTGCCGACCTTCTGATTGGCAAGTCCTAGGCTCTGTGGTTTAACCCACAGCACCACCCGCATCCCTATAAACATACTCAAGTGCAAAAAACCAATGTTAAGGGGGTGCCCAATCAGAATTCACCGGAAGCTGTATAATGAAGGTGCCAGGTGAACCTGTGTGGGGAGCTCCACAATTTAGGGGCTACCACAGAGAAGGCCCTATCCTGGGGAACACACACCCCGCCGCCATCTCTGAGGGTGGTGGAACTACCAAGAGGGCCCCCTCTGCCAATCTTAGTACTATAGTGTAGGAGATGGTCTTTCAGATATTTGGGGCCTAAATTGTTTAAGGCTTTAAACATTAACATGAGCACCTTGAATCCAGTCCATAAACAAACTCCAAGTGACTTAGGAAAACAATTAAAAACAAGAGTATGAATATTTGCACACTACCTGCATTTCATTTTCATCTCATGTTCTGAAGTCTGCCCAGTTAGCTTTTAGACCTTGCTTCAACCAGTTGTTACCATAGGGTAATTTCACCATAGGGTGAAATTATCATACCTAAGTAAGCCATGCCCAGTAATTTAAGTGGGTTTAACCTGCAGGTGGCTAACTGTGGGTTGCAGCCAATGCTAGTCTTACTCAGAGTAGACCCACTGAAAATAATGCACATGACTGACTTAGATCCATTAATTTCTGAACTTTTTAAATTTAATCATTTGACAATGATTAACCACCACCACAAAACTCGACCCAGATAAAATTACTTCAGATCATAATATTCTGCAAAAAAGATGGCTTAACATAAAATTTCAAAATTCAAAACAAACAGAACCCTACTTGAATTTGCTTTTGCAGGAAGTAATTGTTCTCTTGACAATATTGTATATGGAGCAACCAGTTTCCCCAGAATTAATTTCTATAGTCAGCTGCAATTCTCAGCTATTTTTGCCATTATGACCAAGTCTCAAACTTTATTAAGCCATTATTTCCAATAAGAGTAATGTAACTTTCCAGTTCTGAGCCACTGACATTACAGTTTTGAGCCACTGACAAGGATATATATTCCTTGTATTCTTCTTTTAAGATAAGTGACATATAGTTCAGCAATATGGGTGGTACAGGTGCTATGGACTGGAATTCCAAGACTTGGTAAATTGACCTTCCGGTTCGCTGCGGAGGCACTGGTGGCGCACTCCGTGTCATCTGTCTAAACATGGTTCAGGCTGATAGAGCCTTGGGGGTGCACGCCAGGGCTAGGTGCCCCCCCAAAAAATTCCCCACAAAAGAGTGGGGACTCTAGGGGTCCAGCAGAGTGTACAAACCCGCTGGCCCTGATCCCCCGGCTGCCGTTTTTGCGCAGGGGAAAGGAAGAGGCTTGAGTCCACTCACGGCCCCAGCAAACTCTACAGCCGGAGCCACACACCGCCACCATAAGAAGTGGATCTCCCAATTAAGAGGTAAAAACCAAATAAGAATAAGAGAAGAAACCAGGTTTAAATTGATTGATTTGGTGAAACGGAAGCCAAAAAGGAAGTCAGCTTCCGATTTCTGAGGACAGGCTCTGCAAGGGGACTTTTTATGAATGGAAGCAGAACATAGTATTTGCAGCTTTGGAGACTTTGTAACAGTTTGACTTTGGACTTTTGAGAGACTCTCTTTCTCTTGGGTACATATTGGCTACAACTGTGTCAAGTTGTCCTTTGGATAAAGGTAGGATACACATTGCCAGCTGGACAGAATTTGACAGATTGATACTTTGGCAGAGTAGAAAGTAAAAACACTTATATACAGTGGTGCCCCGCAAGACGAATGCCTCGCAAGACGGAAAACCCGCTAGACGAAAGGGTTTTCCGGTTTTGAGCTGCTTCACAAGACGATTTTCCCTATGAGTTTGCTTTGCAAGACGAAAACGTCTTGCAAGTGTTTCGATTTTTTTCCACTCCCCCCCCTTTTTCTAAGCCGCTAAGCCGCTAATAGCCTTTTAGCCGCTAATCCACTAAGCCTTTAATAGCCGCTAAGCCTTTAATAGCTGCTAAACAGCTAATAGCGCTAATCCGCTAAGCCGCTAATAGGGTTGCTTCGCAAGACGAAAAAACCGCTAGACGAAGAGACTCGCGGAACGGATTAATTTCGTCTTGCGAGGCACCACAAGACATACACTTCAGGTTACATATGCTTCAGGTTACAGACTCTGCTAACCCAGAAATAGTACCTCGGGTTAAGAACTTTGCTTCAGGATGAGAACAGAAATCGTGCTCCGGCGGCACGGCGGCAGCTGGAGGCCCCATTAGCTAAAGTGGTGTCTCAGGTTAAGAACAGTTTCAGGTTAAAAACGGACCTCCAGAACGAATTAAGTACTTAACCCGAGGAACCACTGTACAACAAAATTCATTCAAAAGGAAATTGGAAAAAAAAGAGAGAGAGAGATCTTAGGTGAAATTATGGAAAAGGAGAAACAATTGTCAAAAAAAGCTAATAAAAGAGTCAGTCAAGCAGGCAATTAGAATATTACAAACCCAATACTCTATGATAGTTAATGAAGAAATTAGCTGGAAGATAAAAAGAATGAAACAGAAATCTTTTGAAAATGCCAATAAATCAGGAAAACTGCTAGCGTGGCAGCTGAAAAAAGTGAACAAAAAACTCCATAAATAAAATTAATATAAATGGAAAGATTCAGATAAGATGAAGGAAATAAGAGCAGCATTTGTAAAGTATTTCTCAGAATTGTATAAGAAAGGAAAGAAAAAGAATTGTAAAATGGAGGAATATATAAAAAATAGTAATCTGCCAAAAATAAAAGAGGAAAAAATTGTTATTTTAAATACTCAAATAAGAGCTCAAGAAGTACTAGAGGCAATTAATTGGACAAAAAGTGGCAAGTCTCCAGGACTAGATGGACTAACGGCAAAATATTATAAAAAATTAAGTGAACAATTGGTAAACCCATTGAAAGATGTGATGAATGAGATTTTAAAAACAGGTGAAATCCCAGAAACATGGAAAGAAGCTTATATTACAGTAATCCCCAAAACAAGATTCAGATATGTTGCAAATAAAAAAATTATAGGCCTATTTCTCTATTAAATAATGATTATAAATTATATGCAAACATTTTAGCTACCAGAATGGGGGGGAAAATTAATTGAGTATATACATCAAGATCAGGCAGGATTCCTTCCAGGTAGACAAATGAAAGAATATTCTGAATGTAATAGAATACCTGGAGGTAAAAAATGGGGGGGGGGCAGCAATGATGTTTATAGATGCTGAAAAAGCCTTCGACAATGTTTCTTGGGATTTTATGAAAAAATTGCTTGAAGAAATTAATTGTGGATTTAAATTTTTTAAAGGAATACAGGCAATATATTCAGAACAAAGTGCTAAGCTAATTCTAAATCAGGTGATAACAAATGAATGTAAGATACAAAAAGGAACTAGACAAGGATGTCAGTTATCACCGCTGTTGTTTATTCTAGTCCTAGAAGTACTTGCAACAGAAATACTTGCAAGAAATATAAGAGCAGATACAGTGGTACCTCACTAGACAAATGCCTCGCAAGACAAAAAACTCGCTAGACGAAAGGGTTTTTTGTTTTTTGAGCTGCTTCGCAAGACGATTTTCCCTATGGCTTGCTTCGCAAGACGGAAACGTCTTGCAAGTTTGTTTCCTTTTTCTTAACACCGCTAATACAGTTGCGACTTGACTTCGAGGAGCAACTCATAGAACGCGGTGTGGTAGCGTTTTTGAGGTTTTTAAAGACTTTGGTGATTTTTGAAGCTTTTCCAAAACTTTCCCGACACCGTGCTTCGCAAGACGAACAAAATCGCAAGACAAAACTCGCGGAACAAATTAATTTCGTCTTGTGAGGCACCACTGTAATGAGATCACAGGGATAAAAACTGGAAAAAATGAATTTAAACTGAAAGCTTATGCTGATGATTTAGTAATTATGGTGGAGAATCCAAAAAACTCTCTCCCTAGAGTTATAGAAAAGATTCAAGAATTTGGGGAAGTGGCAGGATTTAATTTAAACAAAACTAAGTTATTAGTTTAAAATTTGAAGGAAGAAGAGAGAAAAAGAGTTGGCGCAAAGTATTGAAATAGAATGTTATATTATTTATAAAGTCACAGAGCTGCGTCCTATATTTCTTCATTGACAATTGTGACAACTAATCTTTTTTTTTTTTTTTTTTAGAAACAAACCTGAATTTTTCTTTTGTTTCTTTTCTCAATACCTACCTGTCATTATTAAAACTCAAGGGGGAAAACTGAAAAATGCTATTACTATTACTTAAGTGTACTGGTCGCTTTCACTATCAAGGTTACTCAAAGTGACTTACGATATATATTAAACAAACATGTACATTAAAATCCTAGTTTTAGAGGTAAACTCTAAAACGCGGGTGGCGCTGTGGGTTAAACCACAGAGCCTAGGACTTGACGATCAGAAGGTCGGCGGTTCGAATCCCCATGACGGGGTGAGCTCCCGTTGTTCGGTCCCTGATCCTGCCAACCTAGCAGTTCGAAAGCATGTCAAAGTGCAAGTAGATAAATAGGTACCGCTCCGGCGGGAAGGTAAACGGCGTTTCCGTGCGCTGCTCTGGTTTGCCAGAAGTGGCTTAGTCATGCTGACCACATGACCCGGAAAAAACTGTCTGCGGACAAACACCAGCTCCCTCGGCCAGTAAAGCGAGATGAGCACCGCAACCCCAGAGTTGTCTGTGACTGGACTTTAATAGTCAGGGGTCCCTTTACCTTTACCTTTGATTTAGCTAGATGTTGAGGGAAAAAATGAGCTTTTGGGATGGGGGTAGATATAGGGAGAAAAGTATATGATTTAAAACAGTGAGGAAGAAAGGCTGATTTAAATTGAAACCATTTTCTATTGCTATTTCAAATATTTCCTAAACCGTGTTGGAAATCTGACCACTCAAGCCATGCTAATTTGCAATGAAATAGAGTATTATTTCATTCCCACGTTGTTTTTTGTCTGACTGAACACAGGTTGCATAATTTCTTTTTTAAAAAAAGCTATAGAGTGAATGTCTTAAAAATATTATCCTACAGATGTTTCTCATGACCAGCTATCAGATCATTTGTGAGGTTAAATATGGGAATACAGGACATGGATTGTTTTTTCTTCTCCTGTTCCTCCTCCTAGTTTTTCTCCTTTCTGTTTCACTTTGCCTTGGGCCCAGCCACGCCTCTCCAAAAACAAAGTAGTGAACAAAACTATAATGGCAATGAAATTAAATGCATGGGATGAGGGTGGACTTGGTTTGACAGTATTAGGGTTGTACAATGTGATGCAAAAAAGGCTAATGTAATTTTTAGCTGCATTAATAAGAACCATAGTTTCTTAGGTCACAACAAGTAATAGACTATTATTATTATTATTATTATTATTATTATTATTATTAGCATGGGGCTTCCACCCCCGTTGGATTTTTAAAATTGCAGTACATTTTTGATACTATAAGTCACCTCAAGACATCAGCAACTGAAATGAGTAATAGCAACGATGATGATGATGAAATTCTGAAAAATGATGATGAAATCCATAGCAATAACAGCTCCACTTTATCCTACAGTAGCTTAGCCTCACATTAAATACTGGGTCCAGTTCTGGGTGCTGCAGTTTGAGAAGGAAGTAGGCTGCTTGCACACCATACACAGTGGTACCTCGGGTTCCAGACGCTTCAGGTTCTGGACTCCACTGACCCAGAAATAGTACCTTGGGTTAAGATCTTTGCTTCAGGATGAGAACAGAAATCATGCAGTGGCAGCGGGAGGCCCCATTAGCTAAAGTGGTACCTTAGTTTCAGGTTAAGAATGGACCTCCAGAACGAATAAAGTTCTTAACCCGAGGTACCACTGTATTTAAAGCATGTGACTTCCCCCCAAAATTCCGGGGAACTGAGTTTCCCTCTCACAGAACTATGATTTCCAGCATGCTTAGCAAACTACATTTCTCATGATTCCTTGGGGGAAGTCACATGCTTTAAATGTTTGGTGGCCTTACAGAAATTGGAATGGGTTCAGAAGAGGGAAAACAAGGATGGTATGGAAAACAAGTCCTATTAGGAAAGGTTGAAATAATTGGATACACTCAGAAAGTGCGTCATTCCAGTTCTGTGACATTTCCTTACCTGGTAATTTTTGTGTATTTTATGTGATCTTACACATGACATAAAATCCACTTATGGAAAGCTAGCGGAATCTAGCTTCGCAATCATTTTCCTGTTAATTGATTCCAGGAAAAATCCATTTGTAACCCCATTAGCCTGGGAAATTGCAGGAGTTTTAGACTCCTGCAATTTCCCGCTGGTTTTCAAAGGTCTTGACATGACAAAATTTGGAGCGCTATTTGAACATTCAGTTCTTTCCTGCTCTTTTTCTGGGTGAATCATAGGGGTACAGAAGTGTACATGCGCACAGAGGGCGGTGACATGTCCAGCAATGCCTGCTTGTTGCGTCACATCGTGCCTTCTGGTGTGAACGAAACGTGAAAGGTGGTGGTGGTATGTTGATCAGAAAGCCATAACCCAAAAAGAAAGAAAGAGCCATAACCCAGCAGCTAATGTAGCATAAAATGGATATCTGAAACTGGGATATTGTAACCAGGAAAAATAATGCAATAATCCCCCCCATCTGCTTGCACCTTTATTCTCCAGAAAACAGAACTAGAGCTAATGTGTTAATGTTACAGGAGGGTAGAATTTGGGAGCAGAAGCTTGACTATGGAACCAGTTGTCTAGAGGGGTGAGCTCTGTGAGGTCGTCTCCAGGTTGACTGGAGAACTGGAAAATCAGTTGAGGATGCCTTTCCTCTGAGTTTCCTGCTTCAAGCAGAGAGATTTGGACTGTAAAATGACCTAAAGGGTGGCCTTTTATTGGTGGCTCCCTGCTTGTGGGTTACCTCTCCCTGTGATGTTTGACTGGTGCCATCATCCTTAAATAACTTTTGGTGCCAGGCAAAAACTTATTTTTCACCAGGCCTTTGATTCTTTACTGGCCGAGGGAGCTGGAGTTTGTCCGCAGACAGTTTTTTCCGGGTCATGTGACCAGCATGACTAAGCCGCTTCTGGCGAAACCAGAGCGGCGCATGGAAACGCTGTTTACCTTCCCGCCAGAGCGGTACCTATTTATCTACTTGCACTGTGTGTTTTCGAATTGCTAGGTTGGCAGGAGCTGGGACTGAGCAATGGGAGCTCACCCTGTTGCGGGGATTCGAACCGCCGACCTTCCGATTGGCAAGTCCAAGCGGCACAGTGGTTTAACCCACAGCACCACCCGTGTCCCTTGTCAACTAAACTAGCCAGACCAACATAAAGCAGCTTCCTACGCTCCTCTCTTTTTCTTTTTCTTTGCTTTGCAGCTTCTCCAGCAAATAACTACCTTGTGTTCTATTGTAAATTTGTGCATCAAACCAGTCTCATGATACAGCCCTAGAGGCAAATGCACTTACTCCCCCAAATTTGATAAAGTTCCCTTCCATAATCAAACTTCAAACCTTTTTTTTCCCCTTTCCTGTTTCTGATCTGACCTCATAGAAGGGAAAGACCCACCGCCACCATTTCAGTTGCTTGATTCCCCACCCCACCATCAGAGTTGCAGGATGGTCAAGTGTGTCACATGCCTAATGTGATCTCTGGCTCTGCCTACCCACTAGCTACATAACTGCCCTCTGCACCATGCTTAGCCCCGCAGGCCCCAGTGGGTACCAGATGCCACTAGTTTATGCTAAAACTATAACCCTCAATGCCCGTTCCCTACAAATCCCTCAGCATTTTCAGTTGACAATCAGCTCACTCCAATTTCATCATCTCCCAGAAGGATTCATTAGCAGTAGATTGCCTCATGGCTTTCTCTATCTATCCCTATCAAGAACAAGAATGAACCAAACTATGTATTTTATTTTTTAAAGTTCACCTTAAACTTGAAAGAAAATTTGCTTTTCTTAGAAGCAGGGGTGGGGGGCCTTTTTCAGCCGGAGGGCGGCTTTTCTTTCTAGGAAACCTTCCAAGGGCAAAATGCCAGTGGCAGTCAGTGCCAGAGGCTAAACTGGATGAAGCAAGAAAGATAAATGTTACATGTGTATGGTAGGCTAGTTTCTACCATACACTCTTGTCCTGGCAAGAAAGAGGCATTATCCATGTTTAAGGACACAATTCAACCAGGCCAGGAAAATAAACCTTGGCATGTGAAGTATGCACACAGGAGAACTGACATACTCCCATAGGCTGTTCCCAACTGAAGTAGTAAGTTTGAATTTATTTAAGCATAAGTAAAAACTGGATTCCTTTCCAAACAGCCATGTCTATCTCTTTACGTATTAGTCAGCAACGCCTGAAGGGAATATATTTATTTTTAAAAACACAAAATTGTAAGGAAGTAGTAACAAGTACTACGGAGGGACGTGGGTGGTGCTGTGGTCTAAACCACAGAGCCTAGGACTTGCCAATCAGAAGGTCAGTGGTTCGAATCCCTGTGACAGGGTGAGCTCCCATTGCTCGATCCCTGCTCCTGCCAACCTAGCAGTTCAAAAGCACATCAAAGTGCAAGTAGATAAATAGGTACCACTCCGGCGAGAAGATAAACACCATTTCCATGCGCTGCTTTGGTTCGCCAGAAGCGACTTAGTCATGCTGGCCACATGACCCGGAAGCTGCACGCCAGCTCCCTCGGCCAATAAAGTGAGATGAGTGCCACAACCCCAGAGCCAGTCACGACTGGACCTAATGGTCAGGGGTCCCTTTACCTTTACCTTTAACAAGTGCTACAGGTGCGCCCCCACCACTACAGAACATTGTCTGATAGGCATTACAGTGGTACCTCGGTTTTCAAATGTAATCCATTCCGGAAGACTGTTCAAGTTCTGAAAACTTCGAAAACTGATAACTCAATAGCCGACAGCTATTGCACTCAGGATCTTGTATTCAGCAGAAGCCACGTGGCATGTTTGAAAACTGAAGCATTTACTTCCGGGTTTACAGAGTTCAAAAATCGAGACGTTCGTCAATGGAGACATTTGAAAACCGCAGTACCACACTGTACCTAGAAATGCCCTGCACAGCACAATCTTATGCAAAAGTATTCAGATACAAGTCCCCATGCATTCTATGGGGCTTCCTTCCTACCATAGCCTGAAATCCTAAACCCACATAAATGGGTCCAAGCCCCATTTAAGTCAAAAGGACTTACTTCTAAGTAGACACGGTTAGGTTTGCACTGTTGAAACGATTAAGACTGCAGCTGTGGTCTGACACTGCATTGCCTGCTACTTCCAGAGTGTTAGCATGGCCGTCCTATAAAATAGGATTAGATTGGCCTAGAAACAGAGACAAATACATTGCGAAAGTCACCCAAGAGAATACTGCACTGATCTTTTAATGCAGGGGTCAGCAAACTTTTTCAGCAGGGCGGCCGGTCCACTGTCCCTCAGACCATGTGGTGGGCCAGACTATATTTTTTTGGGGGGGGGTGAACGAATTCCTATGCCCCACAAATAACCCAGAGATGCATTTTAAATAAAAGGACACATTATACTCATGTAAAAACATGCTGATTCCCGGACCGTCTGCAGGCCGGATTGAGAAGGCGATTGGGCCGGATCCGGCCCCCGGGCCTTAGTTTGCCTACCCATGTTTTAATGGCTTTCTGCTTTAAATAAAAAAGCATTTCTGAAGCTCTCCACATCAAAAGCAAACGCAGGGAGATATGCACAGTATATGTCAATCTGTCCCTCCATCCATTTCCACCCCCCATGTCTTTTGAACAGTTGTTTACTGCAGCCAACTGCAGAGAAACACAGTGGCTTAACTTGCCAACTCCCTCTGAAGGATTAGTCTTCCAGTGAGCATGCTCCCGCAAGATTTCTTTCTCTTTCTCTCTCCTTTCAGACATTGCACCCATTTCATGAAATGAGAACCGCAGCAGTGGACATTAAGAAATGCCATTTCAAGAATAGAGTTCACACAACACGTATCAGCCCATAAACAATTCCAAAGTTCACCTTGATGTTCCTTAGCACCATGTGCTATTTACTTCCCAAGGACTGAAAAAACAATCTTCAGTCTCAGATGTGCTTTCCATCTCATGAAAGCTATATGTCTTTCAATATAATTCTGTATTTTCTCTCTCTCTCTAGGAGACTGGTGATTATTTTGTCTGCCCTTGACTTTTTCACTAAACACAAAAAGGTGAGGTTTTTGTTGTTTTGGGGGATTTTTCAAAAACTGATGAACATAGGAAGCTATTTGAAACTGAAGTCACACCACTCAAGCTCTACAGGGTTTCAGGCAGGGAGACCTTCAAAGCCCTACCTGGAGGCACCGGGAACTGAACCTGGAACCTTCTGCATGCAAAGCAAATACTCTGCCACTGAGCTATAGGCCTTCTACAAATCTTTTGAGCACTTCATTTGGATATAATTTTATTGTATGATAGAAAAACTTAGACCCATTTCCTGGGTCATTCCAAAGGTTTCTCCCTGCCCTTGATGGGCTGATGATGATGATGAGTTTGGATTTGATATCCCGCTTTATTACTACCCTATGGAGTCTCAAAGCGGCTAACATTCTCCTTTCCCTTCCTCCCCCTCAACAAACACTCTGTGAGGTGAGTGGGGCTGAGAGACTTCAGAGAAGTGTGACTAGCCCAATGTCACCCAGCAGCTGCATGTAGAGGAGTGGGAAATCAAACCCGGTTCACTAGATTACGAGTCTACCGCTCTTAACCACTACACCACGCTGCTCCCTTTGATGCCTATTTCTGGACCTCGTTATGAGCCCAGTATGACACACTGCAAACTCTGGGAAAAGGAACTGGGGGATTTTCCCCTCCCAGTCCCTGGACCAATGGGATTTTTCCTTCTCTGTTCTTTTATTCTAATCTATATTGGTTTCTCTTTGCTCTTTAAAAGATAACTGCAGAACTGATGATATTTTAAAAAGATCCGTATATATTAAAGATCTCTAAAAACCTGGTTCATCAATGTTTTGGGAGTAAAGGTGATGAAGTCTGGAAGACATTTATATACTGGATTCAATAGCTTCCTTAATTTCAATGGGCCTTTACTGAGTAGCACTAACATTGCATATAACCCACAATATTTTACCTTATTCCAATTTGTGTGGATAGTAACATAATAGGCAGTGATACTTTTCCAGAAAATGAGGTACCAGAACTCACCATGAACACCTCCCTTGTTCTCTTATAATGGCAATAGTGCCCACGTGAGAGGTGCCGGAACTGAGTTAAGGTAAGTTACGCTGAAAAAACAGGGTTAATCACTATACAACACTAGACTTCATCAGATCTGGGTATAGTCAGTATTTGAATTTCCTGTCTTTGTTGAGAGACACAATAAAGTTCTGATTTGGTTTCCTGACAGGTGGGTCCTCCAAGCTTTCCATCACAATACTAAAAACTTCGCCTGCAGAAATCATATAAACTCTTGTGCTGCAGTCCAGCAGTGTCACTTTTGAACAAGAGCCAAGCTTAGTTTCCCTTTATAGTGTGCATTCACCATTTTACATTACCTCAAATGTAATGCCCTGGCCAATAGATCTATGAAATTTATTGATTTCACAGCTCTGTAGCAGAGCTTTCCAAACTTTTCATGCTGGTGACACACGTTTTAGACATGCACCACCTTGTGACACAGTAATTCAGCTTTACTAGCAAACTGGAGGTTAAACTAACCCCTTTTAAAGGTAAAGGTAAAGGTACCCCTGCCTGTACGGGCCAGTCGTGACCAACTCTGGGGTTGCGCGCTCATCTCGCTCAAGAGGCCGGGAGCCGGCACCGTCCAAAGACACTTCCGGGTCACGTGGCCAGCGTGACCAAGCTGCATCTGGTGAGCCAGCGCCAGTGCCGCACACGGAAACGCCGTTTACCTTCCCGCTATAATGCGGTACCTATTTATCTACTTGCACTTAGGGGTGCTTTCGAACTGCTACGTGGGCAGGGACTGGGACCGAATGACGGGAGCTCACCCCGCCGCGGGGATTCGAACTGCCGACCTTACGATCAGCAAGTCCTAGGCACTGAGGTTTTACCCACAGCGCCACCCGCGTCCCTAACCCCTTTTAAGCCCCAGGAAAAACACAGGAAGCGCTTGCATGACACACGTACACACTGCAGCTGACACACTAAACGTGTCGTGACACAGAATTTGGAAATTTCTGCTCTATAGCCTAGATAGATGGGAAACGGGGGGAGGTTGCAGCACTCATCAGAAATGTCATGCCAAGGTCCCCAAGAGATCCGACTCCACCCCTGATTGTAACCTGTCAGAAGTCAGGACATCAATAAGAAGATGAGCTGGCCCATTAATCCCCATCTAGGAACAAGCTTCCCTCCTTGAAAGTTGGAAATTGGTTCCTATGGATTTCCTTTTTCAAAGACACTGGCCTAAATGAGCAGTCGATAATACGTGATTGCGTGACAATGGCCATCACCACTTGCAGGCCTAGACACAGAGGAAATGAATTGGAACATTAAAACCCACGTTCACCTTATAATGCCAATGCAAGCAAATTCTCCCCCAACCACCTTAAAAGTAGGGCTAGAAATCACTGGTGGTGTTTGTTTGTTTGTTTGTTTAATAAAGATTAGCAGCACCAATAGTTGCCACTTCGTAACTGCAATACTTTGCAAGGAAAGCAGACAGGTAAAAGAAGAAAACTTTTGTTCGCCCAAGTATCTTTGCATAAAGTGTTCTTAAGAAATATACTGAATAAATTACAACAATAACAGTAATAGTCTTGACAGGTTTAGGAGGACGAATGAAATGGCAATGACTACGGATATTTTTAAATTGTCACCATTAATTCCCAATCACTATGACCCACTTGATTTTGCATTGGGAATTTCAGACCCACATCCCAGTGATACACTGCACATTAAACACCAGCACTATCCAACTTAATAAACATTTCCTGTGCAACGCAAACCCGTGCATGTTCACTCAGGAAGAAACCCCACTGTGTTTCGGCGAGGCTTACTTTCAGGCAGCTGTGCACAGAACTGCAACCTTCAACCACTGAACTCACCTTTGTGGTTTTCCAAGGGAAATGCGAGAACAGAAACAGCTTAGCACCTTTTCCCTTTCCAAATAACAAATTTGAAGGGATAACAAAGAAAGGCGATGGAGACACACACAGTGGTTTAAGAGTGTAGGAGAAGTTAGGTCTGTTATACAACCACAGAAATGGATACTGGGGAGGGACCAATTCCACCCATGTGATGGCCAGGCTTACAGTCCCTGGCAGATGGCCACCCAACATCTGCTTGAAAACCTCCAATGAAGTGAGATCTCCAGGCTGATAATAGATTAAGATTGATGGATACCATTGGGGGCTGAAACCGGGAAAAGGGGGGTGGAATTTGGGAATCCAAAGGGTTCATAATTACAATATATTTCATTTCGATTTTGTCTGTTATTGGTACGTAAATTGGGAAATTCGTGGAAGGGAATTTTGGTCGACCTTAGAAAAAAACGCTTCAAGAATAAGAACCGATGTATAAGGTTTGTGTTTAAGTTTGGATAATGTAAAGTTGGGTTTTTTATTTTATAAAAAAGGAACTATGCTAAATGAAAATAAGGTTATCAAAAAACAAATTTAGAAGTTTAAAAGTTAAATGGTTTTCAGTAGTAATGTTTAAGTTAAAAGAAAAGAAATGGCAAAAACTAAATGAAATTAAGGGAGAGGACATGCTGAATAAATAACCGGAAATTGGAATACAGAAAGGGGAGGTAGGAGGAGGTCAGCGAACTAAGGTATAAGAAAATAAGGGATTGAAATTATACTTGTTTTTTGTCTGTGTTTTGTTTGTTTGTATATATAATTTCTGAAAATCTCAATAAATATCTATTTAAAAAAAAAAACCTCCAATGAAGGAGAATCTACCACCTTCCAAGGTAGTGTATACCACTGTCAAGCAGCTCTTACCAGGGGTTAAGCTCACTGTCAAGCAGCTCTTACCAGGGGTTATATTTGTTTCAAATGCATGGTGTGGGCATGCCACTACAACATCTTGAGGGCTCAGTGTAGGCAACCTTTAGAGGTTTTACACCCTCACGTATCACTGACCCCTTTTATCAACTTTTGTGTGCATGTGCACTTTTGTAGGCGAAGCAGAGAGAGGTAGAGGGAGAAGTAAAGTATGTTTGGTCACCCTGCTGCTACACTGTCTCTTAACCCACACCCAAAACAGTCTTTACCAGCATGGCTTCCCACAAAGAATCCCAGGAACTGTAGCTCGTTAAGACTGCTAGGAACTGTAGCTCTGCGAATTGTCTTCTAATGCCTCTCAGAACCCTTAAACTGCAGTTCCCAGGATTCTTTAGGGAAAGCCATAAAAGTGGTATTAACAGTGCTCCAAATGTATGCTGTGAATGTGACCAAAGTCTGGTCTTGGGAGGAGGAGGTCCGTTTTTGAATCAGGGCCCATTTTCAAGGGAAGCAGCAGGTCATCCAGTGGGGTGTCCAAAGCTGCTTCCTCGTGCATAAAGCATTAAACCGAGACAAGAAAAAGGCCTGGAAACGCTGCCTTATGAGGAACGGCTAAGGGAGCTGGGCATGTTTAGCCTGGAGAAGAGGAGGTTAAGGGGTGATATGATAGCCATGTTCAAATATATAAAAGGATGTCACATAGAGGAGGGAGAAAGGTTGTTTTCTGCTGCTCCAAAGAAGCGGACACGGAGCAATGGATCCAAACTACAAGAAAGAAGATTCCACCTAAACATTAGGAAGAACTTCCTGACAGTAAGAGCTGTTTGACAGTGGAATTTGCTGCCAAGGAGTGTGGTGGAGTCTCCTTCTTTGGAGGTCTTTAAGCAGAGGCTTGACAACCATATGTCAGGAGTGCTCTGATGGTGTTTCCTGCTTGGCAGGGGGTTGGACTCGATGGCCCTTGTGGTCTCTTCCAACTCTATGATTCTATGATTTATGAAATGGCTCAGGTATTCTTTATGAAGTCAAAATGTGAGAAAGCAATAAATTACCTCACAGCAGGCCAGGCTCAAGTTAAAAGACTGGGAAGGAATAAAAAGCAAGGAGTTCAAGCATTTCCCCATCAGAGCTCACCAGTCAAGTTAAAAGGAGGGGAATGTGGGAAAGTTGGAATCCCCCTCACAATCAGCCACAGTTCAGGTAAGTGGTAGCGAAATTACTGGGTGTGTTTTTTAGAGCCAGCAAGCTTGATTATTGTTCAGGGCAACCCTGTGTTTTAACTCAGAAGTAAATCCAATTGGCCACATCCACACTGTCACAAACCTTTTCACAGCCATGGCTCCCTGCACAGAATCCTGGGAAGTGTGGCTTGTTAAGCATGCTGAGAGCTGTTGGGAAACCCAGTATTCCCCTCACAGAGCTATCGTTCCCAGAGGACTGATGTTTAAAACTCATAAACACACTGTGCACCTTGACTGTGGGGGACCATTTGCTCCTTTGCCTCAGGCAGCAACATTTATTGTACCTATGAGTCCAGTCAACTATGGCCAATGGCCATGCTGACTAGCATGATGGGAGCTGGAAGGCAACAGCTTCCACATCCCAAGCTATATAAAAAAAGGTACATTGTTCCTCTGATGGTCCAGCAAGAGATCACAGCAAAAGATCTGAGAACTACAACTGGAGAAAATAACCTGCATTGAGCCTTGATTTGCAAATGCCAGTTAAAATACAGCCTGCAGTATCTGGACTAGAGGCAAATGCAATCCATCTCCAAAAAGAACAATTCCAAAATGAGTCAGGAGCTCAGCAGTCATGTTCTCCTGGCCTCCCCCAAATCTGATGGAGATCTCATCATTTAAGTTGCATCCACTTGGTGAGCCCTGGGATTTCATGCCAATCACTCAAAACAATTGACCCTCCAAACCCCTCTCCTTTCCTGTATGGACACGCAAGGAATGCATTCCTATGTTTTTGTCCTCTCCTGCATTCGTCTGCAAAGCATAGAATAAGCCACTTACCTGACTATAATCCTAGTCTAGCCACACCACTCCAAATTTCATCCATTTAAGCTGCATGCTGGCTATTCACATCCACAGAAAAAGACAGGTCTTTTCCTGCTGCTTTTATATTTCAATCCACTTTCTGTCCCCCCCCCCCCTCCTTAACATAAGTCGTCATTCATTGGCCTGGAGATACACCACTCCACCTGACATAACTGAAAGGGAAAATAAAAGGAATTGGTTCAGCATTGCATGCTAGGGCTTTTGGCCTTGGAAAAACTCAGCTCTTATCTGATCAGCTAGGCTGACCCCCTCCCCAAGCACTGAACTCCATGTGAACTATTCCCCACGCTAAGGAAATATTTCTTCACACAGGGCATAGTTAAGATATGGAATTCACTCTTTCACTAGGTAGCAATGGTGACCTATTTAAATGGCTTTAAATGTTGATTAGACAAATTCGTGGTTGATGATGCTATCAATGGCAATTAGCCACATTCTACCTCCAGAGGCAGTTTGCCTCTAAATCCCAGTTGCTGGGAACCACAAATGGCTGTTGCACTCAGGTCCTGATTTCAGGCTTTCCACAGGTGTATCCAATTAGCCTCCATGAAAACAGGATTTAGGACTAGATGAATCTGACCTCATTCAACAGAATCTTATTACACTTTTAAAGTGTAAGAAACTTTTGTGCCACAATGGTATATTTGCATTGTGATGTAATATGGAATAAAATTAACAAAATTAAAAAAAGAAAGAAAAAACTTTTATGCCACAATGAGCTCAGTTATCTCTGAAGAGTTAAAACCTATACCTGACTAACTAGTTGTGAGGAATGGGAACAAAGCTCATTGGTAAAGCACTTTTTTGCATTCAGAAGACGAGAGGTTCAATTCCTGGGATCTCCAGCTTAAAGGATAAGGTGAAAGAACAGGGAAGACCTCTACCTTGAACCCTAGAGAGCCACTGACAGTCAGAGTAGGTAATACCAAGTCTTTTCTACAATGAGGCCAACTATGACACAAATACCGTATTTTTCGCCCTATAGGACACACTTTTTCCCCTCCAAAAATGAAGGGGAAATCTGGGTGCATCCTATGGGGCGAATGCAGGCTTTCGCTGAAGCTTGGAGAGCGAGAGGGGTCTGTGCGCACCAACCCCTCTTGCTCTCCAGGCTTCAGGAAGACACCCGCAGCCTAGGCAGCCCTGCGGGAGGTCCCGCAGGGCTGTCTAGGCTGCGGATAGCAGCCTGCTTCCCGGAGCACCGGGCGCGCTGAAAGCAGAGCGCCCGGCGCTTCGGGAACGCATCCGCAGCCTAGGCAACCCTGCGGGAGGTCCTGCAGGGCTGTCTAGGCTGCGGATAGCAGCCTGCCGTCCGGCGCAAGAGGCGCCCTGAAGCAGAGCGCCCCTCGCGCCAGGCAGACATCCGCAGCGTGGGGAGCCCTATGTGCTATGGCATCCTGCAGTGCCTTGAATGATGGTCAGGGGTGCCGCGGGCAACACTGGCCTCTGTCCCTCTTTCCTTACCTCGCTGCTCTGATGCCGTCTTGTGTCTCTGCCTCCCAAAGGATTGCACGGCTGTTTGTTGAAGCCCTGGCTACATGCTCCGCAGGCGAGTGGTGCCTCTGGGGCTGGCCAGGGGGTGCTGGTTGCCAGGAGCTGAAGCAGTCTTGGATTAAGCAAGCAAGTGGGTGAGGGAGCCTAGCCAGGCAGTCCACCAGCCCTTGCTGTTGGGAATGGACAGACAAGTGGGAGGCCAGGCAGGCAAGCGCTGTGCTAGCCTTTCTTGTGCTTGCTATGTGCAAGGCCTGCCTGGGAGCTGAGTGCCTGGCACCAAAGGGGAGCTTTTCCGCCACACATGCCCAGCGGCGCCTGCAGCTACCACTGCCACCTCTCAAGGTGAGATGGTGGCCTCACATTTACCTTCTGTCAGTCTCCATTTGGCCGCTAATGCTGGCTGCATTCTCCTCCCAGGCCTCTGTGAAAAGGCATGAGGAGTCACCTCTCTTTGGGGTGGAGGTTCAGGGACCAGGGGTGGTCATGGTGACTGTCAGCAGGACTCCCAAAGAGAGGAGGCTGAGGGAACACTTCACAAAGGAGGGTGTTTGAAAAAGGGTGAGAAGCTGCAGAAAGAATGTAGTTGGTCAAGGGAGCTGTGGACTCAAAAAGGTTGAAAAGCTCTGATTTAGCTGATTAATCTACTGGCAACCCCTGCCCTTACAGAGCAGGACCCCACTGGATTATTTGGGAAGTAGGAGAAATGAATAGTGAAAATACCACAACACACTAAAATACTAAAAAGTATTGGCAGTTGTCTGCCATCATGTTTCAAAGGTATCCTCTCTGTTAACTATGTATACTAATAACATGGGGAGCCCTAAACCACTGGGGCCCCCCAATTCTGTGCATACTGCACATACCTTTAAATCCGCCACTAATTATCTGTACGTTCCTACTTTTATCACTGCAACAGTTGCACAAACTTCAGTGGACATGCTCTATATTGCAAAGTATCAAATACAGTGGAACCTCGGGTTGTGGACGTAATCTGTGACAAAGGCACGTCCGCAACCCGCAGCGTTCACATCCTGAATTGCCGCGTCAGCGCAGGTGTGATTTGGCACTTCTGCACATGCACAAAGCACGATTTAGTGCTTCTGCGCATGTGCGAGCGACGAAACCTAGAAGTACCGTATTTTTCGTCCTATAAGGCGCACCGGCCCATAGGATGCACCTCATTTTTGGGGGGAAAATCAATTAAAAAATATATATTTCCCCCCCCCCCCAGCCCTGGCTGCCGCCCCAAGCCTTGCGCTCACCTGCCCGAAGCAGGGGAAGCCCTCCGGAGGGCTCCTCATGCTTCGGGGCGACAGGCTGCCGCCCCAAGCCTCGCGCACCCGGCGGGACCTCCTGCCGGGCGCGCGAGGCTTGCAGACACTCGCCCAAAGCAAGGGGAGCCCTCCGAAGGGCTCTCCGTGCTTCGGGCGACAGGCTGCCGCCCCAAGCCTCGCACACCCGGTGGGACCTCCTGCCGGGCGCACGAAGCTTGCAGACACTCGACCGAAGCAGGGGGAGCGGGAGCCCTCCGGAGGGCTCCCCGTGCTTCGGGCGACAGGCTGCTGCCCCAAGCCTCGCGCACCCGGTGGGACCTCCTGCCAGGCGCGCAAGGCTTGCGGACACTCGCGGGGGCTGCAGGCTGCTGCCCGCAAGCCTTGTGAGCCCGCGGGTACTCCCACCGGGCTTGCAAGGCTTGCGGATAGCTTCCTGAAGCCTGGAGAGCGAGAGGGGTCGGTGCGCACCGATGCCTCTTGCTCTCCAGGCTTCAGCGAAAGCCTGCATTCGCCCCATAGGACGCACCCAGATTTCCCCTTCATTTTTGGAGGGGGAAAAGTGCGTCCTATGGGGCGAAAAATACGGTAACCCGTTCCGGTACTTCTGGGTTTCCTGCACTCCGCAACCCGAAAACACGTAACCTGAAGCGTCCGTAACATGAGGTATGACTGTACTACAACCCTAGCCCCTAGTTCAAGGAGAAGGCAGAGGGAAAGGAATATTTTGTGCATGTTAAACTTCCTGTCCCTGGTGCTACATTTAGAAGCTGCGCTTTTTAATCTCCAGAGATGCTCAGAATTATGACTATGACAGCTACTGAGACGGCGCGCTCCAGGAAGTTGGCAAGCACAGCTTTCTCGAAAGATTTGGCACCCAGATGTAGCATCTTCTCCAGTGTTTCTGAGTGTTCTATAAATGGGTACCAGTATGTTTAGAACACACACACAAAGCCTCCTCATGGCTGAAAACCCTGCAAAGACCACTGGTAAAAAGATGCATTGTCTTCTTTCACCTTGAGATAAGTTCCTTTTCAGCCAATTTCCTCCACTCCTGCTCAGGAGCTAAGCAACTTTTAACATGTTCTTCCTTAAGCTACATACACAAGATACATCTAAAGCACATGGCTTCCCCACCCCCCAAAAAAAACCATGCTGGGAGCTACAGCTACAGCTCCCAGCTTTCTTAACCAACCACTATTCCCAATATTCTTTGGGAGAAGACGCATGCTTTAAATCTACAAAGCCGAAGCCTGGCAAAACCTGATCTGCGTGCTGTGCTGCTGTGTGAATTATTCCCAAAAAGGGCACAATGAGAAAGTCAAAGGAACAGCAGCCCCATCTAAAATTGGCAGCGAAACACCCTTCTCTTAGTGGTCAGTTTGGCATGTCCTTCTCCTGCTATTTATCAAATTAAATGTATCCAAGGCAGAGGCACTGGATCTTAAAATGAGAATCGTGGGTCCAACACTCCTAGTAAGCCAGGCCTGGAACTGAAACAGACGATCTTGGGCAAGTTACTTGAACCTGAGCATGAAACAAGAATATTTATGCAATACTTACTACTACCTGCACTGTCAGAGGCAGTGTGCTTTTAATACCAGTTACTGGGAAATAGTGCAGGGAAGAGTGGCTGCCGCACTCTGGTCCAGCTTGCAGGCTTCTCACAGGAATCTGGTTGGCCACTGTGAGAACACGATTTGTTTATTTTGTTCGCTTGTTTCATAAAATTAATACACCGCTTTAAAAAAACACCCTCAAAGCCTTTTTTTAACCTTAATATTTTGACATATATATATAAAATCTGACTGATTTGGATGGAAACAGAATCAATCTATTTTATGTGATTATGAAAAATTAGAGCAATCAATTGTTTCTATTAAGTGGCCCTGCTGTGTTTGTTAGTATTCCTGTTGCGGTTAGAAGTTGCTCTTGGTTATTTCTATCAGTAAAGCGACTAATAAATATTAGTAGTGTTAACAACACTTAACTGGAGTGTGTATGGGCTGCACTCAGCTCTCACCTGGGGCTCCTAAAAGCTCTCAGCATGCAAGAGCAGCCACACCCCAGGAATGGCTGTGACTGGCCAGCTAAACCAGGTGAAAGTAATTAGTAAGTTTCAAATCCTTCCCCTGCATACAAAGAAGGCTCCCATGGATTGAGCAGATGAGAGCAATAGTGGATCCAATGGTTAATAAGGTGGTTTCTGCACCTGCTGTAGTGTAGAGGGAAATGAGGGGGAATGGGGCTCGTCCAGAGTGGAGCCCCACAAAGAGTTGGATGATGCCTAGTATGCCCTCTTCCTGCAACTCCTGAATATAAGATGGTGCCAAACATATTGTTCTGCTTTCCTTTGGACAACATTGGTGAGGGCGGCCCACAAACTCCCTACAAACTGACCCCAGGGAAGTCGCTTCTGTGCTGCCTACCTAAAGTTTGACTTTACCCCAGGAGGTGAAATATTTTAGTGGTGGAAATGGAAATGGTTTTTATCGCTCTGTGTTTATGCTATGAAAACAACCACCACCTTTGAATTAAAGTAAATAAATCTCTGAATTAAAAAAAATAAATACACAAATACAAGTTCTACCCCATTAAAAAAAAAAGGAGGGGGCGGAGCAACAGCTTTAAGGGAATCTGATACAGGTGTCGCCTCAACTCCATTGGCGGAATCGCCACCGTTCCAAGTGCGCTTGTGAAGGACACACCTGTAAAGGACACAATTCTTTATAGCGCAGTGGCTCCCACAACTTCGGAACGCCCTGCCCCATGATACTCAGCGGTCGCTTCCGCTGCGCTGTTTTCGGCGCCTGCTGTTAAAAACGTTCCCGTTTCGGGCAACCCCACTCAGGTGCTTAGAAATGGCTGAAGTGACTTTAATGTGCTTTACGAGTCTTAAACTTTTTGTATGTCTTTAAAAGCAAGTTTTTTTAAAAAAAACACAAACACATTTTATTTTCCGTAAGATTTAAATTAAACGTGTTTGTGCGTGTGTTTTTTTAACTTGCTTTTCCCAACCAACAGTAACGAGGGGGAGGGTTGGCTTCCCCAACCCTTCCCGCCCTCGGCTTGACCCACTGAGAGCCCCGCAGCCTGGACACCTCATAACAGCCCGTGGACCCCGCGCCCTGAATTCAGGCATAAGGCGGCCCTGCGTGCGCTTTCCCAAAGGCCACACGCAAACAAGCACACGCTCCCCCCTCCCCTTCGGCTGGCCCCGCCCCTCCGGCGAGAACCCGGGCCCGAGGCCTCTCCACGCCGACCCCGGGACTCTGCATAGTCTGCCACCGACGGCGGAACCCCGGAACCTGCATAGCAGCCACACCACCCTCTATTCCACCAAGCGCTCTATGCAGGGCTACGGGGGTGGTCACCCTCCCCCGGGCTGCTTTCTCCCCTTGCCCCCCCCGTCGCCCACAATGGAAGCGGCCAGCACGCCGGCTTTCCTTTGGAGGGACTGGACCGAACCATGGGGTGCCGGAGGGTGGGTGCGAGTACAGAACAGCGCGTGTGGAAGCTTCGCTGCCAGGTCGCGCCTGACTTGGGGCAATGCCATGAGCGGCCCTTCTTTCCCCGCACCGCGGTCTGCCCCTCGACACCTCTTCCTCCTCCTCCTCCCAGCTCCCTCCTCCTCTTCCTCCCACAGCACCCCTCCCCAGTGAAGCCCCAAAAGTGCTACCAACCTCGGCATCCGCTGTGGCCGTGGACGAAGCAGCCCTAGAGCGTAACTCCGCCCACTTAGTTTTTCCCCCTTCTCCCTTTTGAACGCTTTCAGGCCCGCGCGCCCCGCCCCCTTCCATTCATTCGCTAGGGAGGCTCCCGCTGCGCCTGCGCCTCCTTGCATGGCATGTCAGCGCCCATTGCGCCTCCCTGGCTGGCATGGCGGCGCCCATTAAAACTCCGTTTGTCCGTACAGTACCGCGCCGGGCCAGGAATGCCCACAGATCCGGGAGAAAGGGAAATTCTTGAAGGAGAGGGGAGGAGAGATGAAATACTATAAAATTAGGTTACGTGCTTTCTTGCACAGCGTGGGGCGCATTTTTGTAAATAAAATTTTTAAAATGCATTTTTATTTTTTTTAAAACGCATTTTTTTAAATAAAAGTTGCATTTTTTGTTCTGCTTTCTCAAATCGATCTCACCTATGCACAGCTGTCACTTTTTCCCTTTTCTTGCGAGGAATCCTATTCGGAATAAGGGAATTTCCCTTTAAAAAAAGGGAAACGTTGACAGCTATGCACCTATGGGAAATAGGTTTTTTATTTTTAAAAAAAGTTTATATAAAAGCATTTGGGTGTTATTTTTGTTGCACAGGTATGTGGAGTGTGGTTGTATACAATACTGGTATTCTCCGGGCGGGGGGGGGGGGGAGGCCCTTCCTTCCCCATGCCTGGAAGTAAGAAATTAAAGCAAGAAGGGCATTTGGCTTGATCCAGCAGGGTTCTTCTTATGTTATTGGATACTATAAATTGGAGCCAGCATACTCTCTAACTTTGGATACTTGTGCAGGCAAAATAGTACCGTTATGAGTTGCTGGGTCCAATACACCCTATACAGTCATACCTCGGGTTGAATGAGCTTCAGGTTGAGCACTTTTGGGTTGCGCTCCGCAGCAACCCGGAAGTAACAGAGCACGTTACTTCTGGGTTTCGCTGCTCACGCATGCACAGGCGCTCAAAATGACGTCATGCGCATGTGCGGAAGCGGCAGAATGCAACCCACGCAGACGCGCCGTCTCATCTTACCTTCCATTCAGGATGCGAACGGGCCTCCAGAACAGATCCTGTTCGCATCCCGAGGTACCACTGTATTCCGAATCAAGCTAGTGTTAGAATTTAATTAAGGCTTGTGTGTTCAAACTGCATGTCAGAAACCCATGTTGGTATCTAATCAAGACCCATGTGTTTTAAGCATTGTGTCAGACACCTCTTTAATCCCAGGGAATAAACAAGTGTGAAAAGCTAATTAAGTCTGGCTAATTTGCTTTTTAGGTGATAGCCTGGGGATGAGCCATTAAAACAACGCAAAGGAAATATGAAGCAGTGGGCTAGAGAGAGAGAGAGAGAGAGTCAGAGAGCAATATTTGAGAGCAGTGGTTGGCATCTGTTAAAGTCCAAGGCTGCTGTGGCTATGGGAGAAGCCAGAACCTCTTGGGGTGTTAATGCTGTTGAGCCCCTCCATCACAGGCTCATGTTGTATATATGTGCAAATAAACCTGGTACCCCTTCCATTTCGCACTGCTCAGAGGTTGGGGTTGTGCGTAAGTACCACCCGCTCACAACAAGTGAGTATGGAAACGCTGCACGGAATCCCAGTGTTTGTAGAACTACAAAAAGGCCTCTGACCATCATCATAGATAATAAGGAGTTAGATGAACCAATCTGTGTACGGTGGCTTCCCTTGTTGCTGTATTTTAAGTGAATGACCAAGATCAGTGGTAGAACATATGCTTCGTGTGCAGAAGGTCCTGGGTTCAATCCGTGGCCTTCCATAGAGAGTTGAGAAGGACTCACGTGAGAATTAAGTCTCACTGTACTCAATAGGACATGCTTCTGAGTAAATATGTTTAATTTTTTATAATAATTTTTGTCCCACCTAAATCCGTCAACAGCAGCTCAGTGCAAGACATGATCGTAATAAATACACTTAAAACAATATCAAATTTTTCAAATGCTAAAATACGGCTGAATAATCTGCCCATGCGTTAAAATCAGGGAGCTTCCCTCCACTAAATGAAGTACAGTGGTACCTCTGGTTGCAAACAGGATACATTCCAGAGGGCCATTCGCAACATGAAAAAAGCACAACCCTCAGCGGCGCATCTGCGCACATGCGGGTTGCAATTCGCCGTTTTTGCGCATGTGTGTGACGTCATTTTGCGTTTCTGCACATGCGCGAGCAGCAAAACCCAGAAGTAACCCTTTTCGGTACTTCCGGGTTGCCGCGGGACTAACCTGAAAGAACGTACAGTCATACCTCGGGTTGAGTGTGCTTTGGGATGAGCGTGTTTGAGTTGCGCTCCACGCATGTTACCTCCGGGTTTCGCCGCTTGCACGTACGCAGACGCTCAAAATGACGTCACGCGCATGTGCAGAAGTGACAAAAAGCGATGCTCACGTGTGCAGACGTGCCATCACTGGTTATATTTGGTTCTAGATGTGAACGGGGCTCCAGAACAGATCCCATTCGCATCTAGAGGTACCACTAACATGAAGCGGACGTAACATGAGGTATGACTGTAAATGGGGGGTGGGGTCTACAGAAGAGACTTTTCCGTGGCAGCTCCACACATGTAGAATGAATTCCTCACTGAAGCACATCTTATCCCAACCTCTTACCCTTTTAAGTGTAAAAATCCCACCTTTTTTTTTAGGCTTTTAGGGACTGGTGGGTTAAGTCATTTATATGATGTCAGTTATGTAATTTATGAGAATTACTTAAATTATTACAATTTAAATTTATATACCTCTCTTCAACTGAATATCACAGAGCAGTTTACAGTATAAAAACACAGAAATACATAGCATAGTAACAAACAAAACAGTAAAAAAGACACAGAGATTTAAAGGCCATAGATTATGTAATCATATTTATTATGTTTTCATAATACCTTACTTTTTACCATTAAAAAAAACAAACAGTGACAGTTATTTGGTGAAGGGAAGTATGGAAATCTCTTAATAACAAAATACAAGGAAAACCCACCAGAAGGCCATAAGACTGTGCTGTAAAATCCTAGAAGGGGGGGGGTGTTTATTAAAACATCGTGTTTTTTTCTAACACTTCCTGGGTTAATAAAAGATTTCTGGAACAGCTGCTAATTTGGCCAGAATTGAGTCCTAAGCTTGTAAATGCCCAGCAGAAAATCTGCGGCCAAAACAAATTTGACCCGATAAAAGGGTTTTGCCTTCTCCATCCTACTCTTGCAAATGTTGAAATGAGGTTTATGTTCTGCAGCACCCTCAAACCTCTCTTGTTGTTCAGAAGTGTTTTGATTTAATTGCAAAATTTAAAAAAATAAATTAAACATGACGTTCCATCCTGCAGCTCCTTTGGGGAGAACAATAAACACCAGCCATTCAAATACGGCAGCAATTAATCCTCTTAACAGCCTTAACCGAGACAAAGAGGGTGGTTCTCATTCTCCATATAGTGGACTGCTATCAGAAGCATCCAGCGTTGATTGATGCCTTTGCCAATCAAGAGAAGATGTGCTTAGGTGAGAAGGATAGCAGCAGGACTCGCACAGGAGAAAGGAATATTCATAATCAGACCTATTAATCAGCAAGCAGTGGGTGAGCTCATCACTTTCGGATGTTTAACCCCCCAAACCTGCAGACCAAGGACCTGAATTTCCGGAATCCCACTGTGGGCTTCTTTGTACGGACAATGTTTTCCTTACATAGGTTGGTAATTTTAAGACAGGCCTTCAACAACCCTGGTGTCCTCTAGATAATTATTTATTCGTGTATATTTGTATTGCACGTTTCCTCCAAGGAACGCCAGGTGGTGCACACCATTCTCGCCCACTCCCTGTTTTATCCTCATAACAACCCTGTGAGGTAGGTTAGGCTGAGATACACCCAGTGAGCTTCATGGCTGCATGCAGAATAGAACATCAACCTCCTAGTTCTTAGTCCAGCACTCTAACTACACCACCATCACCAGATCCTTATTTTATTTCACAGAATCATAGTGTAGGAAGGGACCCCTGAGGGTCATCTAGTCCAGTCCCCCTCACGATGAAGCTAGAATGGCTAATGGTCAGGGATGGTGGAAGATGCCGTCTGGCAATATCTGGAGGGTGTTAGGTTGACAAAGCTTGTTTTAGAATCTGTAAAAGGGTCTTTAACACACACACACACACACACACACACACAGACAGACACAGGTAGGCTATATTACAGTACTTCAGTAACTTCAAAAAGCCAGTCCAGTTGTGCTTGAGGACCCTCCAGCTTATTGTGTGGAATTGAACCCCCAGATTTGAACCCCCCACCCCAAATCCTGCCCTGATGGCAGCACTACAGGTAACTCACATCCTACGCTTATTTTACTTACATGATTACATCTTCATGGGGTGGGGTTAAAAATAAATGGAGAGCAGGGGATACCCATTGTCCCATTTATTCCCACATATACCTGCACAAAGCTACGATTGTACAAGGTTGCCCGGCTTTGGAATGCCGGTGCCAGGGCTCTGGCAGCATCCTAGAGCCCTAGCACAGCCCTCCCAAAAGCCAGACAAAATGGTGGAACTTTTGTAGTCTTTTATAAAATGGCTCCTTGTGGGAGGACATTTGGCGCCCCCAAATGGATATTCTCAATTTTGCGCCACCTCAGCTCCGTGGAATTGCCGCCATCGCCCTAAATCCCGCACTGCGGCTGAGTAATAAGGTGCCTGGCTCAGCGAAGGAAGCTCCAGGGCTCTGGGTCCTAGAGCCCTTCACCCTTCTCAAAGCTGGGCAAGCACTTAGCAGGCTTTGGGGAGGAGGTGGGAGGGCTCTGGCATGCCAAAGTCAGGTAAGCAGCCCTCCCCCTCTTCAGGTGGTTCTGGTTCGTCAGTGCCATATAGGCAGAGTAGGCAGCAGCCTATGAGCTCCATGCCTTTTAGGGACCCCACAACAATGAATCAAAATAATATTGATTTGATCTTGAAATAATTTTATAATCAAGCTTTCTTAGATCAATGCTATCCTTCCAGAGCACATGATTTCAACTGCCTAGGGGCCTCCACAGGGTTTAATCCAGCACTGTCTTTTGCATATGGTATCCTCCTCCACATTCAGTTGTGTGGGGCCTCAGATACTGCACACCCCCCCTCCGCATCCTGCCCTGACATAAATATACTTGCAGCAAAATAAATAGTGGAGCCATGGTTCATAAGTGATGATGCACACAATCCAACCCCACCACCTGCTTCTGTCCTTGTAGCACTAGCTAGGAGATGGGTGGTAAGGTAGAGGCAAAGGGATATGCACAAGAAAAACCCACCATTGATGCTGGTTCTGCTGCGTTTGCAGCACCGAAGCGACCTCTCCAGGGTCAGGACCTAAGGTGGAAAAACTACCCTGAGATGAAGCATGACATGCCCCCACCAGAGGTACTACCCTTCCCCCATCACGTCATCTGCCCCAGCTGCAACAAAACATGTCTCTCCTGTATTGGTCTCTACCAATAACCTGCCAACAGTGTGACTCCACCCCCAAAGGCACATTCCTCCATTGTCTCCTTAGGCAGACAGATGCCAACAACAATGTTGGTTTTATTGACAGGCACCAAGGATGAGGCTTTTACAGGCAAGGCCTCAGCTTCGTGGAACTCCTTCCCCTGTGAGCCTATTTGACCTACTCTGTTTTAACCTTTCTTTCACATACTCTGCTATCAATTGTTGATATTGTCCTGGTGTTTCTGCAATAAAAACAGAGACTTTGCATGCAGGGGTAGGGCAGGGAAATGTCCCCTGTCTGAGACCCTGGAGAGGCACTGCCAGTCAATCAGTAGTGGCTGGTGCCCATTGGACTGGGTAGGGCAGAAGGCAGGGATGCCATCAGTAGGTGGCGCCAGAGTCAAAGGTAGGCAGAGTCACAGCCAATGACAGGTGGATGAAACTAATCATAGTTTTTTTCCTAGCCCTCCACCCACCCACAATTCCCAGCCACTGGTATTCAGAGGAATAATGCCTCTGACAGTGGAGATTGAAGATAGCCATCATGGCTAGTACCATACCAGTGGCCTCAGCCAGCCTCTGGCATGCCTGCAGGACTGCAGCCTTCATGTGTTTTATTTATTTATTTGCAAGAAAAAATATGTACCAGCGTTTAAGAAAAGAACAACAACCAGCAGGTGGAATCTGTGGAAGGGGTCCTTCCGTTCTGCAGTTTCAAGCCTGCAGCTCCTCAGCAAAATTATTGGTGCTTTACTGGCCAAAACAGGGACGCGGGTGGCGCTGTGGGTTAAACCACAGAGCCTAGGACTTGCCGATCAGAAGGTCGGTGGTACGAACCCCCGCAACGGGGTGAGCTCCCATTGCTCAGTCCCTGCTCCTGCCAACCTAGCAGTTCGAAAGCACCTCAAAGTGCAAGTAGATAAATAGGTACTGCTCCAGTGGGAGGGTAAACGGCGTTTCCGTGCGCTGATCTGGTTCGCCAGAAGCGGCTTAGTCATGCTGGCCACATGACCCGGAAGCTGTACGTCGGCTCCCTTGGCCTATAGAGCGAGATGAGTGCCACAACCTCAGAGTCGGTCATGATAGGACCTAATGGTCAGGAGTCCCTTTACCTTTACCTTTACTAGCCAAAACTACCAGAAGGGGCAGCTCAGTTCTAAGTTAAATATTTGCTGGGATATCAAATCCCATGGGGTTGTTGACAGTGACCAGATATCTATTACATATTGGCAGGGAGAGAAAGAAGGTAGTTTACCACTTGAAGCTGGAAGAGTGATTTCCAGGGACAACTGAGGTTATTTGTTATTTTATATATAACTGAGCCATGGCTGTTACTACAGCTTCGCACACATTTAAAGGACACCCCCACTCCTCACCAGAAACAATCCTAGAAACTAACGGCAGTTTGCTAAGGCTGCTGGGAATTGTAGCGCTGCGAACTACAGTTCCCAGGCTTCTTGGGGAAGGGAATGTGCTTTAAATGCGTGGTATGCAGCCACCACTGCCCCTTTTTAACAAAATACATTTTATTGTATTTCTCCTGCATTTAAGATTTCATTGGTTTATTTGTTGTCTTATTTTTGGTCCAACAGCCAAAATAAACGAATGTGATGGTGACAATAAGGGGGGGGGAGAGAGAGGGGGGAATATAATGATATTGAGCAGCATAAAATCAGGCATGAAATGTCATTCGCCAGGATTGTGTTAGCCAAAGTGGAGTTTGATTTTAGGTGGTGTGCACAAGGAAGAATAAAGAAAAGATAATAAATAAATACATAAATTAGATCGATAGATGTTTGCATCAGCCACTGGCACTTTCCAATTTGAGTTTAAAATACTAATATGTAAAGCCTATTGAACAGGTAAAATTACCAAACTAAATCAAAACATGAAGTGTTAAAAATTTGTATGTAAAATAGGGACGTAGCAACATTGCTAAGCAGATAGAATTGCCAAACTTTACTATGATGTTAAAATTATACAACAGAAAGAAGCCACTGGTGCAGCCATGATCACCCATTGCCCATTATAGCTCTGCATCGCAGGCATGGTGGCTGGCCTCTGTGGCTGACCGCCTTGGGTTTATCCAACAGGGGATGCCTAAGAGGTTGTTCGGGGAACAAACACTGCACACCTCAGAGGTGGCGGAGGAGGGTGTTGAGAGCCCGCCTTAGATCTCTTGGCGAAACCATGAGTCCCCCACAAAAGGCACCAGGCTGCAGACCTTGGCTCTTAGCAGAAGTAGGCCATCCAGCCTAGCCCAACCCTTTGCAGGCAAGCAGGAGGAAAAAAACCAATACGCTGCTGCCATCCAATGGTAGCTTTGCAGAATGGCCCATCCCAAAGCCGCTGCCAAAATAAGAGTCTTTCCCGACTGGCAAAATCCATTGGTAAGAGATATATGCTTCCACCAAGCTGCCCAGCTCCCACCCACCAGGACGCTTGACTTAGAGTGCAGTGGGCAATATACAAGGATACCCTGGATTGACCGCATCATCTTGGGGGGGGGGGGTGGCTGTAGGATGTCCTGTTTATTGTATTCCTGATTTGTTTGCAGGGAGATAAGATGACATGGGCTGGTAGCTCTTGGTAGAGCCAATTGCTAGTCCTGCTCAGGGTAGACCCACTGAAAATAATGGATGCATCTAATTTAGATCCTTTAGCTTCATAGGGGCTACTCGGAGTGTAACTTAGTAGGCTACAACCCTCTGAATTGTTTGCAGGGAGGTTAAGAGGACCTTTGCATCATTTCCCCACCTGTTTCCTCATAAGAAAAAGTCTGATCTTCAGAGGAAGCAGGTGTGCTGTACAAGAGCTCCCAATTTAACTGTAATTGCACATCCTGAATTTGCTGGTACATGACTGAGCCCAAAGATATTGACATGCTTGGTTTCCAGGTCACGGGAACTGATTTCCTAGATGAGAATGAAGATCCATTCCAGCTTAGTGTTCTGTTTCCAGCAGTGCATAGCTACATATGATCCTAGAACACTGGTCTTCAGCTGCTCAATTCGGTTTTAATAGATTCAAGGATATGACCACAGTTCAGTGGTACTGTAGTACACTTGGTTTGCATGCAGAAGGTGTGGGGTTTGCAGCCAAAATCACAAGTGCATGTTTTGCTAGACAAGCACAGAGTTCTTCAACTTCCTCAAGAGGATGCTCTGTGTATGGTCACTTTCTTTGCCTCCTCTAGGTGGGAGTCCTGTAGCAAAGGAGGCAACCTTTTATATTTTCTTCTGCACCTGATGGGTCTCTCCGCCATGTCTCCAAGCTCCTGCTTTCAGCCACGTTAGCTAAAACTACCAACTTTTTTTTTTGTACTTTTAAATATGTTAATTTAACTTAAAGGAGATACATGATGTAGAGTTTTACACATGTTGTGGAGAGATAGGGTGATGGTGTTTTCTTTCTGTAAGAACTCAAGAACCCAAGGCCATCTGATGAAGCTGAATGAAGGGTGATTCAGGACAGACAGAAGGAATTTGTCACACTGTTCATTTAAAGTATGGAAGTCCCAGGATGTGGGAACCACCAGCTTAAGTGGCTTAGGCACTGGTGTCCAAACTTTTTGGAAAGAGGGCTAGATTTGATGAAGTGAAGCACCAAGGGGCCAACCAAAGTTGTTGACCTTTTTTAGATTTGAAGTTCTTGAAGGTGTTTTTTTAGGATTTTACCCCAAAGTTGCTGAGCTTTTTGGGGGGGATTAGGCCCCCCAAATGGACTTTGGACATGCCTGCCCATTGTCCTGGCCATGGGCTTTCCAGGGGTATCTGGTTTACCACTGCAGTGGAAAGAGGATGCTCTCTTAGATTAGTCTTTGGTGTGATCTAGGTGCTCTGCTAATTGATATTATCCAATTGTGAACTCCCCCCCCAACCCCCCCCAAAGACACTAAGGTGGGCTTTCATCTTTAATCATTGTGGATAAAATCATTGCACATATACTAGGGTCAGGATGAATCTGCCACCTTCAAGGGCTGACGTTAGGCTTGGAGATGGGTAGAACCTAGCTGGGGGATTGCTGCTAGGAGCACCACAACTGACAAAATGTTTTAAAAGGCATTCATAAGAGGCACACATGGAGGAACACACGGACACACACACACGGTAGTGATTTAGCACTGAGAGATATCAGAAAACACAGTGCATTGACAAAGTGGAAGACTTAGAAGGTGCATTTAAAAAAAAGGCTACCTGGGCATCATTAGGAGCCTAGATAATAGAGTGCACATAGGAATGTGCACAGGTAGAAGCCAGCGGTGTAGCAGTTTCCAGAAGCAGGGGCAATACAATATGCTTTTGTGCAGGATTTCTATCTAGGTCTGAGGTGGGCAAAGTGAGCTTTGAGTGGACCCCCTCCAGAGCTTGCCTGAATACTAAACAGCACTGCATGGCCAAGCTACATGGCCATCTTAATTTCCCAGAATGCTCCAGGTAAAGGGATCCTGACCGTTAGGTCCAGTCGCGGACAACTGTTGTTGCGGTGCTCATCTTGCTTTACTGGCCAAGGGAGCCGGCGTACATCTTCCGGGTCATGTGGCCAGCTTGACTAAGCTGCTTCTGATGAACCAGAGCAGCGCACAGAAACGCTGTTTTCCTTCCCGCCGGAGTGGTACCTATTTATCTACTTGCACTTTGACGTGCTTTCGAACTGCTAGGTTGGCAGGAGCTGGGACTGAGCAACGGGAGCTCACCCCGTCGCAGGGATTCAAACCGCCGACCTTCTGATCAGCAAGTCCTAGGCTCTGTGTCCTAGGCTCAGCAAGTCCTAGACCACAGCACCACTCACATCCAGAGCAGTGGCCAAATGTGGCATCCCAGCCATGCCTTCACCACCCTTGCTTCACACCCTCCTAGAGGGTATTTACCTGGCTGGAATGTATCCTTAAACTCTGAGAACACCTCTTGGTTGCCTGTTTGGGGTACAGAGAGGGCTCTCTCTCTCTGTTTATGTAGAAATTAGCCTATGGTTTACAAAGGTAATGTACACCCATTGTTGTGGCCCTGCCCAAGACTGGCATGTGGCTCCCATTATGATAAAGTTCTCCTCACCCTCCTCCAGATCAGGGACATTGTGAAGTATATGGCCACTACACCCAGCTACCCAACACTGCTCAAATCACCAAGCTGGACTATTCATATTTATTAATGGGAATGCCAGGGAAAGTGTTAGCAGCGACCCCAGCTCAGGGATGCCAGATATATGCTTAATATGGTCTTGCTTTTACAGAATTAAAACCAGGAGATGAAATGGCTGACACAAAACTTTGCAGCGCTTCCCACTACAGGAAGCAGAAGCCAAGGCCATCCAGCCACTGCCTGGTTCTCTCGAACATCAGCCAGCCCTGCCTCCTATATGGTACTTCCTATGAATATTTGAAGGATGCCCTCCATGTCCCTTCAGGGCAAGACAGACAGCTGTGACTGGTAGGCGTCTGGTTTGGAGACGAAGAACTGGCTTTTGGAAATGTCACAACACTGGCAGAGGAGACGATGGCAGGGAAGAGATACCAGAAGATGCCTCACAAGCAAATCAAGTCCTCCGGCATGAGCTTTATATCCGACGTGGATCAGACATGTACATCTTGGCTTTATGCCTCAGCTGAAATTGTACAGTTTGTGAAACTGGGTGGTACAGGATTGCCATTCAGCACTGTAGCAAATGAAGAGTTTGGTTTTATCTGTTGATTTCAATCATCTTTTGTTTTTGTTTGTCTTAAAAACAATGCTCCTTTTCAAGCAATAATTTGAATGTTTTAAACTGTTTCAAGGTTTTCTTACATTCAAGGAGTGTATATGCCTTTTCATTAAATGAAATACATCAAATGAATTACTTCATTGCAAATTAAAGACAGGTGAGGGCTTGCAATGAAACAACAGTATTTCAAGGGCTAGCTCTCCATAATTCCAGCTGCTCCATTCCATTATTTATCCTGAATCATTTCCCATCATATCCCCATTACAAACACTCAATTGTCCATTGAACATACCCAGATCTCAACGTGGGCACCTAGATTCTCTGTCTCTCTCTCCTCTCCACCCTACACTGGCTGCCAACTTTTGGTACTTCTTATACCTCCTGTTGATACACCCCCTCTTGGGGGGGGGGGTTGCTGATTTGACTACATTAGCACCAGCATTCTTCTGTTTCAGAAACAGTAAAAGGTAAAGATAAAGGGACCCCTGACCATTAGGTCCAGTCGTGGCCGACTCTGGGGTTGCGGCACTCATCTCGCTTTATTGGCCGAGGGAGCTGGCGTACAGCTTCCGGGCCATGTGGCCAGCATGACTAAGCCACTTCTGGCGAACCAGAGCAGCGCACGGAAATGCCGTTTACCTTCCCGCCAGAGCTGGACCTATTTATCTACTTGCACTTTGACGTGCTTTCAAACTGCTTGGTTGGCAGGAGCAGGGACCGAACAATGGGAGCTCACCCCATCGCGGGGATTCGAACTGCCGACCTTCTGATCGGCAAGCCACCCGCGTCCCTTCAGAAACAGAGGGATTTGCAAAATATGCCAGGACAGCAAAATACGCCAGGACAGCAGAATGACTCCTGCTTCACATTTATGGTTAAATCCAGAGATGGGGAAACTGTGGCCCTCCATTGCTGGAAAACTCTTGTCACACACAGGCAGGATGAGGCCGGCAGTTGTTCGGAACAGCACTTAGAGGGCCAACTCCTGATTCAATCAGAGATGCTGAGAGGGGTGCAGTGGGGGGCGGCGGCGTGAGAGCGAGCGAAGCAAAGAAGACATTTTTACATTCAAGGTCTCAGAATAATTTATTAAATACATTAAAATCTGTGTTTTCAAAGTTTCACCATTTAAACAAAGCTGATTGGAAAAAGACACAAATAAAAAGGGTCGTGGAAGTGGATCAATTGTCCTATAAAAACCACGTGGTGCTGGGAATGTGAACGTTTGCATGTCCATGTTGCTGGATCAGCCACCCAGCAAACTTGAAGGAGCTCATGAAGAGAGGCTGGCCGAGAGAAAGGAAAAAGGCTTCACTACTCCAGAGGTGGTGCTTAGCAGATCAGACTTGCACACACAGAAAAACATAATGCCCAACGTGGTAAATAGCCATGGGAAAAATAAACCCCCACAAACCCACAGACACACACAGTGTGTCAGAAGCCCTGCTTTAAAAGTACTTTGACATTGGCTGTTCTGTAACATTGAGATTGCAGAGGCCAGGAACCTCTCTGGGCAACAGCTAGTCCACTTTTAAAACTGCTATCCCAGTAAGCAGCCAGAACTCTCTATTTGAAGGAGGAGGCAAGGAACTCCAAAAGGAATATATCCAACCAGCCTCACACCTCCACTGGCCATGAGCTGCAAAGCTGCAGAACCACTCACTGTGGAGAGCAGCACGAGACCTGTTCTCACCCACCCACTGTTGTCCAATGGATCAAGTGCATCACTACCCAAAGCTCCTAACTATTTGGAATTCTGCTTAACAAACTGTATGTTTTTCTTTTCTTTTCCAAAAAGCTCTCCTCCTTCCCCTCCTCCATCTGGACTCACTTCCTGGGAGAAGCCCAGTCAAAGAGGTAGAGTTAGGATAGAATTGTGATTGTCAGTTGTCTCCAGTCTGTGGATTGCAGGGGTGGCAGAGAGAGGGAAAATGGTAGCTACTACAAGCACTCAAAAGCCAAAAAAAGGAACTACTACAAGCACCCAGAGTAAAAATCAGATGTGCTATGCCACATTTTTTTTTTAAAAAAAAGGCAGGGAAATGCCAGTTGCCCCACGTCAGAAGGAATGTTGATAGCAGCTCTTCCTGCACTGCCTGTACTGTTCTCTAGAGGGCAAGCTAGTGCAAAAGGGCACACTGGGCTTAAATCACAAGATGCCCAGCAGAGAAGCAATTTGTCTACACCCACACACCTTTTTTGGTTAGCACACAACAGATATGGGGTGGCACTCAAAATATATACATATGTACATTCATTCATTCATTTGTTCGTTCGTTCATTCTCTCTCTCTCTCTCTCTCTCTCACACACACACACACTGATCTGCACACACCTCTATCTTTCCATACACGATGACTCCCACATTTCAGATAAGGCATCACGGGTGTTCAGATTATAAAGCAGCAAGTAAGATGATGGACTGTACAGCACAAGGAAAGAGATTGTTGTGCAAGGCAGCCATGGCCCAGGGAACTATTGCTGGGGGAGAGAGCGCCCCCTCCAGGCAATGTTTTGTACTGTCCTTTCTCCCAGCTTGGCATGCCAGACATCAAGTTGTGAGCTCGTGGCTAGTTGCCATTGCTCAGGCTGGAGGTTGCGCTGCTGCAACTTTGTTCATATGAAGGGGGTGCCTCTGCAAGGAAGCAAAAGAGAGAGAAGTTGAAAGCCATCTAGATCAGAGGTTTTCAAACTGGTCACACAGTCAGTCCCTAGTCATTCCCTAGTCATTCTTCGGAACTTAACTTCACAGGAGGCAGTGATGGCCACCAACTTGCAAGGCTTCAAAAGAGGATTAGACCAATTAACAGAGGAGTAAATTTAATGGTGCCTACTAGCCATGATGGCTTTGCTCTTCCTCCATGGCAGCAATGATTCTGAGTACCAGTTGCTGCAACCTACACAAAGGAGAAGGCTCTGGAGCTCAGGTCCTGCAGGCCACTGCGAGAATGGGATGCTGGACTAGATGGGTCGCTGGCCTTCTGATGTTCTTATGGTCCACAGATCAGTGGTCCATGAGCTCTAACTGTCTGCAGCCAGAGCAACATAAGAAGCTGCCAGTGGTCCATTCAGTTCAGTACTGTTGAGGCTGCCTAGTAGCAAATTCCCCAGGAAAGAGACTCTCCTGTTCTTTCTGGGAGATGCTGGGAACAGAACATGGGATCTTCTGCATGCAAAGCAGGTGCTCTGTCACAGAGCTGTGGGCCTTCCTTTTTAGACTTGGTGTTGCCCTTCAGAACTCAGCAGAGAGGAGGAGACAAAGATAGAATATACTGGCTTTGTCTGTCATCTGCTCTGGTGCCACTGGCTGCTGACCTCCCTGCCCTTCTGCCCCACCAGTCCCCATAGGCATCACACACTGCTGCCCATATGGGAAACAGCACAACCCTGGGGTCTCTGCCCCAGCCAGGGAATCCTATCTGAGGCTAGGCAGGCACTTACCGTAGGGGTAACCCCAGGTGCTATACTCTGGAGGCAGGATGAGGGAGCTGGCTGTGGGAACCGGAACCACCGTCCCCTCGGCGTAGTAAGGGATCGTCGCTCCTGTCGAGAGGCAGAGTGTGGGGTGGTTGGGCGAGCTGCCCTGCTCAGAGTCCAGCCTTGCTTCCGGGAAGCTCAAGCCTGGTGCATAGCTGAAAGGCTGCTGCTGGGAGTGGCTCTTGGTGGGGATGGAAATGTTGTCCATGGGGTGGTAGCCACCGGCAGCCTCCTCGTCCACCGGCGGTGCACTCGGGATCACGGGCGACGGGACGTGAGGGACCGAGCGGGTCGGATTGAGGGGGATCCTGTTCACAGCGATGTTGCCAATGTAGATCGGGAGAGCAACAGAAACCTCAGGAGATTTCAGGGAAACCTAGGGGCAGGGAGACAACAATATGACACAAGCATGAGGACATTGCAGGGGTTTGGACAGGACGGCCCTTAGAGCCCTTCCAACTCTATGACTCTATAAGGAGCAGTCCTGTGGGGTCAGACCAAGGACCCATACATCAGGGGAGCGGACGTATCAGTCCCAGTGGCTGAATATGGCTCTCCAGACCTCTCTGTCTAGCCCTCAGGTCTACATTTCATCCCTCCCTAGGGATGTTGGTGCCTGGAAGGTGTTTTTTATTATTTACAAAATATATGTGCTGCCTGATACACCTGTTTCCCTGTTACCTCGCCCATTTTGCTTCTGGCCCTCCAGAGGCTGCCCAGGAGGAAATGTGGCCCTCGGGCTGAAAAAGGCCCCCTGCTGCCTCTGCTATATTTTTAGCCCACAACCTGTGCTCATAGTCTTCAGCAGAACTTGGACCTTACCTGGATGTAGTAGTCAATATGGATGAGGCTGCAGCCTTGCAGGATGGACTGAGGCAGCGCTGGGACGAGAATCTGCTCTCTCCATTCTGCATGCTTCCAGGCCTTCACGGGAGAACCCTCCACTTCCGCTATGGTCCTCAGGTCATAGATCCACCGCTTGGATTTGTAGGCAACTTTCTGGGTTGGGGAGAAGAGAAGGGGAAAATAAGGGGTTGTATCCAGACCATAAAGAAGGCTGATCGCCAAACAATTGATGCTTTTGAATTATGGTGCTGGAGGAGACTCTTGAGAGTCCCATGGACTGCAAGAAGATCAAACCTATCCATTCTGAAGGAAATCAGCCCTGAGTGCTCACTGGAAGGACAGATCCTGAACCTGAGGCTCCAATACTTTGGCTACCTCATGAGAACAGAAGACTCCCTGGAAAAGACCTTGATGTTGGGAAAGATGGAGGGCACAAGGAGAAGGGGACAACAGTGTTCTCGAAGCTACCGGCATGAGTTTGACCAAACTGTGGGAGGCAGTGGGAGACAGGAGTGCCTGGCCTGCTCTGGTCCATGGGGTCACGAAGAGTCAGACACGACTAAACAACAACATCCAGACCTACCCCAAGTACTCCAAAATGGGCCTATTATTCTGAGGAGAACTCAGTTGAATACAACCCTATAGTTTTGCCTTGGATTCATCAACAGCTAATCCTAATTCTTCATAAAGACAGCTTCCTATGTTCCTAAGATTGCATTTGCAGCAAGGGAACGAAAAATGAACAAGTGCCCCTCAAGCAAAGCTGAGCACCTAAAATACACTATCAAAAGTCTAGCCCAGTTACCTGGATGAGGCTGGCTACAATGGTGCTGGTGTCCCGGCCTGATTTGTTCTCAATGTCTGTCCGCAACTGGATGACCTGCCCTACAACGTAGCCCTTGAGGTCTGTGGTGGCTGTCAGGACCATGTTGCCAGTTTTCACGAGCTTGTAGCTGAACTTCTTTGTGATCGACGTTGTGTTTGGCTGCTGCAGAAAAGGGACACTAGGATGAGAAGGGAAAACACAGCCTGCCTGCCACTGAGTTAGGCCCCACCTGCACTATTCATTTAAAGCACTATGAGGCCACTTTGAACCATCATTGGCTCCTCCTCTGAGAATCCTGTGAACTATAGTTTAAGGTTGATGAAGATGGCGAGGAGATTCCTATTCCCCTCACGGAATTCCCAAAGTGGTTTAATGATCTATCCCTTGGGATTGAAAAGCAAGGTGTGGGGGTGCCTACCACCTTCCTTCCTTCCCACCAACCCTTACCTCAATCTCAGGGATGTCATTCAGGTTCAGCGGGCAGAGAACATAGAATATCTTGCTGCATTTGTGATCCTTGGAAAACCGTGGTGTCTCTATCACAGCTTTGACCTGGTGCAAGACCTTCCCAAAGGGGCCCTCAAAGGATGTAGGAGCTGAAGCTGTTTTCCAAAGAGAAAAGAGTCAAGACATGGCATATAATGTACTTCCCCCCCACCTTTTAAACACCCACGCAAACACACTTTCTTATGACTTGCACTAGAAAAGAACAACAAAAATATTTTGCCAAAATCTCATTCTCCTCTAGGAAAAGGTTTTGACATGCATACGTTTTGCAAACATTAGAAGTAAAACCAAAACCGTACATCTTCTTGATTTCTGATGGCTTTGGGGAGGAGGGTGATGGGGGCATTTTACAACCATAAGCATGGCTAAACCAAGCCATTTTGGCACCTGAGGCAGACCCCAAAATGGCACCTCCCTCCCCACCAGGGAAGAAATGGTGAGGGAAGATCTACATCAGGAATAAGGTGGGGGTTGGGGGAAAGGTTGACATCAGGATCTGCTGCCCTGGTGGATCTTGCCACCTGAGGCAATCACTTCACTTCACCTCATGACTGAGCCGGCCCTTTCCATAAGGCAGACCTGCACAACTTGGCAGTAGGTAGGGGCCAAAATTAAAACAGGCTAAACTTCTTTGGACCAATTTCCAAGTAAAGGTATAATTAATGATTAAACTGTTTTGCGAATAAACTGTATTATTAAAAAGGGAATTTTCAATTAACATAAATTAACTTGGTGGGCTGCTGGGCATCAAGGGTGGGGTAAGAAGCCCTCATGTTGCTGCCGCTCACCACATAGCGGGTGTCAGCTGCGTTGGTCCCTGTTCAATGCCAGTAACGACCAAAAACACAGCAGAAATATATGACTCTCACTCCTCTCGAACTAGAGATAGATTGGCAATGGTTGGTTGCTGTGGGTTACGTGACAAACGGGAGAGGATGTTCAGTGGCAACCCACCCACCAAATTACATGATGAGCACAATCAGCGCTTTTATTCTGGGGGTACTCAGGGGTATGCAGTACCAGCACCTTTCCCCCCTAGAAGAAAAACATTGGGCACAATAGCAGAAGGCAGTTCAAGTGGTGCATGGAAAAGCACTCATTACTTCTTTACTTTCTTCTACATTTTTTGCAGGCCACCCAAAATCCTTGGGGGAGCTGCAAGTGGGCCGTATGTTGTGCAGGTCATAAGGACTAGAAAATTGTTGCTTTCTTTTTTAAAAAAAGGAAAAGCAGGCGGATACTGTAAGCTGCCTTACAAATGCCAATTGTTTTTATTTGTTTAAAATATTCACGAATCACCTGCAATCATAGCTCTCTAAGCAATGTACATTGCAGAATAAAATATGGAGCATACATAGTAGAAAAATGGTACAGTATTTTTTTTTTTAAAAAGGGACAAGATAAAATCGATGTTCCAGAAACGGCATGATGATATCCATACAATCCATAATTAGTATAGATATCAAATTTCAGAATGTAAATATTCTTAGGAATGTTCAGTTCTGTGCTTTGCATCAAAGTCTGTTTTTAATTTGGTGTTTGCATGGACTATGAACAGCCCCAGATAGACACATTCTTCAACAGCCCCTCTTTCTTTTTTAATGTATTTTTATTAAAGATTTTCTTGGTTTACAAAAGCATGTGCAATGTCTCTCTCTCTCTCTCTTTTTTCTTCAAGTAACATTTTTTACAAATCAGTTTCATTTGTTGAGACATTGGGAAGGAAATGGGGGAAAGGGGTGGAGGGGGGAAAGGTGAGTGGGGGTGGGGTCGGGTGGCGATGTTTCTATTTTCCTTAATATATGTGGGGTTCTGCGTCAGCCAGCAGCCCCTCTTTCTAAGCATTTTTAAACTCTCTTTTTCAAACCTGATTTAGAAGTTCCTAGTTATTTTAGTTAACTGTTTATTCTTTATATCCCAGGCTTCCTTTAAACAAACAAACAAACAAACCCTCAAGACAAACTGGAAACAGCCCCATGGACACCAGCTTAACAACTCTGCAACTTGGCTAGGCAGGAAAGGTGTGACCAGCCGAAAGTCCACCCAGTGAACTTCATGACAGAGAAGATGGTCTTATGCACACACACAAAGTCAAAGTTCAGCCATTCAATTAAAACAAACAAACAAAAAATATGATGAATAAGTAGGGGATTTTTGGGGAGGGGAATAACGTTCTTGTTTAATGTTTCACGGTTTTATATAGAAACAACCAATTTTAAAAATTAAGAGAGAGAATGGAAGGCATGATTTGAACCTGAAGACCCTGATGAGTGCTAATTGTGTGTGGGGGGGGGAGCACAGCAGATCAGCTTCTGTTCCACATATTCAGCTGTAGGGCTCATTCACATTTAAATTTTGCCCCATGCTTTCTAGGCAACAGACCCGCACTTTCCTGGACAGTGCTAGAGTACTTTCCCCCAACCCCACCACTTTCACCAAGAAAACCTGATCTTTAATGCCGAATTGGAACAAATGACAATTTGGGCTTTTCTGCAAGTTGCCAAGTGCCTTAAAGAGTAGGTTTCCATGAGGAAAGCGGCTGAGGAGGAAAAAATTAAAATAGAAATGCTATGACACAGACTGGAAAAGCACAGACCTGTGCCTAAAAAGCACAGTGAACAATTAGTGTGTATGAGCCCATAGTGACTTATGACCATGTGAACTCAGATGAAGGATTGTACATGCCGTATTTTTCGCTCTATAAGACGCACCAGACCACAAGACACACTTAGTTTTTGGAGGAGGAAAACAAGAACAAAAATATTCTGAATCTCTGAAGCCAGAACAGCAAGAGGGATCGCTGCGCAGTGAAAGCAGCAATCCCTCTTGCTGTTCTAGCTTCTGGGATAGCTGCGCAGCCTGCATTTGCTCCATAAGACGCACACACATTTCCCTTTACTTTTTAGGAGGGGAAAAGTGAGTCTTATAGAGCAAAAAAATACGGTATATTTAATGAATAAACAAATAAATAAGACAGGGAGCCCAACAAGAGGTGCAGCCAAAGGGGAGGAAGAGCCAACCCATTCTAGTTCCGTCCCCATCCTCTTCCTCCTCCTCCTCCTCTCTCTACAAAGGCAACATCGAGATGGAGGAGGCAGTGGCGGAATCTGACAGCTAGTAAAAGCCCCTGGACTGAACAGTAAGCAGCAAGGTGGACAGGTGGGGGCTGGCTGAAAGCAGACTGTGGTTGTTAGAACAGCACCTCATTCACATTCATTCACTTGACACAAAACCATGGCTAGCTCTTGCACAGGTTTTGGAGTTCATCTGACACCTTTGTTGCATAGTTTTTGTCGTTTGCTGAAAATAAACCTCCCTTTTCTGTCCGCTGATGCAACTGAGACCCACCACACTCCTATGATTTTTAACTGAGTTGTAAGCTGTTTTAACAGCGTATTTTAAATCATTGCAGCCTGCCATGGTAAGTTAGGGTGAAAGGCAGGTAAGAGATCCAAATAAAATTACCAATAATAATAGCAATATCTGACAGCAGTTAAGCACTTGCATGACACCCCAGGCAACCTTGTGATTGTGCTCACAGGACGTTAAAATCGAGGTTATAGGAAGTCTGAAGTCACTGTTCAGTCGCAGTCCTGGAAATCAATGGGAACAAGAGAGCAAAAGAATAAATTCACTGTACCTGGAAGCAGGAACTGGAAAGGGAATGTGTGCTCCCCAGCTGCCAGGACCCCTGCAAAATATAAACACAGAATAAGTGTAGGTAAAAGAAGAAGCCAGCAGGGACTGTAAAAGAGGACTTAAGAAGAAACAGGCCACATGCCCATCTAGACCCACATCCTGGCCTCACAGTGGCCAGCCAGGTGGCCTCAGTGAGAGGCTCAAAAGGAGGGCCTGAATGCAAACACCCTTTCTCCACTAGTAATTCCTAGCAGCCTCTATCCAGAGGCATATACTGCCTCCAACAGTGGAGAGAGAACGAAAGAAGAGAATGGGTCAGGCTAGTGCCCCATCTAGTACAGTGGTGCCTCGCAAGACGAAAAGAATCCGTTCTGTGATTCTCTTCGTCTAGCGGTTTTTTCGTCTTGCGAAGCAAGCCCATTGACGGATTAGCGGATTAGCGCTATTAGCGGCTTTTAGCGGCTTATCTGCTGATCGGATCAGCTGATAAGCGGCTTAGCAGCTTAGAAAAAGGGGGGGGAGGGGAAAAAACCAGCAGGAACTCTCAAGACATTTTCGTCTTGCGAAGCAAGCCCATAGGTAATTCGTTTTGCGAAGCACCTCCAAAACGGAAAACCCTTTCGTCTAGCGAGTTTTCCATCTGGCGAGGCATTTGTCTTGTGGGGCACCACTGTACAGCATTCTGTTCTCACCTTGACAAACCAGATGCCTGTGGGACGCCCAGAGGCAGGACCTGAGCACTCTCTGCACTTGCAATCCCAGGAAGTGTTATTCAGAGAGGGTGGGGGGGTAGTATGTAAAAAGAACCCTGCGGCTGGATGAGGCCAAAGGCCCATCTAGTCCAGCATCCTGATCTCACAGTGGCCAACCAGATGCCCCATCTTACCGGAGACTTTTTAATATATATTAATGTTGCAATACATATATGAGATGGGACACGGGTGGCGCTGTGGGTTAAACCACAGAGCCTAGGGCTTGCTGATCAGAAGTTCGGTGGTTCGAATCCCTGTGAAGGGGTGAACTCCTGTTCCTCGGTCCCTGCTCCTGCCAACCTAGCAGTTCGAAAGCACGAAGTGCAAGTAGATAAATAGGTACCACTCCGGCGGGAAGGTAAACGGCATTTCCATGCGCTGCTCTGGTTCGTCAGGAGTGGCTTAGTCACGCTGGCCACATGACCCGGAAGCTGTACGCCGGCTCCCTCGGCCAGTAAAGCGAGATGAGCGCCACAACCCCAGAGTCGGCCATGACTGGACCTAATGGTCAGGGATCCCTTTACCCTTTACCTTTACATATATGAGATCTTTACATATTGATACATATACATTATATTCGTAAATTCACATTTTCACATTTCATTAAGTTCCAACCTTTATCCCTTTCTTATTTCTTGCCCTGTGCCTTCCCTCCACCTGTGAGTGACTTCCTTGTTATTATTTTGCAACTTTATTATTGAGATTGTAATTTTGTATCTTGATAATTAAACATTCAATCTTAAATATCTGCTTAGCTTAGCTTAACTTTGTGAAATCAGTCTATACATATCAACAAATTCTTGTTGGAGCATCTTTTGGCCATGTATTCTTCTACACATTTCCATTCCTGGTTGAGATTTTGATTAGGGTTGATAATCTAATCAAAATCCATCTTACGGGAGACTTGTAAGTAGGACCCAAGTGCCACCCAACTATTCAGACAATGAAGAAATGGGACAGATTCCGTCACACGTGTGCCGTTACAGCTAATGTCTTGAAAGGTAAAAGTAAAGGGACCCCTGACCGTTAAGTCCAGTCGCGGAAGACTCTGGGGGTGTGGCACTCATCTCGCTTTACTGGCCAAGGGAGCGGGCATACAGTTTCCGGGTCATGTGGCCAGCAGGACTAAGCCACTTCTGGCAAACCAGAGCAGCACACAGAAATGCCCTTTCCCTTCCCGCCGGAGTGGTACCTACTTATCTACTTGCACTTTGACGTGCTTTCAAACTGCTAGGTTGGCAGGAGCTGGGACTGAACAATGGGAGCTCACCCCGTTGTGGGGATTCAAACTGCCAACCTTCCAATCAGCAAGCCCTAGGCTCTGTGGTTTCGACCACAGCGCTACCCGCGTCCCTGTCTTGAAAGGTAAACCAAGCTTATTCTACAGAAAGAAGCTGAACAAGTTCCACCCGAGGTCCCTACGAGGGAAAGCTCTCTATCACATGAGGCAATTTTGGCCAGCAACCTGGATGGCTTCAAAAGAGGATTAGATATATTCATGGAGGAACAGGCTGCTGGCCACGATGCCTCTGTTTCATTTCCACTGTTGGAGACAGTCCACCTCTGAGTGGCAGATTCTGGGAATCACAAGGGGGGTGGGGAGCGGGGCTGTTGGGCTCAAGTCCTGCCTGTGGGCTCCTCATTGAGGCATCTGGTTGGACACTGTAGAATAGAATGTTGGATCAGATTGGCTCCTGGCTTCATCCAGCTGTAGGTCTCTTTTTATGTTCTGCGTTCTTACATTCTTACATAGAGCACAGTGGTACCTCTGGCTGCGAATGGGATCCGTTCCAGAGGCCGGTTCACAACATGAAAAGAGCACAACCTGAAGCGCTGTATCTGTGCAGTGCGATTTGGTGCTTGTGCGCATGCATGAAGCGCAATTTAGCGCTTCTGCGCATGCGCGAGCGGCAAAACCTGGAAGTAACCCTTCCTGGTACTTCCGGGTCGCTGCGGGACATAACCTGAAAGAACGTAACATGAAGTGGACGTAACATGAGGTATGACTGTATGAAATTTACTAGTTGCTACTTCAGGTTAATTAATAATCCACAGGCCTTCAACATCTCACATGAAAATGTTTGACTTCGTACGACGAGGGTGAAAGAAGCTCAGTTTAAAAAAATAAAAAGAACACCAACTATAAATGTATTTTTCACTGTTTAAAAATAAATTTAAAAAAAAGATTAGGATAAATGCTGTCACCAGCATACCCTTTAGTAATACAAGTACACTCTAAATGTTGCTTGTAGATCTTCATAGCTTGGGATGCAAATGAAGACATGTGAGAAACTGAATCCGTTCCCATTTAATTGTGACTCTACCCAATTAACACTTCCCAAAGGCAGCAGATGAACCCAATGCATCTATCATTTGAATTTCACACCCCTCCAAATTTTGCAGGGCGGATCTCCAATTTTTAAAAGTATGTTAAAAAAGAGAGTATATACTTGGGGAAAGTGTACATAAAAATACATACTATACTGATGAAAGCAATATAAAAACCTATACTATATTAGGGGAAACTGGCTGCAAAAGTGCAAATTTTATACAAAATTACACACAATTTGCATATATCAGAAGAAATGCAAACATCTTTCAGAAGAAAGATTGTATGACCTTGTGATGTTGTGATTATGTATCTGTATCTATATGGTGTTGTGCTTGTATGATCGTATGATATTATGATTGTAAGATACAGTGGTACCTCGGGTTACAGACGCTTCAGGTTACAGACTCCCCTAACCCAGAAATAGTACCCTGGGTTAAGAACTTTGCTTCAGAATGAGAACAGAAATCGCACGACGACAGCAGCGGGAGGCCCCATTAGCTAAAGTGGTACCTCAGGTTAAGAACAGTTTCAGGTTAAGAACGGACCTCCAGAACGAATGAAGTTCTTAACCCGAGGTACCACTGTATTGGGATCTTATGACTGTATGATAATGTGATCTTGTGATTGCATGATTTAATGATATAGCTGTAAAATATGATTGTATGATAATATCATTATTGTGTGATATTATTATATGAACTTGTAAACGGGGCATTTGTGAGTGTGGTTTGAGGGGAAGGTCCCAAGTGCTGCCTCACGGGGTACCCAGGACCAAGAGACATGGGTGGTGAGGGAGCTGCTGAAGTGACCAGCAACATTTATGCCATGTTTGTCACAAGTCTTGCCCGAGAAGGTGCAAAACTACACTCGGTTGCCTTGCTGAATGAGAAGGCACAACAACTTGAGCTCACTAACCACACTCTGAGCTACTGGCCAAGAGGAGGAATTCCTTGATAGAGCAGAGTGGACTGTCCTGGAACAGTGATACACGTAGGGAGGTGGAAGATCTCCCTATGCAGGAGACGAACCTCTGGAGGAACACGACACGCGGATGCGAGATTGCCAGGATCCATGTATTACTGGAGTTGCAAGGTTGATTCCATGCCCTCACCATGGACACTGATTCTGGGCCAGAGGAGCAAGGACAGCAGTTGCAAACCTCAGAATACACCAAAATGTCTGTGGAAGGCACAGTTTACAGAACCATTTCTGCCGTTCCTCAGAGGAGGAGGAGACGAGTGGTGGTGGTAAGGGACTCCCTGCTTAGGGGGGCAGAGGCAGCAGTGTGTGGAGGTAGCAGGATGTCCTGGGAGGTGTGAGTCTTCCAGGTGCAAAGATTTATGATATGGCAGAGAAGCTGCCTAGTCTTATGAAGCCCACTGACCCCAACACCTTCCTTGTGGTTCATGTGGGTACATATAGTACTCCACACACAGCCTTCGATGTAGAGCAAGGGACTATGAGATTGGGCGGGACGTGGGTGGCGGTGTGGGTTAAACCACAGAGCCTAGGGCTTGCTAATCTGAAGGTTGGTGGTTCAAATCCCCGCGACGGGGTGAGCTCCCGTTGCTCGGTCCCTGCTCCTGCCAACCTAGCAGTTCGAAAGCATGTCAAAGTGCAAGTAGATAAATAGGTACCGCTCCGGCGGGAAGGTAAATGGCGTTTCTGTGCACTGCTCTGGTTCACCAGAAGCGGCTTAGTCATCCTGGCCACATGACCCGGAAGCTGTACGCCAGCTCCCTCGGCCAATAAAGCGAGATGAGCGCCGCAACCTCAGAGTCGGCCACGACTGGACCTAATGGTCAGGGGTCCCTTTACCTTTATGAGACTGGGCAGGAAGCTGAAAGGCCTTCAGTCATAGGTGGATTTTTCATCCCTCCAACTCCCATCAGCCCCACACAGGATGCCCAATGGCCAAGGATCCCATGAAGGGAGGATGGGAGCTGTTATCCAACAACGTTGGCTACCCCAGTGTGCTCAGCTTCAGGCTCTTCTGTCCTACAAACTAGGCTGAAATATTATACCCTGTCTGGCCACTAGGGGGATCAGCAATAACTTTTCAACTACAGGTACAAATACAGGGTGAGTCCTTTAAAAGAGGTCCTGTGGATACAGAGTACACATGTTCCATGGGGCCTCTTTTAAAAGACTCACCCTGTATAAATTAAGCTCGGTGCAGTCACCTCTTGTCTAGTTCTGGCACACTTGGAAAAATTAACTGTACCTGTACACCACACCATCCCCTCCTTAGACAGTACAGTGGTACCTCGGGTTAAGTACTTACCGTATTTTTTGCACCATAACACTCACTTTTTTCCTCCTAGAAAGTAAGGGGAAATGTCTGTGCGTGTTATGGAGGAAATGCCTATGGGTGGCATGCCTACGGATTTTCCTCCTCTCAAAACTACGTGCGTGTTATGGTCGGGTGCGTGTTATAGAGCGAAAAATACGGTAATTCGTTCTGGAGGTCCGTTCTCAACCTGAAACTGTTCTTAACCTGAGGTACCACATTAGCTAATGGAGCTTCCAGCTGCCACCACGCTGCTGCTGCACGATTTCTGTTCTCATCCTGAAGCAAAGTTCTTAACCCAAGGTACTATTTCTGGGTTAGCGGAGTCTGTATCCTGAAGCGTCTGTAATCTGAAGCGTATGTAAACCGAGGTACCACTGTAATGCGTATTGCTTCATTTACTTCACAGCTGGAAGAGCCATAGTTCACAGGTAGAGCATCATGCTTTGCATGCAGAAGGTCTGAGGTTCAATCCCTGCATCTCCAAGTAGGATTGGGTGAGATCCCTGCCTGAAACCCCGGAGGAGCTGCTGCCAGCCAGTGTAGACAATAATGAGCTACATGTGCCAATAGCCTGATGCAGTATAAGGCAGTTTCCTGTGTAGCTGAAGCCTTGCTGTGTCTGGGGGCCCTCCTGCTCATTCTGCTTAGTGCAACTCTGTACATCCAGCCCAGAGGCCTTCCTTGATGGCACCAATGACTCCGCCTCCAAAAGGTGTATAGAGGAGCACAGCTTAAAGGGGAAGCCACCCCTTGACCTCTGTGCAACTTGTGGAGGAAACAGCTGCAGTGCTGTGCTAAATGTATCCCAACATGACTCCAAATTTGTAACCACTGGGAAATGCAAATCCCATACAACTGTAAAAGGAAAAATAAACTGCTAAGATTTTTTTAAAGCATGTGAAGGCTGTCAGCTGAGCAAAGACTGCTAGAACAAGGTGGTCCCCAGGGCCGGATTTAGGTTCAATGAGGCCCTAAGCTACCGAAGGTAATGGGGCCCTTTAAATGTGATATTTTAGGGAGCAGGCTAGCAGGCGCGGGGCCCATTACTTACATCACAGGAGCCTACAGAAAACACTGTTGCTATATGTAGGTTTTGTTTTATTTGTTTTTCAGCTTATATTTTGGAAATCTACATCCAGTTTGTTTTTTCCTTTAAACTTTTTTGGGGGGGCCCAAGAGAGTGAGGCCCTAAGCTATAGCTTGTTTAGCTTATACAGTGGTACCTCGGGTTACATACGCTTCAGGTTACAGACTCCGCTAACCCAGAAATATTACCTCGGGTTAAGAACTTTGCTTCAGGATGAGAACAGAAATCGTGCTCCAGTGATGCGGTGGCAGCAGGAGGCCCCATTGGCTAAAGTGGTGCTTCAGGTTAATAACAGTATCAGGTTAAAAACGGACCTCCGGAACAAATTAAGTACTTAACCTGAGGTACCACTGTACATAAATCTGGCACTGGTGGCCCCTATTTAACTGAAGAAGTACCTTTATGTGAAAGTAGAGTACAGTGGTACCTTGTGTTACATACGCTTCAAGTTACAGACGCTTCAGGTTACAGACTCCGCTAATCCAGAAATAGTACCTTGGGTTAAGAACTTTGCTTCAGGATGAGAACAGAAATTGTGCTCTGGTGGTGCAGTGGCAGCAGCGGGAGGCCCCATTAGCTAAAGTGGTGCTTCAGGTTAAGAACAGTTTCAGGTTAATAATGGACCTCCAGAACGAATGAAGTTCTTAACACAAGTTATACAACTTAAGAAGAACTGCTTGCTCCTATATAGGGCCCAGTATAAGGCTGGCTGTTGCTGAAGCAACATTAGAGCTCTGCTTCCCTTCCCTCCCCTCCCCAACACTGTATCTTTGTTCTCTTCTGGCATTTAATGTGAGCCTTGCACAAGGAAGTTTAGCATCTCCTAGCTGTGGCAGAGGTCAATGCTTGCAGCAGGACAACTACCTTCTCTCCACAACCCATTATTTGAGTACTGAACCCAGCAAAATCTCTCTCTCTCTCTCCCCTCCCCAACAAAATATTTCCCTTGATTGTTGAGAGAAAAGAATAAAACTTGGTGTCTACAGTCTACTGTGTAATTCTGTTTACAGAGCAAACAAAAGCCTAATCCCCACCCCAGAGGGGGAAGAGGAAAAGATGCAATTGACAGCACTCACAATACATGAAGCAGCAGCTCTCAAACACTGAGAGTTGTTAACAAAAAGAGACTTGTTGGTTAGTGACTTTAGGCAACTTCACAGTCAAGGAGAGTTAAGCAGACAGAGGGCTCATCCACAATTCTTCTCGTCCCCAAACATCAGTCGGGTTTTCTGTGCATTTATGTTTGTTCTGATTCAGTGTTAATCAGTGGGTTTAAAAGCAGCAGAATGAAAAACCACTCAGGCTCATGCCTGGAAATCATAGGACAAGTGGAAGTTTGGATGAGCCCAGGGAGTGATGCATTTGAGAGATGGCTTGGGGTGATGGGCCAAGGTTTGCACACAGTACAGGGGAATGCAAGCTTGCCTTACAAGAGGGTTGTTGCAAAGATGAATGAAGGTCTGCCAAGTTCTTCACACATTCTAAAGTGTGCTGTGCTAGACGCCAACAGCAATACTAGGTTGGTGTTGTTCTCAGAGGCTGAGGTTTGAACTACACTCCTGATGTGTCCTCTCTAGGAAGTCTGCAACAAAGCCACTTTCAGCTTCTTGTCTGTGTGATGGGGGGGGGGAGATAATGACAATGACCTACCCTAGAGGGTTGTTGTAAAAGGGTAATGTGAGCAAGCAGCAGGTACTGCTGGATCCATGTACAGTGGACGCTCAGGTTGCAAACGTGATCTGTGCGGGATGCACATTCACAACCCGCAGTGGCACGTCTGCGCATGTGCGGGTTGTGATTCGGCGCATATGTGCATGTGCAAAGAGTGATTTAGAGCTTCTGCGCATGCGCGACAGCCGTAACCCGTTCCAGTACTTTCGGGTTTCGGCGGTCCGCATCCCGAAAAAACACAACCTGAAGCATCTGTAACCTGAGGTATGACTGTAAAGAAGCCCATAGCTCAGTGGGTAAAAGCCCCTGGCATTGCATGCATAAAGCACCACTGTCAACCCCCTGGCATCTCCAGCTAAGGGCATCAAGCACAAAGGCTGGAGGGGTGACTTCATCCCCAAGGCCTCAGACAAAAGTTAAAAACTCCAGCAGATACTACTACTCTTCCCAAGTCACCTTGACTCTCCTCAAGTTACCTTGGTCCAAGAAGTCTTGATCAGAGAAACAGCCCTTTTTTCCTTCAAGATTTGCTCAAAATGCCATTTCTGCCCCATTAAAAATAAAAAAAAGTCTTGATCATGGCAGACAGGAGTTCAGTGTATAAAACTCTAGAAGCCATTCAGGGCTTACTTCATTCCCAGAAGCCCGAACAAAGGGCTCAGTGTCTCCCCACACAAAAGCTTTTCCTGAAATTTGTTCACAGCTAAAAATACCTCTGAGAGAAAGTCATTATGCCTAGAGGCTGCTAGGTCAGATTCCACCTGTAAATGCCCCTCTCCCATTGTCCCCTTTGTCCAGGGAGGGAGACAGGCAGGGGGTTAGGTGGGAGCAGTGAACTCAGTGGAGAGATAGCTAGGAAACTTATTGGAGAGCGTCATGCCTTATTTCTGCAGAAAGCCATATGGAGCTTTCATTTAGAAAGAAAAGAAAACTGAGCAGTATATATTGATGGTGTGCCAGTGTAAGCAAGGCTTAGAGCAAGATTTTCCAGTCGAGCTCCTCCCTCTGCTCCAGGCACAGACAATAAAAGCAACAAATATTTTGAAGGATGATTTGTCGGTTTTTCGTCAAGTTACACACTAATTTATCGTTGAGGTAATTGAGATACAGTGGTACCTCAGGTTACATACGCTTCAGGTTACAGACTCCGCTAACCCAGAAATAGTGCTTCAGGTTAAGAACTTTGCTTCAGGATGAGAACAGAAACCGTGCTCCTGCGGCGCGGCAGCAGCAGGAGGCCCCATTAGCTAAAGTGGTGCTTCAGGTTAAGAACAGTTTCAGCTTAAGAACGGACCTCCGGAACGAATTAAGTACTTAACCTGAGGTACCACTGTACTTGCACAGATTTCACCAGCCAGCAAGATCAGGAAAGGAGGGGTTTTAAAGATTGTTTAAAAAGACTGAACATGCCAGAGCTACAATTCCCAGTAACCCTAAACTACAGTTCCCAGGAACCTGTTTTAATGTGTGGTGTGTACACAGCCTCAATAGTTATAGTGGGAATTCCTTGCAGATTACCACAGTGCCTGGAGACAATCAATCAATCCACAGCAGTGACCAGAGGAGAAATGACCACAGGGAGGACAGCAGAGAGAAGAAATGCCATGATGCATCTGCCGCAGCACAACCAACCACTTTCACCTGCCCCAGCTGCAACAGAACATGTCTCTCCCATTTTGGTCTCTACAGCCACAGCAGGCACTGCAACTCTCCAACAGTTTGACTTCATCCCCAAAGATGCCCTCCTCCATTGTCTCCTGAGACAGACAGATGCCAACTCAAAACACACACACACAAAGGCTGGGGACACTCTGACCTATAACTCCCATCAACTCTAAAACTTGGGGCTGATAAGAACTGGAGTCCATCAGCATTGAGGGGGGTCAAAGGTCTCCCAGCTTTGTTTTCCTTTAATTGCTGGGAGTGTGGTAGGGATAAGGCTTGTTCTTTTTATTGTATGTACAGTTGGATGAGAGTTGGGGGTTGGGGGGGATTTTGTGTTGTATATCATTTTAATTTGGCTTTTAATTAATTTTATCCATTTTAATTTATTTCATTATTAAGTGTCATCTCCCCCCCCAATAACCCGATTAACCAATAAAATAACAAGCCAAAAATCCTAAGCTCTGAATTCTCTGCTCATTGACATTTTCCCCCCTGTGATGCTTTTTATTTGATTTTCTTTCGTTATACAATTACATATTCCAATCTATACTTTAACTTATGTTAAGTGTAAAACAAATCCAAATAATATCCACATTTCTTCACCCGACTTCCCACAACCACACTGCAGCTTCTTCTATTCTATTTTCTTTTTAGTTGTGTTGATTACCTTTGTTATCTCATTTACACACAATAAATAACATATCTATCTGAATTTTTACTTTGTGAAATTTAGTCAATACATATCAAGGGTTTGATTTGGGAACAATGCTTTATAATATATTCTTCCATACTTTCCCACTCTTTTAAGTTTTTGGTTTGATTGTTGCCCAATTACCATTGACATAAGGCAGGTACCTTTGCTGTCTTGTTTCGTGCGCCTGCTAAAAACACTTCTGTTTATGCACGCCTCCCCAGACATGTGAAGTTGACATATATTTTAATCCGTATTTTTACCTTATAACGCATACTTTTAATTGTTGAGTTTACTCGTTCTGCTCTTCTTACGAGTTGTTTTTTTTGCTGATAATTCCAATGTTGATATACTTTGTAAACTGCTTAGAGGACTTATATGCAGTTAAGCGGAATCTATCTTTTGTTAAAATACTAATAGTAAAATACACACTGATAGTAAGCTAACAAAACACAAAAAACTTGCTATCCATCTTTTGAAATGGCAATAGGAATATTTGGCCTCTTTCGACCCTGAAGGTCAAAATATAAGCAAGAAATATAAGCAAGACCCTTATATAAGCAAGAACCCTCTCCCCTAGTACTACCTCCTTCGCCCTCTCCCCTCTGAGGTGCAGATAAGTCTGTGGGATAGAGGCCAAGTTTCCATGGTTTTGAATGCAAGCATATCTCTGCGCCTTTCCCATCCCATCCAGGTGGCTGCAACCTGCCTCACTGGCCACACTGCTGAATTGTTCTCTAGAATATAATAACAAGGCACAGGTTGGATGCTTTGGAGGAGGCGATCTGGTTTCAGAGGAGAAGAGACACTTGAAACATGAGCAGCAAAGGTAACTTCATCATTTTCTGTGAGGGAGGCTGTTTGGGAGCTGCAAGGAGCCAAGAGTGGCCAGATCCTGTCTGCTGGGGAAGAAGAGCTGCATTCCGTGGAGCAACAGTCAAGGGGCTTGGAACGCCCACTTCAGAACAAAGTAATTTATTATGTTCCTTCTAGCTCAGTACAGAGCAGGCTTGTCCCAACTGTTTCAGCCCCAGGACCCACTTATAACCCAAGCTTGTGTTGCGGAACCACTGCTTAATCCTTTACCATATATTTACATGATGCTAGCAGGCCTGAGACATCACCTTGCCAACAAAGGTCCGTATATTAAAAGCTCTGGTTTCCCCAGTAGTGATGTATGGAAGTGAGAGCTGGACCATAAAGAAGAATTGATGCTTTTGAATTATGGTGCTGGAGGAGACTCTTGAGAGTCCCATCGACTGCAAGAAGATCAAACCTATCCATTCTGAAGGAAATCAGCCCTGAGTGCTCACTGGAAGGACAGATCGTGAAGCTGAGGCTCCAATACTTTGGCCACCTCATGAGAAGAGAAGACTCCCTGGGAAAGACCCTGATGGTGGGAAAGATGGAGGGCACAAGGAGAAGGGGACGACAGAGGACGAGATGGTTGGACAGTGTTCTCGAAGCTACCAGCATGAGTTTGACCAAACTGCGGGGGGCAGTGGAAAACAGGAGTGCTCGGTGTGCTGTGGTCCAGGGGGCCATGAAGAGTCGGACACGACTAAACGACTAAACAACAACAAGCAGGGCTGAGAATGTCCCCTGTCTGAAACCCTGGAGAGCTTCTGCCAGTCAATGAAGACAATACTGAGCTTTATGGACCAATGGTCTGACTCAGTATAAGACAGCTTCCAGTCTTCCTATTCACTAGTCATCTGCCCACTAACCAGTTAAGACTGCATATATTCAAACCTATTTTGGCCTCTACATCTGAAGGTGGAAAAGGAGAATGAGATAGAAAGCTTATCATTTGAAGCAAAAGCAAGCTGGTCGTATCCACTGCGACACTCCTGTATCACTTACACAGTCATGGTTTTCCTAAAGAATCCTGGGAAGTATAGCTCATTAAGGGTCCCAATAGTTGACTGGAGATGCTGTATCTCCACCACAGAGCTGAAGTTCCCACAGTTCCTTGGGAAGAGGGACTGAGTGTGATGACCTATCCTGAAATTGTACCTCTGCAAGGTGAAATTTATTTATTTTTAAACTTGAGGTAACCTTTTCCCCTTACCTTTTAAAAATTAAATAATAATTATTTTTTGTCTGGGGCCAAGGGGTATACACCTGAAACCAAAAATCCACTTATATCAATAATCAGTAAGTTGTGGCCGTTTCTAATCCAAACCATTGTCTGCTTGAGTTTATTATTCATTTCTTACATTTAGCCACTACCCAGGGAGGGGGGTGGCACTGTGACTGGCTCCACAATAAACTAATCAACCAACTTGGTGGTGAGTTCCCCCACCTTTTTTTTACAGGGGGGGGGGAAACTGGTGAGGTGAATAGGAGTCTCTTGACAACTTTCAGAACCTTTAATGAATTATGGTTCTCAGGATTCTTGGAGGGAAGTCCTCCTTGTTACAGTGGCCTGACAGAAGCAGTCCTACATTCTCCATTCCAGCACTGAATAAACCAAAGGCTTAGTTGAACTAACAAGCATACAACCTTACTGGAAACCAATGTGGTAGTGTATGGTGTGTGTCATTAGGTACACACACACACACACACAAAGTAACTTGGCACAAATGATGATGCAACAAAGTCAAAAGGGATAGCTGTGTGTGGAGCAAACAGCTCCAATACAAAACTCCCTCTGCTACCAACCCAGCGAATCTTACTTTTGACACGAGGGAAGGGAGGAAGGAGGGAGACTTCTACCCAGTTTCACATGTGAAAACCCACATGTTTATACAAGAAACCAAGAACCACCTGTTGGGTCAGGCCTTCATCCTGTTCTAGATCCAGGTGCCAATTAGAGGAGGTGGGAGTGAGGTAGGGAGAGCCAGGAGGGCCTTTGGGCCAGAGTCACAAGTTCAGACATTTGTTATATATTTATACACATCAGCCCAAACGTGATGCACTCTTTCAGCTTAAAGCTCCAAATTTCAGCAAAGTATACTTGTGATTTAGTAAGAGACATGCATTCTTCCCCCCACCCCCGTGAGTCATCAATCCTTTTTTTTTTTTTTTTAAATGGCCAGGGGCATTGAAAGCTGGAAGTGGCACAGGCCTCTCTGGACCTCCGAGAAGGTCTGCTGATGGACCTCTGTGGTCTGAGTCCGTCTGGTGACTCAGCTCTTGTGCATGTAGTAAGCTGCTGTTGAGAGGTTTATGTGACGCACAAACAACTCCACCTGGTTGCAAATGGAGGTGATGTCAGAGGAAGGATGGGAATTCAGACACAGAGGGGTAGACATAGCCAGGCTTGTATCTGCACACGTGGCTTCAGCTTGGTGTCTGAAGGCATGGAAGAAGGAAGGGCCCTTTTTGGCTTGCTTTCTGGAGTGCAGACAGACTACCCAGCCAGTGGGTCAGTGTTGCTTCCCCAAAGACTCTGTGAAATGTTTTACAGGAACTAAGGAGGTCCAGGTGCACCCAGAACTACCAAGTTCCCATTAACCTGGGACCAGTTTACCTTAAAAAATCACCTTACTCCATGAAGGCCTGTCCGACTGCTCCATTCTGCAGAGCAGGCAGGTGCCACGTAACACTCATTCTGCATTTGTAGGAAATCAATCTTTTAGTGTGGCAGCACCTGCAGTTTGGAACTCCCTGCCTATTTACATCAAGCATAGACTTCCACTATACTCTTTTCAGTGCCTGCTAAAAGCATTTCTGTTTAGGCAAGCTTACCCAGACATGTGGGTTAAACCACAGAGCCTAGGGCTTGCTGATCAGAAGGTCGGCGGTTCGAATCCCCGCGATGGGGTGAGCTCTCGTTGCTCGGTCCCTGCTCCTGCCAACCTAGCAGATGTTTTGGGACTACAATTCCCATCATCCCTGACCACTGGTCCTGTTAGCTAGGGATCATGGGAGTTGTAGTCCCAAAACATCTGGAGGGCCGAGTTTGCCTATGCCTGGTTAACACTGATCTGGGCTCCCACCCAGGCCCTGATGTCAATTAGCAGAACTGCAGTAAAGATGGGACTAATGTAACCATTAAAGGTTAAAAGAAAAAGAAAAAAGGTAAAGGACTTCTGGATGCTTAAGTCCAGTCAAAGGCAGCTATGGGATGCAGTGCTCATCTTGCTTCAGGCCAAGGGAGCTGGTGTTTGTCCACAGACAGCTTTCCACGTCATGCGGCCAGCATGACTAAACCAATTCTGGTGCAACAGGACTCTGTGACAGAAGCCAGAGTGCACAGAAATGCCGTTTACCTTCCCACCACAGTGGTACCTATTTATCTACTTGCACTGATGTGCTTTCGAACTGCTAGGTTGGCAGAAGCTGGGACAGAGCAACAGGAGCTCGCCCTGTTGCGGGGATTTGAACCACTGACTTTCCAATCATCAAGCCCAAGAAGCTCAGTGGTTTAGAGCAAAGTGCCATCCACTCCCTCTAATGTAACCACTAAGCCTGGTTAAGATAAACCACCTACAGTTTCATCTAAACTTACCTCCTCTTGTAAAAAATGCTCCGAATTATCTAGTAGTTTGTGAGCACCACGGCATGTTTTCCCTACAAAACCAGAAGACAGTGGCCACAGAGGCTGTTTTTCGCTATAATACTAGCACTTGGAGGTTACCTAATGAAAACCTACAGACCAGGTAAATTCAGGGAAGGCAAAATAAATCGCTTCATGCAACAAGCAATTTATAGAGGAACTAGGTGTCGCAAGGTGTGACGGACACAGACTTAGGTGGCTTCCGAAGGGAGTTAGACAAATCCATAGACAAGATGTCTAATCAATAACTTTTGGCAAACAATAGCCAGGTAGAACCCCCATGTTCAGAGGCAGCATGCTGACAAATAATCAGCAGAAAGATGCCCTACAGCCTCTCAAGAGCCAGTGCCCTTTAAAGAGTCAGAGCCCAGCAATCCAGATTCAGACTGGAGTACGCGTCTGCTGCAGAACTTGCCAAAACACTTGGAGGGATGAAATCCTCAGCTGGTTTTTTTCCGTTTTGCTCTGGGCATTTAAAGGCAGAAGAGGAACCTCCTACTGAAGGCAACAACCTGAAGTTTGTTCTCTCTCTCTCTCTCTCTCTCTCTCTCTCTCTCTCTCACACACACACACACACACACACACACACACAGGGCTCTAAGCAAGATCCCAAGGCCACCTGCAACAGCAAAGGAACACCACCTTGTGGGGCTTGAGGATCGAAGCTGGAGCAAGATTTCGGCTCAAGGTGTACAAATAGCTTCCCCTTACCTTGCTTCAAAGTCCACAGTCAAGCAGAAGTTGCCAAGCGAGTCTGGCTGCTCCCTTCGGCCACATTTCCCATTTTTTTCAGTGCGTCATTTGAAATTCCTCTGCTCTTACACACCCTTCCCCTCCCCTCCAGTGTACATTTACTAACAAAGCACCACTGTGCAGCAGTGGCTGCTGCTGTTTTTTCACCAACTAGTTTCGATGCTCAAAATTAATCTGTGCCCTTTGCAACCTGTTTGCCAGCCAGTGGAAGGCGCCAATCATTCAACCCTAGAGTGTCTCTGGAATGTGGCCAGGTCCCCTATACACCTTACACCATGGATCTGTGCCAAGTGGCTCATTAACAGGAATCTTTCAGGTGGGCAGGGGCTCTTTTGAAGAGGAGGCAGCCCCCAAAGAAAGACGCTGTTCCCACCAGGGAGGAAGCCATTGTGCCCAGAAAAGCAACTTTTTTGTACTAGTTAAATGCCCTTCCTTCTGAGGGACAGGATGTATGCAAGAAGGGGAACTTGCATTATTGCTGGGAGCACACTAGTTCTCTTTAATATGATACTGCCTTACATTGTACATGGGGCTGCCCTTGAAGGTAGCAGGGGAACTGCAGTTGGTACAGCAGGGGCCACCAACCCTCCAAGGCCCACTTGAGCGCATTTGGGGGTTTGGGAAAGTTCTGTAGGCGCCACCAGCCCAGCCACCTTTCTCTCTGCTTCTCTGAACTAGCAAGAGACAAATGATTACAGTGGTACCTCTGGATGCAAACAGGATCCGTTCCGGAGCCCCGTTCACATCCTGAAGTGAATGTAACATGCAACTGCGCGCATGCGGGTTGCGTTTTGCCGCTTCTGCGCATGAGCGTGACGTCATTTTGAGCGTCTGCGCATGCGGCGAAACCTGGAAGTAACACGTTCTGTTACTTCTGGGTTGCCGTGGAGCACAATCCGAAAATGCTTAACCTAAAGCGTATTCATCCAAGGTATGACCCTTCACCCTAAGGTCCCAGCACAGTATTATAAGGAATTTTAAATTTAAAGCGCACAAACGTTTTGCTTTTTCCAAGAGTTCTTGTTAAAAGCTGTATACCCAATGGAATTAATCTGAGCCTTGAAAAGCATATAGAGCCGAAAGTGGAAGTGGGAAAGGGTGTCACTCTCTCAACTTCCTCCTTCAGCTCAGGGCTTGATCTCCTTCTGCAGGGCCTGTAAGACAGAGCTATTCCGCCTGGCCTTCAATCTGAATTAGCCTGATCCTCTCTTCCCTTTTCTCTTCTATGAAGAAACCCTTTCTGGGACCCCACATTTAAATTCTTCCCTGGTCTCCTTGCTGGCCCTAGTAGGACCAACTTGGCCAGTTAGCCCTGGTGATCATTTGATGTCTACTGCCTGGGTTCCCCCCCCCTGCCCAAAATGACCCCAGAATTTTTGAATTTTATTGATATTGATGCTGCATTTCACATTGTATTTTATGCTATTTTTAATCATTGTTTTATATTTGCTGTTAGCCGCCCTTAGCCCGATTTTTAAACCGGGAAGGGTGGGGTATAAATGAAATAAATAATAATAATAATAATAATAATAATAATAATATGCACTTCTCAAGTGTGGTGGTGGAGAGGTAATGCCCCTCAAAACCAGTGCTTTAAAAAAAGAAGAAAAGGTGTCAGTATTCACCACGAAGCTGTTACAGCAAGTGCTACACTTTTAACATTTGGAAGAAAAAGGCGCTGGTACTGTGAAGTTAAAAAGCAATACTCACCACCCAGAGGATAGTAGGTGGGGAGTGGGTGCAAGTGAAACACCTCAAGGGCTATCACTCATGACCAAGAGGACACAGGGGAGTGGGGGACTCAAGAGATTCATGGGCACCAGAGGAAGACCCTCTTAAATACAGAACCTTGCCAATGCTCAATAGTTCTTCCGGCTTCCAATCCGTTTCCAGTCCCAAGGTTCTGGTGCTCATCTCTAAAGGAGGTGTGGGGAACCTCTGGCCTTCCAAGAGTTTGTTGAACTGCAACTCACATCAGCTCCAGCAAGCATGGTCAGTGTGGCCAGGGATGACAGGAGTCAAAGTTCAGCAACACCTGGAGGACCATATGCTTCTTGCACCTGCTGTAAAATCCCACATGGTTTGGGACCTGCCCACTCCCATTACCAACCCACCTGCAAACCAAGGTCACCTGCCAATGCTGTATTCAGGATGCCCTGCAAGATGCAAGGCAGGTGGCAACTAGAAGGGGAAAGGCAAGAAGAGCATTTTCCACTTGTTAAGCTCTTCCCCCCTGCCAAGCAGACACCTGGTTTAATAGCATCTTCTAATAAAAGGCGAAAGGGCCAATGGTTTGACTCAATATAAGGGGAGAAGCACAATGGCCTCATAATACCGGGGTAGGGGGGAAACAGACTGTAGATACCGATTGCCCCATTGCATATCTACCCCTCCCCCCTCTTTTCTCCAAGGAGCTCAAAGCTAGCCTTACTGGTCCCCCCCCCTCATTTAATCCTCACAACAACCCTGTGAGGTAGGTGAGGCTGAGAGGTAGTGACTGGCCCAAGGTCACCCACCGAGCTTCATAGCCAGGTGGGGATTTGCACCCAGGTCTTCCAGGTCCTAGTCTGACACTCCAAAGGCAGAGTTAGAGACTTATGCATAGCTGTGCTTTGACTTTTACCAGCTACCAGGAAAAGAGTCTGAGACCTCTTCAGGAGACAGTACAAGTCCTTGCTGCCACACAACTGTTTCAACAACCAGACCCATCTACATCCAGAGTTTCCTCCTCCGATCATACCTTTATCAGCCATTGAAAGGGTTGTATTGAAGTACTGCTCCTCCACAGTCCACGCAGTGTCATTTATTTTGCTGGAGACCCCACAGGAACCCACACAGCTCACCTTGATAGCTGGAAAGGAGAAGAGAAGAAGAAGAGGGGAGGAGAAAATATTAGCTTTCTTGGCAAGCCAAAATAAAGAGTATCAGTATTTATCAGCATATCAACTTAGGAAGCTGCCCAGTGCTGAGTAAGGCAATCAATTCTCTGAAGTTGAGGAACCTTGTGGCTCCCTAACTATGCTCTGTTAGAAGTCCAGATGTTGCTGGCACCGAGCCGTGACAGGGTGTTCTCGGTGTCTTAAAACAGTGGTACAAATATATCCAAGGTTCCTCTAATACAGACCTGTCCAACTTTTCATACCAAGTGGACCACAATAACTGCCTTGTGGGGAGGGACAGGAGTGAGGTCAACATTTGATGCTCCTCCAGCCAGAGTAAGTGAGGCAGCAGGCTTTGGGAAGGAGGCACGAGGCTCTGGCACGGTCCTAGAGCCCTCATGCCTCCTTCCCAAAGCCCAGCATCTCAATAACCAGGCTTTGGGAAGGCAGTGTGAGGGCAGTGGGCCATCAAATGTTGCCAACGGCCACCAAAAAAGTCCCCACGGGCTTTGTGCTGGGCCACCCTACCCTAATACCATGTCTGTATGCCATGTTAAGAGTGGGACAGAATGAAGAAGTTCCATATTGCCCAAAATGTTCTTCTTGTGTCCTGCCCCAAATGATGAACATACAGACTTGGCACTGGAAGAGATTCTCTCTCTCTCTCTCTCTCTCTCTCTCTCTCTCTCTCTCCCCTCCCCTCCCTCCCTTTCTCTTTCTCTCACACAAACAAACACGCACTGTACTTGCAACCCAAATATTAGAATACGGTATTTTTTCTCTATAAAGCAATCACCCAATTTATGATTTAGGTACGTCTCCTAGCAACGCCTTTCTCTCTTATGCTATTCTTGGCGGGGGTAGGCTGGGAGGGTGGAACCAAGCAGTTTTTAGCACATATCCAATAGCAATGTCCTTCACAGTGTCCTGGCAGCTTGTTGACCCAATAGAGGGTTCTGTCAGTACCACGGGGATATTTTGTCCACGTGCCCCTGCACCCTCCAAAATCTGCTGCAGATGGGTGGTAGGGCAGAACAGCATGACTGGGGACAGAGGGAATAGGCAAAAAAATGGCTTCCCACTGCAGTGCTGCTGACAGAATCCTCCGCTGGACCAGACAGCCATCTGTCAATAATGCCACCCATTGCAGACAAAGCTTAGTACAGAGTTTCAGTTAAGCAAGGTAGGCATCTAAGCCACCAATTGTGCTCCAAACTAAGTCTGCAAACCAGCTCCAAAGTCCCAATGAATTAAATCAGCTTTTAAGTTAAGATACCCACTGCTTTCAGTGAATGCCATGTCAACTAAAAAGGATAGGAAGCTGCCTAACACAGAGTGAGACCCTTGTCCCATCAGCTCAGTAGTGTATACACTGACTGGCAACAGTTCTCTCTGGGGCTTCAGAAAGAGGGCATTCCTAGCACTTCCTGGAGATGTCTGGGATTAAAACCGAGACCTACTGCATGCCAAGTTCACTGAGCTGCAGCTCTTCACCCACATAGCCAGGAAATGTATGCCAAGCTACACCCTCATTGCAAGGAAGCGAAAGCAGGAAGAAAACAACACAGAAATCAGTTATGAAGAAATTATGTTTTTTTAAAAAAAAAAATATCACATCCATAATTATTGTTTGCATCTGTCTGTCTTGAGAGACGATAGAGTCTGCCTTTGGGGATGAAACCAAACCTCTGCATTAGCAGCACTAAAATGACCTCCCTGGAATGCAAGCCTGGGCTGCCAAGATGACAAGACACCCCTCTCAGCCTCACTGATGTGGTCCAAAGAAAGCAGAGCGATACATTTGGCACCAGCTTGGCAGTTGTGGCAGGAGGTGTACAAGGTGCCACCCAACCACCCAATCTTCTCCTGCAAGGCAGCAGAAGTTTAGAATCAGAGTTTTCCTTCTCCTAGTGGGGCTACCTTTCCAGGTTGGTGAGCCCCATCTGCCCCACACTTCCCTCTACAGCAGCCTTTCTCAACCTGTGGGTCCCCAGGTGTTGGTGAACTACAACTCCCATCAGCCCCAGCAAGCATGACCAGAGCTCAGGGATTATGGGAGTTGTAGTCCAACAACATCTGGGGACCCACAGGTTAAGAACCACTGCTCTACAGCATGGGTAGGCAAACTAAGGCCCAGGGGCTGGATCCGGCTCAATTGCCTTCTCAATCTGACCCACAGACGGTCCAGGAATCAGCGTGTTTTTACATGAGTAGAAATGTGTGCTTTTATTTAAAATGCATCTCTGGGTTATTTGTGGGGCATAGGAATTCGTTCTTTTTCAAAATATAGTCCGGCCCCCCACAAGGTCTGAGGGACAGTGGACTGGCCCCCTGCTGAAAAAGTTTGGTGACCCCTGCTCTACAGCACATGCAGAAACTGCCTTCCTGACCATTGGAGCCACTCTTGGTCTTTTTGTCCACTCAATCTTCCAGAGCCTGTCTTCATGTGCGCAGGAAGACCCTACCTCACCAAGGATTTCAGACCCATCGGCTGCCCTCACCTGGTTTAGCCAGCCAGTCAAAGCCATTTCCTAGGGTGTGGCTGTTGCTACAAGCCGACAGCTTCCAGGAGCCCCAGGTGAGAACTGAGTGCAGAGTGGAGACCAAAGGTGGGCAAACTGCCCCAGAAGAAGCACAATTTGTTCCCTACCAGAGATGCTACCCCTCCCCTAACACCAGTGTTAGAAACTGGGATAGGACTGGTAGGAGCCATGGGGCTCATGGGACCTAGGTTGCTTGCGCCAAAACAAAATGTCTTTTTTTTCTTCTTTTGCCCTGCTACCGGACCAGGCAGCCGTGCAGACACGCCCCCCCCCCCAATGCTGCTGGGTGAATCAGGTGGTCTGCTGATTTTGCCATGTCTTTTGCTATGACACTACTGCACAAAAAACATGATGCACCCGGCAGTGGGGGGAAACGGGATTTGTTTATTTAACTTGCTGCTGGGCTAATCAGGGGGTCTGCAGGGTAGCAGCAATTTATTTATTCATTTATGCTGCCAGGCAAATCAGAGGTTTGGTGGGGGTAGCGCAACAGCAAAAGGCACACGGTCTTTTGCTACCGCTGTGCTCGACAGACCAGCTGATTGCAGCCAGGCAAGTGGAGATGCCAGGCACCGAGGGCGGCGCCAGGACATTTCGATCCAGTCACAAAAGGAGATTTTTTAAAAAAGAGAACTGGAACTGATTACCAGAGTCTCCTAGGACCACGTAGGGTTGCCACATACCATAGTTGGTTCATCCAGCCCTGGCTGGCAGCAGCTGCCCAGAATCTCAGGCAGAAGTCTTTCTCAGTACCTGATCTTTCTTAGTTAGAGATGCAGGATAATTTCGAACGCTGCCTAACAACCCATACACCTCATTATTTCTTTGTTTGTTTGTTAAATTGATTAAATTTTTATACTGCCCTTCATTTGAGGATCACAGGATAGTTTAAATATAAAAACACAAAAATACATAGCATAGTTACAAACAAAAACAAGAACACTTCCCAATACAGTTTAAATGGCCATAGATTATTTAATTAGCCAAAGGCATGGGGAAAGAGGAATTGTTTTGTCTGGCACCTACAGATTAATAATTATATGTCAGGGGTTCAGGAGCAGAGGCAAGGGCAAGGGAGGAAACAGAGAGCGAGGGGGAGGAGGCAGAAGAAAAGATGAGTGATGACGACGACCCGAGATCTCCGAGTCTTTCCAGTGAATCAGAAGATTCACAGAAAGGAGCACCAGTGGCCAGGGCAAGGGGGGAGCCTAGGGGGACACCCCAGGAAGAAAGGGCCAGAGGGGGCTCAGAGGGGAGCAGTGGGAAATCGGGACCAGCGTCACCCACAGAGAGCAGGGGAGAGGAAGGGCGCCAGGTATCAAGCGCTGGAAGCTCACAACAGGAGGGAGGGCACGAGTCAGGAGTGGCCACACCTCCATCGGGGAGCGAAGAAACGGTCAGACGGAAAGTGGAAGGTTGGGCGCGCGCGCCAAGTTCAAATGCAGAGGAAGGTGGCGCAGTAAGCAGCCCGGAAAGGGAGCCAGGTCCTAAAGCCCGGCGCAAGGAGACAGGAGGGTCCGGGGGGTCAGCGTCAGAAGAATCCCGGAAGGAAGAGACCCCGGGGGGCAGAGGGACCCAGAGAAGAACAGTCAGACGGAAAAGGTGGAGTAAGGCTAGGGTATTAAGTTGGTGTACAGGGGGCGGAGACTCAGACGGAGCTTCGCCGGTCTAACCCTTAAGACGTAGAGTTGCGCGCAGCAGCTTGAGAATGGAAACTGTAACTCAATAAAAGACTTTTACAAGTGACCGCTGGCTAGCGTGATCCTCTGTGAGCTAGGATCTGGAAGCAGCTCTGACATTATAATTATTATTTTTTTATGATTATTATTTGTACCCCGCCCATCTGGCCCATCTCTCCAACAGAGATTAAGAATACATTAAAATGTCACACATTAAAAACTTCCCTGAACAGGGCTGCATTCAGATGTCTTCTAAATGTCACGTAGAGATAAACCTTTGACATCTAATGGGAGGGTGTTCCACAGGGCGGGTGCCACCACCGAGAAGGCCCTCTGCCTGGTTCCCTGTAGCTTTGCTTCTTGCAGTGAGGGAACCGCCAGAAGGCCCTCTGTGTCTGGGCAGAACGATGGGGGGTGGAGATGCTCCTTCAGGTATACTGGGCCGAGGCTGTTTAGGGCTTTAAAGGTCAGCACCAACACTTTGAATTGTGCTTGGATATGTAAGGAAGGTGCCAGGCAAGCCTTCTGGGGAGAGCATTCCACAAACGGGGAACCACCACAGAAAAGGCCCATTGTTGTGTTGCCAGTACTCCGGACCTCTTGTGAAAAAGGCACACAAAGTAGTGTCTCAGGGGATGATTGCAGGATCCAGGTAGGTTTCTATGTGGAGAGGGACCACATTTCAGGCTTCATAGGTCAAAGTCCGCACTTTGAATTGGGCCCCAAAACTAATTGGCAGCCAGTGCAATTGGGCCAGGTTTAGCATTATACAGTGGTACCACGCAAGACGAATGCCTCTCAAGGCGAAAAACGCGCAAGACGAAAGAGTTTTCCGTTTTTTGCGTCGTCCCGCAAGACGAATTTCCCTAAGGGCTTGCTTCGCAAGACGAAACGTCTTGCGAGTTCTTGCGAGTTTGTTTCCTTTTTCTTAAAGCCGTTAATAGCCGCTAAGCCGTTAATAGCCGCTAAGCCGCTAATAGCCGTGCTTCGCAAGACGAAAAAACTGCAAGACGAAGAGACTCGTGGAACGGATTAATTTCGTCTTGCGAGGCACCACTGTATGCTCAAATCATCTTGCCCTGGTGAGCAACCTAGCCACCGAATTCTGCACCAGCTGAAGTTCCTAAACCATCTTCAGAGGCAGCCCCCTGTATATTGCGTTGCAGCAATCCAGCCTAGAGGTTACCAGAGCATAGAAAAGAGAAGTTAGGCTATCCCAGGCAAGATAGGGGCACAGCTGGACCACTAGCCAAAGCTCATTGAAGGCACTTTGCACCACCGAGATCACCTGAGCCAAGAGACAACAATAGATCCAAGCTATGTACCTGCTCCTTCTGAGGGAGTGTAACCCCCTCAAGAGCAGGCAACCTCCCTTCCATCCTGTCTAGTGAACCACCCGCTATTCCAGTCTTATCTGGGCTGAGTTTCCGTTTGTTGGCTCTCATCCAGTCCATTACTGAGGCAAGACAATGATCCAGCACATCCACTGTCTCACCAGCAGAGGTAAAGTGGAAGTAGAGCTGTGTGTCATTAGCATACTGCTGACAACATACTCTAAACCTCTGAATAACCCCACTCAGTGGTTTCATATAGATGTTAAACAGCATGAGGAATAAAATTGTATCCCACACTGAAGGCTCCACGGGGCTGAAGAACACTCCCCAAGCATCACCCTCTGGAAACAACCAGACAAGTAAGACCAGAACCACCATAAAGCAGTTCCACCTACTCCTAACTCGGACAGCTGCTCCAGAAGGATACCATGGTCAATGGCACTGAAAGCAATGAAAAAGAGAGAATGTTTTGAAGTCGTGTTGTCATCCTTCTTACAAGGAGCCATGGGGTTATCCCATGGGGTTTCAACTTTTTTGAGTCCACGGCTTCCTTGACCAACTACATGCTTTCTGCGGCACTCCTGTGGGGCTCAGGAGCCCAGTTATATCACCCTTTGCCAGCCGAGCCAGCAGCCTCTCACCCCTTTTCGAACACCCTCCTTTGTGGAGTGTTTCCTCAACCTCCTCTCCCCTCTCCCTGGGGGTCCTCTGGGCAGGCACTGCTGCCACCCCTGGTATCTGAGCTGCCCTCCCCACACTGCCCCACAGGGGCCTGGGAAGCACCCCCTGGCCATCCCCAGAGGCACTATTCACCTGGGAAGCTTGTAGCCAGGGCTGCTGCGACTAACAGCTGTGCAGACCTTTTGGAAGCAGAGACATGAGAGGGCATCAGAGCAGGGAGGGAAGGTAAGAGAGGCAGAGGCCAGTGTTGCCCATGGCACCTCTGACCATCATTCAAGGCACCCTGGGGTGCCACAGCATACTGGTTGGAAATCACTGGGTTATCCCATTTCGTTCTCAACCACCTCCATTAGTTAAGCTTCAATACTCAGCCTAACCACTACACCACACTGCCTCTCAAACAGGACTCTGGTTTTTGTTTTAATTCTGCTTGTGTATCACTTTATGTACCGTATTTCTATCCTGCTGCAACTTATAAGGGGCTTCTTGGAAATCTTCTACCCAGATGCCAACCCACCCATTTCCTGCTCAGCTTCAACCACCATACACCTTGAGCCCATTTCTGGGTCTTAGGATTTCAGGTGTGGGTGATGAACAGTGCCCAATTTTTGCTGCTCTCCTTTAATCTGTAAGAAGAATATTAAGTCTGGTTCCAGACTTCTGCAACCCAAATAGCATCCTATAGCCAAGATTTCCTTGATTAATTTCTCTTTTGAAGCCTATCTCTAATATACCTTCACAGGGACAGTGTGTTTTACATTGATTTACGTTATACTGTATATTGGCATTCTCTGGCAATAAAAGGCAGCATTTTCATAATGCCCCATCTGCACTATGCATTTTAAGCATCATCATAGCACTTTAAACAGCCCTGGCATCCTGTAAAGAATCTTGGGAACTATAGTTTGCTAACAATGCTGAGAGCACCCTCCTTTCCCCTCACAGAGCTACAGTTCCCATAGTTCCTTGGGAAGAGCAACTGGCTGTTATGAACCACACAGGTACTTGTGGCTCTTTGAAGGAAATGGGGATCTCCTAGCAGCTTTTGGCACCCTTCGTGAACTACGATTCCCAGGAATCTTTGTGGGGAAAGCCAGAGTGGTGTGACACTGCTTGAAAGTACAGTGCAGATGGTGCTCTTGTTACTATTTTGAAGTGCAGGCAAACAAACACATTTGAGCACAACATTGGAGGCAAGCGCTATAGCTCAGCGGTAGAGTGCCTGCTTTGGAGGTAGAAAGTTCCAGGTTCAATTCCCACTGGCATCTCTGGGTAAAGTTAGGAAAGTCTGCAACCTTAAACCCTGGAGAGCTGCTATCTTCTAGTGTAGGAAATGCTAAGCTAGAGATAGCATTGACTCAATAGGAGGCAGCTTCCGACGTTCGTTCACTTCCAGCACTAAAAAGAGCATCTGGGTTGTGGGCAGCAATGGCTCTACATCACCCACCCCTTCCAAGATGATGGAAAGCCAGCACCAGCACAAGGTGCATGAATTCACCCATTATTTTTAACCCAATGGGGTTTTATTCAGCATTCAGGCAAATAGGAGGGGGGACAAACACACGGGCCACCTGGAAATGTGGCAGGTGGCCCAACCTGGCTCAAGATGGTTTGCCAAATCAATTTGCTGCTGCTCACCCGAGCGGTGGGTTACATGCATGATCAAAACAGCAAGCCTTGAGTCTTGTAGGGTAGGCATGAGATTAGGGTTGACAGAAATGGGGTGGGGTGGGGGTGGGGGGCGGGACACGCAGCCTTTCAAAGAGAAAGGACTGCCACGGTCAAGTCTACAGTTCCTTAGCAACAGACACAGAGACCCTTCGAGTTTGTGATGATGTCCCACCACCTCAAATGGCTATAAGCACATAAGGGCATGGCTGGCTTGGAGCCCAGAACCAGACCACCCGCCCATCTATGTGCTAACCAGAAAGCAAACTTGAAGAGCCACAGCCATACTGTGACCCTGCTGCTCCCTGCAGATGTTACTCTGACAACACTCACATTCAGACAGGAAGGGTTACCCTCACCTGCAAGCTGGTCCTCTGTCATCAAACACTGCTAAGGCCACAGTCACACAATATGTTTAAAGCACTATGATACCACTTTAAACAGTCATGGCTTCTTTAAAATAATAGGGGTCTTCTTTCAGCACCCTTAACAAACTGTGGCTCCCAGATGTTTGGGGGGGAGGGAGTCATGACTATTTAAGGTGGTATCAAACAAGGTATGCCCCCCAAGGCAAATAAAGGAACAGGAAGAGGGGAGGAAGAGAAACTCCCTGGTTGATAGGGTACAGTATCAGTTGGTGCCTACTAGACTGGTAGGGTGGAAAGCAAGGACCCCAAAAGTTGTTGGCACCAGAACCAATGATAGGAGGATCCAGAGTCAATGAGCCAACCAATCCTAGCTTTGTCCCCATCTTCCTCCCTCCTGAGTTCTACCAGGACTAACACACTTCTGTTTGTTCCAGTTCTAGAAGGAACAGGTCCGAGCAGTTTTCTGTTTGCTCCACTGCTTTCCCTGGAAATTTTGCTCTTTAAGCACTGAATTGGAGCAAGCACGAATCTGTGGAAAACCCAACTGATGTTTGCTCCAAATCAGCAGTAAAGATGGGGTCTTCCTTGGGGGAATGTGGCAGGAGAAGCAGAAGTCTGGATGAGCCCTCAGGAGGAGAAGGAAGCTGGCCACCCCTTGAGCTAGTTTGTAAGAATGGCAGGCAGGCAAGGGGTGACTCAGGGAGGACTGAGGATGTGGGGCAGTGCAGTGCCCCATTCGCCTTAATGAAGCAGCCTCCAGTGCTGTAGACATACATCTGATGACATGGGTTCTACTCCACAAACATTATGCCACAACACCTGTTAGTTCATAAAAAGGTGCTGTGTGACCTTCTTTCTTTTCTTGGCAACAACAGACTTACCACAGCAAACCCTCTGAAAGTCTCCCTCCTGGGCACTTCATTCCAAAATGAGTAATGCACTTCATACCAGCCTACAACACAAAGCAGTGGAGCAGGCTGCCCTGGATTGTGTGCAATGCCTCTGGGGAACTGTGTGGTTCCTCTGGGGCAAAGCCAGCGCAGCAGACACTCCATCCCTCCCCAAGCAAGAGGACAATGTTAGAGGGATGGAAAATGCTGATTGAAGGTCTAGTTTGCAGCTGTCTTTGGAAAGCAGGCACAGGGGGGATCACAGAGAGCCAGAGCTCATTGTGCAAAACCAAACAGGGAGCAGACCAACTTTATACCAATTCTATGCCAGATAAGAGAACCAATCAAGCGTTTGATGTGCCACTCAGGTCTGATCCCCAAACAATCTGTTCTGCGGCTGTACCCCAAAGGCTTTTTCAAAAAGTCCTCTCAAGAGTGCTGGTTCCAAGAGTTGAATCCAATAGTTATTCCTAATGGGCATGGCTAACTTTGGTCCATTGGTCTCATTGGGTCTACTCTGAGTAGAACAAAGATTGGGTACCATCCCAAAAGACACCCTGCATCATAACAGGCAGTATATGTCTTGGGGTAAAATCCTTAAAAAGGCTCTCAGCATTGTAAAAAACAACAACAAAGCTCAGCAGCTTCAATCCTAAAAAGACAGCTCAACAGCTCTGGGGTTAAATCCTAGAAAAAGCTCAACAACTTTAGGGTAAAATTGCAAAAAAAAAAAATTCAACTTTGGTCGGCCATCACACGTTAACTTCATCAAATCTGGCCCTCTTTGAAAAAAAGCTAGGGCACCCCTGTAGTGTATGAGTTATCACCCTATATAAGTTAAGTTTATATCCCCAACCTTCCACTCAAAGGATCTCAGGGCAGGGAACGTGCAATCAATAATACTGCGTACATTTGTGATTGTAAGTTGTTTGAAAACCATTTTTAATATTGTGTTTTAATGTTGTAACCCGCCCTGGGACTTTAGGGTGAAGGGCAGGTAACAAATTGTTTTTATTATTAATCTAAACACAGTTCCATTACAGATAAAAGTCTGGGGAAAACATCTACTTAAAAGGCTTACTGGAAGAGGAAGGTCTTCACCAGATACTTAACAGAATGGAACTCTAAATCATCACAACTACCAAGGTTGCTGAGAGTCACAAGTTCTGGCTGTTGGACTCAGGTCCTGTCTGTGGGCTTCCCATAATAAGCATCTGATTGGCCACTGTGAGAACAGGATGCTGGACTAGATGGGCACTGGCTTGATCCAGCAGGGTCTCTACTTATGTTCTTAACAACAATTGGTTATAAATAAGGTGCAAGAGCTCAGGACAGTAGCATGCGTCAGTTTATATGAATGACAGGGTTCTGTCTTGGGCCCGGTCTTATTCAACATCTTTATCAACGACTTGGATGATGGACTCAAGGGCATCCTGATCAAATTTGCAGATGACACCAAACTGGGAGGGGTGGCTAACACCCCAGAGGACAGGATCACACTTCAAAACGACCTTGACAGATTAGAGAACTGGGCCAAAACAAACAAGATGAATTTTAACAGGGAGAAATGTAAAGTATTGCACTTGGGCAAAAAAAATGAGAGGCACAAATACAAGATGGGTGACACCTGGCTTGAGAGCAGTACATGTGAAAAGGATCTAGGAGTCTTGGTTGACCACAAACTTGACATGAGTCAACAGTGTGACGCGGCAGCTAAAAAAGCCAATGCAATTCTGGGCTGCATCAATAGGAGTATAGCATCTAGATCAAGGGAAGTAATAGTGCCACTGTATTCTGCTCTGGTCAGACCTCACCTGGAGTACTGTGTCCAGTTCTGGGCACCACAGTTCAAGAAGGACACTGACAAACTGGAACGTGTCCAGAGGAGGGCAACCAAAATGGTCAAAGGCCTGGAAACGATGCCTTATGAGGAACGGCTAAGGGAGCTGGGCATGTTTAGCCTGGAGAAGAGGAGGTTAAGGGGTGATATGATAGCCATGTTCAAATATATAAAAGGATGTCACATAGAGGAGGGAGAAAGGTTGTTTTCTGCTGCTCCAGAGAAGCAGACACGGAGCAATGGATCCAAACTACAAGAAAGAAGATTCCACCTAAACATTAGGAAGAACTTCCTGACAGTAAGAGCTGTTCCGCAGTGGAATTTGCTGCCAAGGAGTGTGGTGGAGTCTCCTACTTTGGAGGTCTTTAAGCAGAGGCTTGACAACCATATGTCAGGAGTGCTCTGATGGTGTTTCCTGCTTGGCAGGGGGTTGGACTCGATGGCCCTTGTGGTCTCTTCCAACTCTATGATTCTATGATTCTAAATAAATCTTAAGCTGCAGTCAAATGAGAGTAGAGTAGATAAAAACATGAGAAATGGCAGCTTAACAATGAGGACCCATAAAACACTCTTAAAAACACACAGCAATTTATTGTGGCACCAGCTTTGGTGGACTGGAGCCGATTAATCTAATGCACTCTTAGTTCCCTAAAAACTTGCCACTTCTTTGACAGAATAAATTGTCTAGTCCTGCAATGCCTCAATATTAAGTTGCTATTACTCCATTTTAATGAACTCATTTCTCTTTGGATGACCAGCATTCACAAGACATGGAGGGGTTTTGTGAGATTGCAATGAGCAGCCAGAAGCTTAAGATTTCACACTCACCCACTTCAAATCTCAGCAAAATAACAAACTGAAGCTGAGCACAAGGGACAGGGCGCAATCGCAGAACAGATCTGCTGACCAGCTTCGATGTTTGGCTTCTCTTTCTCTGCCTAAGCTCCCCCCACCTTTCAGAATCCACTGAGCAAATGGGAGAGAGATTATCTTCAAACAGCAGGACCAACACTGCAAGACACCACGGCTCCACTGACACCATTGTGCAGCTTTAACAACAAAACATTAATCCAACATGACATTAGAAGTCACAAAGGTCTAAAAGCATTGGTTCCCGAAAGGGGTGGTACTGCCCCATGGGGGACAGTAGGATTACCTTGTGGGGTGGGGAGCTAAAAGGCAAGGGGGCAGCAAGAGGGCACTGGAAATGTGACTATCAGACTTTGAAAAGCTGGTATGACTGGGTCAAGTTCATCAGTTTTGTTGAGTTAATTAAACTGAATAGTTTTAATTGAATTTTGAATAAATCTCCGATTATTGGTTATTGTTTAGTACTGTATTTTTTGCTCCATAAGACGCACCTGACCATAAGACACACCTAGTTTTTAGAGGGGGAATGCAAGGGGAAAAAATTCTTTAAAGGGAGCGCTGAGCACAGCCTGTGTGCATCCCAGGCTCTGCTCAGTGCTCCCTTTCACAAGCTGCGAGGAGCGTATGTGCGGGGCTTGCAGGCTTTTCCCCAGGAGGGAGAAGGGCAGCCCGTCACTTTTCCGGGTGGTGGGGGAAGGGACTGAGGGGCAGCCCTCTGTCCCTTCCCCCACCGCCAGCAAGAGTCGTGTGAAGCCTCCTCAAGGCAGAGGGATGAAGGCTCCCCAAGCCTTGAAGAGGCTTCACGCGGCTAAGCCAGAAGCTAGAACAGCGCTCCCTCTCGCTTTTCTGGCTTCGCCGTGCAGCCTGCAATCACTCCATAAGACGCACACACATTTCCCCTTACTTTTTTGGGGGGGAAAGTGTGTCTTATAGGGCAAAAAATACGGTATTATCTTGTGTTGCTATCTTCTTTAGTAGGTCATGCAAGCTGCTATTCTGAACAATGCTTTTTATAGGGTAGAGGACACTAGGGATGAGTTTGTGCAACCAAAGAAGCGGTGGCCCAAAAATGTTTGGGAACCACTGCTCTAAAGAGAAAAACACACACACACCCCGCCACACACACCCATCTACTCCTATTATCAGTTCCTAGCACCAGGACAGATCAAGCTCCCCAGCCACCCTCGATTATCTTGCACGTCTGAAGGAAACTGTTTTGTACACACTCATAGGCCTGTTCATGTAGCTAGGATGGAGTGCAGTTTCTTATCCTGCCCCAATTGTGATGACTGGTGATTTGGAGAATCTTTTCAAGTCTTTTTTTCAGTGCCTGAGGGCGGGTGGGGTCAGAGACAAAAATGGGTTGAGCAAGGGATGTAAATTTCACCTTTGTACAGTCGGCTACTTTCTATGCAAATGCATGCACACACACCCCTCTTTATTCTCCACCCAGGCCAGCAAGCACAGCATTCAAGGACACATTCCAGACAGGCAAAAGAGCTCTCAGGTTGCAAAGCCAGGTTGGTGAGGTGTGAGTTCCAAGGACCAAACAGAGAGGCCTTGAGGGCTGCATTTGGCCCTTGGGCCTGAGGTTCCCCACCCACAGTCTAGGTTTACTTCTACACTGGGCACTCAACACAGAATTGCCAGGCTCCCTTTTTTCTGCAAGACATCATGAGCAAATCATCTCCCTCATATTCACCTGTTCAGTGCAGATGGGGGTGGGGTGGGGAATCATTAGTTGGATGCCATTGTTAGCAGTGGTGTTTTTGTTTTTGTTTCATTTTAAGGGGGAAAAGGTGCTGGTACCATGAAGTTGTTACAGTAAGTGTGGCACTTTTAACATGGGGGGGGGGGACTGCATACCCTCGAGAACCCCCAGAAAAAAAGGACTGGTTGTTAGGACCAGAGAATGCTGGTACACAACATAACACAAGTCAAACTGAAAATATAGGTGTCACTGAACGTGAATTAGCAATAGCTGTTGGCTTGTCCAGTAAAATTAATGAGGGGAAGGCTGTTATTTGAATTAAAGAAATATGGAACTAGAGTAGCTATTCCACTCACAGCTTAAAGGAGAGCAGCAATAATTGGGACACTGTTCAACGTCCACACCTGTAAGCACCTTTGGAAACTTGGGCGCAGCTGAGTCACTCTTCTGCCACAGGTTCCAAGGTCCAATTCACACACCATGCATGTTCATGAGTCACCAATGGTAAACATGAGTGAAGTCATCACAAATTCCTCCCCCACCGTCAGAATGTTTAAGTGTTGCTGCCCCATCAGCTTAGCACCGTGTTCAGATGATGCACAAGCAAGCGGGCCCATACAATCAGAAACAGAGCATGTGGTACAACCCTACTTTAGAATGCAGGTGGAGCAAGTCACATGTTTGAGTGCTACCCCCCCCCCCATTTAAATACAGCTTTCAACAAGTTTCCACATCCTAGGACATCACACTAATTCTCCACCGACTACCCAAATGTCCTAGCCATCGATTTCTTTTGGGGTTGGGCACAGAGAACCACAAACCTTTCTGCAGCAAAAGTCTTAGAATCATAGAATTGTAGAGTTGGAAGGGACCCTGAGGAATATGTAGTCCAACCCCCTGTAGTGCAGGGATCTCAGCTAAACCATCCATGACCTCTGCTTAAAAACCTCCAAGGAAGGAGAGTCCACCACCTCCCAAGGGAGACCACTCCACTGCCAAACAGCTCTTACTGTCAGAAAGCTTTTCCTGATGTTTGGTTGGAATCTCTTGTCTTGTAACTTGAAGCCATTGACTTGAGTCCTACCCTCCAGAGCAGGAGAAAACAAGCTTGCTCCATCTTCCATGTGAAAGCCCTTGGGACATTGGAAAAAGGCTATCGATAATAATTCCTCTGTCTCCCCCTTTTCCAGGCAAAACATACGCAACTCCTTCAACTTTTTCTCATAAGGCTTGGTTTCCAGATTTTTTATTATCTTTCCAGTTTGCCAACAACCTTCCTAAACTGCAGCTCAGTGACAAATCACCCGCTTTGCATGGAGAAGATCCCAGGTTCAATATAATTATATAATAATTTATTATTTGTACCCCGCCCATCTGGCTAGGCTTCCCCAGCCACTCTGGGCAGCTTCGAAAAAAGATTTTTTTAAAAAAAATTAAAATGTCACACATTAAAAACTTTCCTGAACAGGGCTGCCTTCAGATGTCTTTTAAATGTCAGGTAGTTGTTTATCTCTTTGACATTTGATGGGACGGCGTTCCACAGGGCGGGCGCCACTACCGAGAAGGCCCTCTGCCTGGTTCCCTGTAGCTTTGCTTCTCGCAATGAGGGAACCACCAGAAGGCCCTCGGCGCTGGACCTCAGTGTCTGGACAGAATGATGGGAATGGAGACGCTCCTTCAGTTATACTGGGCAGAGGCTGTTTAGGGCTTTAAAGGTCAGCACCAACACTTTGAATTGTGCTCAGAAACGTACTGGGAGCCAATGTAGTTCTTTCAAGACTGGTGTTATGTGGTCTCGGTGGCCGCTCCCAGTCACCAGTCTAGCTGCCGCATTCTGGATTAGTTGTAGTTTCCGGGTCACCTTCAAAGGTAGCCCCATGTAGAGCGCATGGCAGTAGTCCAAGCGGGAGATAACTAGAGCATGCACCACTCTGGTGAGACAGTCTGCGGGCAGGTAGGGTCTCAGCCTGTGTACCAGGTGGAGCTGGTAGACAGCTGCCATGGATACAGAATTGACCTGCGCCTCCATGGACAGCTGTGAGTCCAAAATGACTCCCAGGCTGCGCACCTGGTCCTTCAGGGGCACAGTTACCCCATTCAGGACCAGGGAGTCCTCCACACCAGCCCGCCCCCTGTTCAAAAAAAGTACTTCTGTCTTGTCAGGATTCAACCTCAATCTGTTAGCCGCCATCCATCCTCCAACCGCCTCCAGGTACTCACATAGGACCTTCACCACCTTCACTGGTTCTGATTTGAAAGAGAGGTAGAGCTGGGTATCATCTGCATATTGATGGACACCCAGTCCAAACCCCCTGATGATCTCTCCCAGCAGCTGCATGTAGATATTAAAAGGCATGGGGGAGAGGATGGAACCCTGAGACACCCCACAAGTGAGGGCCCAGGGGTCTGAACACTCATCCCCCCCACAGGTATCCCTGGCATCTCCAGGTAGGGCTGGGAGAAACCTCTTGTCTGAAATCCTGGAAATCCGATGCCAGTCAGTATAGAGGGACCTAGAGAGGCCAGTGGTCTGACTTGACATAAGGCCTTTGTTCCAGCTCAAGGGATCATGGGTAGAAGAGGTGAGGTATTAAAAGTGGAATCTGCTACCAATTTCTTGCTAGCTCTTAAAGGTAACGGGACCCCGGACCATTAGGTCCAGTCACGGATGACTCTGGGGTTGTGGCGCTCATCTCGCTTTATTGGCCGAGGGAACCGGCGTACAGCATGACTAAGCCACTTCTGGCAAACCAGAGCAGTGCACGGAAACGCCGTTTACCTTCCTGCCTTAGCGGTACCTATTTATCTACTTGCACTATTGTGCTTTTGAACTGCTAGGTTCAGCAGGAGCAGGGACTGAGCAACGGGAGCTCACCCCGTCGCGGGGATTCGAACCACCGACCTTCCAATCGGCAAGCCCTAGGCTCTGCGGTTTAACCCACAGCGCCACCCATGTCCCCTTGCTAGCTCTTACTCCAGAATAATTGCCACAGGCAGCGTTAAGAAACTATTTACAAAAGCAATGTCAGCATTCCCACCCCCAAAAAGTTGGCAGTTGTTTGGGTGTTCTTTCCAAAACACCTTCATATATACACACACACCACCGCCAAGGCAACTTGGCACACCTCACCCTAGCCAACCAGACACTGCCTTAGCTGCTGCGACAAGAGGCATGAACCATGCTGGGTTGGGACAGGGGTTCAGCTCCCCCATGCATGCCCTCAGGCCAAGGCTGCCGTCTCTGTCTATGCTACAAGGCAGGGCAGAAATGCAAACTGAATGCAAAAATCTGAAGCCAGGGTATGAGGTGAGGGCTTCTCTTGCCTGCTTTGGCGATTTCTCACCAAGCCTACCCAAGAGAATTTCTCTCACCAGCACCACCACCCAAAGTGTTAATATTCACAGCTCTGATCCTAGAGAGAGAAACAGAACATAGCATACTGAAAGAGGCAAAGCCAGCCCGCTCCCTTGTTTTTGCAGCCCCCAGCCTGAGAAAAGACCAAGATGTTCCAGGAGCTGCTGAGTCAACAGTCCCTTCCCAACTTCAAGGCATCTGCATTTGTCCAAGGCCATCCCTGTGTAGGAGAAGAGGGTGGTCCTGGCTCCCTGCCTCAGTTGGCAGCCTGCTTTATAAAGGTTCCTTGGTTCCCGTTAGCCAGTTGAGCACTCAGAAGCCCATTCATATTGCTCCAAATCTAGAGCATGGGGAACTTTTTTCGGTCTGTGGCAACATGCCCTTCTAGGAAACCTTTCAGGAGCCAGATGCCAGTTGTGGGTGGGCCAGATGCAAAGCCAGGCAGAACAACTCATGTAGATTTGTGGTACGGAAACATCCCCAGGGTATTTACCGATTTATTAGCCAGTGGTATGGTGGTTACAGGCCCCTGCTGGGAACTGGGAGACCAGGGTTCAAATCACCAATCAGCCATGATGAAGATCACTGGGTAACCTCTTGTGAGTGACTGTCTTTCAGCCTAACCTCCCCCCCCCCCAGGGTTGTGATGAATCATGTATGCCACCTTGAGCTCATTGGAAGAAAAGTGGGATATAAATGCAATATATGTGTATCTTTGTAAAATTTTACCCTGTTAACGCAGATGCATCACTTAGGGTAGCTTATAACAGTTAAACTCACAGCATCGTTATAAAAGCAAACACATATATACACACACACATATTTTTTAAAACCATACAATACAGAACATGAATAGGCAAAACTGATTAAAAACGAAACTCTAAGATAAAAAGATGGTGATATGCCCGGCAGGGCAAAATCTACTACAAATACTGCTTTCACTAGCCTTTGGAAGGCAGTTAAAGAGGAAGCCATCCAGACTCAAAAGGGAAATATATTCTACCTTGAGTGTGACTACTGAGAAAGCCTTATCTGTCATTACAGCCGGCCATATCAAGGGCCCCTCCATTATATCTGACTCCCAGCTCCCAACCAGCATGGTTAATGGTGCCTACAAAGGAGGGATGATGATTCCTCTCCAAGAATCATTACTGAGACCTGTGCTTTCCAACATATACGTAACTGTCCTGGTGTTGAGCTCCAAAAGGCTCTCTCCAGACTGCGTGAATGGGCATTAAGAGGCAAATGCAATGCAATGCAATGTAAGGAAGTGTGGAGCAATGCATGCTGGGGGGGGGAATACACCCCAGTTTCACATATACACTGATAGGGTCTGCAAAAGGCAGTGTGACTCACCAGGAAATATATTGGGGCTATGGTGTTAAGCGGGTGGCTTGGCAGAAATGCTGGTCCTCTGCACAGCCACTGCCGAAAAGACAATTTCCATGTAAGGGATCGTTAGGATTGAAAAGGAACTGCTAATATTGCAACACCATTATACAAATCTATGGTGCAACCACACTTTGAATCCTGTGTACAGCTGTGGTCACTGAATCTCAAGGAGGACATTGTAAGGCTGGAAAAAAAGATTCAGAAAAGGGCAGCCAAGATAATCACTGGGTGAGAGGAACTCCCGATCGAGGAACAGTTGGGGCTTTTTTAGTCTGTATAAAAAGGTAGTAAGGAGACAAGACAGAGGTACATAAAACTGGACAGAGTTACATCCCCCACACACCTTTTTCATTGTATTAGAACCTGCACTAATCCAATGAAGTTGAATATTGGAAGATTCAGGGCAAACAAAAGGAAATACTTCACACAACACAGAATTATAAACTGGAAATTTGCTGCCACAGAATGTAGGTGATTGCCATCAACTTAAGATGGTTTTAGCAAAGGACTGGGGGTGGGGTTACACAAACCCATGGAGGAGGATAATGGTTACTATTCCTGATGGCTGTGGACCAATTCCAGTACTGGAGGCAGTATACCATATTTACTCGAATGTAATGCACACCTTTTTTGGCCAAATTATGTCATGAAAATTAGGGTGTGCATTAGATTTGAGGACGCGTTTACATTTGCCAGCAAATACTTTTTTTGGTTTCAAGGCTTTGAAAACTGAGGTGTGTATTAGATTCGATGGCGCATTAGATTTGTGTAAATACGGTAAAAAGGTACAGGTAAAGGACCACTGACGGTTAAGTCCAGTCATAGATGGCTCTGGGGTTGCGGTGCTCATCTCGTTTTACAGGCCGAGGGAGCCGATGTTTGTCCACAGACAGTTTTTACGGGTCATGTGGCCAGCATGACTAAGCCACATCTGGCAAAACCAGAGCAGTCCTTCCCGCCAGAGCGGTACCTATTTATCTACTTGCACTTTAACATGCTTTTGAACTGCTAGGTTGACAGGAGCAGGGACGGAGCAACGGGAGCTCACCCTGTCGCAGGGATTCGAACTGCTGACCTTACGATCGGCAAGCCCTAGACTCAGTGGTTTAGACCACAGCGCCACCCGCATTCCCCTGGTAAATACAGTATATGCCTCTAAATGCCAGTTGCAGGGAATCACAAGCTGCTGTTTCCCTCAGGTCTGGCTTGCAGGCTTCCCATTGGGGCATCTGGTTGGCCATTGTGAGGACAGGTGGCTGAACTAAGTGGGCCTTTGACCTACTCCATCAGGGCTATTTTTATGTTCTTAACCCAAGATACAGACAGCGATGGCTTCACCACCAGCTAAATATATACTTTCACCATCCTCCTTCCAGAAAAGCATAAGGCATCTCCACAGCCCCCAAGAGTGGCTGGGGCAACCCAGTCAGCTGGGCGGGGTATGATGATGATGATGATGATGATGGTGTCCTGGGGTGCATCCCAGGGCCAAAGAGAAAGGTTTGGAAATGCCACAATTGGCCCCTGGAACTGAGGCTCTCCAACCTTGATCACACCTGATGAAGAGTTCTGGAAAATTCAAGGTATTCCCCCAGCCATGTGGATTTTCGGTTTGTTTGTTTCATACAATTATATGCCAATTGGTTGTAAAAATAAATAAATAATAAATATCTCAAATCAATTTACAAAAAGAATATAAACTATAAAATCATCAGCAAAATTGCCAATCAAATCTTAATATTTTTGTGCACCTGATGAGCCACAGGTTTTCCACCTGTTTATAGGGGTAGAGGAAAACTCAAGAGGATATGGTGGTTTTGGTTTTTTGCTATATATATATATATATATATATATATATATATATATATATATATATAAAATAGCACTGTTTTATCTGTTAACTACAGAGAATTGCCTTCAAGTCACCTAACTCCAACAAGTGGACAACTTTAAAAACAACAAAATAGTTCACTTTTCACAAGGCCAAAGTGGGTTATTAGCTCCCCATTTCAGATTCCCACAAAAGTTCAAAACAAAGCACGCTCTCTGCTATAACCTGTGGAGAGACTTATTTAAGAAATGAATATACATGTCTGATACCTTTCAAGACTGTTATTTTCTCCATGCATCCCCATTTAGGGATCAGCCGTAATATGATTGCTGTTGTCTATGTTTGCCTGTTGCATGTATTTCAGAAATAACAAGAATACAGAGTACAAGTACAGAGGCTCAATAAGAGGTTGATGCTTATATGACCTAACAATCCCATAGCCAATACACCTCCATGATTGAGGACCTGTCCCATGTGCAATGCAGAAGAATGATCTTCAGTCAGAGCCTGTTTATTAGTTCCATCTTATTAAACCTGGGGTGACCCCAAAACACACTTAAAAGTAAGGAAGTAGAGCGATGCACCCTAAGCTTTGAACAACATCCTTTTTTAAAAAAAAATATTCAAAATTAAAACAAATTATCCAGAAACATATCACCCTTATTCCCCCCCCAATTTTTCCTCCTTCCCCCCTCCCTCCCACACAAAACCCAACCACCCCCACCCCCTGGTTTCCCTCAGTTCCAGTCTTTGATTTCTCTGAGAATGCTGTTTTCTGCATGTTACAAAGTTGTATAGATCCTCAAACTATTTAGCTGATTATTATCAATAAAAAGTTTGTGAATGTTTATTCAAAGCCAGCCAAGGAGTCCAGTTCGTTTTGTTGCGTCTTCAGATACTTTCTAAAGGGTTCCCATTCATCTTTAAAGTCACAGTTATCCTTGTCCCGTAGCTTTGAACAGCGTTCTATCCTACAATGACACAACCAAGAATGTATCCTGCAGGACAGTCATCTTCAACCTTTTCAGACCCAGGGACCATTAGGGATAAGGAACAGAGAGACCCAGAATCCCATTGTGGTCCTCCACACCTCTCTATTTGGTCCTCAGAACTTTCCCTAGGTCACATGCCTCACCCTTTTTTTCAGTGTTTTTGACTGGCTGGAATACAGTCATACCTCGGGTTACAGACGCTTCAGGTTGCGTGTTTTCAGGTTGTGCACCGCGCCAAACCCGGAAGTACCAGAACAGGTTACTTCCGGGTTTCGACGCTTTGCGCATGTGCAGAAGAACCGAGTCATGACCCGCACGTGCGGAGATGTGACACTGTGGGTTGCGAATGCTGCGGGTTGTGAATGTGCCTCCTGCATGGATCACGTTCGCAACCCGAGCGTCCACTGTATGTCCCTGAATTCTTATCATGCTTCTTCCTTGTCTGGATGAAGGATGGAGAAGGGTATGCAAGTGAGTGTAGAATTTTGGCTACTGTGCATTAAATGATTTACATTAGTTGCTCCACCCACTTTTGCCTCTGACCCCACCCACCACTGAACTTCGGAAGCTTTCCCAGAAGGGAATGCGGCACCCAGGCTGGAAAAGGTTCCCTACCTGGAAAGAAAACTTAGTGTTGACCTAGAGACAACACTGGGACATCCAAGAGGAAACACTCTCCCAGCTCTGCAAGTGCATGGTTTCTGGTTGCCCAAATCATAGTGTGAAGTTTATACTCCCAGCGCCTTATACATTTCTAAATACACTATGTACACTATAATTGGCATAGGGCAGTATTCTTGTCAGTGCCTTGAATGACAATGCAGAGTTAAGCTTGGTGTAATTTTGGAATGTTTCATAGAAAATAATTTTCTGGGGCAGTAGGCATGTAATCCAATATCTTCTTTCAGAATGACTTGAACTGTGATTCCTTTGGAGTTCCATTTTACCTAAAAGAACTTGCATGCCATGCTCTTGAAAATGGAGCTCCTTGTGTTTTCAGTAATCCTAAATACTTAGATTTGGAGTAAGGGGTAAAGGGACCCCTGACCGTTAGGTCCAGTCGCTGACGACTCTGGGGTTGCAGCGCTCATCTCGCTTTATTGGCCGAGGGAGCTGGCATACAGCTTCCGGGTCATGTGGCCAGCATGACTAAGCCGCTTCTGCTGAACCAGAGCAGCACACGGAAACACCATTTACTTTTCTGCCAGAGTGGTACCTATTTATCTACTTGCACTTTGACGTGCTTTCAAACTGCTAGGTTAGCAGGAGCAGGGACTGAGCAACAGGAGCTCACCCCGTCGCGAGGATTCGAACCGCTGACCTTCTGATTGGCAAGCCCTAGGCTCTGTGGTTTGGACCACAGCACTACCCGCATCCCGAGACCACCTGCATCCTGATTTGGAGTACACAGTGCCTAAAAAGTCCCCCTTTCATGCTGATGGAGCGGTTCTAGAATGCTAGAAGCAGGGGCGCTGCTGCAGAAATAGCAACAGGTCTCTGACAACAGACCACAGCACAGCTGGCTGCTGTACTAAAATTCTCATCCTCTCTGACCATGGGCCATTCCGGTTAGAGTGTCACACCAGGTCCAATTGCCCACTCAGCCTTGAAGTTCACTGGGTGGCCTTGGGCCAATCACCACCTCTCAGTCTATCCTACTTCTTCGCAAGGGTATTGCAATGATACTTACCATCTCAGTTACTAAGCATACTCAGAAGAAATATAGGTTACGGTACATTTTGCAAAAAAAGTTCTAACAAAGGTGGCCAAGAGATATTAGGGTTGCACTCTGAAGTACACCTGCTAGGAATTCCCATTGAACTTAGAGGGGCTTACTTGTGAGTAAACATGCTGAGGTTGAGCTATACCAAGTCAACTTACTAAGCCCCAGGGGGACTTACTCCCCCAGTAAGCATGTGGAAGTATTTGCTGTGTATGATGAAGAAGGACGCCCCCCCCCCCATTGGAACCTCACCTCCAACAGAGACTTCACTGAGCTGCCTTATTTTGATTATGCATTTTGCGTTTTTATATTGTGATTTTATCTTGTGCATGGGTACAGGGCTGTATATAAGCTTAATAAATAATAATAACATAATAACAACTCAAGTCCAACCTATACAAGCTGCACTATGTGGTTAATATCATCAGCCTACCTAAGAGGGCTACTGTGAGAATAACTGGAGATATAAGAAAATCACTTTGCGCGCTCAAGAATTGCACTACAAATATCAGGAAGGGGGAAATCTCAGGACCAGAGGGCCAGATGTGGCCCTTGGGATTCTTCCTAGGCCACGCCTTCTCTGCAAGCCACACCCCCTCTTCCCAGACCACACCCCTTTCCACTCCCACTTTGTGTCCTCCTTGAGTGCTTCTGCATGACTGAAGAATGGAAGGTTGTGTGTATATGCAGACAAACCTGAACTATGTGACTTCAAGGCTCACCCCATTCCTGCTGAATTCTAAATTAATCTAACCTGCCCTGGGACCTGCTGCTAAAGGGTAGGTCATCATAATAAAAATCATAGACTGAACTTGATCTTGGTTTTGGTGTACTACAGCCTACTGTACAAGCCATTGTTCCATTTACTTTTGGGTTCTGGTTGTGCCTGCCATTGTCATGCAACCCTTGGAACACTGCCTAGAAGAGGAATGCAGACCTCAGGCTGGTAGAAGTTTCCCTACCTGCTGATGAATATCATGGCATTATATCTCATTGGGAGGGGTTGAAAACAAGAAAACTGGAAGCTTCAATCCCCACCTTGCAGATCCACACAGTTGAAGGAAATCTACTTCCAAATCCACTCCCAAAGTAGGCATATGTTTTATCCAGGTTCCTCTGTGCCAGAGCTTTCCAAACTGTGTGTCGCGACACATTAATGTGTCAGGCTGCAGTGCATAGGTGTGTCACGCAAATGTTCCTCACACTCCCTTCTAGGGCTGGGAAGGGGTTAGTTTAACCTCTGGTTTGCTAGTAAAACTGAATTACTGTGTCGCGAAATGATGCATATCTTAAAAAGTGCGTCGCCAACATGAAAAGTTTGGAAAGCTCTGCTCTACACCTTCCCCAACCACCACCTGGCTACACATCACCCAAGCCTAACCTGCTTATCCAAGTCCACCATATGTTCCAATTTCCAGATGTCAATGCTACATACATTTCACACATTATGCACATCCACACAAAGGGCACAGCAAGTCACTCTGCCTCCACAGGCTAGTCATGCGTCGAATAGTGCAGGAGTAGCTAGTGGTGTACTGGTGCCTGCCAGATGTTTCCAGACTCCCAGCTCCCATCAGGCCCAGTCAAGCGCAGCCAATGGTCAAGGTTGAGTTGCACTTCAGCAACATCTGGCGGGCACATTGGCTACCTCTGGAGTAGTGGTTAAGAGCATTGGATCAGAGCTAGGGAGACCTGGGTTCAAATCCTCACCGAACAAAACTCACCTAGTCACTATGGTCCAGTCACCCACCTATTGTGCAAGGTTGGTGGGAAGCCATAAAATTCAAGATGTCAATGTAATAATATCTCTCACCCAGCCTTTTTCTCCTTGTGCAGAAAAAGGTTTGTCCAGCGTTTATGCCACAGATAGAGCAATGCTATACATGTCTACAACAAGTTGTTTTATGCTCAGTAGGGCTTACTCTCAGGTAAGCATGCACAGGATTGTGACCTTAGTCAACCATCAACAAGGAGGGATGCAACTTGGACTTTTGGTATTTTTTATTCATTCTGGCTCAGCTGAATAGAGAAAAAGTTGTCTCCCCTGCAACCAAGATTTCAGAATGCTCAGGGTTGCTTCTTATACATGTGGGGAAACCTGTGGCATTGCAGATGTTGCTGACCCACAGCTCCCATAATCCTTTACTACTAGCCATGCTGGTTGGCACTGGTGGGAGTTGGACTTCAGTGACATCTGAAGGGCCACAGGTTGCCTCCTGCCTACCCCGCCTTAAACCAAACAGAACACTGTCCCCTTCCAGAAGACCACTCCCCACCCCAGTTCACACAAACTCCCTAACTGTGCTGAACACACTTAGGTTCTACTAAGAGAGTTCTGGGGTGCCTGTCACTCTCCTACTCCACCAAATCTGGAAGCATTGAGCCCATTAAGCTCAGATGCTTAAGATTACTCAAGCACTAAGAACTTGAAGCACTCTCCACATGTTCAGAAGCTCCTAACACAATCACGTCACAAGGCAAAGCATACAGAAAGCAGTTTTACCAGAACTGACCACTCACTCAGGAGTTAAGCCTCTGGGGCACTCCTTTCCGAAAGAATGCTGAAGAGTTAGCCAGACAATTGGGGGGGGGGGTTCCTTGTGTGTGGCTATTACTATTATTAATTTATTACCTGCCTTTAACCCAAGGGTTCCAGAGCAGGTTATAACACTAAAACAAAATGTCAACGACAGTTTAAAACAACTTACAATAATAAAAATGTAGGTCCTAAAGTATTTTAAGATTCATCCCACCACTTCAGCGGATCTGGGTGGGGTTAAGATTTTTACCACCATAGGTCTATAGAAGAGACAGAGAAAACTACACCTACATGGCAGCAAAGACATGGGGCAGAGGGAGACAGAGCCACAGACAACAGAAAAAAAGTTATCATTTCAGACAGGTAGTTGTGGGGTGTGGCTTATTTGACGTTAAGGCCTCCTTCAACGCCCCAAAATCAAGTCTCGCTGCTCAAACCAGGCAAAGATACAATACAGTTCCTGAGCATAGACAGAGGATATTTTCCTCAACCGTAATTAAACTTCCCCCCGCTGCGCGCACATCAAAGCCACTCCTCTTTCTCCCCCACGAAAGAAAGTGGGAAGAAGAAAGTAATCCTGGCGCGACTGTGAGCCTCGGCACCTAATTGCAAGGGGGCTTAGAGAGTGAAAGAAGATGGACGACAGGTGGAAAGGTTCCTCCCCACCCACCCACCCAAAAAAGTGTCCCGACAGCTGTGAACCCCTGCACCTATTCGCGAGCAGGCTTCGCGCAGAGGGTTAATGGGAATAGGAAGACATGGAGAGGGTAGTGGAACGGACGTGGGAAACGGAGTCCCCCTCCCCTGCGCCCGGCGCTCCCTCCCTACTTGCTCGCTCACCGCGGTACTGGAGCGCTCCAGCCAGGCGGACGGTGACCGTGCCAGTCAGAGGCTCGCCGGGGCTGTAGACGACGCGGCTGTCGCCCAGGCGGATCTCGAAGAGCTGGATCTTCCCCATAGCCGAGCCGGGGCTGGAAGGGGTCGGACGAAGGAGGCCTTGCGCTCTTGCTGTCGCTACGGGCTCCTCTTTTTTTCCTGCTTCGGGACGATGGTCGGCGGCGGCTGATGCCTGCTGCGCTTTTACGCTCCGCTCTGCTCTCTCCGCCTCTCCGGGCAAAACTGCGGAAGGCGCAGCTCGTCTCTCGATCGCTCTCTACCTGCTTGCTCAGGGGACGGCCTGCGCATGGCCGGCCCCTTAAAGGGCCATCCCGTGGCCCCGCCTCCTCTCCTTCTGCCTTCCTTAATCCTGGTGTTCAGCTTCAGAGGCAGCCAGTCAAGGAAACACTAACCCCGCGCCGCCGCTATTTACGCATTTGGATTTCATCCCCGCGAGATGTGATGATGGGTTTATTTTGGAAGTTGGGTCTATGTTTGGGTCTCAGCCGCATTCATAAGACGCTGTGCAGATTTATCTTCCAGACAGAAGAGCTGAGGATAGAGCCTGCCGACTCGGAGGCAGTCTATCCCCCGGCCGCAAGCAGCAGCGCAGTCAGGACAGGGCTTTGGGGGCCATTCTCACTCAAGTCCAGTGCAAAAAATAGCTGCTGAATCTCTCAATCATTACCCCTGCACAGCTTCAGAAAACCACAGAATTAACAGGTTAACAGAAGTAAAGTCTGCCATCCTATCTCACCCAGTCTTCTGTGGGGGGGGGGGGTGTACCTTAGTACTGAGTCACACCATCGGTCCCTCTAGTCAATATGCTGTGCATTGGGGGTGGGGGCTTTTTTCAGTCCGAGGGCCAAATTCACTTGTGAACTACCTTCCAGGGGCCATATGCCCATGGATGGGCAGGGTCAAGGGCAAAAGTGGGCAGAACAATGGATCTGCCTCTTCCCTTTCTACAGAAGGCTACATTCCAGCCATTCAGAGCTGGAAGTTTCTCTATACTATAAACTTATAGTGGTTTTTAAGGGTGCAGTGCCCCACACTGGTGTGGAAGGAGAGGATGGTAAGTGAGGCAGGAAGATTCAGGGACAATCAAAGAAACATCAGTGGCGTAGCGTGGGGGGTGCAGGGGGGGCAAGCCGCACCGGGCGCAACATCTGGGGGTTAGGGTTAGGGGGCGCAAATCCACGGGTTAGGGGGCGCAAATTACTTGCCTTGCCCCGGGTGCTGACAACCCACGCTACGCCACTGAGAAACATTAAAGATTTCCATGTAGTATGGAAGCAGTACCCATGCCTCTTTTCAGAGCATTGGCTATTCTTCTAGAGTTCTCCATGATGTATTGCTGGGAACAGGGATTTTCAATTCTGACAAATATTAAAGATCAGAAAACAGAAAGGTTTATTTGTGTTGATGAGGAGATGAGAGTTTCTTTGTCTCAAGTTAGACCTAATATAAATGAGATAACGCAGCAAAAGCAAGTTCACGCCTCTCATTGAATGCATACTTTTACATATTTAAGAGGCTCGTTTGTAATTATATTTTGGGAATTATTCATGCCCTTATGCAGCTGCATCGTTTTATACTTTTTGGATGTCCCATGGGAAGGAACAAGGAGTATTTCCTTCTGAAGGTTATTGTGCTCTGGTGCTCTGGTCCATGGGGTCACGAAGAGTCGGACACGACTAAATGACTAAACAACAACAACAAAGTTATTGTAGGATCCAAGTGGGATTTTGGGTCTTACACGTTCTGTGTGCAAAACAAAGGAACCCAGAAAGTTGCTTTATACTGAATCCTGGTCCAGCTAGCCGAGTATTGCCTTGCTGACTGGCAGAAGTGTTTTTCCAGCCCCTCCTGGAGAGCGACCCTGGGGTCGTCTGAACGCAGAGCACTTGCTCCTCCAATTGGACTATGCAGTTCCTTATGGGGTGTGTAGTGTGTGCGCCTAAAACATATCAGATATCAAATAACACATTAAAAAGCCACATACATTGGCATCTGTTGCTGCTGCTGTGCTAATGCTTCCATCTCATCTTTTTCTGCAAAAGAGCTCAGGATTAGGGTATGGGGTCGTTGTTGTCCACCTGCCCCTAGCCAACTGCATTTTATCGTCACAATAACCCTGTGAGGTAGATTAGGCTTACATAACAGGTCACAAAGCCACCTAGCAAGCTTAATTTCTGCTGTGACTGGGCATTTGAACCAGCATATCCCCAGCCTAGGGGATGCGGGTGGCGCTGTGGTCTAAACCACTGAGCCTTGGGCTTGCCGATCGGAAGGTCGCTGGTTCGAATCCCCGCAACGGGGTGAGCTCCCGTTGCTTGGTCCCAGCTCCTGCCAACCTAGCAGTTCAAAAGCATGTCAAAGTGCAAGTAGATCAATAGGTACTGCTCCAGCGGGAAGGTAAATGCTGTTTCCGTGCACTACTCTGGTTCACCAGAAGAGACTTAGTCATGCTGGCCACATGACTTGGAAAAACTGTCTGCGGACAAACGCCATTTCCCTTGGCCGGTAGAGCGAGATGAGCACCACAACCCCAAAGTTGTCCGCAACGGGACTTAACTGCCAGGGATCCTTTTACCTTTACCTTTATAGCACTCACAAAGACTCGGAGTGCTTGGAAGCAACCAGACCAAGCAGCCATGCTTCTCATGTCATTTACAAAGGGCAGAGTACTGCAGGGAAGGGGGGCTTTTGAGCATACAGCTGTACATGTGGAAGTTTTCACGAAACCTGGAACCATGCACGATGAGGGCTATGGGAGTGGACACCAGGGAGCAGGGAAACACACCAATCGTGATGCCAGAGCTGTGGCTATATGGGTGCACTTTTTCACCTGGAAGGGACTGATAAAAGGTTCCCCTGCCCCTAGAGTAAGCCATGATGGCACACAAGCCATTGGTAACCCTATTAAAGAGAAAAGCTAGCCTGCTGCACATTATCCCAGAGCTGTCTCCTCTGTCACGGTTAACGACAGGCTCCTGAGCTCAGAGCACTGATTCATGTTCCAGGAACTTAGTGGCTGGTGGTTATCGGCAACAAGAGTGTTTAGCCACATGAAGGGCAGCCAAGTGTATACGTTCTCTTTCTCTTTCTCTCTCTGTCTGTCTCTCTTCATTTACTGCAGTGACAAGATGCAAGTCGAGGAGTGGGTGAAATAACACCCCCCCCTCCTATGGATAAATTACTTAATTTTGACAGAAGCAAGTGGTCCCCTGTGTAGAACCAAATGGTGAAAATGTTCCAGAAGGCCTATAAATGCCATCTTAATAGTCAAGATCTGCAAGAATGAGCTCATATACATTTACCTGCTTTGAAGCCTTAGTTTTAGTGGGGGAGGAGCCAGCAGCTACTTCCTTACCTGGGAGATGGATGAAGAGCTGGGAATGGGCCTCTAAGCCAGGGGTGGGTTAATGATGCCAGCCTTTGTGTATAAGTAATGAGTAACTTAAGGGAGGCGGGTGGCGCTGTGGTCTAAACCACAGAGCCTAGGGCTTGCCGATCGGAAGGTTGGCGGTTCGAATCCCCACAACGGGGTGAGCTCCCGTTGCTCGGTTCCAGCTCCTGCCAACCTAGCAGTTCGAAAGCACGTCAAAGTGCAAGTAGATCAATAGGTACCTCTCTGGCGGGAAGGTAAACTGCGTTTCCGTGCGGTACTCTGGTTCGCCAGAAGCGGCTTGGTCATGCTGGCCACATGATCCGGAAGCTGTACGCTGGCTCCCTCGGCCAATAAAGCGAGATGAGCGCTGCAACTCCAGATTCGGCCACGACTGGACCTAATGGTCAGGGGTCCCTTTACCTTTACCTTTTAATGAGTAACTTAACAGCACCTAAGTGTGCATCACACGAAAGCTTATACCCAGAACAAACTTAGTTGGTCTCTAAGGTGCTACTGGACAATTTTTTAATTTTTTAATTTATTTAGACTGCGTCAGACCAACACGGCTACCTCCTTGAATCTTTAATGGCACCTAGCAGACAAGTCATGGCGACAGCTTGGTGCTTTGGCATCCCTCTGGAGTCTGTAAAGGGCTGTGTTGTAAGTTTACACCTTTCATTAATAAAGCACTAGAACTGGCCATTCTGGTGGTTTTGACATCCTTCTTTCATTTCCTTGCACCAAACCACTCGCATGTGGGTCAGGACATCCTCTTTCACTTCCCACCCTCTGACCTTTTTCATAGCTCTCCCAAGTGAAACCCAGCTGAAGCAAAGATTGAAAAGAGATCAGCTAGGCACATGGTAGACAGAATCAGGGAGCTGGAAGGAATCCAGAGGTCATCTAGCAACCCCCCACCCAATTTGGGAATTCCACTACCCCAGCATCCCAAAGTTTATATTTCTATAGTCTATAGCTTATTTAAATGTTTATAATCTCACCTTTATAATCTCCAGGCAGGTTACAACATAGCATACAACTGATTCATAAATACTTCTAAAATTATTTTAAAAAAAAATCAAAAAAGGATCAGTAGATACCAGTTGGTTAACAAAAGAAATTCATATAGCAAAGGCAGGTCTAAACAATAGTTTTCAGAGGATGTCTGAAAAAAAGGCAGGGATGGTTCCTGCCCAAACCTCTAGTGGCAGTGAGTTCCACAGGGCACCTAGTAAAGGTCAACCAATCCCTGAAGAGTATGGAGAACCCCATAAGTGCCCCATCAGAGAATTAAGGTGGAATATAAGGGATCAGGTAGTTCTAATGTACTTTGGATCCTAGTTGCTTAGGGCTTTTGGAATTAACAAAAAATCCTTGAACCTGTCCTGGAAACAAACTGGTAATGTAGGTGTGTGTGTGTGTGTGTGTGTGTGTGTGTGTGTTAATAACCTACTGTTGACTGCCCTTTCCACTGCAAACTTAGGGTTGTCTCCAACTCAGTCCTACTCAGAGTAGACCCTGATCTAAGTTGGCCATGTCCATTATTTATCAATGGCTCTCCACGGCATAGAACAAGCTTTATATACAACCCATTGCTTTTTGCACACTTACAGAGGCATGCAAAACGTTTGTTTGTTTTAATTGCTACTTTACTGGGCTCAATTCAATGTTTTGTTTTCAGCACAGTACTTTTAAAGTCCAATGCAGCTTGGGGGGCAGGTTACCTGAAGCGCCCCCTTGCCTCTACAGTGGAACCTCAGGTTAAGAACTTAATTCGTTCTGGAGGTCTGTTCTTAACCTGAAACTGTTCTTAACCTGAAGCACCACTTTAGCTAATGGGGCCTCCCACTGCTGCTGCGCAATTTCCGTTCTCATCCTGAAGCAAAGTTCTTAACCCGAGCTACTATTTCTGGGTTAGCGGAGCCTGTAACCTGATGCGTCTGTAACCTGAAGCGTATGTAACCCGAGGTACCACTGTATAAGCACCTGTCCTGCAATTGTACGCTTCCATAGCAGTGTTGTTAAGAATTCTGCAAACTGGGGATTCGGTGTGGTGGCTCCATCTCTATGGGATCAGCTCCTGGTCAAATGTAGACAAGTTTGTCTAACATTTTTGCTTTTGGTTTTGCAGAACTTATTTTTCAAGAGGGCTTTCAGTGACGGGTGACTCGGCAGTTTTATATGGGACTGATAAGGGCAGAAGGCAGGGCGGCCAACAGGAAGTGGAGCCACAGCCAAGAATAGGCGGAGCCAACTAATTTTAATTTTGCCCCCATCCTCCTTCCTGCTAAAGGATTACAATGGCGGGGGGGGGGGGGCTGTGGGAAGGTGTGCACACACCCCTCATTTTTTATTCCCATGCACATTTTATTCTCACCACAGTCCTCCAAGGTAGGCTAGGCTGAAGGATACTGATTGGCTCAGCAATGTACAGCCTGCAAACTTTGCATCTGAGTGCAGTTGTGAATCAAGGACTCCACAAACATAGCCTAACGCTCCAACCCTTAAACCGCACTGCCTCTTCTTATATCTCCAGTGAGGCATAGATTATTTGACAGTGACATTCCCCCCCTCCACAGTGCAGAGATGCAATAAAGCGGGAAACAAGCACAGCCTCTCAACCCAACAGGGATGGAATACAGTGGTACCTCGGGTTACATACGCTTCAGGTTTCATATGCTTCAAGTTACACACTCGGCTAACCCAGAAATGGTACCTTGGGTTAAGAATTTTGCTTCAGGATGAGAACAGAAATTGTGCTCTGGCAGCATGGCGGCAGCAGGAGGCCCCATTAGCTAAAGTGGTGCTTCAGGTTAAGAACAGTTTCAGGTTAAGAACGGACCTCCGGAACGAATTAAGTACTTAACCTGAGGTACCACTGTACTTTTATAGACTGGGGGCTGTAATCCAGGGATGGGCGGGGCCAGATGTAAAAGTGGGTGGGGCAAGGGTGTGAGGGACGTGGCAAGGGTGGTGAGGGATGGGGCTCCCCACCGCTGTTCTACAACACTCAGGCGTGCTTGTTTAAAAGACACAACCAGTGTGCTTTCCTTTTTGCTGAGAAGACATTTCACAGCCTTTGATTTTATGATTCCAGGAATATTTTTTTTACATGAGCAGTGATCAGGAATGGTGACAAGGCAGGTTTGCCTTACAAAACACAAACAAAGCAGGGGGAAGTCCAGGAATGCAGGACCGAAGCCTTGCGGATCAGTCTTGAGCCTCCAAGGCTCTTTGTCAAGTGCACGGTTACACGCCTCTCCTCCTTAGTCACCTCTGCACGTCAAGTGATGAAAGTAGCTGATAATCATCTGACTGAACACACAAGGCAAAAACTTGCAGATGTGCACATCAGGTCTATGGCTGGCCCCTGAAGATTGCTCTCGATGACAAGACATCTGAGAGGAGCATCACAAGCAGTTGGAATGTAAACAGACACCACAATTAACGTGGCTGTGATCAAAGTGTGAAAATAAACGCACATGTCCGAAAGAAACAGCTGTGTGAAAGCTTTCTGGTGATCAGTGAAAAGCTAGCACAGTACTGAGCAGCAGTGGGGAAGCTCAGGACAAGGGCTAGATGTGGTCTTCCAGGCCTGTCTGTGTATCCCTCAGAACTCTTGCTAGGCCACACCCATTGGTCCTAGCATTCATTTGCTCCACTCACTTTTGCCTCTTCCTCCGCCAACCCCTGGCATGTGGCCCTCAGAAGATTGCCCAGAAGGGGCTGTGGCCTTCAAAGGTTCCCCACTTCTTGTACCGAGGAAGCTTTCATGTTTATCTGACTCAAGAACGGGATTAGGGGTCAGCATCATTGGGCATCTGCGAAGCTTCACATTGCAGTGTCCTGGAAGCATCTCCAGCTAATATTTCCGGCAACAACCAGTCCCTTGTACTCTTTTGTCACGCGATAGACTTGGCTTGTGATATTAACTTAACAAAGAGACTGACTTTGACCTCTTATTCTCTTTTCCTACAGAATTCTATCTTGCTAGTATAAAATTAGAGGCTTGGAACCCCAAGGGTGATGTCTTAATGAGCCCCCGTATCTTACCACCCCCTGCTCAGAGCAGGACCCTGTAATGAATGGATTTTACTATCTTAGGGCCATTAATTTCAGTAGGTCTGCTCTGAATAAGACTCAAATTGGATGCAATTATTATTGTTATTATTTTGATTGACTGATTGAGTTTATATCCTGCCCTTCCTCCCCAAGGACCCCAGGGCAAAAGAGGGCAAAAAACATTTTAAAACAGATTAGAAAACATTTGAGAAACAATTACAGTTAAAAACATTTGCCCATCCATCTTGAAGTTGCCAGGAGTTTCAAATGCCCATGTAAACAGGAATGCTTTAAAATTCCTCCTGAAAGTTAATAATAATGGAGACAAGCACACCTTACTAGGCAGGACATTCCACAGCCAGGAAACCACCACTAAGAAGGCTCTGTCATGGGTCAAAAGCAACCTTAATATTACTTAATAACAAAAATAGATTTCTACCCTGCCTTTCCACCAATGTATGCAAGGCAGCTGAATGGCATTTTAAAAATGTAAATAGCGAGGGTAGACAAACCCCAACATATATCAGGTCCCAGGTGGTAGGGGAGCTTTCATCCTTCCTCCTCTCTCTCTCATACACACAGACACACAGAGAGACTATGACTACAATCTGAATTTAGGCTCTCTGTGCCTACATTGCCTACAGGGAACCAAGCAGAGGGCCTTCTCAGTAGTGGCGCCCGTCCTGTGGAACGCCCTCCCATCAGATGTCAAAGAGATAAACAACTACCTGACATTCAGAAGACACCTGAAGGCAGCCCTATTCAGGGAAGTTTTTAATATGTGTGACATTTTAGTGTATTTTTGGTCTTTGTTGGAGGCCACCCAGAGTGGCTGGGGAAACCCATCCAGATGGGTGGGGTACAAATAATAAATTATTATTATTATTATTATTACTATTATTATTATTATTATTATTATTATTACATTGGAAGAACAGTTCAGTGTTGCACCAAGGCTCCTCGTCTTCCAGAGCAGCTGTGATTTGTATCCCAACTAGGTCCTCCTCAAAGCAGACCCACTGGAATTGATGGACCTAAGTTAGTTGTCCATAAATTTCAGTAGCTCTTCCTTAGGTAGGACTAATTGGGTTTGGGAGTAGGCATGGGATAAGAACTAGGGATGATCGGGTCTATTTCCAGAGCTCACAACTGTGTTTGCCAGAGGGCTCTCGTGAGGTGACGCAGGAGGAACCTGTTTCTCCGCGTGGCCCAGTTACAAAGGGCACACTCCTACCATGTCACAACCCACAAGACAGTGACCCACAAGAGGTGGCAGATTATGTCATCTCTTCACCTGAGTCATCTCTGAACGGTCTGCTATCTATCAGTGTCGTGACATGGGACATGTAAAGGGATGAAAACTGCCATGTTGGAACTGGCTCATCAGCTAGCCAGCCTTTCTCAACCTGTGGGTCCCCAGATGTTGTTGAACTCCCATCACCCCTAGCCAGCAAGGCCAGAGCTCAGGAATGATGGGAGTTGTAGTCCAACAACATCAATTTTTTTAAAAGTTTTGATCAGCTAAAAATCACTCCCAGATAATCATAAATATTTTTTAAAAAAACAAAACCCAAATTAAGATGAATGTGGGAAACTTTTCATTTATTATTTAAATTTGAATGCGACATTCCCTGTAAACAGGCTCAAAGTGGCTGATAACAGAGCAATAAAAATGCAAGTCAATTGTTACAATAACATTCAAATACTAAATCATTTTGAAACTTTAATTCAACAATCCAGCACATAACTCAGTTTGATTTATATGACCATTATGACCATTATGAGGACAATTAAGAAAAACATGCTGTTCTGTAACAGTCAGCTGGTGACTTGCTTAATTTTTGCAATGCTCTTATTTTAATTGTTGTTAGCTACATTTTTAAAATATATATATATGAAATTGTAGTATACACATATTCTTATCTTACTATATAAAGTTAAGGTGCCATCATGCTCTGTGGTTTGCATGCTGAGATGTGCCTCTTCCAAACCTCTGTTAAATATGCCTGCAGCAGGGGGAGTGGGAGAGCACTACACACCAGTTTAGCAAGCCACTCTGTGAAGCATCTCCAGGTCTTTTAAAGGTGGGCTGGGAGGTGGAGCTTGGGTCAAGCCAAGCCAGCAATGGGGGAATAGGTGAGGAAGTGGGCAAGGTGTAAAGGGAGCAAGGCTTGGCCAGGTGTAGGGGAGGAGCAAAGGGATAAAAGGGATAGGGAGTAGCCAAGGGGGGCAGGAAGGGGCAGCTGCCCCCAATCAATAAAAATACAAACTGAGATTCTACCCCCTCTAGTTGGGATGCGGGTGGTACTGTGGTCTAAACCACAGAGCCTAGGACTTGCAGATCAGAAGGTCGGCAGTTCAAATCCCCGCGACGGGGTGAGCTCCTGTTGCTCGGTCCCTGCTCCTGCCAACCTAGCAGTTCGAAAGCATGTCAAAGTGCAAGTAGATAAATAGGTACTGCTCCGGCGGGAAGGTAAACGGCGTTTCCATATGCTGGCCACATGACCCAGAAAAACTGTCTGCAGACAAACGCCGGCTCCCAAGGCCAGTAAAGCGGGATGAGCGCCGCAACCCCAGAGTCGTCCGCGACTGGACTTAACTGTCAGGGGTCCCTTTACCTTTACCTTTTTACCCCCTCTAACAAAAGGCCTGTCCACCCACCAAAAAAAATCCTGGCTACGTTCATGGGAAGTGATGCAAGCAGAGCTGTTAGCCCCTAGCAAAAAAATAATAATAAATAAATAAAATTAAGCATTCATAAAATAAACATGGAACCATATCAATTAATGACAAAATTAATTGACTATTGTGAGTTGAAAGAGCTTCAGGCGGCAAGCTCTGTCTTAGAGGCTTTATTCCCTCAGAAGAGAGAATGCTTCCTCATAAACAAGGCTTGTTGTGAGACCTACAGGCAATGCAGGAGGGGAGGGTGCTATCTGAAGAGAGAGGTTGCAGGCTGTGACACATATATAGAACCCCACGCAGCACAGTCTCTTCCAAGAAAAGACATTCCCTCTTCCTTTAGCAGAGAGGAAACCTTCTAATCTGATGCCTGCACTCACATGTGCATGGCTAACTGTGCAACACAGGGAGATGGGTGACTGGTGAGATATGAAAAGAGGCATTATATTCTCTCTCTCTCTCTCTCTCTCTCTCTCTCTCTCTCTCTCACACACACACACACACACACACACACACACACACCCCTTTAGTTAACAACACTGTTGTCTTGACCCACAACTTAAACAAGTGCCACTATGTGTCTGTCTTTTATAAACAAAGGATGCTCTCCTCACTTTGGACCGTTTGTAGTTTTTGATAGGTAGAAGAAGAAGAAGAAGAAGAGTTTGGATTTGATATCCCGCCTTTCACTCCCTTTAAGGAGTCTCAAAGCGGCTAACATTCTCCTTTCCCTTCCTCCCCCACAACAAACACTCTGTGAGGTGAGTGGGGCTGAGAGACTTCAAAGAAGTGTGACTGGCCGAAGGTCACCCAGCAGTTGCATGTGGAGGAGTGGAGACGTGAACCTGGTTCACCAGATTAAGAGACTACTGCTCTTAACCACTACACCACACTGGCTCTCAAAAAGTAAAAAGGGATACAGGATTAATCAATGAAAGAGTTAATCAACTAAAACAGAGTAGCATCCCAACTAAGTTCTACTCAGAGTGGACCCATTGAAGTTAATGAACATGACAAAATTAGGTCCATAATTTTCAATGGCTTGACTCTGAGTGGAGTTACTTGAATATGATCCTCAGTGATCAATCAAAGTTTCTCAAATCAGCCAACAGGTTCAATACTAATAACTGAGGCTATGAAACCAGTGTTCCAACGCACCGACTGTGATTCTAACTTTGCACAGGATTGTTCAAGATTGGAGGCAGCTTGGGCGCATTCTCAGCTGGCACCCCCTTGCTTCTTGCAAGATAAGGGGAGCAACAGAAGTTGTTCAGCCCATGCAACGGGTCAGGGCAGCACTGCATTTGATATCAGGCTGAGAATTCAGCAATCTTGAGAAACTCACTGCTCAAGTTTCCAGCCCTCGTGAAAGAAATGTGTGAGCTGTCACTGATGAAATCACCAACACTCGTGGGAGGGGTGGTCATAGCTCCTCCCTATAATTAGCAGAAGTTTAGCTAATTAGTACTTGTTGCACAAGTGCATTTTACCTGACAAAGGATTTTAGATGAATACGCTGCAGGCATGTGTGTGTGTGTGTATTGTTACTTGTAACCCCAAGTTCCATGATCAGTGTGAGATTCCAGGGGCTGCAGAATCACTTGCCAGGGTCTGTATTCCCTTTGTAGAATGAGGTGCAACAGAGACTGTGGTGTCTTGATGATACATGGTTTTATTTACACATATACATAACCTGCACCTAGATGGAGGGATTTCTGAGCATTCATGTGCTTTGAGGGTCTGGCTGCTTCTCCCATAAGTGCAGCATTTACTTCAAAGGACAGCAAAAAGCCATCCTCTGTATCTCATTGTTCAAGCCTGTCATCCCCAGCTCACTTGGAGTTCTGTCTCTCCTTTTTCTTCTTGCTGTTAAGTGACTCCCAGGACCTCCCTTCAGCATATATCATTAAATGCTGGAACACTAAACCTGGCCTTTGCCTCTGGCTACTAGAACCCAGTGAGAGCTGGACCATAAAGAAGGCTGATCGCCGAAGAATTGACGCTTTTGAATTACGGTGCTGGAGGAGACTCTTGAGAGTCCCATGGACTGCAAGAAGAACAAACCGATCCATTCTTAAGGAAATCAGCCCTGAGTGCTCACTGGAAGGACAGATCCTGAAGCTGAGGCTCCGATACTTTGGCCACCTCATGAGAAGAGAAGACTTCATGGAAAAGACCCTGATGTTGGGAAAGATGGAGGGCACGAGGAGAAGGGGACGACAGAGGACGAGATGGTTGGACAATGTTCTCAAAGCTACGAACATGCGTTTGACCGAACTGCGGGAGGCAGTGGAAGACAGGAGTGCCTGGTGTGCTCTGGTCCAGGGGGTCACGAAGAAGCGGACACGACTAAATAACTAAACAACAACTAGCACCCTGCAAAGGAGGAGCCCAACTCCCCCTTGCCTGGCTGTTGCCCTTTGATGGTTTCCTGGATGGAATCATGGCCCATTCAGATACCTCTAGGAGCTGGCTTGGCTCATTAGCATAAATCCAGGGGGTTTCCCTGCTCGACAAAGTTTAATCAAACTTAGATTAATTCTAATTTTTACTAAATCATAAACACATTTAGGGAGATCTAGTCCCCCCAAAACCTCATAATATCATATATGAATGCTGCTGCCTCTGCTTGTAAATTGTTGCTTGTGTCTTTGTAACGGCAGGAATATAGCCAAATCAAGAGTGGTCCCTTTTCTTATCTACCTCATTTTCCTACCTAATTCCTACCTGAAGGGCTAAAGGGCACTGACCGAGGCTGACATCAGCACTTACTCTTCAAAAAACAGGGTTGTAGCCAATGTTTTCCATGAGCAGGCCCATTAAAATTAATGGACATGACTAATAAGGAACAATTAAATTAAATGGTGGTAGACAGGGCTTTTTCTCAGCTGGAACTCACTTCCAGCATCTCTCAAGTGGGCTCCATTGCCATTCTAAGAGAACAAGGGAGGTGTTCATTGTGAGTTCCAGCACCTTTTTCTCTAGAAAAATAGCACTGGTTGTAGGCAACTCAGGAAGATCTGTGAAGTTTGAGCTGGTGGACCAAACTACAGCTTATTGCGATGAATCACTCATTTTGAAAAATAAAGCAATGTTGCTTTGGAAAAACACCTTTCATATTGCCAAAATAAAAAAATTCCTTCCAGATAGGTGTCTGAAGAAGTGTGCATGCACACGAAATCTCATACCAAGAACTAACTTAGTTGGTCTTTAAGGTGCTACTGGAAGGAATTTTTTTATTTTGACTATGGCAGACCAACACGGCTACCTATCTGTAACTGTTTCATATTGCCAGTTAAGATACCTGAATCTGGTGCTTGGGAGGTGGGTGGTGGGGCTGGGACACACACATAAAACACACACATAAAACAACCCCTATGAGTCAGGAACCCAAGGAGATGGCCATGAATAACCTGTAACCCCTGGTTATGAAACAGACAAATGCTACTCTCCCCATTTCACAGGTGGGAAAGATGAGGCACAAAGGAGACATGCTCTTTCCCCCAAGCCTGCAGAGTGATTCAGACTGCTGAGTAGCACCTCCTGGTGTCCAGTCTCATGATCAACTCAATGCATTGGATTCTACTGAGAAAGGCAGGATATGACCCTGATGATTCAACACAGGTGATCCTCTAGCGTTTGGTGAGATAAGGCCGGCGTTGGGAGGCAGAAAGGACTGTTATTAGGCTATTACAAAATGAGAGACCTTCCCTTCAAAGGGGAACTCAGAACCAGTGCTAGAGTTAGGTGATTTTAGCTTCAGAGTAGATCAGAGTTTAACGGTCTTCAAGGCAGTATGTGCGCTTCTTCAGATGGTAATGTGGAATCACAGAACTGTAGAGTCGGAAGGGACCCCAAGGGCCATCTAGCTCAACCCCCTGAAATGCAGGAGTCACAACTAAAGAATCCCTGACAGATGGCCGTCCAGCCTCTGTCCTCTCCCCACCCGCAGTTCCCATCATTCAGAGGCATACCACCTCCAACAGTGTGTGTGGGAGGGACATACTAACTGTGGCCAGTAGCCACCGATAGCCTTAACCTCCATGACTCCACTAAAGGTTCCCCCTGCCTGACCCACCAATTAAAGTACGGTAATCGTAAGAAGAGCCCTATTGGACGTGTAGTCCTTACGATCGGCAACCACAAGAGGCTCAGAGGTTTAGACCACAGAACCACCTGCATCCCTATTGGAGGCAACGGGCAAGAAGCCTGTTGGAGGTGGGCTCAGTTCACCCTCCGCACGGGCTGCCCTGGCACACCACCCTGTCTTGCTCCCCCAGCTGCCCAGTTCACCAGGGGGACACAACACTTGCCGTGCTGTGGACACCAGCAAACCCACGCTACATCACTGATTGAATGGCCCTGAGTTCAGGTACTATCCCGTGAGAGGGATATGCATAATTTGGTGGTGAAATCAAAGGGCAGGTGGGTGGCGCTGTGGTCTAAACCAGTGTTCCCCAACCTTGGGCCTCCAGCTATTTTTGGACTACAATTCCCATCATCCTTGACCACTGGTCTTGCTAGCGAGGGATGATGGGAGTTGTAGTCCAAAAACAGCTGGAGGCCCAAGGTTGGGGAACACTGGTCTAAACCACTGAGCCTAGGACTTGCCAATCGGAAGGTTGGCGGTTTGAATCCCCACGACGGGGTGAGCTCCCGTTGCTCGGTCCCAGCTCCTGCCAACCTTGCAGTTTGAAAGTACATTAAAGTACAAGTAGATAAATAGGTACCACTCTGGTGGGAAGGTAAATGGTGTTTCTGTGTGCTGCTCTGGTTTCGCCAGAAGCAGCTTAGTCATGCTGGCCCCATGAACTGGAAAAACTGTCTGCGGACAAACATCAGCTCCCTCAGCCAGTAAAGCGAGATTGAGTGCAGCAACCCCAAAGTTGTTCGTAACTGGACTTAACTGTCAGAGGTCCTTTACCTTTTTAATGCCAATTTGAGGGTAAAAATTTCACCCCACCCATCTGTTCATAAAGAGAAGAAGACACCCAAAATGTGCTGGAGGGCAAAACAAGGACAATTTGTTAATTTACACACATGCTCCCCATCTCTTTCAAAAGCTTTCTGCTCTTTAATGAGGGTTCCATGGAATCAAAATGAATACATACAGCTGAAATAATATCCATTATCACGTCTAAAGATGCTTCCAATCCATGTGCAAATCAATAGGTATGTATTTATAACATTCACTGTAATAAAAATGATCCAGTCATTTTAATAACTTCTCCTTGAATCCATTTTGTTTTTGTTTTAAATCAATGCAGATGCCTTGATTGTTGTGTATCTTGAATGTGAAGCATATTGACTTCAATTCTCTCTGTTCCACAGACAGAGTGTTCTTGAGTATTGTTGATCATCCATTTTATTTTTTTATAATTGTTGTTACAGTGACCATAATTAGTTAAAAACAAAAATATTGATATACTGGACACATTCTTTAGGCATGATAACTAGAATAATGTCTCCATCTTTCAGGGATGCGCATGTATTTTTTGCTTCTTGTTATAGAAGAGGGCTGGGGGACATGTTTCAGCCAGAGGGCCTCGATCCCTTGGGAGGGGGACACATACTGGGGTGAGCAGGGCTATGAACTAAGGTGGGTAGAGCAATGAATTTACCTTACCTTTGTGCAGTGGGCTAGCTTTTCCAACACTCACATATTCCCTTCTCTGTTCTCTATTCAGGCAAGCAAGAGGCATCATCAGAGTTCAAGGACACATCCCAGCCAGGCAAAAACACTCAAGGAAGGTGAGAAGCAGGGCTGGTGAGGGGTGTGGCCTGGGGACAGTGTCAAGGGCCAGACAGAGAGACTTGGAGGGCCATATTTTGCCTGTGAGCCTGAGAACCCCCATCCCTGCATGGGCGTAGCCAAGGGGGCTGGGTGGGGAAGGCAGCTGCTCCCTTGATCAAGTAAAACAATAGAAATACTTAACGAACTGACCAATCACGTCAGTTCTGCCACCCCCAACAAAAGTCCTGCCCCTACCCCCTCAGAAGAAAGAACAAAAAGCTTGAAAAGTTTTGGGCAAACATACCAAAAAATTCTCTTGATTATTGAAAGTGATGGCAGGGGTGGTGGTGCCTGCAGATGTTGCTGGACTCCAACTTCCATTGGCCTCAGCATCTCCAGGAATGATGGGAGTTGTAGTCCAACAACATCTGGACGGCTAAGAGTTTCCCACCTCTCCTTGATGATACCTTTATGCGATTTCCTCTTAGGTTCAGTCCTGGATTCAGTTGCAGATTGAATTGGGATGAAGGTTTCTTTAAAATCACACTACAGCTGTCAACTGGATTACCAGTGCCAAGATGGCTGTGTTATCAACAACATCATTAAGTGTGTGCGCGCCTGCGAATGGCTACCGTTAATAACTTAATTATCACCATCTGGAGTTTTTCTGCATTTTATTTCCTCTTGATGTTGCTGTTTACAACTTTCCTCACCCGTGTGTGTGTGTGTGTGTGTGTGTGTGTGTGTACCAGGAAATCAGAATATACATGCATACTCTAAAGAGCAGATCTTTTAGTTTTTAAAATTAAGGGATCACAATTTTCTGTGTTGATTTAGCAAAATGCAGCCTCCTGGCACTTTAAAAATTAACAAAGGCATTCAGCATCAACTGAAGAGGGTGAAGCATTTCCACATATTTGATCCTACATAGAGAGAACTTAGCTGCCTTCCCCATCACAACTCACCTTCCTGTCTCTCAAGACCATGTGTTTTGGTTTTGAAAGGTGAGCACGGTGTTTTGTTTTGTTTTTAAAAAGCACTGCTGCCTCCCTCCAGTGGGCAGAGACAATATTACAGCAGCTGCTTTTTAAGATTTGTGACTGGTATGGGAATCCCTCATGTTGAAATAACCAACTTCTGAATTAGAAATCTAAAACCCTTGGGAAGTTTTTCAGGCAAATTCCCTCCACTTGCCCAGATCTCCTAAATTAACATGTCTAAAGGAAGCGGGTGGTGCTGTGGGTTAAACCACAGAGCCTAGGACTTGCAGATCAGAAGGTCAGCGGTTCGAATCCCCATGACGGGGGGAGCTCCCGTTGCTCGGTCCCAGCTCCTGCCAACCTAGCAGTTCAAAAGCAAGTCAAAGTGCAAGTACTACAGAACTAGAGCACCGCACGGAAACGCCGTTTACCTTCCGGCGGGAGGTAGTTCGCCAGAAGTGGCTTAGTCATGCTGGCCACATGACCCAGAAGCTGTATGCCGGCTCCCTCGGCCAATAAAGCGAGATGAGCACCGCAACCCCAGAGTCGGTCACGACTGGACCTAATGGTCAGGGATCCCTTTACCTTTAAAGGAAGTTTAAATGAAGAGGGTGAGATTTTCAGCTTTGAGGACAGGTGTGTGGGGATCCTTCGGCCTTCCAAATGTTGCTGAACTACAGCTCCAATCAGCCCTCTGGCTGGAAAAAAAAGTTCCTTGCTACTGTTCTGCAAATTTGCAGAAATTATTGCAACCGGACAAAGCTCTAAATTTCCTAACCCTTCTGACATTGATTCTGTCCTTTTCTTTCTTATTCTCCTGTGGGATTGCAGTGCACACAGCTGGCAGACAAGGTGTGAGGTGTGATCATGGCAGGTGTGAGGTGTGATCATGGCAGCTGTCTTTGCTCACAGATTGGTGCTTTATGAAGAGATCAAGTTGGCTTGGTCTTCTTTTCTTTTTTGGTAATGTCTTCTGGGTGATGGCCAAATATGAATCCTTGGTGTTGATTGTACACCATGTTTGTTTGCTGGAAGGGCACAAGGAACGATATTTAGACTATGGCATTTGCTCCCACAAGAAGCAGGGAGAGCCGCCAACTTGGATGCCTTGAACAAATTCATGGAGGAAGATAAGACTAATGATGGCTATGTTCTCCATCCACTCTCAGAGGGAGCTGTTGGCATCCATCTGTCTCAATGGATTGAAGTTGAACCGCTGTGTTAGCAGCACTGTAGTGACCTCCTTGAAACAGAAGCCTGGGCAATGTGTATGGAGGACCTGGGCTGCTCAGGTGACAAGACCTCCCCTCTCAGCCTCCCTAATGTGGTCCAAAGGAAAGCAGAGCAATACATTTGGTACCATCTTGGTTGCAGGAGTTGCCAGACAGAAACATACATACAAGGTGTTATGTACTGAAGTCCTCACCCTGGGCCAGCAGGGGGATACTGTAGATAGTTTTCACTCAGGTCCGCATTTGCAAATAAGGGATTGAAAGTGATGTTCAGTGATTGCATAGTTACAGAAAGTTGTTACAGTTGTGTGGTACTGGAGCTCTATAAAAGCAGGCTGGCTGAACCCTTCATTTCAGTTCTGTTCTGGCCTGTGAATAAACAAGAGCTGTTTGAAGAATCGCTGTGTCGTCTGATATGTTTACCCACAACTTAACACAAGGAATGGCTTTGGCCCAGTATACCTGAAGGAGCGTCTCCACTCACATCGTTCTGCCCGGACACTAAGGTCCAACGCCAAGGGTCTTCTGGTGGTTCCCTCACTGCGAGAAGCCAAGTTACAGGGAACCAGGCAGAGGGCCTTCTCGGTAGTGGCACCTGCCCTGTGGAATACCCTCCCACCAGATGTCAAAGAGAACAACAACTACCAGATTTTTAGAAGACATCTGAAGGCAGCCCTCTTTAGGGAAGCTTTTAATGTCTGATGCATTACTGTATTTTAATATTTTGTTGAAAACCGCCCAGAGTGGCTGGGGAAGCCCAGCCAGATGGGCGGGGTATAAGTAATAAATTATTATTATTATTATTATTATTATTATTATTATCCAACCATCTTAGGGATTCCACTCTGGATTTGTGTAGGATTTGCTCCTGAACCTTTTCTTCTCCCGAAGATATCCCATAGGGCAGGAAAGGTATAGGATCAGAGTTTTCCTTCTAGACAGAAAGGAGGAAACGTGCCTCTGAGTTTCAGTTGCTATTCAGAGTCTCAAATGAAGAGGGTGCTGTTGTATTTGCATCCAGCTTGTTAGTTTCCCAGGGGCACCTGGCTGAACACCAGAGGCTAGACTAAAAGCTCTTCTTATGCCAATCCATTTTTTTCCCCTTTTAGTAACTTGGTCCTATGTTTTTATTATGCAATTTGCAGTTGACCTGCTTGAATATCTTATTCTTTCTTTTTCAAAAGCAAAGGCAAAAATATACATGTTTTAAAATAACACAAACTCTCCCCACCCCACTTACAGATGGTGTGTGAACACGCGGCCATCCTTACTGAGGCTGCCTCCTGTTCGGTTTGCTTGATGTGCTTAAGGAGGGGTGAAGCCAATCCATGGCTCTCATCTGACTGCAGGACGAAGCCACGTGACACGAAGGAAGCCTCTAAGAAGCTTTCTCCCTTGGCTGAGTCAGTCAGCTAGTCCTCACTCCTCCACATCCCAAGCACTTTGCAGATTTGTCGGATCCAGCTACACTCCTATATGCTTAGGGGAAAAGAGCTTTGTCTACCCTTCTGCAGCACCCAACCCCCATTAAGCCCCAGCCAGCCAGTGGCACAGGAAGGGGGGGTGTGGTGGGTGCAGGCCGCCCCGGATGTCCTCACGGAGGGGGTGACAAAATGGCAAAAATATGTGTTTTAAAAACTGGGCTCACCAAAGGGTACAACCCTTTGTTGCGGCCTCTAGGATAATCCAGGAACAGGGGTTGAAGTTGGTACAAAAATGGTATTATACACCTGTAAGGTTATATCCTATTACAAAATCTGTAAATAAGAATTGTTGGAGGAAATGCAGAGTGATGGGAACATACAATCATATGTGGTGGGATTGTCTGTTAGTTAATGAATTTTGGAAACAGATTGGTATAGAAATATCGGGAATTGTGGGTAGGAAGGTGGGAATATCTAAATTAATGGTTCTTATTAGTCTGAGTAGCACCGAGTTAAAAACAAAAGAGGAATGTTAATGGGTAAAATTGATGGTAACTGCAGCCAGACAGGTTATAGCAAGGAATTGGAAAAATGCAGAAGAGATAGGGGTGAACCAATGGAGGAAAAAACTGAATAACATTATAATTTTAGAATATCTAACTGTGAAGATGCACAGAATGAAAGGGTTTAAGGTCAGCGAGAAAGAGGAGGATTGGTTTGAGAAGATATTGAATTATTTGGGTAGTTTTCAAAAATTTGGGGAAATTAAAATGTTAAAAGTTAAATAAACCTTGTAGATGGAGGAGTGTTAACATATATAAAAGTGTACATATGCTTGATTTGAATATGTTATTATTGATTATGTATACCCAATGTATCAGTCGCCTGGGGGGGGGTTTCACTGTTTGTGTTTGATTGTTGGTAAAAAACAACAACAACTGGGCTCACAGCACTTTTTTTGGGGGGGGGGAAGGAAACCTCCCGCACCCACCGCACCCCCTTCCTACACCACTGGTAGCTGGGCACTGGGTGCCACACTGCAGGGCTTGCAGTGTGCCTGAGCCACGCGTCTCTCCTGAGGGGGAGGCGGCGGGCAGACTGCCTGCAAGCTCTGCGCTGCAATTTCAAGCAGCGCGGGGCTTGTGTCTGCCCACCGCCTCAGCCACCCTACAACTGAGGGGGAGGCTCCATGCAGCACGCCATGCCTTGGCTTGCCTCACCCCCATAGGCAGCTTGCCCCGCCCCTGGACACACACGCCACACCGGGCACCCAAGCAGTTAGCTATGCCACTGCAGCCAGCACAGCACAATGGTCAGGTATGCTCAGAGCTGGCCCAAGAAATTTTGGCACCTGAAGCGACCACAATATGATGCCTCCCCTTCCCACCAGGGAAGAAGCCGCGAGTGAAGATCTACAGTGGGAACAATGGGATCTGCTGGCCCTGTGGATCCTGCCATTCAAGGTGGTTGCCTCAACTTGCCCCATGGGTGGGCCGGCCCTAAGGATGATGAGTGTTGCAAGTCCAACCATGTCTGGTGGGCTGTAAGTTCCGTATCCCAAAGGCCATCCCTTCCTGTTCATATGCTCCCCAAAGGCAAGCTAGTAAAATTCTGACAAGTTGCTAGTCCACAAGAGTTATTGTTTGCCGCCACCACACATACATACCCTAAATGTGTCATTAAAGGGCACATTGGTGGTCTAAAAAACAAGACTCCACAAAATCTTTGAAGAGCTTCCCAACCTGGGTCAGTTGGCAGTACATGTATAAAATAACATATTCCAAGAATACGGTACAGAAATGAAAAATAAAACAAAAATGGTTAAATAAAGGGAAAAAACCAAAGGGTGCCAACAAAGAATGTGTCATGCAGTTCTTGAAAAGAGAAAAACATTATACATGCAATATACAGATTGGTACACAAAAAAGGGGGAAGGAAGGGGGAGTGAAGGAACACATGATTATTTTAAATGCTGGATGGAGATTTAAATTGTGTGAATCATCATTGGCATACTTAAAATCGTATCATATCACAAAAAAACTTTTGTTTTATTCTCTTGCAACTCTTAATTTATATGTAAGCTTTATTGAGAAGGTTATCTCCCATGCTTTGTTATGCCATAATAAAAGCTTTCCAGGGTCAGGCGATATTTCTGGTAGCTGTTGTGTGACACTCTCTCAATTTTCTGATATGTTTAATAATGCCAACTGGGGAGAAGGGGTAAGTGTGTGGCCAATGATTTTACTTATGCCTTGAAAAATTTAAACCCATATTTTTTTGTATTTTGGCACAGGACCATCACTTGTGAATACAGTGGTACCTCGGGTTAAGTACTTAATTCGTTCTGGAGGTCCGTTCTTAACCTGAAACTGTTCTTAACCTGAGGTACCGCTTTAGCTAATGGGGCCTCCCGCTGCCACCGCGCCGCCGGAGCCCGATTTCTGTTCTCATCCTGAAGCAAAGTTCTTAACCCGAGGTACTATTTCTGGGTTAGCGGAATCTGTAACCTGAAGCGTCTGTAACCTGAAGCGTCTGTAACCCGAGGTACCACTGTATAGGTAACTGTTTCTTGCCATCTGCACCAACACATTGGTGAGGAAGACATGCATGCCAATCTATGTGGGATCAAACACCACATATGAATTATTTTTAATGTTAACTCCCTGTGTTCCGCACTGAGATGGTTCTATATGGTGGGTAGTGCCATAGTCTGCTCCAAGTGTCCTCATCAATGGTGCAGTCAGGATCTTTTCCTTGGTTTCTTACTTTTGAGACATTATAGGTCTTTTCTCTTGCAAGGCGGCCTGGTCTCTTCATGCCTCACAACAGGAGACACCAAAATGGCACCCTCGGGCACACGGACACTCAAGAGGCCTTCCCTGGTGCCCACAAGGTCTGCTTTCTTCCCCTTGCTGAAAGTAGGGTTGAGATTTAAGCACTTTCTTGTAGCCAATAGTTGCCTGTGAGTTTTTCCTGGTTTTCAAATGTGCTTATAGACCCCTGAAAGGTGCCTCCCTCTATCTATCATCTATCTATCTATCTATCTATCTATCTATCTATCTATCTATCTATCTAGATTTTCTTGATTTACATATTTTTATCCATGTAACATTTTTACAAAATGTTCCATTTGTTGAGACATTAGGAAGAAAAGGGGTGGAGGAGGGGAAGATGGGTGGGGGTTGGGTGGCGATGTTTCTATTTTACTTAATGCAGGTAGGGTTTGGTGTCAGCGTTGCTCGTGCTGTTCATTTCTGTTTCTTTGGTGGTGAGAGGTTGGGGTTGGCCTAGGGTGTGGTTGTTTGTTTGTGTTTGGCTGTGGTGATCTTTGTTTTTGTGTGAGTGGGGTAGGTGGGTGTTTTGGACCAGGTTAGCCATATTGATTTGTATGCTGTTGGTGGATTGTTGTCATTGTCTTGTTGGGCTGTGTATGTGATAAAGGGGAGCCATAAAGGCGTCTTCTTCTGTTTGTCCCCATGTCAGTTTCAGTTTGTTGGTTAAGTTTTCTCGTAGGGCTGTTTCCCATACTATTTGGTACCATTGGTCCATGCTTACTCCTGACAGGTCTCTCCAGTGCCTGGTTATGGTGTTCTAAAGGTGTCTCTGAATGTGGTGGATATCCAGAGGTGATAGAACAGGTTGCACTCCTTCAAGGTGCAGGAATGTCATTTATATATCATTTCCTAGGTAGAAAGATATTGCTAGGGACTGCTTACTCCACTCGCTAACGCTGCTTACTTTCTAAATTGCTCTGTGTAGCTTCCCTCTTCAACATCTCTGCAGGCTTGTTTAATGGAGCTCTTCACACAACAGCTTGCTAAACTGCTGTGTGACGCACTTGCTCTGTTAAATCTCACTGTAGGTGCCTCCCTCACTCTGTTAAACGGCTTGCCTGGGTCTGCCTGCCATTCCTTATGCTGCAGTTGGTACGGCCACACTACCTAGTGGTGGCCACACTGCAGAGCGTGACAACAGCCGTACTTCTTTGTATATAGGAAGATATACACAGCAGTTCCCAAACTGTCCTAATGAACTGTGGACCACTTGGAAATTGCCACGTGTCTTGGTGGACCAACACACTTTTGACTGCTGTGCCGAAAACCACATGCCTGAGCCTGGGCTGTTGAGAGGTGCCCTAGTCCCTGGTACATTTGGAAGAGACAAATGAGTCAACTTCACCTGCAAATGTAATATGAGTATCAGAGTCCCCTGGGCAGGGCTTTGTTAAACCTGTTTGTTAATCTGGCCCTGATCAAAAGAGCTTCATATCTCTGCCACCAGGGAGGGAAAGGAGGTCTCAGGCCAAGTAAACACATTCTCTCTTGTTCTGCAACTTTTCAAAGTGTGAGCTGGATGAAGTTCATGGACCACAGTTGGAGTGCTTCTAAACTAGCCCACCAAAAGGGAGCATTCTGGCACATGGCTTATTCTGTGTAGTGCTAGTTTTCTGACGAAGGGAGATTTTTAAAAAGGCAGCAGGGAAAATTCAGAGCTGGCTCAAGCCATTATTCTAGGTGTTCTCTTGGCACAATAACCTATTATTTGGATTTTTTAAAAGTGTTTCTGAGGATGCAAAGGGTTAGACCTGGGGGCACAATGCAGCCTGCAGGTCTTTCCATCTGGCTTTTGGAACTTTTTTTAAGGCCACACCCCTTGCTCAGCCATGATTTACACATTCCTTGATTGCTTTTGCCCTGCTGGAATATGTCCTTAGACTCCTTAACTGCCCTCTTTTGCTTCTCTTTCTGCCCAACACTGGCATATGGCCCCATGGAAGACCCAGAAGGGAATGTGGCCCTTAAAGGTGGAAAAAAAGTTCTCCACTCCTGCAATAAAAGTAGTAATTCCAACCGACAGTACAGCTGCTGGACCCAAGGAAATCCTGACACACAGCCACAAACACCACCCCCCCCACACACAATTTTTGTTGGCAGGTATCAGGACCAAATGTTAATCTTATTACATGTGGTAGGAATCCAGTTGTTTTGAATTCAAGCCAGGCTGCCAATGTAAAAAACTGGTTACGTGCTGCAACAGTAATGTCAGATGATTGCAGGTGGGTAGCTGCACCCACAGGGACCTTGCTAGCCTACATCCGGTCCCCTGCCCATGGGCTGACAGGACAGGTGGTGGAGTTTCCTTACAAGGCTTGCAAGTCTTTCTGAAAACTCAGCACTGCCCTCTCACTTCCTTGGCAAACTCCCATCAGGTGCCAGCAGAGTTTTCAGTTATTCCCTTTCCCCCAATTCTCTAACACCCTTTGTTCTATGAGGGCTTAATGTCATAGCACAGCACTGCAGGAGTCTGCTTGATCTAGAGGGTTGGACTAGGACCTGGGAGATCTGGTTTCACTCTTCCCACTTGGTCATGAAGTTCATTGAGTGACCTGGGCAAATCACAGCCAATAATATAATAATAATATTATTGTCCTCCACCCGCACAAGTAGCAGGCACGACCAGGTTTTAAGGACACATTCCAGCCTGGCAAATGTACTCAGGGTGCAAAGCAGAGCCAGGGAATGGTATGGCTTTTGGAGATCGCACCTCTGCAATCGTGGGGCATGTTGTTCTAAACGATTTGCCTCAATGATGCACAAACCAAATGAACACTGGGGCCAACAGCAGCTAAGATCTTGCACTTTATTATTTCATTGTAGTGGAGACAGAAAAAGGGTGGGAGGAGTGTACAAATTTATACAAAACTTGATCTTCCCACTTACAAAGTCAACTTAAAGAAACAAGCCCAACCATAAAGCAAGGTTGGGGAACATGCAGGCCCTTCAGATACCACTAGACTACAATTCCCATCATCCAGGAGCGCTGGCCCTGCTGGCTTGGGGCTGGTGGGAACGAGAGTCCAACAACCACTGGAGGGCCACAAGTTCCCCCCACCCGTACTTCAAAAGCCCACATTATGATCTAAACAACAACAACAACAACAACAACCAGGGAACTCGTTAAGCCCACTAGGAAAATAATTTTTCTCTCCTAAAAATATATATGTATACATATAGAAATATGTTCTGTAAGTCAACATGTCACGATGCGAGGAGTTCCAAAGATGTCAGCCATTTACTAACTGCTACGGGACAACACTTTAGGGAGTGAGGGGGCCATGGGGGCTTAGTCTTCGTCGTCCGCCTTCTGCAACCGCTCCTCATTGCTATAAACCTCGGGCTCATCCCCGGACTCATTGAGGAGGATAGTTCTCACAATGGCCTCCGTAACGGCATATGGGTCGCAATTGGCAGAGGGGCGGCGGTCCTCAAAGTACCCGCAGCCATCCTGCCCAACTTGGCGGGGGATCCTGATGCTGGCCCCACGGTTGGCAATGCCGGCCGAGAACTCGAAGATGTTGGAGGTCTCATGTTGGCCCGTCAGCCTCCGGGAGTTGTCCTGGCCCCCGCGAGGGTCATACATGCGGATGTGGTACTTGTGGCGTTTGCTCAGCTTGTCTATGGCAGCTTCAATGAACCTGAAGAGGAGAGGCAGAAAAAAATAAGTGTTAAGGAACTGCAGGCACACCAGAGAAAAATAAGCAAAAAGTACTGGGAGCGACTGTGATGGCAGGGCAGAGACAGTGCGTTTCTGGAGAGCAGGACAATCACAGACTCAAGTGTCAGATGGAGCACATTAGAAAAGCAAGAGAGAGTATTTACGTTCAGGAAAACTTCTTGAAATTACAGCATCACACTCTCCTCTGCAAATGTCAAAAATGTTGTGTATGTGTGAGAGAGAGAGTGTGAGTGAGAGAGAGAGAGAGAGAGATTTTGTATACAGTGGTACCTCAGGTTACAGATGCTTCAGGTTACAGACTCCGCTAACCCAGAAATAGTACCTCGGGTTAAGAACTTTGCTTCAGGATGAGAACAGAAATCTTGGCAGCGCGGCGGCAGCAGGAGGCCCCATCAGGTTAAGAACAGTTTCAGGTTAAGAATGGACCTCCGGAACGAATTAAGTTCTTAACCTGGGGTACCACTGTATATAACTTTAAGATGGGAATATGTTGGTAGAAGATTTCTGGAAACCTATTCTGACAGTGCTCATAAATTTTACAAAAGCAAACCACTGATCACTGTCCAAAATTAGTGCTTCTGAATATTTTTGATTGTACAAATGGTAGATATTGTCAAAAGAATTGATACTATGTGTGACCTTGGTAACTTGAATTGTAATTGGAACTCAACAGAAATCTTTTATTATATTAATTTATGTATTTCCCCTGAAAGGGACAGCCCCAAATCTTACACTGGAAGCTTGGCGACACTCCCTCTGCAATATAGTTTTAATGGGGGAAATTACACATGATTTGAGGAGCAGGAGCCTCCAGACACCTTTTGCACAATTTGGCATTTGTTCATTATATAGGCGCAAGCGGAAGCACCTCCTTCAAGGCAGCCCTTGCTACAAGCCTGGCAAATACAGAAGCACACCTGACAGTCAAATAACCAGAGGTGGCTTGTACAGTCTTGCCACCTGAGGCAAAATGGGAAAGCGCCACCTCCTGGGCATTCCCACTAGCCCCCCACCCCCTGCTTGCCAAGAGGCCTGGCATTCTGCATGGCGTCGCCATTCATCTTCTCTGCCCAAGTGGACTGAGAGGACAGCAGCAGTGGAAACGATGGAGTGGGTGGGCTACAGCAAAAACACCAGGGTAGTAATAATAATAACTTATTATTTATACCCCGCCCATCTATCTGGGCTTCCCCAGCCACTCTGGGCGGCTTCCAACAAAATATTAAAATACAGTAATGCATCAAACATTAAAAGCTTCCCTAAAGAGGGCTGCCTTCAGATGTCTTCTAAAAGTCTGGTAGTTGTTGTTCTCTTTGACATCTGGTGGGAGGGCGTTCCACAGGGCGAGTGCCACCACCGAGAAGGCCCTCTGTCTGGTTCCCTGTAACTTGGCTTCTCGCAGCGAGGGAACCACCAGAAGGCAAACAACTTAAGCAAGCAAACAGAGACAACATTGCTGCAGAGTTTTGGGGAGGCTCCAGCTCCACCCACAGACCCTCAAATAATCCACTCAAGTTGTCTAGACGGGAAAATCCACTCACTTGATACCCCCTTTCTGCCTTGTTTCTTTCGTGCTGACATTGGTGTGGCACCCAGCGCCGTTCCAGTTGCCGGTTATTGGTTTTGGATCCAAAGTGGCGATGACCCCAAAGTCTTCGCAGACCCGATGCAAAATGTATCTCGCCATCCACAGGTGGTCACCCATCTCAATACCTTCGCAAGGCCCCACCTGGAATTCCCACTGCAGGTAGAAAGAGATGCTATTAGTGCAAAAAGAAACAGGTTCCTAACCTTCAAGGTTGACAAACACACTCTGCCAGGTGGCCCTAAAAGAAAAGAGGGCTGGAGCAGGTGGCAGATCAAAATAAGAGCAATAAGGGGAAGCAATAAGCTGTAGTAAGAGCCAGCAACTGGCATGCCACATCTTCCTGTCTCACCCAGCCCCACCTGGAGATGACATTGGGGTTGAACCTGGGACTCCTGCATGCAAAACGGATGCCCCACAGGTCCTCTTTATACATACCTGAGAAGGCATGACTTCAGCATTGGTGCCACAGATCTCCACACCAGCATAAATGCAGGCCCTGTAATGGGTCTCCACTATGTCACGCCCGTACACCTTGTCGGCCCCAACGCCACAATAATAAGGTCCTAGGAAAGAAAAAGCACATGACACACACAATTAGCATGCTGCTTTGTTATGAGATATGTGCATATCCAACAGGAGGTGCCATCTTAGGAAAGAACTGCATAAGAAACAAAGACAGAGAGACAGGGATAAGGGAATGTCTCCGCTAAGTTGGAAAAACCGCCATTGGGATCGATCTCCTCTTCCTTACACACAGTCTTCACCTGTTAAAATGTTAGGTCCGTCCTTTGCTTTTTAAAAAGAAAAAGAAAAAAGGTGCCAGTACTCAACATGAATTTGTTATAGAAAGTGCTGTATTGAGTACCCTTGAGTACCTCCAGAAAAAAGCATTGGGTCCCAGCACTTGCCAAGATTTATTTATTACATAGCAAGTAACACCTCCAGACTTTACCTCTGTTTATAGCTGTGGCCCTTTTGATTTTTTGGACTACAACTCCCATCATTCCTGACCATTGGCCAAGCTGGCCAGGGCTGGTGGAAGAAAGTGTTTGACAATCTATGGAGGGCCAGAGGGGCCCCGCCACTTATCTCTATATAATAAAAACGTAATATTCCCCCATTGGAGGATTTGAGGCACTGTGTCGCAATCTGGATTTGCGTGGAGTCAGGGCAGGAGAGTGGAGCAAAAGCGACGGCAGGCTACAACAGCACAGCAGTGGCCAAGGCATGGGAGAAAGGGAGGTGCACTGAGAAGGGCGAAAGGAGTCAGAGAAAAATGTTGAGGGGGCTGGCTGAGAGCAGGCTTAAGTTGGTAGGGCAGTGCCCTACTTGCCCTAACAAAGCAGCCTCCACTGATTGCCCCAGTTCAGAGACTTGCTTGCAAGGCGCATGGCAAGGGCAGAGCACTCTTTGCTGAAAGGGCCTGGCATGCACCTTTCAGTAATCCCTCACACGAAGGAGGATTTCGCAACCAAACCGGTTAGCGAGTGGAAACTTTTGTGCAATGCCCGGTCAGGCAAGCAACGTCAGGGAGGGAAAGGTCAGATGATTTGCAAGATACACAATGCACAGATGGCAACTGCAAGGCAGCATGCATATCTGTTTGTGTGTGTGTGTGCTTATGTATGTATGTGTATTGCTTGCATCAGCAAGCCGGTACTTGATCACATGAGCATTCTGAGGCCCTTATCTGTGACTCAGCAGTAGGGACCCATCAATTCATAGCAGAGTTGGGGAACATTTCTTAGACAACGCCCACATTCCCTCCTGAAGGAACCTTCTGGGAGCCACCTGCCAGTGGCAGGAGCAGCCAGAAGTGGGTGAAGCAACAAGTGTTAACTGACTCACATCTCTTCCATCATCCATCCTGGCAAACAGAAAACCAGGGAGAGGCCTGGACAGTGCATCTGGTCCCACAGGGAAGGAACATAGAAACGTGGGAAGCTGCCTCATACAGGTTAGATCTTTGGTCCATCTAGCTTATTATTGTCTGCAGTGACTCTCCAGGTTTTGAGTCAGGGACGGTTTCCACCCCTACCTGTAAATGCCAGGGACTGAACCCGAAACCTTCTGTATGCAAAGCAGATGAACTACCACCAATGTTTTTCATCTCCGAGTTATATAGGATCTTGGCAGGCAACCATCTTGACTTATGGCATAACAAAACATCTACCAAAACCTTTAGGGGAAAGGTGAATTCTCCTGCTAGCAACAGGCAGAGGTTCAAAGACTGATCTCCCCCGCCCCCCGTCAGAAAACCCCACCCTTGCTGCAATGGCATTTTCACCAAGCTTGGCAAAGCAACATCTTTTGTCTGTTGCTCTGCCACTTCCTTTCCCCCTCCTCAACATACTACGTATTTTTCGCTCTATAAGATGCACCTAGTTTTTGGAGGAGGAAAACAAGTAAAAAAGTATTCTGGATCTCAGAAGCCAGAACAGCAAGAGGGATCGTGAAAGCAGCGATCCCTCTTCCTGTTCTGGCTTCTGGGATAGCTGAGCAGCCTGCATACACTCCATAAGACGCACACACATTTCCCCTTACTTTTTAGGAGGGAAAAAGTGAGTCTTATAGAGCAAAAAAATACGGTAATTAAATTAGGCCAAGAAGCACATGAAAGGTTCTTTTTCCTCCTCCCTCCCCATCCCTTTTTACTTTTGTGTCATGCCTTTTAGATAGTTAAGCCTGAAGGCAGGAAGGGTGACATGAAATCTGGAAGCCTTATTTGACTGAAGAGCAGGTCAGCAGTGCTTCAGATAAATTAATCAATCAAGTAGTCCAAGGGCAATTTACAGGATGCCGCTCATTCTTGCAGTATATATGTAATATATCATTAAAGCAAAAGAGTCTCGCGGTATGTCTGATATGGTGCCAGCCAGAAGGTACGTCCTCGCATACCCCTAGCTGCATCCATCCATTTCAGCTGAAAGCCTTATTCTTCTTACCTTGTGGGCCTGGAAAACCATTCTTGGGCCAGCCGTATGGGTGCCCATCGACACCCAGCAAAGTGTATTCTTGCTCCATCCCAAACCAAGGCTGACTCTCTTTGACCATGTCCATGATTACCTTGCACCTGCTCCTCAGATTGGTTTCTGCAAGGAAGAAAAGTTATGTCAACATGCCATTTTGCTTCAAGCCCAAGGTTTGCAGGTGTGCAAAGGCTTTTATTGGTTGTTCAACTTCGAGGGCATGGAACACTGAATAAGACCTCACCTGCCCGCTTCCGGTTGTATTTCAGAACCTCACATAAGACAAGCTTGTTGGGGTCAAGGGTAAAAGGGTCTCTGAATATCTTAACGGGGATCAAGAACATGTCGCTGTTGGAGCCTTCAGACTGGCCAGTGCTGGATCCGTCGAAGTTCCATTCTGGGAGATCTGCAGGAGGGATTGAAATAAAGGTGTTTTAGGTATCACTCCACTGAATCCAGACCTATTAGAGGCTGGCATCTGCTTTACATGCAGAAGAACCCAGGTTCAATCCCTGGCATCTCCAGGTAGGACAAGGGGAGACACCCTGCTTTTGCACCAGGTGTGGAAATATCCTGGAGAGTCACTTCCAGTGAGCAGCAATAATACTCAGCTACATGAACCCATAGACCAGGCATGACCAAACTTGGCCCTCCAGATGTTTTCGGACTACAACTCCTATCATCCCTAGCTAATAGGACCAGTGGTCAGGGATGATGGGAGTTTTAGTCCCAAAACATCTGGAGGGCCGAGTTTGCCTATGCCTGCCATAGACAGATCCTGCATTTATTTATTTATTTATTTATTTAACTAACTAGCTAACCAACTAACTTATTAAATAATCAACTCCTTGGAGTGGGCAGTTTATATATACATAAACTAAAACCCCTAAGCGGTTTGCATAGAACAAAAAGAAAATACACTTAAGAGAATAAAAAAAGATTAAAAACAGAAAAACTGTTTTCCAACAGAAAAGCAGAAACATTTATCACAATATAAATAAAACCAGTAGTTGTTTTTGTTTGTAAACACATTTATGCTTAATAATAAATTTAGATGTCTGGGGAGCCTATCCTAAGCAAGGTGACCAGTTTTTAGTAGGTTCCAAGAACAACACATTAAAGGCACCCTGTTCCAGAGAGAAGGTGCTGCTGCACTACAAGATGCAACACATTGCCAGCGCACAGCAAACAGTATGTGGCATTAGGTGGTATAAGGCAGCTTTTTAGGTTCAGTTCAGACCATCGGCTGGGAAAACTGGACCTGGTCAGCACGACAGATCCTTATCTCCCCTACCTGCTGTGGTCCAAATCTGACGGCACAGCACAGGTCACTTTGCAAGGGGCCTGTAAAGAGCCCTGCATTGCACTCTGGAGCCCTGAAAAACCAGCTGATCATCCGGTCTTCTAAGCATCATGCTTAGGAAGGGGCTTGAAAAGACCCACACGCTGTGACCTGGTCCCGATGATCAACAGTTCAACGGCACTTTAGATGCCCATTTTGGGCCAACTCAGCTGCCTTTCCACACCTCAGGCATCAGAGGGAAGGCTGAACATCTGTCTTGCACATAGAAGGCCCCAGGTTCCAGTCCTGGGATGTCTAGGAAGAGTTGGGAATGTTCTGGAGAGCTGTTGCAAATCAGTGTAAAAAAGCAACAACTGAACTACATTGACCAGTGACTTGATACACTACAAGTAAATCTCATATGTTCCTGTGACGTTAGGTGGATGAGACCTGGCCAAATATGTGAGGACTGGTACGGCTCATTAAGCCTGCAGTCTAGAGGTTCCTCACACATGATTGAATGAATGGGTTATTCACCTTGGGGTGACATTTCCCTGTAAAAAAGCCTAACAGACAACTCCCCTTAAGATGCACAAGAGGGCATCAAAAGGAACCCAGCCCTGCTTCTTCCACTCCCTGTAATCAAAGCCTGGCAGGTTCATTCATGTCTCTGTCACTGAGGATTTACATAGGCCAAGTGGCATCCACATTAACTGCAGCCCAGCCTGCAGTTGAGAATCCCCAAAAGGAAGTAAAAAGTCGCTTCCAATTACATTGGCAAACATTTCAGGAAGCAAAAGTAGAAAATAAAAATAATAATTAAGCCAGGTTTCTGGGGACCTGCCTGTTTAAAAAGGATTCTGCAAGTTTCTAGCTCCTAACACTAGATTGCTACCTGGGTGTGACTATGCTTTGCACCATTCCCTGAGTATTTTTGCCTGGGTGGGATGTGTCCTTGCCCTTTGCTGTGCAGAAACTAGCCTGTACTACAGAGGTGACATGTGACACCCAAAGCTCTGCCCGCTTTTGCCCCTGGCTCCTCCTGCCACTTGCATGTGGCCTCCTGGAAGGTTCTCCAGAGGGGAACGTGGCCCATAGGCTGAAAGAAAAGGTTCCTTACCCCTGCAAGAGAGGATGAGGGCAACCGCCGCCCAGCCTTACCTTCAATGGTCTTTGGTTCCTGACTCAGTGTTCTGGTTTTACAGCGAAGGCCTTCGCCAGTTCCATCGATCCAGATGTATGTGACCAGCACCTTGTCTCCCAGGGGCAGCTTCATGTACTGGTCCCTGACCACCTTGTTCAGCTTGGAACTGTGTGACACAGACATGGTGGCAACCTAGGGAGGAGAGGAAGGAAGACGTTTTAGATCCCCTTCAAACTCTGGGTGGGAGTTTCAAAGCTCATCTGCTGGGGTAAATGACCAAACCTTCCTTGCGCTGCTAGGTGAACAAAGCGATAATAAGGCTTGCTTATAGTGGACAATATTGAGCTAGATGGACAACGGTCTGTATAAGGCAGCTCCCTGTATTCCTAGGCAAATGAAAGCACCACCAAACTTGCACAACTGGTCTCTTCCCCTCAACATCTCTTTTCCCAGCCTCACTCCCATTAAGCAGTTAGAACCTCAGCAGCTGTCCACGAAAGAGGTGAAGGAGCTAGAAGCTTTGGAGGAGGGGGTGGTTAGTATGATTGGATTAACCACATGGCCAGGCATAAGAGTGTGGCTGCAGGGGCTCAGATCAGAGGTGGAATGAATAGGATTGTTATCTCAAACATCTCACAGCTGAGAAGGAGTTATCTGCTGTGAATCAACCCCACCCCTACTAGCTAGCCTGCTCTAGGGCAATGCAATATTGATTTGTGGGCAGTGGGGGACAATGAAAGAGATATCACACAGGTCCATTTTTACAGTGGTTGAAGATTGGGTTAATACAAGCTGGTAACTTTTGGAAGAATTATATAACAGACTCTTCCTGGGAGGTGCCCCCGTCTCTTTCCTCCTCCCCCACCCAAAAAACCTTCCCCATTTACTCATGAAATTCCACATAGTGCTAATAAGCAGTAATATCCAAAAGATTCCACAACTGCACTCTGCATGCACACAGAATTTTAATTTTTAAAATTAAACAATGGAAGTATCCCTGACCCTCCAGATCTTGGGTGCCAAATCCCACCAGTGGCCCACTCAGCATGAACAATAGTGAGGGACAATGTGAGTTGTTGTCCAACAACCTATGGAGGGCTACAGGTTCCTTCCATCCCTGGATAAGGGTACAAATTGGCACCTGGAGTTTGGGAAGAGGAGGGAAGCCGATGCCGGGTGCATTAAAATGGATAAAGAGCTTAATCAAAACAAGAAATAGGTCTGCATCCCTGCACTAAACCGCACTGAGGGAAGGTGGCAGTTATGCTTGTTAAAGTATTGGTTTGGCTTCCTAAACAAGTTTTCAGCCTAAAGCTTTCTCTCTTTGAGCGTCAGTAGAGATCCAGCTAGCAAAGTATCAGGGGAGAAACAGGAACTTTCCAACCGCCACTAAGCTAACACCCAGCAAGGAAGTGGGAAAACAAACACTGGAATTTGTAGGCCAATTCAACGCTGGAGGAAGAAGCAGAGCCCACCTTAAGGTGACACTAGGCAAATATCTTTCTTTTTTTTCAATCTAAATTTCTTTGATGTTTTAAAAATTTACAGACATACAACTTACAAAAAGACAAATCACATACATTTCTAATACTGTACAAACGTCTGGCTTCCCTCCCCTCCCCTTTGTGGTTTCTTTTTAGTTTTACTTTTTATACTGCATTTTCCACATTAAAGGTAAAGGGACCCCTGACCATTAGGTCCAGTCGTGGCCGACTCTGGGGTTGCGGCGCTCATCTCGCTTTATTGGCCAAGGGAGCCGGCGTACAGCTTCCGAGTCATGTGGCCAGCGTGACTAAGCCGCTTCTGGCGAACCAGAACAGCGCACAAAAACGCCGTTTACCTTCCCGCCAGAGCAGTACCTATTTATCTACTTGCACTTTGACGTGCTTTTGAACTGCTAGGTTGGCAGGAGCAGGGACCGAGCAACGGGAGCTCACCCTGTCGCAGGGATTCGAACCGCTGACCATCTGATCGGCAAGCCTTAAGCTCTGTGGTTTAGACCACAGCGCTACCTGCGTCCCTATTTTCCACATTACTCCATCTTTAAATTATTCTTTAGTTTCTCTTAGTAATATGTTTAACTTGTTTTACATTAACCCTGTTAATGAACTTATTTGCATTCATGAATTTTTCCAATATTCCACAATTCCCCCCCCCCAATCTTTAATAATTCCCCCCCTTGGTTTCTTATTACACCCGTTACCCTTGCCATTTAAGCACAATCCATTAATTTAATTAGCCACACTTCCTTGGTTGCTACTACATGTTCTTTTCACCTCTGGACGAAATATATATCTTAGGGCCAACTGAACTTATGTTGCAAAGCAGGCAAAGAACATTTTGAGACTAACAGAAAGATTCTTCAGTTTAAATGTTAAGAGAACGGAGGAGGTGAAAGATGAAGATTTTTTTTTAAGAGGGCATGGCAAAAAATTCATGCCCATTGACTTCTCTCCCTGCCCCCTCCTCCATCCGTTAAACAGAAATGATGGGGACTTTTAAGGCTGAAAATTTGAATGGGGAAGCTTTGCCCCCCCCCCTTGTTGCCCTCCAACTCCCACCAGCACTGGCCAAAATGGCCAATGGTCAGGGGGTGAAGAGAGCTGTCATCCAACTACATCTGGGATGCCACATTCCTGATGTAAATAATTTAGGACTCTTGTTACCTTAAAAACCAACTGCACCCCCACAGACTAATACCAGTGCCTTAAGGTCAGCCTTTGAGGCTTTCTGCCCTTTGCACAATCATTCCAGGGCCTTGAGGCAGATAAGCAGTACAGTGGTACCTCAGGTTAAGTACTTAATTCGTTCTGGAGGTCCGTACTTAACCTGAAACTGTTCTTAACCTGAAGCACCACTTTAGCTAATGGGGCCTCCTGCTGCTGCCGCGCCGCTGGAACACAATTTCTGTTCTCATCCTGAAGCAAAGTTCTTAACCTGAGGTAATATTTCTGGGTTAGCGGATTCTGTAACCTGAAGCGTATGTAACCTGAGGCATATGTAACCCGAGGTACCACTGTACAGGTTACAGACGCTTCAGGTTACAGACTCTGCTAACCCAGAAATAATCCCTTGGATTAAGAACTTTACCTCAGGATGAGAACAGAAATCGCGCTGCGGCGGCGCGACAGCAGAGGGAGACCCCGTTAGCTAAAGTGGTACCTCAGGTTAAAAACAGTTGCAGATTAAGAACGGACCTCCAGAACAAATTAAGTTCTTAACCTGAGGTACCACTGTTGTGGAGGCTCCCTCTCTGGGTTTCTTCCAACACTCCAAGCAACAAAGCCATTTCCCTTCTACGGTTCTAGCATTCTGAGAAAATGTGAGAAAAGTAATAATGCAGGGGCTACAGGTCTCTTTTCCTTGAGGGGTCCCTTGCTTCACCTGTGCAGCAGAAAACAGCAAGACTTCTTTGCACTCCTTATGTGCCTCTGTGTAGCAGCTGCTGGAAGTCACAAGTGGGGAGAGTTGCTGTTGGGGCCTAATTGCAGGCTTCCTATTGGGGCATCTGAGAACATGAAGCTGGACTAGAGGGGCCTTTTGTTCAACCCAGCCGTCAGGCTCTTCTTGGCGATTAGCTATTTCAATTTATCTATCATTCACCCTGTTCTTGGGCAGCTTATACAAAGTTCTCAAAATATTTGTAATTACCGTATTTATGGTCATGTTTTAAAGTTGTTGACTTTGGGGGGGGTGTGAGAGAGAGAGGCCTTCCTTTGCGACCCTATGTATATATATATTATATAAATATTTTTATTACATTTTCAAATACACAGTCAAGAATATAAAAGTCGTAGATAGAAAATAAAAGAAACAAAGAAAAAAGAAAAGAAAAGATAATCCAATTTTCAAAAACATTTTTCCATAACCAACCGGACTTCCTCGCGTCTCCCCCACCATGCGTTCTTTACAATAAAAATGTCAGCAAATTATTACCTTATTTCATGTCTTAGTTTGTACCTTTCAAATATTATACTTTTAAATTTAAAATACTTTTTATCAATTACTTATACTTTAAATCAACCATAGTATTACTTTAAATTTCAACCTTTTCTTACTTATAACTTATTTTCCGGTTTCACCAAATCTAATCGCTGAAGCTAAAATTTCCAAATCGTGCAGTTTTTAACATTCATACAACTTATGATATTTTTGTAAATAGTCCTTAAATTTTTTCCAGTCCTCTTCCATTATTTCTTCTCCCATTATTTCTTTGCGACCCTATAAAAGGGGGATTACTAGATTGTTTTTGTTTCAATTTTTATTATGTACAGTATTTTGTGTTTTTTATATTGCAAATTTATGTTGTCAACTGTCCTGAAATCTACAGATATAGGACTGTATACAAAGCTAAATAAATAAATCATAACTAAATAATAGTAACAAAAGATTCTACACTTTAAAAATTAGAAGATGGTGTGGTATCGAAGTTTGTTGCGTCCATTCATTTCAACAAGTCAATTCTGAATTAAGATTGACATTTTATACAACGCACAATATCATTTTCATGATGATGGTAGAATTGCTTACCACTCTCTCCAGGGAAATCAGGTGTTGATTAATTTTTACATATTTTCAAAACGGTATTTAAAGAGTAATTTATCTTTTGTATTCAATGGTTATTCATCCAGCTTTTCTCTTTCCTGGCACTTAAAACCTATTCACAGAGGCATTCAAATAGGCTAACAGTTTATGTTGATGACGTGGCGGAATTTAGTTTGTATAATTTTTTTAAAACACTCATTTAAGTGGTAATTTTATTCAACCATTGTTCTACATTAAGTTTTAAATATGTGTCAAATACAGATTCTGGTGCAACAGGACACCTTGACGGAAGACAGAGTGCACAGAAATATTGTTTACCTTCCCGCTGGAGCGGTACCTATTTATCTACTTGCACTTTTTGGTGTGCTTTTGAACTGCTAGGTTGGCAGGAGCTGGGACCGCAAGCCCCAGAGGCTCAGTGGTTTAAACCACAGGTAGTATTTTAAAGAAACCACAAATAAATTTATAATAACCCCCCCTTTTTTAATCAACATCCAGCCTGATAAAAAGAGTCTTACTGAATTCAAAATCTCACTCACTGATGTTAGGATTAATTACATTAATTCATAGCTTTTCACAAGATGCCTGAGTGACTTACAAAACATGTCTCCTCCAACCTCTCACTACCAAGGAAATATAACAAGCAAATAGAAAAGGAACCTGCCCAAGGGACACTGACACAAAACCCCACACATAACACTGAGTGAAAGAATATAGGTTTTACCACCACCCCTCCTCTCCCCCTCCCCCACTTTTCTTCTCCAGCCTTATACTGCATATAACACTAATGTCTCTCCACAAATGTAATTGATCTGTAGCAAACAACTTGAAAAAAGACAGTCCATGTACAGTACTTTTGTAAACTAATAAGATCTTTTTTTAATTTTAATTTTTTTTAAAAGCATGCCCCCTCCTGAAACCCGCTAAAGGGCCAATACAACTACTAATAACTCCAGTAAATGTAAATACGTGAAATACGTTTTGAGTTTTTCCACGGTCAGCTTCCTTTTGAAAAAGGCCCCCAGGGCTGGTCAATCACCAGCCGGCAGCGCCACGCAGCTGCAGAAAATGCCGGCGCGATTTTCGCCTACATTCCCGAGAACTACAACTTCAAGCCCGAGAAGAACTTGGCTGGACACAAAAGCAAAAGTCTTGTTGAACGGCAACCCCCTGGGTGCTTTTACGAGGGGGCGCCCCCAAGCGATTTCAGTGGGGGCTACTCGGAAGAAAGCAACTTGACGCCCCCTAAACCGCGCCAAGAGCCCTCGTGGATCAGAAGTTGGGCGAAAACCGTGCATTTCCCCCCTAGGAAGTGGGGTCGAGCCCCCGGTGCGAGCGCGCGCGCGCGCGTAACCTCGACGCAGAGATGGGTAGGCGAGAAATAGAAGAAGCCCCTCTAAAAAAGGAGAACCCCGATCTCATCTCCTTTTCACCCCGATTAACCTCTCCATCCGGCGGAACGCGGCTCTGGGGCTGCGGCGCCCGCGAGGCTTTACTCGGAAACAATATACGGATTCACTTCGGGACTTGACTTCCGAGTCGCGGCGCTTTTCGCCCGCTTTCGGAAGGGGGTCGCGGGGAACGCGGCGGGAGCGCACGGGGACGCCTAGCCCGATGGCGGCGCACTTACCTCCGGCTGTGGGGGCGTCTCTGGCGCGCTCGGATGGTTTAAGAAGCGCGAACCCAACCCACAAGCTTTGCGGAGCAGCTGCACCTTTGCCGGCTCCTGCCGGCCTTTCTTATAGCCGCCCCCTGCGGACCAGAGGCCGGAGGCGGAGCGAGGGGCGGGGAAGAGGGCGGGCGCCCCCAAACCAGTGTGGGTGCGGCGCTGGAAATACTGTTTTCATGGGCGAAGGCTATCAGCGGCAAAGACGCAGGTTGGTTACTGCTAGTGTCAGAGCCTTTGTGCGCGCGCCTTGGTGGGAATCGCCAGTGCTTTCTAATTATTATTATTATTAATATTTATTCGTTGCGTGTTATCGCTCGCTTTTCCTCCAAAGGACCTCAAGGTGGCGCACGTGATTTCCCCAATTGTCCCAACAAGCCTGTAAGGCAGTGACTGGCCCCAGTTTACCCTGTGAGCAGTGGCGTAGCGTTGGTTGTCAGCACCCGGGGCAAGGCAAGTAATTTGCGCCCCTAACCCTAACCCCCAGATGTTGCGCCCGGTGCGGCCGGCCCCCCCTGTACCCCCCACGCTACACCACTGCCTGTGAACCTCATTGAGGAGGGGAGTTTGAACCCTGGTCTCTTCCAAGTCCTCAAACAACAGACAAAGGTATATTTTTGGCCACTGTGAGAACAGGATGCTGCAAGAGTGAAGCCTTTTGCCTGATCCAGCCTGACTCTTCCCCCAAGCTGTAGCCAATGCTAGTCCTGCACAGAGTAGACCCACCAACTAACCTAGGTACATTGATTTCAATAGGCTGACTGAGTAAAACTTACCGTATTTTTCGCTCTATAACACGCACCCGACCATAACATGCACGTAGTTTTTAGAGGAGGAAAATCCGTAGGCATGCCACCCGCAGGCATTCCCTCCATAACACGCACAGACATTTCCCCTTACTTTTTAGGAGGAAAAAAGTGAGTGTTATGGTGCAAAAAATACGGTAGTTGGATACAGCCGTATGTTTTTAAACAAATCCTTAGGACAGTGAGGGGAAAATATATTGTAGGGTTGGAAAAGATTCAGGAAATGGGCAGCCAAAATGAAGAAAGGCTGCAGCGTTTGAACCCTTTTAGTTTAGAGATAGGGCAAGAAAGAGTTAGACATTATAGGAGTCTGCGAAGTAATCCATGGCAGTGGTTGCTGATTGGTGGTCCGTGGATCCCAGAGGGTCTGCATAATCCACCAAGGGGTTCCATTCACGTAGCAAAAACTACCATAGAGATAATCAAAATTTTCAAATGTAGAGGGTCCATGGTTTGGCTTTTGAAAAACAGAGGGTTCACAGTACTTAGCTAATTGGGAAGCACTGATGTACGGCATGGAGAGAGTAGGTAAAGGTAAAGGGACCCCTGACCATTAGGTCCATTCGTGACCGACTCTGGGGTTGCGGCGCTCATCTCGCTTTATTGGCCGAGGGAGCTGGCGTACAGCTTTTGGGTCATGTGGCCAGCATGACTAAACCACTTCTAGCGACCCAGAGCAGCGCATGGAAACGCCGTTTACCTTCCTGCTGGAGCGGTACCTATTCATCTACTTGCACTGGCGTGCTTTCGAACTGCTAGGTTGGCAGGAGCTGGGACTGAGCAACAGGAGCTCACCCTGTCGTGGGGATTCGAACTGCCAACCTTCGGATCAGCAACTCCTAGGCTCTGTGGTTTAGACCACAGTGCCACTCGCATCCCGAGAGAGGGGATAGAGAAAAGTTTTTATGCCTCTCTCATAATAGTATGTGAACATCCAATGACACTGAGTGTTGGAAGACTCTTGCCCAAAGAGGAAAAAGTACTTTTTCATGTGGCGGCCACCAAACTTAGAGGGTTGGACATACTAATGGAGGACAAGTCTATATTCTAGCTTCACTGTCAGTAGCATTATACCTCCAAATACCAGTTTCTGGGGGTCACAGGTGGGCAGAGTGCCGTTGAGCTCACTTCCAGCTTGCAGGCTTCCAATAGGCACCTGGTTGGCCACCATGATAACAGCATGTCAGACTAGATGGATCATTGGCCTGATCCACTAGGGCTCTGCTTATGTTCTTGTGACAAGAGAACAGAACCAAAATGAATAGAGGTGCTCATCCAAAATGAATATAAGGTACGAATCCTACTCTCCACCCCACCTGCACCCCAGTAAAAGATGAGCACCACAAATGGCATAAATCACCCTGCAGTGTGATCTACGTTAAATACCAAAGTGGAATATATTAGCCTTGTGTCTAAATACTAACTAAAGTTGGACTCTGGGGAGAGTGTACTGCAGATAGGAAGACCCCACGGAAAAGGCCTCTTCTTCTCTTCCATTGCCACCCTCTGCACCTCCTTCTGAAGATGTATATGGAAAAGGGCCTTAGATGATGGTGGCAGGGCCTAGGTAGCCAATGGGCCATGGGCCAGAATTATCCACTCCACCTGAAAGTAGCTGGTTAGTTGAGGATGTGCTGAGGAGTGTACACACCTGACAAGGAGCATCAGCCAATCCTGACTCCCTGATGTGTGTGTACTTAGAGCAGAAATCATAGAATGGGCAGCTTGTGGCCTGATGTCATGCAGCTGGTTGTGGTGAGGAGAATGGGGGAAAGGGGTGGCAGAAAGAGACAGGAGGGGGTGCCCTGGCTACTTCTGTTCTTGGCTCCACCCTGTTCTGTTTCTGGGTCCATGCACTTTGTGCTCTGGTTATGACCTCCAAAGGAGTCTATAAAGGGAGTTTGGCCCTTATCAGAAAAAAGGTTCCCCTCTCCTGACCTATAGGACACACAATTTCGGCTCATTCATACATTATGTTATAAAAACCCAGCAGCTTGGATGTACAGTCTTCTACTGTAGGAACCAGTCCCCAGGGACTGCATTACTCTACTGACCTGATTTCATTGTGCCTGATGAAAGAGGTGGTTCCCTGCTTAACAAGTAAGTCAACCAACCAGGATTTGATCAGCTTCCCTCATGATGGCTGTTGGGTGGCACTAGGGTGCCCAGGTGAGTTTTCTTCTCCAGGTGTGTGGTTCAGGTGGAGACAGAGTGGGGGAAACTAGAGGGAGGAGGGCAGGAAAGCCATGATGTCATAAAAGGTTTGCTTCCTGGCTCTGGGGTCTAGAGGCAGCCTGGGAAGTAACAATCTGATCCCTTTAACAGCTGGAGCTGAGACACCAGGAGTAATAACGACCATAATAAATAAAAAGGTCTGGAGAACTAACGGGAGGCATGGTATGTTCTCTGCCACCACTGTCCAGGCCACTTCCTGCTTCCTAGAAACACTGTCATGGTTAGGGGAGGCCAACTTTGCCCCAATCCATTAGCCAGAGATGGAGCAGCTACTCTTGATGCTTGTGTTTCCTCTCCTCTCCTCTCCCCAATCCTTTTTCTTTTTGTATTGTATGTAATAGATCATTGGTCTTCAACTGCTGGTTCAGGATCCATGGCTGGGTTGTGGCCCGATCCAAAATGAGTTACCATTGCAGCACTATCACCATCAAGAAAAGTGGGCAGGATTAAGAAATGGGATCTCAAATATATATTTGGGTTAAAGATCGACCTCAGGCCTGAAAAAGTTGAAGACAACTGCAATTTATTTACATTTACTTACTTACTTAATTTGTATCCTATCTTTTCCTGCAAGCAGCTCAAAGTGGCATACAGAGTTCCTTTTATCCTCACAACAATCTTGTGAGCAGTGTTAGAAACTGAGATATGAAAGCTAGGAGCTACATGGCACCTTAAACCTAGGGCACGGGCACAACAACAGAATGTCTAGGTGCGCTTTTTTGTAACAAGAACACAAAGCTGAAAATGAATGAACTGCAGCCAAAATATTATGTTCATTTTTCACATGGTCTAGTCCTTCTCCTGCCTACCCCTCTAGTATTCTCAGGAGGGTCTCTTCTCCAGTCTTCAGAGAGCAGCTGGAAGTAGGGAGGCAGAAAAAGGTCCTCTTTTCCTTCCACGCTGCAGTTTTAATCTGAAATCTTAAGCGCAGTACTGTGCCCAGAGCTCAGAAACTGCTCGCACTAATTAAATTCCCTGTCGCGAAATGCGCCTAGAACAATGGGAGTTTCGAACACTGCGTGTTAGGTAACCACTACACCAGCAGCAGCTAGATTGTGAGTGTGGGGGAAGGGGCTGTGTTAATCTTTAACTATAGGCATGGTGTTTGACCAAACTGCGGGAGGCAGTGGAAGACAGGAGTGCCTGGCGTGCTCTGGTCCATGGGGTCACAAAGAGTCAGACACAACAGCAAAGACCTGATGAAGAGAGCACAGCAGAGGTTATATTTTCTGAGAACCCTCCGGAAAAACAATCTCTCAAAGGACCTGTTGATGGCGTTTTACCATTGCACTGTGGAGAGCATATTAACTTATGGTCTGTGTGTGTGGTTTGGGAGCTGCACGGCCAGGGAAAAAACAATGCTATCCAGGGTTGTAAAGACTGCAGAGAGAATAATTGGGTGCACTCTTCCCACCTTGGATCAAATCTATGCTGCCAGGTGCCATAAGAAAGCAGCAGAGATAGTGCAGGATAGTATGCACCCCGGGAATGATCTCTTTCAGCTTCTGCCTTCTGGAAGAAGGTCTAGGGTTATAAAGGCCAGGACTAGCCGCCTGAGAAACAGTTTCTACGCAAATGCAATTCTGGTTCTAAACGCAGCATAAGGGGTCTCTATAGTATAGTGTATTTTATAGTATAGTATAGCATAGTATATTTTAAAATGGGGTTTCAGAGTTTTTAGGGGTTTTTATAGTAATAGTATATTTTAAAATGGGGTTTCAGAGTTTTTAGGGGTTTTTATAGTATAGTATAGTGTATTTTAAAATGAGGTTTCAGAGTTTTTGGGGGGTTTTGAATGTTTTATGTAGTTTTTCAATTTCATTGTTCTGTATGGGACAATGACAATAAAGATATCGTATATATCGTATATAACTAAACGACTAAACAACAACAATAGGCAAGGTACTTAGGAAATATTTGGTGTTCTATCAGTGCTGCTGCTGCTGCTGTTTTGTATCATTAGAACCAAAATCTTTTTCAGATGGGGATGGAGGATAAAATGCCCAAAGTTCTGTTTTCACCTCTGTAACATCAGAGGCCTAAAATAAAAATCAAACCACAAAGGACAGCCTCATACTGTTCAGAGCCCATTGGTCCTTAGCTCACCTGGAGTCCCAGCACATGCATTTTATCTCTGTGGTTGAACACAACATGGAAACCACTGAACCGGAAACATTGCTATCTTGACTTGTCTGTTTCCCTGCATCTCCCTGCCTTAGTCACTGAAGCACATATGTACTGAAACAGGCAACAACCACACATACACATACACCACAGAAAGTAAAGGGTGATAAGGACAGGGCTTTTTTTCAGCCGGAACTCACCAGAACTCAGTTCTGGCATCTCTCAGGTGTGCGCCATTGTCCTTATAAGAGAACAAGGGAAGCATTCATGGTGAGTTCAGGCACCTATTTATTCAACAAAGCATAAGGCAACCAGCTGTTTGAAATCATCTGCTATAATTAGAGAAATCATGGTTCTGTAAATGTGGCTCCACACCATACAGTTAAAGCCCATGGTTTTCCCTTAAAAATATTGGAGACTATAGTTCACCTGCTCACAAAGCTACAATTCACAGCACCCACAACAAAATATAATTTCCCAGTTTTAAATGTGCTTTAAATGTGTGGTGTGGACATGGTTTAAGGCTATACATATTTACTGGTGGTTAAGTCCCCTTGGATGGGATGTGTGTGGTGCTGTGGTCTAAACCACTGAGCTTCTTGGGCTTGCTGATCAGAAGGTTGGCAGTTCGAATCCCCACGACGGGGTTAGCTCCCATTGCTTGGTCCCAACTCCTGCCAACCTAGCAGTTTGAAAGCACACCAGTGCAAGTAGATAAATAGGTACCGATCCGGCGGGAAGGGAAACGGCGTTTCTGTGCACTGCTCTGGTTTCGCCAGAAGCAGCTTAATCATGCTGGCCACATGACCTGGAAAAACTGTCTGTGGACAAATGGCGGCTCCCTCGACCTGTAAAGCGAGATGAGTGCCGCAACCCCAGAGTCGTCCATGACTGGATGTAACTGTCAGGGGTCCCTTTACCTTTAACTTTAAGTCCCCTTAAGCTTACTGAGACTTACTTCTACAGTGGTACCTCAGGTTAAGAACTTAATTCGTTTCGGAGGTCCGTTCTTAACCTGAAACTGTTCTTAACCTGAAGCACCACTTTAGCTAATGGGCCTCTTGCTGCTGCCGTGCCGCCGCTGCACAATTTCTGTTCTCATCCTGAAGCAAAGTTCTTAACCCGAGGTAATATTTCTGGGTTAGAGGAGTCTGTAACCTGAAGCGTATGTAACCTGAAGCATATGTAACCTGAAGCGTATGTAAGCCGAGGTACCACTGTACTGAGGATTTGTGCTGCAAAAGGGGAAAAGCAGAGAGGATAAGCAGGTAAAAGAAATTGTCTTGCCCAGCGATCTCAACATGGAATGAATTGAGCTCAGTGGTGCTGTGGCCAGGCAGGTACAGCAAATATTACACTTGAAAGCGGAGCAAGTGAGCAAAGTGTGGCTCAAGGCACTGGTCCCAAGGTCGCATGGAGAGACATGCTGGTGGAGCCAGAACTGAAACAAACGTGTTCCCTCCTCTTGGCAAAAGGTCAGACAGATTAAATCTTGGAAAAGGACCTTGTCAGAGGAAATACAACCTCGCTTCCCCCCTCCCCCTTTGCAAAAGGCCCAGTTGTCCTAGGCTTCTCCTTTTTAGGAGAAAGGATTTCAGAACTGGGTGAGGGTGTGTGTGTGCATGTGTGTCTGTGTGCTCATGCTGTTCAGATCAAATATGAAAATGAATTGGTTTGTTTGCTTGGCAGTTAATGACTGGTCTGGTTTGCAGAGATTGATAAGAAGCCAAAGGGGGCTTCGTATCGAGGGGTGTTCTTGAAAGCCCTTTGTTGTGTCTTTGCGAGGAGGTTGCAGAGAGTGACCTCAGTCCGGAGACAACTAGTCGCCAACTTCAGCCTCATTTAGGAACACCAGGACCTGCCTTCTGCTGAGTCAGACCATCTAGCTCAGAATTGTTGACACAGAGTGACAGCAAGTTCTCTGGGATTTCAGGCACAGAGGCTCTCCTGGACCTACCTGCCAGGGATTGAACCAGGGACCTTCTGCATGGAACACAGATGCCCAGCCCGCGAGCCATTCCCATTTGTTTTCTTTGAAGCTGCTCAACTCTTCTCCCAGGTTTATGGTGGTCCTCTATATGTTGCTAGACTCCAGATCCCACCATTGCTGGCTGTCAGCCCTGCTGGCCTCTGGGGCTGCTGGGAGTTGGAGTCCCCATCCTTGCTCTGTTTGAAGCCTGGTCCTAGTCTAGTTTAAATGTTCTTAGAAAACCAACAGTAGGGAAGTTGCCCATTGTTCATGAGCACCTCAACAGCAAACTGAGCAGGCACACATATTACCTGTTCAGACGTCTTTCCCGTTAGCTTGAGGTGTATTTCAACTGTGGTAATAATTTCTAAATGTTCTTCTATCAGATGCACACCATACACTTAAAGCACATCTAAGGCACATTACTTCCCCCAAAGCTTCCTGGGAAATGCAGTTTTCCCCTCAGAGCTACAGTGCACTGAAGGCTTAACAAACTACAGTTCCCAGGATTTTTTTGGGGGGGGCAGCCTTAAATGTGTACTTTAAATGTGTGGTGTGGACCTGACCTTAATTAGCATATGAATATTTTATGCAAATGAATGCCCTCCTTTTTGGCCATGCATCAGTGGCCTTATTGATGCAGTTGGTCACTCATGTTAGACTTCCTTTTTCTGTTTGTATGGGGTGACTCATACAGTCCTGTTTATCACTCATCATACTGAATTTGCATCAAGGCTGAATAAGGAATTGCAGTCACAAGTCCAGATGTTGCACTTACTCTTTTTTAAACGGAGTTCGTTCACACATTCAGCTGTAGGCCTTTATACAATGAAGCATTGCTCATCCGAGATAAGAATGTGACTAGCACCAACATTTATCAGACTAAGGAGTATAGTGGCATTGCTTGAGGCTCTCTGCAACTGAAAGAGGAGGAAGGCCATTGTATCATTAGGTCATTGTAGACCAGGGATGGTGATCCTGAGGCTTGGGTCTTGTGGTCCAGCTGTCAGTAATCTCCCTGGGCAACACCGCTTCTTTCCAGGCCACAGCTGTCTCGGGGCCTGCTCCATGCCTTACTTGAGTGAGCGCAGAGTGCTGTTGTGTTCAGGTTCTGTTTACAGACTTCCAAAAAAGGTAAAGGTAAAAGACCCCTGACAGTTAAGTCCAGTTGCGAACAACTCTGGGGTTGTGGCGCTCATCTTGCTTTACTGGCCAAGGGAGCCAACATTTGTCCTTAGACAGTTTTTTCAGGTCATGTGGCCAGCATGACTAAGCCACTTCTGTTGAAACCAAAGCGGCACATAAAAATGTCGTTTACCCTCGACAAAGGAAACTGATTTGTAAAAATGTTACGTGGAAAAAATATAAGAGACATGACACATACTTCTGTAAAACAAGAAAATCTTTAATAAAAAAATTAAAAAGAAAGAAAGAAAGAAACGTCGTTTACCTTCCCGCCGGAGCGGTACCTATTTATCTACGTACTTGCACTTTGACGTGCTTTCAAACTGCTAGGTTGGCTGGAGCTGGGACCGAGCAACGGGAGCTCACCCCGTCGTGGGGATTCGAACCGCCAACCTTCTGATCGACAAGTCCTAGGCTCTGTGGTTTAGACCACAGCGCCGCCCGCATCCCTGCAGACTTCCAAAGAGGCATCTAGTTGATCTCTGAGATAACAGGATGCTGGCCTACATGGGCCACTGGCCTGATCCAGCAGGACTCTTCTTATGTTGTTATGATCAGGTGGCAGGTGATGAGAAATACTCGCATATTCTTGAGACCCTGGAGGGCCTTTGGACCACCTCCAGCTGATATTTAGGCCAGGCTTCCTCAACCTCGGCCCTCCAGATGTTTTTGGCCTACAACTCCCATGATCCCTAGCTAGCAGGACCAGTGGTCAGGGATGCTGGGAATTGTAGTCTCAAAACATCTGGAGGGCCGAGGTTGAGGAAGCCTGATTTAGGCTTTCAGCACTTTTTCCCCTTCGCAGAGGCGGGGAACTTTTGAGGGCAATCTTACCTTGGAGGCTGGTGGACTTCTCTAGGGGATTTTCTGGCTGATATAACTGGCACTCCTGTCAAAGCCATGGTTGACCTCTGGAACATCGGAAATGGCTTGGGCCGTTGACATGATGGCCCCAGAACCCTCTTCCTGCTTCATGGAGCCTGTTTGGCTCCTTGATATACTCCAGAGTTTAGGCAAGAAACAAGCTGTGAGATTGCTTGAACATACAGTATTTTTTGCACCATAACACTCACTTTTTTCCTCCTAGAAAGTAAGGGGAAATGTCTGTGCGTGTTATGGAGGGAATGCCTACGGGTGGCATGCCTACGGATTTTCCTCCTCTAAAAACTACGTGCGTGTTATGGTCGGGTGCGTGTTATAGAGCGAAAAATACGGTAAGTGGAGGAAAACTCCAGTTGAATGCAGTTGAACACTAGTGAGGGTTCATCATTGAGCCTACCTAGTGGCAGTGACAGTATGCCTTCTTTGCTGCTTCCACTGCATCCTCATTGTGCTGTCCATCACAGCTATTTTGGGTAGAGCAGGGACTTTTGCAGTCTGAAGGAGGTGACAGAACAAATGGTAGTTCAATGTCACTTATTTGCAAAGCATTTTAAGGATAAAATCACTTGCATTCACCAGGATCTTAACTCCTCTGTTATAGCAGATGAATCTCATGGGGTGTCCAGAGCACTGTCTGGTCCTGTTGTGTTGGATGAGTTGCAGTCGGTAAGGCTTGAGGTCAAGGTGCTTGGATTGGCCAAGGTGACCACTTGCACTTTGGACCCTTGCCCCTCATGGCTGATTAAAAAACTAGCAGGGAGTGGACAGCTGGCTGGGCCAGGAAGATGATTAATGGCTTCTTGTGAGAAGGGGTGGTCCCTACCTGCCTGAAGGAGGCAGAGATAAAATCACTCCTCAAGAGACCCTCCCTGGATTGAGAAAATCTAAGTAATTACTGGCCAGTTGCTAATCTCGCCTTCTTGGGCAAAGTTTCTGAGCAGCTGGTCACGGGCCAGATCCAGGTCTCTTGGAGGATGTTGATTTTCTAGATCCATTTCAATTGGGGGTTTAACCTAGTTTTGGCACAGAAACTGCTTTGGTCTCCCTGTATGATAGCTTCTGTTGGGAGAGAGAGAGGAGAAATGTATCCCTGTTAATTCTCCTCAACTCCTCAGTGGTTTTCAATACCATTGACCATGGTAGCTTTCGGGAGCAGCTGTCCAAATCAGCAGTGGGTAGCACCACTTTGCGATGGTTCTGGTTCTACATAGATCATCATTTCCAAAGGGTGATGCTTGTGGAGTGTTGTTCTGCCCCATAGAGCCTTCAATGCAGGGTTCCTTTGTGCTCAATTTTATCTCCCAGATTGTTTAACATCTACAGAAAGAAAGAAGATTCCACCTAAACATTAGGAAGAACTTCCTGACAGTAAGAGCTGTTCGACAGTGGCATTTGCTGCCAAGGAGTGTGGTGGAGTCTCCTTCTTTGGAGGTCTTTAAGCAGAGGCTTGACAACCATATGTCAGGAGTGCTCTGATGGTGTTTCCTGCTTGGCAGGGGTTGGACTCGATGGCCCTTGTGGTCTATTCCAACTCTATGATTCTATGATTCTACATGAAACCACTGGGTGGGGTCATTCCAAGTTATGGAGTATGTTGTCACCAATATGCTGATGACACTCAGCTCTATTTCTCCTTTACATCTGCAGGTGAGGCAGTGGAAGTGCTGGACAGGTGTCTTGCCTTGGTAATGGACTGGATGAGCGCCCACAAACTGAAACTCAATCCAGATAAGACTGAGGCACTGTTAGTGGGTGGTTCCCTAGACCAGTTGGGTGGGAGATTGCCTGCTCTTGATGGGGCTACACTTCCTCTGAAGGAGAGGGTACGTAGCTTGGGGGTACTCCTGGATCCTTTGCTGTCACTTGAGGCTCAGGTGGCCTCTGTGGCCCGGAGTGCTTTCCATCAGCTTCGACTGGTGGCCCAGCTACGCTCCTATCTGGACAGGGATAGCCTAACTACTGTTGTCTGTGCTCTGGTAACCTCAAGGTTAGATTACTGCAGTGTGTTATAAGTGGGGCTGTGAAATGACCTGTGATCCTCAGATGAAAGGCAGTATAGAAATAATAATAATAATAATAATAATAATAATAATAATAATAATAATTAATAATAGATGAATATTCTGGTCTGGTAAATATTTTCTGTGCTTGGTTTCTGTGCATCATTCTGCTGTTAAAGGCAGAGGAGCAGGAGCAGAATAAAAAGGTGGCAACAGTCACTGGGCATCTATTTCTGGCAAGCTTCTCCATTTGTTGAGCTCATCATCAAAAGCCCTTCTCTGGGCATCTTTGCTGACAGATGTTAAGGGGCTCCTGGCTGAAGGATAGAAGGTGCAACAAATAGACTTCTCCCCAGGAAAACTTGCCTGATGGTTCCTTAACACAGTGCTCTTCAACCTTGGGTCTCCATATGTTGTTGGACTACAGCTTTCATTATCCCTGACCATTGGCTAAACTTTCTGTTGATAATGGGGGTTGTAGTCCAGCAACATCTTGGGGTCTCAAGAGTGAAGAAACCAAATGACACTGAACCAAATGCATCAGCAGTGCATCAGGTGTGTCGTTCTGCTGATGCTGCCATGGAATTTGAAGTTTTACCTGTGAGTCTGAATTCCTGTAATTTTGCTTTTATTATTGCTGGTGTTTATTTTGTGTCTTTCCAGCCATGTAGCATCAGTTGCCAACCACCTCTCCGCACTAGAGTAAAGCAGGGCTGCGGTGCTGAGCCACCAATCCACCTGCTGACCCAGCCAATGTGGCCCTTGACAGGCTGAAAGAAGCACTGGGCCTCACTGCACTGGGGTGCCTGCATGGGGTCGTCTGGTTTGCGCCCACTCAAAAACTGTGCTCCCGGGCCACGGCCCCCCTGGCACCCACCACACTATGCCCATGGGTTTCTCCAGATGATATTTTGTAGGAGGGGGCCAAATGCACTGTGCATTTGCACTGGGACACTTTTATTGTTTTAAACAAAAGAAGTCCCATGGTCGCATCACTTCCTGGTGCAACTGGACTTCTCTGCGACCCTTCCCCTCTGCAGGGAGGTGGGACCGATTTGGATGCCCCCCCCCCGGTCCTGAATGGGGTAACTGTGCCCCTGAAGGACCAGGCGCACAACCTGGGAGTCATTTTGGACTCACAGCTGTCCATGGAGGCACAGGCCAATTCTGTGTCCAGGGCAGCTGTTTACCAGCTCCACCTGGCACGCAGGCTGAGACTCTACCTGCCCGTGGACTGTCCTGCCAGAGTGGTGCATGCTCTAGTTATCTCCTGCTTGGACTACTGCAATGCACTCTACGTGGGGCTACCTTTGAAGGTGACCCGGAAACTACAACTGCGTAATCCAGAATGCGGAGGCTAGACTGGTGACTGGGAGTGACTGCCGAGACCGTATAACACTGGTCGTGAAAGACATACATTGGCTCCCAGTATGTTTCCGAGCACAATTCAAAGTGTTGGTGCCGACCTTTAGAGCCCTAAACGGCTTCGGCCCAGTATACCTGAAGAAACGTCTCTACCCCCATCTTTCAGCCCAGACACTGAGGTCTAGCGCTGAGGGCCTTCTGGCAGTTCCCTCACTACAAGAAGTGAGGTTGCAAGGAGCCAGGCAGAGTGCCTTCTCGGTAGTGGCGCCCTCCCTGTGGAATGCCCTCTCATCAGATGTCAAGGAAATAAACAACTATCTGACTTTTGGAAGACATCTGAAGGCAACTCTGTTTAGGGAAGTTTTTAATTTTTGATGTTTTATTGTGTTTTTAGTATTCTGTTGGGAGCCACCCAGAGTGTCTGGGGAAACCCAGCCAGATGGGTGGGGTAGTAGTAGCAGTAGTAGTAATAGCTCTCTTCTAAATATTGTTCCAAAATGCTTGTGATTTTATTATGTAGGTTGCAAAGTCACCTTGAACATGTTGGAAGGATGACGCAGTCTGTGAGGCCTCAAAGAAGTATATATGTAAACAAATAATTCCTCTAGACTGTTTATTGATTATAATTTCATCCTGATTTGCTTGCACAGAGCTTTCGCAGAGGTCAGACTATGTCCAGTCATTGCTGAGCATGTCTGTGGGAGGTAACCGGATGGTGAGCCATTGACCTGCATTCATCCTGATTTTCTTGCTGGGTGTTTATACATCTTCTTGATAGCCATCCATCCACTCCACACCTTTCAATGCATTTCTGCAACACTTTCCACCCCCCACCCTGCAAAAAGCCAGTGTTCTCAGTGTATTTGCTGCACAAGAGCACCAGAGTGCTTTAATCCACTATAAATGCACAAAACCTCAAGTTCCAGTTGTTGACAGTCTGGACTGGAGGCACCCGAAGATGCTTGCTGCAAAACAAAAGGCACTAAGTTCATTGAGTTCCTAGTAGATATGCTGATGTTTGTGGCTTGAATGAGTAACCTCATGTGAATCAGCCTCTTTGCTGACAAGCCTACTCTAGAAGCATCATCACTAAGAAACTGGTCAGGACTGGCTATCAGTTCCTGTTGATGAAAGGGAAAGATCTATTCAGTTTCTGAGCTTATCAGTCAGGCCTAATGCTTGGTTGTTAGTCCTGGACAGTTTCTATCAGTGATCTGTGATCCTCTTCTTCTGAGCCGCAGAATAGTGTTTCTTGAGCCATTATCTGGGAAAAGGCTGGAGCTTTTTCAACCCAGGACCTGTATTGTGTTCTGGGCAACCTTCTGGGGGCCACATGCTAAGGGTAGGAGGGGCCAGAGGCAATGATCAGGGCCAGCCCAATACATTTTAGCACCTGAGGCAAACCACAAAATGGTGCCTTGCTTCCTTCCAGGGAAGAAGCTGAGAGCGAAGATCTACAGCAGGAGCAAGGAGGGAATAAAGATCTACACTGGGATCTGCTGCTTCTGTGGATCCTCCTGACTGAGGCAATCACCCAACCTTGCCTCATGGGTGGGCTGGCCCTGGCAGCTATTGAAAATTGTAACTTTATACGGTAAGCTAATTTCTGCACTAAATTTTCTTGGGAGAAAAGCAATGACAAACCTAGACAGCATCTTAAAAAGCAGAGACATCACCTTGCCGCCAAAGGTCCGTATTGTTAAAGCTAAGGTTTTCCCAGTAGTGATGTATGGAAGTGAGAGCTGGACCATAAAGAAGGCTGATCGCCGAAGAATGGATGCTTTTGAATTATGGTGCTGGAGGAGACTCTTGAGAGTCCCATGGACTGCAAGAAGATTAAACCTATCCACTCTGAAGGAAATCAGCCCTGAGTGCTCACTGGAAGGACAGATCGTGAAGCTGAGGCTTCAATACTCTGGCCACCTCATGAGAAGAGAAGACTCCCTGGAAAAGACCCTGGTGCTGGGAAAGTTGGAGGGCACAAGGAGAAGGGGACGACAGAGGATGAGATGGCCGGATAGTGTTCTCAAAGCTACCAGCATGAGTTTGACGAAACTGCAGGAGGCAGTGGAAGACAGGAGTGCCTGGCGTGCTCTGGTCCATGGGGTCACAAAGAGTTGGACACGACTAAACAACAACAATTTCTGAACACAGCCTCCTACTTAATGCCTCTTCCTTGCCTGGAGGATAATCAAAGACACATCCGAGCCAGGCAAAAACACTCACTGAGGGTGCAAAGCTGGGTTGGGCTTGGGGCAGAGTCCTGAGGGTCAGAAAGAAGGAACTGGAGGGCCCTATTTGGCCTCTGGGTCTGAGGTTCCCTACCATATAATAACATTTCATAATCTGTCCTGGGATCTCTTGGGATGAAGGGCACTAAGAAAACAACAACTGAAGAGATAAATTGAAATATAAAAACTAAAAGCCTGATCCTGTGATCTGGTGTGGAAGGGAAGAAGTCAGGGGAAAGCTCCAGCTCAGGGATACAGCAAATGCTTTGGGTGCAGAAGGTTCCAGGTTCAATTCCTAGCATCTCCATGTAAGTCTGGGGAAGTCCCTCGTGTCAGGTCTGGGCTCTGTGAGCCACAATCCAGGGTCAGGAGCTGGGAACCAGAAACTGTGGATGAGTCAGTGTGGGGCAGTGGTTACAATGCTAGACCATGGGCCAGGAGGCCAAGTTTTGAACCAAGGGTGGCCTTGGCCTTAAGGATGCAGGAACATCCCACATGGAGGCTGCCACATTGACCCACCCACCACCACTGCTTCTCGCCTGGGCGGTAGCACCCATAAAACAGCAACAGTGGGTTCCAGTGAGATCTTGCAGAGCTCTTGTGAGATCTCATGAGATTTCAGCAAGATCTCACCATAAATCAGCAACATCAGAGGTGCTTCAGTTGTCCAAGGCAGCTGCCTTAGCCCATCTCATGGGCAGGCTGGCCCTGATCCCACAGCTCTCAGGCCATGTTGCTGAAGCATGGCTGCTGGTTGGGAAAGAAAGACCTTTATACTCCTTCCTGCCCAAAGGAACCCAGAAATCAGCTTGCGTGGGCAGAATCCTTCAGGAAGACTCCGTTGGAAAAGGCTGCTGCCTGCAGCTCCCCAATTGCTCACTCAAGTCAGTCACACCCAGAGAGATCCCAGCACCTCCTTGACACTCTGGGTTCTATTTTGTGGGTGGGAGTCAGCTCCAACCTTGTGTAACAAGCCTGCTTCCCTCTGCCCCCCACAAATAATCTGGGGAGGGCTGCAGCTTGCTGGCAGAGCATCTTCCTTGCATGTAGGATGTCCCAGGTATCTTAAGCCCCGCAATGTTGGTATGATAGGGCTTGGGAGACAGGTGGATGAGGAGGAAGTGAGGGGTTGAATTGTAGGAACTTGTGTTGGAGGCAGGGAGGTCTCCCTTTTCCATCCTGATTTCAGTTGCTTTAGAAGAAGAAACAGGGATGCCAGTTCACCCCACTACAATCTTCCTGAATAGTGGGAGGCTGGGGATATCTTTAATCAGTCAAGAGAGGAGGCTGAACAGAAGCCTGAGCAAGGAAGGGGGGATGCAGTCTTGTCACCTGCAACCAAGTCGCTGCCTTCTCAGGTGAGAGCAGAACCGGCCCATCCCAATGGGAGCCCATGCTTGCAATCCTGACATTCCCACAGGTCAAAAGAGTCTTGCGAGCGAGCGTGCCATGCCTTATCTTTAAAAGCTTGGCAGGAAGGATGGGGAAACTTGTTGGGACATCTTGGGAAAGTGGGTAGGGCAGAAGCCAATGGCAAACAGAGGCAGGGCCAACGGCAGGCTGAGCAAACCCATTCTAGTTTTCTCCCCAGCCTGCTCCCTGCTGAGTTCTGTGAGAGGCGGAGCTGAGACTAAGAAGGAGGAATCTGGTATCCAGTGCTACTTCTTGGACTGACTGTAAGCAAAAGGTGAGCAGGTGGGGTCTGGCTGAAGAGAGACTGAGCTTGGTGGGGCAATGTCCCATTCACCCTAATGTACCAGCCTCCACTGATCTTATGCATACTGACTCAGCTTGATTTACCTTCCAGGTAAACATGCGTAGGATGGAGCTGAGGGTACCATCATCCTGAGTCCTTTCTGAGAAGGTTATCTCACCCTCTGATCCTTTTATGATGTTTATGCTGGTCAAGTCTTCCCCTTTGCCTGCCCTTTGACTTTTCCCCTTATCCTTTTCGAAAAAAAATGTTTATTTTGAGTTGTAGGAGGAAGTTAGCCAAAGAGCAAAAATCCTTTCTTCTTTCTCCCACACTGGGGAAACTAGGCTCACTTTGAATATCATGAAATTCTTTGTCTTTTGCTTCAGAGTCAGCACCCGTGGCCCAGCCACAGGAGCTCACTCTCCTCCCTCCATCCTTTGACCATAACCCCTATATCAAACTCCAAATGTGAAGGGAGATTAACTGAAAAACCAGCAGATGCCCTCGAGCCAGCCTGCTGAAGCAAGCCTGATACATACACTCAGAACAGAAAATGCCTTTTTAGAGAACTGTGGGTGTCAGCAACCTGGGAGCAGTTTCTGCTTATCAGGTTGCCAACTTATCCCATTCCCAGCAGGGCTTGGAGCATCGTTGGGTAACAGAGGAACTAAGGATTTGTTTGCATGAAGATTATCCCAGCAGCGGAGCATATGCCCACGCTACCAAGGGCGAGTGCGCTCCTGAAGGGGGCGTAGCATAGAGGGTTCCCTCCCAGGTGCGGGATAGCTGCTCGGGTGCCCAGAGTGGCATGCACGCCCTGCAGGCAGGGGCGCACCAAGCCGCCCATGGGAGTGGAGCAAGCCACCCATGGCAAACATTCGGCATGCTGCGATTCCCAAGCTGCCTCCAAGCTGTCAAAGGAAGTTGCAGGACAATGAGCACTGGTCTGCTTCCACAAAGCTGATGCAGAAGAAGGTTACATGGCAGGTAAGCGTGGCTTGGCTACATAGGCATCAAGGGCCAAATGTGGAATCTTGGCAGGCCTGATTTAGCCCAAGGCCATAGGTTCCCCAATGCTGAATTCACAGCTGCAAACATTACAAACTGGCAAGAGCACTAGACTGAGGTATGCTGTCCGATTTCCTTGTAACCACCAGCTTCATATTGCTAAAGTTTCTAGTCCAACTGCTATATGCTTTTTTCATTGTCTAGGCAAAAGCCTAGGTGAAAATGTATGCCTCGGTTGTGTTGTCAGAATGTGTATAATGTAGGCACCGGGTTTAGTCTAGGAGCAAGAAATTTCAGAGGTTGGGGTCCACTATGAGAAGCAGATGCCACCGTACCTTGAACCTCCAGTGTGACATATGCTCAAAAGAACATAGGAATGCCTCTTTAAACTGTCATGGCTTCCCTCAATGAATCATGGGAACTGTAGCTTGCTCTAGGTGCTGGAAAATGTTAGGAGACCCCCTGTTCCTCCCACAGAGCTACAATTCCCAGAGTTCCTTGGGAAGAGGGATTGACTCCTTCGAACTCTCAATACACTTAACAAACTTCAGTTCCCATACGTTTTTAAGGTATCACATGTTTTGTTGTGTTTGGAAGCTGCCCAGAGTGGCTGGGGCAACCCAGTCAGGTGGGTGGGGTACAAAACAACAACAACAACAACAACAACAACAACAACAACAACAACAACAACAGGAAAGCCATTCCTATACAAAGTGGTATGACAAAGCATGAAATGTATAGTGGAGATGGGGCTTCTACACCGTCTACACCAGGCTTCCTCAACCTCAGCCCTCCAGATGTTTTGAGACTACAATTCCCATCATCCCTTACCACTGGTCCTGCTAGCTAGGGATCATGGGAGTTGTAGGCCAAAAACATCTGGAGGGTCCTGACCACTGGTCCTGCTAGCTAGGGATCATGGGAGTTATAGGCCAAAAACATCTGGAGGGCCGAGGCTGAGGAAACCTGGTCTACAGTGACTGGCAGTGACTCTCTCAGGTTTCAGACATTGAGCCTCCCTTGCCCCCCACCAGCCACAGCTGGAATCACTGGGAATTGAACTGGGAAACTTTCACATGTGCTAATGCTTGCTGACCCACAGCCCTTTGATTGTGCTCTGAGGTGAGTTACGTAAACCTTGCTTAATATTAGCCGTGGATAAGATGAGTGTAAGTTAATCTGCATGAAAAGAGGACAGTTTTGCTTTTGTTCTCCGGTTTTCTTTGAGAAGGGAAACACCCAGGCTTTGCACAGAGGCGTTCTTTGTTAAGCCTGTTTTAAAGAGAGAGTGAAAGAAAGAAATGCAGCAAAACAGAGAGGTGCTGACCTTGCCTTTGAGGCTGCTTAAGGGCAACACTTTTTATCTTGCTAAGAAGAAAAGGGTGCTTAGGAACATGTGGCAACATAACCCTCATTATGCATTGCAGAGATGGTAAGAGAGCCAGCATATGCCAGGGGCCCCCTGAGGGGCGCAAAGCATTTCAGCAGTGCATTCCACTGTCTTCCAGTAGAGCCCCAGGTGAGGGACATAGGAAGGTGCCTTGTATGGAGTCAGAACAGTAGTCCACCTAGCTCAGTACTGTCAACACTGACTGGTACTGGTTCCCTGGGATTTCAGGCAGGGATCCTTTCCCACTGTGTCTGGAGATGCTGGGGATTGACCCTGTGAGCTTCTGCCTGCAGAGTAGATGCTCCACCACTGAGCTCCAGCCCTTCCTCAATGTAGGAGCATAGGAAGCTGCCTTATACTGAATCAGACCAGTGGTCCATTTAACTTAGCACTGCCAACACCGACTGGCAGTGGCTCGCCAACATTTTTATAATGAAAAAAGGGATGTCCATCATCATCTCCATCATCATCATCACCATCATCATCATCATCTTTATACACCGCTCCACTCTTTGCGGCTTCCATCATATATAGAAATATAAAGGTAAAGGAACCCTGACAGTTAAGTCCAGTCGCAGACGACTCGGGGGTTGCAGTGCTCATCTCGCTTTATAGGCTGAGGGAGCTGGTGTTTGTCCGCAGACAGTTTTTCTGGGTCATGTGGCCAGCATGTCTAAGCCGCTTCTGGCGAACCAGAGCAGCGCATGGAAACGCCGTTTACCTTCCCGTCGGAGCGGTACCTATTTATCTACTTGCATTTTGATGTGCTTTTGAACTGCTAGGTTGGCAGGGACCAAGCAACGGGAGCTCACCTCAACGCAGGGATTCAAACCGCCGACCTTCTGATCGGCAAGCCCAAGAGGCTCAGTGGTTTAGACCATTATATAGAAATATAACAAAACATTAAACATTAAAAAACTTCCCTATACAGGGCTGCCTTAAGATGTCTTCTAAAGGTTGTATAGTTACTTATCTGCTTGGCTCGGGGGTCACATAACTCTATACCCGCTGGTGTTCTACCATACTTTCCAACATTTCTCTGGTGAAAATAGGGACGTCCTAAGGAAAAGCGGGACATTCTGGGATCAAATCGGAAACCATTAAGTTTCTGCTTAATCTGCTGCTAACCAGATTAAGAGGCCTCTGGGTACAGGGCGGTATATAAATTCAATTATTATTAATAACAACAACAATAGCAATAACAACAACAACAACAACCATTCAATCCATCTCTTTATTATGGTCAATGCCCAATATTCAATCTGCTGTTAATGAGACAGGCTGGTATCTCCCAGTTCATGGGTGACTTGAGCTTCAGGAACAATTTCCAGATATATGACACTCCTCTCTAAATCAATACTTCTCCCTTCAGTTTGCATCAGTGCTTAAGTGTGTGTTTTTTTCCATCTCCCACAGATATTGTGTTACTGTTCAAAACACATTTGTATCTGTCATATCATTGCATGAGTTTCACACCCTGCTGGAGAAAACTTCCCTTTTCCAATTTCCACATTGCCTTCTATGCAGAAAACTGCTGGTCATCTCAACCCCCTCCTCCTTCTCCATCTGAAGCAACTTGGGGATCACCATGGAAACGGTTACCAATTAACTGCAACTGAGTATGTAACGGCTGTCTTTGGAAATGGGAGAACCAGAGCTGGTGGCGGCAGTGCCCTTCTGACAGGTGCCTAAGCATACTTCAGCTCCATTTATACTTTTCCTTTGAAATGTTTTAGATCTTTTGTTTGATTAAAGGCCTCTCTGCTGAATGATTTTATGAGTTTGATTAATCATCTTATCCTATATAATTTTGCATACACAGAAATAACTCTCGGTGACTCTGGAATGACCTCCCTGAGAATTCGGTCATGTACTGGCCCTTGCTTTCTTTCAGGCAACCTATCAGTACAAATGTAGTTCATTCAGAGAGAGAAATATACATATTAGTCTATGTTTCACTGAAATAATTATGGAACTGATTTCTTTTTTTGCTGCTGCAGAAATTAAAGATACGAAGAACTGTAATAGATTAACAGGAAATGTCTCAGATTGTGCATCTTATTATTAGCGGTGCTGTTTTTATAGAAAAAGAGGTACCTTGTTCTCTTAGAATAGCAATGGTGCCCACCTGAGAGGTGCCAAAACTAAGTTTCAGTGAGTTCCAACTGAAAAAAGCCCTAATTATTAGTATGGTGAGTTTCCCTATGGAGGGGCTCAGTGGGCTATCACTGGATCAGTTCATGCCAATTCAACCTGAAACCCCTGTTGCTGGCGAGTCTCCGCCTACAAAAATGTCTGATGCCAAGTCTAGCTCTGAGCTGGCTGAGTCTCTACCTCTGTCACGTAGGACATGGAGATGTCAAATAGACTGCTCAGGCCTAGTCTGCTAGAAGGAATTCTCATCTGCTTACCCCGGCCAAAGATGCAGACCACTTGCCACACTAAAGTCATGCCCACCCCACCTTTACATAAGGAGAGTCCATGGAGTGTGTTAGCTGTTGGATCAATGCCTTAACTTGCCTAGACATGTGTTGCATCTGTTGTGCCTTTGACTTTTGCCCTGCTTTTGCATTATACTGATCTGAACATTAGTGCTGTGGGCAGAAAACGTAATCTGGTATCGAGTTCTTCATCCAAGGGGGAGCCTGGACATCATGGTTAAATGGGTGCCCAATTGTATCCAGATATAGACAGAAACCTGTTATTTCACCTCAGGAACCATCGTGCAAAATTTGGTCAGGAGGCAGAGGCAGAGCTAGCTGCTCTGGCACCCGGAGCGGCGCACATGCTGTGGACCCTGGGCTGGGCTAGCCACCTGCAGTGAGCAGCGAGCGTCCCAGGGTGGGGGACGCCACCTGTGGCAAGTGTTTGGGGGGGTGCGGCAATGCAACCCGCCCCCCAGGGATGACACCTGGAGCGGACCGCACCCACCGCATCCCCCTTCCTCCGCCACTGTCAGGAGGTGCCCAGATGCAGACCATTCATAGAAAGCAGAGAGCTTTCCCTGGGAGGAGGAAAGAGAGGATCCCCTGGGAAGAGAAATTTGTTGTCAACCCTGTGAATTGTGGCTCTGTGGAGGGAATAGGGGTTGCCTAACAACTCTCAGCACCTTGACAAACTAGAGTTCCCATGATTCTTTGGGAGAACCTATTGCTGCTTAAGGGATGCGGGTGGCGCTGTGGGTTAAACCACTGAGCCTAGGACTTGCCGATCAGAAGGTTGGCAGTTCGAATCCCCGCGACAGGGTGAGCTCCCATTGCTCAGTCCCTGCTCCTGCCAACCTAGCAGTTTGAAAGCATGTCAAAGTGCAAGTAGATAAATAGGTACCGCTCCGGTGGGAAGGTAAACAGCGTTTCTGTGCGCTGCTCTGGTTCGCCAGAAGCGGTTTAGTCTTGCTGGCCACATGACCCGGAAGCTGTATGCCGGCTCCCTTGGCCAATAAAGCAAGATGAGTGCCGCAACCCCAGAGTCGGTCACGACTGAACCTGATGGTCAGGGGTCCCTTTACCTTTACCTTATTGCTGCTTAAAGTGGTATGGTGCTGCTTTAAATGCCTTAAGTGCAGATGGGACCTTGAGTCCAGCACTTCTCCAGACTACACAGGAGATGTAGGAAGCAGTTCCTGGTAAACACCGGCAGCTGGTATAATTAATACAGAGTATAAATAATAATGTGCCCTTATTCTGCTGTCACAAGAGTTCCTTGTTGTTTGTCAGAGGACAGTTTGCCTCAAGGAGTTTCCATCCTTTTTATCTGTCTTGTCTGACGTTAAGATCAAGCAAACAAGTAATGCAACCTCTTGCCAAAACTTAGAAAGTCCCTTTGCAGCTGCTTTTAAATGTTCCCAAAAGAAGAAATGAAAGTCTGTGGGTTTTTGTTTTGCTAGACTTTGTCTCCAGTTTTTTCTTTGTCTCTCTCCCCATCCCACCCCACCCTGCAAGTCTGGTCAACTGGCATACCAGGTCATATCCCCCCTTGCGCCATACATTTAAAGCATATTTCCCCAACAAAAAATACAGTGGTGCCTCGCAAGACGAAATTAATTCATTCCGCGAATTTTTTCGTCTAGCGAATTTTTCGTCTTACGAAGCACGGTTTCCCATAGGAATGCATTGAAAATCAATTAATGCGTTCCTATGGTCAAAAAAAGTCCAAACAAAGCCAAATTTGGTACAACAAGAGTTTATTAAGTGCTCTTTAAAGTCGCACATACTATAAAGAGCATTTCAAAATTCAAACCCAGAATTTTTTTAAAAAAACAGCAGAGTGGCCCAATGGTCACAGAAAATCATAAAAATGCAGAAAAAACCACAAGCTTCCACATTCTTGCAAACCCCTCCCCAACTGTTCCCCCAGCCACCCAGCACACAGAAATTCAAATCCAGATTTTTTTTTAAAAAAACAGCAGAGTGGCCCAATGGTCACAGAAAATCATAAAAATGCAGGGGGAAAAAACACAAGCTTCCAGATTCTTGCAAACCCCTCCCCAACTGTTCCCCCAGCCACCCAGCACACAGAAATTCAATTCCAGAAAATTTTTTTTAAAAAAGCAGAGTGGCCCAATGGTCACAGAAAATCATAAAAATGCAGGAAAAAAATACACAAGCTTCCAGATTCTTGCAAACCCCTCCCCAACACCAAGTCCTTGAATTCCAAACACCCCAACCCAAAATCCACCCCCCCAAAAAAAAGTTTTAAAAGCTTAACTTTCCAAATGGCTGCAAAAGAAGTTTTGGAAAAGCTTCAAAAATCACCAAAGTCTTTAAAAACCTCAAAAAAGGCTACTATGTACACTGCATTCTATGAGTTGCTCCTCGAAGTCAAGCCGCAACTGTATTAACGGGGTTAAGAAAAAGGAAACAAACTTGCAAGACGTTTTCGTCTTGCGAAGCAAGCCCATAGGGAAATTTGTTTTGCGAAACAGCTCAAAAAACAAAAAACCCTTTCGTCTAGCGAGTTTTCCATCTTGCAAGGCATTCGTCTTGCGGGGCACCACTGTATTGGGAACTGCAGCTCAGTGATTCTTATTGCAGGGAAGGGGTAAGGTGTTTTAAATGAAAACAGCTTGTTGAGGATGAGTACGAAGTATTCTGGATTGATAAAAGCTGCTTTGTTGTGCTATGAACAGGTTAGTGTGTGTGCAACCTTAGTGTTGATGTGCGCACTTTAACCTAAAAGTCTGTATGCTTCATAGTGTTCATATTCACCTGGCTGCTTATGGGCTGCTGGTTCATGTTTACCAGGCAGGCTCTCTACTGTATTAGTAAAGTATTTAAATTTAAAATCTCTTTATCACGGTCAATGACCAGTATTTGTGTTAGTATTAACAGGCTGCGAACTGCATCAGTGTTCATATGCATGATCTTCCCTTACATGCGCATTCAGCCACCCACTTCTAAACACCCTGGAGGGAGAAACTGAATCCTGAAGCTTAGCAATATTAGCAACTCAAAGATTCCTAGCAACCCCAGATGGCTAGAATACAATAAATAGGAACCATTATTTATCTAGGACAGAGCCCCTCTAAATAGGGAGTGTCCATGGTAAGCAGGGAGAAGAATTAAATTGCATTAGAATGTTGCGGAGTGGAGCTTTCCTGATCAGGGTAACAGATCGCTGTGCATTTTTCCAGGAAACAGCCAGATGCCATAAGGATTGGCACCCATCCCTCCAAACAGCTTAGGTGAATCTGTCACCCCTACTTTCATGCACCTATCCCCATGTTCTTCTGCAATGGATGAGGCCAGAAGATGCCTCCGCTCAAAGGAGGGGCCAACATCTCACAGGACTGTTAAACTTGTTCACCCTGTTGCTCCAGGGAGGAGTGTGTGTGTGTTATGCCCACAGGTGAGCATGTTTCCGTGTTTCAGCCCTGATTGTCTAACGAGGAAGCAGGAAGCAGGAAGAGATCACTGAGCGGATGGAGCAAAACACAGAGGCAAATATTCCCCCATTCATTGTCTTTAAGGGGCTTGGACTGATGCTTATGTTGTCTTAACATGATGGGATGGGGAGGGGCTGTTGTTTTTTGAGGGACAGAGGATCTGATCAAATCCACTCCATACATGGAAATCACATTTTAAACACGTGGCTCCCACCAAAGAATCTTGGAAATGTCGTTTGTTAAGGGTGCTGAAAATTAAATTATTGTTGTTGTTATTATTATTATTATTCATTGCATTATACAGTGGTACCTCGGGTTACATACGCTTCAGGTTACAGACTCCGCTAACCCAGAAATAGTACCTCGGGTTAAGAACTTTGCTTCAGGATGAGAACAGAAATTGTGCTCTGGTGGTGCAGTGGCAGCAGGAGGCCCCATTAGCTAAAGTGGTGCTTCAGGTTAAGAACAGTTTCAGGTTAAGTATGGACCTCCAGAACGAATTAAGTACTTAACCCGAGGTACCACTGTATTCCACCCTTTTCTCCAAGGAGCTCAATATGGTATACATTGTTCTCCTATTTTTCATTTAATCCCCACAACAACCTTTGTGAGGTAGGTTTGGGTGTGTTGAAAATGGCTATCCTATCTCTTCTCAGTCCCCTCTTTTCCATGCTAAACATACCAAGCTCCCTCAAGTGTTCCTCATAAGGCTTGGTTTCCAGACCCTTGATCATCATGGTCCATGGGCGTAGCCAGGATTTTTTTGGGGGGGCAGGAGCTCAGATTTGTATTGATTGGGGCCCCAATCAATACTGCCCCCCTTTGGCCACACCCATGTTGCGGTCATCCTTCTGTGCAGATGCCCAAGCTTGTCAAGATCCTTATTAAACTGATTCTAAATGATTAAATGATGCAGACATATGCATACATTTCTGCACATCAGTGCTTGTTGAAGACCTGTGAGCAGAGCAGATCAGTTTCTCCCCCAGTCAGTTGATAAACAACCTTAGCAGGTAATGCAGAGCAAATGTTTGCAAAAGGAACCAGTGATGCTTGGTTTGATGAGCAGCATCTGTGATGCCCACGCAGTACCTCCTACAGCCGTGCAGGTCCTGACAGTGCACCATGTGGGAGCAGGAAAGCACCTTGGGAGCCTCAGGCTGCACAACAAGTGTCTCCTGATGGCAGCTTTTCCTGGAGAGGGCTAATCAGGGGGAAATACAGTGGAATAAGCATGCAGTTGAAGTGTGACTGAGTTCCAACGAGCCAGTCATGTTTTTCCAGGGTTTACCCTTCCTGCTTGCTTTGAATCCTTGGCCTCACTCCTGTATGGTGCTGTTTCATGCCTCTGCATAGCCATAGATTTGAAGTTAAAACACATGATGTTAGAATCTTTAGGCACCAGGCAGACCATGAACCACCAGGCAGACCATGTACATACAGACTATACATTTGAAACGCACTTTAAGTCACCTCCCCAACTCCAGGAACTAATTTTTTAAGGTTGCTTGGAATTGTAGTTCTGAGGGTGGGTGGCACTGTGGTCTAAACCACAGAGCCTAGGGCTTGTTGATCTGAAGGTTGGCGGTTCGAAACCCCCGACGGGCTGGGCTCCCGTTACTTGGTCCCTGCTCCTGCTAACCTAGCAGTTCAAAAGCATGTCAAAGTGCAAGTAGATAAATAGGTACCGCTCCGGTGAGAAGGTAAACGGTGTTTCTGTGCACTGCTCTGGTTCGCCAGAAGTGGCTTAGTCTTGCTGGCCACATGACCCGGAAGCTGTATGCCGGCTCCCTTGGCCAATAAAGCGAGATGAGCTCCGCAACCCCAGAGTCGGCCACGACTGGACCTAGTGGTCAGGGGTCCACAAATTATTGGGCATGTGTGTGTGTTTGTGTACACTCTCTAACTGTGTTTTAAATGTATGATGCTGAGGCAGACAAATTCTGCCTCCCCCCCCCCCCAAGATTTCAATAGTATCCATGGGAAAGGTTGCTGTTGTGTGATGGTTTAATGCTGTAAATACAATCAAGGTTGCATTCCAAGCACAGAGAAGATTAGCCAGGAAATCACTTCTTGGCCTAGAGGTAGAACAAGAATGATAGGAGTAAAAAGGTTTCAACTACTAAACTTTTGCAGATGGGCTACTGCTGTAAAGGTGCAGGAACAAAGGTTGGGGTGGGGGCTGGCAGCCTGACTCACTCCATGGATTTTAAAGAGTGTTAGGGGGGTTTTGGGGGGAGGGGACATGTTAGGCTGAATGTTTGAGTCCTCTTTTTATTCCTGGATCCAGCAAGGATTCAATTGCTGGAATAGCCAGGCCAGCCTGGGTGGTGAGTCCTTAAGAGAACAAAGGAAAGATTTTCCCAATCTTAAATTCAGTTCTCCTCCTGAACATTCAACACCCATTTTCCTATGCTGCTTTCACTAACAGACTTTTTTTTTTTATAAAAAAGGCAATTTCTTCTAATTTAATGCATTTTTGCTATGTTGCTTTCAACAATATCTTCATCTATAGACACACTTTTACCTGATATATGCATTTTTGTTAACACTGGTTGGATGGAGAACTGCACTGCAAAATTCAGGTTAGTGCATATTTCAGAGGATGGCTGTCTTTGTATATTATTTCAGAAAGTGCAATATCAATAGATTCGCTTTTACAGTGGTACCTCGGGTTACAGATGCTTCAGGTTACAGACTCCGCTAACCCAGAAATAGTGCTTCAGGTTAAGAACTTTGCTTCAGGATGAGAACAGAAATTGTGCAGCGGCGGCGCGGAGGCAGCAGGAGGCCCCATTAGCTAAAGTGGTGCTTCAGGTTAAGAACAGTTTCAGGTTAAGAATGGAGCTCCAGAACGAATTAAGTTCTTAACCCGAGGTACCACTGTAAATGCAAACTGCATCACATTCCTCCACTATCCATACTAGAAGCATTAAAAACAGGTTAATTTTGTGCAGTTAAAATATAGTGGATTTACCGCAGCATGAACTAAAGATAGCAGAGGAACTGTGGGGGAGCCTAGCATTGGGTAATACTGTAAATTCCTTTGACAACATTATCTTAGGGCTCTTTAATAAGTCTTCACTGCCAAAAGGCACAACGTCTCCTCTTAACATTGTCCCCAGGCTGCCCTGCCCCACAAAGGATAGTGTTATTAGTTTTTTGGAGTGGGTGGGTAGGGTTGATGCTGAGACCTTTCTAATGCCTGGGCCCCCATCTAATTTCTGGAAAAGCCAGGCTAGCTTTCTGGTGAGGTAATGGACCTGATGAAGTAAAGGGAGTAGCTCTGTGCCAGGCAGCAAATGCCTCCCTCAACTTGCAAGTAGCTAGAAAGACAAAGGCCAGAGATAAGAGTTGGATGATGGGAGCTAGAAGTTGGAAGAAAAGCTGCAGGCTTGGAAGCAGAACTGATTTCTGTTTGAATCCGAGGCTGCAGCTAGGAGGGAAGCAAGTCTCTCTTGGAGTGTTAATGCTGCGAACTGCTCCATTGCAGGCTCAGGTTCTTTAATGTGTAAATGAACCATATATCCAAAAGACACCACCGTCTCTGCTGTGTCTCTAATTCCAAAGGAAACATGAGCCCTGGAAGTGCCCGGAACCCCTGGAATCTCACAATGCTCAGAGATTGGGGTGACACGCAATAATATTGCAGAGAAGGAAAAAATAAAAAAGGAGGCACCCAATTTTTATGTTTTTTTACTGCTGAATTTATTTTGTTACTGTTAACTTCTTAATATGTTTACAATATGTCTCTAAATACTCCATAAAATATTTCCAGTCTTCCTCAAATAGTTTTTTTTTATCCTGATCTCTTATTCTGTTTGTCAGTCTTGCCATTTCTATATATTCTTTTACTTTGTCTGCCATTCTTCTTTCCTCCATCTTCCCTCCATCTCTGAACACACACTATTTGTGCATCTATAGTTGCATACCTAAAAAGAGATTTGTGTTCCCTGGGTATATTTACATCTGTTATACCTAAAAGAAAAGCTTCTGGGGTTTTGACAAATGTCTTTTTAAACATTTCCCCCCCAACTCATTATATATGATTTCCCATAAGTTTTTTTAACCCTTTTGCATGTCCACCACAAATGATAAAATGTACCTTCTTTTTTCTTTACATTTCCAACAAGTACAGTCATACCTCGGGTTGAATGTGCTTCAGGTTGAGCGCTTTCGGGTTGCGCTCCTTGGCAACCCAGAAGTAATGGAGCGTGTTACTTCTGGGTTTCGCCTCTCGCGCATGCGCAGACGCTCAAAATGACATCACGTGCATGTGCGGAAGCGGCAAAATGTGACCTGCACACGCACAGACGGGGCTCCAGTTCACATCCCGAGGTACCACTGTATCAGTTTCAGTCTTGCATGTCTTAGCGAATTTACTTGGTTTTAAATGCCACCTATAGATCATTTTCATATAGTTTTCCTTCAATGTGTAACATGCAGTAAATTTTAATCCGCCCCCCTTCCATAAATTCTCCCAGACACTTATTTCAGCCTTTGGCCTAATCTATAAGGGTTCTTAGACTCTTCTCAAGATAACATTGTGCTGTTCTTGCTGTTGTTTTACAAGACTAGCATTGGTCTCCTTCTCTTGTTTTCCCAGGCCAAGTAGGTTATATTCAGGACACACCTATTGCAGATGTAGAAAGTTCAAGGGAGGTGTCCATCATCTATGTTTTTCAGAAGAATTAAGCAGCCAACAAGTTTTGAGACATTGTCAGGTCAACACCCAATCTGGCATATGGGGAGATCAGCTTTGGGTGGGGCTGTTTCATAGGCTGCCAGGTGAGCTGTTATTACTATTGCTATTGCTATTATATTTTTAATGATTTGTCGGACTTGATAAAACGCAGGCACCCTGATTAGAGTTTTCATTTCTGCTCTGAATAGTGTCAGGTTCTACAGGTGTCATCAATTGCCTAACATTTCACCGCAGAGGGAAGGCTGTGGCTCAGTGGAAGATCATTTGCTTTGCATGGAGAAGGTCCCAGGTTCAGCTCCCAGCAGAGTGGGAATGGGTGAATCTGTCAGCAGGTTCCTTGCTCTCATTCTTCTAATCTTCTGTTCTCCACCTTTCCACATCAGTCTGCAATTTTTTTTTTAATGCCCTAGTGAAAAATCACCAGCGTTTCATGGATGAATTTATCCTAGCAGACACACTTCTGTGTGCGAATTAGTACACATTACTTGGCTGGAGAACTAACTGCAATGCAATGTTTGGAGAAGTCTGTATTCCGAAGGATGGCTGTGTTTTGGTTCATGCATTTTTTCAGAAAGTGCAGATTTAGGGAGTTTTGCCTCTAAATGTGCACGTAATCTAAGCCACTCACACCCCCTCAATCTTTATCACAAAGCACCAGACATGGGGCTGACAACAACCCTTGTGGTGTGGTTTCCAAGAAGGAACCCCAGAAAAGGGAATTTGACAGATGAGTAGCCCTGCCCACCTGTCAAATTATGTCACATCACAGTGATGTCATGTGCCTGAAAAGTAGGCGGCTCCCTGCCCATTATCCAGTTTTGACCCACAAGGTTGATTCTGAAAAGGAGCAGATCCGTGGAGCCAAAAGGGAACCCAATCTCTTCATTAGAGCAGTGGTCCACTTATCTTGAGCTGCTGTTCCCTCAGCAGCTGATATTCAGAGTCAAATTGTCTCTGGACCTGAACAGTATCATATAGCCATCACAATGAGTAGCATATGTTGATAGTGACAGCTTCCACAGATTCATCCAGGAGTAAGGAACTGGATCCATAAAGAAGGCTGATCGCCGAAGAATTGATGCTTTTGAATTCTGGTGCTGGAGGAGACTCTTGAGAGTCCCATGGACTGCAAGAAGATCAAACCTCTCCATTCTGAAGGAAATCAGCCCTGAGTGCTCACTGGAAGGACATCGTGAAGCTGAAGCTCCAATACTTTGGCCACCTCATGAGAAGAGAAGACTCCCTGGAAAAGACTCTGATGTTGGGAAAGATGGAGGGCACAAGGAGAAGGGGACGACAGAGGATGAGATGGTTGGATGGTGTTCTCGAAGCTACCAGCATGAGTTTGACGAAACTGCAGAAGGCAGTGGAAGACAGGAGTGCCTGGCGTGCTCTGGTCCACGGGGTCACAAAGAGTCGGACACGACTAAATAACTAAACAACAAGAAGGAACTGGATCTAGTTGGCCAGGACCTTATCTTCCCACATCATTTGTGGGCCTGTCAGTCACCTGTCAGTCACATAATGTCACAGTTGTGTCAGGTTTTGCCTGTATGATCTGAAAACAAACTGCCTGGGCAAGGCACTGCACTAGGCAAGTTCTACCAATCAGATGAGTGTGGCTTGGACTCAAAGGTCATGTGGGCTGAATTTGGCCCATTGGCCAGAGATTCCGCACCCCTGAATTAGGCTCTGTCAACACTATAAAGCTGTATCATACCACTTTAAACTAAAGTGTCCAGGATTATTTGGGGAAAGCCAGAACTGGGGGAAGTGGTATGGTACTGCTTTAAATGTATAGTGCAGATGGGGCCAGAGCCCAGCTTCCTTTAAAAGCCATTGAACTTGGTGTCTGCAAGCTGGTAGAGTCTTTAATTAGAAATGCAAAGAATCAGACTCAATGAACAACCCTCTCCTGCCCATATACCAGTAGCAGAAATCCTGCTTCACCAGTGAAGCTGAAGCTATGGTTGCAGGATTGATACTCGAATCATTTTTATTGCCAGCTCACATTCCCTTCTGTGCCTTCCTCTAACTATAAGAATATAACACAAGGGGTTTGATGTGTGGTGTCTCCCGTTTTAAACTTATCTCTCTGTCTTTGGCACAGAGAGAAAAATAAAAATGCTCACAACCCTGCCCAGGACACTCGGACCAGGTAAACTCTTTTGGCTAAGGAGTTTATGAGCAAATCAGGCTGCAATGGAATCAGGTAATGGTTTAGTGTAACTACCATTTACCCTGGAGGAGAGGGAAGTTAATTGCTCCCAATTGCCTCTGAGGAAGGAAGAAGTAGGTTAAATATTAGCAAGAAGCAGCCGTGTAAAAACAGCTCAGCAACAAAGAAGGATCCCAGGAGATATGGTAATACTTCTAGTTTCAGAAGCCGGGGATCAACTGAACTGAACTGAATAACCACAGGTACATCTAGGCATTTGATGCCGACTTTGTTGAACTGTAAAATTCATTGGTGTCTGGCTGTTCTGCTTGGTGTTTGGGTCTTAAATATCTGATGCTTGCATCTGACAATTGCTTAGTCATCCCCTGTGTTTTTGTAGAGGAGGAGGATGGGGGAGAGAAACAGAATAAGAGGACTCCACCTCCAGTGAACCACCTGTCTCTAGCTCCTATTAGCTACTCTGCTCACTGCCCCATTCATTTCTAACCACCACTGACAGCAGGGTGCTGTCCCAGTGTCTGTAGATGTGGGTTTATGCACAACCTCCCTTCCAGCAGGTGGTTCACAAAGTTACACATCTACGTACTTAAAAAAAAAAAGCACTGTAGCCATGAGCTGTGGGTCTGACCCACTTTCCCCTCATTTTTCCTTACTCAAGCAGGAAGGAACACTTGTGGTTTCTTTGCATCCACAGAGACCCTAATTAGAATGCTCTGCAGTCATTAGGAAAGAGCCTTTAATTGCTGCTTGGTGCAAATGGGGCAATTATCATGGCTGGACACGGCGGAGCTGGGCTTTGCTTTGACTCTGAGACAAACTAGATGAGATTGTGAAATTGTGTGACTGCAGTTAGCACACACTTTTTTTTGTTATGCCAATTTGCAACTCTGGTAGGGGCATGAGTGTGGACTTGATTTAAGGACCTCTCCTTCCCCGCTCTGTGAGGGCTCCTCTAGATCATAGAATCATAGAATCATAGCGTTGGAAGAGACCACAAGGGCCATCGAGTCCAACCCCCTGCCAAGCAGGAAACACCATCAGAGCCAGGGGCGCCGACTTATAAAAAATATTGGGGGGGCCCATACCGGGGTCCTGCCGCTGGTTCGCTCGGGTAGCCGGGAGAACGCAGTTCGAGGTGGCGGTGTTGGGGAGAGACCCTCGCTCAGGGCGCCACTAGACTTGGCGGCCGGCGGCCTATCTGGGGGGTTTTGGAGCGTATTTCGGCGGAGCGATTGGGGAGGAGGGGGCTTGTTGCCGGATTCTTCAGCTGAGCCGGAGATCCGCTGCTGGGGGTCCCTGGGCCAAGTTGTGAGCACGGCCTGCTGAAGGGAGATCCAGCAGATTGCGCGACGGGGACGGCCGGGGCTCTCCGGCTAGGGCGCGCGGCTGGCTGGCTGGCGAGGGAGCAGGTGGGGAGGAGGCGGGGGTCCTCACTCTCTTAGGAAACGCACCCACACGCCCGATTGCCACGAAGTCCGAAGGGTGCGTGTGTGGAATTAAAAAGCAAAAACGAGATACGGGCAGGGCAGGCAAAGAGTTTTCTGCAAGAGGATGGAGGGCAGGTTGAAGAGAAAATCACTCAGGATGAGACAGTCAAATCAGCCATGATAAAATGGGCTCAGGATATTGGGTATAACATCATGTTTGAGGACTGGGAAAGGTTATGGACCACCGGAATGAAATTCACGGCATGTAATGCCTTGAAGGAAAATATTATGAAAATGATTTATAGGTGGTACATGACCCCAGTCAAGCTTGCAAAAATATATCACCTGTCTGATAATAAATGTTGGAAATGTAAGGAGGCTGAAGGGACATTCTTTCACCTCTGGTGGACTTTTCCAAAAGTGAAGGCCTTCTGGGAAATGATCTATAATGAGTTAAAAAAGGTATTTAAGTATAACTTTCCCAAGAAACCAGAGGCCTTCCTCTTGGGCATTGTTGGCCAGAAAGTGTTAAAGAAGGATAGAACTTTCTTTATGTATGCAACTACAGCAGCAAGAATACTTATCGCAAAATATTGGAAGACACAAGATTTGCCCACACTGGAAGAGTGGCAGACGCAATTGATGGACTACATGGAACTGGCTGAAATGACTGGCAGAATCCAAGATTTGGGAGAAGAAACAACGGAAGAGGACTGGAAAAAATTTAAGGACTATTTACAAAAACAATATAAGTTGTATGAATGTTAAAAATTTACACGATTCGGAAACTATAGCTTCAGCAATTAGATTTGGGAAACAGGAAATTATATTTTAAGTAAGAAAAGGTCAAAATCTAAGGTAATACTATGTTTAATTTAAGATATAAGTAACTGATGAAAAGTATGTTAAATTTAGAGGTATAGTATTTGAAAAGTACAAAATAAGGTACGAAACAAGGTAATAATTTGCTGATATCTTTATTATAAAGAATGCAGGGTAAGGGAGATGCGAGGAAGTCCAGTTAGTTATATAAAAAATGTGTTGAATGGTTGGTTTTCTTTTCTTCTTTTTCTTTTTTTCTTTTTCTTGTTCTTTTACTTTTTTCTTCAGTGTATGTTTCTAACTTTGTATTTGAAAACTTAATAAAATATTTATAAAAAAAGAAGAAGAGAAAATCCTTTCGCTTTTCTGGGGCGCAGGGAAGTCTCAGAGCCGGAGGTTGGGGAAGGGACCCCCTTTGCTCTGCCCTCTTCTCCCGTCTTAGATTTGCATGGGGGTCCCCGCCCGAGCTTGCCTGGCCACCGGGCCACACAAGGGCCGCGCTCTACGCGGCGCACCTTGCTAGCCGCGCAGCTGTCCTCCGCGGCTGCGGAGCGGCCCTGCGCCGGTGCCCAGCCCCTCTGGGCGCCCGCTGCGCTGCCTATGACAAGCGGGCGACGTCGCGGGCGGGGAAGGCGTCGCTTTCTTTCCCGATCCTTCATCCTCCCAGTCTTCCAGCCCTTTTTTGGGTTGGAAGCTCGTCTCGTTCGCCCTTCTCCTTTCTTCACCCTGCGCGCAATTTTCCTCCCTCGTCTCCCTCCCCATTTCTCCTTCCTTCCTTCCTTCCTGACTGACTGACGGGCTTGGGCTCGGGCTCAGGCTCAGGCTCGGGCTCGGGCTCCGGGTCGGGCTCGGGCTCCGGGTCGGGCTCGGGCTCGGGCAGCCACAGCGTCGGCGGTGTTGGCGATCGGCGGCGCGGGGGGATGGCCCTCCCGGGGGAGCCGGCGCTGCTCAATGGGGTTGCCAAGGAGACAGGCCGGCCGCCCCCCTCCCCCGGCCCGGCGCCCCCCGCCGCGCCGGTGCCCGTTATCGAGCTGGTGCGCGCCGGGCGCCCTATAAAAGCCGCGGACGCGCCCACCGCCGCCCGAGATTATTGGGGGGGCTGAGCCCCCCCAAACGAATTTTTGAGGGGGCTCGGGCCCCCTCAAGCCCCATGGAGTCGGCGCCTATGATCAGAGCACTCCTGACATATGGTTGTCAAGCCTCTGCTTAAAGACCTCCAAAGTAGGAGACTCCACCACACTCCTTGGCAGCAAATTCCACTGTCGAACAGCTCTTACTGTCAGGAAGTTCTTCCTAATGTTTAGGTGGAATCTTCTTTCTTGTAGTTTGGATCCATTGCTCCGTGTCCACTTCTCTGGCACAGCAGAAAACAACCTTTCTCCCTCCTCTATATGACATCCTTTTATATATTTGAACATGGCTATCATATCACGCCTTAACCTCCTCTTCTCCAGGCTAAACATGCCCAGCTCCCTTAGCCGTTCCTCATAAGGCATCGTTTCCAGGCCTTTGACCATTTTGGTTGCCCTCCTCTGGACACGTTCCAGTTTGTCAGTGTCCTTCTTGAACTGTGGTGCCCAGAACTGGACACAGTACTCCAGGTGAGGTCTGACCAGAGCAGAATACAGTGGCACTATTACTTCCCTTGATCTAGATGCTATACTCCTATTGATGCAGCCCAGAATTGCATTGGCTTTTTTAGCTGCCGTGTCACACTGTTGGCTCATGTCAAGTTTGTGGTCAACCAAGACTCCTAGATCCTTTTCACATGTACTGCTCTCAAGCCAGGTGTCACCCATCTTGTATTTGTGCCTCTCATTTTTTTTGCCCAAGTGCAATACTTTACATTTCTCCCTGTTAAAGTTCATCTTGTTTGTTTTGGCCCAGTTCTCTAATCTGTCAAGGTCGTTTTGAAGTGTGATCCTGTCCTCTGGGGTGTTAGCCACCCCTCCCAGTTTGGTGTCATCTGCAAATTTGATCAGGATGCCCTTGAGTCCATCATCCAAGTCGTTGATAAAGATGTTGAATAAGACTGGGCCCAAGACAGAACCCTGTGGCACCCACTAGTCACTCTTCTCCAGGATGAAGAGGAACCATTGATGAGCACCCTTTGGGTTCGGTCAGTCAGCCAGTTACAAATCCGCTGAGTGGTAGCATAGTCAAGACCGCATTTTACCAGCTTCTTTACAAGAATATCATGGGGCACCTTGTCGAATGCCTTGCTGAAATCAAGGTAGGCTACATCCACTGCATTCCCTTCATCTACCAGGCTTGTAATTCTGTCAAAAAACGAGATCAGGTTAGTCTGACATGACTTATTTTTCAGAAATCCATGCTGACTATTGGTGATCACAGCATTCCTTTCTAGGTGCTCACAGACTGTTTGCTTAATGATCTGCTCCAGAATCTTCCCTGGTATTGATGTCAGACTGAATGGGCGATAATTATTTGGGTCCTCTCTTTCCCCCTTTTTGAAAATAGGGACAACATTTGCCCTTCTCCAGTCTGCCGGGACTTCGCCTGTTCTCCAGGAATTCTCAAAGATGACTGCCAGTGGTTCTGAGATCACATCTGCCAGTTCTTTTAATACTCTTGGATGCAGTTCATCTGGCCCTGGAGACTTGAATACATCTAAACTAGCCAAGTATTATTGTACTATCTCCTTAGTTATTCTGGGCTGTGTTTCCTCTGCTGAATCATTTGCTCCAAATTCTTCAGGTCGGGCATTGTTTTCTTTATCGGAGAAGACTGAGGCAAAGAAGGCATTGAGGAGTTCAGCCCTTTCTGTGTCCCCTGTTTGCATTTCACCATCTTCTCCTCTGAGTGACCCCACTGTTTCTTTGTTCTTCCTTTTGCTACGGACATACCCATAAAAGCCTTTTTTGTTGCTTTTAACCTCTCTAGCAAGCCTGAGTTCTTTAGCTTTTCTGACTTTGTGTCTACATGTGCTGGCTATTTGTTTGAATTCCTCTTTGGTGGTTTCCCCCCTTTTCCATTTTTTGTATACATCCTTTTTAATTTTAACTCAGTTAAAAGTTCTTTAGATAGCCACCATGGCTTCTTTAGGCACCTTCCATGTTTCTGTCTCATTGGTATTGCCTGAAGTTGTGCTTTTACTATCTCCCTCTTAACAAACTCCCAGCCATCATGAACTCCCTTTCCTTTTAGTATTACTGTCCATGGGATCTCACCCAGCACTTCCCTAAGTTTTATGAAGTCGGCTTTCTTAAAGTCAAGAAATTGAGTCCTAGTATGCTTGGCTGCTCCTTTCCGCTGTATAGTAAACTTCAGAAGAGCATGATCACTCGCGCCTAATGATCCTTCCACTTCTACCCCACTAACCAGGTCATCAACATTGGTTAGGACCAGATCTAAAATGGCTGTTCCTCTTGTTGCTTCTCCCACTTTCTGGACAATGAAGTTGTCTGCAAGGCCAGTGAGGAATCTGTTTGACCTTATGCTCTTGGCTGAGTTTGACATCCAACAAATATCCGGGTAATTGAAGTCCCCCATTACTACTATCTCCCTTCCTTTTGCATGCTTGGCCATCTGTTCCAGGAAGACATCATCTATGTCCTCCGTTTGGCTTGGGGATCTATAGTAAACTCCCACAATGAGGTCTCTGTTATTCTTCTCTCCCTTAATTTTGACCCAAATGCTCTCACTTTGGCTTTGAGGTTCTAAATCTTGGATCTCTTCACAGGTATACACATCCCTGACATATAACGCCACTCCTCCTCTTTTCTTGTCTGGTCTGTTTCTCTGAAATAGATTGTCTCCCTCCATTATTACATTCGAATCGTGGGACTTATCCCACCAGGTTTCAGTGATGTCATATTTCAGTTATGTCATATTTAGTTTGCTGTACCAAGAGCTCAAGCTCATCTTGTTTATTTCCCATGCTTTGCGCATTAGTGTACAGACATTGAAGTCCATTAATCATTCCCCCGTGTCTCTTATTTAAGGATTTTTTTCCTCCCACCACTAGGTCTGCGTGCTGTTTGCTCCATTTGCTCTATGACATTTGGATGATCATCTTCATCAATTGATAGACTCCTACCTTCAGGAGCACTGTCTCCCTCCCCCACATTAGTCAGTTTAAAGCCCTCCTGATGAGGTTTCTGAGATTTTTGGCAAAAACATTTCTCCCAACCGCTGTGAGGTGCAGCCCATCGCTTGCCAGAAGTCCATCTTCAAGAAACTGCAGTCCGTGATCTAAGAATCCAAACCGTTCCTGTTTACACCATTTGCGAAGCCAGCTGTTCACTTCCACTATTTTTCCCTCTCTCCCTGGGCCACGTCGTTCAACTGGGAGGACAGATGAGATGACAATTTGTGCATTTAGTTGCTTCAATTTCCTGCCGAGAGCCTCGTAGTCTCTTTTGATCTTCTGGAGGCTATTGCTTGCAGTGTCATTGGTTCCCACATGAACCAAGAGGAAGGGGTATTTGTCAGTGGGTTTTATGATTCCTTGCAGTCGTTCAGTTACATCTTGGATCTTAGCCCCGGGGAGACAGCACACCTCCCGAGACATCTTGTCAGGCCCACAGATCACTGCTTCTGTTCCCCTCAGTAGGGAATCCCCTATCACCACTACACGCCTCCTCTTAGGTTTGGTCGGGGTTCTTCCGTGAGCTGTCCGTTCCAAGGTCGCCTGCACATTCCCTGAGGACTGACTTTGCTGCTTGTCTTCATATACCTGATCGACTGTAATGAGGGAGAGATCCTCAAATGGAGTCTGTTCTTCGTCTTCCATGCTAGGGGAGAGGACTTCAAAGCGATTGTGTATTTCTAAACAATCAGAGTGAACCCTGGGCCTCCTACTTCTTTGAGTCACGTTTCTCCATATATCTGGCACCTGTGTTGGTGAACTAGCCTCCTTCTCAGGGGTGTCCCCTGTCTCCTCCTTGGTGGAGACAGTGTTCTCTGTTGCTTCCAAGAAGAGCTCCAGCTCTCTAATTCTTTGGAGCGTAGCTACACGTTCCTCCAGTTGCTGGACTTTGTCTTCTAAGAGGGCAATCAACATACAATTGCTGCAGGTAAAGCTGCCTGCAACCTTTGGCAAGATGGCAAACATTGCGCAGGAACCGCAGGCGACTGCAGCTGTTCCCTCACCCTCCATCTTGAAAACGTGTCGTTGGGGGTGGCTACAGTGGTCCTCCATCTTAAAAAGCATGAAGACAGGACAAATAACTCCCCCCAAAAACCTAGGTCTCCCCCAACAAACGTTTGAGACTAGCTCCCCTAAATCTAAAAGATGGATCAAACTGTGCGCGCCGCCAGATGACACATTCATCGAGCATTCCCCCAGATTTCCCTGTCCAAAGCTTACATGGAGCTTAGACAATTTTCTGCTCTTTATTGAGCATTTGTTTTTATTTGTTTTCAGGAAGGTTATAGGTCATTGAGCTTTCATCTCACATTAATCCTGATTTGCTCGGATTTGTCTCGCCCCATTTGGCACTATGGATCAGATTTCATTGCATTTAGGTGTGTCTGTAGATCAGGGAATGGGAACCTCCATTGCAGGTTTAGACCTATCTGTTTGGTCAGACTCTTTGACTTCATAGCATTAGTTTCTGCTGCTGGAAGTACTGGGTTTGGTTCTAGTGTGTGTGTGTGTGTGTGTGTGTGTGTGTGTTCTTCAGTTTGCTTTAGGTTTATTGTTTGATTTTCTAACTGCTTCCTAACCTGCCCTGAGATAGGATGATGAAGGGTGGGATTAAAATACAAAAAAATAAGAAATAACAATGCAAAATAAAACCATGGTCCTCCAAGTGTCACCGAGTTCCATTCCCCATCAGGCCTGGCCAGTATTGCTAGTGATCAAAGATGATGGGAACTGTGGTCCAACAACATCTCATCCAAACCCCTGTAAGGCCCTAGAGCAGGCATCCCCAACCTCCAGATGTTTTGGACTACAATTCCCACCATCCCCGACCACTGGCCCTGTTAGCTAGGGATCATGGGAGTTGTAGGCCAAAACATCTGGAGGGCCAAAGTCGGGGATGCCTGCCCTAGAGTCACCATTGCCCGGATAGGTGGAGCCTATGCTGTGTGTCAGTCAATTGCAGTCAGGGAGTTGGGCCAGAAGATGCAACCCTGGTTTCCCCAACCTAACCCTCCACATATATAAATATATGTGCTTGTATCCAGGAGCAGAGTTGACCCAAAGCCAGTAAAGGCTGATGCACCAGGGTGAATGGGGCACTCCCCAACCAACCTTAGCCTGCCCTTAGCTTGTCTCCACTTGCCTGCCTTCTTTCTTACAAACAACCCAGGGGGTGGCCCTGGCTGTCAGTTTCCTCCTTCTTAGTCTCAGTGCTTCCCTTGTACAAAGCAGCAAGGAGGAGTGTGGTGCAGTGGTTAGAGTGTTGGACTAGGACCTGGGAGAACAGGATTCAAATCTCCACTCAGGCATGTAGGTCACTAGGTGACCTTGGGCCAGTCACTGCCTCTCAGCCTAACCTGTCTCTCAGGGTTGTTGTGAGGATATAATTGGAAAGGGGGGGGGGACTAAATGTGCCGCCTTGAGCTTCTTGGAGGTAAGGTGTAAAAGGAATGCAATAGTAAATAAAGTATAAAAAACAACAATCCTAGAATGAGTTGGCTGTGCCTGTCCTTGGCTCTGGCTCCACCTACTGTTGGGCTCCCTGTCCTCTCTCTGACGTCTTCATTAGCTGCCTAAACGTTTTGACTCTGGGTGCCTGTCTAATTTCAGCTGGCAATTGGTTCTAGAAGGCTGGAGCTGCCACACTAAAAGCCTGGTTGCCAGCACAAGCTAGGTGCACCGCTGGGGCATATGATATTCTTAGCGGTGAAGCCCAAGAGATGCCCCGCATATAGTGTGCGGTGGTAATCCATTTCTGGGGTTAGCAATGCCAAGAACACAGCGTCCAAACCATCTCAGTCCAGGAATGGTCCTAGCAGTCTTAACCAGCCAAAGCTGGCAGAAGGCATTCCTAACCATCAAGGCCTCCAGTGCCTCGAGTGACAAAGGTTTTCATTAATACAGTGGTACCTCGGGTTAAGTACTTAATTCATTCCGGAAGTCCGTTCTTAACCTGAAACTGTTCTTAACCTGAAGCACCACTTTAGCTAATGGGGCCTCCCGCTGCTGCCGCACTGCCGGAGCATGATTCTGTTCTCATCCCGAAGCAAAGTTCTTAACCCAAGGTACTATTTCTGGGTTAGCGGAGTCTGTAACCTGAAACGTATGTAACCTGAAGCGTATGTAACCCGAGGTACCACTGTATGTGCATTTTTATATTGCTTGACTGGCGAATGGCCCTGCATAATTTGGAGAAGTGTGAACTTTGGACGGCTGTGTTCTGGTTTACATATTGCTTTTGGACATTGCAGAATTAGGTAGGTTTGCCTTTAAATGTGAACTGAATTAAATGTCTCCCTTATCCCTCCTAACAATAGCAACTGAAGAAATAAAAATGCCATGAAACACAGCAAAAAGTGTTGGTTGATTATGGAGATCAGAACCATATAAATTTTTAACAAATGGGAGGACATAATTACCCTAAATGGTAAACAATAATGGAGTAAAAGGACCCACACACAGAGAGAATACTTCTTGCACACATTCATTTCAAAGTGTATATGGAGGTATTCAGGGAAACACACAGAAAGAGAGAGAGAGGGGAGTAAGAGGAGAGAGGGAAAGGTTTTTATTAAACCTTTTGGAGTAGAATCATAGAATTGTAGAGTTGGAAGGGACCACTAGGATCATCTAGTCCAACCCCCTGCAATGCAGGAATACGCAGCTGTCCCATATGGGGATCGAACCTGCAACCTTGGTGTTATCAGCACAGTTGGGCCCAGGTTACCTGAAAGATCAAACTCCCTATATGAAACTGCCTGAGTGCTAAGATCCTTGGATGAGCACCTCATCTTGGTCCCATCAACATAGGAGCCAACTCCTAGGGGCTGTGAGGGCTTTGTCCCCCACAGTAAATTATTTGAGGGGGCCGGGCCCCCACAATGTTAATGGTCATTCCCATTCAAATGGTCTGTGTGCACTGTGTCATGCGACTGATTATGCAGGACGGGGCTTACCTGGGCCCCCACAATATTTTATTCAAGTTGGCAACCCGCTCATCAACACCTGAAGCTTAGTTGGTGGTGTCATGAGAGAGAGGCTATTCCATGCTGGCCCTCCATATTGTGAGATTTCCTCCCAAGAGGAGGGCTCCCTCTTTGTTATTCTTCTGACGGCAGGCTCAGACCTTCCTCTTCAAGACACACTTTTGACAGCTAAGGTGCAGGTGATGCTGACAACCAGGCTGCCATTATAGTTATTGTTTTTAACCGGTCTGTTTTTGTAACATTAGATTTTGTAAGGTTGGGAGATGTTGAGAGCTGTCTTGGATCCCAGCATGGGAGAGAGGTGGGATATAAATACATTAAATAAATAACAACGAGACTGGGGGGGTGGGGGAGGAATTGTGCCCCTCCAGGTGTTTCTGGACTACAAATCCCTTCACCCTTGGCCACCAGTCATGCTGGCTTGGGGCTAATGGGAGCTGGAGACCAGAAACATTGTTTGGAAAGCCACAGATGTTCCCTTCCCCCTACAATAAACTTTAGTCCCTGTAACTCCCCACAGCTCCAGTTCAAGACATTATTTAACCTTGAGCAACACCTCGTGGCCAAGTTCATATTTACAACTAACCCAGAAAGCTTTTTTGAGATTGTTGCTCATTTCTGGATGAAGAGGGAGAACTCTTGCTTTGAGGGAGACATTGCGTTTCCCCCAGCTGCTGCTGAGAAAATATTTTCGCTCTCGTACCGCCCTTTCTCCTGTTGTTGCACCGTGTTATGAATTCTCAATTGTATGGTCCCCAGGGCAGGAAACTGTCCTCATATGCTTAAGTGTGTCATGCACACTAAAAGCATTATACAGAGAAGGAGAAGACACCATTGCAACTTCTTTGTTTCTGCTTTATTGTCTCTTAGCAGCAAACCGCCCCAAGATGCAAACTTAGATGAGCAGTTTGCATCAAAGACCACATGTAACAGACAACAAAACCAGCATGGATTGCATCCCATGATTAGTCCTACTGAGAGTATATCCATTGAACTAAATAGACAGGACAGGAATTATAGTATACACTTTGATAGACTAAATGTGAAGAGATGTAAAAACTGTAAAAGAGAGAGAGTGTGTGTGAAAGGCTATTAGGAGAACCAGCTTTCTCAAACCATATTAAGAATATTAGATATAAGAATATAGCAGTGTTCAAAACTCCCATTGTTCTAGGCGCATTTTGCAACAGGGGATTTCATTAGCGTGAGCTCTGGGCACAGTACTGTGCCTAAGATTTCAGATTAAAACTGCAGAGTGGAAGGAAAGGAGGACCGTTTTCTGCCTTCCCACTTCTAGCTACTCTCTGAAGACTGGAGAAGAGACCATTTTAAGTATGTTAGGGGAGTGGGGAGACATTCCGTTGTTGTGCCCGTAACCTAGGTTTAAGGTGCCATTTAGCTCCTAGCTTTCATATCTCAGTTTCTAACACTGGAATACAGATATTAAGAATCTGTAAAGAATGTTTATGCAGGTCAAATCCCGCCTTGAGTGATAGAGAGCAGGCACCCTGTTCTTGCTGAATCTGGCACCCAGCTCACACAGGCATGCTTTTCCTCTGAGAAGGTGACCTCATTCTGGCATGTCCAAGCAGGGCTGGGAGAGATTACTGAGAACCAGGAGAGCTGTTATGCACTACGTCATACTGTTTTATTAGTTGTTCTGTGATGCTTCTGCACTGTTACCGCAGAGAGGAACTACCATATTTTTCGCTCTATAAGACACATTTTCCCCCTTCAAAAATTAAGGGAAAATGTGTGTGCGTCTTATGGAGCGAATGCAGGCTCCATGGCTTCAGCGAAAGCAACACGAAGCCTCCGAAGCGCAGTGGGAGCGCTCCCACGCGCTCCAGAGGCTTCGCGTTGCTTTTGCTGAAGCCATGAGAGCACGACTCTCCTGGCTTCAGGGATAGCCTCAGAAGCCTGGAGAGCAAGAGGGATCGGTGCACACCGATCCCTCTTGCTCTCCTGGCTTCACTTTGCTGGAGAGGCACTGCGCAGCTTTCCCTCTCTGCGCAGTTCCCCTTCAGTGAAACGGGAGGAGAAATGGAAGGGGCTCCGTTTCTCCTGCCGCTTCGCTGAAGGGGTGCTGCACAGAGAGGGAGAGATTTTTTTTTACTTGTTCTCCCCCTCTAAAACTAGGTGCGTCCTATGGTTGGGTGCGTCCTATAGAGTGAAAAATACGGTATTGTGTTAGAACATGAGCAGACAGATAACAAAAAGCCCTGACCATTTGTGGCACAAAAGGTTCCAGGATTTCAGCAAGAAGTTGCAGCACATGTTGAAACTGGAAATGAAGCAGAATGTCCTCTGATATTTTCCCAGGTACACACAGTACCGAAAGCAGGAACATGTGTGACAGCTTTGATATCATCATCGACACACGGTGTCATGAATGCTCAATTAAAAAAAACACCATGCACCTTGAAGAAAAGCTTGTGCTCTGATCCTGCGCAACCCTACTCAGGAGAAAGCCTCACTGTGTTCAATGGAGTTTAATCCCTTGCAAGTGTGTTTAGGATTCCACCCTCAATATAGAATCCAGTTTCCATGGTTTCACACCAGAGGGTGGCAGAAATTCCTCTTGGTTGTAATGCCGGTGTGTGCTGTAATTCTATGGAAATGTGAATAAAAGAGAGAGAGAGAGAGAAGGAAGAGAAAATGAGAGAGGACTGCAGTTTTGCACACATAATCTCAATCCTTGAGAATCTCAGTTTTTGAGCTTTTTTTTTTTAAGAAGTGGCTTTGTATACCATCATGACTGTGAATATCTGCTTGGAATTGTGTGTGGGGGGGTGTCATATACCCAATGATATTTTGCAGCTATGCATCTTCTTAGTTTAGAGAAGTAATGTATGGAAGTGAGAGCTGGACCATAAAGAAGGCTGATTGCCGAAGAATTGATGCTTTTGAATTCTGGTGCTGGAGGAGACTCTTGAGAGTCCCATGGACTGCAAGAAGATCAAACCTCTCCATTCTGAAGGAAATCAGCCCGGAGTGCTCACTGGAAGGACAGATCCTGAAGCTGAGGCTCCAATACTTTGGCCACCTCATGAGAAGAGAAGACTCCCTGGAAAAAACCCTGATGTTGGGAAAGATGGAGGGCACAAGGAGAAGGGGACGACAGAGGACGAGATGGTTGGACAGTGTTCTCGAAGCTACCAGCATGAGTTTGACCAAACTGCGGGAGGCAGTGGAAGAAAGGAGTGCCTGGTGTGCTCTGGTCCAGGGGGTCATGAAGAGTCGGACACAACTAAACAACAACAGTTTAGAGAAAAGATGAGCAAGAGGGGACATGGTAGAAGTTTATTAAATTACACATGGCATGGAGAAAGTGGATAGAGAAAAGTTTTGCTCAGTCTCTCATAATGCTAGATAGAACTCATGGACAGGTGGTGAAGCTGAATGTCAGAGGGTTCAGGAGAGAGAAAAAGACAGTACTTATTCATGCAGCTGCAGTCAGTGGCGGAGCTTCATTCTTCAGCACCGGGGGGGGGCAGAGAGCAGGCGGGGGCGGGGCTGGTACGCATCCTGGGGGCGGGGCGTGCTGCCTGCGTGGGCGGGGGGGCAGCTGCAATGGAACCCCACTGGGATCGCGCTGCCGGGGGCGGTGCACTCCCCCCGCCCTCCTCTTCCTCCGTCAGTGGCTGCAGTTATTATTATAATAACTATATAACTTCCTGTTCAGGGAAGTTTTTAATATGTAACGCTGTATTGTTTTTAACACTTGATTGGGAGCCGCCCAGAGTGGCTGGGGAAACTCAGCCAGATGGGCGGGGTATAAAGAATATATTATTATTATTATTGTTGTTGTTGTTGTTGTTGTTGTTGTTGTTATTATTATATTTATTCATGCAGCAACCTTTTCCCTGAGAGGGACCCAAGGGGCAGCTTACAGATAAAATAAGAACAGATAAACACATCAGTTAAACTATGGAACCCCATAATTAAACTGTGGAACTCCTTCCTTCAAGAGCCAGTGATAGCCACCAGCTAGAGTTCAAAGCCCCACTTGGTCATAAAGCTCACTGAGTGACTTTGGGCCAGTCACTCTCACTCTCAGCCTAACCCACCTCACAAGGTTTGTTGTGGGGATTAAATGAGGAGGGAGAGAATAATAATAATTTATTATTTATACCCTGCCCATCTGGCTGGGTTTCCCCAGCCACTCTGGGCAGCTTCCAACAAAACACTAAAATACAATAACCTATTAAACATTAAAAGCTTCCCCAAACAGGGCTGCCTTCCGATGTCTTCTAAAACTTTGGTAGTTATTTTTCTCTTTGACATCTGGTGGGAGGGTATTCCACAGGGCGGGTGCCACTACCGAGAGGGCCCTCTGCCTGGTTCCCTGTAACTTGGCCTCTCGCAGTGAGGGAACTGCCAGAAGGCCCTCGGCGCTGGACCTCAGTGTCTGGGCAGAATGATGGAGGTGGAGACGCTCCTTCAGGAATACTGGACCGAGGCCGTTTAGGGCTTTAAAGGTCAGCAGCAACACTTTGAATTGTGCTCAGAAACGTACTGGGAGCCAATGTAGGTCTTTCAAGACCGGTGTTATGTGGTCTTGGCAGCTGCTCTCAGTCTCCAGTCTAGCTGCCGCATTCTGGATTAGTTGTAGTTTCCGGGTCACCTTCAAAGGTAGCCCCATGTAGAGCACATTGCAGTAGTCCAAGCGAGAGATAACCAGAGCATGCACCACTCTGGCGAGTCAGTCCATGGGAACTACATACATTGAGCTTTTGGGGGGAAAGGTAGGGTGAAATGCAAATAATACTGCTGCTACTACATCTGAACAACAGTTGCTGGAAATTGTATGTGGGGAGAGTGATTTAGCACTCGGGCCCTAATTTCAGACTTTCCATAGGCATCTGGGCAGCCCCTGTGAGAGCAGAAGGCAGGACTAGCAGCGGCGTAGCGTGGGTTGTCAGCACCCGGGGCAAGGCAAGTAATTTACGCCCCCTAACCTGGGGCAAGGCAAGTAATTTGCACCCCCTAACCCCTAACCTGCCGCCGCTGCCAGCTTCTCGCTGCTGCCTGGTCTGGTCTGGTGTGGTTCTCTCCCTCGCTCAGCGCTGCGCTGGGCGGCCGCTGCACTGTTCCTCCCCCAGATAGTCCCTCGCTCTCTCTCCGCACCGCACACCTGGCACCCACCCCCTCCACAGTGGGCGGCGATCCAGCGGCTCGGATCGGATTCGCACAGCCAGCACTGCAGTGAGAGAGAGTGAGTGAGCCAGGTAGGGACAGAGAAATGCGAGTGCAAGCGCGCCCCCCCCAGATGTTGCGCCCGGTGCGGCCGGCCCCCCCTGCACCCCCCACGCTACGCCACTGAGGACTAGATGGGCCTTTTAGCTTGATCCAGCTGGTTCTCATTATGCTCTTATCTTGGAAACCAAATATTATTTTTAGACAGTAATCACTGGTCCTAAATAACTTTAAAAATTGAGTTTAAAGACTTACAAAGAAATCATCTCACTACTGTTACGGAAATTACGGAAGGGGGGGCACATCTTTAAAGTTGTTAACAGTTACAAATATTATGCCTGAATGCATCCTTTCAACTTGACAGAATATACCTAGCTTTATGAATCATATAAAACCAACACCTCCATTCCAACACCGTTTTGCCCTTGGAAAAAGGAGTCTTTCCCCCCCTTCCACCTACCCAAGCTTGAAGACATGTATACACACCTCCTACCCCAGGAAACGCCCAGAGTTGACAATTGCTGGGCTCATTGTTCTCCAATGGAAACCAAATCTCATCACCAGACTTGCCTCAGGCTCCAGACATGCAAAGGAAGTTCTATTGTACTTTGGGTGAGAGTTTGCCTATGCTAATCTTATACCTGGGTCTTGCTGCTGACATGTCTGCTTATGCTAATCTTGTACCAAGGACTTGTCTGGACATGTTTGCCAAGGTTAAATAGTGAAACCCCTGTCTACCCCTCCCCTTTTGTGACATGTCAGTGATGTAGCAATGATGCTGTATGAACTGTATTCTGGGATATGGTGGGAAAGTTTTAAAAGTCCTTGTCACCCCATCCTCGGGGTTCAAAATCCCTCTTTGAACCTGTTGCGCAATAAACTTTGGTCTACAGCTATGTTATGTACTGAGTTGAATAGGATCCAAAATGCAGCAGTCTGATTGGTCCTAGAACAATAGGATCCAGAATGCAGCAGTCTGATTGGTCCGCAGGAGCCACCCAATCCAGCTCCAGGTGGAAGTGAATCCAGGTGGCCTACAGGAGAATCCCTGAATTAGCCAATCATGTGGGGCCCATTGTGTAAATAATGTATATAAAGCAGACAGTTTGGGGGAACTTCCATTCCTTGCACTATGAGCTGAATAAAGAGCATGAAATCCACACTCGACTCCAAGTATATTTCAAGCTATTTGCTCCGGTTGGTGGCTGGACTCCTTCCTTTATTCCGCAGGGACCCGGGGGCTCTGCCCGACGAGCTGGGTGACTGAGCAGCCTCGCACCTAGATTTTTCCGTAACACTTCTAATGTATTTATTTTACAACAGATGCACTATCTGATTCTGTAACCCGTTTTTCGCTTGCTACTACTTTCCCAGTGATATTTGTATTTTTGTTAAACTACAGAAATTTCCAATATCCCCCCCCCCTTTTTAAGGATGTGTGTGCTGGCCACCTCCCAGCTGCATTGGGTCCCCTGCCATCCAAGGGAAGGGTGTTTGTGGCTAACACAGAGTGCACCCCTTTGCTTGGTCCATTCCCCCCCTTAAAGTTCACAGCTGCCAACAGGCAAGGGGCTCAAATATTCCCACAAGTCTGCCCCTTATCTACCAGCCTCCAAATTCCCCATGGCCCATGGCATCTCGAGGTAGTGAGGTACATAGTGTCTAAGTGTGTTGATGTTAAAACAAGAAGCCATTACAACAGGTTTATGAAACAAGTTCTGAAGTTTACTAAAACAGAAAGAAGGACTTTAAAGACAAAGATGTGCAATGCTTAAGTTACAGAAAACCAGGATATTCTCTTTGGAGCAAAAAACCAGATTAAATAAAGCAGATTAAAATGCAATCTACCCTTACTGGGCTTCCACAATCCATAACATATCAGACTCTCAGAATAATCTTGCTCCTGAATAACAACCCTTTATTTCCCTTGTTCCTTATCACATTGAGTTCCTCCAGGATGGCTTCCTGGTTAACATGGGCTCCCCTTGTCAACCTCATGCTCCGCCTCTTGCCTTCCAGCTTCCTGGAAGTTTGGAGCAGGATATTCCACCCCTCACATACTTTTCACCAGGGCTGGCCCAATGCATTTTGGCACCTAAGGCAAACCACAAAATGGCATTTCCTCCATGCCCCCCTGCAGGGAAAAAGGGGTGAGTGAAGATCTACATCAGGAACAAGGCAAGGTGTGTGGAATCAAATCAGCCTTAACTGATGGTTGAAGTGGAATCAAAGGTTGTCAGGGGGGTAGGGGTAGGGGCCCGTTCAGAATCATGCCAGGTAGATGCAGAGCCCAGGAGACCTCAGAGGGCAGACCCACCATTTCCTTCTGGGTGGGGGGTGGGGTGGAGAAGACCATCAGAGGCCACTGGAGAAGGCTGCCGAGGAGGCAGTACACCCAGCCCCCAAGTAGCACACCACAGCTGTGGCTGCTATGTATCCTTGAAGGTCGGATCTGTTGCCCCTGTGCATTTTGTCACCTGAAGCAGTTGCCTCACCTTGCCTAATGGGTGCACTGGCCCTGCTTGAGATGCCTCCCTTGACACCTGAGCCTCAGGGCATTCAGTAGCTTTCCAAGCTATCCCTGTAATTCCCAATGCACAAGCAAGAAAACATGTTTGTATGACATGCAAGTCCATGCATGCACAATATGCATCTGCCCATGCAAAGAGTACAGTGAAGTCCAATTCCTTCATGGCTGCTGGGGCTGGGGGAGAGAAATATTGGAAAGCAGAAAAAATGCTGAACAAGCAAGTTCTGTCATTAGCCTGTCTGCACAATTAGCAGAAGCAAAATGTAAGGTAGGGCAGCTGCAGAGCGCATTATGCAAGCAAGAGAAGGGCAACTAAAGAGGTGGAAGAGAACATCTGCTTTGCATGCAGAGGCTCCCTGGTCCAATCCCCAACATTGGTTGGGAAAGGCTCCTATCTGAAACTCCAGAGAGCAGTTGCAATAGATGGACCATTAGACGGACCTGGTTTAATAAACCAAACAAACAACCATTTGCCAAAATTAATGAAGATTGCAGGATTGTTTCTCAGGACAAAGATTACCTAGAAAAATATTTTTGTGGTTGTACCTCAATATAGACAGATATTTCTTTCCTAATCCAAACTGGAGCTCCACAAAGAAACAAAATGTGAGGATTCACCCTCCAGAGCTTCTTGCTTCGATCTCAGCCCTACCTTGATGCTTGACTGAACATTGCTTCTCATAGTCTCTAATCTCTACTCTGAGGGAGTTCTTTCTTACACTTGGCAAAGAACAATCTTCGCAGGGAGACAGAAAAAGACTTGTAAAATTTCTCATTGGAAAAGTTGTAGATGAAGGGATCCAAGCAACAGTTGACCATGCTGAAAACTAAGGAGACATAATAAGCTATTTCTACATGGTACCGAAGCCCACAGGATGTCCAGTAATATCTCACAATCAAACCCACTGTCTGGCAGATGTGGAGGGGTGTAAAACAGATGCCAAAGATGACCAGAGTGATGGCGATCATCTGCTTCGACTTGGTCTTAATCACCTTGCCTCGAAGATTGGCTTGACTGATTTTAGCAATGTAGGCTCCCAACATCACATAGGACACCAGAGAGATGCCAAAGGGAATGAGGAAGCAGAAGATACCCAGGAAGATTCTGTATGGTAGATAGAGGTAAGCCAGCTCTGACCGGTAGATGCTCAGGCACTTGACCGAGTTGCCGATGACTGAAGTCTTGAGGAAGAAGAAGAGTGGAAGCCCCTGCAGGAAGAGGAAAGCCCAGAAGACCAAGATCAGCTTTTTCAAGGCAGACTTCTTCCTCCAGAGGGTCTTGGCGTTGTAGTGGACAATGGCTTGGTACCTGTGGATGCTGATGAGCATGAGGAAGTAGATGCTTCCATACAGGTGGGTGCTGAGCAGGAAGACTTGAAGCTGGCAGACAAACTGCCCAAAGGGCCAGTGGTTTCCCAAGCTGAAATAGGCCACCATCAATGGCATGACCGGAAGGACAATGATGTCTACCACAGCCAGGTTGAACTGAAGCATGATGCCAGAATTCCAGCGCTTGATGGCAAACCAGAAGATCCAGAGGCTGATGCTGTTGAAGACCAACCCGCCCACTGAGAGGATGCCCCAAAGGATTGGGATGGAAAAGTGGAGCTCCCACGGCAGGCATTGTGTCACGTTGGTGGTGTTCATTATGTGACGGAGGCAGGTGGCTCCAGATGCTTTGGAAGAGAGGTCCACACGACTGCTCGTCCAGGAAGAAAAGAGGAGAAACAAAAGACAGGTTTTCAGTTCCCTGCCACTTCCTAGAAGATATGGTTCAACTGTGTCCTTTCTGTTGTGTAGTTGTGTTGTGCTATGTGTCCCCCACCCCCTTTTGTATGTTGTAGGTGAAGGTACATTTCCTTTTAAGGTCTTCTAATATGTCCTCAGACAACGGGAAACAACCCCAAAAGGTGGAACCTGTTGTTCATTTCATGACCTTTGCGGTGTTCTCAGAAATTATCTGGTCCTTCAAATGCTGGAGAAATCTGAGAGCGTCTTTAAAACTAGGGCACCTCAATTAGAACACTTGTTTATTGAGCATTCGTCCTGATTTGTGTGCAGAAAAACTAAGAAGAGCCCTGCTGGATCAGGCCAGTGGCCCAGCTAGCCCAACAACCTGTTCTCACAGTGGCTAGCCAGGTGTCCCAATGCCAAGGCTGCAAAGCAGGACCTGTGTGCAACAGCTCAGATTTGATGACAATTGCCATTTTTGGAGCATGCATTCACATTTGTTTGCACAGAGGCTAGATGAAGCTGTGTCAAAGCAAATGTTATCCCAGACTTTGCAGTGCATTTTCTAATTTCGAGGGGGAGTGGGTTTGTCATGTGAGAGCTCCCAATGGGCTCTAAATGTGCAACATACTAGCCATGAAGGCTATGATATGCCTGCACAGCCAGAAGCGGCAGTGCTTCCAATTGCCGATTGCTACAGACCACAGGAGGAATGAAGGCTCTTGTGCTCAGGTCCTGCGTGTGAGTTTCCTATAGAGGTTTTTAAAAGGTTCAGGGTTTAGGGTAAGGGGTGGGATGATGATGATGATGAATCATCGTTCTGCCCGGACACTGAGGTCCAGCACCGATGGCCTTCTGGTGGTTCCCTCACTGTGAGAAGCCAAGTGACAGGGAACCAGGCAGAGGGCCTTCTTGGTAGTGGCACCCGCCCTGTGGAACGCCCTCCCATCAGATGTCAAAGAGAAAAACAACTACCAGTCTTTTAGAAGACATCTGAAGGCAGGCCTGTTCGGGGAAGCTTTTAATGTTTAATAGACTATTGTATTTTAATATTCTGTTGGAAGCCACCCAGAGTGGCTGAGGAAACCCTAATAATAAATTACAGTGGTGCCTCGCAAGACGAAATTAATCCGTTCCACGAGTCTCTTCGTCTAGCGGTTTTTTCGTCTTGCGAAGCAACCCTATTAGCGGCTTAGCGGCTTAGCGCTATTAGCGGTTTAGTGGATTAGCGGCTATTAAAGGCTTAGCGGCTTAGTGGCTAAAAGGCTATTAGCGGCTTAGCGGCTTAGAAAAAGGGGGGGAAAGCGGGGAAAAATCGGAACACTCGCAAGACGTTTTCGTCTTGCGAAGCAAGCCCATAGGGAAATTCGTCTTGCGAAGCAGCTCAAAAACGGAAAACCCTTTCGTCTAGCGAGTTTTCCGTCTTGCGAGGCATTCGTCTTGCGGGGCACCACTGTATCATCATCATCATTATCATCATCATCATCATCATCCAGGTCTGAAAAGAGGCACATCGTCAGGGAGCCAGCCAGAAATAAATCACACAAAGTAAGTGAAGTTAACTCGTTATTAAAAGAAACAGTCTTCTCAAGGGAGGGAGGCCTAATGAACACAGCAACTCTTCACGATAGGTCTTGCTCCTGTGAGGCAGTTGTGGAGACAAAAGGACCCTGCCTTCCCATGGCTAAGTCTCCTCGTCCTCCCGGTCCTTCCCAAACAACCTGAGACTACACCTATGAGGCACCTGCTCCTCTTGCTTCATACCTTTCCCAGTCCTGGGAGACCAAGGTGGGAAGAGAGCTTGTTGCAGCAGGAGAGGGAGACCCTCCTGGCCTCTTCACCAGCCTGACTCATCTCTGCTTCTTGGTCTCCCTCCTCTCCAGCTTCCTCCTCCGTTTCTGATTCGGGACTTCTCTCTGCTACAGACCCTTCAGCTTCCGATGCCTCCTCCTCCCGGGCTCCCCCCTCTAACCACTCATCATCATTCCACCACCAATCCATGGGCTCTGAGCCTTCTTCTCTTGGGGGTTCCCCAGCTGTTTTCTCCCACCATTCCTCTGAGTCTAACTGGTCTATGACACATGGACACTGGTGTCCACTGATCTGAATGATGTAAATACACTCCCAAAGACAAAAGGCTGGTTTTCTTTTCTTCCTATTTCTAAAAAGGAGTTTTATTCTACTATAAATAACATTAAACAAACCTTAAAGGATTGAAGGTTGGGGCAACAAGAGCACTCTTCCCTCCCCCCCCCCCCCGCCTGCCCATACCGCATTATGGTTTCCCATTGGCTAGTTTTCTGCTTTCTTTAAAAATAACACACACACAAACATTAGTTACATCCCACCCTTCCTCCACGGAAGACCACACCTCGCACTGGCCCTACCTTGCACCCTCCTTGAGTATTTTTGCTTGGTCAGGATGTGTCCTTCAACTGTGATTATGCCTCTTGCTTGTCTGGACAAAGGCTAGAGAGGAGTGACTATATGTAGACCGTAGGTCACATTACTCCATACCTTTAAAGCACACGGAGTGATAGAATTTCAGAGTTGGAGGGGAACCCAAAGGTCATCTAGTCCAACCCACTGCAATGCAGGGATTTTCCCCAGCATCCTCTTCCCAAGCAGGCCTGGTACCCCGGGACACTCCTAATGCACAAAGAACCCTTTAATATCTGACACCAGCAGCTGGGATTTAGGGGGTACACTGGCCTTGCACATGGCTTCTCTTAAAGAAGCTTTGGAACTGCAGGTTGTTACAGGTGCTCAGTGTGGTATAATCTACAGCTCCTACAGGAAATCAGAAGACAGTAGGAGGTGGGGAACATGGCTGGTTGCACTGTATTTATAAAATGCTCTTGTGTTAAAGGCTAACGGCACTAGTATATACACTTTTTTGTCCAATGTTGTGTTTAATTAAACAGAGAAAGGAAGACTTTACTTTTAAAACAGTGTAGTAAAAGCTATTGTGGACCACACCATACATTTAAATCAACATGCAACACAAATTTTAAACACATTACTTTCACCAAAGAAGCCTGTGAACTGTAGTTTGTTACAGGTGCTGGGAATTGTCGCTCAATGTGGAGTAAATTACAGTACACAGGATTCTTGGGGGGAAGCCATGTGCTTTAAGTATACAGTGTGTGTGTGTGTGTGTGTGTGTGTGTGCGCGTGTGTGTGTGTGTGTGTGTGCGTGCACGCCTGTCTCTGTGTCTCTGTGTTTGTGTCATACGTATCAGCTTCAACTGTGCAATCCTTTATTTGGTGATATTCAATCCCATTGCAAAATAGTGACAGGCTCAGCCCAACACATTTCCCTAGTTCTCTACTGTTATGTCCTAAGCTGAATCCTAGAACAATAGGATCCAGAATGCAGCAGTCTGATTGGTCCGCAGGAGCCACCCAATCCAGCTCCAGGTGGAAGTGAATCAGCGACCTTATTGGCCTGCAGCAGCAGCCAATCAGGCTTCTGGGGAAGTGAATCCACAACCTGATTGGCCTGCTGGAGCAGCCAATCAGGCTTCTGGAGGAAGTGAATCCGCAACCTGATTGGCCTACAGGAGCAGCCCAGAATTAGCCAATCACGCGGGGGCCATTGTATAAATAATGTATATATAGCTAGACGTTTTGGGGAAAGTTTCATTCATTGCTACTACGAGCTGAATAAAGAGCATGAAATTCACACTCGACTCCGAGTATATTTCATCCTCCATGCTGCTATTTTTTTTCCTGCTGGGGATAGGCAGAAAGAGAAGGAACAGATGTGTGTGAAACATGTTTGGTACAAGACTTTATACATGTGTTTCTTTAACTCTATTGCAGTCAGTGGCGCCATCAGGACTGGACTTTAGGGCAGATGCCCAGGGGCCCCACTTAGCATAACAAGAAGAAGCCGCCACCCCACCCCACCCCCAATGCAGCAGGGCTGGCTTATCACATTTTGAAGTACACAAAGCAACACACATTACCATAAAGAGTCTCCTTGCTGCTCCCTGTAAGAGCATTGAGTCCAGACTCAAATATTGCCCCCCCACACCACTGATTTCAGTTCCCTAATTCTGACCACCCGGGTTCCCTATCTCCAAAATCCATTTCCTCTGTGACATATTCCCCTGCAAGCCAGAACAGAATCAGGAAATCAAATAGGGGTACCGTATGTACTTCCTGAAATCCATGCCCACCTCTGAGCCAAAACAAAACTGGGCTATTAGCAACTTGCATAGAAGTGGGCAGCCTTTGGCCCTCTGGATGTTGCTGAACCACAGCTCCCATCAGCCCCAGCAAGCACAGCCAATGGTCAGGGCTGATGCAGGTTGCAGTTCAGCAACAACTAGAGGGCAAAATATTCCCCATATTGGAATTGCGGAAGATCTTCACTTTTTGCTTTCAGACCTCTATCTAATTATCTGTGCCTAAGGGAAGGTTGAGGGACGTGGGTGGTGCTATGGGTTAAACCACAGAGCCTAGGACTTGCCGATCAGAAGGTTGGCGGTTCGAATCCCCGCGACGGGGTGAGCTCCTGTTGCTCGGTCCCTGCTCCTCCCAACCTAGCAGTTCGAAAGCACGTCAAAGTGCAAGTAGATAAATAGGTACCGCTCTGGCGGGAAGGTAAACGGCGTTTCCGTGCGCTGCTCTAGTTCTCCAGAAGCGGCTTAGTCATGCTGGCCACATGACCTGGAAGCTGTACACTGCCTCCCTTGGCCAATAAAGCGAGATGAGCACCACAACCCCAGAGTCAGCCACGACAACCTAATGGTCAGGGATCCCTTTACCTTTAAGGGAAGGTTGGGGGGCTGCTTTTGCCTCTGGCCCAGCCCACCACTGGTATGCAGCCCCTAACTTTTGTTCAGAAGGGAATGTGACACCCCTGGATTGAAAAACGTTCCCCACCCCTGAGATAAACCATTGTTTCCCATTGCATCCAAATGCTAGAAGCATCGGTTTGGTGCAGCCCAGAAGCAGAACCTTCAAATTTCCTCCATTCATGCATAGAGGAAGGAGCAGAAGGAACTTGCAAGATAAGGGCTTGTGCCATTGCTTGTGATCTGGGCCAGTAAGTCATAAACTGGTGTGACTGTGAAGCAAATCTAATGGCCTTAAAACACAACTGGGGAAACAGTCCTCTTGATGTTGTCCTCCACCTCTCAGCAGTCAACATCTGAGGGGCCACCCGTTCCCCACCATTCCACCTGAAGAGCTGATCAACAAGATTTAGTGTTTGTAAATTAAAACACACACATATCTAGGGCTTCCCAAGTGTTCTGCAAAAACAGCATTTTAAAAAGCCAGGGCTGTGACAATGAAAATACCCCAAAAGAGTCCTGTGACAATGAAACAACTAAGTGGTGTTCAGCCCAACCTGGCTTGTTTAGTTAGAAGCAAGTCCTGTTCTGCTCAGTGAGGCTTGCTGCTGAGTAAGCATGCATAATACCACATCTTAATGGCGGAAGAGACATAGCAAGCTGCAGCGATTTGTTATTTTTTTATTTTTTGCAGGGGAACAGTTAGAACCAGAGGTGCCAGCTTGTGAGGGCAATTGGTGGGGGTGTTGTTGCACGTGTGACATTGCGATATCCTGGCATTGTGCACATGGACATCATGCCTCCCTCTCTAAGCCAGGCGGAAGCTTCCCTGGTTTTGGGAAGGAGGCACCAGGTACTGAGTAGATCTGCCAGAATGCTATTTTCAGAAATAAATGGGTCCCACGGTAGCTTTCCTGTGGTTTGACAAGCCACAGCCCTAGAAATTTCTCACCATTATTTCCTCTACTGGGCTTGGTTTCTTGAGAACCATCAAGCATCGTCAGTCACAGGAAAATAAGGTTGAGGCAGAATGCAAGCAGCCCATGATGCTCACACGAGGCTCCTGCAAGGAGGGAGGTACCTGTGGGCATGATGAGCATGGATGCTTCCTTGGTGTGCATTGGGGTCCCTTGGGGTCCATTGCTTCATGTCTGGGGACAAGTGGGGCCTTTGCACCTCCCTTAGGATTTGGCCTGGCCACCTCTGGTCTTTGTCCCTCTCTCTTGCCATCCTAGGTAAGCCAGTAAAAGGTAAAGGGACCCCTGACCATTAGGTCCAGTCATGGCCGACTCTGGGGTTGCGGCGCTCATCTTGCTTTATTGGCTGAGGGAGCTGGCGTACAGCTTCCGGGTCATGTGGCCAGCATGACTAAGCCGCTCTGGCGAACTAGAGCAGCGCACAGAAACACCGTTTACCTTCCCGCCGGAGTGGTACCTATTTATCTACTTGCACTTTGATGTGCTTTCGAACTGCTAGGTTGGCAGGAGCAGGGACCGAGTAATGGGAGCTCACCCCATCGCTGGGATTCAAACTGCCGACCTTCTGATTGGCAAGTCCTAGGCTCTGTGGTTTAACCCACAGTGCTACTGGTGGCTGACAAAAACTGGAGTGATTCATCCAGGGTTGGGGTGGGACAGGAACTACTGTTTTTTTATAAAAAAAATTTTGGAAGAAGAGCAATAATCAGAGCCCTGCTGAATCAGCCCAAGGAAGACCCATCTAGTCTACTATCCTGCCTGTCAGGATGCTACAGGTGAGAAATGTGTGCAGGGTGTTGACCAAAGGTGGACAAACTAGCCCAGATGGAGAATGACCGTTCCCTCACCAGAGGTACTACCCCTCCCCTAACACCCATACAATGAATAGTTACCTGAAAAGGTGTGGTCATAACGAAAAGTTAAGCCAGATGTCAAATCAAAGCCAGTTACTAACTGGGTCAAAATGAATCTGTGTGTGTGTGTTTATTTCACAACTTTTATACACAGCTTGATTGTAATAAAACCTCTAAGACGGTTTACAGGGGAAAAACTAAAATTAAAACCATCAACAAAATATATTAAAAAACAGGTAATTAGAAACCTTTTAAAAACAATTAAGATCAGCATTAAACTAAAAAGAGACGAAAACATGTCAGCTCATCCTCTATGCATCTGGGTGGGATTGCTTGCTTAAATAAAATTGTTTTAAGCAAGCACTGAAAAGAGAACAGTGAAAATGCGTGTCTAATGCCAACAGGCAGTGAGTTCCAAAGTGTAGGTGCTGCTTCACTAAAAGAAGAATTCCTGAGAAGTGCACAAAGGGTATTACAGTATGTGGCACCTGTAATAGTGCCCATTCTGCAGATCGAAGCTTTCGAGTGATGTAAGGCGATCCCACAAATAAACTGACCCCAGACTGTTAATGGCTTCTCACACGAATAATAACACCTGAACTTGGTGAGCAACCGTTGCAGGTGTCTGAGTAGAGGTGTTATAGGCAGACAGAAGCAGGTCACATTCTGACAGCAACTTTGCTGCAGCATTCTGCACCAACTGCAGCTTCTGGATCAAGCACTGTACAAGGGAAGCTGTATGTAGAGTGTGTTGCAGACCTGGCCCCATAACAGAGCCAGGTCTGCAGACCAAAGTGGGATTTCTTTGTGGGAAGTGGATTGCTGTTTCCCTTTCCCTCTCCTTCTGTACAACCAGATTGCAAACTGGTTTCTCTATGTATCCTACTGAGTAAAGATAAAGATGTTCTGCTTCCCCCTTTCACAATATTTGCCAATATAGGAGATAGTCAAACAGTGCTCCAGAGCCTGCTGTTTCCTCTTAACTGTGCACAATGAATCAAACAGCCAGGAGCCATGAACGTGAAGAGCATTCTGCTTATTTGCCAACCACCTGGCAAGTCTTAAAACATAATAGCTATGCTGCTGATGCCTCACTTTTTAAAGAAAATATACCTGTGGTTAAAACAGGAGGTCACATTCATGCATTCATGTGGCAGTTTATTCCATTTCCCTAAGTTAATTTTCACATTATATTTGAGCTTTCACGCAATGTGAAAAGCCATTTCTGGGAAACAAATGGACTGTAGTTCATGTTTAGTGCTCACTTCTATGTTACCTGATTGCAGAAAGTATCTCTATGCGGCCCTCTTAAAACAGAAAACTCAGAAGTAAAGTGAGGAAATTTGGGACAGCTTACCAGTTCCTTCCTGCCATTTTCATGGGAGAGTCACAGGGGAACAGAAGCAAGCTTGTGCAGACAGGGTGGGGGAGCAGCAATGTTGACCACCGATGTTCATTGGTGTGAATGAAATTTAGCATGACATGTCAGCATATTGGTCTAATGCAACGGGTACCACAGTGTGAAAGGAGTATTAGAAAACACGAGAGAGGAGCTAGCATTATAAGGAAGACTAATGCAATATTCCCCACTCCCCTAAGTCTCTTTACCCTCCAACTCAGAAACAGAAACTCTCATGAGTCTGTGTGTGCATATTATTAAGAATTTCACATTGAAAGCTGATTTCTGTTCCCTTTTCTTTGCTTATTTGTATCCTCTGACTTTATTTAGTTCGGCCTCAATGGCAGCAGATGGGCAGCTTTAAATTTCCACATATTTCAATAAATGTCTGTATACAGATAAAAAAAAACACCAAAAGGCAACGAATACAACCATAAAACCATCAAACACTATGCAGCTGCAGCAAGTTAAGATCCCTATCAACTATACTTTAACACAGGGATATATTTTTTGTTTATCAAGGCTGGGGTGTGTGTGTGTTTGTGTTTTGCTAAGAGATCCAAAACTGCACACACTTAGAGGATGTGTTGCTTGCTGCATGTTTGTGCCTTGCTTTTCCTCCCAGGAACTCAGGGCTGTGGATCTTGTCTTCCCCTCCCCACTTTTTATGGTCACAGCAGCCCTGAGAGGTAGGCTAGGCAGAATTAACATACCGGTACGTATATAAGCAGCAGTTCTTGTCAATAGATTGCTGGCACAATCCACATACAGTTTATGTGGCTCAGATCCTGTCAGCATCCCTGCACCTGACAATGTCTAACATTGCTTACAACCCCATAGTGTTTTATCTTTTACCTTTCCTTTTCCGAAGCACGTTTTCTCACTTGGACACCAATAATCCTCTTAGGGAATTGGAAAAGAGCCTGTGAAATTTCTCGTTGGCAAAGTTGTAGATGAAGGGATCCAAGCAACAGTTGACCATGCTGAAGACCAAAGAAATGTAATAGGTGACTTCTATGTGGTACAGAACCTTGCAGGACACACCATAATATCTTACAATGGAAGCCATGGACCCACAGATGTGGAGGGGTGTGAAGCAGGTGGCAAAGATGACCAGGGCAATGGTGATCATCTGCTTGGACTTGGTCTTCATTACTTGGCCTCGGAGATTGGCTTGACTGATTTTAGCAATGTAGGCCCACAACATCACGTAGGACACCAAAGAAATAGCAAAGGGAATGAGGAAGCAGAAGATCCCCAGGAAGATGCCATAGGCTAGGTAGAGATAGGTCAGTTCTGACTGGTAGATGCTCAGGCACTTGACCGAGTTGCCGATGACTGAAGTCTTGAGGAAGAAGAAGAGTGGAAGCCCCTGCAGGAAGAGGAAAGCCCAGAAGACCAAGACCAGCTTTTTCAAGGCAGACTTCTTCCTCCAGAGGGTCTTGGCATTGTAGTGGACAATGGCTTGGTACCTGTGGATGCTGATGAGCATGAGGAAGAAGATGCTTCCATACAGGTGGGTGCTGAGCAGGAAGACTTGAAGCTGGCAGACAAACTGCCCAAAGGGCCAGTGGTTTCCCAAGCTGAAATAGGCCACCATCAATGGCATGACCGGAAGGACAATGATGTCTACCACAGCCAGGTTGAACTGAAGCATGATGCCAGAATTCCAGCGCTTGATGGCAAACCAGAAGATCCAGAGGCTGATGCTGTTGAAGACCAACCCGCCCACTGAGATGATGCCCAAAATTACTGGAAGGGCAAAGTGGATCCCCTCTGGCTGGCATTGTGTCACGTTGGTGGTGTTCATTCAGTGAAAGATACAGGTGGCCTAAGTAGAGTTGTCCGTACACGTTCCAGTTCAGAATACAGAGTCTGCAAGCAGGAGGAATGATAATTTGCTTGTAGTAGGTGAAGTCAACTGCTAGCAGTGCCCTTCTGTCACAGCCCTGAAAGTGTGGCTGAGGTGGGGCCCTTCTCCCCTGCCCATTTCCTATTTTTCTCAGGGCTTCTTCTGAGTCAGTTTCACACCCAAAAGAAAGAGTGAAACTTGTGTTGCTTCTCATGCTCAGAAATCTGGCACTGACACTTCAAGTCTTTGGGTTTTTGTTTTTATTTCAGAGAGTTTAACACTGAACTCTAAAAGCATGGGGCTGAATCCAGCTAAGGCCCCATCTGCACTATACGTACATTTAAAGCCTCATCACACCACTTTAAATATTCATGGCTTCCCCCAAAGAATCCTGGGGACTGCAGTTTGTTCAGAGTGCTGAGAGTTGTTAGGGGACCCCCTATTCCCCTTCACAGAGCTGCAATTGCCAGTTTCCCAAGGAAAAGGATTGACTCTTAAAACATTATGGGAATGGTAGCTCTGCATGGGAAGTAGGGGGTTTCCTAACAACTTTCAGCATTCTGAACAAACTACAGTTCCCAGAATCCTTTTGGCAGGGAAGCCATGACTGTTGACAACGATGTGATACTGTTTTAAATGTACAGCGCTGAAAACACCTGTCATCCTAAAAGTAATAAATCACTTTAATAAATGTTTTGTACTGTTTTTTAATGATGTTTTAGTACACTGTACTGATATATCAGTACTGTACATAAATGATGGTATATAAATACAAATTACCGTATTTTGTGCACCATAACACTCACTTTTTTCCTCCTAGAAAGTAAGGGGAAATGTCTGTGCGTGTTATGGAGGCAATGCCTACGGGTGGCATGCCTACGGATTTTCCTCCTCTAAAAACTATGTGCGTGTTATGGTCGGGTGCGTGTTATAGAGCAAAAAATACGGTAAATAAACAAGCTAGCTAAGTACAGTGGTATCTCAGGTTAAGAACTTAATTCGTTCTGCAGGTCCGTTCTTACCCTGAAACTGTTCTTAACCTGAAGCACCACTTTAGCTAATGGGGCCTCCTGCTGCCATTGCGCCACCGCACGATTTCTGTTCTCATCCTGAAGCAAAGTTCTTAACTCGAGGTACTATTTCTGGGTTAGCGGAGTCTGTAACCTGAAGCGTATGTAACCTGAAGCATCTGTAACCCAAGGTACCACTGTACACTGATTGCACTAGGCCTGCTCTGGCCAATCTGTTTTGCTTTCATTGTCTGAGGTAGTAGATCTCTGGGTATACCCGTTGCCAGGAATTGCAAGTGGAGAGAGCGCTCTTGGACTTCAGTCCTGCTTGTGGACTTCCTGTTGGAGTATATGGCTGGCCACTACAAGAACAGAATGCTGGACTAGCCGGGACACTTTGTTTGACCCTCTTTCAGCTGCATCAAAGCTGGTGGCTATGGCTACCTCTTGTGGATAGTGAGTTCCATCCTGTGTAGAGTGAAGAAGTACTTTCTTTTGCCCTGAATTTTCCAACATTTCAGCTTCACTGGATTCCCTTGGGTTCTGGTACCCAAGGGATGTTCACCATTAAATGTCACCTGAGTTGAATTTCTCCTCCATCTCTACCTGTGATTACTAATGACACAGTGCAGTGTCAAAATTGCACTTGATTACAACCATTCCCCTGTGCCTCCACACTTCTCCTCAGTTGCTCAGGTCCTGATGCATAGAATCATAGAATTGTAGTGCTGTAAAGCTGGAAGGGACCACAAGGGTCATTCTAGTCCAACCACTGCAATGCAGGAGGCTTTTGCCCAACATGGCACCCAAACCAATGACCCTGAGATTAAGAGTCTCATATTCCACCAGCTGAGCTACCCTAGTGCAGATGGAGAGGTTGAAGTGCCAAGTACCAGCAAAGATGGTGGTGACCATTGGGACTGGTAGGGCAGGAGACAGGGATCTCTGGTGGCGCCAGAGTTAATGAGTGGCAGAGTCAACTCATTTGACTTCTGTTCCTATCCTCCTTCCTGCTGAGTTCACTTATTTACTTACTTATTTCACTAATATTCCATGCTTTTCTCCAAGGAGCTCAAGGTGGCATATGTGGCTCTCCCCCTCCTTGTGTAATCCCCACAACAGCCCTGGGAGACAGGTTAGACTGGGAGGCAGTGACTGGCCCAAGGCCACCCGGTGAGCTTCATGGCTGTGTGGGGGATTTGAACCCTGATCTCCCCCAGCTCCCAGCCTGACACTCTAACCCATGGGTAGGCAACCTAAGGCCCGGGGGCCAGATGCGGCCCAATCGCCTTCTCAATCCAGCCCGCGGACGGTCTGGGAATCAGCGTGTTTTTACATGGGCAGAATGTGTCCTTTTATTTAAAATACATCTCTGGGTTATTTGTGGGGCATAGGAATTCTTTCTTTTTGATTTCTTTTCACAACATAGTCCAGCCCCACCCCCACCCCCCAAGGTCTGAGGGACAGTGGACCGGCCCCCTGCTGAAAAAGTTTGCTGACCCCTGCTCTAACCACTTCACCACAGTGTCTCTCCAGTTCTACAGGGGCAGCACTAAGGAGGAGGAAGCTGATAGGCATTGTCTGCCCCAGACAGGTTTTAAATAGGCAGGCAGGCAACAGCTAGCTAAGAGCAAGCTGAGGGTAGATGGCGTATAGGGCACTGCCCCATTTGTCCTAACAGAGCAAACTCGGCAGCACACAGCTCTCACCCTGTTTTGTGTTGTGAAGTATGCAAACCATGCCCCACAGTGGAGGGGACATTTCTTATACAATTAAGCTTAGTTAATAATCCAAAGTATTCCCACACTGGCCTTGTATAAATATTCCTCATTGACTCAGCACTTTATTTCTATGCTTCTGTTTATTGGTAGCTGGTCTTGTCATGCTTCTTTGCACTTTGTATGATTTAAATTAAAATTGCTAAAAAATTAAATTAAGAACAAAGTGACCTGGAAAACATCTCCTGTGAGCTGAGCCAAGCCTGCGGCTTATGCAAGCAGCTATGAGAATGGGTTAAGCCAGGTTGGGGAAACCTCAGGACTGGGGGCCACACATGTGTCCTTCCAGGGCTTTCTATCTGGCCCTCAGCACTCTCCCCCGGCCACGCCCCTTGCTGCTCCTATTTTGCCCCTGAATGTTTCTGTTTGACTGGAACGTGTCTTTGAATCCTCTTCATGCCTCTTGCTTGTCTAGATCGAGGATAGGGGGGATGTTTGTGTGAGAGAGTGGAAGGGAAAATATACCGTATTTTTTGCTCTATAAGACTCACTTTTTCCCTCCTAAAAAGTAAGGGGAAATTTGTGTGCATCTTATGGAGCGAATGCAGGCTGCACAGCTATCCCAGAAGCCAGAACAGCAAGGGGGATTGCTGCTTTCACTGCACAGCGATCCCTCTTGCTGTTCTGGCTTCTGGGATTCAGAATTTTTTTCCTCTTGCTTTCCTCCTCCAAAAACTAGGTGCGTCTTATGGTCTGGTGCATCTTATAGAGCGAAAAATATGGTACATTAAGTGCTCCACCTGCTTTTGCCTGGTATGTGGCCCTTGGAAGATTGCCTGGAAGGGGATTGTCCCTTGGGCTGAAAAAGCTTTCCACCTCTGGGTTAAAGAGTAAAACACTGAGCTCCTGGTGAGCCTTGGGTGGTGGTCAATCAGGTGTTCAACAAGCTATCTGTTTGGGCTGATTACCTGGGAATGCAAGTACTTTGAAGGTCACAGTAGATGCTTAGTTGATTGCAATCATTATTGGGGGGGGGGGGCTCAGATCATATTCTTTGAAGTTTTCACAAGAAAGGAGAGTGAGCTCTCTGTAGGTGGCAGGAGCAGATCTTCTACTTAGGGGCAGACACCTGAACACCTGAACCCTTTGGCCTATTGCTGCAAAAAAGACTCCTAGACGAATCTCCAACTCCCCTCAATCAACCAGAGCTTAGTGAGGGTGCACAATTTAATTATTGGCCCCAACATACTTCCAGTTCTTAGCTGGAGAGCCATTGTGGGCTCCAGTCCTGACGTGAGCTGTGCAGTACTTAAGTACGAAGTACTTAATTTATTAAATAAATAAAGAGTTGACCTTTAAAAATATTGGCAAGATTTGTGGGGGGGGGGCTGCATCCCCCCCCCCCACGTATGCATGCACAAATTCCTCATTATCAGCTTTCACAAGTCAGAAATTTCAGATCCCTCACCCGTTGCAAGCTAAAACAACCAGGGATTGTCTGCCATAATCACTAGCAGGTTTATTGTAGCGTAAGGTTCCACCTGACCATGAGGCCTCTGTCCAGTGAAAGTTTACTGTACAATAAATGCATTCTCATTTATAGTGTGACAAGAAGACTTCCTTTCTCACTTTTAAGCTTTCAGATGAGAAATGTCAAAGTGCTAAGTCTGTACTGGTTCATACTTTGCTTCACATCGTCTCTGCAACCACACAGCCTCTTTCAGCTTGGAATCCTTCCCACTATTTCTAGTGTTTAGTGTATGTGTGCCGTTCCTTATGTAGCCAAAACAGCACCACCCAAACACAGGAGGGAGGTATCAGCAGCCTTGGGAGAACTCAAAGTCTGCAGAAGTACAAGCATCTTTTGGGGAGAGGGACCCTAATGGGGGAACCCAAAAAAAAACCCTCAGCAAGGATGGAGTGTGGTGGACACAGGAAACTGATTATTGAAGGATGGGGAGTGGAACAGAGAGGTGAGTAGGGGAATGTAATGGAGTCACTGGGACCCTGAAGAGCAGCGCTCTATGGGCCCCTCTAGACCTGGGTTTTATTGCAAGTGTATTTTGCAATGTGTTCTTGACACAAAAAGAGTGCATTAGTGATGGGTATCTTTCTGCCTTAGTTTGTTCTGAGATGCGCTCCCAATGGCACCACATTTTGGTTGTCCAGAGCAGGGTGGGGACTATAGAGCAACAAAACCAGAACATTTGTGAGCATGAAAAGTTCTGGGATTTCAGAAGGAAGTTATGGGACATGCACAGATGAGAAATGAAGCCATGTGGCCACCCCAGAACTTTTCACAGGTGGCAGGCAGCATTGAAAGCAGATTTGCATATGGCCACTCCACTAGCATGATGAGAACAAATAATCATGGGTGTACAATGAAAAGGCTGTCTGGAAGGGCCCTGCCCTGCCACGTTTTCTCACAGGTCCTTCCAAACGTTGCTTGTCCTTTACATTTGCCAACAGTTCCTCAATCCAGCCCTCAAACCTGGAACCCAAATGCGGGTGGACTGATGCTGAATTCTCATATTGTACCCTGTTTTAGATACAGAGTGCACCAGACCAGTGGCAGCAGAGGGAAGGGTGGGCAATATTCAGAAGAATGATGGAGCTGGTAGGCTATTGTTTGCAAGAGCAGCAGAAATAATCCTGTCTCACTTCTGCCACCATTTGCTCTTGCAATGGGTGGGTTTGTCTCTCATTTTCATTTCCTCTTTTAGACTCAGCTGCTTGGGAACAATCAAGCACCATGAGCCACAAGAAGGAAAAGCTGGAGGGGAGCTCCAAAAAGTCCATCTTGTCCATGGGATGCTCCTGACTTGGTTGCTGGAAGATGGAAGGTATTTGTGGTCGTGGTCGGCATGAAAATGTTCTTGTGTTCCTTGCAGTCAGTTGCTCTGCTGAGCCCCCTTGTGGCCCGCAAGTGGAGTCCTTATACCTTCCTGAGGATTCTGCCTGGCTTCCTCCAGTCTTTGCACCGGTCCCTCCGTGGTGGGTAAACCAGCGGCTGAGAAAAGCCTGAGTGGTTCATCCGTGAGGAACGGCTGAAAAAAAGCAAAAGGATGTAAATATATAAGGAACTGACTTACCAAAAATAAGGTGAAATATTGAAGAAAGATAAAAAGTGATTAAAGAAATGCTAAGAATTTAGTAAAATATATGGAAGTCAGATGTATGGGACGCTGGTGGCGCTGTGGGTTAAACCACAGAGCCTAGGACTTGCCGATCAGAAGGTCGGCGGTTCGAATCCCCGTGACGGGGTGAGCTCCCGTTGCTCTTTTCCAGCTCCTGCCAACCTAGCAGTTCAAAAGCACATCAAGTGCAAGTAGATAAATAGGTACCGCTCCGGTGGGAAGGTAAACGGCGTTTCCGTGCGCTGCTCTGGTTCGCCAGAAGCAGCTTAGTCATGCTGGCCACATGACCCAGAAGCTGTACGCCGGCTCCCTCAGCCTATAGAGCGAGATGAGCACCGCAACCCCAGAGTCGGCCACGACTGGACCTAATGGTCAGGGGTGCCTTTAACTTTACCTTTATTGAAGTCAGAAAGAGGGAGGGAAGGAGGTTGGTGCTCTGTTAGAGCAATGTATTAGGATATGGAATTATGTAACAAAATGTGAATATGAAAAAATGGAAAACTAAATAAAAAATATTAAGGGGGGAAAAGCAAAAGGAGAACATCAAGAAGAGCCCTGCTGGAATGATGCTCTAGTTGGCTACTAGTTTCCAGTTCCTTCTTTGCACAAAACTTGAAAATGCAACTTAGTCAGACCACTGCTATTTTCACCTGAGATTCAAGAAAGTGGACTCTCCTTCACTGGAGGTTTTTAAAACAGAGATTGGACAGCCCTCTGTCAGGGGTGCTTTAGCTGTGATTCTTTCATTGCAGGGGGTTGGACTAGATGGCCCTTGGGATTCCCTTCCAGCTTTACAGTTCTGTGATTCTATGGTCCTAAGCGCACCCCACCACATTTAGGTTGCACAATTAAAGCTGATTTGGCACCTTTTGCAAAACCCACATGTCTGAAATCAGGCTTTTTGCAACAAAGTAACAGATGTAAAAATGCCCTGGAAATTGTTGGATAACAATTGCTTGCTATCGAACCTCCCTGGAAACCAGTTGGCTTTTCCCTGAACTTAAATTCAAATGCAATATAAGCCACCTGCCAACTTTGGCCAAAGGATCAGGAAGATGGCAGTAAACTTGTAAAAAAACTTAAATGAGAATCAAAGTGAATATTCCCTGAACCCCAAATTAGGTAAACAAGTGAATAAGTAAGTAAGTTTGGTGTACAATATATCATATATCATATACCTACACGACTGAGCCAGCAGGTATATTCTATAATCTCATAGCCTCCCACAAGTACCCTGATTTTCCAGAGACAGTCCTAGGAATTACAAAAGCCACCCCAGCTTTTGATTTGAGCCTGGAATGCCCCTGTTCCCCCTGCCAGCACTGCCAGCACAACGCTCAGAAAGGAGGATGAATTGGTGCTTGTCCCAAGCTATGACGAAGGTGGCTGTGGCTGCTACAAGGGAGACCCCTGCTGCCTCTCCATGGTTGCCACTGGCGTCCTCTGCTGGGCAGCTATTATTAATTAATTAATTAATTAATGTTGCGATACATATATGAAATCTTTACATAATGATACATATGCATTATATTCGTAAATTCACATTTTCACATTTCGTTATGTACCAACGTTTATCCATTTCTTATTTCTTCCCCTGTGTCTTCCCTCCACCCACGCATGACTTCCTTGTTATTATTTTGTAAATTTATTATTGAGATTGTAATTTTGTATCTTAATAATTAAGCATTCAATCTTATATATCTGCTTAGCTTAACTTTGTGAAATCAGTCTATACATATCAATAAATTCTTGGTGGAGCATCATTTGGTCATGTATTCTTCTACACATTTCCGTTCCTGTTTGAGATTTTGATTAGATTGCATTCTAATTGTTGCCGTCATTTTCGCTAATTCAGTCATTTCAAAAAAATTATGTTGCCAGTCTTTCAGTGTTGGTACTTCTTCTGATTTCTAATTTTTTGCAATCAATAACCTTGCGGCGGCTGTTGCATATAAAAAGATTCTCTTCATGTCTTTGGGGATGTCATTTGTTATAATTCCTAAAAGGAATGTTTCCGGCTTCTTACCAATTGTTGTTTTAAACATTTTTTCCAGTTCTTCATGTATATTTCCTCCCCAAAATTTAATTTTATCACATCCCCGCCAGACAGGATATAAGGATCCCTCTGATACCTTACATCTCCAACACAGATTCAATGTTAAGTTTATAAATTTTAGCCAGTTTTACAGGGTTTAAGTACCACCTGTAAAACATCTTCATAATGTTTTCTTTGATAGTAATACATGCGGTGAAATTAATATCTGATTTCCAAAGTTTTTCCTAATGATCTAAGGAAATCGCTCATAGTGGCTGCTGGATAGGGGGTGAAGAGGATGAGAGCAGCAACATTGCATCCTTTGCTGGTGCCCAGGGTACAAACACACACCAGACAGGACCAGGGGCTGGACCCAGAGGGAAACCCCCCATACCAGCCCAAGTCCTGCCACTCACCACCTGGCCGAGGGTGAGGCCTCATGGGCTCTATAAAGGACTGCTGCTGCCGCTGCTGCCGCTGGGCAGAGGGCTCCGTTTTCTTTGGTTTTTTGTTTAAATTGCTGTTATTTTTTACCTATGTCATTTTAAACTGTGATATTAATGCTGTATTCTTAGTTTTAGATTTTGATTCACCGTATTTTTCGCTCTATAAGACGCACCAGACCATAAGACACACCTAGTTTTTGGAAGAGGAAAACAAGAAAAAAAATATTCTGAATCCCAGAAGCCAGAACAGCTAGCGGGATCGCAGCACAGTGATCCCTCTGGCTGTCCTGGCTTCTTACTTGGCCACGTGCAGCCTCTCCCGGGCAAGGGAAGCCTTCATCCCCTGCCTGGGAGAGGCTGCGCGCAGCTAAGGCTCCCCCTACAGCTGCGCTCCCTTTAAAGAGCGTGTGTGCGGCTCTTGGGGGCTTTTCCCCGAGGAGGGAAAAGGGCACCCCTTCTCCCTCCTCGGGGAAAAGCCCCGAAGAGCTGCACACACGCTCCATGTGGCTCTTTAAAGGGAGCGCTGAGCAGAGCCTCCCGCCTGCATTCTTTCCATAAGATGCACAGACATTTCCCCTTATTTCTTAGGAGGGGGAAAGTGCGTCTTATAGAGTGAAAAATACGGTATGTGGAAGTTGTTTTCCATTTGGTTGTGTATTTTTTTTGACGTGGTTTATTTATTGTTTATGACTTTAGTAGTTATGTAAATCTTGTCTTGTTGTAAGCACTCTTTTTAACTGTAGAAAGGCAGCATACAAATAAAAAATGATGGTGATGAAGTCTTGCCGCCACTGCAGAGTGGGCACAGGGAAAAGAGGGTTCACAGGGCTGCGCTGTGCCACACCGCCCGCTTGCCCACTTGCATGGGGGGAGCCTGCCCAGCCAATGGGTGCATTCCCCCAACACTATGGCAGCAGGACCAGATCGGGCTCTGGAGCCCAGAGCCCCACAGTGGCAGACAGGGCAGGGATCCCTGTGTGGGGGCTCCCGTAGTGTAGCTAGGGGGCAGAGGGGAGGGGCGCCCCAGCAGCACTTACCTTTGGAGGTGGCATGCCAGAGCCCAAGGTGGCATGCAAGCCCAGGTGCCCCAGAGCCTAGCGCACCACTCCCAAATTACCGTGGCCCAGGGCTGGGCTCACAGTGCACTAAGCTGCTGCCTCCCCCCCCCCCCAGCCTCCAGAGGGTAGCTGAGAAGGACACAACCGGCGCACACTGGCCCCTGTAAGCAGCAATGGGCCTGTAGTGTGCCCAAGCCAGCACGTTTCTCCTGTGAGTCCTCCGCCTCCCCCTCAGTTGTGCTCCACCTGAAGGGCACCTGGGAGGGATGTGCATAGCTGTCAACCTTCCCTTTTTTTGCACGAAATTCCCTTATTTCAGTGCTGCTTCCCACTGCTATTGTTAGATATCCTGTAGACCAGTGTTTCCCAAACGTTTTTGGGCAACGGCACACCTGTTAGCCGGAAAAAAATCTCGCGGCACACCACCATTAAAGCCCCGCCCCGTGACGTCAGCGCTCAGCGTCACGCCGGGAGGGACGCACAAAAGCGAAAGTTTTTTCCCTCCCCCTTGCCGGGGTGGGAGGAGACAGCAGAGCGAGGGCAGCTGAGGCGGCGGCGGCGATAGCGGGCGGAGGAGGGGGCGGCGGCGGGAGTTGCTGCTGCTGTTGTTGCTGCTGCTGCCCGGACATGCCGGCCTCCTCCTCCTCCGCTGTCTCGCGCTCCTCCCTTTTGCGCGCGCTGCCCCGCCGCTCGGCACCACCACCGCGGAGCCGCCCCCGGCTCGACGCGGATCCTCGCCGCCGCCGCCGCCTCTCACCGCCCGACTCGCCCGCCTTCCTCCCACGGCACACCAGCCGGTGTCTCACGGCACACTAGTGTGCCGCGGAACACCGGTTGGGAAACACTGCTGTAGACTGTCCCCAGGACAGGTGAGGCTGCTGATCCCTTATTTTCAAATCTGAAAGTTGACAGCGATGGGGATGTGGCAGTTTGGGTGTCACCCCAGGCTGCTTTTTTTTAATATTTTATTTTAGAAAAGTTTGGATTTGATATCCCACTTTATCACTACCCGAAGGAGTCTCAAAGCGGCTAACATTCTCCTTTCCCTTCCTCCCCCACAACAAACACTCTGTGAGGTGAGTGGGGCTGAGAGTCTTCAGAGAAGTGTGACTAGCCCAAGGTCACCCAGCAGCTGCAGGTGGAGGAGCGGGGAAGCGAATCCAGTTCACCAGATTACGAGACTAGTGCTCCTAACCAGTGCACCACACTGGCTCCCAAGCCCCGTGCTGCTTATGTGGGCAGTGTGGGATCAGCGCATGCAGGCCACGTCCCCCTCAGCCCCCCTCCAGGTGGAGTGTGCCAGTGAGGGACGCAGGTCTGGTGGCCAAGCCCAGCACGCCCTACCCTGGCATGTCCCGCCTGCATGGTGTGGCGTGTGCATGCTAGCATGCACCACAGGTGCCACTGGAGCTCCCTACACCACTGGGGGACACCTGACTTGTCCCCCCTCAAAAATCATGTGCTTGGAGATATACCCCCCCCCGTCCTCTCCAAGCTTTGTGCGTAGTCTTAAGTATTACTATTACTACAGTGGTATCTCAGGTTACATACGCTTCAGGTTACAGACTCCGCTAACCCAGAAATAGTACCTTGGGTTAAGAACTTTGCTTCAGGATAAGAACAGAAATCGCACGATGATGGCATGGCAGCAGCGGGAGGCCCCATTAGCTAAAGTGGTACCTCAGGTTAAGAACAGTTTCAGGTTAAGAACGGACCTCCGGAATGAATTAAGTTCTTAACTTGAGGTACCACTGTTCAAGGAGTGGGGCAGAGCTTCCCTCTCAACATAGCGTTGTTGTTGTTGCTGTTGTTGTTGTAGTAGTAGTAGTAGTAGTATTCATATCCCACATTTCCCCTAGACTCAAGGCAGCTTACACAAATGAAAGCCAATGATTTTTACACTTGTTCTTATCCAAAAGGCTGAGAAGCTATTGAAACCCGGTGGGTTTTCTTTAAGACTCATGATGGCAGGTGCTGCACAACTGCCCAGCTGCCCACCGCAGTGGACACTTCTCCATTCTAGTCCCCAGCATACTTCCATACTGGGAGAAGTCTAAAAAGCCATAGAAACAGACTAGAAAGCAAATAGACTTGTCCCTGCTCCACAGAGAGCTCCCTCACTACAAGCATGGCTACAGGAAGGTGATAAGGAAGACTATACAGTATTCTCTATTGAAGAAGGCTCTTGGCTTTCTCCTGCCACTTTGTAGCATCCATGGAAATTAATAAAACGTGTGTCTCATCAGAAGAATGTTTTCTAGCTCAAACAGTGCACGGAGTGTTGCTTTGGTTTGGTCAGGCTTACCTGGAGTCAGCTCTTGCTGCGACCCACCTGAGATGGGCTTTCAACCCACCTGGTGGTCTTGACCCACTGTCTGAAAAGCTATGCTCTGCACTGATCAGCAGTGGCTGAGGGCTTCTAGGGTTTCAGATGAGAGCCTCCCTCTCCCAGCTCTGTCTGGAGACACCAGGGACTGAACCTGGGACCTTCTGCATGCAAAGTGGGTGCTCTGCTTCTGAGCTATGGCCCTTACCCTCCTTGAGATCATTTAGCCAACTGGCAACATTCAGAGCCTGGTGATTCTGGATTTCATTTTTCTCGCCAACCTTTTGACTCAGTGGTGGTGGACTGTTTTTCATTAGAGTAAAATTACCAGTACTTTTCAGGAGGGATTCAAGTGCATACAGTTTAATTTAGATTTGTGCAATTAAAGCTCTCTGTCTCACTAAGCTTAACGATTTCACCCCTTTCATCAGACTATTTGCAGTTACAAACATTGCAGGGAAAAGCACTGAAAACTGGGTTGACCAAAGGAGGTCCCTTCTAGGTTAGTGGTCCCTGGTCCCCACCCCCCACCCCAGCAATATACCATGGGCATAATAGTAAATTAGTGGTGGATTTATATTGGACCATCCACACATCATTCTGCTTTGTTAGTTGTTCTGCAAGACTTCCCCAGTGTCACCACATTCTTGCCGTCTTGTGCTATAGTGCAGCAAAGGTGTGACACCCCGCCCCTTGGGAACGTTTGTACTATAAAAAGTTACAGGTTTCATCAGGAAGTTGCGGAACATGCAGCAACGGGAAGCACAGAGGCATGTCTGCCCAAAAACTTTTGCAAATGGTATTGAAAGCAGGATTGTGTATATCCATCCTGAGGCCACCATGAGCACAAATAATCATGAATGCACAATTAAAAGGATGCCTGGTGCAGGAGACTTGATAGGAGGAAGACGTGTAAACACCCTGCAAGCAAATCAGAATGAATGCAAGATGCATGCTCATTGTCCTAATGCTGCTCTGGAAGCAAATCCGAACAAATGCTCAATAAAGACTGGACGTGGTCTAACCCCACTGTAAGCTGTGTGCAAGCAAAGCAGAATGAATGCTCAATAAACATGCTGCCTGGAAGTAATCTGGGGTGTCAAAACCAGGTTTAGGTGGCTTCATTATTTCAGATAAAGTAACACAGATTATTGTGATACTGCATGCATCTGTAGCACCAGTACGTGCTGGCAGCCAAAATTTCTGCCACCCAGTTCTGTCTCACAGACAAGAGTGTGCAGACAGAGAGCCTCAGGGGGAGACAAGAGCCCTAGTTTAGTGGCAGAGCCCATGTTCGGCATGCAAAATGTTTCACGTGCACACACATTCTCACATGCAAACGCAGACACCTATGTTTTGGTGTGCTGGATGAATCCTCTCTTGCCTTTATACTTCAGCATTAATCAACTTACCTGGATGACCAGAGAGGCCCAGCTTGCTTCTTGGGTTTGGTTGCCTGCTTCTGGTACTCCATCCAGCCGCTCACAAGCTCGTGGATGATCATCAGATAAAGGAGGAAGATGAGGATGGCCGGGTCCATTTGGGGCACTTCTGGGTCTGCTTCATTGGGCCCGGGGGACATGGATGCAACCGAGCAAAAGGCAGAGGAGGGATAATACTTGTCTGCTCTTCCGTCTCTGTCTGGCAAACAGGAGGAGTGGGGAAGCAAAAGCAGCTGTCATAAATGATGGCTTGCTGGCTGGGACCGTGCAGAGTGATTTACTGCTGTTGGAGGCAGGAGGCAGGTGCTTTCCATGCCGCTGAGCAGCTCTGATGTGGCCACACATTCTGTCTCCGTCTGCCCCTCTGCCTCCACCACCATCTCTCGTCTGTCCGCAGGCTGGCTCCTGTCCTCCGCTCTGGTGCTATTTACTGCATCGTTCTGCGGATGCCTGTGCAGGCAGACGCAAGAACAAAGGAGTGTTTTGCATGTTTCTTGAGACACAAAACAAGCTTGTCTCCAGATCAATCCATTGGGAGGAGCAGGGGCAGAAAAAGCACCGGTTAGCTGCCTCCCTTACGGTGCTGCAGGGGTCCAAAGCCAGCTTATCAGGAGGACCTAGACTTCTACGGACATTAGCTTTCTGCAAATATTTTGCAGAGGGGTAGCCATGTTCGTCTCTTGCAGCAAAAACTACAGAGTCTTAAAGACTAATGAAGGTTGGGAAACGGAGTTCTTATAAGAAGAATGGCTACGTTTCCAGATTCACCACCGAGGCAGGAAAACGCTGGCATTATTCTCTCGCCTCTCTGTGTGTTTAGTATGGTGATCGCCTAAACAATGTACTGCGAGTTTAAATCTGGCTTTGTTCACACCCTTACACCCACAGATTCAGTCAAACTCCTGAGTCTTGCTCCAGTCTTACTTTTGACTGTCTAATAAGGATTGAGAAGAAATTCAGTTCAGTTTGCATTTAATTTGCACTTTTCAAAACAATTCATGAGGTGGAGCATAGCAATTCTTCAAAATTTACAGCTCCTTGAATTTTGCAGTGCAGTTCTCTAGCCAGGTAAAGAATGTGAAAATGGATAACCTGAAGTAAAGTGCACATTAAAATGCATAATTGCTTAAAATAACATTCAAAAGTGCATTATATTAAGCAAAATTGCTTGTCATAGTGTATAGTAGGTCAAACTGCATATTTGTACATTAGGAGAAATTTGCACTAAATTGCTGATAAATTTTCATGAGGCCTTAAAAAAAAAGGAAAGAAATTGCAAAGTGATGCAAAGTGATGTGAAGGAAAGAAATTGCAAAGTGTGGAGAATTGAATTTAAGACTGGAAACATGGGGAACTGGGAGAAACCAAAATTGATGAAGCTGCCCATCCCTACTTCCTAATGATTATATTGGCATTCTTTATTCACAATGCTCTAGGAGAAGGAACAGGTTATAAAATAGAATTTTACATAAAGTTACCAGATTCTTTTCACTGAATCCAGGGACACAATATATATATATATAATTTTTTCAAAAAAAAAAAGAGAGAGTGGAATAGTTATGAAAAAAAATATAGAAGCAATATCTTCTCTTCTGTGGTCTCCTCTGTTGCGTGGCCTTCCTCTGGGTCCTGGCCTTTCTTGGAGCACTAGCCGTGCTTCCCCCCTCCCTCCCTCCCTCCCTCTCCCTCCTTGCACTGTGATCCCCTACAGGCTTACTAAGGAGTAAGCGTTAGCAGAAACCCCCTCCTGCTGCCCTGCCCACCTGTCTGGGCATCTGCTGCATAGGCATTGTCCGGTGGTGTGCCCAGTCATTGGTTCCGGGGCAGAGCCGGTGGCAAGCGAGAGGGAGGAGGCACACTTGGGCCAGATCAGCTCGTCTCCTGCTCGCCTCTCATCTGCAATGGCCAACGACGAGCTAGCTGACAAGCTGAGCCACTGCTTGCAAGTTGAGGAGCACAATGGCAAAGCCGAGCAGCAGCCACAGCTGCCCAAGCACCACCTGGAGGCCAAGTGAGAGCCCGAGCTGCCGGTCTTGGACAGTGTCATCAACTGCAAGCTGAGCGCCAAGTTGCAGTGACCCCTGCGCAGCTCTCACCCAGCAGTGGTGCCTAGCAGCGTGTCTTCAGCTCCTACACCGAGTCCCCATATGATGCGTCTTGTGCGCAACACGTCATATGGGGACTTCCAGAGAGGAAAAATGGTGGGTACCACGGCAGTGAGCAGCTCCTGAAGCCAACCACAGCCAGCTGCGCTACCAGGCTGGCTCCGGGCTGCTGAGACTGCTGCTGCCACTGCTGCCACATTTCCCGGGGACATTAGATGAAATCCAGGGATGGAATTTGTCCAGGGACAAATTTTCAAATCTGGAGACTGTCCCCGGAAAACGGGGACATCTGGTAACCCTAGTTTTACATGGAAATTAGTGCCAACCCAAGAGAGCTTTGCCTGTTTAGGAGAACTTGTTGCATCAAGCCACTTGTTATATAAAAGAAAACAGTCTAACTATGCACACACCATTACAAATGCCATACCTATAGTGTGTATGAAAGAGTTAAGGCCTTTGCTATAATAGTCTTCTGCAGTATAAACTGTAAGCATCAATACCTATGTATTTTGGTACAGCTGTATCTATTGCGGTATGCACATGTTCATGTGCTGGCTACTTCAGGAAAACTTGAATGTACATGTGTATATTATTATATGTATAATAATGCACTTATAATTACACTTATAATAATGTGTATAACAATGCAGGTAATATGCAGAAAGGGACACGGGTGGCGCTGTGGTCTAAACCACTGAGCCTCTTGGGCTTGCCGATCAGAAGGTCAGCGGTTTGAATCCCCAGCTCCTGCCAACCTAGCAATTCAAAAGCACGTCAAAACTACAAGTAGATAAATAGATACCTCTCCGGCAGGAAGGTAAACGGCGTTTCTGTGCGCTGCTCTGATTTCACCAGAAGCGGCTTAGTCATGCTGGCCACATGACCTGGAAAAACTGTCCGCGGACAAACACTGGCTCCCTCGGCCTATAGAGCGAGATGAGCGCTGCAACCCCAGAGTTGTCTGTGACTGGACTTAACTGTCCTTTACCTTTACCTTAATATGCAGAAATTGTTTGAGTGGAGCCAGTGTAGGGAATGAGTTGCTTCTCACTGATATCTAGTACAAGGCAGGAATGTGGGGGGCAGGGGAGTCTGTGTGGATAAGCTGGACACAGAGATTTTTTTTAAAAAAATCCCACTGCTACTCCAGATGCAGGCTGCATTTAAAACACAAAAATCTCCCCACTGCCACTACCAATTAATCTTGGGCACTGTAGCTTTCTTAAAGTTGCTCAGAATTGTAGCTTTGTGAAGATAAGTTACACTTCACATGATTCTCTGGGGTAAGCATTTTGCTTAAACATGCCAGATTCTTGCAATGCTTACAGTGTACTTGGAAGGTTTGTTCAGTTATTATGCCCAATATTGGAATGAGGAGGCGGGACTCAGAGACAATTGTTTAGCTGAGGCACTACAGAGCCCCAGGCAACACTTGCAGACCCTTCCCATATGTTCAGCAATGTGCGTAATAGGAAGGTACATCCTGAGGTTTTGCTCCTCCCATCCCAGCAGGGACACATTTGGAAGCAGATGACATGAGCAAGCCATGCGCCACCACTCCCAGCACCACCCACCTGCTCTGCCACTGCTGTTTGCCTTGCTGTGTCTGCTATTGGTAGAGCAGCGGTGCAAATTTCAGGCAAGAACATGCTAATTTCAAGATCTCACCCAAAATCGTGTGAGATATTGTACGCTCCACAAGATCTCACGCAACTTCAGTCAATATCTCAACCAAAATGGATGTGCTGTGGCCCCAGACAGGTGTTTCTTCACCGTTAGCAGCAGGCCACCCACAGGATTACTGGACATTCAAGCCAGAGGCCTACCTAGTCCAGCTTCCTGTTCTCACAATGGTCAACCAGATGTCCCAGTGGGAAACACTTGCAAGCAGGACCTGAGTGTAGCAACACTCTCCGCACATGCGAATCCCAGGAATTGGGCATTCAGAGACTGAAATATACTTGGAGTCGAGAGTGGATTTCATGCTCTTTATTCAGCTCATAGTGGTGAGGAGGAATGGAAGTTCCCCCACAATATCTGCTTTATATACATTATTTACACAATGGGCTGCACGTGATTGGCTAATTCCAGGATTCTCCTGTAGGCCAATCAGGTTGTGGATTCACTTCCATCTGGATCTGGATTGGGTGGCTCCTGTGGACCAATCAGACTGCTGCATTGTTCTAGGACCAATCAGACTGCTGCATTTTGGATCCTATTCAACTCAGTACATAACAGAGACCTACTGCCTCCAGTAATGAAAGGTAGAATGTAGCCATTGTGGCTGGTAGTGGTATATTTCATTTCTTTTCTTGCTTCTCCTTTTTCGGGGGGGGGCACTTTGTGTGGAGAGGGGGGAAGTTTTTTTAAATTAAAAAAACCAATCAAGTATGTGACGTTTAAGTGGACCCAACCATATGCGAGGAAAGGGGCTAATCCAGGAGCAAAGTTTATAAACAGAGAAACAGAGTACCACATGGAAGGAAGTTAGAATCCGGTTCCCATAGCAACAAAGGCAGTTGCCAGGCTACCTGAGAAAGGTATAACTGGCAGCATCCTTGCTCCCATTGTGCAAGTGGTCCCCCTCATGGCCCAGTTCAGCCCATGGATTCTGCTGTTGTTATTAAGTCTCTCCTTCAGTCTTGGCAGTGAAAGCAGCAACCTGCCCAACGTGAGTGAGGACAGCATCAGTATTTTTCGTTAAACATAGGAAGTGTTCTGCTGGATCACTCCAATGACCCATCTAGTCCAGCAGTTATCATAATGGCCAAACAGATGCCTTTGGGAATCCCATTAGCTTACAGAATATGATTACGGTACTTCACTGAAGTTAGGCAAATGTTAACCATAAAAATATCACAATGGTCTGTTGATGCCTCTTCTTTTTAGATCAGGGGTGGAGAAGCCCAGAGGCCTCTCTAACTGGCCCTGAGAACTCTCCCTGAGCCACATCCCTTACCAACCCCTGCTTCACACCCTCCTGTATCATTTGAGTAAACTGAACATCTGTGTGTTTGCCCTGAAGGTCTAACCCTGAGTGCGCCGCTAAGTCTATTTCCAGGACCATTCTTAAATGTTTCTGCTTCTACTTCTGGATGTCTATTCGCCCTCACTTGGGCACTATCTGATTTTAAACTCTTCATTCTTCTTTCAAAATAGGGGTGGGTGATTCATTTGCTGTGTCAGTTTAGCCAGAAAGTAAACATCATCTCTCAGGAGAAGGGTAATTGGAGTGGCTCATTTTCTAAACTAATGGAGGGGGCTTATGAAATCAGTGTGGGGCAGTATTAGTAAGATATAAATGTAGGAAGGTGGATGGGTGGATGGTCTTGTGATGCAACAGGTCAAGGGGACAGAATGTTCATTGTTTGAAAGCTCTACCCCACTATCTGATCATTCTGGTGCCATTGGAACTACCTTTTCCCTTAAGCTGCCCCTTGGCAACCTTCCCGGCCACCTTTCCTACATATGAGCAGGTGTCTGCTTCTCAGGTAAGCCAGCCAATTCTGTTCCTCACAACGGATGCGATCTTAGAATGAGCAGATAGGGACAGAAAGAATGACTGTCACTCAATGAATCTTAGCTGGTTTATTTATCGGTTGTATTCAACTAAGTCCTGCTCAGACTGAATAAATTTATTCACCCTAAGCTATTCATGCCTATTACCTTCAATGGTCTACTCTGAGAAGGAGCATGACTGAACACCAATTCATTCATTCATTCATTCACAAAACCAGCTTGCAGTCATGTAACATATACTTCGTTTGAAACAACAGCAATTACGAAACAAACATTTCATAACATCGGTCTAACTATGATTAGAAAAACTAAACAACAGGAGTTAAGAATAAAACCTAGCACTGCACTTGAACTGAAAAAACAAAATACAGTAAATTTTATTAATGAAAACTTATTTTATTACTTGTTATTTTATTATTACATCTATATCCCACCTTTTCTGCAAGTAGCTCAATGTGGTTGGTTACACACTTCTCCCCTTCTGCCTTATATCCTCAGAACAACTCTGTGAGATAGGGCAGACTGGGAGAGAATGGCTGCCCCAAGGTCACCCAGTGAGTTTTGTAGCTGAGTGGGGATCTGAACCCCAGTCTCCCTAGTCCTAGTCCAGCACTCTAACAACCACACTGGCTCTCCCTTATTAATCCGTTTTAACCAATTACATCTGCATTCATTTGCATATGAATCAAGACAAGACTGTTAAGAAATAATGATACGTTCTGTGTTTTTAGACAGTGCATGTATGTCACAGCAGATGCCTCTGTAGAGAGGGAAGAGTGGTAATCTCTTCTGTTCCATCTGCAGTTTTCAGAAACACTTGTGTTAAAAACAATTAACATTAGCAAACAAAGGATTGCTTCCAATGTTAGTCACATTTGGAATAGGCCCAATTAAATTAATAGACATGGCTTAGATCTGCCCAATCGGCCTCCTCTGAGTATAACTTAGTTCAGGGGTGGGGAACAGAATAATAGAATCATAGAATGGTAGAGTTGCAAGGGATCCTGAGGGTCATCCAGTCCAACCCCCTGCAATGCAGGGATCTCAACACATGGGGCCCCATCCAATTTGAAACCATACAGGACCCTGCTTAGCTGGGTCAACTATGAGAGGTGGACAGGGGCAGCTCACCTGTTCATCCTCTGACATGATGATGACATCAGGTGGCTATTGGGTGGGCAGTCCCACCCATCTGTGAAAGTTGACCCATGGAGAGGTATCAGCTTTGATGGTGCATTCCTTGCTAATGCACAGAGACATCAATCCTGCTCTCTGCTTTGCCAGTGCATTTCCCTCATGGGATCCACTGACGAAGCTGCACCAAGCAGGATTGAACCCTGCCCCGCCCTGCCTATCAGCCAATGTCATCCAGTAATGTTGTCCGATTGACCAATGTCAAGTGGGCCTCCTGCCCTAGAGGAGTCCCAACCACCACCATCACCGACTCAGCTTAGTACAACCCAAAAGCAACATGTTGCCTGCTGATTTGGAGATGCCCTTTGAGTTGATTACAAAGGCTTTTAATTAATTAAGTTCCATTTATTAAACATTTTGGCCCAGATAAGAAGTCAATCCCCCTTTCTGTCTACCCAGTGGGTTTGATTGGGTCATGGGCACAGTTCTGAGACCAAGAAGCTAGACCAGTTTTTCCCAACCTCATGTTGTGGCCTCCCATTTATGCATTTTTCACCTGTAGTCCCCTTGGAATATCCTGGGGGGCCCTAGGGGGCCACATGGTCCCCGGCTTGGAAACACAGAGCTAGACCACACACTTATCGCAGGACAGCACAACCAGTTTGCTGAATGGTTGCAGGAGGGTTGTGGGAGCCTGTTTTCTCTTTCTTACTCCAGGCCGTCTACATAGCAAGGAGACATTCAACCAAACATGCAGAGGAAAGCTCCCACAGAACTACACAGCCAATCAGAGCACATGATACCTTACTAGAGATCGTGCTACATGTTCTGACTGCTAAGCCATTCCTCCACCATCACTCCTTAAGTAGTTTACAGAGAACAAAATTAATACCCTAAATTACAACCTAAACGATCCCTGCTGCTGCATTTCCAACAATAGAGAGGTTGTGAGGACCGCTCATTCATTCCCTGAGCCTAAGGCTCCCCATTCCTTTGTTAGAAAGCATACTTTTGCCAGAACCTCCTCTTGCCCTATTGTGCTCAGGTGCTCATTTCTTTCTCCCTCCCCTCCCCTCCCTGCTGTTCACATAATCGCTCCCATCTTTGCAAACAGGTCACTGGGTACCCAAATGTACGGAGGAAGTTTAACGAAAGTTGCCCAGAAGGCAAAAAGCAAGCCCACCATGCTGGAACCCAGCTCAGCACAGATCATTAAGCAGCCACGGAAGAAGAAGAAGCGCATTCGGAGGCGGCGAATTAAATCCTGCGGCTCCCAACGGCAAAGGACCAAGCGCACCAGCAAGCTCAAAGTGCAAGGCAGAAGCTGCTCAGCCCTTAGGTAAAGGGCCGCCTCTCATTGGCTTCTCCCCATCTACAACTCTTCACAAGTGGCACCTAATACCTGCACTGCATCTGTAAGAACTCAATTGCATCATGTGGCAGCACCAACCCTTTGGAACTCCCTGCCTATTGATACCAGGCAGGCACCTTTACTGTATTCTTTTTGGAGCCTGCTGAAGACATTCTTATTTAGACAAGCCTACCCAGATGTTTTAGGGACGTGGGTGGCGCTGTGGGTTAAACCACAGAGCCTAGGACTTGCCAATCAGAAGGTCGGTGGTTCGAATCCCCGTGACGGGGTGAGCTCCCATTGCTCAGTCCCAGCTCCTGCCAACCTAGCAGTTCGAAAGCACGTCAAAGTGCAAGTAGATAAATAGGTACCGCTCCAGCGGGAAGGTAAACGGCGTTTCCGTGCGCTGTTCTAGTTTGCCAGAAAGTGGCTTAGTCATGCTGGCCACAATAGCTGTACGCTGGCTCCCTCGGCCAGTTAAGCAAGATGAGCACCACAACCCCAGAGTCGGCCATGACTGGATCTAATGGTCAGGGGTCCCTTTACCTTTACCTTTTACCCAGATGTTTAGAAAGTTTAGAAACGGCATTTCAATGTGCTGCTCTCATTCGCTAGAAGCGGCTTAGTCATGCTGGCCACATGACCTAGAAAAACTGTCTGTGGACAAACGCCGGCTCCCTCAGCCAGTAAAGCAAGATGAGCGCTGAAACCCCAGAGTCGTTCGCAACTGGACTTAACTGTCAGGGGTCCCTTTACCTTTACCTTTTTACCCAGGTGTTTAGAAAGTTAGCATGTAATTTTATTTGTTTTAGTCTGTTTTATTGCCGTTTTAACTTTCTGTATGCTTTAAATTGTGGTTGTAAAATCTTTTAATGAAAATGTTATCGTTTTATCTCATTGAGGATATTTTTCCTCCAACCAAGCTTATTAAATAAAATAATGAGTGAATGAATGCAGATGACATACTGCCTGGGATAATGGATCTGTTCCAAATCCTGGGTCAGGGGCTTGATAAAGCACATGATAAAACACATTTAACACACACTTAAAGTGCATCAGTTTCCCCTAAACAATACTGGAAGCTAGAGTTTCCCTCTCACAGAGCTAGAATTCCCAGCACGAGATGGGGTGGCAACCCTTAACATCCATGTAAAGGTGCTCTTGATAATGGTACACTTTGAGATTATGGAAGGTTGGATTTTAAGGGTTGTGCAGGGCACATTGGCCTAAGGGCTTTTGCTTTTGCCTTTTGTGGGAGTATTCTGCAACATGTCATTGACACAATAATAGTGCATTAAAGGTAAAGGTAAAGGGAATCCTTACTGTTAACCCCAGTTAAGACTCTGGGGTTGTGGCGCTCATCTTGCTTTATTGACCGAGGGAGCCAGCGTACATGTGGCCAGCATGATGAAGCTGCTTCTGGCAAACCAGAGCAGCGCATTGAAACGTCGTTTACCTTCCCACCGGAGTGGTACCTATTTATCTACTTGCACTTTGACATGCTTTCAAACTGCTAGGTTGGCTGGAGCAGGGACCGAACAACAGGAGCTCACCCTGTCACAAAGATTCGAACAGCCGACCTTCCGATCGGCAAGCCCTAGGCTCTGTGGTTTAGAGCACAGCAACACCCACGTGCACTAATAGTGCATTAGTGGTGGGTTTATACTGGACCATCCACATGTCATTCCACTTTATTAGCTGTTCTTCTTCAGTGCTACTGCATTATTGTTGCTTATAAGCACAATAAAAACTGAGCAAAGTAAATAAAATAAAACGAACCAGAGCATTTGTGGTATGAAAACAAATGCAATAATTTCGGCAGGAAGTTACAGGACATGCAGCGGTTGGAAACAAAGCAGCATGTCTGCCCTGGAACATTTGCAGCTGTAAACAGTATTGAGAGCGGCATCATGAGTGCATGGTAAAAAGAGTGCCTGTTGTAATGCCAGGAGTACAGGTGATTCCTAGCAAATGTTTATATGCTTTTTGTCTCTTTTGTCTTGTACAGGCTGCCACTCCAAAACCAAGAGAGGTGTTGCTGTTTCAAGGGGGCCATAGTCAACTTCACTCCAGAACCCAAAGTTGAAATCCTTCCATTCAAGGTATCCAAACTACATGAATTACGACTACAGTTTTGACCCCATAATGTCCCTATTTCTCCCTGCCAGTGCTGCCGCCACCACAGCCCAGGGAAGAGAATGAGCCAGCGCTTGTCCCTAGCTGTGACAGTGAGGGAGCATCCTGCAGCCTCTCTGTGGCCTTTCTACGGTCGCGCTTGCCATACTCCTCCCTTGGGCAGCTTGTAGCAGCTGCTGGGGGATGAGCAAGGAGGAGGAGAGGCTGCCACTGCTGAGGCCCAGCCCCATATGCCAAGCTGGCTCTGAGGGGCAGGCAGAGGACAGGACTGCCCTGGGCAGGAAGAAAGAGGAGTGGAGCAGAGGGCAAGGATTCTTTTTCTTCAACCGTCTGGAGGTGGTTGGAGGATGGATGGCAGCCAAGAGATTGAGGTTGAATCCTGACAAGATAGAAGTACTGTTTCTGGGAGACAGTGGGTGGGCAGGTGTGGAGGACTCCCTGAATGGGGTAACTGTGCTGCTGAAGGACCAGGTGTGCAGCCTGGGAGTCATTTTGGATTCACAGCTGTCCAGGGAGGCACAGGTCAATTCTGTGTCCAGGGCAGCTGTTTATCAGCTCCTTCTGGTACGCAGGCTGAGACCCTACCTGCCCACAGACTGCCTCACCAGAGTGGTGCATGCTCTAGTTATCTCCCACTTGGACTACTGCAATGTGCTCTATGTGGGGCTACCTTTGAAGGTGACCCGGAAACTGCAATTAATTCAGAATGCGGCAGCTAGACTGGTGACTGGGACCGACCGCCGAGACCAAATAACACCAGTCTTGAAAGACCTACATTGGCTCCCAGTACGTTTCTGAGCACAATTTGAAGTGTTGGTGCTGACCTTTAAAGCCCTAAATGGCCTCGGTCCAGTATACCTGAGGGAGAGTCTCTACCCCCATCATTCTGCCCGGACACTGAGGTCCAGTGCTGAGGGCCTTCTGGCGGTTCCCTCACTGCGAGAAGCCACGTTACAGGGAAGCAGACAGAGGGCCTTCTCGGTAGTGGCACCTGCCCTGTGGAATACCCTCCCATCAGATGTCAAAGAGGAGAACAACTACCAGACTTTTAGAAGACATCTGAAGGCAGCCCTGTTTAGGGAAGCTTTTAATGTTTAACAGACCACTGTATTTTAATACTTTGTTGGAAGCCACCCAGAGTGGCTGGGGAAACCCAGCCAGATGGGCTGGGAATAAATAATAAATTATTAAATTATTATTAAATTATTATAATAAATTAATAAATTATTATTGCTATTATTTAAATCATTTATTTATTTATTTTACCAAAGAATAAAATAAAATCAGGATTAAGGTGTGTGTTTTTTTAGGATAGTGGAGGGTGTGTGTGCTGTGTCCCATTGGTGTAGTGGTGGAGGAAATGCTCTGCAGGTGTGGGGGACAAAAAATGGGGGTCAAAGAGGGTCAGTTGGGAGCAGTGAGAAATGTTCCTATCTTCATCTGATGAATGTTTCTGGGTATGGTATTGTTTGGGGGGGGGAGTGTTTCTGCTGTTATTGATACTATTCTTTTATATCTTATCATATGTGGACATTGTACCATTTGGTTGTGCTCTTTTTGATGTTGTTTTATTTATTGTTTATGACTTCTTTTTGTAATTAAGTTCCCCGCCGCCCCCCCTCCCTGCATGTTACAAGCCACCTTGAGCATGGCTTTAACTATAGAAAGGCAGAAGGAAAAGAAAATTACTGTATTTTCCCGTGTATAAGACTATACCCCCCCACATTTTTTTTTTTTTTTTTTAGTTTAAAATTGGGGGTCGTCTTATACACAGAATGTTGCAATTCTTTATTTCTTAATTTTGGGCTCAAAAAATAGGGGCCGCCTTATATATGGGGGCGTCTTATACACTGAAAAATACAGTATGTATGATTTATGTATGTATTAATGTACTTTCCCTTCGGAGTGCTTTTAAAAGAGGATCAGACAAATTCACAGAGGTGAAGGCTATCAATGGCTACACCACGATGGCTATCTTCCTGCTTCCCTGTCAGAGGCAGTATTGCTTCTCAATACCAGTTGCTGGGAATTGCAGGGGGGTGTGCTGTTGCACTCAGGTTTTGTTTGTGGGCTTCCCATAAGCATCTGGTTGGCCACTGTAAGAACAGGAAGCTCAGGACCAGCCCAAGATATTTTGGCCCTTTAGGCGAGCCGCAAAATGGTGTCTCCCTCTCCGCAAGGGAAGAAGGGGTGAGTGAAGATCTATACTGGGAACAAGTGGAGAACAACCGTCTGCATCAGGATCTGTTGCCCCTGTGGATCCTGCTGCCTGAGGCAGTCACCTCCCCTTGCCTCATAGGTGGGCTGGCCTTGACAATGCTGGAGTAGATCCAGCAAGGCTCTTCTTAACGATTTCACCATCAAACAAACAAACAAACAAACAATTTTTGCTTTGTTTTGTACATAATAATAATAATAATAATAATAATAATAATAATAATAATAAATTTTATTTATATCCCGCCCTCCCCAGCCGAAGCCGGGCTCAGGGCGGCGAACAACAATAAAACAGTACAAAAGTTCAGCACAAACAACACTCTAAAATCATTCATTATAAAATTAATTAATTCAAGCCACTGGCAACCATTGGGCCAGAGGGAGGGAGTCAGGCTGTGCCCTGGCCAAAGGCCTGGTGGAACAGCTCTGTCTTGCAGGCCCTGCGGAAAGATGTCAAGTCCCGCAGGGGCCTGGTCTCTTGTGACAGAGTGTTCCACCAGATTGGAGCCACAGCCGAAAAAGCCCTGGCTCTAGTTGAGGCCAGCCTAACTTCTCTGTGGCCTGGGACCTTCAAGATGTTTTTATTTGAAGACCGTAAGTTTCTCTGTGGGGCATACCAGGAGAGGTGGTCCCGTAGGTACAAGGGTCCTAGGCCGTATAGGGCTTTAAAGGTTAAAACCAGCACCTTAAATCTGATCCTGTACTCCACCGGGAGCCAGTGCAGCTGGTGTAGCACCGAGTGAATGTGATCTCGCAGCGAAGACCTCGTAAGGAGTCTCGCTGCAGCATTCTGCACCCGCTGGAGTTTCTGGGTCAGTCTCAAGGGCAGCCCCACGTAGAGCGAGTTACAATAATCCAATCTGGAGGTGACCGTCGCGTGGATCACAGTGGCTAGGTCAGGGCGAGAGAGGTAAGGAGCCAACTGCTTAGCTTGGCGGAGATGGAAAAATGCCGCCTTTGTTATAGCTGCAATCTGCGCCTCCCTGGAAAGGGAGGCGTCGAAGATTACACCCAAGCTCTTAACAGACGGTGCTGGCACTAATTGCGCCCCCGCAAGAGATGGGAGTTGCCCCCCCAATCCCATATCGCCCCGTCCTAGCCACAGGACCTCTGTCTTTGAAGGATTTAGCTTCAACCGGCTCCCACGTAACCATCCAGCCACAGCTTCCAAACATCTGGTCAGTGTGTCTGGGGCCGAGTCAGGATGGCCATCCATCAACAGATAGAGTTGGGTGTCATCGGCATACTGATGACAACCCAGCCCAAAACTCCGAACAAGCTGGGCGAGGGGGCGCATAAAGATGTTGAAAAGCATCGGGGAGAGTATCGCACCCTGAGGTACTCCACACACCAAGGAGTGGCGCAATGACAATTCCCCCCCAAGCGCCACTCTCTGTCCCCGACCAGAGAGAAACGAGCGCAGCCATTGAAGGACTGTGCCCTGGATCCCCACGTCGGCAAGGCGGTGGTCCAGAAGTTCGTGATCGACCATGTCGAAAGCTGCTGACAGATCTAGAAGAATCAGCAACCCCGACCCGCCTCGATCCAGCTGTCTACGAAGATCATCTGTTAGGGTGACCAGAGCCGTCTCGGTCCCATGACCAGCGCGGAAGCCGGACTGGAATGGATCCTATTCCAGATTAGTGACTATAATGGGGGTTGTTTCATTCTGCTTGTATGGTATAATGCATTTATATTTATGTTTTAAATCTAAGTCAGTTGGCAACCTTTGAGTAACAAGCATTAACAAGTCTAAGTCACAGGAAAAACAATATAATACTAAGTGTGGCAACACCAGTGCTCTGGAACACCTGCCTATTGACACCAGGCAAGTGCCTTGACTACATTGTTTTAGATGTCTGCTGAAAACCTTCAGCATGCCTTAAGCCAGGTGCACAGAGCCATAGCAGCCAATCAGGCTTGAAGCTGGTTTAGATTTGTGATCCAGATGTGCTGTCCTGCTCCTCCTCATGTCTTCCTTTCCTTTGCAAACACAGGGACAGTTAAACATTCCTGGGGTGAAAGCTAAGGAGAAAGATGTGCCCAGCAAAAGGGTGGAGAGTTCTGAAAAACGAAAAAATGTTATCAGCATAAGAGAAAACCCAAGGTAATGCAACAAGAAGACTGTGTTTTGAATAAATGTGTGGTACTCTCTGGAAACTGTTACCCCCATCGTCCTTAACACAGGTGCATAAGAAACTGCCTTGTACTGAGTCAGACCATTGGTCCATCCAGTTCAATACTGACTATACTGACTGGCAGCAGCTCTCTGGGGTTTCAAATGGGGGTCTTTCCCAACACTACTTAGAGATGCCGGTGCCTGAACATGGGACCTTCTGTTTGCAAAGTGAGTGTTTTACCACTGAGCTGTAGCCCTTGGATAGAAGTTACCTGACAACATCTCCCTATTCTCAATGCCATTCTGAGATTTCATGATCCAAAAATCAATTTTAATATTAATTTAAAATTGCAACCCTGCATACCCAGGGTGGGAATGGTGTCCCCTTTCAGAGCCCAGAATTGTGAGAGAGGTGCCTGTACTCTTGTCACAGCAGCAAACTAAATTTCACAATGTCCTATAGAACTTTTAAAAGTCATCCTTAAAAGCTTTAAGGACATTTCAAACTTTAATTAGCTGCTGTTGTGCAAAATGTGTGTCTGTTTCTAGGTGACTTTGCCCACAGTGTGTTGCTGTGAGGAAAGACCCTGTAGGCAGTGGTGTAGCGTGGGTTGTCAGCACCCGGGGCAAGGCAAGTAATTTGCGCCCCCTAACCCGTGGATTTGCGCCCCCTAACCCTAACCCCCAGATGTTGCGCCCAGTGCAGCCGGCCCCCCCTGCACCCCCCACGCTACGCCACTGCCTGTAGGTTGAATATTGTACCTGTCTCCTTCTGCTCCACACCCCAGGGCTAACAGCAACTTTGGGGGTGTGTGTTTTGAGAAGGAAAACACCAAGGTTACACACCACCCTCCTCTTGTGCTACAGTTTTCATCAACATCAGAGGCCTCCACTGGTGCTTTTGATTCTAAAAGCACACTGGGATATCTGATTACAGATCACATTTAACTCACTTCTAAAACCACACATTGTCTGTTGAACCATGACTGACAGATTAACACTCCATGAAGCTGCTGATAACATAGGGAGATTATTGAGGGTGTTATATGCAGCTCCCTGTCAAGGCTCTTAACACAAGCCTGCAGCAAGACAGTCTCCTAGAGCCTGTACTTAAGGACTCCATGAGCATCTAACTCACTGTGCCTGTGCACAACAGGATTTGCTTTACAGAAGTGCTTTTGACATCACCAGCCAGAAATAGCTCTCTCGCACATTTAACACATAGTATGATTGCAAGGGCTCATCCACACTTCACCTAGTCCCGTGCCTAGAAAGTACAGGGCTGAGTGGTTTTCCGCTTGCCACATGCTTTCTAGGCACAGGTCCAAGCAGTTTTGCATTTGCCCCACAGCTTTGCCCTGGAAAACCCACTCTTTATTGCTGAATTGGAATAAGCAGCAAATCATGGGAAACCCGATTGCCATTTGGTCCACTTCAGAAGTAAACCAAAGGTTTTCCTGGAGCAAAGCAGTGGGACAAGCTGAGTTGTGGATGAGCCCATATGGTCAACATCAAGAATGAATAGGTGGGCTCAACTTGAATGACAAGTCTTTCAATGTAATTTAATGCTTCCCTTCCTACATTCAATTCAATACCTTTGTCTCCCATGCTGTCTGGACAAAAAGGTTGAAACAACCCAGCGCTGTGGAGAAGAGGCAATATCAGGCAGTCTCTGAATACCAGTTTATATATCCAGGTAAATCCAGGTATATCCAGTTTATATACCCAGGTATGTCTGGCATTCCCTGGACATATCCAGAATACTGAAGTAGGCAGCAGTGTCTGGGCAGGAATTGGTAAAATGTCTGGGGAAATCAGCAACTTTAAAGATCGACAGCTTTGTCTCCCCTGCCCCAAGCTCATCAACTTTTCTGTCTGGATTCTCTCTGGATTGTTTGATATATGGCAACCCTATTCTTGCTGATAGGGATGCGGGTGGCGCTGTGGGTTAAGCCACAGAGCCTAGGACTTGCCGATCAGAAGGTCCGCGGTTCGAATCCCTGCGACGGGGTGAGCTCCCATTGCTCAGTCCCTTCTCCTGCCAGCCTAGCAGTTCAAAAGCACGTCAAAGTGCAAGTAGATAAATAGGTACCACTCTGGCGGGAAGGTAAACGGCGTTTCCCTGCGCTGCTCTGGTTTGCCAGAAGCAGCTTAGTCATGCTGGCCACATGACCCGGAAGCTGTCTGCGGACAAACGCTGGCTCCCTCGGCCAATAAAGTGAGATGAGCGCACAACCCCAGAGTCGATCACGACTGGAACTAATAGTCAGGGCTCCCTTAAAACAAAACAAAAAGTAAACCCATTGGCTATCTATAGCTGAAACTGGAATGCTTTACAAAGACTGTCCCTGGACTTAGTATATTAAAAATGGTGATTGGCTGTTGCTGAGAAAACAACTCACAACTTAGAAGTGATAAAACAGAACAGGGGGGCAATGGACAAATGATACACAATATGATGGCCATTTATTCACTATGCAAACGAAACTGGTCTTCAAGATACTCTCCAAAGTATCTTTGCAGATATGGCTATCCTGAGTAGTATGGCTTGAACTGTATTTCCCCCTGGGAATAACAATTTGTAATGGATAAAACAACTTTCGTGCTGTTCTCCGGACTTTATATGCTGGATATTTGGATTATCTGTATGGATTAATAGGAATAATCTATGTTAATATGTGCCCGGATATTTGTAACGAGTGTGTATTATGGTATATATGTATATGTTACTGTATATGTAAAAACCAATAAAGATTGTTATAAAAACACCACCCTGTTCAGATCCTTGGATCAACAGGACATTCACATCTACCTCTCTGCTCTGTAAGACTACTAAGTCCAGAGAGTCTCAAAGTCTGCCTTGCTGTCAAGACTGTTACCCTTTGAGTACGGCGCCCATTATGTTTTATAAATCTGTCTTTCCTCTGCAGGAAAGTCCGTTTACTATTGCACTGGCAAAAATGAAAACCAACAGCCTTGTACTCTCTCTACAACAAATGCAAGACATAAGCCATTGATCCAGAACCCTCAGTGCCAACAGGAGACAAAGAAAGCTCAAAGGTACAGTTTGAATTAGTTCCCATAACCTGAAACCCTGGGGAGCTTCTGCATGTCAGTGTAGGCAATTCTGAACTAAATGGACCAAAGGTCTGGCTCAGTATGAGGCAGCTTTCTATGTACCTGTGGCTAAGTAAGGGCTTCAGCTTGGTAGTAGAACATCTGCTTTGCATGCAGAAGGTCCCAGGTTCATTCACTCCCCAGCATCTCCAGGGAGGACTGGGAATGGCTCTGGTCTGAAACCAGCTAGCTACCAGCTAGTGTAGACAGTGAGCTAGATTATCTGATGCATTTAAAGGCAGCTTCCTATGTCCCAAAGCCTATGTAATGTTAGTACTGGAATAAAGGCATGTTCATTTCCTCAGTTGGCCCTGCGTCCATTTCCAGCCCCTTCCTCTGCTGAATTTTGGATTGTAAGTCGTTTGGAGCAGCAGCTTAGAAAAGCGCCATATGGGGGCATTGCTGCTTAGTGACAGCAATGCTTCTTCCTAAAAACAGAAGTTGGTTTGTACAGGAGGCAGTGGTGGCTGGTAGCTGTTGAAACTGGTAGGGTGGAAGATGGGGAGCCCAACAGTAGGTGGCGCCAGAACCAATGATAGGCTGAGCTAACTAATTCTAGCTTTGCCCCATCCTCCTCCCTGCTGAATTTTACAAGAGCAACACTGACACTAAGGAGGAGGAATCCGACACGCACACTGGATCTGCAAATATTTGGGCAAGTTGGGGCTGGTTTGTCAGTGCCCTATTTGCCCTAATGGACCAGTCCCCACTGATGGGAAGAAGGCATTCTGGCTACTTATCCTGGGCCCAAATTCAGCAGGCAGTTGACGAAAAAGAATTAGTGTCTCTCTGTGGTCCCCACACCCCCTTGCTTCTTCCTCTACACCTAGGGGGAAAGCAAGCACTGATGCCAAATGCCTGATTGGCGGTGAGTTTCTGAGAAGCATGCCCCTGAACACCCTACCGCACGGACTTGCCAGCCTGACGTACAAAATCAATAAATTGGTGCTTGTCAACAAAACGGCAGAGGCGTTCCCTGAAGAAAACCCTGCAAGCCCAGCAGAGCAACAGCCAGCTCCTGAAAAAGCAGCGCCCCCAGCAGACGTCTTCCATGGGTACCCTGCAAGGAAAGGGGGCAAAGAAGGATGGAGTGGAGATATGGGGTATGACTCAGACTGGTTCATACAAGGAGGTGCTAGGAATGCACCTACTGAGTCCCACGCGTGTCCAGGGAGCCCCCCAGTGCTGAGACCTGTGTCGGCAAAGGATTGCTATGAAGGCTTTTCTCTGACCCAGCTCTTCAGCAGCAGAGAGAAATGGAATGGTGAGACTTTTGGAGAAGTGGACACCACTGGAATCCAGCCGGGCCTTGGCGCGAGCAGGAGAGCCGCTATCACTCATGCCCGGAGCGCCATTGTCATCCCATATATCAGCCAGGACTCCTCCAGCGAAGGCAACTGACACCATGGGTGCCCAGGTTCCCCCCCCCCCCGGCATGTAACTATTTGCCAGCCTGCAGTGAGGGAGAATGTTGCTGGAATGCTTGCACCCCACACCCGTGAGGGAAAGGGGCAGATAAACTCTTTTAAAGTCATGAGGAGCTGGAGGTGCAAGCCCCCAGGGACTGACACCTGGTGGACTTCGGATGCAGGAATCCCAATTTCACTGTCAGATCTAGCTGAACAAGGACAACGTTGGGGCAATTTTTTAAAAATATACCCTAGACATGTGAAAGGCTTGACAATAGCAGCAACAATAAAATCTTATATTTTAAAATAGTTTTGTGAAATAAGTATATATTTGAGAATGAAAGCAAGGAGTCTAGCTCAGTGGTCTTCAACCTTGGATCACTGGATGTTCTTGGACTACAACCCTAACCCTAACCCTGGCTTTAGGGCTAAGCTGGCCAGAGATTATGGGAGTTGTAGCCCAGGAATATCTGCAGACCCAAGGGACCAGAATACTGGTCCACCTAATAAGAAGGAAATGGGTAGAAATAGCAAGGCTGAACATCAGGAGGGACTTCCTAGTACCACAAGCTGTTTGACAGTGGAGCTGCCTACCTTGAGAACTGGAGATACTTAAACTAAAGCTGGACAGTCATCTGCCAAGGATGCTATAGCTGTATCCTATATTGGCTTGTACGACTAGGAGTTAATTCTTTGCAGCTTAGCTTAGAATACTTGGCGGAGGATCATTTGTCTATTCAAGGACCACGGGGAGAGAATTAAGAACTATGGTTCCAATTGAGAGGGGTGCATGGAACACTGGCAGTGGTGTTGCTTTTTGTGCTTCCTTGCCAGTACCACCAACTCACCTAGGGCTACTTCAAAAGCTTGTGGGTTATGACTTTGGCACTTTAAACTGCCTTCCTGCCCTGCATCCAGGAAGATGCTTACATGCACTTCTCACTGAAGATGCACTTCTTTGCCGTTGACTTTGATACCCGAGGTATTTTCAAGGTGACTGATTTAACAGTTCTAAAATACTGAATTTGAAATTGTTGTAACCTGGAGCTGCTGTTGAAGGGCAGGTAATAAACAACACTTTCAAATAAAGGGCTGTCACATGGATGACGGATCAAGCTTGCTTTCTGCTGCTTCAGAGGGCAGGACCTGAACCAACAGATTCAAATCACATGCAAGGATTTTCTGACTTAGCTTTAGAAAGAACTTCCTGGGGATCAGAGCTATCTGACACTGGAACACAGACTCCCTTAGAAGGTGGTGGACTCTCCCCTCCATTGAGGGTGGTCATGTGTCATGGATTCTTTAGCTGCAATTCCTACATTGTAGTGGGCTGGACTAGATGACCCCTGGGGTTCCCTTCCAACTCTACAATCCTATGAATAATGATGCCGCCTCCTCCCAATAACCCTCACATGTTTCTAGGTAGGCACTTGCTGGCAGCCTTGTCACTCCCCTGCATTTCCTTTGCTTTTTGTGTCTCTAGAGGCAATTGTGGGGATGGTTTGGCAAGAGCTGGTCAGAAATCCAAGCAAATGTTGTTGAGACCCCTGGTCCTGGGATGGGAAGGTCTGGTTCTAATGGCTCAGACAGGTCATCGGTGGTGCAGATCTCTGTTGGAAGGTCGTGCTTTGCCTCTGAGGGCACTCCAGGTCTGGGCAGAGCTGAACCTGGATGCAGAAATCAAGAAAACCTTTTTCACTGGACCACAAATCCTGGAGGCTCTGCTATGGCCACTGATACTGTGGCACTGTGATCAGCTGTCCCCTCTCTTCATACTTAAGAGGCAAACTGCTCAGACCCAAGAGCAAGCTCCGAGATTGGGGACAGCAATGCAGCCTTAGGGTCAGCCGACAGAATGCTCAGGCAGGATGGTACTGCACCCTAGATGGCACCATGGAAGCAAAGCACAAGCGCTAGGGCTGGAGAACAACTCTCATCACCCTTGACCTCTGGCCATGCTGGCTGGGGCCGATAGGAGCTGGAGTACCTCCAGCAGTACTTGGAGGGACTGCATGTTACCCCTCCGGCCCTGTGCTCAGTGGGTCAGGAGATAACTCTGGTTCATGGAAGCCACTATTAAGAGACCCCGCCTGGTACATTAACACATTCAATGGGACTCACCTCCAAACCAAAAGGGGAATTTGTGAAGTAAGAGATTAAGTAAACGGACAGCCTTTGGAACTTATTTCATTGTCTTCTCTAAAGACAATGAAAGCTAGCGTGGTGTAGTGGTTAAGAGCGGTGGACTCGTAATCTGGTGAACCAGGTTCGCTTCCTCGCTCCTCCATATGCAGCTGCTGGGTGACCTGGGATACTCACACTTCTCTGAAGTCTCTCAGCCCCACTCACCTCACAGAGTGTTTGTTGTGGGGGAGGAAGGCAAAGGAGATTGTTAGCCGCTTTGAGACTCCCTAAGGGGAGTGAAAGGCAGAATATCAAGTCCAAACCCTTCTTCATCATCTTCTAAAAAGAGAAGCCAAGCTAGAAGATGCCTTCACCCCAGTATGGCTCCCCTTTATCACATACTCAGCCCAACAACATAATGACAAAAATCAACCAACAACATACAAATCAATATGGCTTAACCTGATCCAAAACACCCACCCAACCCACTCACACATGAAAACAAAGATCACCACAGCCAATCACAACCAACCACACCCTAGGCCAACCCCAACCTCTCTCACCACTAAAGAAACACAAGTGAATTGCAAAGAACCTGCACAAGCAATGCTGACACCAAACCCTACATATATTAAGTAAAATAGAAACATTGCCACCCCACCCCACCCCACCCCCCACTCACCTTTCCCCCCCAACTCTTTCCCCCTTTACTTCCTAATGTCTCAACAAATGAAACTGATCTGTACAAAATGTTATTTGAAAAAAGAGAGAGACATTGCACATACTTTTGTAAACCAAGAAAATATTTAATAAAAAAAAAGAGAAGCCAAGCTTCACAAATAATTCATTCCCATTAAATTACAAGGCTTCTATATGCAAACATCTAAAAAAAATACAAAAAATACATACATGGTCAGTTTCCTCTCCCCATAATACCAAATCCATTATTATTATTACAGCTATTATATTTATTTTTTATACCCCCAAAGCTGTTTACAAATCAAATAAGGACAGCTGTATCAATTTTGCCCTAGAAGGCCAATCTTGAGGGCAGAGCTGTCTTCTGGGGCAACAGGCCAGATGAGATTTGGCAACCCCAATCCAAAAAACAGGCAAAAGGTTATGACTGGAGTGTTTCAAGCATCAAGACGTGGGTCTGGTCTCTGCTAGGAGATCAACACAATAAACTTTGTCGTATAGGCTCGGGGAAGCGCAGCCTAGAGTGAGGGTGGAGGAGCCGCTGTTGGCAGGGGCAAGTCCACAGTTGGAGTTTCGGCGGCGCCTTGGACAGGGCTGGGCTTGCGGAGTTCCAGTTTCTCAATGAGCTGGTTGTAAAGCTCCTTCAAGGCTTCTCCACTCTGCCCGACAAAAACACAAGTTACAAAGGTGAAGAAACCTCAAAACCTGAAGCTGTTAAATCACACTTTAACTCTAGCTGTTACTAGCATTTCTTCCCACTATTTCTTGTAGGCTGTCTGTTTAAACACATATACACACACTTTCAAAGGTGTGTTTATCCATCAGCTGTGTTTAGTTGTTGAGCCGGGGGACTGTGCAAAATTATGAATAAAGCAAATGGCACCAAGGAAGGCGGACCTGGAAACGTTGCCGAGGAGATAATGGTATGTCTGACAGTCAATGAAACTCTCCTTTAGGAGTGGGGGAACCTATGGATCGGGGGCATTGAGTGAATGCAAATTGCACCTTTGTACATGAGGCTATTTTCTCTGCATCCTTTCCCCGCTCCTCTGTATCCTCCATTAAGGCAGGTGGCCTTGAATTTAGGTTTTGAACTCTACGGCCCAAAAGACTGCACCATTCCCTCACTCTCAAGTATATGTGGTATGGATTGCACTGTGTCCTTAGTGGTACAGCATTTGCTTCATGCAGAAGTTCCCAGGTTCAAAATTAATGAATGTTAGAATGATGTTGGATAGAAATTACCGTATTTTTCGCTCTATAACACGCACCCGACCATAACACGCACATAGTTTTTAGAGGAGGAAAATCCGTAGGCATGCCACCCGTAGGCATTCCCTCCATAACACGCACAGACATTTCCCCTTACTTTTCAGGAGGAAAAAAGTGAATGTTATGGTGCAAAAAATACGGTAAGTGGTTTCCAGCTGCAATGCTTTAAGAGACATGAAAAAAAAAAGGTTTATAAATGGGTAAAAGCTTATTGGCAAGGATTTGCTGAACTAACAAATTGAAGTGGAATACAAAAAAGGGAGGTATAAGGAGGTCCGGGAAAATAAGTGTAAGAAAAATATGCAACGGAAAATTAAGGTGTTTTTATTTTGTATTTTGTCTTGTATTTTTTCATTTTTACCGTAATATCTTAAAAATTTTAATAAATATCTTTTAAAAAAAAGAAGTTCCCAGGTTCAATCCCTGGCATCTCCAGGTAGGGCTGGGAAAGACTCCCTGTCTGGAACCCTGGGGAGCCACCGTCAGTCCGGGAAGACAATACTGAGCTAGATCTGACACAGAGGAGTGACCATCCGAGACAGGAAGGTCCACTGGTGATAAATGCAGGCCACAATGCAAAGTTTGAGCTTGCCAATCAGGTAGCCTGAAGTGGTACCTCCTGGATTCAGAACCCACCTCCCACCAGTCTCAGATTCTTCCAAGGTAACAGCTACCTCTACACCAAAGGTCTCACCCCTTTCGGGTACAAAGCAGGACGAGTGAAAGGTGTGGCTGGTGATAGTTGCGAGGCCCATATAGAAAGACCTGGAACGCCACATTAGATCCCAGGGTGGGGTCTGAGAGTCCCTACCAGAAGTGTCTGTGTCCATGTGTACAAATCCAGATATGGCTTCCGGTTCAAAGCATAGCGTGCCTTCCAAGAAAATCATTCAGGGCAAAACAAATGACTGTGGTACTTATGTTCACTCCATATCCCCCCACCACCACTTTACCTGCTTGGGAGGCTCCAGTGACTTCTGCAGGAACTCCAACTTGGCAGGTGCCACCTTGTGGTGGAGGTGAAGCAGGAGCCTCAGTACGTGTCTATGTACATTCTCCTTCCTGTTAAGTAGCAGAAGAGATGAAAAGCCTAGAAGCTGAAGGACTCTTGGCTGGGGGGTTGGGGCAGTCCACTCCCCATCTGTTCCCTCTGGGTACATTGCTGTAGTGGGGAGCAGGTGGCCCTTATTGTGGAGGGGGCTGGTCAAACCCCAAACCCTTTAAAATGGCTTGCAGAAGAAAATATAGAGCATTCTTAAGAAAATGCTAATAAAATTGAATTTTTTTTAAAAAGGTAGATAACATTTATGAAAAAAATAGATACAATCTCAGTTTTTTTAAAAAAACAAAAATCGCCCAACAAAACAGCATAATCGGGTAGGCTTGCCTAAATAAACAAACAAAAGCTTTTTGCGGGCATTACAAACAGTAGATTGAATACAGCCCAGTTCAATGACAGCACCAGGCCATTGCCTGCAAATTCTCTCACTGAGAGCCATGTGAGGCTGTTTCAGAAAAAGACAGTACCTCAAGCAGGTGGGGAGGAAGAAGTCATCAAAAAGGCTAGTGCAGAACTCCTCTTGAGCAAACTCATCGCTGAGGAGGGTGAGGTTGCTGGTGAACAGGTGCAGGAAGATGTCACCGAAGGCCAGATCATTGAATGTCTCCCCTGCAGGACCAAAGCAGCAACAGAGAATCCCCAGGTGATCCTGAGAGGCAATCCTTTTAACCAGGCACATTTCTATCCCACCTTTCTCCCAGGCAGATCAGGGAAGGGCCGAAGCATCCACCTTGCACACAGAAGGACCAAGGCAGGATCCCTCTCTTTATGTGTGACATGTTCTAAGTTGTACTGAGCCATATGCAACCAACTCTGAGACTGGCATGCTAGCTCTCTTGTATCTGGTTGTTCTGGGTTGTAGCTAAAATCTAATCCTACTCAGAACAGACACACTGAACATGATGGATGTGACTAACTCAGGCCCATTCATTGGGGTGGGGTGGGGGGGTCTACTCTAAGTACAACTGAGTTGGCAATATCGCTCGGTTCTGCAGGCAACTGTTTGGGAAACAAAGGAGGGAGATAATAGTAGTAGTAGTAGTAATAATAATAATAATAATAATAATAATAATAATAATAATAATTATTATTATTATTATTATTATTATTATTATTATTATTATTTATACCCCACCCATCTGGCTGAGTTTTCCCAGCCACTCTGGGCGGCTTCCAACAGAACACTAAAATACAATAACCTATTAAACATTAAAAGCTTCCCTAAACAGGGCTGCCTTTAGATGTCTTCTAAAAGTTTGGCACTTGGCACTGGACCGAAGTGTCCGGGCCGAACGGCAGATCCTTTGGAAGGGCAACTTACCAAGGGCGGGGAGCATCCGGAGAAGAGCATTCTTGTTCCTCTGCTTAGTGATGTGAAGCACGTAGTATAGCCCAATCTCGCAGGCGATCCGGTGCTCTTGCAGAAATCTAGGGTGCAAAAGAGTTTTAAGCTGCCATTCCCCACTATTTCCAGGAACGAACAGAGTGAATTGGATTCAAATGTTCATTGCTCTAGCTACAAACATCTTTGGAGTTTAAGAGAGAACTGGTGGTGTCCCATGCTGGTCCTACTCAGAGTAGATGCCCTTGAAAACAATTGGGAAGATTAACTCAGATGCAAGCCAGAGATTCCAAGCCCAGCCAACTGAAGGAAGCACTGGCTGCACATACATGTTAGATTCATAGAATCATATAATTGCAGAGTTGGATTGCAGGAATCACAGTGAAAAAATCCCTAACAGATGGCCAGCCAACCTCTAGTTAAAAATCTCCAGTGAATGAGTTCAGCACTAGAGGCCACAGCCTCCTCAAATGTGGAGCCATCCCTGGAGGTGGGATGGAGCCTAAAGCTCTCTTCTGGCTAGAGCGACAGGAAACAGATTACTTCAACCCGTTATGGTCTCTCCCCCCCCCCCCATAGCTCTCCACTTTCTCTGGCCACGGAGTTAGTTCCCTTCCTTATGGGTCTTTTTGGACACACCTCCACTGCTTTGCTCGCAAAGAGGACTTAAATGGCAAGACGCTTCAGTGTTTGATATGACTCACTTGGGAAATAAATCTGGGATTGTGGTGGGGTAAGTTGCTGGGCCCTTGTCTTCCAAAGGCAGCTTCTGGTCAACGGTGAACGTGTGGTCATCCACCACGAAAGACATCAACAGTGGTAGGAACCTGGTAATCAAGTCTACTTCCTGAGGAGCAGAGAAGGAAAGTGAGGGTCAATGGTCAGAAAATGGAAGGCAGGGACGGTGGGAACCTGTGGGTTTCCAAATGCTGTGGGACTCTTAACTCCCATCAGTCAGCATGGCTTATGGTCCAGGGTGATGGAAGCTGTAGTTCAGCATCTGGGTCACAGGTTCCCAACCCCTGCCCTACAGCCCGAAAACAGATGACCTTCCAAACCGATGGAGAAGCAACAGGCCCTGTAAAGCAGATTTGCTAAGTCTGGGCTACCACTCTGAGCAACTTTTCTCATTTAGAAGCTATGCAGAAGTGTCACATGGGGAACGGCAGTGGCTCAGTGGCAGAGCACCTGCTCTGAATGCAGAAGGTCCTAGGTTCAATCCCTGGCATCTCCATGTAGGGCTGGGAGTATCCCTCATCTGAAACCCTGGAGAACCACTGCCAGTCAGTACAGACAAAACTGAGCTAAATGGGCCACTTCCTCTGCTCCTTTGTAGATTCTCTTCTCCCCCCCTCCAGATTTCCCTTGCTACCTGCCCTGCCTCTCAAATCTAGTGCTGTACCTCCATGTCAGGGAACTGCCATCAGAGCTAGAGGCGGAGGGAAGGCTCCAGAGGGATGCCGGAGAGGGTCCCAGTAGGGAGAGGGGCAGCCCATTTGCTGGGGAAGGAAATCAGTGGAGAAGGGGGGCAGATGGGGGAATCGGAGAGGAGGCTCCAAGACTCCTCACCGCAGACCAGCAGAGAGAGTACAGGCCCTCTGCTGCCCACACCCTCCCTGTGCAGAAGGCTTCTGCGCAGGGAGACTAGGCGGAGACTAGGCGTCAAAGAATTTTTGTGCTGGAAGAAGTTCAAGAAACGCCCACTGATGGATTCTGCCAGCGACTGAGACAGTCACGATGCTAGAGGCTGTTCAGTCAGAAAGGGTTCAACCAGGTAACCTAGCCAGGAGTGGCGGCAACTTATGCACGAGCAACCCCTAAACCCATTACACTCCAGCTTGCACACAACCACATCTCCTATCTCTGGCCTACACAATCATTACTGATGTCCAGCCCAGACCTGGGAGAAGCACTCGCAGAAATACGTGTCTGGAGAGGTCCAGCTCTTCTACAGCGTGACACTCTAAGCGAGAATTAAATCTTAAGCATCACAGGCAGCTCAAAGTGATGCACACGGGCACTCTTACCATTCTGGGTTCCTTAAAGATCTGACTGTCAATCATGTCCCAGGCTCCCTGTCCCAGTGTCAACATCCTCAAGAGAAGCAGAAGATCGGGGCTTTCCTGAAAATTCAAGAATAGCAAAGTAACTCATCAGCACCCTTTTCAAATCCTGAAGAACTTTTAGAGTCCTGCAGGATATCAGATCAAAGGCTTTATTGTTGGAAGGGAAGAGCATCTTTCATGCACGCAGAAGGTCCCAGGCTCAATCTTCAGGTAGGGCTTGAAATGTCCTCAGCCTGAAATCCTGGAGAGCAGCTGCCAGCCAGCGTAGGCAAACGCTGAGCTAGATGGACCAATAAGGCAGCTACCTATGTTCCCATATAGTCCAGCATCCTGTATCCCACAGTGGTCAATCAGGCCAGATCCCCATTCTGACTACAGACTGCTATGCAAGTCTTCTGCACATTTCTCTTGGCAACTGGGGAAGATGGAATGGTACAATTGCGGGGGGTGGGGTGGAGATGTGATCCTGGGGCCTTCAGTTGCTGACTATCTGGGAGGCCATCAATGTCTCACTCACCCTGGGTAACATATCCTGCCCAATCAGTTCTTGCAAGTGGCGGATGGTGCTCAGAGCCAAGGTGTTGATGGCAAACGGATCACACAGTATCATGGATAAATCCCTGTTGGGGTAAGGTGGACAGAAAGTGACAGCACATCAAACACATAGGCCCACAACTGAAATAGGTTTGCTCACACAAAATTATTATTCTGGCTCCTTTTGAAAGCCAGAAAGTCCGTCAAATAATAAGGATATTATTGTAGCCATCTACATATGTAGCCTTTGAAAATATGGAGGAAGATCTCTCTGTAAATGTGAATGTTACCAGGCGTACCTTCCATTTAATTAAACAGGTATTGCAACTGGGAGTTCTCAGACTCCCAGATTAAAAAGGACACTTTTTAATCACATGTAAATGAGCTTTTTAAAAAGAGATGCTCTGCTGGCTTCTCAGCGCCAGCCTACTTATGGGCAATCAATGATCTTCAGCTAAAGGCCTACAGGTTAGATTGCTGCAATGCGTTATACGTAGGGCTGCCTCTGAAGACAGTTCAGAAACTTCAGGTAGCGCAGAATTCAGCAACCACGTTGCATACCAGAGCAAGACGGTTTGAGCATATTACACAGATCTGGGTCTGACTGCACTGGCTACCAATTAGTTTCCGGGCCCAATTTAAAGTGTTGGTTTTGACCTATAAAGCCTTAAATGGCTCAGGACTGCAATACTTCAAGGACCACCTCTTCCCATATGAACCTACCCAGACCCTGGCATAATCTTCTGAGGCCCTTCGTTGTGTGCCTCCTCCTCGAGAGGTCCGGAGGGTGGCAACACAAGAACGGGGCCTTCTCTGCAGTGGCTCCCCATCTGTGGAATGCTCTCCCCAGGGAAGTTTGCCTGGCGCCTTCATTATACACCTTTAGGCACCAGGCAAAAGCATTCCTTTTTAACCAGACCTTTGGTTGATCTGATTGACATCCTATGCCCTTTTAAAACGTGGGGTTTTTCCGGGGGGGGGGGGGAGTGTTATTGTTTTTGATTATATATTTTGTGGTTTTATATTATGATTTTGTTCTGTGAATCACCCTGAGACCTTCGGGTATCGGGAGGTATATAAATTCAATAAATACAGCTCAAACACAACTCCTCTATAACAGTGGTGGCCTTGAAGATGTGGTAGGACTCCTACTCCCATCAGCCTCAGCCAGCATGGCCAGTGGGCAGGGATGATGGGAGTTGTAGTCTTTAGGATGTTAAGTTCAGAAGAGGGAGGCCTCTTGGTAGTTCAACCTCTCTCAGAAGATTTTGCTATGCTGCCCCTTTTCACCTTCAAATGTCATTTCCCTTTCCCTTTTCCTAACTACTCGATTTCTTTTTTTCTTGACAAACAAGCTGGCTTGATGTATCTTGGCTACCAAGTATAATACTATAATATTAATAAAAGTATTTTTAAAACTAAGGGTAGTTTAGGGTGGTGGCCCAGGGGAGGGCATCATTACGGCAGCCCGTACGTTATGGAATTCCCTCCCCACAGAGGTGCAGCTGGTACCTTCATCATGCAACTTCTGGCAAATGCTGAAGATTATTATGTATTATTTGTTCAATTTATGTACCACCCTTTATCCGAAGATCCCGGGGTAACATACAACATTAAAAACACAATTACACAGAATAATAAAAAAAAGAACACAGAGAAGGGCCTTGGAAGACAAGTGTGGGGTCTGAGTCAGTTTGTAGGAGGAGAGGAGGTCCTTAAGGTATTGAGATCCTGAGCCTGGAATTGGACCTCGAAACTAATTGGCAGCCAGTGCAATCAGGCCAGGATGGGTGTTATAAGCTCAACTCATTTTGCCCAGGTGAGCAACTTGGCTATCAAAATTTGCACCTCTTTATCCTGGCCTTTGACACACGAGATGTGTTTTTTTTCCAGCCCCCCCCCCAATATTCCTGTGGCTGTAAATCTGTTATAACCATTTTTAATTCTGAATTTTAAATTGTTGTAACCTGACCTGGGATTTGTTGGTGAAGGGCAGACAGTACATTAGTAATAGTCCAGGAATATCTGAAGGAGTCACAAGTTCCTCTTTCCAAAAACACGTTACTACCAAAACAGGTGATGGAACATTGTGCCTTCCCCTCAGGAATATTTCCACTCCTACCACAACCCTTTTCAAAATATTAATTCCTTTAACACCCAGTCTCAGATTTGTGTGGGTAACTCATAACCTGGTGAACCCACACTATGAAATCTGTTGGTGCTAATTAAATGAGTTTTTCCCTCTCTATGAAAATGGAGAGACACTCTGTACAGAGAAAGAAGCAAGGCTGGACCACCTGATTTGCAACAACTCACCCCAGGACTTGCTCTTGCCCTTTCTTCACTCCATCAAGGAAGCCTTGCAGCTCTCTGGCCCTCTTGTTGTCCACAAACCTCTCTCTAATGCAGGCATCCAGGCACCAGGTGAACTGCCAAAGAAGCAAAAGATTTAGCACACTCTGTGGGGACACTCACCCTTAGAGAACACACAGGTTAATTTCCTTTCCTAAGGAACAGACAAGAGACCATTGCAGCAAGGTTGTGCCAACATGTGGTGCCATTGAGCATGGTGGCTTTCTCAAGATCTCTCCCTGGTGCCCACAAGGCCTCTGAAATTTTCTCTTTCTCCATACTGTGCATTTTAAAAAACAACCATCTACTTCCAACACATTGCCTCTTACTTAATAATAATAATAATAATAATAATAATAATAATAATAATAATAAATTTTTATTTATACCCCGCCCTTCCCAGTTCAAAAACCGGGCTCAGGGTGGCTAACAACAAATTTAAAACAATTATAAAAGCAGCATAAAATACAGTATAAGAACATGAATAACAATAAAATTCAAAAATCAATTTAGGGGAAATAAGCATTACATAACCCCCAGGGCTAGCTGGCTGAATTGGTCCTACTTGGACCAGCGAGGAGACCAGGGGAGAATTAGCTGTGGGGTCTCAGAGCAGGTCATTGTCTTTTCTCTGAACTAAAAAAGCCCCAAATTTATTTATTTATTTATTTATTGTTTATAAAATTATTTATGTACTCTTCCATTAAAAAATATCAACATGGTTTTCAACAGAAATGAATATAATCATATAAAGCGTGGGAAATCAGACATCAATTAACCATTGTGGAAAGATGTGTTCTGAACTGTCTGTATTGGCCTATTGTAACTTTGCCTCCTTGGGGAGTTGCTCCACCCCTCTGAAAAGACGACAAGGAGTTAAGAGGTCTTGTTTCTAACTGGGGGCACCCCCACAACTGCACGCACCTGAGTCCTTGCACCCATACCTTGTGACAGGGGTCAACCGAGCAGATCTCGCTGATATCTAGGTCATGCAGTGACATCAAGAGCTCTGCCCGCAACGTGCAGTAATGGACATTGCGTGTCCGCAGGAACAAAGTCCGCAGGAACTGCAGCACCATGTCGTAGAGTTTCACGTTCTTCCCAATCATTTGGGTGAGCTTCTGGACCACCTTCAATCCCAAAGACAGAAAAGAAACCTGAGGCTGGAGCATCACCCAAACGTTCTAATGGGGAACACCGGGGCTTAAAATCACGGCTGCAACGTTGAGTCATTTAGGTTCTCTCAGTAGGAAATTTGAACTCAGGTCTCTCCCCAATCCTTGTCTAGTGCTCTAATCCTCTATATCACACTTTTTGAGATTTGGCCCCCACATCACTCTGCAAGCTTCAGAGCAGAACACAAATTATTCATTTAATATTTAACAGGTCATCCTTCTAATCTAACTCAATAACATCACAGCAGCATATATAGCCTCCCCTCACTGCATTTTATCCTCGCAACAACCCTAAGAGGGAGGGTAGCCTAAGTGAGATAGGAACTGGCTGAGAGTCACTCAGGGAGTCTTGAGGTCGAAGGGATTGATATTTGATCTTTCAAATCTTGAGTCTGATACTAGGGCTCACCAGTTATTACAGGGCTGGGGAACACCCAGGGGCCAAATGCAGCTATAAACTATCTGGTCCTCAGGACTCTCTCCAGGCCACACCCTTCAACTGGCTCTGCTTTGCACCCTCGAGCGCTTCCACTTGGCTGGAATGCGTCTCTGAACTCCGATATAGCCTTTTGCTTGCACGGATGGAGGACAGAGCTGGGGTGTGAGTGTGTGCACACAGAAACAAACCTACTGTGCAAAGGTAAAATTCATTGCTCCACCCACTTTTGCCTCTTACCCTGCCTACCAATAGCACGTGGCCCCCAGAAGGCTACCTACAAGAGAATTTGGCCCATGAGCTGAAAAAGGTTCCCCACCCCCGATTTATTAAAAGAACCCAGTTTCCCACTCCCAGCCTCAATGCTCAAACCAATGCGCTGGGTGCTTGGGCTTCACCTCGCCTTGGCGCCTCATTTTGGGAGTAGGGCTGAAGAAGTTGTGCAGGACAGAGAGGTCACAGCTGAACAAGGCATTTTCTTTCTCCAGGATGTACTGCTTCAGCAGAGGGGACACCTCGTCACCAAACAGGGCCTGGTTATCCTGCCAAATCTGACGCTTCACCTCCACGGCACATGCTTTGTACAGGTCCTTGTCAGCCATCACCAACTTCAGCTTCTTGTCTGGCACCTGTGGCCAGACACACAGTTAGGAGAGAATTTCAGTGAGAGTTAATCATAAGGTTGGTCCCTTCATGAGACCCTGGTAACAGCATCCTTTGCATTTAAGAGCTGGCATTTTTATCACAATGCTCTTTCAACACTCCAAATTAGTTATTACTATTATTTAAGGAAACTTGTTGGCTGACTTTCAGGAAAAAGGCAGGGCTGCCTGATTCCTTTTGCTCCACCTCAATCACTGAGAACTTCTGATGGAGTTTGTGGAGACTGACCCATCTCTGGAACGTAATCAAGCTGAGTAGGTCCAGTAACTCAAAGAACAAACTTCTTTGCCCTCTTAAACAATCCAGTAGTAAAATCAGCAGCAACTAGGCCCCTAACAACCTTCGAAAACTTCCTCCTAACAACAAAGGGATACGGTAAGGGGATGGTATCCGCAATATACAAAATACTACTCCAAAATCCCACAAACTCCCCAGACACAATCAAAAAACAATGAGAGGATGACATAGGTTACAAGATTAACCTCACTCAATGGACCAGAGTGTGGTCTAAACCCCCCTTTAAATCCATATCAACAAAAAGAAAAGAACTCACTCTGCAAATCACCTACAGGTGGTACCTAACATCAAGAAAACTAGCGCTAATATGCCCAGGAACCTCACCAAAATGCTGGAGGGGGTGCACCTCTACAGGCACATATATCCACATGTGGTGGGTGGGAGTGTCCCAAAATCCAACTATTCTGGACAACAGTCATATGAGAAATATGTAAAATAACCAAGCAAGTATTAGAAATCACCCCAGAAATGGCCCTACTAAACATCTTTCAAGACAATAATGCCCACTTACACCACAAAGAACTCATAACCCACCTACTCTCAGCAGCCAGAAACATAACCAGACACTGGAGACCTGTCAGGAATAAGCATGGACCAATGGTACCAAATAGTATGGGAAACAGCCTTACTAGAAAAATTAACCAATAAACAAACTGACACAGGGACAAATAGAAGATGCCTTCACCCTGTATGGCTCCCCTTTATCACATACACAACCCAACAAGACAATGGCAAAAATCCACCAACAGCATACAAATCAATATGGCTAACCTAATCCAAAACACCCTCCCACCCTACTCACACATGAAAACAAAGACCACCACAGCCAACCACAAATGAACAGCCACACCCTAGGCCAACCCCAACTCTCTCACCACCAAAGGAACACAAGTGAACAGCAGAGAACCCGCACAAGCAACGCTGACACAAAACCCCACATATATTAAGTAAAATAGAAACATCACCACCCCACCCCACCCCCACTCATCTTTCCCCCCTCCACCTCTTTCCCCCTATTCTTCCTAACGTCTCAACAAATGAAACAGATTTTTTTTAAAAAGCGTTACGTGGGGAAAAAATATGAGAGCGAGAGACACTGCACATACCTTTGTAAATCAAGAAAATCTTCAATAAAAATACATTAAAAAAGAACAAACTTCTATATAAAAATATTTTAAAGTTCTATTAAAGGAAAGTTACAGGCTTAAAAAAAGATTTATGGTAACAGCACAAAGTAAAGTAACTTGGAAGCTTAAAAAACACCAGAGCTTTCTTATCTGGCTAACGACTGAACAAACACTTACGCAGCTACGCAGAGTATCAGTTTTCAATTCAGCAGCATAACTACAGCGCGAGAAGGAAGATAACTCGTCAGATTTAAGCAAAACTGGCCCCAAACCCATGACTTGATGTAACCAATCATGATGCTCAACTGATGGAACCTTCAAGACAGTGAACTCCCACTCCTCCTATCTTGAAGGAGGAACCACCTGCTTCCCATTAATTTTAATTCTCTGGCCTTGGAAGATTAGTAAGGGGCACCTGTGCCTGGCAAAAACTGGTCTTTGTAATACACACAAGTTTTTACTGTTAACGTTACTGACTTTTTATTGTAGTTACTGCTGTATTTTTTTATGCGATGCAATGCCTTGTTATATTTTCTATGAAAGAAACTTCTTGGCTGCCTTTCAAGACATTCCAGATATATTTGCAAAGCAGATGCTCTAGAAGGGTCACAGCTCAATGGTAGAGCATCTGCTTTGCACAGGTTCAATCCCCAGAATCTTCAGGAAGGGCTGGGAAAGACTCTGGCCTGAAAACCTGGAGAATTGTTGCCAGTCAGAATAAACAATACTAAGTTAGATGGACTAATTCAACCAGACTCCATATAAGAAAGCTTCTTATGTTCCTGACACTGAGCTACACCCCATCCCCATGAGAATACAGAATCCTAGGCCCAATACCAATTTCCAGGCATAGGCAGCTTTCCCCAAAATCAGGCAATGCCAAAGATTGAATGCTAGTGATTCAGTGTACCTTGGGCAGGTGTTTCATGACACACATCACCACAGGTTGGATTGATGGCGCCTTGACCAAAGGAAAGCTCTTCTCCAAGAGGTCTTCCAGCTTCTTGTATCTGGAGTGTGGGACAAGAGAGGCATGCAGAACATGTTTAAGGTAAAGGGACCCCTGACCATTATCATAGAATCATAGAGTTGGAAGAGACCACAAGGGCCATCGAGTCCAACCCCCTGCCAAGCAGGAAACACCATCAGAGCACTCCTGACATATGGTTGTCAAGCCTCTGCTTAAAGACCTCCAAAGAAGGAGACTCCAACACACTCCTTGGCAGCAAATTCCACTGTCGATCAGCTCTTACTGTCAGGAAGTTCTTCCTAATGTTTAGGTGGAATCTTCTTTCTTGTAGTTTGGATCCATTGCTCCGTGTCCGCTTCTCTGGAGCAGCAGAAAACAACCTTTCTCCCTCCTCTATATGACATCCTTTTATATATTTGAACATGGCTATCATATCACCCCTTAACCTCCTCTTCTCCAGGCTAAACATGCCCGGCTCCCTTAGCCGTTCCTCATAAGGCATCGTTTCCAGGCCTTTGACCATTTTGGTTGCCCTCCTCTGGACACGTTCCAGTTTGTCAGTGTCCTTCTTGAACTGTGGTGCCCAGAACTGGACACAGTACTCCAGGTGAGGTCTGACCAGAGCAGAATACAGTGGCACTATTACTTCCCTTGATGAAGAAGAAGAAGAAGAGTTTGGATTTGATATCCCGCCTTTCACTCCCCTTCAGGAGTCTCAAAGCGGCTAACATTCTCCTTTCCCTTCCTCCCCCACAACAAACACTCTGTGAGGTGAGTGGGGCTGAGAGACTTCACAGAAGTGTGACTGGCCCAAGGTCACCCAGCAGCTGCATGTGGAGGAGCGGAGACACGAACCCGGTTTCCCAGATTACGTGACTACCGCTCTTAACCACTACACCACACTGGCTCTCTGATCTAGATGCTATACTCCTATTGATGCAGCCCAGAATTGCATTGGCTTTTTTAGCTGCCGCGTCACACTGTTGGCTCATGTCAAGTTTGTGGTCAACCAAGACTCCTAGATCCTTTTCACATGTACTCCTTGTGTCATGACCGACTCTGGGGTTGCGGTGCTCATCTTGCTTTACTGGCCGAGGGAGCCGGAGTCCAGCTTCCGGGTCATGTGGCCAGCATGACAAAGCCGCTTCTGGCAAACCAGAGCAGCGCACAGAAACGCCGTTTACCTTTCTGCCGGAGTGGTACCTATTTATCTACCTGCACTTTGACATGCTTTCGAACTGCTAGGTTGGCAGGAGCAGGGACCAAGCAACGGGAGCTCACCCCGTCGTGGGAAGTCCTAGGCTCTGTGGTTTAACCCACAGCGCCACATGTTTAGCGCTACTACAAAAAGAACAGGAAGATGTCCTTCCCCACAGAAGTATTCCAAACATACCTTTCATCAACCTTTCCTTCAGAGGCGATGGATGAGACCCTCTCCAGCAGCTTCTCCCTCAGCTCATCAAACACAGACTGGTGGAACTCAAGCCTGGGGGTGCCGTGGAGGTCCAGGAATGGCAGGGCGGACTGAAGAGTGGGCAGGAGGATGCCATTTTCTGTCTGTCAATGTCATACACAAACTGTGTCAAGGTATTATGCTGCAGATCTCCTATCTCTAAAGCAAAGGGTGGGGATCTCTATCTGGCAGCACTCTGGGGATCTCTATCTGGCCCTTAGAATTCCTTACGGTGTCCCCTGGGTCCTGATGGCAAAGGGTAGGTAATAAATTATTACTATCTGACAATGCTTCTTACTTGCCTACATATTGGAGAGGGATGTTCAAATGTGTGCAGAAACTAGTCTACTGTACAAAGGTAATTTTTACAATTTTTGTGCCACTCAGTTTTGCATCTGGCCCTGCCCACCACTGGCATGTGGCCCCCAGAAGGTTGACCAGAAAGGAAAGCAGCCCTTGCATTGACAAAGTTTCCCACTCCTGCTCAAAAGAGACTTAATTGTCAAGAAGAAGAAGAGTTTGGATTTGATATCCTGCTTTATCACTACCCGAAGGAGTCCCAAAGCGGCCAACAATCTCCTTTCCCTTCCTCCCCCACAACAAACACTCTGTGAGGTGAGTGGGGCTGAGAGACTTCAGAGAAGTATGACTGGCCCAAGGTCACCCAGCAGCTGCATGTGGAGGAGCGGAGATGCGAACCCGGTTACCCAGATTACAAGTCTATTGCTCCTAACCACTACACCACACTGGCTCTCAAGGTTCACAATACAGTTGCTTTGAGTTGTACGGCTCTTCCTGACTGGACTGCTTTCAACCGAAGATGAAGAAAACTCAGGTTTGAATGCTCTCACATGGAAGATCTCCCAGCTGCCTAGGAAAGTAGCATGTCAGGAAGAAGGGCTCTTATGATTTTCTCCTGAAATACTTTTCTGTTATCCTGGGTCTGAAGGAAACCCCCACCTCCCATCTAACAACACACCTAAAGGCCAAATGTATCATTTGACTATTGCAGTGTGTGTGTGTGTGTGTGCGCGCGCACACACGCGTGTGCGTGCATGATTTTAACCCTTCCCTTCCTTGCTGTGTTCCTGATAAAATATTCCCCTTCTGAAAGTGCTATCAGAATCAGAAGGAAATTACTGGTCGGCATGAATCACCTCATCAGAGGAAGGATTTTTATTCAGAACCACTACAGGGAATGAAAGGGTTGAATTTCCCCCTGTACCCGCTGTAGTCTTGATAATTATCCTCCAGCTGCTGTTATTTACATTTTTTAAAACCCTGCAGGTTAAAAGCAAATATGAATTGAATGTCACCCCCAGTTTGGCTCTCTACATCTACAATCCATGGGACCCCAGAACACAAAATTTACGTCACAAATTGAAAGACTGCATTGAAAGACTGAAAAAGAGCACCCCAGTGAATCCCCAGTAAGGTGCTCAGAGATTCTAGATAGCAAACAGTGTACAGTGATACCTCAGGTTAAGTACTTAATTTGTTCTGGAGGTCCGTACTTAACCTGAAACTGTTCTTAACCTGAAGCACCACTTTAGCTAATGGGGCCTCCTGCTGCCGCCATGCCACCGGAGCACGATATCTGTTCTCATCCTGAAGCAAAGTTCTTAACCCAAGGTACTATTTCTGGGTTAGCGGAGTCTGTAACCTGAAGTGTATGTAACCCGAAGTACCACTGCATCATGAAAACCGTATTTTTCTAGCACACATGGAGTGCCTGGGTTCTCCTCCACAAACAAAGGAGAGCGTGTTTATTGACTCACCGCTGCCCATTACATGAATTGTTGTGTTTCAGGGTCAAATCACAGATAATTGGTAATAAGGTGGATAAAATGATTTATAATGGCAACATGTTTCCAGACAAAACTGGCTCTTCATCAGGAAAAGTTCAACCTTTTTCATGAGTCCAACATTTGCTTCTCTGAATTAAGGCAACTCCCAATTTACGGGGGGGTAAAGTTCCAGGGTACCGCATGCATATGTCAAATCGCATATAATTGAAACACCCATTGGAAAAGCCAGTAAACACCCTAGAAAAACCATTAAAAAAACCCAGCAGCACTCAACAGACAGGCAGGAATGGTGGCAATTGTGGCTCTCAGTCTCCCTCATCGCTAGAGGACAATGTGGAAACAATGACAAGGGCAGTGGACTGGTACCCCAAAGTGCTTGGTTGTAGGTCAAATGCACTTGTGGGCTGATAGTAATGCTGCTGGTGTCTTATAAAGGAACATGGTGATGGGTAGCTGACGCTTTTGCCTCCCCAGCTGGTCAAACACCTCCCTGTATGGCTGCACACTATCCGTAAATGCACACTAGATCTTTAGGCTGCATTCTACGGAGGGATCATACTGGGAGATTATGTCCTTCATGTGCTTGACCACACTGAAGAGTTCTGAAAAGCTCTCCAGGGTCCAGGTGGGTTGCTCATCCTGCTCACATCCCCTTCCTATTCCCCACTTTCTGAGCTTGAACTAGACCTGTTGCAATTCTGAGCACACTGACCAAGAAGTAAGTTTAACCAGTCAATGGATCTTACATGTGAATAAACATACAGTGGTACCTCGGGTTACATACACTTCAGGTTACAGACGCTTCAGGTTACAGACTCCGCTAACCCAGAAATAGTACCTCAGGTTAAGAACTTTGCTTCAGGACGAGAACAGAAATCGGGTTCCGGCGGCGAGGCAGCAGCAGGAGGCCCCATTAGCTAAAGTGGTGCTTCAGGTTAAGAACAGTTTCAGGTTAAGAACGGACCTCCAGAACGAATTAAGTACTTAACCCGAGGTACCACTGTACTCTGCTCTGCATTGCTACAGGGAGAGGGGCTTTATGAACTAAAGTGGCACAGCAGATGTTCTGCATGCAGAAGGTTGCAGAATGATGTGTAACAACAAGCGATGAGAAGCCTTCAAAGAGCTGCACCCACCCGTAAGGCAAGATGAGGCAACTGCCTCATGTAGCAGAATCCACTGGGGAAGCAGATCTCATTGTAGATATTTATCCCCACCCGCCTCCACGTTTCCCTGGTGGGCAGGAGAAGCACTATTTTGCAGTTTGCCTCAGGTACCAAAAGGTCTTGCACCAGCCAGGATATGCTGTACTGAGTTAGATACCCTTGCAGGACGATCCTGCGCACGTCTACTGAGTTTAGCGGGACCTATTCCTAGGTAAGTGTGCCTTGAATTGCACCCCAAAGCAATTTTTGCATACTGGGTGTTTGTTTTGTTTTGTATGCGGTTTGCATTTAAAAACAACCACCACCGGGCATGGCCATACGGCCGTTTCCTACGCGAAAGCGTGATTGCACTCTGCACATGCTCCGAGAGGCAGCTTTCTTTCTTTTCTATACGAGGCTCGCGCGGGAACACAAAGATGCAACCACACCATCTCTAGCCGGTGCCTCAAAGGTTAAGCCTCCAGGGCCACGGGAGGGAGGGAGGCCCACGCACCTGGAACTGCTCGATGGCCTTCAGCGGCTCCGTGCAGTTGGTCAGCGTCTCTTTCAAGTCTTCCCCGTTAGCCACTCCGAGGTCCTGCAGCCCGGCAAACATGGCGCAACACCCTCCTCTTTGAATGGGGCCCGCCCGCCCCCTTATGCATGGGTCTCACATCGCAACCGGCCCCCCAGAGCGCCGCGGAGCACTCCCGTAAGGCGTCCTCCCGCAAACCGTTCCTGTAGCACAAAGGGTTCCGCTCTGGGCGCAGGCTGAAGGTAGGTCTCTCCACGCATCCCTCCAAACTTTGCGAAGGGGACTGCGGCAAGGTCTTGAGAAGGGCTCGCTCTTATAACCACCACAACGGTACCGGTGCTTTTCACTGCCAGTAATTCTTCCGTTGCTCCTTCTGTATATGCTGCCCCATCTAACCCAAGTTCTCTGGAATGCTTCCAGAAACATTCAAACACGATTCGGAATAAAACCTTGAAAAGACAACCTTCGTCTGATCTCAAACGGCGCAGCCTTATTAATGTGGATTTTCATGAGCCGCCTAAAGAGTAGGATGACGGCGTTTTGTTGGCGTGAGATACACACGCTTCCTCTGGCTGGTGGGTGCATCAGAAATACAGCCTTAAAATACAACCGTCATCTTTTTTCAAACACGCAGCCTGAAATGTGGATTTTCATGAGGTGCCTAAGAAGTAGGATGGCTCCCTTGGCTAGAGCGTGGTTCTGATAATGCCAAGGTTGCAAGTTCGATCCCCTTATGGGACAGCTGCCTATTCCTGCACTGCAGGGGATTGGACTAAATGATCCTCAGGGTCCCTTCCAACTCTACAGTTCTATGATGAATGTTTCATATGTGTGTTTTTCTGTGAGACACACACACTTCTTGTGGCTGGTGTGTGGAATCGCAGTGGTGGTGGTGAGGCAAGTAATGACTTGTAGGTGGTGCTATGTATGATTTTGTTAATGGTATAATGTAGTTATATTTTTGTGTTGCAAGTTGCTTGGAGACTTTTGAGTAACAAGGGAAAGAACTAACAAGTGACAATGAAAGTAATTGGTTACGTAAATGTTTACATCTTGCATATATAGGAAGTCTGGCAATGTGTTTACATTATTTATTTATCCTACAGAACTTATACATTTCTTGACTGTGGTAAAACCCCAAAGCAGTTTACAACAACCATATAAATTATTTAAAATATTAATATTAAATATTATTAAATATTTTAAATATTAACATTGAAATACAAAACAAGAACAGAAAACACATGAATGTTTTTGCCTGGTGTATAAAAATATGCAATGAAGGTGCCAGGCAAACCTCACTGGGGAGAGAATTCCAAAAATGGAGAGCCACTGTAGAAAAGGTCCATTCTCATATTGCCACCCACTGGACGTCTTCTGGGGAGGGCACACAAAGTGATGGTGATCAAATAACAGTTAAACTAATTATTTGAAACTTACAATGCTTAATATGGAAACAATCTTTTAATAAAAAATAAAATTAAAAACAATGGAAGGAGGGATGGATTTCAGAAGGGATTTAAATATAGCAGATTGTCAGGTGTCACTATGCTACACAGCAAAAGCAATCTCCCTCACACCACTTCCAGGCATTCTCAATACAGTCAGGGCTTTTTTCCAGCCGGAACTCGCTCAGTTCCGGCACCTCTCAGGTGGGTGCCATTGCTATTCTAAGAGAAGGTAGGAGGCGTTCATGGTGAGTTCCGGCACCTCATTTTCTAGAAAAATACAGTATTGTTCTATATTGCGTTGCTATTGGTGATGATATTTTTAATGTAATTTTTGTGGGTTTGCCACCATGCCGAGCAATCCTAGCCAGACAGGCATATCTCCTGTGTCAGTTAAGCAGTATCCCAATTACTTCTGGCTGGGGCAGCATAGATCTTTCTTAGAATCATAGAATCATAGAGTTGGAAGGGACCGTAAGGGTCATCTAGTCCAACCCACTGCATTGCAGGAATCTTTTGCCCAACATGGGGTTAGAACCCACGACCCTGAGATTAAGAGTCTCATATTCTACCAACTGAGCTGTGCAGATATGTCCCTTTGCACCCTTACTCTTGAGTACCCCTGGGGGGGGGGAGAAGCACTACTCATTGTTTCTAAATTTGCATCTTATTTACACATAATTTAGCACATGCAGACTTTATGCAAATCTCTCTTTTTTGGGGTGTCACGTCTAAGCAGCCACTCTTGATGCACTCCTCTCTATTCCACCAAGGCCCCTTTTAGGCTCTGTAGAATCACCAGTGCACAACATCACGCCTGACCATTGGCCTAGAACAAAGTGGAGCACTCCAGGCATCTGGGATGACACTGAGGACAAAGCACATTTCAGGCACAATGAGGTGGGGAGAGTGGTTTTCCTCGTGACACAGAGGGGCTGGGGAAGGGAAGGCCTCTAGAAATATTAATAATCCTTCTTTCAAAGTCTGTTTAACAAGTGATTTATGCCTAGTGAGATTACCTTCATTGTAACTGGTTTTCAGCGCTATACAGTACCTTCCTTCCTTCCTTCCTTCCTTCCTTCGTGTCTGTGTGCAAATTAGGAGCACTAATAAATATTTCATGGCAAAATTCACAAATTAGGAGACTTGGATACAATAGATTGCTGTGCCTCTCCTCTCTCCCCCTGCCCCACTTTTTTTCTTTCGACCCAGAGGGCAGGCGTGTTGGATTGATGAGCCCTTCCACTGAACCAGACGGCTGCTCAGCTCATTTGGAAATGGGGGGAGGGGGGCAGTCCAGACAAAACAGTATCACTCCCTGCTTCTCCTTTGGTGTTTCATGCTGCTCTTTTGCTCTTCTTTGGAAGTGTTATGAAATGACATTGCCTTGTGTAATTCAGCCAGTAAGAATCGGTGGTCTGTTGTTCTGTATTATTCACATGACACCTTTGATTCAATAGGCACACAGGTAAGGGTGCCATAGCTGACCTGGAGTCTCTAGGTTTGCATGCCTCCCTCCAGGCGGCAGGTGGACGGCTGCAAATTACTGCATAGACCCTGCTGGAGGGAGGTCTGTTCCTTCCCATCTCCCAATTAACCTCATTTGTTAGTCTTTGTGTTTTTGTGTGTGCAGATAGCATGCCCTCGGTGACTGTTGTTAATGCTTAATGTGCCATGCTGAACAACATCACCGGTGGCTGCTCCATGACATCACCAGGGGTTGCCCCAAGACGTTGTTTTGGTGGTAGTGGGACAACCACGTTGAGTGTCCCCCCCACCAATCAATTGGTCAATACATTTTATGAAAGAAATATAATCACTGGGGCCAGCCCTCCGTCTCAAGTCTGAGTCCCTGAAATCTCAGGCTCTGGAATGCATCTTTCCTGGCAATCTTACACACAGGCAGTGGGTGGGTGGGCATGGTGGGCCAAATGTGGCCCTCCAGGCCTACCTGGCCATCAAGACCACCCCAGGACATGCCCCTTGCTGCTCCTGTTCTGTGCCCCCTGCACCGTGATTTTACCTGGCAAACAAAACCTGATTGCAAGCATCACTCCCCCCACTTATGGCTCCCAGTTACAGGCATTCAGAGGTATACTGCCTTCAACAGTGGAGGCAGAGCATAGCCATTGTGGCTAGTAGCAACTGATAGCTTTATTCTCCATGAATTTGTCTAATCCTGGTACACTGATGTGGCACATTTTCTTCTGAACAGCAAATAGCAGTTGCTGGGGGGTGGAGTGTTGTTTTAATAAGGAAAGTAGCATGAAAGGGAAAGGGTAGACACCCCCACTCATGTTGCTTTGATTATAATCTAGTTTGTGGTTACTTTGGGGCCACTATTCTTTTTTTCCTGAAAGACTCTTATCACAACCCTCCTACATCACATCTACTTTCACCATCACGTGCAACATTCAAATACGTCCCATACTATTAATACATTCACTCACTTAAGGTGCAGGCCCTCCATCTCCTTTAATGAATTATTTTGTGTGTGTGAAGGTCATGGGGAAGAAGTGAATGACCAGCACTTCCAAGTACAGTGGTACCTCAGGTTAAGAACTTTATTCGTTCTGGAGGTCCGTTCTTAACCTGAAACTGTTCTTAACCTGAGGTACCACTTTAGCTAATGGGGACTCCCGCTGCCGCCACAGTGCAATTTCTGTTCTTATCCTGAAGCAAAGTTCTTAACCCGAGGTACTATTTCTGTAACCTGAAGCGTATGTAACTTGAAGCGTCTGTAACCCGAGGTACCACTGTATACTGCCTACTTTCTTCTCCACTGAACCCCTTCCCACTAATATTGTATACCCCCATCTTCCCTTGGGCCTCATTTGCTGATGACATTTTTTAATTTCTGAACAACTGAGATGTCATTTAACATTTGGTAACACCTCAGCAACTCAGCCAGGTAGATAGTGCTGGGAAAGAACTCTGCTTGAAACCTTGGAAAGCTGATGCCCAGAGTAGACAACACTGGACTAGATGGAGAGAAAAGTGTGACGTGATGCAAGGCAGCTTCATGTGAGACTGCTCTTAAAAACTGTATTTTACCTCTCTCCGTTTCCTCATATGCCAAGATTTGGTGGGTTGACAAAAATACATATTTCCCTGCACACTGTATATGTGTCCTGCACTTTAATCCAGTCCTTCATCCACCTGCGGCTTGTGCTAACACAGTGGCAGCAGTGTCCCCGTTTGACAAGTGTAACAAGTCTGTCCTGTTAACACTCCCTGTCACTTGTAATCCCATTACAAATGTGTCCCAGGTCAAGTTTCTTACATCAAGGAGTGTCACTTAAAGGTTAGGGCACAGAGCAGGGGGTAAGGACCTTTTGTGGCCTGGGGCCACACTCCCTTCTGAGCAACCTCTCTGGGGCCATATGACAGTGGTGGGTGGGACCAGATGCAAAAGTAGGTGGAACAACAAATGTAAATTTAAACTTTGCAGAGGTTAGTTTCCGCACCCATCCACCTACACATCCCTAGTCTCCATCCAGGCAAGCAAAACTGAAACTAGATTCTACAGGAAGCAGCGATGACTGCTAACTTAGATGGCTTTAAAAGAGGATTAGACAAATTCATGGAGCAAATAGTTATCAATGGCTACTGGCCAATGTGGCTCTGCTCTCTTTCCATAGTTGGAGGCAGCAATGGTTCTGAATATTAGTTGCGGGAGACCACATGAGGACAGAGTGCTCTTGTGTTCGGGTCCTGCTTGTGGGTTTGCCATCGGCATCTAGTTGGCCACTGTGGGAACAGGACGCTGGCCATTGATCTGGTCCAGCAAGCTCTTCTTATGAACAGCTGTGCCTGCCCAGCTACTCAAAAGGAGAGCATGGGATGTGGGTCAATTGTTGAATCAATGGTTGGACAACATGGTGACGGTGACAGGTAAGGTTGTTTGTCACTGAGCTCTGTAGTCTGTTCTAGTTTTACTTTGTTTTTTAATATATATATATATATATATATATATATATGCAGGCCGCAACATCTGGGGGTTAGGGTTAGGGGGCGCAAATTCACGGGTTAGGGGGCGCAAATTACTTGCCTTGCCCCGGGTGCTGACAACCCACGCTACGCCACTGCTTACGCACCAACAGTTATGAGTTAGAAGGGGAGAGCTATGACAAGGATTCTCCCTAAGACACCCCCCCCAACCAGGCCCAGCTTTGCACCCTAATTCAGTGTTTTTGCCTGTCTGGTATATCTGTTTGAACTCTGATGCTTCTAGCTTACCTGTATGGAGAAGAGAGAAGGGTGTGAGAGCACATGTGGAAGCAAGCTTACTGTACAAGGGTAACTTTGGCAACAACTGCTGGGCAGATCTGAAACAGGGTCCACCAGTTGCTGACCTCTCCTTTTGGGCATTAACTGTTTTCTCTCAGCCAAATTATTTTTTTCTCAGTAAAATGCAGGCGAAATCCTCAGAAGGCATTTGGCTGGGGCACAGGAAATAAATTTGGGCCACACTTTCAGAAATAATGGCCAGCAACCAGTGAAGTAACAAACTCTAGCTCTTCTTTCTCTAGGGAAGAGAAGGCAGAGCCTGTGTGGTATAGTGATTAGAGTATTGAACTGTGATCTGGGAGACCTGGGTTCAAATCCCACACCTGACCATGAAGCTCACTGGATCACCTTGGGCCAGTAACTGCATCTCAGCCTAACCTACCTCACAAGGTGGTTGTGAGGATGGAATGGGGAGGGGGAGAAAGGTGTACACCATATTGAGCTCCTTGGAGGAAGTAAGGCAATACTACTATTACTACAACTACAACTACTACTACTACTGTACTAATAATACATGTGGAATGTTGTCTTCATCTGCAAACAGTTTGCTGCTTCACTCAAAACCTCTGCCACAGTATCCTTGTGAGAAGCTGGTGACAAGGGATCCCTGTAGCTTGTGAGCTGTGGTGCTGGAGTGTGGCGTAATCAACACTCGTTGCTCCAGTTGAGAAATATTGACGGCTTTCCCTCCACCTCTTATGACGTCACACTGGGAAGCTGTTGTCGGAGCTGTTGCCATGGGGACACCAGCAATGCTACTGTGCTTGCTGGCATCTGTCAGGCACCTCTCGGTCTTTTGTGTGACTCAGGGAATGCTAGACAGCCCCCCACCCTCCCTTGCCCCGTAACACACATCACTGGGCAGCTTGGCAGAAGGACATCAGTGATTCAGAAGGTCACTTGGATTGTGCAGTTCCAAAGCTTGCACAGGAGAGGCCCAGGGAAAGAATGTAATACATGGGGTGGGGTGCGCATTGGGAAGAACATAGATGAACCTTGCTGGATCAAACCAAAGTGCCAGCATCCTGTTCTCACAGTAACAACCCAATGGGAAGCCTGCAAGCAAGAACTGAGTGCAACAGTGCTCTCCCCACTTAGGAACAAAGGAAGGTGCCTTCCACCAGGTCAGACCTTGATCCACGTAGCTCAGTATGGTCTATACTGACTGGTGGCAGCAGCACGTCTCCAGGGCTTCAGGCAGGGGACATGCAATAGCCCATCTAGTCCAGCATCCTGTACGTTTATTTTGTGTGTCCTGATTCTTCCAATGTTCAGCTTCATTGGATAATGATAAAGAACCACCAGAAGAGAGAACACCAGGGACCCTTAAGCTGCCCATCAGCAGCTAGTATCCGACAGCAGACTAAGAAGACACACACTTCGCTTGGACCTTCCCACTATGTGTATGTCTGTTTACATTGAAGTATTTATAAATTTGCATCTAAATGCGTATGTCAGAACCTGCACTTTGTGTCAAACACTTCCTTTGGTGACATTTAAGCTGCCAGCCGAGATGCACTCATTCCTGCCCACTATGGCCTCTCTAAAGCTCTGTTAATCTATGATTCTGCAGAGCCACCAGTGTGCAACATCATGTACAGGATGCACCCCTGACCAGTGGCCTTGAACAAAGCAGAGTACACCAGACATTGAGGATGACATTCAGGACAAAACACATTTCATACTGTCTTGTGTGCTATGATGTGGCAAGTTCTTAGCACCTGGATAGCAGACAGAGCAAGCTCAGGTCACCTGTGTGCAGTCTTTCCAACCATGTGTATTTCTTATTCAGAGTTATTACTTCTAAATTTGCATCTGCACATATAAATTAGCATATGCAAATTGGTGTCATCTTTTAGGGTGCTGCATTTTCTCTTTTATTTATTTTTTTGGGCAATGCATAAGTGGCCATTGAGCTACTAGTTGGCTAGGGCAGGGGAGATTCAGTGTGCAGTAAGTATGGTCTCATGAAATGTGAGCTATAAATTTCACACACCTGTAGATTTAGGATCCCTCCAGACTGGTGTTTCTTTGTTTCGTTTTTAAACAGGTGTATTCCGCAGCACGCCATGGGTGGTGCATTAATGGTGGAATTATACTGAATTGTCTGCACATCATTCTGTTTTATTAGCTGTCCTGTAATGTACTCCCAATGTTACTGCATTACTGTTGTCTGGAGGGGCCCCTTTATGCTAAAGCACAACAACCCCCCCCCCTGTCCCAACCCATTTATGATATAAACCTTTACATGATTTCAGCAGGAGGTTACAGTGTGTACAGCGACCGGAAATGAAGCTGTATGTCAGCCCCAAAACATTTGCAGGCACAAGCATTACTGAAAGCTGCCCAATACCATCTTAAGTACATATTGTCATGCATGCACTATAAAAAGCACACCTCAAGGGGGCCTTTTTTAAAAAAAAAATTGAATTCCCCCCATATTTGTTTGCTTTGCATAGAGAGGTGGAATCTAAAAGCTGAAATCTGTACATCTTTATTCTAATTGCAACTTAAATTGTGCAATGGCTCCCCCCTCTTTCCTCTCAAGGGACTGTTCACCATACCTAGAGTAAACCCACTGAAATTAATGGACATGACTAACCACAAGACCTGTTGAATTCAAAGGGATTTGCTTCCAGGTAAATAAGGTTGGGACTGAAGCCTCAGTGGATCTTGTCCAGTGCTTTTTTTCTGGGGGGGGGGGGACGCAGGGGTATGCATACTGTATCCCTAAACATTTTGTGAATCTAAGTTTGGCCTCATTGAGGGGCAGTATTTCAATATGAATAGGAAATGAGAGTACCCCTAAACATTTTTTTTATTAGAAAAAAAGCACTGGTCTTTCTTGTCTTGAGTAGAACTTAGTTGGGTACAGTTCCTGTTTTCCTATTTTCTCTTTGCCAAATTTAAATAAAATACTCTGTGTGGGTGGAACCATGGCATATATATGATATACAAAGGAAATTTTTAATTCCGTTGTTACCTTGGTAACATATTTTTAACATATGGATGTGTGTACATGTATACACTCTGCTCCCCCACAAATATAATGGTTGTGCCCGGTTCATTTAGCAATCTGCCCTTCAGGAAGAAAGATCAGATTAACATCCCAAGGAATACGACAGTCATTATAACGCAATTATCAGACGGAACCAGGAATGGCTCTGGCGATATAACACAGTTATCCATAATTGCTTCATTCATAGAGACTGCCTCCTTGCATATGCCCTATTATGATACCTGAGAATGCCTTCATTTTGATACAATTTATGCATTGGACTCTTTCTTTAAAACAAAAACCAATGGCTATTTTCATTTTAAAAATACATACAATTAAAAATGCACACAACTGCAATTGCAATAATTATTTTTACCTGAAAGGAGGGATTGCAGTTGAAAGAAATTTAACTGCGCAATCCTATACCTGTCTCCTCAGAAGTAAGCCCACTGAAATTCAGTAGAGACTGCCCTGCTCCTACATAAGGGGGTTTAGGACTGCAGCCTGAATGATATTTAGGATTGCCTTACATATTTCTTTGCATGTTTTAATTTCATTTCAGTATAACATGAAAGAGTCCCAATTATCCGTAAGCTTGGAATATCTATTGTCCTAACAGTCTTAGAAAGGGAGTAATTTTCATCATTCTCAAAGTATGTCAGGAATTTTGAAGCCAGTCACCCATTGCAGGGTTTCTTCTAATGAATATCCAAGCTATGGTAAGCATGCTTTTTATCAAACACTGACCCTACTTTTAAATATATTCTTCCCAGCTAGAAAACTTCACCTCCTAAGGGGACCATTTCTGTTGTTCTCTCTTGAAATTTATAACAAAAACCTTGATGAAACATATTACATATTTGCATATGTGTCTAAGCCAGAGGTGGGGAACCTGTGGAGGGTCGGTTCCTATTGCCTAGTCCAAGCATTGGGGTTCATCTCCAAAGGACTGCCTGCTCCTGCAGGGTGCCTGCCTACTCTTTGAGAACGGGTTCAAAGCCTTTGCCCTGGATGCCAGCATATTTGTGATATGAACTAGGGCCTTTACGCTGGTGGCATCCTAGGCATGGGCGTAGCTAGGATTCTTGTGGAGCCCCCCCCCCAGGCTTTTATGGGGGGGGGAAAGCAGAACATCAGATTTGTATTGATTTTGATTGATTGTGGGGGCAGCTGCCCACCCCACCCCCCGCGTTACACCCATCCATGATCCTGGGCGCATCGTTTGCAGCATTCAATGGAGGGCCTCCTCTCAATGCTGCAAAGCTACCCAAGGCTGTTTGCGTGCACGCGTGTGCCCAGGCTCTCAAGCTGAGGTATGCAACACCAGCAGCCTGCACTTCGCTTGAGCAGGAGCTTCTGTGCTTTCTGCTCAGTCTTTACCATACAGGCTTCCGACACCCTTGACCTCAGTGACAGATCTGGGTAGTTGCATGCTACAGTCCACTATCCTCAGCAGCAGCAGCAGCAGCAGCAGCCTACCTTGCAGATCACAACCCAACCCAGGAGGCGGGTGACCCTGATGTATTAGCTTTCTCCTCTGACTCCAGGTAAGCTAACCCTTAGTAGCAGAGCGCACCCCCACCCTCTCTCTGCCAGCTAATCAACCCTTAGCTGTAGAGACACCCCCTCCCCCCGAGCGCGTACACCCACTCTCTCTCTCCCCCCCCCCGTTTCCGGGGGCGCGCGAGCGCGCGCATTAAAGATACCGAAGCGCGGCTCGCGGACAGAACGTAGCGGGAGTCAGGGGTGGCGGCGGGGGAGAGAAAGGAGCTCCGCGGCACGCGCACGCGCATTCCCTCCCTCCCTCGCTCTTTCTCTCTCTCTCACACACACACACACACACACACACACACACTCTCAACCCTCTACACCTACTTCACCTGGCGAGCGGGCGCATGCGCGCCCTCATTCTTCTCCTCCGTTTATCGAGGCGCGCGAGCCTCGCGGGTGCGCGTCCTCTCCCCCCCCCTTCCTCCGGTCTCGTTCTCCCCTCCAGTCTCCCCCGCCCCCTCAGCCGATCCAGGCTGAGCTGAGGCGACAGAGGCAGCCAGCTCGCCCGCCCGCCTGCCCACCAGACCAGACCAGCCCTGCCTTGCCCTGCCCAGACCAGCGGGGGTAGGTGGGTGCGGGGGTTACCCCTTGCCGTTGCCGCCGCCGCGAGGCCTTGGGCCCTGGGCGCGGCCGACGTGGTAGTGGTGGGGGCTCCGACGACGCGGGAGTGGTGAGGCGGCGGCGGTTGGGGAGCTCGGCCCGGCGTTGGCATGAGGTAGCTGCGGCTCGGAAGGAGGAAAAAAAAGGTGAGGGGGCGCACGGCAGATGATGGCGGGGGGCGGCGGCGGCGGTATGATTTGGGTCTGTCAGAACTGAGGGACGAGGAGGAGGGAGCGCAGTGGTGGCGGCGGCGGCGGCTTGTATGAGGGACACACGGCGTGTGGGCGGGGGGAGCGGAGAGCTGACATCTTGGACGGAAGGGCTCTGCGGGGAGGGGGGCCTGGCTGTTTTTGAGCGGGGTGTGTTATTGTGTTCTAACCTGTGTTATCATCGCGAGTGAGCGACTGAGGATGAGCAGGGATTGGGGCGTGTTCGGTGTGTGGGGTGGGCGGGCCAGGATCTTTTTATGTTTTTTTTGGGCAGGGTGGGGGTTGGGCGGGAGGAGGAGGGGGGAAATCTGGTTACGTTGCTTGTGGTTATGAAGAGTTGTGGGGTATCTGGGAGCGGGCGGCAGAGGAGCTTGTGAGTAGAGGTAAAGCCTGGGCCTGGGGGTTTGCCCGGTTGTTGTGCGCATGGGAGAGAGCCATGGATCTTATTGCCGTGTTGTGACGGGTGGGAATTTGGGGTGGAGGAGGTGGGGCGGGGGTCTGGGTATTTGTGCGTGGAAGTAACAGGTCATGGGGAAATCGTAGAAGGGTATAGGTTGGGGGATCAGGATTGGGTGTCTGTGTGGGTGTTTTATCAATAATAACAAATCTATAGTATGATAAGAGTAGCAGGCGTTGAGGGGCAGTGGCTTGGACAGCAGGAGGCTGTTTGAGGGACGGGGTGGGCCAATGGGGGGGTTGATTCTTGTGTGGGGTGTGTGGTAGACTAATAGGAGCTACAAGGGGAGAGGCAGTAGATTGAAATGTAAGTGTGGGAAGTTTGGGCAAGGACTGGGTGTGTTGAGGGGCAGAAACTGGAAGATCAGGAGAGATGGGCTGCGAAGAGGATGAGGACAAGGTTGAGGCCAGTATTGCAGTACATGGTGGAAGGGAGTAATCTTAATATAGGAAAGCGTAGGATATTAAACAGTAGTGTTGCTGTCTTAATCACCATTAATGTCATATTGTGCTGTGTTTATTGTCCATGCTATTTATTACAAAAATGAATTGTCTGATGGGTGTCAGGTTCATGGATATGTGTAAGGCAGTGTCTGCTGTGAAAAGAGACTGGGCTGTTAAGGATCTTTGTGTGTGTTTTTGTGCGGGGAGGTGAAAGTGACATTATGGGGTGAGAACTGGAGCAGAAGCAGGGGGAACAGAAGTTTATGGGCTACTAAGGGAGATGTGGAAATGTATTGGGGAGAGGTTAAGGCAATAGGCAGCACTGGGTTAAATACTCACACACATATATATAGTTACTGGGTAGAGTGGGAGAAGAACTGAAGGCAACTGAAAAAAGCTAGGGAGATATTTGGAACAGGGAGAGGCGGGTGAGACAGCAAAAAGAAAGATGTGACAGATGAGGAAGACGGTGCTGAAGGGATGTCCTTTGTTGTCTTTGTTGGGGAGCAGCACTCTGCCTGGAAAAGGTAGGCTGAGGCACCTTTTGTTTGCTACCTTGGCCCTGGCATGTGCCAGAGTGTGCTGGTGAAGAAGGGTAAGGAAGATGTTGGTGGAAGGACCTTTCTGTTCTGCCCTCTCCCTTTATCCTCTTGCCTGCAGGGTGTCTGGTGCTTCTGTTCATCTCAGCTAACCGATCATCCTTCTTAGGAGTAGGATGAAGGAAAGAGATGAGGCTATGACAAGAATGGGAAACCCTAGGCCTTCTGCCTTCTGTTGCCTTCATTCCCTGCTGTGCCTCCTTCATTTCAATTGTTAGAGAAATCATATGAGAATAGGTTTTTGCTTCCAGCAATTTGCCTGGTACCTGTCTGTATTGTTAGGCTGTTAACATGCTGGAGAGGTGTCTGGAGCAAGACTATGACTACAAGTGTGATTTGTATGTTCCCTTTCATATTGTAGGGCTGAAAGAGTAGCTTTAGCATATTCTCTCTCATATATTCTCATATATATATATATATATATATATATATATATATATATATATAATGCAGCATCAAATGAATATTAGAAGGGGGAAAGAATTCAGACTGAGATTTACCGTAATTGCAGAGCAAACCATAGCAATAAAAAACCTCCAGTGCTTCTGGGACTACAGAATTTGTACTTGCTACTGTACATATGAGCCTATTATGTGTATGAGTGCTAGACTGGGTTTCTTTTATTTTTGTTTCAGATGGCGGATGTTGATGTTTGTGCTGGTGGGGATAGCACCAGAAGAAAAATGGATGCTCTAGCAGATAGTGCAGCTGAGATCGTTCCGTTGGAGCTCTATGATTCAGCTCGAGCAAAAATAGCTGCTAATCTACAATGGATCTGTGCTAAAGCCTATGGAATAGGTAAAAATCCCCATTGAGTGATTATTCTTTTATCTCTCCCCTTTTGCTTTCCCCCTGTCTTGCTCTCTCAGCTGTTAAATGGATTTGAAATGATCTGTGTTTTACATATCAATCATGTGCCAAACCGATTTGCCTACTTGCCCTATTCCCATGTTTTTAGATCCCAGGATATTAATAAGTGCTTGCTAGGAACCTTGTCAGTGTACATCCCTTTTCCTCATTGTGAATGGTTTGTAGAAGTGCATATAACTGTGTTTTTGTTTTTGTTTCATGAAATAGTGCTCTCTCACACAGAACCTAGACCTACAAAGGCTGAGCTCTTGAAGGCCCTTAAATCCTTATTGTGTGATTCATTCTGGCAATCCTGTAGATCCTTGCTGCTACCTTTTTATGGAGCATAGCTGAATAGAGAATAAGAATCTTATGGCTTCTGTATCATATTGTAGATATTTCACTCATCTATTTTTTAACCAAGGCTGCTGTATTCTAGAACATAGCAGTGAGGCAGCATTCATTTCTTTGCATAACATTGTGGGTAATGAATATAAATAGATGGGATAGAAAAAAATCTTGTTTGAAACTTTAGTTTTATTTCTACGGTCTTCTGAAGCACTATTGCCTTCCAGTGTGTTGTATTAAAGTAGATTCTGCTTCGTCTACTTTGAGTTCTTGGTTTTTGTCATTTGTGCCAGGATTTTGGCTTCATATCGGTATTATACTTTTAACTGAAACAAAATGTAGCATGTAGAAAATTAGATAGCCCTGTTAATCTGACTAATTTGCCAAACTCTAATATGCTTAATGGATTAACATTAGCTTGTGTTGTGTTAGTGCTAAGTAATACACTGTATTCCTGCAATCACATGGCTTTGGTTTGTTTTCAGCTTTTAGAATGGGGATGATTGTTCATGTGGCACAGCAAAATTAGGAGCTTTGAGCAAGTTTTTGGTTCACTTCTTCTGTTTATGAAAGTATACTATAATTTCAGTAAGCAGCAAAGTCAAATAATATTCTATCATAACACAAGCTGTAACTGCAGTTTAAAAATTATAACTGGACACTAAGGTAAATATCTACAATTTCATTTTTGTGGGTTTTTGATTTAGCTTATTTTGGTAAAAAAATAGTATCATGTGCAGCCACTAACTGGTCTACTTTGTGTAGAGCAAATTTGTTGCATGGCCTGTGTTTGTTTAAAACCTCCATGGGAACTAGGCTTGGGCAGTCATGTGTGATGGCAAGTTCTAGACATATCCATACTTGGCTTCAATATTAATGTCAGATTCCCTTAATTGATTTCCTCACCTTTAAAAAAGTATACTAATTCTGTAAACAAGTATAGAGATTAGGCTAATATTCCTGTGTTTTGCATATGAAACCAGCCATAAGCAGGTTAATATCTTTAAATTTCAGTGTTATCCTCTAATACAAATGAGAAGCCTTCCAGTCCTTCTAGTCCTTAAATGACTTGGATTGCTTCTCAGAATACCTGGTAGTAATACAGTATTGCCTCAAAATGAGCATACCTGTCAAAAATGTCAATTGTATACAAGGCATATTCATCTGATTTCATATATGCTTACTTGTCAAAAATGTCAATTGTATTCAAGGCATATTCATCTAATTTCATATATGCTTCATCTCATCTAGCTTATTTGTAAGGCATGGGTTCTGCTTATGCTGGAGAGCACAGTTGTTCTGTGTCACAAAGGGTATTAGCACTTGGTGGGGGTGAAAGGAAGGAGATGGAAATATGTAAAACTTGACCAGTGCTAAAGGTCTTCGTAAGTGCCTCATTCTGTACAAACTTCATTTGTATGCAATGTCATCTTCAGGTGAGGCCTTACTTCAGTTTCCTTAAGTATGTGAAGCCAGTTTTATCATTTCCCTTGAAGCTGAACCTTCTCTTTGGTGGTGCCTTTCCTGTGGAGCACCTCAAGAGAGGCCTATTCTGCTGAAGCTTTTAGTATATCTGACAAAACGAAAACATTTCTGCTGTCTTTTGGAAGATAAAATTGACCTGTGTCTTGATAATGGTGGTGTTTCTATTTTAGTTGTTAAGTTTTACGGAGTTTTAAGTTGTTTTGATTGGTTCTCTCTTATTGCAGCTTAAACTGCTTTGCATTACTAATATTTAAATTTGTAAGGCATTTTAGAAGGAGCTTTTCACTGCAATAGGTAGTATATAAGAGCCCCACCCCCCAAAATCAGTAAAGTGGTACCTCGGTTTTCGAATGTAATCCGTTCCGGAAGACTGTTCGAGTTCTTAAACGTTCGAAAACAGAAAACTCAATAGCCAACAGCTAGGCCTCAGGATCTTGCACTCAGCAGAAGCCACGTGGCATGTTCAACTTCTGAGGCATGTTCGAAAACTGAAGCATTTACTTCCGGGTTAACGGCGTTCGAGAACCAAAATGTTCGTCAATGGAGAACCACTGGACTACATTGTACTAAGCACCTGAAACACTTTAGTTCTATATCTCAACTAAAATGTGAGGCTTAACTTTAGTTTAATTTAGGTTGATCCCTTCTAACAAATTATAGAATCACAGAATTGTAGAGTTGGAAGAGACCCCAAAGGTATCTAGTTCAACCCCTTATAATGCAAAAATCTCAACTAAGGCACCCATGATAGATGATCATCCAACCTCTGTTTAAAAACCTCCAAAGAAGGAGAGTTCACCACCTCCCAAGGGAATTTGTTTCACTGTCAAACAGCCCTCACAGTCAGAATGTTCTTCCTGATGTTTAGTCAGAATCTTCTTTCTTGTAACTTGAAGCCCTTGATTTGGGTCCTATCCTCTAGAGCAGAAGAATAATTATGAAATTAATTAGTTGATTAATTAGCTTAATAAGTTAACTGTTTATATTTGGACAAGTTTTCTGATGTACTTTATTGGAAGAAGAAAAATAATAATTTCCTTAATAATAATTTAAACAATTTATTTAACTAAAATAATAACATTATAGCATATGTATCCATGTTTGTTAACTGATATGGTTAAACAATTTTTCAAAAAAAAATATATTTTAAGCACACATGAAAAACTGAAAACAAATCCTTATTTCCTGATGAATAGCCTTTGGACTATAATGTACAGTGGTACCTCAGGTTACATACGCTTCAGGTTACAGACTCCACTAACACAGAAATAGTACCTTGGGTTAAGAATTTTGCTTCAGGATGAGAAGAGAAATCGTGTTCCCGCAGCACAGCGGCAGCAGGAGGCCCCATTAGCTAAAGTGGTGCTTCAGTTTAAGAACAGTTTCAGGTTAAGAACGGACCTCCGGAACGAGTTAAGTACTTAACCTGAGGTACCACTGCCACTTATAAAAAACTATCTTTAGAAATATTTTCCCTCCAAAAGCATTTTATTTTTAAAATTCTATTTATTTTTTTAAAAATCCGTTTTTTAAAAAATAAATCATGGATTTTTATCCACCCTGAGTTTGCTCCATCTTGCATATCACAGCCCTTAGGATATTTGAAGATGGCTATCATATCTCCTCTCAGTCTCCTCTTCTCCTGGCTGAATATAGTCAACTCCCACAACCATTCCTCATAAGCCTTGGTTTCCAGACCTTTGATCATCTTGGTTGGCCACCTCTGCACACAATTCAGCTTGTCAACATACTTCTTAAATTGTTGTGCCCAGAATTGGACACAGTACTCCACGTGTGGTCTGACCAAGGCAGAATAGTGGTACTATTACTTCCCTTGATCTGGACTTGTGTTGATGTAGCCTAGAATAGCATTAATTTATTTTTGCTGCTGTATCACACTGTTGAACTATGTGATGAAGGCAGAAATGATGCTTGGCCTTTGGCTGCTTTTATGAGAACTACTTACTTGATCTGAATGACGTCATGCTGGCCAGTATTTTTTTTAAAATTATGATGCTCTTGCATGTTTAGGAATGTTATACTGTGCTTTCTAGTGCAGGAAATGTAGACATCCTGCAGAAGGAAAGCAAAGCCGGGGAAAGGACAGAAAGTTGGAGAAGCAAACCAGGGGATCACTGATGATCCCCTGAAATTGTTGTTGTTATTTATTAAATTTGTATACCGTCCTATACTCACAGGTGTCAGGGCGGTTCACAGGATAAAATCATAATATAAAACCACAAAATACATAATCAAAATAAAAACAAGAACAACCCAATAAACCTCCCCACCCCCACCCCCAATTGCAAAAGTGAACTATGCTGTAGTCTCTCTTGTGCAGATGCAGTGAGAACAATTTCACTTGGATAGAGAGCTGGTGGATAAGGTACAAATTTTAAAATGCATAATAGAATGAGGCTAACACCACATGTTGCTGTGTATCCCTGTTGTGTATAACCTAAGGTTGCAAAAAATAATAAATTAAATGCAAAATCTATGTTTATCCACAACTGCTCATAACTGCTATGTTGCTTCCCCCTCTTTTTTACTACATTTTTGCTTAATATGGTACGGTTTTTTTAAAAGCCTCATGGCAAAACCCTAATAATTGTTACAATCTAAGTATCTTTTAGTGCAGTAAGTACAGGCAACTCCCAATTTATGTGGGGGTTATGTTCCAAGGCACCATGCATTTAAGTGAAATTATGTGTATTTGAAACACCCCACTCTGCCACTGTCCTGTTCTGCCCCTTTTTGTGACTTTTTCACCTCAATTCCAGTTTTGGCGCAATGCACATTTTTATGGTCGCACACATATCAGACATGCCTAAAACGGTTGCTGCCTATACTGTATCTCTTTGTGCCAACATGTTAATTCTCTAGATCAGCCTTTCTCAACATTTGGTCCCCAGGTTATTATTGAACTACAACTCCCATCATCCGCTACCACTGGCCATGCTAGCTAGGAGTTGTAGTCTGACAACATCTAGGGGCCCAAGGGTGAGAAAGGCTGCTCTAGATGTTAATAGACTCCAGGTCCCACTAGCCACCGTCTGCATAGCTAGTGGTCAGGTATGATGTTATTTTTTTAGTCCCAACAGCTTCTGGAAAGCCACACATTGGCTGCATCTTATTTCAGCTAGTAATATTGCTCACATGATATTTATCACAAGTATTTCTTTTTAAACAAGATATGCCTGTTTGCTTAGAGCCTCATTGAGGAAATAGACTTAACTCACATATAAGTGTATAAGCTTGCAGTTTTTGGCTCCATTATCCTGGTTGGCTACTTCAGAAAATGAGAGTAGAAGTGTTTGTGGAAATCTGAGTTAGTGAAGCTTCAGGTTGGGACTTTATTTAAACCATATGTTCTGAGTCTCAGCTCCTTGGTTTTCACATGGTGTAATTTAAAGTGTGCATGGGGTATAGGGGATGTTAGAGGAAGGGATATCTATGGTGGAAGACATGTCATGTTCTTTCTGGGGTAGTTTGTTCCTCTTGGTCCCCATCCTGTACTAAGCTCTCACCTGTGGCTCCTAGAAGCTGTCATCATGTGACAGCGGACACACTCCGGGAATCACTTCAACTGGCTAGCTAAACCAGGTGAGAGTAGCTGATGAGTGAGTTAGGGACAGGTTCCAGTGGACTGAGCAGATGAGAGCAATAGTGGGTCCAATGGTTATCAAGACTGTTTCTGCATGTGCTGTAGAGGGAAGTGAGGGGCAGATGGGGCTCTTCAACCTGGGAAGGTAGCCCATCTAGGAGAAGGAAAACTTGGATCCTAAACCTCACTTGTATTGCAGGATATCTTCAAGAGAAGAAACGGTAAGAAGTAAAACCTATACAAATCTGAAGTGCAGTCCCTAAGAAGGTTGGATGGCACCTTGAATGCCTCCTTCCAGCAATTCCTGAAGCTAGGCTGGTGCCAAACGTGTTGTTCTCTCTTTTTTTTGGACCACATCAGTGAGGCTGAGGGCTGGGCAGCCCAGGACTTCCATATACAATGTCCAGGTTTGTGCACCCTGGAGAGGTCACTTAGGTGCTGCTAACACAGAGGCTTGGGTGCACTCAATTGTTTCAACACAGATGAATGCAAACAACAAGAAGTTTAAGTAAGAAGTAGATTTTAGGGCACACGGACTACAGTGCTTATTGGAAGCCTCTTCTAATCACAGTTGTACTCCTTGCAACACTTGTCTGCGCAATCAATTGTTTTGGATTCTTGGCAGGAGATGAGATTTTGTTTTATGAAAAAAATTGGAAATATAAAAAAGAGTTGCACCCAGTTGATAGCTGCTCTCTGTAGACTGCTTTTCTTCTACTTATTAATATATTATATCTAGGTTCTGACTTCATTGGGACTTTGATAACATAAAAAAGGCTAACAGTATATAGAAGGCTAGAAAAGGAGGCTTGTAGTATGTTGAATGCTGTCATATAAACAAAGATACAATAAATACCGTATTTTTCGCTCTATAGGACGCACCGGACCATAGGACCCACCTTGTTTTAGAGGGGGAGAACAAGAAAAATAAATTCTCTCCCTCTCTGCGCAGCGCCCCTTCAGCGAAGCGGCAGGAGAAACGGAGCCCCTTCCATTTCTCCTCCCATTTCGCTGAAGGGGCGCTGCGCAGAGAGGGAGAGAATTTGTTTTTCTTGTTCTCCCCCTCTAAAACAAGGTGCGTTCTGTGCATTCAAGTGCGTTCTGTGCGTTCAACTGTGCTGCCCCCGAGCTTGTGGGGCTGGTGGTGGGGGGAAGTGCTGCTTCCCCCACCGCCAGCCTCAAAGACCAGGTCAGGGAGCAGCGCAGAGGTGGCGTGCCGCCTTCCCGCTGCCCCCAGAGCTTGTGGGGCTGGCGGTGGGGGGAAGCGCTGCTTTCCCCCACCGCCAGCCTCAAAGATCCCTGCAGCCTTCGGAGCGCAGTGCGAGTTCCCGCTGTGCTCCGCAGGCTTCGGGTTCCTTTTGCTGAAGCTGGGAGAGCAAGACTGTCCTGGCTTCAGCGAAAGGAACCTGAAGCCTCCGGAATGCAGCAGGAACTCGTGGTGCGCTCCGAAGGTTTCAGGCGGCTATCCCTGAAGCCTGGAGAGCAAGAGAGGTCGGTGTGCACCGACCCCTCTCGCTCTCCAGGCTTCAGCAAAAGCAACGCGAAGCCTCCGGAGCGCGGAGGAAGCGCTCCCTCTGTGCTTTGGAGGCTTCACGTTGCTATCACTGTAGCCAAGGAGCCTGCATTCGCTCCATAGGACACACACACATTTCCCCTTCATTTTTGGAGAGGGAAAAGTGCGTCTTATAGAGCGAAAAATACGGTATATGTTTTGATAGCGCAGGAGGATTGTTTGTTTTTAGAAACTGTGATATGTAGGACTTTTGATCCTTATTTTATATTAGTTGGATTATCATTCTACTTATATTAAAAGGGGAAAGAGAATTTAATCCTGGATAAAAATGGAGTTCCTTTGTTGTCTTTCTAAATCAGGTAGATGCAGTTTGCTTTACTTGGTTCTGCTCAAACAATGAATTGGACCTGATAACACTTCACTCTTCAAATGTTTATTAGGCTTTTAACATTGTCAGTAGCAATAAAGAATTAGCATGAAGACAAAATGTGCTCTACAGACATCTGAAAACTAGAATATATACTTCTTGGCTGAAAATAGATTGGTTTTAAAAGGCGATCTTGTGGTTTCATCTACTGATAGCTGAGATTTGCCTAAGATTTGCCTAAGAGGTAAGATTGGAACTTGAGACTGGTAGCTTTCAGCTTATTATCTGAACCAATGTACAATATTACATTATCTCCAATGTGCATGATATGAGGAACTACTAAGGAGCAAACATAGATATCTGTGCTCACCTGGAACATTGACTTTCTGTGTAATTGGGCAATTAGAATAAGATTATTTATTTATCCATTATTTGGATGCAAAAAACTTGTTTGCAGTTGCTCTTAGGCTTGCTTCTGGGTGAAACATTTTCATGCTGCTTGTTTCTAATTCAAGGGAACCAGCATTCGTAATTAGCCAGGCGCCAATCACATTTTGTGACTGGCAACCAGCCTTTTGTGAGGCAGTGGAGATGTCCAGATGCCATTGTTTGTCGCCTAACATCTCCACCTGACTGACATGGCACCAAAAGACATGCCTCTTTCACTGCTGCCCTGTCCTGCGAATCACCTGGTTGGTGGGGTATTAGGGCACTAGAAGATGCATGCCTTTTGGTGCTGCCATTCCAGCTCATTGGGCTTCAGTGGCTCCCCTTCCTTCAGAAGTCTGGCACTCTTCACGGCTCCCTTGCTGCTGAAACATTTGCAGTGCCAACAACTTCCTCTTCCTTTTTTTCTCATTCAGTGGAGGCCACCTGGGCCCAATTTTGTTGGGGCCAAGGCAGTGACTCTCGAGCCCCAGAATTAGCGGGCTGCTCCTGGTGGCGGCGGAGAGCAGCAGCAAAGGTAACAGTGGAGGTGCCAACAGCCATGGCAAGAGGCGCAGCCAATGGTGTGCAGGTGCCTGATCCTCTGCTGCTATAGATTGGGGTTGCTGCCTGGAGCCCCACCGACACTGCAAATGTGGAGCTGTTTGTTCTGCTGCTCCAACTTCCTAAACAGCTCCCACAGCTTCTGCAGTTCAGTGTAGGCCTGACTCCAAATAACCCTGTGACCCTCTCGTTGCACAAGGCAGCAGCAGGAGTGATACTGCTGTTGCCACCTTCTCCTTCTCCTATTCTCTCTCTGTCAGGTGAAGCTTCCACCCTCCCTCTTCTTCTTCCCCTTCTCCAATGCTGCCGGCCAGCTGTCTTCCAAGCTGGCCTAAGGAAGGTGAGCCACCTCTACATGGCTGGGTGGGGAAGGCTACTCTCACTGCCACCCCACGGCTCCTGTCCCAGAGGCTGGGTCCAGTTAGCCCGCTGCCACAGTATTGGGGAAAGGGAAGAATGTAGTATTCTGATGCATCATTCAGTCATAATGTGATCAGCATTTTTGGACTTTGTTCTGTTATTTGAATGTAACATCAAGATACTCAGGTTGAGACACTCCTATTGATATGTGTTTTGTCTGCAGTCTTGTTTTGTATTTGTATTTTTACATGGGATGCTGCTCATAGTTTGAGAAGCAAAACTGTAAAAATGGAAACTATTTTCAAGCTTAAAATAAAATCAAGTAACTTACTGAGGCTCATTTCCTTTACTAATGTGGTAAAATGAGGTAGTATCCTGACCATGTGAATAATGCATAATATGGACAATATGGACTAGATAAATTAATCTGCTATATCAGGGCTTCATAAAGCTCAAGTGACTTTCTATTTCCAGCCACTCACTGCCCCCCTCAAGCCCTGTGTAGAGTTGTGCTTCGTTCACTACCACATGGCTTCTCTTCAATTTTGTGTGAAACCTAAACTAATCTATTAGTACATTTGGATTGTTACATCTCTCGCATGGAGAACTGTTTTTTTAAGATGCAATCCTAACTCCACTTATCTAGGAGAAAGCCCCGTTGAATTACTTCTGAGTAGATAAGATTACAACTACACTTATTAGTGCTTATTTAAAACATTTATGTGCCATCATTCTACCTAATAGCAAGCATTCTAGGCAATTCAAAATGAAACATAGCATTATATTTTATCACAGTTTAAAACATACAATTGCAACACAAAGCATTATTACCAATCTGACAATATTTTAAAATAATAGCTATTGAGCTGAGTGGTCAGGTAATACTAGGTAGTAGTGTACGTTGCTGATTTTGCACAGACACAGGGAAACTTGTAATATTGATTAGGTGCTTCCCATCTCTATCAAGCTATACACTATCATTTTATTTTCCTTGTTTATAAAACAACTGAATAGATTTGAAAGCTTTACAAATCTTTGTTAATGCTGAAAACTACTTTTGAAATCTGTTGGTAGGAGTAACAAAAAATATGTAACTTGAAATTAAGTTTTAGTACCGTAACTAGAATTCCTAAAACTCAAAACTGCAACTTCCTTGGGATTTTGGAATAGTATGGATATTGTCCTGCATAGTTGTTGTAGTACTTTCATGAGAATTGGGTGAAACTAAGAAGCTAATAGTTTTATGTACATAGCAGTTTCTGAAAACAAATGTAACTCACTGGTGCTTTTGCATTGTACTTATTCCTGGGAAGCTTATAGCAACTGAACACTAATAAAAATAATCTGAGAAGGATGAAAAAATGTATAAAAGGTCCTCAAGCAGCAGCTTCCTATTCTTGAATGAGCCCTGCATTGGTAGACTTGGAGGTGGTGAGTCTCTCATAAAGAAATTTTGGTCAGAAATTTTCAGCTTGTGGATTATGCCAGCAGCATAAGAAGATCCTGCTGGATCAGGCCAATAGCCCATTTAGTTCAGGATCCTTCTCTCACAGTGACTGAACAGATGCCTGAGGGAAACCAGCAAGTAGGATTTGAGCACAAGAACACTCTCCCCTCCTGTGGTTTCCATAACTGGTATCAATCTTGTTAGATCTCACTCTGACATTTCAATCAGCAGTAGTCATTCCCTCCATGATTTTCAGAGTAAACCTCCATCTAGAAGCACTTGTAGTCTTTGCCTGCATTTTGGACTTTATGGAAGGATATAGTAATTATTTCCTGTTCCACTACAGCTCTCTAGGGCATAATCTGTCTGTTTGGTAATGGTGTGTCATTTCCCTTCAGGGTAATAATAATATAAATTATGTCTGTATATGTAAAATATGGTATCCTGGGGAAAACCCTAGGATATTCAGCTGGGCTTGTGACCCTCAAGGGGTCATTGGGTGTGCATACATGCATCTTCAGAAGGTCATCAGTGCTGGGATTCTTGGAATGTCTATTGAAAGACATGAAGCATGTTCTGGAATGTGTGCTCTGAAACCTCAAATAGTAGCTCTAGAAGAAGTAATAACAGAAAGCTGCTGAATTCTGAACAAAGCCCAGATCAGTCAGATAGGCTATATCATTTTCTGGACTAGTGGAATGATAAACTACTTTATGCAGTAAAGTGCTGTGCTTAGTGGGTGAAAGCATAATTGGACTAGAGGTATCCTTGGCAAGAGAAAGATGAGCACTTCCTCTGAAATCTCTGCCTTGTTCTGAAGATTGAGCTTTTACAGCCTGATAATGTGGACAGGACACTTGGTAGTGGGTTAGGCTTATCACATGTCATTTGACTTTTTGTTTATCATGGTTTGTAAGAGCTAATTAAGAGGCATTGACTGGATGCTCATTGTGGGAGGGAGCAATGCCTACCATTTTGAAAGAGGTAGTGCTGTGCTCCCTCCTTAAGAGGCCTTACCTGGACCCTGAGGTGGGTTAAAAAAAAGATTAGCAACTATTTTATTAGCTCATTTGACACACACTCCCTAGCCCTTAATCCTCCATAAAAGTTTTTGTCACTCTGTTCCAAAGAGAATCAAGCACAATAGCTGCACAAGCCTAGCCACACACCATGCAAGCAAGGTGCTAGTTTAAGGCTTGGCTCTTTTCGTCTGCTGATTGATGAAGCAGAGCTCCTCCTCTGCAAAAGAAAAGCCCCCCAAGAAGTTTCAGTCCCAGCCTAGGAAAGGGCAGGATCTTTGAAGCTGCATCGTCGTCATCAGAAAGCTTGGTGGTCTCTGCTGCAAAAGGAGTGGGGTGTGAAAGGCCAAACACTGGCCACTGGTGCTTTTGGTTTGATCCAGGCCTCAGAGATGGGCAGTTTGGGCATCCTCTGCCTTAGTAAGCACAATCAGGTCTTGGCTGATGAGGAAGACAAGCCGCAAGCTAGCAATCTCTACCATCAAGTTAATTCTGAGTTTCCATTTGCTGCCACAAAACACAGGGTGCCCATCCACGTAAATGGGTCGCTGGTCTTCATTTGCCAGGAAAAAGTCACCATTGTTTTTCAGCTTGATGATGCCTTGCTTGTGGGATATTTTCTAGGCTGGCCCCTGCAGTGCTAGATCCACATCAATCTGATTGTCTTTGGTGGCTCTGCCAAGTGTGATCTTCCATGGCTCTGCCGAGTGTGATCCCCCAGGAGTGCCTAAGATAATGCACCACCCTTTCACGCAACACAGCCATGTCTGGTTATCAAAATCAGGGGAAGTCATTCCTGTTATACTGTCCACCAGCACCTGCCACTTATGCAGCTCTTGCTCCAGCTGCTGGAGTTCATGCTTCTGTCTCCAGTCTGCCTCGGTCAGCTCATGCTCCAACACCTCATCTCAGATATCATTTAGTTTGCTGTCATCTATCATGTATTTGGCATCAGAAAGCTGAGCACCTGATCCCCTTTGGGCAGTGGCTGCACTGTTCCCAAGAGGTAGTACTGCTTCATGAGTTGCCAGTGTGTCAGTAGGACCTTGGCAGTGCAGGAGGGGTAGAAAACCTCTGGGTATCCATAGTGGGTTGGCTCCACTGCTTTGCTGAAGAGCACTTTACTGTGCATAGAGACTATGGCTTCTGGATGCAACTGCTGCATGGCCTGTCAAGACAGCTTTGAAATCACAGGGTTATACAGCAGAGCATGCCACCTCTTCTGGATCTCCTGCAGATTAAAACAGCAGTTGAACCCCCAAGTGCAAAGAGGTCAAGTCATGGTCTGAAACACAATGCTGATCAACAGCAAAACATCAGTGGGTTTCCAGCAGCCCAAATCCTTGGTGACCTTCAAAGGATGCTTGCACTTCTTCAACATCTGCTTGGTGATGCTGGGATTTGGAGCTGGGCTTGGAGTGACTTGTGCAGATTTGGACACCTTCTTCTTGTCATTGGAAGAAGGCTCATTGGCAGAGTAGTGCCCTGGCTCCACCCCACTGGAGTTCTTGGCCTGGCTGGATGATTTGGCAAGACTGCTCTCTACAAGTTCATCATCAAACTTCATCATCATGGCACCCAACACCTGTGAGGAGCTCATTTTTTGCCCTTCCAGAGACTTGTCTTCAGAGTGACTCATTGTGCCTGACACCATCAGTCTGGAATCCAGCATGCCATTCCCAAGTGTTATAGGAAAGACGTGCTGGATCTTGGAGATGTGAACCTAAGGTGTTTTGAGAAGTACTGCCCAGTTGTGAATATCTCTTTTGAGGCACAAGGTAATTGAGATGGTGGTGGCTGGTTAATTGCAGATTTTCATGGATGTTCATGGATGAAATAGATTATCTGAAACAATTTCAGTCTGGGCCTGGTTATGGCATCAACAAAGCCTTGGTTGTTCTGATTACCTTTACCAGCAGAGAGCAGGGGAGTGCTAGAATAAGAGCTGCAGTTAGTGCAGAACATGGCTACAAGGTAGCTGAGCAGTGTAGCTAAGTAGAATCATATAGCACAAATCCTTAGAATGCTGTGCTAGTTTCTTTAACTGTTTTGTGTTGCTTTTGTGTTGCCTTGATATTTTGCAAGAGCGTAGTACAGTGGTGCCTCGCAAGACGAAAAGAATCCGTTCTGTGATTCTCTTCGTCTAGCGGTTTTTTCGTCTTGCGAAGCAAGCCCATTGACGGATTAGCGGATTAGCGCTATTAGCGGCTTATCTGCTGATCGGATGAGCTGATAAGCGGCTTAGCGGCTTAGAAAAAGGGGGGGGGGAAGGAAAAAAAAACCAGCAGGAACTCGCAAGACATTGTTGTCTTGTGAAGCAAGCCCATAGGAAATTCGTTTTGCGAAGCACCTCCAAAACAGAAAACTCTTTTGTCTAGCGAGTTTTACGTCTTGCGAGGCATTCGTCTTGCGGGGCACCACTGTATATAAAAACTCTTCCTGAGGCCTCGAATGATCAGATTCTATTCTGATCTAGTGAGGCAGAAATATATAACATAGTGATAGTCTAATAAACATGGAAAAAACGCAAATGGTGTGTTGCTCTTGGTGGCTTGAAGATTAGTGTATGATAGAAATAAAACATTTTGAAGACATTGTAAAGTGGTTGCGGTCTGCTAGTTCACATTAAGCCTTTCCTTAGAAATGAGTTTTGCTGAGTTCAATGGGACCTGCTTCCAGTTAAGTGTGTTTAGAGAGCTTCCTGGTGCTTATTTATTATTTGGATTGGTGCTCCTCATGCATGTAGGTTTCTTCTAACTTCCCCATCAAAATACCAGTACTGTACACACTCTCCCCACACCTCCATTAATCCAGATTTACCCTTTCCAGGGGAAATCCAGTAAGTGGAAAAACCCTTGCTGCCAATGTCCTGTTTGCAATGTCTCAGCAACTTAGTTGCAAATTAAGCCCCTGTCTGGAAGCACTCTCTGTTACATCAAATTAAAAAGGTTGTGTGCATGTCAAAGCTATTGATAAACTTCTGCAAACTTTCAGTGAGCATCTCTGGTGTCATTAGCAGTATGCTAATTTAAAAGATGTTAGTGTTTTAAATGTACATTTTAGATATCAAGTTATCATAGTGCAATAAAGTTTATTATTTGAATTTGTCAATCTGTAAAGCATTTAAACTGTTAAAAAAAGAATATTGATATGCTATTGGCTACGGTTTCAGGTTAGGTTGCTTTTAGATACACAAATGGTCCAGGCACATAAAGTGCTGCCCAGCACTGCTGCCATGTTGTGTGCGTGTTTAGATGGCCGAAAGCAACCTAAAAGTTTAGCACAGATTATTAGTCCTATCATAAGTCTGTTTGGGTTGCTCTTTCTCTTTTTCCAACCTCTTTCAGGCAACCATTGTGGTCTCACAAGGTACCTTAGCAAATGCACCTACTCTTTCTTGATGGGGTGTTCTGTGGTTATGAGAGGTTCAAGATGACCAGAAATAATCTGATGTATGTTCTGCTAACCATTATAGATTATTATTTATATAGTGCTGGCTACACACATAGTGCTTTACAAAGAACAGTTGCAACAAGGCATTGCCTCAGTGGATTTACAATCTGAAATCGACACAGGGAAAGCAGAGGAAGGGCAGAAATGGAGGCAATAATATGTGATTACTTCAATTTCATGTAATTTTGCTTGGTTACAAAAAGGACTTCCTGGAAAAAGAAAAGAGTTTTGTGGAGGAAGTTAAAGGAAATGGGGGAGGTGGTCACATTGAGGTATTGGATGACTGAGGGTAGTAGAGCCGGTTCACCCAAGGTCACAGAAAGGGACGTGTTGGGAAAGAAATATTTTTTTGCAGCTACTAAAGTAAGTTGCTCATCTATGTTCTCTAATATTCTTAAATGCCAGAAAGTAGTTTGCTTCTGACTGTGTGTGCGTGTGTTTTGCCTCTGTTCTCAATGAGCTTTTGTATTGCTTATAATGAACCCCCTTGTTAGACCTCATTCTTCTTTTCTTTCAGATAACATCCCAGATGAACTGAAGGACCCATTTTATATAGATCAGTATGAGGAAGAACATATTAAACCACCTGTCATCAAGCTGTTGCTGTCCAGCGAGCTCTACTGCCGTGTCTGCAGCCTCATTCTGAAAGGGGATCAGGTGGCTGCTCTGCAGGGACACCAGTCGGTCATCCAGGCTCTGTCTCGGAAAGGGATTTACGTCATGGAGAGCGATGATACACCTGTGTCTGAATTGGATCTCAGCTGTGCGCCAATCAAAATGGTTAGCTTAAGAAAAGAAAGCTTAACTTTTCTTTGCCGTAGTACCCATTCTGTCCTTCAGAGTTTTTCACCTTAGCTTCCTCAATTGTAGCCTGTTTTAATTAGCCAACTTTAAAAAAATATATATCCCCTGCTTTCTTAAATTATATTTGAATGAAACATGTTCTTATTTGTTCCTTAGAGTCCTCACATGGCAATGATTGATGCCCTCATGATGGCCTACACTGTGGAAATGATCAGCATTGAGAAAGTGGTTGCAAGTGTCAAATGTTTTTCTACATTTAGTGCCTCAAAGGAATTGCCCTATGATCTGGAGGATGCAATGATATTCTGGGTTAATAAGGTAAAAAACAATGGTGTAACACAGCATCTTTAGATGTGAGTAGATTTGAACTCTATTGAATACATTTCCTGTAGGGAAATGGTATTCAGTAGTCATTGCACTATTAATAAAAGTTATCCCCCCATCAAACTGAGTAATCAGCATAAACATATTTTATATTAAAGAGTCTATATTAATAAAACAGTGCTTTTTCTTCATTTGACCATAATGACATAAGAGCAGCCCTACTGGATAAGACCAAAGGCATCCCTAGTTAGTCCATCTTCCTGTTTCCCACAATGGCCAACCAGAGGTCTCCGAGAAACCTACAAGGAGGGCACAAAGACAATATTCTTCTCCCACTGTTGTTCCCTTACAACTGATTTACAGGATATCTTGGTGGTAGCGCACAGCCACCATGACTAGTAGTCCATGATAGACAAATTCATGGAGGAAAAGGCTTCTCTTGGTTGAAAGCTTTCTAAACTGGTGTCTGTCATCACATCTTGTGGCAGAAAATTCAGCAGTTTAGATACGTACCAAGTGAAGTATTTCCTTCTGTTGTTCTTGACTTTCCCATGTTCTAGTATTATGAGAGGGGGGGAAAGCACCTCTACCCACTCATATCCACTCAATCTTTATTGTTTAATATAGTGAAAAGGATCTGCTTGCTACCAAACATGATTTTGGGGAACTTTAATAAAATTATCCAATGTGGGAGGCTTTATTTATGAGGACTCCAATAAAAGTTACTCGTTGTTCAGACACAGGTTAGCTCACACAGCTACTCTGCTTTATTGTGCCAACCCAGTGTGAAAATCCACTTCTCAAAATTAATTTCAAAACTGTTATTTTTGAAAATGATTATATATGAAACCAGAGATCGGCCTTAATTTTTAAAATAAGTCATACATGTGAAGTAAATCAGTTGGGGCCTTTATTTAAGTCTAAACATAGCTTTTGTGTAGAGGACTTTTTTCACACTAAAGGTGCCTCACTTTAGCTGGATTGTGCCCATTTTGTACTGATAGTGTAGAAATCAAGATGTGGAGGATGTGTGCATTGAGGTTGAGAACTTTAAAAGGATATTAACCTTATCCTTCATGATAGCCATGTACTACCTCCAGTGTCAGGCAGTATGCTTCTGCATGCCAGTTGCTGGGAATTGTTGTTGTGCTCAAGTCCTTGCAGCTGCCAGTAGGCATCTCCTTGGCCTCTGTGAGAACAGAATGCTGGAATAGATGGACCTTTGATCTAAACTAGTGCAAGGCTCTTAAATTCTTAGACTGTTGGCTGTGAGTCATTTGCAGTGCCATGTCTTTGGAGATTAGTTGGTTGGGAGAGGGGAGAGTCTAAAAAAAATAGGAAGACATTGAAAAATGAAACAAGCAGTGTGGGAGAGAACTGACTGGACAAATCCCTGAAGCTGGAATCCCTGATACCTGCCTTAACTTGGGTGTCTGTGGTATGTACTAGAAAGCAGAAATGTTTTCTACTGTTTGTTAGCACTTAGAGCCTTAAGATAATGCAAGGAAAAACTGAGTGCAGTACCAGTTTGATCATCAGCTTGTGAAATACTTTTATGGGTGGCCTCTGTTCCCCCTCTGGTTTGAGTTCAGAAGCATAGAAGACTGATAAGGCAAATGGCAGTTGAACTGAAGCAGTACAAATATTTTTTGGGAAAGGTATGTAATAAATTGTATGTATTTATTACTTTTCCAACAATTTAAACACTACAAAAAAGAAAAGAACAATACAATACAATACAAAAACACTACATCACACTTAACACATTAAACTAACAAAACAAAACAAAAAAACACATCAAACAACATCAAATCAACATCAAACAATTTCAATATCTTATCTTTCATTCACTTATTTCAACAACCTCCTCACACCTCCCTTTTTGTATTCCACTCCTGCTAATTGTTTCAGCAATTCCTTTCCATCTTCCTCTGTTTTCTATCCTATAATTATCTTAACACATTCTAACCTTATTTTTTCCTTTAATACTCTATTAATTTTATACCTGGTTCCTTATAACATTTCTACTAAAGCCATATAACTTCATTCCAACGTTTTTCTAACATTCATTTTACAATATTTCTGTAGATAGTCTTTAAACTTTTTCCAGTCTTCTTACACCGACTTATCTTTTCCCCTATTTTTAGGTGAACCTGAAAATGAGAGAGATAACAGAAAAAGAGGTCAAACTAAAACAGCATTTACTGGAAAGCCCAGGTCACCAAAAGGTAAAAGACACTTTAGATGAATCATGGATTTTAGTTTATTCACATGTATATTACTTGGAAGTAGATTGTATTACTTTTCAGCTGCCAAGTAAGCCATTGTAGGAAAGCTTACCAAGTAAGCGGTTGTAAGCTGTCTTGCACTTCATTTACATAGAATTCTGTACTGTGTGTAATGCTTCTGGTTTCCTTTCCCTGCATTCTTTGTGATAACTGCAGGTCAATGTGTGTATTGAGCTTCCAAATGCGTGTGCTTTTCCCATGTGTGCCCAGATGTTCCTTGATTTCAAAGTCAATGAGGAAGCCTGTGCATTTGGAGGCTGCTCTGGTATTTTGGATTAGAATAGTTGTCTGTACCCTGCATTTTACTCATCTCTTAAAATGTCAATGCTGTATTTTCATAATATTTATAATGTAACATATTACTTTCAGCATTTATTGTGAAGTTATTCAGGATCATATTTGCTGTACACATTGATTTGAAGAAATTCAGGAACCCTTTCAAGTACTAATAAAGCATGTGCTAAATAGTCAAAAGAATTATCAGTGTTACATGTGCAACTCTTCCCCTCTTTTCTCCCTTTAATTATTTCAATGCACTAAAAATTGTTAATAAATGCTACACTTTCATTACTGGGAAATGGAAGTTTTCCCTCAAATATAAATAACTTCAAAGTTGGTCTGATTTGTTGTGAATGTTTTGGCCAAACTGCACTGACCTAAGTAGCACTAAATACTGCTGTAATGATGTTAACTGGTGCGGAGCAAAAAACTCTTTCAGTATCCTTTATTGCAGAAGGAAGCATTTAAATAACTGCCTATGAGACTTCTTAATTCGATGCTAGCATTTCCTTCTCAGGATACTGTTGGCTCAAGTATTTGCCTACTACTATTTCAAGAACCTAGCATGATATGAAAGTGTCTGTGGATTGGGTGCATTTAAGTATTGCTTATAACTTGCTCTGCTGATGTTCCTCTCCTGTTCCCACATTCCCTTCCCTGCTTCCTGAGCAGTCTCCTTCCAAATGGTATTGGAAATTAGTACCTGTAAGTGAATTAATTCTATGTGACAGTTGTCATCTGCAAAACCATGGCTTTTAGTAATTCTTTTATTGGTGTTCGCTTCCATTTAAAATGCTGCTTTCACAACTTACAATATACTCTCTGCTTAAGGATTTTTTTATATTAAAAAAATGTAGATTCCATTACATGAGCCAACATACTGTATGTACAGCATACTCATCACTATACAGCATTCAAGAATTTTGGGGATTCAAAATCTTAATTTGGAGAAGCAAGGAAATCAGTCAAACATTAGGAACAATCTACTGATTGTGTGTTACTGTTCTCCTGTTCAGAAAACTCCTTTTATGCAGTGCTAAGGTGAAGCTGGTCAGTTTAAAGTAATTTGGTGCTTGTATGTCTTAGAAAATGGGTTGTGAGCAGTGCTTTTTTTCTTTAAAAATGTTTAGGAGTACTCTCATTTTCCTACTCATATTGAAATACTGCCGCTCAATGAGGTCAAACTTAGATTCACAAAATGTTTAGGGGTATGCGTACCCCTGTGTCCCTCCCCCCCCCAAAAAAAAAAACTGGTTGTGAGGATTGACTTCCACATTTGAGCTTTAGGCAGGGTGCTGTTAAAATGTTTCCTATACAATGCAAATTTTATTTTTTGTGCTCATGCACATCATAGCCACTTGATTCCATTACTATTAATATTCTGTCTCAAAGGTATAGATGCGTAGTACTTTAACAAAACAAAACAAAATCTTCAGTATTTTCTGTTCTGCATTCCTATGGATATGATGGATTCTTATTTTGGTTCTAGAGGCATGTAACTTGATTCATTTGTTGTTCTGATTGTGTAATTAATCAGCTAAGGGGAGGTTCTGGATTTGCGCCTGCAGTTGGCTTTAAATGCTCAGGAGAGTCTGGTTGTGGGCAGTGTTGGTGATGGAAAATTAAGCTATATCAAGTATTGCTTTGCCCTTTTCTGACAGTGATCATTGAAATAGTAATTCGGGGGGAAAGCTGTTAAATGGGTCTTACATTCTGTAAATTCTTTTTGTGAACCACATTGAGGGTTTCTTTGTTTTAAGCTATATATTTTTTTTCTGAAATAAATGAATAACTATTGCTGCAGTCCTGAAACCATATGGATATTATTGATTTTATGCTAACCAGTTCAAAGCTGGTAGCCAAATGCCCTTGATCGTATTCAAGTTGCACTGGCATGCTCTTGCGATACTAGCATAACATTCCTTGCTGTCATCATTGTGCCAGAGCTCCTGGTGCATGGACAGCAGATACCACCCTAAGCATTTATTGGATACCGCAGAAAGTCTTTAAGTGAGAGCAAATGTCCCTAGCTTGTAATAGTTTCTAAAATTGTGTAGGATTTAGCTTCCAGAATGAAGGCAATGCTAGATATCGCTCAAAACCAAGATTTTCAATTTAGTAACACTTAGTTTGCTTTGAAGTCAATCCTTCTGGTATTACTTAGGCAGTGGGGAGATGAAGGTGGGAAGTATGCTTTAAACTAACCAGATCACCTTACTATGTAAAGTAATCTGCTTGATTTGAATAATCATATTTACTACTTAATGGGTGTCAACTTGCTTGAATTTATTATATGATTCTGATTACCATCTTGTATCTTGGTATTTTTTGCGTAAGCCTGATCTGATGCATGCCCTATCGCACTGCATGCTGGAACCAGTGGAATATGCTCGTGTGGTACAGTATGATTCACATTGCATTACATATTTATGGAGAGCTTCAGGCTGGGGGAAAAGCAACTTGCATCTTGTATTTATAAATCTCTTTTAATTCAACACATCTTATACGGCCCTTGCTCATTTAGTATGATATACCTTTCTTTTGCATCTTTTTTGTATAATACTAATATTGATATTTAACAAAGCTTTGATTATCCTGCTAGGAAAACTTTAAATTAAACTGAACTGAATAATTCAAAACTAATTTTGTTGCATTGCTTTTTCCCTGTCTTTGGAACTTGTAACCAAGTAATACTTGTTTGCAGAAATAATTTCTCAGCCTATGCTTTCCTCAAATATATACACGTTTCATACATAGATATGGCCTTAAGTAGCTAGCTAGCAATATTGTGTATTGTGTAATATAGTTTAGATAAAAATAATGAAATATTTTTACTATACTGTAGTGGTATAGAACTGAAGGCATTTAGTCAAATACTATTATTGTGTGATTTATTAGCTTAATACAGTCTCCATGCAATCTATTGAATATTAGGATTATAGCACAATAAGTGAAAATGCTTTCTGTTAGACTGGTAACAACAGTTGTATCTGTTTTATGCTATATTATGCAGTAGCCTTAGGCTTTAGTTAATATATTGAAATCCCTGCTACTGAAGTGGGAACTTACTGAGGTGCTGCTTTGCTTATTAAACTTGCAAGTAATTTTACTCGCTAGCAGAGTACTCTTGATACACTGTCAAAGACTATTGTGTGCTAAAGCAATTATTGATTTGGAGCACAGAACAACCAAAGAACAGATGATATCTGTTTATGCCAACAACTCATTACATAAAATTAGTGCAGGCCGGTAGTGGAATGGAGTCTGACAAGAAGAGCCTTGTAATACAAGTACCAATTGTTTTTCAGGTTGCCTGTTGGATTTATTTGTAATTCAGCTTACAAAACTTTGGGTCTACCAGACTTAATCTTTGCTTCACTGTTTCTCTAGGATTGGTGGGTTGGTATCACTATTTCAAATTAGGTACAGTTTAACCAACTAAAAATACCTCAAGGAATTGAGTTTGTAGTTTTGTAGACTATTTATTATGGTCAGCCGACCAATGCAATAGAATATCAGATCACAAGATCAGTGATGAATTATGAGAAGTTTCAAGCTGAGGAATGGCAATCGTAACATCACTGCTTCATACTGTAATTATGACAAGACAAGTAGCTTTGCTACAGTGACAAATTCTGCCTTCCTCTATTAGGTACGTTATCGCCGAGATCACCTTTCAAATAGGCAGTTACCATTTTTCCCATTGCTTGAAGATTTGATGAAGGACTGCAGTGATGGGGCTGCTTTATTGGCTGTGATACATTATTATTGTCCTGAACATATGAAGCTAGATGGTACGTGGATAAGAAATTCTAAGTGACCTAGTTTTAAATAATGTCTGAGTAGAATGTTACGGATTTACCAAAATAGCTTTATACAAATCTAATTGCGGTATTCACTATAATCTAATTTAAATGATCCAATAACCTTTAGTCCTACTGTTTGCAGTGGGAGCACATTTTGAAAAATATATCTGAAACTAACTAGACAAAAATCCTTCACTTTGGTTGGCTCAAACCCCTGGTCAACTGTCCTTTTTGCTTATTATGTGTATCTATGATGGCATGTAAACAAGGATGGCAATGCTGCTGCTGCTTCTCAAACAAGGTTGTTGCTTCCAAGTTACCACCTTTGGGGAGTTGTGATGTGTATTCTAGGCTTGTTCTCCATGCAATACTGATCTATATCAACCCAAGAGATTGATGCAAAGGGATTAGAGAAGTGGCATTCATTAGGAAGAGCCCAGGTTGAATATGTATAATGTATGGTGAATCACATTTCTTACATCTAAGTATGGGCACGTTGTATCCAGAAACTACCAGCCTTATACATGTTCTAACTTATCACTTTCCCCTCTCTCATGCCCATGATACTCATTTTATCTTTCCTGGCTGAGAATATCTCCATGCTGATACAAACTGGCCTCAGTATCCCTAGTGCAGCCTTTGCTAACACAGTGTCCTCCATGCTGCCTAGGGCTTATGGAAGTTTTAGTACAGAACATCTGCAGGGCACCAGGTTAGCAAAGGCTGCCCCTAGTGTGCTGTTGGGACTTGGAGCTGCACAGTTCCTGTGCTGTCTTTGAACACCACTCCTGTAGTTTGACTTATAGGCTGAAGCAAAGCACTGTTGGGAAAAGTGTTGACTGTTTTTTCCTACATGATAATTGCATGAGCTGAGGGTTAATCCATTGGGCTTCCTTGTGACACTGATCCTTGATGCTTTTATCATTGGTTAGAGATCTGCCTAAAAGAGGTAACATCGATTGCTGACAGTATCTATAACATCCAGCTGCTTCGGGAATTCTCAAATGAATATCTTAGCAAATGTTTTTACCTCACACTGGAGGACATGCTGTATGCGCCTTTGGTCCTAAAGGTAAGGCATGGAGGGATTCACCCAAATTTTAAAAGACACGTAGATAGCTTATTAATGTTAAAATCCTTTTTCTAGCCCAACATGATGGTCTTCATTGCTGAATTATTCTGGTGGTTTGAGAATGTTAAGCCAGACTTCGTGCAGCCCAGGGACCTCCAAGAAGTAAAAGATGGTGAGATATTTTGAACTTCTGTAGCAATAATAATAGTAGTAACAACAACAACAACAACAACAACAACAATAACAACAAAATTTTATTTGTATCCTGCCCTCCCCGGCCAAAGCCGGGCTCAGAGCGGCTAACAACAGGTAAAAATAGCACAGTGTACATAAAATCACACAGTCAATTAATTAAAATACATTCTAGAATCAAATCAGAATCAAATTAATAGCAACCATCGGGTTAGAGTTCTATGCAGATTACAGAAGACAATTTCACTGATGTGGCTAGAATGTTTTATATCAAAGCACTTTTTTGTTAGCCTGTGTGGCATTCCTTTGCGTCTCCAGGCTTGATTATCAGAAGCTTAGGTCTTCTAGTGGATGCACAGAGAGTTGCTAGATGAGTGTCTTTTTTTATCCTTCCAGACTAGATCTTAGTTCTTTTTTAAAGTGTAGGCAAAATACGAGCTTACCCTACCTAGTATGCAGAGAGTCCAGCTTGTTAAGTGTTCCTACACTTGGTCCAGTACTTGGTGGCAGTGGGTGTCTGGAAACTCTTGGCACTTGATTAAAATATATTGAGGTCTGATGCAGGAAATCAAAGTGGCATTGTCCCGCCCATAAATTAACATGGGGCACCATTCATTAAGAGACAGCCCTATGCAGGTGCTGCGGAAATGGATGGAAATTGCACAAGAACATTTTATTTTGTTATGACTGGCATTGTGCTCCATGGGCTGGATGTAGGTCACTTTCTGCACTCCTTAATCGTTCTATTCTGTAGTCTTCAATAGCCCCCAAAATTGGCTCCTTATCCTTGTCTCATGGAAGCACTCTATTTTTATGGTCCTTTCCCATCCTTCATTTGTTATACCCATCGCTCATCTCCTATCCTTTTGCAATCACTGGCTGCCTCCACTTCTGGACTGCCACTATGCTTTGGGAATGTTAAAACAGTTGACTTTATATATATATATAAAGTGCAGGTAAATTTGTTAAAAAGTTTCAGAATCCTTATTAATAGGCATTCTGCCAATTTGCTGTTCAAAACATATCTGATTACTGTGAATTTTATATATGCTTATCTGAGTTTATTGGATTATGATACTGATGATTTGCAATGGCAAGAAATTTCATAGAATCTTACTTTGAGAGTGCCCGTTAGGGCTCTTGATTGGTGGTAGCTCATTTCAAAGGCAACACTAACACTGTAAATGAATGTGCAGCAAAAACAATGTTGCAGCAGAAGAGTAGCCGCCTGCCTGTTCCTATTTCCAACGCAACGAAACGCAGTTTCATGGTGAATCCAGCTGCTTCCAGTTCACCTGATGTACAACTCCCAGTTCAGCTCCCTTTGGAGTCTTGCAACAGGTATTCCCTGCATCCTGAAGAATTTGAGTATCTGTAAGTCTGTCTTTCTATCTCTACATTCAGTCTTGCTTTCCTTACCAGTTTGGGAGCTACAGCCTATTACTAGTGTTACCTTTAATTGTGTCCAGCAGACTAATTCCCTCCTTCTTCCAACAATTCAAATTAGGCAGCTGTGTGGACTTTGCTCCACAGATTATATTATTTGGTTTGGGCGAGGTACACAGGCTTACTGAAGGATCCTTATATTTTGGAAATGAAAAATACTATGAGGCCTCCGTTGTCTTTCAGTTTGGTCTGTAGACTTTTGGGATACTGAAGGCAGCAACATTATCTTTGTTCTGCATTAGGTTCCTCCCACTTGCATGAATAAACTTGGTGAGAAAGTGCTTGAAAGCCACTGTTACACGATACTTTGCTTGTGATGGAAAATGTAACTCAGTTCTGGTTGGATGGCCGAATCTTGATTGTGCTGCTTATAAACCCAAGTCTCTTCTGTGGCTGAGAGTCTCCTGGCTCTTTTAGTCCCCTGCTGTGAGAAGCTATGGTGGTCAGAGTCAATCTCTTTCCCTCTCCTGTGCATTGGTGCTTCAGCCCCCTTCTCTCCTTCCCCTCCAAAGCTCTGTATAAGATTAAAGAGGGGCAACTGTTGCAGCCTCCCAGTGCAGCATCTTTAATATGGTTCTTAAGAGCATGCGTGTCTGAAGAAGCAACTCTAGTTGAGTTTTAGGCAGAGTCTTAAGAGATACATATTTGGTAAAAATAATAAAGGAATGTATTCAAGAAGAAGAAATGTAAGAAATAAGGAAGTACAATTCTCAGTCTGTTCAGGCACTGGTTGTGGTGGGAACCTTTTGCAAAAATCTGTAAGCTAATCGCACATCCAGTATGAAAAAGATACCATTTTCTGCGACTGAGTCTGTTCTGTCATTTATAGGCTTCTTTCTAGCTTTCATGGGGTCCTTTTAACCATCCATGTAAATGGAAAGCTTCTTAATGTAAATTTCAAATGTCTCCTACATTAACTATTAGTTATTCAGTAACACATTATGTACAGTAAGACAGCTTTAAAGTTTCAGTAACTTGAATCTTCCTAGTCGGGATGTAATTAAGTTCTGTAAAGGGCTCTTGAGACTTAAGTCTCATTATTCACTCTTCTCTTTACTCCTTCCTTCCTGCTTTTCCTTCTGTTTTTTCTTTTCTTTTAAATATGGTTTCCTTTTAAGAATGTAGTTCATTGGCTTAAGCATAGCCTCTTAATTTCAGATAGCTGGTACAATTTTGTGTTGTGAGTCACTCTTGTTGACTGGCTTAATTTTTTTACTTTGTTTTGGCATTTCTGGGCGGGGGGGATGATGGGTGTTGTGTAGTAATGTGTGTTTTTCCTATTGTTTTGTTTTTTCTCTTGCAAAAAAACCTCTCATTAATTGTGTGTGTGTGTGTGTGTGTATGTGTTTTAACAATAGCGGAAAAGGAAACCCTGCCTTCAGCCCATCCCATCCATTGCTGCCTTTGAGACAAAAACAACAGAAGTCCCTGCAGGGGGAGGACAGTTCAGGTAGGCACCTATTTCTCTTGTGAACATAGGAGCCAACTCCTAGGGGCTGAGGGGGCTTTGGCCCCCCCATAGTTGATGGGCATTTCTATTCAAATGGTGTACTTGCACCACATCATGTGATCAGTTATGCAAGGTGGGGCTTACCTGGACCCCCCAATAATTTATTCAAGTTGACACCCCTGCTTGTGAACAACTTGATGCAAAAGTAATAGCCACAGCACAGAACACAGTTTTGGGTATTTGGTCCCTCTGAAGTTGACACTAGAAAGCTCCTATTACTGAAAGATCAGGGTTAGGATTAAGAACACACTGCAGCTGAGTTTGCCCCACCAGGTCTCTGAGTCTCTGGAACTGCAGCTGGGTCAGACAATAGTGTGGCTAGTTTAATCTCACTTGTGAGAAAGGAAAGAGGTGGAGATAGTAGTGGGCCCTGACTTAAGTTTCCTTTCCTTTCCTTTCCCTCCCACCCGTGTGATTCAATCATTGAGAACTCTATTCCTTCTCCCAAGCCAGACAGGGTACCTTGTGGTTACAACAAACTTTTGAAGCTGTTGCTCTAGATTGTTGGATGTTGCTGTGAGTATTTTGGTAGGGGAAGGATGAGCAGTTTTGGTTAATCTAAGCACCATTTGCAGAGAAAATAACTTTGATAGTGAATGCCTTTTGTGGTGTTGCTTGGGCTGATGTGGAACAATCTTCTGACCTTCACAGTTCTACTCATACTATGCATATGTATAAGGTAGAGAAACTCTGGCTGCAGCTGTACTTGGCCATTTTATATCAAGAATTCCCCCTACCAACTACTACTGAGGCTTCAGTCCTAAGCATGGTTATTTGGAATTGAGTTCCACTTAGATTAATGAGTTTTCAATGCCAATCAGCAACTCACAATATCTAGGCTTAAAAACATGTGTACTTGTCATAATAGTGCAACAATTTTGAGCTATGCTATATATGACAGCAGTTTTATACTGCCCTCTAATGGTGAAATCTTGTTAAGAGGACATTCTGTAATAATAATGTAAAAGTGTAAAATAATTAAAATCAAGAGTGTTTGAAAAGTTGTCCAACATCCTTTATATATATCTATATATATATTTGTAGATCAACGGCATCGTTCTAATTCATTGACAAAAGTAGATGGGCAGCCACGGGAGTCAATCCTTGCATGGCCAGAGAAGAAGCAAAGGTAATATATACTGGATGATATTGTATGGGAAAGGCACCTTAATATCTTTGCATGCTGTTGACATGTGGTATGACTTTATTGGTAAAAATGTTGATAATAGTGTTCATGCAGATAGCGTAGTATTATGGCCTGATAAAAATGCAGCAATCTACTGTTGATCCAGTGGTTAGGTGTTGAACCTGGTCATGAAAGAGTTTTGTGCCTTGGTTTCTGTGATGGGGAAGTGCATAGAATCTTCTTTCCAGTCTGTAAAATGGAAATAATAATGTCCTGCCTCAAATAATGGTTGGATTCTATCTATTTGAATACCAATGTGTAAAGAAGTTCTTTGGATATTAGCATATTATGATAATGAATGTCTTTAGAATTAGTCAGCTCTGATTCTTTTCCTTGAATTTCTGATTCTTATGAAGGCCAAAATTCAATGAATTGCACAAATTCATGTGAATTCCATAGGTAGGTGGGCAATTTCTGCTAAAGTACCCTTATCAGTTCTAATGGACATTTTGTTACTTCTAGACCTGTTTCTCAGCCAACACCATTCGCACTTCATTATGCTGCAAGCAGTGATGCAGACCCCAGTTCTGGTGATAGCATTAGCTTGGCTCGGTCAATCAGCAAGGACAGCCTAGCATCAAACATTGTCAACATCACTCCAAAACAGCAGCCTCAGTCTGCACCAGTGAAAACTGATGGGAAAAGTTTGCTGAACAATGTAGAAATAGAGGATGAGGATGAGGATGAAGAATTGATCGCAGTAATCTGCCCAGATGCTACACTGAACCATAGCAACCTGGAACTTCAGAATGTGCCAGCTAGATCACCTAGTCAAGTTGCAACCGCATGGGCTCAGAAATCACAAAGCGAAGCCTCCAAAAGCAAGACAGATAGCTTTTTCCTTGAGCCTTTAATGCCTGCTATTCTGCGACCAGCAAAGGAAAAACAATCAATCAATAAGGAGGATGAATGTGGGGAAGGAAAGAAGAGAGGCTTTGTATCAAAGAGAGTGAGTGAGGGGCCCATGGCTTTAGTCCGTAAGAAAGTCAATAATAATCATGCAGATCACATCCTCAGCAGAACTTTTGCTGCAACTTCTAGTTCTGAATTATCAGCAGTTGCTGGTTCCAGCATGGCAGATCCGTCGGTGCACTCAGAAGTCAGAGGAGAGCCCTTCCATCCCCAGGCAGTTAGTAGCTTAGATACTTTATCTCTAGAACAGTCCTCCACCAAAGCACACGAGGATTTGGCTTGCAGTACAAATGTTGGCTACATGAAAAGTCCAAATTCTCGCATTGCAGACACCTCATGGACAATGATCAGGCAAGATTCTGATTCAGACATTCTGGATATGGAGGAAGTCGAACAAGATTTAGTGTCAGACGATCATCCAATAATTGCCAAGTATATAGGAGAAGAGGAATCAGCAAAGCTGCAAGAAGACATGAAGGTTAAGGAACATGAAGATAAAGATGATGCCAGTGGACGTTCAAGTCCATGCCTAAGTACTGTTTCTCAGATAAGCAGCTCATCCGTGACCAGTGGGAGTGCCAGAATGACTAACTTTGCTGAACGGAAGTTTCAGAGATTGAACAACTATGAAACAAAATCCAGCACAAGCAGCTCACAGAAGACCACGCCAGATGGATCAGAGTGTTGTCCAGCCCTGTTAACCACATGGAAGCAGAAGAGGGAGCAAAGCCCCAACAGGCAGAACAAAGATAATGTTAACCTGCTGGCTTCGGAACTGGTGCAGCTTCATATGCAGCTGGAGGAGAAGCGGAGAGTGATAGAGGCTCAGAAGAAGAAGAAGGAGGTGTTGTCGGCCAGGCAGCGGTTAAAACTGGGCAAGGCAGCATTCTTGGGTGTGGTGAAGAAAGGGAAAGGGGCTGAAGTTTCTCCACTAAAGCCAGAGCACTTCACGAAGGAGTATTCAAGACACAATGGGGAAGGCGTGGATGCTACTTTGAGCTCTGAATCTGATTCCGTCTTCATGAGAGAGGAGGGGGATGAAGAGACTCTTGATGCTCTTGAAGTGCCCAAAGTAAAGGCCCAAGAAACTGTTGCTTTTGTTGAGGAAAACAATCTAAAGGAACCCACTATACATGAAATAGAGAAAAGCAAAATGATTTCTGCTGCACTTCTAGAAGAGAACATCGAATCTGCTGAATGTGATCTCCCCATTGAGAAACTAAATGAAGTGATCAGTGCCCTCCGGCAAGATATCCTGAAGATTTCTCGGCAACAAGAGCTTCTCATGAAACAGCCAACAGTATCGTCACTGAGAGGTGTCTCTCAGGACCAAAAGATAAAGGCACCAGTTCATTTTGTCGAACCTCTGTCTCCTACTGACATGAGTAGTCTCCCTAAGCCACCATGTCTCAGTCAAGGTTGGAGTCCTCACTCAGGGAGACCATCTGAACTGAAAGAGGGTAAGGAGCGTCAGCAAGCCATGATGCGCATCAAAACCCTGACTCCTAGCACTGACACCTCGCCACACTTAAGGCAGTTTCCATCAAACAATTCATCCAAGACCCCGCCTGAAGCTACTGTCGAAAATAATTTTGACCTGGACGGCACTAGAGAGAAACAGCGAGCAGGATTTACCCTGTCCACTTCCAAAGACACAAATATCCTCTCTGAGGCTCTCAAAGATGTGAATAGTAACATAGAAGACATTAGCTGTGCTTCTTGTGATAGCTCAGGGAAAGAGAACGTCCCAACAGAGGAGTCCACGAGAAGCAAAGGTAGCCTTATTGAAGTAGACCTGTCTGATTTAAAAGCCCCAGATGAAGGAGGAGAAGCTGAAAGCCAAGACAACTCCACATACCTGACTGGTGAAATTGATCAGAAGTCAGGAGTTAGTTTTTTCTTTAAGGTAAGAACAAGATAGTGTTGTTGAATCCCTGATTATTTGGTACAGCAGTAATCTCTCCTTAACACTTGCTTTTAATTGGGGTGGGCTGAATAGTTCATTTTGTACACCCCTATATTACATGTGTTGGGTTTGGTGATGTGGGTGGGAGCATCATGCATAGTTAGATTTTTTTTTTTAATAGCATAATAATTTAATGCTTAGTGTGTTGGCATCCCTTAATCTCTCTCTCTCTCTCTGTGCGTAGATATTCTGGCAAATGTGGTTGAAGCAAAGGTGCAACAGTCAATTTGGCAGCTCAGAAATAAGTTGCAACAAGGGTGGTCAGCTGTACCCTCTGTTGTCAATGGGATACTTACCTGCATGAGAGGAAAGACCATTATATGTTGCTTTTTGCTAACAGGCACTACCTGGCAACATGTATTATTATCATTATCGTCATTTATATGCCATTCTTTATCTGAAGATCTTAGGGTAGTTTATAGTGACAGGTACTGCTGGACAATCCTACATGGGGTCAGGGGAATGCAGCAGTGGATTCATCACCCACCCCAAGTCCTGCTGAGCTGTGCCAGCCATGGCATTAGGCAGTTGTGTAATTTTTCCCTTTCACTGTATCAGCTCCAACTGACTGGCAACAGTTTTGCAACCTCATTCTCCCTGTGGTGGCATTTTCTGCATACTTGTGGAGTCTGTATGCTACATGCTCCCTTATGATGGTTTGTAATTCCCTTAGTGTTCTTTCATTACATATGTTTGATAACGAAAAGATCACTCAGTGCAGTATATGCAAACACCTGTCTCGTTTAAGATTACATAGAACTTCTATTACAGGGTGAGCTCCTGTTGCTCGGTCTCTGCTCCTGCCAACCTAGCAGTTCGAAAGCACGTCCAAGTGCAAGTAGATAAATAGGTACCGCTCTGGCGGGAAGGTAAACGGTGTTTCCGTGCGCTGCTCTGGTTCACCAGAAGCGGCTTAGTCATGCTGGCCACATGACCCAGAAAAACTGTCTGCGGACAAATGTCAGTTTCCCTCGGCCAATAAAGCGAGATGAACTCCGCAACCCCAGAGTCATTTGCGACTGGACTTAACTGTCAGGGGTCCTTTTTTAATAATTTCTCAATAATAATAAAACTCACAGGTGAATACTTTTATTTTTATATATCTTTGTTTGAGTTAATACTTAATACTTTATTATCCCTTTGGCACTGCATCTTTGTTCCTTTTTTTTTTTGTCCTTTCAGTCTGTGACTTTTTATAGTTTACATTTTTTATTCTTTGTTTTCTTGCTTTTCGTTGGCACTTTTCTTATTTTTGTAACAAATCAATCAAAAGCATTTAACAAAAACACAATGCCATGAAAAGGCAATAGAGAGTGCCTGGATGCTTGCTTCACAGTGTCAATGATATTCAGTGGGATTATTTTATTTTCTGTTTTCAGGGCCCATCTATTCCCGTGATTGTAATCTGTTTTAGCTGTTTTAAATTATCAGTTGTTATAACCTGCTCAGGAACTTGCTGTTGAAGGGCAGATAATAACTTTGATGATGATGATGATATGTGTATGTTTATATGTATCTTGTTCTTTAATGGGACTCCAAATAGAGGACTCCAAGCTGCTTTCTTAGCCAAGCACTGACCAGATTCCAGACCGGCTTAGCTTTGGAGATGTTGCTGAAATCACTACCTTCAATTAACTGTCCTGGGGTCATACACTGCAGAGTCTGTGAGCTTAGCAAGAGGGCTGATATTTGTTGCAAATATGGAAAATGGCAGCTCCATCGTTAGAGCAGCCAAAAAAAAATATGTTTCTGTGCTCAGATGGAAGTCATGAGATTTTCTTCATAGCCTCATACAGCGTTTGCTATTTCTATACCCCACGCTGCAAAAACACAACTTCTCATTTGAATTTTAATTTGACAGGATGGGCAGAAAGCAGAAGATGAGCTTGCAAAGAAACGTGCCGCTTTCCTCTTAAAGCAGCAGCGCAAAGCTGAAGAGACACGCCTTAGAAAACTCCAGTTTGAGGCAGAGGCTGAACAAAAGAGAGATGAAGCCCGGTAAATTCAATGTCTTGCCACACAGTATATAGATGAGTACTTCATGCTTTTATGTTCTCACTTGAGAAATTGGTAATGATGGGATTTGAAGGCTGCCCTTTGCCTTTTTAGTCGAAAAGCTGAAGAAGACCGCATACGGAAGGAAGAAGAGAAAGCCCGGAGAGAGCTCATCAAACAAGAACACCTGAGAAGAAAGCACCAGCAAAACTTGGAAGAACAAGGCCGTGGGAAGCCCAAGCCCAAGCCCAAGCAGCCTAGGCCAATATCTGTTCATCAGGAAGAATCCTATAGCAACTTGGAAAGAAAGTGTTCTTCTATCCGTAAGCAGCAGCACTCATTTTGGTTCCTATAACAGTATAATAAAGTAACTTTTTTCATTGTGTAACACCCTTTTTCTTTTGCCAGCTGATAATCTAAGTAGTGCTCAGTCGGGGTCTAGCCTGTCTTTGGCATCTGCAACGACAACCGAACCTGAAAGTGTTAATTCTGGTGGCGCACCTTCCAAACGGTAAGAGAAAGCATAAAGATTTAGGATTCTGATGTTGAAACATACTTTGGGGTGGGGAACATTGCCCAGATGCCACATCCAGCCTTCAATAGTGGCCATGAACTCTCTGCAAAATAGAGATAATTGCAACTTTTAGGTAACAATAGTGTAGTAGTGACTGTCAAGAAATTGTAATGGCGCACTACTTTTAAAGTACTCACTATTAGTGAATGAGAAATAGTCATTGGGGTAATATAAATAAATTTCTTCAGGTATCTGAAGAAGTGTGCATGCACACGAAAGCTCATACCAAGAACTAACTTAGTTGGTCTTTAAGGTGCTACTGGAAGGATTTTTTTTATAAATAAATTGTCAGTGTCATGGGTACTGTATACAAGATTAACAAGCAAATAGGGGTAGAACTGGGATGGGAAACGTTTGAGCTCCAAATGTGGTTGGATTACAACTCCCATTATCCTTAACAATTGCCATGCTGCTGGAGACTGATGGCGATATGGGTCCACCTATAGGCTCTCAATCCATTGGAAATAATTGTCTCATTTCAGGTGTTAACTGCTAATTTTGCAATTATGATCATTGTCCACTAATGGAGAGTTTGTTACAGCTAACTCTTGATGGGCTTATTTATTCATGGACTCTCCCCATAAAATTGTGACACACACATAAGCACTCCCTTGCTTTTTTGTGGACGTGTGGGTGCTCCATTATGTGTGTGTGTGTGTGTGTGTGTGTGTGTATGTATATGTATATGTATATGTCTCTGTGTGTGTGTTTGTCTTTCTACACACACACCAATTTAAGAGACCATTTCATGCTTCTGACAAAGCATGCTCTAGCCCGCAAGAAATATTCTAAAATAATTTGTTAGTTGCAGATACTATGTTTTTTTAATAAAGCAACTTAAGCAACTTAGCATGGCTAACCCTCTGAAGCACATCTCTTTTCTGAGAGAGAGAGAGAGAGAGCGCGCGCGCGCACAAAATGTGGGGAGATGGAAAATTGGACACACTTGCTTTCCCCCCAAATAATCTGGTAGCTATGAACACACTGCGCATGTTCTTCTGATTCTTCTGACAGAGTGAAATCAATGGAAACCTTGCCCATATTGAGCAGGAACCCAAGTCGAAACATGGAGAGAGACTGGGAAAGCACCTCAGCAGCCTCTTCAGTTGCATCAGTAGCAGAATACACTGGTAAACCTAATACATTTTATCTGTACCTGTGTAATTAATGATCAGGATTATATAAGTCTGGTTGCCAGTATGTGGAACAGTACAGTGCAGTCTTCATTCTGTGGTCTCATGCCTCTGAACATACAGCAGGAAGCTGCTTTGAAACAGTCAGACCACTGATCCATCTAGTTCTTCTCAGAGTAGACTCATTGTAATTAATGAACCTTATTGATGTCCATCAATTTTAATGGGTCGACTCTGAGTAGGGCTAACGCTGGATACAATCCTGTTTTATTGGACTTTTATCATGGGATGTAGAAGCTTTGCAAACTTGCAAATTTGCTTTTTTAAATATTGCTAGTGAAATAAGGAAGAAATTTCTTACTTATTTAAGGTTTTTTTTAAAAAAATCTGCCTTTTCATAGTTGCTCAAGATAGTTCGCAACACTGATAAAGACACATGAGACTTTCATTTTAGCTGAGTTATCAAACCACTTGTTTAAAATTTATGTTTTATTAGGTCCAAAGATGTTTAAAGAGCCCTGTGGCAAGTCAAACAAATCAATTATCCACAATGCTATTTCCCACTGCTGTCTTGCTGGAAAAGTGAATGAGCCTCACAAGAATTCTATACTGGAGGCAAGTATCTCTGAGAACAAGAGTTTTGGAATTGGTCAGTTGCTGTATACCTTGATTTCCATGCCCATTGTTTGATGTCTTCCAAACATAACAGTACAAACACTAATAATATATTAAATATAATTTTAAGTATTAATGCAACTCTTTTAACATGCACTGTTAGCATTGGTTTTAAAAAAATTGCTTTTTTTTTTTTTACTTTGTTACTGTCCCATATTGAATAACCCTGATCCCTGGGACACAGTGCATTTGCAGTGTGGATGACTTCATATGGAAAGCCCTTGAGTGGCCAGCTTGCTAGTGTGTATTGCAAGTCAAGCTTAAATCATAAGAGACTGGTTTATGCATAATACTAAACTGGTTTATTAAACTGTGGCTTATATGTTTCTTAAATAATAGCTTAGTGTTTTATGTGTAAGGTTTGACCAGCAACTTATAGATTGTTTACTGCAAGGATGAGGAATCTCTGGCCTTACAAATAGATGCTGCTCAAACTGAAAATTCAAACTCATCAGTGGCAGATCTTGGTATCTCAAATTTCAGTGGTGCCCTGTGTGATGCCAAAATCTGGCACACATCCCCTCCACCTCTTGCTTTCCTTTGGATGTCTTAGTTGTGGTGCCTGATGCAACACCCCAGAAGCTCCATGCCCAGTGTAACCAAACCAGATCTGCCTTTGCTCTCTTCAGCCCCAACTTGCATGACCAATGGTCAGGGAAGATGGGAAGTTCCCCATTGTTGACTTACTACCAACAAACCATTGAAGCCATGTTTGTTGTTGGTTTTCAGACTTTAATTTAACTATGGCTTGGTGTTACATTGAATCCAGTACTCGGTTTGTTTGGCCACTCCACTCCAGAAACTCACCAAACTACAAAAGCATGAGGCAAGAAAATACAGCAGACTTGGGAGGAAAAAGCCAGTGTTTGTTTTATCAATTGTGGCACAACTTGTGGTTAACTCATGACTTGTTTAAAAGAATCATAGCTTAGTGCTGTGCAAACCAGGTCATTGTGGCACTGCAATTTAGAAGTACCAAATGTACCGTATTTTTCGCTCCATAGGGCGCACCTGACCATAGGACGCACCTAGTTTTCAGAGGGGGAAATCAAGGGGGGAAAATATGACACACACACCCCCAGCTCTGGGAGCAGCGGACAGGCTGCAGGCAGCCTGTCCGCTTCTCCCAGACCTTCTTCCCGCTTTTGCGGGAGGTGGGGAAATTCCCCCACCTCCCACAGAAGCTGTGCACTCTTTAAAGGGGCTGCACTGTTTCTGCTGGATTTTCTAGGAGGTGGGGAAATTCCCCCACCTCCTGCAAAACCAGCAGAAGCCGCGCGCTTTTTAAAAGGGCTGCATGTCTTTTCCTGGCTTTTCTGGGAGGTGGGGGGATTCCCTCACCTCTCGCAAAAGCCCGCAGAAGCCACACAACCCCTTTAAAGAGTGCACAGCTTCTGGCTTTTCTGGGAGGTAGGGGAATTCCCCTACCTCCCGCAAAACCGGAAGAAGCCGCACGCTCTTTAAAGGGGCTGCGCGGCTTCTCCTGGCTTTTCTGGGAGGTGGGGGAATTCCCTCACCTCTTGCAAAAGCCGCACACTCTTTAAAGGGTGCATGGCTCCTGTGGGCTTTTCTATGAGGTGGGAGAAGGGACTGATGCGGCCAGTCAGTCCCTTCTCCCTCCTGGGGAAAAGCCCGCAAGAGCGCACAGAGCTTTTGTGCGGCTCTTGGGGGCTTTTCCTGCCTGCCACCCCCCTGCATTCGCTCCATAGGACGCACACACATTTCCCCTTGCTTTTTAGGAGGGGAAAAGTGCGTCCTATAGAGTGAAAAATACGGCATTTCCTGACCTTCATCTTGGGTACGTTAGACATTGCCAGCAGTGTGCTGGGCTCATTTAGCAGTCTTTGATTTCCTGTGGTCATTGCTCTCAGAATTTTTCTCTTTCACCTCTAGGAGCTCAAGAAATGTGATGCCAAGCACTACATTATTTTGTTCCGTGATGCTGGCTGCCAGTTCAGAGCACTTTATTGTTTCAATCCTGAAACAGAAGAAATCCACAAGCTGACAGGAACAGGGCCAAAGAGCATCACTAAGAAAATGATTGACAAGCTTTATAAATATAGCTCGGACAGGAAGCAATTTAATATCATTCCAGCCAAAACCATGTCTGCCTGTGTAGATGCTCTGACGATTCACAACCATCTGTGGCAGCCCAAACAACCTGTAGTGCCAAAGAAGACTCAAACTCACAAATGACATTACAGTTCAGTGGGAGACTATTGTAGATTTCATCGCTGGGGAGAAATGAGTTTCCTCACCCTCTCTCTGGTTTGGGAATGAAATGAGCAGAACCATAATCCCTTTTTTAAAAAAAGAAAAGAAAGAGGCTTATTAAACGTGGATGCAAGGAAAGAATGAAGGAGCAGCTTCAGTGTTCTTTTTGGTTTTTTTGTATGAATGATAAAACGGCTGTTACACCCATTGATAACCAGAGAGGCTTTTCACATGAGGGAAGGTGCATGTAGCAAGAGTGGATTTCTTTTTACTTGAAGTTCTTCATTGGTACAAATTGGGACATCTTTTCTTGTTCCTCCTCTTCCCGCAATCACTCTTGGAGTTAGCATGTGCTGCCCCTCAGGAGAACAAGAAACTGGGCACTGTGGCAGGCTTTCAAGGAATATCTTTTAGACTCTGGAGACTTGATAACATACAAACAATTGGTACTTGTCCCTACTGCCAACACTAAACCAGGCTCTGACTTGTGGAAGGAAAAGGAAAATACTCCAACCCCACCCCCTTGCTGCTCAGAACCAAGTTTACCTAAAGTATCAAATCATTTTTAAAAGCACTGAAAACTGTAAAATTCGCCTTTTTTAAAAAAGAAAGAAAGAAAATGGAGGACTTATGCAAATTATCATGGCTGAACATTTCTGCAACACAATCATGAAGAGGCAAACAGGTGCTACTTGTTGGAATATTCCCAATTTGAAACTTGAGGCAAGCTGAATGGAGTACAGTCAACATTGCTTTTCTGTTTCGAGTAGTATCCTAACAGGATTTTTTTTTGTCTTTTTAATAAAGACAGATTATTGAAATAGTAGAACATCTTCACTCAGAGCATGTTACTCCTGTATAATGGTGCACTTACTGATCACAAATTATAATGCTTTTAAATTATGTCCTGAAATGTAATTTAAAATGGTTTTTTCTTTTTTCTTTGAATGAGTACCATGCTCTAAAATGGAGTGTGTTTTTTGTTGTTGTTTTTTGTTGTTTCAACTTTTTTCTTTTGTGGCAAGAGTATATACTAATAAAGGAGAAAATATACCAGTTTCCATATACTAACAATTTTCAAACAAACCTGCATTTTGGTGGTTTTTTTGAAGGCTCAATCTGATGGTTTCAGTTTTCCTTTTCCATCTAGAAATATTAAATCTTGAGTAATAATAATAATAATAATAATAATAATAATAATAATAATAATAATAATTTATTTATACCCAGCCCATATGGCTGGGTTTCCCCAGCCACTTTGGGTGGCTTCCAAAAACATATTAAAATACAGTCCATTAAACATTAAAAGCTTTCCTAAATAGGACTGCCTTCAGATGTCTTCTAAAAGTCTGGTAGTCGTTCTCTGTGACATCTGGTGGGTAGGTGTTCTATAGGGCGGGTGTCACTACCAAGAAGGCCCTCTGCCTGATTCCCTGTAACTTGGCTTCTCACAGTGAGGGAACCGCCAGAAGGCCCTCAGTGTCTGGGCAGAACGATGGGGGTGAAGACGCTCCTTCAGGTATACTGGGCCAAGGCTGTTTAGGGCTTTAAAGGTCAGTACCAACACTGAATTGTGCTCCGAAATGTACTGGGAGCCAATGTAGTTCTTTCAAGACCAGTGTTATGTGGTCTCAGCGGCCGCTCCCAGTCACCAGTCTAGCTGCCGCATTCTGGATTATTTGTAGTTTCCGGGTCACCTTCAAAGGTAGCCCCACATAAGCGCATTGCAGTAGTCCCAGTGGGGAAGCTGGGCGAGACAGTCTGTAGGCAGGTACATTCTCAGCCTACGTACCAGATGGAGCTGGTAGACAGCTGCCCTGGACACAGAATTGACCTGCACCTCCATGGACAGCAGTGAGTCCAAAATGACTCCCAGGCTGCACACCTGGTCCTTCAGGGGCACAGTTACCCCATTCAGGACCAGGTAGTCCTCCATACCTGCCTGCCTCCAGTCCCCCCAAAACAGTACTCCTGTCTTGTAAGGATTCAACCTCAATCTCTTGGCTGCCATCCATCCTCCAAGTGCCTCCAGACACTCACACAGGACCTTCACCACCTTCACTGGTTCTGATTTGAAAGATAGGTAGAGCTGGGTATCATCCTCATATTGATGAACACCCAGCCCAAACCCCCTGATGATCTCTCTCAGCGGCTGCATGTAGATGTTGAAAAGCATGGGGGAGAGGACAGAACCCTGAGGCACTGCACAAGTGCGAGCCATGGAATCTGAACACTCATCCCCCACCACCACTTTCTGAACACGGCCCAGGAGGAAGGAGCGGAACCACTGTATAATATTGTGTCCCCAGCTCCCAACCCCTCTAGACGGTCCAGAAGGATGTTATGGTCGATGGTATCGAAAGCCGCTGAGAGATCTAGCAGAAGCAGGAATCAGCGCTCACCTTTGTCCCCAGCCCGCTGGAGATCATCGACCAGCACGACCAAGGCAGTTTCAGTCCCATGATGAGGCCTGAATCCCAACTGGAAGGGATCCAAATGGTCCGCTTCTTCCAGGCATGCTTTGAATTGTTCAGCAACCACTTGCTCAATCACCTTGCCCAAGAGTGGAAGATTTGAGACTTGGTGAAAGTTGGCCATATTGGCCGCGTCTTAAGATGTTTTTTTAAGAAGCGGTTTGATAACCGCCTCTTTCAGCGGGTCTGGGAAGGCTCCCTCGCAGAGAGAAGAATTCACCACCCAGTGAAGCCCATTACCCAGCCCTTCCCAGCTAGCTTTTATGAGCCAGGATGGGCAAGGATCAAGGAAACAGGTGGTTGGTTTCACTCATCCCAGCAGCCTGTCCACATCCTTGGAGGTAACAGATTAGAATTGATCCCACGCAACTTGACTAGACAGGACTCTAGCACTCTCCCGCCCCGTCCCTGCTCCCACGGTGGAGTCTACCTCTTCCCGAATCTGAGCGACTTTATCTGCAAAAAACTTTGCAAAATCATTGCAGGAGATCAGATATGACCTTAAGGCTGTTTGTTTTCCCCACTACAGAAAATAACCTGTTTGTGTATATGTCTAATGAAGGCCGTTTTGATTACTGATAATTATAAAACCTGTCTGTTTGTTCCCCACCCCCAAGCTCACTCTGACTCAGCTGCCCAGGAATTTATTTTTAGGTTATGACTCTGGTTTGCACATATTTTACTTCTACTTGAAGTGTTACTTGAATATGTTTAGTGTACGGCAGCCCAGCCTGATGGGCTTGGTATAAATAATAAAATAATACTTATTATTCTTAGTGCAAAGGATACTATGCCAACATTAGAGATTGAACAGTTGAAACTCCAAAACACAATACAGTGTAATTTTGTAATGAATTTAGACATAACAATAATTGGAATTAAATGAGTTTTGTACAGAAGTGGTGAGAGAGAGGGTACTGAATACTAACTAGAGAAAGAAGAATGAAGGTCTTTTATTGCAGTCTTATTGGTTCCAACCCCTTGCAGTACATTTAGGTCAGCTGTACATTTTATTTAATAGCTGGCTACCCTGTAAGAAAGGAGATGCTTTATTATTTCTAAAAGTATTCAGCACTGTCATGAGTGTAACTTTTTTCTGTTACATGCTTTATTTCTGACTGTTTGATATTATACAACATATTTATTTTATGGAAGCACTGAATCTTAATAAAAACCATCACCTAATTTTTGTTATTCCATGCATCATCTTTTTTCTTTCTGTTGGACGCCTCCCTTATGCTGAGACACAGACACATAGCTTTATTGATGTGCTTTGCATTTTGTTTGAAGTGTTTCTTAAACTAGGGATTGGGAATCGAAGGCCCTCCAGATGCTATTGGACTCCAACTCCCATCCACCCCAGCCAGCATGGGTAGCAGTCAGAGTCAGGGATGATGAGAGTTGTAACTGAGCAATATCTGAAGGACCACAAAGTTCCCAAGCCTATATTAAAGCAAAGTTGTCTTGACCTATGGGGAGCAAGTAGCATGGTATGCATCCCAGCTGGTGGAGCTTAAATAATGAGCTGAAAACCAAGTTGACACTATGTTTTCCGTCCTTCATCTGGAAGGACCCTGATGGGTTCCTGTAAAGGAGTTGTCTGAGTCTGCAAGAACCTAGAAGGAATTCCAGAGTTTGCTCCCTGAGTAAAAGCTTTATGTTTGTTAGAACTTGTGCCTTTGGGAGATGTCCAGTATGCATGCCTCATAGTGTTCCCCGTATCATGAAATAAGTCTTTGTGATATGTCCATGATTTTAAAATACCATAGTTTAAACTCTGGATTCACCTATCAGCTTTATTCTTGAGCTATAATGGGTAGCTTCCCCCCCCTTTTCCTTTTTGGTGTTTGAATTATTGGGAAAAAGTCATGAGGCATGAGTATATATTTGCAACCTTCATACTGCTTTCACATCCAAGTAAGGATTAACAGCTTATTTACAAGAAATAAACCCTTTTCGTATTTGCCTTTACAGTTCAGGTGGAATTCTTGCATGTAGAACAAAGATGTAGCTCATTTTGTGTAGTTGTTAGGCATTGTTAGATTCTAACAATGCGAAATTATTGGGTGGTCTTTGATAAATAGTCATCTTTTAGCCTCAGTCCTTCTACCATCTGCACAATGAGGAAATCTGGCCTACTTTACAAAGGAGAACAGGAGAAGGCAACTATATTATACCTTCAGCAAGAAACTTCTGAAATTTCTAAGTGGCTACTAAGATGGCTAACCATCTCAAAGCTAGCTCTAAGCATGTTTACTCAAAAGTCTCTTTAAGTTCATTGGAAGGTACGCCTTCATAAGTTCATTTAGGATTACTGTTTCTGAGTACTTTATGAACCTTGAAAACAAAAGTGAAGCTGAGTTAGAGTATGCAGAATTTTGTGTGTGAAGGCTATGTTTTTAAACACTGGCGATATTAAGTGATCTTACTCTTTGTGTATCTGAAGAAGTGTGCATGCACACGAAAGCTCATACCAAGAACTAACTTAGTTGGTCTTTAAGGTGCTACTGGAAGGAATTTTTTATTTTGTCTTTGGACAGTGTGATTACTCCCTACTAAATGTCACATACCACTACATGGTCATAGCTCAGTAGTAGAGCATCTGCTTTGCATGCAGAAGGTCCCAGGTGCTATCTCTGGCATCTCCAAGTAGGGCTGGGAAATTCTGAAACCCAGGGGAGCCAGTCATTGTAGATTGTACTAAACTAGATAGACCAGTGGTCTGATTTAGAATTTTAAACTGACTGCTCAGAAACCCATTCCTTCATTTTGGCTATGTATGCTACATAGGGAAACTTTCTCTTGGCTTCATGGGAAGACTTCCTTCCTTTGTAGCTGCTTAACTTCAGACTCACTGGCATTATTGAGAATAGGGACCATTTGAAACAAACAGTTTTTTGGTTCACAAGTAAATAGAAATCCAAACCACCCTGACTTAGCCCCTAGTCCTGAACACAGCACAGTGGATCTTTGAAAGGTTTCTTTTAAAAAAAAAAAGCAACTTCAAAAACCCAACCATCAGTTATCACTTGACAATACATGTCTATTTCACCAAGGGAAAGGTTAGCTGAGTGGTTAAAAACAAGCATGGAGATGACTCTTAGGTTGCTTATTTTGGGCATAGCCCACCATTCAAGAAAATTAGGGCTGCTAACAATTACAGTTTAAAAATACCAAGAAGGAGCCTCAAGGTTAGTTCAGATATTTCAAGTACTGTTGGGAAGTAGTGGGTGGCAGCAATGGATTGCAAAGAGATTACTTTACCACGGTAGTGTAAGAAGTGGCCAGGGCTTTCCTCCCATTGAGTGCAAGCAGAAGTTTGTAAGAGCCTAGTGGCGTGTGTTTGCATTTCAGTGGATGTGCACAAGTGCTTGGGTGCAGTCCTTGGGTGTTCTGAACAGTGCATCTAGCCTGCCAAGTTTTTTACTGCTTAGTCCAATCACTTCATCAAGATCCTTGAATAACAAAATTATTTTCTTAAAAACCGGAATAGAGAACCTGTGGCCCATCACCCCTGACTGTTGGCCATCCAGCAGCACCTGAAAGGTCACAGGATTTGCCATCCCTGCTTCATAACAAAGAAAAGTTTGGCTTGCAGGAAGACCTGTCAGGAAGATCTGGCCTCTGCAAATATTAAACCAGGTAGCAAAACTGATCAGGAAAACATTTTTGTGATACTAGCCTCCTTTTAACCTAGCTCTGTACATGAATAATTTTTCTTCCTGAACTGGACACCGTTGTCATAGTTAAAGAACTGAACTCAGCTGCCTGTTCATGAGAACCATTTCTCATTGGGACATGTTCAAGATCTCTGATGTTACAATGCATTTTTAAAATTAGTTTTTGCTCCCTCACATTTCAGTTCAGGCTTGCCAGTGGCTTCTGCTAAGTTTGCTATTAGTGTAGAGGGAATGATAGGCACCTTTATATGCTACATATGAAACCATGAAACAGAAAGGATATGCAGCATTAAGAACATCGGAAGAGCCCTGCTGGATCAGGCCAAAGGCCTATGTAGTCCAGTATCCTGTTGTCACAGTGTCAGCCAGATGCCCCACTGGGAACTCCACAAGCAGGACCTAGCTTCATGGGAAGGTACTTAGTATCCTGGAAATTTGATTCAGCGATTGTATGATTTCTAAGGCTGTCAATAGGAGATTACATTATTATTATTATTATTATTATTATTATTATTATTATTATTATTATTATTATTATTTGCACACAGCGGCTGCTTTCTAAAAAGAAAGTTGGCAGCCAAGAAAAAGGAGCAGCTGCAGTTGGAGACTAAGAATGGGTTTGATGGAGCAGCATTCGTTTATAGATTCCAAATAAATGAATTGGTCAATGACTTAATAATTTCCTTGGTGGCTATTTGGGGTTATGGTGGACAAGCCTGCTGTATCCCTTTGAAGCAAACTGCCTGCAAAAAAGGTCAGAGTTGACATTCCCCTCTTGGCTTAGGACTGGTAGTTTGGGAGGGAAGCGACTTTTTAGCTTCTCATCACTAATCCCTTTATAATTGAGTCATTGGTCATCTGCCGAGGCCTATGCCACTGCAGAGGGCACACTGCCACACTCTGGAGTAGGGGTCACTAATCTGATGCCCACAAAAGCCTTAATTGCTGCCCCTGGGCAAATGCCCCAGACTGAATACTAATTGAAAAATAAAAGTCTCTTGTCCTCCTAGAAAGAAAGTTATGGGGCAAAATGTGCAGGTACCTTCTAAGCCGCTTCTGTGAAATTAGTGTGAGTATGATGTGGCCCCCTTGTATATTTTTCCTGGTTTTGAGGAATGCCTCCTGTTTTTATTAGACAGCACACCGTCCTTCTGTGTGCATGCCATCAGTATTGTGTGATCTTCACAATCAGGAGCAGCAGGACACAGCTAACTTCCCATGGTAAACGGAAGGTTGCGAGGAGTGGTTGTTTCTAATTTTGTGTTCTGCCATGTTCCCTGTGGCAACCATTTTGTGCCCACAACACTCTCAAAATCCAAAATGTGCCCACTGGTCCAAAAAGGTTAATAACTCCTACTTTAGAGGCTCCTGTTTCTGGTATGGGCAGCGGTGTTGAGGAGCCTTTTGTACTAAAATCCCAGAACTCCTTCTCCTCCCTCTGCATGAAAAACACACTTTGTTTACAAGGCAAACAAAGCACAGCATGGACGAGACCTCTGAAACATTAATTTGTGCAGAGGTATCTAAATCTATCACTTAGCAAACACCCATTTTCTGCAAGTTTGTGTCCTGGTCCTGCTGTTCCAGGTTCTCCTGGTCCCTTACGGTGTTCCCGTTGCCTGCTTGCTGCTCTTTCCTGCCTCAGTGCCTGTTTACCTGACCTCTCTAAGACTACTAGCAGCAAGCAGATGCAGCAAAGGCAGCCTCCACTTGTCTTGCTTTCTCCCTCCAGGTGGTGGTGCAGATTTGGGGCCAGGGGGAGAGGGCAAGTGAGTGGGCATCAATGCCCTGGAGATGAGGGAGAAGGGGATCTACTTGGGGCACCTTGCCCAAGGCCCCCATTCCAAACTTGGAAGATGTAAAATAGGGATGGCAACTCCCATGCTCAGAGGCCAAATGTGGCCCTACATGCCTCTCTTTCTGGCCCTTGGAATGTTCTCCTCAAGCCACATCCTTCATAGGCCCTATTTTGCACCACACTTGACTGTTGCTGCTTGACTGGGATGTGTCTTTGAAATAATGAACCCTTCCTTGCTGTTATGTACTGAGTTGAATAGGATCCAGAATGCAGCAGTCTGGTCCTAGAACAATAGGATTCAGAATGCAGCAGTCTGATTGGTCCTAGAACAATAGGATCCAGAATGCAGCAGTCTGATTGGTCCTAGAACAATAGGATCCAGAATGCAGCAGTCTGATTGGTCCTAGAACAATAGGATCCAGAATGCAGCAGTCTGATTGGTCCTAGAACAATAGGATCCAGAATGCAGCAGTCTGATTGGTCCTAGAACAATAGGATCCAGAATGCAGCAGTCTGATTGGTCCACAGGAGCCACCCACAGGAGCTCCAGGTGGAAGGGAATCCGCAGCCTGATTGGCCTACAGGAGAATCCCGGAATTAGCTAATCACGTGGGGCCCATTGTGTAAATAATGTATATAAGGCAGACATTCTGGGGGAACTTCCATTCCTCCTCACCACTATGAGCTGAATAAAGAGCAGGAAATCCACTCTCGACTCCGAGTATATTTCACTTGCCTTGCTAGAGGATAGGTAGGAGTGTGTGTAGAAACTAGCCTCCTGTACAAAGGTAAAATCTGCATTCATTGCTTCACCCACTTTTGACTCTCGCCTCACCCACCACCAGCATGGAGCCCCCCGAAGCGAATGCACCTCTCAAGCTGAAAAGGGCTCCCCATACCTGCTGTGAAGCTCTATTACAAAACAACATTGCAAAATGTTGCAGCGGATCGGTGGTGACCCCTTCCATTTTGCTCTGTGGTGTATCACAACAATGCTTGTGAAGAAATGTATAGAATGTGCAACTGGACTGGGTGGGTGGGGTGCAATGCCACTCAGTTTTCAAGACAGTTGCACAGTTTCTTTTGGGGAAATGATTTGGGCGGCACCAGGAGGCATGACTCAGGTTAGACACTCCAGAGTAGCTGGGGAAACCCAGCCAGATGGGCGGGGTATAAATAATAAAATTATTATGATCTACTGTACATGTGTGCAGCGCGAATGGACAAGGGTCGCCTATAAGCCCGTTGTCATCTTCATTAATGACCCTCTAAAAAGTTTGGTTTCTTCTGGACAAAGGCATCCAACTCCCAGTGACTTAGCAATGACTGAAGGACCCCAAGGCCAGACATATTCATATTTGATCTATAATTCTCTACATCCCCACCAGAATGTTTTGGGAAGGGGGAGACTAGGAAAATGGAGCAGGGCTCTTGGGTTTATCCTGTAAAATGGTTAATGTATTTACTGGTAATGGGAAGACTCCATGGTGATGCTATGGAGATGATGCTATACTAACCATGCATGAGGCCTCACGGGGGAATGAAAAGCCCCCCACAGAAGGGAAGAGTTCAACACGTAACAGGTTTCGACTTGCCTGTGTCCACCAAATGGAGGTTGCAAGCACCAGCCCTGCAGTTTTATACCTCCCACCTCCCAGGCAAAGTTGCTAGTGTGCTGAAGAAGAAGCCCAAGCTGACTGCTTCTCTCGCCGAAAGGAAAAGCCTGTCCAACATGAAATGTAAGTAGGGGACTCTTAGAGTACCATGTGGATGAACGACAAACTTTCAGTTGCAGGTGCTGTAATTATTGTTTTATTTTGATTTATTACCCACCCATCACCCTTAAGGTCCCACAGCTGGTCGGAGCAATGTAAATATACACCATTACAGATGCCTTAAAGCAAGCATGTCCAAAGTTTGTATCAGGGGCCTAATCTGGCCCACCGGTCGGTTTAATCCGGGCCCTGTGACAGTTTATTTCCTGGGTTAAAATCCTAAAAAAGAACTCAACAACTTCACTCCTAAAAAAAAAAAAAGAGCTCAAGAACTTGGGGGTAAAATAATAAAAAAAAGCTCAACAACTTCAATCCTAAACGGCCCTTCACTTCATCAAATCTGGTCCTCTTTGAAAAAAGTTTGGACAGCACTGCCTTAAAGCAAATGGCATCAGGACCAACACAACAGCATTCAGGTTGCCCAAAATATCCAGTGCAAGGAGGAAGGGATCAGGAGGGGGTTTTTTTTGGGGGGGGGTTAGGTGTTTGGGACTGAGAGGGTTGCACTCCATGTGGTATAGTGGTTAGAGGATTGGGATAGTATATGGGAGACCAGGGTTCAAATCCCCATGAAACTCACCGGTGACCTTGAGCCAATTGCTGCTGCTGCTACTCAGCCTAACCTACCTTGTACGGTTATTGTGGGGATTAAATGAGGAGGTTGAGGGTGATGTATGCCACCTCGAGCTCCTCAGAGAAAGAGGTGGGGTATACAGTAGATGCAATAAATAAATAATAGGGTGAGTCCTGAAGTATATATAACTTAAGTGTCAAAGGCTAGGATAGACATGCTTCTTCAATATATGACAAAAACTCCATAGTGAAGATGCCAGGAGCACTGATGCTTCCACAGATAATGTCCTCTCCCAGGCTGCCACCACTCTCAAACTTCTATGGGTGGTGGAACTACTTAGAGGAACTACTAAGAGTTAATGTACTATACACATAATATTATTAAGAGGTTCAATAGGGAGGGAGATGGTCTTTTGGGCATTTGGGGCTCAGTCATTTGGGCTTCGAATGTAACTGTGAGCACCTTGAATTGGGCTTGGAAACACAATAGCAATCAACTGAACTCAGGTGCAGAGTTCTGGCTAGAGATGGAGAGAAAACTGATTCTGTTTACATCATCATGGAAAAACCGCCTAACTACCACTTCGCAAACCAATCTACAAACTGAACAGCATGTATTCTTTGGAATTCACACTTTCAAAAATTTGCAGTGCAGCTCTCCAATCAGTTCAGTTCATACGTTTATTGCTCTAGCCAAAGGCCATGGCAAACCTGTAGCAATAGCCTTAATAAAACAACATACATCCATAATATAAGCTAATAACCATGATACACCAACAAACTCAAATCCATCTTGATTTCAGACTAAACCTTTGAATCACCACAACAATTTGTTTATTAATTTATTTTGCCAATTATTTTTATTGATTTTCCAATATAAAACCAGAAAACCCACAAATTAGTTCCAAATTAATACAATTTTGTTAAGAGGCTTCCCACACACAGTTCCTGATGGATCTTTATTATTTAATATTACTGTGTTTCATATTCTTATTTATTTCTATTACATTCATTTTTTCCAAATTATCATACAATTAACAGTTGCACTCTTTATGATTTCTATTTGGTGCAGTGGCGTAGCGTGGGGGGTGCAGGGGGGGCTGGCCGCACCGGGCGCAACATCTGGGGGTTAGGGTTAGGGGGCGCCAATCCACGTGTTAGGGGGCGCAAATCCACGGGTTAGGGGGCGCAAATTACTTGCCTTGCCCCGGGTGCTGACAACCCATGCTACGCCACTGATTTGGTGTTATTTTATTATTTAACTTCCAAAAAAAAAAAAAAAAAAAAAAAGGCTTCAAGTGAGGACCCATAGCTTTTTCCTTTTCATCCTGTGTCCACTACATCCAAAAGTCAGTTGTTAGTCTCTTGGCCTTATGTGTCTCTCTGACGTTTTCCCTTTTTCCTGGTGCATTTGGGGCTATCTCCCTACTCCCACTGCTGTTTTATTCCAGCTTGGTTGGGGCAGAGCTGAAACTTCAGGTTAAACCCTCTTCTTTCTCCTGCTCAGCTCCTTCCCATAATACTCAAGCAGTTCCAAATCGACAACAGCTGATCCCTCCTTTCCACTAGCACCAAGAATCAATAAGTTCCGAGTTCCAGAGATTTGCCATTTCTTCTTCTGGCTGGGAAAGGAGAGAAAAGGTGGTGCCATTCCTCTTCCAACACCCAAAAAGCCCTCATGCAACTTTCCTTTCGCTGCTACCAAAACATTTTTTAATTTTTTAAAAAATAGGTTATATCTCAACATTTCCACAATCTCTTCCAGTCTTTTTTTTTGGGGGGGGGTAGGCTCCAACTCCCAGTGACAACCTTCCAAACAAAACAGTTCTCTCCCTCTTTTAACTCCTTTCAAGCCACACACAGCTTTACATCTTCTTTTAAATCTCAGCGTTACATCATACATCAAACCATCCTCACCTGTATATCTTAAAATTCAATATTAGGAGAGGGTTGCTGAATCATAAATGTAAAATCTTCCATGAAATATAGCAGAGAGCCCCCATCTCCTCCATCCACCTCCAGCACAAGATAGATTCTTCTCCCAATTTCAAACCTCAGTTCCATGCAGCTGGTTGTTTGCAGTTATAATGTACATGTCCTCTTGTGTGCACCTATTCTTAATGCCAATTAAAAACCCAATTATAAGGAGAACCTCCACATCCAATGGCAATTTTGGGGGTTTCACATCAGGCAAAGTGAGTAAGCACCCAGCACCTCCACCTGTCCCTGTGTGGGGGCAAGCCATTGAGGTAACAGCAGGTCTCCAGTACCTCCTGTACCTCAGTAGGTTTATGTTGTTGTTTAGTCGTTTAGTCATGTCCGACTCTTCGTGACCCCATAGACCAGAGCACGCCAGGCACTCCTGTCTTCCACTGCCTCCTGCAGTTTGGTCAAACGCATGCTGGTAGCTTCGAGAACACTGTCCAGCCATCTCGTCCTCTGTCGTCCCCTTCTCCTTGTGCCCTCCATCTTTCCCAACATCAGGGTTTATAGGTTTGGTTTAACCACTTCCATCCTCTTTATTCAGCCTGTGCCTCTCTCCTATGTTGAGAGAGTCGTCACCATGGCATGGGACAGGAAGTGGAAACAACCACCACGACAATTTATAGAGATTTTATATGACTCCTTTTTCCTGATTATTTTATTATTATTTTTCAGTCAATGCATAGAGGGCTACTCTCTGTGTTATAAAGCCATTATTGTCACTCAAAAGAAACCAACCTATTTCTGCCAGGGTGTGGCTACTTGCTAATGTGAATAAAGGTTTCAGAAAGTCTCTGGGTAAGAGGCAGGCTAACAGATAATGAGCGATGCCTTCCACCTGAGGTTAACTACAAATGCAAACTCTGTCCACATACATGACCTTGTTTGCTGTAGCAGCCATCCAAGACTGCAATAGGCGTTAGTTGAAAAAGCAGCTCAATAAAGGCATTTATTGAGGAAGCTGGTGAGAGTTTGAGCTCTAAAATACTCTGGAGTGGATACCAAGGGGAAAATATGGTATTTCTAATTAGTTGCAGGTCATTTCTGGATTCTGTCCAGAATCCAGATTCTGGGTTCTATCCAGAAGAGCCAGTCTCTTCTTCTTGTTGTTGTTTAGTCATTTAGTCATGTCCGACTCTTCGTGACCGCATGGAACAGAACACGCCAGGCACTCCTGTCTTCCACTGCCTCCCGCAGTTTGGTCAAACTCATGCCAGTCTCTTAGTTGACACTTATTCAAGGTCAAACCAGAGCTCAGTTCTGGAATATAATAATGGTTTAAAACATCTTGACAAGCTGCTTTCCAGAGCAGGTTATCACTCAATTCTATATAGCACAGTGCAGGAAAAAACTCAAAAGGCATAGTAGCAATTTTTAAAATATACTTTAACTGAGCACAGTTTGCTCTTGACTTAATTGTTGGCGTCCCAGATTCTGTACAAAGAAGAGCTGTTGATATTCCTGGTGGTAGAGAGTATAGCTTCTAGGGAAAATAAAATATTCTGCCTGGTTTCCAAAACCTTAATGGAGTTTAAATCAGAGCCCCAGATTTCAGTGTCATAAAGAATTTCAGTAAGCACTTTACTATCAAATATTTCATAGCAGGTTCAATCAGCTGTTGTAACAGAACTTCATCAATGCCCCAATAGTTTCCTGTGGCTTGACTTTCACTGCTTCCATCCGAAACTTCCAAGGGAGGTTTCACTAAAGAGTACACCCAGGTATATAAATAAAGGAGTTTGTTTTATACCTTGTCCAATTCTCCATTTTTTAAAACTTCACAAAAGTATGCAAAAGTGCATATTTAAGTGAGCAGTTTGCAAACAAGTGAATATATTGGGTGAGGGGAGAACATATAAAAATGCATCTGTTAGTCAAAACTGCATACAAAAGTGTGTCTGTTAGGAGAAATTCACACTCAGATGCTGATGAATTTTCATGAGGATTAAAAGAAACACAAGTTCAAATTGCTGCAATAACATGGGGGGGGGGGCTGAGTTTAAGACAAAAAGGTGACGGAAACCAAAACTGACAGATGGCGTCCACATCTCATTTTGAGAGCTGGGTAGCCAAAGTGGGGCTATTACCAAGGTCAGCTTCGTTGGACTGGTCATGTTGTGCAGATGCCTGATGACCGTCTTCCAAAGCAACTACTCTATTCCAAACTTAAAAATGGAAAGCGTAATGCTGATGGTCAACAAAAGAGGTTTAAAGACTGTCTCAAGGCAAATCTAAAAAAAATGTAGGATAGACACCGACAACTGGGAAACACTGGCCTGCGAGCGCTCCAGTTGGAGAACAGCCTTTACCAAAGGTTTCATGGGCTTTGAAGACACTCAAACTCAGGACGCAGGGGAGAAACGTGCTAAGAGGAAGGCATGGCTGGCAAAACCACACCGTGATCAACTCCCCCCCAGGAACCAATGTCCCCACTGTGGAAGGATGTGTGGATCCAGAATTGGCCTTCACAGTCACTTACGGATTCATTGTTATAACTGTGTTTATGGAAGACAATCTCACACGGCTACAAGTGATCGAAGAAGAAGAAGATTACCAAACAACTGGGGTGGGGGTGGCATGCTCCTAAACCCTCCTCACCCCCAGGTTTTTAGAAATAGGGAAAAATCTTTTTGGGAAGAGAAAATGAGGGGCAGGCTAAGAAATCCCACAAAACAGCTTCATTTGATAAGTTTTAAGGATGTGACAATGAAGAGTGCATGGTTGGTTCACAAGCTGCATGAAGCACTGAACAGACACACTTTGCACTGCAGCAATTTGTTACAGTTCCCACTTGTTTAAATAGCACACTTTTAGGGAGGAGAGGAGAGAAAAATTCATTTAGATAACCTGTTCATATAACAATTCCCAGAGTGGAGCCCAAGATGTGTATTGTGTGATGCTTTGCAGCTTGCAACGGTGGCTGTGTGCGTTATACAATGCTATTGTCCAGTAAGACACTGGTGGATATGTGAAACAGATACAAGCACACACCGACCCAGAGATGTCTCCCTCTAAGGAAAATGCTTCATTACTTGTAAGTGACAATAATTACTTAATAAGGCAAACTATGGCTTGGTGGCTGACTAAATAAATAAATAAAACTTGGAATGGGTGTGGGTGTATGAAACGCCCCCCCCCAACACTAAGAATTTTTAAAGGCAGACTATAGTTGAATAAAATCACTTTTGATGGACTGAATAAAACAGACAAGAATCATAGAATTGTGGGGTTGGAAAGGGACCCCAAAGGGCCATCTAGACCAACCATCTGTAATGCAAGAATCCCACCTGAGGAATCCCCAACAGGTTGACATCCAACCTGTTTAAAAAACCTCCAAGGATGGAGAATTCACTACTTTCCGAGGGAGCCCGTTCTGCTGTTAACCAACTCTTTACTGTCAGAAAATTCTTCGTAATGTCTTGATTCCTGTAAATAGAATCTGCTGGTTCAAGTCCTTCCTTCCAGAGCAGAAGACTACACTGAACTTGAAGCAAAATAATCAAGCAGGAAAAGATAAACAAAAGGAGGAAACAAAAGAAGATGAAACAAACAACAGCAAGATTACACCAAAAGGAATATATGAGGAAGAACAGTAGGGTTTGAAAGAAAAGGCTGGATAAAGGGTGGGCGTGGGTTGGACTCAAGCCTTAAGGACATCTGCTTCATATCCAGAAGGTCATAGTTTCAGCCCCCAGCCTCTCCGGGTAGAATTGGAAAAGACTCTGTGCCTGAATGCTTGGAGAGCTGCTGCCAGCCAGTGTAGACCATACTATGCTAGGCAACTTGCTGTGTTCCACCAGAACCGTTTTATTAAAATTCCTGCGCAGAGACAGAACTTGCAAAAGTGCAAGAAACCCATGAGACCTAGGTGATTTGTTTACTTCAAAATTTTAAATAGTTCAGCTGGAATACCATCACTTCCACTGGCCTTGTTATTTGCAGTGCTTTCTAAGGCCCATTTGACTTCACTCTCCAGGATGTCTGGCTCAAGGTCAGCAACCACACTACCTGGGGTGTACGAGACATCCATATCTTTCTGGTATAATTCCTCTGTGTATTCTTGCCACCTCTTCTTGATGTCTTCTGCTTCTGTTAGGTCCTTACCACTTTTGTCCTTTATTATGGTAATCTTTGTATGAAATGTTCCTTTCATATTTCCGATTTTTTTGAACAGATCTCTGATTCTTCCCATTCTGTTGTTTTGCTCAATTTCTTTGCATTGGTCGTTTGAGAAGGCCTTCTTGTCTCTCCTTGCTATTCTTTGGAAATCTGCATTCAATTTCCTGTATCTTTCACTATCTCCCTCGCATTTTGCTTGCCTTCTCTCCCCCGCTATTTGTAAGGCCTCGTTGGACAGCCACTTTGCTTTCTTGCATTTCTTTTTCATTGGGATGGTTTTAGTTGCTGCCTCCTGTATAATGCTGCGAGCCTCCACCCATAGTTCTTCAGGCACTCTGTCCACCAAATCTAAATCCTTAAACCTGTTCCTCACTTCCACTGTGTATTCATAAGGGATTTGGTTTAGATTGTATCTTACCGGCCCAGTGGTTTTTCCTACTTTCTTCAATTTAAGCTTGAATTTTGCTATAAGAAGCTGATAATCTGAGCCACAGTCAGCTCCAGGTCTTGTTTTTGCTGACTGTATAGAGCTTCTCCATCTTTGGCTACAGAGAATATAATCAATCTGATTTCGATGCTGCCCACCTGGTGATGTCCATGTGTAGAGTCGTCTCTTGTGTTGTTGGAAAAGAGTGTTTGTGATGACCAGCTTGTTCTCTTTGCAGAACTCTATTAGCCTTTGCCCTGCTTCGTTTTGATCTCTAAGGCCAAACTTGCCAGTTGTTCCTTTTATCTCTTGATTCCCTACTTTAGCATTCCAATCCCCTATAATGAGAAGAACATCCTTCTTTGGTGTCACTTCTATAAGGTCTTGTAAGTCTTCATAGAATTGGTCAATTTCAGTTTCTTCAGAACCAGTAGTTGGTGCATAAACTTGGATTACTGTGATGTTAAATGGTCTGCCTTGGATTCATATCGAGATCATTCTATCATTTTTGAGATTGCATCCCAGTACAGCTTTCGCCACTCTTTTGTTGACTATGAGGGCCACTCCATTTCTTTTACGGTTTTCTTGCCCACAGTAGTAGATATGATAGTCATCCGAACTGAATTCGCCCATTCCTGTCCATTTTAGTTCACTGATGCCCAGAATGTCAATATTTATTCTTGCCATCTCATTTTTGACCACATCCAACTTACCCAGGTTCATGGTTCTTACATTCCAGGTTCCTATGCAATATTTTTCTTTACAGCATTGGACTTTCTTTTTGCTTCCAGGCATATCCGCAACTGAGCGTCCTTTCGGCTTTGGCCCAGCCGCTTCATCAGCTCTGGATCTACTTGTACTTGTCCTCCGCTCTTCCCCAGTAGCATGTTGGACACCTTCCGACCTGAGGGGCTCATCTTCCAGCATCATAACTTTTATTAGTTTTGCTTTTAGCAAGGACTTGCCCACTAGAGGGAGAGAGAGACTGAAGGAGTTGTATGTACATTTTTTTTTTTTTTTTGGTGCGTTGGACTAACATAGCCTCTCCTTAATGTTGCAGTGCTCTTTGGACTTATTTTGGTTTGGGTATCAATAAAGCTTTCCAGGTTCCAGTGTGTCCTTGAAAAGGAGTACTTCTGCTCTTCCATTCCAAATGGTGAGTCATCCATCCTCCCAAAGACTTATCTATACTGGGGCATGATTGTTAGAAAATTGTAGAGGGACGAGCTTCCAAAGTATTCACTTTAAGTTTGGGTTTTTAAGAAGATCCCTGCTGGGAAATTGTCTTGAGGTCACATGTCAGTGGTGGGTAGCAACAGAGGCGAATGTGTGTGAAGCAAATTTTACCTTTATATGGTAAGCTAGTTGTGATTCAAGGACCCACCACCCGCTTGAGGATAAGAAAGACACATGGACACGGTATATTAGGTTAGTGGGCTAAAAAAGGCCACAGCTTTATTGATTACAGCATGTGAGAGGTATTGGCTTAGGCATTGGATAAAACAACAGAGCGTGACTCCACCCCCTCAGGGAGGGGTGAGTCTATCAAGGGTTAAGCACCAGTGGGAGGAGCCTGTTGATGCAAATACAACTGAAAGCTCCCCCTGATGTCACTGGGGGTCATGCCATGGCCCTAGCCACCAGCAAGGGTGTCGGACAGGATCCATGACTGCCGGATTCCTTTACCGGAATACCCATAAAATGGAGGGGTAGGCGATGGCCACACCATGCCCTCCAACACACAACCATATTCCAATGCCTAACTGCCAATACCCAAAAGTTGTGATGATTTGCTACGAGGTAGGCAAAAAACCAAGTGGCCAGTGCCAATTTGCCAGTTGGATAAAAATTCCTACCAGGCCCCTTGGCCAACCAAGGCGACCAACCGCAGGTCCATAGCAATGTCAAGAACCAAGCAATGAACTAAGGGAGGGTGGGTGCGTGATCCAACAAGAAGCAGCAGCACAATGGCTGGGAAACGCTGCTGCGGCCGCGTTTGAGCAACTAAACCCCACCCCCAAGCCTCCAGCCAATTGGCTGGCCACCTGGGGGCATGGTGTGGCAGCCGGGGCAGCTGGGCAGGGGGCGAAATGCCCCCTGCCAACGCAGGAAACAGCTCCCGCTCACAACTCCTCCCCTCCTTGAGGAGGAGAGACTTTCCTTTCCCAACACATAAAAGCTATCTCTCAAGCATTTTCTGTTTCTGCCACTTCTAGGTTTCCCAGAAGGGTTGACCTCCATTCTCTTTGTGGTAACCAACATTGGGATTCTCAACTCCACGGTCTTCAGTAGCCCTAGCTTGGCATCCGTGTCCAGCCTCGCCCTAGCAAACAGCGGCATAACGAAAATCAAACCGGGAGCGTTCAGCATTTTCCAAAACCTCCGCAAACTAAGTTTATACCAGAACAGTGTGACTGAGGTTAAAGCCTCCTGGCTTTCCAACCCTGGGCATCTAGAAAACCTGACAGTGGCTCAGAACCTCATTGCCAGTATAGGGCCAAAAGACTTTTCAGGGTTTTCCAACCTTACATCGCTGAACTTAGCAAACAACCAGATCTATCAGATATCCAGCAAGAGTTTTAAGGAGCTGACCAAGCTAACGCTGCTTGACCTGTCTGGCAATAAGTTAACAACTTTAGCAAGAGATGTATTTGATGGGCTGATGCTCCCAGTGATGAAGCTGGGTGGAAATCCATGGAACTGCTCCTGTCAACTTCAGGATTTTGGATTATTTTTGCAAGGTAGGTGCCCAAGGTGGCTAACAACCTAGTTGTAGAAGCAATACAATTAAAATTATTTGAGAGCAGCTAGAATTCTCTCTGCAACATCTTGGAGGTTACAAATGACACTTAAATCATATTTTGATTAATTGTGGGGTTTTGCAGCTATGGCCAAACTGACAGGGTTTTTTGGACCCACCTGGAAGGAAGACAGAGACAAAATAATTTGGGGAGTCAAATGGCAGACATACATTGATTACAAAAACAGAGATGGTTTAGAACCAAAATGAATTATGTGTTTACAAGGTGTTAGTGAATTAATGCCATAATGTTATTGTGAATATATGTGCTCCCTTAAATTTGACAACTCTTTTTGAAATTGTGCTTTTGGGAGCTTTTTAAATTGTGATCAATGTAATAAATAATATCTTACTGTTAAATCTTTATAGATTGTTTGTGGATTCAGTACTTAATGTGATTCAACACAGCTTGAACACTTTAAAAGTGGGAAGTGGGCTTCTTCTAATCAGAAGTTTGAGAGAGGTTGGCTTAATCCTACAGACTAACTTTCAAAACCAATTTAAGCAATGCCTTCATTTTTATTTGAAAAAATTAATTGCATAAACCATTGAAAATATAAATGGGACCAGACACAATAGATTTCACCGGTGAATCATTTCCCAGTCAGTTTTTCCATTGTTCAAGACTGTGTGTCTTTACAGAGTTGATCAACGCGTCACTGCTTGAAGATGCTGCCTCTGTCATTTGCCGAAGTCCACCAAACCTAGAAGGGGTTCCTGTCTGGAACATTTCTGACTTGAACTGCCTGCCAGACTTCTTTTCATCAGTCTTTGAGAACAGCTTCCATAAAGTTGGACTACCAGCTTTGCTGGTATGTTTAGGTATGTTTCAGTGTATCTGTTAATGTTTGATAACATATCTCTGTTGACATAAGAACACAAGAAAGGCCCTGTTGGATCAGGTCCAAGGTCCATCTCGTCCATGATCCTGTTCTCACAGTGGCCAACCAGATGCCCCAATGGGAAGCCCTAGATGGGTCATTGGCCTGATCAGACCTGCTTTTCTTACCTTGTTATGTTCTATCTGCTTCTTTTGGAATTCATGTACCCTTTTGAGCTAATATTTTACCTTTCTTTTTTTCCTTTTGGGCAGTGCTGATTTCGTTCATTTTGATGCTGCTTTTGATCTGGATGGTGAAACGCAGTAATCAACAAATCCAGCCAAGCAAAGAAGCGACTGATCTAACCACCAATGGGCAACCATCTGACTGTGTTGATTCCATGGCTGAACACAGGCTGACTGATGGAAAGATCAGAATCACAGAGACAGGGGTCATGTCTCACTCTAGGTTGTTGAGAGTTCGTGCCAAGTCTGCCTCAGCCATATTGTTGCAGGCAGAGTTCTGCCCCAGACCATGTCAGGCCACCAATCTGGCTGATGAAAAGCAAGGGCATCTAACAACTCCCTTCACACTGTTAAATGAAAAAATGCACGTGAGAAGTGAGGACCTGTGCAACTTTATGGAACTGTGGTATTACAACAAGCTAGAAACAGACAACAGAAAGGAATTTCAGAGGCATTGCAATGTGAACTCATTCCCGACTGAAGTATACCTAGAAACTCCAGATATGAAAGTTACTTCAGACGTGGCAACAAAAAGTTTGCAGGAAAATTGTATTTTGGGAGCATCTGAGAATGATGATAGTAAAGGCTGTGACAGTGTTGAAAATCCCGAACCCTTTTTATATTTAAGTGTTGCTACGACCACAGTTGAAGAGCAAATTGATGTCCCACCTAAAAAAGATGTGGTTATAAAAGCAGGTGGAAACTGCTCAGTTTCTTTGAAGCGCGCTTTGACATGGCCTTATGAGATAAAATGTTTGGGGCAGAAGTCTAATGTGTTAAGTATTAGAGAATCATTTAAAGGACAGTTCCTCCTGCCTACTCTCAACCTTGAAGAGAAACTGGATGTTGGGAGTTCAGAATTTCAGGAAGAGTGGCTAGAGGTTCATCCCAGGAAGGCATGTCAGCCATTCGATAAGGGTCAGCTTGGATTTAACCAAGAGGCAAAGCTAGCCAAGGAAACAGAGTTTCCATATCAGCAAGAATCAAGGGCCGAAATTGCCTTAGAGCCAACAGATGTTGGAAAATCTGAATTCACTGTAGATCTGCAAAGACAGCATGATCTGAGCACATGCCCCAAAGAGGGTGATCACATAGTCAGTGGCAGAACTGAATTAAAGGCAGAGGTAAAACAAGCTAACCAACCCGAGTTTTCACTTCAGCCAGAATCAAATGCAGCAGTTGCCTCACAGTCTGGACTCAAAACAATGAGGGGCCCCACAGCTGTGAAAAGGAAACAGTCATCTAAACCAGTATCTGCTCAATCTAAAGTCCACCAGGAAAGTCATCCCTCTCCGCTCTCATCAGCTGATGTTGCTTCCACTAGTCTGCCCCTGCATGATGAGATCTCACTTGAAAACGACGAGTATAACTATGCCAGCCTCCTGCATGAAGTTGTGGAGAATCGTGGGAGGTGGACCAGGGAAAGATGGAGACAGACCCACAGGAAACGTTCAGTGAATCAGCCCCCAACCAAATCCAAGTAGATCACATCAGACTCCAGTTTAATGCTTTGTACATTCATCTTTGTAGGCGAGAGAGAGAGAGAGAGAGAGAGAGAGAGAGAGAGAGAGAGAGAGAGAGAGAGGAGTTGTATCTATCTAAGTTCTACTGAGAGTAAACCTACTGGAATTAATATTCGAGTTAGCCATAATCATTCATTTCAAATCAGTCTAGAACTAATGTTGGATACAATTAATTCTATCTATCTATCTATCTATCTATCTATCTATCTATCTATCATCTATCTATCTATCTATCTATCATCTCTCTATCTATAATCTGCATAGCAAGAAGATGAATATGACCATCGGGGTCCCTTCCAACTGTACAATTCTATGATTCAATGACATATACATATATAATGAAACAGGATTAGTGGACAATGCTGATCTGGCACTGGTAAAAGAGGATGCTTCCTGTGGTTTCATGGAAAAGAGGGCTTCGGAAGCTACACACAATTCCTCACAATGCCATTCTAGAATATCTTGGAGGCATTCTGCAAGCCATGTTCTTGATGGTGAGACGTCCTATGCTGAGCACCTTCAATGCAACTTTCATGATGTTTCTTGTGATGTGGCTTTTTGGCAGGCTCAATTTTTCATCACACATCCTTCCAAAACTACCCCCAGAATGGACAGTGAGGTTTGGCCAACCTCAACATTACTAAAATAAGTTTTATGGGGCATGCTAGACTTCCCCCTTGGTGTGTTGAATGTAGTTGGTGATCCTGCCTGCCCCTTGCAATGGCCATCAGTGGGTATTTGGCAGGGGGAGGGCTTGCAGACAAGGCACTGTGACTAGACTCCTCTGAACAGCAGAGTCTGTGTCTGTGAGATCAGCACAGTGGTGGGTATCTACTAATTCAAATCACTCATGCAAATCTGAGCTATGTACCTAATACAAGATCCTCTTGGATATTGAACTTAGCTAATGTTATGCCCAGTGCTGCTATCAATGGCAGTTGCTCTCCAAGCGCTTCTGGAGTGGGAGAGCATTTCACCAGGGCTGCAGCATGGTAGGTGGTGGTGCAAATGGTTAACTCCCTCTCCCAGAGTACTGGGGTCCAGTTCCTGATTGTCTTTCCTTCAAGGCTCCTATTTAAGTTTTAACAAACAGGTACATGAAACAGTTGGGATGCGGGTGGCGCTGTGGGTTAAACCACAGAGCCTAGGACTTGCTGATCAGAAGGTCGGCGGTTCAAATCCCCGCGACGGGGTGAGCTCCCGTTGCTCGGTCCCTGCTCCTGCCAACCTAGCAGTTCGAAAGCACGTCAAAGTGCAAGTTGATAAATAGGTACCACTCCGGCAGGATGGTAAACGGCGTTTCTGTGCGCTGCTCTGATTTGCCAGAAGCGGTTTAGTCATGCTGGCCACATGACCCAGAAGCTGTACACTGGCTCCCTCAGCCAATAAAGTGAGATGAGCGCCGCAACCCCAGAGTCGGTCATGACTGGACCGTTACCTTTTTACATGAAACAGTTATGTGATTAATTCCTGAAGTTTATATTCCCAAACCAGGAAATACAGGGTTTAGCAGAGGTTGTTGGAGTATTTTTGTTTTTGTTTTTTAAGTTGACTATTGGAAATATAAAGGGACGCAGGTGGCGCTGTGGGTTAAACCACTGAGCCTAGGACTTGCCAATCAGAAGGTTGGTGGTTCGAATCCCCGTGACAGGGTGAACTCCCATTGCTCGGTCCCTGCTCCCGCCAACATAGCAGTTCGAAAGCATGTCAAAGTGCAAGTACCTTCAGCGGGAAGGTAAACGGCATTTCCGTGCACTGCTCTGGTTCGCCAGAAGCGGCTTGGTCATGCTGGCCACATGACCCGGAAGCTGCACGCCGGCTCCCTCAGCCAGTAAAGCGAGATGAGCACCGCAACCCCAGAGTCATCCGTGACTGGACCTAATGGTCAGGGGTACCCTTACCTTTACCTTTATTGGAAATACATATCCATGGCAAAAACACCATCCAGAAAGCCACCAAAATATTTATTTGGTTTGCACTGTGTGATCTTTTGATGCATGTTGACTTCACATGTTAATTTATGCATGTGATATTGTTGGCACTTAAATTATTGACTTGTAGTATAGTTGATAAGCTGCATTGACAGAAATCTTTATACACAGAAATCCTCTTTGCAAATTTTCTTTTGTGTTGGGGTGCTTCAAGACTTGCTATTTTCTGGTGAAATTCAAACAGTGGCAAATTGTTTAGGAAAGGACTGTTTCTTGGCAGGTGGGGAAGCCATGATTGTTAAAGTTGTATAAAAGTGCTTTAAGTATATGCTGTGGTCTACCATGTTAAGCATGCAGTCTACTCCTCTATTCAGTTGTCAGCCATAGTCAATAGTCACATAGTCTATTTTATATTCACATGGGCTCAGTAAACACTGTTGCTTATTTACTTGATATTTTATGATGTCTTGTAATTCAGGGTGTATTTTACAATGGAGATGTTTAATCTGTATCTGTTAGCATGCTTTCATGATGAAGAAATGCACATAGATATAGATATACATAAATATAGATATATATCGTGTGTTAGGAGACAAATATCTTGTGTTTAATAAAAACAAAGAATGCACAATATTCACCACCAGCATTCTGATTCACAGTTCAGTTTTGTGTCTAAAATCTGGCTGAAAATCTGCTTATATGACCTTAACAGATTGGCGAACTAGACAAAAACTAACAAAATGAATTTCAATAGGAACAAATGTAAGGTTTTTTAGACTTTGGCGGCAATCATCAGATGCAAAAATACAGGACGGTGGCTTTCACTCCTGGCTTGTAAAATGACCTAGGGGTCTTTGTAGGCCACAAGCTTAGCATGAGTCAACAGTGTGAAGCAACAAGAAAAAGAAAAACGAAAAACTATTGCAATTCTATGCTGCATCAAAAGAAGTTTCGTGTCCTGTTTAAGGGAAGTAATATAATATTTGCTCCCAGCCTATCATCCAACCAGTTCAGGGCAGACTACAAGGGATTATCTCATGTCAGTGAGAGTAAGAGATAGCGACTGGTCCAAGGTTATGTTATGAGTGGCACTGATGAGTGGGAATTTGAACTCATGTCATCCCTGGCTGCATCTTAATGGAAGAAGGGCACTGGCGCTGCAGATGTTACTGGACTTCAACTCTGACTTTTGGCCATGCTGGCTGCAGCTGATGGAAGTTGGTGTTGCTTTCCATTACCTTTCACTGAGAGCAGACACAGCTAATTCTTCAAAATCCACACTTCAACCTTTTCAACGAACACCCCCCCCCAAATAAATCCTACCCCAATGTGTAGATTGGGGTAGCAACACTGGGGGGCAATGGGGCGGGGGAAGGATATGTACAAAATTGTGTACATGGCAAATTTGTGTGCAGGCTTTTTGTTTTTAGTGTATGCAAACTGGTGTGGGAAAAATTGGGGTGAACTCATTTGCAGACTAGGAAAATGAGAAACCTCAAATTGACAAGTTCGTCCATCGCTGCCTAGGAGTAAACCTCATTGAACTTGGTGGGACATAGGACTACTACACTGCTGGTAAGATATTGGCCACATCTGCACCATATATTAAAAGCACTTACTATACCAATTTAATGCCATGCCTTCCTGTAAAGAACCCTCAGAAGTATAGTTTGGAGGGATGTAGCACTGTTTGCCAGTGCCTGGGACAGGTACACACCCATGTGTGCTTGATGGGGGTGGAGCGTGCTCACCCAGCTCTCACCATCAGGCAGGCCCTCACATGCCAGGCAGGGTTGTGGCACAGAGGGTGCTCTTCACCCTCTGTGTTCCCTGCTCTCACTGCCAAAAGGCAGGTGCTCTTACAGCAAGTGGGGAAAGGGCCATGGACACCAAGCAACAGGGATCTCTGTGGAGGGGTGTGCCTGGTTTGCGGCCCCCTCCCAATGGTGCTCTTGGGGCAACAGTCCCCCTGGCACCACCCATGCTATACCACTGGTAGTTTAAGAGTGCCAGGAGTTGGTAGATGCCCCTATTCCTCTCAGGGTACTCTGGGAATTGTTGCTTTGTGAGGGGATAGGGGCCCTCTAACAACTCGCAGCACCCTGAACAAGCTACAGTTTCCTGGATTCTTTGTGGAAAGCTATGATTATTTAAAGTAGAATGATATTGTGTGGATGTAGCCATTGCATTCAACATATTTTACCTCCAATGTTAAGTGTTTTAGTTGTTTGGTTTGTTCAGGCAATTGTTCATCAATCATAAGCCTTAAATCTGGATTACTTGCGGAACTACAATCTCAGAGAGGCATAAATATTCTGGCATTTGCGAGATCCTCATCATATAGCGAAGCTGAAGTTTGCAATGGCCAAACCCAGGGTACCTCCAAGGAAAAGTTGTAAGTTATTGCAGTATTCGTTTTAAAACACACTTATCTAGATATTGTTTGAACGTATGGAGAGAGCTGTCCATCTTGGTCCAATAAATGCAGCTCCCCAGGATGCATATCAAAATTATAGAGTTTTAATCCAAGATAAAGCTCTAAAAATGCATGTATATAAGTGGGTGACATGATTCTTGAGAGACAATTGACTACACCATGACAGGGATGGGCAACCATACCTAGGAAGGGCTGTGGCCTTGTAGGAAAAGCCAATCAGGAGCCACAACCAATGGTGGGTGAAACCAGAACATAAAAGTGGGAGGAGTCTGAGCACTGCAAGAATGCATTACTATTTTTTTCTTCCTCTCTCTGTGACACCCCAGCCCTTCTTTACCTCTCTCGTACACACATGAACCAGAAGCGTATGTAATTATCATAGTGGGTGACCCAGGGAGCAAGAGTGGGGGACCAGCAGCGTGCAAAGAGCCAGATGATACTGAAGGCAACATTGTCCTGATGGAAACACTGACCTCAGCAGAGGCCAGGGTGCCTTGGATAACTCCACACAGGTCTTAGGCCAAATAGTACTGTTCATAAGAGCAGACCTCAGATGTTGCTTCAGCACCAGTTACTTTTGGACTGAGCTTTATACAGGAGCCAAGGCCCTGTCTCAGTAGGTAGTTCCCCTTTCACTGAGAGGGGCCTCTTCATTTAACGGGGGGCAGTGTCTTCCAATAGACATTTACTTCAATAGAGTGGTGTAGATTCCAATTGCACTGGAGCTTCTGAGATGCAATCCCCAATGTGATGTCTTTGAAACTGGGGTTCTGGCTCCATAACTCCTTCAATTACATTAGATGCTTTTGGGCCTGGCCCTGAGGACAATCCTTCCCCTCCACTCTGAATCCTGGTCTCATTCTTTGAAGAAGGAGAAGTCAAGCCCAACACACATTAAATTAGGGGTGCATATGTGGTCTACGCATTTGTAAGAATGAGATGATAGGCCTCTTGAGGTGGCATAATGGACTGTACCACTTCAGGCTACAGGTGAGGGCAAGTCATTTGTGAATGTAAAAAAATAAATAAATCCCTGTAAGTAAAAAAATTCCAGCATGCCAGGGAGCAAAGTTTTGATCCAGCCCATTTCCCTGCTGTGTTTTATATGTAGGGAAGTTTTCCTGCATAATGCTGTCTTGCAAAAATGAGATTCCCCACAGCTGAAGGCAAAAGTCATATAATCCAGCCTGCTCTGATTTGGCTCCTTGTGTATGTAGACTGAGTTTAAGATGGCACCAGTCTGAGGGATGAGTTGTGCTTTTCCATACTGATATTGAGACCTGGGACATTATTTTTCAACTCCTGCTGGGAGACTACTGCTTGTTGAGGTCAGAAGTCCAAGGTCACAGAAAGCAGTGGTGGCTAGTGTCCACTGGGACTGGTGGGGCAGGGGCAGGAGGCGGGCAAACCAACAGTTCTTTATTCTTTCTTTGGTGATCGCTCATAGCCAAGTAAGATTGTCTTCCATTAACATGGAGCCAACTAATTCTGGTTTTGCTCCCATTCTCCTCCCCACTGCATTCTACAAGGGCAACACTGAGACTAAGTAGGAGGAAGCTAGCAGGTTGTTCTACCCCCGGGCTGGGCTGAAAGTTAGAAGGCTGGTTGAGGGCTAAGGCTGGTGTGGGGAGCTCCCCATTCACTCCAGAGGAGCAGCCTCCATGGACAAAAAGAGTCTACTTTGCAGCTCCTCCTTATTGCAGCATCATCACTCCTGGGAACCAAAGGGACTCTCTGAAGGGACTCCAGGAGAGATTTGAGTTTCCTCTACTTTGTACTGAACAGGTATGGTGGTGTTTGGTGCATTGCAGCTGCTGCTGCTTTCCAAGGAAGCTGCCCTGCTCTGTCCTCCCCGCTGTCAGTCCTGCTCTGTATATGCAGCAAAATGTGAGCACGTCTCAGCACTCTCAGAAGGTGAGTCTGCCCCACTCAAACCCACACTTCCACTTCCTCCTCCCCATCACTTCCTGTAACTGTCTCAGCGGATAAGTCAGGGACGGGGAATTTTTTTTAGCACGTGGGACATGTTTCCTTCTGGGTAGCCTTCTGAGGACTACATGCCAGTTGTGAGCACAGCCAGATGCAAAAGTGGGCAGAGCAATGCATTTAACTTTTACCTTTGTACAGTAGGCAAGTTTCTGCACACACTCATGTGCCTCTCCAAAGCCTCTGTCCAGGCAAGGAAGAAGCATTATCAGAGTTCGAGGATGTTCCAGCCATTCAAGGAAAGTGTGAAGCAAGGCTAGTGTGGGGTGTGGCTTGGGAAGAAGAGAGAGTGTGGCCTGGGGAGAGTTCCAAAGGACAAGTAGAGAGGCCTGGAGGGCTACATTTGCCCTCCAGGCCTGAGGCTCCCCACCTGTGGGCTAAGCAGTTCTGCAATGCACCAACTATCATTATCTGGTGCCACGTGGGGCTGCCACGTATCTGGATTTTCCTGGACATTACTGGGATTTCAAAAGCAGAATTGACGTCTGGGGGGAAATTCCGAAATGTGGTTCTTTGTCCTGGATCTTAGGCAAGTCAATTGGGGGGGGGGATGCATTTGTTGGTGTTTTTGTAAAAAAAAAAAGAAGGAAAAAAAATTCATTCAACCACTTTTAGGGTGTCCTGATTTCTACTTTTTGAAATACGGCAACAGTGGTGCCTAAGCATGGGCAGATCAGTCTATTTGGGGGCTGTGTCAATTCCACTTTTGTTTACCCATAAGTCTGCTCTGACTAATTTCTGTGTTAAACTACATTTAAAATAAACAGATTCTCTCAAGATGCACATTTTAAGAGTATTTTGCTACAATACATTTTATTGGTGGTGGTTGGACTTCAAAAACTATTACCATGAGATCCAGTGTGGCACAATGGCTGGAGCATTGGATTAGGAATAGGGAAGCCTAGATTCAAGTTGCCATTCAGCCATTGTGATCCCTGGTGACTATGTGCCAGCCACACCTCACAGTGTCCTTATGAGGATAAAATGGGTGAGGGAGGAAATAATGATATAGACATAGATATCTCAGGGCTCAGGAACCTGGGGCACTCTAACTCCCATCAGCCCAAGCCAGCATGGCCAATGACCAAGGGTGATGGGATATGTAGTTTGGCCAGATTTGGAGAGCCACAGTTGCCTGCCTCTTATGTAGATAATCCTGAGAGAAAGAGCAGAATGCAAATGTAATAAAACAAAACAAAAGAGAAGCACCATTGCACATAGGCTTTTTCTGCATGGTGTATGCAAACTGCAGAGTCCTGCTTCCCTCAGTGCAGAATGTGAGTTACCCTATCCTGTGTATTTCCAGTAAGCAGTCGTAAGTCCAAATGTTGCTTTGCCTTGTAGTTTTCTGTCTAAGTGTCTCCCCACCCTCCCCCACCCCTTCCCCTTGTATTCAGTCTTAGTAGGTTTGTCAAGTTACACAGAGAAGATATACCTACGTCATGGGAACCTTAGTGAGATTCCTCCACTGTCCTTCACAAAATTCTCCAACCTCCAGTTCCTGTCAATCACTGGATTCTTAGTTTCATCCCTGACCAACCTCACCTTTTCCACAATTCATGCCAACCGCCTGAGGGTATTGAATCTCAGCAACAACCACCTCCTTAGTTGCATGGTTCAGCCAATGGCTTTCTCAGGTCTTCTGCTCCTGGATGAACTGATTCTGACCAACAATAGTTTGGACATATTGAGAAGGTCATGGTTCTCAGAGATGCCAATACTCAGCAAACTCTTCCTTGGGGCCAACAGAATTGCATACCTTCCTCCAAGAACATTTGAAAACCTGGCCAAGCTGGATGAACTGGTTGTGTCTTCTAATTTGATCCAGTATCTTCCAATGGACACTTTCTATGGATTGCCTTTGTTGACCAAACTGGACTTATCAAGCAACAAAATCATGTTCATCAACCACGAGGTTTTTCAGCCTTTGCAAACACTCAAACATCTTCTACTGTTCCAAAACAGGTTGAGTGTCTTGCCCATCCTTCCAGGTTCTGTAAACTTCTTATTTCTTCACAAAAACCCATGGGAGTGCAATTGCCAACTGGCAAGATCTATGGAGCCACTGATGGCCAAAATCCAGTATCTCGATGATATTGTTTGTGATAGACCCCCCAACTTTGCAGGACACCAAGTGATGAGCATCAGGCCTGGAGATTGTGTCTCTCTGCCTCCCTCTCCATCCCCAACCACACACCTCCTGCCATCAGCTATACTGAACCTCAGCTTTTTTTATGGCTTTCTAGGTAAATGCTATTTAAGCACATGTTTGAAAGCTGGACCTTTTGATAAATCAAAACGCTTTGAATTGATTAACTTAGTCAATTAGTCACCTAAATGCTGCAGTCCCACCAAAAACAGTAGCAGAATCACTATTCCTGTAACCATCGTTTTATGACTAAACTATTTTTACAATATTTGCTAAACAGTGTTGGATAGTTTTTTCTTTAAATGTACCGTAGTTGAACTGTACAAAGGACATAATGCAGAAGAACGTAAACAAAGCTAATGCACACCCTGCCTTACAGTTATTTACAGCTTCAGATTTCAAAATGTAGTTGCATTCCAAATATTGCCTGCACCCAGCTTCAAAACAAATAGGCACCTTTTGTGTAATTGGAAGGAGGACAAGTCCGTCACCCCACCCCACCCCACCGGGACATTTTTCCTTCTTTTCCTTCTGCTTTGATGCTCTTGCATCAGATAGGAACATAAGAAACTGCCTTAATGCCAACTCAGGCTGTTGCTCCATCTAGGGCAGTATTGTCAACACTGACTGGCAGTGGCTCTCCAGGGTTTCAGACAGGGAGTATCTCCCAGCCCTACCTGGAGAAGCCAGGAACTGAACCTGGAACCATCTGCATGCAAAGCAGATGCTCTGCTACTGAGCTACAGACCACTCCCAAGAGCTGGGATTTCATACTTTGCACAATGGCCAAGTCCTTGTGCTTTGTTTCTTTCCTGATGGGTGGGAGGGCACCCTGAGAGCTGGATGAAATCTGCTTGCAGGCTGTATGAAGCCACAGGCGAGGGCTTCCCAACCCCTGGTCCAGACAATACTGAGCTTGATGGAAAGATAGCCTGACCTTGTCTAGGGCAACTCCCTCCCCAATGCATGCCACTGTAAGCTGCTTGGAGGAAGCCTGGGATGCAAATAGAATAAAGCAGACAAAATAAATTGCAGATCATGAAGCTGACCATTCATCTCTACCATGCTTTATCTCCATGGGTGCAGGAGGACTCCTCGTTGGTTTAATTCCAGGCCTAGTCATCTGTTGCTGCATTCCCAGCTATTGTAACTGCATCCCCTTTGCAAAGCAGACTGAAGACAAACCACCGTCCCAAAAGAAATCGACCAAAATGTCCTCAAGCAAACAGAAGACCTCAAACGTGGACCCACTGAAACCTTCTAGTTTTCCCATCATGGACAATGCTGCAAGCCATTCGGAAAGGGTCAACATTGCTAGAGGGCCATTCTGTGGCTGCTTCTGTGGAACCTGTAGAGCACAAGATTTGGGACAGGCCAAATCTTTCCTCAAGAGGCCGGTGGTTGCCTTTTTATCGACGGATCCTGTGGGTAAAACCGTTGTGACTCTCCATGAGAAAGGAGACAACCTGTCTTGCTGCCTGGCACACAGGGGATATATTAACAGGGTGAATGACGCCTCTAGATCTCCCAGAGCCCATGGCAGTCAGGAGCAATCATTTGCAAAGAGGGGTGCAGGATCCTGCTGCCCGTGCATCCAGCATGCAACTTTACATCAGATGGAGTGGAAGAAACATGGTGAGTGACCAACACGGAACAGAGAAACCATTGTAAGCATTTGATTATACTATGGATTCCTCCACACTATACATTTTAAAACACATGGTTTCTCCTAAAGAATCCAGGGAACTGTTGTTTACCCCCCACAGGGCTATATTTCCCAACAACCTACAGTTCCTAGGATTCTTTTGGGGGGGCGGGGGGAGCAATGTGTTTTAAATGTATGGTGTGGAAATGACTTGTATCTTTACCAGCAGATTTTCCTGGATGAAACAAGCTGAATAAATAAATCAGGTTCATGTAGTTCAGGGTTTGGTGACTTTGTGTCTGTCAAGGTTACTTCAAATTGGGGGCAATCAGTCAAGGGTCTGCATGCTGGTGGTGGGTGTGGTCAAAGCCATTGATGGGCAGAGCAAGAGCCAAAAATCTGTGGAACTTCCCTTTGTCCAGCTTTCCCCCTTCTCTTTCTCTCTGCTACTCCCTTCTCTCCCTCTTCTTCACTGTCATGGAGAGAGAAATAGACAAAGAGACAGACAGACAGACAGACAGACAGACAGACAGAGTTAGATAGAAATGCGGCTGAGGACCTCTGGTTAATGGAGCACTCCAAACAAATTTCCCAAGTTAATTTTTATTGATGCATGTGTGCATTCCATGTGTCACCTGTATTTGTGATGTAGGATTTGTGTTTTCTCTCTCTGGCTTTTCATGTTTTCAGAGTTGAGGGAAGGAGTCAATCACCAGTTGGATGGACAGATATCACACCCAGAGACTCAGCTTGGTGGTGTTCAGGACTCCGAAGCTTTGGTCCATATAGATTTTCCAGATGGAAGTGCCCTCAAGAGGGAGAGAGACTCTTCCATGTTTTACAAGACCCCTTCCGAGAGAAAAGAGTTGGCTCAGAGTGGATTGAACTCTACTACCCATAGTTGGCTGGCAACAAAGAAGAAGAACATGTCAATGTCTGGAAGACCTAGTCATCACTACCAGGGTGGTAGTGGCACATCTCGTAGATACAGAAAAGCCTCTGGAGAGAAACTGTATGGAGAACGCTTCACAGAGGGAAGCCATTCTAAGCAGCCAACCAGAAATGGACAGTCATCTTGGAAGACTGATATTTATTCCAAAGGCTATTCCTCCTTGCCAAGCAAGGGCAGAAGAAAACAGCAGAGCAAGCGACCAGGTGATCTGCACACCCCTCCATACTGTGGCATGACTTCCACTTCTTGCCTTTCCAATGTGCCCAGCCAGTCAGAGGATTACAGCCCCAGGTCTCCAAAGGATGCATATACTGAAACGCTGTCCATCACACAATATCCTGAGGAAGGAGGGAGCAACTCCCAATACTTGGATACTACAACACAGGCCAGATCAAGAGTTCTTGAACATAGAAAAGCTGGGATCCAGCAACAAGGCCCAGACATTTCTTTGTCAAGGAATGTACCCACCACCAAAAGAATGTGGAAACATAGAAGCGATAGAGAGGAACCCAACCAGTATTGGATAGCTCAGAGGGGACACACTCAACAGAGCACCACCCCTAGGACCTCCAGAAGGCTAGATAAAGCCACCCAGTGGTCTTCCACTGACAAAGACCACCTGAAAGGTAACATTGAGCATGCATTATCATTTTTTAAGTGGGGCAGTTTAGCAGCAGCATGGAGAAAATCAGGGAGCACATGTCCACTGACCACAACAGCAGCCCTGGCTCATCCTCCTTTGATAATGTCTGGTTAAAATAAGATGCATGATGTGGCATCCTTATGCAATGTCACTACAACATGTATCCCCCCCCCCCCTTTACCAGACCTATGACTAGAGAAGGAAGAGATAAGGGAGGTGTTTTCAGGGGCCACAACACATTCTCGATATTGAGATGCATCTGAATATTTATTTGATTAATTATTTGATTATGGCTGGATAGACAAATTCATGGAGAATAATGCTTTCAGTGGCTACTAGCCTCAATGGCTATGCTCTGCCTCAGCAGCTGGAGGCAACAAGGCATCTGAATACCAGTTGCTGGAATCCACAGAGGGGGAGTGTGCTTTTGTGCCCAGGTCCTGCTTCTGGGCTTCCTACAGGCATCTGGTTGGCCACTGAAGGAACAAGATGCTGGACCCAGATGGGCCATTGGCCTGAGCCAGCCGGCTCTTATGGTGTTCTTACATTCATCTCCATCACCAGCCTTTACTTCCTAAGTACAGAAGGAGAACCGATATTATGAGCCCCATTCCCACCCCACCATTGGCCTTGTACTCAAGACCAATGGCCATTTGGCTCTTGCTCTCCAAATAGGAGTTTAGGGTTTAATTCCCTAATTAAATGTGATTGGGAGGCAGCAGCAGGAGATTGTGTGCATCTCTTTATCACTTGGAAAACTTGGAACATCATAAACAAATGAAAGAAACATACAATCCCTAATTTTATGTTTCATCCTGCAGAACATGAAGCAGCCCTTGGTCTGCACCAAAATGCTGAGAGGTCGAAGTTGGAAGACGTCTGGCAACCAATCTCTTTATCAGCCCTTCACCCTTCCTGTGCAATTCCTCATCATGGGCAGAGGGAAGGTGATTTAGAGACTCCTTCTCCTCTGGCCCACACAACAGCACTTGCCACTGTCTTCCCGCCGACTAAGAACACCATGCAATTGATTCTAAAAGGTCAGGATAGGAGCCTGGGGGTTGTGGGGACATTAGAAGCTAAGATGGTGGTTGACCACAGAGTGGACATGTACCCTCCAAGGGGTGTGAGCCTCAGAACCTTGAGTGAAGAAATCCTGGATGCAGAAGCACCTTTAGAGTCTTTTGCCATTGGCACTGCCAATCCATGTTTTGCAGAAGGTAAAGAGGATGGTGTTGGCTCATTTTCCAAAGCAACGGATCTGAATTCCTGCTATGACACCCCTATCGGCCTCCTCTTCACGACAGATGAGAATCTGTGGCTGCTGGAGCTTCCTACGTCTGATAAGAGCTGCAGCAACATGATTTATTCAAGCTTTCAAGGGGGTGGATATGAAGAGGCCGCAACCATCACATCAAGCTGCCCTTTGGTTCAGAAAATGTGCCAGATCAATTTCCCCCTTCTGGCTGAAGAGGAAAGCACAAGCTTGCCAGGTGAGCATACGGAGGCTGACTCAGCTGATATGAGGGAAGACTATGTGGTTGCCTATGAAAGCCCTTTAGGAAATGTTGGGGAGCAAGAAGGCTGCTTAAAGACTGAACTTGATGCCAAGTCTAAGAAGTAGCCCAGTGGGTTCCCCCACCCACTCACTTGCTACCAAAGTAAAACTTTGTCAAGGGTGATGAGGCTGCAATCTTTTCCCTCAATGGAAGTTGGTTCCATTTTTCAAAAAGGAATGGATGAATGCGTCAATTTCACTGTGCTCAGTTTCTCATTCCCCCAACACTCGGTATTTTAAGCTCACATTTATGACACTGCAATTTAGAGTTCAAAACATCCCTCAAAAATTTGAACATTTTTTTTATTTTATTGCCATCATTTTTTTTTGTCCAAATAAAATAATAAATAAAAACACAACCATCTCTACAGTCTGAAAAAGTTCTTCAAGATCAAAGTTTTCTGTTTGTGATATAGGGTATAAATTGATAAACGCTCCTTACATAAATCATCACCCTCCCATATATTTGGAAACAGTACAGACAACTTGCAACTTAGGCACATTTAATTGTGAACATTCAGCTTTAAACACTTGGCAATTAAAAAAATAAGATACGGTAAATTAAGACGGGGGTGGAAATGGGGCAGGTGTATAGGGGGAAACGTTGGCAATCCTACCTGCCATTGAACCCAATGTATTTCGACTATATGCAATTTTGGCTTTAGGCACAATCCCTGGAACATAACCCCAGCATAAGTGGAGAGTCCCCTGTATATAATTTCATAAACAGAACAAATTTGCTCATATCATTAAAATGATACCCAAGTAAGCCAAGAATACATTTCCTTGACAGAACATTTTGTAGATAAATATTCTTCCTTTTTATGAATGTCCGCTGGCAGGACAGTTACAAAAATAAAATATTTATTTTACATGTGTCTTCTGATTGAAAGTAATAGAAAAATTAAACATTTGTATTCAGTAGTCCATCAGCCATTGCTAAATACATTGTTTTTCTTTGAATGCCTCAGTAGATGTAAATTTACACTTTAGAAGTAATCTATGAATTTTTTTAAAGGTGAGATGTGTTAAGCAAGTAATGTTTCATATAAAGATCGATAGGAAAAAATGAAACCGCCATAATGCCATCACTCTAATTTTAGATGCTGCTTCATCAAATTTGGGCAAGGAAGAGGGGCAATGAATTTCTCTTCTGTTAAGTCATGTTGGTCCTTTAGAATGAGAAAACAAACAAAATCAGGGAGGGATGGGCAAATCTACTAATTTTTGTTTCTCTCAGTTTCCCATTTTTCAGTCTTCAGTTCTCTACATTTTTGCCTCAATTTGTGCATTATTATTATTTTAAATCCTCATGAAAATTCATCAACTTTATGCTGTGAATTTTTCCAAATAGATTGCACTTAATTCCCTTTAACATAATGCATTTTCCTGTTTTTTAGTAACATAGGTATTTTTAATGCACATTTTATCCTATCAGCAAGGCATTCTGTATGCCTTGCTTGGCTGTAGGAAGTGCATTGCAAAATCCAGGGGTGTGCAAATGTTGAAGGATTGCTCCAGTTTGATTCATATATTGTTTCAGGAGTACTAATTAGGTAGGCTCCCCCTTTAAATGTGTACTGAACTAAATTTCTCCCCCCACAACCCCAGTAGCTGCTGGGTCTGGTCCCCCAAAGGAACTTTCTCTGGCCCTGCATGGGTCCTATCAGAATTTAGTATGGTGTGACAGAGTACTGTCTCTCTAGTTTCACTCATGAGGAAAAGAAAATGCTACCAAGTTAGAACCAAATGGAATACTCCACTGTTGCAACATTACATCTCTCCTTTGGCTTTTTGCAGGCTCTGATGATGTTGAGGCACGTACACTGAAAAACAGGGGATGAAAAATCTGTAGTGCCCCAGATGTTGTTGCCTGACATCAGCCTCAGCCACCATGGCCAGTATTCAGATAAAGTCCATTCGGTTCCTAAATTGGCATATTGGCAATAACCACAATATGAGTTTTCTAATAAGGAAGGCTTTAGGGATGCAAGTGGCAATGTGGTCTAAACCACAGAGCCTAGGACTTGCTGATCAGAAGGTCGGCGGTTTGAATCCCCATGACGGGGTGACGTCAAAGTGCAAGTAGATAAATAGGTCCCGCTCCGGCGGGAAGTGTTAATTCTTAAAGGTACATCATTAATTTCGTTAAACATGAAAATATGGTCTCTCTCATTAACATTTACAGAAATTGTAGCTACCTGTGTTAGAATCTATACTGCCTCTCTGTATAAAAAGGAACTTTGGCCAGTGATTGGATTAACTGAATTTATTTTGTTCCATGTTTCCGTCATACAAGAATATGGTATATAAACTTGTTTAATTTGTATGTTGTGTTACTTGGTTTGTATAAGGATTATGTTATATCACGTTTGTTTAATTTAGAGTATGCATGGCTGACGAAGCCCGGTTGGGCGAAACAAGGTATTATCCCGGAATCCTTGTCACCATATTGTGGTTATTGCCAATATGCCAGTTTAGGAACTGAATGGACTTTATCTCCTGACCATCCATTGGGCTTTAATTTCTCTTGATATGTTCTGTTTGCATCATGTGTTGGTCTATGGAATTACACTTTGTGAGTTATTACATGTTGAATTGTGTTTGAAATAGAAGTTACATAGTCAAAAACAGCCTGTTACATTGTGTGTGTTGTTACCAGGATTGTATTTACGTAACCTAAAGTTTAGTAGTGTTTTGCCTGGAGCCAAACCAGAGCAAAGTCACTGTTTCCTGACCCCTCACTGGCGACTTGTGTGTAATTATTTTCTTTAAAACAACCACCACCACTCAGGCCATGAAGAGGTAGAGGCAGTGGAAAAGATGAACAGCAGATATTCATTCTTAGACCCTTACACACACACACACACACACACACACACACACACACACACACACCACGCCAAGTACCACTTTTGAGTCTAGCAAGTTTACTAGCAAACTTCCATCTCCTCTCAGATAAATGCCTCTAAATTATATCACGAATGGTCACCAGTTCATCACTTGCAAGCAGATAAAGAAAATGTGGACCTCTAGACACTGTCAGACTCCAACTCCCAACATCATGGGCTGCTATCCATGCTGCCTGGAGCTGATGGAAGCCAAAAAGCATCTGAAGGCCCACAGTCTCCCCATCCCTGGTTTATAGGATGGGAATAGACGCACGTTTTGTAATGGAGAGGTGCGTTCCTAACTCAAGGAAGATAATTCAATAAGATACTTAGTCAAGGCCCCTTGCAGCTTGACAGCGCTCATCCAACAACGAAGTTGTCCCTTCTGTAAACAATTCTATCCAAATGGACATCTTGAGTCTCCAGCAAATGGTTACAGCTAATTCTCATGACAGTTATGACCACTCTAACGTGATTCCTTGTGTTTACCAGATTTCCTCTTATAGGACATGGCAACACATGTCTAGAGGATAAAGATACCTAGCAAATCATAAGTAACCACCACTGGAATGCTTCATTGTTTTCGGTTTTGAAGCTGTTTTGCTTTGTACATAATGTGGCCTTCCTTCTGGACTGGATGGGTGGCTGAAACACCTGGTGCAACAATCACCTGTGGAAACCTTCCAGTCTTTGACAATGAAGATAGATTTGGTACATTTAAAAAAAACCATCCCACCTTCCCTCTCCCAAAAAAGCATTTTAAAAAGAAATGATTAAAACTGAGACTTGTACGAATCATCCATGTCTTCGATTGGACCATGTTTCCTTTAATTCTGAAACTCTCAGGACCTTCCATTGGAAACTTTTCTGGGGGAGACACAAAGCCAGGTTGGGGAGGGGGGAGGAAATGTGACTTTTTCTCAGTGCCCTGTGGGTCACTCGGTAAGCTGGTCAGGATCCCCAACCAAGCGGTTGTCTTTGTCTTTTCGATGAGGAGCTCATCTTCAATCCCTGCAGAAAACTGTCCATCCCCTTCAGCAAAGTTCATCCATTAAGTTCTGTTATAGTTCCATGCATGGACAAGAGGGGGAGGCAATAGTGTCCGTGCAAAAGGAGGGAGGTTCTCACAGCTGCGTCTCATCTCTCGTTTCGGGGCTACACGGGTCCAGCTTGTTACTGCAGCTGCTCTTTCGACTGTGGGTCTCATTTTCGACATGAGCTAAGGGATCGGGTCGTATTAAATACCTAGGCAGAAATGATTACGCATTGCTGTTATGTTATTATATTTCTTGTGCCCCCCCTTCCTCTCTTGAGAACCCACGGCGGGTAACAATAACAACACACCATGAAAGCAAAAGCAAAAGCACAACTACATTGGGTTGTATTTAACACAGTGCTATGTAGCGTTTTGCGTGAGCAAAACAACTCTCCTCTCCCCTTTGCACCCCCTAAATTTGGGGATAGGGTGTATGGGAGGAAAGGAGGAGAGGAGAGTCCTGTTGGGGAAATGGAGTTATTTTTCTAGCTGAATATCACCCAAAATATTGTAAATGAAGCAGTAAGATGGATAGCAATAAATTATCCAACTAAAGACCTGGGAGAACAAATAAGCCTTACCATGTTGCCAGAATAACCTCAAAAGGGTTGGAGTTTCAGAACTGGGGTGCCACCACTGAGAAGGCCCTGCTTCTTCCGGTGGCCCTACTCAGCCGTTTTACCCACATAGCACTCCTGGAGCCAGATATGAAAGATGTTCTATCTATTCAACTTACACCATCAATGGTTTCGGTCAACGTCAAAGGTACTTACACAATGTCGTTGAGTTCCAGGCGTGTGTCTGGAGGAGGGTTGATGAGAACATAGGACAACGTGTTCTGATGGTCATTCATTTCATCTGCAAGAAATATGAGGAGGACTGGTAAAACAGCAAATCCTTTAGTAAAGAATGGCAAACCTTTGAGCCCTTTGGAGTGTTTGAATCACAACTACAAGGGGGGGGGGGATTCTGACCTACTCACCCGCCTTAGTATTTTGAGGCATGCAGGTTTCCAGCATGCAATAATGGCCATTATTATCATCCCAGGAACAGTTCTGGGGCTGACTTTAGCTCAGGTGTGGTGAACCTCAGGACCAGGGCACAAATGTAGTGCTCCAAATCACTTGACCTGACCCTCATAATTCTTCCCAGACCACATACCCCTCTCCTCATGCAGCCCCTCACTGGCCCCTGGGGTGTTTTTTCCTGGCTGGGATGTGTCCTTTGATAATACCTCTTGCTTGCTTGGAGGGAGGACAGTGAGTGTAGAAATTATCCGCCTGTACGGAAGGCAAAATTTGCATTCACTGCTTCACTCACTTTTGTGCCTGTCTGTTCTGACCACTGACATGCAGCCTCTGGAAAGTTTCCCAGGAAACAATGCAGCTCTTGGGCTGAAAAATGCCCCCCCCCCTCTAAACTAGGCTAGAGGTGTAATGGCAGATCTCTAGCAACTTCCCTTCTCCCCTGGCCACAGGTCTTGCCTTGCATGCCGCTCCCTTGAGTGTCCTTTGCCTGGCTAGATTTGCCCGGCGGGAGGATTGAGATGGATGGGCGAGTGTGTAGAAAGTGAACTTTATATTATTTCCTCCACCCGCTTTTGCCCCTGATCCCACCCACCATGGGCATGTGGTCCTCAGAAGGCTGCTCCCAAAAGAATGCAGCCTCTGGTCTTCAAAACACAACACGTTCTCCACCTCTGCTCTGGTTTAAAACACCTAGCACAACCCCACTCAGGCTGACGAAACATGGCTTTATGCAGAAGCATCTTCTCCCCTTGGAAGTGGGTATGCTTGGCCTTGTGCAAGCCATCTGAGAAACCTGGCGTTCCACAAAGGACCTGGTTGTTCCACAACGACAGAAGCATGCATGGAAAACAGGGTGATGGAAAGGAGGGCCACACGTCGGAGGGGCAGGCCATGGGAGCATGCTCAGAAATGGTTAAAAGATGGTTGCTTGTCAGGTGGATGGATCTGGGTCATATGAATTCCTTTCAGGCTGAGCCTGTCTGTGAAATGTTATTTTTTTAAAAAAATGTGTGCTGATTCATTTGGGTGATGGAGACGTTTCCCCACCACCTTTAGCCAGTCCTCCAGCTGCTGGACTTCTTGGTTACATCCACCCCAGGGGGCAGCCCTGTCTGTCAGCTTCCACCTCCCTAGTCTCAACATTGCCCATGGACAGCCTGGCAGGGAAAAGAATGGGGACAAACTAGAATGAGTTGGTGCCACCTGCTGTTGGCCTCCTTGCCTTCGGTTGCACCAGGCCTAATGGATGGCAGCTCCCAAATGACTCTGAGCATCTCTGTGTGTCCCATATCCCCTTCTGTTCTCTGCAGAAATTCATTGTATGAATGCCTGGAACACCTTTTGACACACACACACAACTGTAACACTTTCAGAAGGCATCCCTCCAAGAAAGGCTTCTCCATTCACTGCGCTGGCAGGACCAGTTCCATTAGAGCCAAGTGGCAAAGGGAGGTGCATAAGGTGGGCGGCGGCGGCAGGATCTTTGGAACTGGAGGCTATGGTCAAGGCCAGATAGTAAATCTCTGTGGGTCTGATGGAGCTGCTGGCTTGCACTGGCTACCCCAGGTCAAGACATTCCCTGGGAATCTGAGTGTTGTCCATTTACAGATATGGATAGAAGGATCTCTAAATTCAGGGAAATTACTCAAGTCAAGCAAAGAGAAGAAAAAGAGAAAAGCCTTGATTTTAGCCATTCATCTGGATATTTAATTTGTTCCCCTGGTGACCTTGCGAAAGCACAAGTTTGTTGTGTCTCGTATGCTGTGGAAGTCTTTAATCGGAGAAGGGCTACAGATGTACCCATGCGGTTGTCTAATACCCTCCTCTCTCTCTTAGCCCCAGTCACATATACGAAAAGTGTTGGAGATTACTGCCTTACATTATAGAGCTTTGTAAGCAAAATTGCAATGACTTATATTTTTTAATGAACACACAAAAGTGCATACATTGTTTTATTTTCACTTTTAACCAATCAATATTCATTGATGTTTTAAGAATGTTTTTGTGCTTATATTATTCTCATATGTTGTATTCCACCTTTAATTTTAAAAAGTACAGATTATAAACAAACAAATATTTTTTATTTTTTTTATTTTGATGAGGTAAGGGATTGACACTCTGAAAACTGAACTCACTGTTGGCATATAGTATTTGCTTAGCTTCCTCTGCTCTGACTCCTGAAACCCACCCAGGCACTTTCAAGCCTCAAGAATTTGAGGACTAGAAACCTGATTTGGAGCAGAGTTTCTCAAGGATGCCAAATTATGTGCAACTTGTGGGACTGTATAAAACATACATGCATAGTCCTATTAATATCCACGAAGACTCCTTTGAGGCCAGGGATGTGGGTGCTCCAACCCTCCAGAAGTTGTTGGACTCCAGTTCCAATCATCCCGGCTGGGAGTGATGGGAGCTGGAGTCCAAGTGCAACCAAGCTGGGAATCTTATCCTAGCTGCATCTATAACTATTCACATTGTACTTGAAATGGTGGGTTTGACAGGACCTTGGCTTCTTCATTTTGGTACTGCCAGAGTGTGACCCTGAAAATGAGGAACATTATGACAAAAGCCAGCTCAACAAGCACAGGATGATGAGATGAGAGCCAATGGGATTCTGAGAAACAATAACATGCATATGTGAACCAGCCTATACAGTGAGGAAGTCCATCCTAATACCCAGCTCAGATTTCTCTCTCTGCAGTTTGATCCATCATTCTTCGCCTAGAACCCAGCAGAAGGTGCAATAGAAAGGACCACAGCATTGGGCAAGTGTTGGGAACTACACCTCCCATCAGCCTCTGTGAGCATAGCCAATGGCCAGGGATGATGAGAACTACAGTTCAGTAACATCTGGAGGGCCAAAGTTTAGGGCCATGTCCTAACGCCATTATGTTCACTGTGTGATCTCTGAGTGGGTAGATCACCCTTGTGGCATTTTTCATTCATAAGTTCAGTTTTCTACAGTTCCGCATCAATCAGTGATTTCTTTGTAAAGTCCTCATGGAAATCCATCAACATTCCCAGTTTTTGTGCACAAGTTTCCCAAAGTTTTGCAAAGCAAATTTCCTTACTTTAATGTGTTTCTGTGTGAACTTCACTTATATATGCATATCCATGCACACTTTATCCCAGTATACGCATTTTTTTACACATTAAATGGCTGGAGAACTGTGTAACAAAATTAAGAGATGTGTTGAGTTCCAAAAGATGGCTGTAATTTAGTTCACATATTGATTCAGAAATTAGGTACAGCCACCTTTAAAGGCAATATGAATCAAGATTCTCTCCAATCCTTAGTTGAGACTTGGAAGACTATGAGAAAGAACTCTTGCATCCTCAGTCTATTTTGGCATCTATGACCACCTCCATATGACCTATTTATTGATCATAGGAACACAGGAAGCTGCCTTACACCAAGTCAGACCATTGGTCCATCCAATTCAGTACTGCTTAACCTGGCAAGCAGCTGCTCCCTAGGATTTAAGGCAGAAATCTCTCTTTTAGCCCAACCTGGAGATTCTGCCAGAGACCTTCTGCATGCAAGGAATGTCTTCTACCCCTGAGCAATGGTTCTTCCCAATAATCCAATTCTGATTTGTTCGTGGGGAGGTTAGATGGCATTGCATCAAACAAAGGTCATTTCACATTTTCCAGCCCATTTCTCCAATAAGTTTGATCTTGGAAGCGGGTGGGAGTGGGCTTGATGCTACAAATCAACTTTGCCGCAAGATGAGTTTTCTGGTACGTGATAGTCACTATCCGAAATAGTGACAGTTTGGAAGCTCCTGATGAATTATTAGGATTTAAAAGGTCACCCCCCCAATACAACTGACATCATTTGGAATGTGGTAATGTGGAATGGGGGGTGGATTTTTGAAGAGGAACAACGCATTGGCCATTTACCACATCCTCCTAAAAGGCCACTGAATTTTTGGTGGGTGTTTTGGGAAATTTCCCCGAACCTCCCAATTGTTGTGATGATGCAAAATGGCCACCTCTGTGCCACCCGCCCCCCCATGAGATGCATTTAACTTGAGCCTCTGTATGGCATGTTCTCAGTCATGCAGTTTAACCACGAGTCAAGCCTGACTCTCAGGGAAAAGAGATTTACCTTGCAAATATCCAAGGTTTACACGATTCATCACATCACAGGCTGTTAAATTTGCTACATCCTCTACAGAACACACAGAGAAGGAAAAACAACGATAACAAAAAAGAAAAGGCACAGACATAAACAGAGAGAAAGAGAAGAAAGAGAAAGATCAGCGAGCAGCGATTTAGAAAGTACTTAAGAGACCAGCATTGGTGATTATATGGGCAGGAATGTAGTAAAAATATATATACACACAAAATAAATAAACAAAATAAAATAAGAAGGAAGCCGGACTTAGGTGTTCTGTTCATGGCATTGTGCAGACTTCAGACACCAGCAGGTGATATGGAGTGAGGATGCATTCAGAGAACCATTGAAATGATCAGTGATAGTGATGTTGGTCTTAGTGCCCATCCCTCACTCACTAGGCAGTTCTTTAGGAGAGTATGGCAGAATCTCTATAGCAGAAGCGGGCAATTTGCAGCCCTTGAACTGATTTAATACAGCCCTCAGGTAATTTCAAAACCCCTCTGCCAGTGATTGCTTCAGACACCTGGCAGGAGGAATCTGCCGCTTCCCCAGCGCAGCACACAGCGGGAAGGAGGTAAAAGATAGAGGGAGGGAAAGAAGGGGAAAAGAGTGAGAAGGAAGTGGTGGCAAGAGAGAGGAGGAGGAGTGTTGGTGTCAGAAAGAGATAAAACGGTATATAAAAAGAGGATGAGAAAGCACACACACACACACACACAGAGAGAGAGAGAGAGAGAGAGAGAGAGAGAGACTGAGAAACAGAAGTGGTGTCTGAATGAGAAGGAAGTGGTGGAAAGAGGGCCTCAGGAAAGGAGTAGGAAGAGAAGGGGAGTCAGAGAGAAAATGGGGTATCAATGAGAGAGAGAGAGAGAGAGAGAGAGAGAGAGAGAGAGAGAGAGAGAGAAGGGGGCAGGCAGAGAGAGGGGAGAAAACTGGCATAGGAAAGACACTGAGAAGGGAGTGTCTGAGAGAGGAGAGAAGGGGAATTCAGAAAGAGATGGAGAGGGGGGTGGCAGAAGGAGACAGAGAAGGGAGTGTGGTACAAACTCAAATTTGAGCTGGGCCAAGCTCAAATTGGGTTTTGGCCCAGCTCAAATTTGGGGAAATTCATTCAAAGTGGAAGAGGGAGAGGGAGAGGAGGAGGGGAGGGGTAAAAGGGGCAGGGTGATCTGTCTATTTTGGGTTTTGGCTGTACCTGTCGACACTTTTGGTCCACCCACCATTGCCACTCAGTGCCCCCCATAACCCTGCAGTAATGCTGCTGTTGATGGAAATCTGCCCACTCCAGTCAAGCCAGTTCTCAGAACCCCCCCCCCCCCACTCTTGCTATTTTTTTCTCAGCTCCTGTAATCTTGGTTCAAATCTACCACTGCATTTGCTGAGAGCCATCCTCCTCTGTGTCTGCCGATGTGCTCCCTAGTTCACAGTCAATATTACACACATTCCCTTTAGGCTAATCTTCTAGAACAAGCCCTTCTCAAATGGCAGAGATGAACAGACCTTGCCAATACCTAAATTTGCATCCCCCCCCCATTCCACCAAAATATTTGAATGTCTCCTCATAGGAAAGCCCTGGTATGAGCCTTACTCTCCCCCTACGTCTACTCAAGTAAGTGAGGACGTGTGTGTATGGGAGCCCTAAAAAGAAATAGCAGCCTACAACCCTCTGAAAAAATATGTTGGTTATAGCTCCATATCACTTTAACTAGCGCAGTGTCCCCACAATGGATCCTGGGAATTGTAAGTTTGTGAAGTTTGAGAATTTTGGGCAAGTTAGGGATGGGGAAACCTGTGGTCCTCCCAGTGCTGTTGAACTCCAGCTCCCTCCAGTGTCAACAATAGTCAGGGATGATGGGAGTTGGAGTCCAGTGACATCTGGAGGGCTACAGATCTGTCCCTGAAAAGTACTTCTTAAGAATCTAGTTTCTTTCCAAAAGTAAGTCATTGTGGATTGATTCTGCATTACCCCACAGTGTGTCCATTTGAAAACAGGTGTAAGGTGGTCCCAGCAATTGGGGTGATGGCATATCCAAAGCATGGTGGGTGGGTGTATATGAAGATTGTGACCACCACTTTCTTCTTCATTCACCTGATAATCATGGATAATCTAATGAAGGGGGAGGTTTTCCAAATTTATATCAAGGAGCCTTTGTGGATGGCACCATCTAGTATCAAACTAGATTGAATGCAGAATGTTGAAGATGAGCATGAATGATTCCATATTGAGAAAAGCTACATTTTTGTGCAAAAAATGGGTGTACATTGTGTCTCGGTCTTTTCCTCTTTTGGCTCTGTTCCTTTAATAGGTGCTGAATTTGGGGGGTAGGGATTTGGTGGCCGTCTGTGGACACAGCCAAACAATGCAGTCTCTGGGCGATGTGAACTTGTTACTCACTACTAAGAAAGGAAAATCACATGCATCCACTCATTTAAATATTTCAGGATGGACTTGCATGTCTCTTTCAAAGCCCCATTGAATCAGTTCACACATTACCCTCTTTAATTGGGGGGGGGGGGCGGACATACAGAGAAGCCTCCCTGAACCCGTAGTAGCCTCTGGTTCTGACAGCCACTACAAGCAGCTTCAGCTGTAAATCCACCTCCCAGCTTTTGCCTCGTCCCCTGCTCCTAGTAAGAAAGGTGAACGTTCCTGTCTGCTCCACCTTGTAGCAACACCTCACTTTTTAGTGCCAGAAAAATAAACAAGGAAATTGCTGCATCAGCATTTTCATTGCTTATTATCTTATTTCTGACAGTGACTAGTCTTGCCTGCAATCTGAAGGGGGAAGAGGAGGAAAGTAAATTCCTTTTTCCCATTTCTCAAAAAAGGAAAAAGGAAAAAGGAAAAAAGAGGAACATCTGTGTAGGTGAGTAGATACAGGACCTCTTCTGTGCAAGATTTTTTTTTTTTTTTTGGTGTGTGTGCAATATTTATAAAATATTTTTTATTACACTGGGGAAAGAGCCCCATAGGCAGAACCTCTCCAGCTGTAGCCATTTGTAGGGATTATTATTACTATTATGATTTATTGAATTTATACACCGCCCTATACCCTGAGGTCTCAGGGCAGTTCACAGATCAAAATATAAAACCACAAAATATATAATCAGAAACAACAACCCAATACCCCCCCCTCAAATACCCCACATTTTAAAAGGGTACAGGGGTTGTCAAGCCAGCAGTCATCACTACAGGCTCCGGGAGGCTCTGATATATTGGGTCCTCCCTCACTAAATGATGCTTGGAAAGTAAAAGAATAGCCATCTACTGCTTCTTTCCATTTCATTGTTAGCCTGTTGCATTCCAGGCTTTTTGGGGGAGTGGGGGTGGGGGGGTCAGTGGCAAGAAAACTCCAAAGCCTGGCTGCCAAGCATGGACAGACAAAATGCTACTGAGTCTTTTAAGTCCTCCTATTCCTTTAATCAGATACCCCTCCCTCTTATTAGTTTCTCTGAATAATAATAATTAATAGTGCTCTGTAAATTAATGAAAAGGGGGGGGGAACAATTAGGGGAAATAAGCCATCAAAGCTTTGTCCCACCCATTACAGAAACTGAAATTGAGACAATTAAGAGAGGCAATTCCAAGAGCAATCTACAAGTTCTTTTTCATGAATCCTGTGCCTACACTCATCAGGAAACAATACAGCAATGTAGATATACAAGGAGGAAACTTTTAATTAACATTGCTGAAGACCTTTATCAACTGGGATGATGGTGAGGCAAACGTTCCAGGAGGACCTTTGCTACAGATAAGGCTATTACTGGATAAGGGATGCAGGCGGCGCTGTAGTCTAAACCACTGAGCCTCTTGGGCTTGCCGATCAGAAGGTCAGAGGTTCAAATCCACGTGATATAGTGAGCTCCCATTGCTCTGTCCCAGCTTCTGCCAACCTAGCAGTGTGAAAGCATGCCAGTGCAAGTAGATAAACAGGTAGCGCTGTGGTGGGAAGGTGAACAGCATTTCCGTACGCTCTGGCACTTGTCATGGTCCTCCGTGCACCAGTAGCGGGTTAGTCATGCTGGCCACATGACCCAGAAAAATGTCTACGGACAAATGCCAGCTTCCCTAGCCTGAAGTGAGATGAGCGCCATACCCCAGAGTTGCCTTTGCCTGGCCTTAACCATCCAGGGGCCCTTTACCTTTTATTACTGGATAATGCAGGACTCTGAGAAGTAGTGGTGCTGAAACTTGGTTTTAATTCCCCTACCAGTTTACTCATAGGAAAAGGAGTGCAGCAGTCACAACACTAAAGAGTGCTAATGTTGGTGTAACCTTTTTTCTATTTGGCTTAAGGATGTACAAAAAGACCCCTGTAGGTTTCTGGACCTCATTGAATCAAATCTTCACGAGAGGAAGATTCAATTCTTTTGAAACACTCTTCATTCCTTTGAATACATTGGGCATGAGGGGGATCAACATTGACACTTTGATTTGCCTCAGTTGCTTGAGATGCTTAACCGCAAAGCACCACACACCAGCCCTCAAAACTACCAATTTTGGTTTGGAAGGTCTGGCTGTGTTTTTGGCAAAATGAATGAATAAATAAATCCTGCTTGCAAACAGGTGCAGGGAGCCATTTCCTAGGCATAAGAAGGTTTAGTAAGGTATCGTGTATAAGAAGAGCAAATGGCCAACAGCACAGGATGGCAAAAAATAAATATAGAAAGAAAGGAAAAGGAAAGAAGCAAGAAAGTTGTGTGTGTTTTAATTGTAAGAGTCTTCTTCTTTTCAATATATAGTCAATTAAAAAAACATTCCATTTTGTATGGATTTCTTGGGCTTTGATGGAGTTGCCATTGGCAGGTGTGTCATTGGTTTTTTCTGGGAGAGGAAGGGCCTAAGGAAGTGGAAAGGTTGGTGTTGTGCAAACAGACCAGAAAGAGTGAAGAAGAAGAAGAAGAGTTTGGATTTGATATCCCACTTTATCACTACCCGAAGGAGTCTCAAGGCAGCTAACATTCTCCTTTCCCTTCCTCCCCCACAACAAACACTCTGTGAGGTGAGTGGGGCTGAGAGACTTCAAAGAAGTGTGACTGGCCCAAGGTCACCCAGCAGCTGCATGTGGAGGAGCGGGGAAGCGAACCTGGTTCACCAGATTACGAGACTACGGCTCTTAACCACTACACCACACTGGCTCTCACAGTGTGAGAGTGGTGGATTGGGTCCGCTGGTCTGTTTGCTTCTTGCCATCTTGCCTCCTCCCGCCTGGTAATCATCACTGACCTATCTGCCAAAGAGCTAGGGTAGCAGCTCTGTCCCACTCAGAAAGTCGCTTCTGATTTCCAGTCCTAACTCTGAGACAGCCTCAGTAACCCCTCCATTCTTATGTCATGTTGATCTCATCGCTCTCTTTAAGGCTTGGTTTCCTGAAGGCAAGGAACCCTGTGACAGTCTCCCCCTCTCCCTGCCTGATGAAAAAGGTGGCTGATGGCAGAATAAAACGACCATGGTATTTGCATGTCAACAGCAGTGGTTGCATGAAGGTCTGGTTTTGACTCACCGCCATCTCCTTTTATGTATTATTTCATAGAATCATTAGACCTAAGGGATCCTCCAGTCCAACACTCTACAATGCAGGAATCACAGCTACATAACAACATAGGAACAGCCAGTGGCCCACCTAATCCTACACCCTGTTTTTGCAGTTATCAACCCAATGCTTGTTGGAAACCCGGAAGCAGCACCTGATCAGCAGAGCACTCTCCCGCACTGCGGCTCCAGAAACTATTTATGAATGGATTTGCTATACAGTTTCCCTGCCTTCCACCACGGAACTCAAGGCAGCGTCTGTGGGGCACATTGGGCTGAATGTTACATCGTTACATGAAGAGGCGCTGATTGGAGATGCCACGAATGAAGGGGGCCACTACTTACCGTACCCTGTTGTGGGCAAGCCCAGATGTTTCATCCGGTTCTTCACCAGCTCTGAAAGCTCCTGCCGCTCTGACCGCCGGTAGAGGCTCAGCCTCTGCTGGTTGATCCACTCAGCTGTTTTGGGGGTGTGTTTGCTTGCTCCTTTTCGACTCAACCGGCGGGCCCACTGCATGCTCTTGCGCCGTAGCAGAGGATGCTCCGATTGGTCAGTCGGGCACGAGTTCCGGTGATGAGGGGTTTTGGTGTTCCAGTGGTCCTTCACCTCTTTTGTATCCTCACAGTCTTCCACGTTGATTGAGATCTGTGACTGGGAACACCAGTAGGCCATGAGGGAAAGCAAAATATGGCTTTTGGTCCCCTGATGGGCCACTGATGTCATTCCATGGAATCATAAGAAAAGAAAGCTTTCATTTCCCCAAAACTAAAAACAAACTTTTATTGGGAATAGATCATAGTTCGGTGGCATGACCCATTCTTTAATACTGGGCTGAGGAACTTTTTAAGTAGTAGTAGTAGTAGTATTTGTTTTCCCCCTCTTTCATTTCTTTCATTATTTTATTTTAGTTTCCTTTTATTTAAAAAGGAAAGCTGTATAAAGTGTGAGGTCGCACAGGCTGAATTTATTGACAGCATTGGCTGACTTGGTACGCACTATTTTGATGTTGTATATATAGATATAAAATCTTTTTTAATGCAGTTATCTTGAGTCTGCAACTCGTCAAATGCAGGTGAAAATGTTCACCACTCACCCAAGGAAACTAAGGGCATCCTTATTCTACCTTTAGCTGAAAAGTTGTAGAGCTACAATAACTTTTCTCAGCATAAAGACAAATAAATATTTTTTGACAGAAGCCAATACTCACCTGTGTCCTGATGTCATGAGGCTGGGGTTGCAGGGAGAAAGAAAGACATAATACTTGAAAAACATAATTTGAAAAAGTGTATCATTGTTTTGGCCCGACATTCCTTTGCTGAAACACAACACTGAGAAGATTCTTGTTTAAGTAATGTTTACTTTACCTCTCTTGCTCCCTTCTCAACCTAAACTGTGTAACAAAAATGGTCACCTGCTTATCAACTGTGGGCTCTGTCTAAATCAGTGGGGATGGGCAAATCTGTCCATTTCAGTTCCTCTCAGTTACTGAAATTGACAGATTCAAGTCTGAGGTTCCAGTCTTAAGTTTAGTTCTCCACATTTCTGCATCAGTTTGTGATTTATTTTTATTTTTTTAAAGGAAAAGTCCTCATAAAAATTCATCTGCATTTGAGTGCAAATTTCTCCTGATGCACACATTTTTGTATGCAATTTTGCTTGAAGTAATATAATGCATTTCATATATTATTTTCACTAACACATGCATTTTATCACACACATTCCCCATAACATACACATTTTTGTACGTATTAGTTGGCTGGAGAACTGCAACACAAGACTCTGAGAAGTGGAAATTGCATGGAATAGCTTTTTTAGTTTTCATATTGCTTTGGAATGTGAGGAATAGGTAGGTCCGCATTAAAATCCTAACCAAACCAATTTTCTTTTCTATTCCCTAATAGTCAATGGTGATATTAGTCGGGATTAGGTTTATTATATCTGTATGTCGCTTCCCACTAAAGGTCCTGAAATAATTTAAAGGTAAAGGTAAAGGGACCCCTGACCATTAGGTCCAGGCGGGGATGACTCTGGGGTTGTGGCGCTCACCTCGCTTTATTGGCCGAGGGAGCCGGCATACAGCTTCCGGATCATGTGGCCAGCATGACTAAGCTGCTTTTGGCAAACCAGAGCAGTGCACAGAAATGTCGTTTACCTTCCCGCCGGAGCGGTACCTATTGATCTACTTGCACTTTGACATGCTTTCAAACTGCTAGGTTGGCAGGAGCAGGGACCGAGCAACGGGAGCTCACCCCATCACAGGGATTCGAACCGCCGACCTTCTGATCGGCAAGTCCTAGGCTCTGTGTCCTGCGTCCCTCCTGAAATGATTTACAAGCAAGTAAAAAACCCAACAGGAAAGCTACAAAAATTAGAATAGAATACTTATTGGTGGCTCCCACATGCATGGTAGGGAGAGAATCTATTTGCCTGGCAGCAAAACAATGACAAGGTTGGTACCAGATGGGCCTCCATGAGGACAGTAATCCATAAATTGGGGGGCTGTTACAGAGAAGGCCTGCTCTCTCATCGGTACTCTCTGGACCTCCTTTGAAGGTGGTATGCCTATTGATGGGGTGGGGGTCTTCCAGACCTGGGATGGGGCACCTGTGGCTGTCAAGAAGTTTGTGAACATTCTGGGCCACTGAATGTGTCAGTGGCAGAACCTTAACACAAGGCAGAAGGGGGGCAAACGCTCTTGGCAAAGAAGGAACAGGAGGGCATGGGAGAGTGAGAACCAAGAAGAAAAGATTGAGGTATGGGTGGCTGAAGACAGGTCTGGATTTGATACACTTATTTCTGAATTAATTGCAGGTGCCCGGTTGGGAGAAGCAGCAGTAGAGAGAAAGGAAATCTGGATTTGGGTGGGTGGATTTTGGGGATTAGGGATTCTGAGGAGAGGCCAAACAGGTTGATTCTCAACTTCTTACATCCATGGTGGAAAACATGTGGGACTCAGTCCTATAGATGCCAATGGGGATCTCAGCGCTGGAGGAACATAGTTTCTGGAACAGACGCCCGTATGTCCGGATCCACAGGTCATCCTCAGTGATTTTCATCTATCCAATAAAGGAAGGAAAGAGAGAAGGAATGAAAAGTCATTGGTGCTCTTTTACAATGGGTGACAAAAACATATTCCTTTGCATTGACAAGCTCCCATCAACCTCCATGCATTGGAATATGGGATGGTGCATTATGCTGAGGTCAGACCATTGGTCCATCTTACTCAGTATTGTCCACACTGACTGGCAGTGGCTTCCCAAAGTTTCAGACAAGAGTCTCCCCCAGTCCTACCTGGAGATGCTGGGGAATGAACCTGGGACCTTCTGCTTGCAAGGCAGATGGCTCTACCACTGAGCCACGACCTTCCCCTACTTCAGATCACTGAGATCAAACAGAATAGGGAGGCCTATCACCTTTAGGCATCAAGCTTTTTCTCACTGGTAGGTAAAGGTTGGCAGAAGATGGGACAGAGCAACAGGATCTCATCCTGTTGCCTGGATTCGAACCACCAACCTTCTGATCAGCAAGCCCAAGAGGCTCAGTGGTTTAGACCACATTGCCACCTGCATCCCTTCTCATTGGGAAGGACCTTCACTAGCAAGACTAGTGAGAAAACGCTGGGGCTGAACCCTGAAGAATGGCAAATTCTATCAACTCATGCTTAAAACATTTATACAGAGCAAGAGACCTCAAAGGTTATCCAGTTTGACCTCTGTACCGATGCAGGAAAACAGATGCTACAGCACCAATCTGCCAATACTGATCTGCACCACTCCCAGAGAACATGACCCAGCACTGTCAGCTCCATCTTCTGTGTGAAAAACCTTTAGATGTGTGAAGACAGCCATAAAGTCCCTCCTTAACTTTCTTTTCTCCGGGTTAAACATACCTGGATATTTTGACCATCCCTTGTAGGATTTGGTTTCCACACCTCATCACCATCCTGGGTACCTTCCCTGGATAATTTGGAGGGTAGATCTTCTTCACTCAGACTGGGCTAGGCAGGGAACCTACAAAGCACTATATTTGCCACTTTGGTACCACGGAAAAGAATGCAGAAACTCAACACTTACAGCACAGAGGTAGCCGGACCCTGGAGTGGTGTCTAGACCGAGAAGCAGCCTTGTGATGGTGATCATATAGTCTTTCACGAATGACTGCAAGGGAAGAACCCATCAACAATTGGGCAGCGGCCTCTACCAGGGCAATAGCATCTAATGGATTTGGTCCCTCAATTTGATTGAACAACTGAGCTTGTGAAAACTCCAATTAAGCTAACAATAGGTAAAACTCATTCCCACAGGAGGCAGTGATGATCACTGATGTGGATGACTTTTAAAAGAGTATTAGACAAATTCATGGAGAACAGGGCTATCAATGGCTACTAGCCACGATGGCTCTGCTCTGCTTCCATGGGTATTGAATGTAACAACATAAGAACATAAGAAGAGCCCTGCTGGATCTGGCCAAAGCTCACCTAGTCCAGCATTCTGTTCTTATAGGGGCCAACCAGATGCCTATGGGAAGACCCCAAGCAAGATGCAAGAATAAGAGCTCCCTCCCTCCAGTGGTTTCCAGCAACTGATATTCAGAAGTATGACTGCCTCTCAGAGTTGGGTGCCTTTGCTGCTTATTTCCAAGAACCCAATCTGGGAGGAGATTGGAAAAACAGGAGAGGAAAAAAAAACTTGATGGGGACAATGTTATTGAGACTTGCAGAAGCCAGAAAAAGTACATCACAAGGAACTGAAGAAATATCAATTCAGAACATTTGGGGGTGGGAAGAAGATGAAAAGAAAAGTTATATTGGACTTCCTGAGTGACAGAAGTAGAACATTGGAGACCCATGAAAGAAACTAGGGAACGCAGCATTGGCAGTTTGGGAGAAACTAGGGAACGCAGCATTGGCAGTTTGGGAGAAAAGCTGATTATCATCAACTACAGTGTCAAATTATTCTGGAATGTATATGCTACATTCCAGTTATGGCGGGTGGGGTGGGGACACGGCTATTGGGTTGTTCTTGTTTTTACTTTGATTATGTATTCAGTATGTATTCAGTGCTTTTATATTGTGATTTTATCCTGTGAACCACCCTGCGGGTATAGGGTAGTATAGAATTTTTAATAATAATAATAATAATAATAATAATAATAATAATAATAATAATAATATAAATAATTTAAATAATTGTAATACATACAATTTGCAGATAGAGACATGGAAGTATACCTCTGTTTTTCCCTTCTATGTTTTTCCTCCTTTTATCTTTTTATCTTAGTTCTGTTTGTTCTCTTTTTCTCTTGTTTTCTCTTTGTATTCTTTATTATTTTGTACAGTATTGGAGACATTTATAAAAGGCTTTTTTGGGTGTGGGTACAGGGCAGCGGGCGGAGAAGTCCTTTGCCTTGGACTGAGGAGGACACAAGCAGGAAGGGGACAGTCGTAGGAGGGGGGGGGTCCCTGCACGAAAGGCAGGGTGGAAAGGGTCTCCCAGGGTGAGAGAAATAGGCTCCCCAGTGGGAGATGGGAGGGTCAACCTCTCTGTATGTGGATAAATGGCAGGATATACAGTGGCACCTCGGGTTACATATGCTTCAGGTTACATGCGCTTCAGGTTACACACTCCACTAACCCAGAAATAGTGCTTCAAGTTAAGAACTTTGCTTCAGGATAAGAACAGAAATCGGGCTCCAGCGGTGCAGCAGCAGCAGGAGGCCCCATTAGCTCAAGTGGTGCTTCAGGTTAAAAACAGTTTCAGGTTAAGAACGGACCTCCAAAACGAATTAAGTACTTAACCTGAGGTACCACTGTATATGATATAAATATGGCAAAGGGCCTTTAGGCATTTCCTCCCTCTCCGTCTCTTTTTTCTTGCATTTTTTTGTTTTTTAATATTCTTGTTCTGTAGACTTCTTATTGATTCTTATTATCAATTTTATTATTTTTTATTATTATTTATTTTTAAGAAGCATTATTGCCTCTAACACCAGTTGCCGGAAACCAGAGGAGGGGAGAGTCTTACTCTTGTGCTTGAGCCCTGCTTCTGGAGTTCCCACAGCCACTGTGAGAATATGGACTGGATAGGCCATTGGCTGGATGTAGCAGGATTGTCTTACGTTCTTAATATACGTTTTCTTTTTAAAAATATATTTTAATACATGTTCTTCTGAAACTGAAATCACCCAAGATGCATTCTGTCCTGTGTGGAAGAGAACAAGGCGATGGAGAAAATGTATCATCTAAATGCAAAGCATTTGTGCCCCCCCCCCCCCCCGTCCAACATGGACACCCTTGAGAACAGTTTCCCCCCTCCTCATACATAGTGTCTACCAATCAATCCATGTACAAAAACTCATACATTAACTAACATTTCTTTAAACTGTGTGACAGCCCTGAGCGACAGCCTTCTGCTATCTGGTGGATTGAAACCTTCCATCAGTCTCAGCCAGTATGACCAACATTAAAAAAATCCTTCCAGTAGCACCTTAGAGACCAACTAAGTTTGTTATTGGTATGAGCTTTTGTGTGCCTGCACACAATTCTTCAGATACACTGAAACAGAAGTCACCAGACCCTTATATATAGTGAGAGGGTGGAGAGGGGTATTACTCAGAAGGGTGGTGGGAATGGGAGATAGGCAGATAGGTGTGGTAAACCTGCTGACAACTGTTAACGACTGCAATTGATCTTACAGGAAAAAGCAAGGGGTGAGATGGCTAAAAATAGCTATATCGTGTATAATGAGATAAGAATCCAATGTCTCTATTCAGACCAGGTCTCTCCACAGTTTTAAGTTTGGTAATAAGCTGCAATTCAGCAACTTCTCTTTCCAGTCTATTTCTGAAAGACAGCTACTTTGAGTATGACCAACAGTGAGGGATGATAGGAGTTGCAGTCCAATAACAATTCAACACAGAGCAGACCCATTGAAGTTAGAAGGTTGGGCTGAGACTTGGGAAACTGGGGTTCTAGTCCCAACTCGGCAAATTTACATTTACATTTAGAGAGGTCCAGACAAGTCCTTTCTTGAATAGGGTTTCTTCCCTTCCTGGAGATTCAGTATGACACAGTTTGCAAAAAAAACAACAACAACCCAATGCTACAGGGGATCAAATGCTACAGCTAGGAGGCGCCTCTTTTGGAATGAATGGTGGCTCCCTTCTTCCCTCCATTGTTACCTGGTAAAGCAGTGTATCCAACATGCTGATGCTGAAAACTCTGCCGGCAGCAAACGGAAGGCGGAACATGAAAGCCAAGTTGGAACCGTTCTCCCGCTCTTTCTGTGGGGAAAGCAAGAATGCAGAGATGAAAATAATAGTATGGTAGCCTTCCTGGATTAGACCAAAGCCAATCTGGCCCAATATCCTGCCTCTAATGGTGGTCACCCCAAAGTTTGCAATAAACAATATTTATTTTTATTTTTTAAACAACAAAGTTTGAAGGTAGAGACCAAGACAGCCCATGGAATACTTAGAAAGTGCATGGCTAGCTGTTGCCGCAATCAGGTGTGCTTCACAGTGTAGCACTTTGTTGCAGGTCCCAATTTCTGTTCGACTTTCCAAGGGTTGAATTCAACACTACTCCTACTCAGAGTAGACTTATTGAAATCAATGGGCAAGACTTATTTAGGCTCTTAATTCAATGGGTCTATTCTGTGTAGGACTAGAATTGGCTACAACCTCAGCGCTCGTGGCCTTTTTTATATACTATATTAAGAGATAGCATGGTAGTGGGCACACACACATCCACAGAACACTGCTGGATTGCCCTGTGAAAAGAAAGGGCACAGTGAGAATTGTGCTTCATCTTGAGCCTTGCAACCCTAAAATGTCAGCATGGAATCTCAGAACAAGGGAGCAGCTGGGATATGACCTGCTTGGTAGGTAGCAATGAAAGTAATGGTGAACACAATGGCATTTTCTTCAACAATCAGGGAGAGGTGAGAGGGCAACAAATCAGCATTCTTTTTAAAATATATATATATATTATTTTTCTCTCCAAAGTGCCTCATACCACCACAAATTAGGAATCTAATAACCAAATATACATATTTTTGTTTGTTTGTTACCTTTTCTAGTTTGGAAAGGGCCAATGAGTAGCTATCCTTTGCTCGGAACTGCATGAACCTCATGTTGGATGGATGTGTCAGCTCTGTAATGATGCTCAGGCTTGGGAAAAGCCTAGAATGAAAGCAAGGGGTGCGGGAGAGTAAGCAAATACATTTCTGTTAGACATTTCAACAAATGTAAGAATAGCCCTGATGGGTCACAGCGTGAGATTCATAATTTAGCATCATGTTCCCCAAAACGGGCCAGCTGGTTGCTTCTGGGAAGCCCACAAACAGGGCACAAAGACAACAGCCCATCAGTAGGGATGAACCAATAAAAACCTAGAACAGCCCAAGAGTGGCCACAGAGTACTATCTAGCCATTGTTATGGAAAACGCTGTTGAGATGGAAAAACGAGGAAGGGGCATAGAATAGAGTGAATACCTAGCTACCCCATTTCATTTTTGTTGCATATAGAGATAGACAGAGATAGAGATGAATTCCTGGATGCCAAGATCCAACTTTGGGGCAAGTAGTCTTTGGTAAGAGAACCCAGCAGAGATTTAAGGTCACAAAATATGCAGCAAAGTAAAGTGTGGAAGTACAAGCTGTTAGACCATGAAAATATGTTCTTCCAAGTAAATTCCAAGATTTCCTTCTCCTCCCAGCATACCAAGAGACCGCATGTTTGGTAAGTTTAAAAATGGATTACTTACAAACTCTCCAAAGGTCAAATTTATGTGCTTTCGCATACATCAGTCAGGAAAGCTGCACAGTAAGCAATACTTAGTTACAAAGTGGTAAATGTTTCTAGATTATTAGTATAAGAACTCAAGAGTGGCTCGTAAGAGCCATGTGGTTGAGCTGGAGCTGGAATTTCTCATGTAGACTGGGGGTGAACAAAGGTTTGATTTCCTATTTTCCCCAAGGTAAAGGAAAGTGACCTCACTAAGCTTATTCTATGGTCTTAACCCCTTCATGTATTAATTGCACTTAAGCATGTTGGTTATATGATGCTGGTTATCCCACAACTTTAATTGCTACTCAGTTGCGAATTGCCAAGGAGGACAAAAGAGTCTTGCCTCCCCCACCCTCAATCAAGTCCAGCTGAGAAACAGCCTTCCCATGGCTTTAAGAGCAGCAGATGCAGCTGGAAAGGGAGAAGAGGAATATGGGGGGAGGGAATTATTTTAAGTTATGTGACCTTATTGCTCAATTTGATCTGTTTATATGGTTTTTATGCATTGTAATTTTGCTGTTGTTTGTAATGATTTTTTTTAATGCTTAAGTGAATTTCTATTTAATTATTGTTGATATTATTGTGTAACTTTATGCCGTCTTAATTACACCACATTGCTTTATGCCAACTTCATGTGCATAGGATTGCTCCCGGTGGTGGGAATAGCTCAGGCTGCATGTCTGAGGACCCATTAAAATATGCTGTAACCTCTGAGCCTTTTCACATTTAACTCTTGCCCTAGTTCTGTCACTGGGTAGCTCAGCTGGTTAGAGTGTGGTGCTGATATTGCCAAGGTTGCAGGTTCGATCCCCATATAGGACAGCTGCATATTTCTGCCATTGCAGGGGGTTGGACTAAATGATCCTCAGGGTCCCTCCCAACTCTACAGTTCTATGATATTTTGTGTGTGCTATTATATTACTTTATTTTGTATAAGCTGCTTATTCTAAGTCATATTTTTATTACGATTTTTTTTGCATTGGATCAGATTGTTATGAGTAATCTTTGCTGTATATTTTGTTGCTTCTTCAGCTTGTATATCAATATATAGATATATAAAAAGGTGGTATACAAATTTAAAGTGAAACGAAATGAAATGAAAATATGAGAACCCCACATTGCAATGTCTTGTGTGTGTGTGTTTGTGGGCAAAACTGTCAATTTTGATTCTTTCTGTTTCTCATTTTTCCTGTCTTAAAATTCGGTTGTCCACATTTCTGCTGCAATTTGCGTTAAAAAAATATCTGGCCAAAGTTTATTCAGCATTTACATGTGAATTTATCCTACTTAACACATTTCTGCATGCAGGTTTGACTAACAAAGGGCATATTTTCAAGGAATTTCCTTTGATATAATGCATTTTGCTATGTTACCTTCACTAATATAGGTGTTCTTGTGCACATTTCCTTGGCTGGTGAGCAGCTGATAGCATTATCACTGAATTTGTCCAGTGTTCTTTTAAAACCATCCAACCTGGAACCAGCTCTCCATTATGGGATGCAAGAGAAATAGTGGGAGTGGGGAACTGAGGGGGAATACAGCTTGCAAGGCTTCTCTATCTGGCCCTTAGAACTGCCCCCAGGCCACACCTGCCATTGGCCATGCTTGGCACTCCAAGTGTGCTTTGCTTGGCTGGAATGTGTCCTTGGACTTTGATCATGCTGCTTGCTTGACTGGATGGAGGACTGAGAGGTGCGTGTAGCAACCAGCCTGCTGTACCAAAAGTAAAATTGGCATTCATTGCTCCACCCCTCTTCTCTCTGGCCCTGCCTGCCACCGCCATGTGGCCCCCAGAAGATATCCAGAAGGAAATGCAGCCCTCCGGCCAAAAAGGGTTCCTCAACCTGGAGAAAGAGGGAAGGATTATCATGGCCAGAGATGCTGAAACTTCAAAGCACTTTGTCTCACCTGAACATGGTTTGGACGTTGACGATGGTCTTGGCATCTGCCATGTAATCCTCTTCGGCGCTCATGGTGCTCTCCTTGTCCACTACCACCAAATTGTCAGCATAAATGATCCCACACTGCAGCAAGCTGTCGAGGCTAAAAGGCATCCCCCCAAACAAGTGACAATTAGGAGGCTGTTAGAAGGCGGGAGGGGGAAGCCAGGTTTGATGCTCGAAATGTCTCAGAAAATTATGCTCTTGGCAATTTGCTGACAATTTTTTGTTATTGTTTTGAGATCACCCCATCCCAAATTGTTGCATTGGGCCAGCATGGGGAACACTGCCTCAGGATAGAAAATTTAGGAATCAACTTAAGGAATGTACAAAGGCAGAACTGTTTTGTATGTTTATGGATCTGAGTATGAATTATCAGAGGGTTGGGGTTTTTTTTTTTTAGCCCAATAAAATAAAACACCTCCAAGTTTCTGTCCCTCATGGTGGTGCCTTGGGGTTGTGCCTTGGGGCACTGAACCAAAAGAGACAGAGACAGGTGCAGGGAAGGAGAGAGAGAGAGAGAGAGAAAGGGGAAAGCTTACTTATCAATTGTGCCTTCCATATAATAGACCATTGGAAAACAGCAGATGGCTTCCAGGAAATGATGGTCAGGCCTGAAAAAGAGACACTCAGTTTCTCTTTTTTCCAATCTTAAGTCCAGTTTTCCACATCAGTCCGTGAATTCTTATTATGAAGAAGTGCCCATGAAAATTCTTCAGCCTTTTAGTGTGAATTTCTCCTAATGGACACATGCCTGCATGCAATTTCCCCTAAAATATACACATTTTGGCAAAGCAGCTTCCCATAATAAAATGCATGTTGGTATTCTATTTTCACTAACACGTGCACATTTATGCACACTTTGCCACAGCATATGCATTTTTGTGCGCATCACTTGGCTGGAGAACTGCACAGCAAAATCCAGAGAAATGCGGATTTTGAAGGATGGCTGCAGTTTGATTCTTGCAATGTTTCAAAAAGTGTGAATTGGATAGGTCCACTTTGAAAGGCAAACTGAATTGAATTCCTTCCCGGCCCCCAACCACCAGCCTTGCTTTCTGGTGCTGTGCTGTCCAAATCTTTCACCCTTCTTGCCACTCTGACCACGATGACACCCCACCTTCAGTCTCTGCATAGGTCTCCTCTCCTTCCCTGGATCCTGTGCCAGCTCCTCATCCTTACTTTCGAAGTTGTACTTCTCCACTCTCACAATACACCTCCGCCTGTGACCTTTGCTGGTCACAGGCGCTGTAGCTCAGTGTTAGAGAGTTGGCATTTGGAAGGTCCCTGGTTCAAGCCCTGACTTGTCCCCAAAGTGGGCTGTGAAAGATGTCTGCCTGAAACTGTTGCTGCCAGTCAGTGTTTGCGCAATCATTTCTTAAGCTGCTCTAATACATCGAGGACCACCTCTCCCCACATGAACAGACCCAGATCCTGGTATCGCCATCTGAGGCATTTCTCTGTGTGCCGCCACCATGGAGAGGACTGGAGGGTGGCAACACAGAACAGGCCTTCCCAGCGGTAGCTCCCCAACTTGTGGAATGCTCTCCACAGGGAAGCTTGCTTGGTGCCACCTTCATTTTCAGATATGAGACATTCCTTTTTACCTGGGTGTTTGGCCCTTAATTTGAAGGTTTTCAATTACCTGTGGCCTCTTTTAGAAGGCAGGATCCATAAGACTGACCTTTATTTGTTTAGGTGTTGTGTATGTGTGTGTGTGTCAGGTTCTATTTGTTGCTTTCATTGTAATTCGTGTTTGTAAATTGTAGTAGTGTTTGTGCACTGTGCTTGTTAGTCACTTTTGTGAGTAAAGCAACTGTTATGTACTGAAGTCCTCACCCTGGGCCAGCAGGGGGATACTGTAGATAGTTTTCACTCAGGTCCACATATGCAAATAAGGGATCAAAAGTGACATTCAGTGATTGGATAGTTACAGAAAGTTGTTACAGTTACGTTGTAGTGGAACTCTATATAAGAATGATGGCTGAACCCTTCAGTTCAGTTCAGTTCTGGCCTATGAATAAACAAGAGCTGTTTGAAGAATCGCTGTGTCGTCTGATATGTTCACCCACAACTTAACAGCAACAGTATCATCACGTACAACACCAGCAGAAGCAGTCTGAGTAGGAAGAATTTCAGAGCAGAGCATACCACTATCTTTCTTAATCACTCTCTGAGCATCAGCTTTAGGTAGAGCCTTTCCCCTAGAAGCCTACTTTTCTATTTACAGGGAGTGTGTGGGGGCGGGGTGGGGGCTCTGATGTAGCCCCAGTATATTTGTATGCTTGTGTGTATATATGAGCTGGAGCGGGGAAGTACTTACTTGTTGTCAAGCAACAGTACGATGGGGTTTAGCTCTTTCCGTGACCGGTAGTAGGCGCGGAGAGGAACAATGAAGTTGTACAAGCCGTTCCCAGCCGTCTCTGCTGACACAATGATCAACTTGTTCTTAAAGCCGTAGGCCTTTGCGTCTTCATAACTGTTGTGCCTGCAGCCCTGGAAAGATGCCGGGAAATGTTTTATTTTACACTTCCTGGCTGGCGCTCAATAAAGGGCCAATGTCACCTATTCTCCCCATAAGAAGTTAAGAAGAGCCCTGCTGGAGCACGTCAGTGACCCAATTAGGCTAGCATCTAGTCTCACAGTAGACAATCAGATGCCCCAGTGGGAAACTTGCAGGTAGGACCCACTCACATGAGGTTGTGGTCCTCCTGTGGTTTCCAGGAACTGGGATTAAGCAGCACTGCTGCCTCTGAGAATGGAGGGAGGGAGAATGTAGCCACCAAGGTTAAAAATCCTTCACAACAAGGTAATAAAAGGAGCTGCAGCAAGCAGGGCAGTTGGTAAACTAGACCACTTTCCCAATAAAATTATCCTCCCTCCCACAGTAACCATTTCCAAGTCTCCTGGATATGAAGGAACCACAAAGGAACAGCCAACTGAGAGGATGAAATGAACAGGAAGATGGATGGAGTAGGAAGAAGAGAAGAGCCCCCACGTGAAGATGGGGGCAGGGAAGCTGCTTAGATGCAAGAGCTGGGGGTGGGGTGAGGAAGGACAGAAACAAAATCTCCAGCTGCTTCACTTTTATCAGCTGCCAATGTACCAGATGTTTCCACTTTATAGAGAAACCCTGCTGGCCATTCAAACAGTTCCTCCAGCACCAGAGACGTTCGCGTGGCTTTTAAGAAAGCCCAGCCCAGGTAGCAGCTTGTGTACATGTCTGCATCTCCAAAGCTCCCATTCCTACAAACCCCTGGATGTTTTGTTTAGCCCAGAGTAGCTAACCTCTTGCTCTCTAGATGCTGCTGAACTACAGCTCCCATCAGCCCTTGGCAGAATGGGCAAAAGTCACAGACGATGGGAGTTGTTAGTTCAGCAATATGCAGAGGGCCAGAGGTGAGGCCACCCTGATCTAGACCTTCTCATGCTGCTGATCACTGAGCAGGCACTGCCTGCATGCCTTGGCCACAGTAGGGACTAGAAACCTTAAGATAAAATAAAATTGGTGATTTTCAGGAAATATTTTCAGTTGCTGGTGTTTCTAAATTAACCTTAAAAGGTAAAGGGTAAAGGGACCCCTGACCATTAGGTCCAGTCGTGACCGACTCTGGGGTTGCGGCGCTCATCTCTCTTCATTGGCCGAGGGAGCTGGCGTACAGCTTCTGGATCACGTGGCCAGCATGACTAAGCCACTTCTGGTGACCAGAGCAGCGCACGGAAACGCCGTTTACCTTGCCACCAGAGTGGTACCTATTTATCTACTTGCACTTTGTGCTTTCGAACTGCTAGGTTGGCAGGAGCAGGGACCGAACAATGGGAGCTCACCCCGTTGCGGGGATTCGAACCGCTGGCCTTCTGATCGGCAAGTCCTAGGCTCTGTGGTTTAACTCACAGTGCCTCCTGTGTCCCCTGTGCCACCCGTGTCCCCTATTAACCTTGGTGCCCCACAAAAGGGTAGAAAAAGAAAGAACCTGTTCAGAAATGCATGCCTTCTAATATGAAGTGGCCCCAACCTGGGACACCATTTTCTGGGGTCACACTCCTTCACAAGTCATGCAACACAAGATCCCCCAGTGCTTTTTTTGGGGCACAGCACCCAAAAAGGAGTGTTTTGGGTTGCCATGTCCAAAAAAATGTGCAACCCTAAATTGTGCAAGATTACAGTGGGCATTTGGGCTGCTGTCCTCTCACAAGAAGGGACAGTTGATAGATATGGAAATGTGACAGGTCCTTACCTTATCCAAGCGCAAGCAACAGAATGGAGCTTTAACGGGCAAAAGGTGGCATAATGTGGGAGAGCTTCCAATGTAGGGAGAGTTGGGAGGGTAGCCTTTCACATACCTGTAGAACAAGGGGGAAGTGGTCAGGATTTGGCCCACCATTTTGTTTGTTGTGGTTTTCCATTTCTACACACAATGCCCCTTGCAATGGGGAATTCCAGGAAATGTAAAATGGTTGCAGCAAGCCCAACAGTATACTCTCCAACATTTCTCCAATGAAAATAGGGACATCCTATTCCATAATAAAATAAATACTAATAATTTTACTATTTATACCCGAACCATCTGACTGGGTTGCCCCAGACACTCTGGGTGGCTTCCAACATATATAAAAGCACAATAAAACATCAAACATTTAAAAACTTATATGTGGCTGCCTTCAGATGGCTTGGGGGGTCAGATAACTCCATACCCTCCAACATTTCTCTGATGAAAATAAGGACATCCTACCACACCTTACAACATTTCTCAGATGAAAATAAGGAAAAGCAGGACATTCCGAGATCAAATCCAGACCAGGATTTCAGAATACTTTGAGTCAATCACAAACAAGTCCACCCCAGGCAGTCTCTATGGTACCCCCCGACCTAAGTTGTCCAGGGCTTTGTAAATTTATACAAGGACCTTGAGCCTGGCTTGGTAGTAGATGGGCAGCTAATAAGGATGCTTTAACAATTGCATCACATGTTGTCAGTCAGATGCCCCCACCAGCATTCTGGCCACTGCATTCTGCAAGAGCTGTGGCTTCGAAACCAGGCCCTAGGGCAGCCCCACAGAGAGTGCATTGCAGTAACCAAGCCTTGAAGTTTCCAAGGCATGGACTACAGTGTTCAAGCAAGGCTATTGTATATAGTAGATGCATTTGATGAACACTTTATCCTAATGTATGCATTACTGGGTGCATTTTATGTCTGGAGCATCACAAAATAAGGAGAAATGCAAACTTCAAGGGAGAGCTGCATTTCAGGTTATGTGTTGGAAGCACAAATTAGGTAGATTCACATCACACTGTGCAATAAATTGAATTTCTTTCCCCATCCTCTATTCCATGGGTAGGCAAACTAAGGCCCGGGGCCCGAATCCGGCCCAATCGCCTTTTAAATCTGGCCCGTGGATGGTCCTGGAATCAACGTGTTTTTACATGAGTAGAATGTACCCTTTCATTTAAAATGAATCTCTGGGTTATTTGTGGGGCATAGGAATTTGTTCATTTCTTTTTCTTCAAAATATAGTCTGCCCCCCCCCCAGAAGGTCTGAGAGACAGTAGACTGGACCCCTGCTGAAAAAATTTGCTGACCCCTGCTATCCTCAACCACCTTCTGCCACCTGCATACACATACCTTCCAAGTGCCCCTATTTTCCAGGGACAGTCCTGGAATCACAGAAGCCATTTTGGTTTCTGATTTGATCCTGGAATAACCCAGTTTGCCTTTTCTGCCCCCCCCCCCCATGTCTGTCTGTTTGTGGTGTGTTTGTTTGTGTGTAGGTGCAAACACGGAGTCCTGTTTATACTGAAAATAAAATTCCTGCACCAAATGAAGGAAATGGCAAAGCAATCCCTACAATTTTGAAGCGAAAGGCCAACAATCCACTTTAAATTGTTTCATTGCAATGGTTCAGCTGTGAGTCATTTCTTAGGAAACATTTGGAGTGTTTATTCCTTAACTGTAAATGGAGTCTTGCTCTGTCTACTCAGAAGTAAGTCCCACTGTATTCAATGGAGCTCACGCCGAGATAACTGGGTAAAGACCCGGCAGCCTTACACCACAACCCAAAGTATTTTTTTACTCAGAACTAAGTCCCACTGAGTTCAATAGGATTTCCTCTCTGGTATGTTCCTCATTATTCTCACAGTTTCCGTTCTTGTTCTTATTCTTATTTCTTGTCTTTTTCCTTGACAGGGACTCAAGGCAAAAAAAAAATTTCATTCTGTTTATCTGTGGAAGGTGTTGTACATGACTCCTTCCCTCAAACATTTTTTTTCTTTACAACACTTCTGTGAGATAGGTTTGGCAGAGAGGTTGTAACTGGCTCATGGTGACTGATGTAGATGTGCAGACGATGTATTTAGGTGTGAGGAGACCAAACTTGGGAGAAGCTTCCTGATGAAGAATAGAACATCCCTATTTCCATCTGAGAAATGTTGGAGGGGCTACAAAGGTCTGTGTGTATGGTAGGGTTGCCATACACCCGGAATTTCCTGGACATATCCAGCCCATGTCAGCAGTGTCGTTTTTGCTGATTTTACTTAGAAATAGCTGGAAAGCGTCCAGTTTTGTTGTTGTTTTTTGCAAAAATCTAATCAGATTTTGGGCAAAACAAAAAGAAGCTCAACAGCTTTTCTGCCCAGATTTTCGCTTTTTGAAATATGGAAACCCTAGTGTTTTTGGTGTTGTTTTTTGAAATGGGGGGAAGAGACATTTAACTCAGCCCCATACTAATTTTGCAAAGCATTTATGGAGTGGAGGAGACTCTTGAGAGTCCCATGGACTGCAAGAAGATCAAACGCATCCATTTTTAAGGAAATCAGCCCTGAGTGCTCACTGGAAGGACAGATCCTGAAGCTGAGGCTCCAATACTTTGGCCACCTCAGGAGAAGAGAACACTCCCTGGAAAAGACCCTGATGTTGGGAAAGATGGAGGGCACAAGGAGAAGGAGACGACAGAGGACGAGATGGTTGGATGGTGTTCTTGAAGCTACCAGCATGAGTTTGATCAAACTGCGGGAGGCAGTGGAGGACAGAAGTGCCTGGCGTGCTCTGGTCCATAGGGTCACGAAGAGTCGGACACGACTAAACGTCTAAACAACAATAGCAATTTAGCTATTACAAATGTGTCCGGAAGATGGCACTGTGGTGCCACTTTAAGAAAACCATGGCAAAGTCCTTCACCTCCTGCTTGCTGTAGTGAGATCTAGGCAGAAAGGAATGGAATAGAAAGCATGCCACCCAGGAACAGAGCTGAAATGGAGCAGAAAACTGTTAATGGGAGGCTAATTTATGCAAATGGCCCATTAAGTGCAGGAAATAACAATAAATTTGCACGGCAGTGCTTCCACAGAACAGCAAGTTGGCATCTTGCTGGGTCTTTTAATACCCAGAACACCATCCTGGAGGCACTTTCCACTCTGCTGCACTCTAAAAGCCACCCCACTCGTTGTGTGCGTGTGTCTTGGAAGCAGCATGGCTCTAATCTTGGCATTTCAGCAGAGGGATGCAGCAAACGTCCACCAGGACTTGAGAACACCCTGGTCCCAGGTTAAGAACTGTAAGGCAGGGCTGGACTGAATGATTAAAACATATAGTATACTGGCAAGCCTCTGCAATTCTCCGGCCTTCGTCATAGCATCCTGGCATGTTCCTTATGGAGGAATGAAGTGAAGCTGTTGTGCCCCCTGGCGGGTCATGCGCTTCAATGCATTTTAATGCTGCCCAGCTAGCTAGAATGGTCCTTTGTTGGGGGCAAGGGGAAGATAAGAGGAAGACAAAGGGTGACATAAGCTAATGATCTAGAATTTCCCAGAATTAAAATTCCCATGCATACACAAAACTAATGTATCAGAAAGAAAGTTAGGCTAAATGCCACCTTCCTGACATGCTAATTGCCCAAGTGTGGGGAGCTATTTAATAAAAAATGGGAGGGGGGGCATACAAACCGTCCAGCCGTCTAATGTTAGATTAGCTTCAACCAGAGCCAGGGCCTTCTCAACACTGGCTCCGGCCTGGTGGAACGCTCTGTCTCATGAGACCAGGGCCCTGCGGGATCTGATTTCTTTCTGCCTGTAAGACAGAGTTGTTCCACCTAGCCTTTGGCTTAGAATCAGTTTGATTCCCTCCCCCTCTTTCTCTTTCTCTTTCTTCTCCTGTGAAGAGGCTGCATCCTAATGTTTTAATGTTGTATTCTAATCTTTTTAAAATTGTATTTTAATCATCTTGTTTTTATTATTGGTTGTTAGCCACCCTGAGCCCGGTCTTGGCTGGAGAGGGCGGGGTATAAATAAAGTATTATTATTATTATTATTATTATTATTATTATTATTATTATTATTATTAATGTGGTGCAATCCAAGAGCCAGATTTACTACTCTGCCACTTGCAACCAACCCTACGAAATATATTTCATTTGTTTGTTGTTAAATGTCTATACTGGATCAGAGGATCACAGGGCAGTTAATAATATAACAACACAGAAATCCATGTCATAGCAACAAACAAGAACAATACTCCCTCACACACACACACAGTTTAAAAGGCCATAGATATGAACTAACAGCTCACTGACTCGATAACAGTGAGTCCTTCATCATCCGACTGAGTCATCTCGTCCTCGGACTGGTCACTCAGCATGTCACACGGCAAGAGGGAGGAACTGTCCGCCACCTCTAGGACAGGGGCAATACTGGGCCTCCTTTTCCCAGAGCCATTTTCCGCTGGCAAGGTGAGCTTGCTGTTGTTGATGGGGCGGCACTCTGTGTTCTGCAGATCCATGGCCACCGTGCCTGTGGGGACAGAGGGAAGAGGCAGGATCAGGCACTAAAGGCAGCTACTACAGGGAAACCAATGCCCATATTACACTTAAAAACACACACACACCTGTTTTTAATTTTTGCTCTACATTGCAAGCTGCCTACAGCAAGGGTGAGAAACAGCAGGCCGGACTGTGGCCTGACTGTGGACCTCCAGGTTACTCAGGCCATGCTCCGCATTGGCCTCGCTTCATACCCAGAGCATTTCTGCCTGGCTGGAATATGCAATTGAACTCTGAACATGCCTCTTGCTTGTCTGGATGTGGGGTAGTGTGGGTGTGGGTGTGTAGAGAAATGGGCCCTACTTTATGAAAGGTCAAAATTGTGTTTGTCGCTCTGCTGACAGGAGCAAGCCAGCAGTAAATCACACTGTACACATTGGAGTTAACTCTTTATTAGCAAGAACAGGACTTGGTGGAGTGTCAGGCCTAATGAGCACAGGAACTAATCCCTGGTAGGTCTTGCCCCCATCGATCAGGTGCCAAGACTAGAGATCCCTGCCTTCTCACAGCTGTCTATGTATCCTCCTCTTCAGAGTCTATCTTTGCTCCTCTCACTACATGCCTCTTCTGGTTCTGGGAGGTTGGGAGGCGGGAGGAGCTTGTCAGAGCAGGAGGGGAAGACACCCATGACTCTTCACCAGCCAAACTCATCTCTGCCTCTCCAGATTCCACCTCTGCATCTGCTTCAGTACTGCTCTCTGCCACTGACTCTCCCAGCTCACTATGCCCTGTTACCCTTTAAGCTTGTGATGCCTCCTCTCCCCACTCTTCTCTTTCTTTCTTCTCATTGTTGTCCTACTACCACTCGGTAGGCTCTGAGCCTTCTTCCCTTGCCGATTCCCTAGCTGGTGCCCCCCCCATTCCTCTGCATTCCAACCAGTCCATGAACATCTGCCCATTTTAGCCTCTGGCTCCACCCACCACTGGCATGCTGGAAGGTTCCCCTGAAGGGAATGAGGCCCTCAAACCATAAACAGGTTTCCCACCCCCAGCCTTTACTAGGTACTTTACTGAGGTACCACTGTATGTTTATTTATTTATTTATTTATTTATTTATTTATGCCTCACATTTTCTTCAAAGGTGGTGTAAATATTTTCTCCACTCCCTATTTTATCCTCGCTACAACCCTGTGAGGTAGGTTAGGCTGGGAGACTGCGATTATCTCAAGGTCACCCGGGAAGCTTCATCATGGCTGAGTGGAGATTTGAACCAAGGTCTTCCAGGTCCTAGCCCAACATTCTTACCACTGCGACACCACATTGAGCAGGATGGGTCTAAGAAACTCATTCTTTATATATTCGGCAGCACTAACATCTCCAGCAGGTGTGCGCCTGTGTGCCATTTATGCAGATCTGTTTCAGGTAAAATGCAGACTGCTCTTTATTCTGCAAAGCGACGGTAGGTGGCCCTAATTATCTGGATTGCAGTTTGACAGAAAGCAGCATGAAAAGCCCCATCGCGCCTGGACTTCTGGGTAACATCTTTGCTGAGACGGGTGAATCAGGGCTCCATGAGAAGGCCAGCAACAGATTCTAATTGGTGAACCCGAGGAGAGAAAAGGCAGATGATGAGAAGAACGATCTTTGACTCTGTTTGGAGGAGGAGAGCAGGAAGAGAGGGAGGGAGAGCCTTATAATGAGCTAACAGAGTAGGCGGCAGAGAGGCAAGATTGTATAAGGGAGGAATGATTCAGGAAAGGCATAAATAGCGCTCCTGTATTTTGCCTGTGGCGCTCTCTCTGCCTTGCGACAAGACAAAGATGCAGGGCGCATATTCAAAGGGCCCTTTCAGCTGGAGGGAAAATGCATAGCCACTGAGGATGAGGCTGTGTATTAGGGGCTGCAGTGGTGGCTTGTAATCATTGATGCCATGCAGGGACGCTGAAGGTAGGGGGAGCCAGAGCCAGTATTGAGCAGTTTGGCACCATCAGGGATGCTGTAGCATCAGATTTCCTGAGTTGGCAGATGGGTCAGACTGAATGACACCTTTCAGGTCCCTTCCAGAGACTCCATCTCTTAAAAGCAGCGCCATGGCATCTATGGTGCCTGGTGGAGCCCAGCAGGGACAGAACCAGAGCCAGTGGCAGGCAGAGCCAACTAATTCAAGCTTGCTCCCGTACTTCTTCCTGTTGAGTTCTACAATAGGGTTACCAGATGTCCCCGGTTCCCAGGGACAGTCCCTGGATTCACCAATCTGTCCCCAGACAAAATGTGCCCCCGGAACGTCCCCAGATTTTAATTAAGAAGAAGAAGAGTTTGGATTTGATATCCTGCTTTATCACTTCCCTAAGGAGTCTCAAAGCGGCTAACATTCTCCTTTCCCTTCCTCCTCCACAACAAACACTCTGTGAGGTGAGTGGGGCTGAGAGACTTCAAAGAAGTGTGACTAGACCAAGGTTACCCAGCAGCTGCATGTGGAGGAGCGGGGAAGTGAACCTGGTTCACCAGATTACAAGACTACCGCTCTTAACCACTACACCACACCGGTGTCCCCGGATTTATGCCTGGGGACTTCCGGTGAGGCAACATGGCAGACACCATGGAAGCGAGCAGCACGGAGTTCCCAGCCACGTCAAAGTTCCAGCCAGCCAGTCCACTGGCTGGGGGGCGGGTATTTAAACCAAGGTGCGAGCCAGAGAGCTTCTTTCTGGCTCACTTCCTTGATCAACGCTCGTCCCGAACTCGCGCAAAGCTGCCTGCAGCAGAAGAGCCCGCTTCTGCTGCGGACTCTGTGCGCCTGAATTTAGGGGGTGGTGAGTGAGGCACTGAGGTTGTGAAGAAAAGGAGGAGAAGCATAGAAAAGAGCTGTGCCACGTTGTGAGACAGAGACAGAGACAGAGACAGAGACAGAGACAGAGAGAGAGAGAGAGAGAGAGAGAGAGAGAGAGAGAGAGACGGAGTGTGGTGGCAGTTTCTCACGGGAACAAAGAGGCGCGAAAGCGAAGGCTGAGGGGGAAATGGGGGGGGGAGGAAGGGAGGCAGGCGAACAGGCTCCTTTGCTTTCTCTCCCTCCTCTCCCTCCAATGGCCTCTGAGGAGATGGTGAGTTTAATGGGGGGCAAGGAAGGCACTGTGGCGCCCCTTGTCCCTGGCAGTGCCAGGAGTGGGGCGCGGGTTGAAACGTTCTCAGGAGATGGGGCCTCCTTCGCTCCCTCCACGCCTTCTCTGGCACCAGCAGCCTCTCTTGTGAGGAGGGCTGTGTGCGAGTCCTCTGTCCACCTCTGGTAACGAGACACCACCACACCAGTTAAATCTCCATAGAGACTGAACTCACCCTCCTGCTGTCTCCCAGTTATGGGAAGCCGGTGCCTTGCGTGTGTGTTTTAATGCGTGTTTTCCCAAGACCAGCTTGCACCTTTACTCGATCTCCCCCATTCCCCGCAATCAACCTCTTTTTGGGGGGCTTTTGTGTGTTTGTAGATGGGCTTCTCCACCTGCCTTGTGTCAAGGTGCATGCCCGACAACTCTGGAGTTCCCTCCTCTAAAAAAAGGTCAAGAACTCTGGGCAACCCTTTCCTAAAATAAAGCATGAAATAATAATAAATAGTGTCCCCGGATTCATTGAAAAAAATCTGGTAACCATCTTCTACAAGAGCAACACAGAAACTAAGGAAGGGAAGGAAGCAGACAAGCTGTGCCACTCCCTGGACTGGTTATAGGTAAGCAAGCAGGCAGGGGCTGGGGCTGGTTGAGAATGATGGGGAAACATCCTCCCTGTATGTTTAAACATCACACTGAGGTCCAGCACCAAGGGCCTTCTGGCGATTTCCTCACTGTGAGAAGCGAAGTTACAGGGAATCAGGCAGAGGGCCTTCTTGGTAGTGGCGCCCGCCCTGTGGAACGCCCTCCCACCAGATGCCAAAGAGATAAACAATTATCGGACTTTTAGAAGACTTCTGCAGGAAGCTCTGTTTAGGGAAGTTTTTAATTGTTGAAGTTTTATTCTGTTTTTAGTGTTCTGTTGGAAGCTGCCCAGAGTGGCTGGGGAAACCCAGGCAGATGGGCAGGGTATAAATAATATATATATATTACTACTACTACTATCTGTATCTATATCCAGTGGCAGGTGGTGCCTTTTGAGGTTGGTTGGACAGAAGGCTGAGACACCAACAGTAAGCGGCACCAGAATCCAACTCATTCTAGTTCTTTCTTCATCTTCCTCCTGAGATCTACAAGTGCAGCACTCAAGACTCAAAGAGGAGGAAGCTGACAAGCAGGGCCACCTCCTGGACCAGGTGCAAGTAAGAAGGCAGGCAGGCAGGGGCTGCCTGAGTTTGATATTTGTCTTAATGAACCCAACTCCACCTAATGGCTGTATGCTAATTCCAGAATCAGAAGCTCCACACCTCTGGGTACCAGTTGCTGGGGTGAGAGCACTGTTGCACTCATGCCCTGCTTGTGTGCTTCGTATTAGGGTATCTGGTTGGCCACTGTGAGAACAGGATGATAAACTAGGTGGGCCTTTGGCCCTTCTTATGTTATGGTGAATCTGCTGCCCTCCTCACTCTTGAAAACTTTAATGTCAGTTCACAACATAGCCTTTGAATATTTGCTGGATAATCTGCAAACATTTTATATCTCCATCTGATAGTCAATGGCCATTTGTCTTCAGTATTTGATCTTAGGCAGATGAAACTGGATAGCAATGGTGTGCAGTATTTGAATAAGAAAAAAACCTGCGAAAATCAGGGCACCAGTGATTTGTGTGTGGCCTCTTTTTATATGCCAAATAATGAAGCAAATTGGGGTGATTCAGGGCTTTCCCTGCCCCAAATGTTGAAGCACAATGCCAATAACCCCCATCCCCAAGATGGATCAGAGCACCCCACAAAGACTTGTGTCTATTCTGCACCATATAGTTCTGTACTTTCTGTACAATTCCCCCCCCTCTTTTTTTTGTCTATGGGGCTTTGCTGCCTGTGACACAATGAAGAAACCCGAATTGTTCTTTGTTAAAGCAACATTGTTTTAAGCTGTTTTTAATATTGTGCTTTACCATTCTTACCTGCCCTGGAACCTTAGGGTGGAGGGTAATAAATTATAATAAAAGTAACAACAACAACAACAACAACAACAACAACAACAGAAAAATAAGGCAAGCCTCAAAATGGTACGGGAAAGTAGAAATTGATAAAATCAGAAAATGCTCTTATAATATGCCCTTACAGAACTCTGCATGATTCTAGATTCAGTTAGGTAGCCGTGTTGGTCTGACGCAGTCGAAATAAATTAAAAAATTAAAAAATTGTCCAGTAGCACCTTAGAGACCAGCTAAGTTTGTTCTGGGTATAAGAGGTTGTGTAGTTATCTGAAGAAGTGTGCATGCACACGAAAGCTTATACCCAGAACAAACTTAGTTGGTCTCTAAGGTGCTACTGGACAATTTTAGAACTCTGCATGGTGGAAGATGGGGATAAAACTAGACTTATCTGGTGCCCCCAACCGTTGGGCTCTCTGCCTTCTGCCCTGCCAGCCCCAGTGGGCACCAGACAGCACTGCTTTTATACTTTATGGTAACCACCGACTGATACAGTTATGCAACTAGGGCTTTTCTTTCCCTTCATCAACTGCCAGCTGAGTGCAGCCTCATTTTCGGAGAGATTAATCATTCTGACACTTATTTTTTTTGTACAAAACACCCCTCTAAGGAGAACCAAGTGCAGCAGCGCAACACACAAGGCATGTAAATAGCACTTTGCAAATATATTGGCATTGTGCTGTGTGGGTAATAAACTGGAGCAGGAAATAAGACTGATGGAGGAAAAATGGGAACACAATTTGATTGGACTTTGAATTTTCGGCTGTGCCTTCGGATGGACAAGCCACTGCCTGCTGCTGCCCTTCCTGCCATTTCTGTCTGATGGCTCACATGCACTGTCTTGAGAATGAATATTGCCAGCTTTTCACTCCTCCTCTCCAAGCTTCTAGCCCTCATGACAGCAGGAAAGGGTAGATGAGATAAGAAAACACAGAAAAAACTAATATGTCCTGATATTGTTTTTTAAATAAAGGGCTGGATACAGATTTTGGAAGGGGGGGGGAAGGTTAATGCAAAAGGCCAAACTACACATTTTCATGAATGCACAAGTCTGTAGGGTTCTGTGTTCTAGAACCAGGGTTTCCAGCAGAAACCAGTATTCTGTTTCATTGCAAACCTGGTAGACTTGAGACTTGTCCTTTAAGGGTGACAGATCTGGCTTGCATGGGCTAAGGGCCAAGCCCTGTCCATCCAGTCATATAACAGTGTTAGGGAACTTTTTCAGCCTGGGGGGCATCACATTCCCTTCTGGGCAACCTTCTGAGGGCCACATATCAGAGGTGTGCAGGGCAAGAAGCAAAACCAGGCAGAAGAATGAATGTAAACAATAGACTAGTTTCTACACACACACACCTCTCTCCATCCTCCACCCAGGCAAGCAAGAGGCATTATCAGAGTTCGACACATCCCAGCCAGACAAAAACACTCTCTGGTTGCAAAGCAGTGCCAGTATGGCCTAAAGAGAATTCTGAGAGGTAGACAGAGACCTTGCGGGCTGCATTCAGCTGCCAGACCCGAGGTTCCCCACCTCTGCTATAGGGCTATCTTGCAATGCAACCTTGAAAAGTGGCAGACTAACTCACCCATGCTGGCAATGATGCTATGGACTGGCAGCCTTGACGGCCCATCATAGATGCCTCTCCCTGCAAATCCTTTCTTTTTCTGCTTCTCCTCCTGCTTGAAGATGAAGGCTGAGTTCTCCTCCTTCGTGATGTTGATGTAGAAGCATGTGTCGGAGGCACTCAAGATGTGCCGCGGTCCTGGGTTGAGGAGGATGCTTTTATTCTCCTCCCTCTTCACACCCATCAAGCAGACTCCATACCTGAAAGGAGCACCAAAGAGGTCTTGGATAAAACCAATGACAGGGGTCCCTTGAGTTACAAATGCATCAGGTTACAAACTCCGCTAACCTAGAAGAGTTACCTTGGGTTGAGAACTTTGCCCCAGGATGTGAACGGAAATCATGTGCTGGCAGCACAGTGGCAGCAAGAGGCCCCATTAGCGAAAGCACGCCTCTAGTTAAGAACATTTTCAGGTTAAGAGCGGACCTCCGGAATGAATTAAGTTTGTAACTAGAGGTACCACTGTACTTGGCATGATCTAGTCCCAAGCTGGAAGCCCAGGTTGGTGTGTATGGTAACCAGTGGCGGAGGAAGGGGGCGAGGGGTGGGTGTACCATCTCTGAGGGGGGTGACAAGAAGGCCCCCCGTGTGGGACTCACCCCGCCACCCTTGGGCACGGTGGCGTGAGCCGCCACCATCGTTCCACCGCAGCCGCATGCAGAGGATCCCTCCACTGCCGCCGCTGCTGCAAACAGAGGATCCCGCCGCCGCTGCCCATCCAGTTAACCCAGCACCAGGTGCCGGTTAGTCTTCCTTTGCCCCTGCCTATAACCCCACAATAACCCTGTGAAGTAGGTTAGGAGGAGAGTGAGAGTGACTGGCCCAAGATCATCCACTGAGATTCATGGCCCACTGGGAACTTGAACCCTGGTCTCCCAAGTCCTAGTCCAACACTCTAACCACTACATGACTTTTAAAGCAGCTTTGTAGACATTCCTTGGCTGAAGAACTGCATTGCAACATTTGGAGGAGTGTGCATATGGAAAGAAAGTTGAGTTTCAGCTCTTGTGTTGCTTTGGAAAGTACAAATTAGGTAGGGCTGCATTTAAATGTGAGCTGAATAGATTTTCTCCCAGACCCCTACCTAGGTGAGAGACAGGGATGCCACAGGGTTAAATGCCATACCTAAACATATTTAGTGTGGGCATTTTCTGATTTTGTAATTTTACATGCTTTCAAGTGATTTTTTTTTTAAACTACTTAATGTACTTTAACGGCACGCGAGCAGCCCTGTGCTCAGTGCAGTTTTGAAAGGCTCAGCCCACCATCTTGATTCAAAACAGAGTCCAGTTGTATCCAAACACACATGAAAGCCTGCTCCTTGATCTCAAGAACCATCATGCCAAAATTGCTTACAGTATCTTGAGAGGTGTCCAAATGCATAGCAATAAATAAACAACACCCCCCAAATATATAATAGATGACCTTTTGTATTAATACTTAGTTCCTCACTTTGGAAAGGGCTTTGTTCCTATGGAATCACAGAACTTCAAAGCTGGAAGGGACCTCCAAGGGTCATCTAGTCCAACCCCATGCAATGCAGCAATCCCAGCTAAATCCCGAACAGTGGAGTGTAAAATAAACCATATAACATCACATTGTCAGGCTTTTCCTCTCACTTTTTGTGGGCATGGAAGGATGCGTAGGTGAAACTCTTCCCTTCGTACTCCATGAAGAACTTGCTGTCGCCCATCCGGATGTGGTAGACCTCATTGCCAGAGCAGCGACCATACATCCTCTGCCACTGCTCTGGTGACTCCTGACCCTCTCTGGAAACAGATCAGAGGAGGAGAAGAAGAAAAACACCTCTTAGTAAGTGGATGGAGTTGGATCCGGAATCCATAGCATACTCAGCATGCTTTATCTATTTAGACAAAATAGTTTGCTTTGCCAAATGAGTAACGGAACGAATTGGGCAAGTGCAGATGAATGGCAAAACAAATGAGATCTTGAACAAAAATGAATGGGGGATAATGCAAGAATAGGGAACTGTTTTTGGTCTGAGGGCCTTCCAGGAAACCTCCAGGGGCCAGAAGCAAAAACAGGCAGACCAATGAATGTAACTTTACCTTTGTCTAGTAGGCTAGTTTCTACACACACACACAGCTCTCTCAACCTTCCAACCAGGCAAACAAGAGGCGCAATCAGAGTTCAAGGAACATTCTTGCCAGGCAGAAAACACTCAGGGGAGGTGTGAGGCAGAGAAGGGAGAGGTATGGCCCAGGGAGAGTCCTAGAGACCAGACAGAGAGGTCTTGGCCTGAGGTATCTCCAACCCTGATGTAACAAAATGGTCAAGTTCTTGTATATCTTTATGGCTTCCAGGATAGGCACCAATGCAGAGAAGAAACTTCCTGGAAATTGTGCTGAAAGCCAAGTCAAATGAGAAGCGATGAAGACAATTGGTACAGCCACACTTGGCTAAAGACTGGTGGTATACTAGCTGGTGCTATCATTAGGCCAACCAGGCAGCTGCCTAAGGCACAGACCTCTAAGTGCACAGAACTGACCTTTGAAGGGTGCAGTTTTGTACAGATTAGTTTTTGCTTTATCTGTGCTGTGAACTTTACAGCAATAGCTCGAGGGCTTCCAATGTCAATGCTGCCACAAGGAGTATTTCTCTTCACACCACAACAAAAAATCCTGGGTGTGTGCCTAATTCCTGTTTCTCAGAACTAAGTCCTAGTCAATCCATCTCAGTGGCTGATCCCAGACTTTGGAACTCCCTTCTTAGAGAAACAAGACCGGCTCCGTTTCCTTCCACCTGCAGGTGAAGACTCTTTTATTCCTGCAGGGTATTGGGAACTGGCTGCTTTTAAGGAAAGGCTTTTAAGAGTGCTGTGCTGTTTTTATCTGTATTTTAATGGGTTAGTTTTTATATCCATTTAACTTTGCTATATTTTAAATCCTTTTTAAGCATCAGCTTTTATATATGTTGTTAGCTTTCTGCGTTTTATTCATGTTTGCTTTAATTTTTGTGAGCCACCTTGAGTCCTGGTTCTGGGAGAAAGGCGGGATATAAATAATAAAATAATAATAATGATGATGATGATGATGATGATGTTTCCATTGTTCTAAGCATCCTTCTCACACTTCCAGTGTCTGTGGCAAGTGGGGAACGCAGTTTCTCAAAGCTCAGACATATAAAAAACTTGCATGCATTCAACAATGTAGCAAAAGAGACTGGTTGGCTTGGCAACTATATCAATTAAACATGCCCAAGCATCAGCACTTGACCTGAAAGTGACAAAATTTGTGAAGGAAAATGCATGCAAGGTGAGATTTTTTGATGTGCGTGAAAATGAAACTTTTAAGATGCGTAAATTTTTACATCACAATTCACAAGATTATCCAAAATTATCTGTGCCCTAAAGTATTTTCTTTTATTTGAGAAAGATAAGATTGTTGTATTACTTGCAATTTAAAATAAATTTAGTGGTTTCAAATTTTGTGCTTTTCATTTTTTTCACCAAGACATTTTTGTCTGTTTTTCACAATTGAAGTTAGCAACTTTTTTTTGCTGGGGTGAGGATGCAAGTAGTTAGCCTTGCCTAGGGCACAAAATAGCCTGGCCCTGGCCCTGGATGTATATCCCTCTGTGCCATCCTGTAACAATTTGCTTTAGTTCTTCCTACCCTCAAAGCCTAGCCAGCCGAAACTCCAGAACAGGGAAAGTAACTCAAGATGTCATCATTCATAATCAGCAATAAGATCAGTCCCTAAACATATTTTATTGAAGCTTGCAATGCATGCTTGGGAAAAATTGGCCCAGAGAGTCTATGAATCAAACATCCTTCCATTGAATGTGCAGGATGCGTTTCTCTCTCTCAGTGCCAGCAAGCTTTAGGCTGATGGTGTGTCCTCCAGCAAATACTCTTTCCATTCTCAGCTATCACGCTCTGTGACAAAACACTGCCTCTTTCCACCTTTCCATTTATAAAAGAGCTTGGTGGAACATTTCAGCATGGCATCATATCAATAAGAACAGGCATCCCCAACCGTTGGCCCTCCAGATGTTTTGGACTACAGTTCCCATCATCCCTGACCACTGGTCCTGTTAGCTAGGGATCATGGGAGTTGTAGGCCAAAACATCTGGAGGGCAAGAGGTTGGGGATACCTGAATAAGAAGCTTCATTCCCACTTGAAAATATAATGCCCCAGTTTTAAGGAAGTGGTGTAGTTTAGGGACAAATAATACACTTCACATGCAGAAAAGTCCCTGGTTTGAGCCACAGCATCTTCTGGTAGGGCTGGGAATGTCTCCTGGTTGAAACCCTGGAGAGCTGAAGCGTGTCAGTGAAGAGGAAACTGATCTGGATAGATCAATGGGTCTTACTTGGCATAAGGCAGTCTCCTGGGTGAACTAGTCCTTTATTCAGCACCATGAGAACTGGAATCACACTTTGTTTTTAGAGGAAGGGATATAGCCCAGTGGCAGAGCGGAAAGTCCCAGGTTTGATCTACAGAATCTCTAGGTAGGTCTGGACATTTCCCTTCCTGAGACCTGGACAGCTGCTACCATTCAGTGTAGACATCAGTGAGCTAGGTGGACCAATGATCTGACTCAATATAAGGCAGATTCCTGTGTTCCTAAAGGTTTTGGTTTGACTCCCAACATTTCTGGGTTGTATCATGCCTTCATATTATATCGTATGTGTTAGCACGTGTATAGAATCATATATTTTTATGCATATTTACATCAGGGCTAGCTAAGTTGTGGCTCAGAGACTGTATCTGACTACCAACAATTTGTTGGTAGTGAAGAATTGTCTATTTTATTAAAAAGACAAAAACAAAACAGTGAGTTGACCACCTTGTGGGAAGTGTTGGTGCTAATCTCCACTGCCATGATGGTTTGGGTGGAGATGTTCCAACCATTCTGCTCCAACCCTGCCTATCAGACTTATTGGACACACCCACTTTCACTTTGACACACCCTCTGCTATCATGGGGCACTCAGGAGGCTAGATAACAGCAAATGTGAAAAAAGTTAGCCATCTTTTTGATCTCAAGAGGGTGGGTCATTTGAAATCTATCCGCTAAGGAGGGAAATGGTTTAATACACATCTATTTGCAGCATTTGCTTTCAGGGCAAAGAATGCAGATAACAACAACAACAACAATAATAATTTACTATTTATACCCCGCCCATCTGGCTGAGTTTCCCCAGCCACTCTGTGCGGCTCCCAATCAAATGTTAAAAACAATACAGCATTAAAAACAGATTCAAACCACTTCCTCCCTACCAGCCTTCCCTTGGTGAGAGTGCCCATCTATCTTCACCCTGCCTGACTCTTGCTGGTCATTCAATTACTTACTGTCCTCTGGACGTATGGACAAGGAGGGTTATGAGCGTTGAGGTAGCTGGGCAGACGCAGTTCAGAGCCAGCATGGCGTACTTACATTCCTCTTCACACACCACGTGATCTGAAATTAAGAGAGGCCTTCCCATTACTCCCAAAGCACAAGGATTTGAGGCACCAAACACAGTATGTTTCCCCTTCCTTCCCACGTAAGGGCCTCTCACCCGCCAAAGCCCCTGTTCTTTGCACTGCTGCATTTACAAGAAACCAATGGAAATACTTGTTTTAAAACTCTTCAGACAGTTTACAAATCTTCAACAAAACAGCAGATTCCCTGTTGTGCTATTGATTTTCAATGTCTGGCTAAAGCTATACAGTACAATCAATTTGCTGGGCTGTGTTTTTTTTGGGGTCCACAGCATCTATATCCTTGAAATAATTTAGCAAAATAATTGCACCGAACTGTATCTCCTTCATCCCTGAGGGTGAGTAACAGGTGCATCACATGCCCATGGATCCAAAAGGCTTCATAAACCATGATCAAGTGAGACAATGGGCAAAACAGGAATCTCCATTCACAAGAAGACCTGGAGCCTTTAATGTTGAGGTGGAGAATCTGTAACCCTCCAGATGTTGTTGGACTCCATGTATCATCATATTCCTCTATTGTTGTTGTTGTTGTTGTTGTCGTCATCATCAGCACCATTATCATCACTATTATCATTATCATAAACACCACCACCGCCTCCTTCATTTAGATTTCCTGTCCGCCCTTCACCTTAAGGTATCAGGGTGGGTTACAACAACAGCAATAAAAAAAGTTTCTGGGTAGGGAACAGCTATGGGGCTGCCACAGAGAGTGCCCTCATTTGAGTTGTTACCCCACTGAACTTCTGAAGGAGGTGGAGCAACGAAAAGGGTCCCCTCTTCTGATCTTAAGACTCCAGAAGTTATGTAAGAGGTGGTTTTTCAGATATTTGGAGCCTTTGTCATTTAGGATCTTAAATATCAGAGTGAAGACTATGATTGATTTAGTTAACAAAATATATATGTGCCACTTGGTTGCAATAGAACTTCAAAGTGTAAACCAGTGCAGGTGTTTTAGAAAAGGGGTCTGTGATCTCTGGATGGAACACCAATCAGTAATCTGGCCACCGAGATTTGGACCAGTCAAAAATTCCAAATCTTCTTCAAGGGCAGGCCTACACAGAGCACATGGCAACAATCCATCCTGGAGGTTACCAGAGCATGAAGTACAGTGGCCAAGCCATCTCTGTCTAACAGCGGCTGAAGCAGTGGCTGGTAGCCACTGACAAACTTATCCTCCTTCGCCATGCTCCTTTTAGGCTGCTGGTTCCTCATTGGTTCTCTCTCCGCCCCCCAATTTCTCCCTGTCTTTCTTTGGCTTATATCAATGCAAAATAACTGGCTATTTCTTCTGAATGCAATTCTCCCTTGCCATTTCCAAGATACAGGAATGGGTGACAGCATGGGATCCAGGCTGTCAGCAACACCCTCCACAGGGAGCTTAGAATCTAGTTGTTTGATGCCCTAGTTCCTTTTCAGATGTTGATTACACACAGCCGAGAAAGTACATTATCTTTTTATTCCAGCCCACCCATGTTTCCAGATGATAGAAAGCAAACAAACAAACCCACCCAGAGAACAAGTGGAAAAGAGGATGAAATAAAGGATGTGAGAGAGTGGGTGGGGGTGTTGTGGGGTGCTAAGAATTGGAAGCTAGCAAAGCAGGATGAATACCAGGGAGGAGAGAAGAGACAAAAAAGTAGAAGGAAGAACTAGTCTGGCCTTATCCAACCTGGTGCCCTCCAGATGTTTTGGACTACAGTACCCATCACACTTGACCAATGGCCATGCTGGCTGAGACTGATGGGAAATGCAGTGCAGAATGTCTGGAGGGCACCAGGTTGGAGAAGAAGTTCATTTTAAAGCTAAAGAATAATCAGAAGGGAGAGTAAGAGGAGCCCAGAAGTCACCCATCAATAGTTAGCACCTGAGTGGCAGACAGCAAGAGAAAGGACAAATAATATGTAAATTTAATTTTCTTTCCATTTTGTTTTTCAATCTTGAATTAAATTCTCCACATTCTATTTCAGTTTTTTTTCCATAGTCTTATATTTATGGCATTGAATGAATTGTCAAGATTGTCAGCTATCTGTGAGATAGTCTTCTAGAACAGAGCATAATAGAATTTCTTATTTATACCCCGCCCATCTGGTTGGGTTTCCCCAGCCACTCTGTGCGGCTTCCAACAAAATATTAAAATACAGTAATCCATCAAACATCAAAAGCTTCCCTAAAGAGGGCTGCCTTCAGATGTCTTCTAAAAATCTGGTAGTTCTTCTTTTCTTTGACATCTGGTGGGAGGGCATTCCACAGGGCGGGTGCCACTACCGAGAAGGCCCTCTGCCTGGTTCCCTGTAACTTGGCTTCTCGCAGTGAGGGAACCACCAGAAGGCCCTCAGCGCTGGACCCCAGTGTCCAGGCAGAATGATGGAGGTGGAGACGCTCCTTCAGCATAAATAAGCATGAGTAGCTGGAGCACTTCTGTTTACATAGTTGATATACAGGGGCCAAACCTTGTCAAAAAGACCATGTTTAGTTTGCCCTTTAGCAACCCTTCTGTATTACGTTAGATGCTTGAAGGAGTCAGATCCCAACTCTTCCCTTGCCATCTCATCAGAGGTGAGGGGCAGTGGTGAACAGCATTGCAGCATTAAGGTAAAGGTAAAGGACCCCTGGATGGTTAGGTCCAGTCAAAGGCGACTATGGGGTGTGGCGCTCAGGTCACTTCAGACCGAGGGAGCCGGCGTTTGTCCACAGACAGCTTTCTGGGTCATTGGGTCAGCATGACTATACTGCTTCTGGTGCAATGGGACAATGGCCACCGCAATGGTACCTACCGTATTTTTCGCTCTATAAGACGCACCAGACCACAAGACGCACCTAGTTTTTGGAGGAGGAAAACAAGAAAAAAAATATTCTGAATCTCAGAAGCCAGAACAGCAAGAGGGATCGTTGCGCAGTGAAAGCAGCAATCCCTCTTGCTGTTCTGGCTTCTGGGATAGATGTGCAGCCTGCATTCGCTCCATAAGACGCACACACATTTTCCCTTACTTTTGAGGAGGGAAAAAGTGAGTCTTATAGAGCAAAAAATACGGTATTTATCTATTCGTGTTGGTATGCTTTTGAACTGCTAGGTTGGCAGGAGCTGGGACAGAGAAACGGAAGCTCACCACTGTCGCATGAATTTGAACTGCCAACCTTCAGATTGGCAAGCCCAAGAGGCTCAGTGGTTTAGACCACAGCACCACCGAAGTCCCACATCTTTACCTATTGCAGCATTATATATAAGGGGTGGATGTATATTGGCGTCTATTGACATAAGGGCTTTCCCCCTCATGCGACATAAGCATGTAACTCAACAGCTTTCATTGGAATCAATCCATGCTATCTTTCTACAAAATTAAGAAAACATTCTAAATAACAGAAACAATATTATATTCACACTTAGTTCTATTGTTTTCTCTCTGTTTTGGATATAGTTCTTAAACAACCTTTTTCTATGCTCCTTTTTTATGGTTTTTTTGAAACTAGATGGGTGGTTTTTTTTGTAATTGAGACTGTATGTGAAATATTTTATGTGATGGATTAAGTGTTTGGGTTTTTTGTAAAGGGGTAACGATCCTTCCCCTCACTCTTTTTTGTTTTTCTGTGTAGTTTAAAACTAATAAACATAGTTTTTAAAATTAAAAATATCCTCATGTAAATTTGGTGTAGTATAAGGTCCATATAGTAAAAGCTATGGTTTTCCCAGTAGTGATGTATGGAAGTGAGAGCTGGACCATAAAGAAGGCTGATCACCAAAGAATTGATGCTTTTGAATTATGGTGCTGGAGGAGACTCTTGAGTCCCATGGACTGCAAGAAGATCAAACCTATCCATTCTGAAAGAAATCAGCCCGGAGTGCTCACTGGAAGGACGGATCGTGAAGCTGAGGCTCCAACACTTTGGCCACCTCATGAGAAGAGAAGACTCCCTGGAAAAGACCCTGATGTTGGGAAAGATTGAGGGCACAAGGAGAAGGGGACAGCAGAGGACGAGATGGTTGGACAGTGTTCTCGAAGCTACAAACATGAGTCTGCCCAAACTGCGGGAGGCAGTGGAAGACAGGAGTGCCTGGCGTGCTCTGGTCCAGGGGGTCATGAAGAGTCGGACACGACTAAATGACTAAACAACAACAAGGTCATATAAGAACAGACATGACGGTCAATCAAGTCCAGCATCCTCTTCTTGCAGCCCTATGCCACACTCAGAAACTTGGAAGCAGGACCTAAGGACAACTCCCCTCCATTGGTTTCAAGCAACTGGTATTCAGAAGCATTACTTTCTCTGACCCTGAAGGCAGAGCATAGCCATCATGAGACTAGCAGTCATTGATAACCTTAACTTCCACAAAGGCATCTAATCCTCTTTTAAAGCTATCCAAGTTGGTGGCCATCACTGCCTCCTGTGGGAGCTCCATAGTTGTCTGTTGTCTCTCCCGAATCTTATATAATAATAATAATAATAATTTATTATTTATACCCCGCCCATCTGGCTGAGTTTCCCCAGCCACTCTGGGCGGCTCCCAATCAAGTGTTAAAAACAGTACAGCATTAAATATTAAAAACATCCCTGAACAGGGCTGCCTTCAGATGTCTTTTAAAGATAGGATAGCTGCTTATTTCCTTCACATCTGAAGGGAGGGTGTTCCACAGGGTGGGCGCCACTACCAAGAAGGCCATCTGTCTGGTTCCCTGTAACCTCACTTCTCGCAATGAGGGAACTGCCAGAAGGCCCTCGGCGCTGGACCTCAGTTTCCGGGCTGAACGATGGGAGTGGAGACGCTCCTTCAGGTATATTGGGCCGAGGCCGTTTAGGGCTTTAAAGGTCAGCACCAACACTTTGAATTGTGCTCGGAAACGTACTGGGAGCCAATGCAGATCTCTCAGGACTGGTCTTATATGGTCCCGACAGCCACTCCCAGTCACCAGTCTCTATCTGCTGCATTCTGGATTAGTTGCAGTTTCCGGGTGACCTTCAAAGGTAGCCCCACGTAGCGCGCATTGCAGTAGTCCAAGCGGGACTTCCATCATTCACCTTCATTCCCTGAGTTCTAGTCTTACAAGAGACAGGCAAAAACTTTTCTCTACCCAGCTACTTCATGCCATGCATTAGTTTATGAACTTCTATCATGTCACTTCTCATGTGCTTTATCTCTAAAGTAAAATGAAACAAGAAGAAACAGGACAGTGGGGAACCCTACCAGCAAATTTTACATGGAACTTATTCTCTGGCTTCAAAATCTGAACATAGAGAGGACAATTTGGAGCAAAGTCCTTCACCGCCCAGGCCCTCAGGATAGTTTGATGATCCTACAGAAAGAGAAAAAAGCAATAATCAGAAGCCTTCCTTGCATTTATTTTCTGCATTGGACAAATTGTGTTGTGTGAGTTTCACTTCTAAAACTGCAGGGTACACGTATGCTTGAATCGCACAAGAATTACAAAGCTTTGAAATATGGCTTTTCCTACTGAATGCGAAATTTCAAAGCTGAAATCCAAAATGTGAACCTCAGCATTTGAAACTGGAGAGTTGTACAGCACAATACTATACATGTCTACTCAGAAGTCAGCCCCACTGAGTTAATTGAGGCTTACTCCCAAATAAGCAGGTGAAGGATTGTAGATGTCTTGGCCAGAAAAACACACCTAGTTCCCTTGGCTGTTTGACTTTGGCAGGCATCCCAGATGAAATCTCATCCAGAGCTGTCAGTGTCACATGCTATACACCAAATGCAATCAAACCCCAAATAACACCACACAAATACAATTTTTAAAAAAACAAAAAAGGAAAACAAAAAAACAAACCACATTGCCTATTGGCAACTGCAATTCCTAGCTTAAAAGAAATGCTTTGTTTAAAAGTTCTTCCACATTTTTTGATCATTCTCCACTGAAAAGAAATTGTAAGAAATTATCAAGGAGTGACGAGTTGGTGCTGCTTTGCCAGTTCATTTCCTGCAAGTGAAGCACAGCCATCAGGAGTGGACCCTCCACTCACCTAGGCTCTGTCCTGCTGGGTTCTGCTTTGTCTATTCTACGGGTCAACTATGACAACTGGATGTGATCCAGGGGTCCCCTGATGTCATCATAAGGATAACAGATGATAGACAGGTAGACGGCCCCACTCACATGTCAAAGTACGCCCCCAGGGGTTGGGTTGAGGAGTAAAATTTCTGGCCCAAGAGACCAAAATAGTTCCCCACCCTCGGTGTAGATAATAGTTCCGTTTTAGGGAGGCTATTGGGAAAGACAATTCCCAATCTCAAAATCGTCAGGTGAGAATTGCAAGACCAAATGCTCTTCAACTCTCCTTTGTTTGTCCAGGTATACAAAGCCCATTTTCCCCAACAGAAACTGCTTCATCAGGAAGAGTGTTAAGCCTTGAAACAGCCAAGCTGATTGTCCAGGACTTACAGCAGCTGTGCGGTCCACCTCATTTCGGCTGCTCAGAATGAAACAAGCTTCGCCATTGTCCATCCTGAAAGCATAAAAGATTCTGTCAATCAGACCCAACAGGAGGTCAAATTCCAGATAAAGGCAGGAGGGCAGAGTCTGTGTCTCAAAGTCCTTTATTCGCAAAGCCTTTGGCTTAACCTTTTAATCCCCATCCCGATAGCAACAAAATCCAAATATTTGGGAAACTTCATTTGATCACTTTTGTTGACCTTAAATCTCCCCACATCCTTCTGTTCTCTCCCCACACCCCCACACCAATTTGGAATGTCTACATGCGTGTACAAAACGCTGGATGCAACCCACCAAATAGGATGTATTTCAGGATTACACAGTCTATTAAGTGCTATGTACATTGATGGCAAGGTACAAATAGTGGGTTGTATCCCATGTTAGAGTAGATTCATTGGAACTAATGGGCATGACCAGTGCTTTTTTCCTAAAAAAAATAAAATATGTTTAGGGGTACTCTCATTTTGACTCAAAAAAAATGATCATTTTATAGTTCAAATCAGGAAAAATAAATACAGTAAATGGACAAAAGTACAAAGATTCACAAAATGTTTAGGGGTATACGTACCCCTGCATACCCCCAGAAAAAAGCACTGGGCATGACTAACTGTGACTCATTAATTTAAATGGGTGTACTCCAAGTAGACCTTAGTTGGATACAACTTTGTGTGTGTGACACACACACACACACACACACACACACACACACACACACATCTTTACCCAGGTAGCAAAAGTTGAATCCAATTAAATTTTACTCAGAATATGCACATGTTTATAAATTTCAATGGGTTTACTCAGAGTAGGACTAGCACAGGATATAGCTGTGGCTGCAATTCTTCCTTTGCTGACCCCTTCCCTCCAGATCCCTCACCTTTCCTCAGTTGTTCCCTGGGCTGAACTCTAAGACTGTAAGTTTACTGGGTCAGAAACCTGCCTACTTTCACATGGATGGCACTAAGTTAAGAACAATATTACTACTAAGTAGTACATAAGAACATCAGAGGAGCCCTGCTGGATCAGGCCAATGGCCCATTTAGTCCAGCATTCTGTTCTCACTGTGGCCAACAAGATGCCTGTGGGAAACCTGCAAGCATGAGCCCTCTTTCCACTTGTGATCCTCAGCAACACATATACCGAAGCATTACTGCCTCCAGCTGTGCAGGCAGAGCAGAGCCATCACAGCTAGTAGCTATCAATAGCCTTATCCTCCATGAATTAATCTACAGGTGAAACTCGAAAAATTAGAACATCGTGGGAAAGTTCATTTATTTCAGCAATTCAACTTAAAAGGTGAAACTAATATATGAGAGAGACCCATGACATGCAAAGCAAGGTATGTCAAGCCTTTATTTGTTATAATTGTGATGATCGTGGCATACAGCTGATGAAAACCCCAAATTAACAATCTCGGAAAATTAGAATATTAAATGAAATCAGCAAAACAAGGATTGCAAATAGAGCAAGATTGGACCTCTGAGAAGTAGAAGCATATCTCGCTTTGCATGTCATGAGTCAATCTCATATATTAGTTTCACCTTTTAAGTTGAATTACTGAAATAAATGAACTTTTCCACGATATTCAAATTTTTCGAGTTTCACCTGTAAACCTCTTTTAAAGCCATTCAAGTTGGCTATCATCATGGCTTCCCATGGGAGCAAGTTCCTTGGTTAAATTACGCACTGCATAACATGCTTCCTTTTACCCACCCTGAATCTTCCAAAATGCAGAACTTCATTGGATGTCCATGAGTTCTAGTGTCATGAGAGAGGGAGAAAATCTTTCCTCTATCCACTCTCTTCATGCCACGCATAGTTTTATAAACCTCTACCGCACCACCTCTTTCTTGCCTTTTATCTAAACTAAAAAGCCCTAAATGCTGCAACCATTCATCACAGAAGAGTTTCTCCATCCCATAGATCCTTTTGGCTGCCCTTTTCAGAACTCTGCAATATCATTTTTGAGGTGAGGCAACCAGAATTGTACAAAGAACTCCAGGTTGCAGCCACACCGTAGTCTTTTCCAACCTTACCTGGCAATGCCAGGGATTGAACCCGAGGCCTTCAGCATGCAAAACATGGAGCAGAAGCCCTTCCACAAGGATGGGATAGGAAAGAGCGTAACTCAGCAATTCCAATCTTTAACACGCCTTCTTCCACGTAATAAAGGAAGCAGGGAAAGGGAGGCTGTCATTCACTGGACTAACACACAGGTACGCAGGTAGACATTGGCAAACAAGTTTAAGCATCCAAATCTCACAGATCTCTTTGTGAGGCTGTGCACCTGCTAAGCCCATCTCCCCTTTCCAAACTCACTTTGCTCTCATGAGATCCTGGTCTTTCAGAGCAGATCCCTGGAGATAGATCACCCGTTGAGACCACAGTGGGATCTGCAGGACCCGACGCACTTGAATATCCATCTCTGTTGGGCACAGGATCACCACATAGTAATCCTGAAAGAGAAGCCTAGAAATATTTAGGAGCACATTTACACAAAAACTTTGGGACTGGCTTAACTAGAAAGGCTTCTCACAGGCGCCCAAGTCTCCAAATAGTAGGTCTGCGAGGATGCTGCAATTTTAAGGAAACCCTTCAGATCTTTCCAAAGCTATTAGTTCAATGTGTAATTCCATTTAACACATTCATTCATTCATTCATTCAAAAAGAGGATCTGCAATAGTGCCCAAGCAGGATCAGGACCATGGGATTTAGTGAGGAGGGTTAACCGCTTCTCCATGCACTGTTGTTGGGGTTTTTTGGGGGGGGATCCCCTGAAATCCAGGTGGAAAAAGAGCTTGTGCACTTGGATGGGGCAGATTTTCTAAGGATCCCTACATCGGAATAAGAATGTTAACTCTCCTCTCCATTGACTTGAAACTGATTTCCCTGATTCCATGGCAGCTACCTGAAATAAGAAGGTACACATCCACCGCAATTGTTTGTATGGTTTTCTTTTTAATACTTGTTTTAAATTGTGTTGATTCTATCTGTACCTTATTTTAAAACAAACAAATAAAAACAAATACTTGACACTATTTTATGCAAACTGTACAGCAATTTGCTCACCTCTGAGACCATGTGAGGGCATTATCCTATGTCAGACTGTGAATCTCTAGGCAGACTTTTGAGCCTCGGTGTCTCTCTCTTTACAATGGGACTGGAGAGCATTTTGCATTTGAGGGCGACATACCCTAACAGCAAACCTTCAAAGGGGTCAGGTGCTAGTGGGGGGTGGGGTGGGACCAGAGGCAAAAGCAGGAGGTGAAATCTGAATACATTTCCAGCCATCCAGAAGTGGATGGTATCTACACACAAACACACCTCCCTCTATCATCCATTCCGGCAAGCAAGAGATATCATCACAGCTCAAAAGTGTTCCCGTCAAACAAAAGCACTTAAGGAAGGTGTGAAGCAGGGCTGGCACACCCACGAGGCAAGGTGAGACAACCGCCTCAGGTGGCAGGATCCACAGGAGCAGCAAATCCAGGCTCCAAGGAGTGCATCACCCACTGCGGCGGCACACTCCTTCGAAGCCAAATCTTTTATCTTCTCAGGACCCTCCCCCCCCATGCTGCCTCTACAGTGGCCTCTTGGTGAATAGGAAGCGTGGCTGGTCTCCTCCCACCCTTGCTCCCAATGTAGACCTTTATTGCCCCCTTTCTCCTGATGCAGATCTTCACTCACCCCTTCCTCCCAGGCCAGGGGGACGCCATTTTGTGGTTTGTCTCAGGGGCCAAATGTCCTGGGCCAGCCCTGGTGTGAAACAAGGTGAGGGATGTGACCTAAGGAGAGGGGGAGTGACTGGAAAGAGAGGCCTGATGGGCCACATTTGGCCTCCAGGTCTGAGGTTCCCTACCCGTGCTTTAGAAGCTGACATAAAGGTCTTCACCTGCAGACGAGGGTGAGCATAAAACTCATTGAGGAAGTCCATGAGCAGGTCAATCTTGAGGGAGCTGACACAGAGGACCACGTGCTTCTCTGTCTGGGCTCGGTGGCGACTGTAGTTCCCTCCTGACTTCTGACGCTCCATCCACAGGTACACAAGTTCCTCAAACTGCAAGAGGGTGGGAAATGAAGCAGGTCACCCAGTAGCATAGTGGGCTTCCAAAGGCTGGTCCTCCTGTGTCAACTCCGTTTCAGACAGCACCAGGCTCATTTGAGGGGCATTAATTACCGTATTTTTCGCTCTATAACACGCACCAGACCATAACACGCACATAGTTTTTAGAGGAGGAAAACAAGAAAAAAATATTCTAAACAAAATTGTGGATATATGATTTTTGTGGCTCATGCTGTGGCCACAGACATGTGATCTGACAGTGAGTTTGGAGTAGCCCAATGCAAAAATCCTGAGGATCCATGTGGATCCATGCTTTGTAACCACGGAGGAGGGAAGGAAGGGGAACCATGGATCCTCTGCTCACGACTGCAGCAGATCTCTCCCCCCCCCCCGCAGGCATTCACTCCATAACACGCACAGACATTTCCCCTTACTTTCTAGGAGGAAAAAAGTGAGTGTTATGGTGCAAAAAATACGGTAAATGGGTGGGGTGCACAATTGAGAGATAGAGCTACTAGAGCTATCAGCGAAAATGTCACTTTCCAACTGAGAACATTGTGATTTGCAATCACTAGCAGTGGGACTACTCAGCCACTCAAGGGTACGCTATATGTCAAAGCAAATATGTAACAATTACCCAACTTTTTTTAGAGAGAGAAAGTTTTAAGAGGTTGTGATTTTGATTGGAAAAGTGGTGGGAGAGTATGCTTTACCTTTTACCCTCCCTCCAGTTTTACTGCTTGAATCAGCACTGTGTGGAGGAAACCATGTGGAAAGAAAGAAAGAGAGAGAGAGAGAGAGAGAGAGAGAGAGAGAGAGAGAGAGAGAGAAAGGAAGGAAGGAAGGAAGGAAGGAAGGAAGGAAGGAAGGAAGGAAGGAAGGAAGGTAGGTGGTGGCTGGTGCCCATTAGAACTTGTAGAGGAGAAGGCAAGGAAACCAGCAACTTGTGATGCCAGAACCAATGACAGGAAGAACTACCCCGGTTGTAAGTGAAAAGGCAGGCATACAGGTGCTGGCTGAAAACTGACTGAGATTGTTGAGTCAGTGCCCCATTCACTCTAATGGATCAGCCTTCACTAGTGGTTCCAGTGTGCTTATTGGTGGGAATGAAGCAGAGTAAGCACCTCAGAAGAGCCCTGCTGGTCCCCTTCTCGATCAACCTGTTCTCACAGTGGCCAAATAGATGCTTACAGGAAGCCCACAAGCAGGCCCTGAGGGCAGGAGCAATTCTCCCCACTTGTGAATGCACAGCACTGGTATTCTGAGGCATACTGCACCTGGCAGCGGAACTAGAACATGGCCCTCATGGCTTGTAAACACTGATAGCCTTCCCCGTGAATTTACCTAGTCCTGTTTTAAAGCCATGGGAAGTTGGTGGCCATTACTACATCTTGTGGAATACCTCTGGTAGTAGATGCTGGAGGGGAGGCAGAAGCAGTAGCCCCCTCCCACACAAAGCCACCACCACCTTTCATGCTGAATTCCCTGGAAACGTGGCAACCGCCTCTTTTGCTGTTGAAATCAGTCTCCTGGGAATCGCCTGCCTAGACAGCTCAAGCTGTAAACAATAAAGGCCAGCAAGCTACTGAGGAAAGTGATGGCTTCTCTTTTTTCCTCCCTGGCTCAAGGTATCAGCTAGTCACAGCTCAACGAGTCCGTGACAGTTTCACAGCTGAGTGAAAACTCTGGAAGTCCTCCAGCACAGTGACTGCGGAGAAAGCTTGTCTGCCTCAAAAGGTCAACTTGGCAGCCAGCTGGTGGGCAGCCAAGGGCAACATCTCCTGGTGGACCCGTTAGCTCATAAGCCATAACGGGGAACTACGTCAACAGGTCCAGAGACTTGCACACTTCAAGTGGAATATGCTGTGGATAGGGATATCAAAGAATTCTGACAAAAATAGAAATGGGAGCAGAAATTGCCAATGTTCTCTTATTTGTTCCATGCCTGGAACGAAAATCAATCCACTAACCACTGTTGTTTTTGCTTTCAGTCCACAAATGATACATGACTGATTACACACACACACACACACACACAGTTTATGTTTACTTCGCATTGGAAATGGAAAATGCAATGGAAAAATTACATTGGAAAAATGTAACAACAACATAGTTTTTAACAGAAGACAAACTGCAGCAGAAAGAAACAGTGCTGCCTGCAATGAATATAGGGCAGATGGAAGCCGATGCCTTACTTCATCCCTAGCTGTGACTTCTCTCTATTGAGAGTTCCAGATAGTTGTGTCCTAGAGCTGTAAGTTCCCCAAGAAATGTTAGGGGTAATCATGGCTGTACAACAGTGGAGCTTGCTAACTTGAGACAAAACATCTTGACATATAGAACATATTGTTGTTGTTTTAAGGAGCTCAGGTTAAAAAGTAATTGCATGAGCCTTGAAAAACTCAGTGCTTATAACTTACTAGCCTCATGGAACCTGAGCTGTTGAGTAAAAGCTGGACTCCTTAACAAGCCTTTGAATTGCCCTTTGCAACTCAGCTCTGGTCCATCACAAGGTGAGCTGTGTGGTTCAGCTCCTGAACTGCTTTGATTCTGCAAGCACATCTTGCTCATGACTTATCTGATAGAACAACAGGAATCACACCTTACCTGCAATGGCAATACAACCAGGGCCACACAAATCATGATAACCACAAGCAGCTGCGAGGGCCAGATCTTGGGTGTGACATCACCATAGCCCACCGTGGAGAAGGTGACAATGCAGAAGTAAAAGGACTTGAAGAGGGAGAGGTTTTCACCGGCTCTTTCTAAGTGCTGGATGCCACAGGTTCTGGATGAAATGAAGGAAAGAACCAAAAGAACTGATTCTACACACAGGACCAGGATTTCCCCCCCAAACTGAGAATAATTTCAACCTTTTTCAATTTCAAAGGCATAATATGCATTCCATAACTGGGAACCAGTTAAGAATTCCACTTTCAGTTGTGTCATCACATCAGGCCTCAGCAGAAAGGCTCGCCATGTTTCGAAGTAAACAAGTTAATCCTAGGGCTATGTGCCAGCTCTGGCTGAATCCTGAATACCAAACTGAATCAGTCCAATTTGGATCAACCCACAATCAGGTCAGGGAGCCTCAGATCAACCTAGGTTGCATAGGAGAATTTTGAAAGCTTTCCTTGCTGGGGATTCTGTTTCACAAAGAGGCTTCTATTAGCATGATTTACACGGAAACTCCAGTTTTAAAAACAAATATTTGCCAAGTGAGATCTTATCTTACCCAGTGAAAACAAGACACAGCAGAGTGCAGATCAAAATGAGCACCTGATTGAACATAGCCGACTGGGTTCTTTGTATTGCTCTGTGTAGGTCATTCTGGGGGGAAAACACATAACCTTCATATTTACCAAAACAAGATAACAAAGCCTGCTCCAGATTATGGCAACTGGTGAACATTCCTTCATTAGATGTTTCTCAGCAGAGGCTGGATGGTGGCCTATCAGGAATCCTGCAGCAACAGAGTCTAAGCATTGTCAGTGCGTTTGGACTAGATTATGGGAAGAGCCGTAGCTCAGAGGTAGAGCATTTGCTTTGAATGCAGAAGCTCACAGGTTCAATCCCCAGTTAGGGTTGGGAGAGACCCCTGCCTGAAACTCTGGAAAACTCTCCTGGCTGCCCTCACAGAACTACAATTCTCAAGGCTCCCAGGGAGGGGTGGGAACAACTATTAAATCAGTTTAACAGTTATGTGTATAATAATAATAATAATAATAATAATAATAATAATAATAATAATAATAATATCATCTATCTCTTATTTATCTGTTTAATTGTTTTTAATGATTGTTTTTTCTATGTTTTTAGTGGTTGTTATTTTTATCTGTAAGCTGCCTTGAGTCCCATAAAGGAAAAGGTTGGGTATAAATTAATAAATAATAGTCTGACACACTACCCACTAAACTAGTCACTGGGAAAGGTGGGGCACTGAATCTCCCTTTCAACCAGAAATCTTATTCAGCAACTCCTCCTCCTTGTGGCCATCACCCAAAGAGTTTCAAATCCATCTTTGGAACTATCTTTGGAAACCTGTATTTAAAACTACACTCAAGAACACACTGTGCTACTTGCAAGGAAACAAGGCATACAGACGCAATGGCCTAGGTTTGGAAAGGGACTGTGTGGCTGCTCTGCTGTTAGGCAGGAACTACACACGGCCTTTCCCAGATCAATCGTGACAACCCAATGCACAGCCAGAAACACAGAACAGATGGAGAATGTTAAAACAATTCTATCTGTTACAAACAACAATTCCCTGGTCACTTACAATCATGTTTTCCAAGGCGTGTTTTGCCAGCCAGCAGTTCAGAAAAACCGGGATAAATAAATTCCGCAGCGGCGGCCAAAATATCTAGGCACAAACAAACAAACAAACAAAAAATTGCCATTATCTGCATGTTTGTTGAGTTGTATGTATGTATGGGTACATTTCTGTGCATAGACAGATGGATAAAGATATACTAGGGGATCTGCGCCCCTGCTTGTTAATCTCATCAACCCTGGTCAACCACCCTTCCCCACACCTGACCATCCCCTCGCTTCATCTATCCCCTCCCCTATTCCATCACAGCTTGCCCTAGGCTCTTCCACGTCCCGCAGTTCTGCCCAGAGATCAACTCTGCAAAATCAAAAGAAAGAGAGGGCAAATGTTCTCCTGAGCCAGTGCAGAATGCTTTTCCTCTTCACTGCTGGGTAGCTACCAGAAAGTTCTGACACGTTTGTAGAATCAAAGAGTTGGAAGGGGCCACAAGGATCATTCTAATCTAACCCCCAGCAATGCAGGAATCTTTTGCCCAATGTGGGACTTGAACCCACAATCTTAAGATTAGGAGTCTCATGCTCTGCTGACTGAGCTTAGATGGAGCAGCTTCCATGCAGACTTGAGTTTCACTGTCTATATTTTCTAGAAATCAAGCTATCCTTTTACCCTTAATCATGCAGACAAGTGAATGATTTTCACTGACAATGAGGATTTGATTGCAACCAACCTTGGTGACTGCAAAATACAGGCTATATAATACAGTTGAAATGGTGGCTGTATAATGATTAGGTCAAAATTAGATCCTCATTGTCAACAATAGTAATAACACATCCCCCAACAATTACAATAATAAAATATGCATGCCAACCCTCTCCTTAAATAAACTGTCAGCCACTCGGGTTGTAAACTGTACATTGGAAAAGAAAGAAATAGCTTTGAGAGGTTGTGATTTTGGAGTAGTGGGAGGGTATGCTTAATCCTTCTCCCTCCCGCTGATTTCCCCACCCACATGTATCTTTTGGGATGCAGGTGGCACTGTGGGTTAAGCCACAGAGCCTAGGACTTGCTGATCAGAAGGTCGGAGGTTTGCATCTCTGCAACAGGGTGAGTTCCCGTTGCTCGGTCCCTGCTCCTGCCCACCTAGAAGTTCGAAAGCACATCAAAGTGCAAGTAGATAAATAGGTACCGCTCCGGCGGGAAGGTAAACGGCATTTCTGTGCACTGCTCTGGTTTGCCAGAAGCGGCTTGGTCATGCTGGCCACATGACCCAGAAGCTGTATGCCGGCTCCCTCGGTCAGTAAAGCGAGATGAGCGCAGAGTCGGCCATGACTGGACCTAATGGTCAGGGGTCCCTTTACCTTTACTATGTATCTTTTAGTTCAATGTCATCCCACTAGAGAGCGTGCGCACGAAAGGAGCCCCAAGATTTTGACTGCCTAGGGGGCCTCTGTAGAGGTGTGTGTGTGTGTGAGTGAGTGAGTGTGTGTGTGTGAGAGAGAGAGAACCTATGATTGGAAGAGCTATCCTTGATTGGTCATAAGTGAGAAGGCAGGGATATGGGGGCTGACTGAGGAAAGGCTGAGGTTGGTGGAGTGCTGTTCCTTTCACCAAAATGGAAGAGCCCCCATTAGTGAAAGAGAGTGTGCATGTGGCAGTGGCTGGGGAAAGATTGAAGCAACTCCCCACCACCTGCTGTTTCTCCATTCAAATCCACAACCCCCTGAACCTGCTTTTCTCAGCAAAAGTCTCCAGTGGAGACATATTTGCATGTGGATATTCATCTTACCCTTCGAACTGGACCCTAAAAGTTAAGGTTATATTACATTGCTGTTTCATCTGAGAATTGTTTCCTCTAAGGGGTTCAGCTTGGCATATTCAACTCCTCACTGTTTTATCTCACAAGAACCCTGTGAGGTAGGCTAGGTTGGGAAATAGCCTAGTGAGCTTCATGGCTATGTGGATATTTCAACCAGGCCTCCCTGGCCCCAGTCCAGTACTCCATATAGGCTTAAGCTCTGTCTCATCAGATTTCAGTGACAAAGAATGGACCTCTTCATGTGTTATTATGGCAGCTGATTCCAAGCTTTGTCCTATAATCCTGCTGTAATCTTTGGATACCCAGCACCAAATTGCGGTAGGGTGGGCTATTCATTAGCAGCTGTGCTCTTGCAAAGCTCATGTATGTTTTGAGTGAGCTGTTGCTAATGAACCCCACCAGCAGCTGTTCCCTTGCAAAAATCCTTTTTTTTTTTAAATCTGAATGGCAGTGACAACTGTTCTTCCTCTCTCTCTTTTTGAATGAGCAGGAGAAGCTCTCAGCAACCATTTCTTTTAGCAATGTCCATCTAACACACACTTACGGTAATAATGAAGGGCACAGTGTTGATCATTTCAAGGATGAAGGTTACACGAAAGATCTGCTCACAAATGTTTCCCTAAAAAGAAAAAGAGATCCATATTTGTTAGCCCTGCATGCATGCACAACAGGTGTGCCATCTATGTTTGGCCGTGGGGGCTGAGCTCCCCCTCAGAATTTTCACTGAGGGAGGCGTGCCCCCTCAATATTCCACAGTTGTCTGGACACCCTGTCAGGCCCTCCCATGGCTGCAACTAGGCCCCACTGGGGCCATTCAAAGCAGGCCCAGTTGGTCTTCCTCCCACTGTGTGACATCACACATTACACCGTGCAATGTTGGGCGGAACTCAGTACACCTGATGCATGATCAGTTTAGCCAACCTACCTTCAATCTTACCAATCTTACCTTGTAGCTGAGATAAATCAGAAGCATCGTCTCCAGAAAGCTAATGATTGCTACGCTGACCTGGAAGTGGTGGTAAGGGGAAAGCAGAGGGATTTTTAGCGCCGCTGTCCAACATGAATGGAGAATTCTGCAATAGTCTAACCCAGGAATATCTGACTTGAAGGCGACTGGCTTCCTCCATAGGGTGCTTACAAAGATATATACAAATCACGGTCTCACTGTCAGAGGTGTTTCCCCTGGACCTTTGTAATTTCTTTTGACAGACATGTCAGCCAGCAAATTAATCACCGGTCCTGGGGACACCTGTCAGACACCTGTAACTGACAAGATATACTGAGCCATGAATCCAACTCTGATTCAGTTATCTGTCCTCTCCCTACCGCAGGTGGGTTGTAATATTTTTATTTTTTTAAGTGATGCTATTGTACATTTATTCAATTACATGGATGTGTGTATGTGTCTCTGTGTGTGTTTAAAAAAGCAGAATAAGCTTGTACTGTGTTGAAAAATTGTTCTGGAAAGGAGAAGGGGGTTAATGATAGCACTGGTCCGGGACAGTCAGTGCTGTGCATAACAAGTAGAGTGATGTAAATAAGTAGAGTAAATTTCCTTCAGTTTTATCTTGTGGAGAAGAAGATTATGTTTAAATTACCAAAACATGGGGATTGTACTCCACCTGTAAAATTATATATGTCTGGATGAAACAAATTTGGCGCCAAATGGCCCTATCCAATTTTAATCAAGAATATATAAAACTACGTTTCAGACCCTTAACCACTGCATTCATTTGTGTATTTTAACAATTTTCTTCTTCACTTACCTGTATTGCCCATAATGGCTTGTTTCGGTCCACCCATATAACTGGAGTCCTGTACAGAATATGTAATAACAAAGACAAAAAATCTTGTTGGAGGATTTGATTTGAAAGCAATGGGCTCATGTTGTTTGTAGCCAACTTGTCCTCCTACTGAGCTGTTTCAGGCTTTGAACACAAAATGTATAAATCTGGAAACAGCACTTCTGAATTTTAAATATGACATTTTATCTCAGGATTCAAGATCTGGGAGCTTTAGGCTTGCTGGCATTTCTCCTCTCTTTTGATTTTGACAGGCACAAAACGTGAACTAACAATGCAGTGTCATGGATCAAATCTCATCTAGGCTAGGAGGTAAGATAATAAATTTGCATACTGTCTATAAAATTCTACACAGTACAAAACACCACCACATATAAGCAATAAAATACTAAGGGCTGTTCCGTGTCAATAACATTGAATCAAATATTAAATCCCATTACATGTGGAATATAAAATACTTCCCAATACAAAATACTGCTGTATTATCAAATAATAAATACTGTTGTATTTACTATTTAATCTGTACAGTAAAATATGAAATTCATCTCAAGCCAACTATCACATACTGTCTAACACTATGCACCTTTGCATGTCATGTAAAAAACCCAATACAATTTCATGCTAGCTATCCAGTAAAGACAAACATAAAATGTTATTGTATATCAACGACCAAGTACATTTATACCTCGGGTTGAATGTGCTTCGGGATGAGTGAGTTCGAGTTGCGCTCCGTGGCAACTCGGAAGTAATGGAGCGCATTACTTCCAGGTTTCGCCGCTTGCGCATGTGCAGACGCTCAAAATGACGTCACGTGCATGCACAGAAGCGCCAAAACGTGACCCGCACACGTGCAGACGCGCGGACACAGGTTATGTTTGCTTCTAGATGCGAACGGATCCCGTTCGCATCTAGCGGTACCACTGTACTCTTAAATATTGAATATTGAAATAAAAGATCTTTACTGTCAAATACCAATTGACTATACCAGTTGGGAAGCTGCTTGTTTGCTCCACATTTGGACACCTCTAAAGATATTGTAACCAAACTTTTCATGGTTCCTGAGATCAAGGAGCAGGTGTTTGTCTATGTTTAGATACGACTGGGTGCCATTTTGATTCAAGATGGCAGACAGAACATTTCAAAACTGTACTACTTTAAGCACTGGCCTCTAAACCACGTGGATTTTTCAGTTTCTCAGAATTCCAAAGGACACAAAATGGAGAGCAAAGATCTTCAGTGTTAAATATCAATACCACGCACACACACACACACACACAGAGAGAGAGAGAGAGAGAGAGAGAGAGAGAGAGAGAGAGAGAGAGAGAGAGCTTATTTTGTTTCAAAAGTAGCAGTGAAAAGTTCTGGGGACAGAGGTCAAGTTAGTTCAATTCTTCCTTTTTTTAAAAAAATATTTTTTATTAACCAGCCAATCAAATCAAATTAAATCACATCACAAAAACTTCAAATTACAAAGCCGAATTTTAAATTTTGTTGGGGGGACCCATATTTCAAGATCCGAAGGGGGATTCTGATCATCTTCTTGCTACTGCATTAATGTCCAAATCAGACCAAATCAGTCCAAACAGAGTTCATAATTCTATCCAGTCTTATCTTGCTGTTTCCACATCACATCTTGTTCATATATTTTCTCTTTTTTCTTTATGATCTCTTCTTATAGTCTCCTTAAGCCGATAAACACCAATATTAATCCTGTGTGAATTTTTCCGTTCTTCCAATCCTCAAATCGAGATGGTTTCCATATATCATCGCCCTCATAGATAACACCGCTCTTTCCATCATTAATCTCGCAAAACTGTCGCTCTTAAGTCCCTCTGAGGAGTTTCACCCACAGTATAAAAGCAGCTCTATTTCTCCTCCCAGACTCAAGACCTATGACAGAACTTCCCAATATGGTGACGGCATTTTTAACTGCGTCATTCCAAAGCGCTTATACATCCCACACTCTTCTTAAAACATGCTTTGGTTCGAAAGTTTATCTCCACACAGCCTTAAATCCACAGCTTAAGTCCTTAAAACGACATTTCTGACTCGTGAGCGCAGGGGATTCTTGTTTAATCACATAAGGAAAGAAAGGAAAGTTTTTTCCCCCTCCCCCACCAGTCATTTGCCATACAGTATCTTGGCGTATCTTCTCATGATTTATTCTTGTCTTGCTTTATCAGAGATCTCTTCTGTTAGCAGTCTTTACTCCCCCTCCTTCCTTGAAATATGTGCATTCCTTCATCCAAATTGTTTCTTTTGAAGTTCTTGCAGCTAGTGGTGCGGATCAGGGACGGCATCCAGGAGTGCTGGAATCCCACCGGAGGACTTTGTGCCTAGTGCCCCCATCCCCACAAGTTCGGGGTGGTATAGGGCACAGCAGGCAAGGGCAGCCCCCCCACCATCTTGGGGGGGGGGTAGGGAGGCTAGTTACTCCCATCATAGCCTCCAAATTACCTCGTGTGGGTCGGAGAGATGTTATTGTCAGCCATCTTCCGATGCGCCCCCTAGTGGCCCGGTTCAATTCTTCCTTACACTTAGTACCACTCAGCTCTGGGAGGCGACGTTCTTCTCTTACCCGAATCATTTCTACAAATGTGCTGTCTGGTCTAGCGGTTTAGTTAAGCAGATTACTAAGTGCATTCCTCCATGTGGGATGAGCAATTTCCAACGCCCCTCTTCGCTTGCTATGCATCCTAATATCTCACTTACTGGAATTTGCATATTCTCCCTTTTAAGCTCCAACCTGGGAACACAGAGCACTTAACAGCAGCCAAAGGTACCGTATTTTTTCCTCTATAAGACTCACTTTTTCCTTCGTAAAAAGTAAGGGGAAATGTGTGTGCATCTTATGGAGTGAATGTAGGCTGTGCAGCTATCCCAGAAGCCAGAACAACAAGAGGGATTGCTGCTTTCACTGCTCAGCGATCCCTCTTGCTGTTCTGGCTTCTGAGATTCAGAATATATTTTTTCTTGTTTTCCTCCTCCAAAAACTAGGTGTGTCTTGTGGTCTGGTGTGTCTTATAGAGCGAAAAATACGGTATATCTTTCCCTGATGTTCAGGCTTTGAATAGGTTGTTGCTTAAAAGGCCCTCCCTCAGAAAATCCCCTTTCCTTGGGATCATCAAGCAGCAGATCGCGTGGAGTGAGCAATAGGGGGTGAGTCCTCCCCACACTGTGAAGTGGGATCTGAGGGCCTCCAGGCTCACCTAGGACGAGGAGCTGCACTGCACAGGTAACAAAGTCAGCCTGGCAACTGCCTGCAACAATTACCGTATTTTTCGCTCTATAACACGCAGATTTTTGCTCCTAAAAAGGAAGGGGAAATGTCTGTGCGTGTTATGGAGCGAATGTGTGCTCCCTGGAGCCGAAAAATGAGGCAAAAATCAAACCGCGCTTCAGGGAGAAGGGAGCTCCGTGAGACAGGAAGCTGCTGCTTTCCTTCATTCTGCCTCAGGGTCTTACTGCCCACCCTGCTCTGTTTCGTTACTGTGTTTGCTCAAACGGAACAAAGAGCAGGGAAAGCCCCTCCCCTCCAGGCAAGCAGAGAGGAGAGCAGAGCGTCCGAACAAAGAGCAGGGAAAGCCCCTCCCCTCCAGGCAAGTAGAGAGGAGAGCAGAGCGTCCGAACAAAGAGCAGGGAAAGCCCCTCCCCTCCAGGCAAGTAGAGAGGAGAGCAGAGCGTCCGAACAAAGAGCAGGGAAAGCCCCTCCCCTCCAGGCAAGTAGAGAGGAGAGCAGAGCGTCGCTCTATCCTGTCCCTGCTCCGGAGGGAACAATGTATGTGAAGGGAAGAGAGATTACAGGTTCGGCTTAAAATTCTGATTTGACTTCCTACTTTTTGTTTTTGGAGACACACAGCATTCAAATATGCTTTCTTCCATTTAAAAGGATGAAATCCTTAAACAGTGTTTTGCCTGTAAATTCATGCGATCTGGAAGATTACAGTGTCTGTACCTCTTAAGGGATGGCAAAGCTTAGGTTCCGCTGCTAAATAGTTCTTAATGCAGTTAAAATGCTTTCTTCTGTCATGCTGGTGGGAGGGAGAGAGAGAGAGAGAGAGCGCACGCTGGCTGGCTTGGGTGGGTGGGTGGGGGGAAACTTTTGCCTTCCTTTCCTCACGTTATAGCCCTCTCCTGCATTCTTAGCCTTCTGTGTTTTTCCTTCCCTCCCCACTTAAAATGTGGTTACAAAGCATGGATCCACATGGATCCTCAGGATCTTTGCATTGGGTCACCCCAAATTCACCATCAGAGCACACAGCATGTCCATGGCTACAGCCTGCCCCCCCCAAATCACACACCCATTGTTGCCTGGGGCTGCAATGGTGCAAAAACGTGGTTACAAAGCATGGATCCACATGGATCCTCAGGATCTTTGCATTGGGTCAGCCAAAATTCACCATCAGAGCACATAGCATGTCCATGGCTACAGCCTGTCCCCCCCCCCAAAAAAAAATCACGCACCCACTGTTGCCTGGGGCTGCAATGGTGCAAAAACGTGGTTACAAAGCATGGATCCACAGGGATTCTCAGGATTTTTGCATTGGGTCACCCCAAATTCACCATCAGATCACATGTCTGTGGCCACAGCATGAAGCACAAAAATGATACGTCCACTGTTTCATTCAGAATATTTTTTCCCTTGTTTTCCTCCTCTAAAAACGATGTGCGTGTTATGGTCAGGTGCGTGTTATAGAGCGAAAAATACGGTACTTCCAGGCTTCAGCTTTTGTCTTGGGGAAGAGATCCGCTGCCCCAAACCTGGACAGAGACTTCCAGCTGGTGTAGGCAATATTTGGTAAAAGGCAGCCTCCCATGTCCTTTCTATACAGCTGCATAGAGGCTCTGTCTCACCTAGTGAGCCACTTTTTCATGCCAGGAAGGGGTATTTAAAACATTATTATGGGGTGTAAGCAACTCCCCCACTCCCCATCAACAACATGATTTTGCAGATTATATAAACTAGCCTGTCATTTGAGCAAATCCACAAATATATAATCAGAAGGGCCACTGGCCCCCTACTTACCAGTTGATTTGTGTTGATGACTGGTTGAAAGTTGAGGAATTGTGTTTTTCGCATTCCCAGCTGAGTGAAAATAGTATAAAAACAAAATGCCTTTTAGAAACAGTACTCAGGCTACAGGAAGCTACAGCAGGGAGTTAGTATTTCAGAAGACAGCATGTTGCTTTTAATTGAAATAAACTATGTTAGGAGCCCTTTGGATTGGTGGGGGTTTTGGGGGGGGGATTGTCTTCTGCAACATGCCACTGACACAAGAACAGCTTACTAACAGTGAATGCACGCGGGGCCATCTACACATTATTATACTTGTCCTGCGATGCCCCCCCCATGTTACCACATTAACGCCATTGGGAGGGGCACTCTTGCATCACAGCATGACAAGGTAGAGACAAAACAAACAAATAAATAAGCCTGGAACATTTGCAGTAGGAAAGGTTTTAGGATTTCAGTAGGTAGTTATGGCATGTGCCCTGAAAGCAGAGTGTCTGCCCTGAAACTTTTGCAGGTGCAAATAATATTGAAAGTGGGATCACACATGGCTGCCCCAATACCATCATGAACACAAATAATCATAGATGCACAATAAAACAGGCATGCTGTAGCAGAGAGAAAGGCTCTCACCATCCTATCTGTTGTGGGTCATCAAGCAGAACACGGACAATGTAAAGGAGGCAGGTAAGGAGCTTCAGGGAGAAGTTGAAGAGGCGGATTCTCAGACCTGTAGCAAATGGAACAAATGAGAGCTATTGGGTAGCCCTAAAACAAAACACACACAAACCCAAGAGTGCCCCAGGCATATTTTTGAGCTTGTGACAACAGCAGACACGTCACTTTCAAGAACCATGGAGCATCCAGAACACAGAACTGTGACAAGCGATGCTAATGGCCTGGAGAAGGCACTTGGTATCACATTACATTAAAATAATTTTAAAATACCGATGTAGAATTATAAATTCTCAAAAACGGTATAAAAATAACAGTAAAAGATATAATCAACAAAAACATAAAGCAACAGTCCAAACAGCACAATATTAGGTTGGGCTATAGGGGTGGGGGGAGGTTGTTGCTGTTTTTGATATTATTTGTTTCAGATCCTATTGTGATTTATGTGGAATTTTAAAAATTTGGTTGTGTACTTCTTGATGTTTTATTTATTGCTTGTGACTGCTTTTGTTATGTTTGTAATTATGTGTATTTTATGTTGTAACCCACCTTGTGGGTTAACTATAGAAAGTCAGCATACAAATGAAACTTGCACACCACTTGACTGTAATAAGAAACCTCAAAGTGGTTTACAAAAAGGTAAAACAATAAAATCAAGAAGAATTCACAGCCATAAGTCCTTTTACCCCCAAATATTGTGCACAGACCTGCACTGCAAAATTCAGAGAAGTGCAAATTTCAAAAGGCGGCTGGGTTTTGGTTCCTGCACCATTTTGGAAAGTGCGTATTAGGTAGTCCACCTTTAACTGCAAACTGAATTTAATTTCTCTTCCCTTCCCCTTAATCCAAATACACTGCTCACAATGGGGGTGGGGGAACAAAAGGGGGGGATGTTATCTCATTATGTTACAAATGCCTGCTTCTGGGAACATCTGCTTTCAGCAACATTTAAACATCTATTGTCACTTCATCAGGAGAAACAAACACACATAGTAATTTGTGTTGCTTAATATAGCAAGGCTGCCTAAGGATCATTTCTCTGAGCTGTGTTACCAACAATTGCCCCGCCCCCCAAAAATCGACTGCCGTTCGCCCAAGAGCTTTGTGCTGCGCCCATCATTATTTATCATCTTTGTGCTTTAAATAAGCACAAATATGATAAATAAAAGTAGCAGGCATATCAGCTTGTTGAAATTATTCCACACTTCATCTTCCCAGCATGGGGAAAAGTTCAGGACAACTGTTATCAGAACACCCAGAGTAGAGAGCTCTGAGGATATTGCATTAAATTGTTTTTCCACCCTTCATGATATGTTCATTTAAGAAAATCCTATCCATTGGTTGTAATAGTAGTATTAGCTTTGGTATTATTACAGTTTATTGCCTGCCATCAACCTCAACATCCCAGGACAGGTTACAGCAATCAAAACACAACATCAACATTAAAATACAATATTACACAACATGCAGCGGGGGTCGGGATATAAGAGCATAAGATGAGCCCTGGTGGATCAGAATGAGGCCTTTGCTAGGGGTGGGGATCTTGTTCAGTCTGAGAGCCACATCCCCTTCTGGGGGTCATGTAACGGAGGTGGGCGGGGCCAGAGGTAAAAGCAAGCAACAAATGGAAATTCTACCTTTGTCCACCAGGCTGCTTTCTCCTATCCTCCAAGCAAGAGGCATTGTCAGAGGTCAAGGACACATCCCAGTCAAGCAAAAATACTCAAGGAGCAAAGCAGCCTATAGAGAGGACTGGAGGCAGTAGCGGTGCACCCCATTTCACCACCTGATGTGAAATGGAAAGGTGCCACCCTGTTCACGATCCAAATACCAATTCCCCTCTTGCTGCCCCTGCCAAAGCCTTGCTTGCTGGGGTTGTGTGGCTTCTGGGCTCCAGCAAGATCTCACATGCTTCCCCAGTTCAGGTGGCGGGGGCATGGCCACAAAGGGGCCTCTTGGTTCCTGTCCCTTGAGGCAGCTGCCTCAACCTGCAGGGAAGATTCATAGGGTTTGGTCTATAAGCTCCCTGTACCCACTGATTCACCACCACAGTCCCTACCCCAGACAATCCACCACCACCATGGGCAGGGAGGTTTATTTCAGTTTTGGAGCCTTGCTTAGTAGGAGATGTTATGGGTGAGAATCAGCACTGGTGGAGGAAGGGAGGGGTGGGGGAGCACACCGCCCCCGGCACCATCGGGGAGGGGGTACCATTGCGGCCGCCCCCCAAATGTGCTACCCCCCCACCGCGCTTGGCGCCACGGCCTCACAGTGCCACGCCCCCAGGACATGCGTCACACCCCTGGGATGCATGTCAGCCATGCCCCCGCCTGCTCTCCGCCCCCGGTACCAGAGCATGCAGCTTTGCCAGAGAAGCAGTAGGTATAATAATGGTTCAGTGCCCCCTCTCATTTACTGATCCTTCCCACTAATCCCCTCCTTTCCATCCGCACACTAGCATAATGAGGCAAAACTGAGTTTGTAGAGTTTTTCCTGAAGCATCAATGTGCTCCCTCATCAAGCTCCCATTATCTCTGCCTAGAAGGAAGACTGTGATTCTAGGGAAGGCACATCAAAGAGCCCTGCCCTACACCTTTAAAAGTGCTCTGGTCAGATTTCTACTAAAATTGAATACAAATTTGCAAGAAGGGTTCCACCCTCCTACGCAAAACTGGGAGCTTCCTCTCCCAAAATGTGAAACCTAAAACAAAGAAGAATCTTGCTTCTGTGGAGATTGGGAAGGGCTCAGAAAATCAGTCATCTGGACATATGACGCTGTAGCATTTGCAACCAATAGATGGAGCCATTGTTGTCCCGAAGCAGCACTCCAGAGAAGACCTACCCTTATTTGTAAAAGGAAAAGGCTTCAGATGTGAGCAAAGCTGTATTAACAACAATTGATGGCTCAAGTTCAGAAGCAGAAATGTGTGAAAACAGATGAATCATGCTCCACATTAAATGATCTGTTACTTCCACCAGCTGTTAAATCACCACCGTTGCAACCCACAATATAAATCAAATAGATCAGCATGGTCAATTCAAGCCCAGCTATGGCAGGATTTGAGGGAGGGGTGGGATCTGAAATCACTTTTGCATGCTTAAAAAGCTTTTGGGTGCTTAGTGTCCTCTCTGTACACCCTGTAGGAGTCACTAGCAATCTTCATTTATGCTGGCACCAGAGTCTGCTTTGTGTCTTGCAGCAAAATATAGACTCCCTGTGCACTCACTCCCCAGCTCATGCATCCCAACTGTCCTCATTTATTGGAGACAATCCCTATTGTTTTTCAATCAATCAAATTCTATTATTATGATCTCAAATCAGCCACTAGAATAAAGGGAACCACATGGAATTTTACAGTTTACAGGCAAAAGACTCTTTGGGATTAACAAAAAGCTAGGATATGAGTGTGCATCATCACACATTCACAAACACACTAGAGTGAATTACTGAGGACTAGAATGGTTGGTAGAGCGCTTTAATCATCGGGTTCCTAGCAATGTAGGATTTTGCCACATGGATGGTGATTTTGTTAGTGGAGTCTATTAAAGGGAAGGAAGTGTAAAAATTATCTGGTCTCCCTGGGAATTTTATTAAAATAGGTGTGATGTATAAGTAGCAAATGTCCTTATAGTATAAGCAGTAGACTAAAACACGCTTTACTATTTCAATGCTGGACTGGCAGAAGCAGACATGCTGGTTATACGGAATGTGTGAGTATTTCCCTTCCAGCAAAGCTGATAGTAAGGCATTAAAACAGACCAAAGTGAAAGTTCTGTGGTATTTGGAAATTTCAAGTATATAAGATAATCAGCGAGTGCTGTTTTTGCTACAGTTTCCAGCTGCCAGTTCCCAAATATTTTGAAGCTTGCTCCTGAGTAAACATTGCTACCCAATATTTATTTTATTTAGTAAACATTTTTACAAACCACTTCATAGCATAGAGTCATCAAAACAAGGGCAAAACTGAATGAAAAACTGAAATACAAGCTCTAAGAACAATAAAGTCAATTAAGCAACATCTGGAAGAGTAAAATCTAATTATAAATCAATGGAAGCATTTCATCAAATCTTTCATAAACAGGAAGGGAAAGCCTTCCATACACACACCCACACACCCCACCACCCAATTATTTATTTCATTTTTAAATCACTTCCTATAAAGCATCTCAAAGTAATATCACAATCTCTCTCTCTATCTCTCTCTCTCTCACACACACACACAACATTAAAACAATTGCATATATAAAAACAATTAAAGGAAACATCACATATAACAAAACAATCACATTTATTAAAACCATTGCATATGTAGAACAACTTCAAGTAAACTTGGATACCAGGTGGTATAAAGATCTCCACTATCAATATTCCTTCTAGCAGGCACCGAGAAGACAAAAAAAATGCCCCCTGTCTGATGTGCAATGGGAAGGAGTTCAATGTTTGACCTGGAATGCAAAATTGGGGGTACCTGCATTTTTAAAAGCTGGGTTAATAAGCTGTTTTCCATAGTGACAAGTGCCCATTGGGACCAGTGGGGCAGAAGGCAGGGAGCCGAATTGTAGATGGCACCAGAGCCAATGAGAGGCAGAGCCAACTCAGTCTAGTCTTGTCCTCTGCCATCCTCCTCCCTGCTGAGCAAGGGCAACACTTGAGACTAAGGAGGAGGAAGTTAGCAGGCAGGGCCACCCCCTGGAATGGATGCAAGTAGGAAGGGAGGCAGGTGGGAGTGGCTGAGGGCAGAATGAGGTCATGGGACAGAGCCCCATTTGCCCTATGGACCAGCCTCCATTGGTTCAGTACCCCATCCACACCCTTAGTTCTCCCACAGCACTTCTCAGACTGTGCGCCAGGGCCCACAAGGAGGCTACAGAGTGGTTTTTCATGGTTAGGTTTTTGCTGCCTCAGATGCCCCCTACCACACAAACAGAAGACTGGGTGCCTTGAATTTGGCATGAGTACATTGAAGTATATAGATAGCCTCACATCAAGTATTTTAGTAGTTCTAAACCCATATACACAAAGAAGAACCCAATGGTGCAAACACTTACTTGATCTTTGGTTTTTGATGAAGAACAGCTTGAGGCGCTCCTTAAACGTGTTTTCATTCACATAAAACTCCACTTGGACCCTGCCAAGTGAGAAAGAAGCACGTGAGGAGTTATCCAGAGCTCTTACAATATCACCACGACCAAGTTGACACTGCAGTAGGGTTGGGTTGCCATATGTCTGGACATGTCCCCTATTAGGGGTGCTTCATGTCCATCCAGACAACCGTGGGGTGAAAGGGTGCCCCCAAAAGCTCAACAACTTTTTGTGTCCAGCACCCCTACACTACAACCTATCTGCAATTGCTGTGCAATGGCTAGTTTCGAGGGAAACAGATTGACCTTCCTTCCTTCCCTTCCTCCCCTCTCCATTTATTTATTTGGGGGGAAGAGATGGGGCCTTATGAACAAATTTGTCTCTGAAAAACTAGACACACATGCAACCTCTGCTGGTTTTCTTGCAATGGCCACATGCCATCTTGTTTTGGTGACAGTGTGGCAACTCTCCCACTGAGTTTGCTGTTAGTATCGAGGGAATGATATGGACATTTCAGTGTTACATGCAAAATCTAAATAAGAGATGCTGCGTTAAGAAGACCTGAAAAGCCCTGCAGGATCAGTCTAATGGCCCATCTAGTCCAGCAACCTCCACAGTGGCCAACCAGTTGCTCCAATGGAAAGCCCGCAAGCAAGACCTGAATGCAACTTTCCCCACTTCTGATTCCCAGCAACTGGTATTCAGAAGCAGACTGTCTCTGAAAGTGGACGAGAACATAGCCATTGTGGCTAGTATCCATTGATATCCTTAGTAATACCCCCTGTGAATTTGTCTAATCCTCTTCAAAAGCCGCTGCAAGACGGTAGCCATCACTGTTTCTCGTGGGTGCCAATTCCAGTATTCCCCCCCCCCGCCGCCCTGAACCTCCCAAAACTCAGTTTAATTGGATGTCTCTAAGTTATATTTATCATGAGAAAGGGAGAAGTTTCTTCACACCCTTGCCTAATCTTATAGCACTGAAACGCAGGGTCCTTACAACTTGCAAACATTTTCTCATAGGGTCACCAGGGACCAGACGTTGTTCCTTCATGATGACTAGCTCCAGGGCTATCAAGTGGCCACCCCTGCTTTGCACCAAACTTTTTACACACACACACACACTTACAAATTACCGGGGGGGGGGGAATAAAGTTACACCATCAGCTCACATTAGCAATAAGAATAATTCATCACTCCTAATTTCCACACATATATAAGCAGCCCCAAAATCCAAAAAGATATCCCCATGAGAGTGATGAGTATATGATAACAGAAAGCACAACAACATCATACTTTGCACCAGACTTTTCAGTTTCTGCATAGTGGACAATGATAACTTTTTGTTTTGTTTTGTTTTTTGGCAGAGAGCCAAAAGCTTGGCGTTGACACTTTTCTTTTAAACCTTTGATCTTATTTAGAAGATAAATAATTGCCATCCTTACTTACTGCAGTTTTTTTTTTTAAAAAAAGATGTCTTAAGAACAAGCAGCAATCCCATTTTATTCAAGCAAGAAGCAGTTACAACCAGTGCTTTTGGGGGGGGGGTAGCAGGAGTGCACATACCCCTAAACATTTTGTGAATCTGAGTTTGGCCTCATTGAGGGGCAGTATTTCAATATGAGTAGGGAAATGAGAGTACCCCCTAAACATTTTTTTTTTGGGGGGGAGCACTGGTTACAACCAACATCTAAACACATCAAACACTGAAAATGAATCAACAATTTTTGTTTATGTAGCAGGCTGAGAAGGAGTGGAGAGAGTGGGGGTGAGGGATGAGAGAGAGTCCCAGACAGTTCAAGCATATTTTGTGTTGTTCCCCAAATATACATACAGGTACTCACTGTCCCCTTGGTCCTGAGTAGCTGAGAATGGTTACCTTTTGATCCCTTGAAAAGTACAAGAAGCTGAAGGAGGAAGTTGGAAGAGGCTTTCTTTCCCACTTCCTTTGTCAGCTCTATGTACTTTTCAAGGCTCCTATTAGTTCTACTGAGAGTGGAGAGGGGTGTGTGACGCCCACAGTACCAGCTCAGAGATGCAAACAAGAGAGTCTGAGACACTTCAAATGTTCATGTAAGCTGTGACCCTCAAGCTGTTGCTGCACTTCAACTCCCATTAGTTAGCATGGTCATGACCATAGATACTTCTGATCAATGCATTCATGTTGGGAAGCATCCTTTGAAAACCAAACAACCATTTTGAGCACACATCAATTGCTGTTCTGCCTTTGTTACACTTTACGTTGGAGTACCTCAGGAGGGAGGAGACCAGTATTCTGCCACAGCTACCGCTCAACAGATTTACATTTGCCAGTCTGCAAGTGTTAAAACAGTAAAAAGGAAAAGGACCCCTGACAGTTAAGTCCACTTGCATACGATTCTGGGGTTGCAGTGCTCATCTTGCTTTACTGGCCGAGGGAGCTGGCATTTGTCCGCAGACAGTTTTTCCAGGTCATGTGGCCAGCATGACTAAGCCGCTTCTGGCGAAAGCAGCGCAGCGCATGAAAACGCCGTTTACCTTCCCACCAAAGTGGTACCTATTTATCTACTTGCACTTTTTGGCATGCTTTCGAACTGCTAGGTTGGCAGGAGCTGGGACTGAACAACGGGAGCTCACCCCGTCGCAGGGATTCGAACTGCCGACCTTCCGATTGGCAAGACCTAGGCTCAGTGGTTTACACCACAGCGCCACCCATTCACCTCCAAGAAAAACATTTGTAATAATAATGGAGAACCCAAAACAAATGAATCCATCTCAGCTTTCAGATGGGTGGCTGGCTGATTGATGGATGGGTCCACAAGGCACTATGGGAATACTAAAGATGGACTGAAGCAAAGGACACTGGTCATCTAGGCTTCAGACTCATATGTCAGCTTTTATACCAGTTTCACATCCCTGGCTTCCACCAAAGAATGCTGTAGTTTGATAAGGAAGCTGAGCAGAGTTGGCACCAGGGTTCAGAATCACTGGGCACATGCTACTGTCCACATTCCCACAGTGGGTTCTGCTGATCCTGCTGCTCTTCCTCCCTGAGTCAGTGTTAATCTCTTGCCGTACACTGGCTGTAACCAATGACAGTTGATGATGCAGCTTCCTGTTGAAAGCAGAGTTTGTTGACATGACTGATCAGCTGAGCAGTGACATCCACATATCACTAAACCTTTCTCCACATGGTTTGTTATCAAACTGCCTGGGCAAAAGAAGCTCTTGATATCATAGTGGTGCCCAGGGCCGCCTTACCCATAGGCACTAGGGGTGCGGGGCACCCGGGCACTGGGCTCTCAAGGGCACCAGGCCAAGAGTCCAGGGCCCGAGAGTTGAGTCCGGGGGTGAGCCCACCCATCAGCCAGAGTGCCGCGGCAGGCTCTTCTGCTGCGGGCAGCTCTGCGCCACGAGTTCATGGGTGACTGAGCCAGTGAGATGCTGAGGTGGCCAGCCGCCCTGCCCTCCTGTGCACCTGAGACTGGGCAACTGGGGGGAGGGGCACCAGGCAGATCTTTGCATCCCGACACCGCATATGCTTAAGACAACCCTGGTGGTGCCAGTTGACTGACAAACAGGTTACCCTGGCCGTGGGCCAAAATGGGGAAAGTAAGGATCTGGTCCGCTGATTGGGAAATGTTCTGCAGCCCTGCACAAGAGACTATTTGCTCAGATAGAGCAGTGATGTTGAAGCGATAGTTTTCTAGGGTCTGGTGGGCTGGGAGTCAGGCAGACTGGCATGGCAGCCTAGAGGGTGCCTTCCAAAGCAGGTCTCATTCTGCCAGTCTTGCTGTAGAAAGAGGATGTTGGTGGTAAGACAACCAAATCCTGACTTCTGGAAGCCCCAGCTCAAGAAAGCCACCCATTGGTTAGAGTGTTGGACTAGGCCAGAGGTGAGGGACCCCTTTTCATCCCAGGAGCTACATCCCAACACAGACAACCTTTTGGGGGGCCACATGCTGGTAGTGAGCATGTCCTGAGACAAAACGTACAGAGCAACAAATGTTATTTTTACCTTTGCATAGCAGGCTACGTTTTAGCCATGCACAATCCAGAGATTTTTACCAGGGCAATGCATGCCTCCCTTGATCTGATTTGGAGCCCAATCCAGGACAGACCCAGATCAGAGCCTTGAAAACAGTTTTGGGGGCTTACACAGTATTTAACTAGCATTCTGGAGCCCTTTTGACAGCCCCAGATCACTGGAGATGGACCTGATCTGATCCAAGATGACCCAGGGCAGCCTCATCCTGCTCCAGCCAAATCTCAGGTTGACCTGAATTGGCCTGATTCAGTTTGGGATCCATAATTTGGTCAGCGCCCTAGTGTGATGGCCTGGGAATCAGATTCAGAGGCTGAACCTGAGGAATCCCAGCCTGCACAGGAGTCCCCGCCTCCAGAACAGCTGAGCAGGGGCTGGGGCCTGAGCCTGAAGGGTCCTCACCTGTGCTGGATCCTCAGGTGCAGGCACCAGCTGAGTCTGCTGTGGCCCCTGAGGTGATGGAGGACCCATTGCCTGCAGGTGCTCCACTCTCAGCCTCGTCAGGGGAAGGTGAGGTTGCCTCTGGGTCCAATAACCCTCCAGCCTCTCCTGAGCTGCAGAGGCTCAGGGCAGAGAGGCGGAGGGAACTAAGTTCTCATAGGAGGAGAGCTCGCCTCCAGGCCAGGAGAGGCGAGTCACCTGTGGACTGGGGCTGCCCTATGCCTCAGAGGAGATAAAAGCCAGCCAGCCCAGTCCCAAGTTGCGGGAGCAACACTGTTGGTAACCTGTTCCTGCTGGCACCCTGTCCTGCTCTTCTGCCAGAGTTCCTGACCACATCTGACTCCTTGCCTTGGACACCGCTTCAGCCTTGGTGGACAGCCTCCATACCACACCCTCCACCTTGGACTGGACTCGAACCACGCCGCACGGTAACCCCCCCCCCCGGGACCAGCACACCTAGTTTCTGTGCACGCACACACATACCGCTTTCCATTCTGGCCTGTAAGAGGCATTATTATAGTACAGAGCAAATTCCAGTCAGGCAAAATGAGTCAAGGGGGTGAGAAGTAGGAATGGGTGATCATGTGCCAGTTCTGTCTCTCACCTAACCTAATCTCCATATTGTTGTGAGGATAAAAATGGAAAGGGGGAAAGCCATGTATATCACCTTCAGCTGCTCGAAGGAAAGATGCGATACAAATGTAACCATAAATAAAATACATAAGAGAACCCACCCCTGCATTGCATTAGCTAACAAAACATAGTTCTACTTATGATACCCATAAAATACATTTGCTTGCACCCCAATCTGTGCAGGGAGAGACTACATAGTTCCCAGCATTTATCCAGGGTGTAGTTTCCTAGGGATGAAGAGTGTTGGATACTGCGGAGTCTTTAAGATATATGATTTTATTTACACATATCTGCAACCTGAGAATAAGGTGGAAGACCTCACAGAAAACACTTCAGCAGAACTTGCTTCCTCATTAGGTTTCTAGGGGGCGTTTCCAAGGCCATAGCTTTGGATTCAGCACACAGCAAGACAAGCTTCTGTGTCTCTTTTCCAGCTGCCATCTTCAGCCCAGACAAATGGCAAGCTCTTGTTCACCTGCCTTCATGATGATGTGGTCTCCAGCCAGGTGAGCTGTTAGGAGAAAGTCTCACCTCCTCCTTTTGGAAGCTCTGTCAATGAGTATGACAACATGACCAGCTCTTTGGACATGTAAACAAGGTGATTACAGGCCTGCTCAGACACTGACTTAGCAAAGAGACTGCTTTGGCCACTCCAGCAGTCTCTTCTACTACAAACTACAACCTTACAAATATGAATTCACAACCTTGGTTGGGACCCAGAGACTTGATCCAGCTCAACGCTGCTGCCCCCAGTCCTATAGCAACACTAGCAGCTGTGCCAGCAGCTCAAACCTTAAACTGCTGGTGAGAAAAGATAGGAAAGAAAAGAAAAGAGCTATAAAGGAGTCATTTAATGAAGTGCTCAGAGATGACCAGCTGTTGGGAAGGAGCCAGCGGAAGGGATCCAAAATCCTTTCCTTCAGCTATGATTTATTTGTATGGCAAGAGAAAAATATCTGAGGAGTGCAGGAGTGCGGGGGGGGGGAGAGGGAGAATAAAAGCAGAGGTGGTTTTTTGTTTTGGGGTTTTTTTTGCATATACACACATGGCTGGGCAGGAAAGCGAAAAGAGGAATGCTTGTGGTAAACAATGTTCACATCTATTTACAATTATGCACCCCCATCCCACCTCTATCATTCAATAAGGATGCTACGCGAACTGCCTCCCCCTCCTTTAAATGGCATTGGGGCAAGCTGAGGAGGGAATAGGCAAGAGGGTGGGTGACGTGTTAAGAAGAGAGGGCTGGTCAAGGGAGTTAATGGGAAGTTAACAAATGGGAAGTTAACAAAGTTAACCTAGACAGCATCTTAAAAAGCAGAGACATCACCTTGCCAACAAAGGTCCATATAGTTAAAGCTATGGTTTTCCCAGTAGTGATGTATGGAAGTGAGAGTTACTAACTATAACATCTTTTGGAAAATGAGGTAGGAAGGTAGGAAATGACCAGTATTGGCCCCTGGATGCCCTGATTTGCTCCTGTTGGCCCTGGTGCTGATGAGGGACTTTTATGCTGATGCCCTCTTGGTAATCAGCTGGAGGCCTTGCCCCAGACTGTGCCACTTGGATTAACCGTAGATCATCACAATAGGGGAAAAAAGGAAATATGTTCATTATATAATGAATGAGGTGAGGAACAAAAGAAACCCACTTAAGGATAAATGGATTCAAAAATGAAAATCTAGCAATCACCCCAAGAAATAAAATCATTGCTAAGTACAGTTCAACAAGTTACATATCTAAATTTAAAACCCCATTACAGGATTTGTTTTTATCAGTAACTACTAAAAAGAACAAGAAGGGAAATGTACAAAGCCAAGTAAAAACTAATTGAAACAACTAAATCAGTGGAGTCTTTTACATCTGCCATATATGCCAGCAACCCGTCTTTATCTCTTGACATCCTTACTAAAGAACATAAAGTATATCTCACTGGTGGAGAATCTGCAGTCCTCTGACGCTGTTGTACTCCAACTCCTATCAGTCCCACTCGGCATGGCCAGTGGTCAGGTGTGATGCATCTTGGAATCCAGAAACTTCTGGAGGGCAATGCAAGTTCTCTACCCATGGTCAGTATTTTGACTAATCAGTACAATAATAACAACAACAGAGCAGCATGAATTTTCTGCTCCAAAGCCTTGTGTGTAAACAAAAAGATTACACCAATGGTAAGGGATGTTCCTTGATACTAAAAAGAAAGTCATGCCCTCTGAGAATTATTATTAAGCCAGCATCTCTCCTCCTTAATTCTGAAAGCTTGGGTGCCTTCCAAATGTTCCAGGCCTGCCCCACATTTTCAGTCTGCAGCACCTGAACAGTTATTCAAATAGAAATAATGCCATGTGACATATTTTTTAAACAAATGCACCAAGAGTCAAGAACACAAACTGCAAATGTTTTGAATGCAATTGGAATCTTAAGAGCAAAAGAACACACCCACACACCCACACAAACATCCATGCAATGGAAGTAAAATCAGTTCCAGACTACATGAGGTGCCCCTTAGGGAAAAACTATCATATCTGTGTGTTTTCCTCTGCAGAACAAAAATGGGTGAGGTTTTTATTACCAGGAAATGGGCAAAGGGGGAAAGGGTTAATATTTCCCCCCATTGTACTGCAAATCCTATCATATTCAAGCCCTCCATCCCAGGTTGCTATTAAAAGTTCTATCACCTCTGTGCAGACAGTACATAAATTGCAGAAAATCAGAAGGAGATCATTCTTAGATATTGTTTTTAGAAGGCTACCAGGGTTTGGGAGGTGGATGTGATTTGGCTAAAGTTGTTAGGCTCATGGATTTCATTAAGGGCCTTTCTACTTTTTTCTCCGTATAAATTCATGGCCTGTCTTGGACACAATAGAAATAAACATGCTGGTAGTTTCAGCACCACAGATAGTTCCAAGTGAGCGAACTGTTCCAAGGAAGGCTGAGAGCTGGGAACTTACAGTGGTGCCTCGCAAGACGAAAAGAATTCGTTCCGCGAGTCTTTTCATCTTGCAATGTTTTTCATCTTGCGAAGCACGGTCCGCCGCAACTGCGCCTCTTCAAGCGGCTTTTTTAAAAAAGCGCAAGACGTTTTCGTCTTGCGAAGCAAGCCCATAGGGAAATTCATCTAGCGAAGCAACGCAAAAACGGAAAACTCTTTCGTCTAGCGAGTTTTTCGTCTTGCGAGGCATTCGTCTTGCGGGGCACCACTGTACAAGTCTCTGAGACTGGGAACTTACAAGTCTCTGCTTCCAGTGTTGCTGAACTGATAGTTCCTTCCAACCTCCCCATGAAAATGGAACCCAGGTGGATACTCTGGGAGGGGGAACTAGCAGATTGCAAGGATTCCCCTACTGTGTAAACTCTCTGACCAGATATTCAACTTTCAGAACCCTTAGACCCTTCTGCTTTTAATGATGCAAAGAACTAGTTCTAACTGTGAGTGCACAGCTCTCAGGTCCTGATAGACAAGGTGGGGAACCTATGGCCCTGTTGATTAACCATTGGCCAGGGCTTGGTAGGAGTTGCAATCCTACCGCATCAGGAGAGCTGCAGGTTCCCCACTCCTGATAGGCTAGAAGAGGGATGGAGAAGCTGTGGACCTTTAAATATTGATGGGCCATTGGCCCGGGGCTGGTGGGAGCTGTAGTCTCAGGCACTCATAGGAAACTGGAAGAAACTAATATGCCCATGGAGGAGACTGATGAGGCCACTTGAAAATGACGAGTTCAGAGCAGTATTTATTTCAAGTAACTGGTAACTGTCTGAAGTCCCTTGCCATATAGCCACATCACCACCAATTTTGTTGAGGACTTCCTTGTAAGTAAAAAATGACACATCATTGTCAAGCCACAAGCAAGGAGCCACATGCAGCAACATAATTATCCCCAGCATTTGATGAATTTATTGGACAATATTAAATCAATGAACCCCCAGATCTGTTTAACAAGGGCTACTTTCATAAATGGAAGTGGTGACATCTGTTCTCCAGCAGTTAATTGCAAACAGCTGCTTTCTCTGGGGATGCAACACAGGTATACAGCAACAGCAGGCACTAGTCTTTTCAGATTCGGGGGCCCATGTTAAACCACAATCAGCAAGAGATTGTAGCTGGGACTTTTTGCATGCAAAGCAGATTTTCTACCACCGAGCTACAGCCTATTCATTTCAAAGAACATAGGAAGCTGTCTTATACCAAGCCATCTTTTGCTTACTATTGTCTCTCCCAATCCTACCTGGTGATGCCAGGGATTGAACCTGCGAACTTCTGCATGCAAAGCAAATGCTCTACCAATATACTATTCTTATGCTCATTTTAGAACATACCCGCAGGCCTGAAAGAAGGGGTCAGAGATATGTAAAGTGGCTAGTCTGATGATCCAACAGACTAACTCCACTTTCAGAACTGATTTCCCTGAGATGAAATGTATTTGAGAGACCATGGTCCTATATTTTTTACTTGCTGGGGCTTCAGTCAAAATCTGCAGGCTGAAATTGTTGATGCTTAGTATATATATCACAGTGCAGTACAGACATGAGTAGTCTGGCAAGACAGCTGGTTGAAAGAAGATGAGCTTTAGGTTTATTACTCCTGGCAAACAAAGCCACTCTAAGTACAAGCTTTTATGAGGAAAAAATGGAGTCATAATAACCTTATGGCACTAACATTAAAGAAGCACAGGAAGGAAGTGAAGCCTGAGAGCCAAAACAATCCACATAACCACATGGTATCTGAAGAAGTGTGCATGCACACGAAAGCTTATAGCCAGAACAAACTTAGTTGGTCTCTAAGGTGCTACTGGACAATTTTTTTTAATTTTTAAAAAATTAAATCCACATACAGTTACTCAAGAAGGAGTCAGTGAGGGAAGAATATGTTGTCTTTCTGTCAGGTAACTTATTGCAAGTGTTGTTGCTTCACTCCCAACAGAAATAACTCCATCTTGAGGGACCATCTGAGAAATGTCCATTGTGGCTGCTGAAAAAGTGCTTGCCTGTGATGATGAATCTCCATAGGCTGGGCAAATATGTTCTCTGAGACACAGAGTTATATATTCCTTGCCAGCCCTGACAGTGAGCAGGGAAAACACACAAATTCTCTCTTACATAATGAATGTAGGCTAATGACTCGTGTGGTATAAAGCAGAGAGTTATAGAGGAAAAGTCACTGAAGCTACAGAAAGAAAGAAAAATTGTTGATGGGAGCATTCTCAGGAAAAACTGAGAGAAAATCTACAGCCTGTTTTATGTAAGTTTAGCCAACATGGCTTCTCCCAAAGAACCCTGGGAACTGTAGTCTGGTGATACACTCAGAGTTCATTAGTGATCTCGAAATCTTTTCCACATCATAGCACTAAAGTTGGCAGAGTCCCCCAGGGAGAGGAAATGGGAGTTTGTTAACTTAGCAAGATTTCTATAACGATCAACAAACAAACCTCTAAGCAAGTTTACATGAAACAATATGAAATACTCATTAAGGAAATGCTGATTTAATCAACAGTCTTTGAAAACAACTAGACATAATAAAGTTATCAAAATGTAAGATAAAAGCAACTGTTTAAAAAACAAATATCCTGTATATAATAAAATTGCATGTCTGAATAGGCTGACCTAAATAAAAGATTTTTTTCAGCAGGTGTTGAAAGTGATACAATGAAGTGACTGCCTAATATCAAGAACTCCCAGAGAGTAGGCACTGCCACACTAAAAGATCCATTCCTCACTTCCATGGAACACACATTACATAACATTTGTAAAACCCCAGTTCTGGTTTTAATTGTTTGAAACCAATTTAAGCTTGTGGCCCCTTGCTTAAAAACTGCTCACATTCTTTCACTTTCACTCACAATCCTTGGTAATTAACCTTCAGAGGAATAGAATGTAAATGAGTTTCTCAAATCAGAGTACTGTTGCCATCTTGAAGCGCATGCAGTTTGGAGCTCACTTACTGTGAAAGGGAGGAATCCATACTGAAATCTTCGGTATGTGGCCTACAGACATGGGGCAAAAGGAGCGTTAACAGGTCAGACACACATGAACAGAACATTCAGAGGGTTATTGGACACAACTGGTGGAACTGGACAGGATGGAGTGGTATACAAAAATCTATTGGCACTGGAAGACAGAGCATATTTCTACCTTCCTACCATAGGCAATACCACCCAGATGACCAAGGACTACTTCAATGGAGTAGCATGAGAGCTGCTTCTCCACATTCCAGTCCCACAACCATCTCAGTTATGAGTGTTCAAAGGTTTCTAGGAGTTGGAACAATAATAGAGCCCCTTCCATTACCAAAACACGGAAGACAGGAGGTGCCAACTTAAAAGTATCAGATTGGCCAAATCCACACTGTCCAATCCTAGAGACATGGCTAGAGTAGTTTGTCAGGAGACTATAGGGAAGTATCACCCATGTGGCTAAAGAAGTGCATGCCTCACCCTGAAAGTAAATAGAATTGACGAGATGACCGGCAGAATCCGTGACCAGGGGAAGGAGACGACGGGAGAAGAATGGAAGAAATTTAAAATCTATCTTAAGGACTATTATAAACTTGATGAACTTTAAAATGCCGAGGCTTTGAGAATGAAAGGGTTACAGTGACATAAGATCAGATTTAAGGAAAGATTAAGAAGACATATCTTTGATAGAACTATTTAGAAGTTGCTGAAAATTTTTGGACATTGGGATGCAGAAAGGGGAGGTATGGGGGAGTCTGAGAAATGAGGTTTATGAAAAAAAGGTTATGAAAATTATGCGTGTTTGTATGTCTTTTTACATGTTTGTGTTGTGTTAAAAATTTTTGTAAAATCAATAAAAAATTTATAAAAAAATAAAAAAAGAAAGTAAATAGAATTGACTCTCTACCTCAAAGAGGGAGGGCCTGTAGTCCTCCAGATGTAGTTGGACTATAGCTCCTACCAGTGCCTGACCAATGGTCATATAGGCTGGGTTGATGGGAGTTGTAGTCTAGCAAGATCTGAAGGGCCATAGCTGCTATCCCTGCTATACAAACTCTTCTTGGGACTTCTGAATATCAGACATTGTTAATTTGAATTAGCTAATTTGAAAAGTGGTCTTCCTCTGTAACGCAGACAACCAGAGTGAGGAACCTGTGGCCCTCCAGATGATGTCAGACAACAACTCCCATCATCATCCCTGACCAATGGTTATACACTTTGGGGCTAATGGCAGTTGTAGTCCAGCAAAACATCTGGAGAGACACAGGTTCTCCATCCCTGACCCACCCCAAAACATGGAATTTCTGTGACCATAATGGACATTTGGAAGGAGTAGGAAGTTTGCGTCCATATTCCTTTGTGATTTTTCTAATGAAGAGAGATCTGGGGTATGTGTGTGGACATTCTGTTTCAGATGGGACAGAGATGTAAGGGAGACAGGAAGTGTGAGGCTCATGTACTTCCTGCTTCCCCAGAATATGCCATGTTAGTATCCATTGCCTTTCAAGTAAGCCCAACCCCAAAGCTCAAACTGGGCTGATGTAGAGTTGACTGTGGAATTAATTTGTCTGATTCTATGGTTCTTCACTAGAAACTGGAAGAGGGGCAGAATAAAAGCTTCTGAATTCTGATGTTCAGCATGAGCAGGGCACATCACTTGCACGACTACTGATACCAGTAGTCATATCAGCAATACAGAGAGACAGAAGGGAGTGCTCACCAGCTGCAGGCTCTGACTGCCAGAAGATTCTGCACATTCTAATCCCCAGTGAAGGTAGTTGAAGAGTACTACTGAAAACTCTGTAGCACGTACGTGTGTGTGTGTGTGTGTGTGTGTGTGTGTCTGTGTACTCACTGTAGAAATAATCCTCATAGACCAAGGAACTGCTACTGAGAGCTGTCACATTCTTCTGCTAGGTCAGCGTGAGTACAGTAAATATTTTATAACTGTGCTATGCTCATTTGGGATTGCTTTGACTATTGTTCAGGCCTATTGCACTGAAGTTCATATCTCCTTTTTAGTGAAGAACCATCAAACAGAGGGGTGAGGAACCCTTTTCAGCAGTTCAATCAAGTCCAATGGGGCTTTATTCCAAGATTACACCCTGGTGCACTCTTCAGATAACTGGAATCTGTGCACAATCAGTGTGTTTGTGTGCTGGGATGAGAAGCAGAAATCATATCTGCAGGCATCCTCTGGGTGTGTTTCACACACTGGTCATGCCTTGCCTGTCTATATAAAACTGTTCTGGACACCAGAAGTTCTGCATGCAACTATTGGATCAAGGCAGGGTGATCCTTGGGGGGTGGGGTTTGATTGCACAACCGACATTTGCTTGGGAAACCGATTACACACAGCTGATATCTGTGTATGGAGGGTTGCCAAGTTTCATACACAGAATGCATATTTTATCCTCCTTATATACCATCAATGTGTATAAGAGCATAAGGGATAATTTCAACAAATGGGAGATAAGAGAGTAAGGGAAATGAGGGAAGAATATGCATCCTTTTCCAGATACAGGCTTAACTGCAGTGGCTTATAACCAATGAAAAGTGGCTTATGGGGAACATGTGGCCTCTCAGATGCTGCTGTGCTACAACCTCCTTCATTCCCAACCACTGGATATGCTGGTTGGGGCTGATGAGAGTTGGAGTAAACAAAATAAAAATCTGGAGGGCCACAGGTTCCCCATCTCTGAGTTGCGTCAAAGAGGTCACGTAAAAGGTGAATTCCAAGAAGGGATTTGACAGAAGGGGTATTGGTCTTCGTATCACAAGGCTGCAGTACCATGTGAGTCAATCTCAGGCTTCAGTTTTGAAAGGATATTTATTGTACTTTCTTCATCTGCACAGGCATAATAGGAGGATAAGACGATTCTCCCGGTGCATTTCAGCACTTGTTTCCATAGCAATTAGCATTAGACTTGAAAGCGTAATGTGATTATCATACTCCCCTAAGGAACACTCTTTTATTTTGTGTTCAGTGTGTTTGGGGTGCCACTTTAACCCCTTCCTCTCACTTGGTTCAACGTTCATGTATATGTCATCTTGGATGCAATCTTAATACTTGCTTATTTGAGAGTAAGCCACACTGAACTCAGGGCGACTTAGGGACATAGGAAGTTTGCCTTGCACTAAAGCCAGACCATTGGTCCATCTAGCTCAGTACTGTCTGCATGGACTGGCAGGGGCTGCATAGGATTTCAAACAGAGTTTCTCTCCTAGCCCTTCCTGGAAATGTCAGGAATTGAATCTGGGACCTTCTGCATGCAAAGCAGGTGCTCTATCACTGAGCTATGGCCCCATCTATAGGATCTTGCTGTCATTCTTGAAGCTTGACAAAGCTCATGGAAAAGTCATGGTAGGGCAAGTGATGGGATTTGTGTTGTTGTGTGGATCTTTATACGTACTACTCTGTCTACTGAGCTACTAAAAATTAAAATTTTAATAAAAATGTAAGGAGAATTACATGATTTGAAATGCCTTTACCGCATTTTCCCCAGGGAAGTGCCAAAATACACCTCCCATTCTTACGGTGTCTTGACAAGGTTCTTCTCAGCAACCTTCCTCCATTTCCACAGTCCTCACCCTCATTTGCCTACGTTGTTCCTATTGGTTGAGCCAGTCCATGTGATTTTCTGACTGCATACCAATACTGGTATTACTTATACACTGAGGATACAGCCATGGGTGTAGCCAAGGGGGGAGAGCAGGGGGGCAGCTGCCCCCCCCCCCAAGTCAAGTCAATCAATAAAAATACTTAACTAACTGAGGTTCTGCACCCAACCAACATGAAGCCTGCTCCCCTAACATAAATCCTGGCTATGCCCATGGATATAGCGCATGTTCATAAACAAAGTCTCATGAGTTGTCACATCCAGCTGGATTCAATGGTAGTGTGGGCAATTGAGGGCAAGCACACTGAGGGCAAAAAAGGAGGAAGAAAAAGGGGGAGCCTAGATCAGGCCAATGACCCATCTAGCCCAGGATCTTGTTCTCAGGATGATGGCTAGCTGGAAACCTGAAAGTAGAACCTAAGCACTTCCCTGCTTGTGATTCCCAGGAACTGGTATTCAGAGGCAAAATGCCTCTGATAGTGGAGGTAGAACACAGCCATGGAGGTTAGTAAAGGTAAAGGGACCCCTGAGCATTAGGTCCAGTTGTGGACGACTCTGGGGTTGCAGCACTCATCTCGCTTTATTGGCCGAGGGAGCCAGCGTACAGCTTCCGGGTCATGTAGCCAGCATGACTAAGCCGCTTCTAGCGAACCAGAGCAACCCACGGAAACGCCGTTTACCTTCCCGCCGGAGCGCTACCTATTTATCTACTTGCACTTGATGTGCTTTCGAACTGCTAGGTGGGCAGGAGCAGGGACCGAGCAACGGGAGCTCACCCCGTTGTGGGGATGCGAATCACTGACCTTCTGATCGGCAAGTCCTAGGCTCTGTGGTTTAACCCACAGCGCCACCCACGTCCCTATGGAGGTTGGTAGCCATGGTTAATCTTATTTTACATGGATTTGTCTAATGCCCTTTTAAAGCCTTCCAAGTTGCTGGTCATTGCTACTTCATGTAGCTCAGTGAGTTTCACAGTTTAACTAAGTGCTTTGTGAAGAGGTCCCTTTAAATCCTCCAACATTCAATGACATTGAAATGAACTGTGAGGGTTCTAGCAACAAGATAAAATTTAAGATTAAACCAACAATAGATAAACTAAAGGGCTATGAATTTGCTGAACCAACTTTTAAAAGGGATACAAGAATGGGGGATGTGAGGAAGTCAGGAAAATATGTGAATTTAAGATATAAAATTAAGAAAGAGGGAATTTTTGTGGGGGTTTTTTATATGTGCTTTTTCTTTTTTATTATTAGTTTTTTAATGTATACATTTTTGTATCTTTGTGTTTAATGTTTGTATTGTTGTATTTTGTAGTATGTATTCTGTGTTTTTATATTTCTCTTGTTCTTGTCTTTGTATTTTTTCTTTTATATTGTGCATTGTTAAAACTTAATAAAAAATGTTACAAAAAAAAAATAATCCTCCAACATTCAGCTTCATTGGATCTAGTTCTAGTATTATCAGAGAGGTAGGAAAACTTTAATCATGCTATTCTTGACCAATAAGGTTCTTTTCTCTGATCACTCATGTCAGGGTAGTCACAGTAAATTGATGAAATAATGTTTAGTGGGGCAATTAAAATAATAATACTAATGGTGGGAGGGCATGGTTCCTCTGCACTAAATGTGCTACTTTTGAAGCAAATATTGAAACACAGGAGTAACTCTCATTAACAGTACAATGGGATTTACTCCTAGGTGTGTACAGGATTGCAAGTTAAGTTATTGCATTTTTTAAAAAAAGTTAAATATGCTGGGTGGGGAGCATTCTGCTAGCATGGCAGAGGGTGGGGTTGCACCAAATTTATTCCATGGACATCCATTTTACATCTTACATTATTTATCCACGAGAGAGAGAGAGAGAGAGAGAGAGAGAGAGAGAGAGAGGAATAAGGAAACAGAGACAGGGATAGAGTGAAGGACAAGAGATGAATGGACATAAGAAGAAACCATTATAATCAGAGGAAAGTTTCCATTCCAAATAGTCACAAATATATGTATGTACTGCATATTTCCCAGCGTGTAAGTTTGACAGCTGCTGACGTTGTAGAAAACATCCACTCTTAATGATATTAAGTAATTTCCAGAGAATTTTTATGGCTGAGGATGCCCCCTAAAGGCAGATCTACAACACCCATTTAAATCAAACTTAGGTGGCTCAAGAAAACTTTGATGTGCATCACATTGAGAAAAATGTACCAGCTTCTTGAATTCAGCTGAGCTCTTCTGACATTTTTAAGATTCCTGCTGGATCAAAGCAAAGGTCTATCTTGTTCAACTCCCTGTCATGGCCAACCAGATTCCCCACCTGCAATTCCCAACAACTGGTATTCAGCAATAGGCCGTTACCACCAAATCTATTAAGATGAGACACCTTTTTCAAAAGCTATTTTACTTCCCTGAATTTACTTGTTTAAGAACTTTGTCACCTACAAAGTCCCAGGACGGGTTACAACCATTTAACCAGATAATGTTAAAATCTAATGAAACGATTTTAAAAATGAAATCAAAAAGAAACAGAGGCCATTTTACAAGAAACACAAAAGTAAAGAGATTGGACTTTCAACAAACTATGTAAACTTCATAATCAGCAGGGCTTTTTTCAACCGGAACTTGCTGGAACTCACTTGCGGCACCTCTCAGGTGAGCACCATTGCCATCATAAGAGAACAAGGGAGGTGTTCATCCTGAGGTCTAGCACCTCTTTTTCTAGATAAATAACACTGATAATCGGGTTCCACTTAAAATGAAGATTGTAATGCAATGAACAACAACAAAAAAGTAATTTTAAGGAGCTTAGTTTTAATCTCCAAATCTTACTGCAGCTGCTAGAAGCTACCCAATGGCCAGGTCAGGTGAGAAACACAGCAGCAGTATAGTGGTAAAATTTGAAATGTATAAGCCCATCATAACAGCCCCTGTAGCTGCCCTGTCCAAAACTACAGCCAGTGTGGATTTTCTTATTTCCTCTGTGTTGTTCCCTCATGTAGAACTCAAAAGCCTCATTATCACCTCAATCACATGCCTATGCTAATTTGTCAAAAACTGTTAGTGAAAAACTTGAAAGCCTCGTTATCACCTCAGTCACTTGCTAGATCAAGAGAAGTCTGTCACTGGCAGATGATGCCATAGATCTTTTTATGGAAAACAACATCATCAGAGCTAAGTTCCCCCTCTTCTCCACCTCTGCCTCCACCACACGGCTGGTGTACAGTCTTCCTCCAGCTTATCCTGTCCCTTCTCTGGGTACACTTTCTTATATACCATGTTTGTCTTATGGCTAAGCTGAAATAATTAAAATAAGAGATCACTCTATGATATTTTAAATACTAGATGTTTCAAAACTATTTGCTGGTTTACCTGATAAGCAAAGACAGCTGTGTTGGTGGATAAGAGGGAGAACCTCCCCACCTCCCAGCTTACAATTGGCAATACTTGTGGTACCTTGGTTCTCAAACACCTTGCTACTCAAACAACTTGGAACCCAAACACTGCAAACTCGGAAGTAAGTGTTCCAGTTTGCGAACATTTTTCAGAAGCCGAGCATGCTCCGTTTTGAGTGCTACGCTTCCGATTTGAGTGCAACACTTCCGGTTTGAGTGTTATGCTGAGGTATGTCTGTTTTTGCTGTTTATTTTGCGTTTTTGTTTTTGTGGCTCTTTTGTATTTGTGACTGTGTGGAACCCAGTTCAGCTACTGATTGATTGATTGATTGATTGATTGATTGATTGTGTGACTGCAGTGCATTGTTTATTGCGTTCATTTTATGGATCAACACTCTTTTTAGATAGTAAAATTCATGTTAAATTGCCATTTTAAAAATCTGGAATGGATTAATCCATTTCGCATTACTTTCTATGGGAAAGCGCACCTTCGTTTTGGAACGCTTTGGTTTTGGAACGGACTTCCTGAAAGGATTAAGTTTGAGAAGCAAGGTACCACTGTATTACAAGGGTGCTGAAGTCTCGGGCCTGGGGACCTAATGTGCCTCTCCAGGCCTCTCTATCTGGCTCTCAGAACTCTCCTAAGGCCATACCTTTTACTGGCCTTGCTCCATGCCCCCAGTGTTTTTGCCTGGCTGGAATATGTCCTTAAACTCTGGTCATACATATCCGAATGAAAGATAGTGAAGAATGTGTGTAGAAACTTGCCTGCTGTGCAAAGGTAAAATTTACATTGTTTTGCTCTGTCCCCTTGTGCCTCTGCCTCTACCCACCACTGGCATGTAGACACCCACATCCCCAGGAAGGTCACTCAGATGAGAATGTGGCCTTCAAGCTTGTAAAAGAGTCCCCATCCTGCTTTATTTAGGATCAATTAAAATGTTACAAAAATAGGAAGCCAGCTGTTGTGTCCTGATTTTCTTTTCTTTTTAGATATAACTTGCTTTTGCAGGCCTTTTGAAGGTCTATCATTGAAAAAATAGGGCTAGAAAAAAGCTAACATTCCCCAGGCATGTAATCTGCTTTTTAAAATAAAAATAAAAATAAATAAAAAAGTTGTTTTATGGTATTTTTAGGGTGTCTAGCAGACCCTATTTTTGGAAGGAATGTCTGATTTTATCTCTACCCCTGGTAGAGATGTAAACCACATTGAAACCATGTGTTCAGAGGATAGGTACAAATAAATTAATATTTTCCCCCATTCTCGTAATAGATAATAGGCAGCACTAGAGCTCCACCAGGGAAGAAAGATGATACATTTTTTTCAATAAAAAGTACTAATCAGAAAATCAGACCTTCCTAACCGTGATTCACAATGCTCACCATAGACATCATTTCCCAAAAAGGCATTACAGTGGTACCTTGGGTTACATACGCTTCAGGTTACATACGCTTTAGGTTACAGAATCCAGTTGCCCAGAAATAGTACCTCGGGTTAAGAGCTTTGCTTCAGGATGAGAACAGAAATCGCGCGGCAGCAGAAGGAGGCCCCGTTAGCTAAAGTGGTGCTTCAGGTTAAGAACAGTTTCAGGTTAAGAACGGACCTCCGGAACGAATGAAGTACTTAACCCGAGGTACCACTGTATTTAGTTTCAAGAGGGAGTTGTAGGGCAGGCGCAGGGATTCAGTGTGGAGTGCTGCTGTTCAGGATTCAAGCCTCCCACAAGTTTTCAACTCCCTCCCTCCAAACTATTAGCATTCCATGCCATCTAAACCTGCTCAGTTTTCACTGAACTGGTTTTTTTGGGTTTCCCCAGGAGTTTGGCCCCCTCTTTTTCTGTAGCTTCCTTCAAAGAATCCTGGGAATTGTAGTTGCTTTAAGGGTGCTGGAAATTATTATGAGACCCTTGGTCCCCTCTCACAACTACAATTCCGAGAGTTCTCTGGGAGGGAAAGATTGGTTGCTAAACCACTCTGGGAATTGTAGCTCTCCTAGAATAAAGTCTCTTAGCTGCTTTCGGGACCCTTAAGCTACAGTTCCCAGGATTCTTTGGGGGAAACCACAGCTCTTTACAGTAACATGATAGTGCTTTTGGTGTATAGTGCAGATGGTGCCTAAGTTCAGTTTCCCACATTTCCACATTTATTTGATTTTTTTTTTTTTAAAAAAAAAGTCCTTCTGAAAATTCACCATGATTTTAGCATGAATTTCTCCTAATGAGTACAGTCATACCTCGAGATAAATACGCAGGTTGCGCTCCGTGGCGACCTGGAAGTAACAGAGCACATTACTTCTGGGTTTCACCACTTGCGTATGCGCAGACAGACAAAATGACGTCACGCGCATGCGCGGAAGCGGCAAAACGTGTCACGCACATGTGTGGAAGCGGCAAAACGCGGCAGGCGCAGACGCGTATTATTTTCTGTTCAGGATGCGAACAGGGCTTCAGAAGTGATCCCGTTCACATCCTGAGGTACCACTGTACATCTTTATTTGCAAGTTTGTCTAATACACATTCCTGCAAAGCAATTCCCACCCCCCAAATAACCCACATTTTGTATGCTATTTTCACTGATATATATCTCTTACGCACCCATTACCCAAGTAGCATGCATTTTTTTAACACACTACTCAGCTGGAGAACTGCACTGCAAATTTCAGAACAGTGCAAATTGCAAAGGATAGCTGTCTTCTGGTTCACATATTGTTTTGGGAAGTATGACTTAGATAGGTTAACCTATAAGTGTGAACTGAATCAAATTCCTTCTCCCAGGGGCGCTGACTTGCCCGCCACATGGAGGGGGGCACATCACGTGGTGTCCCACCCCTGCTTAGCACATGAGTGCTTGTGTGCTGGGGGGGGGACACGTGCAGGCGCCCCGACCCCACCGCCACGATGCTGGTACTCATGCGCCAGGTGAGGAATAGAGAGTTCAGAGCTGAGCTCCACACCTGACCTGCTTCTCCCTGTCAGGGAGGGAAGAGGTGGAGCAGGCCTGAAGGTTTTTTGGGAGGCTCAGCCCCCTCTTTGAAAATTGAGGGGCTGAAGACACCCTCAGCTCCCACTACTCAGCACGCCTGCCTTCTCCATCCCTAGTTTGTGGCCACACCTGCTTTTGCCTCACCTACCGCTATTGCATGGCCCCCAGAAGTTTGCCCACAAAGGAATGTGGTCCTCATGCTTATTATTATGTTTATCCCAGTCTGAATTGCTGCCTTCAATTAAAACCACTTCCGGTCTGCTGTGGGAGTTATTATCAAAACTCAGAAAGGCTGAGTAGTAGCTATTTAATCCTTATGGGTTGTGGCACCCAGAAGGCCTGTTTGAACAAACATAGCCACTGGTTGTTTTGTTTTCATTCTTTGGGCTTTTATGGCTCCAGAAGCCAGTGATTATTTCCACAAGTGAATGTTGGCATTTCCTTGGGCTCCTGTGCATTCTCATTCAGCATATTACTCCAGGGACATGCTGTTTGTTGGTAAACAGGTGGCCCTAAGCCAATTTGGAAAGAGAAAGAGGAGTGTCTCAGGGGCAACTGAACAGCAAATATGAAGCCTTGATGAAAAGAGACACTGGGGAGTTTGCAGGAATCAGGGACACAGTAAGAGAAAGAGAATGATGCACTAAGGAAATAGGTAAGTGAACTTTTAATTAGCTGTACACACAAGCTTGTTTTGTAAATCAGATTTGTTTCTGTATTTTCCCCTGACATATTTTTGTGTCTTTCGTGTGCTTGGTTTTTGTTAACAACAAAATAATACCCCTCCTGTGGTTTCCAGCAACTGCAGACCCTCAAGTGTCCCTATTTTCCAGGCGCATTCCTGATTTAGAGAAACTGTCCCAGTTTCTGATTTGAGCCCGGAATGTCCCACTTTTCCTTAGGATGTTCCTATTTTCATTGGAGAAATGTTGGAGGATATGGCGTTATCTGACCCCCGAGCCGTCTGAAGGCAATCCTGTGTAGGGAAGTTTTTAAAGAAAATGTTTAATGTTTTATTATGTTTTTATACGTTGGAAGCTGCCCAGAGTGGTTGGGACAACCCAGTAAGATGTGTGGGATTTGAATATGGATATAGAACATAGTGTCGCATGCCAGCCCAATCCCCGAGAGGTGAGAGGTTCCAGGGGTTCCAGGTGCCCACCCAGGCTTTGTGTTACCTTTTGGCAATGAGAAACAGTGGAGACTGTGATGTCTTTTGGTTTATGGTCAATTTACATGCATATACAGTCATACCTGGGGTTACAGACGCTTCAGGTTGCGCGTTTTCGGATTGTGCACTGTGCCGAACCCAGAAGTACCGGAACAGGTGACTTCCAGGTTTCGGCACTCGCACATGTGCAGAAGCTGTAAATCGCACTTTGCGCATGCGCAGAAACGCTGAATCACGACCCGCACATGTGCAGATGTGGCGCTGCAAGTTGTGAACACTGCGGGTTGTGAACGTGCCTGCCGCACGGATCACGTTCGCAACACGAGTGTCCACTGTATATCCTGAGCTTATGATGGAAGGGTTCACAGCATCAACACCCCAAAAGGGTCTAGCTTCTCCCATAGCTGCTGCCTGATTTCAAGCAGAAATCAGCCATGCCTCTCTGTGCCTTTCCAGTCTGCAGGTTTTTCCTTTAGGCCACATTACAGCAAACTCTGCCCTCAGATTACGGCTTTTTCTTTCTAACCCTTTAAGAGCTGGAGAAGGGGTCCTACTCATTTGCCATCTGTCCCAGAGGCCTCCCCTTCTTTTGCTTTCTTCATTATCCATCAACTTTCTCTTAACACTTGCTGGGTCTAGGGGTTGTTTTACACTCAGTTTAATACCCCAAGCCTTAATGAAATTCCAACACCTACTGGATCCAGGGAGTCTGCCACCCACGAACTCATAACAATATTCATCAGGGTTAGTAGCCACAGATAGCCTTATCCTCCAGTAATTTATCTAATCCTCTTTTAAAGCCATCCAATTTGGTGACCATCACAGCCTCATGTGGGAGCAAGTTCTGCTGTTAAACTACGCAAAGTGTGAAGTCATGATTCCTTTTATCCGTCCCAAATCTTCCAAAATTCATTCTCATTGGATGTCCATGAGTTCCAGTGTTGTGAGAGAGGGAGAAAAACTTTTCTCAGTTCACTGTCTCCATGTCATGCATAGTTTTATGCATATTTATCATGAGGCTGGGGAGCAGCAGCAGTTGGCAATAATGGCAGTGAAGGGATAAATCCAGGTCCACCTCCTTTACCAAGGGGTAAAATTTATGGAGCTGGCACTGCCATGGAGTCCTGGATAGTTAGCTAAATATCCATCTGAGACCAGGGTTGCATCTTCTGTCCATCACACTCAACTCCAAATCTCTGCCAAGGAGCAAGGCTTCTGACAGCCAAATAAATGAATGCCGAATTAAGCATGCATGAATGCATTTATTTGACATCTGCTAGTAGGAGGGGACGTGGGTGGTGCTGTGGTGTAAACCACAGAGCCTAGGACTTGCCAATCAGAAGGTCGGTGGTTCAAATCCCCGTGACGGGGTGAGCTCCTGTTGCTCGGTCCCTGCTCCTGCCAACGTAGCAGTTAGAAAGCACATCAAAGTGCAAGTAGATAAATAGGTACCACTCCGATGGGAAGGTAAATGGCATTTCCGTGCACTGCTCTGGTTTGCCAGAAGCAGCTTAGTCATGCTGGCCTCATGACCCGGAAGCTGTACGCCAGGTCCCTTGGCCAATAAAGCGAGATGAGCGCCTCAACCCCAGAGTCGGTCACAACTGGACCTAATGGTCAGGGGTCCCTTTACCTTTAGTAGGAGGGGTGACATAAAGAAGTATGCAAAGCTCCCTCTCTTCTCTTAACTTCTCTTATGTGTGTAATACGGACTAGTTTGCCCACATAAGCTGTATCCCAAAATCTTTATTATTCAATCTTCTAATGTTGGACTGGCCAGTTATGTTAGGATCATCCTACTCTCGTGTAGGACTCTGGTAGAGACACATACCTGACTGGCATGTTCTCTCCCTCCTGGTTAATCGTTTGGGAGCTTCAAAAGATTTCTTCAGCCCGAACATCACAGCGACTGATACCAAGAAGCATCAGCACACTTACGATCCTGCATAGTATTAGCGGTTTGCGTAACAGACTCAATAGCTCAGCATTTTGGCTAATCTACTTTTATTTATATATAACACATTTGGAGCATTCTGACTTAGCTCCACACCGTCATGTGATAGACAACAATCTCATGACTGCAAACACGGAGCAAGAATCCTAACATCCTCCCCCGATTCATGAACCGTGTTGTAGTCATCAGTGTAACTGCAACAACCATACAGATGTCATACACATAGTACACTCCTGTATCACCCGTTCCACCCTTGGAACTACCTGCAACTGGATTAGCCTTGGGCCTTACCATCTTGCACTTTTGACTAGTCTTGGCATCATAGCTCTTCTGACTATTAAGAGGTTTCACACCTGGCTTTGTTGGGACTTGATCTAACAGTCCCGCCCCCCTCAAATTATATCACAGTGTAAAACAAGCATAGAACAAGTACATGCTGCAATATGAGCAATAGTAATGTCCAGTCAGTAAAGCATGACACTCTTAATCTCAGAGTTATGGATTCAAGCCCCACATTGGACTGAAGATTCCCGCATTGCAGGGGGTTGGACTAGATGACCCACAGGGTCCCTTCCAACTCTATAATTCTGTGATGGTATGATTACCAGGCCTATGTCTACTCGCATCACATTTAATCTTCTTGTCAATTAACCTAGTAAAGCATGGATCCCCACAGGTGTACCACCTTAGTCGTCTAACAGCCAGTATGCACACAAAAATAGTTGGGCCATGTGGCACCTAGAGCACAGTGTTCCAAACTACAAGACTTTGCCTTGTTAGTGAAATTGCACAGGTGGCCAAGAGATCTATCCGAGATCCAAGAATGTTAGATTGCTCCTAAGTGGCTCTGTACACTCAGCACCCCCTGCCCTGGCTTCTTTTGAGTTATTAAAACATAATTCAGTCACTGACTAGGCATTGTGAAAGGGGAGGGGAAATCCCCTGGAGGAAAGAGATGAATGAAAATTAAAGAGCACCTGACAGATTCAGGGCCATTATGCAAGCCTCCGTAAAACACAGTGTGTCAAATCACCCAGGGAGGTGGTGACCAAACTACAAAGTGCCCCTGCGACAGCCAAGTGAAGGAAATGGGAGCAGTGAGATAGAAATTACCAATTACATCTCCCTAATCTTGTTTTGCAGCTAAAGTGGCATTTCGGAGACTGGCGACCTGCCCACTTCCCGCAGCCCTGCAGGATGCCGAGCAGGAAGGAAAGTGCTTCTCAGGCTGCAGGACATCTTGTTGACAAAACGGGGCTGGAGAGAAGCAGAGCGATACTTGCCAGCCATTCGGACCACCAAATTACAGCCAAAGCATTACACCTGCGGCGTGAATATGGAGGTTTCTGTAAGCCTACCTCTGATCATTGGCAATCCTGAATGCTCTCCTGGGAGACGGGCTAATTGTCCCCACTCCTCCACCCCTCCCAAGTTTCCTCCTTCAAGGAAAACTAGCTTCAGCAGGAAAGGTGAGATAAGCACAGATAAAACAACACAGAGACAGGCAACCATGAGTACTGCAAGGTCTTCCCTAGACAGGTAGAGGAAGCTGAAGAGTGTCACAGCTTCCATTCAGTGAAGAACTGGAACCCATGGTGCAGCTTCTACCAAAATCTTTACTGCAACACATAGGCAAAACACTGTTCAAAGGCACAGCTGGTGCTACACATAACAACACAAGCAAAGAAGTTGACCCAACTATGACACACACCTTGCAACTCTGTTATAAGAGAAAGGGTTGGGTTCAACTTAATGTAGTAAGCGGTTCTGATCCTTACACTGGAGAAGCAACCTACAACTTTGCCAACAAGGCTGAACATGCCCCTGTCTGTTCACACCTGCATTGGTGCCTCCATGACCTGGGTGATGGAGGAGGCACAGCTGCCTCCTCAGAGGTAGATTGGACAAGTGGGGTAACCTCCTCCCCTCGGAGAGGAGAGGCTGGCCATAGTTTCTGACAACTCTGAAGGTGGAGTTGATGGTGTGACAGGCAAAGTGGAAGAGCCAGAACCTGCCTCCAACACCTCCAGAGGCAGAGCCCTGGATCCCGACCTGGAGTTTTCTGTAGGTCACTCCTCCTGACCCAGCCAGCCCCCCTGCTCAGGTCTCATGTCAAAGGGGATCCTAGAGACCCTGGCATCCTTCTTTGTTGTGTACATCTGCAGAGATATTGGCTTTCCTTACATTGCTGTTGTAAGGATTACTGAGAAATAATGATGCATTATCATCAACTATTACTACCACTACTATTACTATTATTAGTGGTTAAAGGGATGTGGGTGGCGCTGTGGGTTAAACCACAGAGCCTAGGACCTGCCAATCAGAAGGTCGGCGGTTCAAATCCCCGCAATGGGTCCCCGTTGCTCGGTCCCAGCTCCTGCCAACCTAGCAGTTCTAAAGCACGTCAAAGTGCAAGTAGATAAATAGGTACCGCTCTGGCAGGAAGGTAAACGTCGTTTCTGTGTGCTGCTCTGGCTCACCAGAAGTGGCTTAGTCATGCTGGCCACATGACCCGGACGCTGTACGCCAGCTCCCTTGGCCAATAAAGGGAGATGAGCGCCACAACCCCAGGGTCGGTCACAACTGGACCTAATGGTCAGGGGTCCCTTTACCTTAGCTTTACTAGAGCAGGTGTGGAGAACCTCAGGTCCAATGGCCAAATGCAGGCCTCTTTCTGGTTCTTGCAACATTGCCCAGACCACACACTGGCATCGCTTTATAACATCATTGGGTGTTTTTGCCTTGAACTCTGGGAATGACTCTACCTTGATGGAGGAACGCGAGGAGCATGTGAATGTGTGTAGAAACTACTGCACAAAGGTGAAATTCACATTCATTGCTCCACCTGCAACTGGCATGTGGCCCCTGGAAGGTGGCCCAGAAGGGAATGTGGACCTTCAGTTGAAAAAGCTTCCCTAAGCGTGGGTTAGATCAGTAGAAGAACCATGTGGCCACTTTCCTGGAAATGCAAAGTGAGTGAGAGAAAAAGAAAATAGATGTTCCTGGACATTATGTATGATGATAAATTGTTATGTGGTTGGATTGTTTCCCCCCCAAAGCATTCAATCAATACCAGCTCTTAAGGGCACCAGTTTGAGGAAAACCTATTCTGAAGGCAGAAGGGGTGGATAGCCGAGGGGACTTTTGCCTGGGAGGCTGTTATGAATGGAGGAGACCAGCTGTATCTGAATCTAAGAGCTACAGGCAAAAAGTTTTGTCTGGAAAGAGTCCCTGGAGCAATGATATGAAGGAACCCAAACTCCTAAGAGCCCTTTACAGTTTACATTTCAAAAGAAAGCCTGCTTTGAATAAAGCAAGCAAGGGTTTTCCAAATGCATTGCAAAACCATAATGGCAAGTAATAAATAAATATTTCATTACAGTGGTACCTCGGGTTAAGTACTTAGTTCATTCCAGAGGTCCATACTTAACCTGAAACTGTTCTTAACCTGAAGCACCACTTTAGCTAATGGGGCCTCCTGCTGCCGCCGCGCCGCTGGAGCACGATTTCTGTTCTTATCCTGAAGCAAAGTTCTTAACCCAAGGTACTATTTATGGGTTAGTGAAGTCTGTAACCTGAAGCGTATGTAACCTGAGGTACCACTGCAATTAGGAAACACGTCTACCACCAATGCTGCCTTGTTCTCCTTTATACCATGGCTTGTGACACAGAGGATACCCTTTCCCCCCAAACTGCCTCTATCATCCCTGCAACTTTTCAAAACCCCAGAAGTTTACAACACCAAGGAAACATACGTAGTTCCGTTGCCTACATATCCTTACATCCCGTACCAACACCTGGATTGAGGAGGAGGCTGCTCCCAGCTCTATGTTGGATGATATTATGCTTCTGCTTATGAGAAAAGTTCCTTTGGATATGACTAGGGTAGGGTAGGGAACCTCAGGCCTGTGGGCCATATGTGCCCGCCTTTGCCTCTCTCTGTTAACAGTCTTTCTCAACCTGTGCGTCCCCAGATGTTGTTGAACTACAACTCCCATCACCCCTAGCTAGCAAGGCCAGAGCTCAGGGATGATGGGAGTTGTAGTCCAACAACATCTGGGGAGCCACAGGTTGAGAACTGCCACGTAGTAGGATATACTGAGCTGAGCTTGTGCTACAGGCCCTGGTCATTCTCTTCTGGTATGGCTGACCCAATCACATGCACTCAATTCTGCTAATGTCACAGGGTACTTGACCAGATGGGCCTTTGGTCTGATCAAGCACGACTCTTATTATTTTCTTATGGGAGCAGCTGCTGGGATGATGGTCTGATTTATTGTCCTTGGGGTTTCCTTTGTGTGTTTCTTTTTTAGTGGGTTGTTGTGGTAACCTGCTTTTTCATTTCTGTTCTGCTCTTCAGCACAGTAATTGAATCTGCACCCGTAATGTTCCTAAGCTCCATCTATATAACAAAATAATCCAGCCAGCCAGCAGCAGCAGCAGCATAAATTCAAGGAAAAGCCAGCAAGAATAAATAGGTTTTTTAAAAGCCTTTAAATATTTCGATTGATTGACATCTCAGTTGGAAGGGAGTTTTGTAGACATAGTTCCATCACTTGACAAGTCTTCTCTTTCATTTCTGCCAACTTGTTTGATTTCCTAGGGTCCCAAATCATATCAGGAGCCTATAGGAGTGGAAGAGACTCCCTGCTGCAGCACAAAATTAGCCCAGAACACATGGAGATTAGTGCAGGGTTCAGCAAACTTTTCCATCAGGGGCCGGACCACTGTCCCTCAGACCTTGTGGGTTGCCGGACCATATTTTGAAAAATATAAATACCCTGCAAGCTGGTCCCACAGCTGCCTCCTGACTTGGAGAAGGAACACACTCTGTGCGTGCTCAGGAGCACATCCTGGCACCGCCCGCTCACCGGCGTTGTTGCCGAGCAGCAGCCACTTCATCGGCCCATCTCCACAGAGCTCCCAGGCGGAGTGCACCGTGGCCTGTCGTCCAAGGCCAGGTCAGCGAGCAGGCCACGCATGCAGAGCACCGGGCAGGTGGCACGCAGCTCACCCTCCAGCTGCTCCAGTGCTGCCACCAAGCGCGCCACCAGCAACAGTGCTGAGCCGGGTGCCAGGCGTGGGGCCAGCAGGCGTGCCAAGCTCCAGCTGAAGCCCCACGACGCACCCAGCATGATGCCCATGGCACAGCCCAGACCTGCTGCCTGCCCACCAGCCTCTCTGTCCATGGCCACGCCAGGTTTACCTCAGCCGCAGGCAGCGAGGCTTCGGATTGGGTGCAGGTACTTCCTCCAGCCAATCCGAAGCCGCGTGAGCATTCCGCCTGCCCAGAGCCGTCTGCAGCTTTGGATTGGCTTCAGGAGCTGAATATCCTTCCACTGATATCCTTCCCCCAACTAGATGCTTATGGGAAGCTTTCAAGCAGGACCTGAATTCAACAATACTCTTCCCACTTGTGATTCCCAACAACCTATTGGCAATGTGATTTCCAGCAACCTATATTCAGCAGCCTATTGACAATGTAGAGTGGTAAGACGTAGCCATCATAACTAGTAGTCGCTCACAGCTTTATCCGTCATGGAGACAAGGCCAGAGTTCCATAGACTTTGATCAATGGGTTCCATTGAAATACATTTCTTGCAGCAGCATCTCTGGCCCAAATTAAAAGCCTTTATTTTACAGCACTTGGAATGCAAAATAAATAAATAATGAAAACAAAGTAATAATAAAAATGCATGCATTTGCCATTATTGCAAGTTCTTGCTGTGATGAAAGCAATTTCCTAGCAGCGAAAGGCATTAGCTTTGGAATCTTGCAGGTCAGCAGTTCAGATCAGCAATGCTCAGTTCTCCAGGGGAATTTACATCTGAGAGACTAACTTCGTACTTGGCAGGAATGGAGATTCTTGAGAGAGCTAAAAGGCACTAAGAAAAAGCTCCCTAGGACAGAGAAACAGCAGCAAGCCCAACTGCATTCCTTCTCTAAGATACATGGAAAGAACCAACACTCAGGTTAGATTCACACATGTATACTTCCCACTTCAGGACTTCTGCATCAAATGGTTGCTTGCATCAAATGCTTGAGACATCTTCCTAGACCTAAACTAATCTAATCTACCAGTAGCATCGATACATAGGACAATCCCATGGAAAAGAATCAATGGACACAAATTGGACATCAGAAATTGCAATATTCAGAAACCAATAAGAGAACATTTCAACCCCCCAGGACTAGGGAAGCAAGAAAAGGCATCGTTTCCCACTCCACCTTGCATTATTTGCATGCAACACAGCTTCCATTCTACTGCAGTTCGTCTTCTGCCTAAAACCACATTATTCATCTCACTGTCCACTGCGGCAAAATCATATGACGTGTAAGTTACATTACTGTTATATTTTTCTCCCCCATTCATCTCAGTGCTAAAGAAACATGAAAAAGAAAGTGAAATCAATTGCATATTGGCTAATTAAACAATCAATGGCCTTTTAAATGGGGTGGGGGTGTGATTGTTTTGTTTGTTACTATATTATGTATTTTTGTGTTTTTCTACAGTAAACCACCCTGTGATCCTAGGATGAAGGGTGGTATAGAAATTTTTAATAATAATAATAATAATAATAGTAATAATAGTAATAGTAATAATATCACTTGTTGGCTAAAAGCAAGAACAGCAATCCAGCATTTGCTGGATTGATTTCCATTCCTGACATGGGATGTATAAGCTAATGCCAGCAATTTCCACTCCCATTTCTACATTCTTTGGAATTCTCTGGCATCCCTAACCAGGGCACACTGCTACTGATCTTAATGTGGCTCATGATTGGCAGGGAGTGCTGAAGAGCGAGAAAAGAACGGGTAGCCAGACTGAACTAATAAGTGTTATAAGAACTTGTTCTTGAACTTGCTTTTCTCTCCTCACTCCTATTTCCTCAAGTGTTATGTCTTTTTAATGAGCCTGAGGACAGGGACCATTTAAGTACTGATTTTTCTGAGCTTTAGAGACAGCCTTTTTGACTAAAGGTGTGGGGGATAAATTAGGGCTGTGTGCTGGCTCCAGGTGAATCCTGGATCCTGAACTGAACTGAGCTGATTCAGGTTGACTTGGGATTCAAATGGAGAGGGTTGAGGTAGTCCCAGATGAAAGCAGGTCTACCCAGAGTGACTTGGGGTTGTCAAAAGGAGGAGGCAGGCAGGCAGAAAGGAGAAGAGAAGGGGATGCACAACCAGACTGCCTGGGTAAAGGTAAAGGGACCCCTGACCATAATGTCCAGTCATGACCGACTCTGGGGTTGCGGTGCTCATCTCGCTTTATTGGCCAAGGGAGCCGACGTACAACTTCCAGGTCATGTGGCCAGCATGACTAAGCCACTTCTGGCGAACCAGAGCAGTGCACGGAAATGCCGTTTACCTTCCTGCCGGAGTGGTACCTATTTATCTACTTGCATTTTGACATGCTTTCGAACTGCTAGGTTGGCAGGAGCAGGGACCGAGCAACAGGAGCTCACCCCATCGCGGGGATTCGACCTTCTGATCGGCAAGTCCTAGGCTCTGTGGTTTAACCCACAGCACCATCTGCGTCCCTTAAACTGCGTGGGTAGCTCGCCTGGGTAGCTCACCTGAAAAATGAGAGGGAGAGGCATGCTTTGGGCCTAAACAAGATTAGTTTTTACGGGTGCATGTATCTGCCATGCAGACTGTGAAGCCAGAACACACTGTCATTTCTTTTCCGTTCACCTTTGCTCTGAAATTGGATAATCAAAATGTCTGCAACACTATGGTGCTCTTGATGTAAAACGAACAAACAAACAAAACACCTTAGAAACTCACAGCCTTGGATTGTGCATTGATTATTCATGACCCTGTTGGGGATTCTTTCCATTTAAGAGGAATTATACAGCTCCATGGAACTCAACAAGCCATGTTTATGATGTGAGTAGTGCTTATGGCATCTCAGGCAAAAGCACTGAGTAAGGCAATGGCATAACTTCTGGCTGACCTGCTAATCAAGCACCACCTACAAAACCGTCAGAGTCAAAAGGAAAAGTAGTGAGGCAGGGGGGTCACAGTTTTACAGGAGGAGAAAGCAGAGGTTGCGGTAGATGGGTGCAGCATTCAAAAAAATTTGAGAATTCCTCAACATTCTTTCTTTTTTTTTTTAAGCAAAGAGAAAGTTACATACCCTCCAGCATTTCCCCTATGAAAATAGGGACATCATATTCCATTATGATTATTATTATTATTATTATTATTATTATTATTATTATTATTATTATTAATCCTGTCCATCTGACTGGGTTGCCCAGCTTCTCTGGGCGACTTCCAACATATATAAAAACATAATAAAATATTAAACATTAAAAGACCTCCCTATACAGGGTTGCTCTCAGGTGTTTTTTAAAGGTTGTACAGTGGTACCTCAGGTTACATACGCTTCAGGTTACAGACTCCGCTAATCCAGAAATAGTGCTTCAGGTTAAGAACTTTGCTTCAGGACGAGAACAGAAATCGTGCTCCGGCAGCGTGACGGCAGCAGGAGGCCCCATTAGTTAAAGTGGTGCTTCAGGTTAAGAACAGTTTCAGGTTAAGTACGGACCTCCGGAACGAATTAAGTACTTAACCTGAGGTACCACTGCATAGGATCAAATCACAAACCAGGACGACTTCTGTAAATCTGGGACTGCCCCTAGAAAATAGGGACACTTGGAGGGTCTGAAGTTACCCTATGATCAACCAAGAGTTGGAGGGCAGCCAAACAGGTGCTAAAACTACAAGGAGGCTGGTGGGGGGTGGGTTACTGCTCTCAGAGCCCCTACACAGCTCCTCATTTCCACCCAGGAATAATGGAAGAAGGATAAATGATGCAGAATTTGTATTAAACACACACCCATGTATTCATTTGCTTAATGTATGCTGTCTGCGGGATTTCACGTTCCTGGAAAAGAAATTTGGTTTTGGGTTGTTTTGGCTTTACAACATAGGGATGAACCAAAGGGGGTGGGAGGTGGATGGGCAGAGGTGGCATTAAGAGACTGCCAACTGTGTGTCCCAAACCATAGGATCTTTGGGTCCTGATTCAGCAGTCCTATACCAGGCTGCAGAAACAGGGCCAACGAGAAGCCGCAGCAGGAGTGAGATGCTGTTAGCCTGTAACACCTTTGCTCAGAGACCTGCTACCGGGACAAGTTCAAGGTGTTACTATTAGTATATAGAGCCTGGGACACGTTTACCTGTAAAATCGCCTGTAAAACCCATATACAGTGGTACCTCAGGTTACATACGCTTCAGGTTACATACGCTTCAGGTTACAGACTCCACTAACTCAGAAATAATGCTTCAGGTTAAGAACTTTGCTTCAGGATGAGAACAGAAATTGTGCTCCGGCAGCGCGGCAGCAGCAGGAGGCCCCATTAGCTAAAGTGGGGCTTCAGGTTAAGAACAGTTTCTGGTTAAGAACAGACCTCCAGAACAAATTAAGTACTTACCCCGAGGTACTGCTGTACCTTCACTCAATTATTTCAGTCTGTGGAACTGGCATTGTTACTGGTGCCAGAGAATACCATACCCTCCATACCCAAACGTACATACCACACACACACAAAATCCGGGAGGGATACAATTTTCCAGGACTGCCTCCTCTTTTTTTCTTGCTAGAGAATGAAGTCCATTGTGTATGCCATAATTTTGTGTGATTTCGTGCCATGTCTCCCCCCCCCCCAACAAAAAAGTGCATTTTCCGGCATGGCACCCAAAAACCCACATTTTGAGACGCCACGCAAGATTGCAGCCCCAAAGAAAGCGCTTTGGGGCATGAGGAATTGTATGAGATCACAGTTTACAAAATGGTCACCATTCTTTCATGAGGGGAAAAACCAGCATGACCCGTCCCCCCCCCCCCCGGACACTTGCTTTGGAACTCCCTTCCTATGGACATAAGGGAGGCGCCTTAGCTGTACGTTTTTTACACCTGTTAAAAACATTTTTATTTAAGCAATCCTATCTAGATAGGTAGGATGCTGACAGGTGTTTTCATCTGTTGTTGTTTCTAGTTTATCGTGGACTTTAATCTTTATTGTTACAGTATTTGACTGTTTTACACTTTTTAAATCATTGTTTTATCTTTTTGTAAACCACTTTGTTTACAATCAAGCGGTATACAGTGGTACCTCAGGTTACAGATGCTTTTAATCAGGTTATTTAATTCCCAATTAAATGTACTATCAGGCAAGACAATTATGCTGTCAGCCCCAACTCGCCATCTGCGGGCACCCAGCCACACTCCTTTTGCTAGATCCACATTGCTCCAGTTGGACCTGTTCTGACCCAGGACAATCTAGGCCTGTCTCAACCTGTTGTGGATGGATCCTGGGTCGACGCAAATAGGCCCACTTCAGCTCATTATCTGGCATTTGTCCAGATCTGCCTTCCTAATATGTTACCATCCTCTGCTGTTGTCACTGTAAGTAATGGCCTGTTTATGCTTGCAACAAGTTTCAGATTAATTATTACACAGAATATAACTATTACTGTGCTTGCAATAAAGTGAACAAATTGTTCAGGGGAGAATTAATTAACAATGGTGCTAATGCATGAATCAAGGTGGGGATGGATGCAGTCTTTGGATAACTGCAGTCCAAAGGCGGGAAAATCATTTTTCTTCTGGAGACCATGTTCCCTTCAGAGTCCTAGCTACAGGTCGGGGAGGCTTACCAGGTTTCTTGCCCCGGGTGAAGCCATTGAGGCTCCCAGCCTGTGTGTGTGTATGCAAAAGTGCATTGGGTGTGTGTGTGCCAAACTGGATCTTTGACCCAGATGAAATATTGCCTACTTTTGCCCCTGCCTTCTTTGTAACCCTCTGGGGACTGCATGCAAGCTTTGATGAGTATCATCAGACCTTGCCAGGTGACCTGACCTAGCCAATCTTGATGGCTCTTCTCTGATGCTTCCTTTTCTATGGTTAGTATCCGCCAAGTGACTGTGTAATGCAGCATCTCTTCTAACCTTGGACCACATCTCCCATCATCCCACCACTGACCATACTGGCTTGTGCTGATGGGAGTTGTAGTCCAAAACGTATGAGTACTGTAGGTCATTTGAAAAAGGTTCCCAACCCCAGCAGTAGAACTTTCTAATATGCCCTTAGTGAAAAATGTAAGCAACTCTGCAGAATTCCTCCTGCTGGGTTAGACAATATCACTCATTAACATGCCAGCACTTTATGGCCTTGAAAAAGATAAGCAGCAAGCAAGCAAGCAAGCAAGCAAGCAAGCAAGCAAGCAATAAAAAAAACAGCATCTCAAACAGTCTTGGAAAGATTTGAGGTTAGCTTCCAGAATAAACATTCTGGGGTGCAAATCACAAATAGATGCCCACAGTGCTTTTTTTTAATTAAACAAATCTTTAGGGGTACTCTCATTTTCCTACTCGTATTGAAATACTGCCCCTTAATGAGGCTAAACTTAGATTCACAAAATGTTTAGGGGTAGCGTATTCCCAGGAAAAAAAGCACTGGATGCCCAACACTAGCCCACAAAACCAGCATTTAAAGCAAATATGAAATTAGTAAAAGATTTAAAACACATAAAGGTAATGAAATCATTTGTCTGGAAACAGAAGAGTTTTCAGCAAATAATAAAAGGAAGGGCACACCTGTTTAACATCAATAAGCAGGGAGTTCCAGAGAGCCTTCCCACACAAAAATATACATTGGGGGGACTGCAGGTGTTTTCCTCTCTGCCCCTCCCTGAGCACATGTTACATAGGGTTATAAACCCTGGTCGGAGGAAGAGAAGAAGACTCATGTAGTCAGTTTCAGTTCTTCTCAACTTGCCAATCATACTTTTAGTTCTTCAGATTTCCACATTAGTTTGATTTCTTTTTCCTTTCATGAAAATTCACTACCATTTCAGTACAATTTTCTCCTAATATACACATTTCTTATGTAATTATTCCAAATGTACATATTTTTGCAGAATGATTTCTCCTAATACAATGCATTTCTGTATGTGATGTTCCACTACAATATGCATTTTTAGGCATACTTTACACTAGCACATGGGGGGGGGCATTGCAGATCTGCAGAAGTGTGGGTTTCAAAGGATGGCTATGTTTCAATTTGCGTCTCCCCCCCCCCCCCCCGGTAGCTGTGAATTGGATAGACTTGCTTTTAAATGTGGGTGTAGCAGAATTCCACACCCCTAGAATCCCTACACTTGTTCCTATTCACTGGGAGAGGGTTCCAGATTTCCATGACAGGGGGAATATGATGGGAAAGGGTGGCTTGGGCATATAGAACAGGGTTGCCATATTTCAAAAAGCAAAAACCAGGACACCTCAAAAGTAAGAAGACTCCGAAAATTGCCGAGCGTTTTTCCCCTAAAGAAAAACCCGGAAGTTGGGTTATGCTAAAGGGCTACATCTGGCTCTAAGGTTGAGTACATTTGAGCAATAAGGACCATTTTGATGTCCCATTTTGCACACACAGAGAGAGACACACAAACAAACAAACAAACAAACAAACAAGCCACACACAACTGCAAGGAATCCTAGAATGAGAGAAAGCTGGGCTGCGGTTTCCCAGATCAAATTTCGGAAGCCCACCGAAACTGCATCAAGGCGCGTAGCCATTCCCTTGCCATGCCTCTTGTGCTTTCAAACAGTCCATCATCAGGAGCAGCCCAAGATTAATCAGGCAGACACTGGGAAAATGAATCGGCAGACATCTGTAGGACTCGCATCCCACACAAAGAGCTCAATTTAGATTTGTGGCAGCGTTACAAGGGGAAGGAAACTAAAGCAATATTGAGACAGATGCAGAATGGTACTGCACACAGAAGGGGGAGAAAACTGCAGGAGGCAAGCACAGACACCCCCTCTTTCTCTAGCCCCTGAAGAATCTCGGTTTGGAGAAAATACCCTAATATGGCTTAGCAGCCACAGTATGCAAATTATGTGAAAAAGTGGGTGTCTTAAGTAAGACCAGAAGAAGATCCCTGTTATTGGGGGAAAGGGCTGTAGCCCCATGGTAGGGCATCTGCCTTGCATGCAGAACGTCCTAGGTTCAATCCCTGGCCACTGTGTTAAGCTGGAAATGTCCCGTCTGAAATCCTGAAGACCCACTTCCAGTCAGCATATACAATACTGAGCTAAATGAGCTAATGACTCAGAGGTAGGCAGCTTCCTTTGTTCGAGGAATTTATTTTCTCTGCTATGTTATTTAATATTACAAGGATGTTGCTTATTGCTTCCAACACCATTGGTTGGCATGTGTCTTTCTTCTCAGGAGACAACGGAGGAATGCTCCCTTGGGGGTGAGGTCAAGCTGTTGGAAGGTCGCAGCGCCTGCTGTGGCTGTAGAGACCGATGTGGGAGGGACTTGGTCCAACACTGCTCATATTGTAAATTGCTTTGGAAACTGATTCTGAAACCAATAGATAAATAGTACAAGGAGGAGCAAAGGAAAAGGAAGATGGAGGAGGAGGAGGAGGAGGAGGAGGGAGAAGAGCCTTCCTGGATCAGATCAAAAGTCCACATAGTTCAGCATCTCTACTTCCAAAAGTGGCCAATCAGATACCTTCAAGAAGCTCCCAAGCCCTGCCACACTCCTCCTCCTCCTCAGCAACTTGTAGAAATTGCATGAGAACATAGGAAGCTGTCTCATACCATGTTATACCTTTTCTGGACTTTGGTATCTAGCAGGAATTGACTGTTAAAACATTCTGAGAATTGTGAAAAGTTTGCATAAGAATGCATTGTGAATACAATAAACAAAATTGCACTGCGTTGCATACAACATTAGTAATGAAAAAGGCCCACTGTCACTGAAATTAATTACCGTAACATTACTAATTTAGGGTTGTAGCCAATGCTAGTGCTATTAAGAGCAGATCCACTGAAGTTACTGCACATGAGTAACTTAAGATCATTAACTTCAATGCATCTGATCTGAGCATAACTGAGTTGCATGCAAACCTCAGTATACCAAGTCTATTAATATCAAATTAATTGGGCCTATTCATTCAGTGGCAAAGCTGCATGCTCTGGCACTGGGGGCGGAGAGCAGGCAGGGGCATGGCTGGCACATGTCCCAGGGGCGTGACATGCTGCCCCAGGGGCGGGTGTCCCAGGGGCATGGCACATTGCCCTCGGGGGCGTGTTGTGCGTCCTGGGGGTGTGACATGCAGCCCGTGGGGGTGTGGCATGTGTCCCAGGGGCATGGCACACCACCCGCAGGGGTGTGGTGTCCGGTGCATGTCCAGGGAGCGGCCGCAATGGTACCCCCTCCCCGATGGTGCCGGAGGCGATGCGCCCCCCCCCCCCGTCCCCCCATCCCTCCACCAGTGTATTTATTTCAACTGAGCAAAGATTAGTTGAATGTGACTCATTAGATGAGGGGAAAATATTTGGGGGGGGGGAATATGCACATTACTACTGTATTTTTCGCTCTATAAGACGCACCCGAACATAAGATGCACCTAGTTTTGGGAGGAGGAAAACAAGAAAAAAAATATTCTGAATCCCAGAAGCCAGAACAGCAAGAGGGATCACTGTGCAGCAATCCCTCTTGGTGTTCTGGCTTCAGCGATAGCTGCGCAGCCTGCATTCACTCCATAAGACGCACACACATTTCCCCTTACTTTTTAGGAGGGAAAAAGTGCATCTTATAGAGCAAAAAATATTGTATATCAGGAGGTATATGCATGAAAATAAGTATGGGTTTTCATGTGCACTTAAAAGAAATGGTGTTGTGGAGTGTGCTGAACTGAAGACTGGTAGCTACAGGAACTGCAAGAAGCAAAACTCGACACTTCTGTCCTGTGCTGCTATACACACACAAATTTTGCAGGTGGCAAACTTTCTGGTTGAAGACTTTAGCCCTCTAGTGTAGGATAACCTAGTCTATACTCTGCCCTGCCATTTAGGATCATAGGAATGTGCCTTATTCTGAGTCAGACTATAGTCAAACCAGCTCAGCATTGTCTACACTGACTGGCAGTGGCTCTCCAGAATTTCAGGCAGAGATTTCTCCCAGCCTTTACCGGAAACGCCAGAGATTGAACCTCGGACCTCCTGCAAGCGAAACAGAGCTACACTGTGCTACAACCTTTACTTAGCCATTGGGCCATCTAGCTCAGTATTGTCTACAGCAGTTCTCCAGGATTTCAGGCAGGAATCTCTGCCAGTCTTACCTGGAGAGTGCCAGTGGGGACTGAATCTGGGACCTTTGCATGCAAAGAAGATGCTCTACCAATGACCTACAGCATTAACCTGAGTCTCCTCTATTTACAACACTTTTGTGCAACTTACTCCCTTTCTTTCTCCATTATGTGCCTTTAGGTGAGACATTAAAAATGTGTGATCTGTGGAGTGATAAAAACAGCATATGCTTTCAAACAATCAGTTCTTCTGAGTTCTTTATAGAAGAAAACTAATTTGTATTCCTGGGAGCAGTTCGCAAGATGGATTTTCTTTTCACTTCTTACTTTTATTCATCACATTAAGATTTGTCTCAGTAAAAAAAACAACCCAAAAAAATCACCTCTTACAGTAGAAGAAGCACTGGTACACAGACTAGAGGAACTGAGCTGATCAAGACTAGAGACCCGGAGAAGCTTGATCTGGTTCACATTCAAAGGCAAACCTCCTAACTTGCACTTTCTGGAACAATATGAGAACCAAAACAAATCATCTTTTAAATTTGCACTTATCCAAATTTTACAATGCACCTCTCCAGCCAGGTAATACGTGCACAAATGCATATAACAGGGCATAGTCACTAAAGGCCCAAGTGTCCTCTGTGGTTAGGAGTGCCTTTTATCAGCTTCATCTGGTTCACCAACTATGGTTGTTCCTGGATGAAGATAGCCTGACCACTGCAGTCCATGCATTGATAAGTCCATGCACTGTGACACCATTGTTAGACCAGCTGCATCTTCTACCAAGCCAAGTTCCAGGTTCTTGTGTTGATTTACAGCGCCCTGAACATCTTGGGTCTGGGATACCTCAGAGATCGCATGAAGCTTTCTATCATCTGCATCCCTAGCTGCTCCCAGAGATGGCGAGGCTCATTTAACAAGAACGAGAGAGAGAGCCTTTAGTGCCCTTGGCCCAGTCCTGTGGAACCTCCTGCCAATAGAGATTCAGCAGGCACCTTTTAAACACCTGCTGAAAACTTTTCCATTCCACCAGGCCTATGCAGAGAATTAAGAGTACATCCCCCCCCCCCCATGGTCTACTGATGTTGGTTTTTAATTATTTTGCTTTTAACTTGATTTTAACTTTTTGTGATTTTACTGTATCGTTTTATATTGGTGTAAATCGCTGTGATACAGTGGCATATAAATATTTTAATAAATAAAAGTGTCCTTTAAAATCCCTTAATAAGGGAGGTGGGTTGAAAAAAAAACCCCACATAATCCTATAGTCTGAAGCGGTGCAGTCTAGAATTCAGCCACTTTATTCTGATGGCTGTCTCTGAAGCAAAGGAAAGGTTAAAGGTGAATGTGAATATGCCCCAGTGTACAGCTCATTGAGGCTGTGGTAAGGGGCTGTGGTAGACCACCTGCTCTGAATGCAGAAGGTCCCTGATTCAATCTTCAGCATCTCCAGGAACTGGAAATGTCCCACCCCCTCCCGCTGCCACCCTGAAACCCTGGAGAGCAGCTGCCAGTCAGTGTACGCAGTAGTGGGCTGGACGCCCTGAACTAGATGCACTGACGGCCTTGGTGCAAGGCAGCTATGTATATTACAGCATTGGAAGCAATCGGGCTGGATACAGAAGAGAAAGGTGGAGGGAAGAGTGATTACTGGTATATTGCTCAAAGATATGCCTAGGATAAAAATCAAAATTCTATGGGGGCAGCTTCCTAAGTGCAAAACAGAGTGAAGTCAAAGACAAGTCTGGTTAATATGTGGAAGGAGGGAGGGAGCCTAAAGCAATAGCTAGTACACCCACCCCCACCCCCTCCAACACTGAGTGAGTGTATATTTGTGAATACTCTGGGGTGTGTTGTTGTTTTTTTGTATTTATGTGCTTTTATGTTTCTATATTGTAAACCACCCTGTGATTCTTGGATGAAGGGCGGAATAGAAATAAAATAAATAAACACAAACAAACTGAGACCAACCGCCATGATTTTCCATCAGCCAATTATTAGGGCTGAGATTAACATGCGACACTTTTTGTGAACTTTTTAGCAACTAGTGGATTAGGTGGAGGTGCCCTTCTGCCCAACTCCCCCAGCTAAACTGGCCATCACTGCAAGAGCTCCAGCTCTGTTGGTGCACCACCTCCGCTCCTGTCTGTTAAATGCATAGGTGGGAATATCATCACAAGAATGGCCATTTGGCAGCACAAGAGGGGGAAAGGCTGGGCCTGTTTCGCTGCCCTTGCTATCTTTCCGTGCCTCCCACTTTCTGCTGTGAGCAATGGGGTTGCAGATGTGCAAAGCCCCACCACTGTGGTGGTGGGGAAAGGAAAGTTAGGATTGTGCCCTGTGAAAAGCAACTTCACTATTCTCATTTTTCAGACTGTGCTTGCCTGTTCAGAGTGACAGCAGTGTTGTGGGGCCTCATTCTCACTGCCTTTGTTCTACCTCAGTAATTGCCCTGTGAAACTAAACTTTGTTGGCACTGCCACTCTTTTTGTGTGATCTCTAATTGGTCGGGGCCATCCATGAAGGAGAAGCAGAACTGGGGGGAAAATGTGAGACAGAAGCAGTGGCTGTTATTGGCCAGAAGCAGCAATGGGGGGGGGGTTGTGTTTTTATGGAAGAGAAGATTTTGGGGCACTGCTTTCAGTCCAAAAATTGAATGAGGAACTTTTGGTACAGTCCAAACAATCATTGAGCATTTGATAACTTGCAGCTGAATGCATGAATGGACACCGTTAAGTCTGCATTGATGACATAGGCTTGTGAGAACACTGTCTCTATAATGTTAAATCTGGGATCACCCATCATACATGAAAGTCTCAACGGACTAATGCAGTAATGAGTGGTGCTGTGACAAAATTTCATTCTACCTTTCTTAAACATTCTCTGTCAATTTATCTACCAGGGTGGCCACTGACACATCTCCCCACATCACTCCCCCCCCCCCAAAAAGAAAGAAGCAGAAAAGGGACAAAGATCACCATAAAATCTGCTAATTTATATGAATAGATACAAATCTAAATATAATGGATTGTATCCAATTAAGTTCTACTCAGAGTACACTAATTGAAGCCAATGGGTCTAAGTCTGTTAATTATTCTGAGTAGGACTGGCTATAGCTATTACTATAATTTAAAGCAAAATGCTGCTGGTGTGATTTAATACATCTCACTAGCCTAGTGGGGAAGACTGACCAGGTGAGATCCTAACCAGGTGATGAGGCAGTTTCAAGGCTCCCAGTCTCCCTTTCTGATGGGTCTTTATCTTTATAAAACTGGAGTTGGATTGGAGCATCCTTCAAAACAAAGGACTTACCATCCTCTGCCAGATCTTCAAATAGAGGTTCATTTCCTGTAAAACAGGGAGCACAGCCACCCTAATTCCTGGTCCTTCTCTGGTCACCCCCTTATTAGAACTGGGGTTTTGTAAGGACAGTCAGTGACATCAGCCCGCCTGAGAGTCCGTACCTTTGGGATGCAATCACAGACAGAAGAACAGGCTGGTTTTGGGAGCCCTGCCAACAGCATATCCCTATGCCTGCCTATACCTGGGATGCACTTCCTAGAGGGCATAATGCATTAGTCATGCCTTTCCAACCCGTGTGAAAATCTTTCAGAAGCAGAGAGCTTGGATGTGACATGAATGCTGGGGAAGAGTACAAGCAATTCTAGATGCCATTGCCCTGCTCCTAAGCCCATTCACAGATTACCCCACTCTTAAGCTTATTCATGCATCACTACACTCCTAAACCCATTCATGGCAAGGCATGCCACACCAATTGATTTCAATTAAAATATCTGCCATGCCCAAGAGGGAATGCCATCCTGTCCTGCTGGCTTGCTGAGGCTACCCAGGAGGCAAATGGGGATGTGTGGATCACTGCAGGCCCCTAACCCACAGTGGGTCTCTGTTCCCTGCATTCAATTCAGCTGCTGGCTTGATTAACACCCAAAGGCCATATTCCTTTCTGTGGAACATTGGGGGGGGGCACATGCCCACAGTGAGTGGGGCCAAAAGCAAACATATAAATGTGCATGTACAAGTATGTATGGCTAGCTCCTCCATACATTCACATGCTACTCTCTGTCCTCCATCCAGGTGAGCAAGATGCCTGATCAGAGTTCAAGGGCATATTCCATCAAGGCAAAAACACTCAAAGAGGGTTTGAAGCAGGATCAGTGAGGTGGGTTGCCTGGAGGCCAGATGGAGAGGCCTGGAGGCCTACATTCAGCCCCTGAGCCTGAGGTTCTCCACCCAATGTAGGACCTGGAAGGGTAGCCCCTAATGGTCAGCTCCTTACCTAAAGATCACTTAGGAAACTAGGAAGTTGCATTCTAACAAGTCCCACCATTGGTCCATCTAGCTCAGGACTGTCTACACTGACTGGCAGTGGCTCTCCAGGATTTCAGACAGGTGTCTCTCCCAGCCCTACCTGGATATACCATTGGGAAGTGAAACAGGGGCCTTCTGCTGTCTCTTGTACTTCTTGATACTGCTAACAGGTGATGTAGCAGGATTTGGCATCACCAGCCCTGGACACCCAGGCTCTCTATCTCTGCCCATTCTTGCCCCCTTGAATATGTGGCACTCAAAACTGCATGCCAATGTCACACCTTCCAAAAATGAGAACCCAAAGAGTTAAAAAAACAAGAGAAAATCTACTGGGTCAAAAGTGGGAACAGTGGTTGCTATGAAGCAGTGGTAGGGGACATTTTTCAGCCAGGCAAAATGGCTCAAGGCAGAGAGATGGTGAAGCAGGACTAGTGAAGCAACCTTCACATGAGAAAGGTTCTGGCCTCAAGGAGTCCCATGATGGAGAGCCCTGGAAGGCTGAGGTCCCCCACCCCTACTGTAAAGCCCATAGCCCTCCAAAGTACTGCTGACATGGATTTTATCTACCCATGTTTAGGGTTGCCATATTTTGAAGAGCAAAAAACAGGACGTTATTGCAATTGTGATTTTAAATGCCCCTTACTATATGTAGGCTATAGAAGCACTAATATGCTGCAGAGGGGGGTGGGCAGGAGAAGAGAAGAGTCTTCAACCACCAGTTATGTCTATGTCTCATCCAGAATTCTGGCAAATTTAAAAAATCCACCCGGACAGAAATTTTACCCCTAAAAAAGAGGATGTGTTCTGGAAAAAGAGGACACATGGCAACCCTACCCGTTTAGCCCAGGAACAGCATGTCTTCCAAGTAGAATCACAAGGAACCAGGCTCTGTAGGGTTATTAATTATGCAGCATACTTCTTGTGCCCCATAACTTCCACCCACAAGTACATATGTGATGTTACCCCCACTGTCTTTTATGAACTTCACAGGGTGGGAGGAAATGACAACATCAGTAACACCCAGTGCATGTCAAAGCAGAATCAGGCTCAGGGTCTCCCTAATCCAGCGGTTCTCAACCTGTGGATCCCCAGATGTTGTTGGACTACAACTCCCATCTTCCCTGAGCTCTGGGGACCCACAGGCCTGCCCTAGCTAGTATTTGAATCCACAGTAGGTCTTAACAAAAGAAAGTACTTCTTCAAACAGTGCAGAGTTAAAATATTAGAATTCACTCCCAGAAGAAGCAGTGTTGGCCACCAATGGGATTTATCAGCTTTGGTCAATATATCAATGATGAGCCTAAATGGCTGGGGAACAGATTGCCTAAAGGAACATCTCTTCCCATACCTAAGTGTCCAGTCCTCAAGACTCTTCATGAGAGAGCCTTTCCCAGGTCCACCACTGCCATCTAATGAAGTGCGGCAGTGTAGCCTCTAGGAAGGGAGCCTTTTCAGTGGTGGTTCCCTGGTAATGAGATGTTTCCCCCTAACCAACCACTAATACAATTTCAGCAGGTAGAATTCCCTATTAAAAAAATTGGTGGTCACATATAATACCCTCATTAAAGTCCTGATTCATTGTGGGAGTGCAGTCTCATGACACAATTAACACATTACAGAGCAGGGGTCAGCAATTTGGCATCTGTTAGGGTCCTTGGGCACACTTGGGGTCTTCCCTTAGTGTCTATAAAACTTGGAGCTTTCTGCACCTCACTGTCCCCTTGGTCATGAGGTATTGAGGGAACTTACCTTGTTTTGCCTTAAAAGGTACCTAGAGCTAAAGGAGAAAGTTGGAAAAGTGGTGTTCTTTCCAACTCCCTCTTTTGGGTAGATTTCCTGTGCCTCACTCAGCAGAATAACCAGGAAGGTCCAAAACTGGTGCAAAACTGGCTTACCGCATTTGGAAGTCAGTGAAGTAATACACATTGCTACCTAATGCATGGCTGACTTTTGCTTCAAGGGGGGTGGGGGACGGAGAGAGGAGCTGCAAGTGGTACTCAGCCCTGCTGCTGGCACCTGTCCATCGCCACCCTTGCCAAGAACAGTCCACCAGCCTCAGCTCATCCATTCAGAGAAGCAAACAAGTACCTAGGTGCCTTTCTGCCCTGCAGAAGACCCGCTATTTCCACAGCTGATTTTCTATGTGCCCCTGCTGTTCCCACACCCCCTCCCGCTGCCCGCCCGCCCGCAAACATACACCAGGTAGATCCCCTCCCCCTACAAGGAAATACCCGCCTAATTAGACAATGCTTTTCATGCACTGCTTTGTTTACATGGAGCCCCTTCGCAGTCGGGGAATGAATAAAAGGCGCCAGCTCGCCTTACAATCCAGCGATATATGCAGTACATACAGTGTTTCAAGATTTAGAGAAGACAGACAGACAGACAGAGCATGCCGGTAGGCGGGCTGTGGAAGGATTGATGGATATAAGAGAAAGGATGGAAAAGGGATGCCATGGAACAGAGGTAAAGCGGAGAACTCGGTCCTGCATCTATCTGCAATGCTGGGATCATTCATTCAGGCTGTGAGCTGCCCGCCCCACCGCCCAAGTGAAATGGACGGTTTCAAAGGAAATGCAAAAACACCTGCCGATTTCGGAGAAAAGGCTTGCCCATCGCTTGCCTGTTAACAGATGTGTACCCAGAAGATAGTGCTGCATTTTTTATTTGATTATTTCCCCTGGTTAATTTTCCTTTATCTGCATGCAAAACCTTGGTGTGAGCGCGAGAGAGGGAAGATTCTTTACGCAAAGGGGTGTATTTTCCAAACCGTGTGCTCCTGCCTCCCCAGACAGCTCCCAAAGATGGTGCATAATAGCACACACCACAAATTGGGAAGACTGGGGGAAAGGGCTTCAGCAACCCCCAACCCCCCGCACAGATTAACGCACACTGCAAGTTAACAGGGGCTGAAGTCACGCTTTCGGGATTTTCAATAACTGGCATGCAGCAGTTTTGTATGTTTATTTGAATCTCATCCCGGTTTGGTTGTTTTGGAATCTTTGGTCTTAGTTAATAATGGCACCCCCTCCTCCCGCGGGAAAAAAACAAAACAGGTTTGGGATGTTAAGGAGCATGGGTGTGGGTTTACAATAAAAGGGAGGGGGAATCCAATTTTCCACATTTTTGCTCCAATAAACCCATTCGGCTCCTTGCTATGTCCGAAGTCCACAACGGAGGTGGTCATCTCCACACTGAGGCATGCAATGCTGCAGTACCTGTGTCCAGTTTCGCTGCCCAAGGACCCCAGCCTCCGCGCGGGTAGCAAGGGGCTGACCCCCGGGACATCCTCGGTCGTTGCCAGAGGCGGGATGGTTTTCTGGTGAGCATTGCTCTCGGATGGCGACTTCTTCAGCTTTGCTCTGGCCATCGCGGAGGCTTCTTCGGAGATGGGGGCTGCCTTCACTTCCCCCCTCAGCAAGAACTCTTCTCTCTTCTTGCTCTTTCACTCATAGCAATCCTTTGCTCGAAATGCAGTTGGGTCGAGAGCGGGAAGCACGTACCATTTTCGCTCTCCCAGGCACACAACACACTTGGCCCCCCCAGACAAAGCTGCACAGTGGAACAATCCTGCCCTTGTGGATTTATTGTGGTACTGATGAAGGGAGGCTCTGGCTGGCATGGTGGTGCAATGAATCAGGTGGCATGCAGCGGAACCGTGGCAAGATGAGAAGAGAAAGTGCTTCCCCTGGCTAATAGGATTTATGCTGGTGGCACTTCCAATGCCTTGACCAGTTAATATGATGATAGGTGATATTTTTCAGGGGCTGTAGTGGTAAAATGCTAAAGTGCAGGAGCTCATCAGAGAGCACTATATGAAGAGCCCTAGAGAACCCTATAGCCTTGAACCTGTGGATAGACCCCACATAGAGTAATAGAATTGGAAGGCGGTCAAAGGGCCATCAGGTGCAACCCACAACAAAATATAGGCAGGAATTTTGACCATGTGTGTGCAGTTTCATAGTTTGTACAGGCACAGGAAATCTCAGGCCCAGGTAGGTTGAATGTGGTCCTCTGATCCTCTCTATCTGCCCCCTGAGACTCTTCCCCAAATCACACATCTCAATAGGCTTGCTCCACCTCCTTAATGACATGAGTGCTTTTGCCTGGCTGGATTGTGTCCTTGGCCTGTGATAATGCCTCTGGCTTGCTTGAATGAAGGATGGAGAGAGGGCTGTGCTTGAAAGCCTCATTCTGCCAGTTACCCTGGTGTACATATACATATGGGGATGCAGGTGGCGCTGTGGGTTAAACCACAGAGCCTAGGAGTTGCCAATCAGAAGGTCGGCGGTTCGAATCCCCACTACGGGGTGAGCTCCCATTGCCCAGTCCCTGCTCTTGTCAACCAAGCAGTTCAAAAGCACATCAAAGTGCAAGTAGAGAAATAGGCACCGCTCCAGCGGAAGGTAAATGCTGTTTCTGTGCGCTGCTCTGGTTCGCCAGAAGCGGCTTAGTCATGCTGGCCACATGACCCAGAAGCTGTACGCCGACTCCCTCAGCCAATAAAGCCAGATGAGAGTCTCAACCCCAGAGTCAGTCACAACTGGACCTAATGGTCATGGGTCCCTTTACCTTTTATCTTTACATATACATATGCAACACACACACACACACTTTTGGCAACAGAAGCAAGAGAGACAACATGGGAGTAGTTGCTAAAGCAGGAAAGGGGAAGCTGCAGCCATTCAGAAGTTGTTGGACTCCAGTTCCCATCAACCCCAGCCAGTATTGGTTGTTTTTATATTGTACATCATTTTTTTAAAAAAACCAGTGGTTTATAAATGATTTAAAATAAAATAAAATAAAATAAATTATTAAATCTGCTTTCCTCTTCATTTCCAAACCAGCATGGTGTGATGCCTATCTGCATTCATGCCTGCATGAATCAGCCATTGATGCCATTAATGCAAGTGGAGTCACCTAAAGAGAATTGCCTCCTAGTGTCTACTTCAGCAGCAGCTGGTGCCTGCTGAGCCTAGTGAGGTGGAAGGCAGGGAGCCCAACAGCAGGGGGCGTCAGAGCCAATGACAGAAGGAGCCAAATTGTTTTAGGTTTGCCTTCCCTCTCCTCCTCCTCCTCTTCCCTGCTTGAGTTCTATAAGGGCAATACTGAAACTAAAGAGAAGGAGAAGGCTGACAGTCAGTGCTGACAACCCCTGGAATGGATGTAAGGTTCGAAAGCACATTAAAGTGCAAGTAGATAAATAGGTACCACTCTGGCGGGAAGGCAAACGGTGTTTCCGTGCACTGCTCTGGTTCGCCAGAAGCGGCTTAGTCATGCTGGCCACATGACCCAGAAGCTGTACGTCAGTAAAGCGAGATGAGCGCCACAACCCCAGAGTTGGCCATGGCTGGACCTGATGGTCAGGGGTCCCTTTACCTTTACCTTTAAGAAGGGAGGCAGGTGGGGGTGGGGTGGGTGAGCAGACTGAGGTTAGTTTAGCACAGTGTTTCCCAACCGGTGTGCCGCGGCACACTACTGTGCCGTGAGACACCGGCTGGTGTGCCGTGGGAGGGAGGCGGGCGAGTCGGGCGGCGAGAGGCGGCGGCGGCGGCGAGGATCCGCGTCGAGCCGGGGGCGGCTCCGCGGTGGTGGTGCCGAGCGGCGGGGCAGCTCGCGCAAAAGGGAGGAGCGCGAGACAGCGGAGGAGGAGGAGGCCGGCATGTCCGGGCAGCAGCAGCAACAGCAGCAGCAGCAACTCCCGGCGACGGCTCCTCCTCCGCCCGCTATCGCCGCCACCACCACAACAGCCGCCGCCGCCTCAGCTGCCGCCGTCCCTCAGTCCCTCGCTCTGCTGCCTCCTCCCACCCCGGCAAGGGGAAGGGAAAAAACGTTCACTTTTGTGCGTCCCCCCCCCCCCGCGTGACGCTGCGCGCTGACGTCACGGGGCGGGGCTTTAATGGTGGTGTGCCGCGAGATTTTTTTCCGGTAAGCAGGTGTGCCGTTGCCCAAAAACGTTTGGGAAACACTGGTTTAGCAGTACCACATTTGCCCTAATGGAGTAGCCTCCAGTGATTTGCTCACAGTAAGCACACTGGCTTAGCTTTTAGCTAGAAATATAAATGTTTCTAGTTAGGGAGACCACTGAACCGGCCCCTCCAAGATCTACATTTTGCATGCATGCACCAACTGTCTGAGGACTTGCCTTTTTAAGGTCACAGCAGCGGGGTACTTCACAGATACCCTATAATTTGGATTTAAATACACACTTCTGCCGAATTTGCATCCTTGGGAGCAATTTAACAAACAAAAGCCACTGCCCATCATTTGAAGGGAAAGCTTTCTTTCCTATATACTTTCCCATCCCCCAGGAGGGTAGCACACCTGAATCACAGACATAAAATAGGCAAGTGTGCCCTTGGCTCCTGGCTCCACTGATTAATCAGCTTAAAAGCTTTTAGTTGATTAATCTACTCCAGTAACTCCCAAATGGCACAAGTGAGCTAAAATGATTCACAGCCACTAAATAATGCACAATAATTCACACTCCCTAAAAGCTTTAAAAGTCAGAGGTTGAGGATCTTTTCCAGACTGGGGGCCACATTTCCTTCTGAGTAGCCTCTGAAGGGCCACATGCTAATGGTGGGCAGGACCAGAGGTAAAAGAAGGTGGAGGAATGAATGGGAATTGTTACCTTTGTATAGTAGGCTAGATTCTACACACTCACCTACCCCTCTCTGTCCTCCATCCAGGCAAGCAAGGGGCATGATCAGAGCTGAAGGGCACATTCCAGCAAGATCCTCTGGGTCTGAAGCAAGGCCAATGAAGGGTGTGGGCTGGGGAGAGGGGTGTGGGCTAAGAGCTAAAAAGGGATGCTGGGGAGGAGGCATTTGGCCCCTGGGCCTGAGATCACCCACTCCTGCTTTAAACTGGTCAATCAGTGGTGGCTGCAACTTATTTTATCATTGTACATGTGTATCATTGTACACATTTTTATCATTGCACATACAGCAGTATGTGGACCGAGAACTCCCAGAAGTGCAAGCTGGATTTAGAAGAGGCAGAGGAACCAGAGACCAAATTGCAAACATGCGCTGGATTACGGAGAAAGCTAGAGAGTTCCAGATAGACATCTACTTCTGCTTCATTGACTATGCAAAAGCCTTTGACTGTGTCGACCACAGCAAACTATGGCAAGTTCTAAAAGAAATGGGAGTGCCTGATCACCTCATCTGTCTCCTGAGAAATCTCTATGTGGGACAAGAAACTACAGTTAGGGTTTTTTTTATAAGATATTTATTAAAGATTTTAAACATTATATTCACCAAACACATATAAAACCATCACCAAAATACAACAAACCAAGAAAAACAGAAAAAAGCAAAAAGATTAACATATAATAAAAAAACATACAACAAAATCAGATACCCAACAACCATATTTTCTTAACTTTTTGGACTTCCTCACATCTCCCATTCCTGCGTTCCCAATTATAAAATTATAAACAGCAATTTATCACCTTGTTTCAACTCTTATTTTGTAATTTTCAAATATTATGTCTCCGACTTTAAATATTTTTATCAAATACTTAAATACTTAATTTAGACATAATGTTATTACAAAATTTATCTTTTGCTCAAATCTCACTTATTCTCATGTTTCTTTCAACTAAATTGCTAGTGCCGTGTTGTTTTCAGTCCTGCATCCTTCTTAGCACTCATACAATTTACAATGTTTTTGTAAATAGTCCTTGAACTTTTTCCAGTCCTCTTCCACTGCCTCTTCTCCCAGGTCTCGGATTCTGCCAGTCATTTCTGCCAATTCCATGTAGTCTATCAGTTGCGTCTGCCATTCATCCACGGTGGGCAAATCTTGGGTCTTCCAATATTTTGCGATAAGTATTCTTGCTGCTGTTGTTGCGTACATAAAAAAAGTTTGATCCTTCTTTAACACCCTCTGGCCTACAATACCCAGAAGGAAGGCCTCTGGTTTCTTAGAGAAGGTATACTCAAATACCTTTTTTAATTCATTATAGATCATTTCCCAGAAAACCTTGACCCTAGGGCAAGTCCACCAGAGGTGAAAGAATGTTCCTTCAGTTTCTTTACATTTCCAACATTTATTATCAGGCAGGTGATATATTTTTGCAAGCTTGACTGGGGTCATGTACCACCTATATATCATTTTCATGATATTTTCTTTCAAGGCATTGCATGCCGTGAACTTCACACCGGTGGTCCATAACCTTTCCCAGTCAGCAAACATAATGTTATACCCAATGTCCTGTGCCCATTTTATCATAGCTGATTTAACCGTTTCATCTTGTGTATTCCATTTTAACAGCAAGTTGTACATTTTTGAAAGTACCGTGGTCTTAGGTTCTAACAGTTCTGTTTCTAATTTCGATTTTCCCACCTGGAATCCTATCTTTTTGTCCGAATTAAAAACCTCTTTAATCTGAGCATAGTGTAACCAATCTTGCACTTTATCTTTTAATTTCTCCAAAGAAGCTACAGTTAGAACTGGATATGGAACAACTGATTGGTTCAAAATTGGGAAAGGAGTACGACAAGGCTGTATATTGTCTCCCTGCTTATTTAACATATGCAGAATTCATCATGCGAAAGGCTGGGCTGGATGAATCCCAAACCAGAATTAAGATTGCCGGAAGAAATATCAACAACCTCAGATATGCAGATGACACAACCTTGATGGCAGAAAGTGAGGAGAAATTAAAGAACCTTTTAATGAGGGTGAAAGAGGAGAGCGCAAAATATGGCCTGAAGCTCAACATCAAAAAAACAAAGATCATGGCAACTGGTCCCATCACCTCCTGGCAAATAGAAGGAGAAGAAATGGAGGCAGTGAGAGATTTTACTTTCTTGGGCTCCATGATCACTGCAGATGATGACAGCAGCCACGAAATTAAGAGACGCCTGCTTCTTGGGAGGAAAGCAATGACAAACCTAGACAGCATCTTAAAAAGTAGAGACATCACCTTGCCAACAAAGATCCGTATAGTAAAAGCTATGGTTTTCCCAGTAGTGATGTATGGAAGTGAGAGCTGGACCATAAAGAAGGCTGATCACCAAAGAATTGATGCTTTTGAATTATGGTGCTGAAGGAGACTATTGAGAGTCCCATGGACTGCAAGAAGAACAAACCGATCCATTCTTAAGGAAATCAGCCCTGAGTGCTCACTGGAAGGACAGATCCTGAAGCTGAGGCTCCAATACTTTGGCCACCTCATGAGAAGAGAAGACTCCCTGGAAAAGACCCTGATGTTGGGAAAGATGGAGGGCACAAGGAGAAGGGGACGACAGAGGACGAGATGGTTGGACAGCGTTCTCGAAGCTACAAACATGAGTGTGACCAAACTGCGAGAGGCAGTGGAAGACAGAAGTGCCTGGCGTGCTCTGGTCCATGGGGTCACGAAGAGTCGGACACGACTAAACGACAACATATGTGTATCTATTTTTGCTTCTGCATACTACTGTGAGGTCTTTGCGGGGTTTTGGGTTTGGAGGGGTTTTTGGTGGCATGCTAACAAGAGAGCCACTAGTGTGCTGCAGCATCAAATCATTAAACAATTAATGTCTTCTGCAGGTCCAGAGCTCCCATCCCTAGAGTGGAGCCACTGCTGGCTGCATCTCTGTGTGATTCACTGATCTGGCCGTGTCATTTTCCAATCAGCTTCTGCTGGCTGCAGAGAAGAGGGGTCAAAATTCCACCATGGTTCCTGTACCACATACAATCAGAGCATCCTGGTGCAAATGGCACAGCAGTGAAGGATGCAGATTGATATCCTGTGCTTTCTGGAACATAATGACGTTTCTGAGGATGCTCAAAAGCATCATTTCTCATGATGGAGAGGCCAGCAAATGCCTCTCCTGGCTCCATTAAGCAATCCCTATTCTCAAAATTTTTTGCTTGCACTTGGGAAGAGGGAGAATTGGCAGGGGAGGCTGCCTAGCAGTAGGGATGGGAATTCCTATTTAGCCTCTCTTGAAATGTGGTGGAGTTTTGGGCAGGGCTTCCATTTTGAGACCCCCCCTCCCCGAATACACACTGAAGCATAAACACACCCATGCACCCACACTTCCTTGCTCTCACACACCTTTACACACACACACACAAACACATGGGTGCAGGGACACTTATTTTGACTGTATTTGAATCACTTGGGGGTGGGGTGAGGAGTAAAAGCCTCAGCTCCCCAGGAAACCTGATGCAGTCAAAATGCCATCTCCACACTGCTTAGAAACTGAAGATGATAAGCAGGATAAGCAGCAGGGTAAAGGATAGAATTTGGCTAAAAGTTGCATGCAACCCATGGGCAAAGGTTATCCATTCTAGGTCTTAAATCTTCTGGAAATCTTTGCCTGGGTGAATTTCCACTAGAGGGGGAACTTTCAGCCCTGTAGATGTTGTTGAACAACAGCTCCCATCAGCTTCAGAAAACAGGGCTGATGCTGAGAAATTATGGGAGTTTTAGTCAAATGTCATCTGGAGGACCAAAGCTTCTCCACACCTGCATCAGAGGCTGTTTAGGATAACACAACCCGTGCAGTCGCATTGGGTGCCGCACTGCAGGGGGTGCCAAAACAATGCTATAGAACGGAGCATGAGAGGTGGGGAGGGGCAACAAATTTTAGCATTGCCCAAGGAACCACTGAAATATGAGAGACCAAAGTCTGCCACTACCTGCATTAGAGAACTCCGTGGTTACTGTTCTTTCGACATCGTATACAGTGGTACCTCGGGTTATAGATGCTTCAGGTTACAAACACTTCAGGTTACAGACACTTCAGGTTACAGACTCTGCTAACCCAGAAATAGTACCTCGGGTTAATAACTTTGCTTCAGGATGAGAACAGAAATCACGCGGCGGCGGTGTGGTGGCAGCGGGAGACCCCATTAGCTAAAGTGGAATCTCAGTTTCAGGTTAAGAACGGACCTCCAGAACGAATTAAGTTCTTAACTGGAGATACCACTGTAATCTGAGTGGATATGGAAGGGGCTATAGAAGCAAGCTGTCAGTCTGAAAGGAACATCAGCACCTTCAAAGCCAAAACCACCTTGGGGATTCCCATTAACCAACTCAGAACTCTTTTAGGCCAGCCAGATCAGGTTTCTATCCCTTCCTGGGCAGGTGAATATGAGGTGTAGCAGTTAGAGGTATAGCAGTTAACTAGGACCTGAGAGCCCAGGGTTCAAATCCCCACTCAGCCATGAAACTCAGTGGGTGCCCTTGGCCCAGTCACTCACTCTCAGCCTAACCTACCTCACAGGGTTGTTATGAGGATAAAATGGGGGGGGGGGAGAAGAATGTATGCTGCTTTGAGCTCCCTAGCGGAAGGATGGGATAAAAATAGATAGATGATAGATGATAAATGATAATGATAGATAGATGATAGATAGATATAGACGATAGATAGATAGATGATAGAAAGATAGATAGATAGATAGATAGATAGATAGATAGATAGATAGATGAGAGAGAGAGAGAGAGAGAGAGAGATGATAGATGATAGATAGATAGATAGATAGATAGATAGATAGATAGATAGATAGATAGATAGATAGATATAGATAGATGATAGAGAGAGGGAGATGATAAATATAGATAGATGATGATAGATAGATGATAGATAGATAGATAGATAGATAGATAGATAGATAGATAGAGATAGATGATAGATAGATAGATAGATAGATAGATAGATATAGATAGATAGATAGATAGATAGATAGATAGATAGATAGATAGATGATAGAATTTTCCCTCTGCCAGGAACCACATACAGCAGTTGGGGGGCAAGTGGGGAGATGGGCAGGACCTGGAGCAATCTCTCTCTCTCTCTCTCTCTCTCTCTCTCTCACACACACACACACACACACTGTTCAGCTGGAGAAAAGCAATGTAAAATTAGGAAAACTGCAAATTTAAAAGGATAGTCCATGTTTCCCATTTATGCATTGCTTTGGAAAATGTGAGTTGAGTTGTGTCTCATTCAAATGCTAACAAAATCATGGATTTCTTCACTATCCATATCTGTACTCAGTCACATTTGAGAGCAAAAATAGATTCCTGCCTGAGTGCTGAGAAAGAAACAGAATTAGAATGTCAATCATTTTGGTACTCCCAAAGATATCATAATTCCCCCTTATTTCTCTCCCCTTCTCCCCAAGTTTCTGATTTTGTGATGGAGCCATTCATCCTTTTAGCACACACAGGTGCCTTTGGCACAGAGGGAAAAACCAACACATTTTACATAGATTACACACAATGACGCTTTTTCTGTCTATTTTGGAAATGAAACTGACATTCGCTTTGAGTAACCATGGTTTTGGGGACTGCAGGCACATTATTTGGAAGGGCTGAAGCTTCACTTCGCTGCTGTTTTTGGCATCTTACAACCAAGCTAAACATCCAGAATGATCTGTGTGGCACAGGCCCCAAGGGACTGTACCATTTATGAAGATAGGGGCAGGAATCACATGATGGCATGCTCTTCCATGCAGTGGTTTTTTGTTTTGACTCCTTGCATAAGGAAACCTAGCATATCTGGGAGATCAGCCTATTCCCCATGAACACCTAGGTTTCCACAGTCAGGAAGTTTTCAGAGTGCAGTCCTCCACCTAAATTCAGGAGTGATACAATCCCAGGAAGCTGTGGAGTCTGGTTCATCAGTGTGAATGGGGCACTGCTGCACCAACCTATTTATGCCCTCACCAGCCTGCCTTTTTGCTTACAACTAGTCCAAAGGATGGTCCTGGCTATCAGCTTACTCTTCCTTTATCTCAGTGTTGTCCTTTATAGAATTCAATAGAAAAGATGACAGGGGGGGAACTAGAATTTATTGGCTCTGTCGTCTCTGTAGCCATCTGCTGCTGGTCTCCTTGCCTTCTGCCCTACCAATCCCAATAGACACAAGACACCACTGCCAGGAAGGCTGTAACTATAAACACATTATTCTGAATGTGTAGATACAGAGGCATGACTTGTGCCCACATTGGAGGAGCCCGGCATTGCATGTGTGCACGTGATATCATGACGTCATGCGCACGCTATGCTGTGCTCTGTACTCAGCCTCCTCATGATGCACGCATGGCACGGCATGGCCCTCCACTGCCACCCGCTGTCTGCAAACGCAGGCCAGACTGCCACTGCTGCCTGTTGCCCACCACCTTTCCTCTGCTGCCGCAGTGGTGACTGGGGCAAGGCCTCTGCCTCCACATCAAGGCCTCCACTGAGGCTTGCTGCAGCTGCAGATGTACTTCTGGAAGCATGGTCTGGCTTCTGGAAGTATGTCTGGAGCAGCAACGGGCCTCAATGGAGGCTTTGTTGTGCTTGTGTACTTGGCTTAGTCGCAGTGGTAGAGAGCCAGTGGACAGCCAGTAAAGGTAAGACAACAGGGGAGCAGTGGTGGGTGGTGGTTCAAGGTGGTTTGGGCCACGTTTGTGGGCAGGAGGGTGGTGGTAGGGCACATCACACGGTACACCCATCATCAGGAGGCCTCCTCTGTCCCCACAACACTGAGGCTCAGCCCCCTTCCTGCAAATATTGAGGGGGCCGAGGGGGCCTTGGCCCTACTGAGATTGCGCCTTGGACAGGGAGGGCTTTTAGGCCATCTATGATCCCAGGACTTGAGTGTCTCCACTCTTGCAATAAAGGAATAGAGCAGGGAAATTCCATTTATCCTTTGGCATAAGCAAACACGCAGCATTCTGGTGCTGGGTCCCCACATACTCTGGCAGGAGACCCCACCCTATGTACCGCTGTGTGGTAGAAATCCAACAGGCATAGCTAATTTTAATTGGTAGGATGCCATAATAGGAAAATCTCCACCCTGAAATATCTGTTTCCCACAGAGCTGTTTTAAGGAGCCCTTGCCAGAGTTTTCCTACACTGGGCCACCACAGCCCATCTTACCCACATTTGCCTAATCACAACCTGTCACTCTTACATTGGAAGCTCAGCTCTGGAGGCTGATATGCCTGCAGAGAGGTACAATTTCTGGCTTCCAGTTCCACTCTGCCTTAATGGAGGCAGCCCCCACGACAGTGGGAGATCCTAGGCGAAGGGAAAACAAGGATGATCAGGGGTAAATTATCCTTGCAAATTTCCCCCCAGGGACTGGGGGAGTGGGCTTCACTCACAGTTCATCTCGGTACCTGACTCTTGCTCTGGCATGAAATGTGGGGGAGGGGGACAGGGAAGCGCTGAGTCCAAAAGCACTTCACCTGCCGAAAACTCCAATGCCGCCATTAAGAAGCAGAGGTTCCCCTGTTAATTAGAGCTTAATTGGACTAAAGTACAGGCACATGCTAGAAGAGATGAGATCACAAACTGCAGAACAAACCAACTGCAAGGACTTTGAGGTTTGAATTTGAGATAAGACTTCATTTGGTGCAAAAGATGGTGGGGGGGGGGGAGAGGAGCCTACGGTTTCTTTATTTAAAGTTTTCTTCTCTAAATTTATGATCCAGCAACCCTCCTCTGAATGTTAGTTCAAATTATATTTGTACAAGTAGGATGGAATATAACATCAAATGGAACTTTGTGTGTAAAAAAAACAACCAGAAAAAAGGAAGGGAAGCTCTAATCTGCAAAAGGTTTATGATGGAAACTTAGAGCTGACTCTACCCCGTCCTTTATTATCTATGAACTGAACTGAAGTGAACTAAGAGGACTTGGAATTTAATTTAATTGGAAGGATAATCAGCTGGAAGGAAGGATGAAAGGAGTCTGTGAGCTGCCATGGAACTGATGTGCAGTTCGGCAGATCGCTCTTCTTCCCAGGCTGAAGGGCAGAAATGGTGACAACTGTTTATTTACTGTGACAGGGTGACTTTTGCAGCTGTTGTTAAAGTTCTTGGTACAAAACAATAAAGCACGGGACACAGCAACAGAGAATTTATAGAACAACAATGGGATATCCGCTCCACCCAAGGCATGACTGATAAGAGCAACATTTGGGGGAAAGAAAGACATAACATCTTACAAGGACAGGAAGAAATGCCACGGACAGAATAATTGCCACACACAGGAAGAACAAGGATATACAGTGGTATCTCGGGTTACAAACACTTCAGGTTACAAACTCCGCTAACCCGGAAGTAGTACCTCGGGTTGCGAACTTTGCTCCAGGATGAGAACAGAAATTGCATGCCAGCAGCACGGCAGCAGCGGGAGGCCCCATTAGCGAAAGTGTGCCTCAAGTTAAGAACAGTTTTGGGTTAAGAACAGACCTCCAGAATGAATTAAGTTTGTAACCCGAGGTACCACTCTAGTTTGAGTTCCTCACTTGAAGCTCTCTAATGTGTCAGCACAAATAGAAGTTATTAACATTGCAGTTGTTGTATAAGGGATTATTTTTCTGACCAGAATTTAATGGAAACTAATAAGATTTTGGAATGCAGAAATAATAAAAAAATCATCAAATCATCAAATTTAGCATGTGGGGGGCCACTTTAACTAAATTATATAATTTGGTACTTGAATGATTGGTATTAACAATTGTATTATAAATTGGTATTGTTATAATGAGGTTATTACTGGACTGTAATTGAAAACTAATAAAAAACTATTTTTTAAAAAAGAGAGGTACAATTGTTGGCTCTGCTGACAGCCTGTTAACCAGATGGTGTTGAGGCCTCCATCTCACTGCTGAAGATGGCTCTATTTATTATTAACACAAGTGCTTCATAAATGCCGCCCCAGCCATCGATCTTCCACCAACAGAATTAATATCACCGTCTTTTCTATTACTGTCAAGATCTCGGAGAAAGATGAAGCAAGAGGGTTTGGGAGGTTGTTCATTCATTGCAAGCTTACATTGCTAATACTACTACTTACCAGCACCCTAAATCCATCAGTTTAAAGCTGCTAGCCAGTCTGTAAACACAGTGGAGAAAACCTTCAGCCAGCCTACCAGGGAGAGGAGAAACCAGACAGCTTGTGCTTCTCCAATGTCCAGAAAAAGTTCTAATTGACAGAGAGGGGGTGTACTGTGGACCATCAAGATCTCAAGACTTTCTCAGCAAGTTTAATAGGATACATCCTTCCATGAGGTTCTAGAGTGACTGATGACTGATCAAAAGTAGCCAAAGTGATGTGGTTATATGGAGGCAACAATGCTTGCTCAGTATCAGCCAGCAATGGCTGGCAGAGGCTGTCTTTTAAAAATGGATGAGGACCAGCTGTTCATGAGTCAACAGTAGAAAGCACTTAGATTTAGGGAAACACATACATACAGCAGATGCCAGATACCCCTCCAGAACTCAACCCATTCTGAGCCTTGGAATAAGATACATTGAAATGTGCTGTGTTTGAGGAGGGTGTTGTATTTGGAGAGAAGGAACAGTGGGTGCTTAGTTGATGGAAAACGAAAGTAAATAGAAGTTACTAAACAAGTACCCGTGAGTAGAACGGAAAATTGGATTAAGAAACATTTTAATTTGGCACTGAAGCAGGAAGGTTCTAAACAGGAAGTCCGCCTCCCGTTTTTGTAAACAGATTAAAGCAAAAACTTTGCAAGCTAAAGTCTGGAAAGTCGTATATAAAGGTCTAAATTTCCTTCAGTTATTACCACCAAAACCCCTCTTGGAAGCAGGAGAAAAGGGGGGGGGAATTTTTGACTGTTCAAGCCTGCAGGAGAGAGAGTAAAGAAAGATAAATTTCCACCGTCTCAAACCTGGGAACGGGGTGTCAGAGACAGAAATTTATGGGGAAGTTCATTGACTGTGAATGGAACGTCTTTTGACAGATAGTTAAAAAAGAGAAACAAATTGATTCCAATGTTGCCTTTTGCATTCAAAAGAAACAAAATATTTGAAAAATGAAAGTAATTTCTTTTGTTGGTCCTGCTTTCAAAAGATGGATACAAATAGAAATTGTCTCCTCTAGAGGGAGCTTGTTAAATTGTTTCTGGAGTCGATCTGGGGATTTCACAGCTGTGAAGATTAGGATCGTGAGACCAGACTCTGACCTTGAATAAAAATGTGTTTAGAAGAAGTTTTGGTGCTTGCTTTTTGCAAGACAAGCGCTTTGCTGGAGCAGATGCATGAGAAGATGGATTTGATGACTGTTGCAGTTAAAAACTTTGGACAAACGGTGAATACCCATATAGAAACCATTCAGGAACCAACCCAGGAACCTGTTTTGACAGGGCAAGTGCAAGTGCAGAAGATAATGGAGGAGGTTGCTGTTGAATCTCAAGTAACACAAATGGAGAGACTTGAGGCCTTGCAGGAGCATAAGCCGCTGTTCTTGAAGTTTGAATCTGGAGTGGACCAGGGGGGGTCTGGAGTTGTGAGGGCTTTTGGAAGGACTTTGAAACATGCTTTTAAATACTTTCTGGATTACAGTGTTGACTGTGGGGAATGGGACTGTGGGGAATGGGCTGATCTGCTGAGGGAAGATGGAGATATTTTTGGATTGGAGTCCTCCCGAGACCTACCCCCCAATGAGAAAGGAAAGAAATTAAGAAAAAGATCAACAAAAGACAAAAGTAAAGTGCAGGTATAAACAAGAAGAAGATCTGCAGAAGGGACATGGAAAAGACTTAAGAGCCTCGGACATAAGATCACCAGGTTGATGGACTAGATGGAATGGACAAGAAGGACTGACAAAACCCGAGACCAGGAAGAAGAGACGTTGGATGAAGATTGGAAGAAAGTTTTTAAAAATTTATTTTGAGAATTAGTGTAAAATTAACGAGTATTAGGAAAAATGTTGGAATGAAACTATTTGGCTTTAGTAGAAATGATATAAGGAGTCATGTACAAATAAGTATTAAGTTTTAAGTTTTAAGGTTTTTTATGGTAAGATAAGGTTAAATAAATTAAGGTAAATTGAATGACAGAATATAGTGAAAGATGGAAAGGACTTGCTGAGTTAATTAATAGGTTAGATTGTTTAGATAAATTATATAACAAAAATTGAGAAAGATGGAAAGAATTTGCTGAAACAATTAATAAAATTAGAATACAAAAAGGGAGGTGTGAGGAGGTCGATGAAACAAGTAAATGAAAGATAAAGATATGGAGCATTGGATGTGTGTTTTAATGTTATTTTTTTGCTATATTGTTGTATTGTTTTTTATGCTTTTCCTTTTATGTATTGTAATGTATGTCTTGTCAAATTTGTTGTTGTTTTCTTTTCTTCTTTTTTCTGTAATTCTTAAACTTCTAATAAATATCATTTTTTAAAAAAGTAAATAGAAGTTAGAAGCAAGACTGGCCTAAAACATTATGCAACCTGAGATGAAGGACAAGATGGTATCCCCAATCCATTTATGAAGGTGACTGGACAAGTTGCTGAATCTTTCATCAATGTAGGTGACAGGACAGATTCTGCCCTCTAGGGAATGATTACACCACCTTGTCTCCCAACAGCTCATTGCTGGTCCTCAGCATCTGCTGTCTGTGGCAACTACCTCGATCAGCCCAATGGTAGAGCTGGAAGGAAGCATGGCATGATAGTTGTGTTGGTGACAAGACTTTGGCTGACAGCTGGAAAAAGGGAAGAGGGAGAAGAGTGTAGGATGTTAGTGAGGTAGGAATGGGTTCAGAAGATGGCTGAAATTTAGAGAAAAGTTTAGTTTACAGAAAGAGAACCAGGTGACATCATTGGAATTTATAAAATTATGTGTGCCATGGAGAAAGTGGAGAAATAAAAGCTTTTCTCCTCTCATAACACTACAACTCATGGACATCCAATGAAACTGAATGTTGGAAGATTCAAGACAGAGAAAAAACTTCTTCACACAGCTCATAGGTAAACTGTAGAAGTCGCCCCCACATGAGGCAGTGATGGCCACCAACCTGGGTGGCTTTAAAAGAGGATTGGACAAATCCATGGAGGACAGTGGCTACAGGTCATAATGGCTGTGCTCTACCTCCAGTGTCAGAGGCATTGTGTCTCTGAATACCAGTTGATGGGAAATACAGATGTGCAAAGTGCTATTGAATTCATGCCCAGTTTGCAAGTTTTCCACAGGCATCTGGTCAGCCACTTGTAAGCAAAGCTGATTTGCTGTCAGGGGAATCAACAACAGTGGCACATCGCCAGTGGAATTCTCCAAGAAATGTACGTAGTTAAAATCTCTTCCAATAATTAGACAAACAGTGCAACATCAGCATAACCATCATTTTAGCAATTAGCCTAATGATTGTCTCTAGCACAGTGCTGTCTTTGGTCTGTCTTCAGATTCTGCGGTCATGGGCCAGAACACACACTGGTCACCACAACCAGACTCAATAGCAAATGAGGGCAAGCAAACTTCATTGAGATGTGCAGTAGCAAACAGGGTGATGAAAAAGGCATCAAGCAGCACTGAAATAACACGAATATGTTTCTTCAAAAGTGATGAAAGGGGGATATGTTTTCCAATGCTGGTGAAAATGAACTGGGTAAGTAGTGTTCAAGTCAGTGCTACATGAATCAGTTGGGAGCTGAGCATTCATGGCTGGAATATAGGAACATATGGAACTGCCATATATTGAGGCAGACTCAATGGTCCATGTAGTTGTGTTGTCCGTACCAAATGGAAGTTGCTCTCCTGGGTTTGAGGCAACAAATCTCTCCCAGCCCTACATGGAGATACTGAGGATTGAACCCAAGACTTTCTGCATGCAAAACAGATGCTCTACCACTGAGCTACGGCCCTTTCCCAAGGCTGCATAGGCCAGATGAGGCCAAAAAAACCAATGGTTCACTAGGGTGAGCTACACAAAAGCTTAGAGAAAAAAGATAATTTCTCCATTTTTGCACAGTCATTAAAAATTATTTTCATATCCTATGTTAGGCAAAGGAGAAGCTAAGCTGCTTTGCTCTGCCAAGGACCCATTACAGAACTGACACACTGAAAAGCTCAAATGCAAGGAGATGAGTCAGCAACTCTTTCATGTATTTCTAAAATAGCCAACAGCAAATGGGGTGAGCAACCTAAATAATCATCTGAAAGAGCAGCACAATGCATCTTCTTGCACATGGGTAGGCAAACTAAGGCCTGGGGGCCAGATGCGGCCCAATCGCCTTCTCATTCCAGCCCGTGGACGGTCCAGGAATCAGTGTGTTTTTACATGAGTAGAATGTGTGCTTTTATTTAAAATGCATCTCTGGGTTCTTTGTGGGGCATAGGAATTCATTCATTTCCCCAAAAAAATATGGTCCGGCCCCCCACAAGGTCTGAGGGACAGTGGACTGGCTCCCTGCTGGAAAAGTTTGCTGACCCCTGTTCTTGCAGATAAGCAGGGCTGTAACTCCAAAAACCTTTTTAACAAAGGGGGGGGGAGTCAAAGTTACTCCATCAGGCACTCCTGCCTCCAATGAAAACCGATAAATGAATAGAAAGGGAATCTACACAAGTGATGCTGACACACAAACCTCACACATACACTAAGTTTAAAAAGTAAGTTTACCACCCACCCTCTCCCCTGCTCTCTTCTCCCCCAACCTTATACTGTGTACAACATTAATGTCTCACATTGAATGTAACTAATCTGTAGAAAAGACTCTACAACCTGAAAATAGAAACAATGCACGTATTTTGTAATCCAATAAAATCTTTAATAAAACTACTAAAACAACCACAACAACTGTTAAAGAATTGGTGGCTATGGCAGATTCTTCCCCTATCCCTCACCATCCCTTTTCCCTCGTGCATCATGTTTTTACATTATAAGCCTGCAGACAGGGACTATCTTTTTATTTTAAAAAATTGATTGCATGGCACGAGAGCCAGTCTGAGAGCCTTTTTGACTGAGGAGCTACTTACAAATGCTCTAAATAAATCCATGCACAGTTCCGACTGAAATCAGACAGGTCCCTCTTGTTTTGTCACTTGCTGAAAACATTTCTGTTCCATCAAGTGTTTTTAAAGAATTGGTTCAGAACTGGTTCTATAATGCCACGATAGTTTAATGGTTTTATTGTAGACCACAATTACATTATTTAAGAGCTGGAAGTTTCGAAATATGCTTTTATAAATAAAAGCCTAATTGCAGCAAGAGGCTGTTCAGATCCAATGGGTTTCTTCCCTGAAAAGAGGTCATCTGCTTATTTTTCTTGTAGAAGCCAAATGGGAGACACCCCAGACACAGGGAAAAATGGTTCCTTCATTTCACTGTTTCCTGCACTAGTGACTTAACAGCATGAGGGCTCCTGGGATCACAGAACTGAGCTCTTATCTCCCCTGGAGGGAGATTGTCTTAATTAATTAAGAGCTCTGCATTTGCTTAATTCATCTACTTCAGCCATTTATCTCTCCACTTGCTCTGCTAATTCTACTCAGATCGGCCAAGAAGGATCTAAAAGAGGATCCAAAAATTAATAGGTCTGTGCAAACACACACACACACACACACACACAAATCTGCCCTGTGGCCCCATATGGGGCCAAGCAGTCTTGAGCCAATGAAGGGACCACTCACCCTGGATCTGCCCCTGGATCAATTCAGTGGTAGGGGGCTGATGCTTAAATTGGGGTTTTTTAAACCCATATTCAACATAAGATCACAAGGGGGGGGTGTGAACTGGTGTCTCTGCATCTTCTTCCCCCATCCTGGCCATGAACCAGAGGGTTTGATCCCATGGGGTACTGCTCCTTCACAACTGCTTTTCCTGCATGGAAACTCTTCACAAAGGAGCCACAACCTGCACCCAAAGGACTGAACACTCTCTATCCTGTGTTGTGGTGTGTGCATTGTGTTGGTGCCATGTGCCAGGTGGGAGAAAGAAGAAGCCAGGTGGGACACCACACTCATAGGCATCCACCACCAACCCTTACCATCTTCCAGGAAAGATGCAACCATCAATATGGTCTCACCTCTCTTTTTGGATATTCACCTTCTTCCTGCCCAAACACCTGCATCTCCTTTCTCCCTGACCCCAGCCCCTGACAATCCAGCTTCACTTTGAGCCACCTGACCCAACTTGTGGCGATCTGGGGTTGCCTCAGCCAAACTCAAGTAACACCCAGACCCCCCCTCTGAATCAGTTCAATTCATTCAGGCCTCCACCAAATCTGGTGCACAGCCCTAAAAATTGTTGTATCCTTAAACCTAGAGCTGGCACAGACGTTACTGCAGGGCCTAACCCTCCTGATAGTCACTGTTCACACATGTGGTCTACTTGCATATCTACTACAGTCATACCTCATGTTACGTTTGCTTCAGGTTGAGTGTTTTTAGGTTGTGTCCTGCGGTGACCTGGAAGTACCGGAAAGGGTTACTTCTGGGTTTCGTGGCTCGTGCATGCGCAGATACGCAAAATGATGTTATGTGCATGCGCAGAAGAGGCAAATCGTGACCCGCAGTCGTGGATTGCATTCTGCTCATGTTGCAAACAGGCCTCCGGAACCAGAGGTACCACTGTACAGTGGAAGAGAAAGCTCGTCCAAGAGGAGTGGGATGAACATGTGGCCCTCCAGATGTTGTAGAACCCCCCAAACTCCCACCAGTCCTTCCAGCATAGCCAATACTCATCTGGAGGCCACTGGTTCCCCATTCCCAGGCACAGAAGAGCATATATACCTGGGCTAGCTTTAGAAGCTGCCATCATTAGGCTCCTGTTGAGATCTATGTCCCGGTTGGGTGTTCTATGTACCTTGCAAGGGAGAAGAAGGTAACCCCCGCACACTACATTGTGAAGATGCAAGCAGTGAAGGGGGAAAGCATCAGATGTTTTGTGTTCAACAAGAGAAGACTTCAAGAGCGCTATTGTGCCCATGGGTGCAGCGTTGGTGACCCCTTCACTAAATATATCTATGAGACAGAAAAGCAGGTGCTGATATCCTCAGGTTGTTGACTTCTCCTCACCTGCCACTCCTTTGGCTTCTAGCAGTTTTGAGGACCAGCAGCTTGCTTTTCAGATGAAGAGAGTGCTGATGTTATCAGGATGCCAAATGCTGACCACAACACACAATTCTGCCTAGAGTACAGCTTCAGATGAAGATGCCACTTCCACTGTCACATAAGGAGGCTTGAGGTATATATGAGTCACAAACAATCGCAGTTAATGCATTAGGAATGGCATCCCAGGGAACTGATGTTGTTATTTTTAGCTGGCAGCAGACACATCAGCCTCCACTGAGTCAAAGACTGTGTGCACACTAAATTTTTGAAGCGCATACAAAGCACATTCTTAACCTCACAGAGTTATGGGCACTTTCCTTCATAAGTTTATTGTTCTAGCCGAAGGCTATGACAAACCAGTAGCAACAGCATTGATAAAACAATGCAGAATGTACATCCATAATATAAGCCAACATCCATGATGTAAGAGAGAGAAGTTATCAGAGACACCAACAAATTCAAATCTGAATCACCACAACCATTACAGCGATTTTATCTAACTCCTTTCTCTTGGTTTTTTTTTTTTTTTTTTTGGCAGCCTGTGCATAGGTGGCTATTTTATGAGTTAGGAAGCTATTACTGTCACTCAAAAGAACCCAAACTATTTCTGCTGGGGTGTGCCTGATTGCTTGTGCAAGCAAATGTTTTAGAAAGGAATCTCTTGGGTCTCTAGATAGGGGGCAGGCTAACAGAAAATGAATGATGTCTTCCACCTGAAGTTGGCCACAAATACAAAGTCTGCATGCGTACGGGACCTTGTTGTAGTGGCCATCCAAGACTGCAGTGTACATCACTTGGAAACAGAACTCAATAAAGGCATTTCTTAAGGAAACTGGTGAGAGTTTGATCAGATGCTCTGAGATGCTCTGTTGTAAAGAATGGCAGCCCTGTTCAGGGAAGTTTTTAATATGTAACGCTGTACTGTTTTTAACACTGATTGGGAGCCGCCCAGAGTGGCTGGGGAAACTCAGCCAGATGGGCGGGGTATAAATAATAAATTATTATTATTATTATTATTATTATTATTATTATTATTATTATTATTATTATTATACCAAGCTTGTTGAGGCTTGCTGGGGATTGTAACTGTGGTGGGCAAACTGCAGTCCCAGAATCCCTGAGAGAAATAAGGTGCTTCCAACGTGTTTTAAAGTACATGGCACAAGCCACAGTGCAGGACCCAGTGATTCTCCTACCATAGGCTCTTTCTCTCAGCAAAACAGGAGAGGCAATTACATGAGCATAGCTGTGGGGGAGGCATGGAGGGGCAGCTGCCCCCCATCAAATAAATCAATACAAAATACTTAACTAACTGCCTGAGGTTCTGCCCCACCCCAACATAAAGGCTGCCGCCCCCTAACACAAATGCTGGTGACACCCATGGGCATTTAATATTCTGTTTACATGGTGATTTGGCAGAGTAAACTGTCTGCCCATCTGGTCTGAGGGCTTCATGCCTGTCTTCTGTACAACATTCTGATTAAATTACACAATGAAGAGTGGATCTGACATTGGCAGCTGGCACAACGCCACCACTGTTTTCTGTGGGAGCACCTACCCACAAGAAGACAACTACAGAAAATTCCAATGCCTCTGTGAGCAGCTGACATGACCCACAGTGCTGGATCTAGTCTGCTTTTACTCATTCTTATACCTGGGGGCTTTTCAAAGTGTGAAAGAATAAGGAGAGCCTCCCGCTACCGTTAAGTTTTTGCACAAGTTGCTCCTCTTCTCAGCATCCCTGAGAAGATGAAACAAAGCAAGTCACAGGTCAGTGACTCATGGAGAGACACAACAAGCAACTTCTCAATGGGTGAGTGATTTGGTGATTTTGCCAGGAGGCAGCTGGATCTGCAGCCAACTCCCCATGTGGTGACCCATTGAACTGCAGACTTCTCAATACCTTCAGGCTCTGGACTGATCCAACCCACCAAGGTTGACTATTGGATCCTTCTCAACAGAAAGACTATAAAAGGACTTCTGGTTCCTGCTGAGCCTTGCTTGAACAATCAGGTGTTCCCGAGCTGCACCATATTCCTGCAGCCATGGTTCCAGCCTGAAGTTCAGTTCACTGGATTTCTACATGTTTTTGTTTTTTAAAGCCCTCACAAAAATGCATCAGCATTTGATCTTACTTCGCATTTCACCTTATGTACCCAGTTTTTCAAACAACGAAATGAATCTCCATCTGTTATTTTTCTTTAACACATGCATTATTGTGCCCACTTTTTGCTAAAATATGTGTTCTCGTCCACATTCTTGGCTGAAGAGCTGCTTACCAAGATTCAGAGAAATGCAAATTTCAAAAGACAGTTGGCAAACTAGATACATTTGCATTAAAATGTGAACTGAACAAAATTTCTTCCCCATCTCTTAATTTATTCAAAAACGTTTCATGTTCGTCTTATAGGCAGGAGTTCATATCTCTTACTTTCCCCAGCATCCTGCCCTTATGAGGTATGCCTGATCATGCAAAAGCAGTGGAGGGACATAAGAATGTAAAAAGAGCTTGCCTGGATTAGGCCAGTGGCCCATTTAGTCCAGCATCCTGTTCTCACAGTAGCCAACAAGACATCCATAGGAAGCCCACAAGCAAGAACTGAGAAGCAGTCTCTCTCTTCACTTGCGATTCCTGACACCAGCATAGCAACCCTCACTGGCGCCTGGGATGGAGAGATAGGACATAAGCCTATTCAAGCAGGGCACATGCAAGGGACAGCAGCTCCAGCACCCTGAAGCCACCAGGCCACCCTCCAGCCAAGTGCGGCTGGCACACCATGTCACCCTCCAGACCCCGTGATGCCCTATGCCCCCACCAGCCCCTGACTTCCTACGCTACTGCTGCTGGCAACTGGCATTCAGAGGCCCATCCAAGTCAATGACCATCACTGCCTTGTGTAGGAGTGAATTCCACAGTTTAACTCTGTACTGTATTAATAAGTACTTCCTTTCGTCTTCCAACATCCAGCCTCAAGTTCCATTACTATGGGAGAAGGAAAAAAACGTTTCCCTATTTCTTTCTCTGTGCTGGATATGGGGAGCCTTTGGCCCTCCAGATGTTGGTCCCGTCAGCCTAGAGCAAACATGGCCAATGACCAGAGATACAGTGATACCTCTGGTTAAGTACTTAATTCGTTCTGGAGGTCCGTTCTTACCTGAAACTGTTCTTAACCTGAAGCACCACTTTAGCTAATGGGGCCACCTGCTGCTGCCACTCTGCCACAGCATGATTTCTGTTCTCATCCTGAAGCAAAGTTCTTAACCCAAGGTACTATTACTGGGTTAGCGGAGTGTGTAACCTGAAGTATGTGTAACCTGAAGTGTATGTAACCCAAAGTACCACTGTAGTGGGAGTTGTAGTTCACCCGTCTGGAGGGCCAAAGGTTGCTCTGCACCATGCATAGTTTCATACATTTTTAGCATGCACCTCCTTACTTAGCTTTTTTCTAGGTAAAAGTAAAAAGAGAGAGATTGTAGTGGGAACAGTGGAAATGGGGGCCAAATAGAAGTGAGGCAGCAGGAGGCTGTAATCAGAACTAAAGAGGGGCATAAGCTATTCAGCGGCACACAGCAAACCCATCTCCTTCTGAAAGCAAGGCTGCACCCCATGGAATAATGACTTTTTAAGCAAACCTATTTCCCCAAACCAGCTGGGACTTCTGGCACTGAAAAAAATATACTTCATGTTCCCAGGAGTCTTCATTTCTTTCCTTCAGAAACAGACATAACCACTTTTGGCACAGAAAAATAAAATTAAGACACTTGAACGAACCCCATTCAATGCCAGTTACTGACTGTTCGATGAAGCAAGCAGTGTTCCAAACATTACAGCCTGTTCCAGAGTGAAGGGCTCTGCTTAAGGATGAGCAACTGTCCATTTGCATACATAGCTGAATGGCTTTTCGGTCATCCAGCCAAAAGCTTCTTTCCTTCTTCACAATAATGAATTTGCACTCAGCTGCTCTTTGCAAGCAACCGTCAAAAGGCCAAGCAGAGAGAGTACCTTACTAAACAAAACCCCTCCTGTGGTATTATTTTCACAGATGGCATTTAATACCTAGGTTTAATACCTAGCAGTGGGGAGTTACCCAATCAGCAAGGAAGCCAAGACCCAAGTTTGGGGCAAACACTCTTTGGTAAGAGAAATCCAGCAGATATTTATTTTAACATCAACAAAACATGCAGCAAAGAAAAACATGGGAATATAGCGAGGCCTGGGCCAGCACTCGTCTCCTAGCATTGAAGGAACCAATACTGGCAGAGATTAGCACCAGACTGGGCCACACTGGGGGTGCTGGAGTGGGGGTACCTGCCCAGTAAGTGCCCCATCGGCTGCCTGGGCTGCTACCTGCACAAGTGGATAGGCTGTGCAGTACATGGTTGCTGCATCCCAAACCCTCCAAATGTCCCTATTTTCCAGAGATGTCCCTGATTTAGAGAAGCCATTCTGGTTTCTGATTTGATCCCGGAATGTTTCACTTTTCCTTAGGATGTCTCCATTTTCATTGGAGAAATGTTGGAGGGTATGGAGTTATCTGACCCCTGAGCCGTCTGAAGGTAATCCGGTATAGCGAAGTTTTTTTAAAAAATGTTTAATGTTTTCTTATATGTTGAAAGCTGCCCAGAGCAACTGGAGCAACACAGTAAGATGTGTAATAATAATACTTTTATTGTCAATGTACAACCTGTATACAATGACATTAACTGAGCCTCCCCTCCCAGGAAACACTCAGTCTCATTGCACTCTGTGTGCCTGTAGCACAACACACCAACCCCGAAAGTCAGTTGCACTGTATTATTTTCCGTTCAGCAGCCTAACAGCTCACAGATAGAAACTGTTTTTTAGCCTGTTGGTACGACTGACTCCTGCCCACCTAGCAGTTCAAAAGCACGTCAAAGTGCAAGTAGATAAATAGGTACCGCTCCGGCAGGAAGGTAAACAGCGTTTCCGTGCGCTGCTCTGGTTCGCCAGAAGCGGATTAATCATGCTGGCCACATGACCTGGAAGCTGTACGCCAGCTCCCTCAACCAATAAAGCGAGATGAGCGCCACAACCCCAGAGTCGGCCACGACTGGACCTAATGGTCAGGGGTCCCTTTACCTTTACTTACGACTGATTATACTTCTATATCTCCTGCCTGACGGTAGAAGATTAAAGAGGTGCTGGGCAGGGTGTGAATCGTACCTGAGAATTTTTCTCACTCTCCTAAGGCATCAATCCCTTGCGATGTCATCTAGCAGGCTCAGGGTACAGCCCATGATATCATGTGTTGTGTTCACCACCCTCTGTAAAGACTTTCTGTCCGTGGCTGTCAAGCCAACATACCACACTGTGATACAATATGAGAGGACACTTTCTATTGTGGACCGGTAGAAGGAGGTCATCAGTTGTTGTTTAACATTGTTCTTTCGCAAGACCATGAGAAAATGGAGTTTCTGTTGGGCCTTCCTAACCACCTGAGTTATATTGTTTTTCCAAGTAAGGTAACCTCCCAGGAATTTAAAGGAAGAGACTCTCTCCACGCAACCCCCCGAAATACAATGGGGCTGGTGTGGTGTATAAATAGTAAAATTTCCATTATGGAATGGGACACCCCAGTTTTCATCGGAGAAATATTGTAGGGTATGGCATCCATCTTGTGCCGCCTTCACCAGATCCCAGCCTTGCAAGGCTGCAGGGAGGAGGGTTGTGGAGTCGTGACAGTCATGCACCCTTTGACCCCAGCCTAGTGTGAGGCTGGGATCAAGGGGTGCATGGCTGCTGTGTCCCCACACTGCCCCCTCCCCGAGCGGCCTTGCAAGGCTTAAATCTGGGGAAAGCAGCACAAGAAGGGTGACACAGCCATGCCGCTCGGGGCTGGTGTCACTCCAGTGGTGGCAGGGACTGGGTGGATATGATGGGCTCTATTTGTCCTCCACCCCTTGCTCATTCCCCACCACACACACACCGCCATCACCACCACCCCAGGTGACATGGAGACACGCTCCACCACAGCATCCAAGTGCCCAGTAAAGCAACAGAGCAGACCATAAAGACATGAGATAAGGATCAAAGGCACATCTATTGCTGTATCCTGCACTCACAGTGGCCAGCCAGATGCCTCTGGGTGAACGGCAAACAGGACTCTGCTTGTATTTTAATCAATTGTTTTTATACCTGGTGTTAGCCGCCCTGAGACCGGTCTTGGCTGGGGAGGGCGGGGTATAAATAAGATTATTATTATTATTATTATTATTATTATTATTATTATTCCCAGCAACCGGCACTCGGAGGCAGACTGCCTCTGACAGTGGAGTTAGAACATAAGAAGAGCCTGCTGGATCAGGCCAAAGATCCCTGTAGTTCAACATCCTGATCTCACAGGTGCCTCTAGGTAGCACGTGAGCAACTCTGTGTGCAAGAGTAGCTCTCCCCAGGAATTGTGATTCTTAGCAATTGGTATTTCGAGGCTCACTGCCGCCTTCCTTCCTATTTTCAGAACACCCCAATTTGCTGTCTGTGGTGGAAGAGGCACATCATTGTTTATGCCAACAATGCTCCCACGAGTAAATTGGGGTCAGATACCGGTGGGCAGAAAAGAAAAGAAAAAAAGGATAGTCTAGCAGGCCAGATTACGCCTGTGGACTTGCATTTCATCACCCCAGGACCAGAGGAAGGTCACAGCCTGTTTTGGAACATTGTCCTGGCTCTCAGGCACATGCTTGCTATCTTCCAAAGTTCAGTTATAGCCAGGACATATGCCCAAGAGGAAGACATCTGTGAAAATCAACGGCTTTCCCTTTCCTTTCGAGATGAGTTGCTAAGGGGCTCCTTAATCTCTAGAGGGCGCCATCAGAGTAGGAAACCACAGAAACCAGACAGGGATTGTATAGCAAAAGCTGCCACCTTATGGGGAAAGGTGATCGTTAACAGAAGGCTGAGGTGACTGGATGTTAGCTGTCATAGAAGGATAGACATAGAAGGATAGAGGAAGGTTTGGGGGCTTTTCACAGCCAGGAAACAGGCGTAGGAGACAACATCATATTCATGTAACAGTGGGTGAGGTGGAGGGCTACAACGTTTGGTTGACTTCTCTTCGGATTTATTGATTTAAAAGCATTTTGCTAGACTAAGGCTGCAATCCGTGCCCCACTTCACTGGGAGTAAGAACATAAGAAGAGCCAGTGGCCATCTAGCACAGCATCCTGTGCTCACAGTTGCTGAGCTTTTTTCAAAACAAAAACACCAAAAATTAACTTGCCTAAGATCCAGGACAAAGTGCCACCTTTGGGAAATCCTTCCCCAGTTATGTCCAGGAGAATTCAGACATATGGCAGCACTACCAACGAGATACCTGTTGTGAGACCAGGGAACAGCACATGATCACAAGATTCCTTTCCCGTGGTTCCCAGCAACTGGTATTCAGAAGCATTGAGATGGAGCATAGCAAAGGGACCCCTGAGCGTTAAGTCCAGTCGCGGACGACTCTGGGGTTGCGGTGCTCATCTCTATAGGCCGAGGGAGTTGGCGTACAGCTCGTCCGGGTCATGTGGCCAGCATGACTAAGCCGCTTCTGGTGAACCGGCACAGTGTACGAAAACGCTGTTTACCTTCCCGCCGGAGCTGTACCTATTTATCTACTTGCACTTTGATGTGCTTTCGAACTGCTAGGTGGGCAGGAGCAGGGACCGATCAACGGGAGATCACCCCGTCGTGGGGATTCGAACCACCGACCTTCTGATCGGCAAACCTTAAGCTCTGTGGTTTAGACCACGGTGCCACACGCGTCCCATCATGGACAGTATCCCCACTGAATTCAAGTGAAATTGTTTCGCTTGAGCCATTTTTGAATCAAGCTGGTTAACTGAAATGTGACTTCCCAATTTTTGGCCCTATGGGTTCAAACTCACAAATTACACTATCCATTTAAAAATCACATTTCTTATATTCCCCAAGTGAAGGTCGGCTCGGGGGGAAAGGGGTGAGTGAGGATCAGCATCAGGATGGGGGGGGAAGGAGTGAGGAGCCTATATATTAAAAAACACCCTTAACAAATTACAATGGGAGGAGGGACACACCTCTTTCTTATTTGGCTTAGGCGCCAAAATGTCTAGGGCTGGCTCTGTGTACGCCAACCCTTATGTACCACCTCCTGTTTGTGGGGTGTTCCCTTCCCTTTAGAGCAGCCTTTCTCAACCTGTGGGTCCCCAGATGTTGTTGAACTACAACTCCCATCACCCCTAGCCTGTGTCAAACCTTTATTGCATTAGCAAACAGCCATAGCAAAATAAGACAAAAATACTAGAGACAAGCAACCAAACAAAATTCAAAGCGATATTACTGGCGTAATGACATTTAAATTACCCTAAGACAATAATGTAAAGATTTAGTTGCCAGTGCCAAGAATCTAAAATGTGGATGTATATAAAACATAAAATGGCCCCAAAATAGGCTGGCACATTGGGTTGAAAAAGTAATAAAAAGAATTAAAACAGGTCCAGGTCTAGGACGCACTACCGAGTCAGAGTAGCCCTGAGTTTCAGAGCCTGCACTATAAAGATTGCCACCCCACGTGAAATTTGGGGATTTGCGTCCACAAGAAGTGATTTCAAACAGTCTTCCTTAGATGTAATGGTGGACGGGATCAAGAGGAGGAGCTTAGGTCTTATTGGCTCATAAATAGGGCAGTAGAAAAAGAAATGTATGAAGTCCTCTACTTCATTCATTGTGCATGGACATAGACGCTAAGTAATAGGGGTCTTAGAGTAAATCCCCTGCAGGAAGGCCGTGGGTATAGAATGGAAACGGGCCATAGTAAACGCTCTTCTCAAATTGATCACCCCTAGCTAGCAAGGCCAGAGCTCAGGGATTATGGGAGTTGTAGTCCAACAACATATGAGGACCCACCGGTTGAGAACCGCTGCTTTAGAGCTTCTTTCTATGGCTCTATTTAAAAAAAACAACTTGTGAAAATCTTGGGGTTCCCCCACACCTTGCGATGGCCTGCTGGCCTGCTACTTATGTGGCCCAGTACCATTCTTTGCCTCTCTGCAAAAAGGAGAAAGGAGAATCACCCAACTGCAAGTCTAATGTGTGTGGGGAGGGGATTGTAGGAAACCTTCAGTAACTTCCATCTGAAGCTCACATCCGTTCCCTTGGCAAGAGAACCCATTTGGCTCTGCAGCCGCCAGGAACACCCTCAGCCGAGCAGAACAAACCCAGCTAGGCTAATCAAGGACAAGTGGCATTTTTTGCAAAAAAATATAATTATACTCCATTCAGCTGCAGGGAAGTGGGCATCTGTCTCAGAGATGGCGGCTGCTGTCAGTTTTAATTTGAGCATTTTACATGGGCACAGCAATGGCCGGAGGACACTGAACTCCCTCTTACTCCTCAGCTGTGACTTGCACAACCACCACCCCTGCCAAGCCAAGCAACACCAACAGATCCGGCCCACCCATGAGGCAAGGTGAGCCGACCACCTTGGGTGGCAGAATTTACAAAAGCAACAGATCTGGCCTCTAAGGCATGTTATCACCTGCAGTTCCTGTCACTGCTGGCGGCGCACTCCTTGGATACCAGATCTGCTGCTGTTTCCTTTGGCAGCCTGTCTGCTATGCTGCCTCTACGGTGGCCTATTGGTAAATAGGAGGTGCTGCTGGTCTTTCCCAATCTCTAGGGAGGAAATTGTGGGGGCTGCACTCTGGGATATCTTGGGCTCTCCCACCCTAGTCTCCTGCAACAGCTTTTGATTCCCACTTTAATCAAGTATGGTTGCTTTTAGTCCCCCTCCGCTTGCTCCTAATGTAATAATAATAAATTTTATTTATACCCCGCCCTCCCCAGCCAAGACCGGGCTCAGGACAGCTAACACCAGGTGAAATATACTCAGAGTCGCTTGGATCCTATTCAACTCAGTACATAACACCAGGTATAAAAACAAATGATTGAAATACAAGATTAAAATACAACATTAAAATGCAGCCTCATTTCAGTAGAAACTCAAATCAAAAACTTTTTGGGGAATGAAAATGTCAAGTCTTGTGGCGTTTGCCTCTTAGGTGGGTTATAAGGAAAGGGTTAAATGAGTGTGATGTGATTGGCCAGTGGGAACCCGAGGGGAGGAGTAAAAGTTAGAGTTGGAGGTGTGTGGAAGTTTAGTTGAGAGTTGGGAGTTGGAGAAGGAAGAGGGAGGTTAAGTCTGTGGGTTGGTCGAGCTGTGTGGTGAGAGAGTGAGAGGAACTGTTAGGTGGAGTCAGATAGATAGTTGGGATAATCAGTTTGAAGTTGTTAGTTGTTCATGTCTATAAAATAAACTTGATTATTTGTTAATGTTAACAACTGACTGGACTCCGTGTGTACCCGAGAGAAATGGGTTGGTGGCAGCGAAGAAAGCAAACACAGTGGTGGCACAGGGTCAATAGACCCACAAACATCCGGGGACCCTGTGTGATCGTCACAAGTCTTCACCAAAGCAAACTATCCAGACTGGTCCTATGTGGGCCAGAAAAAAGCCAGGGAAGTCCCCAAATAGGAGCTCCATCACAGAAGAAGGGGGGGGGAATAGATCTTCACTCACCCCTTCTTCCCTGGCCAGGGGGCGTGCCATTTTGTGGTTCAACTCAGGTGCCAAAATTTATCTTGCTAACCTTGACCAATGCACTGCAGGGAGTTGGGAGCCTTCTTCAGCCCAAGGGTCACATTCCTCTCTCAGCAACCTTCCAGGGGTCACAGGCCTGTGTTGGGCAGGGCCAGTTGCAAAACTGGGCAAAGCCCTCTGGTGTCACATTTTAATAATGCATTATTGACTTTTTTAAAAAAAAAAGTCATATGGCTATATGATTTTCAGAACCCCCTTTAAACTCATTTTTAGCATTAAAAAACCATGAGTGTAGATGAGTCCTCTGTCACCCAATAGCATTTCTCCATCTTCTCCATGCAGAGGAGCTACTACTTGCATGTTCTTCTTCTTGCTTCGAACATGGACAAAACCCTTAAAAAATATATTTTTTACCTCTTGCACAAGCCTGAGCTCATTTTGAGCTTTGGCTCCTGGTAACAATACACACATTCCTCAAGATCTTTTGGGGATTATGCATAATAGCTGGCAAATGTAGAAAATGCAGTTGAGATGTGCACATTTCACAAGGCCTGTTGGGAATTCATATCCCTTGATCAGGAAATGTGCACAATTCCCTCTTCATAGATTATGTGCACATTCTCCAGAGGTGTGGTGAATGTGCACAATGGCTGGTTTTTGTGCACATTAACCACCCAGCGTGCATTACCACTAACACACATAAAACTAATAAAGGGGCAGAATCATTTATGGAGGAGGGTGGAGACACACACTGATAAAACAGATTATCCACTGTATTATTAGTGTCTGTATATACACACACACACACACACACACGGGGGGGGAGGGCATATATAAATACTGTGCCAACTGAAAAATGAAATGTTACAATTCTGAGGACAATACAAACTTCATAGGAAGGAGAACCAACTGAATTCACAGCATGATAAACAACTGGAAAGCATGAGAGAGGAAAAACCTATCCATGTTCCTGTTTCAGTGAGATTCCTGCTGTATTAGACAAAGGCCGTTTCCTAGACTCTGTAAAAAAACACACCAAAAAACACCCACCACTCCATATTCTTGGAATAAATGGACCCTGCTGTTCACCAGAAAACAACATCAGTGCAAACCTTAAGTGATGAAAACAGCACCTCACTCCTCCAAAATTAATACAATTATATGAGCAATCACTAGTGCCATTCAGAAGCCGTCAATTTAATAAATTTTAAAAGTCTCTCTTCCCACCTAATCACAGGCAGACTCCCATTCTTAGCCTTGACGGGGAGCTCATCAGCTCCTACACAAATATGAAGGGGTAGGGAGGGAGAGGAAGAGGAGGAAATCAACTCAAAATGGGCCAACTTGCTATTTTATTTTATTATTTTTTAAAAAAGAGGGAGGAGAAGAGAAGCATTTTCTCTGAAACCAACTAAGAACCTGGAGGTATGCCTTTCTGTTGACCAAATAAGTAAGCAACAATTAAATATATATAACTTTTACACCAGAAATAATAATGATGGTGATAAGATAGAGAGAAAACATACACACATAACATTTTTTCTGGCTATAAGGCTATAGGAAACTGCCTTAGGAAGCATCTACATAATACATTTTAAAGCACATAACACTATTTTAAACAAGAATCCTTGGAGCTGTAGTTTGTTTAGGGTGCTGAGGGATGTTAGGAGACCCCAATTCCCCTCCCAGAGCTGCAATTCCTAGAGTTTCCAGGGAAGAGGAATTGATTTCTAAGCCACCCTGAAAATTGTAGATCTGTGAAAGGAGTCTTGTAACACCACTCAGCCCCATTAAAAAAACTACAGTTCCCACCATACTTGGGTGGAAGCCATGACTGTCTAAAGTGGTGTGATGCTGCTTTAAATATATAGTGCAGATAGGGCCTTGGTTCAATACTGGCAACTGAGGTCCCAAGCTGAACGCCCATCATCTCCAGGTAGGTAATGTTCCCTTCCTGAAACCCTATTATGCCAATCAGAGCAGACAATATTGAGCTAGGTAAAGGGACCCCTGACCATTAGGTCCAGTCATGACCGACTCTGGGGTTGCGGTGCTCATCTTGCTTTATTGGCCGAAGGAGCCAGCGTACAGCTTCCGGGTCATGTGGCCAGCATGACTAAGCTGCTTCTGGCAAACCAGAGCAGCGCACGGAAACGCCGTTTACCTTCCTGCCAGAGCAGTACCTATTTATCTACTTGCACTTTTATGTGCTTTCGAACTGCTAGATTGGCAGGAGCAGGGACTGAGCAACGGGAGCTCACCCCGTCACGGGGATTTGAACTGCCGACCTTCTGATCTGCAAGTCCTAGGCTCTGTGGTTTAACCCACAGCGCCACCCGCGTCCCTCCAATACTGAGCTAGATGGGACCAATTATGGATTCAGCGAAAGACAGCTCCCTAAGTTGCAGCATCTACATGAACTGGCAGCAGCTGTCTGGGATTTCAGACAGGAAAATACCCAGCCTTTCTTGGAGATGATGGGGATTGAACCTGAGACCTTCTGCATGTGAAGCAGCTGCTCTGCCATTGAACTACTGCCCATCCCTAAAGGTCCCCTTCCGAAACCTTTCTGTGGGTGAGAATTAGCACACAAAACCCAGCAATTAGATATGTGGGAAGAATAAACAGAGAGAGAGAGAGAGAGAGAAAGCTCTATATTCTGCACCCAGCATGAAGACATGGAAATGACTCACGATATTCTGTTTAAGAAAGGAAAGAAAGAAGGAACCCCTCGCCTGTTTTATTTTAGTTTTAAGCATCTTAATGGGTTCTATATTTACTTGGGGTGGAACTGCAATTGCCACTTATCAGGGCTGTCTTCCAAGGCACTTTCAAATGGCAAAAGAACATAACAGCAGCTCTTTTCAGGCAAACAGAGGGGGGTGGAATCAGGATTGCGCTTGATGTCCTTGCTGCTGACCTCTTCACCTTCATCCAAAGCTGCAATCCTAAATACACTGAAAATAGGGAGTAAGCAGCTTTGAACCACATGGGGTTTCCTCCAATGCAAACCTGCATAGGATTGCACTTTGTAAGTTTCTTAATTAAACAGATACACACTAAAGCCTGTTCTCCAATATGGTAGGAACATAGGAAGCTGCCTTATACCAAATCAGACTGCTCAGTATACATTGACCGACAGTGACTTTTTTCAGGCAGGAAGTCTCTCCCAGCCCTGCTTGGAGATACCAGGGATTGAACCTGGGACCTTCTGCATGCAAAGCAGTTGCTGTGTGAGTGTGTGTGTGCACCTGTCGGCATCTACAGCAGTATACTGGTGGTCTTTGTTCAGATCCTTTGGAAGAATGCTTGGAGGATGAAGACAAGGACCACAAATGTGATCCCACTCCTGATCTCAAACAATATTATGCTAAAAGGGGCTAATATGCTCCTTCAGCACAAAGGTATAGATTACAGGTAGGTCAAAATGGAAAAACCAAGAGAAATAGAAATTGACCAATTTGCTCATCCCTGTGGGAATGTTAAGGAAGGTAGGAGAGGATATTTTGTTTTGATATTATCCCTCCTCACTCATGCTAGTGAATAAACAGCAAAGCACATTTGCTTTGCAACTTATTGGAAGTGAGTTGGTGATTCGTTAGAATCTTTTAATTAAGCAATCCAGTCTCCCTTGTCCAGTCTGGATTGTTTCTGGTAAGTTTCCCCTTTTATTTCCCTCTTAAAGTAATAACAACAACACAACACAACACAGTCTTCTTTAAAAGTAAGAATAAAGTTTTTCTCACATTCAGTTCACAGCAGTAATCTGAAGGCAGGGTTTATCTTGGGCTCCATCCTATGTGAATGTTGAGCCATGCACTTATTAAGAGTCAGGAGAGTCAGGAGAGTCCAAGAGTGAGAGTAAGAGAGAGAGTCCAAGGGAGAGATGGTTGTGTGGCCAGCGCTTTTATCTGGTCAGCTAGGTCACGCACAGAGGGAGGATGCTCCAGAGCAGGTATGACAGGAAGTCCTCCGTGCCTGGAGCCACATTCCCCTGTGTGTTCCTTCTAGGCAACAGGAAAATGTTGTACTTGACTGCTCTAGTAATAGTACATCCCACAATCCCTACATGTAAAGGATAGGTGCTGCCACACCTGATTCCGGTATCATCCTGAACTGTAGTCCAAAATGTCTGGAGAGCACCAGATTGCCGAAAGCTGGCCTAAATTAACATTTCAGGCCTTAACAGCAGAACACAATAGTCTCTCATTTATCACCAACAATTCCAGGCATTTTCCCTGCCAGATACCCAAAACGTTCCTGCAGACCTGTTCCACAGCTACCTCCCCAAAAGCTGTTCGGTTGCCCATATAAAATACAAATTGTGCTGTGATTAAATCAGTGTGGGCTGCTGTCCTGCTGATTTCCTCCCCCTGGGGGAGCAATTCTGCAAAGTGATCTTTTTCCTGACTTTTAAAATGGCCCGCATTTTGTCTGAAGTGGGGGTGGGTTGGGGATCATGAATCCAACACCAGTGGAAATTAAAAGGTCAGACTTCTTAGTCCCATAAGGAGGTGGAAATTCATCCCACCTCTTTGCTGGGCTGCAGCTGGAAAGCCACAGCTTAAAAGTCACCACTGGTGAGAGTCATATTGCTTATATTTGGGATTAAATATAAATTAATTAATTTCTCCCCCTCAGTTAGAACCAAAATAATTTACTTGCCTCAAAGAGCAGAGTTACTTAATTATCAAACTGACCCAACAAAGCTGTTTTCAAAACCTAAGTGAAGAGCACCTATTATGGTATGTATTTTTGTGTTTTTATATTGTAAACTGCCCTGTAATCCTTGGATGAAGGGCAGTATAGAAATTTAATTAATTAAATTAATTAATTAATTATAATGCAGAGGTTGTGCATCAGCCACCATCTCTGCTAACCTCAGTAGGAGGATTCCAGGAGTTCATCCAGGTTTGTGTTACCACTGGGAAACAGAGGCACAGTGGAGACCTTTAAGAAATATGGTTTGTTTTACACATATTTGGTCTTCAGTGGAGGGCATGCAAAACATTACACCCCCCAAGAGTTTCTCTCATTGCCCCTCTCATCGCTTCAGCAAGCTGGGGTCCAAAGCAACAGTCAGGCACGGCTCCTGCAGCCTCCTCCAGCCATTGGAGTTCTCTCTCACTTCTTTCTTCTGGTTCCCAGAACTCCTTACCAAAAAAACACTTTCCCTTCTGTCTACTCATACACACCCCTTTCTCCAGTGTGACACCACTCCTCCTTTAACCTCACCCTCCCAACTCTTCTATTTCTTCTGCTAACTAACACCCAGCTGGGGGCGCAGGGGGGAGGACAGCACCTGCATAGTCAATTGTTCTTTAACGGCCCAGCACTTATTTTGTCTGGAACAGGGGTCAGCAAACTTTTTCAGCAGGGGGCCGGTCCACTGTCAATCAGACCTTGTGGAGGGCTGGACTAAAGGGTTTTTTTTGGGGGGGAGTGAACAAATTCCTATGCCCCCAAAATAACTGAGAGATGCATTTTAAATAAAATCACACATTCCACTCATGTAAAAACACACTGATTCCCAGACCGTCTGCAGGCCGGATTTAGAAGGCGATTGGGCCGGATCTGGCCCCCAGGCCTTAGTTTTCCCACCCATCATCTAGAACAGTGTTTCCCAACCTTTTTTGGGCAAAGGCACACTTGTTTGATGAAAAAAATCTCGAGGCACACCACCATTACAGCCCCGTGACGTCAGCGCGCAGCGTCACGCCGGGAGGGACGCACGAAAGTGAAAGTTTCAATTTTTCCCCTCCCCCTTGCCGGGGAACCTCCAAGCTTTGGGGGTGGGGGGGGGAGGCAACAAAGCGAGGGACTGAGGGACGGCGGCAGCTGAGGCGCCGGCGGCTGTTGTGGTGGTGGCGGCGATAGCGGGCGGAGGAGGGGCGGCGGCGGGGCCGAGGTGGCCGGCGGCGGCGGGTGGAGCAGGAGGGCGGCCGAGGCCGGTGAGGGAGTAGGGTTGCCCGGGGCTTGAGGAGCCGTCGCCGGGAGTTGCTGCTGCTGTTGTTGCTGCTGCTGCCCGGACATGCCGGCCTCCTCCTCGTCCGCTGTCTCGCGCTCCTCCCTTTTGCACGCGCTGCCCCGCCGCCGCCCCATTGGCCAGGTCCTGTCAGCTGATCCTGTGTTATTTCCTCTGTGTGTGTGTGAGGGGAGAATGGAGAGAGAAACCTCGGCACCACCACCGTGGAGCCGCCCCCGGCTCGACGCGGATCCTCGCCGCCGATGCCCCGCCTCTCGCCGCCCGACTCACCCGCCTCCCTCCCACGGCACACCAGCCAACGTCTCGCGGCACACTAGTGTGCCGCGGAACACCGGTTGGGAAACACTGGTCTAGAACATATGGGGCACAGGTTTTCAACCTTTTTGAGTCCATGGCTCCCTTGACCAACTACATTCTTTCTGTGGCTCCGCTGTGGCAAAAAGGCGCTCCAAGCCTCAGAAGCCCAGTTATGTCACCCCTTGCCTGCATAACTGGCAGCCCCTCACCCTCCCTTGTGAAGTGATCCCTCAGCCTCCTCTCCTCTCCCTCTCCTTTGGAGTCTTCCAGGCAGCCACCGTCACCCTCACCCAACCCCCAAAAGAGGTGCCTCCGCATGCCGCCCGACAGGGGTCTGCAAAGAAGATGCCCCCAGCCTTAGCAGCCTGACGGAGACTGGCCCAAAGTGAACCTGAGGCCAGCACTTTACTCCCCTTGGGAGGCAGAAACTGGCGCTGATGGGCCTGCATGGAGGAAAGCCTCCGCTTTGGCACCAGACACTCAGCTCCCAGGCAGGCCTTGTACACAGCAAGCACAAGAAAGGCCAGCACAGTGCCTGCCTGCCTGCCTGCCTGCCTCCCACTTGTCTGTCCATTCCCAACAGCGAAGGCTGGCTGGCTAGGCTCCCCAACCCACTTGCTTACTCTGAGGCTGCCTCAGCTGCTGGCAACCAGCACCCCCTGGGCAGCCCCAGAGGCACCAACAAGTGTCACCACCCCCATTGTTCTGCCCAGACACTGAGATCCAGCACTGAGGGCCTTCTGGTGGTTCCCTCATTGTGAGAAGTGAGGTTACAGGGAACCAGGCAGAGGGCCTTCTCGGTAGTGGCGCCCACCCTGTGGAATGCCCTCCCTTCAAATGTGAAGGAAATAAGCAGCTATCTTATCTTTAAAAGACATCTGAAGGCAGCCCTGTTTAGGGAAGTTTTTAATATTTAATGCTGTATTCTTTTTAACACTTGATTGGGAGCTGCCCAGAGTGGCTGGGGAAACTCAGCCAGATGGGTGGGGTATAAATAATAATAATAATAATAATAATAATAATAATAATAATAATTCTTCACATGGGGAGCATGAGGCCAGGGCTGCTGCAACAACAGCTGCACAAGCCTTTGGGAGGCAGAGACGCAAGAGGCATCCAAGGAGGGAGGGAAGGGAAGGGAAGAGGGATGGATATCAACAGCTGCTAGCCATGACAGCTGTGCTCCACCTCCATGATCAGAAGCAGTAATGCTTCTGAATGCCTGTTGCTGGAAACTGTGGAGGGGAAGGAAAGAGAGTCCACAACCTGCTAAGAGAGTCTCTTCTGCTATCGGACAGCTCTTACTGTCAGAAAGTTCTTCCTGACGTTTAGTAGGCATCTCCTTTCTTGTAACTTGAAGACACTGGTTCGAGTTTTAACCTCTGTGTCATGAGAGAGCAGCCCCCTCTTCTCAGAGCCGCTCCTTCCTCACCCACCATTGATATGCAGACCCAAATTAGCTTGCTTCTAGGGAATTCAGCCCTCTGTGGGATGGTGACTTAGGAGGGGGGGGCATTGGCTGCCCAAACCTCCCTTACAGGTTTGTTGTGGAGATAAAATGAAGAGGAGGAGGAGAACCATATATGTCACTGTGAGCTCCTTGGAAGAAAGGGAGTATGTAAATGTAATCAAAATTATTATTATTATTATTATTATTATTATTATTATTATTATTATTATTAACACAGAGAGTGGGAAAATCACATATGTCATCCTGAGCTCCTTAGAAGAAGAGGAGATTACAATAAAAAATTCCTTCCAGTAGCACCTTAAAGACCAACTAAGTTAGTTCTTGGTATGAGCTTTCGTGTGCATGCACACTTCTTCAGATACACTGAAACAGAAGTTGCCAGATCCTTCTATATAGTGAGAAGGTGGGGAGGGGTATTACTCAGAAGGGTGGTGGGAATGGGTGATTGGCAGATAGCTGAGATGAGCCTGAGTAATACCCCTCCCCACCTTCTCACTATATAGAAGGCTCGGACAACTTCTGTTTCAGTGTATCTGAAGAAGTGTGCATGCACACGAAAGCTCATACCAAGAACTAACTTAGTTGGTCTTTAAGGTGCTACTGGAAGGAATTTTTTTATTTTGACTATGGCAGACCAACACGGCTACCTATCTGTAACAGGAGATTACAATGTCATTTTTAAATAATACAATTTCCCCCCCCTGCTGAATCTGGAGCATGGATAATGTGAGAAAAGAAATAATATGCCACAGTTTTCTTTAACCTAGAAATATAAATGGGGATGAAGTTTTTTTTTTGCTTTATTTAAAAGTTAGTTTGCTTTCATAATAAAATAAATCCTCAAGGCATTTGGTTATGCAATGTCAGCAGAATCCTTCCTTCAAAATAAGGGCTGCTAAATCTGTTCGACAGAAGTTGCTTCCCTTTCGTCTATGAAAACTCCTCTCTCTCTCCAACCCTTGTGCTAAAGATAAATCCTTTGTTGATTATTAGATGTTAGTTGCAAACATTTAATCAGAAGGGCATCCATTATCTCTGCCGCTATAAGTTGACCCTTGTGGTTTCCAGCTCCTGCTTCCTGGAGAATGGGGCAGACATTTAACTCAAGACAAAGGCAATGTTCCCTCTTAGACCACTTTCCCAAGAACAGTGTATTCATAAGCCACATCAGGTTCTTACGCACAAAGTGGAAGGATGTAATTTATTTGGTCAATAAAACTAGTCTTACCACACCATTGAGGGCTTAAAAAAAACAAAAACTTCACATTTTGCACTGAAAACAAGCACATACCTACGTAGACTTAAATAAGTAGAACAAATCAGGCAAAATCTGGGGAAAACAGACCACAGATACCAAAATACTATCATAGGGTTTGCTAAGAGGTTTTAGTGAACAGGAGTATCACAGTAGCCTGGTTTGCACATAGCACTAAACTATGGTTTATAAAACATGGTTTAGGTTGCTCGCCCAAGGCAGGCCCAGAAGTTTAACTATGGTTTACTAACCAACCACACTCATGGTTTGTGGTTAGTTAGTGTCAAGGGAATTGGGGTTGCTTGTGTGTAAACCTCCAGCTGTTCCAAACTGCTTAAGGGGTGGTTGTGTCTTTCCCTGACTGAGCAGCCCTTGCCGCTGCTGCTCAGTCGCTAGCAGAATCCGTGAGTGGGCGTCTCCTAAATTTCCTCCAGCATAAGAATTCCTTAACGGACAACCTTCGCCTCGCCTCTCTGCGCGGAAGCCTTCTGCGCAGAGTGGGCGTGCCGAGTGGTGGTCCTCCACCCTCCTCACTGACTTCACTGGAAGAGTCTCGGAGCCTCACCTCCGAGATGCTCTCTGCCTCTCCCTTCTTCCTGGTGTCACCTGGACTTCCTTCCCCAGATGACGTTCTCTCTCTTCCCTTACTCGTTCCCTCTCCTGCAGAATCCGGGAGCCTCGCCTCTCCCCTCTGCTCCGATGTCAGTTCCCTGACAGTTAGCCTTGCTGTTAACCAGAACTTAGTGTTGCACGTGAATCCAAATGTTGAGCTGTATTCAGTGTTAGTTCTGCTCAGAGTAAACCCACTGAAAAGAGTGGACATGACTAACATAGACACATTGATTTCAATGTTCTGCTTGGTAGAACTTATGTAGCCTAAGCTTTGGGAAAAGCATCCCAAGAGTGTTCCGAATAACTCAAGACTGTGCTTCCATACCGTGTGGAAGCTCTTAGAAGCATCAGTTGCACTTTAAAATGAGAAACTTCAATCTTCTCTCATTGCACTGACATCAGTATAAAAACAGGTCTTCATTTCTTCTACACTCATCTGTCTTTTATACAAGAAATGAGTCAAACTTTCCTGACATTCAAATTACTCTGAATCAGCCAGACTTTAATGAAGCCGTTTCATGTCGATTTTTGATTTCCAGATAGGAAAAATGTAAGGGAAGCTCCAATGCAAGCAAATGTTTGACTTTGAGGTCTGTTCTGCTCTTACCTTGTTAAAGACAGGCTCTTGCCATATAATCCTGCCCACTACTCACTGCATTCAACACTGGAGGCTATGATATGCAACCCACCACTATGCACAATAGGCTGGGGAATGAGATGGGGCTTTCTTCCAATGTCCTACTCAGGTTGTGCAATCCCCTCCCTCAGGGGAGCCTCAGTTCTGCAAGATGGTCACAGCTGGCCACTGGGATGCTGGACTAGATAGGTCTTTGGTCTGATCAAGTGCAGCTCTTCTGGTGTTCTCAAGCAGGGTGGGGGGAATCTTTTTCAGACTGAGAACTGCCCATTCACAACTGGGCAACCTTCCAGAGGCAAGGAAACAGTGGTCAGTGCACCCAGGGGCAAGAAAGGTTGGGCAATGAATGTAAATAATTGCATTTATATGGTAGGGCGGATGCTTTTGAATTCTGGTGCTGGAGGAGACTCTTGAGAGTCCCGTAGACTGCAAGAAGATCAAACCTATCCATTCTGAAAGAAATCAGCCCTGAGTGCTCACTGGAAGGACAGATCCTGAAGCTGAGGCTCCAATACTTTGGCCACATCATGAGAAGAGAAGACTCCCTGGAAAAGACCCTGATGTTGGGAAAGATGGAGGGCACAAGGAGAAGGGGACGACAGAGGACAAGATGGTTGGACGGTGCTCTCAAAGCTACCAGCATGAGTTTGACCAAACTGCAGGAGGCAGTGGAAGACAGGAGTGCCTGGCGTGCTCTGGTCCATGGGGTCACAAAGAGTCGGACACGACTAAACAACAACAAATTCTAGATATGCTCACACACATCCCTCTCTATCTTCCATCCAGGAAAGCAAGAGGAATGATAAGAGTTCCAAGGATGCATCCCAGCCAAGCAAAAACACTTGAAGGTTCAAAGCAGGGCTGGTGAGGGTGTGGCCTGGGAGAGGGGGTGTGGCCTTGGTAAGGTCCCAAGGGCTGTTCTGTACCACTGAGCATGCTTTAGATTTTGCATTATCTCTTTGTCTCCAGTAGGCCAAATTATCAATTCTCCCAGTTGTTTCCCCAGACTTTCCAGACAGTGTCAAGCAAACAAGGCTATTCTCCTTTCTCTCGTCCCTTCCACACACACATAGAGGTTTGACACAGGTCTCTCCCTAACATTTTCTTCAAGAGCCACCAGGAAGCTCCCCCAGCTGTCACCCTTGCTTACCAAGCCAATACAAATGGTTCTAATTCTGCTAGGAGCTAATCACCACCACCTTGTCTTCTTCAAGTGAGCATTTCTCCGTGGGCATTTGGAGTTAACTGCACTTCCATTTCAAGTAATCAGGGCATGTTCTCATACCAGGAGAACATTCAGCCAAAATGGGGGGAGGGGAGGGAATGCCGCTGATTTCCCTCTTCCTCTTGATTGGGTTTTTAAAAATCTGAGTGGATATTTAGAGTCATTGTATATAACTTGATCAGGCCACAGCTGGAAATTTAGAAGTGCACTCTCAGCCTTCTACATGCTCCCAGAAAAGGGGGAAAAATCAACCTCAGTTCTGCAAGATGGCCACAAATGGAGATTTTCTTCATATTAAAAAGGGGTTAAAACCATTTTTAAAATCAGGTTTTATCCAAAAGATTTAGGGGTGGGTGACCTTTCACAGGGTTATCTGGTCTTGCAACTTTACAGCTCCTTTTATCGTATCATTGAACCTCAATGGGATGTATCAATTGGATGTATCCCATTGAGGGTTACACAAAAGAGGAATTAGAGAAATTCATGGAGAAGGCTGTCAATGGCCTTACCAACTCACCATGATGCCTACACTCTGGCTTCACAGTCAGAGGCAGTAGTGCTTCTGAATTCCAGTTGCTCGAAACCACAGGAGGGGAGAGTGATGTTGTGCTCAGGTCGTGCTTTTGGGCTTCCCACGGGCATCTGCTTGCCCACCGCGAGTACAGGATGCGGGACCAGAGGGACCATTGCCCTGATCCAGCAGGCTCTTCTCCAATAATAGTCGAACTCAAAATAAAACCATTGACATCGATGAGCTGAACTATCTCATGTTTACTGCAATAGGCCTACTTTGGGTATTACCCATTGCTTCCTATTACTTGGTGCCATGCAAAATGTCTTGGGTTCACAGAATTGTAGAGTTGGAAGGGACAGGGACAACAAGGGTCATCAAGTCCAGCCTCCTGGAATGCAGGAATCTTTTGCCCAACATGGGGCTAAAACCCATGTTTTACTCTAGCTCCAGTTTTTATACATATATATATATATGTGTGTGTGTGTGTGTGTGTGTGTGTGTGTGTGTGTGGATACGGGTGGTGCTGTGGGTTAAACCACAGAGCCTAGGGCTTGCCAATCAGAAGATCGGCGGTTCGAATCCCCATGACGGGGTGAGCTCCTGTTGCTCGGTCCCTACTCCTGACAACCTAGCAGTTCGAAAGCACATCAAAGTGCAAGTAGATAAATAGGTACTACTCCGGCAGGAAGGTAAACGGTGTTTCCGTGCGCTGCTCTGGTTCACCAGAAGCGGCTTAGTCATGCTGACCACATGACCCGGAAGCTGTATGCCGGCTCCCTCGGCCAGTAAAGCGAGATGAGCGCTGCAACCCCAGAGTCAGTCACGACTGGACCTAATGGCCAGGAGTCCCTTTGCCACACACACACACACACACACACACACACACAAATCATGATGAGAGGAAGGGAAAGACCTCTTAGAGAGCTCTTACCAATCAGAGCTCACAACACTAGGCTAGACTGGCAAGCAGCCTGACTTGAGAAAAGGCACATTCCTATGTTCCAGTGTCTTGCCAAGTAAATTATGAGTATAGCTATCTGGAGAGCTGTGGATAGATTTTGGCTGGCTAAGCTGATGGCTATTCATGAGCTTATAAAAAAGCGAGCTAGAATCAGGGGTAGGCAGCCAGTGGCCCTCCAGATGTCGCTGGACTCCAGTTCCCATCAACCCAGCCAGCATGGCTAATGGCCAGGGGTGACAGGGGCTATAGTCCGTCAACATCTGGAAGGTCACAGGCTCACTAGCCTGAGCTAGATGGTCCTTAATGGCTTGGAATATCTCTCCAAAGTTTGTAATGGAATACTTCAGTGTATTGGGAGTGGGCAGAGACAGAAAGACAGTGAAGGAGGGATGTTTGAAGTCTGGATGTGGGCAGAGACTATGGGAGAGAGCTGTGAAGCATCTTTAAGGTTGAGTGGCTCTCTTCTGGAATCTAAGCAGAGCCTTGCACATCAGGCTAATGTAACACCAGTGCACTGATTCCAGCAGTTATCATCCGGACACTTCCAGAAAGACAACAAGTGAAGCTTGAAGGCAGAGATCTTCCCCTTGTCATTTGTAACCAGCAACTTGTATTCAGAGGTACACTGCCCTTGAATATGGATGTTCTACTAAGGTATTCAGGGTGTGGGGATCTAACCTGGTGCAGGACTGGCTATTGTGCTCCTTGCTCTCAGACTATCACTGTGCTCCAAAGTGCTCTTGGTATATATTTGCAAAATAAAGTAAATGTAACAAAGGCACCATAGGCTTGGAGGGCTTTCTGGTCCAAAGGAAACCAACAGTGCAATCCTATGTCTAAGAAGGATTACTTAAATACGTTCAGGATCTCAGCCTTGATCCTTTACCATTGCCCTTATTTTCCCCAACATGCAAAGTATTGCAGGGCATTCATCATATAATTAAAATGACTGCAGAGCACGAAGAGATTCCCTCTCTTTCCCTAATGAATGAGCAACTGCAGCCTGCCCTCACTCTTAGAATAAAGAAGCTGAGTTTCCGAACAGGAAAATGGCAAGTCTCAAATGCATTTAAGTGAAGGAACATAAAGTACTGCGTTCCACAGCCACTGCACCCTTTTTTTAAAAAAAGGCCATAAAAATACACCATACTAGACACTTTCACAAAATTAAGAGGGGAGGAAGAGGGGTGGGGAGAGAAGGCAAATAAAAAACCAAAATCTTACAATTCAATTCAACTGGACTTACTCCCTGATCATGATGTTCTCCAGATGTTGCTAGACTGGGATTTGCCCACCAGCCCTGGCCAGCATGGCCAATGGCCAGGGCTGATAGGAGATGTAAGCATCTGGAGGTACCACATTGACCACCCCAGTAGATAGGACTCTGGTCCTGTAGAATTGTAGAGTTGGAAGGGACCCCCCAGAAGAAGAGTCCACCACCTTTGGAGGTGGTCCACTCCAGTGCTTTTCCTCTCGGGGTATGCAAGGGTACTCAGTACCAGTACTTTTCCCCAGATGTTAAAAGCGTGGCACTTACTGCAACAACTTCATGGTGGGAACCAGCACCTTTTCCTTTTCCTTCTTCCTTTTTTTTAAAAAAAGTGCTGGTCCATTCCACTGCCAAACATCAATTACTGCCAGAAAATGTTTCCTAAAGTTTAGTTAGAAACTTTCTTATCTGAATCCATTGATTCAGATCCTAGACTCTGGAGCAGCAGAAAATAAGCTTTGCTCCATCTTCCGTGTGTGGCAGCCCTTCAGATAGTTGAATATGGGTATCATATCGCCTATCCGTCTTCTCCAGGCTAAACATACCCAATTCATTCAACCATTCCTCATAAGTCTTGGTTTCCAGACCCTTGATCGTCTTGGTCACCCTCCTCCACACACATTCCAGCTTGTTGATATCCTTCTTAAAACATAGTGCCCTGATTTGGTTACAGTTCTCCAGGTGTGATCTGACCAAGGCAGAATCCAGCAGTGCAATACATGTTTACATGGCTGTTGGTCTCACTGAATTCAGGGTTTACTGATAGGTGAATAGATAAAGGGCTGCAAGCTTAAGATATCTAAATCTATCCCAAGTGAAGAGGAGAAAATGCATATCATACAAAATGTTTAATATATGTTCCACAAGTACATTTCCACAAACCCATACAATTCCCAGCTGTCACTAGAAAGAGTGGGCCTGCATTTTCTCCATCTCTTGGCATAAGTCCAGTGGCGACTTGGCTTTATTGCATTTTCCCTTTGCCTCTTCTCTCCACCTCAGAAGAGAAACTTGTAAATGATCATTGGTACTGGAGTCACATCCATGTAACTGCTAGATTTTATATTTTCAACGGAGGGCTGGGGACCACCATTAGTGCTATCTCTTGTCCTAGAAGTCTTTAGTTCATCCTGACATCATTTTTACCGCCTAGCAGAAGCTCATCTAATAAAACAACAGCAAAAAGCTTTGTGAGGCACCTCAAAGATTAACAATAAATAGCACTCATATCATACTATTAAGAAGTTGTCAACAACTTTCCCACAATGATCTCACTACTCACCTGGTGACTGCAGCACACCTTATTATTGCAAGGTATTGGAAGACTCTAAATGTAGACCTGTTTGAGACCTGGATCTCACAACTAAATACAAATGGACAAAGTGACAGCCCAGGTCCAAGAGAGTTGAACAGACAAGAAAAACACTACTCTTCAATCAACCTGGCATAGTTTTATGATATATGCAACATCAAAAAGCCTCCAGTGACACATGGCAACTTGTGGAGTTACCGTATTTTTTTGCTCTATAAGACTCACCTTTTCCCTCCTAAAAAGTAAGGGGAAATGTGTGTGCGTCTTATGGAGCGAATGCAGGCAGCGCAGCTATCCCAGAAGCCAGAACAGTAAGAGGGATTGCTGCTTTCACTGCGCAGCAATCCCTCTTGCTGTTCTGGCTTCTGAGATTCAGAATATTTTTTTTCTTGTTTTCCTCCTCCAGAAACTAGGTGCGTCTTGTGGTCTGGTGCATCTTTTAGAGTGAAAAATATGGTATATATTTGTTTAAAAACTGAAATGGCCTAAATGAAATCAAACAGGAATTTAGTGCTTCTGCTGGGGGTAGGTTTCTTGACTGTTGATTGCTCTTTGTATAAATAAGCAAAAACAATGGAAAAATCTACTTTTAAGATTAACATATTTATTATAGGCAGAAGCTTTTCTTGGTCTTCTAAACAGGGATGAAGAACCTTCAGCCTGCTGGTCAGTCTTGGCCCTGAAGGCTTCCCCCCCCCAAAAAAAAAGAACCACATGTCCATCTGTCAATCAGTTGGCATTACTGGGTGACATCAGCTGATGAGCAAGGTGGTGCAGTTCAATTCTGCTGGATGATGCTATGCCAGCAAGTATACTGTGGAGGATGTGCTGGCAAAGCAGACCCCCTCCCCCACCCCAACATTTTATTTATTTAAAACGTCCTGATGTCATCACAGCATCAGGTGAGTGACCCTGTACATCTGTCAAACTCAGCTCATGGGTGGGGTCAGGGAGATAAAGATCTGAGCCACTAGGCCAAACATATTTCCCACCACTTGTCAAGAAAGCCTGCCCCATAAGAGGCATGAAGGCATGCAGGCTATAAATCAGTCTTTCAATGTATGTAGGAGGTGCACACCCAATGTGTTTCTTGGGCTCATGATTCCAGTTCAAAAATGGACCAATGGTGCAGTTAGGCAGTTTAGATGGCAGTATGCATTACTTCAAAATTTGTTACTCCTCATTCTATTGACTGGGGTCCTGGTCTTCTGTCCCCAAAGCCATACTCTGATGGTCTCACTGCCGAACTTGCCACTTCCCTATTGCAACAATGGGGGGAGGGTGTGATTTGCATAGGAGAAACAGCAGACAGGTGTGTGAGCTTGACCCTTCATTGTTCTCCCCCATCAACTCCTATTCAACCATGTCTCCCTACCCACAACTCAATGTGGCAAGAAGGAATCTGAGAATGTAGTAATTGAGATGCAGATAGATGGAGGGAAATGGCCAGCGGGGGGGGGGGGTTAAGCATGCCGTCTGGCTCTGCAAATTCTCCCCTTTGCTGCTTTGAAAGGGATAACAAGTTTATTTCATAAGTTTATTATTCTAGCCAGAGGCCATGACAAACATGTATTAAGCAATAGTACCAACAACATAATACAAAACATGCATAATATAACAATCTGCAAATACTTTGCCAAGTTCCTGGGCATTAAAACAGTTTCCCTTTGTGCATCTCTTACAACTCAAATTCTAGCATTATTTCACCTTTTTAAAATCCAATTTGCCAACATCCATTATGTAAGAAAGAGAAGTTACCACAACCTCAAATCCAGTGCGATTTCAGATTAAACCTCTGAATCATCAAAACAATTTATCGTTATTATAGCTGACTCCTTTTTCCAGGTGTGTGTGTGTGTGTGCGCGCGCGCACGCACGCTCAGCCAGTGCATAGAGGGCCAGCTATTTGTTATGAAGATACTATTTTTACTTAAAAGAAATCAAACCATTTGTGCCAGAGTGTGCCTGATTGCTTGTGCTTTGTTTCAGAAAGGAATCTCTTGGGTCTCTAGATAAGGGGCAGGCTAACAGATAGAGTGAGGTCTTCCACCTGAGGTTGACCACAAATACAAAGTCTGTCTGCATATGGGACCTTGCTGAAGCAGCCATCCAAGACTGCAGTGGGCGTCACTTGGAAACAGAGCTCAATAAAGGCATTTCTTATGGAAACTGGTGAGATAACTAGCTCTACAATGCTCTGCTTTGAAAGGGAGAAGAATCAGTCCAAATTTTCCCTGAACACTCAGTCTGATCCCCCTGTAGCAAAAATTAGTTGCTTCTTGGAGATCCACAGAACACTTCTTTGCAAGATAAATATTATCTTTGTGGGGAAATAATGTGCCATATTGCAGAACAGACCCCCATTAGCAATAGATTGCATGTCTAATGGTTATGACAACCACACATTTCACCAGAGGGCAATCACTCTGTTATTGCTGTTTGTTTTAACTGACACTTTCTCTGAAACTCATTTGCAGCTAAGCAACTGTAAGCTCACAGCTTGGTTATAACTTTGTAGGAACCTTAATAAATCATGGCAAATTGGGCAGGTGGGAGGGGAGAGGAAGGAAGTTTAAAATCAACAGCGATCCATATCCAAAACTCCACAAACCATTTTCAAATAAAATAAGGAACGTTTATCACAAACACACCCTCTCCCTCTTCAAAGGTTTATTTACATTCACTCAGACTGAGTGTCATCAACCATGCAAGTCTTTTCCTATTTACACATGGCTAAGCATGCATGTCTTAAATGAATATGAACCACATTTGTCTTAAGCACAAGGGAAATTTTAGACACATGCAGCTCTCCAGTTCGAAATCCAAGACCATAGACACAAGGGAAATTTCAGAAATTTGCAATTCTCGAAATACAAATCCATGACCCTAGACACAAAGGTAATTTCAGGTAGGTGCAATTATCCAAAGTAATAATCATCCATGACTCCCAAAGTCACCATCTTACAAAAATGCCCATCACCACGAGAGCCAACCCGTCTCCCACCCCTGAGAGCTGTTGCCATACCACTGATTCATCCTTTCCTCTAGACTGCAATAGCAGCTACCAGACATTAAAAATTTGCCTTGGGACTTGTCCCCCCACTACACCAGCTCTCTGAAGGAACTTACAACCCAATGGGATGTTTGGGTGTAGAGAGAGCTTTGCAGTGTCCAGAGCAAGAAAACAGATGACAGGTGGCAACAGGAGCGTCAAAGGTTTGGGCAACAAAGCAGACAACTTGGACAAAGTCTCATGGGATGCACCCATCCAACTAACATAGAAGGACCACAGCTCAATAGTAGAGCAGCTCCTTTGCACACAAAAGGTCTCTGACTCAATCCCCTGCTTGAAACCCTGGGGAGCCACTGTGTAGAGAAGACTGAGCAAGGAGGACCAATGGTCTGACACAGTATAATGCAGTTTCCCATGTCCCTTTCCTACAGGAAAATAAGAGTGGCTGGTTGTTTTTTGGAGAGCACTTTCACAGCAAGATAGCAAAAGGAGTAAGATACAGAGGAAGTAAAAGGGAAGGGTGGTTTGGTGAGGAAAGCATTGGCATCCCGTTTAGCAAGCATGGAAGGCTTGTGGAGAATGGGACACAGTGGGAAGAACCGCCCTTTGGAATATAGCCAATGTCAGTTCTACTCAGAGAAGGCCCATTGAAATTAATGGATGTGCCTAGGTGATGCCCATTAACTTCATTGGGTCTACTCTGAGCTGGTTATGCTCCTTTGTAATCCACCTTTGAGTCCGCTTGCAGTTGATCACAGGAAGGTGCCTTGTACCAATTCCACCTAGTCTAGCAGTGTCTTTCCAGGGACACTCCCAGTCCTACCTGAAGGTGCTAGGGATTTGACCTGAACCTTCTGCATACATGGTGGATGTTCTTCTAAGGAGCTACAGCCCTTCTCCAAAACATAAGAGGCTGCCTTTGACAGCTCCTCTCCAGAGTTTCAGCCAGGGAAAATTCTCAACTCTACCTGGAGATTTCTAAACACAAAGCAGATTATTCACCACTGAGCTCTGGCCCTTCCTTCAATGTGGGATATATAATCCAAAAAAGAACCGGCACCCCAAAACACAAAAGTGAGCATTTTTACATTTCAGTTTAACCAGGCACTCCTATGCATCTTTAGTCAGAAGTTCCACTAAGTTCAAGGGGACTTACTTTACACGATCAGTAATGTCTATATTAGCAGGAATGTAATTCAGATAAGAAATTAATCTGTCTTGGGATCTTACTTTCAAAGCAAAAAAAAATACAAACAAAAAACGCAAACACGCTCCTGCGAGCAAATGGCATACAAGTCTCCCAAATGTGTGTTAAGTATGTGCTAAAGCCCTCTTTGACAAGGGAGAACGGAGGGGGCTCTTAAATCTCGAAAGGGAGCAGTTCCGGCGGGCGCCTTTACAGCACACTGGATAGAGGAAGGAAGAAAGAAACCGGAGGGCCAGCCAGAAGGCATCCGATCCCCACCGCCACCATGCGAACAACGACGACTGAGGAAGGTTTGGGGAGAGCGGCTTCTACAGGATCAGCACCATGGAGAGAGCTCACTGAGGGCATGAAGTAGTAACAGGAGTCCGGAGCCGCTCAGAGTACAACCAGCGAAACGGCTGCGCGTAAAAGCGGAACGCAGCGATAAGCACCCTGGAGAGCACTCCAGGCGCCCTCTTACCAGCTGCCGCTATTTTGTCGCCTTTTGACCCAGCAACCTCCAACCAAAAGCATCGTCCTTTCGACCCCAGCACTCTTGAAACGCTTCTGTGCCCATCGTGAGGTTTCCCTGTGCCCTTGGTCCGTCCTCCTCCCGCTCTGCGCTCTTACCTGTCGTCGTTTTGAAAGCTCTGATCCCCCAGGAGCAGGTCCCGGAACCGGTAGCGAGGCGGCAAGGGAAGCACCTCGGAGTCCAGCTCGTTCATCGTCAAGGAGGAGATGTCCAGGATGACCCCGCTCTTCTGCTTGTTGGCGCCAGCCGTGCCGGTGCCGCCGCTTCGGTAGCCGCCAGTTGACGGCTTCAGCCTGCGAGGAATAGAGGGGCGAAGAAGATGAGAAGATGGAGCAAGGCTAGAGACTGTGCTCTCCTTTCCTACCCGCTGGACGGAAGCCTTGGCGGAGGAGGAAGGCGACTGCCCGCCGTTCAAAGACCTCCTCTGCAAAACTGGCTCCGGAGGCGCGTTCCCCGCGGATCTAACTTAGATTTCCTTTGGGGGTTGTGTGGAGTTGATTCCCTGGACTGCAAATGAGACACCGCTCTCTCTCTAACTGGGACACTCCAGCCCCCCAAATAAACATGATCTTCCAAGCCCCATCCGGCTTCGCATCCTTCAACCTCCCCTTTTGATAAAAGGAAAAACACGCTCTCGTTCTTTTAAAGGACCCTCACCAGCTTCCTTGAAGCACAGAGGGGTATAGGCACAGTTTCTGTGCCTTCCTTCCAGATTGACAGGCAATATCGAAGTAGGAGAGGAATTTGGGGGGAAGAGGGAAGAGTATGAGGCACCCGGAGACAAAGCACAGCTCTGACTAACCGTCCTGCCAGCAACGAAGAGGGAAGGCGAGGAGAGATATTGAATCTGGAAGTGTGGAGTGTCCACAGAGACACACTAACAAGGCAAACATCTGGATCAGCAAAATGGGGGGAGGGAAGAGAAGAGATTTCAGCAAAAGTCAAGGAGAGGTACTGGGTTGGAGCTAATTTCTATTCTGAGTAGACCCAGCTAAAATCAATGACCTGAAGTTTGGGAGGTAGTGTGGGGGGTAGTGTTGAGTGTCAGAGTATTACCCAGGAGACCAGGGTTCAAATCCCCCACTCAGCTATGAAGCTCACTGGAGTACTCTGGGCCAGTCACTGCCTCACAGTCTAACCTACCTCACAGGGTTGTTGTGGGATTAAATGAGATGGGGGAGAACCATGTATGCCATTTGGAGAAAAAGGTGTGAGATAAATGCAGTAAATAAATTTCAGTGGATATGCTCAAAGTAGAACTAACACTGGATACAACCAGTGGCGTAGCGTGGGGGGTGCAGGGGGCCCCGGCCGCACTGGGCGCAACATCTGGGGGGTGCGCTCACACTCGCAGCTCTCTGCCCCTACCTGGTTAGGGGGCGCAAATTACTTGCCCCGGGTGCTGACAACCCACGCTACGCCACTGGATACAACTGCCCTTCTCTAGTGTAAGAATGTCATATATGCACATACATCATATTCCACTGTCACCGTTGATGCAATCAATAAGGCTGCTGCTGCCTATCCAGGGGTGCATTGCAGGGGCTGGACTAGATGATCCTCAAGATCCCTTCCAACCCTACAATTCTATGATTCTATCCTGCATTGCATTCACTGACAAATCAAACTGGAATCCAGCTAGACTTTGGTAACAATTTACAGAAAGGTGGCTGTGTTGGTGGTTGTTTTTGTTTTGCTATAGCAGAATCCTTAAGATGCCACAGGATTAACACATTTATACTGTAATGGCACCTGCTTTTATGGACCACAGTCAGGGGAATTTTGTAGCTCAGTGGTAAGTGAGTCCCAAGATCAATCCCAGTCTGAAACTCTGGAGACCCACAGCCAACCTTGAGTAGGCAATACTGAGCCAGCAGGACCAATAGAGTTGGCATAAAGAAGTTACAACTTATTTGGGAGGTGGGACAGGTAACTCAGTGGTGGAGCATCTGCTTTGCATGCAGAAGGTCCCAGGTTCAATTCTTGGCATCTCCAAGTCAGACTGGAAAAGATAACCTGGAGGGCTGCTGTTAGTCCCTGTAGACCAGGGGTCAGCAACCTAAAGCCCATGGGCCACAAGTGGCCCACGGGGGTCACTTAACCAGCCCACAAGCTGCCCCTGAACCAAGCTGCCCACTAGACAAGTCCCCATGCTCTGCGCTAAACCGGTGCAGCGTGGTGCGGGGACTCACTTCCATGGTGCCAGAAATTGTGTCTGCGCATGCTCAGACGCCTAAAATTGCATCTGCGCACAGACGCCAGAAATCGTATCTGTGCGGACCCCAGAAATCATGGCCATGCACACTCACACGAGTGCACAATCCGGCCCACGGAGGGATCTCCACTGGAGTGAACCAGCCCAGGCAAGGTAAACCTTGCCAACCCTTGCTGCAGACAATACTAAGCTAGATAGACCAATGGCCTGACTCAATATAAGGCAGTGTCTAATGTTCCTATGTCCACTTTATCACTTGCATGATGTGTAACCCTTAATTGGCCAGCATGTATACATGCCAAAATTTTGTGTTTACACCAATGCTGTCTGGTTTCTCTTCAGATCGTATAAATCTTTCGCCTTTTAATTATTTTACTTTCAGGTAATCATCACCATCTCTCATTTTGCTGTACACTTTCCACTGAACTCTCTCCATGTGCACATATGTTCGCCGATTCAAGGTTTACACATCATGCATCTGACAAACGTCTTATCCATACTTACTTTTCCCCCGCTTTTTCCAGGCACAGTCTGCACTTTAATGCTCTGTGTCAGGGTTTATTTTTTCCACAAGCTGCCTTCACAAACACACACCACACTTTTTAAAGCTAAATCAGAGCAAACATCAATTCGGGTTTACCGTGGATTGACGTTTGCTCCGATTGAGCTTTGAAGAGCGGGATTTTGTGGGGGAAGTTCCAGAGCAAAAACAAAGGAGGACACTCAGACACTGAGCTTTAAATTGTGGGCCATGCCTGGAAAAAGCAAAGGAAAAATAAGTGTGGGTAAGTGAGCTATGCTGCATGAAAGCGTAAGCCATTTTTTCATGTGTGTGGTTTTTTTTAATGCTTCAAGGTGCCACAAGAGTCTTTGTTGTTTTAGAAATCCATCATTGGACTGCAGTCTTTATTGCTGATATGCCTTAAAGCAGTGGCCAATCTGATGGAGCAGGTTTTGGATTCACCTCAACCTAAGGTGTTGGTGCTAATCCTAAATACTTTACATGGATGTATGGAGAGCATCTCTGTAGATGTAGTCCCTTGCAACACCTGGGCTAGTGTTTGAACCTGGGTTTAAATCCCCACTTGACCATGGTGCTTCCTAAGTGTCCTTGGGTCACTATCTCTCAGCCTCACCTACCTCACAGGTAGCTGGGGGCAAAAATGGAGTGGGGAGAACCTTGAGCTCTTCAAAGGAAAGATATAAATACAGTAAATAAAGCCATCTAATCCCCTTTTACTGCCATCTAAGCTAATAAGAACAAGATGGAAGGATAAGCTGCAACTGTTTGCAAAGTTCAATGTTTCAGAATTTACTACAATCTGAAACTCCCAAGATTGCAGGATAAGTTGCCTTATGTGTACACAATTGCAAAAGGCATGTTTGCCCCTTCCATGAGATATGGAAGCTCAAATCTCACCTTAGCACAAACTCCTCCAGCATTATTCCCATTGTCTGCAATTGTCTACAATTCAGCCCTGAATCATTAACATGATGAGCAGCAACAGATTGCTCATTGCCAGTCACTCAAGCTTTAACTGCATCACAGGCTTTGTAGTCTTAAACCAGAAGTGGGGAAGTTTTGGCCCTCCAGATGCTAATGGACTACTGTTCCCATCAGCCCCAGCCAGCGTGGGCAATATCCAGCAACATCTCAGGGGCACAGTTTTCCCCAGACCTGTTTTAAAGGACATTTTCTTTCCAATTCCCAATGGGCCTTAGTCCAAAAAGGGGCTATTGTGGAATTGGCTGATATTATAGGACAGGTAGGACGTGGGTGGCGCTGTGGGTTAAACCACAGAGCCTAGGGCTTGCCGATCAGAAGGTCGGCGGTTCGAATCCCTGCGACAGGGTGAGCTCCCATTGCTTGGTCCCTGCTCCTGCCAACCTAGCAGCTCGAAAGCACATCAAAGTGCAAGTAGATAAATAGGTACTGCTCCAGCGGGAAGGTAAACGGCGTTTCCGTGCGCTGCTCTGGTTTGCCAGAAGCAGCTTAGTCATGCTGGCCAATAAAGCGAGATGAGCGCCGCAACCCCAGAGTGGGCCACAATTGGCCTAATGGTCAGGGGTCCCTTTACCTTTACCTTTAGGATGAAGCATTGGCTTTCCAGATGCTGCTGGACTACAGCTCTTATCATCCATCACTGTTGTCCATGACAGCTGGAGCTGATGGGAGTTGTAGCTCAGCAACATCTGGAGGGCCAAAGATTCATCTCATCTATTACAGGAGGTGCTTTTCTGCTTAAGGCTTAGCATATGATGCTCGATGCCATGATGCTGGAAGGCACTGAAAACATTCTAGATGGACTTACAGCAGCTTCATTCAGCAATTAGAGAGGAGACTGAGGAGATATGATAGCCATGGAGGATGGAGCAAGCTTGTTTTCTTCTGCTCCTGAGGTAGGACCAGAACCAATGGCTTCAAGTTACAACAAAGGAGACTCTGGATAAGCATTAGGAAAAACTTCCTGAGGACTTCTGGTCCATTGCAGAGAAGAATGGTGGTGTGCTAAGTGTCGTCTGCAACACAGAGCCAGCAGAAAGGCTTTGAGGGCAGCGCTAGAGCTCAGCGCACCCCCCCAAAAAAAACCCCACTCGGAAGGTGATGGACTCTCCTTCTTTGGAGGTTTCTAAGCAGGGGTTGGATGGCCATCTGTCATGGTTGCTTTAGCTGAGATTCCTGCATTGCACGGGGTCAGACTAGATGACCCTCACGGTCCCTTCCAACTCTACAATTTTATGATTCTATGAATTGGCTGGTGTTGATGGCAGCCCCAGAGTTTATTCCATGGTTTTGAACCTGGTCTGAGGCCTTGGCACCTACATAGCATCAGCTCTCAACAATACTGGGTGAAAGAGAGCAAAACTGAACAGCCTTTATCAGCCACATTTTCACCAGGGGAGAGGAGAGGAGGAGGAGGAGGAGGAGGAGGAGGAGGAGGAGGAGGAGGAGGAGGAGGAGGAGGAGGAGGCTGTCTGGCTCCAGTAAACTGCTGTAAAGATGCATTCTTGTTTTAGTAGCTGAGGCACCTCCTAATATAGCTTGCCAAAGTGCAAAAAGTCAATTCGTTTGCCTAAAATTGCATTTCCTGGGTTGGTTGAGAAGCAAAGGGCATCTGAAATTTCTGCTGAAGGATGCACTGAGGAGCCTGGGGAAGCTGCTTTTCAGTGCTTTTGAGATCAAAGTTTCACCCACCATGTGCTACTCGTAAGTACCATTGCTTTATTCTATCCCCCTTGAGCAAGAGTGGGTAGAATCCTATTTCTTTCCGGGAGCCAGCCTGTGCTTAAATAATCAGAGCCAACTGAACTTTATCCACACAACCAAGAAGTGTTCAAAACCTAAGATCATAGAATTGTAGAGTTGGGAGGTACCCCAAGGGCCATCTAGTCCAACCCCCTGCAATGCAAAGAATCTCATCTAAAGCATCCACGGCAGGTGGCCATCCAACCTCTGCTTTAAAAACCCCCAAGGCAGGTGAGTCCACAACCTCCTGAGTGAGACTATTCCACTGTCGAGCAGCTCTTACTGCCAGAAAGGTCTTTCTGATGTTTAGTCAGAATCTCCTTTCTTGCAGCTTGAAGCCATTGGTTTGAGCCCTATGCTCTGTTGAAAACAAGCTTGCTCCGTCTTCCATGTGACAGCCCTTGAGATATTCGAAGACGGCTATCATTTCTCTTCCCAGTCTCTTCTTTTCCAGGCTATGCATACCCAACTCCTTCAAGCACTCCCCATAAGGCTGAGTTTCCAGACCCTTGATCATCTTGGTTGCCCTCCTCTGCACACATCCTAGCTTTTCAATATCCTCCATAAATTGTGGCATCCATAACTGGACAGAGTACTCCAGGTGTGGTCTGGCCAAGGCAGAGTAGAGTGGTACTATTTCACACACATAACTGGACAGAGTACTCCAGATGTGGTCTGGCCAAGGCAGAGTAGAGTGGTACTATTACACACACATAACTGGACAGAGTACTCCAGATGTGGTCTGGCCAAGGCAGAGTAGAGTGGTACTATTACACACACATAACTGGACAGAGTACTCCAGATGTGGTCTGGCCAAGGCAGAGTAGAGTGGTACTATTTCACACACACACCCCTTGTTAAATAATTTTTACAAAAATCCAATATGTGCCATATTATATTAACACTAAATACCAATACCAATTCAAATACAAATCGATTACATAGCCACTTATAATTTTTGTGTGGCTTCCCACATGCTGTACTTCAGGGTTTTATTCCCTTAAGTTCTGCCTCCAGACTGTTGTACTATTACTTCCCTTGATCGGGACACTATCTGTTGATGCAGCCTAGAATAGCATTGGCTAATTCTGACCTTCTCACTAAGGTGCTCCAAAAATTGGAAATTTGTATAGATTTACTAATAGCTGATTAGGGTTACCTGTTCCAAAAGATGCTGAAAGCTGCATATAATCAAAAACATTTTAAAAATAAAAATAAAGAAATCAATCACTGTAAAGTGATTCTTACAAGTAGACAATATGTTATCAGTATCAAAACCCTCTCACTCATTCACACACCTGGCACTAGGTAAAACAGGTGTGGGGGGCATTTGGCCCTCTAGGTGTTACTGAACTACAGTTTCCACTAGCTCTAGCAAGCATGGCCAGTGGCCAGCGATGTTGGGAACTGCAGTTCAACAACATATGGAGGGTCAAAGGTCCCCCAGTTGAAACAACAAAAACATTAGAGCAACTCTGTTGGATGACACCCAAGGTCTGCCAAGTCCATTGTTCTGCTTGTAAAGGTGAGCAGCCAAATGTCTCATGGGCATGTTCTAGGGAATGCAGGGAAGGCTGCTCCATTTGAGCAAGTGGGGCACTGCCCCACCCATCTCAGTCTTCCCTCAGCCATCCCCCCGCCCCATGTATTTACAACCAGCCTAAGGTGTGGTCCTGGCTGTCAGCTTCCTCCTCCTTATTGTCTCAGTATTGCCCTTGCAGAACTATGCAAGGAGAAGGAGGTGGGGGAGAGAATAAAGTAGAATGAGCTGGCTCTGCCTGCCACTGACTCTGCTAAGTGCACTCCGCCCCACAAGTCCCAATGGATACTAGCCACCACTAAGGATGTTGTCTGAAGACACATGTCCCAGCAACCTTGCTGAAGCTAAGTACGTGGTACTTAATTCGTTATGGAGGTCTGTTCTTAACCTGAAACTGTTCTTAACCTAAACCACTTTAGCTAATGGGGCCTCCTGCTGCCGCTGCACAATTTCTGTTCTCATCCTGAAGCAAAGTTCTTAACCCGAGGTAATATTTCTGGGTTAGCAGAGTCTGTAACCTGAAGTGTATGTAACCTGAGGTACCACTGTATAGGAAGCTGCTTTATACAAAGTGAGATCAGAGGTCCACTTTGCTAAGTACTGTCCACTGCAGGGGTGAAGAACCTCAGGCCTGGGTGCTAAATGCAGGGCTCCAAGTCTCCCTGCCTGGCCCTCAAAGATTCTCCCCACCCCACAGTGCAGCCAGAAGACCTTTTCCTTATTCTTGTTAGTGCTCACATGCTTGGAGAAGGCAGGTGAGCAGGCAGCAACAACAAAGAGGACAACCAGAAGGGGGCTGGTCAGCAGTGCTGGCCCTGCTGGGCTGTGAGCCACGACAGGTGCCTGGTGATGCCGATTTATTGATGGGACCCCTGGATACATGCCCATGGGCATAGCCAGAGGGGGCAGGGGGCAGCTGCCCCCCCCCCAGATCAAGTAAATAAATAAAAATACTTAACTAACTGATCACTCATGTCACAGATAGCTTGGTTCTGCCCCCACCAAAAGTCCTGTCCCCCCCTACAAAAATCCTGGCAACATGTACATGCCCACCATACCAGAGGTGGGGAGCATTTTTCATACTGAGGGCCACATTCCTTTCTGGGTAAGGCTCCAGGGGCCACATGCCAGTGGTGGGTGTCGCCAGAGTCAAAGTGGGTGGTGCAATGAATTTTACTTTTGCACAGTGGGCTGGTTTCTTCACACTTGCACAACGCACTCTACCTTCCATCCAGGCAAGCAAGAAGCATTACCCAAGCTCCATGACACATTCCAGCCAGGCAAAAACACTCAAGGAGGGTGCAAAGCAGAACTGGTAAGGGGTATGGCCTGGGGAAAATCCCCAGGACCAGATAGAGAAGCTTGGAGGCTGAGGCTGAGCTTGAGCGTCCCATAGTTTCCCAAAATATAAAATCCTCAAACCACTTGGGGGATCTTTTTTGGGGGGGACACCTAGATTCCAGCTGCTTCCCAGTTATGGATGGGCTCAAGTTGCTTCAAATGGAACCACCATTGCTGATATCTGGTCCTTCTGCACCCCAGTCTGTATGACCAGCATTACAAAAAAAAAGTCAGCAGTCCCCCACTGCATGCTGCAACATTCCTGAAACAACTAACAGCAGAGGCAAAGCATGTTGGCAGATGAAAACTAGAAGCATATTGTAGCACTGAACAGTTGGAAAGCTGTACTATCAAAGCACCAAGGAGTGAGAGGTGGCCTCCCCCGGAGGAAGGGAACACCCCCTGCAATCCATAGTGCAATTAGGCAATCTGAAACTCTGGACTTAGCAGTCTTATGGTGGAGAGCATGGTTTCTTTATATACAGGTTTCAACTTAAAAGGTGAAACTAATATATGAGATTGACTCATGACATGCAAAGCAAGATACGCTTCCACTTCTCAGAGGTCCAATCTTGCTCTATTTGCAATCCTTGTTTTGCTGATTTCATTGAATATTCTAATTTTCTGTGATGGTGAATTTGGGGTTTTCATAAGCTGTACGCCATGATCATCACAATGATAACAAAGAAATCTTGCTTTGCATGTCATGAGTCGATCTCATGTATTACTTTCACCTTTCAAGATGAAATCAATGAACTTTTCCACGATACTCTAATTTTTTGAGTTTCGCCTGTATATTGTGCATATTACTTGACTTCCTTTAACACGTGGCATGCCCTCCTACTCATTATACAGAGTAGGGCTCTGGACATCTGCCCCCAAGTCCTGCTGTTGACTTTAGCACTACTAACTGACCTTCCTTTCTGCATAAATCACTAATCTGAGGCAAACTCAAACAGCAGGTCACACAGACATAGAACCGGCAGGTGCTCTGAGGGCAGATCTTCTGTTGGTAACCTGAGCCCGGTGGGGAACTCATGCAGAGACAAAGCAGGCAGTCCCCTTTGAGGGTGGGCATTTTCACTGCATCACTTACAGAAAGCTCCAATCACCACTGATGCCACAAGAAGGGCCAGAATGACCACTCCTTAGCAGAGGCTGACCAGGAGGAGGCACAAGGCCAGGCCAGTGATTCATTCGGAGGCCTTGGAGGTGAGACTCCTAGGTTTGGGGAAATACCATGTGATAAGGTGTTCTCCATGCTGACATCACTTGCGACAGAGGGAAAAACTGCACTGGGCTCCTTTTAAAATTGCTACATTCACCTTTTCCCCCAAAAGGATGAAAGAGTCACACTTCCAGCTATATCCACACCAGTACCTGGAGCCAGCCAGTGTGTCTCCTCTTCTGGCAGACACTGACCTCATCAGTTCCTGAGCGAGAGCATCCCTCCTGGAACGATGACTCAACATCATATTGGGTGCAAGCATGCTGGGTGCTGAGCCTTGGGAATCAGCTGCTCAGCAAATACACTTTTTCGAATCAAGCACAGCAGAGGAGGACCCCACAGCCAGGAAGCCTCTCCCACGCCGACAGGTGGGGTGGCTACAGCCCGTTCCAAAAACCCGCTTCCTTAAACGAAGGCTCATCTGCCCCCACTTTGTTCTGCACCCAGAAACTGATGGGAAATCATCACACTCTCTTATTTCATCTCGGCAGGTCCAGAGGCTGCTGCCACTTTGCCAGTTTCCCCCACCCACGGCTCTCGGCGATCTCAGCTTCTGTGCTGAAGGATGACAACGGGCCTCCAGGCACACGCACAATGAGGAAACAGCAGGGAAAGAGGCAAAGCAGCTCACATGCACAGAGGAAGAATGCATGCCATATCCGTCTCCACAAGCCACTCCAATCCCTCATACAGTTGTGTGAGCTGGCTGAGTGTGACAACGCAGAGAGAGAGAGAGAGAGAGAGAGAGAGAGAGAGAGAAGTGGGGGGAGGGATTTTCCTTTCTGGAAGTGCTGGTGGCTCATTCTCCTTCCTTCCCCACACGATCCTTGTTATAATCACCTCTGCATGTTCAGGACTTAGCCATCACTGCATTTCACATGTACTGTGATAGCTCTAATCACAGCAGATCATCTTAGGACAACCTCCTGCTTGGAAATGCAGGAATTCCAGAATAAAGAGCTTTCAGGGGTGCAAAGCCCTTCCCACGTCGTTATCTAAGTGTACAAACTACTTGAAACCGAGGCAGGTGGTATTTTTGCACCCAAAGGGCTGCATTCCCTAAGAGTAGCCTTGTGGGGCCACAGGCCAGAAGTGGGTGTGGCCAGGGGCAAAAGTGGGTGGAGCAATGGGTGTGAATCTTACCTGTGTATGCTAGTAGGCTAGTTTCTACTCACACTCACACAAGTTCCTCTCTCTGTTTTCCATCCAGGCAAGCAGGAGGTACCACCAGAGCTCAAGGGCACATTCCAGACAGGCAAAAACACCTGAGGAGGGTGCAAAGCAGGGCTTGCGAGGGGTGTGTGTCCAGAGGGTCAGAGTGAAAGGCCTAGAAGGCTGCGCTTGGCCCCTGGACCTGACGTTCCCGACCCCTGCCTTGCAACTACTCTGCAAGGTAAGTCAATATGATCACCCCCTCCCTTTATCCCAAGTTGCCTTTAGACTGCAGAACTGACGTCCTCCACCAGCCAGCAGAACTGAGGGCCACTGAGAGGCTGTTCCACCAGACTCCAATGAAGGCTCTTATGGAGCAAGAGGGAAATCAGCTTGGGCTCCTCCACTGGCCAGAGAAGGAGCAGGTGCAAGGAGTTTGCTTTCATTCCCTCTCTGTGAGAAAGAACTCTAAAATACAGGTTGTTCTGAATTCCTCCCCATCCTGATTGCCTCCCAGCTTGATCTCATGTCTAGATAAATCACTCTGCTTAGTTGCTAAATAATACCTCCAGACCACCCCTCTTAACTGACTTACTGATAACCCTTAAGGCACCTCATCAAATGATCTCCGTTGTTACACTTCCAACAGGAGTAAGTAATATAAGCAGTATTCAGGAAAAGGTACCAGGAGCTGAACATTAAGCCTCTGTGCAATATTATGCCGAATCATAGAATTGTAGAGTTGGAAGTCCAATAAAGGAAACTTTTGCCCAGCCTGGGGGTTGAACCCATGACAATGAGATTAAAAGACTCGTTCTCTACTGACTGAGCTATGCATTTTCTCTGCTTAATATTTCTCAGCCAGCTTTTGCTCTCAGCAGCATTCCTGTAATGATGGGCTGCTTGATGGAAATCTTACTTAACTGCTCCCATGAGTGATACGGCTTTTCATCCCAAGCCACAATTCCCACCATCCTTTAAATATTTCAGTCTCCTTTGGAGGAGCACTTGCCTGCAGGGAGCCCACAAATGCCCGTTCCTGGTAATCTTTCTAACAAGGCAGGGATGAAGAACCTTCTGCACTCAGGAGGCCACATTCCCTTGCATGAAATCTTCCAGGGGCCACATGCCAAGGGCAGGGTGGAGCCCAAGGCAAAAGCAACCAGAGCAATAGATGCAGCTCCAGTACAATAGGCTATAATCCAGCCACACAATGTCAGGGACTGGCTGCGTGAAGAGGAATGGTTGGAGCCTCCGGCTGAAGAGCCCCCCAGGGAAGCAGCTGGGGAGGAAAACACACAGCCAGGAATGTGGTGTTGTGAGTCTGAAGACAGGTCAGAGTAGGAGGGATGCTGGGAGGTGGGAGAAACAACAGGCTCGAGGGAAAGAGAAGGCCAGAGGCAGAAAACCCTTCATAGGCTTGCCAGAAGGAACAACCCCCTGTGATGTTAACATATGAGAGTGCTGGAGGTGAAATAGTTAAACAAGTTACCCAATCAGAACCCAGGGGGTGGAGTCGGGGGGACTATAAAACCAGCTCTGGGAGGGGTGAAGGGAAGAGTTCGTTGGGAGGTTGGTTGGAGTGGGAATTGGGATAGAGTCTGTCGGTAGGTAGAGTTAGTATAATGAAATAAGCTGAGTCAGGAACAGTTAGGGGCTAGGAAGAGAAGTAAATATCTGAGAGGTGGTTTAGTGAGTGAGAGCAGGTAGTGGAAGTTATAGGTCTGGATAGGCACCCCATGACTGTAATTGACTGAGACCGTTTATGAAACCACATGCTTGTTAAACTGCAATAAATAAACAGAAGTTTATGTTCCAATTTAACCCTGACTGGACTCAGTATTGTCCCAGGTAGGGGCTGGGTGGTGGCAGCAAGAAATAAAGTGGTGGCACAGGGATCAATAGAAGGTGAAACGTCCGGGGACCCTGTGTGATCGCCGCCCCCCCCTCCTTACACATTGCTGGGGGGAATTTCTCAACATGGGGAGAAAGGAAAGCCCCATTTTGCCTGATGGGCTTCGTTCATTAGATGAATCCCACCCAGAAAACATGGAAAGGATATTCAGTATGAGGATTCCAAAGCAGAAAAGCTGGCAACTTGGAAAAGGTCAGGTTTTGGCTCACACCTCTGTTTAGAAGTTGAGCCCCATCAAGCTTGCCAACCTCCTGAGTTATAGGAGACGGGAGCACAACTTTCTGACTGTGCAGTTTGGATATAGGGAAGCTGAACTCTAATGAACTTTGGCTGCCAGATCCAGTACTCCAGATGGGTTTCATTCCCTCTCTCCCACCCAACCCAGCATTTCTGATTCCACAACTAGGTCATTTTGCAAGTAGCTCAGAGTCAATCTTCAAGTCAGCCTATCTCTCTTGTGAGAAATGGCACAACTTGGAATTCCGTAGAGCATGGAATATATCTTGGGAAAAACAGGACTTGCTCAGAGGCAAAACTCAACCCCTGGCATAATTTTTTTAAAAATGGAGTCAGCTTTATTAATATCAGCAGGAGATGCCTGGTCTGAGCAGTTATCAGCCCTAATAGAATTTAAAAGAATTAGCTTCAGTCATCAGTTAGACAGGCTGCACAGATGGATGCTTAATAGCGCTCATGCTGAGCCCAGGCCTGGTACCAGAAACGGTTCTCATAAGAACCCTGGACAACCCACAAGTGGAAGACTTGGAGGAGCAAGGAGGTCCCCTGTGACCATTGTTGGTGACCCCTGAAGGGGCTCCCAGTCCTTGAGAAAGGTCCGGGTCAAAGAAAGACAACATAGCACACATCTATGAAGTCACCACACGGCTCATGAGCAAGAGGTCTCCTCATGAGCAAGCACTTCATAAAACGGCTTCACTACCAATAGGGGTGGTTTGGGTGTTGTCTTGGGGACTAAAATATGTAAGGCATCCTTTGGGAGTCTTACAACAGGTGGAAATAACCAAAGTCCCTGGCTTCTTGGTCAGACGATCTTGCCTAGCATTGGTGCACGTTACTTGAGGACCTGATGGTGGTGCCTCACCTTGCCTCTAGATCATGTTTCCATGCTGGACACTGGCTCCTTTGGACAGTGCTGCACATGCAACCTTATTCTGGTTGGTGAGGGTTTTGTGAAGAGGCTTATAATAAATCATAATAATACTGTTGTCTTTGTTATTGTGCTATATATTTTTGTGTTTTACATTGTAAACTGCCCTGTGATCTCTGGATGAAGGGCAGAATAGAAACTTAATTAATTAATTAATTAATTAATTAATTTAAAAAAACTCCTTGAAGTGGACCCTTCTCCCCAAGGGCACCCACAGGAGTGCTATGCAGATGGTGGCATTACGTACACTTTGCCCAATGACAGCACATTACTTTGTTCCCTCTAGAGCAGTGGTTCCCAATTAGGGGTCCCCTGGGGGTCCGTGGATCACACCCAGGGGGTCTGTAGCACCACCCCCTGCCAGGAATTCGCTTGTCTTGCTAATTGGACAGTGAGAGCCTTCTATGAGTCATCCAGCCTCTGCTCACAACCAGTGCCTGCTTCCTGGTAGGGGAAAAACTTGTGAAATATTTGCTGAATGGCAAGTGAGCTGGGATTGGGCACAAACCTCTGGCACAGTTTCTTAGGGCTCTTGCAATGGGGGGGGGAGAGGGGGAGAGAGTGCAAACAGCTCACATGCTTATCATTTTTAAAAATGTAAAGGATTCCTTCTCCTCGCTCTCTACTTTTTAACTGAAAAGAACTTCTAATCGCTTTCAACAACAACAAGTTTAGAGGACTCTCCCACTGCTTTTAGGTAGGGTTTTCAGTGAATCTTGCCTGATGAGTTTGGGATTCATGTCTCATCTTGGAAGTCCAACAGGGGAAGCAGTTAAGCACATTGCCACTATGATTAGCACAACAGCTCAACCTCTGATGATTTAGTTTAGTGATGGGGTGGGCGATACTTTCTTTTCAACTTTGTGATATATCAGCAGCTAAATACTGGTATATGCAGATATATCACAATGACTGGACTTTATCTCGACTGTTACTTTCCACCTTAGGGAAAGAAGAAGCAGCCAAGATACAGGGCCCAGTCATACACAGTGAATAAGTCCTGTCCGGGCTCCATGCAATCGGAGAGGGCGCTTCGGAGCCAGACAGTCAATAGCCCTGGTTAACTCTGCATTCCAGCGGATCACCAGGGAATCAGCTGAAAGGCCATCAACATGGGATAAAGCATCCCCTACCACTCTCTGGAAACCATTTGGATCCATTAAGTGGTGGGGGCGGACCTTCCAAATTGGTCCCACCTCCACGTCTTTAGTTTTGCTTTTACTTAGTGTCAGATCACCAACATCCATTGCTAAGATGTACCATCTCATATTAGAAGTAAGGAATAGCATGTTTGAATATTCTCTCATATAAAAAGCCTTCTGCATATAGAGTAATTGCAAGTTAGGTACACAATTACTTTTCTTTCTTTCTTTAGTTGTAGTGGAGCAATGGAGACAAGTTTTTCCTACTGTCTGGGGCTAGGCAATTTGTGATAATATCACAAATTTTATGGTCTAATAATAATAATAATAATAATAATAATAATAATAATAATAATTATTATTATTTATTTATACCCCGCCCATCTGGCTGAGTTTCCCCAGCCACTCTGGGCGGCTCCCAATCAGTGTTAAAAACAGTACAGCGTTACATATTAAAAACTTCCCTGAACAGGGCTGCCTTAAGATGTCTTCTGAATGTCAGGTAATTATTTATCTCTTTGACATCTGATGGGAGGGTGTTCCACAGGGCGGGCGCCACTACCAAGAAGGCCCTCTGTCTGGTTCCCTGTAGCCTCACTTCTCGCAATGAGGGAACCGCCAGAAGGCCCTCGGCGCTGGATCTCAGTGTCCGGGCTGAACGATGGGGGTGGAGACGCTCCTTCAGGTATACAGGAATGTATGCCTAAAATCCTTTGCTTATTAGGGGCTAACCAGCATTTTATTCAAAAAATTGCTTTGCACAGGTAACAACCATAGTGTTATCAAACTTTTCAAAGGAGGGGGTTCCTGGCTTGGCTTTTGAAAAATAGAGGTTCCTCAGTAATTAGCTAATTGGAAACCACTGATATAGAGCACTACTATTATTAACACACAAATATCTGCAATGAGTTGTCTTGGAAGATGCTCCAGGAACATCAGTTAGCCTAAAATCAGTAGAAGCCGGTCCACGAGGGTGAAAGGGTTACTGCCCCACCAACTTCAGCCTGCCCTCAGCTGGCCCCAACCTGCCTGATTGCCTTTTTCCAATTAATACTTATTGGGTTTTGTCTTCTTCTTTTTTCAAATTTCCACCTGCCTGCTTTCCTACTTACAACTAATCGGGCGGGGGGGGGGAGGAGAGAGAGTGCTATCAGATTTCTCCTTCTTAGTCACAGTGTTGCCCTTATACAACTCAGCAGCAAGGAGGAGTCTGGGAATGTAACAGGAATGAATTGGCGCCACCTACAGTTGGGCTCCTTGCATTCCACCCTACCAGTCCCAAAGGGAGCCAGACACCATGGTTCAAAACAGGGCTATGAGGTTGTTCACTGGGACTGGGTGCTTTGATCATATTTATGTCAGGGCTTTCTTATCTGCACTGTCTTCCAGTCCATCCAGTCCTTTTTAAGGCCCTGGTAGCAAGGTTCTGGAAAAGGCTGCCTCTTTGCACACATCCCTTCCCAGACCTTGCAATCCTCTTTGGTGACCTTTATCCAGGCGCCCCCTGCCAAGGGAGGTATGGCTAGCAGCTACTAGAGAGGGGGTCTTTTTGGTGTTGGCATCCCAATTAAGGAATGCTCTCCCTATAGGGATTCACTTGGGCCCTACTCTGCAGTCTTTCTGGTGACAGGTAAAGACCCATTTTATCTTCTCAGGCAGTATTACTATCATCACCATTGATTTATTATTCTCTTTCTATACAGTTGTCTCAAAGCAACAATAAAAGCAGCATAAGCAAACAAAAACAAAAACCCTGATAAGCCCAAAAAACCAACAGATATTTTTAAAACAAAACTTACATCATACAAAATAGACACTCATGGCAAAGATTCATTTATCCAGCTGGGAAAGCGTATTGGAACAAAAATGTCTTCCGTTGTTGTTGGGCAATGCTGAGAGTGGGTGCTTGTCATATCTCAACAGGAATGCTCTTCCACATAGCATATGGTTACCAGATGTCCCCGTTTCCTGGGGACAGTCCCCAGATTTACAAAGCTGTCCCCGGACAAAATCCATCCCTAGAATGTCCTCGGATTTCATTTAATATCCCTGGATTTATATTTTTAAAGTGTGGTAGATTTATTAGTAGGGAATGAATGTTGCGTGATTGGTTCAACGGCACAAGACACATCATATGGGGACTTCTGGTGAGGCAAAATGACAGGCGCCACAGCAGCGAGCAGCTCCTGAAGCCAGCCAGAGCCAACTGCACTACCAGGCTTGATCCGGGCTCCTGAGACTGCCGCTGCCACTGCCAAGGGGGAACCGGGGACGCCCGGCACGTCAACCCCAGAAAACCCCAGAGCCAACACAGGGAGAAGGAGGATAGAAGGAAGAGAGAGAAAGAGGAGGAGAAAAAAAGAGGGGAGCCCTGACCTTGCCCCGCTGCTCCCGCCACTGCCGCTAAGGTAGGGCAGGAACATGTGGCCGAGCCTATCCCACGGCTGCTAGCACTCTCTTGGAGCTCCAAGAGAGCAAGGCCAGGGCCCAGAGGAAGGCCATGCAGCAGAGGAGACCACAGAAGAGAAGATACTACGTCTTCCTTTTTAAAAAAACTTTTTTTTCTCTTTTCAAAAAAAAGAAAGAAAGTGTCCCAAGATTCTTTGAAAAAAATCTGGTAACCTTAACATAGCAGGCTTCTCAGCAGCAGCATAGCTAGCCGCTTGGGTGCCTGGTGGGGGGGCGTGTCCTGCAGCCGGGGGCGGGGCGATCTGTCCATGGGGGCGGGGCAAGCCTCTCCACTCCTCCCTCTCAGCTGTAGGGTGGCTGAGAGAGAGGCAGTAGGCAGACACAAGTCCCACACTGCCGTTTCAGGCAGCGCGGAACCTGCAGGCACCTACGCCACCACATCACTCCTAAAAAGTTTCGTGAGCCAAATTTTTTATTTTAAACTCATTTTGCCACACACTCCCTCTCAGTGATGACCCCTTGGGGGGCTGCAGCCCCCCGCACCTCCGCTTCCTCTGCCACTGCTTCTCAGTTCTTTGGAACTAGCAGGAGAAAATCTCCTACAGGCCACAGTGACCTGCTGGGTATATAAGGGATAATACAGTCTCTCAAGGAACATATAGGACCCTATATATTAGTACCAACACCTTGAGCTTTGTCCAGCAACAGATTTGGCATTTTAAAGCTATTCTTATTGTCCTTACTAAACTTTAAAGTTGTTGAAGTTAAAATATTGCCTTGGGAATTTTTATACTATCCCTTCTCACAGCTTATCATCAGGTTGTACCGACTTCTATTCAAAGCGGGTCCGCTGATATTAATGGATCTAATGGATCACATTGCTAGGGCTAAAAGGTTGCTGAAAATCCCTGGAAATCTCTCCCAATATGTTGGCTTTGTGGCTTCAGCAAATGTCTCAACCAGATCAACACTGATGCACACAGATAAGGATATTTTATTCCACAACAGAAAATAAACAAAGCAATCACACCTTTTCACAGCAAAACATGCAGACTTACAAACTCAGTAGCCAGGTAGGAAAGCAGTGATCTCTATCAATGAAGGACATGTCTGAATAACAGCAACCATCAAGGATTTGCCTCAATTGCTCAAGGAGTGGGAGCAAAGAAAGGTTGAGTTCTCTTCTTACCTCCTATTAATGCCTTATTTTATAATTATTGATTTCTGTGCTAGAGCTGGCAAGTCCATTGGTTAAAATTATGTCTCCCTATGGAAAATGACAATAACTGTTGTCATTTTTTCCTCCTTTTTCATCCTACTTTACTTAACCACAGGATGATCTGGGGTTCTAAATCACAGAGAATCCTCTTCAGTTACTGTTCGCATCTGTTTTTCTGTTGCAAGGAACTGGCATTGACCTGAAAGTTCATTAAACCTGAGCAAAACTTTAACACAGCGGCTATCAATTCCTTATTTATGCTCTTTAACACTCAACTTTGATTTAACTAAAAATAATAATTAAGTAATAAGCAATTTCTTAATTACATCAAGTATCCTGAATCAGTATATATAATACAAAGGTTTCATATTTAAATCAGCACCAGAGAAGGCTGTTTCCCTAACACAAGCCTACTTCTAATCAATGCGAACACACAATGTGTAGTGTGTTTTTACAAAACTGGTAAACTGAAAACTTTTAATAATAATGTTCATTATTTTCAATAGGTCTAGTTTGAGTATGACTAGCAGTGGATAAAACTAATTATGTTTTAATGTTCTCGTTCATGGAGAGTTACTTTGCCTCCATGCTGCCAATATTTTGTGGGAAGGCATGAGGCAGAAATTTCGCTTTCCACCATTGAAGTGAGTTAAAAGGGCTCGGTTGTCCTAGAGCAACAAATTCAGTTTAAAAATAGACAGACTATTTGCAATTAAGGAGAGGTCAAACTGAAATACCGTATTTTTTGCACCATAACACTCACTTTTTTCCTCCTAAAAAGTAAGGGGAAATGTCTGTGCATGTTATGGAGGGAATGCCTACAGGTGGCATGCCTACGGATTTTCCTCCTCTAAAAACTACGTGCGTGTTATGGTCGGGTGCGTGTTATAGAGCGAAAAATACGGTAATTATCATATTGTGCTGACTGGAGCTGATGGGAGTTATAGTTCAAGGCACCAGGAGGTCACAAGGTTGGCAGAAGCTGATTTTAATCAAATCACACCTGGCGCACTTCCCCCAAACAAACAGAACGATTCAGAAAGTAATATGCTGAATGTGGCATTGCAGTCAATTTCAGAGGGCAGGGATGTTCAATTTAAACTCCTAGACTTGCCCTAGCCACTAACTAATACAGGCAGAAAGCTTTTCTTACATGCTGCTGGTGAGCTGGTGATCCCAGCTGAGTCTGGACTCAGAAGTCTCTCCTGGCAAACGGGCTCTGCAGATTTGCTTTCCGCTGTGGACTTTCTGGAGTCTGCTAACTCCACCTGAAGACACTCCAACTGGGGATTTGGGTTAAGCATTTGTAGATCTTAGCTTGTGAAATCACGGCAGTTACCTGGTCAGCTTTCAAGGTGTTGACACAGAGCAGACAAAGGTCAATCCCAATTGCCCACTCAGGAAGGAAGGAAGGAAGGAAGATTGGAGTCTTTGGTGGGGTCTTTGGTGTAACAAAATGTCAAACTTACCCATTTTCAGACTTTTCTATCATCAAACTGTAAACAGGGGCAGCCTGGCTGTGGTGATTCATGCATTGGTAACCTCAAGACTTGATTACTGCAATACACACTGCGTGGGGCTACACTTGACCTGGTTCGGAAGCTCCAGATGGTTTAAAATGCTGCAGATTGTTCATCAGGAAATATTATTCCTACCCAGCACATAAATCCAGTGCTCAAAACCTTGTGATGGCTACCCACATGTTACTGGGCCAGGTTCAAGGTACTTGTATTAATTTACAAAGCCCTTAACAACTTGACTCCAGGAGAGTTGAGGACCACCAAGTCCTTTATATTTCTGCCCCACACTGCCAATTTAAATGTATCCCTATTGTGTTTCATGACTTCCCTGATTTTGTATGTGAGCTGGAACTGGTCTGTGACCGAAATAATAAATTCATTCATTCCTGCCCCATAATTGAAATATCTGAGGGAGTTTTTGTTGTTTGCCCCCCCCCCATGCCATAGATACATGGCTCTCAACTAAGTCATGCATTCAGCTTTGTGGTTCAAGCTTGTCAAACTCCCTCCTGACTTAGCAGAGGCATACCTCGGATACCTTGAGCCCTTGGCAAGGAGCTGTATTGGCACAGTTGTGTTGGCACCCCGCAGTAAAATAAAATAGAATCACTTTACCGCAATAGCCACATTAAAAATGACCACATTTACAGGACCCAAGTACTCAAAATGTCTGGAGTGAGGCTGAGGCAAAAGAGGAAGGGTGGAAAAAAATTGCACACTTTTTGTGGCACGGTGCAAGAGGTATGGTAGGTTTCTCTCACATTTTATCTTTCTGGGACTGTGGTCGTGCATCACCACAAACATATCCACCATACACTACATAGTCTGGTAGGTGGTTTTTTGGGGGGGGAGCTGGGCCTGCACTCCTGTCCAGGGCTGGTTTTGCCAACCCCTAGATATGCCTCTGTGACTGAGTTTAGATGGAAACCCTCGCTGAACTTCAGGCATATGACTAAGAGCAGCGGTTGGCAACCTAAGGCCCATGGGCCACAAGCGGCCCATGAGGGTCGTTTAACCGGCCCATAGACTCCTGCTGCCCGCTCAGGGACCTCCATCACCCACTCGGTTGGCTCCCGTGCGCTGCGCTAAACCAGCACGGAGCAGAGCAGTCACCGCCTTCTGCGATGCTGACCAGCTTCCCATTGGCTGCAGGAAGCTCCTGCAGCCAATGGGGAGCTGCACACGCCTCCTCAGCACTGGAAAGAGTGTTTGTGTATGTGTGCGTGTGCGCGCACTCCAGCCCACCGTGGTGTCTGCGGGACCGTGAACCGGCCCAAGCCACAGAAACTTTGCTGACCCCTGACTAAGAGTTTCTTATATCTGCAGGCATTTCAAGGAGGGCTTTTTGTTGTTTCAGCGATGATTTTTAAAATTGTTCTTATTCTTTGTATTATTCTTTTTAAATTATGTGCACCACTCTTCCCTCACTGATGCTTTTCCCCGCAGTAACTACCTGTAGACTGTTTGATTTTCAGGCTTTGCTCGTCTCACGACTCCATGATGGCCACATGTAAGTCTGTGCTCAGAATGGTTTGTTTGCCAGGAGTAATAACCCTTAAGTTTATTTACTCATTCATTCATTCATTCATTCAGCCAGGTTGGCATGCATCTGTCTCAAGAAACCATGGAATGCGCCTCCAGGAATGAAGTCAAACTGCTATGTTAGCAGCACTGAAATTACTTCCCCGGGGTGCAAGCCTGGGCACTGCTCAGGCGACAAGACTCCCCTCTTGGCCTTGCTGATGTGGTCCAAAGAAAAGCAGATATATTACCATACTATTTACTTACTTATTCCTGCACTGCTATATATGCCAAACTTTACATGGCTAGCCAAATGCCCAGCCTTGTTTGTCCTCTGGAAAAAGCTGGGGGGGGGGGGGGCTGGCACAAGCACCTCTCTTAAATAAAGCTTTTAACAGCATTGTTCTGTTTTTATTTGGTTGCTTTAAAAAAAAATCACCAATATACATTGTTATCAGATTCTTCCTTACATGGCATGCCACCAAACTGTATTCTGCATCTCATCATTTTAATACTGAATAAACAAGTTCCAGCCCTGCACAAATAAATCGTTTTGTTCTCTTAACTCCCCTAGTTCTTTTAATATTGGTAAGTTTAACCATATAGGCCAGATCCCAAATTCTGAGGCAGCAGTCCTCTGTTGATAAGTGGACCCACCTCTGATCCATGCATTATTTGTATTACACACCAGTTATAAATAGAAAGCTATAAATATTACCTTTCAGTTCCATCTTTGTGGGAACAGACAGTCGATACGGGCACCCCGATGCCTCTTCCCCACAGAAGGTGTAAAGTTGAATTACCTCCACCGCAATCAGAGATAAAACTGCTACATTTTCTGCCCAGATTCCAGTCCACAAAGTACTTCTGAAACTCAATACTGCTCCAGAAAATCCTCAGTTCCAGAAGAAGCACTTGGAAGGCATTGCCTCTTCTGAAATCCGAGTTGCACCTTCCTCCTCCTCCTCCTCCTCTTCCTCCCCCTCCCCCCACCCAATATACAACCTCTTTAAGAGCAGGTTATTTTGGAAAGAGCGTGCTGCCTTCATTCCTGTTCCTTTGCCATCCGGAGTTCCCTTACATGGTCAACAGAGGGATTTGACAGGTCCCAGGAGGCTTTCCCCTAAGGCAAACAGTTTTCCCATAAGTGAAAGTCAAGGGAGAGGAAAGCTGATTTTGTGCTTCTGTCCTGCAGCACAAATAACATAAGCAAATGACAACGGGAAGCTGGGATGGAAATTATCTTTGCCACACATACAGAATAATTTTGCAAGCTCCAAATCCTACTGGGGTGGGGAAGACACTATACAGGGTGGCAGCAACCTTATTTAGGCACCACAGCATCAAAGTAACAGAGGACCTGCTAATGTAATGTAATATAAAAGGTAAAGGGACCCCTGACCATTAGGTCCAGTCAAGGCCGACTCTGGGGTTGCGGCGCTCATCTCGCTTTACTGGCCGAGGGAGCCGGTGTACAGCTTCCAGGTCACGTGGCCAGCATGACTAAGCCGCTTCTGGCGAATCAGAGCAGTGCACGGAAGCGCCGTTTACCTTCCCGCTGGAGTGGTACCTATTTATCTACTTGCATTTTGTGCTTTTGAACTGCTAGGTTGGCAGGAGCAGGGACCGAGCAACGGGAGCTCACCCCGTCGCGGGGATTCAAACCGCCAACCTTCTGATTGGCAAGTCCTAGGCTCTGCGGTTTAACCCACAGCACCACCCGCGTCCCTTTCCTTAAATAATTTGGGGTTCTGGGCAGGGCCATCCCAATACATTTTGTCACATGAGGCTAACCACAAAATGACACCTCCCCCACCAGGGAAGAAGAGGTGAGTGAAGATCTACATCAGGACCAATGGAGGAAGAAAGATCTATGAGGAACTTCCGGAGGCGGTGCCATCGTCAATGGCGGATTCCCTCTAGTCTTGAGGGAATTGCTCCTCGGAAATCGGGTCTTGCCACTACGACGAAGCGGGGACCCCATCGAAAACCACAGGCAGGTGAAGCCTGTGACCATGGGACTCGGCGGGCACCTTCAGCGCGCTCCCAATTTGCAAGGGAACCCTGCAAGGGGCTCCGGAGCAATACGGGGGTTTGACGCAGTGCTGAGAGTCGATCGCTACTTCCGTGGAGTGAAGCTGCGCAGCTGTTGCCGGAGAGCGCTGACCTTTTTTCCTGGGACAATTTGGCTATTAAACAACAACCCATGAGTAGATCTTTCTTTTTCGACTTTTTCAACTACCTGTTTTTTTGTATTTTGTATCACACTGTTTCTCTTTTTCTTCTTTTCTCTCTCCTTTTTTCTTTTTAGGACTCTTTTTTGGTAACTTCCTTGTTAGCTTTCATTTTTTTGTTTTTTGTTTTTTGTATGTGTAATTGTTGGTTTAATTATGTGTAATTTTTAAAAAACTTTGTTTAGTGTAAAATCTCAATAAACATTTTTTTTTTAAAAAAGGAAGAAAGATCTACACTGGAAATAAGCAGTGAGTGAAGATCTATGTTGGGAACAAGAGGTGGAATCAAATCAACCTTACCTAACAGTTGAAGTGGGAATCAAAGGTACTCATGAAGTGGAAAGGGGCATGCACTGAATCACACTGGGCAGACACAGACCCCAGGAGACCACAGAAGACAGCTTCTGCCATTTCCTTCCTAGGGGTGGGGAAAGGCCAGCAGCATCTCTGATTTGCAGAGGCAATAATAATAATAATAATTATTATTATTATTATTATTATTATTATTATTATTATTATTATTTTATTTGTACCCCACAAAACTAACACAGTATACAAAGAACATATGAACATAAAAACAGGCAATCAATTAATTAAAATACATCTTAAAATTAGTTCAGAGCAAATTAAAATCTGGACAGATGCAGTCCACAGGTAAAATTGAAAGTGGTTAACATTCTCCAGGGCCAACTGTTACTAATGGTCTTATAAAAGACCTGTAAGTGGGCTAGGAGGCCTCTTTAATGCTTGTTAAAGAAAAGAATCAGACTGAACCCAACCAAAGGCCTGGCGGAACAGCTCCGTCTTGCAGGCCTCACGGAAAGATGTCAAATCCCACAGGGCCCTGGTCTCTTGTGAGAGAATGTTCCACCAGGCTGTGGCCATGGCTGAAAAGGCCCTGGCTCTGGTCAAGGCCAGTCTAATCTCCCTGGGGCCTGGGATCTTCAGGGTGTTATTATTTGCGGACCTTAAGGTCCTCCATGGGGCATACCAGGAGAGGCAGTCCCATAGGTACGAGGGTCTAGGCCGTATAGAGCCGGCAGTGGGGTGAGGCCAAAGGAGGAGGCAGATCCAGCCCCCAAAGAGGTTGTGCCATTGCAGCAGCAGAGGATACACTCCTTGGAAGCTGGATCCCATGCCCTCATGGATCCCTACCACCCGAGGCAGTCGCCTCCCCTGGCCTAAAGGATGAGCGGACCATGGCTCTGGATGTTACATAATAATAATAATAATAATAATAATAATAATAATAATAATAATAATAATAATTTATACCCGGCCCATCTGGATGGGTTTCCCCAGCCACTCTGGGCGGCTTCCAACAAAATATTAAAATACAATAGTCTGTCAAACATTAAAAGCTTCCCTAAACAGGGCTGCCTTCAGATGTCTTCTAAAAGTCTGGTAGTTGTTCTTCTCTTTGACATCTGGTGGGAGGGCGTTCCACAGGGCAGGTGCCACTACCAAGAAGGCCCTCTGCCTGGTTCCCTGTAGCTTGGCTTCTCGCAGTGAGGAAACCACCAGAAGGCCCTCAGTGTCTGGGCAGAACGATGGGGGTGGAGACGCTCCTTCAGGTATACAGGACCAAGGCCGTTTAGGGCTTTAAAGGTCAGCACCAACACCTTGAATTATGCTCGGAAACGTACTGGGATCAAAAGATCAAAGCAGACTTTAAAGCAGTGTTTCTCAAACTTGGGTCTCCAGCTGTGGTTGGACTACTACTCACATCATCCCTGACTACTGGTTCTGCTATAGGTAGGGATGATTGGAGTTGTAAGTCCATGTTAGAGAAACACTTGCTTGACGTATTGGCCGTTCCACGCCAAAGTGCAAGTAGATAAATAGGTACCACTCTGGCAGGAAGGTAAACGGCGTTTCCGTGCGCTGCTCTGGTTTGCCAGAAGTGGCTTAGTCATGCTGGCCACATGACCCGGAAGCTGTATGCCGGCTCCCTCGGCCAATAAAGCGAGATGAACACTGCAACCCCAGAGTCGGCCATGACTGGACCTAATGGTCAGGGGTCCCTTTACCTTTAACATTGGACCCTTTCGTTTTCACCTTTTTCATGAGCAGGGCATACAAAGGAACTGAACAAGAAAGAATATTCCATTGGTATTGGGGCCGTCATTAAAAATCGGTCCTGCTCCAGGGGGATGGGACGACAATCCATCAAAGCTCTCAAAAATATGGCACCAGGAGTGGAGCCTTATTGGCTGCAATGAGGACTTTGGGGCATAAGTCCCACTGCTCTGTTGCCAGGCAGGGTGAGGGGGAGGGATTTCCAAACTAGAATCCAGACAATGGCAACAAGAAGCTGTGCACTAGCAGTCCATCACCATCAGCTTCTTCAAAGCAACATGAGTGACAATGAGCTTGACCAATCAGATGCCAGCTTTGGTGCTGGAGCAGGGAGGGGGTTGGTTCAGCACCTGTTTGGCTGAGCTTGTTGCTGCTGCAGCTGGTGGTTATTGATTTTTTTTAAAAAAAAGTCCACTCCAGTGCAGAGCAGAAGGCATGTTCCACATGCAAAATTTCTCAGCTCGCTCCTTTCCTGTGGTACATTTTGAGTGTGATTTGCATTCCGAACGAGCAGCATTTGAACTTGGAATTCTTCCAGTGATACTTAGCAATTATGTTTTTTCAGATCATCATTTTTTAAAAGGAAATCATAACTTTTCCCCAAACTATACAGTTCCTACACTCTTATTATAATAACAATAATAACAATGTTATAACAATATGACTTTTCTTTCCATTCTATCTCTTGGTTCAGAATACCAGTTTCCGTTCTGAAATCGTTCATATCAACACACACCAAAACAAAAACCCCTGCACTCAGTTATCTATCGCAGGCTGTTGATTATCCCCAAACTAAATAGATGTGCTGATTAAATCCCAAACCTTAGCCAGTCATCAACTTTCTTCCTTAATGAGCTCCCAAATAATAGCATGTCACCTTTGAGCACAGAAAGCTATGAGTCCACCTAGCTCAGTCTTGTCTACTTTGAAAGAGCACGACTACCTTGAAAGAGCAGAAATCTGCCCATGCTCTGAGATCTCCTACAGAAGCTAGATTGGCTTCCTCCTTGCAGGCCTTCTGCCGGCAAGGCTGTTTTATTCTGGCAGGCCCTTGGGAATGGACTGGTTTGTTTAGTTTAAAGAAAGGGCTTCTATTAGTGCTGTGCTGTTTTTACCACCTGTATTTTAATGTTTGGTTTAGCCTTATTAGAAATTAATTACTTTTTAATGATTATCTGTAAATAAATAAATGCTTTTAGCTTTTTGTATTCTATCTGTGCCGTTTTAATTTGTGTAAGCCACCCTGAGTTCTGGTCTGCGGAAAATGTGGAGTATAAATAAATAGATAAGTAAATGATACACTGACTGGCAGCAGCTCTCCGGGGTCTCATATCCTGCGTATCCGCTATCCCAACATAAATTAGGCATATAAAAAGACACTACAGTGGTATATATATTGCACCTGAACCAATAGGAGAATTTCATTGAACAGTATGATGTATAGGAGAAGGCTTTTGCATTTCTCCAAGTGTATCTTCTAACAAAGTTGTGTTAGGGGAAAGAGACAAGTCGTCATCTGTGGAAGCTTAAACTGCAACAGGCAAAGCAGTTTGCCACTGGGGGTCCAAGAAGCTGCACCTGTTTGATTTCTGCCTATCAGGCAGCCCAAAACACATTGCTTCTTTCCACCTTCTCTGGGAATTTTAACTTGACTTAGAGAATGTTGTCATCAGCTGAGCCTTTTCACAGCTTGGAGATGCAGGCAAGAGACTCTTGTTAGACTTCTGGTTCGTGTTATGGTGTACAGTGGTACCTCTGGATGCGAACGGGATCCGTTCCAGAGCCCCGTTTGCATCCTGAGCAGAACGCAACCCGCGTCTGCACGTGCACAGGTCGTGATTTGTCGCTTCTGTGCATGCATGTGACGTCATTTTGAGCGTCTGCGCATGCACAAGCGATGAAATCCGGAAGTAACCCGTTCCGTTACTTCCGGGTTGCCGAAGAATGCAACCTGAAAACGCTTAACCTGAAGCTACTTTAACCCAAGGTATGACTGTACTTATGTATGCAACAACAGCCGCTCAAATTATATATGCCCAGAGATGGAAAGAAGAAGTAGTCCCAACCAAGGAAGATTGGCAGCAAAAACTGTTGGAGTATGTAGAAACTAACCGGAAGAATAAGAAATCAAGAAGATAGACTTTTTGATTTAGAATGGGGAATACTATTTGAAAAACCATTCCAAACAGCTTAAAAGACCTAGCAGAATTAAATTTTAAAAATGAGCAGTGAAACAAATTAAATAAATAAAGGATAAGTAACAAATTGATTTAAATTGGATATGCAGTGATAAAAGATATGACATAAGAGGGGAGGGGGTCAGTATTAATATCTGGTAATTTAAATTGCATGTGTAAATTTGTACTATTATAAGTTTATAAATGAGAAAATGAAAAATAAAATTACAAAAGAGGGAGGCATGAGTATTCTCTCAAATCCCTCGCACCCCAAAGAAAAATCAGCCATCTTAATAAAGGCACAGAGTCTCTTTGAGAAGCAAGGGTGGCAAAGCTGGAACCAGGGCAGGGGAACAGGAAAAAACAAGATTGGTCTGCCTGGCAAGGTTGTAGTAGACTAGGCAATGTAGCCACAAACTTCCTTGATTTAACAGCCAGACAGTTTCATGTATAAGATCCATGGATCCTAGGAACAAACAGGAGATGCTGGCAATTGAACCTGGAGCCTTCTGTACACAAAGCAGAGGCTCCACTACTGAGCTACATCTGTTCCCCTAGCAACAAACTAAGGTTCCAGTCCTCATTGTTCTGAATAAAGAGCTGGTTTAAATAAAAGCACAGAGAGCTGCCTTCTAGCCTGTCAGGCCAATATTTGCCATTGCTTAGTATTTTTCTGGATCACTGCAGATGGTGACAGCAGTCACAAAATTAAAAGATGCCTGCTTCTTGGGAGAAAAGCAATGACAAACCTAGACAGCATCTTAAAAAGCAGAGAAATCACCTTGCCAACAAAGGTTTGTATAGTTGAAGCCATGGTTTTCCCAGTAGTGATGTATGAAAGTGAGAGATGGACCATAAAGAAGGTTGATTGCCGAAGAATTGATGCTTTTGAATTATGGTGCTGGAGGAGACTCTTGAGAGTCCCATGGACTGCAAAAAGATCAAACCGATCCATTCTGAAGGAAATCAGCCCTGAGTGCTCACTGGAAGGACAGATCCTGAAGCTGAGGCTCCAATACTTTAGCTACCTCATGAGAAGAGAAGACTCCCTGGAAAAGACCCTGATGTTGGGAAAGATGGAGGGCACAAGGAGAAGGGGACGGCAGAGGATGAGATGGTTGGACAGTGTTCTCGAAGCTACCAGCATGAGTCTGACCAAACTGCGGGAGGCAGTGGAAGACAGGACTGCCTGGCGTGCTCTGGTCCATGGGGTCACGAAGAGTCGGACACCACTAAACATCTAAACAAAGTATTTTTCTGCACTGACTGGCAGTGGCATTTCAGGATCTCAAGCAGGGCAATTCCCCAACCCCAACTGGAAAGGCCAAGGACTCAACCTGGGACCTTCTGTATGCAAAGCAGACGCCCTACCACCCCCTTTCATGGAACCTTCTTGTTCAGAAGCAGTCTACCCTGGAATACCAGTTGCCGTGGGAGCAACAGAGAGCAAGTGGCTTCCCATGATCTCCCAAGGCAGCCAGTGAATGCAAGGACACCAGACTACTCTGAGGCATGTCTTCCCCTTGTGCTCAAGATCACATACTGACCCATCTCCTGGTTTCACAGGCAGAAGACCTCTGGCCTGGCCATTGGATGCTGCAGACATGCAACACGGGGGAAGTGGCTATCTGACTCCCACAGCTGGCTGCCTTTTCTGTGCCTCTTGTGTTCTTCCCAGAGAAGTACCAGGGTGATGACTTTTGGAAACAGGTTGTCAGACAAGTATCACCTGGTGCACCTTTTGCCTGATCCCGTCAAGCAGCTCCTACGCTTGAAAGGCTATTGAGATGCGTGTGTGATTTGAACACACACCTAGATACAGTTATTTTATGCGGGATGTTGTGCTGGTCCCAGGACAAAAACGTTTGTTTCCTACTTTAGGGCAGGACTCTCTCCTCTGTTACCTTAGTCACCGAAATAAATATAGCAGGTTGGAATCCAACTATGGTCTAATCAGACCTACGGAAATTAGAGGACCTTTATTAGCCATCTATTCAATTCGGTGGGTCTGCTCTGAGTAGGACAAACAGCGGGGTGCAACTCGTTGGTTTTAGCTAACAATCTGCATCCTCCGGGGCTCTGTAACAAACTTGCCTGAAGTGCCGCTTAACGCTTTGAAAAATAAATAAATGTGCATATCGTCAGCTCATTAAGTAATAATGTATAAACGCTTGTCATCAACGCTTGACATTATATACAGCTACATCTAAGTGATAAAAATAAATCTCTTATTCCTTACCTCCGTGAGGTTCCATCGTCAAACAGAAAGGTCTGGTTGGTGTAGCATTCCGGGCAGGATTGGGTCTCTTCCGCTTGCTGGCCACCACTGCGGCCGCAGGTGGGCTTGTAGACCCCGGCCAGCCCTCGTCCTTCTCCGGGGCAAGGCATCTCTCGCGTCCGGATCGGCGCGCCTGCCAGCATCAACCAGCGCATAGGATGGCCGCGGGCGCCTGCTTAGAGATGATGCTCCCGTCTCTCTCTCTCTCTCCCTCCTTCCCCCACCTTGCCTGAGCTCGAACCTGTTCACCAGGAGAGCTCTTGGCCGCCCCCCAGAGCTACACCGGTCGCAGCTAAACCACAGCCTGGGTGCCGTGACATCAAGAGCGAAGGGCAATAGCCGCTTAGTCTTCTCTCCTAGAGCTCCTCCGGCCGCGCATTGCAAGGAGCGATCCCACGCGCCTTTGCCTCGCGATCCTGATCCGGGCGCAGCGAGGACACACACAAAACAATCAACAAGTCAGGCTGGAGAAGGGAAGAAGTTGCAGCTCCACGAAAGGCCAGACAATTGCCTCCTAGGAGGGCCATTAAACAGCTGGAGGGGTGTGATCCTTCTCACCTCCCTCCATCCCTCTGGGCGACCGCAGCAGAGGGATCGCGAACAGCTACATCCAAGGAAAGGCGTCTGCAAAAAAAAAAAAAAGATGTCAGATTCGCGGTCTCAAAAATCACACATATATACAGACATAAGCCTTTTCTTCCTCTTAACTTGGCTTTTCCTGGAGGTCTGTGTAGGGGTGAATGGGATCGGTTTGTTGCGTTGTGGCGGCATCTAGTGGTCAGGACGAGAAGCGTGCAGCTTAAGGTAACATCTAGTCTGTGGGAAACCAGCAAACAGGACCCCGAGCGCAAGAGTGCTTCCCCAGCCCACTCCTGTGGTTTCCAGCAACTGGCATTCGAAGCATTGCTGCATCCAAACTTAGAAGAATTTTCGTGCAAAAAGCCGAGTGAATTTTAGATGATTGGGTTTAATCTGTATGCATTTGCACATGAGAAATATATAAATATTGCAGCCTAGCCCAAATGCACTCTTAGCCCAAATATGGACTTCATGCCACACTCAGATCCCATAATTGTTATGCGCAGTGCAATCTCAGAAGTAGGAATGGAGAAAAAAATTCACTTTGTTTGCATTTAAACGCAAAATGCAAATACACAACTGTTCACAAACTGAAACACAGCCATCCTTTGAAACTCATCTTTTCCAAATCTTGCAGGGCCGAGTCATCTCTGGCCAATGTGCATACAAAAATGCATGTACTATGGCAAAGTGTCCATGAAATAATGTAAAACATGCATCGTGTTGGGGAAAGCCACTTTGAAAAAAAAGGTGTACGCTAGCAGTTACAGCCCTGCTCGTCCCACTTGACATCCCCTTTGACAACCCCTCTTCCTCCACACCTGACCAACATCTTCTCCCTTTACATCTTACCTATCCCCTTACATTCCACCCACTCTCTTTTAAAAGCGGTAAGAGGCGCGTCAGAAAGCAAATTGCCAAACCCCTCTCTGACTTGCCTCCCCCTCCTACACTCTGTTAAACAGCTTACCTGGGCCACCTGCCTCCCATACTGCTCACTCACCTGCCTGCCTGTTGTTGTGCCATCATACTGAAGTCGGCATGACCACCTATTGGTGGCCAGGTTAACTGCAGCATGACAACAGACTTACATTTTTAAGTATATGGGATGATCAGGCAAAATAGCATGCACACATATTTCTATTGGGATAAATTTACAGAAAAATGCTGAATTATGAGGACTCCTTTTTAAAAAGTCGCAAACTGATGTGAAGATGCAGAGAACTGAACTTAAGACTGCAAGAATGAGAAACTGAAGTTTGAGATCCCCCCCCCATCCTTGCTTAGAAGTGAATCCCAGAGTTCAGTGAGGCTTCTACCCAAGTAAGTATACATGCATTTGGAGCCTTTACCATCTCCAGTCAAAATAGGGGAGAGATTCCTCCATTACTCCTTTTGGGTCTTCCGCATAGACCAGATACAAGTTCATATCCTTTTACTTCTGAACACATTACATTGCAGATGGGTGAACAATTCTCAAAACAAGGAACAGAGTCCAGATCTGCTTTCCAAACTTGCAGTCTAGCTCTCAACTTCCCCCTCCTTTTCCTCTTCCGTGACATTATTGCTCCAGTTAGTTCCAATGTCCGGAGGTGAGTGCAGCCAAAACAGCAACACCTATGCATAAGAGGGACATTACAGTACAGGTGGTGTGGGGGGGCTCTCGAGGGTTGCAGTACAAAAAAGGGGGCTCTAAGACTAGGCTGCTCCCCCCAAAAAACTCCAGCTCAGCAAAGATGGGCCTTTCTCAGTGGCCGCAGAATGCTGACAGCCATTACCAGCATGCGGAGCACACAAAATCAAAAGGCAAGAACAATGAGTGGAGTATGTTGAACAAGGGCATTTTACTGCAGGTCCCCACTTGTGACTGTATTTTTATTGACTATTATATCTGCCTTTCATATTGCTTCAGCTTCCTTTATCTTATGTTACAGTTTCATGCTGCAATAACATTGTTGCCATAAACCATCGGCTTGAACTACTGCTACTACTACTACTGCACTGCTAGTTTAGCAAAACATGTTTGTGCTTATCCTTTATAGCAAGTTACTCATTTCCACCCACCCACCCACTGAAGTGCTCCTTCTCAGATCTAATCTGTGTAGCTCACAAAGCTGTGGGAGAGATGCAATGGGAGCTAGGTGAGAGGCATCATAGCACACCTCTAGAAAGAAGATTGCATTGCTTTTAAGCCTGAGAAAGACATCTAGATAATAATGAAGATAATAAAACAAAAATACCCAACAGCTTAAAATGTTGAAGGGAGCCCTTATGTGAATGCTTAAAGTCCTCTATAAAGAGCCAAGTATAGCCAACAATGCAAGCCTATATGTCAATGGGAGGGAACCTTACCCCCCCAAGGGCCGCATTCACATCTAGGCAACCATCTAAGGGCCATATTCCAGTGATGGGCGGAGCCAGAGGCAAAAGTGGGTGGAGCAATGGATGCTGATTTTTACCTTGAGGTACCAAGCTGATTTCTATGCCCACCACTCCCTATCCTCCATCTAGGTAAACAATAGGCATTATTAGGGTTCAAGGACACATCCCAAAAAACACTTGCGGTATGAAAAGGGGTCAGTGAGAAGTGGGGCCTGGGGAGACTCTCAAAGGCCAGACAGAGAGATGCCAGCCCTTGGGCCTGATGTTTCCTCTAGGTAAAGTTAAAGGGATGCCTGACCATTGGGTCCAGTCATGGACAACTCTGGGGTTGCGGCGCTCATCTTGCTTTATTGGCCGAGGGAGCCGGAGTACAGCTTCCGGGTCATGTGGCCAGCATGACTAAGCCGCTTCTGGCGAACCGGAGCAGCGCATGGAAACGCCGTTTACCTTCCCGCCGGTGCAGTATCTATTTATCTACTTGCACTTTGACGTGCTTTTGAACTGCTAGGTTGGCAGGAGCAGGGACCGAGCAACGGGAGCTCACCCCGTCGTGGCGATTCGAACCACCGACCTTCCGATCGACAAGTCCTAGGCTCTGTTGTTTAACCCACAGCACCACCCACATCCTGATGTTTTCTCTATTTGCCAGCAAGTAAGTCCCATTGAACTCAAAAGGGTTTAATGCTTAGCAGATGTGTTTTGATTGCACCGTAAGTCAAGGGTGGAGAATCTGTGGCTCTCCAGATGTTGTTGAACTCTAACTCCCACCATCCAGGATTATGGGAGTTGTAGCCCAACAAAACCTAAAGAGCTACATGTTCTCCACCGTTTCAGCTGAATTCAGATGCTTTGTACCCTTGATAACATGTTGCGGGGGGGGGGGGAATTCCCTTCACAGATGGGGGGGTGCAATTGGATTTAGTCCATGCACACACCATCAGAGGGCTAATAGCATCCACTATTCCTTTTTTGCCCATCTCCCTTTTAAAAAATGTACTGATGGGTTGATTTTCAATAATATGATGTATATAGAGAAACAAGAAATTAAACTGGTGTGTTCTTCCTCCCAATCCCGCCCATGAGTGTCTAAAATTCTCAGTAGCTGCATTAAGGCAAGCATAAATTCCACATCTGTTTGGACATTCATGTAACTTTAACATGATTCCTCCCCCCCCCCATATACATAAAAATGTAACTGAAATATACTCAGAGTCGCAAAGTGATTTCATGCTCTTTATTCAGCTCATAGTGGTGAGGAGGAATGAATGAAAGTCCCCTCACAGTATCTGCTTTATATACATTATTTACACAATGGGCTGCACATGATTGGCTAATTCCGGAATTCTACTGTAAGCCAATCAGGTTGTGGATTCACTTCTATCTGGAGCAGGATTGGGTGGTTCCTGCCAACCAATCATACTGCTGCATTGTTCTAGGACCAATCAGACTGCTGCATTCTGAATCCTATTGTTCTAGGACCAATCAGACTGCTGCAGTTTGGATCCTATTCAACTCAGTACATAACAGTAACACTGTCTTCACATAGTCCTCACTGGAGGATTTGTAGTGTCACATCTCAGTGTTGGATTTGCATGGAAAAATGGGGTTGGGAAGGTGAAAAGTGAGGCTAGTAGTTTCCTGGGGTGAGAAGGGGAAGTTCTAAAGGATTAAGGAGGGGAGCATGGCAGGGGAGTAGTGAGTGGAGTGAGCCGAACCCCTAGTATCTTTTATTTATCCAGGGGCAAAACTAGGCTTCTTTTCACTGGTCAAAGACCCAATTTGGCGTGTGCACACACACACACACACACACACCATGCACACCTGTGTACATACAGAGAGAAACTGGTAGCCTCAATGGCACCCCTCTGGAGGCTTCACCTGGGGCAAAAAAACCTGGCTAACCCCACTGTAGCTATGGCTCTGATTTATCTTAATATGCCCAGATTTGCTTTAAGTAGCAATTAGGCATACATGAAAATATAAATTGAGTACGCTCTGTTTTAACTTACATGCTTGTTGTAAGTATAAATTCCACACTTGGTTGGATGTTTAGACAGAGTAACATAATTTATCCTATATTTATCTTAACAGGTCTACCTTCATTCATTCACTGTTTGGAATGTACTGAATAAAGTAAGTGCATGGTTCTTATTTGATTTTAGTTGTTTTAGTTGGATACCTTGGCAGCTTGGGGCCATTTGATTGTCTCTCTGTGGCCATCAGAAGCTCATCGTCTTGGCTTCTGAGCTCGCACTCTTAAAGGTGGTGGTCCCTGCAGGAAGATCCTCTGACAACCACTTTCCAGCAGGAAGGAAGCCAAGTGCAAGGAAATGTCAAAAGAGCGAGCAGCAAATTCACAGAAGACAGAAGTGGTGAGTCACCCATCACAGAGAAGCTTTCCACAGTTCCAGCAACATGGAGCACAGTCTAATAAATGGCACAGATCCCCAAGGGGCCAAACTAAGCTCGTTTTAGGGATAGGGAAGAATTTGGATTCGGTTCACATGTAAAGGCGAACTTTCTTCATCTATGCTTTCCCAAACAATAAACAAACTGAGAAACACCCATCCTTCAAAATCTGCCTTTCTCCACCTTTTGCAATGCAGTTCTCCTGCTAAAATGAAATCAACGTACAAAGATGTATTAGGTTTGGGGAAATAGCTTTGCCAAAAATCTGTGTATCTGTGTACTGGGGCAAGAAATGAACGCAAAAGTGGGTCCTTTTAGAAGAATTTTGCACAAAAATGCTGGTGAATTCTCAAGAAGACTAAATAAATAAAATAAATAAATAAATAAAGACTAAATAAATAAAATAAATAAATCACAAAGTGATATGGAAATGTAGAGAACTAAACTTAAGACTGGAAGGGAAAATTGAGAGAAACTGCCTCGCTGATATTTTGTGCAAATGTAGTTACCACGCATGGGACACACTGCATGGAATACAAACACCAAAAGGTGGTCACTTCCAGGTAACCTGTTTATCAGTTGTTTATGAAGTATCTGTTCTGATTTGTTGGTAGATGACAGACCCCACCTGTACATTTAAAGCAATATCATACCACTTGAAAGAGCCATGGCTTCCCCCAAAGAATCCTGGGAACTGTAGTTCGTTAAGGGTGCTAGGAGTGGTTGTTATTGTTGTTTAGTCGTTTAGTCGTGTCCGACTCTTCGTGACCCATGGACCAGAGCACGCCAGGCACTCCTGTCTTCCACTGCCTCCCACAGTTTGGTCAAACCCATGCTGGTAGCTTCAAGAACACTATCCAACCACCTCGTCCTCTGTCGTCCCCTTCTCCTTGTGCCCTCCATCTTTCCCAACATCAGGGTCTTTTCCAGGGAGTCTTCTCTTCTCATGAGGTGGCCAAAGTATTGGAGCCTCAGCTTCAGGATCTGTCCTTCCCGTCAGCACTCAGGGCTGATTTCCTTCAGAATGGAGAGGTTTGATCTTCTTGCAGTCCATGAGACTCTCAAGAGTCTCCTCCAGCACCATAATTTAAAAGCATCAAGAGTGGTTAGGAGACCCCATTCTCCTCACAGAGCTACAATTCTAGAGTCACTTTTCCCAGGAAACTGTGAATTGTAGCTCCCTGAGGAAAATAGGATTTTCCTACCAAGTCTCTGCACCCTTAACAAACTACAGTTCCCAGGATTCATTGGGGGAAGCCGTGGCTCTTTCAAGTGATTTGATACTGCTTTAAATGCACAGTGCAGATGGGTCCAGTGCTGGGTCAAGCAATTGTTAGCTTCTACTTTCCAGTGCATTTTCCTGTCAAGTCTGGATTTGGGGGTGGGTAGGAGTAGGTTTGTTGTACGGGAGAAACAAACCAACTTTAATTGTGCAGCCTAAGTTTGCCAGTATGTGATTAAATTCCACCTCAAAATAGCAACACTACAGAAGCACTCTTTGGCACAGGGGAGGTAACTACCGTATTTTTCGCTCTATAACACGCATCCGACCATAACACGCACGTAGTTTTTAGAGGAGGAAAATCCGTAGGCATGCCACCCGTAGGCATTCCCTCCATAACACGCACAGACATTTCCCCTTACTTTCTAGGAGGAAAAAGGTGAGTGTTATGGTGCAAAAAATACGGTAATTCCTTCCTTTTCCTCCCCCACCAATCTTTGAATCCCCTTCCTCAACAGCTGGGGTCAATTGAGGGCTGGTAGCAGTAGGACTGAGATGTAATTTGATTTGTTGTTTTTCTCCTCCCACCCACTGTTTAGGGGCTGGGTGAGAAATAAACTCAAAACATATTTTAAGGATCTATGCTAACTTTTTTAAATTACAAAAACTCTTGTAATTTGTTGTCAGTTGGTTTTCATCATAGTGATTTTTTAATCATTTTATTGTATTGTACCCACCCTGAGGCCATATTGTTGCAAGTGCAGCAGCAGGGATCATTCACTTTGTAATTTAAGGGTTAATTCTATTAGCAGTAAGTCAAGATGTGAGTAGAGGTGTTGCTTGGCAACCAGACAGAGTGGCATGAGGTTTACTGAGGTAGTGCATGCCCTGATTGGCTGTGTAGCTCTGAAGGAGTTTTCCCTCTGGCTGAATTGTCTCCCTGATAGGTACAAGGTCTGAAGACAGAAAGAGGGAACCTCTCTGCTCTTTTCTCCTCAAATTACACAGACTTTGTCCAGTTTTCTCAGTGAAACGCTATCAGGATTTCTTTTCTCTTTAGATTTATTTCAGCTGCTTATTTCAGCGGCTTTGTTAAAACTTAGAATGAAGGGAGGGTTGGAAATATCCCATAAATCAGAAAATTATATTAACCAGGAATCCTTATTCTGTTTTATATATTTAGTTTCTTTTATTTTTGAACTTGGGTTTACTTATTTTTCTGTTACATTTATACACTGCCTATACAGCCTTGCTTTTTTGGGGAGTGTTTTCAAAATCCATTCAAAGTACAAAAACAAACATAAACAGCCCAAACCATTATAAATATTTGAAAACAGCAACAAAAAAGAAAATCTAAAAATTGACATAAGCACAACAGCTAAAGAACATCCTTTAAAACAGCAAAAACCAGCAAGGGAATCTTAAAAACAAACAAACAACAGATTATTGGAATTATTTATTTGTTTATTTATTATTGCATTTACATTCCACCTTTCCTCCACAGAGCTCAAGGTGGCATACATTGTTCTCCTCCTCCCCATTTTATCCTCACAACGACAACCCTGTGGGGTTGGGCTGAGAGTGAGTGACTGGCCCAAGGTCACCCAGTGAGGTTCATGGCTCGGTAGGGATTTGAACCCCGGTCTCCCAGGTCCTAGTCCAACCCTCCAATATTTCTCTGATGCAAATAGCAGCGTAGTAAGGAAATGCAGGATGTTCTGGGATCTAATCGGAAACTGAGACGGCTTCTGTAAACATGGGACTGTCCCTAGAAAATAGGGACACTTGGAGGGTGTGCACTGTGACCAGTACGCCACACTGGTGGTTGCCTCAAAGGAGATCTGGGAGAACTTCATCAGCACCCTTGATTTAGATACATGCAGTGGAGGATGATCCATGGGAGAAAATAGGGGCATTGCCCGGCCAACCTCAGCCTGTCCTCAGGAACTCCCCACCTGCCTCCCTTCTTCCTTACATCCAGTCCAGGGGGTGGCCCTGCCTCCTTCCTTCTCCTTAGTCTCAGAGTTGCCCCTTGTAGAACACAGTAGAGAGGAGGAGGATGGGGACAAAAGTAGAATTCGTTGGCTATGCCCATCATTAGCTCTGCTGCCACCTGCTGTTGGGATCCCTGCCTTCTTGCACATCTGTCCGATGGGCACCAGCCCCCACTGGCTATAAATATACATACTAGCAATGTTTAAACCAGGGGTCCCCAAACTAAGGTCCTCGGGCTGGATAAGGCCCGAGGGACTCATTTATCCAGCCCGCAGCGACCGCCGCTGCCCGCTCTTACCGGTGCTGCACTGCGCAGCTGCCCACTTCTGGGTCGGAGGAGCATCAGAAATAGCTTGTGCGCATGCACAAGCATTATTTGTGCATGCACATGCATTATTTCTGGTGCACATCCAGGTCGGAGGAGGCCCGTGCACATAAGCTATTTCCGGTGCTTCTCTGACCCAGAAGTGCACCAGAAATAGCGTGTGCGCATGCATATGGGCACGCGCTCCCCCGCCCTCCGGTCCACCATGCAATTGGCGCTGGAGATACTGGCCTGAGGCGCGGTAAGTTTGCTGACCCCTGGTTTAAACTTTCATGACGTCGAAAGACACTCAAGGGGAAACAGCATAGCAGGACGGGAAGATTTGCTTTGCATGCACCACACTTAAAAGAAAATAAAAACAGCAGTATTAATGTCCTTGAAGAACACCGTATACTGATCTCCCTAAGCCTCGGGGACTAAGGTCACAGCAGCAGAGATTGCAACCTGCTCTGCTTTGCGTCAAACAGAATAATAGACAGGGGTGGCTTTGATGATTGGGATAAAGACTAGCAACTCCACGCCCACATTTTGAAATATCCCTTCCATCATAACCCCCTCCCTAAAAACAAATCAAAACAGAATAGAACCCACCTTTCCGCTTAAAAGGCAATAGGAATTCAGAATGTAACCACGAAGGCAAATTTGGGTGAATCTACTAATGCAGCAGTGCCCTCTAATGAGTGGTGAGCATGAGACCAGCTTCTAATTCCAGCCTTTAATAAAAATTTGTTTATTATGTTTAGCCAAACAGCAGAGCCTCGCCACTTGGGGACTAGCAATAATGCCTGTTCATTTGTGCCAAGCTTCCAACAGCACTCATAAATTTGCTGCTAGGCTATTTCTCTCTTGCGGCATAGGAAAGTTATAAGAAATACCTGCCTCCCCTAATGTAGCTTGTATTTACATTAAAAGTTCCCGACTTTTTGGAATCTCTGGGCACCACCCAAGCACAGGGGCCTCTTATTCTATGGGCTAAGGGGAGGGCTCTAGCTCAGCGGAAGGACATCTGCTTTGCATGCAGAAGGTCTTGCCTTCAGTCCCCAACATCTCCAGGTAAGGCAAGGAATAAGCCTTGCCCAAAACCCCTGCAGAACTGTTGCACGTCAGTGTAGTCAATACTGAAGCATGTCATCTGACTCGCTGTAAGACACCTTCCCATGTTCCTACTTAATTCAACCCTTTGTTCAGAACCATGAGGGCTGGAATCTTACATTAGGTGTTAGAGAAGGACAAGAGCTCAGTGACACAGCAGAAAAGATGCCAGGTTCAGTTCCCAGCATATCTAGGTACACTCTTGCCTGAAATCCTGGAGAGCTGCTGACAGTCAGTGTAGATAGTACTGGGATAGCTGGACCAATCATCTTACTCAATGTAAGGTAGCTTCCTATATCCCTGGTAGAGAACTAATTGCATCTGGAAGATGGGCGGGAGAGGGGACCCTGTGGGCACCATGTAAGACTTCTGTGGGTGCCCATGAGACCATGTTAGTGACCAGTGCCTCACATTAAGTCGGTCTCCCATGTTTTTCTGAAGATAAACTCAGGAGGCATATTCAGTGGGCCTGGAAATGAACGTGTTTGTTCATTTTGTGGTTTAGGGCAGAGGAGAGGCATTAAATAAAGAATTGTCAGACAGGAAAAGATGAGTCTTCCTCCTCCAGTAAACTGTTAGAATTCCTGCTTCATGGTTGCAGTCATGGGGTTTTTGTCTATCACATGACGGTATATGTTTTGACTCCACAAAGTGTGGGAAGTGACGGAGACAGGATGTTTGTGTTACTGTGTTCCGTGAAGTGGGACTATTGTCCTTTGTTCCTTCTCTTTGCTGTCTGATGCTAGAGAGAGAGGGAGCCATGTTGCAGTGCTTCGTGTGTGTTTATATGTAAATAAAGTAGATTAGCCAAAATGCTGAGTTGCTGAGGCAAGCTGCAAAGACTCGGCGGATCCCTAAGTGTGCCGGTGTCTGTTGGCATCGGTCGCTGTGATGTTCGGGCAGAAGAAAGCTTTTGAAGCTCCCGAACGATCGGCCAGGAGGGAGAGAACATGCCAGTTGGGCATGGGTGTCTGCCAGGGTCCTATTCGAGTGTAGGACAAACTTCTAACAACTATGTAACAGCTCTCCAAATTAAACAATTGAAGCATAGGATTGTAGAGTTTGAAGGTACTCCAAAGACATCTATTCCACCCCCTGCAAAGCTTCAGCTACTTTCAGGCAAAGGACAAACTAAATATATTCTGGGATACACAGAACTAACACTTAAAACATCAGCACTGTGTCATTGTCTCCTGCTTATTATTGATATAGGGGCACAAATGGGCATGGGCAAGGGGTCCCTGCCCCAAGAAGCTTACAATCTAAAATTCGACACAGGTGACACAATCAAAAGAGGGGGAAGAGCAGGAAGAAGTCAAGCATGTAGTTTAGTAACGCGTCGTGTGTCATTTGTATACTAAACACCAAACAAGGAAGTCCAGAATTTGCTGCTGCTGCTGTGTGTTGTTTTTTTATCTGCTCCAAGGCGACTCAGGAAGTTCCAGATAACCAGGAGCCATTTTGATCACAGTGACACCTCCACCTGGATGACAGGTTTGCGTGTTTCCAAAACGTCTGCAAGAGAAGAGAGAGGCTGTTAATGGAGCGTATACTGTTGATGCAAAGGCAAGGGGTGGGGAACATTTTTCTACCTGAGGGCCATATTCCAGTCTTCGTGACATGTCAGGGGCCACATAGGTGAGGCCACAGGCAGAAGTGGTGGAGCAACTAATGTAAATGCCGCCTTTGTGTTTCAGGCTGGTTTCCACACTTACTCACAGATCCCTTGCTATCCTCATTCCAGGTGAGCAAGAGTTCAAGAATACGTTCCAGCCAGGCAAAAACACTTGAGGTGAGCCAGGCCCTCCAAGGTCATGTGCCATGGGGGGGATATACCCCCCTCAGCCATCTCACCACACCCTTTCCCACCAGGTGGCTCCCACCTCCTACCTCCCAAGGCCAGGCTGGGGCTCTGGGGTCCTTTCTGGTGCAAGGTGGGCTCTGCAAGTTTCTCCACTCCTGCTTCTGAAGGCACAGCATTGATCGAGGAAGCCGGGGGGGGCGGGGAGGCGGCTTCCTTTCTTCCAAAAACTTGTTCCACCCTCCCCATGCAAGCAGACAGTTAGCGACGCAAGTTGCTATATTAATAATAATACTGAGGAGTTGATGGAAGCGTCTGCCTTAATACGTGTGCCATAAGAAGACCCTGTTTCGTTATTCGTTCTGCTTGTGTTGCACGTTCTTGCCCTTTGGGAAATCAGAGGCTGCCTCACAAGATTGAGAGAAATTACAGCTTAAGACAAGTAATAAACTAGCAGCAACTAAAGGAAATTGTGCATAATAGGCAAAATAACAGGCCCCCAGCAGCAGCCAGAGGTACCCCTCCCTCCAGACTGTGGAATCTGGAAGAGTCTTCCACTCTGAGGTGAGGAGGATGCCCCCCACCCACCCTGCACGCCTCCTCCTCCTCCTTTTTCATGGGCTGTATTTATTTACGGGCTCCACAAGAGGCTCAAATCCTTTTCACTACAAGCCTTATAAAATAAATTACTACTGCGGGACTTGACATCTTTCTGCAGGGCCTGCAAGACAGAGCTGTTCCACCTGGCCTTCAGTTCGGACTCAGTCTGACCCTTATGTTGCCCTCCAATTATGGTTTTGATGAGGCTGCATTTTAAATTGCATTTTAACCTGTATTTTAAATTGGTGTGTTTTTTCCCCCTTTCCCCCCTATTATGTTTTTACTGTAATTTTACTGTTGTTAGCCACCCTGGTTCTGGCCGGGAAGGACGGGCTATAAATAAAACTTATTATTAAAATTTATTATTAGTATTAGTATTAGTATTAGTATTAGTATTAGTATTAGTATTAGTATTAATATTAGTATTACTACTACTACTACTACTAATAATAATAATAATAATAATAATAATAATAATAATACTATACTGTGCCTGTTTATGCTGACTCGATGTCTGTGTTGTTAACGAAAGTGCATACCTCTGTTCGTGCATAAATAAATATATTAAATCTATTAAGTGTGTACATGTGTGTGTGTGTTCAGTTAAATATATTGTGCATATTTAATATTATTTAATTTAATAATAAATAATATCATTTACTTGTGTATATTAAATAATATTAACTACACTGCATATTTACAATATGGAAATGTAATTCTGTGTGTGGCCCCCGGGCTCTGTGTTGAAGTACTCTTGCAGCCCACTTGGACTGAGAGGTTGGACCACCCTGGCTAAGAACTTGGAGGGCTCCTCTCCCCACCCCACCCCCATCCTCAAGGTGGCGCCATGCAAGGTCTCAAGAGTTGTGTTGCTGGGCCAGGAAACTCCCATAAGAGCAGCCTCACAGAAAAGGGATGATAGCTTACCTCCATCCATTTAGCTCCACGTCAAACGCTTCCACAGTGGTTACGTGGACAGTGCCGTCATAACCCCCGATGGCTAAGAGGTAACCATTGGCAGCAACCAGGCTGACCTTCGTTGTTAAAAGTAAATAGAGAATTCTCAGTTTTGGCACCACACACATAAATTTTCATGCAATGGCTGTGGAAGGCCTGCAGCTGAGTGGTGGAACAACTGCTTTGTGTGCAAAATGTTCCACGTTCAACATGTGGCATCTGCAGACAGAGTTGAAGAAAGACTTCTGTCTAGAACTCTAGTAAGCCCTTGTGTAGATAGTCATGGTATTATTACTATTACTATTAAAGGTAAAGGGACCCCTGACCATTAGGTCCAGTCGTGGCCGACTCTGGGGTTTATTGGCCAAGGGAGCCGGCGTACAGCTTCCGGGTCATGTGGCCAGCATGACTAACCCACTTCTGACGAACCAGAGCAGCGCAGAGAAACGCTGTTTACCTTCCCGTCAGAGCGGTACCTACGGTATTTATCTACTTGCACTTTGATGTGCTTTCGAACTGCTAGCTTGGCAGGGGAAGGGACCGAGCAACAGAAGCTCACCCCGTCGCTCACTTCTGATTGGCAAGCCCTAGGCTCAGTGGTCTGATCCACAGCGCCACCTGCACCCCACTATTACTATTACTATTACTATTACTATTACTATTACTATTACTATTTATTAAATGTGAATACCACCCTATAGCCACAGGTGGTTCACAAGATAAAATCACAATATAAAAACACAAAACACGTAATGAAAATAAAAACCCAATAACCCCCCCCCCAACACATTTTAAAAGGGTGTCAATCAGCCAAAGGCCTGGTTAAAAAAGAAAATTTTTGCCTGGTGCCTAAAGGTGCATAACAAAGGCGCCAGATGAAACCCCTGGGGCAGACAATGCCTATTTAGATGGACCAGTGGCCTCAGGCAGATTCCTGTCATTTTAAGGGGAAGGGCCATAGCTCAGTGGTAGAGCAATAGAAGATCCCAGGTTAAGTCCCCAGCATCTCCTGAGAAGGACCCCTGTCTGAAATCCTCTGGCCACTGCCAGTCATTACAGACATTATTGAGCCAAATGGACCGATGGTCTGGCTTTGAGGAATGTTCCCATCTTCCTAACATTCTGTCATGGGTTGATCTAGTCATGAAACCAAGAGGCCAGATAAAAAATAAATAAAGCAGAGCTGCAAATATCGTTTCAAGCAACAGTCTGATCCTATACCTATCTACAATATAAATATAAATCCTATACATGTCTACTGAGTTCAGTAGGACTTGCTTACAGGTAGGTGAACACTGGGATGGCAGCCTAAATAGATTGAGGGTTTAGGCTGCTATCCTAAACACACTCATCCCTCCATCCCTTTAGCACCCAATAGATTGCTATGGTCTGCTAGAGAGTTTCTCCTACAAGTTCGGAAGGCGTTGAAAGAAGTTTAGATGTTACTGTGATGAGTTCCCACAGCACTGATACCTTGCTCCTTCTTGACTTCATGGGCGTGACAACAGACCATTCATTGGCAAGAGGATCAAATCGCTCAACACTGCACAGCTCAGTGAGGTCATCTCTCCCACCAACCACATAGATATTGCCTTGAAAGGTAACGCAACCCAGGTTCTCTCGACAGGTCTTCAGGGGAGGGCAGGGAGTCCATCTGTCTTCCAGGGGGTTGTAGCGCTCCACTGGAGGAGGCAATAAAATTGGGACACAGGGTACATTCAGGAATGGGAACTATTGCATTAGTTTCCCTGTTTTCTCATGCTCCTTTGGCAGCCCAGTACCTCTTGTGTAATGGAACTGTGGCTTTTTGACTGGTGTGCCGGCACGCCATACTAAATACCATTCACACTTGTGGGCATGGTCACTGGCAGAGGAAGAGGAATGCGGGGGGAGTGCACCACCCCTGGCAGCGCGATCCCGGTGGGGTGCCATCACAGCTGCCCCCCCCTGCACTGGACACCACGCCCCCAGGACGCATGTCACACCCCTGCGGGTGGTGCGCCCCACCCCTAGGATGTGCGCCCCACCCCGCCTGCTCTCCACCCCCTGCCCCCGGTGCCAGAACATGAAGTTCCACCACTGGGCATGGTGTGACACAACAACAAACATCACTAGACAGCATTGCTACTCCCATTCCCTTTCCACATTTATGCTTCTGTTCTCCCATGGTTCCCCCATGAAAACAACAGGAAATAATTCTTGTCACTTCACTCCCAAATATTTTCCAGGTTAAGGAAGATGCAATTGAGGGGGAGGGCGCTTCCGCTAGGCTCCACTAGATTTCTGGAAGTGGCTTTTATACCCCCAAAAAATAATGTGAAAATTAATAGCTAGGGAAATGTCCATGTGAACGCAGCCACAGTCTAGATCAGAGCTTTCAAAACTTTTTCATGTTGGTGACATACTGTTTAGACATGCATCATTTTGCAATACAGTAATTCACTTTTACTAGCAAACCGGAGGTTAAACTAACCCCTTTCCGGGAGGAGAGCAGGGAGCATTTGCACAGCACACCTACACACTACAGCTGACACACTAACGTGTCATGACACACTGTTTGGAAAGCTCTGGTGTAGATATTCAAAGCTTCACATTTGCTCCAGTGTGCATGTGGTGCTCTCTCTCAGGACTGGATGTCGCCACTGACTTCAGCACTGGGGGCCAGTTAGGGATGAGAGAGAAATTAGACTCAGCTTACATTTGAAGGCAAACCTATATAATCCAGACTTTCTGAAACATTAGGCAAACACAGCTCTCCTTTGAAATTTGCATTTCTCTGGATTTTGCAATACCATGCTCCAGCCAAGCAGTGGTGTACCAAAATGCTTATGGTAGTACAAAGTGTGCTTTAAAAGGATGCATATTTTTATGGCAATAACATACAGAAAGTGTGTTTGGAGAAACCACTTGCAAGAATGTGTATATTAGGCAAAATCGCACACATAAAATGTGTACCTGCGGTGAAACTCAAAACTTGAAATGCTGGTGAATTTTCATCTTTAAAAATAAAAATCACACACTCCCATGGAAATGCATGGAACTGAATTAAGACTGGAAAAATGAGAACCTGAGAGAAACCAAAGTTGGCATATTTGCCAATTTGTACGCAACCAGTAGCAACAGCCACAGTTTACACTTGCTGATTCATGCTGGAGAAAAACAAATACAATTGCTTCTCACTGAGCTTCATGTTAATGCATGTGTTACTTTAAACCACATGAGGGCACTGTTTGTCTATTAGTCTAGCCAACACTTGGTTGCAATGTCTCTGTCTAAGTGAGTTCTGCCCCTAAAAGCTGAGCCAGTTGGTTTTTTCTCTCTCCCAACATGTTGAGACAAGATGTCTATTTCTCTCTTTCACCTCTACTCATCCTGTAAATAGTTCTTGCCCAGATGAACCTTTTTCTGCATGAATAAAGCCTTTGAACTCCAGAAACTGTAAGGGATCGTTCCAATCTAATTCATCCAAGCTGCAATCTTTCCTAACAGTTGGAGGGTGGTTTTTTTTTGGGGGGGTGCATCTCCTCTTCAGACTCCTGTCTACAACCAGAGCTTCTTGTTACCTGAATGTAATGTAGAGTATCCATCAGATCCACCAACAGCATACAAGTAGCCATCCAGTACTGCCAAGCCTAGGCCCCTCCGGCAACGATTCATAGGTGCCATCTTGCGCCACCTGTTGAGTACTGGATCATATCTAGAGACAAATTTACAATTGTGAGAATGCTTAGAGACGATTGAACCAGTGTTTACTTCACTGGACGGAGAGTGTCAAAGGGCACAAAGGATGCAATGGAAAGAATAAGATGGATGCAGACAGAATATAATTTATTGATATTGACTTATGCAAAGAAAGTACCTTTATATTTAAGAGAGTTAATATTATAGATGACTGTTGCCACTAGACTTGGTTATGCCAAATACTGGAGATGGTCCAACATTCATGTTGTTAACTGGGAAGCACAGTTATATGAGTTGCATAAAGTATGTCAAAGGTTACTGAGTATTCACAAAGGTCCACAGAAGCAAAATTTGAGAGTTTGGAAACTTCCTGTAGCAGCCCCAAATCTGTGGGATTCCTTCCACACAGAGATGCATCTGGCATCTTCGTTGTATAGCTTTTGTCATATGTTGAAGATGACAAACCCTATTCTTCTGATTACACATTTGAACTAATTTTAATATTGTATTTTTACACTGTTGTAACCTTATCTGGGGCTTTATGGTGAATTAAGAAATAACTACCAACCACCACATCATAACAAAATAACAATAATGGCGCATTTCTAGGCAACAGAGGAGCTTTTTAAAGTTTCTAGTGCATTAAAGCTCCTTTATAATATGGTTGGATTTTTTTTAAATGGTGTTAAATACATACTTACTAAACGTACATGCAGCTATATAGATTACCAAACAGGTTATATGAAATTAATCAATAAAGAAAAGGGACCATTAAATAATTATTTGTATCAAATGTTCATAGTGTTCCATTTAATTTATTGTTTCTTTTTAGGACTGATTCGGTATAAGTCCCACTGGAAAATCTCTATTGGAAAGGCAGGGTGGACACTGGTTTATCTTTTTAACAAAAACCAAATAAATGAACAAATGTACAAGAACAACCATCATCTTGCCATCATCACACCCAGAGGGCATCCATTGGATGCAGCTTACCTCTCAGTGGTGTTGACGCACAGGAGCCCATCGTAGCCACCAACACAGTACAGGTAGCCTCCTAGCTCAGCCACGGCCGCATCCTGCTTGGGTTCACGAAGCGGCGCCACATCCCGCCTCCACTCGTTGATTTCAGGATCGTACCTTCAGCAGCACAAGAAGGAAGATGAAACAGAGTTGCAGTATTGTTGTTCTTTATTTTACTTTCTTTATTGAAAAATAAAAAGTACAAAATTACAAGTACACAGAGATAAGATAAGACGCAAAAAAAGAAGAAACAAGAAACAGTACCTGTGAAGACATATGTGGTGCTGTATCGTTCAAACTGATGAAATTCTTTCAACGGCATCTGAAGCATTGATGTATTTAGAACCAAGTGCTACCCATCTTTGCAGAGGTGCTACGTAAGAGTATTCCAAGGATGCCCAGTTTGTACAGTTATTATCGGTTGCAGATCTCCAGAACTGTGTACTTGACATATAGGCATGATGATATAGTTCTATATCTGGGATCCCAAATCCTCTTTCCTTTATTTTCTGCATGGATATTCCCGGGGTTTAAGACCCTCAAAGGCATTTTCTAAACAAAGATTTGATTCTTTGTATTTGCTAGAAATATATGGTTTGGAACAGAGTTAGAAGCTGCTAAGGCAGACAATGAAGGCCCACTGGGAGCAGGAGGGCAGAAGGCAGGGATGCCCACAGAAGGTGGAGCTAATGACAACCACAGCCAATGAGAGACAGAGCCAGCCAACTCTGGTTTTGTTTCTAAAATATACTCAGAGTTGAGCGTTGATTTCATGCTCTTTATTTCGGCTCATGGTAAACAGTGATTGCTTTTCCCTAAAACCTCTGGCTATATATACATTATGTACACAATGGGTCCCATGTGATTGGCTGATTCAACTTCTGTCCTGGAGCCTGATTGGACTGCTTCTGCAGGCCAATCCAGTTGCTGATTCACTTCCTCTTGGAGCCTGATTGGGCTGCTCCTGCAGACCAATCAGGTTGCTGCCTTCCAGAATCCTACCTGCCTATTGTTCTAGAATCCAAGCTTAGTACAGTAGAACCTCGACTTACCACCGCCCCTACTCGTGAACAATTCGACTCGTGATCATGGCAAACCTGGAAGTAAATACCGGGTTTGCCGCGATTCGCGCATGCGCAGAAGTGACTTCTGCCATCTGCACATTAGCAGAATAGCACTGCCGCAGAATGCACACACGCAGAATGGTGCTTCTACCAGCGACCCAGATCGACTCACAAACGGACCTTCAGAACAGATTCTGTATGTGAGTAGAGGTTCCACCATACATAACAGTTTCCATAGGAGTTCTACATAAGAAACACTGAAGCTAAAAGAGGAGTAAGGGCAATACAGTGGTACCTTAGGTTACATACGCTTCAGGTTACATACGCTTCAGGTTACAGACTCCACTAACCCAAAAATATTACCTCGGGTTAAGAACTTTGCTTCAGGATGAGAACGGAAATCGCAAAGTGGTGGCGCGGCAGCAGCAGGAGGCCCCATTAGCTAAAGTGGTGCTTCAGGTTAAGAATGGACCTCCGGAACGAATTAAGTACTTAACCCAAGGTACCACTGTAGCCCACTGGACTGGCTATAAGTAAGGAGGTGGGCTGGCTATGGGCAAAGTGTGCTTGGTGGGGCTGGGTCTCGCTCAGATGAAGACCACTCACCCATGCCATGTAAGGACGTTCCAATGCAATGCTAAGGCTAAGCAAATGCCTCCATATAGCCAAGAACCTGACTTAGCAACCAGAGATAGCAACAATTTTTTTTAACCCAGCTATCCTTCTGTCTTACATCATTGGACCCTGAGCTAGCCTTGCAGTAAAGCAATCTCTTTTGGGAGACAGGCAGCCTCCTGAAGCCAACCGCAGGCTGCAAATACAGCATGACGCATTACTGGCACCCCCCTGCCCACTCAATTAAGCATATATTTAGCTGTGGGATTCCAGCCCTCCCTTCCTGGCAACACTTGCAAAATGAGCCAGAGGCACTGAGTTTGCCTTTAGCGAGAAATATCACATAGTAAATAGGTTGTCAAAGCTATCAATCAGAGGAAGCAGTAATCACGTGGGTGGCTAAAGAGGCGCAGGGGAGGCCAAGGACGGCCTGTTTTGAAAAAACATTCATTCCACTGATGAGATGGATGCTGCTGGCAAAACTCTGTTGCAACGAGGGAAAGGGAAAGGGTCCATATATTATTTCTCACCTGTTGCCTGGTGCCTTGACATCTCTATGCATATGTTTGCATGCATGTGTGCTGGACAGAAAAAACATCTGCTCCCTTCTCTTGAGATTTTCCATTTTAAAGCCACTTGAGAAGATCTGGCACCATTGGGGCAGGATTTGGGGGCAGAAATCTAGGACCCAGCTCAGGAGTAGGAGGGCCTCCAAAAGCAGCAGGACTGATTTGCCATGTTTCTAAGGAAGTGAGGTGATGCGGGTGGCGCTGTGGGTTAAACCACAGAGCCTAGGACTTGCCGATCAGAAGGTTGTCGGTTTGAATCCCCACGACGGGGTGAGCTCCCATTGCTCGGTCCCTGCTCCTGCCAACCTAGCAGTTCAAAAGCACGTCGAAGTGCAAGTAGATAAATAGGTACCTCTATTTAAAACATGCAACAACAACAAAAGGTGCACACGTTTAGGACCGTTTAAAGGTAAAGGTAAAGGGACCCCTGGTCATTAGGTCCAGTCATGGACGACTCTGGGGTTGCTGCGCTCATCTCGCTTTATTGGCTGAGGGAGTCGACGTACAGCTTCCAGGTCATGCGGCCAGCATGACTAAGCCGCTTCTGGAGAACCAGAGCAGCGCACAGAAACGCCTTTTACCTTCCCGCCGGAGTGGTACCTATTTATCTACTTGCACTTTGACGTGCTTTCGAACTGCTAGGTTGGCAGGAGCTGGGACCGAGCAACGGGAGCTCACCCCGTCGTGGGGATTCAAACCACCAACCTTCTGATCGGCAAGTCCTAGGCTCTGTGGTTTAGACTACAGCGCCAGTCCCTTTAGGACTGTTTAGTCTGGATTAAATAATGAAAGACATAACACTAGAAGGGCCTGCTGAATCAGGCCACTGGCCCATCTAGTCCAGCACCCTTGTCTCACATTGGCCAACAAGGTGCTTGTGGGAAACCTGCGAACAGAACCTAAGCACAACACACTTTCTGCTTCTGTGATTTCCAGCAACTGGTATTCAGAGGCACTGTTGCCTCTGACCACGGAGACAGAGTAGAAGCCATCATGGCTAGCAGCCATCAACAGCTTTCTGCTCCAGGACAGGAAGGTGTACCCTGTGGTATGATGGAAACTAACAATTCAAATTCAAATTCAAAATCCTTTATGAGGCATAACACACCACACATTAACAAACAAACATCATATACAGACTGTATAAAATATCCTAGTCCTATATACAGACTGTATAAAATATCCTAGTCCTATTCTTAACTCCAAGAAATGAATCGATGTACAAAGAAAATATAATACAACACAACAACATCACCTACCATTAAAAACCACTAAGTCTCTTTATCATGGCCCATTCTTTCTTCATGGACAGCACTTAAAAATTCAGCCGCTACTAACAATTAATTCTACAGTGGTACCTAGGGTTAAGAACTGAATTCGTTCTGGAGCTCCATTCTTAACCTGAAACTGTTCTTAACCTGAAGCACCACTTTAGCTAATGGGGCCTCCTGCTGCCGCCGCTGCACAATTTCTGTTCTCATCCTGAAGCAAAGTTCTTAACTTGAAGCACTATTTCTGGGTTAGCGGAGTCTGTAACCTGAAGCGTATGTAACCTGAAGCGCCTGTAACCCGAGGTACCACTGTAATTTTTTTAAAAAAAAAAAAAACATTTCTTTGTTAAACAGGCCTCCCCAAAGACAGAAAATATAATGGCAGTGGTTTATGAGGGGCAGGTCCTAGGAAATAAGGTCAGTCATGGTGCATGAAATCAGGTGAAAAATAGCTCGGGAGCAAGAGGAAAGTGATGGGCTCATTCTGAATCAGCTGGAGAGGGGAGAAAGATGTCAGCAGAGAAGGATTCTCAGCTTGGCCTCATTTCTATAAATGAGAGGTTGGAGTCTAACAGGGTTCATTAAATAGATATTTTTGTTCTTAAGCACCCAGCCACAGAAGCTCAGCTTTTCCACCCTGGGGGGCACTACCCACCCTATGTTCCAAGCAAGCAAGAAACTGGTTTTTGATGAAGAAAGGCAGGTGAAGAAGTTCTCACTTGGCCCCTCCTTTTGACATCGTTGGGGGGGGGGGAGGCATTCAAGTGAGGCTGAAAGTGAGCGAGTCCCCAAGGTTAGCCAAAAGGAACAGAAAACAGAAGTGACTAAGGAGGAAATTGAAGAGATGGGGAGAAAAGGGCTGAACTCATGAGATGCAGCAGTGAAAATCAAAATACCAAAATACTCATTTGCCCCTGCAGACACCTGAGACACTTGTCATTAGAACCATGGCAGGTCACTTTACCCTCCCCCAGAGTATTTCCAGCTATACTGTGGGGATTTAAAGACATGATTTGGGATGCGGGATGAATTAAATTCAGTTTGCATTCAAAGGCTGTATCCCATTCAGTCCTACTCGGGAGTTGAACCACTGAAATTAAAGGATCTAAGTTTATTGTTTCCATCATTTTCAGAGGGTGCACTCTGATTAGGACTAGTATTGACCAATCCCTAATTTGCAAAACAATATGCGAATGTCATAGAATCTTTCGGCATTGGTATCTCAGCGCTTCCTCCAAGTCAGCATAGTGTAGATGCAATCTGGTGTAGTGGTTACAGTGTTGGACTAGGACCGAGGAGGCTAGGCTTCAAATCTCCACTCAGCCTATGAAGCTCACCAAGTGACCTTGGGGCAGTAGGAACTCTCTCCCTATAACCTACTTCACAGGATTGTTGTGAGGACAAAATAGAGAGGAAAGGGGACCATGCATGCCTTCTTGAGTTTCTTGGGGGGGGGGGAGGTGGAATACAAATGTAAGACATAATTAAATAAAAAAAATAAATTAAATTACACTTTCCCTAAGGTCTTCAGGTTGGTACAGCAATTTCCCCCAGTTTATCCTCACAATAAACTGAAAATTAAGCCACGTTGGCCTAGGATTATCCAGAAAGTGCCTTAAAGGAAAACATTATGAAAATGGTTTATAGGTGGTACATGACCCCAGTCAAGCTGGCAAAAATTTATCATTTGCCCGATAACAAATGTTGGAAGTGTAAAGAGACTGAAGGTACCTTTTATCACCTTTGGTGGACATGCCCGAAGATTAAGACCTTCTGGGAAATGATCTATAATGAAATGAAAAAGGTACTCAAATGTACCTTTCCTAAAAAACCAGAGGCCTTTCTCTTGGGCATTGTCGGCCAATTGGTGACAAAGAAGGATAGAACTTTTTTCATGTATGCTACAACAGCAGCAAGAATACTCATCGCAAAGTATTGGAAGACGCAAGATTTACCCACTCTGGAAGAATGGCAGATGAAAGTGATGGACTACATGACATTGGCCGAGATGACAGGCAGAATCCGTGACCAACGAAAAGAGACGGTGGAAGAAGAATGGAGAAAATTTAAAAGTTATCTTAAGGACTACTATAAACTTAATGAATGTTAAAATGTTGTGGTTTCCAGAAACAAAGGGGTACAGGGATACAAGGTTAGAATATAAAAGAGGACTAAGATGATAGAGATTGGAAAGTAACAATTGGGAGTTGCTAGTTGAACTATGGACATTGGGATGCAGAGAGGGGGGGTATGGGGAAGTCCAAGAAAAGAGGTTTATGAAAATAGGTTTGAAACTATACGTGTATGTTTGTCATTTTAAGTGTTTGTTTGTCTTACTTAAAAATTTTGTAAAACCAATAAAAAATTTATTAAAAAAAAAAAGGATTATCCAGAAAGTTTCTTTCTCAACAGACAGGGATTATGAACTCTGGTCTAAGTTCAACACTCTGTTCAGTTTTTTGTGTTGTTTTTTTTAATAAGAAAAAGATTACACCAAAGTTGCTGCATTGCTAATGGTGCAACCATCTGGACCCTTCATGAAGGTAGTTATTTATGGCCAAGCCACCCTCCTTTCTGGAAAGTCAGTCCTATTTGTTCCTCCTGCTTAGGGTCATAGCTATTTTACAGTCCTTCAACGACTACTTTAGTCTCTTCTCATGTTTCTGATTGAGTAGCCCGGGCTGGATGGTTCAGATCTGCCAAATTCTGAGAACTCAGCACTTGTACTAAGGATGTGATTGGTGTATCCATCAACCACTTTCAGATTATTGTTAAACCATCGTGGACTTGAAGGGAGCCTTAAAGGATGGAGGTCCAGAGGCTGGAGGCCCAATTGTGACCCTCCAGGCCTCTCTCTGTCTGGCCCTCTGGCTCCTCCCCAGGCTACAGCCATCACCAGCCTTGCCTTGTACCCTCTTAAGTGGTTTTGCCTGGCTGGAATGTGTCCTTGAACTCAAATGATGCTTCTTTCTTGCCTACATGGAGGATAGAATTCACTCCAACGAGAGGCTGTGGTGGCCACTTACCTGGTTAGGTTTTAAAACAGGATTAGATAAATTAATGGAGGATAATGAAATCAATAGCCACTAACTAACCCTGAGAGCTATGCTCTTCCTCATCTATTGGAAACAGCATGTTCCTGAACTCTAGTTGCCAGAAATCACACGGAAGGAAAGTGCTATTCCCCTCAGATCCTACTTTGCAGACTTTCCATCAGGCAAGGCAAGGCAATCACCTCAGGTGGCAGATCTGGCCTCTGAGAAGCATACCGCTTGCCATGTGTGGTCGCCCACTTCTATTCATCACCTGCTTCTCTCTGGCCCTTTATACCATCATCACCACTGTTATGTACTGAGTTGAATAGGATCCAAACTGAAGCAGTCTGATTGGTCCTAGAACAATAGGATCCAAATTGCAGCAGTCTGATTAGTCCTAGAACAATAGGATTCAGAATGCAGCAGTCTGATTGGTCCTAGAACAATGCAGCAGTATGATTGGTTGGCAGGAACCACCCAATCCTGCTCCAGATAGAAGTGAATCCACAACCTGATTGGCTTACAGTAGAATTCCGGAATTAGCCAATCATGTGCAGCCCATTGTGTAAATATTGTATATAAGCAGATACTTTGAGGGGACATTCATTCATTCCTCCTCACCACTATGAGCTGAATAAAGAGCATGAAATCACTTTGCGACTCTGAGTATATTTCAACCACGTTCAGAATGTCGAGGGAAAGGGGAGGGGGGCTGTTGCCGAGGAGGAGGTGAGGGAGTGCTGCGGGAAAGGAGGTAGGGGGCTGCAAAAGAGGAGAAGGTGGGGGCGTTTTCTGTTTTGCCCCAGGCAGCAAGATGTCCCTGCTCCCTAATTCATGCATCTAGTGGTCAGTCACTGTGAGAACAGCAGGATGAACTGCGTCAGGCTTTGACCTGATCCAGCAGGGCTCTATGCTGCATAGGACAATATAGTGGTTTGGGGGGAATGGACATAAAAGAAAAATGCCAAGCAGGCCGCAAAGCCATCTTGCCCTTCTTAGGTAAGGGTAAAGGACCCCTGACCATTAGGTCCAGTCGTGACCAACTCTGGAGTTGTGGCGCTCATCTTGCTTTATTGGCCGAAGGATCCGGCATACAGCTTCCAGGTCATGTGGCCAGCATGACTAAGCTGCTTCTGGCCTGGCAAAGCAGAACAGCACACGGAAATGCCGTTTACCTTCCCGCTGGAAGGTATTTATCTACTTGCACTTTGACGTGCTTTCGAACTTCTTACTGCTACACAAATGGAAGGGGTAACCACATGCAGAGCCACCACAGAAACTGCAAATCCTGGTCAACGGAAGTTTCCTCTTTAGTTAGCTCCTTCCCATCGCATTTCCGGTTTGCCCCACCATCACCAGCCCCACAAAAGTCTAAAACAACCCAGTCACACGGCAGAATTACCTCTCAACACTGCTGAGGCACACCATGCCATCATGGCCTCCCACTGCGTAGATGGAGCCATTGAGGGGAGCCACTCCAACTCCAGTCCTATGCCTTGAGACGGAGCCCAGAACCTTCCACTCATGTTCCAGGGGGTTGTAACACTCCACACCACTGACGTTGCCCTTGGGGCTCAACCCCCCAACTATAAGATGAGAGAAGAAGGGTGGAAGGAGATTAGATCAAAGAACTGAAATCTTAAGTGTGGATAGTCAAAGGTCAGAAGGAAGTGATGGCATCTGTCTCATCAGTGCCATTTCCATCAGCCGAAAGCAGAGGTGATGAGGAGCAAAGCTGGGTTGTGTCCAGTTGACTCTTCTGGGGAACCAGCAACCAATAGGCTTACCCCCCATGAATTTGTGCTTTTAAAGCCATTCTGTAAGGTGTGATGTCAGGAGGGGAATTTCCCCTGAAGATATAAATGATGTTACAGTTCTGTGTAGGGGAGATGGTCTTTCAAGTATACTGGAAGCCTAACTCCAGAACTAGATATACATTTGTGCTTGGTTTATTCCCCCTCCTATTTCTGTCAAGCAATTATTAAAAAATTTTTGCCTTCCCACCGCTAAAGAGCTTTTGGAGGAAACAGATGCATGGCTGAAAGCGCTCTGCCAACTGTAAAGCAGCAATAGATTTCCTCATTAAATGACTCTATTTCCAGAGACCGGTGTGAACTTTTCTCCCTCGTTGACTGACAGCCTGTCAGCTTGCAAAGCATAATCTTTCCCTGGTAACCAAGGGGTCTCTGTGCTGAAGTCATTAACAGAGCTGATGTTGGGGGTGGATTTTTAACTGGGTTGGGGAGGGATCCATTAATCAGCTCTTCACAATTTTAATGAGGAGTGTCATGATCCTCTACCACCCTATACACAAAATTGTGGGTCACTCTAGAGCTTTACTGACAGGAAAGGAATCAGCGTTAAAAACAATCCTTTGAGAGCTCCCCTAAACAGACTTTCTGACAAAATGCCCATTATGTGAATCTTATCAGCTACAAAGGGAGTGGTGTTATGTATAACAGGCCCAGAAGGCTATAAGTATTGCTTTTATATGTTATATTTATTATCATTATTATTAAGGTTATTACCCACCCTTCACCAACAGCTCCCAGAGCAGGGTCCTCACTAGGGGTGGGAGAGAAATCTGTTTCAGTTCACAATTAAAGGTGAATCCACCAGGAGGAAGTTGTGGGGTATAATGAAGAGGGGAAGAACCATGTTTGCCACCTTCAGCTCCTTGTGTGGGAGAGGTGGGATATAAATGCAATAAACAAATAAATGAAACAAAATAAATAAATATAATGAAGGTTCCTCCATTCGAGTCCAATACATGGATTTAAGGCAGGACCAGATCCTGGCATTTCGCAACTGCAAACTCTGACTTTTAACTGGCATCTGCAGATGGGCATGGATGAGTCAAGCCTTCTCTGTTATTTTCCACCCATCGCCACCTGTTTCCAGAGGAACACAACCTCTTCCTCACTTTACAGAGTTAGCAGGCATGGGTCACAAGATCTTAAGAAAACTTCAATGTGATGAAAACATCTCTTCCAGTAAGTACAAGTATAGGCAATTTACAAGTGGGTTTTAAAGCTTGCTGCCTGTCTACTATACTATTTTTATAAAGCTACATATATCTTCTGTAAGACAAGAACTGTTCTCCTTACAAAACAACATGCCCCACCCCTGCCTCACATAAATTTCTTAATAAAATATAAAAAGTAGGACTGGTCAGCTTCTGGCACCAGATGGGTGAGATTGGTCTTCTTCATTCCAACTTGATGACACTAACGATGAATAAGTAATGGAAGGGAAGAGGGTGGCAGGCAGATAGGGAGGGAGAGAAGGAGGTGGGAAGGAATGTGGCAGAGAGTGAACAGGATTTGCTCCCCAAAATAGACATTCCTTGCCTCTACTAAAGAGCATGGAACACAGAAGGGCCAGAGCTCAGCGGCAGAACATTTGTTTGCATGCAGAAGGCTCCAGGGTCAATCCTCAGCATCTCCAGGGCTGAGAGAACAACGCTGTCTGAAATCCTGGACAGCTGATACCAGTGTTGGCACATTGACCTAGATGGACCAATGGTCTGGCACTGCATAAGTCAGCTGCTAGCTGCCAGGCTTGGGAATGATATTAGTGTTCTGCCTCAGTGCCTGAAAGGAGCCAGATGACTTACCTGAGTTTCATTTCTGCCCCTGCCCCCACTGGATCCAATGCCAGAGAGAAAATGACGGATGTTTCCAATGGGATGCTAGAAAGGACGTCGTGTTATACTTACTAGCATAAACAAGTTCCAAGGGACGTCCTCGGTTGGACACTGCACATTTGGTTCTCCAGCTAAAGGGCTTCCTCTTCGGTTCAACCTGTTCCCTGGAACAAACCAAGATCTCCCTGTTATTATTCTACCCTCAGGAACATCTCAGCTTCCAAAAGCAAACATGCAAGCTGCCATTCTATCCCAGAGAAGTTTTGAGATGTTGACTTTGAGAGCAACAGCCCTCGCAAAGGGAATGCCGCGTGAGAGCTCGAGTCATTCCGAGAAGGCTTTTAAAAAAAAGTTAATGGCTTGATCTATCCTGACTCCAAATAGGAAGCAGGGGTATTTTAGAAGCATCTAGCTAGACCATGTCCTTGATTCAGGGCACATCTGGACAATATGCTTATTGAGCATCATAGGAACCAACTCCTAGGGACCATGGTCATTTCAGGTGGCCATCCCACCACCAAAAATAATGGACATTCAAATGGTGTGTGTACCACATCTTATGATCATTTTGCAAGGTGGGGCTTACCTGCCTTCCCCCCAATATTTTGTTCAAGTTGGCACTCCTGTGGAGCATCCATCCTGACTGGTTTTGCAGAGGGGGGTTAGGTTGTGGGGGATTAGGCAGGGCCACTTCTGCATATGGCCCTGCACACCATCAGTTTAAGGCTCTAGGAAGGTTGTCCACAAGGAAATTGGGCCCTCAGGCTTGAAAAAGGTGCCCTGCACTCCCCAAGAGCTACTGCTAATCAGAGGAGACAATTACTGGGGAGATTGACATATAGCATGACTTTACCTATGTTGCAGAGATGAGAGCATGGGCACACTAATGCACTTCTACCTTTTTTATTCAGCGTGCAGAGCAGTAGCCATAAATTTGAGGGCAGATGTGGAGAACCTGGGCCTTCCAGATGTTACTGAATGGCAATTCCCACAATCCCTGCCCATTGGCCATGATTGCTAGGGCTAATGGGAGTTGTAGTGTGGCAATATCAAGAGAGCCAAAGATTTGCCACACCTGCCTTAGAGCTTGTGCATTGCTCTCTCAGCTTACCCCTCACAGGTTTAGGGAGGCAGGATACAAATTTAACGAATGAACTATTAAAAACTAAGGACTCCTCTAGATGACATATTAATTGAACATTCACCATGATTTGCATGCACAAATTAAAAAAAGCAAAGGTTAGATTGCATCTGGGCTTTATTGAGCATTTGTTCTGATTTGTTTGTGAGGAGGCCATAGGTTGATGAGCATTCATTCTGATTTGCTTCCATGCTGTTTATGTATCTTCCCATTAGTCACACATTCATCCTGCCCTTTTTGATGCACAAAAAGTCCATTGTCGTCTTTTAAGTGGATTTGTTGTGCTATGGTTACAAAGTGCTTTAATGCACTTCAGTTGTGCAAACCTCAATTTCCTGGTATGCACTTGAATCCTCACACAAAATATACTGACATATCTTGAGGTTCCCTTAGGTCCCGATCCAGGCCCAATTTCACTAGGTATCCATGTCCAGTCAGACTCCCACAATGCTGCTCCCCCACTCATCTTTCAGATCCAATAGCCTCCAGTTGTTGCACACATCTGTCTCAGCTTCTTCCCTCAGTCCCTATACACTATGATCATCATGCTACTTCCATCTCCACTAGAAGAGCCAGTGCAGTGTAGCAGTTAGAGAGCTGGTCTAAGACCTGGGAGACCAGGGGTCAAATCCCCACCCACCAGGTGACCTTTGGCCAAGTCCAGGGACGCGGACTTATAAAAAATATTGGGGGGGGGGCCCGGGAAAGCTCATGAATAATAAATAAGCTCATGAATATGCAAATAAAGTGGCGCCGCCTCCTCGTGAGCGAATAGGGGAGAGCGTGCTGCGTCTATTAATCAGCTCCGGAGCGGAAATTGGGTGGAGCTTTTGCTCGGGAGGGAGGGCAGGAGGCATGCAGCCCGACCCTGTGCATTTTGGGCTGGGGGAGGGGCGGCGATGGCGCTCTGCTGGAGGGGCGCCGGAGATTATTGGGGGGGCGGAGCCCCCCCAAACGAATTTTTGAGGGTGCTCGGGCCCCCTCAAGCCCCATGGAGTCGGCGCCTATGGCAAGTCACCACCTCTCAGGCTAAAGGTCACAGGGTTGTTGTGAGGATGAAATAAGGAGGTGAAGAACTGTGTACACCATCTTGAGCTCCTTGGAAGAAAAGTGGGGTATACGCGGTAATAAAGAATAAAAATGGCCCACAGCTCTGAGGGAATCACATATCCAGTTCTTTGAATTTTTAACACACATTCTATGCTAGTGTCTTCTCCACTCCAACAGGAAGGGAAACACACCCAAATAATAATAATAATAATAATAATAATAATAATAATAATAATAATAATAATAGATAAAAGGTAAAGGACCCCTGGGCGGTTAAGTGCAGTCGAACTCGACTTTGGAGTGTGGCACTCATCTCTCCTTTCAGGCCGAGGGAGCCACATGGAGGACTGTGATGAGTGCTAGAGTGAATGGAAACACCATTTACCTTCCCGCCACAGCAGTACCTATTTATCTACTCATGCTGGTATGCTTTTGAACTGCTAGGTTGGCAGAGCTGGGACAGAGCAACGGAAGCTCACCACCGTTGAGCAGATTTGAACCGCTGACCTTACAATCAGCAAGTCCAAGAGGCTAATAATAATAATAATAGGTAATAACCTACCCTCTTTCTTCATAGATGCCCATCCTCACACTCTGATGATGCTACTTGTCCAACAAAGAGAGGGAGCCGTGTGTCTAATTTAGAGGCAAAGCGGCAGGCTTATATGCAAACTCAGAAGCCAAAAATAGGAATGCCTGGCATAGCTCCAAGCTAGAGGCCAATGATTCATGTGTCTCTGTGAAATTCCGCCCAAGCCATTGTTCCCATCCCCAGCCATGAGCCTCGCTCAGCATAACAAGACACCTGATATCCAGCCAGAGCTATCTATTCCAGCTCAGGACTTGGTGGCCAGTCTGGAAGTGACGGCCAAAATCATCTGTTTATTTCCTGATTACCTCCAAATCCCAACTAGAACTCAAGTTGGCAAACACACACAGAGGTTTCCCAAACCTGTTTTCCATCCAGGCACTGACCAGACAGTGGAGGATGGTCCATCAGGGGAAATGGGGCACTGCCCCCCCAACCTCAAACTGCCCTCTGGCAGCCCCCACCTAACTGCCGTCTTACTTACAACCAGCCTGCAGTGCAGGTGGCACTACAGGTAGTTTTCTCCTCCTTAGTTTTATTATTTATTTATTGAATAAGCTGTATTTTCCATCTATAAGACACCCCCATGTATAAGACGCCCCCTATTTTGGGGGACTCAGATTTAAGAAAATGGGGGAGATGTATCCGTGTATAAGACGCCCCCTAGTTTTTTACATTATTTTTAAGGGGGGAAACCTAGTCTTATACACGGAAAAATACGGTATATATCCTCCCCTTCTTCCCCAAAGAACCCAGAGAGGCAGAGAGAGATATAATATAAAAACAAAGCAAAGCAAAAAGAAAGAAAAAAAGATTAAATAATTTAAAAAAAGAATTACAGTTAAAAGCATCTAAAAACAGTTACTGTTATAAACATTTCTAAGAACTATTTCAGTTCAAAGCATACTGGGCCACGGCCTGAGCAAAAGTGAGCCACACCTGCAGCGCTACTTGCCCTATGAATATAAGTGAAATATTTATACACATTGCTCACCCCCCACCCCCCGCTTAGACCTTACCAGTAAGTTTGTCATTGTGCTGTATTCTACAGTGTCACCTGTTGGCAGTCACACAAACTGCAGCACGTGACAACAGGCTTACATTTGTATGTATATAGGAAGATGTTAAGAAGTTGGTTCCAAAATATGTGTTTGCCCAGGATCCTTGTCCTGAAAAGGTTGTAGACTATTTCACCCAGGGCTGACCCCAGGTTTGAGAAGAAGAAGAAGAGGAGGAGGAGGAGGAGGAGGAGGAGGAGGAGGAGGAGGAAGAATAGTTTGGATTTGATATCCCACTTTATCACTACCCGAAGGAGTCTCAAAATGGCTAACATTCTCCTTTCCCTTCCTCCCCCACAACAAACACTCTGTGAGGTGAGTGGGGCTGAGAGACTTCAGAGAAGTGTGACTGGCCCAAGGTCACCCAGCAGCTGCATGTGGAGGAGTGGGGAAGCGAATCCAGTTCACCAGATTACGAGACTACCGCTGCTAACCACTACACCACACTGGCTCCCATGCTGTCGCGTATGCCTCAGGCTTTTTGCATGGCAATGGAAGCAGCCACAGTACTTGAAGGGTGGCTTAAGAGCTGCCATTTTTAAACTTCTCTGGAGGGCCCTAGGCCATGTCGTAGCAGAGCATTGTGGTGACTTAAAATGTGCGTCTAGGTAGGAGACCCTCCAATGTGGTACAAGCGCTGGTGGATCCTCCTGGAACTGTCAGGTGATGATTGCACCTAGATCAATCCCCCACCAAAATTCTACATTATTATTATTATTGTTTTGCTGTTATCATCACCATTACCATCACTACTATTAATTAATTAATTAATAATTAATTAATTGCCTGCAATTCACCCCCCCCCTCATTCTAAGGTCCCAGGGAGAGTTCTAACACTATAACATTAAAACACAGCATTAAAAAAGAGTTTAAAACAACTTTATACAAATATATATATATATATATATATATATATATATGCAGGTTTTGGTGTCCTCGGGTGTCTTCCCGTGTAAAAGTTGGGGTGTCTAGGCGACGTTTCGACGAGGTCTCACTCGTCATCTTCAGGCTGGTGCTTTCGGCTTCTTGTTACTGGAACAGAGCGGGATCTCAGTGTTTGAGTTCCTATAAATACTGTAGAGGGGTGTGGTGTATTGCCTCAAAAGTTCTGGGCAGAGGGGAAGTTCCCAGGCTAGTGTTCTTTTCTTCTTTTGTTCCTTAATTACTTGAGGGATATCTTGAGTGATTTCTTGAGTGATATTCTGAGTACCACTTAGGTGGGTCATTAGGTGTGGATTAGTTGCTAAAGCCTTCGTGTCTTGACCTCTTGAATTTGTGAAGAGTTTTTCTGGGAAGATGGCTGTACTGCACTTAGTTGTGCTTTGGCTTGGCTTCGTGTATAGGGGCGAGCTGTGGTTTTGTGCCCTGTGCCAGCCAGATCTGTGTAGGGATTGCAGGGGGGTGCAGCATCCGGAGGTGCCACTATGGTTTGGTTACTGGATGGTGTCTGTAATTTATCTGTGGAGAGGGTCTGGGTTTGGGTCTGGTGTGGTTGATTGGTGGTGGCGTTCTGTGTGCCTCTGGATCTGGTGTCGGTTTTTGTGGGGAGGGCTAATTTCCAGATGTCTGGCAGGCGGGACGTGTCGTCACGCTTGTTCATGTTGTGAGGGTGTTTCTCTATCTCGATGGCTTCCATGATTATTCTCTTGTGGTGATGTTCCATGTTAAAGAGCAATTTGGAATCTGCAAAATTAATTTCGTGTCCTGTTTCTTTCATGTGTTGGAAAAGAGAGGAAGATTTTTCTTCTTTTTTGACGGCATTCTTGTGTTCTGCGATACGTGCATTTATTCGTCTGTTTGTTTGTCCAATGTACGTGGCTGGGCAGACTTTGCAGGGTATTTCATAGACCCCTTGGTTTTCCAACTGGATTTTATCTTTGGGGTTTCTGAGGATATTGGCTATTTTTTGGTTGGTGCAAAAGGCTGTTTTGATATTGTGTTTATGGAGGATTTTGCTAATTTTATCTGTAGTGCCCTTGATATAAGGAAGGAGGGCCATGCCATTGTTTTCTTCCGTGTCTTGGTTTTTGGGGGGTGTTTCTTTTTGGATTAGCTTCTTAACCCTGTTTTGCTGGTATCCATTGGCGATTAACACATTTGAGAGATTCTGTAACTCAGTTGTCAAGTGGTCTTTGTCAGCCAGGCGTTTGGTTCTGGAGATGAGGGTCTTGGCTACGGAGTTTATTTGTGCAGGGTGGTGGTGTGATTGAGCATGTAAGTAGCGGTTGGTGTGTGTTTTTTTCCGGTAGATAGTGTGTCCTAGGGAGCCATCAGGTTTTTTGTAGATTAGGACGTCAAGGAAGGGAAGCTGGTTGTTGGCTTCTATTTCCATAGTGAATTGTATTTTGGGGTGTAGGCTGTTGAGATGTGTGAGGAAGCTATCTAGTTTTTCTTTCCCGTGTGGCCAAATTACAAAGGTGTCGTCAACATATCTGAGCCAAAGTTTGGGTTTGTGTTCTGACTTGTCTAAAGCATTGGTTTCAAAGTGTTCCATGTACAGATTTGCGATGACCGGTGAGAGGGGTGATCCCATAGGTGCTCCTTCTATCTGTTTGTATCTTTGTCCATTGTGGATGAAGTACGTGTTGGTTAGGCAGTGGTTGGTCAGGTCCAGGATGTATTCGGGGGGATTGTATTTGTTTTGAATGGCTGTCAAGGCTTCATTAATGGGCACTTGTGTGAAGAGAGATACAACATCGAAGCTCACAAGTAGGTCATCGGGATGTAGGTTTTGCTTCTTTATTGTTTCTATGAACTGGAAGGAGTTTGTAACGTGTGAAGAGATGGATTCTGCATAGGGCTGAAGTTGCTTAGCGAGAAATTTAGCGAGATTTTGTAGAGGTGAGCCTATGGAGCTGACTATTGGTCTGAGTGGTGTTCCTTCTTTGTGTATCTTGGGGAGGCCGTAGAGTTTGGGGCATCTGGATGATTTTTCTCTGGGGATGATTCTTAGCTGGATTTCTTCACTGATAGGAGATGCTTTTATTTTGGATTTGGTGGTTTTTTCCAGATAGGTGGTGGGATCTGTTTTTATAGGTTGGTAGGTAGGGTCTTGGAGTAGATTTGATAGTTTTGCTTGGTAGTCCGATGTGTTCATCACAACAGTGGCATTACCTTTGTCTGCTGGGAGAATGATTATGTTGTTGTCTTTCCTCAGGTTGGTGAGTGCTTTCTGTTCTTCTTTGTGTAAATTGCTTCTGGGTGGTTTGCTGGAGCAGAGGATGTTGGTGACTTCAAGTCTGATTTTATTGGCTTCATCTGGGTTGATTTTGGTTAGGCTAGCTTCGACTCCGCATATGATGTTTTCCGTGGGGATGCGTCTCGGGGTAACTGCAAAGTTGAAACCTTTGGAGAGTACTTTGGTTTCAGTTGAGGTGAGGATCCTGTCTGATATGTTATGTACTGTTTGTTTCATGGGTTGTTGTGGAGGGTGGCTGGGCTTCTGGCGTCTCTCTAGTTTGTGGAGTTTGTTGGTGTGTGTGTCTGTCTTATGTGAGGTCTCAGTTTCAGCTCTCCAGACGGCTAGTTGTTTGCATTTGTCCCAGAGTGCAGGGTGGATTTTGTTACAGAGTTTGAGGTGAAGAGTGAGCAGATCTTTGTTGGTTTGGTTTAGTAGGTATCTTTTCTTATGTAGTTCGTTTCTGATTAGGGATAGTTCAGTTCGTTTCAGGATCCTTTCGGTAGCTGGGGTTTTAGAGTGGAATTTAAGTTGGAAGCATGTGGGAATTAAGTTGTTGTCTCGGCAGTTGCGTAGGAACAAGAGATCACATAAGATGGTGGCTCTTCGGATTTCTAGTTTCTCGTAGGTTCTTGTCAGCTGGAAGGTTTCCTCCCCGTAGAGGTGAGATATTTGTTTTCGTAGATTTTCACGGGTACAGGAATGCAGGTTTTGGTGTCCTCGGGTGTCTTCCCGTGTAAAAGTTGGGGTGTCTAGGCGACGTTTCGACGAGGTCTCACTCGTCATCTTCAGGCTGGTGCTTTCGGCTTCTTGTTACTGGAACAGAGCGGGATCTCAGTGTTTGAGTTCCTATAAATACTGTAGAGGGGTGTGGTGTATTGCCTCAAAAGTTCTGGGCAGAGGGGAAGTTCCCAGGCTAGTGTTCTTTTCTTCTTTTGTTCCTTAATTACTTGAGGGATATCTTGAGTGATTTCTTGAGTGATATTCTGAGTACCACTTAGGTGGGTCATTAGGTGTGGATTAGTTGCTAAAGCCTTCGTGTCTTGACCTCTTGAATTTGTGAAGAGTTTTTCTGGGAAGATGGCTGTACTGCACTTAGTTGTGCTTTGGCTTGGCTTCGTGTACAGACACACACACCAACAAACTCCACAAACTAGAGAGACGCCAGAAGCCCAGCCACCCTCCACAACAACCCATGAAACAAACAGTACATAACATATCAGACAGGATCCTCACCTCAACTGAAACCAAAGTACTCTCCAAAGGTTTCAACTTTGCAGTTACCCCGAGACGCATCCCCACGGAAAACATCATATGCGGAGTCGAAGCTAGCCTAACCAAAATCAACCCAGATGAAGCCAATAAAATCAGACTTGAAGTCACCAACATCCTCTGCTCCAGCAAACCACCCAGAAGCAATTTACACAAAGAAGAACAGAAAGCACTCACCAACCTGAGGAAAGACAACAACATAATCATTCTCCCAGCAGACAAAGGTAATGCCACTGTTGTGATGAACACATCGGACTACCAAGCAAAACTATCAAATCTACTCCAAGACCCTACCTACCAACCTATAAAAACAGATCCCACCACCTATCTGGAAAAAACCACCAAATCCAAAATAAAAGCATCTCCTATCAGTGAAGAAATCCAGCTAAGAATCATCCCCAGAGAAAAATCATCCAGATGCCCCAAACTCTACGGCCTCCCCAAGATACACAAAGAAGGAACACCACTCAGACCAATAGTCAGCTCCATAGGCTCACCTCTACAAAATCTCGCTAAATTTCTCGCTAAGCAACTTCAGCCCTATGCAGAATCCATCTCTTCACACGTTACAAACTCCTTCCAGTTCATAGAAACAATAAAGAAGCAAAACCTACATCCCGATGACCTACTTGTGAGCTTCGATGTTGTATCTCTCTTCACACAAGTGCCCATTAATGAAGCCTTGACAGCCATTCAAAACAAATACAATCCCCCCGAATACATCCTGGACCTGACCAACCACTGCCTAACCAACACGTACTTCATCCACAATGGACAAAGATACAAACAGATAGAAGGAGCACCTATGGGATCACCCCTCTCACCGGTCATCGCAAATCTGTACATGGAACACTTTGAAACCAATGCTTTAGACAAGTCAGAACACAAACCCAAACTTTGGCTCAGATATGTTGACGACACCTTTGTAATTTGGCCACACGGGAAAGAAAAACTAGATAGCTTCCTCACACATCTCAACAGCCTACACCCCAAAATACAATTCACTATGGAAATAGAAGCCAACAACCAGCTTCCCTTCCTTGACGTCCTAATCTACAAAAAACCTGATGGCTCCCTAGGACACACTATCTACCGGAAAAAAAACACACACCAACCGCTACTTACATGCTCAATCACACCACCACCCTGCACAAATAAACTCCGTAGCCAAGACCCTCATCTCCAGAACCAAACGCCTGGCTGACAAAGACCACTTGACAACTGAGTTACAGAATCTCTCAAATGTGTTAATCGCCAATGGATACCAGCAAAACAGGGTTAAGAAGCTAATCCAAAAAGAAACACCCCCCAAAAACCAAGACACGGAAGAAAACAATGGCATGGCCCTCCTTCCTTATATCAAGGGCACTACAGATAAAATTAGCAAAATCCTCCATAAACACAATATCAAAACAGCCTTTTGCACCAACCAAAAAATAGCCAATATCCTCAGAAACCCCAAAGATAAAATCCAGTTGGAAAACCAAGGGGTCTATGAAATACCCTGCAAAGTCTGCCCAGCCACGTACATTGGACAAACAAACAGACGAATAAATGCACGTATCGCAGAACACAAGAATGCCGTCAAAAAAGAAGAAAAATCTTCCTCTCTTTTCCAACACATGAAAGAAACAGGACACGAAATTAATTTTGCAGATTCCAAATTGCTCTTTAACATGGAACATCACCACAAGAGAATAATCATGGAAGCCATCGAGATAGAGAAACACCCTCACAACATGAACAAGCGTGACGACACGTCCCGCCTGCCAGACATCTGGAAATTAGCCCTCCCCACAAAAACCGACAACAGATCCAGAGGCACACAGAACGCCACCACCAATCAACCACACCAGACCCAAACCCAGACCCTCTCCACAGATAAATTACAGACACCATCCAGTAACCAAACCATAGTGGCACCTCCGGATGCTGCACCCCCCTGCAATCCCTACACAGATCTGGCTGGCACAGGGCACAAAACCACAGCTCGCCCCTATACACGAAGCCAAGCCAAAGCACAACTAAGTGCAGTACAGCCATCTTCCCAGAAAAACTCTTCACAAATTCAAGAGGTCAAGACACGAAGGCTTTAGCAACTAATCCACACCTAATGACCCACCTAAGTGGTACTCAGAATATCACTCAAGAAATCACTCAAGATATCCCTCAAGTAATTAAGGAACAAAAGAAGAAAAGAACACTAGCCTGGGAACTTCCCCTCTGCCCAGAACTTTTGAGGCAATACACCACACCCCTCTACAGTATTTATAAGAACTCAAACACTGAGATCCCGCTCTGTTCCAGTAACAAGAAGCCGAAAGCACCAGCCTGAAGATGACGAGTGAGACCTCGTCGAAACGTCGCCTAGACACCCCAACTTTTACACGGGAAGACACCCGAGGACACCAAAACCTGCATTCCTGTACCCGTGAAAATCTACGAAAACAAATATATATATATATATATATATATATATATATATATATATATATATATATAATCCCTCTCCCAACACCAGTGGCGTAGCGTGGGGGGTGCAGGGGGGGCCCGGCCGCACCGTGCGCAACATCTGGGGGGGGTGCGCTCGCACTCGCAGCTCTCTGCCCCTACCTGGCTCACTCACTCTCTCTCACTGCAGTGCTGGCTGTGCGAATCCGATCCGAGCCGCTGGGTCGCCACCCACTGTGGAGGGGGTGGGTGCAAGGCATGCGGTGCGGAGAGAGAGCAAGGGACTATCTGGGGGAGGGACAGTGCAGCGGCCGCCCAGCGCAGTGCTGAGCGCGGGAGAGAACCACACCAGACCAGACCAGGCAGCAGCAAGAAGAAGCTGGCAGCGGCGGCAGGTTAGGGGTTAGGGGGTGCAAATTACTTGCCTTGCCCCGGGTTAGGGGGCGCAAATTACTTGCCTTGCCCCGGGTGCTGACAACCCACGCTACGCCACTGCCCAACACTGCCTCCTCACTTGTTCTCTTTTCTCATTGAGGATGGGGGGGGGGGTGGATGAAAATTGCAAAGTGGGAAGAAACACCTCACATCTTGGCCTCAATATGAGCGCCATTTCCACAAAGTAAGAATCAGAGGCAGAGCATCCGCTGAGACACACCAGCAGCTTGAAATAACCACTTAAAGGACCTTGTTGTGAATACATCCAAGGGCAGAGACGACGCAACCCTTTGAAGTCCAGTAACTGAATTAGGAGAGAATCTCTCTATAAGAAGGTGACCCGATTAGGCAGTAATCCCGTTGCCATGGCAACCTAACTCTCTTGTGGAGTTTAGTTTCGGTTTCAATGTCTGCAAGAAGGGCGTGCAATTGACCTCCCTGAGCCGAGGCATCACCTCATCTCCTCCTCATACTGCTATGGCGCTGGTCAATGCAAAGCAGACCTCAGTTGCTGCTGTTTCATTTAATTTCCTTAAAGCACAATCCTGTTACTCTGAGTATTTATTGAATTTATATCACACCTTTTTCTCCGCATGGTTTTCTCTCCTTCCTCATTTAACCCCCTCAACAACCCTGTGAAGTAGCTTAGGCTAAGAGGCAGTGGCTGGCCCAAGGTCAGCCATTTTAACCACTGCACCACACTGTTAAGTCCTGTTGAATCCAGTGGGGGCAGTGATGGCTGGTGCCCATTGGGATGGAAAGCAAGCAGCTCAACAGCAGGTGACGCCAGAGCCAATGACATGGAGAGCCAACTAATTCTAGTTTCACACACACACACCTAATTCTCCTCTCTGTTGAATTCTACTTGGGCAACACTGAAAATAAGGAGAAGGGTGAAGCTGACAGTATTGCCACCCCAGTAATGGATTTAGGTAAGAAGGGAAGCGGGGGGCACGGGCTGAGGTTAGACTGGAGGTAGTTTGGCAGTACCTCATTTGGGGCTTACTCCCAGGTAAGTGGGGTTAGGATTGCAGCCTTGAGCACTCAAGAATACTTTCACTCATAAAATATGGACTTTATTGTACCATTTATCCCCCACCTTCAGGCCCAAAGGCCCGCAAGGCAGTTTACAATTAATCATGTTGAAACTATATATGATAAGAAACATAGCTTCAAAAATTAAGCTACAGTATTACAATTATGAGGGATGTGGGTGGCGCTGTGGGTTAAACCACAGAGCCTAGGACTTGCCGATCAGAAGGTCGGTGGTTTGAATCCCCACGATGGGGTGAGCTCCCGTTGCTCAGTCCCTGCTCCTGCCAACCTAGCAATTCGAAAGCACGTCAAAGTACAAGTAGATAAATAGGTACCGCTCCGGCGGGAAGGTAAATGGCGTTTCCGTGCACTGCTCTGGTTCGCCAGAAGCGGCTTAGTCATGCTGGCCACATGACCCAGAAGCTGTATGCTGACTCCCTCGGCCAATAAAGGGAGATGAGCGCCACAACCCCAGAGTTGGCCACGACTGGACCTAATGGTCAAGGGTCCCTTTACCTTTACTACAATTATATCCACTTTTCTTTCAAGGAGCCCAAGATGGCATGCCTCTATCGACTTTATCTTCACAGCAAGGTAGATTAGGCTGACAGTGGTGCAGTGCCCAGGTTTGCAGAGTATGGCCCTCAGTGTGGAGATATATCAGGTCAAAGGAGAAATAGACAAATCTGTCAGATTAGTCTCTCAATTGTTCATTTTTCGAATCCCTAGTTCAGCACATTTCCATATCAGAGAGACCAAATTCTTTTTCTAATACTTTCCCCCCACCATCTTCTCCCTTTTGCATTTCCTCAACTTCAACCAGGTTCACTTTGCTTTATTCCGGGGGTCAGGAACCTTTATGGCCCAGCAGCCAAGATCTTTACCTCCTCCCCACCCGACAGGCCAACTGAGACAGGTGGTTGGGTGATTGGCAGGCAGGCAGATATGCACACCAGCAAAAGCAGCGAAGGTAGCGAGCAAGAGAGATTGAACTCCCCACGTTGTACAGGGTTCAGATGTAGGAGGGAATTCTCTGCAGATTATTCCCTTATGACCTCCAACTGAGCAGTACTGAACTCCCCACACCAGGTCAGTTCAGTCCTACACATGCAGGGAACTAGGGCATGTAGATGAACCAACCCACATCTACCTATTGGGCTAATGCCACCTTATTAGCAGATGGGTGAGGTTTAAGGAAAAAATGGCCCTGTGGGCCAAATCAAAACCTCTGGTGGGTCAAGATTGCCCCATGGGTTGGAGGCTTCCCACCTCTGCATTACTTGCAACAATTGGCATTTGTAGTAATTAAATTATAACTATTAGATGTGATACTTAGAAGCACGGAGGCCGAGAAAGAATCTCCATCACATCGGAAGAACTGAAATCAGCCTAGCGACTCATAAGGCACGCTGCCATCTGTGAACACCAGTCTCTCATGTTGTAGGTATTCCAAACTGGTTAGCACATCAGTGGCCATTGCAATCACAGCCTCCACTTGGCAGTGCACAGCACAGGCTGAGGCAATAGGGGAGGCGAGTTGAGCTGTCCAGAGAGACACAAGAGCAGCTGTTGGAAAGTTCAAATCGCTCAGGCGTCGGCTCGCGCCAGGCTGGTTTTTGCACCTGTGAGGAAAGAGATCCCTTCCACATTCCGTAAAAACGTTGCATTCTTGGCACGATCACCAATCATCTTATTCTAATCGGGGAACTTAGATGGGGGTTTGTCACAACAACTGTCACTTGAACCTCTCAGTGGCCAACACAACATGTTCAGCATAAAACAGAGCAGGGTTGAGGAACTTTTTTAGAGCACATGCCATTTGTGGGCAAGTCCGGAAACGAAAGTGGGCAGAGCAACAGGCAAATATTACCTTTGTGCAGCAGGCTAGTTTCTACATAACCCTCAACAGATTAGCTTTGGATCCAGTTGGATCTGGTTGGAATGTGTTCCTGACCTCTGCTTGTCTGAACGGATGGGGGTGGGTGGCAGGTGTAGACAGTAGTCTACTGTGCAAAAATAAACAACCACATCCACTTCTCCACCCACTGTTGCCTCTGGCCCTTCCAACCAATAGCATGTGGCCCCCAGAAAGTTGCCCAGAGGCTAATGTGGCCCTCAGGCTGAAAAGGGAATGCACCCTCTAGGGGAAGCACCACTGCCCTCCAGAGCTGCTTGATGTTGCATGTGTCACCATCTCAGAAGACACATTCATTACCACAAGTAATAATAATAACAGCAAGAACAGCAGCAAGGGCCTTGGAAAGTCAGAGCTTTCCAAACTGTGTGTTGTGATATGTTGGTGTGTTGGCTGCAGTGTGTAGGTGTGTCACGCAAATACTCCCCATGCTCCTCCCAGGAGTTAGTTTGCTAGTGAAACTGAATTACAGTCATACCTCGTGTTACGTCCGCTTCACGTTAAGTTCTTTCAGGTTACGTCCCGCGGTGACCCGGAAGTACCGGAAACGGTTACTTCCAGGTTTCGCCACTCGCGCATGCGCAGAAGCGCAAAATGGCATCACGTGCATGCGCAGAAGCAGTGAATCGCAACCCGCGCATGTGCAGACACGCTGCTGCGGGTTGTGCTCTTTTCATGTTGCAAACTGGCCTCCAGAATGGATCCCGTTCGCAACCAGGGGTACCACTGTACTGTGTCGCGATGCATGTCTAAAAATGCTGGTGTGTCACCAACATGAAAAGTTTGAAAGCTCTGCTGTAAGTCATTTGAGGCTCTCCTCCAGGTGCGTACCCCACAGGAGGTCCAGAGAGTGGCACCACAAGAACAGGGCCTTTTCTGCGGTGGCTCCCTTCTTGTGAAGTGTTCTCCCCAGGGAGGCTCACCTGGCACCATCATTACCTACCTTTAGGCTCCAGGCAAAAACATTTCTTTCCCACCAGTCCTTTAGCTTCAAATGATCTGCAGCCTCCTTCAGTGGATGGGATGTTTTAGTCTTTTTAAAAATGTGGAGTTTTATATTTTTCTCTGTTTTGTATTTGTATTGCTATATGTTTTGTTAATTGCTTTGAGTTGCATTTGCAAAGGGGGGGGGACCCTAGTTAGTACAAGCAGGAGGAGGCTGATATAAATCACACTCAGCTACACAAGCTGCAAATAAAACGTTTAAAGTGCAGTACAGTATGCAAATGTGACACAAATGGCGACAGTCATCTATGGAAAATTCAATGTATTTTTTCAAAACGTTTTTTTAAAAAGCATTTTCACAGCGTTTTTTTTTATATGTGTGTAGATTCTACCTCAGAGATGGGAGAATTGGTTGGTTTTGGTTTCTCTCAGTTTCTGATTTTTTTTCCCTCTCTCAGTAATAGTTGGAGTTTTGGCTGCTAAGATACAATAAGCCTTGATTTTTAAAATAATAATAAAATTATTTACTGAATAAAGCTTTTTTTCCCCAAAGAAGCTTGTAAAGGCTGCAAGCTTCAAGAAAGGAGAATCCGACTAAACATTCGGAAAAACTTTCTGACAGTAAGAGCTGTTCAGCAGTGGAACAGACTCTCTTGGGAGATTGTGAACTCTGCTTCACTGGAGGTTTTTAAGCAGCAGGTAGATGGCCACCTGTCATGGATGCTTTAGCTGAGATTCCTGCATCACAGGGGGTTGGAATAGAGGACCTTTGGGGTCCCTTTCCAACTCTAAGAGTCTATGAAAGAGAAATCCCCAGTCGATTGCACCTTCCAACTGAATTATAGGAGGTGATGCTATTTGGATAAACCTGTAGTGCTACTGTATTTTTCCGTGTATAAGATGCCCCCTACTTTTGGGGACCCCAAATTTAGAAAATGGGCATATATGTACTATCCGTGTATAAGACTTTTAACCTTATTTTGAAGTAAAAAAAACCCCTAGTCTTATACATGGAAAAGTACGGTAATTTTGTGTGTTTGTGTGCAGGTACTGAGATACATAGCCTAACTTTACCAAATTAATTCACATCTCTGCTCTGCAATGAAACACTGACCTCTGCTGGACCCCACTGTGCATCACAAGCTAAAATCCTCTTTTCTTTTTTTAAACTCATCCTCCTGTTTTGCAGTATAGAATCATAGAATCATAGAGTTGGAAGAGACCACAAGGGCCATCGAGTCCAACCCCCTGCCAAGCAGGAAACACCATCAGAGTACTCCTGACATATGGTTGTCAAGCCTCTGCTTAAAGACCTCCAAAGTAGGAGACTCCACCACACTCCTTGGCAGCAAATTCCACTGTCGAACAGCTCTTACTGTCAGGAAGTTCTTCCTAATGTTTAGGTGGAATCTTCTTTCTTGTAGTTTGGATCCATTGCTCCGTGTACGCTTGTCTGGAGCAGCAGAAAACAACCTTTCTCCCTCCTCTATGTGACATCCTTTTATATATTTGAACATGGCTATCATATCACCCCTTATAGAATAATGGAATTTTAAAGTTGGAAGGGACCACAAGGGTCATCAAGTCCAACCCCTGCAATGCAGAAATCTTGTGGAGGTTGAACCCACATCCCTGAGATGAAGAGTCCCATGCTCTACTGCCTGAGCTATCCAGGAGATATTATTGTTCCCTGTAATTTGTTCTGGAAGTGATCATTGCAAGATAAAACTGACATTGCTCATGTTGCCAAAATGGCAGCAAGAGAGAGGTTGTACCCAGTGGCGGGGCTTCATGCTCCGGCACCGGGGGGGGAGGAGAGAGAGAGCAGGTGGGGGCGTGCCGCCCTGGGGGCGGGGGGCACTGCCTGCGGGGGCATGGCACCCAGCGCGGGGGGGGGCAGCTGCGATGGCACCCCACTGGGATCGTGTTTTCGGGGGTAGTGCGCTCCCCCCACACTCCTCTTCCTCCTCCATAAAGCGAGATGAGCTCCGCAACCCCAGAGTCATTCGCGACTGGACCTAATGGTCAGGGGTCCCTTTACCTTTACCTTTAGCCTCTTTAAAAGACCTTCTATCAAACAGGCTGGTGGAGGAGTCATGGAGCAATCTGTTTGAAATCTACTAGCCTAATGGGTTTTTGATAACATTTTCCATCCACTGCATCTACCGCAGAAGCCCAGCAGACTGACGGAGGAGTGTGGAGCGACCTGGTCCTCCTCCACCACCAACTGGTTTACTCTGCTGCATATTATTCTTGGTTGCCAATAGTTAGGAATAGAGGAAGCTGCCTTATGCAGGGTCAGACCACTGGTTATTGGTCCACCTAGCTCAGCATTCCCTAAACTGACTGGCAGTGGCTCTCCAGGGCTCCAGGGATCTCTCCTAATCTTTCCTGGAGATTCTCAGGATGGAAGCTGGGTCCTTCTGCATGCAAAGGAGATGCTCTACCACTGGACTATGATCCTTCTCCCATTAGTAGGCAAGTTGTTAAATGGCTTAGCAGCAAGTCATCTGCCCTGAATGTAGAAGGTCCCAGAATCCCTGGCATCCCCCTGCCTGACATCCTAGAGTGGCACTTCCAGTCAATGTAGACAATATTGAGCTAGATGTACCATTAGCCTACATCAATAAGAAGCAGCTTTCTTGCATCCTCTGCTATAGCAATCCTACACTATAAACCACTTAGAGGTTTTACTGCAATTGATTGGTGTACTAATTAAATAAATAAAATACATTAATAAAATGTATTAATTTTGTTCAGTAAATAAATGTTTCTATGTATGTTATAAGGTTGCATTGCATTTTTATTTCATCTTGGCTGCAAGGAGCTCAGGGCAATTACAATATCCCCTCTCCCCTTTATTCTCACAATAATCCTGAAATGCAAGGTGAGACTAAGAGAGGGCACTCACCCCTAGGTTATTCAGGAATCTTTATGGTCCAAGTGAGGATTTGAACCCAAGTCTTCCTGGTCCCATATAATGCATTTGCACTGGTTCAGCCATAGCAGGAATTTCTGGTAGATTAGTATTTTGCATATTTGATCATAGTTCTAGAGGTGCATCATGAGGAATGGTTGACAGAGTTGGGTATGTTTAGGCTGGAGAAGAGAATACTGAGAAGTCATAGGACAGCTGTCTTAAAATAAATGAAGGGCTGTCACACAGAAGATGGAGCAAGCTCATTTTCTGCTGCTCTAGAGTGTAGTACTCGAACCAATGGATTCAAATTACAAGAAATGAGACTGCGACTAAACCTTAGGAAGAACTTTATGGTGTTAGGAGTTGTTCAGTAGTGGAATGGACTCCCCTGGAAGGTGGTCAACTCTCCTTCATTGGAGATCTTTAATCTGAAGTTGGATAGCCATCTGTCAGGGATTCTATAGCTGTTGTTCCTGTATTGCAGGGAGTTGGACTACATGACCTTTGTGGTCATTTCCAACTCTGCAATTCTATGGTCCTACGTGACTCATTGAAGAAATCCCATTAACAAAAATAAATACTTTATATGTATTGTTAAAAAAACTTACAGATGAAGTTCTGCTTAAATGAAGTCCTTTGTATTCTACCTAAGAAAGCATATTTGAGATTCATTTTTATAAAGTACCTCCAACAATAACGACACTATAGTTTGAAGAAGTGTCATTCATACATTTTAATATCACATTTGCACAGCCCCGCTTTTTTCTTCGTGTCAGAAATTAATGAAGTACAGAAGGATAATTGGCTCGTTTTGATGCCACTGTAATACAATCACCACCCTCTGGAATTACATGTCCTTTGCTCAGAGGCAGAGCTGAATGGAAAAAAGAAAATCGAACTTGATTGTTAACACAGAGGTAACTTTATCCAGCTGGACCTACATGCCCAACACTGCTTCAAGTGCAGAAATACTGCCTATCTGTCCAAAGCTGCACACCATCTTCAAGGCTTGGAAGGTTCAAACATAACCTACCAGCATCATGCAGGTAAGTCTTGAACTATATTTTTATCGGCAGCCCCCTGGTCTACCATGTCAATACATGAAGACTGTTCCAAACGTTAAACCTCACTTTATAAGTGAAGAGAGACATGAAATTAACTTCAACATCTGTGCAATATGGAGGGCAGGTCTGCTACGCAAAATACCAGTCTAAGAAACTGCCTTATCCTGTGTCAGACTATTGGGTCCATCTAACTCACTGCCCTCCAGATGCCTTGGGATACAACCCCATCAGTCCTCTCCCCCCCACACACAGACTGTAGCTCCTGGAAGTTGTAATATAAAACATCTGGAGGACACAGGGTTGGCAAAGGCAGATCCACATAGACTGGCAGTAGCTTTCCAGGGGTTTCAGACAAGGACCTTTCCAAGTCCTGTGCTGGAGGCTGGACCCAGGAGCTTTCACATGTGAGGCAGGTGCTCTACCACTGAACTACAGCCAGTGGTTCGCAGTTGCACAGGGTTGGTGGTCTGTTATTATTTTTGCAGCAAAATCGCTAAAGACTCTCTATCTCCAGGGTCCTAGAGCCACCCTACCAACAAACAGAAAAGGGTGAGTGTTCCAAAGCTAAGCATCTGGGAACACTGAAAACACAAGGCACCTCAGTTTCAAGAAAATAGGGTGCACGTTCCGTCACATACAATGAAATTTCCGAAAGAAGATATTGGGAGCACACCCAGTCATTTCCCCATGTATATACACATAAAATAGTAGATTGAGCTGAAAGACAAACACATGATGTACAATGATTGTTGCAATGCACCCCTAATTATTATTATTGTTGTTGTGTAAGATTGTATAAGAAAGTTGTATAATCTTAGAGGGGACATGGCTGTAACTATCATGAAGCAGACCCTGCACGTCTGAATTTGCCCCTTCCCTAAATATATAGGGTGAATACTAGGGCTACATCTGTTTGAATCTGTAATCAGCTTGAACTGAAATATGTGACCACTTAGCTCAACAGGGCTTGCTTTTAAGTATAGATACAGGATTGCACTGAAAACTTTTAACTACTGTAATTGGTGGAGCCAAGAGTTGAGGACACATCATTTCTTCCAGGGCCATCCATCCTGGCTTCTGGAATGATACTGCAGATTAGTGAAAGGGGGAGAAATTAGATTTGGTTTGCATTTAAAGGCAAACCTACCTTATTTTCACTTTCTGAAACAGTATGTGAACGAAAGCAGAACCATCTATTGACATTCATATTTCTCCAAATTTTGAAATGCAGTTCTCCAGCCAAGTAATGAGTACAAAAATGCATATGCAGGCAACTCCCCATTTAAGTGTGATCACATACACGCACACCAAACCCAGGTGTAGCCCCCAAATGTCATGAAAAGGAGTTGAATGAGGGGAGGCTTGTGCAAGCTCCATTGACATGCATAGGAGTCCAGAATGGAACCCCTGCACAAAATGAGGATTGCCTGATAATGCATATATTAGTGAAAATTGCGTACAAAAGTACATTGGGTTGTATCTAAGTTATACTCAGAGTAGAACCATTGAAATTAATGGGGCAAACTTAGAATAGACTCATTGAAACTAATAGACATGAGTGAGTAGAAATAGCATATTACAACCAGGGCTTTTTTCTCAGCTGGAACTAGGTTCTGGCACCTCTCTCGTGGGTGCCACTGGCATTCTAAGAGAACAAGGGAGGTGTTCACAGTGAGTTCCAGCACTTTTCCCCTAGAAAAATAGCACTGAGCACAACTCAGTATATCGGAGATTGCTTTGCAAAAATGTGCATATTAACATAAATTCACACTAAGATGAGGATGGATTTTCAAGAGAACTTTTAAAATGTGAGGGGAAACTAAAATTCTTATAGTTGACATGTGGGGTCAAAATTATCTATATGTTTTTAAGGAATCTAGAAATTTGGAGCAGGATGAGTCTTTCCCTGTTAGGAAGAATTGCAGCAATTAACATGAATGCATTGCCAAAAATATTGTTCCTCTTTCAGACAATACCGATAATAAGTAATTGTGTGTGCTTCAAAAAATGGCAAAAAGGTATTGCCAAATTTGTCTGGGGTGGGAAAAGGCCAAGGATTAACCATAAAATACTTTCAGATATAAAAGAAAGAGGAGGCTTTTCTCTCCCAGACTTTAAACTTTATTACGAAGCAGCATATCTTACTTAGATTCGGGACTGGATCAAATTAGAAAAGGAGGAGGCAATAAGAGTTGGAGGGACACAATAACAGATTTGGTTGGCATGCATATTTGTGGTATGGGATGGGGAAAGTACATAAAGGATTTCACAATCATATAATAAGAAAGTTGCTAATAAAAGTATGGGGAAAATAGAAAGATCTATTAGAACAAAAAACACCTTGGTGGTTATCTCCTATTGAAGCTTCATTTCTAAAACCGTTAAGCAAGAAAGGAATTTGGCCTACATACAGAGATCTATTAGTAGAACAAGAAGGAAAATTAAAATTGAGATTATGAAGAGTTAAAAGAACATGTTCAGAGTTGGTTGCATCACAGACAACTAAATGAGATCTTTAAGGAAGACAATAAGAAAGGATTTAGTTATACAATCTCTAGATTCCAAAAGGAAATTATAGAGGATAATTCCAAATTATTAAAGAAAGCATAAAATATATTATTAGAATGGGAAATTAAAGATGAAGAGGTTAAATCGGTAATGATTAAATGGGCACAAGATCTGGGACATAATATACAATTTGAAGATTGGGAAAAATTATGGAAAGTGAATCTGAAATTCATGGACTGCATATTGTTGAAAGAGGATTACATGAAAATGATGTATAGATAATATATTATACCGGTAAAATTGGCAAAAATGTATAGAACAGGATCAAATAACTGTTGGAAAAGTAAAGAGAAGGAAGGCACTTTTTACCATATGTGGTGGGAATGTAGAGTTGTAAAAAAATTTTGGGAAATGATCTATAACACTGGTCAACAACAAATTTGTTGTCTGCATTTTTTCAGCTGATTTAGGATGAATTTGATGTGCTGAATCCAAAAATCACATTGGTTTTGCTCAATCAGGTCAAGTTTTTGAGCTATGGCCACATGTCTTTTTTTACGTTTTTGTTCACATGTACGCTTGTGTGGAGCATTTTAGAAGAAGTTGGTGGGGGTAAAATGCCTTGTCAAATAATTGTTTTGATTGGAAATGATTATTTTAATGACAATAAGTATTCAGGTCCGATAGTTCTGGGTGATTATGTCGAAAAGGGATCAGTTTGAAGTCATAAAACCTCGAAATCTTCCATAAATTGGTCCAGCAAAGCATAAAGTTTGGGGATCAAAACTAAGTTAATGGGGCAGCCGCCCCACGAAGTATCCTGATCTTCAATCAGCATGTCGTCCTGTAGCTCATTGTGATGAAATTCCAGTGCCTATCTTCGGAGAACTTCCTGATATTAGTGACGAAGATGCCTCCAGTATTGAAGGACATGAAGAAGTGGTTCTTGAAGATGATGCTCCACATCCATTTTCCCAATAGGTGTTGAATGATCTAGTTCGCGATCTCAGCTTGTCAAAGGACTCTGCCGAACTGTTGGCATCCAGATTGAAGGAAAAAAACCTCCTCTCTGACAGTGCTCGCATCAGCTTCTTGAGCAACAGGCATCAAGAGTACCTCCGTTTTTTCTCGGAAGAGAAGGACTTGGTGTACTGTGCAGATACTGCACAGCTTCTGCTCAAGCTTGGAGTGCCACAGTACGAACCCAAAGATTGGAGACTGTTCATTGACAGCAGCAAGCGATCACTGAAATGTGTTCTGCTACAAAACGGCAACCAGTTTGCCTCTATACCCCTGGCTCACTTGAGTACACTGAAGGAGAACTATGAAGTGGTGAAGTATGTGCTGGAGAAAATTGGTTATGATCAGCATAAGTGGTTTATTTGTGTTGACCTGAAGATGATGAACTTTTTGTTGGGACAACAGTCTGGCTTCACCAAGTACCCATGCTTTCTGTGCATGTGGGATAGTAGGGACCGTGCTCAGCATTACACGAAGAAGAACTGGCCTGTGCGGGAGGAATTGGTGCCTTGCAAAGAAAGGAACGTCATCAACGACCCTCTGGTGGACAGAGACAGAATACTCTTCCCACCGCTGCACATCAAGCTCGGCTTAATCAAGCAGTTCACCAAGGCTCTGGAAAAGGATGGAGACTGCTTCATTTACTTGTGCCAGGCTTTTCCAGGATTGACCATGGAGAAGTTGAAAGCTGGCATCTTTGATGGTCCTCAGATCCGTCAGCTCATCAGAGATCCAGAGTTCGGAAACTCAATGAACGAAGTGGAACTGGAAGCGTGGAAGGCATTTGTTCTGGTAGTGAAGAACTTTCTTGGCAACAATAAGGCCAGAAACTATGCAGAACTTGTCAACAACATGCTGACTGCTTTCAGAAACCTGGGCTGCAACATGAGCGTCAAGATGCACTACCTATTTTCACATATGGACCAGTTTCCTGAGAACCTGGGTTCAATGAGTGACGAGCAGAGGAGAGATTCCATCAGGACATGAAAGAGATGGAGACCAGGTATCAGGGTCGCTGGGACGCAGTCATGATGGCTGACTACTGTTGGACTCTGAAGAGAGACCTCCGTGCTGCTGAGCATTCCAGGAGTTCCAAGAAACAGAAGTTCAAGCCCTGAAGTTTGAAAAATGGTGAAGCAACATGCAATTTACGTGTACTTACCTTTATCAATGCCCACCATTCAGTTTACAGAAAACCTGACCTGATGGAGAGAAATGGATGCCATTTCCTGATTCAGCAGTGCAAAAATACCCTAAATCAGTTGTAGAAATCTAGACAACATTCAAAAAGTAAAAAATTGTTGCCCAGTGTAATGAATTGAAAAAAATATTTAAAATGTCATTTGTAAAAAAGCCAGAAGTCTTTTTGCTGGGTATTTCAGGTCAAGAATTGCCAAAAGAAAAACAGAAAATATTTATGTGTGCTACAACAGCGGCAAGAGTTTTGCTAGCCCAAGGCTGGAAGACAGGAGAAGTACCAATGAAAGAACAATGGCAAGAAATATTGATGAACTACGCTGAATTAGCAAAGTTAACAGACAATTACATGAAAAGGACAATAGTGACTTTAAAAAAGAATGGGAACCTTTTACAACTTACCTACAGAAACAACAAAAAGAGATGGACTCACTGGCAGGTTTTGAATAAACATTCACAACTTTATTTAAGTAGAATATGAAGAAAGACAGCGCAACAACATGTATAGTTATTTAACATGCAGAAGATAACAAGTAATGTAATAAACCAGAAAGGGAAGATGAGGGAAGCCAATGGGAGGGTGGGGATTGTAAAATATAAAATTTGGATATTTGCAAATTGTTACAACAAAGAAACCCAATAATTTTTTTCAAAAAAAAATCTGTGTTTTTAAAACCTACCACTCTCCTCCCAAAAGAGGGTAAAAGCACATGGCTTTAGTATGCATGTGAAAATAAGAATGATGCAGAATATAACTTATCCATCTGGCACAGTATCACCTACACAGAGTGGCAGCAGCTTTCAGGGGCTCCAGGCAGCAAACTTCCCCAGCCCTACTTGGAGATGCAGAGGATTGAACCTGGAATTTGCTGGTGCTTTTTCAGCAAACTACTATGGGGAATGGTGGAAGGGGGGAGTCACTGTAGGCAGAAGAACGTGCCTGGTAATCTTAGGCACTCATATAGGATCACAGCAGAAGGAAATAGTCCATATACAACTATGATAGGAGGTGTTGTTGTTGTTGTTGTTGTTAACTTTCTATACCACCCTTCATCCAAGGATCACAGAGTGGTTTACTATATAAAAATACATAGCACAGTAATAAAAACCACAAACACACATGGTTTAAGAAGCCATAGATTGTTTAATGAGCCTAAGGCCTGAGAGAAGAGGAACGTTTCAGCCTGGCACCTAAAGATGTGCAGTGAAGACAACAGGTGAGCCTCCCTGGGGAGAGCATTCCAGAAATTGGGAGCCACCATAGAAAAGGCCCATTCTCATTTTATCACTCTCCGGACCTCTCACAGAGGGGGGCACATGAAGAAGAGCCTCAGATGATGGTTGCAGGATGCGAGTTGGTTGAGTATGAGTATGTTTCCGAGCACAATTTAAAGTGTTGGTGCTGACCTTTAAAGCCCTAAACAGCCTCGGCCCAGTATACCTGAAGGAGCGTCTCCACCCCCATCGTTCTGACCGGACGCTGAGGTCCAGCGCCGAGGGCCTTCTGGCAGTTCCCTCACTGCGAGAAGCCAAGTTTACAGGGAACCAGGCAGAGGGCCTTCTCGGTAGTGGCGCCCTCCCTGTGGAACGCCCTCCCATCAGATGTCAAAGAGATAAACAACTACCAGACTTTTAGAAGACATCTGAAGGCAGCCCTGTTTAGGGAAGCTTTTAAAAGTTTGATGTATCACAGTATTTTAATATTCTTTTGGAAGCCACCCAGAATGGCTGGGGAAACCCAGCCAGATGGGCGGGGTATAAATAATAAATCTATTATTATTATTATGGTGGTGGTGGAAGAATCACTGCACAACACACTCTTGAAGAGGAAGCAGACACTAAACCTCTCCTCTTTTTTGCCCTGCAGCTCATCTTCTGCCGGCTAAGGACCCACCAGTGGTGCTTCATTCTTTTTAATGTTGTTCTTTTCCACATTTTGTTCTTTGGAGCTGATCTCGTGGAAGAATACTTCTTGCGAGCACTCCCCAACACCTACACAGACATGAAGGTCCTTGAAGCCAGGGAGAGAGCACGGAAGCTGGATATGACCCCCTTGAAGGCCAATATCTCCAAGGCTTATGTAGCTAGCAGATCAGAGGCCTGCTCCAACCAAGAGATCTTCCTCCTTGTCCTAGTCTTTGGCAGCCCTGAAAACTTGTCAAGGCGCAACACCATTAGAGAAACATGGGCCAACCAGACACACGTCAGGGGTTATGGTACTCTCGTTTTGTTTGTGTTAGGGAAGCCATCTTCAGAAGGCACCCAGCTGGAGGTAGTCCAGGAGATGGAGAAGCATCAGGACCTCATTCAAGGCTCCTTCCTGGACTCTGTAGAGAACCAGACACTGAAGACACTGATGGCTGTGGAGTGGGCCATAACATTCTGCTCCAGGGCCCGGTTCATTCTCAAAGCAGATGAGGAGATGTTCATCAACCTCCCAAGTTTGGTTGAGTACTTGCTCAACTTAAGAACCCATCCCGAAGACATTTACCTTGGCAGGCTGGTTCATCAAGAGAAACCCAACAGAGACCCTCAAAGTCATGGCTTTGTCTCCCAACAAAAATACCCAGAAAAATATTATCCCGACTACTGCAGTGCGACTGCATTTGTTATCTCACAGGATGTGGCTCGGAAGATCTACGTAACCTCTGGAGAAGTTCCTCTTTCACTGCCTCCTGGTGCCTTTGTGGGACTCTGCAGCAAAGCAGCTGGTGTGGTGCCTGCTCACAGTTCTCGATTTTCTGGGAAAAAGCACATCCGCTACAACCGCTGCTGCTACAAGTTCATTTTCACCTCCTCCACAGCAAGAGATACCCAGCTGCTCCAAGAATGGGACGAGATCAGCAACAGTAAGGACTGCACTGTACTAGAAACTTATTATGGGTTGGTATCCTGCAAAGTCATGACATACCTGGATGGATTTAAACACCTAAGTGTTGATGCCTTACAGAACGAGGCTCTCCATCTTGCTGATTAAACTGACCCAAAAAACTCACATTCCAATGTTTGATTTTAACTATGGATTTTATCTGCTGAACCATTTATGCTAGGAGCCATGGCCAGCATCCTGTTGCAAGGAGTTCCACTGACTACTTGTGCTTTGTGTAAGTTTTTCTCTATTCTGAACTTCCCATTTAAAACATGCACACAACAGAAGAGTATAGATGATGAACACTCACAGAACATGAGCAGGAGTCACAAGGTCATGTGAACTAGTCCACCCCACGAGTGGATGCAAATTCTTTAAATGATGCATCCGTGCATGGTGTGGATGGTAATGTGACAGCCAGGCGTGGCAGCAACCAGTTCCCACAGTATTCCTTGGACATGTATAGATGATTTTACCCACCCAAACACTGAATAGTCAGGAGCTCATCACCTCTTCTCCCTTCCATGTTCCAATATCAGTGATCAAAGGATAGACCAATCCAACACTTATTAATCTTTTCAAGTAAGTTAGGGTAACAGACAATCAAGAACAGGGGAGGCTGTTGTTGCTTTTACACTTTCTTGCAAAATTCAGTGGCATCTGGTAAGTCAGCCCTTCCCAACCCTGGGTCCTCAGATGTTGCTGGACTTCAACTCCCTCAGCTTAGGGCAGTATCCCTCAATGGGCAGGAGGAATGAGAACTGCAGTCCAATGATATCTAGGGATCCAAGGTTGTGGTAGGTGACTTATCAGAAGCAGAGCAAGATTAGAAATGGGGTTCTTGTGCAGCCCTCTAGATGAGGTTGAGGAGGCCAACTCCCATTAGTTCCAGACAGCATGGAACTAATGATGGGAGCTATAACACAACATCTAGGAGGACATCAGTTTATCATCCATAGAGAAGATTGTCCTCTGGGTCAATTGAGCAAATCAGTTCACTTATATTAAAACTGTAGCTCTTTGTGTAAAGTTGCTCTTACATTTTAAAGAATTCTCCTCTCTCAAGATGAATCACTAGTTGAGCAGCTGTGTTTTCATATGTATTCCAGTCTTGTCTGGCCCACTTTTTCATGTTAAGAGCATCATTTTCATGTTCAGACTGAAAATAGTCAACTAAATCTCTTTATTTCAAATGAGCCACAAAGCATAATTGGGCAGACATACTTCAAACAATTGAACCTATTAAGTTTTCCCCATCCTGGCTGTACAGTGTGAAACAGCTTTCACAAAACAGTACTAATAGAACCACAGAAGTCATTTTTGTTTCTAGTGACATAAATCATAGCAGGGGCTCAAAGAAACCACAGAACAAGCCCAAGAGAAAACCTCTCGGAGAGAATCTCTTGTCTGTGTATATTTCAATTTATAGTTCAAAACACACTTTCTGCTTATTTCCTAGCAAGCACCTTCACTAATAACTCCTCTTAAATCAGTCCTCAGGTCATATTTCGCATGAGCACTTAAATGGATGTGTAAATAACTTCTGAAATTAATTTATAGATGTAGCTTCAAAGGTAGTTAAAAAACAGAAGGAAAGGGGGAATGGCAGGTCTTTTCACTGGAATAATCTCAGCATTTTAAGTGCTCCTTGGGCCAGTGTTGAAATTCTTTCCCACTCCCAGATCATGCACCCAACAGGATTTCTCTACCCCTCATTGGCGGACATTCCACTCCAGAGTTTCTGGAGATTAATTCCCTGTTATCTGACTGCAGAAATAAGACTGCAAACAAATCTGCTGTTGAACACCACTTAATAGTGACTTTCAGAGCTCTACCGGAACCTCCTAAGAGCTGTGACAGACCTGGAAAAGCTCCTCCCAGGAAGTCCTGAAGGACTGATTTTTCTAAATAGCATGGGATGGAGAAAAACTGCTCAACCTCTGAAGGTAGTGGTGAAAATAAACCCAGATCACTTCACCTCAAAGCTTTGGTCCCTCTGCAGAAAGTGTTACCCTTTGAAGTTCACTCATACTAACTTTTGTGTCTCTGCAGCTGCTGTTAACAACTAAGAATACAAGCCAACACCTTCTGGTGGTGTCCCTGTCTAAGACACTATGGCACTTGGTAGAAAAGCTAAAGATGGATAAGAAGTAATAATAACAATAATAACAATAATAACAATAATAATAATAATAACCCCCAGTCATGTGATTTTTGTTACTGAGCTGTACCAGTTCACACTGCACACAGTGGAGAAAATCCTCCTGATTTCCTGTAAGAGCCAGGATGCCAGGAGATCGTAGTCTAGCCTTCTAGACCTTTATTTTATGTCAGGGAGCATTCCTCACTACAATCTGAATTGGAACAACCCAGCAACCTTCCCATTTGACACTTGTAGCAGCCAAATCTCTCCCTCTGCCCTTCAAAGGTCCAATATTTTAAAGTGTCTGCTCACCTTTCCTGTAAACAACAATTGGGGCAATTTATATGCTGAAGGAAGCATCAATGAAGTACAGGCAAAGAATTTAAGATCAAGGCCAAAAGACTCAAAACACACACACCGCTGCACTGTTTTTGCCACTTTTAGGAGTCTGGCTACCTTGTGGTGTTCAACTATGTTAACAATGCATCTCTCACTGAGGAATTAACAGAAGGCAGAAAAACCACTGTTTATAAAAGGATCCCATGATTTGTAGGCCCTATGCCAGCTGCTGACTAAGCATCAACTCTTAAATAAGGATAAACTTGACTGGCATAGTCCTTAACGTGGTCCTCAACATTATTTCCCAGCTATGTGAAATTTCTGAGTTAGAAATGCAGGGAAAAAAATGACCAAACCAATTCCTTCCTCAGATATTTTCCCCCCTCCACATCCAAAGCGAAATCCTATCCAGAAGTCCATTATCACCAGAGAGCAGCTGTTCCGATGTTATTCAGCTCCTTCCACAGCTGTGGTCGAAACAGCCTTGACATAATAAGGCCCTTCGCGCAGGTATGCCCTGAGCCTCAAGTAATGCTGGTTTCCAAAGATTTCAGCGATGGTCTTTGAATTGGCCAGAGCCTTCACAAGTTCGTATTTGGCCTCCTTTGAAGATTTGTCTGGTTCCACTGATCTGTCTACGATGTATTCCACAAAGCCTGGACTACTGAGCATCATCCTCTGGGCCCAAGGCTGACTAGCAATGGCCTACAGCATTAACAAAAGAGAAAGATTTAAAACATTATTCCTGCTCTTCTATTCCAAAAATTGGATTTCCAGGGCAGTGAATGCTCCTACTAAAACAACCATTTAAGAGTAAAATATAGCAGCAGCAAAACAAAACCACCAACAGCAATTCAGCCTGGAGGAGAACAAACTTAATACATCATAGCAATGTTCTTGATTTTCTTCAGAAAACATGAAACAAGTCCAACACACTTCATGGGGAACACTGATCTAGAGCCTGGGTGACTTCAACTCACCTTCACCATGGGCAGAACACAGATCAAGAAGAATTAGAGATAGATGTCCTAATCGTAGCCAGCATTAATCATGTGAAATCCTGGGGTGGATCTTAGCTCAGGGATAGGAAACCTGTGGCCCTCCACATGTTGTTGGACTCCAGTTCTCTTCAGCCTCAGCCAGCATAGCCAATAGCCAGGGATGATGGGGGGTGGAGTCCAACAGCATCTGGATGGCCACCAGTTTCCCACCTTTGCCACTGAAGACAACCTGCAGCCTACAGCAGACAAAGACTTTCTCCTACAGGCCATTTACTTAATGCCAGTTCATTCAGTTTCAGCTCTGCTTTTATCTCACAGTTAAATCAACTGAAAGGTACAGTCTGAGCAGAGCTCCAGATTCCTCAAAGTCTGGTGTCCCATACAGGATTTCATTAAATCTGCAAGGACTAGACAACTCAAACAATGGGCTTGGCTAGTGCTGTGGTTTCCAAGCTGTCTCAAAAGGACTATTAGGTACATTCATTCAATCAGACAGGTCTCTGTTGTGAAAAAGCACTTACAGTGAAGACCTTTAAGGCACCACAGTGGAGATCAGGGAAGGGCTGGGTACTGATGCTCCTGAAGAGTTCCAAGGGCTGGCTGGACAGAGAGGAGAACCAGGATTCTGTCATGCCCAGGTGGTCTTCTGTCTGCTGGTCTGGCTGTATGTAAAATATAGCAAATGAGTTTGCAAATGCAGCTGATAATTTACTGTCTTGAGGGAAAAAATAAGGATGGTCAACATGGTACCCTCCATATGTTGTAGGACTCAATTCTCATCAGACCATGGCCAAAAGTGTGGATGGGATGATGGGAGTTGTAGTCCAATATCTGGAAGGCACCACGTTGGCTGTGCCTAGGTCAGAGGAACACATCACCCTCAAGCCATCCTACAATTTACTCCACCTGCACACATGAAGTGTGCAAAACTTCCATGCATGCAAAACCTTTATAACAAAGGCAGCATAGTCACATTCTGCTTTTAAGCAAGTCTGTAAATGTACATTTCAGACACTGATTTGTTCTGTGCACAAATGTTTGAAGTTGAGTGGAAACACAACATTTTTTTCATTTAACTGTTTATTTATCTTTTAAAGGTATTATACAGAACCATAACATTCAATAAACTCTCGAAGCACTTAATTTTTGTTCATACTTTTGATAAGTCTGAAAGGCTGACAAACAAGTCAGAAAAAATGTGAGTTATAGTTCTCTTGCTTTAACGCATCACTAGTGGATATCACAGATGCAGAAAGCTACCCAATTGTTATTGCTTTCTTCCAAGGGCTGATTCAAACCTTTAATGCTCCATTTTTCATAAAAAACAGAATGTTTTCAATTCCATAAAACTTACCTGCAGATACAAAAGAGATGAAATTGCCTCAAGACACCGGACTCTCATCTCTGTCGGGGCATTCTTTGCTTGATGTCCTATTCTGTTTAGCACATGATGAAATCTACTCCCTGGGAAGACAAACTTTTTTTTAATCTTTCCATTACATAGGAAGTTGCCTTATACAGAGACCAGACTATTTCTCCATCAAGCCCAGTATTAGACAATACCTGCTTTGGAGAGTAATATCTTGAATTAACAATCATTTTTGCCTGTGGACATGGATCTGTTGCTTGAGTTACAACTAAAACCAGAAAATCTCTAACCACAGTTTGTCAATAAAGTTGCTCCAGATCTTAAAACCAAGTTTTAAACCATGTTTTGACTCTCCCTCCCCAGCCTAGCTGCTTATGATGTGATAGCAGCAACACTGAAGAAGGTTCTGCCAGCCATGTGTCCCAGCCAGCATGGCCAATGCAAGCAACAGATTCCCTATCCCTCCCTCCAGAGACTATCACATTCATTAGCAACCCTTGTACTTGAGATGAATCATTTTCCCACTTCTAATCAAACCTCCTTTCAAACTGAAGTTTAGAATTATGCAGGGTACATTTATAGCCTTCCTACATTCCTGTGACAAACTCTTCAGACCGATATGATTATAGCTACACATACAGACAAATGTTGTACAGACCCTTCTTCTGTAACACTAGCTTCCCTTCCACAGTTGACCCCAAGATCCCAAGTGTGTCCACTGCCACGCCAAACATGGTTGGGTCTTGGCTTTCTGCCATGCTGAATACTTTCTCCACAAATGCGGGGTATCGCTCACATAACTGCTGAGGACTGTCAACAATAGCCAAGTTGCCAAAAAATTTCACAAAGCCTGAAAAAACCAGAAAATAAAACAACAGGAGTTTTGTCACACCATACATGGAACATAGCATCTGGAAAGAGAAATAAAGACAGGCCGGGACATTGTGCACAAGCAATGCATGTAGTGAAGAGAAAGCCTACCAAAAACAAAAAGGACCAGATGGTCAAGGCCGGGAGGTTTTGTTTTACATGCCAAGCAGACATGTTTTTAGTACACTGTCACCTGTCAGAGTAAACTTAAGTCTAGGATTGGGGGTGGGCAACTCAGGGTCCAAGGCCTACTATTCTTCCAATGCATTCTAACTCAAAGTCACCAGGGTTAAACTCAAACCTGCTTTCCTCTGGGCTGCTCTACCTGCTGTTGTTTGGTGTGGGGCAGGTAGGCACTGTTTGGGGGAAACAGCCTGGAAGGCCAAACAAGGAGGCCTAGGAGATCGAATCTGGCTCATGGGCCAGAGACTGCCCATCCCTGAACTAAATAGTGAATTTTTTTAAAAAATTACCAAAGTAAAATCATGCCAAGAAGGAAAACTTTTTAAATTACCTGGCAAGTAGAAGCTTGAGAAGGGATCAGAATCAGCCCCGATGATTATGTTGGAAATCTTATCAATGATTCCTTGTTGGGCGAGATATTGGCGTCCGTGGTAAATATGGGCGAGAGAGGTCAGCATCTCTATACACGTAGCTCTGCAACATAGACAGAACATGCAGGTGTATTGTTTAAGATTCCTTTCATTCTCAAAACAGTCCATCATTAATTCCTGGAGGAGACTACTACTTAATTAACTGGTAACGCTTTCTAGGTACTGTGCCAAAGTTTTCTGTTTTTGTTTTAAGTGGCACAGGCCCTGCCCTCAGGCTTACAAACCAGGACAGAGTATAAAAGGAAAGAAGAAGACAAAATTATAAGCATATTCAGATATAAAGCCTCCCAGTTAAATAGCAACCTGGTAAAATAGCTACTAAGCTGACAGCTCAAGGCAAGAAGCCCAAGTGCAGCTGCTCTAACAAATTGAGTAGACTGTGCCATCTCATCTCTGAAGCCTCTGCTGTTTGAGACAAGACATGTCTGAGAAGTAGGAGGTGGAAGGGAGGCACTGCGTATTTTTATACTAGCCATGCATTTGTAATAATGAGGTAAAACTAGTTTTATGAGCAGTTTTACTGGTATTATTCACTGCTGAATCACTGTTATGACTTTGTGGTTTTACTGATGGGTTTTTTGTGATAGTTTATCAACTGGTTCTTAGCCACCCTGAGTTTCTGATTGTATGGCGAGAGGAAGAAAAACTGTGCAAAGAAAGCCCCTGCATGATTAGGCACTATTGTGCTGAGATATTTTGAGCTGCGTGGTAAGAAGGGAAGGCTACTTTCTTGCTCCTCTAGCACGTAAGCACTGGATCAATCAAACAATCAATCATTTTATTTGTATGCCACATTTCTTAAGTTGAAACCATGCTCAAAGCAGCTTACAAGTATAAAAATATTACAAAATGTAGCCTTAAACAATAAATATTAAAGTGTACACAGTGAAATCAATCTATCTAAAGTAAAGATACAAAATTTAGTATCAGTAACAGCAACAATACCCCCGCTCTAGAGTCTGTTCAGCAGTCTCAGCTTTTGTAGCTGGAGTCAGTCAGTCAGGGCCTCACCCTCCCAGACCAAGTGGAAAAAAGGCCTGCAAGACAGACAGCAGGTCTTCCAGGATTCACAGCTTCCAGCCACTTCAGCAGCCTCAGCTTTTGTATCCAAAGTATGAATGTATGAATCAAGGCAGAGACAGGCAAGAGGCAAAGCATGCAGGGTTTGGGTACGTGCACAACTCTCAAAACTCTAGCATGCCAAGAAATTAAACCTTCTACTAACTCAATAGAAGCAGAATTACTCCAAAGCCATACATAATATGAAACAATCTAATGAGTGTCCACGACTGCTTCTGCCACACACCTGAGAAGCACATCATTCCCCGTCAGCTCCCCGATCAGCTCTGATATTAATCCGCTGTTTACGCAGTAATTCAATGAATCGGCCGACACCAAGGAGATATTGATAACCAACTAAGACAGAAGCACAGGAGAAAAGGACACTGAGATTTATTTCTTTTTTTAAAAAACAGAACACCTACAACAAACACACACTATATGCCATTCATGCATGAAATTGTGCTTGCTCCACTTATAACTTCACTCACTGAATGAGGCTGTAGCAACGTTCAAGTCATAGCTACAAGCCTTGTGGTGGCTGCAACAGGACTTAAAAGGAATCACCATCATATATCATGACCAATATATCATGGGCCTGTGGGGAGGCCACTGCCACCTCCACACCCTGGAACAATGTTCCCCATAGCGTCCAATTGCTCCAAGGGGCATCTGTAGCCCCATTGTTTATTTACCTATATAAATGTGTTTTATTTCATAGCATCATAACTTCACATTAAAGGATTAACAATAACAAACATTGGCCTCTTGTGGTTTATTTTACAGAACATGGCATTTAAAAACAATACAGCACAAGTGGATAAAGCAACATCTACACACACAGTCATATTCATAAAGAGGGGGCATGCAATCTCAGTGTGATCCCCTTCAGGTGGTGGTGGTTGCACCAGCACACTAAAAAGACCGAGGGGGGTGGGATCTTAATAGCAGCTCTCAGAATATCTTGTAGGATTTTCATGTGGATTTTCCATAATAAAGGTCACATATTAGTGCAGAGATGGGAAGGAGCGGATGTAAGACTGACTGCATAGAAAAGTGACACAGAACAGAGACTGGATTCATCCATCCATATCTTTTGCTTATTTTTTGTTTATATTTTACTGCAGGATCTTCTGAGAGTCACCTTTTGTGCCACATTGTGAGGCAGAAAGGCAGGATGCAGGCATTTTGAGGCAGACTACTGTCTGTACATGCCTGGTACCATGGACCAAGTCAATCCTCATAACTCCAGTTGAGGGTTCAGGGTTGTTCAGGGTACAACCATACCCTGTAGGCAGTAAAAGAGCATCATGACCTGCTCAGATCACATTATTTAGAGCAACTGCCAATGGGACTATTAGCAACATGTATCAGGGCACAAGCTATTGACAATGAGTGTCTCCCATTTGAGGAAGGAAGATGTAATTAGGCATGGAGGCAAGACAACGTGAACCCAGTATAAGCTTTATGACAATCATATTCCCATGGGAATAAATGGGATGGAAGAGCTGCCAGTGTTATGATAATAAAAATAACTGTAGGTAAGATAACTAACTCACTTAAGCCTCCAGGGAAATTGAGGAAGACTGTACCCAGTTTAGCCATGTGTTAATGTAAAACCAGATCGGTCCAGAGACTCACCCAGGTGATTCTAAGCAATACTACACAGAAACTTGTGAACTTTAATGCTATTAATCCAATTTGTACTTCTGCTATATTTGAGGGGCAGGGAATCTTAGGTCCAGGGCAAGGGCCAAATGCCTATCTATCTTGCCCTTGGGAATCTCCTAAGCAGCTAATTAAGTGTTTCTCAAACTTGGATCCCCAGCTGTTGTTTGTCTACTACTCCAACCATCCCTAGCTAGCAGGACCAGTGGTCAGGGATGATGGGAGCTGTAGTCCAACAACAGCTGGAGACCCAAGTTTGAGAAACACTGAGATAACTGCATTCCCAATCTTTTCTTGGCAGCTGTGGATATTCCACATCTGATGTCACATGCTGTCAGGCAAGTGACAAGTTGGCATGGCTGGCAAAAACTGCCAGAGGCTCCCCACCCAATGAATTAGAATTAAAGGGGCAGCTAGAACACAAAGGGAAAAGAGATGCTTACCTCATACACACGGCAGCGAACAATGTCACTCCTGGTCATGACATTTTTCAAGTCAACTAGCAAGTTGCCCGCAAGCAGTGCCTCCAAGCTCTCTGCAGTTTTTGCTACCTTTGTCAGTGACGTGATGGCCTAGAAAACAAAGGGGAGTAGCTATGTGAACTGGAGAAAAATAGACAGCAGAATTAGACACAAAATTAGATTTCAGTTGCAGAATTCTACCTCTAAATGTCAATGTTTAAGTGCTTCAGGTGTTATGTTTTCCAGACACATGGTACCCAAGGCAGCCTCTGCAAATGGATGTTCACACATTTATTTGGATGTTTAGCTCCCCCTACCCTCAAGAATTCAGGGAAGGATGGGGCAGTGACACCATCAAAATAAGGTGGTGATTTGATCTCCTGCTGCTTCTTTCCCCAAAAGCAAAACACTGGAAAAAATCATAATAGAAAGTTCAGTTGATAAACATCTAGCAAGATCTCTGCATACAAACACTGCAGTGCAGATGTGAACTTAAAATTTACATCACAGCACTTTGTGAAGTAGACATAGGGTGCTGATGGGGTTACGCATTCAAACTCCTAATAATTTATGAAGGAGTTTCTAGATGTAGGGATTTTTCTGTTAGCAAGGTTGTGATTAGGGAGGCGGCGTTGACTAGGGAGGCGGAGTTCCAAAAGTTAATCCCTTTTTTAATTCAGAGCATCTTTATTGTGCGCTGATGGAATATTGCCTGTTATATGCCACATAATTTTAAACTGGCCATAGAATGCCACACTAAACTGCAATGATTTGGAATGTAAATGGCCTGGCTAAGTCAAATAAAGATAACCCAGACGAAAACAAACAAACAAACAAACAAATAACAGAAACATTAAAATAAATGAAATGCCATACTGATACAAAAACCTTCCTCCCAAGTGGTGGAGATTTGTACTTTTTACAAGTTATTTCCAAAAGTAGAGGATCAGCAATCTAATTGAAAATTGATTTTCAATTAAAATATACAGTGGTACCACAGGTTACATACGGTTCAGGTTACAGACTCCGCTAACCCAGAAATAGTGCTTCAGGTTAAGAACTTTGCTTCAGGATGAGAACAGAAATAGTGCTCCGGCGGCACAGCGGCAGCAGGAGGCCCCATTAGCTAAAGTGGTGCTTCAGGTTAAGAACAGTTTCAGGTTAAGAACGGACCTCCAGAAAGAATTAAGTACTTAACCCGAGGTACCACTATATACTAAGTGCTTTGTTTATCTTCCTCAAAGGTCTACTCCTGGCCTGCATTATGTTCCTAATACTCAACAAGAACAATTTCTGGATGAAACTTTTACATTAAGTAAGGCAAAGTTATATTGGGAGATACACCAGGTTATACATTTTCAAAATCAGTCAAAACTTAGGCATTATACAGCTTAAATAGTTTTGGCAGTTACTCAACTCAAGCAACCCACTGGGAAAGGGAATCATCTCCCAACTATATAAAATCCTCACACAATAGGTTAACCTTCCTCTAACTTCATTAAGACAAAAATGGGGGAAAGATTCTGGAGAAGAATTAGAGGAACAACTCTAGGAACTACCATTTGGATCCATCTCAATTAGAAAATGCTTTAAACATAGTACATCGCTGGTACCTGTGCCCAGCCAGATTATATAGAATTAATCATAACTCATCCAACCTTTGCTGGTAAGAATGGTTCTCTAGTACATATGTGGTGTTTTTGCCCAAAAATGATTCCCTTTTGGGAAACAGATTTTCAAACAAGTAATCAAATGAGGGGATAATTGCTACAGCCAAATCAAAAAATAGCCCTACATTATTTTACTGGTCAGATTAACAACCTAACCAATAAAGATGTCATCCTCCATTTATTAACTGCAGCCAGATTAGTGATTGCAAAAAATGGAAAACTTTAAATACAAATCTTTCTGAAGCCTGGATTTTGCAAGTATGGGACACTGTGCTTATGGACAAATTAACCATTTCACTAAAGGAATATTGATCTGGAAGAGAAAGATACACACCTTCTAGATGATACAGTATCCTTTTATTAATTGATGAAGATAATCAAACATGGTTTGCACCCTCCATTGACTCATGGAAACTTATGGAGAAGCACTTTCATTTGATTGCCTTTTTTGGAACATCTAAAACTACAACCATCAGCTACTATTTTGCTTTCTTTTCTGTACAACTACAAAGCTCTTCATTCCTTGTATAGTATGTTTAGCTACTTGAAATTAAAAATCAATTTTTTAAAACTACAAAAAGAAGTCAGAAGAGGTAGCACATTATCATACACAAACCTGCAAGTTTGTAACCAGAAGAGTTTGCCTGTTTTGTGGCAACAGCTGCTCTGATTCACAAAACCTTTCCTAACGGGTCACCAGGAACCCATCCTTGCTCACCAAGGGCAACCAGGCAAATGGTATTTGCAAGCCTGTGTTTTATTTATTTATAAAATACTTAAAATACAGTGGTACCTCGGGTTAAGAACTTAATTCGTTCCAGAGGTCCGTTCCTAACCTGAAACTGTTCTTAACCTGAAGCACCACTTTAGCTAATGGGGCCTCCTGCTGCCGCCGCGCTGCCAGAGCACGATTTCTGTTCTCATCCTGAAGCAAAGTTCTTAACCCAAGGTACAATTTCTGGGTTAGCGGAGTCTTAAACCTGAAGCGTCTGTAACCTGAAGCATATGTAACCTGAGGTACCACTGTACCACAATGTCATCAAAAGTATCAGATCAGTTATAAGTTTTACACAAGCCACACAAAATTAAAACCACAGATCACCAGCTAATTATTACATTCCCTCCTTAATTATCTGCATAAGTCTGACAGTGCAAAAAGCCTTCAGCATGCATTTAAATATTCCTACAGAAACAGCTGGTAAAGCTCTAATGTAAGAGCACTGCCCACCCATGGCTGGGCCAATAACGCTGAAGGCTCAGTTTTGCACTGACATCAGAGGAACCTCACCCACTTGATGATTATGCTGAAGGCTCTGTAGCCAGCTGCTGTTAAACTGGCTCCAGTTTAAAGCTCTTACCTCTTTTGCCACTGCTAGTTTCTCATCAGCAATGCAATAAATGACCTGCCTCAGCAACTCAGGAGTGTTGAGGATTTCTCTGGCAGCACTGGAATCTTCAACTATCTTTCCAACCTACAGATTCAACATGGCGTTGAAAGGCATTAGGCAGTTTCCAACAACTACTCAGTGCACAAGTTTAAGTAGTTAAATAAAGGTTCCTTCCATTCCGACCCCCCACTACCAGCCTTTTTAAACAAAGAAAATGTTGAAGAGCTGTATCATTTTAAGGAACTAGTGAATAAAAATAAACTGAAGGGAAGGGTTATACATTTGCTCCTCTCACTTTGTTGTTGTTGGGGGTTTTTTTAAGGAGAGTAATATGCAGACAGAGGAAAGTTTTATCCACTCCCTCTATGTGAAGAGGCCTAGAATGCCCCAAACTGCTTTTGCTAATCCACTGATTGGATTGAAAAAAATTAAAGCTTCCCACCCCCCAAAAAAACTACCTGGAGCCCTTAAAAAAATCTGTATCACCCAATGATAGCTTCTGCAACAAGTGTGTGGATCATCTAAAAACAACATCCACAGAATGGTTTATCCTGAGAACTACTTTACTCCTATGCAAGTTTAGCAAATATAAATCTATTAAATTCATGATCCAAACACCAGCCATACAAATTTTAAGGAGTCATTAAGATTTGCGCCCCTAGCCTGGATCTCCCTCCTGGCTGATGTCCTCTGAAAGTCACTGGTTGCTCAGGGTCATTAAACCCAACGCACCGCAATCCATGGATGTGTCCCAACCCATCCAGAGCCTTCCTGATTTGCCTGATTTGGCTTAGGACTCGCCAAATCCTGTGCAGAGCCCTAATGTATATGTATGTATATTATAAATAAGAAATCTCCTCCTTCCTGATAAAGATCTCCAAAAATGTCATTTTAACAGACAAGTAATCAAGCATACCTGAGCTATTGTTAGAATTTTGACTGAATTATCTGGATGGAAGAGCCCTTTCTGAAGTTCTTCACCAAAGTTTTGGATTACATACAAGGGATCCATGATCTGCAGTAACCGCTCCAGGATGGAAACACATAAAGAGATCTGCTCACTGTTTTGAAGGGGAAAAATAAGTTAGTTGAAAGGCTTTTTAAAAACCAAACCAAAACAAAAAACACCATTACAACCCCAAATAGTTTAATACGTGGGTATCTGCTTCTTTACCAAAATCCACTAATAGGATTACTGATTCAAAAGAAAAGATAAGAAAGTACAAGAAACAAGACCCCTTTCTGTAATGGTATCCAGAGTACAGTGATACCTCGTGTTGCGCCCGCTTCATGTTGCGTCTTTTCGCGTTACGTCCCGTGGCAACCTGGAAGTACCAGAATGGGTTACTTCTGGGTTTCACCGCTCACGCCTGCGCAGAAGTGCTGAATTGTGCTTCGCACATACGCAGAAGCGCCAAATCGTGCCACACACCTGTACAGACACAGCACTTCGAGTTACGGGCATTTCACGTTACGGACAGGCCTCCGGAATGGATCCCGTCCATAACACGAGGTACTACTGTACATTAACACCCTGTCCAGGCTTATTAATTCAGCACCAAAATTTGCTCTTTTTAAAAGCACCAATTAAAATCTGTGATATTCTTGTTTATAATAATGTGAAGTTTCAGAGTGGCTATTCATTTGCTTACATTTATTACAGTTGACGCTTGGGTTGCGAACGTGATCTGTGCAGGATGCATGTTCACAACCCGCAGTGGCGCTTCTGCGCACATGCGCGGGTTGTGATTTGGCGCTTCTGCGCAAGCGCGATTTAGCGCTTCTGCGCATGTACAACTCCCAAAACCCGGAAGTAACCCGTTTCAGTACTTCCGGGTTTTGACGGGTCTGAAAAAACGCAACCTGAAGCGTCTGTAACCCGAGGTATGACTGTATCTTGTATCACTAATTTATTCTTATTTATTCATGAAATGTACATACCATTTGATTATGTAAGGGGGGAAAGCCTCTAAGTGGTTTACAAAGGAAGGTAAAACAATATAATCACCACTAGAAAATATACAAACAATAATCTAAAACATACAGAATGTTAGAACAGCAATAAAATAGACTAAAACAAATTAAAATTCATGTCACCTTCTAAAAAACTTCTAACAAAAAAAAATGCCCCCAAAGCCACCTTGGTGGATTAAAAATGGTTGGAGCTACAAGGTGTTTTAAAATTAAAATATAAACTTTTTAAAATAATAACAACAACAACAAGCCACGTCCCAAGATGTGGTAAATGTTAACCTTGCCCCAGGGCCGGATTTAGATGAAGAGAGACCCTAGCCCAGGGATCTGCAACCTGCGGCTCCGGAGCCGCATTTGGCTCTTTTACATCTTTGCTGTGGCTCCGGGGCGGATACTAGCGAGGGGAGGAGGCGCATTGTGCGCCCCGACACTCCTCACTGTGGGGGGCGCTGTACTGGCTGTGACGTCGCATGGGGGCGGTGCATGCGTTAGTCACGCACCGTCCCGACGTCACCTTCCCGCCCACTGTCAGGTCGTGGCTCCTGAGATATATTTGTTTTAAATGTCGCAATGGTTTTGTGGCTCCCAGTTGTTGTTTTTTCTTCGGAAACGGGTCCAAGTGGCTCTTTTTGTCTTAAAGGTTGCAGACCCCTGCCCTAGCCTACTCCACTTGCGAGGCCCTCACAACTAGAAGAAAATGGAAGTGTTATAAACAAAATTGAGTGAAGCCAAGGATGATGGTACACAGTACTTCTTTTTAAATTGGCTTCAAGTGCATCTAATATAGGAATAATGGATTTTATCCTAAACTTATCTCTTGAAGAAAGTGCATCTGAGGCATCAGGTGCACATCTGTCATTTCTTTGCGGTTCCCTCACTCTTTGTCTCCTTGTTTTGTAGTTAACATTTGGCAAGGTGGCTTTTGCTCATTTCTCAAGCTTATCAAAATCTTCTCTACTTTTCCTTTAAAAATCCAGAAGTGAACTGTACAAGCTTGCACAAGAACTCAATAACAGGTCTGATTTCTGAAGGGCTTTGCTGACCTTGTGAAAGTGACCTAGCACACGGATTTATATCTCTAAGATTCTGCAGATTTATGTAGCCTATACATAAACACGGCACTGCCCCACTCTTTTCTTTCCCAAACCTATATTGATATAACACCAATGTCTCACAACAAACCTGAAGAAAGAGACAATGCATGTGCTTTTGAAAAGAGGGGAAATTATTTTAAAGAAAAGGAGTGTGCGGCAGCCCCCAGTATTTAAAGAGCCCCCACCCCTATTACATCATTATAACCAGAAGATAAACCTATGAAACTAGGAAAGAGCAAAAAAATAGCAATGTTTGGTCCAGATCCTAGGTACTGCACCCTCACTAAAGGAGACTGTATGGATGATTCACTAAATGATTTTAGGATGACGTGTGTACCTGAGCTTATGGCCTCAAATTCTGCTTTATTACAAAAATGACGACGACTCCTGATCCTAAACTGAATACTTAGTTGCCCAACCACCCCCTCCTCTCAACTGCCTCGCATTCAAACTACCTTTCAAATCCTCATCCAATCATCACTCACCACCAGAATTCCACTCTCTCTATCCCCCTCCCTCCTTAACATTCCCATAAAACTGTAATTCTGATACAATTACCTTAATAACCCTATTACATTCAATATTTTATACACACTGCTCCCTATAACCACTGTTAGAAGCACTTGAGCTTCCCATTCCTGGTTCCTAGGAAATGGGGGTGAGCAAACTGCAAGACCCCCTGGAAGGACGGATCCTGAAGCTGAGGCTCCAATACTTTGGCTACCTCATGAGAAGAGAAGACTCCCTGGAAAAGACCCTGATATTGGGAAAGATGGTGGGCACGAGGACAAGGGGACGGCAGAGGACGAGATGGTTGGACAGTGTTCTCAAAGCTACCAGCATGAATTTGACCAAAATGCGGGAGGCAGTGGAAGACAGGAGTGCCTGGCGTGCTCTGGTCCATGGGGTCGCGAAGACAGCCCTTTAGACTTTAGTTATTGAAAGGGCTGCATGGTGCGGATCTCATATCAGTGTTATGAGAGTGTAAGCAACACATTTCTCTCTCCCCTTTCTCCACACCATGCAGAATTGCAATGGTAACCAGAAGTCTGGAGTTCGGAGCCAGGGCTGGCTGTGGGCAGGATCCTTGCATTGCCGGGGGTTGGACTAGATGACCCTTGGGATCCCTTCAAACTCTGCCATGCTATGATTATATCAAGCAGCTAAAGGAACAAAAAGATGCTTCTGAAACATTTGGGAATCATAGGCACACTCTCCCCACCAGTGGCTTCCAGCTACAGCTTGCATCTTCCTTAAGAGAGAGGCAGCCCAGAACAAGGGGGGGAAGGCTTAGAGCAGGGCTCAGCAAACTTTTTCAACTGGGGGCTGGTCCACTGTCCCTCACACCTTGTGGGGGGCAGACTATAGGGGGGGTGAACAAATTCCTATCCCCCAGAGATACTGTAGTAAAGTTAGTGTTTATTTAGAAGCTATTCCTTGGTCAAGCAACAAGAGTGAAGCCTTGTGGGTAGCCAACAAGCCACAAGGACCATGGGAAATAAGTTCTGTCCCTTTAACCTCAGACTAACAGGCACCCAGGGTGTGAAATGTTTTTTATGGGAAAGGAAACCCTTGATTTAATGGAAGGTTTGACACCTGGGTCCAAAGTTGTATGCATTCCCTCAGTGATGTTATCTGGCCTTGATTGCCTGGGAATGTGTATCTGCAAAAACCCCACGGAAGGGAGGAACCCCTTTGATTTAGGCTCTGAGTTCTTAATTGACCCAGCTGCCAGAAGTTAGATTGATTAGTCCGCAAGCCGGTCATTGGAGAATTTGAAAATAATTACGAGTTATGATTGGTTTTGGGGGTGAATTGGGGATAAAAGATCTGGGAAATGGCTGAGAAAGCACGCTCTGCAATCCGCAAATCGCCCGGCTGCTGATGTTCCATCTAAGTGGCTGTCCTTACAGGACTCTAACTATTCTCTCTTTGCTTTGTTGTGAGTATGTAAGTTAGTTAGACTTTGCAATGTTCTTATTTTTCTTGCCTGTAAACTCCTAAAGATGTGCCTGCTATTTTAGCATGTTTTCTTATGTTCTTTTAAAATAATTTTTAAAGAAAGAAACTGTTTTTGGTTTGTGTGCCTTTCCGGGGGAAAAGCTAATTCCTAGCCTTACGCTTGGTTACGCTCTACCGTAGAATTTCTGTCTGCAAGTCTGTGGATACAGCTTGTGGAGGGGGGATAACCAGCAATAACGGGGCACAGCCTTCTCCCTGGGTTGTGGCTCTGGGTTCCCCGGAACAAAGGGAGTGGTGGCAGCCTTACCGGTGTTATTTTGTCCTGTTCTGTAAAAAGTAAACACGCCTGCCAGCCCTGCTCAAGAAACCTAGTCTGGCCGGGGAGCAGAGACAGGTGAGGGAGGAGCGAGTGGCTGGGGGCGAAGGTTTACCACAGATACATGTTAAATAAAAGGACACATTCTACTCATGTAAAAACACGCTAATTCCCGGACCGTTTACGGGCCGGATTTAGAAGGTGATTGGGCCAGATCCGGCCCCCGGGCTTTAGTTTGCCTACCCATGGCTTAGAGTTCAGGTAGGTGGAAATGCCAATTGAGTGACCTACAGGATAGGAATGCTTCCTTCCCATGTCCCCCACCCTCATGAGACAGACTGGTGCTAGAATGGCTGGGAGCCAGGCACCTGCTGATTGCTCCATTTTCTTTGCAGGGAGGGAGCCTTTCCCCAGCATATACTTTGTTCTGGTCAAATGCCTGGAGAGACGTGACGACCCTCAGGTACTGGAGACAAGGGAAGCAAGGGGTCCTTGTGAAACACGTTTGGGGAGTCTGTGGCTTCCATGAAGCGCTTTTCAGAAGCATTGCTCCCTCCAACAGGGGAGGCTGAGCATAGCTATCACAGCTAGTTGTCTTTGATAGGCATCTCGTCCATGCAATTGTCTAGCACTCTTTGAAAGCCATCCCCTCCAAGATGCTGTTGTGGTGCATCTGATTCTCCTATGCTTCCTTGCTCCTGCAAGGAGATGACTACAGTGGTACCACAGGTTAAGAACTTAATTTGTTCTGCAGGTCCATTCTTAACCTGAAACTGTTCTTAACTTGTGGTACCTCTTTAGCTAATGGGGCCTCCTGCTGCCACCATGACACCGCCGCCCAATTTCTGTTCTCATCCTGAGGTAAAGTTCTCAACCCGAGGTACTATTTCTGGGTTAGCAGAGCCTGTAACCTGAAGCGTCTGTAAACTGAAGCATCTGTAACCCAAGGTACCTCTGTATTGAGAAATCCTTTGGTTAATATTCATCTGGGCTGGAAAATATTAAAGAATCAGAGGACTGGTGAGCTTTCCTTAAAGCACAACTGATCAAAGGAAGGCAGATCCATTAGCATCTTGATAAAGATGCTCAGTTGACAAAAGATGCTATCATACCCCACAAGCATCTCAGAAAAAACTTATGGAGCAGTTAAGTGGCCAGTGGGGCTCCAGGTTGCCATTTCTGGATCCCACCACAGCCCTTCCAAGTTGCCCAAGAAATCAATGTCACAACAGTTTTTTCCTCGCATCTCCTCCCCATGATCCCTCGTGGGGCCTTCTCAGACATATGCTGTGTCTGAACCAGCAGATCCCACCAAACCAAGTAATCAAGGACCAGTCAGAAAGTAGTGTGAACAGTCATACCAGAAATAAGCAAAACAACTAAACAGGCATGTACTAGAAGTCACCCCAGAACTGGCCCTACTGAACACCTTCCAAGATAACAATGCCCACTTACACTAGAAAGAGTTCATAACTCACCGACAGCATATATGGCTAACTTAACCCGGCAAACCCCCTCACCCACACACAAACAAATCCCACTGCAGCCAGCCAAAGACGATCAACCACACCCTAGGCCACCCCAACCTCTCTCACCACCAAAGGAACATAACAAGCGAATAGAAAGAGAACTTCCCCATGTGACACTGACACAAAAACCCCAAGCATACACTAAATAAAAGAACTTAAGCTTTGCCACCCCAGCCCCTCTCTCCCCTCGCCGTCTCGCCCCCACCCACACCCCTGCAATTCAGAGACAACGGGCTATCGCCAGAGCTGGCCCTACTCCACAACAAACTTGCTGAAATTAACAAACATGAGCAACTTAGGCCCAGTTTCATGGAGTCGAGGGGCAACCGAGCAATGAAAAAAGACACAGCCCGGAAAGGTGCACGATCTCCTCCACTGAGGATTAGACTTTTGTGGGAGCGGAGCGGCGGTTATTTGCTTTGCCGTGTATTTTGGCAACCTCGTTTTCTATTTTTATGTTGTTAACCAGTCCTGCGATCTTCTGGGTTAACGAGGGCGGTTCTTAAAAATCTAATAAACAAAAATGGAGAGAGAAATAGAATCCCCCCTCCCCTCTGTACACACACACCTTTAAACAGGCGGCTGGGTCTGTTAAGCGCCACAGAGACCCCTGAGGGACATCTAGTCTAACCCACTCCAGGGTAGGAATCTCAACACGCGTTCTCCGTGGCGGGCATCCTCCCCCCCCCCCCAATTATTGTTTGTTTTATACCCCGCCTTCCCTTCCCCCCTGACAGGGATCCGAGGCGGCTTAATAAAAAGCAAGAGCCGCTCGATCTCTCTCCACTCACCTTCCCCCGCGGGCCGTGAGAGCGAAGAGTCCCGCCAAGGGGAGCTCGGACCGCCGCTCCCGCAGAGCATTGAGAGGAACGGCGAGCAAGGCCAAGTGCAAAGCGCGCAGCTCCTCGAGCGGCTCCTCCAGCAGCGGGACCCTCGCGAGCAGGTGCAGCGCCTCATCCACCTCTGGCGCCGCCATATTTGAATGTCTGGGAGAGCAGAAGAGTGTGCTGGGGGGGGCGGAGGAAGAAGAGGAAGTGAAAGGAGTCTCGCGAGACTTCGGTCCTTAGCAACCGAAGCGGCGGCGTAACCAAGGCCGGCGCCTCATCACGGCCGCAGCACTCAGGTACAAAGGCAACGCCTCCTATGTCTTGAGAGCCCCTTGTGACTTAGGCGCTCGGGCTTCTGATTGGCTGAAGGAGGAAGGAGGGCGGGGCGCACTTCATTTTTTTTTCCTGGTAAAGAGTTAAAAGAGTCAGTTTTTAAGACTCGCTTCCGTGTTCCCACATGAAGGACATGCGGGGCTAAAACGACTATACATGTAAATATAGATTTCGAAAACAGAAGGGGGGGAAAGAACCGAATTAGAACAGATTAACGAGATTCTTCGCGTTGTTACGCGCTCCTCGAAACACAAGTTCTCCGCCTGCTGCAGGCAGGCAGTTTGAGCTCCTGCCCCATAAATGTCGCCTCTTCCCTGGTCAGACGGTGACCGGAAATGATGTGGCGTTAATCTTTGCACTGAGTGCCCTCCGTTCTTCGCTCAGCAAAAGCAAATGTTCGCAGCCTGAAAGAGCGACAGAAGCAGCCATGTTAGAGTTCCCAAAGGTGCCTCTGAGCATGTGAAGAATTCCCTTAACACTCGCCCCGCCGCCGCCATTTAGCAGTATCAAGATCATAAAGAAGTGTTTACATTAAAACATGACGCGCAAATCCATAAAATAAATTATGGGTTAGTTCGTTAAAGCGTTGATAACATCAAGGTCACAGGTTCGATCCCCAGGTGGGACAGCAGCATATTCCTGCACTGCAGGGGGTTGGACTAGATGGCCCTTAGGGTCCCTTCCAACTCTACGGTTCTATGATACTATGAAATCAACACACCGAAAGGTTAAGTTTATCAAGCATTCCCAAAGTCCCATTTTACAGCAGGTCAAACCTAGATCAAAAGACGGTTGCCAAGGTTTGACTCTGTATGCACTACTGTAGATATTTAAAGCACACATTTCATCCCTCCAGAAAATCATGGGGAGCAGTAATTTGTTAAGGGTGCTGGGAATTGTAGCTCTGTGAAGGGTAAACTACAGTTGATAGAATTTGAGATGTAGGAGTTGCACTTTAAATGCTCTTGTATGCATCAAATAAAGGAATGAATGAATGTGCAGGGTGTCTTTGTTCAAAGGGATTTATCAAAAGAAAAAAAAGAGATTTAAGGGCAAAGTTTGGCCATATACCAACAATACAGGGAGGTATCTAGTACTCACAATAAGGCAGTTAAAGTTGGTCTGCTCTTCATCACTTGGGATAACATTTGGGTTTCACATGATGAAATGCCCCAGTTATACATCACTCCTTAATAACTTGGAACCAGGTTACCTACGAGATTGCCTTGTCCCACACATGCCCAGTCGACTGCTTCAGTTGGTGGATTTGGCACTAAGTACTACAGGTGCCACATAATAAATACCCTGGCTATTGAGATCATGTAGGCACCTTCACCTTTACTCCTTTTCAGTGCCTGCTTAAAACATTATTGTTTAGGTAAGCCTACCCAGATGCTTAGAAAGTTGAAGTAATTTAAATCTGTTTTAGTATTTTAACTTTTGAATGTTTTGAAGTAGGGCTGGGAATTTTCATCATTTTACTGCTTCTTATCTTTTTGTACACCAATTTGAGGGGGGGGTTCTCCATTTTAAGCAGTATATAAATTTCATTCAATACTTAAATGAATAACAATTATATATCTTATTTACAAATTTATAATCATAAAATGATCCAAAGATCCATAAAAACATAAAGATATATTAGAACTCTGTTTTGTTTTTTGTTTTTTCTTTTCTTTCCTTTTTTCCTTCCCTTCTTTTGTTAACTGTTTCCTATTGTGTATTTTTTGTGTTTTGTTTTTGTATTTTTTCATTTTTGTAGTTTTTCTTATGTTTAAATTTTGAAACTTTTTATTGTTTGTGAAACTTTAACAAACATTTTTTTTAAAAAAAAAATAGAACTCGGTAAAGGGAAAAAGGAAATCATATTGCAAAGGCCTGTCTAAACAAGTTTTCAAAGGATGCCTGAAGGAAAGGAAGGATGGTCATTATTATTATTACTATTATTTAAAAAGTTTATTTATTATTCATTGGATTTGTATATGGGCTTTCTTCCCAGACAGCTTACAGTTTAAAGCACAAAGACATAACATAACATTCAAAATTGGGGTGGCGGGGGAGACTTCCCTTGCACGTTGAGTAATTATTATACAAAATCAACTAATGTACTTTTCATATTTGGGATAGGTTTTGCAACAAGTGTGAATCTGGTTTATTCCCGCGGATGTTAGGCACCCAAACCAAACCGTTTCAGTGTCCCCAACCAAGCAGAATACTTTGAATGCCTTAGAGACGCTGGAGCGGGTTCAAATGGGGGAAGATGTACAGAAGAACGAGCCAAAAGGCAGGGCATCGGGGCTCTCAGAGGGGCTATGCCAGGGAGGCGGGCACCAGCCGCTAGGAAGGAGGAGTTTGCCAGCCGTCGGTCGGCTTTCCTTTGCAAGCAAACACACCATTTATTTTTGTTTGCTTATTTCACAGCGATAGTCACATCTGGAAAGGTGGCGAACAAGTGGGCGAGGAAAGGGAACCGCAGCCTCGGAGCAAGGGCTAGTAGCAGCCATGGGCAGGTGCGCTAAGATGGCAAAAATGCCGATGGAGTGGTTTGTTCAGCGTTGCCAGGCTCTCCTCGCGGCGTCTGGCTCGGCGTTGCGCCAGGGATACTTGACTTTGCCGCTGGTAAGTTTGACATCACTACGTTGCAAAGTTGAAGAGCGAAGGGAGATCCGAAATTGAGCAAAAGCAGGCGAGAGCCACAGGGGAATTCCCACAACATGACATCGCACCTCTCTCCCCCGGCATTAAAAGACAAATTTTAAACTTGGCGGGGCGGGGCGGAGAGAATGTGGATATCATATGGGTTTAAAACAAACAAAAATATTTCCCTTGAATTTAATGATCTTGGGGTTTTCCTCAAGTTAAGCTTTACCCAGGAGTAGACCCATTGAACTCAATGGAACTAGGTTAGTTGCGTCCATTTTCAATGGGTCTACTCTGAGTAGGGCTGCTAACATTGGATGCAGCCTCATGAGCCAATGTCTGAAGAAAAAAAAGAATAAAACTATCTCAGTGCTTTTGGCAAGCAACACTGGTTCTAACTTCTTGAAAAATTAATGCTGTTTCTTGCAAAGATGATGTTGTCTAAGGACGATGCATCTCTGGCAAATTGCCATGGACATAGTTTTGTTTTACAGTGCAATTTATCCTCGGAAATTAGCTGGGTTTTGTAGGGTTTGTTCCCTGGGTGTGTTTGGCTCGTGCAAGAGTTCACTGTGAATTGCAACTTTCCTTTGATGTTGTTGTAAAAGGTAAATAAGCTGCCCTATCAATAATAAACTTGGAAACTATTTTAATTCATCAGAAGAATTCCTGGTTTAATTTTTACCGAGGTTTTAATGATTTAGCAAAACATTAAACTGCAGTTAATTTTTTGGTGTCTCTTTCTCCCCATTGGGGATTATGCAGCTTTAAAATGAGTTTAACGCAGAGGTGACCCGCCCCACGGCATCAGGAACAGGACTTTGCAAGCACGCATAAGGGTGGTTATGCTAGATGTATTTAAAAGGTTTCAGTTCTGCCTCCCCATTTCTGTGGTGGAAGAAGAAACTCCTGCGTTTTTCTATGGCAGGGATGAGGAACAACAGATATGGTTGCAGTACCGTTCTCCTCATTCCTGTCACTGGCCGTGGTGGCTGGAGCTGTTGGGAATTGGAGTCCGAATACACAGGGAGGTTAGAGCTGGAAATGGATCGAAATAGGACAGCCAAAATGAGGAACTGCGCAGAAGAAAGGCTTGTTGAGACAAAAGACGAATAAGTAGCAACATGATAGAGGTGTATGGCAAGGAGAAAGTGGACAGAGAATTTTTCTCTCTCACACACACAATACTAGAACTCAGAGACATCCCAGTGAAGCTGAAGATTGGAAGGTTCAGAATAGACCAAAAAAAAATAGTACTTCTGCACTCAGTGGTTCCCAAAATTGGGTCACTAGCTGTTGTTGGACTACAACAGCATCCCTGACCTTCTAGCTGGAGACCCAAGTTTGAGAAACATTGATTAGAATTTGCTCCCACAAGAGGCAGTGACGGCCACCAACTTGGAAGGCTTCAAAAGAGGAGTAGACAAATTCATGGAGGATCAAGCTATCAATGGCTACTAGCCATACTGGCTATGTGTTGGAGATAGTATGTCTCTGGACAGCCATTGCTGGGAATCACAAATGGGGAGAGCACTGTTGTACCTGGGTCCTTCTTGCAGGCTCCCGTCAGGCATCTGGGGTTGGTCACTGTGAGAACAGGAGGCTGAACTAATGGACCTCTGGTCTGATCAAACAAGGCTCTTCTTATGTTTTTATGTCACAAGTTCTCCACTCCTGTGGTGTTATTAAACAATCACTGTTTCCCCATCTCCCAGACACATTTCCTGCTTTTCAGAATACTTCAATGACCTGTATTTACATTGTCTAACTTTGGAGGCCTATTCAGCTGATGTATGATCTGGTTTCTTCTCCCCACCCCACCCCTCCTCCAGGTTATGAGTTTCTCTTTGCTAATGTATCCAGTGCTGAGAACCCTTGTCCTCCATTTGCACTCTGCTGTTACTGGTAGCTATATTCCTGGATCCCATTCAATTGCACTCGTCAATTGCCCCAATGAACAGACTGCGAGAGACATTGCAAGGTAGGGTGACTTGACACATTCTTGGCCCAAGCGGGTCAATGAATAATTGAAATATGCTAGTTTGTTGAAGTATTGAGTGGCTTGTTTGTGCTGTTGTTACATACAGCTGAGAACATTCCACTCTTTATTCAGAGGTTAAGAGATCAAGGTGGGATGGGAATGAGCTTCTACGGAGCAGAGTCATATTTCTCTTATACAGAGCTAGACCATTTGTCTATCTAGCTCTCAACGGTCAGAAATGAGGGGAGTTATAGGCCAAGAGTAAGGTCTAGGTCTGTGGAACAACATTCCTGTCAAGACATGACAGGAACCCACTATCTGCACCTTCCAGAAACAATTGAAGATTTTTTTTTTGTTGCTACATGATTTCTCAGCAGGATAAATGGGTCTTTACCATGAATGTCCATTTGTTAGTGTTTTATTCTTGTTTTAAATGTATTTGAGTTTTGAGTTTTATATGAATTGCCTTCAGATGGTGGTTTAGAAGGTGATTAATAAATTAGGAGGAGGAAGAGTTGGAGGGTCACAAATTCATAGCCCTATCAAGCCAATATTCATAAGGACTAGAATCTTACTTCTAAAAGCAAATGTGAATTTGGCCCTTGTGTGGTATGGTAGCTGAAACTTAAGACACAGATTCAGCAATCAGACCACATAAGCCTTGCCCGTAAGTTCCATAAAGGGGACGTGGCAAGCAGCTTTGAAAAGTCAGAGAGGGGAAATTCCACATGTCCAGAGTCTAGCATGGTGGAATTACACCCAGCTTCTGTTTCTGAGTTTGAATGGCTCTCTGTTTCAAGCACTCCCTGCCAATGAAATGTTTACCAAGCAAAGCAGAGTTCCCTGGAGCACCTCTGTATAAATAGAGAAACTTCTCTCCACCCCACCTCTTGCCCCATAAGCAGAAAGGAAGTACGAACAGCCTGTTTTGCCCAGAAAATACAAACATGTTGTGGCAGCTTCTCCTTTCCAATATGAATATTCATCCCTTTCTGCTACCAGTCATGTTTGCTTGCAGTTAAGAGTGAGGCTTGATGCGCAGTTGTAGAGCAGGGCATCTAGAAGTCCCAAGTTCAATCCCTCCAAGCAGGGCTGAGAATGACTCTTCTCTGAATCCATGGAGAGCTGCTGCCAGTCAGTGTGTAGATGATGCTGGACCGATGTTCTAACTCAGCAGAAAGCAGGTTCTTGTGTTCCTGTTCGTGTGTACATGGCATGCACAGTGAGCAACTCCTGAACTCAAATGGTGAGCAATGATAAGTCTGCCTCGCAGAAGGAGCCACTGAGAAAGAGGAGAGAAGGATCAACATGTTTGGAGCAACTCTGAGGTTTACTGGATTACAACAAATCTAAGGTTGTTGTTTCTTTAAGGGATGGGTGGCAAAATCAGTAGCCATTGTATATGGAGCATCCTGGGACTTTGCCTGAGTAAATCCACCCTCTAGGAAGCTGTCTGAAAGAGAAAATCCACTGGAGGAAAAGAGGTCACAGTACAAACAACAGCTGCCTTTTTATCCTACCCTTGAAAAAGGTCCTACTCTTCACTGCTTCTGTGTAAGGGAAAGGAACTAAATTTATTTCCATGCATCCCCCACTGTGGAGGTTTTGACTGTCTGGACTTTGCTCTTACAATGGTGTGCTAAGCGCAGCTCTGATCATGATCCAATATGTGGATTAAACATTGTTCAGTCCTTTTTGGAACAGGGTGTTTTTGCGAAATAACTTTGGTGCATCCACTGTCTGCTTAAGCAATGGTGTGTCATGACACTCCCCTAAATAAATAACCTAAAATTGCATAAGGAGCACACACAGAAAATGTGTGTCAAGACTGTTGTTTATTATCACTAAGGATCAGGCAGGACTACTGCTAAACAAAGAACTTTGTTTAAACAAGCTTTCTTTAACTCCTCTTTCTCTGACCCTCCTGCTCACTCTGCATACTTTCTGAGTTGAATCACTTCCAGGTAGCTTCTCTTAAACTATGTCTTCCTTTTGTGTCACTAAGTTTCGCATGCTTACCACTGTCCTAGCTCTCTTACTTAGTTCCAAATACATTAATGCATATTTCCTTTTATAACTTTAACCAAATAAAATTATTATTACAGTTAACTATATAGTTTTAAAAGTCCATATACCCCCGTGAATATGGACCCTAAATCGGCAACGTACAGAGAGTTGTTAATTGAAACAGAAAACCAGTTAAAATAGAACGACTTTAATGAAGTTAGAGAGAACGTAACAGAATAGTTACAATATTTTCAGCTAAATGAAATGTTTAAGAATGATAAAAAGATGGGATTTGCGTATGAAATTTCAACTTTTCAGACAGAAATAATAGAAAATGATACTAAATTATTATCTAAAATGTACAATCTATTGCTGGAATGTGAAACAAAGGATGAAAAGGTCAAATCAGTCATGGTTAAATGGGCTCAAGATGTGGGACACAATATTCAGATGGCAGAACAGGAAAAGTTATGGAAAAATGATATAAAATTCACAGCATGTGTGGCGATTAAATAAAATTATATGAAAATGATGTATAGACACTACTTAATTCCAGTTAAATTAACCAAAATGCATAAAACTAGGGAAAGCAAGTGTTAGAAATATAAAGCAACAGAAGAGACATTTTTTCATATGTGGTAGGATTGTAAAATTATAAAGAAATATTGGGAAATGATTTATATTGAATTGAAGATGTTTAAAATAACCTTTGTCAAAAACCCAGAAGTTTTCTTACTAGGTATTATAGGAGTGGACCTACCAAAATTACAAAAGAACTTGTTTATGTATGCTACAACAGCTTCACGGACTTTATTAGCACAATATTGGAAACACGAAGGTGTCCCATTCAAAGAAGATTGGCAAGTTAAACTAATGCAGTATGCTGACATGGCAAAATTGACGATGAAATTAAGAGGAAGAGATGGCAATGAATTTAAGGAAGAGTGGAAGATGTTTATTGCATATATACAGAAGCAATGAGTTTACTTGTAATTTTACAATGAATGGATAATAGGTGATTTAAATATGTTATAAATTTAACAATGGACATGCAGCATGTTGATAAATAATAGAACCAAGGAAGGGATCAGACTGAGGGAAGTCAATCTGGTTTGTTTTGTTTTGTTTTTGTATTATTATTATTTTTTCTTTTTTGGGAAAATCAATAAAATATTATTTTTTAAAAAGAAGAGCTGCTTCGTTCCATATGCATTGATACAAAGGAAGTGGTGACTGGTGCCCATTGGAACTGATAGGGTACATACAGGGGGCCGTGGGTGCATGGGTACCCACTGTAATATAATTGTAGGGGCTGAGTACCCACACAATCAATGAAAAAAGCCAGCAGGCAGCAGCGGTGCTGCCTCTGAAAGAGAAGCAGTTCAGCTCCGCCTTCTGCAGTCAGCCCGATGCACCCTTTTCCGGGGAGGGGGAGCCTGAGACGCAGAGGCAGAGTACAAGCCCCTCTCTGTGGAAAAGGGTGGCTCGCTGGCTGTGGAGACGGGGAGGAAGAGGAGCTGCCACTGGTCGCCGCAATGCAGACGTTTGATGTAATACGTAATGCAGACGTTTGATGTCATATGTACATGCCTGCATGTGGTGCATGGGACATCACATGCACCATGTGCAGGTATGTGCATGTGATGTCACACGTCCACGTTGTGGCAGCGGGCACCCAGAATCCTGAAGGTGAGATGGCATCCCTGATAGGGTGGAAGCCCAGCCATAGGGGGTGCCAGAGCCAATGCTAGTCAAAGCCAAATAATTATTCTTTTGTCACCATCCTCCTCCCTGCTGAATTCTGCAAGGGAACACAGACTAGGGAGGAGTAAATTGGCAGACAGTGCCGTGCCCTAGGTTGGTTGTAAGTATGAAAGCAGGTGCAGGCAGGTGGAGTCTGTCTGAGAGCATACAGAGGCTTTTGGGATTGTGCCCCATTTGCCTTAAGGGACTAGCCTCTCTGTAAGGTCCCACCCACCTGTCTGACATGCTGGTTGTTCAGATGCAAGTAGCATGCATTTTATTTTATTATCAGGGAGCAACTTTGGAAGAGCCTTATCACTTAACTTTGCAGAGTGGGCAGTACCAGCTTTATGTTTCAGAAGTGAGCAGCAGTTTCCTATAGAAGGTGTTTCTCCCTAACATTGAAATCTGAGTTACAGAATTACACCTGAGTGAGTTACAGGTAGACTTAGGATGCACAGTGAATGGCGTATCCTTCCCAGTCTCCTGAGGCTGGGCTGAACGGCATGAAGCTGTTGTCTGTTGCCATTCTGGGTCCTTCGGTCCAGAAGCTGTAGCCTGGATGCACGGTGCAATGCTAGTTCCCTGTGGCGGCTGTGTGCGGTGCGCGGCTGACAGCTCAGCAGGATCCCATCCTCATCGCCAGTGAAATATACTGTATTTTTCGCTCTATAGGACACACTTTTTCCCCTCCAAAAATTAAGGGGAAATGTGTGTGTGTCCTATGGAGCGAATGCAGGGTCCTTGGCTTCAGCAATAGCAACGCAAAGCCTCCGAAGCGCAGAGGGAGCAGAGGAAGAGCAAGACTCTCCTGGCTTCAGCGAAAGGAACCCGAAGCCTTCAGAGCGCAGCAGGACCTCGCACTGCGCTCCGGAGGCTTCAGGTTCCTTTTGCTGAAGCTGGGAGAGCAAGACTCTCCCGGCTTCAGCAGAGAGGGACAGCTGTGCAACGCCCCTTCAGCAAAGCAGGAGGAGAAATGGAAGGGGCTCTGTTTCTCCTGCCGCTTCGCTGAAGGGGCACTGAGCAGAGAGGGAGAGATTTATTTTTTTTCTTGTTCTCCCCCTCTAAAACAAGGTGCGTCCTATGGTCGGGTGCGTCCTATAAAGCGAAAAATACGGTACTTGGAGTCCTGTAGTGATTTCATGCTCTTTATTGCAGCTTGTAAAACAGTGATTGAATTGCCCCCCAAACCCCAGGATTTTATATACATTATTTACACAATGAGACCCGTCTGATTGGCTGATTCTGCTTCCCTCCTGGAGCCTGATTGGTCTTCTCCTGCAAGCCAATCAGCTGTTGCATTCTAGAATCCTACTTGCCTATTGTTCTAGGATCCAAGCTTAGTACATAACACCCAGGGTTTAACGTCTTGCTTACACCTTGGATATTTTGAATCTAACTTTTTCCTTCTGAGATTTGTGGCAGTGGAGACTGTACCATAGTGTGGACTGGACTATTAGGATACTGCCCTGTCAGTTCCAGTCTTTCCTCACCTGCCTGCTTTCTTACATCCAGCCCCGGGGGTGATACTAATCATCAGCTTCCTCCTCCTTAGTCCCCTTGCAGAACTCAACATGGAAGAAGATGAGGGCAAAACTAGAATTATTTGGTTCTGACCACTCCCTGCTTTCTGCCACACTGGTGTCCTGATCACCACTCCTCAGGAGGAGCTCAGCAGCCTGACTATGGTTTAAGCCATTTGGCATGCAGCACAAAGTGTGCCTATTTATATTCCCCAGGCATTCCAAGACGCAGCATTGCAGTGGGAGTATTAGCGGCCAGTACTTTCTTGATCATCTGACTGTAAATGGTGGAATATAAAATGCCCTGAGATCTATAAATAGAATACAGAAAACGAGCTTATTCAACTCTGGGTAAATTTGAGAGAGAGAAGTGGGAGAAAGCAAATTCCAGACTAGAGATTATTTGGGAAGGGATTGCAAATAATTCCAGGCTCCATAATAGCATTATATAAATGAATGCTGAGGCTGCCTTTGCAACACTGTGCCCAGTTTTGGTTGCCCAATCTGAAAAAGGTTATCACAGAGCTGGAAAAGGTGCAAATAACAGCAATCAAGGGGTCGAAGCAGCGCCCCTAAGAAAAAAGGCTACATCAATATTTTTTCCTTAGTTTATTTAAAGTAAAATGAGGATCGTGATATAAAACAAATATGGGGGAACTTTTTCAAGCTGAGGGCCACATTCCCTTCTAAGCAACCTTTCGGAGGCCACATACCAGTGAAGGGAAGGGCCAGAGGCAAAAGGAGGCAGAGAAACAAATGTAAATTTTACTATTGTACAGCAGGCTGCTTTCTGCTATACACTCTCACCTCTGTATCCTCCATCCAATAAATCAAGAGGCGTGTTCAGAGTTCGAGGACACATTCCAGCCAGGCAAAAACACTCAAGGATATTGAGGGCAGGGTCAGTGAGGGATGTGGCTGGGGAAAGAGAAGGTGACTAGGGAACCTGGGGGATGTCCTAAGGGCCAGATAGAGAGACCTCAAGGGCCACATTTACCCCTTGCCAGGCCTGAGGGTCACCACCCCTGTCATATCACAAAACTGATGACACTGGGAAGCCAGGTGCAAAGATACTTACATGCCAATTAACCTCTTCTGTTTCTCCTAGGGCAATTATGGAGAGAAAATTGGCTGCTTGCGTGAATATCCTCCCCAAGGCCTCATCCATGTGAGTCAAGAACCAAACCCATTTGACCACTCTGGAAGAATCTTGTGTGATTGTACGTCTCTGAGGATACTCTGCATGTTTTGTTTGGTTGTTTGTAATTTTTAAGCATACTTTCTTCTTGGCTTTTTGTATAGGTATATTTGGAATGGAGAGATAGAGGAAACTACAGAGATACTTCTGGTAAGTGCAGTGGTGGCTGGTCCATTAGAGTGAATGGGGCACTGCACCACCACCCTCATCCTGCCCTCAGCCAGCCCCCACCTGCCTGCCTCCTTCCTTACAGCTAGTCCAGTGTCCTCCCTCTCCCCTTTAATCTCACTGTTGCCCCTTGTAGAACTCAGCAGAAAGGGTGGGGGACAAAACTAGATGAAAACAAATTATTTCGAATCCCAAAATCAAATTTTACCATCATTCATTATTTCATTTCAGCTTCGTCCATCTACAAGGTGGTCTGCTTGGCTACAGCTTCACAAATAGACCTTATCATTAATGCATTGTGGTGATGCCTAATCCACATATCTTCCCTTTCTGTTACAGCTAATGAAAACAAGGACTTCCAAAATCAATGAGTTGTCAGAATATATCAGGTGAGGTTTCTTATGTGGCTGGTTTGGTTTGTTTGTTGGTTGGTTGGTTGGTTTTGTTTTTGCAGAGGGGCAGGGACATGACACAGCTTAAATCTGTCCCAAAGAATTGCTTGCAACCAGTGATGGCTGGCTCCTATTAGGACTGGTAGGACAGAAGGCAGGGAGCCCAACAGCAGGTGGCGCCAGAGCAGCAGAGCCAACTGCCATCCTCCTCCCTGCTGAGCTCTACAAGGGCAACACTGAGACTAAGGAGGCAGAAGCTGTAAGCCAAGGCCACCCCCTAGACTGGTTGCAGGTAAGAAGGCAGGGCTGGCTGAGAGCAGGCTGAGGGTGATGATGCAGAGCCCCATTCACTCTAATAGACCAGCCTCCACTGCACTTATCAAAAGTATCTCTGTAGCTTCCTTTTTATCTCCATTCCAAATACAGTGGTACCTCAGGTTAAGAACTTAATTCGTTCCAGAGGTCCGTTCTTAACCTGAAACTGTTCTTAACCTGAGGTACCACTTTAGCTAATGGGGCCTCCTGCTGCTGCTGCGCTGCCACCGCGTGATTTCTGTTCTCATCCTGAGGCAACGTTCTTAACCCGAGGTACTATTTCTGGGTTAGCGGAGTCTGTAACCTGAAGCTTCTGTAACCTGAAGCGTCTGTAACCCGAGGTACCACTGTATACCTATACAAAAAGCCATGATGAATGTCTCAGCTTGGTGAAGCAGTGCTCTGTAAATAGAAGCTGCTGTGTGACAAGTTTAAAAGTCACACACACAAAGTTATCAGATGGACAAGCCAGTCCTCGAAGTAAGGTGGCCCACCCACTGGGCACACTCTGCTTGTGGCCCTCTATGCTGAATACCAAATCTGCAGCTGGTTGCAGGTTTGAGAGGGCTCCCTCAGGTTTTTTAGGAAGTGATAACAGCCTGAAAGCACTCCCAAGCAGCTACTGACTGCCATTGTGATTTTCCACAACGCAGTGATACTCCAGGGCATTGTGGGAAATGAAAATGGCTGTTTGTTGTAGACCCACCTGACCAGAATGTAGGAGGTGGGTGGGGCCCACATTGACACAAGTGGGCACTGCCATGATGTTGAGGCCTTGTCAGCTGCTCTAGGATACCAGGAGCCTACACCAGGCTTGACCAGATCCCACACATTCATGGTACCGTTGAGTGAAAAACACATGCACAGTTTTGTCACCCTGCAGTCTTCTAATACAACAGTGGGAAGCCCACCAGCTGTGGGCCAGATTTGGCCCACCAGACCTCCCAATTTGGCGCATTAATCAGTTTTGCCCAAGTCACACCCATCAGCCTCATACCTGGTGTCATCTGGGTGAGGTAGAGGTGCAGGGAGTTCAATCCTGCTTGGTTACTATCTTCCCACTCCTGTTGGCCAACCGTCCATCACATGACATGATTGACAAGTGCATGGGCCTGCTGGCTGGAGCTTTATCTTCCCCTACTATGCCAAAATGCTCCTGCATGCTTGTTCTGATATGTGGCTCGTATACCCCTTTTACCTGTAAGAATTCCATTCTTGCTTCATAGTAAAATGCAGATAATCTGTGCATTTCTTCCCTCAGCTCCTTGCATCCATTTGCAATTCCTGAATTTATCAGCCTGCTCATTGACCAAGGAAACCCGGCCTATTTAAAATGGATGGAGGAGAGTATCCCGTATGATTAGCCATCATCACCCAGAAGATGCTTCTGGACAGACTTTCCCAAAGGACTTGTGGATATTGCCAGCTACCATAGCATGACAGTCCTCTCTTTTCGCAAACATGGTCAAGGTGGAAAAGCAACTGAGAATGCTCCGTTAGTGGTTCTGAGTTGCATGAGAGCAGGATCCTCTCTGGAAGAAACAGGATCTGTGTGTTGCAACTTGCTCAGTCTTGCAGTTTTGGTTAAACATTTTGTGGCTATAATTCTCCAAAGAAAGTAGCTGTATAAGAAGCAAAGTCTGAAATGTCTCCTAACATCCAGACAGGCTTACACAGTTGCCTCTCTCACATTTTCGCTGGTATCTCAGAAACCAAGAAAATGGAGTTTTAAGGAATTCAGTGAACAAGAAGTAGCAGTGTGGGCCAACCCTAAGATTTGGTTTGGACCCTGATTGGGTGCTTCGGAAAACAGCTCAGTCTGAGACACTTCATGAGTTGCCCAATTTGGCTCGGGAGGTGCGCAAGTCTCCTTCATTTTCACCCACTCCATTCACTATTTCGGGGTGGCAGGCGAGGGGAGGCTATAACTTTCTTTGCTTTTTTGCAAAAGTGGGTGAAATTTACAGGCATTGCAATGGATCATTTACAAGCACTGCAATGCCAAATTACAAGTAAAGAGGTCAAAGGGCTTTTGTACTAGACACTGTTAGAGACTGACTTTTAAAAACAAACAGAAACACCTATAATTTCTTATCTTGGGGAGAACTGAGTGAAATTTGCGGCCATGATAATCCCTTGTGAGTGTATGACACTTATTCAGAAGTTTTCCTGCAAGGACAGCTGCTATAGGTTGGGGGTGTGTAAAAAAGGAATCAAGACCCTGATGTTGGGAAAGATGGAGGGCACAAGGAGAAGGGGACGACAGAGGACGAGATGGTTGGGCAGTGTTTTCGAAGCTACTAACATGAGTTTGACCAAACTGCGGGAGGCAGTGGAAGACAGGAGTACCTGGCGTGCTCTGGTCGGTGGGATCACGAAGAGTCGGACATGACTAAACGACAACAACAACAAAAAGGAATCAACCTTCTTTGGTGTTTTGTCAGCAATTGGGTCTGAAAATTGCAGACATGAGATAGGTGACTCTGAATCAGAGATCTGCCAAATTGCAGACAAATGGGTTCAGGGGTTTGGTGGTTTGATTTTGAGGTGGGAAGAATGAAAAAGGATTATCTTTCTAGTGGGCTTCAGGGGTTCCCACTTCAGCTCGCGCCCACGTCTGTGGAAAATATTAATCACCTCCAAAAAAGCTAAAAACCTTCTCATTCTTTAAATTCCCTATTCCGGCTTCTCCCTAAAAATAAATATATATAAGCACCTCTCTCTCTTTCTCTTTCCTCTGAAAAACACTACTCACTTCCAATTCCATTTGCCTAGACATAAGTGGATTTTGTCTGTGCTCCTTGCACACAGACTCATCAAATTCAATGGGTGGCTGCAAATAGCTTCCATCTCATTCCAAAATGGCAGCCTTTCCCGGCCTGGTGTCCTCCAACATTCTGTCCTTCTTCATGCTGGCCGAGGCTGAGAGTTGTAGTCCAAAACATATTGGAGGACACCAGGCTGAGGAAGGCTGGCACAAAGGCTTTGCACGATCATTTTAAGTGCATGGGAAATTCCTCTTTAATCTGCTGTCAGTCCATTATGTGATAAAGCTCCTACAGCATCTGGAAATGGATTATGCTCTCTTCCCCTCCTCAAAGTTATTAGAGCTATAGTAGCTAAAGCAAAATGACATGGTGTGTGTGTGTGTGTGTGTGTGTGTGTGTGTGAAACTGATCTGTTTATTTCTCCACCCCTTAAAATGTAGTTGTCATTTTCTACTCAAAAACTGAGAATTGAGGGGCAGAGGAATTTTTTTTTCTGGTTCTGCTACCAGGAACAAGCCCAGTTGATTTTTTTCAACTGGGAAGGGGTGGTGGTTCAGTGCTGTGGAAAATTGGCAGATGTGCAAAGGATTGACCTGTGACTGCCCTACAACCCACCTTACCCCCTGTCACAAATGTGTTGGTTTAAGAACATTTCTATCCCACCTTTTTGTTTAGAAAGCAAACACTTCAGACCCTTTATGGCACCTGAAAATTTAAATTCTGTAGCCAACGAAGTATCTCCGTGCCTGCCAGTGTTGGGCAAGAAACACATGTATCCAACTAACATCTGAATAATGCTTTCTGAAGCACAAGGGTAGAGATCTTGAAACCTTTCAGATATTGCCATGCTAAAGCTCCCATCGTCACTGGAAGCAAGGGAATATTTTCTCTGCCCTTTGTCTACCACAGCTCAAGGGCTACATGCCCTTGTGGGCAACCTCATGAGGGCCATATGCCACTGGTGGACAGGGCCAGATGCAAAAATGGACGGAACAATGAATGTAAATTTCATCTTTGTGCAGTCGGCTAATTTCTAAGTGCACTCACAAATATCCTCCTGTGTCCTCCATCCCGGCAAGCAAGATGCATTATCAAGCTTGAGGACATACTGTGCCCATGTTATGAAACAAGGGTGTGGTCTGAGCATAGCTGTCAACTTTTTCCTTTTCTTGCGAGGAATCCTATTCGGAATAAGGGAATTTCCCTTAAAAAGGGGGGAATGTTGACAGCTATGGGTCTGAGAAGAATCCCAAGGGTCAGAGAGAGAGGCGTGGAAGGCCACATTTGCCACATTTCACCCACCCCACCCTGGCCTACATTTTCCCTTTGTTTATGCCTTTGCCTTGTTCCTTCTTCCCCACTCAACCCAGGATCTCCCCGCTCCCTTCGGGTCTTCCCCCCTGTGAATATCCCCACCCCCAAATCCATCACCTCTGCCAAACATCTCACTTTGCTTTGTGCAGCAGAACCGTCTCCATCCCAAGAAACACGAATGCCGTGGTGAAGTTGGAAAAAAAACAAACACCACTTTATTTTTAATAATAATTGTACATCTGTCATATTAATTACAACTTGAATATAACAAAACAAAAGGTCAGTCATTAAAGAGCAGCAAGTTGAAAGACTGAATCTTTTCTCTCTCTGGTTTTAATAAGAAGGTGCACAGAAGCATTAAGAACATCAATCCAAGCTAATGTAAAAAGAGAGAGAAAATCCCTTGGGAGGGGGGGAATGATATTTTTAGAGCCCCGCCTTCCCCCCCTCTCTCACTATGGCAGATTAGTCTGCTCTCTTGTGGGGCCTAGATTTAAATCGTGCAATGAGAAACGTGCAAATGCAACCACATTCAGATCTCTCTGCAAATTACTGGTAATGATAACAGATTCTTAACTTCAAAACAAAACAAAACGAAAAACAAAACAAAAGTCAGTGCTTGGTCATTTCAATGTGTCATCCACAATGCTGTGCCCAGTACTTTTTTCAGGTAGAACTTGCCAGAACTCAGTTTTGCCACCTCTCAGGTGGGTGCCATTGCCATTCTAAAAGAATGAGGGTGCCGTTCATGGTGAATTCCAGCACCTCTTTTTCTTCAAAAATAGCACTGGCTGTGCCTTTCATTGTCAAGGAGAATGCTAAGAGACAGAAGCAAGTCTCTCTTTTTTTTGGTCTCCCTCATTTTGAGGAAATGTCCCCTTTTCAAATCTTCCCTGTAGTCAAGAGTATATTGGATGGTGTGCATACTAAACCTCAGGTGTCAGTGGCAATTCCCCTCCGCCTCCCAGAGGAGGAGGAGGAGGAGTTTGGATTTGATATCCCGAGCCCTGTGTAGAGGGGTTAATTGTTGAACGCTCTGAGAACTGTGGCTCTGGGAAAGGGATAGGTGTCTCCTAATCGCTCTAAGCCCCCTTAACAAACCACAGCTCCTAGAAATCTTTGGGGAAAGTCATGGCCATTTAAAGTGGTATCAACATGAATATGGCCTCTTTTTGAATTTAGAGGTGTTCTCCCGAGAGAGCCTTGTGGGATGGAGAACCCTTGTTGGAAACTGAAGGGAGCTCAGCTAACTGGTGGTGCTTCTCCCCTGCTTTGTTTTAAAATCCCTGACAGAGATCATTCTGTCACACCTGCACTTGAATTATTCAACCCACAGACATTGGTGCAGAAGCCAGACGTGTGTTTAGACACACAAACAAGACGGTCATCAGTGATTTGGCTCCATAACAACATTAGCACCGCCTAGTGGTTCACAGTTAATAGCACAATGAGCTCCACTGTGGGCAGTGGATGCCAGACAACACTGAAAATAGAATATGTTCGTATCAAGGCTGTAGTTCTAAACATGCTTCTTTTGGAGGAAGCTCCAAAAGCAAGTTTTCCTCAGAGTAAACCTACTGAAGTTAATGGTCCTAGTTTAGGGCAGAACCCTAACCCTAGATCCACCGAGATCCACCAGACTACAATGTGGCTGATCTCTGGCTCGGCTGGGCTATGTTGGCATAAGCCCCAGCCCCGGCTCAGCCAGAGATACTCCAGCTTCATAAGTCCCTCACCCCAGCTGAAATGCTCAAGGTGGATCTTAAGCCAGTATGAGACCTGAAAAGGGGTCATTCTGCGAAAGTGGGGGGGGGGGGAGTACCAGCAGGGAGGATTTGACAGCTTGGTCACATGACCTGGCAGACTGTCGTAAGGTAAACTGGCAAAACTCAAACTCTGTTTTAAAGCCTCTTATCCCCTGTGCTTTGGCTTAGACTGGCTCAAATAGTGGTAGAAGAAGAAGAGTTTGGATTTGATATCCCGCCTTTCACTCCCTTTAAGGAGTCTCAAAGCGGCTAACATTCTCCTTTCCCTTCCTCCCCCACAACAAACACTCTGTGAGGTGAGTGGGGCTGAGAGACTTCAGAGAAGTGTGACTGGCCCAAGGTCACCCAGCAGCTGCATGTGGGGGAGCGGAGACGCGAACCCGGTTCCCCAGATTACGAGTCTACCGCTCTTAACCACTACACCACACTGGTAGCCTCACTCCCGAACAGAGTTTGGATCTGGCTTACTTTACACCACCTTCCCATACACACGATTGCTCCCTTAGTCATGCTCATTAATTCCAATGGGTTTACTCTGAATCAAACTTAGTTGACTACCTCCCAGTGGGTCTTATCGCCAAGAAGACTTGCCTAGGACTGCGTTGCTCTCATGTGGTTTTAGATGCTGTCGCTCAGCCAAATCTCATTTGGTTAGATGGTGTCTTCATAAAGCTGAATCAGATCAAAGGGAGGAAGCTTTGCCTACACTCAGATTTGGCTTCAGAGACCATTGCTCAGCCAAACCACACTAGCTTATGTGCTGTCAACACGAAGCCAAATCACTTTATTTCTGACCCCTTTTCATATGAGCGAAAGTGTGGACATGCTTTTAGTGTACTATTTGATTAAAACTGGTTAGGACTGCCAAGGAGCAGATAAAAATTGCTTCAGGGACCAGATCCAACCCACAGGCTGGCAGCTGATGATAATAATAATAATAATAATAATAATAATAATAATAATAATAATTTTTTATTTATACCCCACCCTTCCTGGTTCAGAAAACTGGGCTCAGGGCGGCTAACAACAAATTTAAAACACTCAATTGATGCAGCAAAAAACCAGCATAAAATACAGTATACAATTTGAATAACAACAAATTCAGGATTCAAAAATCAACTTAGAGGGAAAATCCATCCAATAAACATTAGATGATCACCAGGGCTAGCTGGCTAAATTAGTCCTATTTGGGCCAGCGAGGAGACCAAGGGAGAGCGGGTAATCTTCAAAAAAAGGGGAGGGGGAGGGAAGGAAGGGGAATAAAAGATCAGGCTAAGTTCAAATTGAAAGCCAGGCAGAATAGCTCTGTCTTACAGGCCCTGCGGAACGAAGTTAAATCCTGCAGACCATCCCTCCTGCAGAGCAAGCAAATAGTAAAGTAATAAATTTGATTCTTCCTGCTTCATTGTAATTTGGCTCCATAATAACACCATGCAAGCTAATGAGGTTTGGCTGAATTATGACACCTGAAGCCAAATCAGAGCAAAGGCAGCAATGCCCCCCTGCCATCACTCTGATTTGACTTCATCACAACACCATGTAAAGCAATGAGATTTGGTTGAAAAATGACATCTGAAGCCAAATCAGGCTTCCTCTTCCCACACTCAGGAACTGTTGGTTTGAAAAATGGCTCCTTGCAGCAACAAGGAACACAGTTGCCTGTCAAACTTTATGGTCCCCACCACAAAAATCAGATAAGAGTCCCAACTTTTCAGCCTACAGACAAGGTGTCATATTTGAGGAGAGGGGCGACTTTTGGCTCAGCCCTAGCTAATACTGCTTTACCTTCATGGATGACTATATAAGCAAATACCATCAACTTTCACACATATAGCTTCAGAAATACAAGAGAGGTTGGGTTGCACCACATTCACCCCCAATTCTCCTCCTGCTTCCACCTGAATATTTGTAGGATGCTCAGAATGGAATGTTTTCCCCCAGTTGATTCTACCTGTCTATTATTATTGCCTCTTCCTCCCTGCCTCCTCTTTCCCTGGCCACCCAGCTCCTCCTCAAAGACTTGTCATATTGCACATACATATCAGAGCTATAATCTCAGGCCTTGCTTGCACACACACAATAGAATCAGAGTGGTCCAGTTGCAAGGCAGAAGAATTAACTGGACCACTGCAGGCATAGAGTAAATTCCATAAAAAATAATCCCATATGTTCTATATCTATATTTCCCTCTATATATCTCTCCATAAGTAGAAAACTAGCTGGCTAAGACTCCCTGATATTCTAACTTTCTGCTTGGATGGAATTGTTCCATATGGAGAAGCATTCAAACATGTGTTCATACCCCTGTCTTGCAGTCTGTATTGGTACAGCCACATGACCTGAAAAGCTGTCTGTGGACAAATGCTGGCTCCCTCGGCCTGAAAACGAGACGAGCGCTGCACCCCATAGTTATCTTTGACTGGACTTAACTGTCCAGGGGTCCTTTACCTTTTTTATCTTACAGTCCATCCTACCACATTAAAGTTCTACCACCTCATTCTCCTGGATATGCAGACCAGGCCTCAATTGTGCCATTTTCTCACAGAACACATGGAACCTGGTCTTCCAAAAAATGCAGGGTCAGCCAGTTATATTCACAGCAACCAAGCACATTCACAACCAGTGCCAGATTTACTATAAGCTATAGCTTAGGGCCCCACTCTCTTGGGCCCCCCCAAAAAAAATTAAAGGAAAAAAACACTGGATGTACATTTCCAAAAAATAAAATAAAAGTAAAATAAAATAAAACTTACATACAGCAACAGTGGCAAATGGCTTTAGATACCTATTAGGTCCATAAATTACAATATAGCATATATTCAACACAAAAAACAGTGACAATAGGTTGTTGACAAAGGACAGCTGGACATATAAAGGGCCCCATTACCTTCAGTAGCTTAGGGCCTCAGATCCAGCCCTGTTCACAACACAACAGCCCTCACAGGCTGAGATTCCTGCATTGCAGGGGATTGGAATAGATGGCCAGCTCTGTGATTCTCTGTCATCACTGACCAACTATACCCTGTTCTCCCATATATCCCAGTTAGTCCCCTCAGCACAGCCAAGGGGTTAGATAAGCTTTAAGCGAATCTCTTATTGAATGTCACATCAACTCTCAACTAAGGAACAGAAGTCCTGCATGGGACCACGAACCTTCAACAAAGATTCCCTCACTGCCTCTCAGAACTACCACCTGCAAAGTTGGGCAGAGGAGAGTTATGGCTGTCAAAACTGGTTTTGAACCAGTTTCAAATGCATAGCATAGATAAGTGGGTTCAAGGGACACTGGAGCCTAAAAGCAGCTTTGGCTGGCGCTCAGCTAACCTGAACCGACATCAAATGCAGGGCAGTTAAAAGCATGGCTGGGCTAAAAGCTTTTTTTGCAGGCACCGCCAATCAGCTGTATTTACAATGCACTGTGCTCTGTGGGCACTGATGCTAATTGGCCAGGGCTTGCAAAGTACCACCCAGAGTTATGCAATTCCCCAACAATCAGCTGATCATTGCACTGGCAAGAAACAGGTCACCAGTGGGAGACACTGCCCACTTATCAAACTTGCCTTCTGTGGTTGGAGGGTGGATCTTTCCCCCTCCCCCATTCTTAAATCTTTCTGTCACTTCATCCTCCCTGCCAAGAACAAGGACCCACCCCTGCTTGGTTAAGCAACCTGGACAGTTTCGTCCCATCCCAAAATGGCAGCATCCGTTTCCCTCTCTGCCTGTTACCACATTTGAAAGAGAAGAGTCCTTCTGGAAATGGCAGGTATTGCCCTTCTTTCGACAAATAAAATACATTGTTTGTACCCATTCACTCCTTCCCTCACCCTTGTAGAGAAGCAGTGTTACAAAGCAACATGATTCCATTTAATCTGTAGCTTACAAAAATCGTTCTTTCAACGAAGCCTACTTGAAGGCACCTCACCAAAGTATTACCCAAACCCCACCCTAGAGTGCCCAAAATAAGCATAACGTAGCTTACATCTGATCGCACAACTCCTCTGAGTTTATTTCCCCCAAACTCTTTCTTTTCTCAAGGGCAAACCACCCCAGACACTCAGTAGGGGGTGGTGCCCTCCCATTCTATCAGGTACTCAACTTTGCCATCTAGGTTCACTCTACGGGCTAACACTTTGTACTTCTCCCCACACACCATCCTGCCAGCAGCGCCAAAATAGTTGTTGATTGATGATCTGAGGTAGGACGATGAGTTGCCTTCACCCAGGCTCCCGAAAGCATGACCCTGGGTGGGGTTCTCTGGGCGATCTGGGCCCCCGGTTGCCTCACTTTCTTCTGAGGAGCAGCCAGGTGTGACCTTCTGGGGGCCCTCCACACATTTCTGCTTTGTCTCAATAGTTGTGTAGCTTCTGCATGTCATCTTACGCTTCCGGCTGCCCAGGTTCCTTCTAGATAATATGTAATAATATTATTAGAATAATAAAAATATTTTTTTATTTATACCCCACCCTTCCCGGCTCAGAAAACCGGGCTCAGGGCGGCTAACAACAAATTTAAAACAATTAATTGATGCAACAAAAAAACAGCATAAAATACAGTATAAAACGTGAATAACAATAAATTTAGAATTAAAAAATAAATTTAGAGGTGAAATCCATCCAATAAACATTAGATGATCACCAGGGCTAGCTGACTAAATTAGTCCTATTTGGTCCAGCGAGGGGGGAATTAGCTGTAGGATCCCAAAGCGGGTAATCTTCATAAAAAGGGGAGGGGGAGGGGAGGAAGGGGAATAAATATTAGAATAATATTGCTAAGTTACGGCTGTGGTTGTTTAGCTGACAGATGGTTTGGAACAAAGATGGGGACTCTTTGGGCCGCCAGATGGACTACAGTTCCCATAACCCCTCCAAATTTAGAACACATCTTTCCATAATAGTTAGCTGATCCCCCATTTAAAAATTGTTATATGGTTTTTATTGCATGGTTTTATGTATGGCTGTTGTTAACTGCTCTTATATGTTTTCAAGAATAGTGGTCTAGAAATACTTCTACAAATAAATACATATAAGTATCTGGAGGGCCACAGGACGTTAAATGAATCAATTAAAAACCATTCCAAATTATGAGTCCCACTTAAGTAAGTGCGTAACTCTTAAGTAAGTACATATACATGTTGCATTTTGATAGGCAGATAGACGTGCTTATAAAAACAGCAGGTGTCAAGCGCCATCTTTAAAGTAAATAGCAGACAGCCCACACTGAACGCAAAAACGAAATCAGAAGATAGCCCCTGGCCTCCCACCTTGTTTCATAGGACAGACTGGTTGCGGCTGAACCTGAAGTACTGGCAGCATCCGTCGCCGTATCCACATCAGAAAAGAAATTATGGCTCGAGCTTCCGCTGGGGAAAAAGCATGAAAGCGTGAGCAGGGAAACAGTCAAACTGTACTGAGCAACAGCTTAAGCACAGGCTCTGTCACACAGCGTATGTCATCATCATATAAAAGAGTGCTTCTGAACAAGTGTCTGCAAACCTTGCTTTGCCAAGTTTTCACCTTGGAATGGACCTCTCCCCACTCCACATACATTTGTGGAAAGCCTTCCTGCAAGATACAGTGGTGCCCCGCAAGACGAATGCCTCGCAAGACGGAAAACTCGCTAGACGAAAGAGTTTTCCGTTTTGGAGGTGCTTCGCAAAACGAATTTCCTATGGGCTTGCTTCGCAAGACGACAATGTCTTGCGAGTTCCTGCTGGGGTTTTTTCCTCCCCCCCTTTTTCTAAGCCGCTAAGCCGCTTATCAGCTGATCCAATCAGCAGATAAGCCGCTAAAAGCCGCTAAAAGTGCTAATCCGCTAATCCGTCAATGGGCTTGCTTCGCAAGACGAAAAAACCGCTAGACGAAGAGAATCACAGAACGGATTCTTTTCGTCTTGCGAGGCACCACTGTATGCACCTGTTTCCATCATTATCAACTTCCAGGAGGAATTTGAAAACATTCATGCTTATCTGGGCATTTGGTGGCATACACAGGCGTCAATCATACTCTTCTTGGGTACCCAGGAACAACGTTTTTAATCATAAACGCCTCTGGGGTATTTTAAACTGCAATTATTTTATGCACGTTTTAACTTTTTTGGGGGCTGGGAATTGCTTTTAAATTATGGATCTATTTCCTGCCCATGGCTCCTTTGGGAGGAAGGCTAGGATATAAGTTTAAAAAGTAAATAAAAGCAAAGCATGTGGTCTTCCCCTGGGCTATGCCTCCCCCCGCCTTCCATTAGCCTTGCTCCAAGCCTCGCCTGGTCCTGTAGCAGACAACTGTTACCTTTTCGAGCTCTGCATTTCATCCACATTGAAGTCAAAGATGCTTGCCAGGTGATGGTTTGTGCTCCAAGCAGAGGCAAAATCAGTCTGAGAGTCGGGATGTGAAGAACAGAACAATGAAAAAACAGAAACCTCCATTACAAATATATACACATATTATCAAGCAGAGAGGTGGGGAGTCTGATTTCAATGGCAGACAGGACGCTTATATCTCTCACTCCTCGTGGGCTAATTTTAACAGATGGATGCGGCTGCCCACTTGCCAATCCAGATGTCATAGTGACATCAGGTGTGCCTTTTTGTGTGCGTACGTGATCAAAGGCATGGTGTTTTGCAGTTGCCACCAAACAGCTGACAGTCAGCCCTTCCAGAGCTTTTCAAACACTAACCATCTAATTGGTTACAGATAGGTAGCCGTGTTGGTCTGCCATAGTCAAAATAAAAAAATTCCTACCAGTAGCACCTTAAAGACCAACTAAGTTAGTTCTTGGTATGAGCTTTCGTGTGCATGCACACTTCGTCTTCTATCTGAAGAAGTGTGCATGCACACGAAAGCTCATACCAAGAACTAACTTACTTGGTCTTTAAGGTGCTACTGGTAGGAATTTTTTTATTTCATCTAATTGGTTGCAAAGCATGCAAAGCACTATGCATGGAACTTTGTGGGTGCTTGCAACCCACCCCCTTTTGACCCAGCCACAGCTGACACTGCATGCAGTATCAGGTGCACAGAGCTAAGCTGGAATGGCCTGCTGGGTCAAATGGGGGTGGGGGAGAGGGCTGGTGGGCTTGATCAGGCCCACAAGCCAAAGGTTCCTGACTAGTGCTCAAGAAGTATAGCATGGCCAAAGGCCAGCGCTCTCTCTTTCTCTCTCTCAGCTAGATTCCTCCACCCTTTGTGCCTTAACAGCAGGTTTAAATAGCCTGAAACAGAAGCAAGCCAACTGCTGCTCTGAAGCCTCTGCCTCCCCTAAAATTGTTCCCAGCCCCCCCACCCTTGTGAAGTCATTGGTGCAAGCATACAAGCCCCCATCCCATTCTGAAACACATCTCACATACGTACAATCAAACCAAACACATGTTCTTCCTGTGCACCCTTGTTTGCCTCCTGTTTCCGCCCCTTCCCTCTGTCATCTCCAGTGTCAAATTTTAGAGTGTAAGCTCCTTGAGGCAGGGGGCTGAATTGTCACCATTCTGCATTGTGCAAAGTGGTGGCGCTGTCCCGTAATAATAGCAAGCTCATTCTCTGAGCACTGATCTTTACATGACCAAAACAGCACAAGAGGGGGATAACAGCAAGCTCAGGGGAACCTGAAATATTTGAAAAATATTGGGTAAGAGGGAATCTTAAGAGGAACCCATAAACAGCTCAGTGAGAAAGCATGCCTGAGTAGGCATGGAATGATGCCTGAGTGCTGGAAGGCAAGGGGAATGGAACACCAAAGAAGAAAAGAAATTGAACGGAGTAACTGGAACACTGAACAGAAGCACTCCACACTGCAAGCACTGCAACATTTTACTGCAGGTTCCGCTTGTTTTTATGCGGAATGCTGAAGTATGATGAGGACTGAGCATGTTCAATGACTGACTATGGAAGCAGGGCAAGGTTGGGGTGGAAATGCAGCGAGGTGCTTTGGAAAAGGGCATATCTAACTGGCACCGTGAACAGCCCAAGAACATCAGCTGCTGCTAAGAAGAAAACCATTATTCAACCACTCTGGTTTGAGTAAATCAGGAAATCTACAAAGAACCACATGGGGAGCTGAGTGAGGGGCAGTTTCTTTTCTTCAAAAAATAAAAATAAAGAAACTAACACTGGGAATCGCATCATCCAAGAGGAACTTTGACTTTTTCCCCTTCTTCTTCTTCTTCTTCTGTACATTGTGCGGTGTCGAACTGTGGAAAAACAATATTGGGAGAATTGACAGATTTAGTATACTTTTGATGTAAAGTTTTTGGTTTTTCTTTCCCATGCTGGTTGCGTTCTCATTTTTCACCTCCGTAATAGCTGGGCAAAATGGCAAGATTTGCACCATTCCTTCTCTGCATATCCAAATAACCTCCTTCCCTACAGATCCTTGCAGCTGCTCTGATCAACAGGCAGAAGACCCTTTTAGTACTTCCACCACCCTCAGAAGTTCAGAGAGGGCCTTCTCTGCAACAGCCCCTAAGTTGCAGAATTCCCTCCCCACAGAGGTGCAGCTGGAACTTTCATTACATAGTTTCCATCATATGCTGAAGACACGCCACTTTACCCTGGCCTTCAACATATATATATATAGGGTGCACCCTACTGTTGTGACTGTAATTTGCAATAGTAAAAATACTATTGTACTTTTTAAATTGCTGTAGCCCACCCTGGGAGCTTATGGCAAAAGGCAGGTAAGAAATCTAATTAGTAAGATTAAAAGGACGGCAGTAATAATGCTGATGACTGAATACACATAAAGGGATTCTAAGTTTGGAAGCAGGGAATAGTAGCTATTCATAGTGACAGGGGAAGCACCAAGGTTGGCTCTCCAGAGGCTGTGGGACTCCAACTCCCATCATCCTTGTCCAATAGTCATGCTGGGTAGCACTGAGGGGAGTCGAAGTCCAACAATACTTGGGAGCAGCACCAGTTGCTGATCTCTGATTGACAGTGACTGGCAGTGGCTCTCCAGGGTTTCAGACATGGAGTCTCTGTCACAAGAGACTAGGGCCCTGTGGGACTTGACATCTTTCCACAGGGCCTGCAAGACAGAGCTGTTCCACCTGGCCTTTGGTTTGGACTCAGTTTGACCCTTATGTTTCCCTCCCCTTACGGTTTTGATTTATGGGTTACTTTTAAAATGAGGCTGCATTTTAAATTGCATTTTAACCTGTATTTTAAATTGGGGTTTTTTTTCCTATTATGTTTTTATTAATTTTACTGGTGTTAGCTGCCCTGAGCCTGGTTCTGGCCGGGGAGGGTGGTGTATAAATAAAATTTATTTAATTTATTTGTTTATTTATTATTATTATTATTATTATTATTATTATTATTATTATTATATCTCCCAGCCCAACCTGGAGATGGCAGGGATTGAACCTGGGACCTTCTGCATGCAAAGCAGGTGCTCTGCCACTAAGCTATAGCCTTCCTCTGACATTCATGATCCTAGAGTAAACACGGGGAAAGGGGCACCTGTAGACCTGGACAATACGGTGATAGATAAGTGAAGACTGATTTGAAATCCACATCGTAATAACTGGTTCAGAATATTTGCCCTGACTATAATATAAACTGCTCAAAGCCAGAGAATGCTTTTGTCTGTTGCTCTTCCTTTTATCTACAGATAGGTAGCCGTGTTGGTCTGCCATAGTCAAAAAAAAAGTAAAAAAAAGTGTGTGTATCTGAAGAAGTGTGCATGCACACGAAAGCTCATACCAAGAACTAACTTAGTTGGTCTTTAAGGAAGTGTGTATCTGAAGAAGTGTGCATGCACACGAAAGCTCATACCAAGAACTAACTTAGTTGGTCTTTAAGGTGCTACTGGAAGGATTTTTTTCCTTTTATCTGTTAGATCCAGCAGATGGCAGCAAACCACAACACAGACACAGACCAGGAACTTTCCTCTGGCTACAATGCCATGAGATTTTCTTACAAGCAGGCTGGCAGATGCTGGAAGCCTCTTTTTCCCCCATGGGGTTATTCTGAATTCAAAAAAACAATGAAATAAACCTTGCTCTGTTGTTTAAGCCTCTTCTTTCCTGAGCTCCCTTCCTCCTTCCCTTCTCCCCTTCTCTCGCTCTCTGTCCCTCGTGTCCATACCATTTGCTTCTCCTCTTTTGCAGAGGGCGGGATGTGCAATTGTCTCTGTCTGTCTCTCCCCCCTCCAATTATGCTCTCCCATTTTAAAGAAGGCCCAACCCCCGGCTCATGTGAGCAAGAACAACAAGGAGGCTCACTCAGCTGAGGCACAGAAAGGCTTCCTGTGCCTCAACTGACCCATTTAAAGAAGCCCCCCTCTGGTAGGGCTAAGTGATCTATCTCTGCTGCTGCTGCTTCCCCACCTTATTTCCAACATTGTCATATATTGCCATATTTAGCTGTAAACTAGATATTACCCAGTCCTAGTCACCTCATACCTTGGTCCCTGCAAAATAGTTATCTGCTGCTTGGCTTCATAGTTACAAAATGGTCCACAAGTTTCCTGGCCCCGCTTGCCAGCAGTGAACCTGTTACAGTGGTGCCCCGCAAGACGAATGCCTCGCAAGACGGAAAACTCGCTGGACGAAAGAGTTTTCCGTTTTGGAGGTGCTTCGCAAAACGAATCTCCTATGGGCTTGCTTCGCAAGACGACAATGTCTTGCGAGTTCCTGCTGGTTTTTTTCCCTCCCTCCCCCTTTTCTAAGACGCTTATCAGCTGATCCGATCAACAGATAAGCCACTAAAAGCCGCTAATAGCGCTAATCTGCTAATCCGTCAATGGGCTTGCTTCGCAAGACGAAAAAACCGCTAGACGAAGAGAATCACAGAACGGATTCTTTTCGTCTTGCGGGGCACCACTGTATATGTTTTTTACTGCATGGTTTTCTGTGCAATTGCTGTAAGCTTTTAATGAACAGCAGTACTGTATATAAATATTTTTACACAGAACAAAACATCCTGCTAGGATTTTGGAGGCAGGGGAGAGGGAGGGATGGCTGGCTGGCTTACTCATTCTGTTGCCTGGAAGTATGGTGTAGTGGTTAAGAGTACTAGACTTAGACAAGGTGGATTCAAATCCCCCTTGGGCCGCAAAACTCACTGGGTGACCCTGGGCCACTGGTCATCTCTCAGCCTAGCCTACCTCAATATGTCTTTCAGAAGGCTCCCTTAAGGAAGGGTGAGATACAAAAATGTATGAGAAACAGTTCTGGTCACAAGCATCACCCTGCTCAAGTGCAGACCTGCTTTGGTTGGAGGAGTTGGGTTTCTCTGCTTCCTTCGGCTCAGGAGGTTTAGCATCGGCCGGCCCTGGGACCTTCCCTGGCAAGAGTTTGTCTGGTGGGCTTGGTGGGACTCGGACCCGCAGTCGGAAAATGCACTTCTTCTTCTTGATTTCCTTCCCACTCAGAAATCTGAAAGGCAGAAGACAGTAAAGTTTGGTATTGATTTGACTATATGGGACTGGCAGAAATGACTGGCAGAATCTGAGACCAGGGAAAAGAGACGGCGGAAGAAGACTGGAGGAAATTTAAGGACTATCTTAAGAAACATTGTAAAATTAATGAGTGTTAGAATGATGCGGTTTTAGAAATTAAGTGGATTACAGCCGTAAAGATTAAGCTAAAAGAAAAGAAAGGTTAACAATTACATTAAATTAAGGATGAGGATTTGCTGAGCTAAACAATTGAAATTGGAAAGCAGAAAGGGAAGGTATGAGGAGGTCGGTGAAGTAAGTTTTATGAAAATAAGGATTTGAAATTATACTTGTTTTTTTCTTGTTTGTTTGTATTGTTATGTTTGTTTATATAATTTGTGAAACTTTAATAAATATTTTATTTAAAAAAAAATAAAGTTTGGTATTGATTTTTCAATTGGTAGTGATTTCCCCCACCCCACCCCAAAAATGCAAATTTAAAGCGGTTGCGGATTGGCAAAATGTTTTTAGCACTTGTAATGTCTACTGTGCTTTTAATTAAAACCTTTTCGCTTTCAGGTTCGGCAGCATTTTGGGAAATGGTTTTCCAAGGCTTTTGTCAGCCTCCATGCGATGACTATCTCACCTTTTTCCATTCCAAACTCTGACTTCCAGGTCAACCAAATGGAAATTGGCACCAGGAATGACTTTCCAAAAGATGTTGATTACAGGGAACACAATAAAAGTGATGCAGAGAAGCAGCCCTTTTATTACTCTTACCTGCTTTTGTAGCTGTTTAGTGCGTTAAGGAGGTGTTCGGCTCTCTCTGCCACGGGAGTGTTCTTCAGCTGAGAGGAAGAACTTACTTAGTTATTTTCAATTTCTTTTTAAATGATGCTTTAAAGGGTAAGAAGCCCTCTCAAGGCAGCCTTCCTCAAACTGCATCGTAACATTTAAAACATAAAAACACAAGTATTAAAACTCAGACAGCAAAGTACAAACAACCTGTTCCAGACCAGCAGCCTGCATAAAACATTTCAGACAGTTTGGAGTAATTTATAAAACAAAAAAGCAGCTGCTAGTTTAAAAACAGGGACCTGCATCATCAATTAGAAGCAGACTGGAACAAAGAAAAAAGGCCCATTTAAAGGGGCCAAATGCATGTTGGTGGAAGAGCAGCTTCCTTGAATCCAGAAGGTTGGAGGTTCAATCCCTGCCATCTCCGTGTCTGAAACCCCAGAGAATTGTTCCCAGTCAGTGTAAACAGTGGTGGGCTAGATGGACCATTTGTTTTAAGCAGCAGAAGGCAGCTCTCTATGTTCCGCGGGAGGGAATTCTTAGGACCAGGGCCAGCACCGGAAAGGTGTTAGGGATGAGGGGCTCTGTGGGTCACTATCATCCTTGATCACTGGCCATGTTGGGCAGTGGGGCTGAGAGGACCTGGCAGCCAACAAAATATGGATGTAAGTGAAAATCCAAGAGTTTTAGGCCCCAACCCAGTTAAAGTTGGTCGTGACTAAGGCTGCAGTCCTAACCCTACATACCTGGGTGAGCTCCCGTTGCTCGGTCCCTGCTCCCGCCAACCTAGCAGTTCGAAAGCACGTCAAAGTGCAAGTAGATAAATAGGTACCGCTCCGGTGGGAAGGTAAACGCCATTTCCGTGCGCTGCTCTGTTTTTGCCAGAGGTGGCTTAGTCATGCTGGCCACATGACCTGGAAGCTGTACGCCGGCTCCCTCGGCCAATAAAGTGAGATGAGCGCCACAACCGCAGAGTCGGCCACGACTGGACCTAATGGTCAGGGGTCCCTTTACCTTTACTTATCACAACTTTGGGGGGGGGGGGTAAGGAGGTGGGAGGGCTCTCGGACCCTGACAGAGCATCGCAACTCCTTCCCCAAGCCCAGGAAGCATTTGCCCACCTTAGGGAAGGAGGCATGATGCTGTGACAAGATCCTGGAACCCTACTGCCTCCTACCCAAAGCCAGGCAGGGGAGGTCTCTTCACTTGGGTGGCAGCGCCCTGGTAGGTGGGCAGGTAGGCAAGGGAGTGTAAAGCAGCTAATCTGCCCTTACCGCCCAGCCTTGGCATCATGCCACACCCCTCCCCCACGCACTGGCCCCTCCCCCAGCTTGCTGGTGAGTACTGAAACTTTTTTTTTCTAGGAAAAAAGCGCTGGTGCAGCCTAAGTCCCACTGAAGCCTGAAGAATAAGCCAGCCTGGTTGTGATATTTTATTAGCTCATTTGAAGCCTTACTATTTTAATTAAAAATTTAAAAAATCAATAAAAGTTTAATATTGCTAAGGGGGGGCATGCAAGGCTTTATACAAGCCCCCTCCTGGCCCCACATCATGGCTATAGGAAGCTGCCTTATGAAGAGTCAGACAATTGACCCATCTAGCTCAGTATGATACTGAGTGCCATCAGCCCTACAGGATTTTAGACAGAAGTCTTCCTCAATCTTACTTGGAAATGTCAGGGACTGGGCTTGAAAATGTCTCCACATGCAATGCATGTGCTCAAGCACTGAGTTGCAAGCCTTCCCCCGATGGAAGCTGAAACGGGGAGATGTATTGCAAGTGGCCAAACATCATTCGCAGGTTCCTTGAGGGCTAGCAACTTTTTTAAAAAAGAAAAAGCTGAGATTCTGAATACCTGAACAGCACACAGCTCCTTGTTTCCAAAAAATATTAATTTAGCATTTACTGTTATTTACTATTTTTTATTCAAACTGTGTTTATTTTAAATTGAAATGGCAACATATATACTTATACGAGTGAACATTCCGATTGTGACCACAAGGTGGAGCCCAAGTTCCAGCATTGAAGTTGTAAACGGAACCGAGCAAAGTTCTCAATGACTCTGTCACCCTCCTCCTTTCAATGCAGAAGTGGGAAACTTTGACCATCCAGATTGTCACTGGGTTCTAACCCCCATCAACCTCAGCCAGCATGCCCAAAGTTCAGGCAGGCTACCCGTTCCATGGTCCTGCTTTTACTGGTTTGACAGCCCTGCCACTCACCTTCCCAAGCTGCAGAAGGTTCCAGCGCTGATTGACAAAGGTCAAGATTTCATCAAAGTCAAAGTATTTCTTTTTGCTTTGGACACCCAGGTTGTAGAGTACAAGATGCACGAGATCCACCCTGTGCATGGTAAAAGGAAACAGAATGACCAAGGTTTCCTGCAGAGGACCTGTTCACAGACCATTCATCCTGACTTTGCTTGCATAAATACTATGCAGATATTAGACTATAGCCACATTAACACCATAGATTTAAAGCCCAGTGATACTACTTTAAACAGTCATGGCTTCTGCCAAAGAATCCTGGGAGTTTGTTGAGGCCGCTGAGAGTTATTAGCTGGCCCCCATTCGTCTCACAGAGCTACAACTCCCAGAGTGGTTTAGCAGTCAACCTCTATTCCCAGAGAGATTGTAGCTCCAGGAGTCTATTTTCACTTACAAGTGCATTCTTAACCACGCTTTTATTCCTGCATATGAATTCTTGTACACATTACCTGGCAGGAGAGCTGCATTGCAAATTTCAGAGCAGAGCAAATTCTGAAGGTGGCAGTGTTTCACTTCCCATTTTGTTTTGGGAAGCATGGATTAGGTAGGTTCACCTTTAAGCAAGACCTGAATCGAATTTCTCCCTCATCCCTAAATGCAGTGGAGGTATTGCTCCTTGCATAATTGCCATGTTCTTTACCGCTACCAGTTTACAGATTGCCTCCCATAAGAAAGACTCCAAAGGACACCTCTGACACCTTGGCTCTTTCCAAGCACCTAACGCAACACAGAAGGATTGTTAGAGTTCATACTAAACATGGTCATTTTGATAAGTGCCTGTAAATGCATCCAATGATCTAGTTATCTGACAGTGTCCCTGATCAGTTTTCTTCTTATATGCTATTGCCTTGCAGGTCTTTTCCACCTGGCCTGGGAGGGCAGGTGAACAGGGGGGTTTTGTATCTTTTTTTTAAGATCTTGTGGTTTATGTTTTTTGATGTTTTATTTACTGTTTATTACTACAGTGGTACCCCGCAAGACAAACGCCTCGCGAGACGAAAAACTCGCAAAACGAAAGGTTTTTTCGTTTTCGAGTTGCCTCGCAAGACGAATTTCCCTATGGGCTTGCTTCGCAAAACGAAGCTTGCCCCGGGGACAGCGGGTCTTCTCTTTTGAAGCAAGGGGCTGCGGGGGAGATAGCGATCTCCCCGCAGCCCCTTGCAGCAAAAGACGTCGGGGGAAGCGGGGAAGCGAAGCGCTTCGCTTCCCGCTTCCCCGCCATCTTTTGCTGCAAGGGGCTGCGGGGAGATCGCTATCTCCCCCCAGCCCCTTGCTTTAGAAGAGGTGCGGGGGAAGCGGGAAGCGAAGCGCTTCGCTTCCCCGCTTCCCCCGACGTCTTTTGCTGCAAGGGGCTGCGGGGAGATCGCTATCTCCCCCCAGCCCCTTGCTTTAGAAGAGGTGCGGGGGAAGCGGGAAGCGAAGCGCTTCGCTTCCCCGCTTCCCCCGACATCTTTTGCTGCAAGGGGCTGCGGGGAGATCGCTATCTCCCCCCAGCCCCTTGCTTTAGAAGAGGTGCGGGGGAAGCGGGAAGCGAAGCGCTTCGCTTCCCCGCTTCCCCCGACGTCTTTTGCTGCAAGCGGCTGAAGGGAGATCGCTTCTCCCGGTGCTCCGAAGCCGGGCGGGGGGCAGGGGACACCTCCCGCCGCAGTGGGGACACCTTTTGAAGGCAGGCGGGGGGGGGAGCAAAGACTTTGGCCCCCTGCCCACCTTCAGAAGAGGTCCAGGACCTCTTCTGAAGGCTGGCGGGGGGCAAAAGTCTTTGTCCCCCCTGCCTGCCTTCCCAGGGGCTTTTAAATCGCCCAGGACAGCGGAGAAGTCCTCCGCTGTCCGGGGCGATTTTAAAATGCCGCCCGCCAGCATTTTAAGATCGCCCCGCACAGCGGAGAAGTCCTCCGCTGTCCCGGGGTTTTTTAAAATGCTGGGGGTGGGAAGAAAAGCCCTTGTCCCCCCCCAGCCTTCAGACGAGGTCCGGGGACAGACTGTCCCCGGACCTGGTCTGAAGTCGGTTTCCCTAGGAACGCATTAATTGATTTTCAATGCATTCCTATGGGAAACCGTGCATCGCAAGACGAAAAAACCGCAAGACGAAGAGAATTGCGGAACGAATTAATTTCGTCTTGCGAGGCACCACTGTACTATTGTTATGTTGCAGTAATGTCTTTTTGCATGTTGTAAGGCACATTGAGCATGGTTTGACTGTGGAAAGGTGGCATATAAATAAAATGTATGAGACTCTTGAGAGTCCCATGGACTGTAAGAAGATCACACCTCTCCATTCTTAAGGAAATCAGCCCTGAGTGCTCACTGGAAGGACAGATCCTGAAGCTGAGGCTCCAATACTTTGGCCACCTCATGAGAAGAGAAGACTCCCTGGAAAAGACCCTGATGTTGGGAAAGATGGAGGGCACAAGGAGAAGGGGATGACAGAGGATGAGATGGTTGGACAGTGTTCTCGAAGCTACCAGCATGAATTTGACCAAACTGCGGGAGGCAGTGGAAGACAGGAAAGAGTCGGACACGACTAAACAAAAAACAACAACATGTGTGTATGTATGTACGTATGTATGATATAAGCATGTCACACTCTGTAGCAGGGGTTCCCAAAAGTGAGTAGTGCCACCTCCAAGGGGACCAGTGGGAGTACGTAGGAGGGTGTTAAGAGGCAAGGCAGCAGTAGCAGAGCTCTGGAGATAAAAATGACTATCAAACCTTGAAAAGCTAGGACCACTGGATGAAGTTCATCAGTTTTGCTGAATTAATTAAACTAAATAGTTTTTGTTTTATTTTGAATGAATGTGCAATTGATTATTACCGCTTGGAATTTTATTATGTTATTGTCTTCCTTAGTGGGGGGGGGTATTATTTCTGAGTAATGATTTATACAGGGTGGGGGGAGCACTCAGGATGAGTTTATAGAACCAAGCAAGGGTGGTCCACTGCTCTACAAGTTTTGTTGGAACCATATTTATTTCACTACAAATAAAATATTCTATGAAAAAATAGAAAATAAATATTGCTGCTTATATACAGCTGATTCACATCACAATAATAAACGCTGAGAGTGTGCTTCTGCTTCAGCCTTACCATCTCAAAGACAAACGTTTGATGTACTCTGGGCCCTGGTTGCACACCGCGCAGCAGAAAACATAAAACCTGAAAGTTAAAAAAAACAAAAACAAATAAATGAACAAGCAGAACTTTCTTTAACTCAGATTAGCAGCATGGTGCACCTGGTGTTGCTCAGGTATGAAACCAAAAAAAGATGTCAGTGAAAGTACCAGGCTGAGGAGAGCATCGCACAGATTGTAGCCACCACCGGAAAGGCCCTCTCCCTTTATCATTCTCCTCCAAGCCTCCCTCAGAAGGGGGGCCCCAACACAGCGATCCAAAGAAGGTGAGGGAAAGACGTACCGGTCTCCATACATCATTGGGCAGCTAAGGCACTGTGTGCAGGCTTCATGGAACCATTGTTGGCAGCGGTAACATTGCAGCATCTTCAGGTACCACCTGGAAGGGAAAGAAACTTGGTTGGAACAGGAGAGAGTTGCAACACCTGTGGAGTATTCCCTACTCAAGTTTGCCAACCACCACTACAGTACTAGCATGGGTCTCCCAGAAGGATGCTGATGAGGAATTGCGGCCTTTGGGCTGGAAAAAGAATACCCCACTGGTGAGTTAGATTAAATCAGTCCTCCACAACCTGGGACCCTCGAGTTGTTGTTGGACTCCCAGTTACCAGCAGCCCAGGCTAGCATGGCCAATGGGCAAGGATTATGGAAGTTGTAGTCTAACATCTAAAGAGCACCAGGTTGAGGAAGTCTGAATTAACTCAGAAAAACATAAGAAAAGCCTCCTGGAACAATGGCTCATTTAGAAAAGCATCCTGTTTTCTCCTAGTGGCCACAGAATAGCTATCATGGCTAGTAGCCATTGATAGTCATCTCCTCTGTAAACTTGTGTAATCCTCTTTTAACGCCATCAAACTTGGTGGGCATCACTGCACTCTGTGGGAGTGAGTTCCAGAATTTGACTGTGTGCAACTTTTATCTGTCCTGAGTCTTCCAACATTCAGCTACATGAGTTCTGCTTTGAACTCTGAATTAATGAAGATGGTGCTCATCCCTTGCAGTCTTCCCATTAGACCTTCTGGAAGGCCACTGTGAGAACAGGATGCTGGACTAAATGGGCCATTGGCCTGATCCAGTAAGGCTCTTATATGAGGTGTTCCCAATTTAGTGCAAGTCAGAAAAACTGCAGACAGTAGGCACCATCTTAAAAGAGGCATCTATCTATCTATTGATATCTATATCTATATCTATATCTATATCTATATCTATATCTATATCTATCTATCATCTATCTATCATCTATCTATATCTATCTATCTATCATCTATCTATCTATCTATCTATCATCTATCTATCATCTATCTATCATCTATCTATCTATCATCTATCTATCTATCTATCTATCTATCATCTATCTATCATCTATCTATCTATCTATCTATCTATCTATCTATCTATCTATCATCTATCTATCTATCATCTATCTATCATCTATCTATCTATCTATCTATCTATCTATCATCTATCTATCATCTATCTATCTATCTATCTATCATCTATCTATCATCTATCTATCTATCATCTATCTATCTATCATCTATCATCTATCATCATCTATCATCTATCTATCTATCATCTATCTATCTATCATCTATCTATCTATCTATCTATCTATCTATCTATCATCTATCTATCTATCATCTATCATCTATCTATCATCTATCTATCTATCTATATCTATCTATCTATCATCTATCTATCTATCTATCTATCTATCATCTATCTATCATCTATCTATCATCTATCTATCTATCATCTATCTATCTATCTATCTATCTATCATCTATCTATCATCTATCTATCTATCATCTATCTATCTATCTATCTATCTATCATCTATCTATCTATCTATCTATCTATCTATCTATCTATCATCTATCTATCATCTATCTATCATCTATCTATCTATCATCTATCTATCTATCTATCTATCTATCTATCTATCTATCATCTATCTATCATCTATCTATCTATCATCTATCTATCTATCATCTATCATCATCTATCATCTATCTATCTATCATCTATCTATCTATCATCTATCTATCTATCTATCTATCTATCTATCTATCTATCATCTATCTATCTATCATCTATCATCTATCTATCTATCTATCTATCTATCTATCTATCATCTATCATCATCTATCATCTATCATCTATCATCATCTATCATCTATCATCTATCTATCTATCTATCTATCTATCTATCTATCTATCTATCATCATCTATCAGCAAGAGATGCCTCTTCCAAGCCAGTGGCACACACATGCTTCATCTAAAAGCCAAGAAACTTGCTAACTGCTGTAACTTATTTAATTTAACTGGTCCACTATTCACCTGCAATTTAACTGATTTATATTTCTGCAAAGCAGGTTGAAGTGGGCATAGCTCGATAGGTAGAGCATGAGACCCTTAATCTCAGGGTTGAGGGTTTGAGCCCCACACTGGGCAAAAGTTTCCTGCATCGCAGGGGGTTGGACTAGATGACCCTGGTGGTTCCCTTCCAACTCTACAATTATATGACTCTGTGATTCCAGCCAGGCAGAAACACAATGGGAGTGCAAAGCAGGGCCCATAAGGGGTGTGGCCTGGAAAGAGTCCCAAGGACCAGACAGAGAGGCTTGGAGGGCCGCATTGGGACCCCAGGCCAGTCATTTCCCAGTCGTGGTGTAGGTAAGCCTCTCTATCTATCTAGCTGTGCAAGACACACATATTTTAAAGCTTGCATCTGCACCCCTGGAGATGTGGACCACCACATGAGTCAGGAGCTTAAATCTCCAAAGGAAGACCCCCACAGAAGAAAAGGGCAGGATAGATTTGCTCCCTATTGTCAGAGGTCTTCAGAAAGCTCCATCTCCTCAGACATGCCCCCCTCTCCTGGGTGCCACCTTTGTTCTCGTTTCGGTTTCTCTTACTCGCCAGGGCCGCCACAGTAACAGTAACACTGCTGGTGATTGGTTCTGTGGAGGGAGTCCCATTCCAGCTCCTGCAGGTTATAGGACAGCACCATCTTGATCCTTTGCAGCGTCTTCGCAATGGCGCCTTTCCTCAGGGCTCCACCATTCTGCAGAGGCAAAAAGCAGCAAGAGTTTCAGAAGACAAAAAGGCGTCATGGACTGGCAGGTGCTAGAGGATGAATGGTGGCAGGGGGGAGGGGCCGGGATGCTGAGCAAAGCTGGGGTGGGCAGATGGTGGAATGACTCTGGGGAAGGGACCAGTGAGTTAGGTGGGGTTCTGCGCCTCCACTGGGGAGAAACATTCAGTGTCACTCCAACTTTCTGTGGCCGTCACAAGTTATGAGTAAAGATTTGCTCAGAGAGCTGAGTAGAAAGAATTGTCGCTTATCACCTGTGTCTTAAGGAGCTGACGTAACAAGCTGATTCAGCAATAAAAGGTAAAGGGACCCCTGACCATTAGGTCCAGTCGTGGCCGACTCTGGGGTTGCGGCACTCACTGACAAAAGCAACTGCTTTGCATGCAGAAGATTCCATATCCAGGCAGGGCCAGGAAGGACCCCTGTTTGAAACCATTTTTCTTTCTCTAATACTTTTTAATCTCTCTTGTTTTCTTTCTTTAGGTTTTCCTATTTCTTGTCTTTTACAGTGGTACCTTGGGTTACATACGCTTCAGGTTACATGCGCTTCAGGTTACAGACTCCGCTAACCCAGAAATAGTGCTTCAGGTTAAGAACTTTGCTTCAGGATGAGAACAGAAATTGTGCTCCGGCAGCAGCGGGAGGCCCCATTAGCTAAAGTGGTGCTTCAGGTTAAGAACAGTTTCAGGTTAAGTACGGACCTCCGGAACGAATTAAGTACTTAACCCGAGGTACCACTGTATTCTTTCTTCCTACGTTCTTTTATAGATTAAGTAGCTGTTTGTATCAGTATATTATAAAATGATACTTTGTGATGGATATGCAATTTTGTATATCTCTGAATACGTATCAGTACATAAATTAAAGAGAGAGAGAGAGAGAGATCTTGAAGAAATGGTGTACACAGGAACAACGTTTTTAATCATAAACGCTTCTGGGGTATTTTAAACTGCAATTATTTTATGCACGTTTTAACTTTTTAAACAATGCTTAAATTGAATGGATCAATGGTCTGACTTATAAAAATAATAATATTCTGGCTGTCCTCTGGCAGAGACAGCACACTAGGTTTGATCCACCACTAGCAATTGCTAGGTTTTCACATAGGGGCATCCATAAAGAAGCATCTGCCCAGAGATTGTATGCTCCCGAAACGAGAGCTAGCAGAAAGCATTCCTTGAATCCTATCACTCACCCGTACAGCCAGGGCAAAGATGCATCTCCGACAGAACCAAGATGAATCCAAGGAACTCTCATCGCTGCTCACCGCTGGGATATGGCATTGCTGGTGAAAACCTGAGAGGCAAAGTTTTGCAACTACGTCAAGAAGCTGAGCACTTTCTACATGATTGCACTAGGCTAAATCCATCATACCATACACTAAAAGTGCATAGCTCCCCTCTCAAAGAATCCTGGAAACTGTAGCTTGTAAAGGGTGCTGGGAGTTATAGCTCTGCAACGGGCAAACTACAGTTCTCAGGATTCTTGCACTCTTGTAACCAACAGGCTACAATGTCAAGCAACAGAATGATAAACACACACACACACACACACACACACACACACACACACACCCCTAACAGAAATTTTCAGTCCTTGAACATTGGAACAATCCAACCCACAGTGGATTGATTCACTGTTTGCAAACAGGGCCATGAAATCTGGGGGGGCCATTTTGGAAAGAGGTCTAACTGTGAGGCTGAGCACCACAGTGTTTTTTGCAGGGACCAACATTTGAGACTTCCTGCATTTACTCTGGGATCATGAATGTTGTAGAAGGGCCATAGCTCAGTGGCTGAGCACCTGTTTGCATGCAGAAGGTCCTCAGTTCAATTCCCAGCATCTCCAAGTATGGTTTGGAGAGACTCCAAAACCCTGGAAAAGCATTGCCAGGAAATGTCAACACTGGGAAATACTGAGCTGCGTGGACCAAGGATCTGACTCAGCTTAAGAAGATTCCTATGTTCCTAGGAATGTCACTCAGCATGCCACTGCCAAGCTCTGACCAAACGAAAGAAATGCAAGATGTCCACCAGGGAAGCTTCTTGACACCAGCAGGAGGCTGCAGCCATCTAAGGGCCACTCGGAGGCTGCTCTCCTATTGAGGCAAAGGAGTATGGCCCCATCCACCAACCAAAGAGCAGCAGGAAAGAGCTTGCTTTCCAGTCTCCTTGACAGAAAGAAAACTAAAGTGCATAACATGAAAGGAAAAGGTACTGGGAGGGAGGAGGAAAAAAGCAAATTGGGGCATCTGAGAGTTGTGGGGGGGGGTCATCTTATTATTTATTCTTACATGCCACTCTAAGAACCTTTTAGATCTGGAGAGCAGAGCTTTTTTTTAAAGAGACTTCCCGCCGACCTAATAACGATACAGCAAGCTTGCTGAGCGATAAGGGCATTCTCGTTGCTGCCATTTTCTGCCTCACATCCCCCCCAAGCCCCTAACACAGGGTGGTGGAACTTCCAGGACATTCTTCTTACCAAGTCCACATTTCCCGCATATCAGTATGTCATTCATGGGGGATTTTGTCTTTTCCATACAGATGTTACACATTGACTCTTCACCAGGGAGACCAGCTGAAAAAGAATACGAATGTCAGCAGCAATCGCCACAACTGCTTGGAAAAAGGATGGAGTACCATTGTACTGTTGAGAGTATATTAACCCATGGTCTGCTTGTGTGGTTTGGGAGCTGCACAGTCAGGGGAAAAACAATGCTGTCCAGGGTTGTAAAGACTGCAGAGAGAACAATTGGGTGCACTCTTCCCACCTTGGATCAAATCTATGCTTCCAGGTGCCATAAGAAAGCGGCAGAGATAGTGCAGGATAGTATGCACCCTGGAAATGATCTCTTTCAGCTTCTGCCTTCTGGAAGAAGGTACAGGGTTATAAAGGCCAGGACTAGCCGCCTGAGAAACAGTTTTCATCCAAATGCGATTTTGGTTTTAAACGCAGTGTAAGGTAGCCTCTGTGGGAGTATATTGTATTTAATTATGGGGTGTCAGAGTTTTTAGAGGGTTAACCAGGCTGGGATAGCAAGCTTGTTGGTTTTTGCATGTCTGATGTAGATTTTTTTCAATTTCGTTGTTCTGTATGGGACAACGACAATAAAGATTATCGTATCGTATCGAAGCGCAATCCTACTGTCACTGGAGATGGGAGATTTCCACCTCATATGCAAAGATGAAAAACCTTATATCAGGGTCCCCTCCAGAAATACATTTTATATAACGCCAGTGGTGAGTTTTCTGCTCATGATGGTATTGGGGCGGTTATATGCAGGCCACTTTCACACACATAAAGCACTATGATGCCACTTTAAACAGGAAGAACTACAATTCTCAGAGTGGTTCAGCAATCAATCCCTCTTTCACAGGGGACTCTGAGAATTGTAGCTCTGGAGGGGGCGGGGATAACAATTATCAGCACCCTTAATAGCTCCCTTAATTCTTTGGGGGAAAGTCAGGACTGTTTAAATTTAGCCATAATCTTGCTTATAACAGGGCTTGTGCCAACAAAAGTTTCAGGATGGACATACGGCTTCATTTAGAATTGGTGCATTCCCCATAGCCAGGAGCAGAACGACTTTGAAACTAATTAAGCTTAAGCTTTAGGTCCTCTAATCCTGAAGGAGCCCCAGAAGGAATGTTAGTCCTCATTGCTTAAACGTTTTGGGTCTAGTAGATCCAATCTGAGTCTCACAACTCAAACCGATTAATTTTTTATTGTGTGTATTTCAACAATTCCAAAGTTTGAGAGTCAGCAGCAGAGATGTTGCAATGGTGGAGTGTCGCTGTAAGTTGGCTGTTCTGCTGTGACTAATATATCCCCCCCTTTTTTTTATAAAATAAAATCAGAGGTGGGTTTTCTGACTGGATGAATATGCTCAGAACTCTGGAAAATCCTGAAGACAGCATGGAATATAAACGGGGCAATGTTGTGTTGGATAACAAAAAAGTCAAATAAAAATACTGTGGATCAGCAACTTGAAGAACAGATGAGAAAAACCATACAGTACTATTCTGAAGTTTTTAAAAGAGTTGTAGCCGACTGCTTGATAATCCAGTTAAGTAAGAGAATTGACCCATATGAGCAGATTGCAAAAAAGATTCACATTCTTCTCAGAACTGACGAACAATTCTGAAATTGATGTGGACAGTAATTAACTGATAAAATCATATTACAAAGATGATATTGACCGCAAATTAGTAAATGGGTATTATCAGTTCAAATAACATTTGCACCTTAGGAAAACCCAGAACACAGAATAAAAGATGCCATTTAAATTTCAATGCGCAGGAGGTCTTCAGCTTATATGTGAGCAACACGTAACTGAAGTGTTGCCCAATATTACTGCTGCACTTAAGCTGTACTTGACAATGCCTATCATGAGATGTGAAGCCGAAATGAATTTTTCAAAGCTATTCTTTACAAGCTCTCATAAGATGAAACTGTATGTAACTATGTTGCTAGAAAAGTTAGAAAAAGAGAGTTTCGTAAAATGTGCTCCATGTAGTACGTATTTTCATAGGCATCTGAAATAAAAGATTATATTGACCGTGGTATTTTCTATGTTTTATTTCATCATTCTATGATGTATCTTGCATGTATATAACATTTCCCTAATTTTCATGCCCCCATAACTTGAAAACTATGAGGCACAGGGGTGTGGGAATTATTCACACCAGTGATGTCAACATGTGAGATAATCCAGCACAGCAAATTTAATCAAAATCCAAGATGTAGTAGCTACATTTTCTTTAAAAATGTGGTGAGCAGTTGTGGAACAACCTCATTGAAGAGGATGACAGTGGTCACCCAGACCACTGCTGGTTGCTTCAGGGACCCCTAAATGTAGGTCTGCCACAGCCCACAGCTTCCTGCTGAAGCCCTGTAATATTTTTATACCACAGATGGTCCAGATTTATCTAGTCTGTAGTCTAGATTGCAGGAATATCAATTTAGAGGAGGAAAAACTTCACATCTGTAGGAAAAACAACAGGTATGTAGCAAAATGTTCCAGGGGGTTCTATGATATTGTTCTTTTCAACAAAATATAATAATATCTGGCTGAAAAGCTTTGATATTAGTCAGGGAACCCAGCTCTGGTTCAGCAGAAGTTTGCTGTCTCAGGCAGACATTTTCATCTTGCACTATTTGCTTGAGGACTATTAAAGTGAAAGAAAGGTGTTTGTCAAGCAAAATAAAAAAAATCCAGGTTTTGTCTTGCTTTTGTTGCGCTATGGTGCAAGAGCTTCTTCTCTTCATAAGGGCACCAATGCAGTAATTTTGGAGAAGCATTGCACAGCAAAGAATATCGAGGAATGGTGTGTGGCCAGGCCAGTAAATTTACCACTGTTACACTATTATTGTACTAATGGCATGTTGCAGAAAGCACCAGCAAGAATACCCCAAAATGGGGGAAAACTCCCTGTCTGGAACCCTGGAGAGCAGCTGCCACCCAGTGTGGACAATATTGAGTTAGGCAGACCAATAGCCTGACTTGGTATAAGGCAGCTTCCTATGTTCTAGCATCAAAAACTCCTGTAAGTTGGGAGCACAGGAAATTGCCTTATAATCAATCTGACCGTTCCCGCTCATTATCGTCCACAATGAGCTGAGCAAGTCAAGGTTGGTATGTGAAGGTTGTGTTTACAGGAGAACCATGGGAGAAAGACAGAACAGGACGTAAGTAAAGGATTGTTATTAGAAGCTGTGGTCGGGCAAGAGATAAGGAAACTAGAAGCTTAATGTTATGACTCACAGAAAAACTATTAGAATTTAGGTGAAGGTGAAAGTAATGCTATACATGGACATTACTGCCCCATTGCTTGTAAGTGCTGTTTTCATATTTGGTGTGCCACCCACTCTCTCCCTACTTTCTGATTGCGTCAGCTGTGTCACACTAGCCTTGGAACACCTAAATAAACATCCTGTTTTGCTGACAATGAGGGGTGGGTGGGTGTCTGGATTCTCTTGGCCATTCCAGGGCATTGGGCTTGAACCCCAGTATCTCTCAAACACTATGTTCTGTCAAACCAACACATCAGGGAGAAGCTCTATAGTAGAGCCATTTGTTTCAGGAAGTCTCGTTGTGTGTTTCAAAATGGCACCCACCTACCCCTGAAATTTAACATGGTACATTCTGCTCCCCCACTTCAGGATCCCCCTCCACTACCACCAGCATGTAGGCTGGGCCCATGTGGAAGTCCCAGAGAAGACTGCAGACTCACGCACCGTGCTGGATGTCTTTCCAAAGCACCCAGTATTTGGAGTTGTCTTCAAAGGTCATCAGGCAACTCTGTTTGGAACCGCTCACCTGCAAATATGGAAACCAGGGGGCAGAGAGAGAAAAACTGTTAGGAACCAATGGTTCACACAAGCTATTAACACAAGCAAGACTGGTACAATAATGAGGTGGAATGAAACAATTACTTCAGCTGGTGGGCATGGAGGGCAGAAAACTGATGTCCCACAAACACCCCACTCACTTCATTATTACATTGGCTTGGCACCCCCTCCTCACTGCCTCACTTTGCTCTGAAATTTCAGTGGTACTATGACTGACGTGTTCTCAACCTCTCATTGAAATCAACAGCAATATAAGGTGCTTACATTTGATTTGATTTGCACATACTCTGTGCAGAATATGAATAAAAAGTGAATATCTTCCTAATGTTCCCAAGAGTATAAATGATGTTTTGTTACCCTCCATGAGAAAAGGATCCAGCATTCTTTGTCTAAGGAAAATGATTTATTTTTTCCAATAAAGAAGTTTTTTTAAAAAATAAAAAAAACACTTTCTTTACCCTCTTGATCTTCCCAAGGTAATAGAGCCCATCAGTCCAACAGCACAAGACGTTCTGTCCTTCCGTTAGCTTGAGCATCAGTTCTTGACGGCTTTTACGGTTCTGGGCAACTGTATCCGCCATGGATTGGTCAACAGGTCTGCTGTCCGTAAGCATAGGCTCAACACTGGCACTCTCCATGACCCTGAGTGGACACTGGTGGTAAAACATGAAATTTTTTAAAATTATTTTTTACATTTTAAAATTCAGCTTCGTTAATGAAGGTCAGGAGATACCAAACTTTTCCAGCTGGCAGGCCCACCTGGAACTCGGAGAAAGTGCCAACCCACGAAGCACAAAATGGCAGCTGCATGTGATATGAAATTAATAATAATAATAATAATAATAATAATAATAATAATAATAATAATAATATCTGGGCAGCTTCCAACATAACACATAACACAAAATAACATAACACAAAACGGCCATTCCCAGAGTTCCATGATGAAAAGGATGGATTCTTAAACCACTCTAGGAATTGTATACCTGTGTAGGGAATAGGGGTCTCCTAACAACTCTCAGAGGGCTGGGACGTGGGTGGCGCTGTGGGTTAAACCACAGAGCCTAGGACTTGCCGATCAGAAGGTCAGCAGTTTGAATCGCCGCGGCGGGGTGAGCTCCCGTTGCTCGGTCCCTGCTCGTGCCAACCTAGCAGTTCGAAAGCACATCAAAGTGCAAGTATATGAATAGGTACCGCTCTAGTGGGAAGGTAAATGGCGTTTCCATGTGCTGCTCTGGTTCACCAGAAGCAGCTTAGTCATGCTGGCCACATGACCCAGAAGCTGTACACCAGCTCCCTTGGCCAATAAAGCGAGATGAGCGCCGCAACCCCAGAGTCGGTCACGACTGGACTTAATGGTCAGGGGTCCCTTTACCTTTTAACAACTCTCAGCACCCTGAACAGACTACAACTCCCAGGATTCTTTGGGGGAAGACACAACAGCTTAAAGCAGCATGGCACTGTTTTACATGTATAGTGCAGACAGGGTCCATGTGGAGGCCAACGGGCTGTGGAAGCCACCATCTACTGAGGGTGGTGTTTGCCCTGATTACATCACAAAACCACAACCCCCTCAAGGAACTCTTTTGGTTCAAAAAACAGGAGGCCCAGCCAACAAGCCAGTAGCATGGACCGCCTGAACCATGATCTATTTTTATCTCTTTGTTGGCGGCGGATGCCTTTGCTCAGCAGCGACTATGGAATTGAAAAGCCTACAAGATCAGCTGAGCCAACAACATCTAACAGGTCACTCTCCCAACGTCTGGCAAGCAGACGCCTTGCACAATCTGTTGGAGCATGACCCTCTGGTCATGTGTTGCTGCTGGCTGATCAGGATCCAAGGGTTGTGCACAGAACACTCTGCAACAAGGCCTGGGTGTCAGTATCTGCCTCACTGAGCTCACACTGGACAGCAGCTAAAAAATGCAGGGCAGCAATGGCGAGTCTCAGGGTTATGTATATTCCGAGTTGGTCGACATCACCTCAAACTGGGACTTCGATATTAGAAGGCGATCAAATACAGTTGAGTGGGATCGTCTTGGGAACTCTGGTGGCTTCTGCTAGGAACTGCATGGTTTATAAAGGGAACCCAGTATAGGAGGTATCATGTAGCCTGACCACTAAAACACAATGATTACTGCAATACACTCTGTGTGGGGCTGCCCACAATTTTTATGGCATGCAGGCAACTTCTAGGAGCTACAGGTGAGAGCTGAGTGCAGGGTGGGGACCAAAGATGGACAAAATACCAATAGGGACATGAGATGTTCTCCACCAGAGGTATTACTCCTCCACTAACACTCCCCTGTACAATGAGCATCAACAAAAGACCCAGAGTAAAATCTGGTGAGGAAGCACAATTCACCCATCCCTCCACGAAACCAGATAACTACTCATAACTTTGGGAGTGACCAGTTCTGCCAACATGTCAAGTGTGTGATAGTACCACACCCCAGGAAACAGTTTCGAATGGCCAGTTAAACCAGGGTAGCTGAGGGGCCTCAAACCCTCAGTGAGTTAGGGACTTCCCTTGCATGCGATGATGGGCTCTGGTGGATTGAACGGACAAGACCAATAGTGGGTCCAATGGTCAAGAAAGCAGGTTCTGCATGTGCTGTAGAGGGAAGTGAGGGGCCGATGGGGCTCATCAACCTGGAAGTTAGCCCTTCTAGGAGAAGGAAAACTCTGATCCTAAGATATGCCTTGTGAAATATCTGAAGACAAGGCTAAGTGGTAAACCCTACATAGATCTGGAGTGGAGTCTCTAAGATGGTTGGATGGCACACCTTGTACGCCTCCTGCCACAACTCCTGCAGCCAAGCTGATGCCAAATGTATTGCTCTGCTTTCCTTTGGACCACATCAGGGAGGCTGAGAGAGAGAGGTCTTCCCATCTGGGGAGCCCAGGACCTCCATACACACTGCCCAGAATTGTGCCCCAGGGAGGTCACTAATGCAGCAGTCTGACTTAGAACTCCATTGTCTCTTGAGACAGATGGATGCTCACAACATTGTATTCTATTCTGCTTTGTTGTATAGATTTATTTAGCCACCTTGGGCGGGTTTCTCAGAGACAAAAAAATTGGTTGTATCCAATTAAATTCTTCTCAGAGTAGACTTAGCAAAATTAATGGACCTAAATGAGTCATGTCCTTCATTTCATTCCAAAGTGAGTAGGACTAACACTAGATACAATGGATTATCATTGAATCATTATTAATAGTTTTCATGGATATTATTTAGTTGATCTTCAGTTCATTACTGTGGTGGGGCATATACACATTATTGTCTTGAAAGAATCTTTGTTTGGAAAGGCAGGACATAAACTGGTTTCAAAAAAATTAAATGAGCTTATTCTTATTAATTTATATACTATATTATTAATTTTAAATATATTTAATATTTATCAAACTAAATCCTGCTCAGATTAGACCCACTGAAATTAGTGGACCCAAATTTCTCATGTCTATTTTTAATTGCTCTACTCCTCATAGTCTAAACTGGAATATAAACTACAGAAGTTAAAGCACCATCTATGTACATGGTGCTTTACAAAGAACAGGTTGAAGAGGTTTCTGCCAGCGTTCCAAAATTAGCCGGGCACCAGTCAATTCTGCAACTGGCAAGCGGCATTTTGCAGCTGGATGGAGATGTCTGGGGGCCACCCTTGGTGCCTAGCATCTCCCCCTGCCTGGCTGCAGTCAGCTGGTCTGCTGTGCACTGCAGCAGCAAAAAAGGGGTGCCATTTGCTGCCACGCTACTCTGCAGACCAACTGATTCACCTGACAGCAAAGGGGGGGGTTAATTTTTTGCTGCCGTACTGCCAGGCAAATCACCTGATATGGTAGTGCAGCTGCAGGGGGGAAAAAAGTTGCCTAGACATTTTGTTTTTGCATCCACAAACTACCGTATGTTTCGCTCTATAAGACGCACTTTTCCCCTCCTAAAAATTAAGGGGAAATGCGTGTGCGTCTTATGGAGCGAATGCAGGCTGCGCAGCTATCCCAGAAGCCAGAACAGCGAGAGGGATCACTGTGCAGCGCTCCCTCTCGCTGTTCTAGCTTCTGGCTTAGCCGGGTGCAACCTCTTCAGGGCAGCGGGGAGCCTTCACCCCGCTGCCCTGAAGAGACTGTGCAGCTCTTGGGGGCTTTTCCAGGAGGTGGGGGAAGGGACAGAGCGCGCAAGAGCCGCGCTCCCTTTAAAGAGCCGTGCAGAGCGTGTGTGCGGCTCTTGGGGGCTTTTCCCTGAGGAGGAAGAAGGGAAACCCATCAGTGACAGGCTGCCCTTCTGCCTCCTCAGGGAAAAGCCTGCAAGCCCCGCACACACGCTCCACACGGCTCGTGAAAGGGAGTGCTGAGCAGAGCCTGGGATGCAGACAGGCTCTGCTCAGCGCTCCCTTTAAAGAATATTTTTCTCCTTGCATTCCCCCTCTAAAAACTAGGTGTGTCTTATGGTCAGGTGCGTCTTATGGGGCGAAAAATACGGTAGGTCCCAGGAGCCACATGGCTCCTTGGTTTTTTTCCTATCCCAATTTCTAACACTGGTTTCTGCCCCTGGGGAGCTTACAATTAAGGAAGACATCAGAGGAAGGCGGGGAAGGGGGAGTAAGATAACAGGAGGACATATGATTGTTTCAGGAACTAATTGTCTGATTGGGTGTAAGGCTACTTCCTAAGGAAGTTTCTTTGGACAGCTGTTCCTTAACTTTATTTTGCCAGCTGAGGAAGCCAGCGCCAATTAGCAGCAGGATACAGCAGGCGCAGTCTGTTGCTTGTTAAATCAGTGCTGGAGATTGAGGAAGGTCAGGTTCCAAGGAAGCTCATTCTGTGTTCGGTTCCAAACTATGAGAAACCGCCTTTGGTTTTCCAAGAAAAAGGTCTGGAGTTCATTGGATTTGCTTCTCCAGCCTCACAATTACACAACGCACAAACCCGAAGGGACTCCAAATCTCCTTAAACAAACACATAATCACCACCCATCTTTACCAGGAAGCCTTTGGCACAATATTGCCACATGTCTTAACAGCTCTTGATTTCATTATTGATCCTATTGTCAGCTTGAGCCCCACAAGGGGTGCTTGTCTTAAAAGGTGATGTGTAAATCTATGAAATATATAAATAAATCCATAGCGCATTGGGATGTAGCCAATGCTAGGCCTACTCAGAGTAGAACCACTGAAATTAATAGCCAAGACTATGGCCACATTCACACCATACATTTAAAATGATATGCTACCACTTTAAACAGCCATGGCTCCCACCCCCACAAATAATTCTGGGTCCTAAGGGTGCTTAAAGCTGCTATCAGACCCCGCTTCATAGACTTCCCTGTACAGAAGAGGAACTGATTGTTAAAGCCCCCTGAGAATTGTATCTCTATGAGGGGAATGGGGGGTCCTGTTTCCAGCTCCCAGCGCCCTTAACAAACTACAGCCCTCATAATTCTTATGGGGAAGCTATGCTGTTTTGCAGTGGTATCACAGTACTTTAAATAGGAAATGATATATGACAGCCACATTCAAATCTCTCACGGAAGATGCAGAAAGCTTCTTTTCTCCTACTCTGGAAGGTAGGACCAGTACCAATGGATTCAAGTTACAAGACAGGAGAGTCCAACTAAACATCAGGAAGAACTTTCTTTTCTTTCCCCTCACAATATTTTATTAAAGCTTTTTCATAATACAATACAATAAACTAATGTAATAAAAACAGAGGAAGAAAAAGAAAACTCTCAAGGGTAGTTCTTAACCCTTTTCTTCAGCCTCTCACCTGGGAGCTTCCCTTTCTTCTCCCAGATGTTTCTAAGCAGAGGTTGGATGGCCACCTGTCATGGATGTTTTACCTGAGATTCCTGCCTTGCACGGGGCTGGACTAGATGGCCCTCACGGTCCCTTTCTAACTCTGCAATTCTATGATTCTAAGAAATGTATGGTGTGAACATGATATTACTTAAGTTCATTACGTTATTTGGGTTTACTCTGGGTAAAACTTAGTTGGCTGCAACCCACCATAACTAGAAGAGATGCATGTTCCTCTACATACCGTATTTTTTGCACCATAACACTCACTTTTTTCCTCCTAGAAAGTAAGGGGAAATGTCTGTGCGTGTTATGGAGGAAATGCCTATGGGTGGCATGCCTACGGATTTTCCTCCTCTAAAAACTACGTGCGTGTTATGGTCGGGTGCGTGTTATAGAGCGAAAAATATGGTAGTTTATGCTTTTGATTTATCTGATTGCTTTTGAATTATGGTGCTGGAGGAGACTCTTGAGAGTCCCATGGACTGCAAGAAGATCAAACCTCTCCATTCTGAAGGAAATCAGCCCTGAGCGCTGAAGGACAGATCATGAAGCTGAGGCTCCAATACTTTGGCCACCTCATGAGAAGAGAAGACTCCCTGGAAAAGACCCTGATGTTGGGAAAGATGGAGGGCACGAGGAGAAGGGGACGACAGAGAATGAGATGGTTGGATGGTGTTCTTGAAGCTACTAGCATGAGTTTGACCAAACTGCGGGAGGCAGTGGAAGACAGGAGTGCCTGGCGTGCTCTGGTCCATGGGGTCACGAAGAGTCGGACACGACTAAACGACTAAACAACAACAACAATGCTGCTTCCATTTCCCTCTTCTCTCTTTGTCATCTCTCCCCCCCCCCCACACACACCCTTGGTCACATTTTACACTGCAAGCTCCTCAGGACAGGGACCTGTCAACCAGAGCTTTTGCCAAAGGGCTCTGCACATTGACGACACTAGATAAATAAATAATGGTTCTTGAGAGCAATAATAATAATCAGTAGCCCATGACACGGAGGGGCACCACTGCTCACCTGACCTCCAAGCAGTTGCTTTGATGATGCCTACCAGGAGGAAGCAGGGAGGAAGTGGTGAGATTGGCACAGTGCAAATGCACCGGAATAGCCAATCGGGTACTCCTGCCAACCCATTTGCACCACTCTGACCTCACCGCCCCTCCCTCTCCCAGTAAGCAGCAGCAATGCAACTGACCAGAGGGGCAGGTTCCCAAAGATTATCATTATTATCATTTTGTGTGCGGGTGTGGGTGTCTGCACATATGTGTATTTTTGTATGCAATGTTTGGCAGGAAATAAGACAGTAAATAACAAACAACAAACTAAATATTGATGTATGTAATTTTTATTTCTTAATTATATTTAGTGGTAGTGTGGCTGTATTGTTTTTTGTAACATAAAATCATTCAATAAAAATTATTTGAAAAAAGGGGGGGGAAAGAGAAGCAGGTTCCCAAAGTCAGGTGATGGGCAGGTTCCCCACCAGGTCTTCTGCTACTGGAACTTATTATTCTACAAAAAGGCTAAGGAGTAAACCGTATACAAATCTGGAGTGGAGTCCCCAAGGCAGTCAGAGGGCGTCTTGTATGCCTCCTTCCTGCAACCCCTGCAGCCAACCTGGTGCCAAACGTCTTGTTCTGCTTTGGCCCATATCATTTTTTAAATATTATTATTATCATCATCATCATTTATTCATTTCCCATTTGACACATTACATCCATACAAGCTTTGCCTTAGTCTTATATAGACTTCCCAACTTATCTTCCATCGACACTCTATTTCAAATTTTTAGTTTGCTACAACTCTTTACATTTTCTCCCCCCCCCCCTTATTATTTCTCTTTTCTTTTCTTTGTCTTGTCTACTGCTGCTCATAGGCTTATCCTACTTGCAAGTTAACCCTGATACCACTCTAAAGTATTCTTAGAAAAGCTCCCACTTGCCTCCTTTTCTTTTCATCACAATTTCTTATTTTGGTTGTCAAACTTGCTAACTAAACAAACTCTATTAACTTCTGCAACCACTGATCCTTTGTTGGAACAATAATTTATTTCGAATTTTTTTGCATAAGTTTTCCTTGCAGCCACAGTTGCATATAAAAATAGGTTCCTTGTTTTCTTAGGTATATCTTCTCCTATTATTGCCAGCAAGAACGCTTCTGGTCTTTTAGGGAAGGTGAATTTAAGGTGCGTTCCTCAAATATCATTTCCCAACCACCAACCCCCATACTTACATTGCCACCACATATGATATAGAGAGCCTTCTTTTTCTAAACATTTTCAGTATGCATTGGATCCTCTCTTGTGCATTGTGGCATGTTTACTTGGCATCGGATACCATCTATATACCATTTTGAAGATGTTCTCTTGAATTGCATAGCGGGCCGAAAATTTTACTGGCCCATTCCATAATTTTTCCCATGCCAAAGGTTCAATGTTATATCCAATAACTGATGCCTAGTGTATTGTCACCTCTTTCACTTATTCATCTTTAGGTTCCCATTCAAGTAGAGTTCTGTATACTTTAATTTTTTGTTATTTCCCAATATTATTTTCTCAAATTCCAATCCACCTTCTACAAATCCTTTTTCTTTGCCTCTTCTAAATATCTCATTTATTTGGAAATACTGGAATCAATCTGTGACTAGTCTAATTACTTCTTCTTCTCTCTCTCTCTCTTTTTAAAGTCTTACAGAGTTATCTTTAAATTCAATAAGGTTTTTATACGTTCCCCGGTTTTCTTCCATGTTCAATTTTTTTACCACCACCGCCTCCATTGGAGATATCCAGCATGGGGTCTTTCTTTCTTAACATTTCTCTATATTTTGCCCAAACATTGTACACACTCCTCCTGATCACATAATTTAAAAAAAACTCTTGTGCACTTTGGCCTTATTATATAATACAAATAGCAATGCCACACAAACCTTAGGTCAAATCCAAGTAAAAGGTTCTTGCATCCTTTAATTCTACCCACTCCTTCACGCACACAGCCACAAAGTACAGTCTCAAATCAGCAAATGAGAAACCCCCTCTATTCCTCTCATCTCTTAGTATTTTATACTTAATCCTTGGCGTTTTTTCTTGCCATATAAAAATTGTTAAGTGCTTTTCCCATTGTTTAATTTGGACCCCACCAGTGAGGCCGAGAGGGAGGTCTTGTCACTTGGACAGCCCAAGACCTCCATCCACACTGCCTAGGCTTCCACTCCGAGGCCACTTCCAGGCTGCTAATGCACACTTTGTCTCTTGAGATAGACAGAGGCCAACAATAACCCCACCTTTCCTCTGGGAAAAAAGTCCTTTTTCTTTTTTCTTTTCTTTTTTTTGCCAAAAGGATGAGGTAGAAATGCCACACAGGAATAAATGAATAAACAAACACCCAGAAGAAGTTACAAAGCACCAGCACTAAACACACCTGTAACACAGCAATCTGCTACTACTTGCCTCAATGTCCAGCAGCAGCAGCAGGAACCAAAATCACTTAACTCTGCCTTCTGTGTCTTGGAAAGGCTGTCAAATATCCCATCAATTCAGGGTGTCAAGCTGTGGTTCCATCTTTCTAGGACTTTGTGGCAGATGTCCAGAGCCCTACTTAGCAGAAGGAGCACAAAGGTCTCTAAACCCATCAGGTCTGGACTGCAGCGCAGGTGAGCCCATCAGGGCAAGTAGGGCACATCCCCACCAACCTCACCTACCTGCCTGCCTTCTTACTTGCAATCAGTTCTGGGAGTGGACCAGCTTCTCTGCCTCCTTAGTCTCAGGGTTGCCCTTGTATAAATCAGCAGGGAAGAGAATGGCAGGGGACTAGACCAGAATTAGTTGGCGCTGCCTCTCATTGGCTCTGGCCAAGGACCTATGACTGGTCTCTCTGCCTTCTGCCCCACCAGGTGCCACCACTGGACTGTGGAGTGAAGGAACGCATAGTACCACCTAAAGGGGCACACAAACCCCTAAGAATCACACTAGGCAAGAGTTTCAAAAAGCATGGGAGAAATTCAGAGAACACTTCACAAAACAGTGCCCTAAAATACATACCTGGACTTGTTCCGATTAATATCTGCAGAAGAGTTTGTGGATATTTAAGTTATAATTAGAAAAATCTTAATAATCATTCATAAAGGAAACAGCTTATAAGAAGTAAATAAGGAGGCCAGACACAGGATAAAGGAAGTCTTTTATTTGGTTGTTTGTATTGTTATATGTTATGCTTATTGTATTTCTGTATCGGGGGGGGGTTATGTTATGTTGTAAATAAAATGTTCAATAATTTTTTTGTAGAAAAACAACACAACAACCCTGCCTTAAGAAGAGCAAGTCTAAAACAACCTGTTCCACTGAATGGGGCGCAGGTGGGGGGGGGTGATAGGACAGCCCAGCCATTTCCTTTCCTTTCTTTCTTTTTCATCTCTAATTTACTTGCCACAATTCGAATGCGAAAATTTGGCACGGTGGTCAGAATTTTTAAACAATACAGGTGGATTTCACACACATCAGCGGTAGCGTTTTCATTTTAGCCTACATGCTTTACCTGAGCATTATTATAACGCAAGGGCAGCCCTGCTGGATCAGACAAATCTAGTGTAGTTCAGCGTCCTGTTTTCACAGTGGCCAGCCAGATGCCTGCAGGAGACCAGCGAACAGGATTTGAGCACAAGAACACCCTACCCTCCTGCATTTCCCAGTAACTGGAATTCAGGAGCATCGCTGCCTTCAGCCGTGCAGGTAGAGCATAGCCTTCATGGCTAGCTGCCAAGGACAGTCCTAAACTCCACGAAGGTGCATAGGATATCAGGTGCTTGGAGCAGCCTCAGTATGATGCAGCCCTTTCCCCAGGTTACACCTGCTCACTGTCCCTCCTCTGCAGTCTCCATGAAAAAGTCTACCTGGCTGAAATGTACCCTTGAACAGTGATAATGCCGCTTGGATGAGAGGCTTCTGCGTGTGGGTGAAAACCCCTGGCTGGTATGCACCTACTAACCATTTGGAAGAATGCAGAGAGAGGAATCATAGGCGCATCTGCAGCAGCACAACCAAACTCTCCAAAGGTTTGACTTCAGCCCTGAAGATGAATTCCACCACTGTCTCTCCAAGCAGACACATGTCAACAATATTTTAAGAGTCACACCTGTAGCACCATATGCTTTTTGGCTCTGGCCCTGCCCCCCAGAGGCATGTAGTTCCTAGAAGATTGTCCATGGGGGGAATACAGTACAGCCTTTGAGTGAAAGAGATTCCCTGTCCCTGGTATACTGTTCCTGAAGATGGAGGTTCTACTGAGCTCTGATACTATTAGACAAACCTATCCTTGCAGTCAATGTTGAGTTCTACAAGCCCCTTGCCAATTTCCTCCCTCCTCTTTGACGAACTATCAAGACGGTGTCCTCTCTCTGCTGAGAATAATCCGGGGGGGGGATCACTATCTAGGGGGGTGGGGGGCTCTCACTGTAACCAAAGGGAGAGAGTAAATCTCCCGCGTGTAGTTGACTAAGAGCCGGCTACTCACCGCGCTCTGATTGGCTGATTCAAAAAAAGACCCGTGTAAAAAAATTTTTTTTTAAAGAAAATACATTTTTTGGGGGGGGGTGTTAACAACACACCGTCTGTCTATTCAAACCGAAAGAAGTCAAAGGATGCGGTTAATAAAAAAAGCGTCGCGCGCACAGGGTATCTCCGCAACTAAGCGTCCCCTATTTCTTATTCATCATATTTACTCAAGTTTGCAAGCAACTGTCAATGAAGTATCTGCACAGTCAGGCGCGTGCACCCTTTGCGGAATCCCAGTTTTTTTATCAGGGTTGCTGCAGCCCTACTCGGAGTAGGCCCATTGAAACTGGTGGGCATGACTCACACCGGCCCATTCATTCTAGTGGGTCTGCTCTCGAGTAGAATTCAGCCGGTTACAGCCCACAACACGAGACTTTTAGTTCCCAAAGGAATACAGAAGCGGTTACACTTTCATTTTTGATAGCAAAACAGGCAGCTTTCTTCCTCTCCGCCCCCACCAACCCGGTACCCTCAGGCGGCTCGATCTTCTGCCCCTTAATTCGGCAGTAACCCGCACCACGTTCAACTTAAGCGTGCAAAAGGGACACCTTTGCTTTGCAAGGGACAGAGTGCGTGGGCTTGCAAGCGCAACGTGGTTGCGACCCCGAATACACGTTTTACTCGGAAGCAAAGCACCTCTCGCCGAGTTCAATAAGTGACTTGCTCCCTAAGCGAGGATCCACAGCCTAAATATCCAAAAACGTAACGATCTTGTCCCGGTTCATCTTTTTTTTTTTTTTAATGAACATGCAAGCTGCGTGCCTTAGGTTTTGCAAAACCCTGTAATCCCCCCCCCACACACACACAAAAAAAAAAGTTTAAGAAATAAATAGAAAACTCTGCAACTCTTTCTCCTATGGCACGCCGCCGCCAAAGTTTCTCTGCAAACCCGCTCGCTTGGAGACCTGCCGGACACCCCCCTTCTCTGCAACGCGCCCCCGCACCCCCTCGCGCCGCCGCCAAATACAAAATCTTACCGGTTTTCTGTATCAAGAAAGTTTTCTTTTTTCAGTTCCACTCCTGCTCCATTGGAAAGAAGAAAGTGCCAAAAGTACGGGGCGCAGCGCGCGCAGGAAAAGCACTAAAATGCCTTTCGGACTCAGTGAGAGTCCCGCAGCGGGGCTCACAGAGCGGGCTCCCCGCTGCACCCCGTGGCACTCCGCACCAGGTTCAGAAAGGTGTCTGCCTCTCCTCAGGCAGCTGTTGCAGACTGAAGATGCTGAGGATGTGAGGCGCCATCTTCTTTTTTTTCCTCTCTCCTTTTTCCCGCGAATTATTTACGTTTTGCTTATGCAATTAGCGCAGGCTGCTTCCCTATTCCCCGCCCACCAGACCGCCCCCGGCTCCTCCTCTGGGCTCCATCCCGCCGGTAGCACAGCCCTCGCTTCGACTGCGCGAAGGGGGGGGGAGGGATACGTTGTCCCCCACCCGCACTGCCCACCCCTCCAAAAAGAAAAACCACTACGCAAAGATTGGAGAAACTTTTGTCTGTGTATACATAACACGATATAGGACTAGGACAAATGTTCGGCATCCATACTCAGCTGTTTACTTGCCTGTCAGCTTAACCTACCTCACAGGGTTGTTGTGAGGATTATATTGGGGGGGGGGGGGAGAACCATGAAGACCACCTCCAACTCCTTGAAGGAGACGTGGGGTAGAAATGCGTTAATAAAAGCGTGATGAGTTTCTGTGCTCTGATACACTGTACCTTCATATTCCACGCTGCCAATAATGAACTGAAGTTAGCCGCTGCCCTAAGCATGCCCTGTCTGAACTCCTGAACTCACGTGTCAAGCCCACTTCCCCCCCCCCACTACGCCCTATTACGCCCCCGCCCCCTTCTGGCCACTTCTAGGTTGCGGCGATGCGCACGTGCAGTCGCATGTCAGTTCGGATGTGTGCAAATTGGTGGTTGTCTGTAGCTAATATAAGGGGCTTGACAAGGAGTCAACATAAATGGATTTTCCATGCCGTTACATCTGCAAACAGATTGATATTGATTCATTAGTCAAAGGGGGGCATTAAAATATGGCCCCCTTTGATCAATGGATAGACAATGTGACAACTCTTGCAACATATGAACAGATCACTTTCAGGCGAAGATTGGTATGGACGAATATAATGATATTTGGAATGTATTTACTGAAACCATGGTGACTCATGAACTAATGAGGGGAATAAGAAGCTCATCTCCTTACATATATACTACATTTGTACTTTAACCTCAATTCCATTTCATTATCCTTTTGTTATTGTTGTTTTCCTCTGCTTTCTGTTGCTTTTTAAATATTTCTGCCCCTTTCCCCCTTCTTTTTCCTTTATTTCATTTACCTTAATTTAATGTCAAGCTTTCATTTATTTTTTTTTAAGGTAACCCCATCTTGAGAATCCTGAAATGCCTGAAAGATAGGATACGAGGGTTTGGGGAACAAATATCACAACTGGAGAGAGACATGTTAGAATGTAATGTAAAAGTGTTGTCTAAAATGTATAAAATATTATTGGAATGGGAGACAAAGGATAAGCAAGGAAAATCCTCAGTGATACACTGGGCAATAGGTATCGGTCATATATAGACATGGAAGTATGGGAACAATTGTGGAATATGGATATAAAATTTACAGCATGTTTTGGTCTAACAGAAAACTCTATGAAAATATAGTAAGTTGGCAAAAATGTATAAATCTAAATCAAATAAGTGTTGGAAATGTAAAGAGAAAGAAGGTTCTTTTTATCATATGTAGTAGTCTTGTAGTAAGGTTAAAGCTTACTGAGATATTATATATAATGAATTGAAAAGGATGTTTAAAATAACTTTTGTAAAAAAAATCAGAAGCTTTTCTTTTGGGAATTATAGGGACACAACTACCTAAACTGTACAGAAACTTATTCATTTATGCTACTAAAGCGGCAAGAATTTCACTTGCCCCAAAATGGAAAGAAGTCCCAGCAAAGGGAGAAAGGATACAAAAACTTACGGAATATGCAGAAATGGCGAAACTCACTGGAAGAATAAGAAATCAAGACAACAAACTTTTTATAAAAGAATGGAAATGGTTTATTGAATATTTACAGATAAATTGTAAACAGATAAGAACATTGTCAGGATTGTTTTAATAAGCTGCAGTTTTATAAGAGTATATATTTGAAGGAGATGAATAAATGAGCAAATTAAGTTAATTTGGATATGCAGAAGATATTTAAGAATAAATTTAAGGAACCGCAGAAAGAGGAGGAAGGAAGTCAAGTTTTGAAATGTTAAAATGGTTGTAAAATTAGTGAAATGTATAAATCTGAAAAGCATAAATATTTGTTTTAAAAGAGAGAGAATGTTGAAATGCCTAATGCATAAAATATCTAAAACATAAAATAAAATGGGTTCCCAGACTGATAGAGCAGTAGTTCCCAATTAGCTGAAGATCCCTTTTTCAAAAGCCAAGCCATGGGCCCCATACTTTTGAAATTGTTGATAACTCTATGGTCTTACCTGTGCAAAGCATTTTTTTGAAGAAAATGTGGGGTAGTCCCCTATAAGCAAAGGATTTTCGGTATACAGTGGTACCTCAGGTTAAGTACTTAATTCGTTCCGGAGGTCTGTACTTAACCTGAAACTGTTCTTAACCTGAAGCACCACTTTAGCTAATGGGGCCTCCTGCTGCTGCCGCGCCGCTGGAGCACGATTTCTGTTCTCACCCTGAAGCAAAGTTCTTAACCTGAAGCACTATTTCCGGGTGAGCAGAGTCTGTAACCTGAAGCGTATGTAACCCAAGGTACCACTGTACTAAAAAAACACACACAAAAAACCAGACCATAAAATTTGTGATATTACCACACAAAAATGGCAAAGGTTTAGTTAGTTGGGCAGACAAGTTTAATTTTTCTTAAACTTACCTTTAAGAGTGGCACGATGGAGCCCAAGGTGGCACAGAAGCCTAGGTGCCCCTGAGAGTGCAGCGCGCCACTCACAAAAGCAGTGCAGGGCTGGGTTCACAGTGTGCCGAAGCTACCCATGCAGCCACCCCAGGTGCCAGCGGGGCTCATTACACCGCTGGCCTACATTCTTTGAAAAATGATTTCAATGAACCATCACAAGTCACATCAACAAGTGCACAGATAAGAGTTGTTAGTTGTACAACACCACATTCAAAAGGATTCCTTATCTGTGAATTTTCAGGATTTGCTGCACGGAAGAAATCTCTGAAGCTAGTCGCTAAATCACACAGGTGCTCAGTGATGTAATGTTTTACTTCTGGTATCAATTCTGCATCATTGGCCTCCATAAATGTCTCCAGTGTTGGGATGTTAGTGAGGCTGCCACCTTCTACTCGGCTTGCCCATAACCCGTGCTTTTTTCTGGGGGGACACAGGGGTACACATACCCCTAAACATTTTCAAAATAGTGTGCAAGAAGTGTGCATGCACACGAAAGCTCATACCAAGAACTAACTTAGTTGGTCTTTAAGGTGCTACTGGAAGGAATTTTTTTATTTTGACTATGGCAGACCAACACGGCTACCTACCTGTAACCCTAAACATTTTGTGAATCTAAGTTTGGCCTCATTGCGGGGCAGTATTTCAATATGAGTAGGGAAATGAGAGTACCCCTAAACATTTTTTTAAAGAAACCAAAACACTGCCCATAACCATAATTTTTAAATCACTGCCTCAATCTTATCTTTAATGTAAAAAAAAATATGTTCACATTACTACCTTGAAAGCTTGTGTTGTGAATGCTCAAGTATGTGAAAATGCCTGCTAAGTAGGCTGCCATACACAAACCACACAAAGTTGTCCAACTGGTCATGTGGAAATTTTGAATCCATCAGAAAAAGTTGTGCTTCATCATGTGCCTCAAAGAATTGCTTCAATATTTTTTCCCCTTGACAGCCAATGCACTTCTGTATGTAAAAGTAACTACATACACATGCAAGCAGGAACTAGTCACGAGCAGAGGCTGGATGACCCATAGAAGGCTTTCACTGTGCAATTAACAAGATAAGTGAGTCTCCCATCAGAGGATGGTGCCTAGGACCTCGTGGATGTGTTCCTCTGCAAAAACAGACAAAACAAGGCTTCAGCTTTTGCAAAGGCCAAGCTCAATGAGGCACCCCCTGCCCCTGAACTGTGCCAGCTGGTCATTCTGGGAACAAGCGTTTAGTGCCTAGATTTTTGTTCCTGTTTTCGTCTTCCTCCCCTGTCCCCTTTTCCTTACATCTCTCCCCCCACCCTACCCCCCAAAAATTGCAACCCTGCTGGTAGGGAGCATCTTCTGTTGATTGTACTACTACGTAAGCCACTGTGGGAGGCTTTTTGGCTGAACAGCGGAGCGCAAATGTTCCCAGGAAATATATAGATAAATTATCAGAGCTCAAGGACACATTCCATTCAGGCCAAAAACCACCCAAGGAGGATGCAGAGCAAAGCAGTTGAGCGTTTCTGGAAGTTTGTTCTAATATCCAGCAGAAGCCTGCTTCCCTATAATGGCCAGCCAAACGGTCCTAATTCTGCCCTCCAGAGAAGCAGAGGACAAGTCTGCTCCCTCTTCAACATGAGAGCTCTTCAAGAGAGCCACCAAAATGTCCACCCTTAGTCTTCTCTGTTCCAGATTCAGCACGCACAGGTCCTTCCATTGTTCCTTATCAGACTTGGTTCTCAGATGCTTCACAAGGGGTGAACAGCCATTTTCACTTCTAGGCAAGCTGCATGACATTGCTGGCGGGGCCAGAGGCAAAAGTGGATGGAGCAATGTAGGCCAGTTTCTATGCACACCCCTCTCTATCCTTCATACAGGTGAGCAAGAGACATGATCAGAATCCCAGCTGGGCCAAAAGCCACTCAAGGAGGGTGCAAAGCAGGACCGCCCAGGGCCAGGCCATCCATGAGGCAGACTGAGGCACCTGCCTCAGGCAGCAGAATCCAAGGGAAGCCTCCACAGGCACTACTTTGCAGCTGCTGGTGAAGCAAGGTGAAGCAGCTGTAGCAGCTGCTGCAGTGGCGTAGCGTGGGTTGTCAGCACCCAGGGCAAGGCAAGTAATTTGTGCCCCCTAACCAGTGGATTTGCGCCCCCTAACCCGTGGATTTGCGCCCCCTAACCCGTGGATTTGCGCCCCCTAACCCTAACCCCCAGATGTTGCGGCCGGTGCGGCCGGCCCCCCCTGCACCCCCCACGCTACGCCACTGAGCTGCTGGGTTCTGGGAGATCTTGTGAAAACCCCATCAGAGGCCTCACATGGCGGTTCCAAGACTCTGGGTAGGCAGGGCAGAGCACCTCACTTACTGCAGTCTCAGGAAGGCCACGCAAGGTCTTTGCACAATCGTGCAGGATCCCAGAAGCCACAGCTGTGCCATGCTGTTAAGCGCAGCTCTGGCAGAGTCGGGGGGGGGGTGACAGATAGCACACAGTGCACACATAGTGCAGCACCTTTCCATTTCACCTCAGGCCTCTCCCTGTAACAGCGGGTGCTTTCAAAAGAGGACAGTCCTCAGTAAAATAGGACACACAACAACATAGCTGTCAACCTCCCCTTTTCTGTGGAAAATTCCCTTATTCCAGCGCCATTCCCCCTGCTTCCCGCTGCTATCCCGGATTATTAGATATCCTGTAGACTGTCCCCGGGACAGGTGAGGCTGTTGATCCCTTATTTTCGAGGCTGCTGATCCCTTATTTTCAAATCTGAAAGTTGACAGCTATGCACAACAACCTTGTTACCATTAAGAGCCTTCCCAGGGAATTGAATGCTTCCTGCTCTGTGGTCCCAAGAAGTATTTTCTAAGGAAGTTTACAAGCACTCAAAGGTCTAAAATTTGCAATGAGTCATGATAGAGGACTGTGAGTCATGACACCATAAATAACTCATGCAACTAATTGTCTGTGCATCTCTTTTTTTTTAATGCTTCTTTGTGGTGTCTGGGTCAACCTCATGCAGAAAAAGTTGCCATTTCATTGCTATGATGATGGTGGTGGTGGTGGTAGTGGTGGTTTATGAATTTCATACAGTGGTACCTCTGGTTATGGATTTAATTTGTTTTGGGGTGCCGTGCACACCCAGAAAAATCCTTAACTAGAGGCACCGCTTCTGCGCACGGCACGGCACGATAGAGCGCTTCTGTGCAGGCACACAGTGCGTAGAGTGCTTCTGCACATACGCTAGCGGCAGAACCCAGAAGTATACACTTCCGGGTTTGCCGTGTCTGCTTCCCGAAAGTTACGTTATCCAAAGGTCACATAACCCGAGGGTCCACTGTACCACCTTTCGTCACAAGTTCCCAGGGTGGTTCACAGGATAAAATACAAGGTAAAAACATTAGTATCATAGAATCATAGAGTTGGAATAGACCACAAGGGCCATCGAGTCCAACCCCCTACCAAGCAGGAAACACCATCAGAGCACTCCTGACATATGGTTGTCAAGCCTCTGCTTAAAGACCTCCAAAGAAGGAGACTCCACCACACTCCTTGGCAGCAAATTCCACTGTCGAACAGCTCTTACTGTCAGGAAGTTCTTCCTAATGTTTAGGTGGAATCTTCTTTCTTGTAGTTTGGATCCATTGCTCCGTAAATAGTTAGTAAATAGTTAAAACAATAGTAAATAGTTAAAATGAAACAATAATATTGTAGAATATTAATTAGCCAAAGGCCTGGTTTTCACCTGGTACCTAAAGATGTATAATGAAGGTGCCAGGCGAACATCCCTGGGGATAGCATTCCACAAACGGAGAGCGACTGCAGAAAAGGCCCCGTTCTCATGTTGCCACCCTCCAAACCTCTCAAGGAGGAGGCACAAGAAGCAGGGCCTCAGATGGTGATCCCGGGGTCTGGGTCTATTCATAAGGAGAGAGGTGGTCCTTGAGGTATTGTGGTCCTAAGCCATTTAAGGCTTTATAGGTCAAAACCAGCACTTTGAACTGGGCCCCAAAACTTTTATTTATTTATTACATCCTACAGATTGGACTATTGTAAGATGCTCTAAATCAGGCTAGCATTAAAAAAAGGCTCATCTGCAGCCACACTAGTGACAAGGGGCCTGCCAATTAGATTCCATCATGCTAATACAGTGGTACCTCGGGTTACACGCACTTCAGGTTACAGACTCCGCTAACCCAGAAATAGTACCTTGGGTTAAGAACTCTGCTTCAGGATGAGAACAGAAATCGTGCTCCGGCGGCGTAGCAGTAGCGGGAGGCCCCATTAGCTAACGTGGTGCTTTAGGTTAAGAACGGACCTCCGGAATGAATTAAGTACTTAACCCGAGGTACCACTGTATCAGTGGCTATCTGCTCTGGGTCGCTGCCTCACTTCCAGGCTCAATTCATCAGGATCCAATTTCCACTGTTAATTCCAAGTCTAATAACTGCACCTGCTCTCCTTTGCTTGAACATTTGGGCTATCACACGTGGTAGGCCTGCAGAAAGCCCAAGGCCTACTGGGACACAATATAAAATGAAATTTATTACCTTCAAAAAATTTCATTTTTCATCTTAATCTTAGTTAAATGATTTAAAAAAAATATTAAGTGACTGAGCACTTTCATAGAAAGGGCACCAGGTGCAGCTTAACATTAAACTTGCACACCCAGCAATGCTACAAGGCGCTGCTCTGGGAAAGGGACTCATCCTTCTCTAGTCTCCTTTTCCTGTATCAGGGTGGGGGCGGGGGGGGCGGTGCTCAGGTCTTCCAAGGTCTTCTACAGTGGAGCCCTCAGGGTCAGATGACAGAAGTACCATATACCCAGGCTGGGTGGGGGTGGGCACTGATTCTATAGGTTCATCTGTAGCAGGAGCTCAGGATCTGGCTCTGCATACCTTTCCCCTTCAGAGTCACAGATCATAGAATCAGAAATGTAGAGCTGGAAGGGACCCTGAGGGTCATCTAGTCCAACCCCCTGTAGTGCAGGAATCTCAGCTAAAGCATCCATGACAGGTGGCCATCCAACCTCTGCTTAGAAACCTCCAAGGAAGGAGAGTCCACCACCTCCCAAGGGAGACCGTTCCTTATCATCAGAAAGTTCTTCCCAATGTTTAGTTGGAATCTCTTTTCTTGTAACTTAAACCATTGGTTTGAGTCCTACCCTCCAGAGCAGGAGAAAACAAGCTTGTTCCATCTTCCATGTGAAAGCCCTTGAGACAATGGAAGACAGCTATCACTTCTCCTCTCAGTCTCCTTATTTCCAGGAAAAACATACCCAGATCTTTAAACTGTTCCTCCTCATAAGGCTTGGTTTCCAGTCCTTTCCTCCATCACCTGATGAAGAGGAGTCCAGCTCCTAGTCCCTGACACCTTCCATGTCCACAAGCAGTTCCCAGAGTGGGTGGTGGTGCCCCTGGGGGCCACTGGGATTACCCAGGAGGGTGCTAAGAGGCAAGGGGGAAGCTGTAGGACTCTGGAGATGAAAATGACTATCTTACGTTGAAAAGCTGGCGTCACTGCATCAATTCCATCAGTCTTGGTGAATTACGGTGGTACCTCGGGTTACATACGCTTCGGGTTACATATGCTTCAGGTTACAGACTCTGCTAACCCAGAAATAGTGCTTCAGATTAAGAACTTTGCTTCAGGATGAGAACAGAAATTGTGCTCTGGCGGCGCGGCAGCAGCAGGAGGCCCCATTAGCCAAAGTGGTGCTTCAGGTTAAGAACAGTTTCAGGTTAAGTACGGACCTCGGGAATGAATTAAGTACTTAACCTGAGGTACCACTGTAATTAAACTAAATCATTTTAATTGGATTTTGAATAAATGTGCTTTGTGTTTTGAATTTTATTCTGTTATCATCTTTCTTAATGGGTTGTGCAAATGGCAATTCTGAATAATGTTTTTTATAGGATATGGGTAGGATTCACATGGGATTAATTTATGGAAGCTGGGGGGCAGTAGCCTGAAAACATTTGGGAACCACTGCTCTACACCCAAACCAGTGGGTACAGACAGATCCTCCCCAACTCCTCTCCAGGTGCCACCTGACTCCGGACTTGCATCATGAGAACCATCCCTTGACTTGTCAGACTCTATCCTGAATCTCAGCATGTGAACCCCATGTCAACCCAAACCATTGTCCACCCACAGCCCAGCTGAGAAAACCAAGCTCTCCCAGATGAGTCCATCATCCAAGTAGGTCCATGGAAGCAAGAGCTTTAGATGTTAAAAGTGTTTGGAATGTGCCACCATCCAATGCATTCCAGATGGGCCCAGCAGAAGCACTGCGAAAACAGCATTCTGCCAGTCACAACTTCCTCTTTCAGAGCCTATTAAAGACCACAAAGGCGCAGTGAGCCCAATGAATGATGGTTCGGATTAGATCCTAGGTCGTTAAATGGAGAATATTCCACTTGCAGCTGCCAACCAGGCCCTGCTTAAAGGAGATCATTTCGACATGCCCTTTTGAGTGTTTATTTAACGCAAATGCAATCCACCCCCCAGTTTGGTTCTGTTTCCTTGGAAGGGAACTTTCTGTGCATGCTTTTCGGCAGTTGCACAATACAGGCACATAGGAAATGCAATAGATGGATGGGGAGCAAGCTTCGGCCTGGTAGACTCACTGTGGGCTAATCCAGTATGGCAAATGGGACATTGCCTCATGAACCTCAGCTTGCACTCTGCGAGCCCTCACCAACTTGCAAACCAGTCCAGGGATTGGCCTTGCCTGTCAGCTTCCTCTAAATTGGTCCCAGTATTGCCCTTGTAGAACTCAACAGGGAAGAAGATGGGGACAGATCTAGAATGAGTAGGTTCTACCTGCCATTGGTTCTAGTGCCACCTACTGTTGGGCTCCCTGCCTTCTGCCCTACCTGTTTCAGTGAGCTGCTACTGCAGCTATTTACAGATGAACATTGGTCAGGATGTGGGTGACGCTGTGGTCTAAACCACAGAGCCTAGGGCTTGCCGATCAGAAGGTTGGCGGTTTCAATCCCCGCAATGGGGTGAGCTCCCGTTGTTCAGTCCCAGCTCCGGCCAACCTAGCAGTTCGAAAGCACATCAAAGTGCAAATAGATAAATAGGTACCACTCCGGCGGAAAGGTAAACAGCATTTCCGTGCACTGCTCCGGTTCACCGGAAGCAGCTTAGTCATGCTGGCCACATGACCCGGAAGCTGTCTGCGGACAAATGCCGACACCCCCGGCCAGTAAAGCAAAATGAGCGCCGCAACCCCAGAGTTGTCCACGACTGGACTTAACAGTCAGGGGTCCCTTTACCTTTTATTGGTCAGGAGCAGACTGAGACATGCTGAGGCCCCAAGCCGCACCAGGCTGAAAGAGCCCCTTAGCCTGAACCGGCCGCTGGTTCTGTTTGGCAGCTTATGGATCCCCAGCCTAATGCATATTTCATATTTCTGCACAGATATGACCAATAATTGTGTAGCAGTTAGGAGTTCTTTTTGCCGTACCAAAATGATAATACCTGTTTCAGAGTCTGTTTCTCCACCTTTCCATTATTTTTTGTAACTAGTGTTATAGAACTAAAAATTAAGGATGTTATTTATTTATTTTTTTAAGCTAGAGGACCCTCGTAACCCAAGGCCCTAAAATATAGCTTACCTTGCTTGTGCATAAACCTGACACTGGCAATTATCATGGTCTGGCACTTTCCCTGGGAGCTAGGAAGCTACATACAAGGTGACCTTACTTGTGAGGAAGGAGCAAATAGCAGAGAGTTGGGGATCCTCAAGATGACTTTGCACAGAGCTAACAGATTTGTCCAAGGCCTCATTTGCACAATACATTTAAAACAGTATTGTATCACTTTAAACAGACATTGCATCCTCCAAAGAATATTGGGAAACGTAGTTTATTCAGGGTGCCAAGAGTTGATAGACCACAATTTGCCTCACAGAGCTACAATTCCCAGAGTTCCCTGGGAAGAAAGTTCGACTACGGAATTCAGTTCCACAAGAGGCAGTGAAGAGCACTGTCCTGGGTGGTTTTAAAAGCAGATTATACAAGTTTATGGGGGATTAGGTTATTAGTAAAGGGACTCGGGTGGCGCTGTGGGTTAAACCACAGAGCCTAGGACTTTCCAATCAGAAGGTCGGCGGTTCGAATCCCCGTGACGGGGTGAGCTCCTGTTGCTCAGCCCCTGCTCCTGCCAACCTAGCAGTTCGAAAGCACGTCACAGTGCAAGTAGATAAATAGGTACTGCTCTGGCGGGAAGGTAAACAACGTTTTCATGCACTGCTCTGGTTCGCCAGAAGCTGCTTAGTCATGCTGGCCACATGACCCGGAAGCTGTACGCCGGCTCCCTCGGCCAATAAAGCGAGATGAGCGCTGCAACCCCAGAGTCGGCCACAACTGGACCTAATGGTCAGGGGTCCCTTTACCTTTACCTAGGTTATTTGTGGCTCCCAGCCACAAAGGCTATGTTCTACCTCCAATTTCAGAGGCAACTGCTGGAAATCACAAATGGGAAGAGTTGCTTTTGCACTCAGGATCAGCTCTCAGGCTTCTGATTGGGACACCTGTGTCCCAATCAGAAGAAGATGCTGGACTATGCGGACCTTTGGTCTGATTCAGCGGGGCCCTTCTGATGTTCTTATTCTACTCAACAGAGCCATGTAAATACTTCAACCTGCTGCCTATTAATTCCTGCGCCCACCCCCACAAGTTCAATTGTGGCTCCGATGATTGAAAGATTGAAGAAGACAAAAAAGACAGCAAATTGGATTTTTGGTTCGCCAGTTGTTATTCTAGCAGCTGGGCCCCACAAGGTTGTCCTGAGAGTTAGAGTCACTCAGTTTCCATGGCAGCCTATCTTGGCCATCACTGATAATAAGTAGAAATGTTCTGGTATAGCTTTTTAATTTACTTGCCCCCAGTGCTTCTTAATTTATAGATAGCATTCATTTCCCAGCAAGGGTTTGTTTACCTCCCAACCTTGGTTTATAAGGTTTATTCAATTATTCTGAACAAAACAGATATAAGTTCTTTTTTTATATCCAGAGCAAGGTAGAAGAAGATAGGCTGGAGAGAGAAAAGGATGTAGCCAATGTCAGTCGTACTCGGAATAGACCAACTGAAACTAATAAATTCATTTTAATGGATCTGCTTTGAGTAGGACTGAATTGGAGACAGCCAATTTATTAACAATTCATTAGCAATTATTATATATCTTGAGAACAGAGCATTTTAGAACTAGTTATCTAACCAAACTCTCATCAGTTTCCTTAAGAGATGTCTTGGATGGCCAATACAACCAGGTTCCATAACACAGACTGACTTTGTTTTTGTGGTTAAACTCAGCTGGAAGACATCATTCATTATCTGTTAGCCTGCTCTTTATCTTGAGAACCAAGAGATCGCTTTTGGGAACATTTGTTAGCAAAAGCAAGCAGGCACACGCCAGCAGAAGTGGTTTAGTTTCTTTTGAGTAACAATAAAGCTGTATAACACCCTGAGTGGCCCCTCTATTCACTGGGCTAGAAAATTTTTTTGAGAAAGAATGAGATAAAAATCACTATGAATTGTTTTGGTGATTGAGAAGTTTAATAAGAAATTTAAAAGTTGTTATTATTTCTGCTTTCATCTTTGCTCAGCTTTCCTCTTTAACTTCAGCTGTATGAAATTGTATAAGGTAAACTTAGGGTGGACATCCAGCATTGTTTAAGATATGTAGGCATAGACAAGGTCAGTTTCTTTTATGGGAAGCCCTTGGAAGCCCTGTATGAGACTGAGGTTAGCAGTGGAGGCTGGTCCATTAGGGTCAAGAAGGCATCGCCCCGCCCTTCCCATAAGGCTAGGATCAAGGCAGCAGGTTGAAAGCAAGAGCATATTCCCCACTAGGGATGCACAGCAACTGTTTTTCAGAGGCATCCTGCCTCAGTTAGTTGAGGAAGAACATAGAAAACATGGCTAGTAGCCATTGATAGCATTATCTTCAATGAATTTGTTTAATCTTCTTTTAAAGCTGTCCAGGTTAGTGGCCATCACTGCCTTTTTGTGCAAGTGAATTCGATAGTTTAACTCTATGCTGTGTGAAGAAATATTTTATTGCATCTGTCCTGAATTCTCCAACACTCAGCTTCATCGGATGTCTATGTGGGTTAAACCACAGAGCCTAGGACTTGCCGATCCGAAGCTCGGCGGTTCGAATCCCCGCGACGGGGTGAGCTCCCATTACTCAGTCACAGCTCCTGCCCACCTAGCTGTTCGAAAGCACGTCAAAGTGCAAGTAGATAAATAGGTACCGTTCCGGCGGGAAGGTAAACAGCGTTTCCGTGCGCTGCTCTGGTTCGCCAGAAGTGGCTTAGTCATGCTGGCCACATGACCCGGAAGCTGTATGCCGGCTCCCTCGGCCAATAAAGCGAGATGAGCGCCACAACCCCAGAGTCGGCCATGACTGGGCCTAATGGTCAGGGGTCCCTTTACCTTTTAGTGTTATGACAGAGGAATTAAATATTGCTCTATTTTCCACACCATGCATAATTTTGTACTCCTCATATGATTACCCTTTTCTCTAAACTATGAATTCTGCAAATGTTTCCTCACCTTTAATAAAGTAACAATGAGAGCATAAGAAGAGCCCTGAAAGATCAGGCCAAATGCCCATTGAGCCCAGTTTCCTGTTCCCACAGTGCCCATTTAGGTCCCTATTACGGGAGGCTGGCAAAACAGAAACTTGTTGATAAGTAAATGCATGCAATGATCAGGTGTTCATTCAAGACGCCTTTCCCACACATCTCAAGGTCAGCAAATGGAAAGATAAGCAGGCTGGGTAGTGGGGGGGTGGAGGACTGCACGAAACATTTTAAAGCTAAGTAGAACCCATCTGAACACTTCCCTGCAAAAGGGAGGGGCAAGGGAAGCTGTAGCAAGATCACACTCAAATTGATTATTCAAGCAATGTACTGGACTATGGACATGATCCAGTCCAATTGAAGCTGGAACATAAGAAGAGCCCTGCTGGATCTGACCTAAGACCCATTTATCTAGTCTAGCATCCTGTTCTCAGGCTAACAATAAGCCTCAGGCAAGTCTGCAATTAGCACCTGAGAGCAACAGCACTCAAGCATAACGAATCTGCCAATTTCAGTTTCTTGCAATTTATCGTCTATCTAGCCCTAAATTCAGTTCTCCACATTCCTCCAACAGTTGGTGGTGGTGCAATGGTTAGAGTGTTGGACTAGGACCTGGGAGATCAAGATTTGAGTCCCCACTCAGCCATGAAGCTCACGGGGTGCCCTTGGGCCAGTCACCGTCTCTTAGCCTAACCTACCTCACAGGGTTGTTGTGTGGATGAAACCGGGAGGCGAACCATGTAAGTCACCCTGAGATCCTTGGAAGATAAAGGTAGCATGTAAATGTGATAAATAAGTAAATTTAAGAAAGGAAACCTTGTTAAAACCTGTCCTCATTTTAACACCAATCTCTCCTAACATATGCATTTATACAGGCAATGTTGTCTAACATGAGCAATTTCTATAATGCATTTTTGGTTGTTTTTTCATTTATGTGTGCATTTGAATGCACTCTCCTCCACCCCATATATTCTTTTTTGTACACATCATTTGGTCTGCAGTACATGATCCAGAGATATGTGAGTTCAAAGGATAGCTGTATTTCAGTTCAGGTATTGTACTGGAAAGTGCATTATAATGCGAATTAAATTGGATTTCTACCCACACCCGAATGACCTTCTTGTGTTCACGATCTGCAGCAGCCGGTATTCAAAGCCATGCTGCCTCTGATCCTGGAGCTAGTAAACAGCTATCAGGGCCACATCTGCTATGCTTTTAAAGCATTATGATATCGCATTAATAGCCATGGCCTCTCTCCCAACAGAATCCTGAGAACTGTAGTTTGTTAAGGGTGTTAAGCATTGTTAGCTAGAAATTCAGAGAGTTCCCTGGGACGAGGGATTGATTGTTAAACCACTCTGGGATTTGTGTATATTAGGGGGGGAAATGCTCTAAAATGTGAAGGGTTTCTGTAACAACTTTATTTCTTTGGGGGGGGGGATTGCAAACTGGTGCAAAGATGTGACAAGCTGAACGGGAAGAAAGTGAGAAACCAACATTGATAGATTTGCCTCTATGCGCAAAGGGGACAAAGGGCTAAGGACCATTATCGTACTCAGTAGCGACTACTTCATTAGGGTAAGAGCGGTGCTGTCTCACCAATCTCAGCCTGCCCTCAGCCCACCTGCCTGGCTTCTTGCAACCAGTTCAAGGGGTGGCCTAGGGTATCAGCTTCCTCCTAGTCTTGAGGTTGACAGGGGTGGGTCTACTACAAAACTAATGAAGCTTCAGGGCTCCTAATCCTGGAGGGGCCGCAGTAGCAACTTCAGTCCAAATTGCGACCTGGCCATGGTGATCCATGCGACGGTCACCTCCAGGCTTGACTACTGTAATTCGCTCTACGCGGGGCTGCCCTTGAAGCTGTCCCAGAAACTCCAGCGGGTGCAGAATGCTGCAGCGAGGCTCTTCATGGGGTCTCTGCCATGGGAGCATATTCACCCAGTGCTTTTCCAGCTGCACCGACTCCCGGTGGAGTACAGGGTCAGATTTAAGGTGCTGGTTTTGATCTTTAAAGGCCTTCATGGCCTAGGAGCCTCGTACCTACGGGACCGCCTCTCCCAGTATACCCCATGGAGGACCTTAAGGTCCATAAATAGCAACACCCTAGTGGTCCCAGGCCCTAAGGAAGTCAGATTAGCCGCAACCAGAGCCAAGGCCTTTTCAACACTGGCTCCAGCCTGGTGGAATAATCTGCCTCATGAGACCAGGGCCCTGCGGGATCTGATTTCTTTCCGCAGGGCCTGTAAGACAGAGTTGTTCCGCCTGGCCTTTGGCTTGGAGCCAATTTGATTCACTCCCCCTCTTTCTTTTTCCTTTCTCCTCCTGTGATGAGGCTGCATTTTAATTGTTTTAATGTTTTAATGTATTTTAATCTTGTTTTTAAGTTGTATTCATTCAACTCGTTCTTATTATTGGTTGTTAGCTGCCCTGAGCCTGGCCTTGGCTGGGGAGGGTGGGGTATAAATAAAATTATTATTATTATTATTATTATTATTATTATTATTATTATTAAAAATGGGTCTAGTAAACACAATTTTGAGTTGCATTGATTTGACTCAAATTGCTTGTTCTGTTGTTGCTGAAATAAGTCTGCCACTGGATTCTACCCTTATAGACCCAGAGGAAGAGGATGGGGGCAAGACCAGGATTATTCTGCTTGGTCTGTCAGTGGCTTTGGCACCACCTACTTATGTGCTCCCTGCCTTCTACAGTACCAGTTCCACTGGGTACCAGCTCCCTACTACCCTCCCTCTAACCCTCAACAGCAGGGCGGAAGATGATATGGGCTAGGAGGCTCTGTGGACCAGCAGCAGGCTAACAGGAGATGATGTTGATCCCTGGTGCCTGCTGTGCCCAGGGATCAGGCTGTAGGGTCAGGCTGTCCAGGGGTGGGGTAGGGAAGGAGCCTTACCTTGTGGACAAAAGGCCACTGCAGAACAGCATCATGGTCACCTCTCAGTAGCACCAGAAAGAGTGAGAGGTGTGTTTCTCCCTTCACCATTCAGGTAAATCCTCATGCAGAGCTTGTCACCATATTGCTAAGTGTAGAATGCTGAAGATGGAGAACTTGGGAGTTAAGCACCAGCCAAAAAGTCACGCATATCCTCTTCAGAGAAAGAAAAATAGAGATGGGCTTCAACCAGAGCTCACCTATTCCAGATCTCATTGAGTTGAATCCAATTAAGTTGGAGTAGACCCACTGAAATTAATGACCCTAAGTTACTAGTGACCATTAAATTCAGTGGGTCTACTGGCATTGGCCACAGCCCAGAACCAGTGTGGCATAGTGGCTAGAGTGTCAGACCAGGACCTCGGAGACCAGGGTTCAAATCCCCCATTTGCCCATCACTGGGTGACCCTGAGCCAGTCACTGCATCTCAGCCACCTCACAGGGTTGCTGTGGGGATTAAATAAGGAGGGCAAAACCATGTGTGCCACTTTGAATTCCTTGGGGGGAAATGCGGGGGGGGGGTGTGTGCAATGAACTAAAAGGCATCCCCAAGCAGGAATAGATGAATCTGTCCCTTTCAGCTTCTCTCACTTTCTCATTTATTTCTCTCTCTTTTTAATTCAGTTCTCCACATTTCTGCCACAGGTGGCAATGTGTGAAGCCCTCATGAAAACTGATTGGGTTTTTTTAGTGTGGATATCCTAATAATACACATGGTGCATTGGGGTTTTTTGGGGGGGGTTGGGGGGCAAGGAATATTTCCTAAGGTGATGCATTTCTGCAGTTATCTTCAGTACTACATGCATCTTAATGCGCACTTTCTCCTAATATATGCTTTTGGGTAAATGTTTAGTTGGAGAACTGCATTGCAAAACTCACATGTGTGAATTTTGCAGGGAAGCATCATTTCAGTTTAAAATTTGTTTTGGGAAGTGTGCAGATTAGATAGGTTCTGAATAAAATGCACATCAAACCAAATTTCTCTACTATCTGTAGCCCCTGGTTACCATATTTAGTCAAATGTAATGCGCAACTTTTTTGGCCGAATTACGTTGTGAAAATTAGGGTGTGCATTAGATTTGGTGGTGGGTGCATTAGTTTTGCGTAAATACGGTAAATAGGTAGCAGATTCCAACACGGTTTTAAATCTTGTATTTAATACATGCCAAAACTGCAAAGGGCAAGTGACATCATGGATGGAACAGTTGTCTCTTCTTGTTAATCATACATGTAAATGGCATACAAATACACATTTAAGGCATGTGACTCACCCCAAAGAATCCTGGGAGTTGTAGTTTCCCCCTGCAGAGAGCAACAATGCCCAGCACCCTTAAACTACATTTGTTAGGATTCAGGGGGGCAGAGCTATGAAGCCAAGCTGAACAGCTGCTTAACCCAATCACTCTGTCTTCTGCCTTGCTAATTTTGTTCACAGCACCTGCATTTTTGCTCAGATCAGGGTGGTTTGGGGTTCCCCAGCTTAGGGACCCTCCAGAGAGTTTTGCTGGCAAGTGAGCAGCCACTTTTCCTATCCATGCCTCCTGCCACCACTTAACCAGCCCTCACAGAAGCAGCCTAGCAAAGCAGGGAAATGAAGCAAGCCAGAGGTGGGAGATCCAGCTGCCTGGATACAAGAGTGGTTGCTACACAAAGCAGAAAGCTTAATATAGTTCCCAGGATTCTTTGGGGGAAGTCAGATGCTTCAAATGCATGTAGGATGTGCTTTAAGTACAATGTGGATTTGCCAGTGGCGTAGCGTGGGGGGTGCAGGGGGCGGCCGCACGGAGCGCAACATCTGGGGGTTAGGGTTAGGGGGCGCAAATCCATGGGTTAGGGGGCGCAAATTACTTGCCTTGCCCCGGGTGCTGACAACCCACGCTACGCCACTGGGATTTGCACAAACACACACAAGAAGTCAAATTCTTACTGTGAGAATGGAATCCACACACATTTTTGTAGCACCTCTGATGCACATCCGTAGTCTTCCACAGGAAGACACCATCCTAGGACACTTGCTCTGATGAGAGAAGTCTCTGCTCCAACCTGCTCAAAGCAACATCTTTCTGCACAAGGCATCGCTGGAGAAAATAAGACTATTATTTTGGGTTGAGAGATGCAAGCCTATTGAGCAGGGCGAGGAGGGGGGAGGATGGAGGATGTGAGCACCAGAGGCTAAATAGGTGCAGGTAGGCTGCTGGTTGTTGTCCCATTCCCCACCCATTGCACCTGTCAAACACAGGAGACATCATCCAATAGGTTATGTTTGGGAGAGGTCAGTCAATGTTCGGGAACTGAAGCCAAAGCAGGATGCCAACACTCAAGCAATGAGTGCTACGATTATATCACTCCTTTCTGGGCCCAGTTCAAACTGCTGCTCTTGACCTTTAAAGGCCTTCTCCACAGGACTGGGCACTTGAAGGGCCACTTATAAAACTCCCATATGTTCCTATCCATATGTTAAGATGATCATTGGAGGAATGCATTTGGTTGCCTCCACCATTTGAGGCAAGGGAGGGTAATAAGGAGAGAGTGGGGCTTCTCAGAAGTGGCACCCCAGCTGCAGAATCCCCAGAAAAGCTTTGCCTGTTGAAGATCCCTGGTTCAATCCCAGATCAAACCTATGGCCTCTTCCAAGCATTAAGAGCCCCTGCTCCCCACTACCCACCCACAATCCTTCCCTACCCACTCACCTTCAGCTCCAAGCCATGGATCATATCCTGGTCAAGGCCGCTCTGGCTCCGGAATGCCACAATCTTCTGCCAAGAGGCAACCATCTCCTTGCTCAGCACAGACGCAATGTTCTCAAAGACCTGCAGCTTGCCTTCCAGCAAGGCGACCCCACTGGCTGTCCATGAGTGCCTGTGAGCCTTCGTCCCCCTCCTCACACAGAGGGAGCCTGGAGGAACAGTCCATGGCCAAAGCCCCCTGCAGTTTCATGCTCAAGAAGAACCTCATCAGAACATTGGAATCAATCAATCAAGTGTGTATCAAGTGTGCAGTAGGAAGGGTGCAAGCTTGCCTTCAGCTGTTTCACATGCTGGAGCAATAGCATCAAGTGTGTCCCCTCAGTATACTTCTCGTACTCTTTCCTATCTTCTGCATTCCCCTGCTGGGAAGGAACAGGGCACCATCAACACCATCATGACAAGGCCATAATGATGAAATCACACAGCTGATTAGACCTGGAACCAGCATCCAGCCTGCTAGGGCAGCTGCCAAGGCCACACAACACTGGCAGGGCCCAAGAGCACTTAGGGATGCACAAATCTGTCCATTTTTGTTTTTCACAACCTCTCATTTTACCAATCTTAGGTTCAATTTACCAGTTTCCTGCATCATATTTTCAATGATGTTTAAAAAGAAAAAAAGCCTTGCAAAGATTTGTCAGAATTTTAATGCAAATTTATCCTAACATACAGATTTTTGCAAGCAATTTCCCATCTGATGCAGTTTTGTACTAATGTATATATTTTGTGCTTTCTGCCGTATGCATGACTTGGCTGGAGAAGTGAATTGCAAAATTCAGAGGAGTACAGAGAACCAGTTCATGGATTGTTTCAATGAGTATAAATTAGACAATTTTGCCTTTATATGCAAATTGAATCAAATTTCTCACCCCTCTAGCTCTGATCATTTCTTCAGACTGCCTCCCAAATTGAAGCTGCAGCTTCTTTGTAAGAAGGCTTGGTTGTCATGACACTGGACTGAAGTCAATTTCCCTTCTCTTAAGGATGAGTTTGAGGACTCTGGAGTCAGAAGAGAACTGCACACAGGGCCAGTCCTAGAGAAAAGTCTGCAGGATGAGACCATGGTGCCGGAGTCATCCGACTCAGAGGACTCCCATCACAGAAGGTCCAATACAACCATAGTCTCCTCAGTTACATCAAAGACTGTTGCAGCAGAGATGCTCTTTAACTGAAAAGGCACCTTTCAGCAAAAGCAGAGTATACAATTGAGGCAGAACTGCTTGCTTCTAAGGTTGACTGTTGCTGAAACAACATTGGAGCTTTGCTCTCCTCCAGCATTCAGCCTGAGCCATAGACAGTGACAGTGTTGGAGTAATCTCCCACAGGAAGGGGGAAAGTTAAGGTTTACTTTCCAACCAGCTTTCTCCTCCAGGAGAGTTCAGGTGCATAAATAAATTTCCTTCACTGAAAGAAGTGTACTTGGCCACTAGGTAAAGGGTAAAGGGACCCCTGACCATTAGGTCCAGTCGTGACCGGCTCTGGGGTTGTGGCACTCATCTCACTTTATTGGCCAAGGGAGCCGGCGTTCAGCTTCTGGGTCATGTGGCCAGCATGACTAAGCCACTCCTGGCGAACCAGAGCAGCGCACGGAAATGCCGTTTACCTTCCCGCTGGAGCGGTACCTATTTATCTACTTGCATTTTGTGCTTTTGAACTGCTAGGTGTGCAGGAGCAGGGACCGAGCAACAGGAGCTCACCCCGTCACGGGGATTTGAACCACCGACCTTCTGATCCGCAAGTCCTAGGCTCTGTGGTTTAACCCACAGCGCCACCCGCGCCCCTTGGCCACTACTTTGCCTAAAAAAGACATACTTCTTTGGCATGTTGGAGAAAGAGAAGGGGGTGTCAAAGACGGGGGGAGAGGGGGGAAGGGGTGCCCACTAATTTTTGGCTCTGACCTTGACCACTTTCAAGTTCAGCTCCACCAACCCACAGTGTACAGCCCCCTGTTTGAAAGGTCTCTAGTTCAAGTCCAGTTTAAAGATAAAGAACCCTACAAAGGGGGAGCAGAAAGGGGGCACTGGAGCTGAACAATTGCAATGAGCACCTAGGCAGTGGTAGGGACTGGGCAGGCATGCCCGTCACCTGGTCACAGCCTTCCCCACTAGAGGGAGCTGCACTGCATTTTTATTCAGTCATGACATCTAAATGTATGGCTATATAAATTAGCCTATGCAAATGTTATACAAATCTACAATTGGGTGATTGCAACCAAACCTGAAATATTCCATTAAAGCATCTGGATGCCAGCATTACCTTGAACGGGCATCCAATCCTGAAAAAATGACATCCTTCATGGCCTACAGAAAGCGCTGAAGGGTTCTGTGTAGAAGAGCATCAACAAAATAATGTTTAAAATACAGGTTTTTAACAAGTACCCTGATGGGCCCTACATAACAAGAAATTAATAATAATAATAATAATAATAATAATAATAATAATAATAATAATAATAATAAATTTATACACCACCCATCTGGCTGGGTTTACCCAGCCACTTTTTGTGGCTTCCAACAAAATATGAAAATACAATAGTTTATTAAACATTAAAAGCTTCCTTAAACAGGGAATACCAGTTGCTGGGGGTGACAGGTGAGAATAGTACTAAGCGCATTTTCCCCTGTTGTGGGTTCCAGCAACTGGCATTCAGGAGCATTACTGCTTATGACTGTGAAGGCAGAATATAATAATCGGGCTCAGTAGCCTTCTGTACCATTGCTCACTGGTTCCACTTGGCTTTATACAAATCTATGCTGCGACAACATTTGGAGTACTGTGTACAGTTGTGGTTACCTTGCCTCAAAAACATTATTGTATGGTACAAAAATGGAAGCAAGAAGAATTACCGTTGAAAGAAGAATGGCAAATGAAATTAATGGACTATGCAGAATTAGACCAATTAACAGGAAGGATTCGAAATCTGCGGGACCAGAGGTTCTTAGAAGACTGGAGTAAATATCTGAACTATTCGAAAAGCAACTGTAATAAACAGATTACGCTACTAGGACTGCAAGAAGTTCTGTAAGGAGGACTATTTGAAATATTGCAAGAAAGACTATGTGGAGAATTATTGGTTAAAAGTGATAGAGAAATTAAGAAATGCAGAACAAGTGATAAAGAACGGAAAATCTTCAGAAGTGGTTAGCAGAAGTCTAAAATATTGTATAAGATAAGAAGTTATGTTAAATGATTGTTGGAAACGATATGTTAAAAAAACCAATAAAAATGTATAAAAAACGTTATTGTAGAGTTGGAAAAGATTCAGAAGGGGCAACCCCCTGCAGCATTTGGGACCTTTTCCTTTAGAGAAAAGGCAAGTAGTGACATGATAGAAGTTTATTAAATTATAAATGACACAGAGAAAGTTGACGGAGAAGTTTTCCTCTCAATACACTAGAACTTATGGACATCAGATGAAGTTGGATATTGGAGATTCGGGATGGGTAAAAGAAAGCACTTCTTTGCACAGCTCCTAGGTAAACTGTGCAACTCACTCGCACTGAAGGCAGTGATGACCACCAACTTGGATGGCTTAAAAGGAGGATTGAACAAATTTATGGAAGATAAGGCTATCCTTGGCCACAAGCCATGATGGCTGTGTTCTGCCTCCATTTGTCAGAGGCAGTAATGCTTCTGAATACCAGGTGTTGGAAGCCATTGAGGGGGAGAGTGCTCTTGTGCTCATGCCTGCTTGCAGGTTTCCCACTGAGATATTTGGCTGTAAGAACAGGATACAATACGATAGTCTTAATTGTCATTGTCCCATATAAAACAACAAAACTGAAAAAATCTACATCAGACATTCAAAACCAATAATCCTGCTGTCCCAGCTATCCCAGCCTGGTTAACCCCCTAAAAACTCTGATCTCCCATAATTGAATACGATATACTCCCACAGAGACTACCTTACACTGCGTTTAAAACCAAAATTGCATTTGGGTAGAAACTGTTTCTCAGGCGGCTAGTCCTAGTCTTTATAACCCTGTACCTTCTTCCAGAAGGCAGAAGCTGAAAGAGATCATTTCCGGGGTGCGTACTATCATGTGCTATCTCTGCCGCTTTCTTATGGCACCTGGAAGCATAGATTTGATCCAAGTTGGGAAGAGTGCACCCAATTATTCTTTCTGCAGTCTTTACAACCCTGGACAGCATTGTTTTCCCCTGACCGTGCAGCTCCCAAACCACACACACAGACCATAAGTTAATACACTCTCCACAGTACAATGGTAAAATGTCATCAACAAGTCCTTTGAGACATTATTTTTCCGGAGGATTCTCAGAAAATATAACCTCTGCTGTGCTCTCTTCATCAGGTCTTTACTGTATTCTCCCCAGGATGCGTTGCGTGCCGGGGGGGAGGTTGTGGCCATCACCTACCCCTCCCCTTGAAGGGAATTCCATTAAAGGAATCTGGCGGTCGTGGTTCCTGTTCGATGCCCTGCTGGTGGCTAGGGCCATGGCACGACTACCCAGTGACTCTAGGGCAGGCATGTCCAACAGGTAGATCTACTGGTAGATCACTGGACGCCTGTGGTAGATCACCGGTAGATCACTGGCTTCCCCCCCAAAGAAGCTCAACAACTTTGGCTCCCCCAAAAAGAGCTCAACAAGATTGCCCTGCACCCCTAAAAAACAGGGCTTTCCTTCTCCCTAAAAAAAGCTCAACACTGCCAGTTTTAAGTCTGTGAGAAGATCGCAGTCTTTTGGGAGTTGGCCACCCCTGCTCTATGGGAAATCTTCCAGTTGATTTGCATCAACAAGCTTCCCCTACAGGTTGTTAACCCTTGTGTGATTCCCAGCAGAGTGGACAGGAGTCAAGTATACAGTGGTACCTTGGGTTACAGTAAATAGGTAGCAGATTCCAACATGGTTTTAAATCTTGTACAGTGGTACCACGGGTTACATACGCTTCAGGTTACAGCCTCTGCTAACCCAGAAATAGTGCTTCAGGTTAAGAACTTTGCTTCAGGACAGAAATTATGCTCTGGCGGTGCGGCAGCAGCGGTGCGGCAGCCCCATTAGCTAAAGTGGTGCTTCAGGTTAAGAATAGTTTCAGGTTAAGCACAGACCTCCGGAACGAATTAAGTACTTAACCCGAGGTACCACTGTAGTCTGTTCGATCCAATGCCTAAGCCATTAGCACTCACATTCTTAAGCAATAATGTTGTGGCCTTTTTAGCCCGTTAACCTAAAATATTTGTGTCCATGTGTCTTATTTTATTTCCAAGCGGGGGCAGGGCCTCGACTCACAATCTTCTTATTCCATGGTGTACAACTGTAACTCTGCTTCAACCTTATTACTGTAAATGTGTTCACACCTTGGCTAGAGATGACAGCCCCCCCCTGCAGTATAAATTTAAAGCACTATCATGCCACTTTAAAGAGTCATGGTTTCCCCCTGGAAACCACAGAAGAGGTGAAAAGCCTTGTTCCCATTATGGAAGGTGGCAGAGGCACACATACCCCGGGCTGGGATGGAGCTTGCTCGTCCAGCCCCCCCCCCATGGGAGAGTACTGGTGCACCAGGGGGTGGGACGTGCAGAGGGTGATCTTCACCCTCCATGCTCTCCAGCCCCTGCTATCAGGTAAGTGGAGCAAACAGCTCACCAGACAACTTGGGGGGGGGGGGGGTAGAACCGCAAATTGAAGGCATTCCACATGGTTTGTTTTTAATAGCTTAGTTTGATTTAGCAGAGTTTAATATATATCTCCCACCTTTCTGTCATAATGAAGTAGTTTACTGAAGTACTCTCTTTGTGGTGTTTCATTTGTGATTGATTTGGAAGCTGCAGTTAGTGCAGAAGGCTGCAGAATGGTTGCTGATAGGAGGAAGACCCTGTCTGCATATAACTTCTCTGCTCAGAGACCTGCGCTGGTTGCTGAGGCCAGCAAGCCAGGTCCAAGGTGTTGCTATTAGCACGCAAAGCAACCAGTTTACCTGCAAGATTGCCTTATCCCATATGTGCCCACTTGACCACTTAGATCTGCAGAACTGGGATTATTACAGGTGCCAAGTAAAACTCATTCCACACTTGCTGGTATGGCAGCACCTACACTTTGGATCTTCCTGTTTATTGATATCAAGCAGATCCCTTCACTGTACTCTATTTAGGTAAAGGTAAAGGGACCCCTGACTATTAGATCCAGTTGCGGATGACTCTGGGGTTGTGGCACTCATCTCGCTTTACTGGCCAAGGGAGCTGGCGTACAGCTTCCAGGTCATGTGGCCAGCAGGACCAAGCTGCTTCTAGCGAACCAGAGCAGTGCACGGAAACGTCGTTTACCTTCCTGCCAGAGCGGTACCTATTTATCTACTTGCACTTTGACATGCTTTCGAACTGCTAGGTTGGCAGGAGCAGAGACCAAGCGACGGGAGCCGAAGGACTACTGTATTTTAATATTTTGTTGGAAGCCGCCCAGAGTGGCTGGGGAAACCCATCCAGATGGGCAGGGTATAAATAATAAATTATTATTATTATTATTATTATTATTATTATTATTATTACTATTATTATTATCATCATCATCATCGCACAATGCACTGCGAATTCTGAAATCTCCTTGTTTGAGCCAGCATCACTAAAAGCTTGAAAGCAAACAGGGATAGGCATAAGTGTGCAAAAGAATAAAGCCAATTCTTCTTCATTTCTTAGGTTATGTGCATCTTAGGGAGAGGCATCGTCATAGAAAATGTATTGCCCTTTGTGTGAGAAAAAGAACAGTGGGAAAGCCTATTTCTTGGATTACACCTGTCACCCACCTGTTTGGAAGTTCTTGTGTGCAGATTGGAATGGTTTTGCGTCACACTTCATGGACCTTGCTCTTGTATGCCTCCCTTAAAATATATATTTTTGTTTTCCACACCAAATTGTATTACAAAAGTAATATTGACCAGGGTATAAATATAAACACATGGTGCTTCTGGCTGCTGAGAATAGGTGGATTATGCGCTCTCTAATGTGAGTGGGCATTATTATATTGGAAGATGTTTAGTAGGGTCAGTTCTGGGGTAACTTCTAATACTTGCTTAGTTATTTTGAATATTTCTTGTATGATTTTTGTCCGGAAGAGTTGGATTTTGGGACATTCCCACCACATGTGGAGGTATGTGCCTGTGGAGATGCATCCTCTCCAGCATTTTGGTGAGGTTCCTGGGCGTATTAGCACTAGTTTTCATGGTATTAGGTACCATCTGTAAGTGAGTTTCAGAGTAAGTTATTTTCTTTTCGCTGATATGGATTTAAAGGGAGGTTTAGACCACATTCTGGCCCATTGGGTGGGGTTAATCTCATAGCCTATGTAATGCTCCCATTGTTTTTTGATTATGTCAAGGGGGGTTGTGGGATTTTGGAGCAGTATTTTGTATACAGTGGTACCTCAGAACTTAATTCGTTTTGGAGGTCCGTTCTTAACCTGAAACTGTTCTTAACCTGAGGTACCACTTTAGCTAATGGGGCCTCCCACTGCTGCTGCGCCGCCAGCATGCAATTTCTGTTCTCATCCTGAAGTAAAGTTCTTAACCCAAGGTAATATTTCTGGGTTAGTGGAGTCTGTAACCTGAAGCGTCTGTAACCCGAGGTACCACTGTATTGTTGTAACCCGAGGTACCACTGTATCATCCCTTTGCCATGTCCCTTGTTGTTAGGAGGAGGTTTTCGAAGGTGGTCAAGGGCCTAGTTGCTGCTGATTTTACTACTGGATTGTTTAAGACGACATGTAATTGGTGGTGTGTTAAGCCATGGCATTTGGGTGTCCCCTAGTTTCTCCTGTATTTCTTGTGTTGATATGGGTTTGTTATTTTTGTAGAAGTCTGCTAGGTGATATAAACCTTTGGCTTGCCAGGTTTTTATCTGGAGTTTTTGTGCTGTGTGGTGGAATAATGGGTGGTGTGCCAGGGGATTAGTGGGGATGGGGTTGGGGACAGTTTGCCTGCTTCTTCCTTCCATGCTTTAAACATGTTCTCTGTGAACCTGTTTAGTGTTGTGGGGATTTTCCTTAGTTTCTTTGGGAGTAATGGGTATGCTGTGGTGGGGGTATTTTCGATTATGTCTTTCTCCAGGTGTACCCACTGTTTCGTCTCGTCTTGTAGGATATATGGGGTTATGTGGCGTACTTGGTTGGGGATGTAATATGATTAGCAGATATATTCTTATGTTCTTAAATGGCTCCTGTGGATCTACAAATATTATGTCTGGTCTTTGCTCCTTATTTATTCCCGGGAAACAGGCTTTCAACAGGCAACAAATAGCATCTTTCTTTGAAACATACATGAGTTCCAGTAAAGCAAAGCTCATCTGTACTCCGAGTCTACGGTTGGATTCCTCCCACACCCACATGCTCCAATTTAATACACAATTCAGGCTGTTTACAACGAACTTAATTGCAGGCTGGATGTTCTTACATGCATGTCGCTTTCAGGCTAAAGAGGCACTTGGATGCAGTGTGTATTTGATGTCATAAATTGTTCTGGAAAGGTATAGAGAACTTAACCATTGCTTGGAAACAGAACTGAAAATAAATGTTGACTCCACTCCATTAAAAAAGAAAAAAACACAGTGAGCGAGAGAGAGAGAGAGAGAGCTCAGCTAGAACACTTCTACCTTTGTCTGTGGATTGTAAAGTTAAGGTAATTTTCCAGTTGGCTTAAAAGCCTGTTTATATTTTTGGAAGAAAATGACAGTTAATGCAAAGCTAAGTCCAGTGCCTCAGCCAAGCCAGACATTTGAGCAAGGCCTGCTGTCGTCAACATTCTCCACTCTGACTAATTGCAGTAGGTAATATTAGATGCATTCTGAGGCAAGCTGCAGATGAGGTCCCTGTGTCACAATTATCCACACACATAGAAAGATGGCAAATCAGTGGGGGTGGGGGGGTGGGGAGTAGAATCACACCACTGGCCAAACCCTGACCTCCACATAAGAAGGGTTGGCTGAATGGCTCATCTGGTCCAGTATCTCATTCTCTCTCTTTTTTTTAAAGATATTTATTAAGTTTTCACAGATTATAGAATACAAACAAACACCCACAAAGACAAACAAGTATAATTTCAAGTCCTTATTCTCTTAAACCTTACTTCACCGACCTCCTCATACCTCCCCTTTCTGCATTCCAATTTCAAATATTTAGTTCAGCAAATCCTCACCCTTAATTTAATCTAATTGTAATCCTTTCTTTTCTTTTAACCTAATCTTTACAGCTATAATCCGCTTACTTCTATAGCCACAACATTTTAACACTCATTAATTTTACAATGTCTCTTAAGATAGGTCTTAAATTTCTTCCAATCTTCTTCCGCTGTCTCTTTTCCCTGATCTCGGATTCTGCCAGGCATTTCAGCCAGTCCCATGTAGTCTATCACCTTCATCTGCCATTCTTCCAGAGTGGGTAGATCTTGTGTCTTCCAATACTTTGCGATGAGTATTCTTGCTGCTGTTGTAGCATACATAAAAAAAGTTCTGTCTTTCTTTGGCACCAATTGGCCAACAATGCCCAAGAGAAAGGCTTCTAGTTTCTTAAGAAAAGTACATTTAAGTACCTTTTTCATTTCATTATATATCATTTCCCAGAAAGCCTTAATCTTTGGGCACATCCACCAAAGGTGATAGAAAGTACCTTCAGTTTCTTTACATTTCCAGCATTTATTATCAGACAAGTGGTAAATTTTTGCAAGCTTGACTGGAGTCATGTACCACCTATAGATCATTTTCATAATATTTTCCTTTAAGGCATTACGTGCCGTAAATTTCATACCGGTGGTCCACAACTGTTCCCAGTCAGCAAACATAATGTTATGACCAATATCTTGTGCCCACTTTATCATAGCTGATTTCACTGTTTCATCTTGTGTATTCCATTTCAACAGCAAGTTATACATTCTTGACAAGTTCTTAGTATTGGGTTCTAACAGTTCTGTTTCTAATTTTGATTTTTCCACCTGGAAGCCAATTTTCTTGCAGTATCTCATTCTCACAGTGACCAACAAGATGCCTCTGGGAAACCCTCAAAGCACAACCCATGCACAAGAGCAGAAGAGTTTAGATTTGGGTTTGAAATCCTGCTTTATCACTACCCAAAGGAGTCTCAAAGCGGCTAACATTCTCCTTTCCCTTCCTCCCCACTCTGTGAAGTGAGTGGGGCTGAGAGACTTCAAAGAAGTGTGACTGGCCCAAGGTCACCCAGCAGCTGCATGTGGAGGAGCGGGGAAGCAAACCCGGTTCCCCAGATTACGAGTCTACCGCTCTTAACCACTATACCACACTGGCTCTCCTTGCCACTCTGCCCTCCCTGGGTTTCCAGAAGCATTGCTGCCTCTGAGAGTGGAGGCTAATAAATTAGATAAGAAAAATGGTTTTGCATCGGGAAAAACCAAACTGGAAACGGAGTTGTTAGATTCTAAAGTTAAAAATTTGTCTAAAATGTATAATTTATTGTTGGAGTGGCATACAAAGGATGAACAAGTTAAATCTGTGATGATAGATTGGGCAAGAGATGTGGGACATAACATAATGTTTGAGTATTGGGAAAGGTTGTGGAGGAAAGGGGTCAAGTTTGCTGCATGTACAGTGTTAAAGGAAAATGATGTATAGATGGTCCTTAACCCCTGTAAAGTTAGAAAAGATTTATCACAACAGTGATAATCTATGCTGGAAATGTAAAGAAAAGGAGGGTACCTTTTACCATATGTGGTGGACCTGTCCCAAGGTGAAAGACTTCTGGGAGAAGATTTATAATGAATTGGAAAAAATGTTGAAATATACATTTGTTAAGAAACCAGAGGCCTTTCTTCTCGGAATAACAGGTTCGGAATTGCCCAAAAAAGATGTTAGATTGTTTTTGTACACCACAACTTCAGCTCAAATTTTACTGGCCAAGAATTGGAAAACAGAAGAAGTACCAACAGTGGAAGAATGGCAGATGAAGATGATAGATTTTTCGGAGCTAGCCGACCTGACTGGAAGAGTCCGTGACCAGAAGAAGGAGGAGCACCAGGAAGAATGGAAGAACTCAATGATTATTTACTTAAATATGCTAAGATAAATTAATCAGAAGTACCTGCAAAAAATAGATAGGCTATGGATTTATATATGTGAAGTTATGTTTAAAGCAAAGATGAAAAGAAACAAAGATGTTAAGAGGATTAAGTAAATTTTATGAGATTCTGTTTTGGAAAACCCTTACAATAATATATATTGAAATTAAGTCAAGGGAATTTGAGGAAGTCACTTAACAATGTTAGTAAGATTGGATTAAGTACAGTTATGATTTATGTTTGTTTGTTAGTTTAGAATTTTGGAAAATTAATTTTTTTAAATGGGAAAAGAAAAAAAGAGAGAGTGGAGGCAGTGGCGTAGCGTGGGTTGTCAGCACCCGGGGCAAGGCAAGTAATTTGCGCCCCCTAACCCGTGGATTTGCGCCCTCTAACCCTAACCCCAGACGTTGCGCCCGGTGCGGCCGGCCCCCCCCCCTGCACCCTCCACTACACCACTGAGTGGAGGTTAAGCATAGCCATTTTGGCTGGAAGCCACTGACAGCCTTATCCTCCAGGAATTTATGCATTCCTCTTTCAAACCCATCCAAGCTGGCAACCATCATTGCCTCCTTGGGGGGGGGGTGAGATCCATAGTTTAACTATGTGCTATGTCCTTTTCTCTGCCCTGAGTCTTCCAACATTCAGCTTTGTTGGATGCCCATGAGTTCCAGTCCTATGAGAGAGGGAAGGAAAAACTCTCCTCTGTGCCAGGCATAATTTTATGACCTTCTGTCATGTCACCTCTTACTTGCATTTTCTCTGAACTTGAAATCTCCAAATCATGCAGCCTTTCGTCACAGGGGAGTTGCTCCACACCCTTGATCATTTTGGTTGCCTTTTTCTGAACCTTTTCCCAGCTCTAGGTGAATTTATGAACAAAGCCAATATGTCTGCAATTTGTGAATGCATAGTTCAGTACACATGTGAAATGGACCAGCGAGAAGGTTAGGCGAGTCCCTTTCTTTCTGGCAAGGGATTCCACAGTAAGGCTTCATACACACTTGTACCTTCAAGCCAACCTTCACTCACCCACCACACACACATTTTTCTTCTGAAGCAGCATGGGGTGGGTGGAAAATTTGATCCAGTTCACACTTAAAGGTGAATCTATGTGGTGTCATGGTTAATGTAGCTGCCCCTGTTCTGTTGAATAAAGGTAAAGGTAAAGGGACCCCTGATCGTTAGGTCCCATCGTGACCGACTCTGGGGTTGCAGCACTCATCTCGCTTTATTGGCCGAGGGAGCTGGCATACAGCTTCCGGGTCATGTGGCCAGTATGACTAAGCCGCCTCTGGCGAACCAGAGCAGTGCACGGAAACGCCGTTTACCTTCCCACTGGAGCAGTACCTATTTATCTACTTGCACTTTGACATGCTTTCGAACTGCAAGATTGGCAAGAGCAGGGACTGAGCAACGGGAGCTCACCCCGTTGCGGGGATTCGAACCGCCGACCTTCTGATCAGCAAGTCCTAGGCTCTGTGGTTTAACCTGCAGCGCCACCCGCCTCCCTCTTCTGTTGAATAGCATTCTTATAAAGATACAACAGGCACCTGCTTTCTGCACTTTCGGGGGTGGGGAATTGCAGACATTTTTGTTCTAATAGGTTTTTCCCAGCTGGATTAAATAGATCTTTACCACAAGTGTCCACTTGTTTATGGATTTACTATTGTTTTTAATGTATTCGTTGTTCTTGTGTTTTTAATATTTTAAAAACTGTCTTGTCTGTAAAACACCTTGAGATGGCTGTGTAGAAGGGGATTAGTAAATCAATGGCGATGATGATGATGTGTTGGACCAAGACCTGGGAGACCAGGCTTCAACTCCCCCCTCAGCCAAGTTCAAGTTCACTTGAGGCAGTCCCTGCCTCTCAGCCTAGCCTACCTCACAGGGTTATTGTGAGGATAGATAGGAACTAAGGGGGGAACCAAGTATGCCGCACTGAGCTCCTTGGAGAAAAGGGTGGCTATAAATGTAATAAATACATAAATAGTATGTGAACTAAAAAATTGCACTTCTCTGAATTTTGTGGCTAAAAAAAGAAGAATTCACAGACTGAAAATGTGGAGAACTAAACCCAAGACTGGAAGAAAATGAAAAATTGAGAGAAATTGACATATTTGCCCAGCCTTAGAAGTAACTCGGTGGCAGAAGGACTGTACTACATGGCTATGTTGTTTCACCCCTGAATTGCTGATCTAATGTTTGGCCTTCCTTGATACTAGGGCAAAAATAACTTTTATTTCCTGGGATTAGGTGATGTGCATCCATGTCCACACTCCCTGCTCCCCAAATTCAAAAATCCAAAGCCCTAAAAGATCAGGTCCAGAACAATAAACAGAAAGTAAAATGAATGGATCTATGAGCAGCATAGCGTTTTGCCCAGATGTTCTTGATTTCGTCTGAGTGCCTGTATGTATTTGCAGAAATTAAAAATGCTTTGCATTTTATTCTAACAAACAGATATATAGCTTCTGAGAAATGTTTAAATCCAGATGAATGAAGACCAGACATACCTTTCCTACTAATAGTAAACTTTCTTCATTTGTGCTGCCAGGATCTACCTCCTTACAACTCTGACAAACATGGTTGTTATTGTTTCTGGGGTCAGGGGGAAAGAAAGATTAATCAGAGGGTTTCAGGTGACTCTTAATTTCCACCTGTTGAAGGCCAAGTTACCTGGTAACAAGGATAGGCAGCCTGGGCCCTGGAAAAGTTCAGAATTACAACTCCCATCATCCCTGGCTATTGGCCATACTGGCTGTAGTCCAGACTGTTGCCTGCTTCTGCTGCATAGTTTCTTTAGCTGGGGAGATAACGCAATCAGAGGATTCATTGAGGTTTGATTAAGGCTAGGACTGGAGGAGAAATTTAATTTAGTTCACACCAAACAAAGAACCTACCTAATTCACACTTTGCAAAACAGTATGTAAACTGGAAAACAGACATCCTATGAATTTTAGCGTTCTCTGAATTTTGCAATGCAGTTCTCCAGACAAGTAATGTGTACAAAAATGTGTGGAAAGTATGCGTAAGAAATGCATACATTACTGAAAATGACATACCAAAAAAAATCATAATATTTGGGGGGAAAGCTTTATGAATATCTGGCGGGTGGGATGTATCTATATAGTGGTACCTCAGGTTAAGTACTTAATTCGTTCTGGAGGTCCGTTCTTAACCAGAAACTGTTCTTAACCTGAAGCACCACTTTAGGTAATGGGGCCTCCCGCTGCTGCCGTGCCGCTGCTGCGCGATTTCTGTTCTCATCCTGAAGCAAATTTCTTAACCCAAAGTACTATTTCTGGGTTAGTGGAGTCTGTAACCTGAAGCATATGCAACCTGAAGCGTATGTAACCTGAGGTACCACTGTATTGGGATAAATTTGCACTAAATGCAGATTAATTTTGATGGTTTTGTTTTGTTTTGTTTTGTTTTGTTTTGTTTTGTTTTGTTTTGCATTGCTTTGCAAACCAAAATACAGCTATCCTTCAAGAGCCACACTTATCTGAATTTGGCAATGCAATTCCCCAATCAACCAAGGCATGTTTTGGGAAAACATACATATTAGAAGTGTATATAAAATTGCATACATCAGTGAAAACAAGACACAAAATGCATTATATAAGGGCAAAATTGCTTGCAAAAAATGGGAATGAGTCAAAACTGCATACAAAAATGTATATCTCTGGAGAAATTTGCACTCAAATGCTGACTAATAATAATAATCTGTGGAAATCTGGATAACTGTGACTGAAAAAATGAGAAACAGACCAAAACTGAAATGGACAGGTTCATCCATCCATACAGTAGTTCAGTACTGTCTATATGACTGGCAACAAGTTCTCCAGGATTTCAAGCAGAAAATCTTTCCCAGCCCTACCTGGAGAAGACAGGGATTGAACCTAGGACCTTCTGCATGCTAAGCATATTCTCTGACACTGAGTTATGGTCCTCCCCTACAGCACTGAGCTGGATGGCCAAATAGCCTGGCCATCTCTATGTGCTCTGAATGCCTGGCTGGAAAGTCCATGCATCTAGACAGCCAAGGTGCCTCTCCTATGCTATGCATCTTTCCGCTTGCACCCAAGCTTCCTCCTTTCTGCTTTGCAGCTGAATTTTCATGCTGCCCTTTCTATTCTCCCTCTCTCCTTCTCTCATGTCACAGGACTCCTTTCTCTGTTTTTTTGTTTTTGTTTTTAAAGGAGCTCTCACCGTACAATCCAGGCCAAGCAATAGTGATGTCTGCAGAGGGTTTGCAGGGCATTCTTCAGCAGATTCTTGCACCAGCTGCAAAGGAGTCAGGAGCATCCTTGCAGATGCTCAGAGGGTACCCAGAGGGTGACTTGGTTTTATTGGAAGAGGAGCTGGCAGCGGCCCTGCCAGAAATGCTGCTGCTGCTGCTTTTCTCTGCCATCTGCAGTGATGTGCAGAAAGCTTTTCTTTTTAACTTAAGCACACAGGCATGCCACTCCTGCTGCAGTGTCAAAAACCCCATTGCCTGGCACCATTGTCATCTGCTGCTAGCGATCTGTTTCATTCAAACTTGCCCTTAACATGGTGTGTGTGTGTGTGTGTGTGAGAGAGAGAGAGAGAGAGAGAGAGAGAGAGAGAGAGAGAGAGCATGACAAAAACCTTTGAAGAGGTGGCTGTAACAGGAAATCACTGGCCAGGATTCAAATTCCCCCGGAAAACACAGAAGATAAGAATGAATCAAGGAGAAAGTTGCTTGGTTCTTTTGAAATCAGGCCTTTATCACAATCTGAAAGGCCTTCCGTTTTTCTCCCCATGTATAAATGGACAGAGGGATGGGGGGGGTTGACAGGAAGAATGTGAGGGCCATCAAGATAGATGGCCATCAAGGGTTCTTTGATCTGGAAAATCCATCCTACAGCTGTCGCAATATTAGAAGTGGTTGCAGTTCTTCTTTGACTGGAAAACCACTGACCCCTTTTGGCTTTTGGAGATGCCTCATTAAAATAGTATTAGCATGAGTTGCTAGTGTTGTAATTATTTGGGATTCAATTCTGTAGAGCTGGTGCAGGGAACCCTTTTCAGCCCAAGGGCCACATTTCCTTCTGGGTAACCCTTTGTGGTCCATAAACCAGCGGCAAGCTGTGTTGAAGAAATTTTATTTATTTATTTTTCTTTGTACGGTAAGCTAGTTTCTACATATGCACTCCTCTCCATCCTCAATCCCGGCAAGCGAAAGGCATGATCAGAGTTCAAGGGCATATTCCAGCCAGGCAAAAACACTCAAGGAGGGTATAAAGGAGGACCAGTGAGGGGTTTAACTTGGGGACAGTTCCAAGGGCCAAACAGAGAGGCCCAGGAGCCACTTTTGCTCCCTAAGCCTGAGTTGCCCTCTACTGCCTTACAGTCTCTAGACGTACACGGTTGTTTCCAATGTTTGTCCTACTCAGAATAGGAAGATTGAAATTGATGGGCATGACTGACTTAGCCTCATTAACCCAATTACTCTCTGAGTGGGGATTAGATGCACCTTATCTTTATATCATATTCTCTAAATGCATGTGTTGTAGCAGTGGTTGGGAAATGTTATACCCTCACAATTAATGGCCTTATGGGGGAGGTCTTTTACATGCTCATAGGTATCACTTCACTTGCTTCAAAATGTGGTACTAGTAAACCTCTCTCCTGCTCAGTCTGCAGTTTCGGGGCCTGGGCATCTGCCCCAAAACCCTACCCTGCGAACACCTTTGATTTACAGAGGCTCCAATGGTTCAGGCTCCATCTGTTCTGGATGCAGGTTAAGGTATCTGCATGATACTAAGAAAATGCACCATGTACACTCAAAGGTAATTGTCTTTTCATTTTTATATTATCACTGTTTGGTGTGCCATCTGTTCTGTTCTTTCCCCCCTTTGCTCTCTTTCCTTTATCGTTTCAAGCTTTCTCATATCTAGAACAGAAAACATATCAGTTTATTTTGTCTGATTGGCCCGAGAAGGCCTTTCGGATTGCAGCTGCCTGATAATCCACCTTGAGCCAAGTGAGACAAATCCCAGGCAATCAGGTCTCGTTCCCTGTCCCGTTGGCCACAAGGCTCTGGGATTTCAGTGATAAGGACCCAGGAGGTTAGATTTGTCTCTGGTTTTTTAGCAGGTGTTCTTGGGATCTTTCCAATGCTAACTCTGAGTTCAAAGCCATTTAATTGTGGAGGAAATGTAGGAGGGAAGGGAAATAGAGGCTGGTTCTCTTGGCTATCGCCAATTCATTAAGATAGGGAAAGTTTCATAGAGTAGCTGCAATAACTGTCTCTTAATATCTCATCTTAAAAAGCAGAGACATCACCTTGCCAACAAAGGTCCGTATAGTTAAAGCTATGGTTTTCCCAGTAGTGATGTATGGAAGTGAGAGTTGGACCATAAAGAAGGCTGATCACCTAAGAATTGATGCTTTTGTATTATGGTGCTGGAGGAGACTCTTGAGAGTCCCATGGACTGCAAGAAGAACAAACTGATCCATTCTTAAGGAAATCAGCCCTGAGTGCTCACTGGAAGGACAGATCCTGAAGCTGAGGCTCCAATACTTTGGCCACCTCATAAGAAGAGAAGACTCCCTGGAAAAGACCCTGATGTTGGGAAAGATGGAGGGCACAAGGAGAAGGGGACGACAGAGGACGAGATGGTTGGACAGTGTTCTTGAAGCTATGAACATGAGTTTGACCAAACTGCGGGAGGCAGTGGAAGACAGGAGGGCTGGCTGCTCTGGTCCAGGGGGTCATGAAGAGTCGGACATGACTAAATGACTAAACAACAACAATATTTTATTTTATTTTAAATGAAAAGCATTATGATAAAATGAACCTCACTGGATCAGATTATAGCTCCATCTAGCCAATGGGGCATGGAGCCTCCGCCCCACCCCCACCCCCAGGCTCTCTATTTGCCCCTTGGAATTTACCTCAGGCTGCACTACTTTCCCAGCCCCCCATTCCTAGTTCTGCTATGCACCCTCCTTGAGTGTTTCTTGGCAGGCTGGGATGTTTCCTTGAACTCTGGTCATGCTCCCTGTTTGCCTGGATGGAAGAGTGAGAGAGGTATTTCAATATGTTATTGGGCTCCGACTACCAACCCTGGATGAGATCTTCACGTCTCGCATCTTGAAGAAGTCACATAATATTCTGAGAGATCCCACCCACCCTGCTCACAACTTCTTTGAACTATTGCCTTCGGGCAGAAGATATAGGACAATGAAAACACGAACCACACGCCTTCTGAATAGTTTCTATCCAAGAGCTCTGATTGCACTAAATAATGATCTCAGGGCCAGTTGCAAGGTTTAGTAAGTAGGGAGTGGAAGGAATGAGATAGGTTTTAGGTTATGTTATGTTTTTAATAGGTCATGCTATATTCTGGATTATGTTATGTTTTATAGATTATGTCTAAATAGGATGAGAGTTCGGAGATACGTGCAAATGTTTATGTGAACCCGGTCTTTGGGTGGGTGTTTGATTTTCGTTGTTGTGTATACTGTGTATATACGGACAATGACAATAAATTTTATCTAAATATGGCAAAGTTGTTGAGCTCTTTTTAGGAAAGCACCAAAATTATTCAACTTTTTGGGGGAACAAACTCAAATTGTTGAGCTTTTAGGAAGGAGAACCTAACCCAAATATAGTGATTGTAAGCTTTTTGAGATGTTTCTACTGCTTTTTCCATCGCATTGCCATACATCCGGGTTTCCCCTGACATTTATTATTGCATTCACAGCCCACCCTTTTGTCCAAAGAGCCCAAGATGGTGTGCCTAGCTCCCCCACCCTCCTCATTTAATCCCCTCAACCCTGTCAGGTTGGTTAGGCTGCCAGGCAGCGACTGGCCCAAGCTCAACCAATGAGCTTCATAGCTGAGTGTGACATTCAAATCCTGCTCTCCCAGGTCCTACTCCATCACTTTGACTGCTACACCACACTGGCTTATCCAAGGTTTCTGAGAAGTTGCATCCAGCCTGTCACAAAAGTGGAAAAACAATGGACATTTCATCTGCATAGAACAATATCAAAAGCTGACAGCCAGGAATTGTAGAAAAAGAAGCCCTTGGAGGGTCTAGGCAATTCATATAGAAATGGAGTAAAAAAAGTGGGGTGCTAACATGTACCCCTGATTTATGGAAGGGTTGCCGTTTCAACCCACTCTAGGCCTAAGGCCAGTCGGTGCATAAATGGCTTTAATTAAAATCAATAATCTCTTGGCAATACTTGTATGGAGCAATTTAAGCCCAAGTCTCTATCTGTTTATCAAATCAAAGATTGAAGACGAAACTGAAGCCCGTAAGTGGCTAGCCGCTAGTTGCACTGGCCAGCCTCATCTAAGCAATGTGGGTCCTGCAGTCATAAACACATGAGAATAGTCTGCTAGATCAGGCCAGTGGCCCAACTAGTCCAGCATTCCCTTCTCACAATTGTTGGCCAGATAGATGCCTGTGGGAAACTGTCATGTTACCCCTTGCTCTCCTTTCCTCTAAACTTAAAGCGTCCCAAATGCTGCAACCTTCATTCATGGGGGAGTCACTGCATTCCTGTGAACATTTTGACTTCCCTTTTCAGAACCCTTTCCAATGATGATATCCATCTCAAAGTAAGGTGACCAGAACTATACAGAGTAATTTTGCACGAAACAGCACACAGTCTATTTCCTTCAGTTGCAGGATGCTTCCAAATTGCAAAACACGTGCCTCTGAATGGCCCTAGGGTAGGCATAGGCAAACTCGGCCCTCCAGATGTTTTGCGACTACAATTCCCATCATCCCTGACCACTGGTCCTGTTAGCTAGGGATCATGGGAGTTGTAGGCCAAAAACATATGGAGGGCCGAGTTTGCCTATGCCTGACCTAGGGCATGCTATTTTAGCCTGGAATCAAAGGGTTGAGCCTCTATTTCTGTGCCAGCCACATCCTGTTTTTAGATATTATCTGAGCTCGTCAGAGGATGGGTTGAAGGGATTTACCAGAGGAAATAAGCGGAAAGCACCAAAAAGTTAACATTTGGTTCACTGCTGTCACTTTTTCTTTCTGTTTTTCTTTCGGAAGTGGTGGCAGTAAAGGTTGAAACATGGGAGATGGTTTTGATACACTATCTATAGTGCATCCAGACTGTCAAGAGTTTTGCAGGAGGGATCCAAGAGCATACTGGGAATTTAGGTTTGTGGAATTAAAGTGGATAAAAGCACACTTGTTACCCTAGTTAAGCCAGTGTGGTGTAGTGGTTAAGGTGTTGCACTAAGACATGGAAGACCAGGGTTTGAATCCCTATTTGCTTGGAACAATCACTCTTAGCCTAGCCTACATCACAGTGTTGTTCTGAGGGTTGCTCAAATTGGGGGGGGGGGGAGAACTCTGTATAGAAATAGGTGAGAATAAAATGAATATTTTTTCATTTCTCTCAGTTTCTCATTTTTCCAGTCTCCACATGTGATTAAAAAAAAAAATCCTTGTGGAAATTTGTCAGCATTTATGTGTGAATTTTACCTGCTTTCTACATTTTTATATGCAGTGTTTCCCAATACAGTATAGATATTTTTTTGCCAAGCATTTTTCACTAATATAATGTATTTTTGCATACTATTTTCACTAATATATACATTTCTATATGCGCTTTACCCTAGTATGTGCAGTTTTGTTCACATTACTTGGCTAGAGAACTGCACTGAAAAATTCAGAGAGGCATGAATTTTAAAGGATGGCTGGGTTTTGGTTGACAAATCTGGTGAGTTGAAATGCAAATTTAATCAAATTTATCCCCCATCCTTGGCCCTAGTGCAGGAAACCCATTTTTTAAAACAAAACAAAAAAAACATACTTTGTGTGGTTAGAAAAGTTATGGGGAAATGCATTGAAGATCAGAATGAATGCTCAACAAAGACCTGCTACAGTCTAATTCCCCAAATTACAATCTAATCAGCAAGCAAAGCAAGATGAATGTACAATCAACTGGTCATCAGAAGGAGCTCATAATATTTGAAAATAGGAACACACTTGTAACATTCCTACTTGTACACCGAGGCTATTACAAATCCCTTGTTCAACAGAGGCTGGCAATACACAGCCCACCAACCTCAGTCTGCCCACCTGACTGCTTTTTTACTTATAACCATTCCAGGGTTGTGACCTTGGCTATCAGCTTCCCCCTCCTTAGTCTCAGGGTTGCCCTTGCAGAACTAGGCATGAAGGAGAATAAGGGCAAGGCTATGATTAGTCCATCCTGTCATTGACTCACACCACCTACTGTTGCCCTCCCTGCCTTCTGCCCACCAGTCCTAATGAGCATCAGCCGCAACTGCCTGCTACGTAATCCTTACAATGCCCAGCATTTGCCCCTGGGACCTTCTGTGCTTCACTCTTGAGTTACAGACCTTTCCCAGAAACAGAGAATGCTTCCTTACACTAAGTCACACTATTGGTCCATGTAGTTCAATATTGCCTATGCCAGGGGTCAGCAAACTTTTTCAGCAGGGGGCCGGTCCACTGTCCCTCAGACCTTGTCGGGGGCTGGACTGTATTTTTTTGGGGGGGGGAATTAATGAATTCCTATGCCCCACAAATAACCCAGAGATGCATTTTAAATAAAAGGGCACATTCTACTCATGTAAAAACATGCTGATTCCCTGACCGTCCGTGGGCCGGATTGAGAAGGCGATTGGGCCAGATCCGGCCCCTGGGCCTTAGTTTGTCCACCCATGGTCTATACTGACTGGCAATGTCTCTCCAGGATTTTGGACAGGGACACTCTCCCAGCACTATCAGGAAATGCTGGAGATTGAACCAGAAGTCTTCCTTATGCAAGGTGGATGCTTTACCACTGAGCTACAGCCTTTTCCTGGCATGTTGGGGGAGGGGTAGTACCTCTGGTGGGGGACACAATGTGCCACTCTTTGGGTATTTTGCTCACCTTTGGTCCACTCCCTGCACTCAGCTCTCACCTGGGGCTCCTAGAAGCTGTCAGCACGCGGCAGCGGCCACACCCCAGGAATTGCTTTGATTGGCCAGTTAAACCTGCTGAAAGTAGCTGATGGGTCTCAAACCCTTGGTGAACTAGGGACCTCCCTGCATGCAAAGACAGTTTCTGGTGGATTGCGCAGATGAGACCAATAGTGGGTCCAGCAGTCAAGAAAGTGGTTTCTGCATGGGCAGATGGGCCTCGTCAACTTGGGAAGGTATCCCTTCTTGGAGGACAACTCTGATCCTAAAGCTCTGCTGCCTTGTGGGATACCTTTGGGAGAAGAAAAGGCTAAGGAGCAAACCCAATGCATATCTGGAACGTAGAACCTAAGACAGCTGGATGGTGCCTTGTACTCCGCCTTCTGGCAACTCCTGCAGCCAACCTGGTACCAAGCATATTGCTCTGCTTTCCTTTAAACCACATCAGCAAGGCTGCCATCTGGGCACCGCCCATACACACTGCTCATGCTTGTGCCCTATGGAGGTCACTTTGGTGCTGCCAATGCAGCAGTTTGGCTTCTCCCCAGAAGTGTACACCATTATCTCTCAAGACCACTGGATGCCAACAGTCTTTCCTTTAAGACACATGAATTTAGGAAGCTGTCTTATCAGAGCGCTGGTCCACTAGCTGAGTATTGTCTGCACTGACTGGTAGTGGCTCTCCAGGATTTCAGATGAGGGGTTCCCCCAGCCCTTCTGAGAAATGCCAGACACTGAGCCTGGGAACTTTCACTAGCTACCACTGCCCTTGCCCTTGCTCCTGCTCCTCACTACATGGTTATGAAGCCTTTACTGCCCAGAGTCAGTAGTACTGATTTACTTTGCCTGTGCCAATTTAATGCCAACCTACCATACAGGGCTGTTGTAAGTATTGCCAGGCTAATGTATGCAAAGCACATTGAACAGTTGGGATATGTTCTGTGAATGCTAAGTGTTGCTGTTGCTCTTAGTTAGGTACCTTGAGAATCACACACAGAACCACTTCCATGTGTCTTGGGAAAATGCCAGTTGTAAATGCTCAGGCTACACAGTTGGTGCTTCTTATTGTCTCCACCCTCATCGTTCTGCCCGGACACTGAGGTCCAGTGCCGAGGGCCTTCTGGTGGTTCCCTCATTGCGAGAAGCCAAGTTACAGGGAACCAGGCAGAGGGCTTTCTCGGTAGTGGCACCCAGTCTGTGGAATGCACTCCCTGCAGATGTGAAGGAAATAAGCAGCTATCCTATCTTTAAAAGACATCTGAAGGCAGCCCTGTTCCGGGACGTTTTTAATATTTAATGCTGTACTGTTTTTAACACTTGATTGGGAGCCGCCCAGAGTGGCTGGGGAAACTCAGCCAGATGGGCGGGGTATAAAAAATAAATTATTATTATTATTATTAGGGTGAAACCAACTGCCCATCATGAGTTTACGGAGGATCAGAAGGGCCATTACTGAGCAAACGTAATCTGGAAATCTTTTTATTCCCCCCCCCACCAACTTTGATGTTATTTTGGTCTTTTGAAGACTAGAAATTACGTATGAGAAGATAGCAATGATACCCCGCAAGGGGGAGATGGTTATGTGACTTCTTTAATAGTTACATTTTTTTAAAAAAAGGGGTCATGTCTGTATCACACTTGTGCAAGGAGTCTCTTCAAGCATTTCCAGTTGGGTTGGTGGAGGGGAAGGAAGTATCTGCCTTGGGTGCTTAATTGTATTGTTTTAAAACCTACCATTAGTTGTGTGATTATAGATCACCTTGGGGTTTATGTGAAAGACAATTATTTATTTATTAATTAAACCCGTGCAAAAATGCAGCAACTTGTGGAGGGTGACTAGAAGGCAGAAAACCTCAAGCAACCAAACATGCAGTGCTTACTGCAGGCAGACCCAGGCAATCAGTCATGCAGAACTGCAGCAGGACGTGGATGCTTTGATCATTCTTACTTATTGCAGCACACCGGAAGTTCTCTTGCAAGACACTAGTATGCAGGGGTGCCAACTTGAATAAAATATTTGGGAGCTAGGTAAGCCCCGCCCTGCATAATCTGTGTCAAGATGCAGTGCATGAACACCATTTGAATGGCAATACCCATCAACTTGAGAGGGGCTGGCCCCCTCAAATATTTTATTGGGGGGGGGGCTGAAGGGACCTCAGCCCCTAAGAGTTGGCTCCTATGCTAGTGTGAGCCACCAGCTCAATTTGTGAATAGGGACTGTGGAGCCTCGCACACAGAGCTGTGCTGCCTCATTCATCTCACATTAGTCACACAGCAAGCAGATTAGCCACTACAAATTAAGACACACAACAGTATGATCTGCCAGGGGGGAAGTTTCCTGGTAAAAGCCTGAAGTGCATACAGTTTTCTACTTCACGGTGCCCAAATGGAATGCGGTCAACCATTTAATAGTCCACTGGGGTTTTTTCTGGTTACACAAAGCTAGATAGGAAACCAATTCATTTCCAGAAGGGTAATCTTGGTTTAATAGCCAATTTAAAAAAAACCAAAAAAAACACCCAGAGAGAAATAAGTGGCTTGCCACACATTAGCCTTCAAGGACTAGTATTAGGCATTTTGGGAGGGCAATCTTTTCAAATTTACTTGTTTCCATATAAACAAATCTGACCAAACGAGCTTGGAGCACTTGCTGGGTTATTGGCCCTGATCTAGAAACCATAGTTTGTAGACCATGCAGCAAGGATGGGAAAATGTTGGCTCTCCATGTAATTGATGGAATCCATCTCCCATAAGTCCCTGATCATTACCTATGCTGGGTGGGGTGCTGGGAATTGGGATCTGGAGAATCAAATCTTCTCCATCCCTGTCTTACAGGATTAGATCTCAACTTGGAGCTCAGTCCAAAAGCAAGATCCACTGGGATAAGTGAGTTTGGATTGTTGGTGGTGGTTCCTGGGCTTCACGACTCAGCCAGGGCTACACTGGTGTAAGTCACTTACCTCGGCTGAACTGAAGATAGGCTGGTGGAAGCCACTCACCCCGGCTTATCCAGCTGAACTTAAACCAGTGTAAGACCCCCTGAAAGAGGCATTCTGGGGGTATAGCAGGGGCAGGACAGGGCAAGAAGACCTAGACCAACTGCTTTTAAGCTCACTCATATAATGTAGCACCTTGGTGGAACTTAACCAACAAAAAAGGTACCTTAAGTAGGGCATAAATGACACCATCTTTCTATAATTAGGGTTGCTCTGCTGCTTAGCTGAAGTTAGATCCATTGAAATCAAGGAGACAAGATCGTTATGATTTAAGTCCCATTTATTGTCTAAACGCTAACAATGGCTTAGAATGTCTCCAGACAGCTGCTGCAATGCATATTCCTAGCAACAACAACAAAAGAGCAAAATGCAAAATATGAATGGTGATAACTTTTGAATGCAGAAGGAAAACATATGGAATAGAGATGGACTCTTGGCGAATTATTAGGATAATTATTAGGACTGTTAGGCTCATCCACACTTTCTCTTGTCCCACTGCTTTCCCCTGAGGAAAACTGCTCTTTAGCACTCAGTCGGAGCAAATGGCAAACCTTGTTTTCTCCAGATTGACTTTTGCTCTGATTTAGTGGTAAAGAGCAGCTTTTCCCTATGTAAGGAGCAGGGCAAGAGGAGAACCATTCAGACCTATGCTATCTAGGCAGGAGACAAGCAGATGTGTGGACAAGTCCCATGTTGGGCAATGTATTATGTATTGGATATTATACATTGTCCACAGTACTGAAGCATGCAACACCTCCCCCCACCACCCACTTATATTAAGCTCATTGTATTATAAACACACAAAAACTGGATTCTCAGATACTTCCTAGAAAAATAAGTGCTATTTTATATGTAGACAGATACAGCTCTCCTTGTTTAAAAGGTTGGGAAGAACCATAGGAAAAAACATGTTCCGGCAAGCTTTGATCAGTCTGAAGACTGTTCACAAAAGTTTTTTAGTAGTTTAACAACCATTGAGAAAGAGATCTTCCACAAATTCCTCCACTGATTCTACAAAGTCGTGGCACAAAGCGCAAGATGAGTCAGTAGGCCACCATTCAATCCATGTCATGGCATCTAATGGATACTGGTATCTACAAAAAAGGGAGAAGGAAAGGGGCATTTTAAACTAAGTGAAATAATGGAAGGAACGCAAACTGCTAAAGTAAATTTGATGGATCTGGCCAATGATGTGTGTCTTGGTCATTTACAGTTAACACTACTGCAAGATGCACTACATGGGACTGTCTTTGAAGAGTGTTCAGATACTCGCAGGTGCAAAAAAATTCATTCTGTTTTAATGCTTAATTTGTTCTAGCAATTTCATTAGTTTCCAAGGGTGGTCATACACCATGTAGGGGGCCTTCTTTGCATCAAAAGGCAGTCTAAAATTATTATCATAACTAAATAAATAAATAAAAACCTGCATGTCTATTTTCTACTGTAGGTAGTGCTCAGGGCACAATGCTAAAACTGTACTATACATTGTGGAAGGAGAGATCTCCATTGAACATTTAACTTTATACATTTTAAAGGCTGTCACCAATTAAGTCCTACTCAGAGAACACCCATTGAAATGAATGGTTTCTCTCTCCACCTCTCTTCACCCCAGTCTGCAAAAAAACCAAAACACCTTCAACTGCTCCCTGAAATACTTTGGGTTGTGACCAACTGAACTGTACTGTACTGAACTGTAGACCTTTTGAAAATAATGGAAATAGTCTGACATTGGGTACAACTCTTTCTCTTGCAATGCAGAGGTGAAGAATATATTTGGGTAATCTCCAAAATAACACTATTACCACCTCACCTCTTCCCCATCATCCCAAATATTGCTGCTACAATCCTAATGTGTAGAATGGAGTATCCCGTTCAGGTTTCTAAGCAGCTAGCCCTGTTCTCTTCCTGAATACTCCATTTCCCACCCCCTCTTCATTGGGCTATTTATTGGGATCCCTACTTAGGTTTCTCCCCACCCCCACCTACATAAGATACCCTCGACTTTTCTCTAAATTAAAAAAGCCCCGAACATATTCTTTACATATCATGCACTGTAAATCCAAGCTTACTTACTTGGCATTGGCACCATCTCCTATCTTCAAGGCCTCTTTCCCCATGATCAGGTAATTCTCTCCTGGATTAAGCTGAACATCGACACATGAATTCTTTTTAATAAAGATGACTTCTGAGTTCTTCTGAGCAAAAGCCTCCCCTGGAGTAAAAATAGAAGGTTAGAAGGAGCCCAAAGGCCAGCTAGTAGTTCTGTCATTTCTACAAGACAGAACCACAAAGATAAAATTTATATTTATTGTTCTGCCCCTGTTTGCCTCTGACCCTGGCATGCAGCCCCCAGAAGGCTGCCCAGATGGGAAGGTGGCCCTTGGGGTGAAAAATGTTTCCCACACCTACTGGGGGCAAAAGAGAAGGAAATGGTCATGACTTCATGCTCTCTTCATAGAATACTTTGGGAGGGGTGGGGATCTTCCTGAGATTAGTAAAGGTAAAGGGACCCCTGACCGTTAAGTCCAGTCGCGGACAACTCTGGGGTTGTGGCGCTCACCTCGCTTTATTGGCCAAGGGAGCCAGCGTACAGCTTCCGGGTCATGTGGCCAGCATGACTAAGCATGCACAGAAATGCCATTTACCTTCCCGCCAGAGTGGTACCTATTTATCATCTTGTACTTTGACGAGCTTTCGAACTGCTAGGTTGGCAGGAGCTGGGACCGAGCAATGGGAGCTCACCCTGTTGCGGGGATTCGAACCACCGACCTTCCAATCTGCAAGCCCTAGGCTCTGTGTTCCTGAGATTACGGATGACGATTCCCACCATTCCTTTGGCTAGTTAAACAATCTATGGCCTTCTAAACGGTGGTAGGGTGTTGTTACTATGTTATGTGTTTTTGTGTTTTTATATTGTAAACCACTCTGTGGTCCTTGGATGAAGGGCGGTATAGAAATTTAATCAAACAAACAAACAAATCTCTGGCCATTGGCTTGATGGGGATTGGGACTCCAACAGTAACTGGAGAGCCACAGGGTTCGCTGCTCCCGTTGTATCTTAATGGAATCATTTCAGCTCAGGATAACAAATGCTCTCACCTCTTTTATAGAGATCTAGGACAGTTGCAGTGTATTTAACAAAGCTTCCTTCTGGCTTGGAGGACAGGATATTCACTTTATAGACTACAGAGGAGGAGAAATAATAATAATAATAAACCAGTAACAACAATGCTGGACAAAGGTTCATTCTTGAGTGTGTTCATTAAAAGTGACGGTAAGAGTCTCTGCATTTTCTCTGAGCAGAGGTGGAAGGCTGCTATCACCAATTCCCACCATCAATAGCAGACAGCATGTTTTCATCTGTGACATCCTGATGATGGAAGTCCAGTTAAGTCATTTTTGTTCCCCTGGGGATTTTAAATACCGTATTTTTCGTTCCATAACACGCACCAGACCATAACACGCACGTAGTTTTTAGAGGAGGAAAACAAGAAAAAAAATATTCTAAACGAAATAGTGGATATATGATTTTTGTGGTTCATGCTGTGGCCACAGACATGTGATCTGACAGTGAGTTTGGAGTAGCCCAATGCAAAAATCCTGAGGATCCATGTGGATCCATGCTTTGTAACCACAGAGGAGGGAAGGAAAGGGAACCATGGATCCTCTGCTCACGACTGCAGCAGATCCCCCCTGTCACCCGCAGGCATTCACTCCATAACACGCACAGATATTTCCCCTTACTTTCTAGGAGGGAAAAAGTGAGTGTTGTGGTGCAAAAAATACGGTAATTGTTTGTATTTTAAAATGTTGTATTTTAAGTTTTGTATTCAAAGTCACAAGAGGACTACCTTCAATGTGGGCTGAGGAGGATCCAGTTGTTCAGCTCCACTCCACTGCCACAGGAGCGGGCTCTGATGCATAGTAGGAAAAGGTCAAAGGGCAACACCAGGATTCCCCCATGGTCATCTTGCAGGCTTCCCTTTGGGGCTTCTGGTTGCCACTGTGAGAACGGACTAGATGGGATCTTTGAACTGACCCAGCAGGGCTCTTTTTATAGTCTGAAGACCAGCCTTAGGGCAGGAAACGCCCCCTAAATAATCCTGGCACCTTGTTACTTATATTCCTGAACCAGATTTGAGCGCAACTTTTGCTGTGGGGATCTTTTGTAAGTTGTCTGAGAGCCTCCTGGTGCTATAACGCAGGATATAAGTATTCTAAATAAAAATTTAAAAGGGCTGAAAGGTTGCTGAATTTTAAACACTAGACATTAAATTTTCACTGTTGGTTTAGTTGGTATTTGGGCCATTTGCTTACAGAATTTAATTTGCTTTATTGCACATCTTATTGGGATTTTTAAAAAAAATTAATTAATATTTCCCCATATTACAGTAAAATAACAACTACAAAAATCAAATAAATAGAATATGGAGTCATCTCTTAAAAGTAATTATTGGATAACTCCCAGGTCACCCTTAACTACAGAGTGATTTAGTAGTCAGACTATCTGTCTCACTGTTATCAATCACTAAATAATTATCTTCTGTCAGCAGGAGCTAACAGAGAGACAGCCGAATCACTATTCCTCTCTCCTGGAAGTCCACACATCTTATTGTTTTAATTGGCATTACAAACTGTCCTGAGTTTAATATTACACCAGGTGACATATATAAATATAAAATTAAAGATCATCTCCAGAGGGTGGAAAGTTTGGGCATTTGCTAGAATCCCAAGAACAGCAGAGGAGCCTGAAACCCTAAGAGTGCAACCATTTCCATATTTTTCAGAGTATCCAAGATAATCAAATGCAATACAAGAAAATGAGTACTTTTAATGCCCTGCCTTTTTCACATGGGAGGGAGGCTGCACCTGAGGGTCCCAAAATCACTGGCCAGTAAGATTTTACAATATCTGAACCTGATTTCCATGTTGCATGCTTGCCAGAACACACTAAAATGGAGGCAGCCAATATGTTGCCCTCAAGATGCTAGACTACAGCTGGCAACAGCCCTGGAGATCTGAACATGCTCATAAAGGTAAGGGTAAAGGGACCCCTGACCATTAGGTCCAGTCATGGCCAACTCTGGGGTTGCGGCGCTCATCCTGCTTTACTGGCTGAGGGAGCCGGCATACAGCTTCCGGGTCATGTGGCAAGCATGACTAAGCCACTTCTGGCGAACCAGAGCAGTGCACGGAAACGCCGTGCTCATAATTTGCTCTTAAACATTCTCAGGCACAATCTGAGGCCACTGTATCATACTATAGTACCTAACTCCAAACCACAGTGTTGCTCCTTTACTCCAGTGTTGCTCCAATCCCATTTTTTATGGGGGGGGGGGTGTTCTGAGCATCATTAGGCCCTAACTGAGAAATAAAATAATTCAGTTGATAATTACAGTGGTGCCTCACAAGACGAAATTAATTCATTCCGCAAGTTTTTTCTTCTTGCGAGTTTTTCGTCTTGCGAAGCACGGTTTCCCATAGGAATGCATTGAAAATCAATCAATGCATTCCTATGGAGACCGTCCGGGGACAGAGGGGAAGCGCTGCGTGCCTTCCCCTCTGTCCCTGGACCTGTTTAAAGCAAGGGGCGGCGGGGAGAAGATTGCTTCTCCCCGTTGCCGCCCCTTGGTTCAAAAGGGGTCCGGGGACAGAGGGGAAGGCGCTCTGCGCTTCCCCACTATCCCCGGAGCTTGCGGGGCAAGCTTTGTTTTGCAAAGCAAGCCCATAGGGAAATGCATCTTGCGAAGCGGCTAAGAAAACGAAAAACTCCTTCGTCTAGCGAGTTTTTCGTCTTCCGATGCGTTCGTCTTGCTGGGCACCACTGTATTTTTATCTTGCTAAATCAGACTGGAAGGTCTCCTAGATCAAGCTGACCCAGACACTACCACCTAGAATCTTACAGCAGCTCTGGAGTGCAGAATATACTTTCCCATGGGTCTTGAAGCTTGCAAAGGATGTGGACAGAGGCTGAACCTCTTCTGAGCATGCTCAGACTGGTCAGGTCTCTTTAAACAGAGGTTGGATCAGTCAGGACCATGGACAGTTCCCAGTGGGCCCTACTAGCTCAAGGATTCACTCCTGTTGGGGGTGTTGTCTAGCAGAGAGCTGGAGCCTTCAGCCTTTGAGTCAAGTATGAAGGCCCACATCCTCAGACTGGGAGATCACAGGGGGAAGTGCTGAAGGGTACTGTGTCTCTTTGTGACACAGCCTGTACCTCTTCTGCTTCATGGCACCATGATTACACAAACACAAGAAGAGCCGTGCTAGATCAGGTTGTAGGCCCATCTAGTCCACAATCCTATTCTTCTTTAGTCCACAACCCTGTCCTCACAGTGGATGACATGATGGCAAGCACATAAGTCTCAACAGGAAACACACAATCAGGACCTGATAGCAACAGAATTCTCCCTACTTGTACTTCCCAGCAACCCATATTGCCTCTGACTCTTGAGGGAGAATATATCCATCATGGCTAGGAGACATTGATGGCCTTCTCCTCCATGAATTTGTCTAATCCTGTATTCCAGCTTCCTGGGTGGCTTTTAAAACACTGCCCTGCTAGTCAGATTCTAGCTGTCATCAAGTCAGCTGTCTGAGGGACAAACTGCCCTGTGCTCCTGGCTTGGTCATTAACACCAGTTCTGTTCCTGGATCTGATGAAGGAAGGGTGCTTTCAGGGAAGAGACTGTTCTTTATCAAGCCCAAGATCGCAATAACCACCACTGACACTGGCTGTAACTTTAATAACTATAACTTGGAAGAACTTGTGCTTGCTTTCCCCTCCTCCCTCCCACTCCTTTCTCCTTGTGTGTCGTGTCTTTTTAGACTGTGAGCCTGACAGGAGGGGCTACCTTCATACTATTTTAAAAGCTTTTCTGGAACCCTTTTTAGTCGAAAGGCAGAGTAAAAATGCTGAAAGTAAATATGTGGGGGGGACGGACGAATAGCATGCACCAACCCTCAAAATCTTACCAAATGCAATGTCCTTCTGGCATGCCGCTTCATTCCGAGAACTGAAACTTATAGACCCATCCAGTCTTTTCTGCATGCGGCCACATTCCGCTATATTTGATCAAAACAGAGAAACAGCACAAGAAGAAACTTTTTGCCTTGTTCCAACTTCCTTACCCCCCTCCCACCCCAATTTCTGCTTAAGTTGTTCAAGTTCAGCGAACCAAGAGAATCCTTTAATTCTTCCTACAAATTAAAGGACAGGTGACTCAAGAAACAGCCCAATAAGGCTGAGCGACTTCAGCAGCCATGGAATGCTGAATTACTACTGTGGGAGGGGAACAGAATGGAATGGCTTGAAGGTTGGTGTTGCTGGCTGGAACATTTTGTTGTGGCTCACACTTATAAATTCCTATTAACAGCAGGAAACACTTTCACACTAAGGCCCTCAATGCAATGAGTCACATTACACGATCCTGTAATATATTAGCAGTTTAAACGCTGGCAGCAATGTCACTTGGGAAGTGAGTTACACTGAAGTCAGTAGGAATTTACTTGCATGTAGAGTGAGGGAGATATTTGATTCCATTCTTATTTAAAGCTGAATTTATCAAATTTGCACTTTCCAAAACAATATGAGAACCAAAACACGACAACCCTCAAAATGGGCACTTATCTGAAATTTGCTATGCTGTTCTACATTCAAACAGTATTTTTATATATTAGGGGAACATGTGCACAAATATGAATATATTAGTGAAAATAACATACAAAAAGGCATTCTGCAAGCCATTTCTCCTAATATATTAGTCAAAACTGTTTATTGGAAGAAATGTTGAAGAAATTTTATTAGGGTTTTTTTTAAGGAAAATTTGCAAATTGCTACAGAAATGTGGAAAACTGAACTGAAGATTGGAAAAATCAAACAGAGAGAACTAAAGCTGGCAAATTATTCCATCCCCATTTGCAGAGAAACATTTTTACCTTCCATACATTTGCACTCTAACCCTTCACAGAGTCTTACGAGTGAGTCTTCTCCATAAGGATCGTAAAATACAGAGCACTGTTTATCTGTGGGAAATCAAAGTTTCAGAAAGAAAGAGAGTGGTGGTTGCCAAAGTCCCACGAGCCAAGATGTAAACAAGAATACAGAGCAATTCTACTGAGAAACTCAGAAAGAATTCGGAGCCCTAATGAGGACCAAATAAGATGTGAAATTGTGGACATGACTGCAATTAGCACACGTGTCTTTTGTTATGTAAACAGCAGCAGATAAAAAGCCTGAGAAGCTTTGGAATAGTGTGGTGTGGCTAAGGGGAGTTTTTCTCTCACCTCTTCAAAGCTACTGTTTGCATTTCAGGGGAAACTCCTCTTGACACCAAAGGGAGCTGCTTCCCACGAAAAGCAAACAACTACAGAGAGGAGATTTTTGTTGCGATCATGACAAAGAGGGAAAGAATTCAACTCCCCCACCCCACAGCTCCATGGCCACTCCCGACTTCTTCATAGCAACTATTTCCATAACCAAGAACCCTGTGTAATTAATTGCATTCGTGCAATAAATGTAATGTCACATTTGGTCCTGGAGATCACACCACTCTGACTGGTGCATGACTGGCTTCAGACATGACAGAGGTGTGGCTCAAGTGCCCTTGGGCTGGCCCTCTGATGGTCTTACCCAGCGGAGGCAGCACTAGTGTAAGCAGCACCAGGTGGCTAGGGGCAGCCCCCATTCCCAGTAATATCCTCTATATAGTGTTGCTCCAGGGCACTGTGGGAAATTAAAATGGCAGCTAAGCCCAGTCACCTGCTTGGGCAGCTGGGCCAGGCAAATTTATTTCCAGGAGGGCTCAGGGCAGGGATCAATGATGGACCCTCCTGAGATGCCAGAGTCCTGGCAGCTGCTCAAGGATGCAAGCACTAGTGCAAGTCCAGCTGTGAAGATCAAGTGGGGAAAGGGAACAGAGGGAAGCTGCCTTAACCCCTGTCAAACCACTGCTTCATCTAGCCCAGCACTGTCAACACTCAATGGCAGTGGTCCTCCAGGTCTTCAGAAAGAGGTCCTTCCAAGACCTGCCTGGATTGAAATTTGGACCTCTTGCACCCAAAGCCTGCTATATACTGCCATAGAGCAATGGTCCATTGCTTAGGGCAGAGTTCTCAAAACTTTTCATGCTGGTGACACACTTTTTAGGCATGCATCATTTCGAGACACAGTAATTCAGTTTTACTAGCAAACCAAACTGTTATGTACTGAGTTGAATAGGATCCAAAATGCAGCAGTCTGATTGGTCCTAGAACAATAGGATTCAGAATGCAGCAGTCTGATTGGTCCTAGAACAATGGGATCCAGAATGCAGCAGTCTGATTGGTCCACAGGAGCCACCCAATCCAGCTCCAGGTGGAAGTGAATCCGCAACCTGATTGGCCTACAGGAGAATCCCGGAATTAGCCAATCATGTGGGGCCCATTGTGTAAATAATGTATATAAAGCAGGCATTTTGGGGGAACTTCCATTCCTCGCTACTATGAGCTGAATAATGAGCATGAAATCCACACCCGACTCTGAGTATATTTCACAAACTAACTCCTTTCCAGCCCTGGTAGAAGAGCAGGGAGCATTCACACGACACACCTACACACTGCAGCCGACACACTAACGTGTTGTGACACACAGTTTGGAAAGCTCTGGCTTAGAGGAACTGTCTCCTTACCAGGGGTGTGGTATTCATACACTGTGAAGCTTCCTGGGCTTGCCATTCCAACACGGAATACTTCTGTTACTCGGAACCCAATGCACAGAAATTCATTTGCTGGAATCTTATTGGAAACAGAAAACAAGTTAGGATGGATTGACTTGAGGAATTTCCCCACAACCATGGGGCCTATTTTCCCCCAGTCTCCTTGCATTGTAAATCCAGAGAGCCCGAGTTCATTCATGCAAAACAGTCATGGGGAAGAAATGTAAATTTAGCCCCTGCAAAAAAAAATTCAATGAAATCTACTTGTGGTGTATGGCAAAAAGGTGGCACCATGCAGGGCAATGTGCCCCCCCCCCCCGCTAATTCCACACAAACATCCTCCCTACAAGCACAGGGCAGTATCCAAATCACTCTTTCCATTAGTATAAGGATTTCCATTCTTACAATGAAACCTCATCAAGGCACCCTCCCCAAATCTGCTCTGAATGGTTGGTGCTGAGCTAAGCAATGGCTTGGTGTGTTGTCCAAACCCATGGTTTAGCTCTCTCCAAACTAACCACATGCTGTATGGGACAGCTAAACTGCAACCTCAGGAAATTGCCTTATACAGAGTCAGATAGGAGGTCCATCTAGCCCAATACTGTCCACACTGCCTGAGAGTGGATCCCCTGGAAATCAGGCACGCGTGTTTCTGAGCCCTATCTGGAGACAACAGTGATAGAGCCTGGACCTTCTGCATCATCATCATCATCTTACTGACCCAGAAACTCCAGTGGGTGCAGAATGCCGTGGCGAGACTCCTTATGGGCTCCTCGCTGCGAGATCACATTCACCTGGTGCTATACCAGCTGCACTGGCTCCCGGTGGGGTACAGGATCGGGTTTAAGGTGCTGGTTTTAACCTTTAAAGCCCTATGCAGCCTAGGACCCTCGTACCTACGGGACCGCCTCTCCTGGTATGTCCCACGAAGGAGGACCTTACGGTCTTCAAACAAAAACATCCTGAATGTCCCAGGCCACAGAGACATTAGGCTGGCCTCAACCACAGCCAGGGCTTTTTCGGCTGTGGCCCCGATCTGGTGGAACGCTCTGTCACAGGAGACTAGGGCCCTGCGGGACTTGACATCTTTCCACAGGGCCTGCAAGACAGAGCTGTTCCACCAGGCCTTTGGTCAGGGCACAGCCTGACTCCCTCCCTTGGCAATCTTCACAGAACTTTAGCCTAATGGTTGCCATCAATTTGAATTGAATTAATTTTATAATGAAATGATTTTAGAATGTTGTACTATTTTATTGTTGTTAGCCGCCCTGAGCCCGGCTTCGGCTGGGGAGAGCGGGATATAAAAAAAAATATTATTATTATTACTTTTATTTGTACCTCACCCACCTGACTGGGTTGCCCCAACCACTCTGGGTGGTTCTGCCACCAAGCTATGGACCTTCCCACGGCTCAGCTCAGCATAATAGTGCAAGCAACAAAATGACCAGGGAGAAGCAAAGTGGCCATGATCTTCTCTTCCAGAGCCTACACTTTTTGCACTAAGCCATGGTCTGACTTAAGTGCAAATCGGGCAAACCTAAGCACCTCTCCCCCTGCCACTGCAATTTGGAACACAAACTGCAACTGCATTTGAGTAAAAGGTGGGAAATATTGGGATATCCGGTCATAGCCAGCTTGCATCACATTGTAGTCTGGCCTCAAGTATCTCAGTCGTTGGCACGATTTTAATTTGTTTTTAAAGTTTCTAGCCATTGGTTTTCACTGGTTAGGAAAGATGCCTCAGTACCCTGAAAAACTCAGTCCTCTATTCCCCTTTTTTGATACCTGAAAGAATGCTCTATGCAGATTTGGAAACCTGGCATAACAGATCACAATTAATTATTAATAATACACTGCATGATGGTTATGATAATAACAATGAATTACAAGTCAACCCTACCCTTCCTCCCAAGCAACAAACACCAGACTGGTAAAACAATGTTGCGTGTCAAGACACCAAGGCCTCCCCCTTATGTTGAATAATGTGGACAATGTATTGGGTTAATGGGCAAAATTTAGGCCACAACTTTATAGGTTGCAGAATGTGAGTGGTATTGGCTTAGGCACTGGAACTGAACTGACTACCGGTATATCTGACTCCTGCACGCCATACAGGAAGTCTCACAAGGGTTAACCACCAGTAGGGGGAGCCCTGTTGATGTACATCAGGGACGTCCAACAGGTCGATCATGATCTACTGGTAGATCCCCGGGAGGTCTTGGTCGATCGTGGTTGATCGCTGGGTCCCTTTCCTTAGCGTTGGTAAAATAGAATCTTGCCCTGCCCACCATTGTTGCATGAGCTGCAGAACAGAAGATGGAGTTTACTCAGCGAGTAAGCTCTTTCTCCCTTCAGCTTAGGCTTGAATTCACAAAAATCTGTGCTTTCCTCCTACCTAAAAAAGCTCAACAACTTTGACCTGAACCCCCCAAAAGGGGGCAGATCAATGCCAGTTTTTAATTCTGTGAGTAGATCGCAGTCTCTTGGGAGTTGTCCACCCCTGATGTACATCAACTCAGAGCTCCCCCCAGGGTCACCAGAAGGTCGTGCCATGGCCCTAACCTCCACCTGGGCTTCGGACAGGAACCACGACCCCTGGCTTCCTTTAATGGAATAGCCTTTTAAATGGAGGGGCAGGTGATGGCCACACCTCCCCTCCCCCAAACCAGGTTTTTACCAATGCCTAACCACCAAACCTTGGGACGTGGGTGGCGCTGTGGGTTAAACCACAGAGCCTAGGACTTGCTGATTAGAAGGTCGGTGGTTCGAATCTCCACAACGGGTGAGCTCCCATTGCTCGGTCCCAGCTCCTGCCAACCTAGCAGTTTGAAAGCATGTCAAAGTGCAAGTAGATAAATAGGTACCACTCCGGCGGGAAGGTAAACGGCATTTCCGTGCGCTGCTCTGGTTCACCAGAAGCAGCTTAGTCATGCTGGCCACATGACCCGGAAGCTGTACGCCAGCTCCCTCGGCCAATAAAGCGAGATGAGCGCCGCAACCCCAGAGTCGGTCACCACTGGACCTAATGGTCACGGGTCCCTTTACCTTTACCTAACCACTAAACCTTACAAAAGTTGTGACGAAAACCAAATGGCCAGTGCCAATTTGCCAAGTGGAAAAATTCCTACCAGGCCCCTCAACAGCGACCAACTGAGGTCCATAGCAAGGCCAATATGACGAACACATGAAAAGAGGGCAGGAGATCAGCGGAAGCCAGAACCAGAAGGGAGATCCCCCCGCCACACAGCTGTTTAAAAGGGGTAAGCCATGCCCCCCAGCCAACCAGATTTGCTGGCTGGGGGCCGTGATGTGGCTGGTGTCTCTCTAATGACGAGGGGGCTTAGCCCAGCCCCCGCTGAGTGCAGAGGCCACGTGGCCTGCCCGCAACACCACCCACTGGGAAGTGGACCAGCCTTATCAAAAAAAAAACACTTTAAAAAATCAAAAACTTATGTTTTTGCCCAAATCAGTTTCCCCCTACAACAGTTGCACAACTTGGTGGATAATTCTGAGATACTGGTTCATGATAGGAATTAGGAGAAGATCCAGCCCTGGCACAGAAGAACTGGAAAATGACTATAACCGATGAAACATTTTATTTTAATGAAAAGGACAGAGAAGCCATAGAGAACCTACCGAGTCTATTTGCACCAGAACATGTCCATTGGTTATCTCATAGCTTGCAATCAACTGGTCAATGTTATTCGCAAGCTGAGCAGGGAGAGAGAGAGAGAGATAATTCAGCAACTAGTTTTGGTTGTGACCACAAGAACAACTATATTAACATATACAGTGCCTTCTTTCTAGGGAAAAATAGTTCCAGTACTCAGTGACAGCGCCTGCACCCGCCCCGCCACAACCATCATGAGCTCTGCCAGCGAGGCAACCAGGGCACATGCGGCTAGCAGCCAGGGCAGGGCAGTGTGTCACATGCTGTGTCGCCCACTCTCACACTCCTTGGGGAGTGGGACACTTGCATTCCAGCCAGCCCTGGGGAGGAAAAGGTATTGGTAGTGCATACTAGAGCATACTACCAGAAAAAAAGCACAGACTCTATAGCAGAAAGCCGTAAAAAGAGGCTATGATGGTGCGAGTGGAATTGGGTTGCATGTTTTCATGAAATGGCTGTCATGTTAAACTGGTAATCTAACCTGAACTGGGCTGGTTTCAGCTTGAGAAAGGCCTTGTCAAGAGGTTGCCTGATGGACCGCCTCTTACACTGGAGGATCCCCAGACTTGGGGTTACCCGGTGGCAGTGGAAAGTGACAACATGCTGCCATTTTAAATTTTTCACAATGCCCCAGGACAACATGGTGCACAGGACTGCAGAGCTACTAGCCACAATGGCCATGTTCTCCCTCCAGAGTCAGAGTTGCCAGGAATCACAAGTAGGGGGAGATCTCAGGTCCTGCTTGGGGACTTTCCACTGGGACATCTGGTTGGCTGTTGTGAGAACAGAGTGCTGGACCAGACGGGCCTCCAGCAGAGCTATTCTAGTGTTGTTATTTATTTAACAGGTGTGACCACCTTCCTTACAATAGATAAGTCTTCTGTGTTTGCTTCCAATCCACTGATAAGAGATATATCCATCACGGCATGGGAGGAGGCAGACTGGGGTTCTCCTCTGATAGGCTTGTACCTACACAGGGTGAAAGCAGAACAAGACCCTGATTCCATGAAGAGAACAACCTTCTCCCACTCTGGTTCCAACATGCACCCTCTACCTATTCATTACTAATATGCCTCTGAATACCAGCTACCCCTTCCATTGAATACACCCACTTAAACATGCCCAGCTTTCATGCCAGAATCAGATACTTACCTTCTTTCATTCTGAATAGAGAAGCACATAGATGGCAAGTGTATATGCAGGGGCAAAGGGAGTATACCCACACTATGTTGTGGTCCTGTCTTTTTCTCCGCTCTTTTAGTTGTGGCAGCTATTATGCCATGCTCCCCATGGCAGCCATTTTGTGACTGCTGCCATAACACTCTCTAAAAGTCCAAATGCGCCCACTCACTCAAAAAGGTTCGTGGCCCCCTGGCTTAGATGATTTGGGATGTATCCAACTAAGTTTCTACCTATAGACCTACTGAAATGGGCCCAAATCAGTCATGACTATTAATTTCAACAAGTTTACTCCATGTAGGACTAACAGTGGATGTAACCCTTGGGATGTAATGATCTCTGCTACATCCTCTCTGGTTTAACGGTTATGCTGACTTAAAAAAATATGGCTAGCCAGCCCTGCTGCATTTGGGAGACACACGTACTTATCCTGCTGAGCTGGTTCTTGACAGGTGTGCCAAGGTCCAACACTGGGCACATTAATGGATGTGTTTCCAATTCATGGAGGGTGGCAGAAAGCCCTAAAGGTTCCCCAGACTAGAACAAATCTATGAATTCAAAAATCAGTGGTGTTGTATCCAAACAAGTTTTAGACTAGAGCCCATGAAATGAATGGAACGAAGTTAGTCATGCCCATTGATTTCAATCTGAGTAAGACTTATATGGATGTAGCGCAGTAAAAATATATCTAAATGGAAAATGAAAACCAGAATAAGCAATCATATAAGATCAGAAGGTCAGCGGTTCGAACCCCAGCAACGGGGTGAGCTCCCGTTGCTCGGTCCCTGCTCCTGCCAACCTAGCAGTTTGAAAGCATGTCACAGTGCAAGTAGATAAATAGATATCGCTCCGGCGGGAAGGTAAACGGCTTTTCCATGCGCTGCTCTGGTTCGCCAGAAGTGGCTTAGTCATGCTGGCCACATGACCCGGAAGCTGTATGCCGGCTCCCTTGGCCAATAAAGCGAGATGAGCACCGCAACCCCAGAGTCGTCCACAGCTGGACCTAATGGTCAGGGGTCCCTTTACCTTTACTTTAAGACTCAAAAAGAATGGATCGATCTAATATCCCTAACCCTTCTGTAACAGCTATTCTGACCACCAACATTATAATTAATCCATCTTTTCATCTCTTCAACTCCTGTTTAACCGCCTGTCTTTCTCAACAGACCCCCATCCCACCCCCTGCAAAAGTCATGCATTCTTGGCTCCACTCACTATTTCACCACACACCACAGCTGCCAATCATTCTTCCATGTGTTCTCCTTTGACATGGAGACTAGTAGTAGGGCCAGTCCTCAGCCAGCCCCCACCTTCCTGCCTTCTTATATACAAACATACATACATGCACACAAACATTTTACTTGTAGGCCACCTTTCCATAGTTCCAACCATGCTCAAGGTACCTGGCACCTTACAACATGGGGGGGGGGGATTATGTAATTACAAATGTAAGAAAAATAGCCGTAAGCAATAAATAAAAGATCAAAAAGTACACAGCCACATCAAACATTTTCACATAAACCATAACCTCTAAAATAAAGATACAAAAAAGTAATATCAATAACAGCAACAGCCCCCTTCCACATGAAAACCCCCAGCCCAAGAGTCTGTTCGGCAGTCTCAGCCTTTGTAGCTGGAGTCAGTCAGGGCCCCTCCCTCCCAGGCAAGGTGGGAAAAGGCCTGCAAAGAAAGGATCAGGTCTTCCAGGACTCACAGCCAAGATGAATAACCAGTTCAGAGGGTCGCACTGCCTGTTAGCCTCTTCCTTTCTAGCCTCAGTGTTGCTCTTGCAAAACTCAGAAGTACATAAACAAATCCAAAATAAGACACTTGTTTCCCAACCACCCTACCCTGGCATTTCTGACAACTGGCACACAGAGTGACAGGCGCTCTCTTGGCTCATCTGGACTTACTTTGCACAGGCCGTCAAGTGCTTTGCTTCATCCAAGTAGCTGTAGGAAGAGCTCCTCCCGTCGATATTCATTTCTGCAAATGCAACAGCAGGATGTATTTACCCAGGCTTTTCAAATCCATTGTCCAGTACACAGATTTCTAAATGGTTACAACAACCCTGAGTCCTGGTTCTGTACACTCAACTGGAGGAAACTAATTAGTTCCAAAGTCTGAGCTTTTTTAAAATAACAACAACACATTGGCTCCCAGTACGTTTCTGAGCACAGTTCAAAGTGTTGGTGCTGACCTTTAAAGCCCTAAACGGCCTCGGTCCAGTATACCTGAAGGAGCGTCTCTACCCCCATCGTTCTGCCCGGACACTGAGGTCCAATGCCGAGGACCTTCTGGTGGTTCCCTAACTGCAAGAAGCCAAGTTACAGGGAACCAGGCAGAGGGACTTCTTGGAGGTGGCACCCACCCTGTGGAACGCCCTCCCACCAGATGTCAAAGAGAAACAACTACCAAACTTTTAGAAGACATCTGAAGGTAGTCCTGTTTAGGGAAGCTTTTAATGTTTAACAGACTTTAGATTTAAATATTTTGTTGGAAGCCGCCCAGAGTGGCTGGGAAAACCCAGCCAGATGGGCGGGGTTTAAAATAAAATAATAATAATAATAATAATAATAATAATAATAATAATAATAATACCGGTAATAATAATAATAATATACAGCCCTGCAGTTCAAACCAGGATTTCAGAAGGTGCTCATCACTCAGGCAGGTGTGGGGAAACCCTTTACATCCTAAGCACCACATTCCTATCTGGACAACATTTTGGGGGCCACATGTCAGTGCTAGGTGGCAGGCCAAGGCAAAAGTGAGTGGAACAACAAATATAAAATTTTACTTTTGCACATTAGGGTATGTTCTACACATATTCACACACCTTCATTCAGGCAAGTAGAAAGAGTTATCAGAATTCAAGGACACCTTCAAACCTGGCATAAACACTCACAGAATATAATCATAGAATTGTAGTGTTGGGAGGGACCCCAAGGATTATGGAGTCCAACCGCCTCACTAAAGGTGTGAAACAAGGCTGGTGATGGGGGTGTGACCTGGAGAGAGTCTCAAGGGCCAGGCTGAGAGGCCTGGTGGGCTGCATTTGGCCCTGGGACCTTAGGTTTCCTAGTCTTGATTTATGGAATTTGAACACAAATACACTCCTCCAATGCAGAATTGAGGACACCAAATCCCATTTTAAAAAGGAAGTGCTATTGGAATGTTATTTCCCCCACCCCACACACCCTAAATTTCAAATTAGGGTCAGGAGATCACTGGCAAATTAGGAATAGGCTTCTATACAGTCAAGAGATCGGCAGAAGAAGTTGAGATAGGTACAGCTCCTGGAACAGGAGAGGTGTGCAGGGATCAGAGAAAGGTGAGCAGATGGGTGTCAGATTTACCATATTTTGGACTCCTTGAGAAATTCGCCCAGCTGAATGGGACACAGCTGTGGGCAGCCTGAGGAAGCACCTTCTGCCTTGGTACCTGCCCATAAAAGCAAACCTAGAGGGAGAGACTAGGGTGATGCCAGCAGATTCTGGGAAGCTTTTTTCTTGTGAGAATTTGGAACAGGTGATCGGTGAGTTTCTTTGAGCCATGGGTGAGAGCCAAGGTGGATGGTGGAGAGGTGTTGGGTGGAGAAGTGTGTTAAAGGAAGATAGAAATGCTATCTGTACCTATTTATTACTAATTTGTATTAATGGCTTTATTGTGTATTTTTTTAACATCATAGTTTTTAGCTTTCTGCACACTGTTCAGATATGTTTTTACATATTAAGCCATATAGAAATAGTCTGAATAAGAAAAAAGAACTTATTCATGCAAGCAACATGAGAAAAGACGCTTGTAGCAAAATCCCTTCTTCTTCACAGTTTGATGAAAGAGTACAGAAGAACCACCCTGAATTCTTCAGATAAAGGGTAAGATACAAAATTCAAAATTCAATTCAAAATTCAGAAGACCTTGCTTGCAACCGACCACCTTAAAGTATGGGGCTACCAGGTCCAAACTCTGAAATGTCTCTTGTCTCTTCATGAATTATTTTATTTCCCCCATACCTTCATTTATTTATGATGCTTATAGACAAAAGTTGTCCGGGTGGCTTATGATAAAAGCATAATCCAAAACACTTTAAAACAGAAATTATTACTTTCTCACCAGATGGTGACTTGATAGCAATCTTCAGCTCAAAGTTACAAATATCTTCAGAGGTGCTGATCTTATAATATACGCTCCTCACCTGTACAAGTCCAGATTAAAAACAAAACAGAACTCAAATTACATTTTAAGAGAGTTTGAACTCACCAGCCAAGTATTTGGCATCCAAGAATCTATCCATAATTTGTGTGAAAATCTCAGACCCAATGAAGAGTGAACCTCTAAGGCAATCTATTCATGGAAGCGAGTCTTACCTAAATAAATTCAGTTCATTTACAGTATTTAGGTCCAATAGGTTGCTCTCTGGAGCCCACTTTCTATAGGTGCTTCCAGACTCTCATTGTTTTCAGATGGGGTACAAATAAATTACCAGTAAATTCACATTTCACAATTATAGTTGAGGGAGAGGCCTTCCATCACAAACCTACTTCCTCCAAAATATCAGACTTTTTTCAACAAGACATTGGGAAATGCACTGGGAAAGTTGAGATTACACATGATTTGGCACATGGTAATCTAACCTCCCCCACCCAAAACAAACCAGAACACATCTTCATTAAATAGCCAATGTCATCCATTCTCCCTGCAAACAAAAACAGGATGAGTCCTCAGCAAACAGGTCATCTGGAAGTGACCCAAAATGCTTAATTCACGTACATTCACTGTTGCTAAGCCGGTGTTGCTGCCTGTGCGAACCTCTAAGTCATCATTCAGGGGAGCCTGGATACGTAAAAAAAATAATGCAGAAAATGATGTTAGTGTAAATTAGATCCTCATTAAGTGTGGGGGCTTTAAAAAAAGTCTTCATGATAACTCATCAGCAAATTTTAATGCAAATTACTTCTAACAGACACATATTTGTATCTGGTTCTGCCTAATATCCACACATTTTTGCAAGGCGGTTTTCCTAAATAAAATAACATACAAAAATGCATTGAACTAATATATGCCATTTTTATGCATACTTGACCCCAGTACGTGCATTTGGCTGCACTTCAGTTCATGCATTCTCAGAAAGTGCAAATTAGGTAGGCTTGCCTTTAAATGGGAACCAAACCAAATTTCTCCCCCAGTCCTAGTGGTGCTGTTTTAGCCACAGAAGCAGCAATGCACCATTTTAACATTGGAAATAGAAGGGATGGTGATTTAAAAAATGATTTAAAAAAACATTGAGAGAAATTTACAACCCTACTTAAAAACATACAAAAGTTAAAATACTAAAACAGATTTAAATTAGCTCAACTATCTAAGCATCTGGGTAGGCTTGTCTAAAGAAGAATGTTGCAGGGAATTCCAAAGTGCAGGTGCTGCCATTCAAAACAATCAAGGTCTTATAAATGTAGAACGGGTAAAATGTGGCGCATGTAGAAGTGTCAATTCTGACTTCCAGTTTGGCTTGCATCTGAGCCATTTCACACAGGATATTTTGAGGATGAGATGGGAGTAATCATTCTTCCAACCACACACACACACACACACACACACACACACGGAACGTGGGGGCAGCTTCACCTGCAGATTGCCCAACACCTGCCCCCAATATGAGGGGGCAGGTGGCACTGGGTGGAAAACACCTTGTGTCTCTTTGGCAACTCTCCAAAGTCGCCACATGAGCGAACGAACTCCTGTTTTTAAGATGATAATTCGAACTTAATTAAAGGCCATGCTCTTAGCGAGGGGAGATAAACTGCTCTGCTAACTGATCAGCCACTGAGGAGTTAAAGGATTCTTAATCTTAATTATGGACTGGTATGTCGGAACAGAAAGGGGGTGTCAAGAGCAGAAGAAGGGAACTGAGGCTTCTAACCAAAGTACAGGCTTATCTTTTCTGGTATGAGATGAAACGAAGAGATTTAGACATATGCCTGAAATAATTGGCAGAAAACCAGATTTCCACCATTTTGGGACGTGCTGCAGGGATAATTACAGGTACGATAAAGAATCAAAAGCGAAAGACACAGATGAAAATAATCACCCACACAGAAACATATCGTTTTGATATAACTCGCTTGCTGTATGAACTCAGAGGCTGTGAAAACGAATGAAGGATTGACATTGGATTGATTTATGGGAACCACATGGACTAATTAAGAAAGCAGTGCAAATGAGAGATGATCGCAATCCTCCGACCTAAGAGCCTGGGAAGTCAAACAAAGATTTATGATTTGCCTTAATATTTGGACTGCTTGATTATTGTATAATTTGGAATGTTTTTAATGTGGCCTTTATTGGATTGTTAATTTGGAAAACTTAATAAATATTATTTTTTTAAAAAAGAAGAAGTGTCATTTCTGCTAATCAAGGTGGTCAAATGGGCACATGGGGGATGACATGATCTTGTAGGTATACTGATTCCAAGTTGTTAAGGACTGTATATGCTAATAGTAACACCTTGAACATGGCCTGGTAGCAAATTGGCAGCCTGTGCAGATCTCTGAGCACAGGTGTTATACACTGACAAGCCCTCACTCCTGTCAACAATCACGTGCAACATTCTGCACTAACTCCACATCAAGCGCGAGGGAAGCTCCGGACAGAGCACATTGCAGCAGTCCAGTTTTGAAGTAGCCAACACATAAACTACAGTGGTACCTCAGGTTACATACACTTCAGGTTACATTCGCTTCAGGTTACAGACTCCGCTAACCCAGAAATTGTACCTCGGGTTGAGAACTTTGCTTCAGGATGAGAACAGAAATCGTGCTCTGGCAGTCCAGCAGCAGTGGGAGGCCCCATTAGCTAAAGTGGTGCTTCAGGTTAAGAACAGTTTCAGGTTAAGAACGGACCTCCAGAACGAATTAAGTTCTTAACCTGAGGTGCCACTGTACTGTGGCAAGGGTTTTCCCAGTCCAGGAATGACTGTAGCTTATGAACTAGTTGCAGTTGGTTAAAGGCACTTCTATCCACTGAGGCTACCAAGTCTCCAGTGACAGAGCTGGATCCAGAAGCACAGCAAACCTGCTCCATCAAGGGGAGCACAACCCCATCCAGGTAGGCAACGGATCCATTTCTCAGACATGGGAGACACTCACTTGCAGCAATGAACACATCAAGCATGTGCCCTGCCTGGTGTATTGGCCCAACAGCAGCCTCCTCATGGATATTGGATACAACCCATTAAAAATACTAAATCATAGCCCCAGAAGAACAAAGGGAACAAAGTTAAGAGTTAACAGTTATAGCAGGTAGCAGGTCTAAGAAATATTACAACATTCAGATATGCTACCGCCTGTTCAGTAATGGATCTATTACTGACCCTTTCAAGGAAGGCACTCAAAAGGGTCCCCAAGGATCAATGATTCCATCTTAATGTTGTAAGAAATCCAATGTTTAGTGTGGCACACTCATACTTTGGAACTCGCTGCCAATTGACACCAGGCAAACACCTTCCCCATGCTCTTTTGCTAAAACCTGCTAAAAACATTTTTGTTTAGACAAGCCTAACCAGATATGAAGAATGCTTACAAGTATTTTAATCTGTTGTGTTTTTTTAGCATCACTGATTTTAATTATTATTTGAAAGTTTTCAATAGCTGTTTTGAAACAGCCATCTATTAATATGATCTAATAACAATAGGCAATGTTGTTGTTTTATTTGATTTGTAAATTGCTCTAGGTTTTTCTTTACAATTAAGTGGTTTATAAATTTTATGAAATAAATAAATCTTCCATAGTCAGGACTTAAGATGACCGCTCATTGGAATTGCAGGTTACTGTAGAAAATAACATCTAACTATTAACCAGTGGAGAACACATGTTATGGCATTTTCTAAAAGGAAGGCTAGCTATTCCTGGACCACGGATTACCACAGGTTGGTTCTTGCAAGTACCTTGGGTCCTGGTTTCTTGTTATTTATAATTCATACACTTACTTCCACAGACCTGCCAACATAATTGTTTTTTGTAAGCCTGTACTGATGAAAATCCCCATGGTTCTTGTAGGCCACTTTGATGTTCATGAACAGTGTCAGCCGCTTAACGAGGATGGAATATTCGGTCAGGGCTTCAAGAGCAGTGATTGTGTCCTGTCAAATACAGCAAGGGGTTAGGAATTAGGAGCTGAACCATAGCCAGGTTTTATTTAACTAAGACATTTATGTCCTGCCTTTCCAAATATTCCCGCGGTGACATACAATTAAAAACAGCAAAGTGCTACCATACTAACAAGGAGGAAACAGCAACACAATGTGAAAAATCAGCAAAACTATAAAGGCAATAAAAACCACTTATTGTTCATTAAAAGCTCGGGAGCACAAGGCATTTTTAGCCAGACAATTGCATGGGATAAAAGGAAAGCTGTCTTTGGGCCAGTCCAGGCAGGTAGTAGAGTTTCACGGGAGTAGTCTGCAACATGTCATTGATGTAAGTATTGTGTACTAGCCATGGATTTATACTGGACTGTCCACACAATCTTCCCCTTTTTTAGTAGTTCTGTGATACTGTTCCAACGTTGCTACATTATTACTGCTTATAGAATAATTCTTGCACTAGAGTGTAACAAAAGCAGAACATAATAAACTACAACAGGAAGGAGGATTTTACTAGGAAGCTGGGGGATAGTAAGTAACTAATAAAAATTTTATTTATACCCCTCCCTCCCTGGCCAAGACCGGGCTCAGGGCGGCTAACATCAAATATCAAAATAAAAAAATTCCTTCCAGTAGCACCTTAAAGACCAACTAAGTTAGTTCTTGGTATGAGCTTTCGTGTGCATGCACACTTCTTCAGATACACTGAAACAGAAGTTGCCAGATCCTTCTATATAATGAGAAGGTGGGGAGGGGTATTACTCAGAAGGGTGGTGGGAATGGGAGATTGGCAGATAGCTTTGCCTACAGACAGCCACCCAATCTTAAACAACTCCTAACACACAATAATACTACAACCAGACTTAACACGGACACTGGCACCAGAGCCTGAAATAAACCCAGATGCCAACTTTGCTGCCACATACACCCGGACAACACCATTACTGGCCCCAACAACATCACACATACCATCTCGGGACTATTTAATTGCTCATCGTCTAACATTGTGTATGCCATCAAATGCCAACAGTGTCCTTCAGCTCTCTATATTGGACAAACAGGCCAAACCTTACGCCAAAGAATAAACGGACATAAATCTGACATCAAGAATCACAAAACAGAGAAACCAGTAGGAGAACACTTCAATCTCCCAGGACATTCTATACAAGATCTCAAAGTAGCTGTTTTACTACAAAGGAATTTCAGAAATAGACTAGAAAGAGAAGCTGCTGAATTGCAACTCATTACCAAACTTAAAACCATGGAGAGACCTGGTCTCAACAGAGACATTGGATTCTTATCTCATTCTCACCTTCTCACCCCTTGCCTTTTCCTGCAAGACCTATTACAGTCGTTAAGAGTCGTCAACAGGCTCATCTCAGCTATCTGCCAATCTCCCATTCCCATCACCCTTCTGAGTAATACCCCTCCCCACCTTCTCACTATATAGAAGGATCTGGCAACTTCTGTTTCAGTGTATCTGAAGAAGTGTGCATGCACACGAAAGCTCATACCAAGAACTAACTTAGTTGGTCTTTAAGGTGCTACTGGAAGGAATTTTTTTATTTTGACTATGGCAGACCAACACGGCTACCTATCTGTAATCAAATATCAAATATATTAAAACACAATCAAACAATTGATTAAAATACAGCTTAAAAATTAGAATCAGGATAAAATTAAATGATTGCCCATGAATTACAACCATAGGGGTTGGGAACCTCAAGTATTCATCAGGGCCAGCTATCCATGTTGGTCCCACATGAGCCAATAAAAGAGCCAAAGAGGGAACTTAAAGGGTCCCAGAGGGGGGTCAAACTGGGCCCGGACCAAAGGCCAGGCAGAACAGCTCTGTCTCACAGGCCCTGCGGAAGGATGTCAAGGATGCAGGGCCCTGGTCTCCTGTGATAGAGCGTTCCACCAGGCTGGGGCCAAAGCCAAAAGGGCCTTGGCCTGGGTTGAGGTCAGTTTAACCTCGAGGCCTGGGACCTCCAAGATATTATTATTTAAGGACCATAAGGTCCTCTGCAGGGCATACGAGGAAAGGCAGTCCCGATAATGGGGGATGATAGGGAACAAAACAGGTACAAAACACTATGTCCACCTCAAATTTTTTCAGGCACAATGTGGGTTTGCATATAACAGTCCCCGATATCATCATGAAGACAAATCATTATGAATGCACGATAAAAACAATGTCTGTAGGATATTTTATAATCCATCAGGCTACTTGTACATCTGGCCCAGGTGTAGGAGCAGATCAGCAGGGTCACAGGGGGAGAAGGGTCTTTCCCACACCTCACATCTTTTCTTTTCTTTTCTTTTCAAGGACAAGTTATAGATAATATACACAATATGCATACACAATGAAACCAACCACAAGGCTGCTTGGAAAGGGACATTTGGAATGCTACCCATATATTATCTCAGCAATGCTTACAAGAATCCTGAAAGTATGTCACCATGACTGTCCTTCTCAAATGGAGAATAAAAATGGGGCTGAGTTTGGGAGATCACTTTGGCTTGCCCAAGCTCGCATGGTGATCTTCATCACAACTGGGCTGCCCACATTCAAGTCCAGTACTAGTGTCTAAGCAGGGGTAGGGAATGTGTAGCCTTCCAGATGTTGCTGGGTTGGATGTGGGCAGCCTGGGATCAACGCTGGGCAGAAGATGGGTTTTCATCCCTGTCTAGCATGGCCAAAACTTAGGGAAGATGGGAGTTGAAGCAATGTCTGGAGGACCATAAGTTTCCCCATCTCTGGCTGAAAAGATTCAGGTAGGTAGCCATGTTGGTCTGACACAGTCAGGATATATGAAAAAATTGTCCAGTAGCACCTTAGAGACCAACTAAGTTTGTTCTGGGTATAAGCTTTCATGTGCATGCACACTTCTTCAGATACTTTTCGTGTTCATGCACACGTCTTCAGGTATCTGAAGAAGTCTGCATGCACACGAAAGCTTATACCAAGAACAAAATTAGTTTTTCTCTAAGGTGCCAAGGAATGCGGGTGGCACTGTGGTCTAAACCACAGAGCCTAGGTCTTGCCGATCAGAAGGTTGGCGGTTCGAATCCCCACAACGGGGTGAGCTCCTGTTGTTCAGTCCCAGCTCCTGTCCACCTAGCAGTTCGAAAGCACGTCAAAGTGCAAGTAGATAAATAGGTACCACTCTGGTGGGAAGGTAAATGGCATTTCCGCGCACTGCTCAGAAGCAGCTTAGTCATGCTGGCCACATGACCAGGAGGCTGTCTGCAGACAAACGCTGGCTCCCTTGGCCTATAGAGCAAGATGAGCGCGCAACCCCAGAGTCGTCCAGGACTGGACCTAACAGTCAGGGGTATCTTTACCTTTACCTAAGGTGCTACTGGACAATGTTTTCATTTTTATATATATTATTGTCAGGGAACTGACATTGGAGCTAGAGGCGGAGGGAAGGCTCTCAAATGATGCTGGAGAAGGGCCCAGCAGGGAGAGAGGCAGCTCCGCAGATGGGGAAGCAAATCAGCGCAACACCAGGGATATAGAGGGGCTGATGGGGGAATCGGCGAGAGGGCTCCAGGACTCTTCACCGGACACCAGCGGGGAGAGCACGGGTCCTCCGCTACCCACGCCCACCCTGCGCAGAAGACTTCCACGCAGAGAGAGTAGGAGGAGACTGGGTGTCAAACAACTTTTATGTTGGAAAAGATTTAAGAAACGCCCACTGACGGATTCTGCCAGTGACTGAGGCAGCCACCATGAGAAGGGGCTGTGCAGTCAGAAAGTTTTAACAAGGCAAATTAGCTGAGAAAGGCACCAGTTTACACACGAGTAACTCATACCCATTACAGCTATGGCTGAAAAGAAATGGAGCATACCACAGCCTTAGAACTGCTACTGAAAACACATATGAACATAAGATGAGTCTGCTGGGTCATCTGGTCATCAGCCTCTGATTTTCACAGTGGCCAACCAAATGCCTGTGGGAAACCTGCAAGCAGGACTTGAGCACAACAGCGCTCTCCTTTTACTGTGGTTTCCAGCAACTGATATTCAGGAACATTATTGCATCTAACCATGGAAGCAGAGCACAACCATCATGTTTAGTAGCCACTGATAGCTTTCTCCTTCAAGAATTTGTCTAATCCTCTTATAAAGCCATCTACACTGGTTGCCATCACTGCCTTCAGTGGGAGTGGGTTGCATAGTTTAACTATGCCCTATGCGAAGAAGGACTTTCTTCTCCAACTAATTGTGCTTCTGAAGGCAAAAAGGATTCATAAATGGTTTGCAGACTAATGGAAGAAGACAGTTCTTTGAATAATGACCACCCTGTGCTGGGAGGATTTATTTATTTATTATTTATTGCAGAGAAGTACCTGTGTGGAGTAAAATCCACCGCCATATCTCTGTTGTTCCGACAACCATCTGATGATAGGAGTAGAGTAGTTTTGGTCTCCTTGCATTAGAGTGGCAAGCAAGGCATAAGCTGTAGTTTCAACCATCCTGGCAGTGTCCTCTGATGGAGCGTTTGGATCTAATTTGTTGAGGGTTTCTTTCCAATAGCGATACATAGGTGGGCCTGCTATTAAAGGAAGGTTAATGAAGATAAGTCACAGCAGGGAGGGGCAGAGTAAGGGACGGCGCCAGGAAAAAAAAATCACCTGGATGTATGTACATATGTATTACAGTAAGCCAGTAACTTATCCAGGGGTAACATTCCAGGGATTATTCCTAAAGCCAAATTGTGTATAGTTAAAACCCATTGGGTTCAATGCGGAGGGGGGGGTTGCCAAAGTCATTTTTCCTGGAATCCCACTCCCTTGCCACCCCTTTTTAATGTTTACTGCCCACCCACCCCAAGCTGAATGTGCACAAGTTAAATGTGTGCAAGTTGCTGGCTTACTGTATTTACATTTATAGATTGCCTTCCATACAGACATAGGAAGCTGCTTTATACCAGTTGATCCATTTTAATCCAGTATTGTGTGCACTGACTAGCAAGGGCCCTCTGGGGTTTCAGGGAGGGCATATTCCCAGCCCTTGCTGGAGATGGCGGGGATTGAACCTGGGACCTTCTGCATGCAAAGCAGTATTGAAAACCATATACAGTGGTACCTCTGGATGTGAATGGGATCCATTCCGAGCCTCGTTTGCATCCAGAGCAGAATGCAACTGGCACCTGCGCGTGCCGCGATTTGCTGCTTCTGCACATGCGCATTACATCATTTTGAGCGTCTGCGCATGCGCGAGCAGCAAAACCCGGAAGTAACGTGTTCCGTTACTTCCGGTTCGCCACAGAGCGCAACCCGAAAATGCTCAACCTGAAGCAACTTCAACCTGAGGTATGACTGTAAAACAAATTGCAATCACAAGAATACACATCTCAAGTGTCAAAGGACAGAGTGAAAAGAGGTGCACCTTCAGCATTAGGTGAAAACTGTACAGAGAAGGTGCCAGACACACCTCTATGGGGATAGAGTTCAATAACTTAGGGCTGCCACAGAAAAAGTCTCCTCTCCTTGGTAATCATTTTCCATACTTCTGAAGGTGCTGGAACCACCAAGAGGGCACCCTCTGCTGCTCTCAAACACCAAAGGAGTCTGTAGAGAAGGAGGCTGCCTTTCAGATATTTGATTGAGATCAGAATCATTTAAGGGCTTTAAACACTAATGTGAGCACCATGAATTAGGCTTGGAAACAAGCTGACACAGCTGTTTTAAAACGGGTTATATGAGATTTAAATGAAACCCCAGCAAGTAACTCTGGGCTGCTGCATTTTTCACCAGCTGAGGTCTAGTGCCACCATCACTACAGGAAATCGCTATAAGTTGGGGAAATGGACATTCCTTTTTACCTTTCACAAGGGCTTCCCTCTTCAGTGCAAGGTAGGCTGTGCGTGTGCCAGACTGCCTGGATCTTGTCAGAGCGAGTGCATAAGTAACTATTGCCAAGGAAAACGTGCTTTGTACAGAATGAAAATTTTGTAGCAAGTAATCTTTAGCTTTGTTTTTTGCATCTTCAATTCTCTGTGAAGACAAGAACCAAATGTTCTTATTTTATTTTATTTTTTCCCTTGCTTCTGGTTACATTTGTACCACGCGCTTCCTCCACGAAGGAGGCAGCAGCAAACTTGGTTCTCCCCCACCCTCATCTTATCATCACAACCACACAGTGGGGCAGGTTAGGCTAAGAAATAGTGACTGGCCCTGTAAGCTTTGTGAATAATACTCTTAACCATTACATAACAAGACATTGTACTGGAAATGTGCCTGGCGCTTTTCTGTTCTGCTATGAAACATCAAAGCATCAAACTATCCAGGTCATGAACTAGCCAAAGCTGAGCACCTTAAGGAACACAAGAAGCTGCTTTAGACTAAGTCAGACCATTAGTCCAACAAGCTCAGCATGATCTACACTGATTGGCAGTGGCTCTCCAGAGTTCCAGGCAGGGAGCATTACCAGTCTTACCTGGAGATGCCAAGGATTGAACATGGAGCCTTATGAATGCAAAGCAGACCGCTGAGTTATGACCCTTCCTCAGTGGCCTTTGGTCTATGTAGCTCAGTATCTACAGTATATAGCAGTAGTTCTCTGGGGTTTCTCAACCCTGCCTACCAACATCAAGAATTGAAACTCAGGCCTTTTGCATGTAAAGTTGATGCTCTACCACCAAGCTATGGGCCTTCTCCAGTCCTTCCTTTAAAAACCCTGCTGATCTCTACAGGGGCGAATGAAGGCGTCGTGACACCCGGGGCGTGGCATTGCTACGTAGGGTGCATGCACCGTACATAGCAACACCGCACATGTGCTGTACATAGGGGTTTGCTGGCAGTGCTGCTCCAGTGTCATACCGATGGTGCTGGAATCCTCTGCTCGCAGCTGAGATCCCACCACCATCCATACGATGCGCGGGCGGCACCGGCAGCAAACCGCTATATGCAGCGCATGTGCAGCACCGTTACGTACAGCGCATGCGTGTGACGCCACACATGCGCTGTACATAGCGGTTTGCCACCGGCGCCGGGATCCTTTGCTCGCAACTGTAGCCACGAACAGAGGATCCTCCACATATAGCTGATGCAGCGCAGTGGCTGCTCGCGCCGCCGCGAGCCTCCGTGGGATGCCTTCTTGTCACCCCCTCAGACATGGCACCCAGGGCGCACACACACCCCGCACCCCCGTTGCGATGCCCCTGAATCTCTAGCATTCTTGGAATCTGACTGTTGGCTTGGAGTACAAAAATGCAGTCTGTGGGAAGAAGGAAGTAATCACACCATACGCACCTGCAACGGGCAGATATGAATTGATTTTTCAAATCCAATCAGAGAGAAAGCGGTGAGATACAAAGTCTTTTCTTTCTGTTCCTTAGGTAGTGTACCCTTTTAAAAAGCAACATATATAAACATGCAGTCAGACAGATGATGATGGTGATAATAATGATAATAATAATAATAATGGTTACCCACCCTTTATCAGCAGGCCCCAAGGGAGGTTGCAACTATTTAACATTCAGAAGTTAAAACAGATTACCAACATGGGAGTAGGCCAGGCCCTGAAAACACACACCTCGGGTGTCAAAGGTATTGTGTGTATTCAATGGTCTTTATGATATACCTCACAAAAGCAACACACAAAACAAATCTGTGAGTAAATTAAAACAAAGCCATTTTCAGAACTGCAAATAATTAAAACTTAAAATTGCAATTGTTTTCTTGAAAGAAATCCCCATGGCAGGTGACAGTGTTTGGGGTCAAAAAAGTAGTAGAAAACTTAATTGCTGCTCCTCCATATATTGCTGCCCTATAGGTAGGAATGAGGTGGAAATTCAATTCATTTCACAATTAAGGGTGAATCCATCCAATTTGCACTTTCTGAGACAATATGAGAACTGAAACACAGCCATCATCCAAAATTCAGACTTATCTGAATTTGTAATGCAGTTCTCTAACCAATATGTACAAAAATGTATATATTATGAGAAAGTGTTCATAAAAATGCATATATTGGTGAAAATAATAAACAAAAATGCAAAGATACAAAAATTCATTGCATTAGCCAAAACTGCATACAAAAATCTGCTTGGAGTGAGATTTGCACCAAAATGCTGAGAAATTTTCAAGAGCCTTTTGTAAAATAATAAATAAATAGCAAATTGCTGCAAAAATATGAAAAACCAAGTTTACAGTTAGAAAAATGAGAAACTGGGGAAACAAATTGACAGGTTTGTTTACCTCTATTCCCTCTCTCTGTCTAATGGCCTCATCTAAATCATAACTTTCTGTCAGTTGTTAGTTAGAAAACGAATTCCTAAAAAAAACAAAAAAAAAACAGTTTCCTTACCTGTAGTTTTACAGGTTGGTAGCTTGAAATCTCCCTGAAAGATCCATCTGACATTTGACAGATGTCAATCATCCACGTCAGAGAATTGCACACAGAATTCTTATCAACAGCCACATATTGGCTCACTTGTCCCAAAATCCTTAAGGCAAAAGCTGTCAGCCTGCCCCATCAACAAAATAAAACAAATATATTTCCTGAGGAAAATCTGAGCTGGCTGCTAATTTTGAAATTAATTCCACCCACACCCTGCACACACACATTTGGGTTCTGCAATTCTGAAAGTACAAATAAAGTATTCCATGGCAAATATTTAAGGTTAATTTTCTGACTGAGCATCAAACGCGATGACTGCTGTATTTATACTGTGCTGCTCTATGGCTTTAAACGTTTCACTCATTCACTAAGGCAGCAATCCGATATGCAATTACCAGGGAGCAAGTCCAGAGAACCCAGCGGATCTTACTTCTTGGTAGACTTGTCTAGGATTGCACTGTAAATGTCTGACCTTTCCAGCCCATGGACATATAATCACAGCTGCTGTGAATCACTCTTTTGCTTATACCAGGAGCTCCAGAGGTAGGAAGTGTGTGATTGTGCCACAACTTTGGGTGTGAACTTAAGGTAGAAAGATGGCAGCAGATGGCAAAGTGCTGCTGCTACCTGTAAACAAACTAGCAAGAAGTGCTTGATATTGCTTGGGAATTCTAAGAAGCCAACAGCAACCCTGAGTGACAATTGGTGCAGCTCTGGTAGATTGTGTCTGCCACCTTGATGCAAAATAGTGCCCAATAGTATCCAAACATAGATGGAAGCCTGCTCATTGATCTCAGGAACCCTCTTGCAAAATGTTTTACAATATCTTGAGAGATGTCTAACTCGGTGCAGATTTGAAAAGTTGAGTCTGCCATCTTGATTCAAAATGGGATCCTACAGTATCCAAACACAAACAGAAACCTGCTCCTCAACTTAGAACCCATTGTGTGAAAGTGTGTTACTATATAATAATAAATATATTTGTTAATATATATGGAGAACTCACCAGGCACTGGGCTCTCCGTTCTCCCACATACTGTATGAGAAATCTTTTTTCTGGAATGACAGGATGCTGACAAGTCCTATAAGGTACATAAAGCAGCGTATTCAACATTTATTCCACTCATGCCACTACTTCAAACATTAGGAGATCATTCACATTGACTATTATCTCTAGAAAGAGCAAACAAGATCTCTATAATGCCAAAGTTCCCTGCAATTATGCCAATCATAAGCCTCTGGCTAAATTATCATCCCAAGGCACATTGTTTTGGTGATCATGCAAGGACTTCAGGTCTACCTTACCTTGAAAGACCACAAGGCAATACTAATTTACCTTCTTTCATCTTCCTCCTCAGGTTAACTTTTGGAGTGATAGTCTCTGGGCCAAGTATGTCCCAGCTGTCTGTCCTTTCCAGGTAGTCATATGCATAAAAGACTGGCACAACATTCATAAGCTCAGTTTCTGCACTCCCCTTTGGGAGGTTGACAAGAAGTTTTAGCCCTTCTGGGCTGACAGCTACATTAATCACTTCGCCTAGAAGAATTCCTGCAAAAGAAAAATGGTACCATGAAATCCTGTCCTTTTTGTTGGTGGGCAGATGGAGGTTGTCCATGCTGCTGAGTTGGTATAAAATACGGGGCCTTTATGGAGGTGAGGCCCAGATACTGGAACACCCTCCTAGGAGAGCTCTACTGTTAGCTACTTCTCACAAGGCAGTTAACACTCACTTTGTTCCCATTCTCTGAGTAACAGGTTAGGGTGGGGAACCTTAGGCCCAGGGGCCAAATGTGGCCCTCTAGATCTCTATCTTGCCCTTGGAACTCTCGCCAGACCATACACTCCTCTTCCCAAGCCACATGCCTCACTGGCCCTGGTTTGAACCCATAATGTTTTTGCCTGGCTGGAACATGTCCTTAAACTCTCGCTTACTAGGGTAGAGGAAAGAGAAGCATGTGTGAGTGTGTGTTCTCTAACCTGCTGTACAAAGTTAAAATTTACATTTGTTGCTCCACTCACTTTTGTCTCTGGGCCTGCTCACCACTAGCCAGGGGCCCTTAAAAGGTTGCCCACATGGAAATGTGGCCCTCAGGCTGAAAAGGGTTCCCTGTCCCCTAGGTTAGATACCAGAGACGGAGCCTTCATAGTGGTGGCCCAGTATCTGTGGACTTTCTTTCCCCAGGAAATGTATATGACCCTATCATTTGTTTGTTTGTTCATTTATTCATTGCATTTATACACTGCTTTTTCTGCCAAGGCACCAAACTAAAACAAACAAACAAAGTTGAATGGGCAGGGAGGGAGCAGGTTCTGTTGTTGTTTATGCCTTCCTCAGTTGTGCTCTTCTTCCTCAAGACTGTCGACCTTTTAAAAGAAGCTTTTGTTTCAATCCACTTTTAATTCATGCCCCCGCTTAGATGCGCTTTCTTACTGCTCTTTTTGAAATATTATAGTAATAACTCTGTTGTCTGCCGCCTTGTGACAGGTAAAAGATTGTTTTAAAACCCTTTAATTAATAAATGTAAATAAATATTACAACAAGCATTGCTGCTGAGCAGATTATGATTTGTCTAGTGTTCCTTGTGCATTTTACTTCTTACTCTCAGGTTGCCCTTGTAAAAGGAGGAAGGGGAGGAAACTAGAATTAATTGGCTCTGCTCGTCATTGGCTCTGGCGCCACCTACTGTTGGGGCCCTTGCCTTACTCCCTACCCGTCTAAATGGGCACCAGTCACCACAGTTACAACTTATAAGCTGCTTCAATCATCACCAATAGAGAAGCAGGATTTGTAAACAGAAGTCTTCAGAAGAGATATGAACATAAGACAAGGCTTGCCAGATCATGCCACCAATCCAGTATTCTGATGGGACTAGTGGCCAGCCAGATGCTTATGAAAAGACCACAACCGGGACATGAGGGAAAGAGACATATCTCAATCATATACCCCAGGAACTGGAATTGTCAGAGGCATCCTGCCACTAATCCCAATATGAGTAAAATGCCACCATTACAGTGGTACCTCAGGTTAAGAACTTAATTCGTTCCAGAGGTCCGTTCTTAACCTGAAACTGTTCTTAACCTGAAGCACCACTTTAGCTAATGGGGCCTCCCACTTCCGCCGCCACCGCACGATTTCTGTTCTCATCTTGAAGCAAAGTTCTTAACCCGAGGTACTATTTCTGGATTAGGGGAGTCTGTAACCTGAAGCGTCTGTAACCTGAAGTGTATGTAACCCGAGGTACCACTGTATCAGCAACCACCAATAAGCTTATCTTCCATTACAAATAAGTGACCTGAAACCTGATTCAAGGCTAAAAACACTTGTAATATTTAGAGGCTTAAAAGCAGCAAGAAAACGTGATTAAAATAACTGTACTCCACCCACTCCATTTTACCTTTTATATTCAGAGTCCTCTCAACCTTTGTCTTAGGGACCATGTTTGATGGTATCCTGTAACGAAATACTTGCTCTCTTTCCACTGTCCCTGTTGTTGAAAATATATGTGAAGAAACCATGGAAATTTATTGTGTTACATATGCCATTACTAGAGCTAAAAAATAATAATTGTGTACTATGTTAGCCTTATTTATTTCACATTTCCATCCTGCCTTTCAAAGGTATACATTTGCAATGATCAGTCCTAGATCTTCAACAATGTGGTGTGCCTGCAGACTAGGGTTGAGGGAGTAATTTTTTTGATTCACATTTAAAGCCAAATCTACATAAATCATACTTCCTGAAACAATTACATCAGGGATGTCCAACAGGTATATTGTGATCTACTAGCTCAACAACTTTTGTAGATCACTGCCAGTTTTTTTTTATAGTGGGAGTAGATCTCAGTCTCTTGAAAGTTGGACATGCCTGAATTCACATTCATATGAACTTTTCAATGCAGTTTGCCAACCAAGCAATGTGTATGGAAAATGCATATACTGTACTAAGAAAAGTGCACTTAAAAATGCATCTAGTCATGAAAACAAATTGCTCCACAAAAATGTATGTGTTAGAATAAGACTGCATACAAAACGTGTATATTAGGAGAAACACACACTAAAATTCTGATGAATTTTCATAAGGACTTCTATAAAATTGCAAAATGGCATGGAAATGTGGAAAAGTGAACTTTAGATTACAAAACTGGCAAATTCACCCACCCTTCTTACTGTGGGTGCTCATATATGATGTCAATGCTATAATGATGCTAACGTACATGGGAATGAGCTCCATTTAATTCACTGGGTCTCACTTCTACATAGATATAGTTAGGATTGGGACTGGCTTATAAGGAAAGGATCACAGCAGAGTTTGGGAGGCAGGAGGCATGCTATGCAGTGACTTAAAAATAATAATAACCCACATGCTAGTTCCCTTTGTAAAATACCAGCAGCATCCTCCCTGGCATTGCTCATGAAGTCTAAGTAACCAAATAAAAAATAAATTTAAAAAAATCACTGCAGTTTTGAAGTCAATGCATTTTTAAAAGTTTCATCCTGCTGCCTTGATTTAAAATGGCATCCAATTATATCTGAATATAGACCAAATAACCCACCCCTTAATCTCAGGAACCATCATGTAAAATTTTGTTATATCTGAAGAGGTGCCCCAATGCTGAGTGAACCTTCCAAAATCAATAGTGTAATCCATACAGTGCAATCCTTTACATGTCTACTCCTTAGGAGACTCTTCTGAGATGAAAGGTACTTATTCCCAGGTATGTGTGTACAGAACTCATGCCCAAGTGACTGTTCTAACAGCAAATCACATGAGCATGATAATGCTTATCTGAAAGAGAAAGAATGGATCAGGAAAACTGAAAGGAAGGGAGGGGGGGAAAGGGTAATTTGCCATACCATAAACACCCTGTGGGTCCAGCGTGTGACCTTCGTGAATTTCCTTTCTTATCCCTTCAGGCTAAAACCAAAGAATAGGGAGATAACATTATGCAGGCCTGTCAAGCAACATTTGCTTATTCATTCCTCCACCCCAAGAATCTCTAGCAAAAACTAGTTTTTAAAAAGATCTCACAGTTGTACATGCAACACACACGAAACACCCCAACAACTTTATTTGGGAACTGAAGTCCCTGCTAGTGCTGGTTACAGTTCATTTAAAACTGAATCAACAGAGTTAAATATTAAATTACAACTAGCGAAAGACGTTACAAATGTTCCCTGCAAAGGGGGACTTAGAAGCCACCAGGAGGAAAGGATGTGGCAATCAGGCACCCTCCATCATTCCAGGTCCAGGTCCAGGTCCAGGTACAGGTACAGGTAAAGGTAAAGGTAAAGGATAAAGGGACCCCTGACCATTAGGTCCAGTCATGACCGACTCTGGGGTTGTGGCGCTCATCTCGCTTTATTGGCCGAGGGAACTGGCGTACAGCTTCCGGGTCATGTGGCCAGCAGGACTAAGCCGCTTCTGAGCAGCGCACAGAAACGCCGTTTTACCTTCCCACCGGAGCGGTACCTATTTATCTACTTGCACTTTGACGTGCTAGGTGGGCAGGAGCAGGGACTGAGCAACAGGAGCTCACCCCGTCACGGGGATTCGAACCGCCAACCTTCTGATCGGCAAGTCCTAGGCTCTGTGGTTTAACCCACAACACCCCCCGCGTCCCACAGGTATAGGTACAGCTCAATTTTTTCCTCCACCTACCAATGCCCTCCCACTAAGGTTACCAGAAGGAGATGAAGCAGCAGCCTTTCCACTCTCCTTAGACCCAGCTATGTGACTTGCATTCTGTTGAATTTTGCAACTAAGAACTTGTCATCCTGGGTTTCCTCCCCCCCCCCCCCCATCCCTCATCCCTTTAATATGTTGTGAGAGGGATTAAAATCACGAGTGCAATCATTCATTTCTGATTTGCAGGGATGGGAAGGCTTTTCAAGAAAAATAGCTTGATCTTACCACAACTCTTAATGTTCTCACAAGGACTTCATTGACAGAATCAGCCTTCAGTGTAAAGTTGATGGTGTGGAGGCCTGTCTCCAGAGGGAGAATCTTGAATGTTGCTAAGGCAACTGATGATCCCTGGAGATCCCGACGCTTGCAAATGGTTTCTTGGATACCGTGCTGTCCAGTGCTCATGCCTCCAAAAAGGCAAATGCCTTCACCCACAGATACCTTAGTGCAGTACTAAAGCATGTGTCAAAAAGGGTTAGAAGAGGTTTCCATCAGCTGACTCAGTAACATGTAGCTTATAAGCATGTGCAAAGAGGTATTTTATTTTGTTTGCCCTGAATCTTCCAGCATTAAGCTTCATTGGATGTTGCTTAGTTCTAGAGCTATGACAGTTCTGGTGTCCGCACCTCTTTTCTGATTCAGAATGGAAAAGAAGGTGGGTGCCCAGTTCTGGCATCCAATGAAATGTGGATATGTTTCAGTGAATGTATTCAACATAGCAGAGATCGACCCGGTGTAAATAGCAACTAAGCAGGAAGTGCAAATTATCTCACACACATTACAGAGTTTTGTGAGGCTACTTAATGAGACTTATTGGATGTGCCACAGGCACTCACAGGGATTCACATTATAAAGTGATTTTTTAAAATAGAAATTTTGCATTCATAATCTCAATGCAACAATTGAAATTTTGGTAATTTTTGAACTGTTGCGAAATTTTGTTTCACTTCCTCTTCCAGTATTAAGTCTCATCATTTACAGGGAACAATATGCTCTTTGTAGGGATGGAAGGATCTCTCAGTTTTGGTTCTCAGTTTCTCATTTCTCCAATACAGTGGTACCTCTACTTACAGTCCATTTTGGGGTGTCGTTCACACCCTGAAAAGTCTGAAAGTAGAGTGCCACTACTGCATGTGTGCAAAGCGCAATAGAGCGCTTCTGCGCATGCGTGAAGTGTGCAGATCGCTTCTGCGCATGCATGCATGGTGAACCCGGAAGTAAACACTTCTGGGTTTGCCGTGTTCATAACCTGAAAAGCCGCAATGTGAAGCAAACGTAACATGAGGTATGTCTGCATTAAATTCAGTTCTTCACATTTATGCAGGAATCTTTTTTAAAAAAAAAAAAAAAAACCTAATGAAAATTACTCAGCATTTTAGTGCAAATTTCTCCTTCATAAGCACTTTTTTGTAAGCAGTTTTGACTGATGTATTAAGAGAAATTGCTTGCAAAAAATGCATTTTTACATGTTATTTTCATTAATATATTTATTTTAATGCACACTTTAAATTTTTATGTGCAGTTTTTAACAAAACATTGGTTGGAGAACCATATCATAAAACTGAGATAAGTGTGAATTTCAAAGGACGGCTATGCTTGGGTTCTGATATTGTTTTGGAAAGTGTGAATCTGACATTTCCCCCATCCCTCACTCTTAGCAACATTTTCTGTCAGAGCCTTACCCAGGTTTTGGAACCTTTGTAATTGTAAACAGATCCTCTCAATTCTATCTGTTCTCCACGGACAACAGAGTAGGGAACATGCACATCTATGAAGACGTTTTTCATTACCTGCACCTGAAGTGCATCAGCAACACAGATACCTGTGTGAAAATCAAACAGGCAAACAAACAACACCATTTGTAATTAGTATTTAGTATTTAGTAATTAATTAACCAGTCAGTATTTAATAGCATTTACTAATGCTTTTTTAAAACTACTGATGCACTTTATACATATGGGTGAGCAATATGGTTAGTACTAACAGAATTAATAGCTTAACATGTTTATTAAAATACCATTAAAATGCTTTTTGGGAAGGAAGGGCTTTTTGTATTAAATCTGCAGATTGATGTAGGAAATGGAACAGACTAGAATTATGAGTCAAATACGTGGAAGTTTATCCATTCCTTATGATGATGGTTAACATCATGGACGTTTTTAATGCTTTGATGGAATTGCTTTGTTTTGTTTTTTTAATTATGTATGGATTTTATCATTGATGTTACAAACAACTTAGAAGGCCATATTGGCATGTAAGCAGTATATAAAACCCATTTTCTGATCTTAATGCCCTTCCAGGGGAAGATGGGTTTAATGTTGTTCAGGTTGGCAGCCATCTTGTGCCAAAATATTCCATGCTTTAACTATGCACAATACAAAGAAGGACTTCCTTTTTTCATCCTGAATCTCCCGCCATTCTCTCTCTCTCTCTCTCTCTCTCTCTCTCTCTCTCTCTCTCACACACACACACACACACCTCTCCTGGGAGACATCCCAATTCTCTGTGTATTGGACAAGTTGGTCAAGCAACGCTGGAATCTCAGAGGTCCCCAATTGTCTCATTTTTCATATAAAATTTCACTGGCTCACTAAGAAGGGCTACAACAATATGAGACATTTTATACATACCTTTGTCTGAAATGCTAACTCCTTGTATTTCCCAGGTGGTGATAGAATCTGGCAATGTCACAGGAAGAGCCTTTGAACTGCATTTATTAGGAGGGGGAAATGCAAACACATAAAAAAAATGTAGCTAACAAGCATCAGTCAAAATTTTTAAAAAATATACTACAAAAATGCATTATCTTATAGCAAAAAAAATGTGTATATTACAAATTTGCACTAAAATGCTGGTGAATTTTCAACAGGTTTTTAAAAAAATAAAATCACAGATTGTGGCAGAAATCTGGAAAACTGAAAAATGAGGAACTAAGAGAATCAAAACTCACAAATCTGCCCACCCTTACTTGAATAGCTGGGGATTGTGAGACCTCCAGCTATAGGGCGGTATATAAATTCAATAAATAATAAAAATTGAACTTGGGACCTTCTTCATGTAAGTTGTACGCACCGAGACAGTGCTCAATCCACTATAAGGAAGCTACCAGACAACTATCAGACCACAGATCCATCTAGTTCAGTCCTGTCTATACTGGCTGGCAGCAGTTCTCCTGGGTTTAGCTGTGAAAATGTTCTCAATGGATACTTCAGCTCATTCAAGAGAGCAGTTTCATTCTAGGACACAGCTGAAGTCAAAATGACTGAGTCTCTCCCAAAATACTCTACCTGTGAACTGGGTGAACCTCCCATAGCCAGCTTTCAGGAAAATAGCTTCGGATCACTGGATCCAAATTCAACATGGCATCAAGGGCTGGAAAATATTTTTTAAAGGAATTTCAGAAAATTAGAAAAGTCAGCCAGTAGTCAGGAACTGCTAGGACCAGCACAGGGATGTGGAACCTGTAGTCCTTAGAGATGTTGTTGGACTCCTGCTCACATCAGCCCTAGTCACCATGGCCAATGATCAAGGGTGACATGCTCATTTGTATGGATCAGTTCCATATAGTGTGTACAGTGGTACCTCGGGTTAAGAACGTTCTGGAGGTCTGTTTTTAACCTGAAACTGTTCTTAACCTGAAGCACCACTTTAGCTAATGGGGCCTCCCACTGCCGCTGTGCCACCGGAGCACGATTTCTGTTCTCATCCTGAAGCAAAGTTCTTAACCCAAGGTACTATTTCTGGGTTAACGGAGTCTGTAACCTGAAGCGTATGTAACCTGAAGCGTATGTAACCTGAGGTACCACTGTATTGCATTTTCTCTCCCGCCCCCCCCCCTTTTTGGCAGTGGAGGCTAGTTTTTAATAGGTACACCTTGGCTATAGGTTGTGGAAGACCTTTCAGGCCTTTTCTACCTATGCTAGGAGAACAGCACCCTGGCTAACTCCAGCTACAAAAGCTGAGGCTGCTGAGCAGACTCTTGAGCTGAGGGAAGGTTTAATCAGTGGGTGTTGTGTTTTTTTTGGGGGGGGGAGGTTGCTAATGTTGTTGATGTTAAATGTGGAAATTGTTCCATTTGATTGTGTTCTTTTTGATGTTTTGTTGTGTATGACTACTTCTGTTATGTTCGTTATGTAATTTTTTATATTTTGTGAGCCACCTTGAGCATTGAGTTTTAACTTTGGAAAGGCAGAATAGAAATAAAATGATTGACTGGTTGATTGCCATTACAGCAAATACTATTTACGTACTAAACATTTACTAACTATAGTAGGAAACTTGCACGCTTAGGAGAATCTAATGGGAAATCTTGAGGAAATTTTGTAGTTCCATCAGCATCTCCACACTGTCAACATTTTGCAATAAGGATTCGATCAAAACTTTAGGGGGTGTATCCAACTAAGGTTTACCCTAAGTGGACACATTGAAATGAATGGACCTAAGTTCATCATGCTTGTTAAATTCAGTAGTACTACTTGGAGGACTAGAATCGGCTAGAACCCTGTGTTTATGTAGTTAAAGTACTCAACAAATTTGCTTAATAATGAGGAATTGCAATTGAGGAAGTGCATTAAAAAGTTTGAGATGAATGAATGTCTCACAGGAAGATGTGTAAACACCCCAAAAGCAAATCAGGATGAAGGCAGTATGAATGCTCATTGCCATACAATCTTCCCATGAACAAATCAGTAAAGACAGGATATAATCTGTTATGAGTTTGGGGAAGATTGGGGAACCAGTCAAGAATGTTCATCTGTGGATGAAGACTAGATGGTCACTGTAGTACTCCACTTTAAAGGAATGAGCTGGGCTGCAATTAGCTGCCTCTAAGTGAGAACGAATCAAAGGTGTAACAAGTGGGACCAGGCTAAGGAGTTGCATGTGAGTGAGCTGGAAGAGATTGATGCTGCAGGAACTGGGGATAGAGACATGACTTGCTCTGTGCGGGATCTAGAGCTGTGACAAATGGAAAAGCAATATATTTTGGAGTGTTGATACAGAGCGCCCCTCCATCCTATGCCCAAGGTGTGTGTGTGTGTGTGTGTGTGTGTAAATCAAACTGTATATCCTAAAGACTCCACAGTCTCTGTTGACCTTCTTACCAGAGGAACCGAGCCCTGGATAAGCGTACAACCCCACATCCACTGCTTAGAAGAAGAAGAAGAGGAGTTTAGGTTTGATATCCTGCTTTATCACTACCCTAAGGAGTCTCAAAGCGGCTAACATTCTCCTTTCCCTTCCTCCCCCACAACAAACACTCTGTGAGGTGAGTGGGGCTGAGAGACTTCAGAGAAGTGTGACTAGCCCAAGGTCACCCAGCAGCTGCATGTGGAGGAGCGGAGACGCGAACCCGGTTCCCCAGATTACGAGTCCACCACTCTTAACCACTACACCACGCTGGCTCTCTTAGGGTGGCATGCAACATCTAACATCCACACAAGCTTTCTGCAAGCAGATCAGGATGACTGCTTGAGCATCAGACCCCAATTTGATTGGCTGACCAAAACATCTGTTCGTTCCATTCATCTCCTTTGTTTAAAATCCCCTGTGAAACAGTAGCATGCCTCCAAATGGTGTCATGGGGTAATGTTACCTTTTCTCGCCAGTATTAAAACCTTGTGAGTTTCATTCCGCCGCAGGTTTTCTGCAGTTTCGCAGCAGCGCTTAAAAGCTGCTATGCAAAGGCGACCACCAGACTTAATGCGGTTGGCTCTCTCGGCACAAGTTTGCATGATGGGATACAGTTCTGCTCCAGTTCTACAGCATCTCCGAAGGTCTTGTCTTTTAAAGTAGGTTACTGAAATGACAATACATAATACTAGTCTCTTTCTCATGGCATAGTAAAATCAGTACCAGTTTCAGGTTTGGGGTGTCTCCCTGTTAGGGATGTGGATGAAATTTATTATGGGAGTCCCATTTCCCCATTTTCATTTCTTTTTGAATTTGCATACTGCCTTCCTACATTGCTGTTAGGGATGGAGGGAATCTGTATGCATTTAAAGCTAAATCTTATCAAATTCAGACTTTCTGAAACAAGATGTGCAATGAAACACAAGCTGGCCTTTGAAATCATCTGAGTTTTGCAATGCAATACTCCAGTGAAAAAATGCTTACAAGAATGCATATATTAGATGGAAGTGCGCATAAAAATGAAAATATAAGTGAAAAATAACATACAGAAATGCATTATATTAGGGATATTGCTTCCAAGAATGATGGATTTAAAAGAGGATTTTTTAATATTCCCAAATCCCCTATAGAATGTGGAGAACTGAATTTAAGATTGAAAAACCAAAACTGATGGATCCTTCTATCCCTAATTTCCAAGACAGTTTACAAGTCGTTGTGAAAAACATGACTATAAAAATAAATACAACAGTTCCTCAACAGGGAGAAATTTAATTTTGTTTGCGTTTTTATGAGAAACTTCCTAATTTATGCTTCTCAAACCAATTATGAGCTGAAAAGCAGCTTTCCTTTGCAATTCATACTTCATCGAAGTTTGTGATGCAGTTCTCCAACCAAATAATGCATATAAAAATGCATATAATTGTGTGCAGTAAACACATAAATAAGTGGAAACAACATTAAAAGTCATTATCAGGGAAAATGGATTTCAAAAGTGTGCATATTAGTTAAAGCTTTACACAAAATTTTGTATAATGGGAGAAATGTTCACTAATATTTCCATGAAAATTTTTTAAAATTGCAGATTGATGCAGAAATGTAGAGAACTGAATATAAGTTTGGAAAAATGAGAAACCAAGAGAAGATGAAATAGACAGATCTATCTGTCCCTGTCCTCTGGGCAAAATGTTACGCTCGACTCCCATCTGTGGCAGCCACTCCCCATCTTAAGTTACCCATAATGCAATGCCCTAGCCCTTAGATCTATGAAATTATAGATATGATTAAGAAAACCAAATATATTTCCCACAAATCGCTTGGTTCCCCTCTTCAACACAAAAAATGCTATTGAGTAAAACATCTGGCATATGCTGTACCCATTTTGTCGATTTCCTCTTCGATGGTGGACCGTGAGGATCTTACAACAGATTGACAAGCTTCATCTGTGGAAACAAATCAAAGATAAAACCAGTGGCAATGGAGAGAAACATGTTTTTATAAAGCTGGCAGCGAAATGAAAAAGCCTTGACACCCCAGATATTTAGGGAGGACTTGCGAAAAGGTGTCACTTTGTGGTTAAAAGGGATGGGGGGCACCTGTTTCTGTTGAATCATCAGCATTCGCATTGGTCAGGAAGGTGAGTCCAGCCCTTCGAAACACGTCGACATTGCTTTGTCCCCCACCAGCACCACAACCAAGGTCACTTGTTTCCAACTGCAAAAGTGCCTATGAGGGGAGGAAAAGGACAAGAGGGGAGGACTATTTTCACCTTATATTATCAGGGGTAAGAAACCTGTGAGCCTCCAAATGCCACTCCCACCTTCCCTGACCATTGGTCATGCTGGCTAGGGATAATGGGAGTGGGGGGGGCTTAGGAAACACCATATACAGTGGTACCTCTGGTTACATACTTAATTTGTTCCGGAGGTCTGTTCTTAACCTGAAACTGTTCTTAACCTGAAGCACCACTTTAGCTAATGGGGCTTCCCGCTGCGGCCGCGCTGCCGAAGCCTGATTTCTGTTCTCATCCTGAAGCAAAGTTCTTAATATGAGGTACTATTTCTGGGTTAGCGGAGTCTGTAACCTGAACCGTATGTAACCTGTAATTTAAAACCACTGTACCACTGTAATTTAAAACAAGGATGAGGAACCTGCGACCTTCCACATGTCACTAGACTACAACTCACATTTTCTACTACCATTGGACTTCAACTTGCACCTGGCCCAGCCAGCATCGCCAATGGTCAGAGATAATGAGAGTTGGAGTCAAACAATATTACATTCTGTATATTTAAATGAACTTATTCAAATATTATATATTTGTTGTCAAAATACGCATGCTGTAAATATGAAACATAGACGTAGGGAAACTCAGACCCTCCTTGAGTGTTTTTGCCTGGCCGGAATGTTTCCTTGAGCTCTGGGAATGCTCCTTGTTTGTCTAGCTAGAGAGAGGTATGTGAATGTGTGCAGTAACTAGACTACTGCATGAAGTTAACATTTATATTCACAGTTCTGCCCACCATGGGCATGTGTGCCCCCGGAGGGTGGCCCCAGAGGGATTGAGGCCCTTGGGCTGAGAAAGGTTCCCTGCCCTTGGTGTAACACAATGCAAACAGGTTTTTGTTTTGTTTTGTTTGAAGCATAAGTACGCAACTCTTTCCATGGGCCTTGTCTTCGATCTTGTGATGCCGTAGATTGCCACATCCATAGATGACAAAGCAACCAAAGATTCAAACTCGGTTTTCAAATAAAGCGAAATGGAATCTCCTGGGCTGTGTGACCTTTCACTTGTTGATAATTTAACCTATATAGGAGAAGAGAGGGGGAAAGAGGATTCACTAAAGGAAATCCATTATTTCAATGGTACCTAACTGGGTCCCAGTTTTCTCTAAAGTGTGTGCATTTAAAAAAAAAAAATACACACACACAATGGAGAAATTCACACTCCTCTAAGGTTTGAAATTCAGTTTCCCCCCCAAGTAGCAAACCTTGAGTCCTAGTTCTGGGAGAAAGGCAATACATACATACATACATACATACATACATACATACATAACTGGGGCTCAGCATACATATACATCCATATATTAGTTGGAGGTGGGGAATTAAAAATGCATTATTATTTTTTGCAAGATTACTTTGAAAAAATGTGCTTTTAGGCAATGTTGCTTTAGAAAAAGGTGTTCGCATAAAATTTTTCATGAGGACAATTTTAATCTTTTTTAAAGATGCAATGAAATAAATTGCAAAGTGACGTGGGGAAGTGTTCAGAAAAATGAGAAGAAAAATGGGAGAAACCAAACTGGTCAGTGTCACCAACCCATTACATGTTACTCACCTCAAGGCTGTTTCCACATTTCTGTTCTACATTTAACCAGACTGAATCAGCTACCAACTCTGCAGCTCCCTCTCCTGTAACTATGTAGTAGACAAGTAGGCGGGCTGAAGGGACCATTTCCTTCGTTAGCTGAAATCTTAGACTTTGATAAGTGGAGTCTTTAACTCTCTCCTGAGTCCCGTGGGCTTTTATTTTCCCTTTGGATAAGACCTAAAGGAAAGGAGGAAAGGAACTAAGTTAAAAACAGTGGGCTTTGGATGAGAGAGAGAGAGATCTCCAGGGAAGGCTGGGAGAGAACCCTGCTTGAAACATGGAGAGCTGCTTCCAATCAGTGCAGACCATACTGGGCTTGGCCCTGACTCAGCCACTGGCAGAGGAAGAGGAGTGCAGGGGGAGCACACCACCCCCAGCAGCATGATCCCGGTGGGGTGCCATCGCGGCTGCCCCCCCACCTGCACTGGGCGCCACGCCCCCGCAGGTGGTGTGCCATGCCCCCAGGACATGCGCCACACCCCTGTAGGTGGCATGTCACACCCCCAGGACGCGCGGCAGCCCTGCCCCCGCTTGCTCACCCCCCCTGTGATGGAGCATGAAGCTCCGTCACTGGACTCAGCATAAGGCAATTTCCTACAAAACTGACATTGAGAATCAACAATGTGCTTTGCTTGATGAAACCCTAAAAATGCCAGAGTAATTGGCAGTGAAATTGAAGAGGGCAATTTCAAAGAGTTAGCAGAGTGTAACGTGCTCTAGAGCTACAATGATTAAGGTGTCGTATCTTTCTGAGACACATCATTGCAGGAGGTGATTTACAGGACAACATGTTGTGTAGCAAGTCTATTGGGTTGTATCCAGTGTTAGTCCTACTCAGAGTAGACCCATGGAAATTATTTGAACTAAGTTAATCATGGTCATTAACTTCAACAAATCCACTCTCAGTAAGACTGGTACTGGATACAATCCTGTATCCACTGCTTAGAAAAAGCTTTTTGCACTTCTCTTCTCGTTCAGAGTGGAAGGGTAGGCGGGTGTTCAATCCTGGCAGTAAATGAGATGTTGGCATGTTTAAGTGGGGCGGGGGGGAGGTTGGTTCAACGTAGGAGAAAATGAGCCAGTGCAGACCTGAGCAGGAACAGTGAAAGGTCTCATCCACATTATGAGTGACTGAGACCCTTTGTGAGCGCCATAGGAGGTATATGTAAGCAACACTGGTGCCTCTGCTTTAGTATACATAACACTGAAGAAAGCATAGTGAGAGGCAGACTTAAATACTTGTGAATTTGCTGGTCTTTTGTGTCACCCAAAATCTCCTGGTTGAGGTGGCCGCTTCATAGCATGCAATGGCAGGATGAGACGTGGAAGCTTGAGGGACAATTCAATGCAATTAAAGACAATACATTAAGAGGGAAGTGGGTTGTTTTCTTCTGTGCGTACCAAATAGCTATAGTGATGTATTTTATCAAGATAGTGGCTTGATGGGTGTACGTTGATGTGAAGGGTATCACCCACACGTAGCAACTGGTGGTTTGAAGCCCAGTCGATGTAAAGGTAACTTCCACTGAGGGAAGCATATGATTTTGCCTCGTAGCTTTCACTGGCCTGATTTTCTTCTGGTAAACTGGTATCTGCAGTTTTTAACTGGAAATGATAGGAAACAAAATGAATTTAAATCCACAGGGGCAATAAGAGTCTAAAAAAGTACAAGTCAACAGGCAGGAAGGTCTAGGAAACATCAGTCGCTCAGAGGATAAGCATTGCATGCAGAAGGTTCCTGGTTCAAACCCCAGCAACTCAATGTAGGGCTTAGAGTTCCAGCTACATGAAACCCTGATGAGTCCCTACCAGCCAGTGTAGGCAATGTTGAGCTAGATGAACCAATGGTCTGACTCAGCATGGTGCAGCTTCCTTTGTTCCTATAACCTCCTATCAGCTGAGGGTCCACTTATTTTGTCATGACTGCCATTCCTTCCCCCACACTTTGGGAACCTGAGGGTGCCTTGAGAGCCGCTGACAAGTCAGCACTGACTATACCGAACAAGGTAGACCAATGATCAATATAACAGATGAATCAATTAAATGTTGTACTTCAAGTCTTAACATGAAACACATCTCATTTTCCCAACACCTCTTGCTGTCAAGTTTCTAAATATGGTTTAAGACAGGCACTCTCCCTCCCTTTGGAGGGGGGGACACACACTCAGTATACTTTTTAGTAGTACTTTTTGTTGTAATGCACTGTGTTTAAATATAAAAATCCAGTTTTCAAGGTCACCCATCTGAACTAGAAAGCGGGGCGGGGAATGTTCCAAATGCGCTGCACACAGGCCAAAATATACAGTCTCAAAGTACAGCCTGTACAAGAACGGAAACCCGAAAAGAATTTAACTCACTCGAAACTCCAGCACTTTGCAGTCAGAAGGAATATTAACCACAAATAAAGCTGTCCCGTCGTTCTGGCTTGTTTGCCTTATCCCAGATTCTGCACCTTCTTGAACTAACACGTTCTCTTCCATTTGCTCATTGAAAGCAGTAGCCGTGAAGACAATGGGTATGTTTCTAGCAGGGGCATCTGCCGTATCCTTCACCTGCACCTATTAGCACAGAAACAAAATCATTTCACTATAATATGCAATCTTCTTTTAAAGAAGGGATGGGGAAGCTCTTTTCCACCTGAGGGCCACCTTCCATGGGCCATGGGCCAGCTGGGGGCAAAAGTGAGCACAGCAACAGGTGTAATTTTTACCTTTGCACTGTTGAGTAGTTTACAACACAGACACATACTATCCTAAAATTCTCCAAAAAAACAGGTTAGCTGTTCTACATACACTTGCTAGAAAACTTGATACTGATTAGGATGCAGTCAATGTCTAAATCTCAGGTAAAGATTTTTGTGTGAGAGAGAAAGCTTCTATCCACAGAATCACAGAATCATAGCACTGTAGAATTGGAAAGGGACCCTAATGATCATCTAGCCCAACCCCTGCAATGCAGGAATATGCAGCTGTCCCATAAGGGGAACGAACCTGCAACCTTGGAGTCATCAGCACCATGCTCTAACCAACTGAGCTATCCTTGAGATTTTCTAGGCTGTGCCCATGTATTAAGACAAGCCACCCGAAAGCTATCTGGAGTTAATTACTTTCGCTTCAGGCAAAATGAGTCTTACAAAATTAAGACTTAGTGTTATGCCCTCAGTGTTTCCAAATGGTGTCTATAAGGAATTGTCCTTGGGGCACCGTTTCTTTGTGTTTCATTCCGCTCGCTACACCACCCAGTGTCCTCTACATAAATATCTGTCTGAGTGTGCTGCTCTGGTTCACCAGAAGCGGCTTAGTCATGCTGGCCACATGTCCCGGAAGCTGTACGTCGGCTCCCTCGGCCAGTATAGCGAGATGAGTGCTGCAACCCTAGAGTCGTCCGCGACTGGACCTAACAGTCAGGGGTCCCTTTACCTTTACAATAGCTGCAGCAGCAGGTGGGGATCATAACATCAAGTGATTTTGTGTGCATTCTGCTATCGGACAAAGAAAATTATGTTACCTTGCATGCATCTCTATTTGATTTAGCTGCCAGGAAAGTAAGAGCCAAATTTGTGGCTTTGCTGGGAATGTTATGGCTTACAGCTAAACAAATAAAATTGTTAATACTCTTGCTACTGCTGAACTCTACCCTCTGTACAGGTAAACAACAAGGGTATGAAGCACAGCCAGATAAGGTGTGACCTGGGGAGAGTCTGAGGGCCAGATAGTGAGGCTTAGAGACCTAAATTCTCCTCTCTCTCTCTCTCTCTCTCACACACACACACACACACACACACACACACACACAGAGGCCTGAGGCACATCACCCATGTTTTAAACCATTTTCTTGTACAAAATATGTGTATTCTTTTATTATTAGGAATCAGAGACAGGTAACTGTTACCACATATACAATGGCAATCAAGGGATCCCTAGTTCAGTTGTAATCTGAGCTGAAACCCTCTACAGTTTTTCACAGGCATTGACAGCAGTGTCAAAAATAACATCCATTTTCAATTATTTTTTGGCATATTTATTGTTGTGAACCACCATGAGACCTATGGATATAGAGTGGTATACAAATTTAGTAAATAATAATAAAATAATAATTGTTGAGTAAATGTTTGCTTATTTATGTATATTGCCTTCATTTTCAGTTGCCTTCAGTTGCCCTCAATCATGCTATCACAAAGCCAAATATGATTGGCTATGTGGTGCTGTGATGCCATCCTGTTCACTGCTGTGGGATTCCTGAATGAATGGGACCAACCCATGTGACCAGGAAGCACGAAGAAACAGCATCAAGGGAAAATCTGTCAAAGGAGCAGCAGCCAGATGAAACACTGGCACCAAAGAGAGTGGGGTGGGGAGAGAGATGACAAATATTTGCACAAACTAAGTGGATTTATTTGGGAACATTTCTTCCTCACTATCACACCAAGTAATAATGTTCTACCATATGCTTTATACTTCTCCAATTTGGAAAAGAGGGAGAAATTTTATTTAGTTCACTTTTAAAGGAAAATGTGCCAAACCTGCACTTTATAAAACAACACTATGCCAGCCTGCATTCGTTCCCCATTTAATCTGGATTTACCCATTCTCATTCATTCATTCATTCATTCAAAGGATTTATACTGTTCACTTCAGCTGGAAAACCTCCCAGAGTGGCTTACAAATTGATTAAAAAAACAAACAGTCCCTGCCCTCTTACTTAAAATCTAAAAAGACATGGCAGGTGGTGGGGAGGGAAGAGGAAAACAAGGAAATTAATTTTTCTGGGGGAAATCTAATTAAGTTGTGTTTGTTTGATCCTGTTACTGGTGATCAGCTGGCAATCTCTGAACAATCAATTTACATCTTTAAGCCCCCTCATCTTAGTTTGGACACAAACTAAGATTCTTTCTTTTGAAGGAGTAGATGCTGCGTGGGAGGAGGGATCTCATGATGTTGTTATTAACGTATTATGGTAATTCCGCTGAGTGTGCATTTCCTTTAGTCACATTAACCAACCTTAATATAGTAGGGGAGTCCAGGCTTCACAAAAAGAGGAGTAGCAACCAAATTGAGTTTGTAAGGTGACAGAACATAATGGACACTGAAAAGTTCACTGTCTTCGCTATGGCCACCTGGCAAAAAAAATAGATGTTTCTTGTGAGAACAGGACTGAATACAAAAAACAACACCAGTGTCATGTTAGCCATCCTGAGTTTCTTTCAGAAATAACCTTTGTTTAGAACAAAATAATTAACCATTCTAGTATGAATTTTGACAAATAAATGAACGTTCATGGTTTGTTTAAGAAATATTGCTTTTATTGATAATTTAAGTATTTATTGTAAACAACTTAGAGTTTTTCCTACAAGTAAAATGGTATATATCAAGTGGTATATATTAACAAATAAATAGATAGTAAATTTATATCATGGTTCCCCCTTACTTTTCTTTAAACTAAAATGTTCCAAATATTGCAACTTTTCTTCATAGGCAAGTTGCTCCACCCCCTTGCTAATTTTGGTTCCCTTTTTTCTGAAACTTTTCCAACTCTTCACTATCCTTTTTGACATGAGGTGACCAGAACTGAACACGGTATTCCAAGTGTGGTCACACCCAGTGATTCCCCCCCCCCCCAAAAAAAAAACCATGTTTAGGGATACTCTCATTTTCCTGCTCATATTGAAATACTGCCCCTCAATGAGGCCAAACTTAGATTCACAAAATGTTTAGGGGTATGCGTATCCCTACGTCCCACCAGAAAAAAGCACTGGTCACACAATATGGCACAAGTAGGGCCAGAGATTGTGTGTGTGTGTGTGTGTGTGTGTGTGTGTGTGTGAACATGAGATAATTACCTGTGGATTCCAGCACTGTAGCGGCAATATAAAGTATTGCGCCATCAAGCTCTTGGAGACTGCCGTAACCTATTTCATCAACAGCCACTTTGCTGTTAAAATTGCACTCTGCTAATCCGTTCTCCATCTGATGATCAAGATGCATAACAGTATCAGAAACTATCCAGGCACAGAGACAGTTTTATTCATTTTATTTACAAAAAAAATTCTATACCACCTTTCATCCAATGATTTCAAAGAGGTTTTAAAAAAATACAGTTCGGTTTCATCTGCACTATACATTTAAAGTAGTATCATACCACTCTAAACAATCATGGCTTCCCCCCACAGAATCCTGGGAATTGTGGTTTGCTAAAAAATGCTGAGAGCTGCTGAGAGAACTCCTTTCCCCCTCATCTATATACAATTCTCAGGGTGATTTTCCTGTACAACCCTCTTCCCAAGGAACTCTGGGAACTGTAGCTTTGTAAGGTGAATAGATCTACTAATTTCAGGGGGTCCAATCTGAATATAACTTAGTTGAATGCAGCATATACTGCCAATTCTGGCCCAACGGCATTGGCTGCCAATCACTTTCTGGGCACAATTCCAAGTGCTGGTTTTGACCTACAAAGCCTTAAAAGACTCAGGACCACAATACCTCCAGACCTGCCTCTCCCCTTACAAACTGACCTGGACCTTGCAATCGCCACCTGAGGCTTGCCTGGCACTTTCATTATATATCGTTAGACACTAGGCAAAAACATTCCTATTCTCCCGGGCTTTTAGCTAATTAAACAATCTATGGCCTTTTAAACAGGGTGGGGGTATTGCTTTTGTTTGACAATAATAATAATAATAATAATAATAATAATAATAATAATAATAATTTATTATTTATACCCCGCCCATCTGGCTGGGCCTCCCCAGCCACTCTGGGCGGCTTCCATAAAAACCAAAAATACAATAAAATATCACACGTTAAAAACTTCCCTGAACAGGGCTGCCTTAAGATGTCTCCTGAATGTCAGGTAGTTGTTTATCGCCTTGACATCTGCTGGAAGGGTGTTCCACAGGGCGGGCGCCACTACCGAGAAGGCCCTCTGCCTGGTTCCCTGTAGCTTTGCTTCTCGCAATGAGGGAACCGCCAGAAGGCCCTCGGCGCTGGACCTCAGCGTCCGGGCAGAATGATGGGGGTGGAGACGCTCCTTCAGGTATACTGGACCGAGGCCGTTTAGGGCTTTAAAGGTCAGCACCAACACTTTGAATTGTGCTCGGAAACGTACTGGGAGCCAATGCAGGTCTTTCAAGACCGGTGTTATATGGTCTCGGTGGCCGCTCCCAGTCACCAGTCTAGCTGCCGCATTCTGGATTAGTTGAAGTTTCCGAGTCACCTTCAAAGGTAGCCCCACGTAGAGTGCATTGCAGTAGTCCAAGCGGGAGATAACCAGAGCATGCACCACTCTGGCGAGACAGTCCGCAGGCAGATAGGGTCTCAGCCTACGTACCAGATGGAGCTGGTAAACAGCTGCCCTGGACACAGATTTGACCTGTGCCTCCATGGACAGCTGTGAGTCCAAAATGACTCCCAGGCTGCGCACCTGGTCCTTCAGGGGCACAGTTACCCCATTCAGGACCAGGGAATCCTCCACACCTGCCCGCCTTCTGTCCCCCAAGAACAGTACTTCTGTCTTGTCAGGATTCAACCTCAATCTGTTAGCCGCCATCCATCCTCCAACCGCCTCCAGACACTCACACAGGACCTTCACCGCCTTCACTGGTTCTGATTTAAAAGAGAGGTAGAGCTGGGTATCATCCGCATACTGATGAACACCCAGCCCAAACCTCCTGATGATCTCTCCCAGCGGCCGCATGTAGATGTTGAAAAGCATGGGGGAGAGGACAGAACCCTGAGGCACCCCACAAGTGAGAGCCCAGGGGTCTGAACACAATAAATAATAATAATAATAATAATAATAATAATAATAATAATAATAATAATATTCTATATTGTAAACCGCCCTGTGATCCTCAGATGAAGGGAGGTATAGAAATTTTAACAACAACACTGAAAGAGCTGTGGGTTCCTTATCCCTGGCATAAAGCAATTCAGTCAACCAATTAGACTTGGATAGCATCCTGCAACACAGTACCAACATAAGCCATTTCACACTATTGCGATGATACCCATTTCCAGCACCAAAGTGTTCATCAGTGGGATGGCTGACTGATTCACTTTTTAAATCAGGACACTAAAAAGAACAAAAATAACTTCATTCGTTGACCTAGTTTTTGGGACAAATGCTTCTGAATCCTGAAAGGAGCACAAAAATAGTTGGCAGTTGTTTGCCGAATTACAAATCCTGGCAACTCTGAAGTACGTTTCTCATTTTTAGCTGATCCGAAGAATGAAAAATTCTAAAGAACACCAACGTTTTCTTGCCTGGAAAATATATTGGCATCCGCCCAAGTAATAGCAAATATTTCAAACTGAGTTCCCAGAAGCAGCTGGAAATGGAAGCAGTTCAAAGACATGCACTCTCACCCACTCAAGGGAGGACCTGGCTGGAAGCCGGGTCTGCATCATCTTAAATCCAAGTAACTGATGTTTAAGTGGCTTGTGGACTGGGCTGTTAGTTAAAATGTGGAAACGGTTGGCTTCCAAGTCAAACCATTTATATATTTTTAAAGAGTGGAGATTTGGGATGGGGGGAGATATTCAGTTGGGTTTGCATTTTAATTAACACTGAAACAATGCACAAACCAAAATGGTTTTGTTTTGTTTTTAAATTCTCCAATTCAGAAGTGTCCAAATTGCATATATGTACATAAATGTGTATTATTAGTAAAAATATCCACATTAAAAATGCACATATTGTATATAATATATATATATTAGTGAAAATAACACCAAAAATGCACATATTACTGAAAAGAACATTGGGAGAGGCTTTGCAATTGGTTCCAACTCATGGGCTAGCGGTTGTCTATTCCTGCTATGAGACAAGGCTCCTCATAAACATTTCTAGATGCCAATGGTGGCTGGTGCCTACTAGGGACTGGTAGAGCATAAGGCAGGGAGCCCAGCAGCAGCTGACACCAGAGCTAGTGACAGGCAGAGCCAACAAATTATAATTTTGTCCCCATCTACGTCCCTGCTGAGTCCTGAAAAGGGCATCTTTGAACCTAAAGAGGAGGAAGCTGAGAGGCAGTGCCACCCCCTGGACTGCTTGTCAGTAAGAAGCCAGACTGAGATTGGTGGAGAAGTGCCCCCCTCGCCCTGATGGATGAGGTACCACTTGTCTGTTTCAAGAGAGTGCAGATCTGGGGATGAAGTCAAACTGCACAGTGACCTCTCCAGGATGCTACCCTGGGCAGTGTACAGTCATACCTCAGGTTACAGATGCTTCAGGTTCCGTTTTTTCAGGTTATGGGCATGCCAAAACCCGGACGTACTGGAACGGGTTACTTCCGGGTTTTGACAGCCGTGCATGCACAGAAGCACTAAATTGTGCTTTGCGCATGTGCAGAAGAGCTAAATCGCGATTTGCGCATGCGCAGAAGAGCCAAATCGCAATCCGCGCATGCACAAACGCAGCTCTGCAGGTTGCGAACGTGCGGGTTGCGAAAGTGCATCCCGCACGTATCACGTTCGCAACCCGAATGTTCACTGTATACAGAAGTCCTAGGCTGCTCAGATAACAAGACTCCCCTCTCAGCCTCATCCTACATCAAGAGCGAAATTTATCCTTTACTTTTGAAGCATGGATGTAGGAAAAGCTCAAGTTCAAGCAGGCAAAATATACTGGTGAGCTGACTACTGTGAACCTCTCATATGTGTTAGAATTGGTAGCACACATGCAGAAGTGGCAATCAGAAAATGACAACAACAGCAAAAATCCCCTCACACAGTTTCATGTTCGCTAAAGGGAAATTCAAGCGCACTTCCATCATTCACAGCTGACAGCAAACCAGAACTATGTTTGCTCAAACAAAGTGCATTTCTGTAAACTACCCTGTGATCTCTGATGGAGGGTAGTATCAAAATTTACATAATGATGATGATGATGCACGTGGCACAACAAATCCAGAGTTTTTGCTGGGAAATGCACTGAAAAGCATAGGATGAATGAATAATTAGCAGGAAGATGTTTAAATGCTACACAAGCAAATCAGAACAAAAGCGCAATAAAGTCCAGATATCGTCGAACCACCACGTAAACTTTGTGCAAGCAAATCAGGATGGATGCTCAATAAATAGGTCCTCTGGGAGAGAAGAAGAAGAAGAAGAGTTTGGATTTGATATCCCGCCTTTCACTCCCTTTAAGGAGTCTCAAAGCGGCTAACATTCTCCTTTCCCTTCCTCCCCCACAACAAACACTCTGTGAGGTGAGTGGGGCTGAGAGACTTCAAAGAAGTGTGACTGGCCCAAGGTCACCCAGCAGCTGCATGTGGAGGAGCGGAGACGCGAACCTGGTTCCCCAGATTACGAGACTACCGCTCTTAACCACTACACCACACTGGCTACACCCTTAAATGTGCTCTTTCAGATTTAAAAATGAAAAGCATTGACTGTGAATACAAATATTAATTATTATAGATTTGGGGACACACACCCCAAATCCTAGAAATTAATAAATGGTAGGATTTTGATTATGTGGAGTGTTGAAGGGAAACTTGCAGGCCAGTGGGAAAATACAGGCTAAGCTTTCTTTCCAAGCCAGGGCCTCACCTGGGATCGAGGCATTAAAATGACGAAATGTCATGTTAGCCCATCTGAGAGCCTGAGCGTGGGAAGACAGGGGTTGTCGTGGTGACAGGATGTGGGTTCACAGTGACAGGAAGAGTCTTTTAGAACAAGGTGTGCTAGGAAGAAGATGGGGAAGAAGAAAGACTGGAAGAGATGCCTTTGACTCCACGGCTGCACTGCTGTAGGAGACAAGCCTTGCTTGAAAGGACCATGCTGTAAGATCTGGACTTTTTAATAAATTGCTGGTCCAAATGTGTTTTGTTTTGTTTTAAAATGTTACATGGCCCTGCTAGAGTACGGCTTACTTTCATGGAAAATCAACAAGGCATCAACTGATGTGGCCTGGCTTCTCAAGCCAAGATAAAACCGTTCTGTGATGAGGTACTGTCTGCTCAATTTCAGTCCAAAGTAGCCTGTGGTTTGTTCATGTTTTCCTTATACCCTTGATAGTACTAGTTTAAAATTGGAATGCTGACACTCAGTAACTGTCAGGGTAAACCTGGAGACAGATCTAAACCTCAGAAGCTACACTGGGAACTGTGACAGGAGGCCTGATGTAATTATTTTTGATCCAACCTTACCTCAATGCGTTGCAAAGCTCTGGGAAGCATCTTTTTTTCAGCTCCTTGAATTATTCCAAAACGGACATAAACTTGAGCATTAGCCAATCTCTTGTTGTAAAAATATCTTAAAAATAACAGCAAAGTATTATTATTATCACTACTATTACTACTGCTGCTACTACTGCTATTATTATTATTTCAATTTAGTACCCACCCTTTATCATAACACCACAGGGTGAGATACTACAATTTAAAAGACATTATTAAAAACAGTTCAAAACAAAACCACTCCACCAGTTATTGACACTGTTTCACAGAAAACTATGAGCTAAATTTATAGTAGTAACTGATTTATGTTACTACTATGTTACTTTGTTTAAAAAATGTATCACAATGAGGTAAAGAAATTTCAGAAGCACTGGGTTCTGTCACATTAGTCCTACTTGGAGTAGGCCCACTGAAATTAACTGACAAGAGTAATTTAGGTAGATTAATTTCAGTGGGTCTACTCTGAGTAGAACTTAGTTAGATTAACATGTATTTTGAGCTATAATTTTAGCTTCAATATATGTTTTAACAATTCATTATTGTTCTATTTTGGGGGTTTTAAGCTCTTTAACTTTGATTTTTATTGACAATTTTAATGTATATTTTATACTGTATGTAAACCACTAAAAGGTTTTATGTTGTATCCATTGCTAGTCCTAATCAAAAAGGACCCACTGAAATTAATGCTCGTTACTTACTTAGATCTAGAAATTTCCATTTGTCCACTCAAAGTAGCAGTTAGATGAACACAACCTTTTATTCACAATTACGTGGTATATACATTTTGTTAGATAAATAACTTCAACCAATTATAGCAGAAAACAAGAGTACAAACAATTAAGAGGAAGAAAGCCATGTTTTACATTCCAGAATCCACTACAGCTTTGCGGTGGATACAAGACAAGACTCTCACATTGCAAATCCCCCCCCCCATTAAAAATAATTGCTTTTAAAAAGCAAACCCAAAGACAAACAAAAATGATGCAATATGCACAAGCCCGCCTTACCTCGCTTTAATAATGATCCTGAATTGTTCAAATTGCTGAGAGCTTATAAAATTCTTTTCTGGTTCTATCATGACAGAGAAGCTTGGCAATGCTTGAAATGTGAAGTGGAAGAAAGCTCAGTTAAACCCTTTTACTTTTAAGTACTGTATAAAAGAGATCAAATCTATTTCTGCAGAACATTCACTGCTAGGGCTAGCACCTGTTTTCACCGGCCCTCCTTCCAGAGTTTGGAGGCATGTGCTTAGACCAGCTCCTTGCTTAAGAGCAGGAAAGGGGGAGAAATTTGATTCAGTTCAAATTTAGAAGCAAACTTGCCTTATTCTCACTTTTTGAAACAATATGTGAATTGAAGCACAATCACCCTTCAAAAACTGGCACTACTCTGAATTTTGCAACATAGTTCTCAAATTAAGTAATTTAGACAAAGATGCATATATTAGGGTAAAGTATGCATATTGATGCAGTCATTAGTGAACATAACATACAAAAATACGGGAAGCTGCTTTTCAAATATCTGGATATCAGGTAAATCTGCTTATAAAAATGTGCATATTAGGAGAGATAGCACCCAGTGGGTGCTATCATGTCCTAATGGGTGCTTTCATGTCCTCTCTCAGTTCTCTCCATGCTGATAACCAGCTGGAAGTTTTCCTTGCATAATTGTAGAACATGCTTCCAATGAGCTTATTATTAATTAGATTTCTTACTCACCCAGGGCTGGTTACAGCAATTAAAAAATACATAATGAAAACAGTTTGAAACACATTATAGTCAAGGGGATAAGGTGGGTGCTAATCTATATATTTGTATATCTATACGGTGTTAAAGGCCAGGGTGAAGATGTCTGACTTCAGCATAAACCAGAAACTACATAACAAGGGTGCCAAATACACCTCTGTGGGGAGGGAATTCCATGCCTTAGGGGCTGTCAAGAGAAGGCCCTCTTCTGGGTCACCAACCTCCATACTTCTGAGGGCAGCAGAACTACCAAGATGGCTCCCTCTGCTGATCTTAACACCTGAGAGGTATTTTAAGGAAGGACGTGGTCTCTCAGATATTTGGGGCACAAGTCGTTTAGTACTTTAAACAGATAATTAGGTATGGTAGTCCTCAACTGCTTAACCATTCATGAAATTAATCCACTGATGAAATTCATTAAATTTATATCCCACTCTTCCTGCCCCCACTCCCTGCCAAAGGAGCCTAGGGCAGCAAACCATGAGCAACAAAACAATACAATTAAAAGCAAAACAAAACATTTACAAACATCTAAGGACATCTAAAAACAGTTAACAAATAAATATGTCCATCTTACTCATTACCAATTCAAAGAATATTATAATGCACCTCCCCCAAAAAGAGAATTAGTGAATTGGCTTTATAGTATCCATATAAATATCCACATTACCATATTCTTTAACTTGAAACCCAGTTTTGGCAGAGGTTGTGAAATCCTTTTGATACTTGGCTTTTATTGTCCAGTAACCATATCTATGGGGAGAAAGATAAGATTTATAAAAAAAAAAAATGGGGAAAGGGAGCCTTAAAGCCACACACTGGGCTTCTTGGTTGAGCAGGAATTTGGACCCAGTTTCCCTGGTTAAGCCTCTAACCACTAAAGTTGTGCCCATGGGCCAGGCTAGGGAAACTTTTTTTTCTTTTTCTTTTTGCAGAAAAGTGTCCCCTGTGCTGTTTTAGACTTCAAACACCTTTTCCTCTGTATTTTAGTTCCTCCTCCTCTGCAAAACTGCACAGACAGAGGGTGACCTACAGAAACGAAGATGTTAATTTCTCTTTATTTCCTTTCAGTAACGTTTTACAAATGCTTGTGGTTTCATATCGGTTCCAAGAAATTGGGGGAATTGTTACTGTGAAGTTCCTTCCAGGCTTGCCTCTAAGCAAATAGCTTTACAAAGTTTTACCAAGCAGAGCTCTGCTGCGCGTGTAGTAGCCATGCCCCTATGTGCCAAAACTCCAACAAACTATATGTTTCCCTGTCTTGTGGCAAAATCCCAACTCCTTTCCCTATTATATTTGAAGGCAAACCACTGCTTAATGCATCAAGTGACAGAAAGTAGTCAAGGAAGGTGAAAGAGAGAGAGAGAGAGAGAGAGAGAGAGAGAGAGAGAGAGAGAGAGAGAGAGAGACTATATTCTCAAAACAGAATGACTTGCTGACTGGCACTTTCCACAGAAACAAAGATGTTAATTTTGCTTAATTCCCTTCCAGTATTGTTTGAGGTTACAAACAGCTTGCAATTGATTGGGCTGAACACCATGCAACTGTGATGCTTCATGCTGGTTTGTATCAAACCAATTAGCATTACAAAACCCAGCTATGGCATGTAGTATGCAATATTTTCCTTATAGTTGTAAATTAAAGTGCTTTTGTTTTTTGCTTTTTTCATTGAATAAAGCACTGTTAACTGTGTGTGCCATTGTAATGGATTGCTTTGAAGTCATTTCTGCACCAAGTAATTTTTAGCCTCCAATTCCCCCCCATAACCCATCCCATATTTTGCCTGACCTGTCCTTTATTTTGCCCAACCAAAAGTGGCAACACTACCATGGGCCCTACGACTCTACAACATTTCTCTGATGAAAATAGGGGTGTCCTACCATACCCTTCAACATTTCTCTGATTAAAATTAGGACATCCTAAGGAAAAGCAGGGCATTCTGGGATCAAATAAGAAACTGGGATGATTGCTTCTGTAAATCCATGACAGTCCCTGAAAAATAGGAATACTTGGAGGGTCTGCCTTGAGGTCTTCACCTTGCACTCACAGAACCTGATTCACCACACACAGAGAGACACAGCTCCTTTGAGACGGTGAAAGTTATTTTTTTTTAATCCTTTGAAATTTACACAGAGTTTAAGAAGGAAATTAGAAGGGTGACTCTCTTGCCCACTTCCTCTTTCAACTCTGTGTGCTTTTCAGCACTTGGATTAATTCTACAGGACCTGGCTTGTGCATTGATTGCTTGGAAAACGTAGTCTGTGTGCATGCATTTCATTTCTTCCTGTTTTGGGGAAGGGCAATTGCAGGCAGAATGGGGAGGCAAAAAGTGGCCAGGGGGGTGGCACCCACAGCACTCGCTCCAAAATCTAAATGTGCTGCGGGACCTAAAAAGCTCAGCAACCCTGATCTAGTCACTGAACCACATTGGTGTTGTTAACTGTGAGAGAGTTCTTTGGAGACCCCCTAATCCCCTCTCAAAGCTGGGAAGAGGGATTGATAGTTACCGTAATCACTCTGAGTATTGTAGCTGTTTGATGGGGATAGCGGTCTCAGCACCCTGAATAAACTACAGTTCCCAGGATTTTGGGGGGGAGAGGAGGCAATGACTGTGTCATGTGCTTTGAAACTGCTTTAAATGTATAGATGAATGTATCAGATGGGGGTCTGTGCGTGTTAGAATCTCTCTTTTGGAAATCGTGCCCATTCATACCCTCCCAACATTTCTCAGATGAAAATAGGGGCATCCCATCCCAGAATAATAATTTTACTATGTATACCCCAAACATCTTACTGGGTTGCTCCACTCTAGGCAGCTTCCAACATATATAAAACAATAATAAAACATTAAACTTTTTTTAAAAAAACCTCCCTATACAGGATTGCCTTCAGACGGCTCAGGGGTCAGATAATGCCATATCCTCCAACATTTCTCCAATGAAAATAGGGACATCCTGAGGAAAAGCGGGACATTCCAGGATCAAGTCAGAAACCAGGACGACTTCTCTAAATCAGGGATGTCCCTGGAAAATAGGGACACTTGGCGGGTCTGCACAATGAAGCTAACAACAACTCTATGATTCTATGACTGCAGTCAGTTAAGTCTGAAACAGTGCAATGTAGCATGCGATTAGAGAGGGCTGGCGAACAGCGTTAAAAAAACAGAGCTGTCATCTTTTCCTTAAGCAAGAAACCAGTTACGTTGCTCCTTGCTTTCAAACACCAAATGAATTTCCAGCACCCCCTAGAGGGCTAAAAGGAAACATGTTTTGCACCCTTTCAAATACAGTGGTACCTCGGGTTACATACGCTTCAGGTTACATACGCTACAGGTTACAGACTCCGCTAACCCAGAAATAGTACCTAAGGTTAAGAACTTTGCTTCAGGATGAGAACAGAAATCGCGCTCTGGCGGCCCGGCGGCAGCAGGAGGCCCCATTAGCTAAAGTGGTGCTTCAGGTTAAGAACAGTTTCAGGTTAAGAACGGACCTCCGGAACGAATTAAGTACTTAACCCGAGGTACCACGGTACATTGAGAATGCTGCACATCTCCTTTATTGTATCTTTAAGGCATTTTGTAAGGGCCAAACGAGATGTGATGTGATGTTAACTGCACAGGTGACATTAAAATGCATGGTTTAAAAAAAAAAAACTAAACAGCAAACGAGCTGGAGTTCCAGGAAGACCACAGTGGTCAGGGAAGAAGAATCAAAGTATTTTCCTCACAGCTGTAGTTCCAACCAAAGGCCCTCCCCTTAAAACTGTTCTGTGGGACTGGTAGGGTGGAAAGCAGGTGGAAAGGTGGGGGGGGGGGGCAAAAGTAGGTATAGCTAGAGCCAATGTGTCAACTAATTCTAGTTTTGTCTCCATCCTCCTCCATGTGGAATTCGTCAAGGAATAATACTCTCTGGATTGGTTGACAGTAAAGCGAGATGAGCGCCACAATCCCAGAGTCGTCTGTGACTGGACCTAACGGTCAGGGGTCCCTTTACCTTTACAGTTCCCATCCCCCTAATGGAACAATCTCCACTGAAGCTGCTATTTATGCATTGTTAAACTATGGAAAAAGGGACGCGGGTGGCGCTGTGGGTTAAACCACAGAGCCTAGGGCTTGCCAATCAGAATGTTGGCAGTTTGAATCCCCGCAACGGGGTGAGCTCCCATTGCTCGGTCCCTCCTCATGCCAACCTAGCAATTCGAAAGCACGTCAAAGTGCAAGTAGATAAATAAGTACCTCTCTGGCGGGAAGGTAAACGGCATTTCCGTGTGCTGCTCTGGTTCACCAGAAGCGGCTTAGTCATGCTGGCCTCATGACCCGGAAGCTGTACGCCGGCTCCCTCGGCTAGTAAAGTGAGATGAGCGCCGCAACCCCAGAGTCGGCCACGACTGGACCTAATGGTCCCTTTACCTTTACCTTTAACCAGTTCTGCCTCGCAGGGTACAGAGCCTGGGCGTGGGTGGGTACTACAACTATGATGTAGTGAATTGAGCAGAATGCAAGAGGCAATGGAACATCAGATTTTGGACTTGCAGAGGGTTCCGCTGAGATTTGAAAGGCCGAAGTCCACCCCTGCCAGACAGTCCAGCAGGTGGATCACTGTCTCTTACTGGGAGCCTTTGAAGGCAGCCCTGTATCAGGATGCTGTTAATTTTTGATGTTTTACTATGTTTTATATATGCTGTAATCTGCCCAAAGTGGCTGGGGAAACCCAGCCAAATGGGCGGGGTATAAATAATAAAATTATTAATCATAATAATTACGGGATGGGATGGAGTAAGGCAGTCAGGAGGGTTTCAGAGTGCAGAAGTATCAACAGGAGTGCTGGATGGGCTCAGCCATCATGTTTGCACCATGCTGAGCTTGTCACCACCTCACCCCTCGCCCTCTCAGAAATGAGCAGCAACTCGCCTGTCAGATGGTCAGGTAAGTGCCTCTGCCCCATCATATCATCCACTAGTGGAGACAAGCCTTCTTCCTTTCCCTTCCACTCAATTTCTGGTCTCCAGTTTTGAGAGGTTTTATCTAATGAATGCATTTGTAAAACAATACTGGAACCCCCACCCCCCTCCACCATGTCAAGGCTCCAAAATTACTGATTTGACACTAGTGACAAATATTCGCTGCACCATGGGATAAGTCATGATCAATCCACTTGGATTCAAGCTATATAAAAAAGATTTTTAAGTTGACTGAGCACACATCCCTTATACTAAATAAAGGAAAGGTTTCATTCAACCTGTAACATTTAAAATATGAACAGATCTACTTAGGATATGGTGGGATTTTGAAGTCAGGGAAAGATAAAATCCCGGTGATGTCCTCTTCCTCGATAATATCCACTTCTACTCCATCAGGATCCTTTACAGAAAATAAAAACAGCTTTTACAGCTATGGCACAATGTTAATTATCCAAATGAATAAGATAGCATATATGTCTTAGGATAATCAAGTATAGAAATCCACAAAGGTTGTATGCTCTTTTGAATCTTTTTACCAATTTTTTAAATGAATTATCTCAAACTTAGGATATTTTTGAACTGGACAAGGCTATCACATCCACACCATATGTTTAAACTACCTCTAATGAACTTTAAATCACATGGCTTCCCACAAAAGGAATCTGGGAACTGTAACATACCTATTACAAGAGCTGCAACTCCCAGCACCCTTAACAAACTACAGTTCCCAAGATTCTTTGGTGTGAGCCATGTGCTTTCAATGCAAGGTGTGACTGTAATGAAGCAACGAAAGAACACAATTATATTCCATGAAGAGCTTGAGCATTCCCCTAGCTGCTCAGTGAAAACTGCTAATTCAAGTTCTTGGCGGAAATGGCCATTCCAGGCCACAAAAGGACACCTGGTGTTCCTAACTATTCCTGGTGCTCCTTGACTGCTTTGAACTGCAAAGTGTGGCAGTGCCTATACTTTGGAACTCCCTGCCTATTGAAATCAAGCACGCACCTTCCCCATACACTTGTTGGTGCCTGCTAAAATCACTCCCATACTCCACATGGCATAATTTTGAAGCTGAGCCCGCCTCAATCCGAAACAGAAGAATTTTTCACATGCGCACAGGATAATGTGAGGAAATAATTTTTCACATGCACTATGGCATAACTGCATGATATTCTCCTTGTTTTCTAATTGCTTGTAACCATCGTACACCTACATATATGCTTTAGAGTTCAATATGAGTCAATAAACTCCTTTGACTAGTCAAGTACCGTATTTTTTGCTCTATAAGACTCACTTTTTCCCTCCTAAAAAGTAAGGGGAAATGTGTGTGCATCTTATGGAGTGAATGCAGGCTGCACAGCTATTCCAGAAGCCAGAACAGCAAGAGGGATGGCTGCTTTCACTGCGTAGCGATCCCTCTTGCTGTTCTGGCTTCTGAGATTCAGAATATATTTTTTTTCTTGTTTTCCTCTTCCAAAAACTAGGTGCGTCTTGTGGTCTGGTGCGTCTTATAGAGCGAAAAATATGGTAATTGGTTCCATAATACAATATTAATAAAAGCTTACAAATACTTCAAGAGGACTGGTTTCACCACCTTCTTCTTCTTTTTCATTTTTTCTCATCTGTCCCTTTTAAAAATAAGCTGCCTAGCTCCTTAATAAATCTCATATGCACAAGTGCACAAAAGCTAATTTCATACTGCAAAAATTAATATTTTTTGACACAGCACAAAATGTGTCTAGCTGCATGTTAGACTCACCACAAATGTTAAGGTGGCAGATCGTCGTGCTGGCTTCAGTTCTTCATTCAAAGAATAGACCCTGACCTTCACTGTAATGTAAAATTTTTTATTTAACTTACTTTATTTATAAGGAAATCTTTCCCTCACTTTCAGTCCCATTAGGGCCTCCCAAGGCAGCTACCGACAAAATCATAAGCACAAGAAAACCATCAACCAATAGCAAAAGAAACACACACAGCCATAGCAGCAGTGCAATGGCAACCAACAGCAACCAATGTTAACTGTAATTAATCACTGGACAGATTACACTCATGGCATTATCGGGGGGTGGGGAGTCAGGATGCACACTTAGGCATCACCATGCATAAGCTTTGCATTTCTGTGTGTGGATTCTATTTTTTTATTTATATCTTGCCTTTCTCCCAAGATGAGATTCAAGGCTACTTCCAAAATTTAAAAACATCAATTAAAAAAAGAAAGAAAGAAAGAAAGTTAAAAGCAATAGTTAAAATACATCAAAACACATTTAGAACCAGCAATTATCTCAATAGGAAGGTTTTAGCCTGCTGGTGGAAGGCTATTAAGGAGGAAATGGCCACAATATGGGACTGTTAGCAGACCTTGTAGCTTGGATGAATTGTATTGGAATAATCACTTGCAGTTTCTGGAGTTCAAAGGATATATTCATGCTGTAACGACTTACAGGATGAGAGGAGATGCAAGAGAGAAAGTAGCTGACATCTTGTCTCAATAGGTTGGAAGAAACAACAAAATAGCTAAGCTTGTAGGAGTGGAGTTAACTTTGACAGAGATCATTGGCTAGATCACTGGACAATCAGTGTCTTGTGTGGTTTAAAGTAACACATGCAGTAACTACAAACTCAAGAGAAGGAAATTTATTTGCTTTTCCGCAACAGAGACCTACTACTACCACACTATTATTGTGTCAATGACACATAGCAGAACACACACAAGACGTTTGGAAGACCACAAGCTGAATTATTAATTGATTCAGTGTTATAGGTTAAAAATGTTTGGGACTTTTAAATTAAAAAAAATCAGGATAATGTGAATTGCCACCAAGTGTTTAGCAAAAGGAAACTGACTTTACCTGACTGATCCGGGGTGTAAACAGGTTTATCAGTCTGAATAAAGAGAAAGCCATTCTCATATGTAATAGGCATTTTCTTCTCTCTTGTAAAGTGTGGAGAAATGGCTTCCAAATACACATGCCCAATTGAATTCTTTGGGTCTCTGCTTGACAAATCTTTTGGCTGAATCTAGAAATGTGATAGAGAATAGTTTTAAAAACATGCATGCCAGAGTAACCCATTGGAGGAAAACAGTGACAGATAGCATTTTGTGGTTGCAAGGGTATTGCCCTGCATATGCTAAGTCATGATTTATTTATTTAAACATTTTAAAATGTTTTTTGGCAAAGCCTTCACATGAACATAAAGAAACTATATTAAATACACATGTAATCAAAAATACAAACAAAAAATAATTAAAAGAGTATAAGAAAGCTAGTATGGACTTATGATTAGGTTGATGTACTAGGTATTAAATAGTGGGTAGACATAGCAGACGACACAGCGATTTCTCCAAAGCAACTCTTTATTAGTAAGCTGGAACAGAACTGAACAGCAAACAGCTCAGCCGGCCTGCTTTTATAGGCAGCCTGCTGTCAACATTGTAGCAACAACAACCCAGGGTTTCCTGCCTAAAATAACTGACGTGGGCCTGAGTGAAAACTATATACACGATACTCCTGGTGGCCAGGGTGAGAACTTCAATACATAACACCAGGACCTAGGAGACTAGGGTTCAAATTCTCACTCAGCTATGAATCTATGGGATGGGCCACCCCTGCAATGGTGGGCATGACCAGGGGCAAAAGTGGATGGAGCAATGGATGTATTTTTGTACAGTAGGTGACTTTCTATACACAAATAACCCTTCTTTGTCCTCCAACCAGGCAAGCAAGAGGCATTATTAGAGTTCAAAGACACATTCAAGCCAGACAAAAACGCTTTAAAGTACAAAGCAGGGCCAGTGGTGGGTAAGGTCTGTGGGGAGTTCTGAAGGCCACATAGAGAGGCCTGGAGGGCCTGAAGTTCCCCACCATTGTTATAAACCAAGCACATACATGTATCAGAAATGCTGTACTACGTACCGTTAACGTTACAGCTCCTTGAAACTTATTGGCAGGTGTCAACTGAACACGACCAGAGGCAAAAGTAGTTTGCTTATCTGGGAAGCTTTTCACAGATATTGTGACTGGAAACTCTTGTTCATATCCAAAGGCTTGAATCACCACCATCTCAGAGGCCCCAACGCGGAACATTTTGGGTGAAGAAACAACGTAACTGTAAGAGAAAGGGGCATCAAATTTTTTTAAATGGATTCCAAGGAAAGCTGATAAAGTACTGTCTGAAAAATGGGGGTGGGGTAGGTTTATTAAGCACTTAAATGACAGTCAACAGCAGGGGGCCCATGTACTCCGTTTATATAAGGATAAACTGTGCTCAGTTTCCATATTTAAAACAAACTGACCATGCCTTATAAGAAGACCTTTTTTCTCAGAACCTCCTCTTCCTGTTCTTCTCCAGGCAGGTAATACTTCACCACATCCTTGTGAATACCCCTCAAGTACTTTTTTCTTCTTCTGCATCTATTAGTTACTGAATTGGGGTAGGTAAGAACTTCTGGCTCCCCTAGAGAAACCCGAACTGACTGTGGTGACTTTAGAGCAAGCAGGGCACAGGCCTTCCATCCCAAATGCTGCCAGCCACCGCTGCTAATAGAGGCGCAGTTATGCAGGCAAGTTGAAAAGGTGGCAATCCTAGTTATACGTATTCACTTCTGCACTGAGTTTATTCACATCTCACTTTATAGCAGCTGAGAAAATACTCTCAAAATAAAACCACGCTCACAACTGCTACAGGAAATCTGCTCCACAACTGAGCTATTTAAGGTGTCTCAGGTTGTGCCTTCCCAACCGCTATTCTGATCCTAAACAACAAAGGGCATTAGGCTGGATCCATAGCAAGGAGATCATTGTAAAGGTTCTTCAGGGATGGCACGCCAACTCTAAGCTGTAGCTCAGAAGAGAGGGCAGACTGCCACTTAGGGCTCATCCAGACTGCCTTTTGTGCTGGACTTTAAAGCTCTGTATCCAAGCTTCCCCGCTTTCCCCAGGCGAAACTGTGTTTTGCTGCTGAATGGTGAAATGTGAGTTTTCCTGGGGAAAGTTGCAGGACAAAAGAAAAACCACTGAGACACAGACCTGTGCCTGGGAAATGTGGTGCTAAAGGAAGTCATCAGTGGTGCTGAGTTGCCCCCTAGAGTCGCCATGCCTGCACAACATGATAGTGAACCACCTCTCTTTATCTTTAATGTTTCTTATCTCTCTGTTCTCCCCCCCTTCCTTCCTTCCTTCCTTCCTTTCTTTTGTTTTCCCTTTTCTCTCTCTCCTCTCATGTCTTTTCAATTCTATCTGTTCTAGATATTATTTTATTGTATTGTGAAAACTTTAATAAAAATAATTATGAAAAAAGAAAGGAAAGCACATTTTTAAACTTACCAAACATGTAGTCTTCTTTTTTTTTCTATGCTAGGGGAATAGGGAACCTTTGGAACTCAATTTGAAGTGCATATTTTAAAGGTCTTACAGCCTATATTTCCATACTTTACTTTGCTGCATAATTTGTGATTTCAGATCTCTGCTGGGGTTCTCTCACCAAAATGTACTTGCACCAAACTTGAATATCCACAACCAGAAAGAAATATTGGAAATAAGGTGCCTCATATCCTTAAGTGGCCATTGTTTCCATGAGGGTTGTCAGATAAGTCAGCATATTGCAATCAGCATATCGTCTTCCTGATCTTACCCTGGCTGGCTGGCTGGCTGCCACTGTGTATCTGACCTTATCCTCTTTATTATTCTTTCTTACCTGGCTTTTGGCATGAAAGGAGCCCTCAAGGTGAATTACACAAATCACTGTAAACAACACCGTCAGCCCGTAATCATTTAAATAAATAAGACAAACAGAACCAGTCTGACAGCAATATTAAAATGTCACAGGTGGATCGAAAGAAAACACAGCTGAAAATACAAGTGACATAGAGTCCTGTGCAGGTTTCCCCTGCCTGAGGTTGGTTAAAAGGAAGAGGAACATAACTGTGAAGGCTGACTGAAGCAACTCCCCCCCCCCCACCCAAAGAAAGGAGAACATATTATGCAGATGGGTTCTTAACTATTTTCCCTCCAGCTACTGTTTTTCCCAGCCCCAGATGTGGTAGAGATGGGGAACTTCAGGCCTTAGGGATGGATGTGGCCCCTCCAGACCACTCTATCTGGCCCTTGCGACACTATCCAGGTCACGCCTTCTCCCTAGGCCATCACTGGCATTGCTCCATGCATTTAATTGACTTCAGCTGCAACAATGCCTTTGTGGTTCAGTATGCACCATACCTTTAAAAGCACATAAAAAAGTAAAGGTACCCCTGCCCGTATGGGCCAGTCTTGCCAGACTCTAGGGTTGTGTGCTCATCTCACTCTATAGGCCGGGGGCCGGCGCTGTCCGCAGACACTTCCAGATTACGTGGCCAGCGTGACAAGCTGCATCGGGCGAGCCAGCACAGCACACGGAACGCTGTTTACCTTCCCGCTGGTAAGCGGCCCCTATTTATCTACTTGCACCCGGAGGTGCTTTCGAACTGCTAGGTTGGCAGGCGCTGGGACCGAACGACAGGAGCGCACCCCGCCGCGGGGATTCGAACCGCCGACCATGCGATCGACAAGTCCTAGGTGCTGAGGTTTTAGCCACAGCGCCACCCGCGTCCCACTTAAAAGCACATACACACCCCCCCCCAAAAAAGAATCATGTGAACCGTTGTTTGTTATGGGTGCAGGAAACTGTAGCTTTGAAGGGGGTAAAGTACACTTCCCATGGGGTTTTTCGGGGGGGCGGTGCTTTAAAGATATGGTGTTGGCACAGCCTAGTTTGCTTGCCTGCGTGAAGATCTGAGTTTCATCTTGCTGGAATGTAGGGAGGGATTGAATCACCCCTGGAGAATCAGGGTTGTGGTCTGAGGCTGCTCTTGGATTCCAGCTGCCACTCAATTCTCAAATTGCTTCTGCAGTTAAGAGTGCTTATGCCAAGGGTCAGTTGTCCATACTCCTGTGAACTCCCACTTGGACTATGTGGGGCTGCCCTTAAAGATGGTCCAGAGACGGCAGCTACTGCAGAATGCAGATGCTAGATTGATAAGTGGAGCAGCCTTATGGGACCACGTGACACTGTCCTGAATGCACTGCACTGGCTGCGCATGAGCTACCAGGCACAATGCAAGGTGTTAGTTAAAGGTAAAGGAACCCCTGACCATTACATCCAGTCGTGGACGACTCTGGGGTTGTGCACTCATCTTACTCTATAGGCTGAGGGAGCTGGCATTTGTCCACAGACAGCTTCCGGGTCATGTGGCCAGCATGACTAAGCCGCTTCTGGCGAACCAGAGCAGCGCATGGAAATGTCGTTTACCTTCCCGCCGGAGCAGTACCTATTTATCTACTTGCACTTTGACGTGCTTTCGAACTGCTAGGTGGGCAGGAGCAGGGACCAAGCAATGGGAGCTCTAAAACCCTAATTTGCTTGGGACCCAAATACTTAAAAGGGTGACTTCCCCTCTACCAACTATCTCAAATCCTACAATTCGCAGGTGTGGCCTTATTGGTTGGCCCTGATCCCTGACAGGCCTTTTCTGGTTGCCCTGATCCCTGACAGGCCTTTTCTGGTTGGCCCTGATCCCTGACAGGCCTTTTCTGTGGTGCCCCCCCCCCATTTGTAGACTGCTCTCCCTGATGAGGTGCATCTGTCTCCATCATTAATAACTTTCAGGAGGAGTTTGAAAACATTGCTGTTCACCCAGGGAATTGCAAACCAAATAATCCTGATCCTGGCAACCCTGGAAACACTATTTCGGGGAATGTTCCAGTTACAGATAGGTAGCCGTGTTGGTCTGCCATAGTCAAAATAAAAAAATTCCTTCCAGTAGCACCTTAAAGACCAACTAAGTTAGTTCTTGGTATGAGCTTTCGTGTGCATGCACACTTCTTCAGATACACCGGGGAATGTTTGTTACTGTAAACTGCTTTTAGATGTTTTAAATTATAATTGTTTTTTAAATGTTTTAACTGTTTAAAAATATTTCTGTCTTTGTTTTAAGTTGTGTATGTGTTTGCCAGCCTGGCATCTTTTGGGAGGAAGGGTAGAATACAAATTAATTAATTAATAATTAAATAAAACAAACAAACAAACAATAGTATAAACATAAGCATTGCATATTGCCTCTGACACCCAGAAGGTTGGTCATGAGGATATGTGGCCCTGTGTAGGGAAAAGGATTCTCCACCTCTGGGAAAAAAACAAGACCCTATAGTTGTTCCCCTGCTGGGAGGGGAAGCATCTTGAGAGGAAGAGGGAGGTCTGATGAGAAAGCAGCTGAAGAGAAAACAAGCAAGGAGTAAACTACCCAGGACTCAGAACTGCATATAATTTGAGCGTCACATCTCCAAATGCCTTTTTGTACCATGACAGGCTAGTTGGTGGGCATATTTAGGCAAGGAGCTCAGGAATGAGGGTGCTACCACTCAAAAGGTGCTGCTTACCTGAGGCAGGGTCTCAGGTGATGCCAGCAGCAGCAGCAGAGACTAGTCCATAAGGACAAATGGGGTACTGCCGCACTACCTTCAGCCTGTTCTCAGCCAGCCCCCATCTGCCTGCCTTGTTGCTTTCAACCATTGGCTCTAACCACCTAAAGGTAAAGGTAAAGGGACCCCTGACCATTAGGTCCAGTCGTGACCGACTCTGGGGTTGCAGTGCTCATCTCGCTTTATTGGCCGAGGGAGCCGGTGTACAGCTTCTGGGTCATGTGGCCAGCATGACTAAGCCGCTTCTGGCGAACCAGAGCAGCGCACGGAAATGCCGTTTACCTTCCCGCTAGAGTGGTACCTATTTATCTACTTGCACTTTGATGTGCTTTCAAACTGCTAGGTGGGCAGGAGCAGGGACTGAGCAACTGGAGCTCACCCCGTTGTGGAGATTCGAACCGCCGACTTTCTGATCAGCAAGTCCTGTGGTTTAACCCACAGCGCCACCCGCGTCTGACCACCTACTGTTGGCCTTATACTATCAGTACAAAGCTATGGAAGAAGAGGCTTTTTGAAGTGCAAAGGGTCCATATTACGGCTTCCAAAATCAAAAGCACCACTTTTGCATCAGCAATAGTAAATGGAATCCAGCAATATTCTTGGAGAATTCTTTGCAATCTTGTCATAGTTAGCAACCCGACAGCCCCATTCTGCATCTGCCCCATTTTAACAGAACAACAGACACAAGCAACCCTTACTTACGTTTGCTCCTGAGTCAAACCTCTTCCACAAAAGGCCAGAAATAAGAAAATACCAAGAAGATTCATGTTTGCCCTGAGCAGCTGAGACTGATGGGGAGACAAGCCTTTTGGTCTTCTGGTTGCCTGCAAGTCTGTAAATGGATTTTGCTAGCAAAATTTCTCTAAGTTAATCATTCATCAGATCTCTGGTATCTGAAGAGGATTTTCATTTCATCACAGAAAAATTCCCCTTCTCTATTCCAGAAAAAAATTAAGTTGACTGGGTCAAACTGGAGCACCTAATTCGGAGATTTCATTTCTGTATGTCTTTAATCTTGTGCATACAGAGGAAGATATTGTCGAGGGAGACACTCCTTCCTCCCCAGAGAATACAAACCTTTTAAGAAGTAATGCAAGACCTTCCTCTTTTGAAAGGTTTGCAGAGATTGGCTGGAACATGATGCTTCATTTTGGTTTATCTTTTCTATGTCTAGCTTGATGTTGAGGCAACTGCGTTTTTTAAAAGTTAGAAAATATGTCTCAGGATAAACTCACTGTATAAATAAAGATAAATAAAGATTACACAATTATTGAACTGTCTAATAGTTGTCAACTGTGTTTTTTAAAAGTTAGAAAATATGTCTCAGGATAAACTCACTGTATAAATAAAGATTACACAATTATTGAACTGTCTAATAGTACCACACTAAACATATGTTTTTAAAAACACTAAACATGTTTTTTTAAAACAACAACACGGTTGCTTAACATCTTTTATTCATTGTTATTTTATGTATATGCCTTTTTAGAATTTGCTTGTTTATTTAAAACTAGGAAAGCCACTTTGATAACCTCCTTATTTCATTTCTCAATCCATCAAAAGGAGAAGTGGGGCTTTAAGCCTGCAGATCAAATGCAGCCCTCCACACTTACCGGTAGCTATCAGGCCCCTGGAACTGTTTCCAGCCACAACCACTTTCATCAGGCCATATCACCTCACCACACCCTGTTCCAGACCCTTCTTAATTGCTTTTGCCTGGCTGGAATGTGTCTTTGAAGTGTCATTATGCCTCTTACTTGACTGGATGCTGGGGTATATGTGTAGAAACTTCTGGCATCAGCATGGCTGGAAAATACCCTAGCATATAAAGATAAGAATCATATCCATTGTTCTGCTCGCTTTTACATCTAGCCTCACCCACTTTTGTTTCCGATCTCATTCAGCACTGACATGTACGTATCCAGAAGGTTGCCTGCAGTGAAAGCATGTGGCCTCTGGGATTTAAAAGTTTCCTTAAAGGTAAAGGGGCCCCTGACCATTAGGCCTAGTCGCAGACGACTCTGGGGTTGCGGCATTCATCTCACTTTACTGGGCAAGGGAGCCAGCGTACAGCTTCCAGGTCATGTGGCCAGCATGACTAAGCTGCTTCTGGCAAACCAGAGCAGTGCACGGAAACACCGTTTACCTTCCCGCCAGAGAAGTACCTATTTATCTACTTGCACTTTGACATGCTTTCGAACTGCTAGGTTGGCAGGAGCAGGGACCGAACAACGGGAGCTCACCCCGTCGCAGGGATTTGGACCGCCAACCTTCTGATCGGCAAGCCCTAGGCTCTGTGGTTTAACCAACAGTGCCACCCGCGTCCAAAAAGATTCCTTTTAGTCGTTTAGTCGTGTCCGACTCTTCGTGACCCCATGGACCAGAGCACGCCAGGCACTCCTGTCTTCCACTGCCTCCCGCAGTTTGATCAAAAAAAGATTCCTTACTACTGCCTATATATTGATGCTGGAACCTTACTTCCAGTAAAACCTAGAGCCATTATTGCCACACTGTGTGCAGTATCTAGGACACACTAACACGCCAGGCTGTGTACACACCATACAGTTGGAGCATATGATTCCCCCTAAAGAATCCTGGGAACTGTAGTTTGTTAAGGATGTTGGGAATGGTAACTCCATGAGAGATAAAGTGCAGTTCCCAGGATTCTTTGGGGGAGCCATGTGCTTTAAATGTATGTTGTCTGAGCATCTAAATAAAGCTTGTGAATAAACTCTGGAGTGAGTTTTTGTTTGAAAGAACCATGGACTGTGATATGAGCTGAACAGAGGGACCCTTTCCTTTAATTCTAAGATCGTATGGCCATACCCACCCACCCCAGCAGCAATTTTGCACTTGCCTTCATTTGCTGGATGTTAGACTTTTAGTGTAAGAACAAAGTTGGTATTGTAAGCTTGCTGTCTTCCGCTTTTTTAAATATAGTATAACTGTGTAGACATGTGCCTCTGTAGATGTCTGTATTTGATTTGTGCACACTAAGTGGAATGTCCTAGGAAAACAGATGTTATGCAAGATTTTGCAAGTTTAAACAAATACTTTAACCAACATTTACAGGAAAGACTGTTTGCAAAAGAAATCATTGACCAATGAAATCATACCCATACCCTTCACACTTAGCAGGAGGTCACTCCTCCCTCCCATGTGAAAAGTAAGAAAGCTATCCCTTGTCATGTGCAAAGAGGGGAGTCATCCTAGCTTTCTTGGGGCTCCCTCACAGGTTAGAAAAATATTATGTGGAAGAAAAAAAATCCAAACACATGGGACACCATACCCAGGAATGGGAGATCTATTGTAAACAATACTGCATTTGATAATATACTGCTACAAAGTGCAACAAAATGTTGCAGCATGGAACCACAACAAAAAGTTGTTGTGTGAAATCCTTCAGGCCCATTTTCAGCATACTGCATTCCAGAAACCAGAGGTAGCTTGTGAGGTGAGAGGAGACAGTGGCATCCTCCCACCACCAGCACTGCTGCACACAATACGGATCTCCTTCACTGTTGTGATTATCGCCCTGTTGTTCGATATAGTCTAAGTGTAGGCTCTGAAAGGCCTGGGGGGGGGGGGGAATTAACCTCAAACTTCTTTATTTATTAATTTTTATTGAATTTTACAAGAAAAGAAAAAGAAACAAAAAGCAATACATAACACTGTAAACACATTTATATACATGTTTTCCAAAATGCAACCTAAAAAAGAAAATACTTTTCATAACCAATAATATTACCAAATTCATGCCTGAAACATTACAATATATAAATCTTAGTTAAAATATTATAAAAGGTCTTCATCTGGCAACCACATTGCTGAAGTTAAACAGGTCTCAGCCTGCTCAGTGCCTAGATGGAGTAGCCTGATGTAAGCACCCTTGTAAGTAATAAATAATAACTATATATGCTTACTTACAAATCACTATGATCACAGAACCTAATTAATTGTTACAGCAATGAATTTGTGTTGCTGATCATTAATGCATAGATTAAAAAATAGGAAACTTGATATGTTTACTGAAATTTTGATTAAAGCAGTCCTTGTACTTCATGGACCACCTCTCCCCACATGAGCCAACCTGAACCCTGCAATCATCCATCTGAGGCCCTTCTTCATCTGCCCCATAGGAAGTTCAGAGGGTGAAAGCACAAGATCTGGCCTTTTCAGTGGTGGGCCCTTTCCAGTGAGGCACACTTGGTGCCGTCTTAATCCGTCTTTAGGCACCAAGTAAATACTTTTATTTTCCCATGGCCCTTAACTTTGGCCCATAATTTGAAGGGTAGCATGGTTCTGCATTTGTTCGGCATAGCTATTTTTTAAAATATATTTTTATGGGATGTTCTTACTGGCTTTAAAGGAAATGTAGTAGTGTACTGAAATTTCAGGACATTTTAGAATTTCCAACATCTCCTCTCTTGCCCATCCTTTAGCCTTTCACTACCCTTAGGCACTGCCCCTTACTTCAGAATGTGTATTTATAGTTCATCATAAGCTGAACATGAGATTGCAGAGTGATGAGACTGCAAAAAAAAATATGAATGTTTACCACATTTCTCGAGATTTTCTAGGTACTGAAAATATACACAAGATATAAAACTACTAGAATAGTGTTTACAGTGAGATAAAACAGTAGCCTTCTATTTTTCAGAGCCATGCTGACAGAAACAATAAATCATGCTATCAACTGAGATGAATACAGTGGTGCCTCGGGTTAAGAACTTAATTCGTTCTGGAGGTCCGTTCTTAACCTGAAACTGTTCTTAACCTGAAGCACCACTTTAGCTAATGGAGCCTCCTGCTGCCGCAATGCCACCGGAACACAATTTCTGTTCTCACCCTGAAGCAAAGTTCTTAACCCGAGTTACTATTTCTGGGTTAGCAGAGTCTGTAACCTGAAGCTTATGTAACGCGAGGTAGAACAGCTTGCTCTATGGTATTAACCCCTTCGTGCATTAATTAGACTTTTGCATGTTGGTTATACGAGGCTGGCTATCCCACAATATGAACCTGCCAAGGTTTTGAGATCTTCAAGGAGGCCCTTCTCCCAGCCCCAGCCCCCTCACAGGCATGCTTGGGAGGGCGAGGCCTTCTCGGTGGTTGCTCCCAGACTTTGGAACACCCTTCCTACAAAAGTTGGATGGGCTCCCTCCTTGTTGTCATTCTGCTGGCAACTGAACATTTTCCTGTTCCAACAGGCTTTTGGGAACTGACTGCTTTTGATGAAAGGACTGCGTGCACTACTTTTTTATTGTCATTATTTTCATTGTTTTAATAGTTGTTATTCATGCATATAGTTTATTTCTATAACTGTTTATTTTATTTTATTTTATTTTATTTTACAATTGTTTTGAAATACCTGCCCAACTCGACAGGCAATGTGTTCATTTGTTAAAACTACTAATTTTATGAAACAATGCATTTCTAGAAATGAAAAATTTTCTATTATGGAAAACCTTCATCCTACATCACTGATTATTTAAGTTACTTTGAACTCTTTAAAAAAGCAGCCTAAGACATGGCAGCCCTGTATTCGGAAATTTTAAATGTCTGGTTTTTTCCCAATTTTTTATATGTGATGTAAGCAGCCCAGAGTGGCGAGGGAAATCCAGCCAGATGGGCGGGGTATAAATAATAAAATTATTAATTTTATTTCCTATATTTTTAGTGGTTCTTATTTTAATGTGTACTCTGCCTTGAGTCTCTGTCAGGTAAAAAGATGTGGTGTTTATGTGTTATATATAATCAAATATCGAGAGAGAGACAGAGAGAGAGAGAGAGAGAGAGAGAGAGAGAGAAAACATGTTCTGTACAACACTTTTCCCAAACAGAGGGTCTGCATTTTGAAAGCTGCCCTCGGAGGCTTCGCCCTGAAAGGCCTTTTATACATGTGTTGAAATAAATACAAATAAACAAAACAACAGTACCAACCTATACACAAGCCTCCCACTGAGTTAAATAGGGCTTACTCCAAAGTAAGTGGATCCAACATTGCAGCCTGAGGCTATAACCTTAGGCTCATTTAACTTTAAGTCCCATTTAACTCTATAGGACTCGCCTCTAGATGGGGCTAGTTAGTTATAAGAGCCATAGTAAGAGACGCGGAAACAGTAGGCGGGGACATTGACAATAAAAGGCGGGAAAGAGCCCAACGACCTAAATCTGGACGAAGAACAGTTAAAAAGAGACCGCGAGGAGGCGGGGCGGGGGCGTGGTCACTGCGGGCAGCCCCGCCCCCGTGCTCCAACCCTCTCTCTCCTTTTCAAGGCATCAAAGATGGCGTCGCCGGGCTGTTAAAAGGTTCCGCTTGTCAGCGTGAGGCAAATCCTCACCGGCGAGCGCTGAGCCGCCGCCTTCCTGTTTAATTTCCATCAAGTTTCAAAACTGGAGGGAAGAAGGAAAGGGGAAGACGGTCGAGAAGACATTTATATAAAAGCGAGCCGGGCCACGAGCGAGCCCGGCAGCGGCTCCCCCGCAAGCCCTCGATGTCAGCCGCGACGGTGAGGCTCGGCCCGCGCCCTGAGGGGTTGCCATGGCGACGGGAGTAATCAAAGCGGCGCCCTCAGGGAACGCAGGCGGGAATTGGCCGTTGGGCGGCTGCCGTTGAGTGGCTTCGTCCCTTCAGCGCATCCAAGGGGGAAAGGGGAGTCGGGACGCCCTTACTCTCTTTGGGGAGGTGTGTGGAGTGTCGGACCTCAGGGCCCCCACACAGGTTAAGGGAAGGAGGAAGGATTAGTTTATTTTCTCTCTCTCTCTCTTTCTAGATATTTGATTATTTGGCTTTCTGTTGACTTTTAGAAGTAAGTGGATGGGATTTTTTAAAAATGTGTTTCTCTTTCCTCATGGTTTTAATGTATCTAAGTGGGCTTTATTGTCTGTCTGGTTGTAAGTGGTTTAGGGTTGCCGTGGGCAGAATCATTATACTGTAAATCGCCCTGTGCTCCTCAATTAATTAATCAATAATAAACAACGGGCAACTTTGATAAATAATAAATAAATAATTTCTATCCCACACACTTAAAGCATAAATTTATGTTTTAACAGGGTGAATGGTAAGAGTAGTTTCAGGGGGGTGGGGCCAGAGGAAGAAAAGGAATGAAATAAGCTCTGACCTTTCCTTTTTAAACAGAAAGAAGCTCCGGTTGTGTGCACTTGTCACATATGCGATGACAAGTATTACTACGAGTGTTCATTTGTTAAGGTTTCGTTTTTGTTTTAAGTGTAAGTAAAGGTAAAGGGACCCCTGACCATTAGGTCCAGTCGTGGCCGACTCTGGGGTTGTGGCACTCATCTCGCTTTACTGGCCGAGGGAGCCGGCGTACAGCTTCCAGGTCATGTGGCCAGCATGACTAAGCCGCTTCTGGCGAACCAGAGCAGCGCACGGAAATGCCGTTTACCTTCCCGCCGGAGCGGTACCTATTTATCTACTTGTACTGTGACGTGCTTTCGAACTGCTAGGTTGGCAGGAGCAGGGACCGAGCAACGGGAGCTCATCCCGTTGTGGGGATTCAAACCACCGACCTTCTGATCGGCAAGTCCTAGGCTCTGTGGTTTAACCCACAGCGCCACTCGCGTCCCTTCTGTTTTAAGTGTACCTGGTTATAATTGTTTTATCTGTAAATTGCCTTGAGATAGTGATTTATAAGGTGATTAATAAATCAATAATAATAGTTCCTACTGAGAAAACAGACCTACTGAAAATAATGAGCATAACTTACATGTAGAGTGCTTTATTTTAAAGGATTTGGTTGTATTCAGCTAAGTTCTACACTGAGGACACCCACTGAAAATAACAGATCTGTGTCCTCAGTGTAGAACTTAGCTGAATACAACCAAATCCTTTAAAATAAAGCACTCTACATGTCTTCCAGGGTTGCAAACAGAATATAGTCGTACCTTGGAAGTCGAACGGAACTTCAAAACATTCAGAAACCAAAGCGCAGCTTCCGATTGGCTGCAGGAAACTCCTGTTGGACATTTGGGTTCCAAAGAATGTTTGCAAACTGGAACACTCACAGGTTTGCAGCATTTGGGAGCCAAAAGGTCCGAGTACCAATGAGTTCAGGAGCCAAGGTATGATTGTAGTAAGAAAGAGAGAAGTGCAATTTAAAAATAATGTTCATAATAAAAAATACTCGCATTACATGTCAGTCTTCTTTTTAAAAGATAATCATAATAATTTCATTGCATATCAGTGCAATTGAAATATGATTATCCTATACCACTGTTTCTATGTCCTGCTAAATAAATAAATAAATAAATAAATGATGATGATAAATAATAATAATAATAGAAAAATATTATTATGACCTTCCTTTTTCAAAAATCCTTTAAAGTAGAGATTTTTATCCCAGTCTGTGTCTGTCTTGGATTTGAAATTGTTTTTACTGTTGATTTATTATTGGTGTTTTTATTGTTACTTTCTTCAAGGTGTTTCATGGGAAGCTATTCATAAATGAAATGCAATAATAATAATGCACACTAATGTAGCAAATTAAAACAACAAATTCAAGCAACAACAGCCTTATTTTCTACCCAACTTTCTTGGTAATCCAGAAAAGATGAGGAACCCCACCCACAGGGGAGAATGAACTAAAGCTCCCGCTGAACTGAGTCAGGTTTACCTGAGTATAGTATAGCACAGTTAAGAATCTCCAATGCAATCTACAGTGCATGTCTATTCAGGAGTAAGAACCATGGAGTGCAAGGAATTTATTGTCAATATGCGAGTATAGGATTGCAAGCCTTTCATGACAGACGTTTCATTGGTGAACAGACAGCATGCTAAGAGCTCGAGGCTGGTGTCTAGTTCCCAATTTCTTATGTAAAAAATTTAAATAGAGTAGCATGATTAAAAGAAGCAGTTCTTTTTAAGGATAGTAAATAAGCTGCCTCAATAAGGTACTTGTTCTGCACACCAATATAATCACAGGGCTACCCTATTTCATACATCACAATGACCAGAAGCAACAGCATTTTCTCTGTTTAAAAGTGTTGTTTTTGCACAAGGGGCTTTAATATTTAATATTTCATTCATGCCACACATGAATGAAAAACTGGGGATTTCCCACCCCAGAATAAGTGAAAACATGCACTACAAGAGGGAAACTGCCCTGTATGAAGCACAAGAGGGAAACTGCCCTGTATGAAGCACAATAACATCATGTCCAGTCCAACACTGTTTTGATACAAGATGCTGTTAAACATAGCACCCCTATGCTAATAATACACATATAAATGAATAAAGAACTGGAGGTGTGCAGCCCCAAATAAGCTTTGGGCCACTGCAAATCCTACTCACACACACTCCAAAAAAAGCTTCCTCTAGGAAATGCCTTTGTATCACATGTGGCCCAATGCTTCTTGAAGAATGATTGGGATAAAGATGTAATAAATAATCTGCCCTTCTTTCAAGTGCCACATTGTTGGGGGAGGCTGTTCATGTTTCCCAGCTTCTTCAACCTCTCTGCTTTGAGCGTTTCATGTCTTCCATATTTTGGAGACAATCTACTTCTAGGAGTATGTGGGATTGTGATGTACAATATGGTGATTGTTGTCCAACATCATATGGATATGAAAACAAAGTTCTGTCTGAAGTTACATTGGCTTGTTTTATAAAGCATCATCAAAAAGACAGCTCTTTAAAAAATAAGCTACTCTGAGTGATGTGTCTTTTAATGATGCTTTCAGTAAACAAGGATAAAGAACAGTATCAAACGAGTCTGAAGTATTTAACCACCAACCACAATGTTAAATAGCTAGTAAAGAAAAAGTGAAGATGAAAGAAAGATAATATGTGGGCAGATTAAACAAATCAATGAAGCTGTTTGCAGGATATGTAGGATTATGAGTATTAAAATCTAGGTGAAATAAATTAGAGCATGTATGACAAAAGGGTTTTTGTCAACCGAGCTCTACTCAGAAGGGCTTTTTTTTTCAGCCAGAAGTTGCCAGAACACAGTTCCTGCACCTCTCAGGTGAGCACCTTTGCCATTCTAAGAGAACAAGGGAGGTGTTCATTGTAAGTTCCAGCATCTCTTTTTCTAGAAAAATAGCACTGCTACTCAGAGTAAACCCATTGAAATTAATGCATCTAAGTTACTTTTGTCCATTATTTTCAATAGTTCTACACTGAGTGGGATTAGCATTGGCTAAAACCCAAAAAATTACTCTTTTTTTGAATTTTCTTTTTCATCTCAGCCTCACAATGTTAGTTTTGTTAGTTATACAAGTGTTTAAGAAGCTAGTTAAAATAATAAATGTGCTATTCTTACCTTATAAAGAACCCATTGTTTCCAAGTGTTGCAGAGAGATTAAAAGATAATTCAGTCCTTGCCTGCAGACTCACAATCTAATAGACATGTATGAAAAAGAATGGGTAGGGGAAAGGAAAGAAGCAAATTTAGGCACCAGTTCTTGATGTTCTTGTTCTCTCAGCATTAATACTATATTTCAGGCATGTCCAACAGGTCAATAGTGATCTACTGGTTGATCCCGGGGTGTTCCTGGTCAATCTATGGAGTTGGACGTCCCTGCTGTATTTGATCTGGAAAACTGAGCCTCCCTGCCTTTACATTCACACAAATAAGAAGCCTTTGGCAGAGACTAATTGGCTGTGCACACTCAGGGCAACTGGCAGTTGGAGCTGAGTGTTATTTCTGCCAGAGAGGACAGAAGCAAGCTCTGTGCCACTTCTTCTGCAGCCAGTGAATTGGGCCACATTCATTTCTCTTTTGCCATGATGTGCTTCCTAGGAGAGGGGACACGGGTGGCACTTATGTCTAAACCACTGAGAATCTTGGGCTTGCTGATCAGAAGGTTGGTAGTTCAAATCTGCACGACAGGGTGAGCTCCTGTTGCTCTGTCCCAGCTTCTGCCAAACTAGCAGTTCAAAAGCATACCAGTGCAAGTAGATAAATAGGTACCTCTGCCATGGGAAGGGAAACAGCATTTCTGTATACTCTGGCTTCCGTCATGGTGTTCTGTTGCACCAGAAGTGGTTTAGTCATGCTGGCCACATGACCCAGAAAGCAGTCTGTGGACAAACACTGGCTTCCTTGGTCTGAAGTGAGATGAGCGCCACACCCCATAGTCGCCTTTGACTGAACCTAATCGTCCAGAGGTCATTTACCTTTTGCCTTACCTGCTTCCTACGAGACAAGAGGTATGGTCTTCCCTGGCCATTGGATCCCTTGACTGGTGGCAGAGGTTAAAGTGTACTTTCCTTCCCTTCTGCAGACTCATAGCAGCAGAGAATGTTAGAGAGAAGTACCTTAGCGTAGCAGTTTAATAAACAATGGCCTTAGTTTTAAGTTAGCTTTGGGCAATATGACTGGTTGCTTTGAAGAGCCTACAGCAGAGACCATATGAATCATCAAAAGGTGCATGCTTTATATATCAAGTGAACTAAAATTAATGTTGTGATCTGCTTTTTGTTACTGTCCAAATGAGATGGCAGATAGTAGATGTGCTTTACAACAGAAACAGTTTGAACTGCCTTTAGGTATTCTTGGGAAGGCAATGTGTTATGTAACACAGGGTATTACATATAATACACACAGAGGGACACACATGCTGGGCACAAAACACTCTTAGGTGTAGACTTCCACCCTACAAATCTCAGTTTTAGTTGTTTGTTCTCTGGTGTGTGTGTGTGTGTGTGTGTGTGTGTTTACCATTTGTCATCTGTTTGCCTCCCATTTTGCTGAAACAGTTAAGGAGAAAACAGGCCTGATGTTTGCCATTCATGTTTATAACTGTAATAGGCAGGTAACTGACAATACTCTTCCTCAAGAAAGTAGTTGTAGGTGGAGGAATCTCTAAGGTAGTTTGCTTCTTTGGCTGGTTTTCTTATCCTACAACTCTAACAGAAACTGTTCATATAAGCTAAAGTGTTTCTGCACTAGTGGGGGTGGGGTGGGAAACCACAGCTTCCTGAAAGCAAACTGAGGACGTGGTAAGTAAGCAAAGATAGAAGGCATGAAATTTGAGTTAGCTCTGGCTGCCTAGGCAAGTTGCACCGAGGGACGTGTGCACTAGTGGCTTTCCTTATTATTTTTTGGTTTATCCTCATTTTTAAAGTTCATTTTGTAAGTCACTTTGAGTTTCACTTTTTGAAAGAACAGTTAAAAATAAGGATGAAGAATGAGAGTTGTAAAAGCTCTGAAAGAAAGTTTCTTTAATGTTCATTTAACATAACCAATAATTAAGATCTGTAGATTACATTTGAGCAGCTATATGAATATTTTTATGCCCTTGGAAACAATTTAAAGAGGATCTTGTGTTTGTCTGCTTGTAGCTTTTCACCTAATACTATGCAGCATTCTGTGCAATAAGGAAAGGCCAGCCACAAAGAGCACCACTTAGAAAGAGACTGTTGTCTTCATCTCGAACTCGGAGTCCAATGTCTACCGTGAGTTCAAGCAGCAGGTCACCATCTCCGTTGAGCAGACGAGGTATTCCAGCTACTTATCTGACAAAGGGGAAAAGGCGTCAAGGAAATGCACCTGAAGAAAGTGATACAGGAATTCCCTCTGAATCTTCAATTGGACAAGGTATAGTAGTTAATAGCATTTTAAACTATACATTTTTGACATTTAGATCTAGACATACGCCCGGATTTTATTTTATTTTGGTGGGGGAACAATAGAATATGGCTTTTGAACTAGCTTTTATTTCTTGATTGTTTGATAACTATGTATTCCACTATAGAGCACGGTATTTCCAGGCACCTCAACAAATTATAAAAATAAAAACAGTAATACCAAGATAAAATTTCATATAATAATAACACAGGAAAAAAAGAGTTAAAGACAGGAAATAACACAATGCCTTGTTTCACCTGCATGAAAATGACATCAACAGAAGGTACCAGGTGATGCTCCCTAGGAAGAGCATTCCAGAAACTAATATCTATTTAGAGCATTTTGTAGATAATAAGAGCACAACATGTTCTCAGGCAGGTGCAGCTGAGTGTGTTTAGAGGTGCCAGAGGGCCCACTAGAGAGTTCTTTTGTTCAGAACCGGAGGTCCTTCTCCATGTGCCCCATCCAAAAGAAGGTCAGAGGTTGGTGACACAGGAGAGGAGCTTTTCAGTTGTCCCAGCACACCTTGCCCAAAACTATGACATGTTTTAATGTGGCAGCAAAAAGTTGTTGAAGTCAGCACCAGGCAGGGCACACTGAGAAGAACATGGTTGGTGGAAGGACCCTGAGTGAGTGACTGGGAGAAGAAAGGAAAGAGGTGGGAGGGTCCACCACTTTCTGTGTGAGACAAGAGTTAAGAGCTACCTTTGAGAGAGGACTTTCTCTATTTTTGTTTTTGTTAGATTAGTTTCTTTTATCTTGCTGTATTATTTGGAACTCTGTCCCTACTCTCCACATTAATGGATGGTGGAGAAGTTAGCATAGTGCTTATAGAGAGCAGCAATGCTGGGTAGTTGGACTTGCCATGGTGGAGAACTTAGCTGCACCCATGTGGGTGGTAAGCGGCAGGCAGCAGTTTTCCCACCAGCAATAATTCACAGAAAGCTCTGAAAGGGGGCATTCTAGGCCAAAGACAAATACTGGCAGCTTTGGAACATAGGATCTGGGTATGTTCATGTTGGGATAAGTGTTCTGTCAGGGTATGCCTGCTTGGTTTCAGTTGGGAGTGAAATCTAAGCATTAGGCCAAAAGGTTTCATGGAAAAGTAATTTTTAAGAGTGCCTTTAAAGTAAGAGATGTTCAGGAAGAGAGTTCAGGAGAAGAAGTGAGGGGAAATGGAAGGAACCATAAAAAATAGAAAAAGAATTATTGAAAGATAATACCCTTCTTTGAAAAGACAATTACTGAACTTTTAAAACAGGGATGGAGAACCTGTGGCCCTCCAGATGTTTTGCCCTGCAGCTACTATCACCCCTGACTTTTGACCATACTAGCTGGGGCTAGTAGGAATCAGAGTCTAATGATATCTGGAGGGCTACATGTTAGGCACTCCTATTGTAAAGAGACATGATAATGGAAAGCAAAGGGGACAAATGGCAAGTTTGATGGTCAATAAACATAGACCATTATGAGGTTCATGATGGAAGTGTCAGTATCCAAAGTTATTAGCTCAGTGATAGAAACAACTCACTAATAGGTTTGCTTTGTCATACTACATATTTTATGAACATGCTAAAAGCACTTTTTAATGCAATCAGATATTTTGTCCTTTATGACAAAACTTTCAGTTGAATGCTTTTCTTTCTATTATTGTATTGTCACACACAGCAACACCTTATTGTTCATTTCAGATGACAACTGTATCAGTCCAGGTATCAGATACATAACTGAGACTCTTATCAAGAAGCTGTCCAAACAGGAAAATCTGGCACGCGTAACTACTCTAAATCTTTCCCTTGCCAAAGATGGGGGGAAGAAGTTTAAGGTATAATGTTTATTATTATTTTTCCTCTCACCTTTCCCCCTGATGGGTCTCAGAGGAATGTCACACTTGTGTCTATTCACCTAGAACAAAAAAATTGCTGCATATAGAGCTACCACTGCACATTCCAATTTGCCTACAAAAACTACCCATAGAGTCCTTGACTTTATATCATACCTTTTAAAAAGTATACAGTCGAATTTTTTATACTATATATTGCTGGTACTCCCTGTTTCAATGACTTGCTTCTGGGGCTATTTATCAAGGCAAATTATCCAGACCAGAAGAAGTGAATTCCCTAGCTTAGAGGTTTTATCTAAAAGCAATAACCTTTCTACAGCCCAAGCAAGGGTGGAAAACCAGGCTCTCCAGAATTTATATCGAGTAGTCAATGCAGAGCATTCATACAAATTGCAAATCACAGAGGCTGATGTTCTACACCTTTATTTCCTTCTGTGCCTGAAGAGAGTAGTGTAAACAAAAAGACTCCTAGTGAGTTCACTTGGCTGGATCCCATTCTAAGAGGGCAGGAGGCTCCCCAAATAAGTCCTGGCACCATTTTAATAAAGTAAATACAATAGCATATTTCACATTTCATTGTAGACCAGGAGTTGCTAGTATGCCCTATATATGTGTGACTAAAACTCCCATCAGCCCCAGCCAGCATGGCCAATGGTAAGGGATAATGGGAACATCTAGAGGAGGTACCATGTTGGCTATCTCTGCAGTAAATTATAGTTAATGGTTTACCCTGAATATTGTTTCCCACTAGCACATGGAGAAAACAAAATAAACCCGTGACTTAGCATTATGTCCCTGATTAAAGGACCCCAGTCAGTAAACCAAGAACAAACCATAGCTCCAGTTCCTGATTTTGGGGGTAGTGTAACAAAGCATCATCCCTGATTTGAATATAAAGCTACACCAGCAATTTGTTTCTTTCTAGCATGAGTTGGAAAGAGCAAAAATTGGCCAAGATCAGCACATTCACAGCAAACCATTGACTAGTTTACTAGGAAGTGTGAATAAGACAATTGGAAGAAAAAATAAAACGTGGTGTCCTGTTGAAGAGAATTAGGCACAGCTTAAAATAACTTTAATTCAATTGAGTTCATTTGCTTAAAATGATGAGTAACCACATGGGTGTAGCCAAAGGTTTGTAGGGGAGGGGAGGTGCCCTTGCCCCAATTCAAATAAGTAAATAAAAATATTTAACTAACTAACCAATTGCATCACAAATAACTTGGTTCTGCGCGCCCCCCCAACATAAAGTCTGCCACCCTAAAATAAATCCTGGCTATGCCCAAAGGTAAGCAGAAAACCTAGTAATGATGTCTTTCTTTGCAATTTGTTTCTCAGTATCAGACTGAGATAAAGCTGGTTTTTTACAACCGTTTTACATCTCTGAATTTGGCCACTTGAGAAGCTGCCTCCAAATATTTAAGATGCTCAAAATAAGTTTTTAAATGCCTCTTGGGTTAAACTTAAAAAAAAAATTCAAAATCAGTTGGTACAATTACACTCGATTATTAATCTCAGTTGATAGCATGATTAATTGTTTGTCAGCATGGCTCTGAAAAATAGAAGGCTACTGTTTTATCTCACTGTCAACACTATTCTAGTAATTTTATATCTTGTGCATATTTTCAGTACCTAGAAAATCTCGAGAAGTGTGGTAAACTTGAAGTCCTCAATCTCAGTAACAATCTGATTGAGAAGATTGAAAAACTAGACAAACTTTTAAAGCTACGTGACCTCAATCTATCATTCAACAAAATATGGTAAACAAGATTATAGCAAAATACTGTTTTCTTAGTATGGTGCATTAAAAGATTCATTGTTGCAAAATGCTGCTACATTGGGATTGTGAACCATGAAACAGGAACAGCTTCCACCAAAGAAAGAACTAAAAATAACCCAGGCTGTAGGAGTCTGTAGCTCTAGTGCTTTTGTTTTGGTCCTGGTACTTTTTTAGCAAAGCAGCTTTCATAATTTGATGCAGAAATGGCATCAAGGTATTAAAATCCTTCATGATTGTAGAGGTAGAACATGGGAAGCTGTCTTATGCCACATTCTATACCACATTGGTTGTGTTCCTGCTCACTCTGGATATGTAAGTTATACCTTGGAAGTCGTACAGAATCCATTCTGGAAGTCCATTTGACTTCCAAAACATTCAAAAACCAAAGCGTAGCTTCCAATGTGTTATTGTGGGGTCCAAAGTCCCCATGGCCCCTAGGAATTGGCTCCTTTAGTGGTCAGTGGACTAGGGGGACTAGGCTAGTCCCCTAAATGTTCCCCTGGTGCCTCCTTCCCAAAGTCTGGGAAACTTCTACCCAGCTTAAGGAGGCACAATGCTCCGACGGGTCCAGGATCCCTTTTGTTACCTTCCCAAAACCTGGGAATCTTCTGCTTGGCTTAGGGAGAGAGGCGCAGTGCTCACATACATGATGTCCTCCGCACAATTACTCTCTCAAGCTGGCACCTCTGACCTTACTGTTGCCCTACAGAAAATTTTGCTGCATGCCACTGCTTTGAAATACCCAGCCAGATGGGCAGGGTATAAATAATAAATTGTTTGTTTGTTTGTAGGTCAGAGCGAGAACATAGATTTGCAGACCAGGTATTACCAAGAGTCTGTATTTAAAATGACAGGCTGCAATCCTAACCCCATTTACCTAGGTGTAAGCATCATGGAATATGATAGGACTTTGGATGACACCGGTTTTCGCTGTCTAGGATTGCACAGTTAGCTCTGTGAAGTTAAGTTGCCTAAACCTGAATGCTACCATTTAACTATCTTTTTGGATCAGGCTGCCCATTGATTTCTACACACTACATTTGATGTAACTTCCTCATTTGGTGAAACAGCTTTTCTATGATGAAATGTGGATTAGAGCAATGAGTTGTGTGGGGTTTTTTTAAAAAAACACACCAAGGCATAACAACGCAGGCATGATAAACCTTTTCAAACGAAAGCAGAGAAGGGCACAAGCAATTTCCCTCCTACCATATGCTGATTAGAATGGTATAGTTTTTGGAGCGTAAAATAGAACCTTTCCAAACAGTCAATAGTATTTACAATAATATTTTAATGAAGTTTTGCTTAACATTCCTGAAAATCCCCAACAATATTGCAACAGTTTTCTGATTTCAGAAATTTTATTTACTGGCATAGTATCTTGATAGCTATCGTTTGTCCTCCCTAAATATATGTTTTATTCTATATTTGTTTTAAAATGGCAAAATGAAAACAGTTATGCAAACACCAAACCAGGTATCAAGCTGAAAAGCTGCATATAGTTTTGGAGGAACTCAATTTACATGAAATAATCATTTATCAAACATCTATTGTAATTGCATCTTATTCTTTCTTGTGCTTGCTGTAAATTTAATTCCTCAAAGCTTTTTGGCTTGGAGTCTCATTTTCTGCTTGTAGACTAAACAAAACATACTTTACAGATGCAGAGCACTAGGATTCCATGACTCCAAACCCAAAGGTTTAGGAAGAAATAGTAGAATATTCAACAGGTCTCCAGTGTTTGTGGCTAAGCCTTTTAAAAAACTATGAAGCCAGATGTGAGCACGTATGAGAGTTGTTCCTGGTTTTATAAATCATGGTTTGAAAATGTTCCCTGTGTCCTAGGAGAAACTTAAAGGTATACAGATGTTGTTCATCTTATAATATATAACTTTAATATTTCTCTCTGTTCACCAGTAAAATAGAAGGTATTGAACATCTACAGAATTTACAGAAGCTGAACCTTGCTGGGAATGAGATTGAGCACATCCCAGCATGGGTAGGGAAGAAACTCAGGTCCTTGCGCATCCTGAATTTGAGAAAAAACAAAATATCATCAGTAAGTGATTTCAACTTAGAGCGATGCTTGCAGAACACTCCTTGTTTTTGGATTTTAGTTGTTGTCTGCTTACTTCTTTCTTTAAGCCTTTTCCTTAAGATAACACTTATAGACTTTTGAAAATCGCTGTCTCTGTAGAAGGTTGATAATAACCATGTGTACCAGTTAGCTGTATTTAATTATTATTTCTTTACTTTTAAAAAATTCCAAGCACCTGTGAATGCTTTCATCTGGTGACAAATCACAGAAATACATGATTTTAAAGGAAGATAAGATGAAGTAGGGTACATTTCTCATGTGATGAAATGTAAAGAGGACTAGAAAATGAGAGACAATCATATAGTTCCAGCAATTTTTCCATAAAGCCAAGAACAAGTGTCAGTGTGAGGATTTCCCCCAGAGATTCCCACTGTATGATGATTAGAATTATATATTGACATATGCTAAGGCAGTAGCTTGCAAAACTATTTTCCAGAAGGCCTTTGGAGCTTTTCAGGAGTTCTTCAGTGAGAAGATTAGTAATTCTGGCTGAGTGCCCCTGATAGGCACATGGCTCTCCAGTTGCACTCTCTCCAGCAATGCGCAGCTGGAGGAGAGTGGATGTGTTCTCCATACAAGTAGAGCAACAATAAGGTTGTATACATCAGTTCCCTGTATGAGCTTAGTGACTGTCCTAGAATTTATCATAGAGTTCTACGTGGAGCACTGAGATTCCATGACAGTCACCTTAGAATGCCCCAGCAGACACAATATGCTAAAAGATTCCTGAAGTTTTTTTTTTAACCTATTGAACTGAGGCCTTTTGTCTTCATTCAGGTCCATGTATCACAGATGTTGGGATCCTTTGACCATCAGCCCCAGCAAGCATGGCCAGTGGGTAGGGATGATGGGAGTTGCAGTTCAGCAAAATCTGGAGGGTCAAAGGTTCCCCACACCTGATATATTTTCTCCATTTTAACTAGGGCTGAGTCATAACTATTCAGTTTTGCTTTAAGTTTTGGATGTGCTTCATTGAATTATTTAAGCTTAAGACCTTCACAAAGTTTCTTGCACCATTAGAAACAGCTCTTGGAGGCATTTTGTACAACACTCTGAACAATGCTTCAAAGAATATCTAATTCTTGTACCTCCCCTCCTTTCTTTCAGCTCCATGAGGTAGCTAAACTGAAGTCTCTTAAAGACTTGACTTCTCTGTTTCTGGCAGACAATCCTGTTGTAAACCTTCCTCATTATCGTCTGTATACCATATTCCATTTGAGGTCACTGGAAGATCTTGAGGGACAGCCAGTGACAAACCATGACAGAGAAGAAGCTCTTGAGAGGTTTAATTTAGGTAAATATGATAATCATAGGATTATAAAACAACAGTTCTAGCTAATACATGTCTACTCAGAAGTAATTCCTGTTGAGATCTTACATGATGAGGGGCTGGAAGAATAAAGGAAAGCTCTCAGCTGAGAGCTGGGAGGGTCCACCACTTTCTATGTGAGACAGGAATTAAGAGCTACCTGTGAGAGAGGACTCTGCATGTTCATTTTCTTTAGTTTATTTTTAAAATTGTATTGTATGGTTCGCCAGAAGCGGCTTAGTCATGCTGGCCACATGACCCGGAAGCGGAACACCAGCTCCCTCGGCCAGTAAAGTGAGATGAACACCGCAACCCCAGAGTCGTCCATGACTGGACCTAACAGTCAGGGGTCCATTTATCTTTACCTATTATAAGTACAGTAAAAATGTTTTAAATCTTGCCAAAAAAAGGAAAGTGAGAAAGCCATAATAAACATGAGTAACAACAATTACTTGGGAAGCCACGATTGGATGTGACTCTCTTTATTGTCTTCTTGGCAGCACACATGGGTAGTTTGTAAAGTGACCTAAGATTCAAAATATATAGGCAGTAGATATAATTTTACTTTGGGAGTATCACATCTACGAAAAGCACAAGGCATGTTCAGGCATTCACTTGAGCATGTGAATCTGAATCTTTAAATGAAAGGGTGGATCTGAACACAAATCCTGCCTCCAATGTCCCTACCACGTGTAGCCCTGCCTCATAAGTCCCCAATGTTCTCTATGTTGAGCAGAGACAGTTGTTATTCCACAGTCATACACCATTCAGAAATAGGTTGGCTCTTCCACTTATTCATATAGGTCAGGCTTCCTCAAACTCAGCCCTCCAGATGTTTTGAGACTACAATTCCCATCATCCCTGATCACTGGTCCTGCTAGCTAGGAATCATGGGAGTTGTAGGCCGAAAAACATCTGGAGGGCCGAGTTTGAGAAAGCCTACAATAGGCAGAACTTATGCAAATAAGCTTTGGAATCTTTGTCCTTGGCAGTTAGAAGGACAACTGCTCTTTTCTGACCTGTCTGCTGTGTGGTGACAGGGCTTCAGAGGAGTTCCAGCTTCCCTGACTTTTTAAAAACAAGTGTGAGGGTGGTGGGTATCTTCTCACCTGAACCTAGATTAGATTGGATGGGAAGACCTCTTCCTTCTGTCTATTAAACTGTGAGACTTGGTGTTGATTTTATGCCCATCAAGTAATTTGCATGCTTTAACCACATGCATCTTTGGGAAAAGCCACTAGTGTCATTGGTTTCCTTTTCTGTCAGTGATCAGTAAATGTAGCAAAAGGAGTGTATATGATTTGCTGATTTGCCTTATTCTGCAGAAGAGATAGAAAATCTAGAAAAGGACTTGGAGAAAACTGTGAAAGAGTTGGAAGACCTTAAAACCAAACACTCTGACCTGGGTGAACAACTGCAGCAACAAGATGACCTTAACAAATCATTAAAACAAAAAAATCTGCAACAGAAACAAAGTTGTCATGACCTGGAAAGTGAACTAGAGACAAAAAATGAGCTGGTAAAGCAACTTTGGTTCTTAAAATCCCAGTAGACTGTTGAATAGCTCTAGAAATTTCTTATGGCATTGAATGATACTGTTTTATCTGTTTATACTGTTGAATGACACTAGGTTAACATTTACAGTGTGGTAGAACAATTGACTCCAGTAGGACTGCAGCAGTACAGTTGTACTTCGGGTTACATACGCTTCAGGTTACAGACTCCGCTAACCCAGTTTAGAACTTTGCTTCAGGATGAGAACAGAAATTGTGCTCCGGTGGCGCGGCAGCAGCAGGAGGCCCCATTAGCTAAAGTGGTGCTTCAGGTTAAGAACAGTTTCAGGTTAAGAATGGACCTCCGGAACAAATTAAGTACCTAACCCGAGGTACCACTGTATATCAAGTTGTGGGAATAATCTCATTATTTGGCTTTCTATTTGGTTTATTTGACAATAGCCATCATTATATTATCATTATATTTGTATGTGTTATGTTTAAAATTATTAGAAAGCTAAATGTTTTCTAGCCTTAGTACACATTTTTTGTCTTCAGATAGATGGATTAAATGTTTTCTGGTTAGGCATTAAGCCATGTGTTCTGTTGTTGCCATAAATCCCATTGTATCTATGGTTTATTTCTAACATTCAATGTGCTTCTGAACAGAGCCCCAACTTTTATTTCTGGATGTAAAATCCACAGGTGGTTTGGTGCATTTTGTATGCAGAAATGAAAAATTAGGATTGTATTTAAAAACCTTAATGGCTCATTAAGCTTTGAGTTTCTTTATTAAATCATTATTTGTCATGTCTGCAATAATTACTGGGAGTTAGGTCTTCCCTTTTAATTAAGATTCTTCAGAGCTGGGCTTACTGAAAACTGGCTTTGTAAGCTGTGTGTCTTTGTGACCACACTGTCATTATCCCACTGAAATGAATAGGAGCTAGATTTTTTCAATGGATTGTATTCAGTAGATAACACACACATCCAATTGAATAAACAGAACAAACAGTTTAATCTTAATAGTATCTTGATCTGGTAACGTATATTTTTCAGCACTGTCTTCTCTTGTCCTTCTGGTGACTGATTTAGTTTGCTCCTCTTTTCATTTAGCCTATATCTTGGTTTGTTTGATCCATTTCCTTTATTGCTGACTGAGCCTTTATTTTTCACTAAAGGTAGCCTCTGTGTGTATAAGCTTGACTACGCTTTTTTTCCGCTGCAACCCATAGTGCTTCTTTGCATGGTCCTGTTTTGAATTATTCAATAAAGTGAAAGCTGTACTTGTTTTATCATTATTTGTTCACCAAAAACACTTCCCTGTGTCAAATATTTTTCTAAATTAGAAGTTGTGCATGGTGTTGGATACTTTGATTTAGAAATCTAATTCTTTTCCTTCTTCCAATCTTTCCTGTTTCTACCCTTTTCTTTCCCCGTCCCTTCAGTTCTTCCTACTGCTACCTATTGGAACCTTGCTGCATGCTCTCCTACAGGTATCCAACAATAAAACAGTCAAAAGAGAGAGAGCACCCACTTCTCTTCCAGATAAACGAAAATAATAGGATAGTTTCAAATTGGGACTGCTTATGTTTCTGTTTGGTTCTTCAAATATATTTGTGATTATAGGTAAAGGTACATACAGATTTAGGTGGATCCAATGCATTTATGATTCTTAAGCATTGTTTGTTTTCCATAGTTCATGGTTAGGCACAAATCAATATATGAAACCAAGGTTTGCGTGAGCTGTGGTTAAGTGTTATAGTTGCACTTGATCAAGTCAAAGTTAAGCAGTTTCTCCATCACTCATAGTAAGAAGGTCTCCCAGGTGGCTCTGGAGTATGCATGAACTCTGGGGCAGGATGAGCTGCATTTGACTGTTAACCAGGCTTAGGCTACAAACCATGGTCATCATCAAGTATTATATCTGCAGAAGGCAGTAGTCCCAATACAACTTACATGCAAAAATTAACTGGAAAAATATGACCAAGACAGCATTTTTATTTTTCTTGTGTTCTGCTAGCTTCTAAAAGTAAAAGGGGGGGGGATGCTAACAGAGTAAGTACCTCATTCTATTCAGTTCAGAAAAATGGAAATAATGAGGCTAGAGCACTTGGTGCCCTATTTTTATTTTAGTATCAGATTTATCAATATTTGAATACTATAGTAAAGTGAATGACTGGTTAATTCTTTTTTATTTTGAGTGTACATGTATTTTCAGCATTGTGCATGACATACCATTTGCAGATACCTTAACGTGATTTGCATTAGATAGTAAATTGTTGTGATGCAGCAAATCTTGCATACAACTATTGCCAGCCGCTCCATAGCAGACAAGCCACTCCATAGCTGACAATTTGAAAAGACTTGAAGTGCATGCTGGGACTGGCTTGCTTTGTCATGGCTGGTGTGTTTGTGTGTGTGTGTGTGTGTGTGTGTGTGTGTGTGTGTTGTTTAACTATCTGTATAAATGCAACATCTAAAGCAAATGCATTTTGTTATGCAAGTCTGACTAGTGTACCCTGTATTTTTACTATATAAAGATGTTTGTGTTGTGTCATTCATGCATGGATCATATAGCGACCCATGACACTGGCATTCCATTTAAATATATATGTTTATAAGACACAATTTGTTAACCTTTTGTATGTTTTTTTGTTTGTTTGTTAGCTAAAGCAGAAGACAGTGGAATTAACCCGAGCCTGTCAGAAACAATATGAGCTGGAGCAAGAACTGGCTTTTTATAAGATTGATGCCAAGTTTGAACCATTAGGTTATTATCCAATAGAGGTAATTATTTGAAAATAGTATTTTCAGTTTTAGAGAGCCTACTTGATCCCAAACTTGTGCTGCACATCTGAATCAAAGTACAAAATCAGAACTGACACTCTATTCCCCTCCTCAACTCCAAACTGATGGTGAGGATGGTAGAAGAGCATATCTCCAGTTGCACTAAACCAGTGTTTCCCAACCACTGTTCCGCGGCACACTAGTGTGCCGCGAGATGTTGCCTGGTGTGCCGCAGGAAAAATTAAAAAATTCAAAAGATTTTTTTTTTAAAAAAGTCAAATTTTCGATGACCCCTGGGGTTCCCTCCCTCCCTCCCACTCTGCGCCTCCCTCCTCCTCCTCCGGGGAGGCCCTTCCTGGCTCTCGGCCAAGGCTTGGCGGCTGCCACTCACTCACTCGCTCGCCCACCCGTCCCTCCATCCCTGCACCCGGCCTCTCCCCCTCCGTCCCCGGCGCGGGGGCTGCCGGGATCCGTAGTCCCCTCGCCCTTGGGCTCCGCGCCCGCGCGGGGTGCGCGAACTACGTTTCCCAGCGTGGCCTGGCGGGCCGGGCGTTTTGTTTGAAGCGCTCTTCTCCCGGCCATGGAATGAGCGCGGCGGCGGCGGGCGGGCGGGCAGGGGCTCTTCCGCGCAGACCCCGCACAGCCTGCCTGCGCCCCCGCAGAGATCGGGCGGCAGGATGGAGCCCGGGGATCCCCACGGAGGCGGAGCGGCGGAGGCGGAGGCTGCCCCCCAGGTAGGGCTGCGTCGGGGTGTGTGTTATTTTTTCAATGCTGCATCCGCGCCGGAGGGGACGCATCGGACCGCGGGGAGACCCCTTGGCGGGCGTGCAAAGCAATGCATGCGTGCAGGCGTTGCATGGAGTGCAGTGCAATGCAATGGCAACGCGGCGCCCTGCATGCATGCATGCAACTTCCACTGGCGCTCCGGACTTGGCAGGTGAGGGGGGTCCCCAGTGGGCGGCAGAGAGAGCCGGGAGGGCGAAGGGGAGCCGGGGGGGAGCAGCGCTGCTCCCCGAGCCGAGCCCGGGGGGAAACTTCGGCGTCGTTGCGCCGGGTGTTGGAAGCGGAGGCTGGCGGGGGCCCCTCACTTGCAAAACCTGGTCGCCTCTCATATATTTCGTGCATTGCATTCATCGCCCGCTTTCTCCTCCAAGGAGCTCCCGGGGGCGCGCATGGTTCTCCCCGTGTTATCCTCGCAACAACAGCCCTGCGAGGTGGGTCAGGCGAGTGGCCCAAGGGAGCACCCAGGGATTGTCCTGGCCAGGTGGGGTGATTTGAACCCTGCTCTCTGCCCGGTCTTCGTCCTCATTTAGCCCCCACATGTGCATGACTGTGCATGACTGAGGTTTTCCCCCCTCGTCTTGGCTATGGTGTGAGTCTGTGCTGTTAATTAATGGGGTTCTGCCTTCGGAGAAGATGAGCCAGCCCTCAAGGAGGTGATTATGTAATTTGCTAGCAATTCATGTCCCTCCTGGCGTGACGCTGCGCGCTGACGTCACGGGGCTGTAATGGTGGTGTGCCTCGAGATTTTTTTCATGAAACAAGTGTGCCTTTGCCCAAAAAAGGTTGGGAAACACTGCACTAAACTGCCAAGGCACTCCAGTCTGGCTGAATTTGTACTATTATGTCCTATTTCAGGATGTTGAACTTGATGATGTACCGGGTGAAAGCCCTTACATTGGGAAATCTAGATACAAAAGGAACATGTACGCTGTAGAAGGCTATATCCCTAGCAAGGCTCAGAAGATGCAGATGGGAAATCTGGAAGAAGCAGAAGAACAAAAGATTCAGAAGCTGAAACTGAATATTCTTCAGTCACTAGATGCACAACGAGAAGAAAGAGAGAGAAAGGTTAAAAGAGGTACTTCCAACCTCCCCTCCCCTTGCAAAGTTAAATGTAGAAAACCTTTCACTCTGTGTGTATTGTCTTCCATCTGATGCTCTTGATTTCTGCTGAATGTTAAAGCTGACAGTTAAATTACTGACTCAACAGCATCTGAGTATCAGTCTAGTGAGGCGAGGGCTGTGGTGACATTTGAATACAAGACTTCCCAGTTTACACTCCTAGCCATTACAGTAGGTTTCAGTAGGCCAAAGGAATGGGTTTTACCAAAGCAGCTTCAGATCTCCTTCAAAGTGGAGCAGTTCAGCAGTTTTAGGCCCTGAACTTAATGGTCTAAAGAGGGGTGGCCGTACAGTGGTGCCTCGCAAGACGAAAAGAATCCGTTCTGTGATTCTCTTCGTCTAGCGGTTTTTTCGTCTTGCGAAGCAAGCCCATTGACAGATTAGCGGATTAGCGCTATTAGCGGCTTTTAGCGGCTTATCTGCTGATCGGATCAGCTGATAAGCGGCTTAGCGGCTTAGAAAAAGGGGGGGAAAGGAAAAAAGCCCCGCAGGAACTCGCAAGGCATTGTCGTCTTGCGAAGCAAGCCCATAGGAAATTCGTTTTGCGAAGCACCTCCAAAATGGAAAACCCTTTCGTCTAGCGGGTTTTCCGTCTTGCGAGGCATTCGTCTTGCGGGGCACCACTGTATGTGTTACATCAGTGTTATGTTAAAGCAAAATCCAAACAAGTTTGCCAACCCTGATGAAAAGGAAATGCTCTGTGCATGTTCCACAGTTTAAAGCCAAATCATGGCACCATCATGACTACAGAAATAAAATGTGGCTTGCTTCTGCCACCTCAATTGTAAACACTTCTACTTGGGAATAAGAATCATTTGGTTATGGAAAAGGATAACATGTTTATCTAGTAACAATAAATAACCATGTGCAACCATGTACAAGTTTAGTCGGTTATCTCTTGATTATAAAACATTTTACAATATAATAAGAAAACATGCTGTAGCAACCAGAAGCAGGCCAGCTACAGTACTGGACCTGTTTGTCACTGTCCTCCTCATCTGCTGTTCTCTGGGTGGTTATTTGGGGCCCCAGATTTAGTCCCAAGACCCAGCTCTAGTCTGCACTATTATTCAGTCACTTGAATGCAACTCCATTCAAACTGGCTCACGATTGACCTTTTTCCTAACACCTTCCTAATTTTTGACCTGCTAGATCTCATTCAGTAAATCTATGTAAGCATATACATAAAAGACTACATATAATGCAATCCAAGCCTGCTCAGAAGCAAGCTCCATTGCCTTCAATTGAATTTATTTCCAAATCAGTATATATAGCACTATAGCCTAAAAGACCTGCAGGATCGACAAACTTTCCTGTGCACTTCCCTGGATTGTTACCGCTGCTTTCTACCCTTCTGGAGACATTCACCATAACTGCAACATATGTCCATGTTGGCACTTTATAGCTGCAATTGGCATGTCTTTATCATTTGTTTCTCATTTTCCCAGCCCAAGAAAAATTAACAGAATTGCTAGGTGAAGTAGCCAATGCAGAGCACCGTGTTTTAAAAGCAACAGAGGAGCTTAAACTAGTCCAAGATGTTGTGGCTCAGAAAAAGGTATGTATATAAGCCTCTACTCCCCTGCTAGGTTCTCCCCTGGAGCATTCTGTACATATTTATAGGCACAAGGTGAAAACATTTCTCTGTAACTATGGCCTTTTAAATGTGTTAGTGGGAGAGGGGTATTGATTCGTTTTTGTTTCATTCTGTATGTTGTGTTCTCAGTTTGTATTTTTATGTTGTATACACATTAATGCAGTATACAAATTTAATAAACAACAATGTGGCAATAAACTGAAACTATTGAAAAGACCTGTTCATTTTTTTGTGCATAATTGCCAAATTTCAAGCATTCCAATCTAATGCTTTGGGGCTGCACAGTAAAGCTGCATACCTTATTCCAACACTTGGCCATATGTAGCACTAAGGAAAAAGGCAGGTTTTCATAGATGATAACACTTCCCTGTGAAATGCAGTGATAGACTTTAGCCCTGTGGATGTTTACTTGAGATGCATTGGCTGCATTGGGACTAACTTCTACGTAAGCATTTACAGAATTGGGCCCACACTGCAGAATTCAAGTTCACAAGGAAAATCACTGAATCATATTTTTAAACCATACAGCTTGTGTAGTCTCTGAATCCTTTGTATCTCAGTCTTAGTTAGGTGTGTTTTCTGTTTGTTCAAATCTAGATGTCAGACGTGGAAAAGGATTGTCTTAGGCAAGAGCTAAGCAACAAGATACTTCTCCTAAATCAACTACGAGAAGAAGCTCTAGAACTAGAGAAACAGATGGAAAGGCAGCAGGAAGACATGGCCAAAAAAGAGAAGGAGTTAGGAGAACTGCAGCGTTTTATAGATTCTCTAGATCCTGAAGACCCAAGACATGTAAGTTTTACACACACATATATACATGAATTCAATATATATAGTATTAATAGGAAATGCCAAATAAATTATTGAATAAATATCCAGTTAGCAGGAATAAAATTAGAATCTAGTTTTGTTTGAGTAATAGAGTAAATGACACTTTGCCCACAGGATTGTAGGAAAAGAGTTCTGCTAAATTTCAGTGGAGTATCTTTGCCATTAAAATATATTTTTTCTAAAGAATTGTTTCAAAAATATTTTAATAAACGTATACAGTGTTTGACATTTAACTAGCACATTGCTGAAACATCATCAGAAAAGTTCATAGGTTCAGATGCAGTTCCCTAGGTTCTTTCCTTCATATACAGTGGTGCCTCGCAAGACGGAATTAATCCGTTCCACGAGTCTCTTCGTCTAGCGGTTTTTTCGTCTTGCGAAGCAACCCTATTAGCGGATTAGCGCTATTAGCGGTTTAGCGGCTATTAAAGGCTTAGCGGCTATTAAAGGCTTAGCGGCTAAAAGGCTATTAGCGGCTTAGCGGCTTAGAAAAAGGGGGGGAGGGGAAAAATCGCAAGACTCGCAAGACTTTTTCGTTTTGCGAAGCAAGCCCATAGGGAAATTCGTCTTGCAAAGCGCATCGAAAAACGGAAAACCCTTTCGTCTAGCGGGTTTTTCGTCTTGCGAGGCATTCGTCTTGCGGGGCACCACTGTAATGAAACAAGCTTCATTTATGAAAAGAAAATATATGTATTCATGGGGTGGTGAATATGTATTAGTACTGCATCTTAGGGTGATATTATTATTAATTTGATCATTTTATGTTTTTATTTATTTTATATGGTACAGAAGATACATTTTGAGAAAACCATTGCTACCACAGTAAACAATAAGCAACATGTCCCAATAAAATTACTGACTTTGGTCGTGCTATGTAATAAAGTTGAATTAGATTACTCTAAGAGATTATGCCATATTTTCCCATGCGTGTTGGGTGGATTCCTGCCATAGTCTGAACAATTTATGGATTAAATAAACATTTGCCCTATGTTATAAAAGGAATAGGAATTGTGTTTGCCCTTTGCTGCTCTGTCCTAACATGTTAATTTCTTAGCCAATATTATTGTCCATATTCTGGTGTACCAAGAATCAATGTTAAGCCCAGTGCCAGTTTTCCAACAGCCAGGGCAATTATTAATTTGATATTGGAACTCTGGAGTCCTGGTCACGACATTTTCAAGCAATAAATGGATTGGAAGCAAGCTACTTCAAGGTCTGCTTCTTTCTGTATCTGGTATGGAGAGCCTCTGGCCCACTGGGCCTTTTTCATCCACACCCAGACAGTCTTCCTGAGACATGCTTGCTTCTTCCATACTATTCTGCAGAAATCTAGCCATGCAGGAATACACCTCTTCCTACATGGTCAGTTTGTTTTATTTTGGGTGTGTGACAGGAGTTTCCCTTTCTCTGTGCACAGCAAGCGAATGCAGAAAGAGATTTCCTGCCTAGTCAGCTTGCTATGTTTCATCTCTAGGCATTGAGAAAGGAGATACAGTCATACCTCGAGTTAAATATGCTTCAGGTTGAGCATTTTCAGGTTACACTCTGCAGCGACCCAGAAGTAACGGAACACGTTACTTCCGGGTTTCGCCACATGCGCAGACGCCCAAAATGACGTCACACACATGCACAGAAGCGGCGAATTGCAACCCGTGCAGACGCACAGTCATGGGTTGCATTCTACTCAGGATGCGAACAGGGCTCCAGAATGGATCCCGTTCACATCCAGAGGTACCACTGTACTTTTTCCCCAGGCCTGCCTGCCTTCTCCAGAAGGAATGTTTGGGTGGCCTCAGGGACCCATTCTACATTGTTCTTTTAAAAGCATGGCTGCAGTCTTTCAGATCATGTGACAGATAAAAAATACCATGTGAGAACATTCCAGATAATGGACTATGCATGCTCAAGATGCATGCTCAATCAGCCATCCTCAGTCTGCATGGCAAACTGCTTTTGAAACCGAGTATGGAGATTTGCTATTCCAAAAAAAAAAAGTCAAAATGTTCCACAAGGTTCACCTAATAGCTCTTTGTATTCTAGCCATTATCCTTTTTAAATCAGTGTAGGAAGCTGCCTTATACTGAGGAAGTCCACTGTGCCTATAACTCAATACTGTCTACATTGACTGGCAGCAGTTCTCCAGGGTTTCAGGCAGGGGCCATTTCCAGCCCTACCTGAACATGCTGGTGATTCACCCTGGAAGCTTCTGCATTCAAAGCAGATGCTCAGCCACTGAGCTATAGTCCTTCCTCTATTCAGGTGCTTATATTACCCTCACATGACATTTCAATCCATATTCACACACAAATATGATTCATTTGTGCCCTTGTCTTAAGAAGCAACCATGTGGCATGACCCTAAGCAGGTTTATGCTAAGTAAGCCAACCAAGCTCAGTATTATTTGTTATTAAACATATTTTTTGAGCTATTGCAGATGAGTTTGTGGTTTTTTGAAATAGTATGCACAAAGTCTTATTTCTCAGGAAAGGTTGATGCAGTTTGCTGCACATCCTAGGCTAAGTTCTAACCTCACATTGGTTAGAAATATTTTAGCAGGACAGAAACAAGGAGAAGTAACAGATTTCCTTCTCTCCGCAAGGCAGCATGTGATGCAGACACACCCTAAGAGAAAAATTGTCATTCCTTCTAAAACAATGTAGATTGACTGGTTTCTTAATCTCAAGATGACTCATATTTTAAAGTTGCCTTTAACTATTTTGGGTGTGGAGAGCTTTGTTTAATTGATCACACAGAATAAGGAATGCAAACTGGACCTACATTTACTGGTGTAACTGTATAAGCTTCTTGGTGTCACAAAGCTCTAATTAGGCAGACCAGACCATTCCATTGTCCCAAGAGAGCAGTTATGCATAATTAAGGCTGCAATTCAGTGCACACTTTGGACTACCGTAGTTGCACCAAGCTTAGTTGGGCTTGCTTCTAGCTAAACATGCAAACAACTGGGCTACAGGAATCTGATACAAAGTTACCCCATAAATATTAGTTTCATTTAAAAAATGCATTCCTTTTAATAAACCAAACAATTTTATGTTGCCACAAACAAACTATAAATGTTAAGAGATCCATATTTTGCAAAAAGAAAAAAAAGTTTTGCAAAACAAAAAGTTAGTATAGCCTTTCATGCTTTCCAGTTATGTGGATATACTTGAAGTCTCATTCATATCTGGCTTATTTTTGAAGCTCAGAGGCTGATTATAAAAAGAAATTGTGAAGTCAACAGTCCAAGACCTCAGTCTCTCCAATAATAACTTTCCGTATGTTTCAGGGAGGCTTTCTAAATGAAAGGAAACTGCTTTATTTAAGCTCAGCCTCTTGGAGAGTGGAGCTGCCTGTTACAAGCTGTAGAGTTGATTGGCTGCCTGCACTGCTTCCTGTGTTGTGATTTGAAGCAAACAGGACCCAGCCCAGCTAGCTGAAACAAGTAGGGATTGGAGCGCATGTTACCACTGTGCAGGCCTGACAAAGAGCTCTCACAGCTCCTGGGGCTTAGTTTCCCCCTTTCAAACCACATCCTAACCAAAGTGCAACTGTCAAACAGAAAAGTTTGGTGTACGAGACTAGAGACTAGATAGAGATTAAGAGAAACCGTGTTTGAGCTGAGCTACTTTTTTAGTACTGCTCGTCTTTCACAATGAATTCCAACTTTTAAGTGGGGCTTTCAACACAGGATTTGAAAAGAAGAAAAGACAAAGCAAACGCTGTAAGTGCCTCCCTCTCCCTCTCCCCTCCCTCAAAATACCATTGAGGAATCTCAACAGCAGCATACAATTTTAGAAGATAACATTGCTAAGTTATAGATACTTTTAAAACAGGACAAACTTGGCTTGGCTTATTATAGATATTTGGACATTTGCCTCTTTTGTTATCTGCTCAGAAAATTAAATGAAGATTTGGTATGGGGATAGTCTGATAAAGTGAAACTTTTGCTTCAGCCATTTTGCATTACCTCAGTATTTAGGAAAGCATGCTTTTTCCTGGGATTTTAACTAATAAGGTTTTTGTTTTAAGTGTAATTGGTGGAGTTGTGCATTTATTTTAAAAGTACCATCGGATAGTTGGATTGCATTTTTGTATTAACTATTTTTTGTGGGGGCTGGTTCTGTACTCTTTATGCCAATTAGCACTCTGCTATTTTTGGTTCATAAAAAATGTGTACCATATTGGATGCATGTTGGATTCCTAAAACCATGAATGGAAGTAGTCTGCCCTGTAAGATTTGACACTGTGTTTCTAAGCCAAGCAAACACTATCAAGCTTATAACCAAACTTGTCATTGTAACAGTTTCATTCAACTGTGGTTAAGTATGGTACTTAAGAGAAATGGTACACATAGCTGTGTTCAGTTGACACTGGTTATAACAGCTTGAATAAATGTGCTATTGACAAAATAAAATAAAATCTGGGTTGTAGATTTTGGGGGGAGAAGTATACAAATGATATTTTGGCATGAAACTGAAATTATTGGCTTATATTTTAATGCAGAAGATCTAGTATCCAATTTCTTTAGCACCCATTGGAGAGAGGCATATGAGGTTAGTCTGACTGGGTTGAGAAGGGTTTACAGAATGGTCTGTGTAACTTAAGGGGAGAATGGTAGTGTATAAGAAGCACTGGGCTGCAGCTACAGCACCCGTGGGTTGAGTTGTATCATTCTGTAAGGCAGAATACAAGTTACATTATACCCTGATGTCATCACACTGTACACTTCCCTATTTGGAGGTAGAGAGACACTTAGCATAGTGACATTGGGAGTGAAGGTTAGAATTACACTTCAATTTTACAAGATACTATGTACACCATCTATTAATTACCATGCTTAATCTGAGGGCACAGTTGAATGAAGCTGTCACAGTGGTATGTTTTATTATTAGTGCTCAACTTTACAAGGAATGCATGAGTCTCATATTGGTTAGGCATTCAGTATATATTGGGCATGCTGAGTTGCCTCCAACATTGCAGGGGCCTGTCATGTGTGTAAAACAACATACATGTGCCACCCCCCCAACTCATCCAGGCCAACTCAGCGTGCCACACACCCCTTCACCACATCCCTAGCAGAGGACAAGCCAGCATGAAGATGCTTCTCGTTGGCAATCTCCCACTCTCGCAATCTCCACCAGAGCACTTTCCTGGAAGGTGGTCTGGTGATCATCAAAGGGACGGGCCAGCGTTTCCTACTGGTGCATCCCTTTGAGGATCATAGTGGATTTTTTTTTTTTTTTGAGGCAGTGCTGCTTGAAAATTTTAGGGAGCCCTGCCCCCATGGCCCCTCCACAGATGGCACCAGTGGTATGTATAGAGGCAAGAGAGAGAGAGAGCACAGATTAATAAATTCTATGTAAGCTGCTAGCCACTTTAAGGATTTTGTTTTAAAAAACAGGCTTCAAATCTTAAAAATAAAAGTTCTTCCAGGTAGAAATTCCAGGTGTGCAAAGCCAACTCAACTAATGCAGAAGGAAATAGTTTGGAGAAAGGTGTGAGAAATGATGTGGCCTACCAGCTTCACAAAAGTAGATCCCTGTGGGCTTCTCCCAGAAGGATATACTGCTTATAAATGATTTTTCAACCGTTCAACAAAATAAAATAAAAAACATATACATTTAATAAAATAAAATAAAAGATTTTTCAATCATTTTCAAACTTCCTGCAAATTGTTTGCTCCTAAGAATTTATATATGCTGTGGTCAGAATTGTAAGAAACTTGAAGCCCATCTAGCTGAAAGCCCTGTGACTGAAGTAACATTGTCCATTTACATAATTAGGTTAATCATATAGGCAAAGCAACATACTTCAACGGTAGAGCACATGCTTTGCATGCAAGTCCCAGGTTTCATTCTTGGGCTTTAAAGACCCCATCAGGAACCCTGGAGAGCCCCAGCCAGTTGCCTGACTTGGCATAAGATAGCTTTCATTGCTCTGTACTGTGAAGTAGAGATGGGGAAACTTTAGCCTTCCAGATGTTGTTGAACTACCAACTCTCATTAGCCCCAATCAATATAGCTAGTGCTCAGAGATGATAGGAGGTGTAGTCCAGCATCATCAGAAAGTTCCCAGTCCCTGCTGTAGAACATTTGTGGCAAGGGTGCAGGAAGATCAGGATTGTTTGGGGTGCTTTGTTTGTTTTTAAACTACTGCCCTGAGATGTCCATTTAACTTCCACTCACAGGCTCATATGAAGGCTCAGAAAGCAAGCAAAGAACAGCAACTTGACATGATGAACAAGCATTACAAGCATCTTGAAAGTCGCCTGGATGACATGCTGTCTCGGATTGCAAAGGAAACTGAGGAAATTAGGGACCTGGAGCAGCAGCTCACAGATGGTAAAAATGTTATTCAAAACAGACTTTAGCTCAGAGGCTTTGGGCTTTTCCATAGTTTACATAGCATATACAGATTTTACACTCTACAGGCAACAGTTCTTAGAAGTACATATGCATGCTTTTAAGTATTTGCTGTAGGAAGTGTTCACTTAATAAATGCAGCAACCATGTTTGTTATTTGAAATGTGAAGCTATCCTTAATACATGGCATGAGATTAAACTCCATCACCTTGGCTCTCCCTTCTGAGCACACCAATACCAGCCAAATTCTGAAAGCCTCAAAGCAGCATTCTGCCTCTCCTAGCAGGAAACCCATAAATGGCATCCAGGTTATCTTTCCAGCTCACTGAAAGGTTTGCGGGATGACTTTATTTGATGGATTCAAGTGAGGTCACCTACTAGTGTAAGATACCTACTACTGTTGTTTAGTCAAGTAGAATTTTTTTATCCTGACGTTATTTCCCATTTGTAGTATGAGAACTCTTGGTGGAAGTCTCTGGAGATTAGTTTCCTGAAGAACTCTTGTTGATTTTCTCTTAGAGCAGTTAGGAAAGTGAGGAAAAGTGGCACTACCTAGAGAAATGATGAGATCCTGGTCAAGAGAAACGGAACTTTCCACCTAACTTAAAATTTGTGAACTTTTACTGGCTAGGTTTAAAGAAAAAATGTATAGTTTCTGGGGAAAAACATTGTCATTGCAATTCCTGGTTATCCAGTGCTGTATTTCTCCCTCCCTTCCCCACTTTATTTTAATGTTACTGTGCTGATCTAACAGAGTTACAAGCACAGTAAAAATGTACATGGCTGCCAGTCTTATTGGACCAGATTTCTTCTTTAAAACATAAATGTTGGGTAAATGCAAATATGCTATCACTTCAGATACTGAAATCAAAGTTTGTGTCTCCTATGTAAGTCTATTTTGAGACATACTCAGTGATGTCACCTCACCTTCAGATAATCAGGGATAGCTCTCATGACTTTTTGGTGTTCCCTTGCAAACTGAAATACTTCTTTTTTCGTATTTCTTAACTCTTTCTCCTCTACCATTCACAGGCCAAATAGCAGCAAATGATGCACTGAAGAAAGACCTGGAAGGAATTATCATTGGGTTACAGGAATATCTAGAGAGTGTTAAGAGTCAGGCCAAACAAACCAGTGATGAATGCAAGGAGTTGCAGAGGGATAAAGAGGTGTTATTGCAAAGGCTGGAAGAACTCGAGGAAGAGAGAAACCAGCTGGAGATAGTTGCTATGGATGCAGAAAACCTGAGAAAAGTAAGATGCAAGAACTGTTCTATTCCAAAAAGTCCTGATGCTTTTCCTCACTGGCAAACATAATTTAGAAACCAGGACAAAACAATGAGGTTAAGATTGGCAGAATCTTTTTATTTATTTCAACAATTTATATACATTGGTACCTCGATTTACGAACTTCTTAATCCATTCTGAAAGTCCGTTCTTAAACCAAAGCTGTTTTTAAACTGAGGCACGCTTTCCCCACTGAGGCCTCCTGCCGCCAGTACTCTTCCACCAATCGGCTTCCATTCATAGACCGATGTAAAGTTCACTAACCGGAACACCTACTTCCAGTTTGTGGAATTCGTAAACCAAATAGTTCGTTAACAGGGCTGTTCGTAGGCCGAGGTACCACTGTACTGCTTAATACCATAGTCTCTAAGAGGTGTACAGTGAAGTTACAAAACTGGTATAATGGAGATAAAATCAGTTAAAATTAACCGAAACATCAGGAAAAAAATGCCTACTAAATTGAGAACGTCTTCACTAACCTCTGGAAGTTCAAGAGAAAGGTGGCCTGCTGGATCTCAGCCAGGTGGGAGTTCTACTGGGGTGGACCCACAATACTAAATTCCTCAAAGACCTCAGTGATTGGACAGTGATTGGAATTGATCAAAGTTGTTATGAGTCTTCTAAATTAATATAGGAATGTTGATCTTGGCCTGGTAGCATATGGGCAGCCAATGCAAGCTTTTAAACACCAGAGTTTTATGCTAGAGTAATGTTTTGCCACACTCATAAGGTTGGTGGGTGAGTGGTTGTGGCCCATCAGAGGACATTCTCTTTGCTGGCTCCAGATTTGTGGAACCTCCTGACTGAAGTGCATCTAGCATCTTCACTTTACAGCTTTTGTCATGTGCTGAAGATCCACTTCTCTACCCTTGCCTTTGATGGTAAAAAGTATTTATGACCTACTCAAAAATGTGATTAAATGTGGTCATTTTTTATTTTAGTGTAATTGTCTTTGTTTGTTTTAAACTGTATTAATAGCTGGTGGGCAGCTCACAACCACCTGCCACTAATCATGGTATTGCAGTTTCCTGAATCAGAGCAACTGCTGATGCTCTGTAGACCTTGGCATGTTTGACCATCCTACTTGTCATCCTGGCAACACCAGGATGTTTTCTATCAATGGGGGGGAAGGAGCTGGTAGGGAAAGCTTGATCATCCTTCCCAGCCCACTTTTCCTCTGCAAACATCCATTTTTCTGTCACATCACACACTGGGATAATATGCAGAATTGGGAAACCCACATTTGCCAACAATTATGTACATCTTATCCTATGGACTTCAAAATAGTATGTTGGGGAGGTACGCCTCCAGTCCAGCAGCAGGGGTGGCTTAGCTCCCTTCCCCCCACCCCTTGCCCCCATGGTAGATGTGTAGGGGCACAGTCTCTGTTTCACAGGGATACATGCTACAACCATGTTAATGGAGAACTTATGAACTCAAAATTATAAAACACACTTTCGGTTCCAGGAAATCGCAGACCTTGAGCAGGCACTTGAAGAACAAAGAGAGCTCAATGAAGCCCTGCATGAGACTCAAAGGGAACATATCACATACGAGGCTGAGCTGGAGGCTGAACTGAAAGCACGAGACATTGAATCCAATCAGCATGAGGAAGAACTGCAGAGGCTAAAACAACACAGTCAAGTAAGTGGACATTCAGAGAGAAATGTCTCCTTTCCTTATACCTTTCATGTTTCTCCCAATCCATATAGGTTCCAAAACGTGACTTCTTTTTTCTAAAACATATCTGTAAAGGATCCAGGTTGGTAGTAGTCATAGTGAAATAGAAAGAGCTCTCAGGTAGTTGGGTGGCTGAGGGACATTTTGTCTGGTTTTCCTTGCTGCCATAGTCCTGCCAGCTCTTCCAGTAGCTTAAACTGATTGGACTCTGGCTTTTTAACACAGTAGGGAAAGAAGACATAGCACTGTGCTGATAATGCCAAGGTTGCAGGTTCAATCCCTGTATGGGACAGCTGCATATTCCTGCATTGCAGGGGTTTGGACTAGGTGATCCTCAGGGTGCCCTCCAGTTCTACAATTCTATGATTCTAAGACAGGGAGTTGAATTGCTGAAGCATTGTGATTGAGGAAGCTGGGGGACTTTATCTTACTCAGTGAACAGTTTCCTGCTGTGAGGATTCCTGTTAGGTTTGTGTTACCTTGTCACCCAACAATCAAAAAGCAGCTATTAGTATTGTCAGAAAGATGTTGATGTTCTCAATCTTTCTCCCAATGAACCTTTTTAGTTCCATGAGAAAGAGCTTTGACCCTCTTAAATGTGATTCAACTTGGTAGCAGAGGCTAATCTAGGCGTGTCAAATGCATTGGCCCAAGGGAGGCATACTAGGGTCATGGGGCTGGCCCAATAAAAAAGAGTAAAGGGTCCACCCAACCCAACCCATACAGCATCCTAAATTATTGATTAAGGTTCAGGACAGATTTATACTACTAGGACAATCAAGGCATGGTCACGGTTTGTACATTGCCCATGAATACATTTTGAAGTGTGAAAAACTCTTGTGGGCACAACCCACCCCATACTGCAACTACACATGCACATGCATGCACACATTCCCCCCAGCAATTAGGCTTGAAAAAGTGTTTTTATCCACCCTCCCCACCAAGATAGATGGGGCATGATCTCCTGGGGAGTGCAACTGGAGAGGGAAGGTTTATCTTCCTTTTCTAGGTGCTATCTCAAGGAAGATCTCTCTCACACACTGCTGCGTTTAGGTTTGAAAAATTATAGGTAGTAACAATTTTTTCAACCCTTATGGCAGTTGGTAAGAGGTGACATCAGGGCGACAACTCCCCTGCCAACTGTGACCCTCTGCCTCTGAAATTGTTCCTCTGTTGTAATTAGACTTGAAAGAAGCCTTCTATTAGCTACAATGTGGCTTTTTCAAGCCTAATTGCAGTGGCAAAAGGGATGGTGGTGATGATCCTCAGGCATCCATGAAAACTTTGGTGGACCAATATATGCCCACAAGTGCTGGGTTGGCAACTCATACAATATCCCATGGTTAATGGCATATTAGGATTGATCAGCATGTTCATACTAGCATGCTACTCAAGCCTGATATCATTATGCATAAAAGAGGCCAGTCATGACAATAGGGCAAATGGAAATTGAGAAGTTTGCTTGTTTTATGGACTGTCAATGTCTTCCTTAGAGGAACGAGCTGTCCTTGCAAAATACATATTCTATTCAAATGTTACCTAATTCATTGTTTTTTTGTAGAGGAAAGTGAGAATTTTTTTCTTTTTTCTTTTTGGGATGGGGTAGCTGGAGCACTCTGCTCTCCAGGCTGAGCTCAGCAAAGAAAGGCAAGCTTTAGAAAATGCCTTGACAAAAGCACAATTATCAGACAAGAGAGAACAGGAAAATAATAAACTGCTTTCTCATCTTAAACAGCTACAGGTACAGTATTTTTTTCATATTTTTTGTTTTTCAGAGAGCATGTCTGGCATTCTGATATATAACCTTCAAAAGGCTCCAGCTGTTGAAAGTCAATCATGCAACCACCTTGTATATTCTTTCTTGTGTGTCTGTTAAAGATTAACAAGAGTTGTATCTTGGAAATCATCCAGAGTTAATAGGGGAAATTATCATGCTTTATTTATTGATTGTTTTCTGTAGCAACTAGTCATTTAGCTCCACAGGTCAGCTATGCTAGTGAAGAAATGCAGTGAAATAAGTGTTATGTTTAGTCTTCTTACATTCTTATACAGTCAATGCAAGACGAAATCATTGAAAGCATATAATGGTAAAAGTGACCTCTGAAATCTCTTTTGTTACAGAAAGATAATAACCTTTTGAAGCAGCAGCTTAAAGATACTCAAAATCAACTGAATCATGCAGTTGACAGCTTAATTCATCCTGAAGAATTCTTGGCTCGTGTGAGAGAACTCAAAGAAAATCTACAGACTGGGGCAGAATTCAGGTGAGCTAAATTCAGAGGTTTCATACCTTTATCAGAAGGGGAGCTCTAGCTGCAAACACTTGGCTAGTTAATGCCTAGGCAGTTCCCAGCTGTGTATCTGTCAGTGTTTGAAGATAAGCATCACTCTTTCAGATGGAGAACACTCTGCAGAACACCTCTTTTTTTGTAGTTGTATGAAATGGCCTTCAGTCTCAGAGTAATATGTTGTTGTCAAAATGGATGGAAAGACTTGAAACTGGGAATCTCATAGAATCAAAGAATCATAGAGTTGGAAGAGACCACAAGGGCCATCGAGTCCAACCCCCTGCCAAGCAAAACATCCAAAAACTGACAGACCCTTCTCTCACCTATTCTTCACAACCCTTATCTCCCTCCCCCTCACTTTTTCCCCATCTTGAGTTTGCAGGTGTGTGTTTGCTGTAGCTGGAAAATAACAGATTCTGCTCTGCCACTGCTTTTTAGATGTTTTGGCAAAGATGTCCAACATTTAGTTTAGCCATAAGACACAGGTCTTCAGATGAGCATTGATGGTAAGCCTAGGTAGCAATTCTCCATAACGCATTTTCCTTTTTTTGTATAACTGATTATTTCAGGTGCCATAATGCAAAGGATATTTTAGGGAATAGCCTTGCCGATCTACAGAAAGAGTTTGGTAAGGTCCTTGCTCAATCTCATCAAGAAAATGAGGCCATCCAGGCCAGAGAGAGACAGCTTCAGAAGGAGATGACATCCCAGCAAGCTAAGTTGGAAGAGGCACAAGAAAAATACAAGCTGGCCTGTAACAAAGCTGCAGAAGCCAAAGTAAGAGAACAAACTACAGTCATACCTCGGGTTAAAGTAGCTTTAGGTTGAGCATTTTCAGGTTGTGTTCCGCGGCAACCCGGAAGTAACGGAATGGGTTACTTCCGGGTTTTGCCGCTCACGCATGCGCAGACGATCAAAATGACGTCATGCGCAGAAGTGGCGAATCACGACCCGTGATTGTGTTCTGCTCAGGATGTGAACGGGGCTCCAGAACGGATCTCGTTCACATCCAGAGGTACCACTGTATTACCAAAAGGCGAGAGAAAGGAACTTCCAAGGAGATAGCCATTCTGGTCTGTTGCAACAAAGTGTCTTGTTGTATTTCAAAGACAGAGAGGTTTACTGTGGTATAAACTTTCGTAAACTAGAGTCTACTTCATCAGGTGTCCACAAAAGTTTTCGCTGTAAAATTATTAAGGAAAGAATTGTCACAATTATTTTGACAGAAACCTTGTTTAATGGTCAAATACATGTCAATCCTTCATGAATATTTGCATGATTTGTACACGAAAGCTCATACCAAGAACTAACTTAGTTGGTCTTTAAGGTGCTACTGGAAGGAATTTTTTTATTTTGACTATGGCAGACCAACACGGCTACCTATCTGTAACTGCATGATTTGTGTCTGTCTTCCTTCAATCCCTCCTCAAAATCAAACTTTTCCATAAAGTACTTACCTTGAGTGGTAACTAAGACTTCAATTATTTGCCATAATTCCTGGGAGTGAACCCCACTGAATTTTCTTTTGAGACAACTCCTATAGGATTGTGCCTCCATCCCAATTACCTTGTTTTTCTCTTCTTTGCCTTGCTGTTGAATTTAGATTATATTTCCTTGAGGGCATTTTTTTGATATGGAATCATGAGTGATCGTGTGCATTGGTGACCCTGAATTATTATATTGGAAAACTTCAAATTGCTGATGATTTTATGTTGCCTTTTTCATGGTGTGTCTACTATTTGCAGTTTTGGAAAAGGACCAAATGTACTTGTTTGTAAAGGAGGTAAAAAGCAGAGGCTTTTGCAAAAGATTCCACATGCTGCTAACTTTATGCCCTAGGAAAGATTACAACTATCCTCAAGCTCTCATCATCTTCCCTTTGTTTCAACTTCAGATTAAATCTGAGAAGATGCTGAATGAAGCCAGAGTACATCAACTAGAGAATGAAATCCAGCATCTAAGTGAAAAGCTGAAGAATATGGAAGAAATCCAGGGCCTAACAGATCAACAGCTGCAAGAGGCTGATGAGGAGAAAGAAAGAATTCTTGCACAACTAGAATATCTGGAGAATAGGGTAGGGCTACTCCTATTAAAAAGCCTGTGACTAGTAAGGCATGTCCCTCTGTACAACACTTTAAAAAATACTGCACTATTTGCTTATATTTTAATGTGAATGCATCCTACCAGAGAAGAAAGCAAGATATACATATATTTGTGTGTGTATGTTGTTTGTTTTGTCACATCTGTTGAATAGCATTTTCCCGCTCTTTCAGAAAAAGGTGGAAGATGCTAAGGCACAAATGCAATTCATTGACATTGATAAAGAGCTGCAGGAGTTAAAGAGAGCGATATCTACTTCAGATAAACAAGCAGCAGCAGATCTCTGTGCAGCCAAAGATCAGCTCAGGTCACTCCGTGGAACTGTATGCAAAATTAATCAGGAACGCAGTGAGGTACATAATTGGTAAAATTGTAAAACCGAATTGAAACTACTCTTGCACCACATAGTGTGTTTCAGTCTCTATTAGTCATTCTTATCATTAAGGTATACATTTCTGCATGGAAGCAACTTTCTTGATTTCATTTAATAATAAAATATCATGTAGTTGTTATTATTAACAGAGAAGGCTCTGCACCTGACTGTATTGAGAACCTAGAATAAGCATAGTGAAAGAGGAACAGAGAAGGGATGGAACCACTGCTCTGGTCAAAGTATTGATTTCTTATAATCAATACTATCTTGTTGATTATATGTTTTGCTGCTATTTTATTGGGACAGTTTTGTGTTTTAATGTATGATTGTTATTGTAATGTATTGTTTCTTTTTTATTTTCTGTTATACTTAATGATTGTACAATTTTGTAAGTCACTTGGAGTTTCTTTGTGACAGGCAACTACTAAATTTATTAAATAGTAATAATACAAAACATCAACAATTGCATCAAATAAGCTAAGTAAAACACCTTTTCCTCTTCGCTAGGAACTTCGGGAAGCAGAGAAGTTCTGTATGCTTGCTACTCAAGCTTCTAAAGATCTTGCCAGAGCAGAAGCAGAAATAGAATTGTTGCAGAAACTTCTGAAAGAAAAGGAGGAATGGGTAAGTTATCTGTCCCCTTACTGTACACATTGATAAAAAACACAAAATACAGTGGTACCCCGCAAGACGAATTCCTCGCAAGGCGGAAAACCCGCAAGACGAAAGGGTTTTCTGTTTTGGAGGCGCTTCGCAAGACGAATTTCCCTATGGGCTTGCTTTGCAAGACGAAAGCCCATAGGGAAATCTCCGGGGACCTGTTTTAAATTGCTGGCGGTCGGGAGCAAAGACTTTCGCCCACAGCCGGCCTTCAGAAGAGGTCCTGGACCTCTTCTGAAGGCCGGCGGGGGGCAAAAGTCTTTGCTCCCCCCCCGCCTGCCTTCCCGGGACAGCGGAGACTTCTCCGCTGCCCCGGGCGATCTTAAAATGCTGGCGGGCGGGAGCGAAGCGTTCGCTGCTGACCCCCAGCATTTTAAAATCTCCCCGGGACAGCGGAGGCTTCGCTCCCGCCAGCCAGCATTTTAAAATCACCCCGGGACAGCAGGGGCTTTTAAAATGCTGGCGGTCGGCAGCAAAGTCCTCCTGTCCCCGGAGCTTGCGGGGCGGGAGGTGGGAAGAAGGGCTTTTCTTCCCACCGCCAGCCTTCAGAACAGCCTTCTGAAGGCTGGCAGTGGGAAGAAAAGCCCTTGTCCCCCCCCCCCCCCAGCCTTCAGAAGAGGTCGGGGGACAGACTGTCCCCGGACCTGGTCTGAAGGCGGTTTCCCTAGGAACGCATTAATTGATTTTCAATGCATTCCTATGGGAAACCGTGCTTCGCAAGACGAAAAACTCGCAAGAAGAAAAAACTTGCGGAACGAATTAATTTCGTCTTGCGAGGCACCACTGTAGAGGCAAGAGTGAAAAATTCTTACATGAATATGAAAACAATGCGGCTTAGAGATGTGTCTCCCATTGAGTTCTAAAAATTCAAGTCCTGGTCAGATATATTGATTTCAAGGGACAGAAAATCTCAGTGATATACAAATGTTCAAATTGACTGAGCCAGTAATGATTTAATCTGCCTGGAAAGAGAGAAGTCAGGACATGGCATGTGAGGCCAAGACTTGCTCATTTTAAACCCCTTTTCAGAAAATAGGATCAAAATGGCCTGTAGAATCTTTGCCCACATTTTTTTACATTGTGCACTCTGATGTTGCTTTACTCCAATGTACACAAGGGCAAAACATGAGAAAATATGACTAAGATGCTTTTTAATAGTTTCAGAGTGAAGTGGGAAAAGCTGATGCCGAGACTGCAGCTTCTGCTTCTCAGAAAGAGGAGATTGGTAAATTAAAGCAGCTATTGAAATGCCAAAAAACAGAAATTGACCGACTGCACCGTGTACTAGATAAAGTTCAGACAGGTAATGCTTTCCTTCCATTTTTTCCTGGAGCATGTTTTCAAACTAATTCAGATGTCTTCCCATCATTCTCTGTCCAGACATGTGTTGTTCCACCCATTGTCCAGGACCAGCAAGGTCATGTAGTCCTGCTTTGTAGACCTAGGCAGGCAGATGAGGTTCCACCCTAGATTTTTTTTACTGCCTCTCTAGGTCAGAGCAGCTTTCTCATAATTTGTCTTCCAGTGGGGGGGCGGGGGTGGGTAAGTGTTGTGTCTCAGAGTCTTTTAGAGAAACAATTGGGGTCTACCCAACTAAGTTATACTCAGAATAGACTCATTGAAATTGATGGATCTAAGTCATGTCCATTATTTTCAATGGATCTACTCTGCATAAGACCGGCATTGGATACAACCCTTGTTTTTTCTTTCTTCTTAAGTTTATTTTCCCTGTTATTTTTTTTGCCCAAGCATGGGGCTGCTAGAGATCGCGCATGTCAGCAAAAAGAAAATAGTGTATGAAAGGAAGTCATTTAAACTGCTGAGATGCAGGTTTAAAAGCACTGCTTTGAGTGTCAACCTCCTTACTACTATCTCAGCTATTGAGATTTCATCCAGCAAAGGAAGTATTGGTATAAATGGAATGCTGAGCCTGATTTTTTTTGGGGGGGGTTCTTTAATTAACTGTAGTCCTCACAAATATAATGGGCTAAAAATCTAAATTCTTCTGCAGGCAATAGGGAAGAAATTGAGAGCATATTGGATGAAATTGCTGCACTCAGGCATGCTATATCTCACCAGAATGACGCTATCACCAGCATAATGAATCCACTGCAACAGAGGGGCCATCTGTATTATGTGCCATCATCGCAAGTATGAAAACTAGAGTGGCAAATGATGGAAAGGAATCAGATATGGAGATCTTTCCCCACCTGCTTTAGAAGCACTTAAATTAATTTAGAAAAATCATATTTGGAGATAACTTGTAATTTTCCATTAATATAGTTGGGAAAGGTCATTTTATTCAAAGTCCTTTGCCTCAAGGAGAGCCCCTTAAAAACAGAAATTCTCCAAAGTTAACCATTGAAATATTTTGAGCCTTCTGAATCTGAGGCCTAAACTACACATTTATTTAACAAAATTTATATACTGCCCAGGTGTAAAAAGAAAAGTTTACGCTTTTCTCCAAATTCTTGCTTTTTCCCTTTCTCAGCCAATTCCCTCACCCCCTTGGATAGCAGACATGTGGAAACATGCCACAACCTGGAGAAAGAAGAAATGCTGCAGCTTCTGATAGCTATTTGTGATGAAAATATATATGCCTTGCACAAATAGCTGAATATAAATCTTTACTTGTCAGGCTGGCAACATTTGAACAACAAGTATTATTTACAAAATCCTCCAGACAGTGTCTGCATGAAGTCCCCACACCTGTCACCTTCACAGTGAAGACAGAACTACGTAGGATAACTAACCAACTTCCAACTGCCAGCTGCCATCTCCTTTCTCCAATACCATCTATTCTTTGTGAAATACATTCCCAGTGAAATTACATTACAAATACTAACAGTTTGTTGAATAGCTTCAAGCAATGCTTAGACATGGACTGCCTTCATTTTATTAATAGAATTCTTCAGTTTTTGTGCAGTGCATTTCCAAACATGTTGCTCAAGTCAGTAACTTTTTGCTTTGTGTGTGTTACACCTGCTTGGAGTTTAACCCAAGCCACCACTCAAAATGAAATTTACTTAGTCAAATCTCAGTCACGTTAGTTGCCACTTTTAATAGGCTTATATATTTATATAATCACTGCTGTTGTTTATTTATACATGGATAGTTGTTGCATGCTTTTCTGTTTGTGTCCATGTATATTGATCAAGAAGCATATACTTTCAGGCAGCATAGTGTTGTCCTAGTGTTGGCTATTCATTGTAAATATCGCTTACTAGAACAAAAAAACTTTCTGTGATTTGCAAGACAGTATAAAATACTCACTTAAAATACCAATCAAAAATGGAAACAAGAGACATTAAAAAATGAAAATATAAAATCAGTATTTTTAAAGGACTTACATCTACTAAAATCATGTGTCAAAAATGCATGCCTGGGTATGTTTGCTGGAACAGAAATGTTTTTAGCAGATAGACATGTTTAGCTTGGTGGAAGAGCTAACTTTGGCATTGACCAAATTATTAACTAGCTTATCTAAGTTGCACATAGGAGAGTATTTCCTTCCTTCTGCTAGTGCCTTTAGATTTTTTGCTCCTTTGATGAATGGCCCTGTTCACTTGTCTTTGCCTTGAACTCTTCCAGTTCCTTATCAAAGAGCACACAGATGGCAGCAGGGACTTTCTCCATGTAATATTTGCCTCAACACAAATTGTTCATTATTCTTACTTTCACTTTCTTAAAAATCTTTTAAAGACATCCACTCCTGCATCTCAGAGTACCAAGGATTCTGGTGTTGGCCTGCAGTGTCCTATGTTGACCCCAATAATAAAAGGGCAGAGCAAGAAGGAATGTTCCATGTGTCCTGCTGCCAGAGGGTGCTTGGTGCATGCACCAGGCAGGAGTGACCTGCAAGACTCTCCTTCCAATGGAGGTAAGTCAATTGGCTTGTCTTCCCATGTCTGGCAGTTGTTCTTGTGCTTTTGTTCATGGCTGTCTAGCAAGAAACTGTTCTCTGTTGGTGTAGGAAAGTCACCAGGTTGGCCTTTTCTCCTCTTGCTAGCTGAAGAGGCATGGAGGAAAGCTAAGATAGTTCTCTTCTTAGAACCCCTTTCTGCCTTCCTACTTTGAAGCCTGGCATGGGCAGACCACCCTATTTTTGTAGCCATTCTTAACCAATATCCTGACTGCATAGGAGCAGCTCCATATATATTGCTCTTATGCATTGCTATTCTAAAGATTATTTGTTATTATATTTTATTTTTTGATAAGTATGGCCTATTTAATAGCCCCCCCCCCCCAATTTTTCATCATGGCACATAAAAGCATTTCATAAAATTGCAATAAAATTAGACAGGTAAACAACAAAAAATATCATCAAATATATAATCAACTTATTAATTTTATGTATCTTATCATTTTTATCGTGTTTCTGTCTCCGTCTTATATTGAAACTATGCCTTTACTTAAACTTACTTTTAAACTATGCCTTTAATCTCTTAACGTGGATTATTTTTGTTGAAACCCAAAATTCAGGGATCCAAGAAAATGGAGAAGTGAAGATTCACAGTGCCTCATCTTTTGTGCCACCCCCTGGCTCCATCATTTACACTCTACTTCCAGATGGTGCTCCAGCCCCTCCAGCAACAGTGGTGTGTGGCCCACCTTCTCCTGTCTCTGCCAGCGGAGGACCACTTGCTGCTACTACAGTTATATATGGTTCTTGTCCTGCTGGAGCTCAGCTTGTATATAGCCCTCTTCCTGCTAACTGTTCAATGTCTTTTGGAACACATCACTGCAACATACCTGAGCATCATAACTTGGTAAGATTCTTGGCTCATTTGAAATTAGAGTAAGTATTTTGCCTTCCCATTTTCGGCAATGGGAGGGAATTAACTGTGTCATCCCCAGAGCTGGTTTCTGAGATGTGATTGAGAAATGAAGATGTTTAGGACGTGTTCTTCAATATTTTCCACCACTCTGCTGGTAAAATGACTACACCAGTGGAGTTTCTGTAGGTGGGGGCCAAGGGGACTTCAGTGTCATCCTGTTGAGATACCTACATTTTCACTGGCAGAGCAGCACTTACACTAGTGACTAGAAGTTCCTTGGGCCCCTTAGTCAGCAAACTGGTGAGGCTAAGATTTTTCCTTTAGCCAGGAGTTTATAATTTTTTAAGACTAACTGATTTCAGCTTTATAAAGAAGACTATTTTTCCTGCTGAGTCTTTCAAACAAGGAAATATGTACAGCAGAGCTTTCCAAACTTCCTGTTGGTGACACACTTTTTAGACATGAATCATTTCGCAACACAGTAATTCAGTTCTACTAGCGAACCGGAGATTCCAGCCCCAGGTGGAGCAGTCACACAACAAACCTACACACTGCAACCGACACACTAACGTGTCATGACACACAGTTTGAAAAGCTCTGATGTGTAGTAATGTACTTTGCACATATTGGGAGAGAAGTACCAGCTGATAACACATGTTGCCAGCAGTGCATCATTTTGTGTAGAAGTAAATTGTGAGTATATTCTTAGAAATAAGTATTTACCAATACTGTAGGTAATTCCAGGGTAGTGAATCAATATAAAACTGGGGGTTTATTCTTTCTCTTTGGAAGTCTTTATATATCCGTTTTGTTTTATATATCTGCAATTGCTGTATTTTATGTAAAATACACTAAACCTCAAGAATGGGTACAAATGGTTACCTGCAGCACAGTTTTCCAGGCATTATTATTTCTATTTCACTTTCATGTAGTGAACACTATAATAACTGATGCTGAGATTCATATCTAAATATACAGTGCACAGAGCCATGGCCAACTGTGACTTCCCAGGTTGTCTCTGCCATGTGCTTCCACATCTTTTCATACATGTACCTTCATTTCAGACCTTTCTCTGGTCTGATTCACACATAATGCTTAATGATAATTAATAAAACTTAGATGAAGCTGAGGCATCTGGCAGATGTTCACTTAAATTTTGGTTTAACACATCACAGAATAGTTAAAAGCACCAGCAAAAGCCTCTAGAGCAGTCTGATTTTTTTGCAACTCACAGCTTTATAGCTTTTCATCACGGACAGTCCTTTATAAACCTTGGTTAATAAGCAATCTTTAACCTTTGTTAATAAAACCATAGTTAAACTGCTGGGCTGGGTTCACACATAACACTAAGCTGCAGTTTAATATACCATAGTTTAATAAACCATGGTTTAGCATTCTGTGTTAATCAGACCACTGCTCAATGGACATCATGCAGTGAACAAGCTGGAAGCATCATGTCAGCAAGTGAAGCTCCCTTATATAATCAGCAAGAGTAACCGTTTCATTGCACTGTTTATATTCATCTGTGGCAGGAGAACGAAATCTCAAGGCTAAAAGACAGCATAGAAAACTTAAAGTCTCAACCTAAAAGCAGTTGTCCTAGATCCTCTCATCGTGAACATGATCAAGAGATGGATGAATTGCATCAGGGCATTCAAGATCTGTTGAATGAAAGAGAAGAGCTGGAGTACCAAGTAGCAGAGCTGCGTAGAATAGCCCAGAAACGGAATAAGCGAAAGTGAGGATGCTGTATTAAATCTTTAACAAGTCTCCTAAGTATTTTTCCCTCTTTGCTCTCCACTCAACAGTGCCACAGAAGCCTGTTGTGTATGCGCTTTCAGCAGGAAGAATCTAAAAACTCCCTGTAGGAAGTTGCTTTCTTCCAAATCAAATTGTCCAGTTCTGATTCAGTATTTCTCACTTTGACTGGCGGTGACTTTCTGGGGTCTCAGGAAGAAGAAATCTCCCATCACATGCATAGTCTTCTTTTCTTCTTGCAACTCAGCCCAACTCCTCCACTTCAGTCTACAGTATATTGGGGGTGAAAGTTGAATTGCCACCTGCTTACCATGACACAGTCCTATTTTGGTTCAAACAAGTCATCCCCCCCCCCCGCCCAGTTGAACTTGCCTGCCCATCTTTTATTTTACTTTGCCCACAGATTTCTTCCAATGTGAGATCCTTTACCCATAGGGTAGTTGCCCCCCCTTTTTTTAGAGCTGTGGAGAAAGTAATAGTATAGGGTTGCAGTATTGGGGAAAACAGTGCTTGAGTTCCCAGGGGTCAGCCACTTTTTGTTATTGTTTTTAGAAAGCTATATAGGGAGATCAGCTAAAATTGAGGGAAAGACAGGGAGTGGGACTTGGGGGTTTTTGTTTGGGTCACCTTCCTTAAGAGAATCTAGAATTTTAAAAAGCTATTGATGGCTATTCACTTTCTGCATTAACTTCTTAATCCTCTTGTGTTTTAGAGACTTCATTGATGGGCACCTGAGTGGCCTGATTTCGGAACTGGAGTTAGAGAAATCTCTCCAGCACCATGAAAACATTGTGGATGAAATAGAATGCATAGGAAAGACTCTCCTAAAACGACAGGCAGAACTAAGGGAGGCCGACAGACTTCTTGCTGAAGCTGAAACTGAACTTGAAAATACTCGGGGGAAAGTAAGGATTTTTATTACTTTGTTTCAGGAAGATGCAGAGAAACTTTGAATTACAAAGGAGATCTTAGAACTCCCCACATCTCTACACTTTGGCTACAAGTAGAATAGTAGTATATGAAATAGGAGGTATTTTTTCTAATGCTTTTTCTTTCTCTAGACCAAAGAGACTATTCAGAAATACAACAGTGCTAAGCAGCATTTGTCTCGGATGGAGAAAGAAGCTGAAGAGCTTGAACGGCGGGCTCAGGTGATGGCTCTGAAGCTTGTAAATGCAGATCAGCAACTAAGGTAAACCAAAAATGTTAACATCACATTATTTGGTCCTATATAGCAAGGGTGGTCATGCTGTGGTTTAGGAGGCACTTGTGGCTTCTGGGCAGATGCACCACACATGACTGAAGAAAGATAGAAGCTACACACTTGTTTATGGTTTCACTGGATCCCCTCATTCACCACAGTAACTATGTAACAGCTACTCTGTGAAAGGGACTAGAGTGACAGGCAGACAAAGACACCCTGGTTTCTGGATCAGCTGGGAACCTGTTACAAATGACATGATTGTTTTAATTTTTTTATAATGCAGCTGCTTTGGTAAGAATCATCAATATTTCATTAATAGTGTTGGTTTGTTTTCATGGTGTGCTTAGTCATTTTATTATATACCTCATCTGGAGCCTTTTTGAGCCAGCATCCTATATACTAATAGCAAACTCGGCCTCAAAGTGTGGATCCTTATGTAGGACAAATAGAACAATTGTCTCATAACAGGGATATATTAGCAGGCTAAAGCTGGGATGGGGTAGAGGAAATATACCCCTCCAGCAGCCCGGTAAAAGTTGAGCATGTTCAATAAAGTTAATGGAAGTTGATGAGAAAGGTCCGTTTCTGCACGCATACATGTCTCACCACATCATCTGTCTTCCAGACATAAGCTGTGGGGCCAAAGCAGCTAGGTAGGGTGTACTCACTTTAAAGTGATCGGTGTATTGAGGGTGTTGGCTGCATGAAGATTCTGAAGTTTTGTTCTTTTGTCTTAGATTCTAGAACTTGGAACTTTGATGGCCCATGATTTAAGAATAAAAACCCTATAAGAATTTGGACCTATCATTGCAATGCTACTCAAAAGCAATCAGCACTAGAAAGAGTTTTTTTAATGCATTTCAGATTGCTTCAGGCAGATGCAAAGGACCTAGAAGAGCACAAGGTAGAACAAGAAGGGATTCTGAAGGAAATCAACAAAGTTATATCTGCAAAAGATTCTGAATTTCAATCCTTGAGCCAGAAGATTGAAATATTGACTGAAAGGCAAGTTAACTTGGTTTGGTTTCAAACTCAAGTATGTGAAAGATTAATTTTTCATGTTAACTAAGGCAGTCCATGAGAGTTTTTGTTTTTAATTCACTTCAAAAAAAAATCCTCTTGCTACTTTATACTGCAACAAATGCTCATAATATGATACTCCAAAAAGCAGCACATAAACAAATACATTTGTCACTACCTCTGAAATATGCCTACACTTGGACAGTCTCCACCTATCTACAAGTCCTCACTGTTCAAACTTGGTGTTGTGAAAGACTAGATTCTAGTCCTAGAAAGGGGGTGGCAGAAAGAGAAATAAAAGGGATGACCCTGCCCATTGGTGACATATGCCACCCCAACAGTAAATGAGGCCTTCAGTAGAACACAGGGTTCCCCATTCCTGAACTAGAGCTTTGTTCTTCATTTGAGCCTCACACCAGGCCCACCTATTTAGATATTCCTATCCTCTCTCCTCTATAAATTTGTCAGCTGCTCTCAGTGGCTACCAGTACACCAGGCCCTAGAAATTCTCTTCTGGCAGCAGTGTGCTTCAATGGGCATGTAGCATCAGCAAGAGAGGCTGATTGGATGCTGAGATGAACTGAACCAGTGACAGTTCCATGTGGCTGACTAGCTCAGCAATTCAGATGATTAACACTGGACCACAGCGTATTTTCATTTCCTCAAAAAACATTTTTTTGCTTCTAAACTTTTCTAGCCTTCAGAAGCTGCAGGCAGATATACAAGTTGCAGAAGGTAATGAAGATCACCACCTCCAAATTCTTAAAGAAGCAGAGAATATTCTTCGGAGCAAAAAGAGTGATCTAGTGAGGCTGAAGGATCAGGTGAGTAGAATTGGTGGTACAGCAAATCCTTCCTCACCCACACTTTGAAATGCAAGTGGCCCAAGATGCCAGGCCCAAGAGTAGCTTTCATGAGAAGGGCAGAAGTCATTTTTACTGACCAAAGAGAATGAAATATATCAATCTTATTAGCTCACATTGCTTTTTTAAAATAAAGCACCTACAGTTACTAAGTACTGTAGAAACATTTAAAACATCACAGGCTTTGCTATCAGGTTTTCAACCTAAAGGCAAACACAAGATATGTTGGTGAGGAAAGTGAATGAAGGTCATTTGAAAGCAGCCATAGTGAACAAAATGTGTCTTATGGAGATGCTCAAATGCAAGCATGAAGAGAGATGGATGTGAGATGGAATAGGAAAAGGGAATAGAAAGGCATAACTAGAAAATTGGTACTTGCAGAGTGAAAGAGGATCACATAGGAAAAGTAGATAGATGTACAATGAGGCATTTGAAAACTCTTATTTTAGTCTAGGGTGATCTCACAGTAAATCAGTAGAAAAGAAAAAGAAATACATTGACTAAATATAAATAGCTTTATGTTATAAAATGTACATGAGAGAGCCTGATTGTTTGTTGCTTGCCAACAGCAGACTTCACACTCATAGAGCCCCTGCATCTGTTTCCCCTGCTGAAGCTCAGCATTTCTTTTTTTTTTAATCTGTGACCCCTTTTAGCTAACATAAAACAACCCCCTCCCTTCAAACCTGGCTCCTCTAAGTGACTTTTCAAAGGGGTCAAAATGTTGTGACTATTAATTCGAAAGAAAATCCAGGGCTTAATAATGAAAAAAAAAAGTTTTTAAAAAGTGCATTGTGCATGATAAACTGCTGTGCACAGTATATCATCTGGTGCAGTGCTTGCAAGATCATGCCAAATGTGCAACTGTGATGGCATGCAGATCATGTAATAAGCTGCATACAGTCTTCTCACCTTCTGAACCTAACACTTAATACTTTTTTATTTTAATATGCTTTGTTGCTTTTTAACTAATACTGTGTGTGTGTGTGTGTGTGTGTGTGTGTGTGTGTGTGAAAATCCCACCCTGAGATGTTCATATGCCCCCTTGGGGGAATATCCCCCTGCTGAGAAACACTGCTTATAGGTGGTAGTGATTGTGGTAGTGGTGGTGGTGCTGATGTTGATGATAAGTATTTAGTTGTGCTTTAGGGTGTTCCCAAAATATAAAAATAATGTATTATCTCAATAATCCTTATAACAATCCTATAGACTTACTGTTTTATCTCTTTATTAAAGTTAGGAAGGGAACAGGGAGGGGGGTTAGGGATTTACAGACAGAATAATGGACTGCCTGAGACTACCTTGCGAGTTCACAACCAGGAGTGAACTTCAAAAATCCCCTTAGCCCAATAGCTCAGCCATCACACTCAATCAGCTCTCGAGAATAGCAAGTGTCCTCTGCTCAAAGAATCTCAGAGGTCACATAGGGAGTGCATAGTCCCAAAGTGTGACCGATAAAGACCCACATTGTGTTTTTCCCTCCTCCTCTCCTAATTTTTGTAGACTGCAGCTCAACAGCAGGAGCTGCTAATTTTGGACAGACTGCTTGGTCAAAAAAATAAAGAGCTCCTCCTCCTCCAAGAGAGCATTGCTCAGAAAAATGCTGACCTAACAGAAGCTCTTGGGCATGGCGAAGCTGAAGTGGCTGAAAAACGGCGACAAATAAAGGTTTTCTAGTTTCTTGTTTATTTTGAAGCCAGCTTGGATTTTTCTTGGATACTGTTCCCTTTTGAAGGTTTATATTGAAACTATTCCATTGTCTTAAGTCACAAAAATTGTGAATCAATGTCCAGCTGATAGTTACAACAATTTGAATTTTGTAAGTAAGATTATTAGGGGTTTTATCAAATGCTAGTTTTACTCGAAAGTAGACCCATTGAAAGTACTGTGCATAAATTAGTCATTTTTTTATTTTCAGTGGGTTTACTCTTGAGTAGAATTAGCATTGGCTATCATGCTAAGGTTGCAGTCCTGTTCACACTGACCTGGAAGTAAGTTCCATTGAACCTAATGGGTCTTGCATAGGACTGCACCTAGTGGTGGAGGAGAAATTCAATTCTGATCTCACTTATAGGTGAATCTATCTAATTCACTCTTCCTAAAATGTTATGCAAACTGTAATAATAATAATAATAATAATAATAATAATAATAATAATAATAATAATAATAATAAATTTTATTTATATCCCGCCCTCCCCAGCCGAAGCCGGGCTCAGGGCGGCTAACAACAATAAAACAGTACAAAAGTACAGCACAAACAACACTCTAAAATCATTCATTATAAAATTAATTAATTCAAGCCACTGGCAACCATTGGGCCAGAGCTCCGTGAAGATTGCCGAGGGAGGGAGTCAGGCTGTGCCCTGGCCAAAGGCCTGGTGGAACAGCTCTGTCTTGCAGGCCCTGCAGAAAGATGTCAAGTCCTGCAGGGGCCTGGTCTCTTGTGACAGAGTGTTCCACCAGATCGGAGCCACGGCCAAAAAAGCCCTGGCTCTAGTTGAGGCCAGCCTAACTTCTCTGTGGCCTGGGACTTTCAAGATGTTTTTATTTGAAGACCGTAAGTTTCTCTGTGGGGCATACCAGGAGAGGCGGTCCCGTAGGTACAAGGGTCCTAGGCCGTATAGGGCTTTAAAGGTTAAAACCAGCACCTTAAACCTGATCCTGTACTCCACCAGGAGCCAGTACAGTTGGTATAGCACCGGGTGAATGTGATCTCGCAGCGAAGACCCCGTAAGGAGTCTCGCTGCAGCATTCTGCACCCGCTGGAGTTTCTGGGTCAGTCTCAAGGGCATCCTCACGTAGAGCGAGTTACAATAATCCAGTCTGGAGGGGACCGTCGCATGGATCACAGTGGCTAGATCAGGCCGAGAGAGGTAAGGAGCCAACTGCTTAGCTTGGCGGAGATGAAAAAATGCCGCCTTTGTTATAGCTGCAATCTGCACCTCCATGGAGAAGGAGGTATCGAAGATTACACCCAAACTCTTAACGGACGGTGCTGGCACTAATTGCACCCCCGCAAGAGATGGGAGTTGCCCCCCCCAATCCCATATCGTCCTGTCCCAGCCACAGGACCTCTGCCTTCAAAGGATTTAGCTTCAGCCAGCTCCCACGTAACCAGCCACAGCTTCCAAACATCTGGTCAGTGTGTCTGGGGCTGAGTCAGGATGGCCATCCATCAACAGATAGAGTTGTGTGTCATCAGCATACTGATGGCAACCCAGCCCAAAACTCCAGACAAGCTGGGCGAGGGGGCGCATAAAGATGTAACACAGCCATTATTTGAAAATCACACTTCTCTGAATTTTGCAATACAGTTCCGTGGCCTAATAGTTTATAAAACAATGCATATACAAGGGAAAGTGTACATAAAATCATTACTGTCAGGGAAATAGCATTGCAAAAATGTGTATATCCAGGAAAATTACATACAAACATGTATATTAAGAGAAAGTCATTAGAATGCTGATGAATTCACATGAGGACTTTTTTAAAATTAGAAACTGGTGTGGAATATGGAGAATAGAACTTAAGAGAAACTTAAGAGAACTTAAAAAAACTGAGGGAAACTAAAATTGACAGATTCACCCATCCCTAAACTGTACTGCCTGTATAAGCATACTTTTTAAGCATGGCAATTTTTGCTCTTTTGCTTAGGAAGTAAAGTCTTTTCTAGAGGATCTGAGTGTTCAGAAAGGAGAACTCAATGCCCAACTAAGTGAGAAAAGATCCCAACTTTCTCTAGTAACTCAGGATATCCAAAAAGAGGAGGAGAAATTGCAAGACGTCCTGGGACAAATAATGAAGCATAAGACAGGTTTGGCTTAAAATGATTCCTATTTTCTTCACAATATACCCATTTTTGCAAAAACAACCAGGTGACAAGATTGTGGGTTGCTGTTCCAATGATTAAGCTAATTGCTTAGAAACAACTAAAAAGAGAGACCAAAAACAGTTGGCTTAAACGTAGGTTTCTTGCTTCTTAGGTTATTTGATTGCGGATAGTTTAAAACCTTGAAATAAAGATGAATGTTGTTTTAAACCTATTCCCAAGACTAGTTTTGCATGAGAATGCATGGGACAGCACTAACACCGTGTGAGGAATGTTGAGCTGACAGTTCTGCATGGTTAACAGAGCTACTTGAAGTCTCTTCTATAGCAGCCTCTGGCTAGTTGCACATATCTTAGTTTTTGACAGGGGATGTGGGACAAATCCCACCTTCAGACCCCACACCTGCTGGAAGGCTACAACTTTTGCAGGATCTCTGTCCCTCTGTATAAATATTGCAAATGAGGATCAAATCTGAACAGAATGTGATTTCATAGGTTGTGTAAATTCACAATGAAAAAAATATTCATAAAGCTCTCCTCTACCAATTCAGGGCTTAAGCCTGTCTGGCCCAGTATGGTAAGGAGCTTAAGCCTCCAGAAGTTGTTGGGCTCCAGCTCCCTTCTCCCATCAACTACAGCCAGCATGGTGAAGTCAGGGGTGATTGGAGTTGGATATCAGCAACTTCTGGAGGGTTGCAGGTTCCCAGCCCCAGTTCCAATAGGGGGGTCTTTCCCAGCATTATTATCTGAGGTTTTTTTTATTGTTGATGTTTAAACTGGAGATAGTAGAAACTGATCCTGGGGGGCTGTGTATGATTCAGTTGGCTTATTTGGAACTTACCTAGTTTTGTTTCTGCTGTCAAATTATTAGAACTCAGGCATGTTCTTGAAATGTTGTGCCTCAAAAATGATGAACTAGAAGGCCTAAAACTCCAGCAAAGCCAAAAAGTTAATGAATTGGAAAAAATGCAAGTTGCAGTCCTGGAGGTAAGTGAGGGTTCATTTTGCCATGATTCATACCAGAGAGAAAGCATTTTACAGAGCAGTTTGCAGGCATCTTTTATCTCAGCAAGATCTATGTTCACACATTACCTTTATAAGTTCTATCCCATAGGTAGGCTATATGGAAATGACATAGGAAGTGTGGTTTCTCAAACTTACTCAAAGTATCAGTTGGGCAGTCAGAGTGCAGGTGTATGAAAACTTTCATAAGTATATATCCTAAAACAAAGGAGCTGAAATAATAGTGTACATAAAGCTATGTCCTACTAGGCACAAGGCAAGCATGGCAAATAGGAACACTGTGAAGTAAAATCCAATCTGCTCCACTGTTTCATTTGTGTTTAATTTCTAGAAGAAACTTGAGTTGGAGACTCTCCAGCAAGCATCTCAGCAGCAGTGCAGAGAAGTGGAACGTCAAAGACAACTTCTTGAGAGGGCTCAACAAGACACTGAGAGGCTTAGTTCCCAGCTCCATTCTCTGCAAAACAGTATCAAGGCATTGAGCACTGAGAAGCAAAAGCTGGAAGAAAACTGTGAGAGTCTAGAGGAGAAATTGTCACAAACCAAAAGGTGAAGGGGAAATCTTGCTTTGAAAAAATATATTGTGGTATTATGAAGGATATTATCTTTTTGGATAATTCCATGATTTTGTGGCATGATTTTTGTTCTCTGGATTGGGTAAAGGAGGCATCCACTAATGGGTTAAGTCTTTTTTTCCATCCAGCAATTTTGTAGACTATCCACTGCCTTCTGGTCACTCCCCGGTTTCCATTTGTGGCCTAGGCAGAAATCTGATGGGGGGAAATGAAAACTTTTCACTTGAGAAAAATAAGTATAAAGAAGATAGAGGGGAGCATGACACTTGGAAAGAATCTGGCATGAACATGCAAGCATCAGGTTAGGCTTGAAAAGAATGGATGGGAACCGTGTGGGAATAAGTGAGAGGTAGTCTGGTGCTTCTTTCACTCCAGAGAATGTACTTCTTTTCTCTGGTAAGCTGGAACATGTGCATAGGATGGCAATATGATCTAGGGTCTAGAAGCCAAGCCTTATGAGGAACGGTGGAAGGAGCTCTAAAATAGCAATTATGGCTCAAAAGTCCTGGTCAACTTGAGATCTTTTTGGTGATGACCGCTCTGTATTCCCATTTTAATGTTTGCAAGAAAATTTAAACTTGTCAAAAATATCAACATGAACCCAGAATAAAAGTTTATCTTATCCCAATTTACAGATCCTTGGTTTCTGCCGAAGATAACAATAAAGCCACTCTCACCAGCATAGAGAAAATGGACTTAGAGGTCCAAAAACTGCAGCTTGATATTAACCAACTACAAAAGCACAAAATGCTTTTGAATGGCAACGTTACTGACTTACAGAAGCATATTCAAGGTAAATAATAGCTTTCCGGATTCCAACAAAATAGTCATCTTTTTTTAATATATGCCTAATGTATGGAATTCCTTTCCATATCCAGTATTTGCACCTTCCTAGATTATTGTATTTTCTTTCAACAAGCTGTAAAATGTATTTTCTGTAGAAAAAAAGGAGGAACTGAATATTTTGAAGACTGAACTGAATGATTCCAGGCAGCATCTTCAACTATTGGAACAGGTTGGTTTGTAGCATTGGAATATAACGACAAGAAGCCTACAACTGTATTGAAAGAGGAGGCCTTTATCAAAAATTAACAGCCCAATCCTCTCCGTGCTTAACTTGGGTTTATCTCCCATTATATTGGAAGCTGCCCAAAAGTGGCTTGGGCAACCCAGTTATATTGGCGGGGCAAAAGTAATAAATAATAGGTGGTGGTAGTGTTCAGCTCAAAGGGATTCATCTTCTGAATAAACATACATGGGCTGAGAGAAGGCATCTACAAATATGCCATTTTGAGAGTTGTGACTGCAGTTTTTCACCTATGGTGTGAGCCTAGCTCATGCATGACGTCATTGCTTGGCAGCAGTGGTGCATTTTGTAGGTACCTGAAGTCTCACGGCTGAAACATTTTGGAGTGCAACATTTATTTGCATGTGTTTCCTTTTTTGTGTTTTGTTTTCTGGATTTTCTTGCTGGGAAATGACAGGATGTGAAAAATGCCACAAAGCAAAAAGAGGAGCTACTTCAAGAACAAGCAGCTCTGAAAGACACCATAACAGAATCTTCAAGAAAGTGCAGGGAATGCCAGGAAATACAGAAGAGGAAGGAGAACGAGCTGCAGAAGCTTTGCAGGGAAATAGAAGAGCACGAACTACAACTGAGCAAACAGGAGATGGTATGTGTTGCTCTGTCTCATGAATGATCTGCTCAGCTTGTTTTCTTCATTTTAAAAGATTCCAAACTGACTAGTTCTAGAATATAAGGATAACTCATCTTTAAGACACCAGCTCTAAGTAAATCCATTTATAGAGTGGGAGCTCAATTTGAGAACGTATATTCTGATCTTGAGGAGCATAAACTGTTGTCTTGCGCTTAATCTGAACTATAATCCATATTCTGGGTGGCAGCAGCTCTATGAGATCTAAGTAGGAATCTTTCCCAGTCCTTTTGATTAGAGGGGCCAGAAATCAACCTGTCACCTTTTGCATATAAAGCATGTGTTCTTTCACTGAGCTGTGACCTTTCCCCAGTTACTTCCTAAATTTAAATACAGTAATCAAAGTGTTTATCTGAGGATGATGGATGACATCCCCATATTCCATACTGGAAGGAGCAGCCCCTGGTCCTCTTGTTGTGTCTTGAGTGCTTGCCTTTTCTTGGCCTTGTGCGTTTCCTATTGTACATTTTGTGAGCTGCTGATTTTTTACCCACCGTATCTCAACCCAAAAGAACTGTTTTGACCTTCCTCCCAGCAGAAGTCCACCCACATCCTCCACCTGGTTGTGATGCTCTGTGATGATGGCAAGAAAGAGCAATGTCTTCATCAAGTAAAGTCTTTATGGAGTGGTTGGGCAGGGGACATCCTTCCCTGGCCCCAATTAACCCTGAGATACTGTATTAGAATTTAAAATACCTTGCATAAAATGTATCAAGCTCCACTTTGAAAAAGGAAAATTTTCAGCCCAGAGCTTTTATATAACTAAAGAGACAGAAAGAAGAGCAGCTGCCTGTGAAGGTCAATCCCCACCCCTGCACCCCACCCCTTGCAATTGAAGGTTCACTCTTGACGTGTTGTCCTTGGCCAGGTCCTTCATCACCTCAGGGAGGACATACAACATGAAGAAAAGAAGCTAGAGAAATGCACAGCTGAACTGAAGGATCAGAAACAGCTGTTGGAACAAGGACTAGCAGAGCAGCAATACCAGCTGGAACAAGCAATTGCTAAAGTTCAAGGAAAAGAAGAACAGATCCAGAAGCTTCAAGAGGAGGAGTCATGGTGCAGAGCTCTTGAAGAAACAGTCAGCAAAACCCGTACGTTGAGATAAAGGCTGCAACAGCCACTGGTGCATTTTTATAAATTTACTTTTTTTAAAAAAAAGTATATGAAGAAGTCCTAATATAAACTCTGTAGTATTATGGCCTCATTGTGGATGTGGAACTCTCAGATTGAGATACACACTGAACTGTACAATCCCTGGATAGTCATAGTCTCAAAAGAACCTTGTGAGATAGGTTTAAATGCTTCTCTAACCTCTTTAGCGAAAGGGAAGGATGTACATGTAATAAATTAAAATTGCATACAGTATGTAATATTTTAAAATTGCAAAAGTACTTCTTCACTATATAGAGAACTGAAATTTGGTACATGCTTTTCTGGTGACATAGGCTGAATGAATCTTCTTGATTCCAGGACATAAGCTCTCTGAAAAAGAACTGAAGTTGCAAGAAAAAAATGGTGAGGTTTTATCCCTCCAAAGGGAGCTAGAACTCTCAAAAGCCAAGGAGACAGTGCTCCATGATCAGATTCAAACTGAGAGGGAAAAGGCAGAAAAGCAAATAGAAGGACTGAAGGAAGCCATCAAGATGCAGAAGGCCCAACTCGAGAGAGCACTTCATGTACGTGGTTTTGTTTTTGTTGTAATAAAATGTGATAGTTGGTTGAACCTGATTCCACTGAAATCAATGGGACTTGGCTGCTTCATTTCAATGGAATATAAATTCAACCAGTTTAGGCTGCAATCTAAATCTCCTTTACACCAGACTGAGGGAAGGGGGTGTATTGGAAGGAGGTACCCCAGCGAGGGACTGAACAAGCCTAGGATTCACTAGATCCCAAGCTGGCTCCACTGTTGCTATGTTGTAGGCCTCCTCTTTATAAAAAACTTGTGATGTAGGTCAGTATTATTATTATTATTATTATTATTATTATTATTATTATTATTATTATTATTATTATTTTATTTCTACCCCACCCATCTGGCTGGGTTTCCCCAGCCACTCATTACTGTTGGGGAGGGGAGAGTTCACCCAAAGCCATCTTCTGACTCCTTGGCAAGGTTAAAGCTAAGCTGTTCACAGGTCACTCTATTAGCTGCTGCAATCACATGTGCATAATTTAATGTCATTTGCCATGGGTTGGGCCTTGTCAAAGCACTGTTACCTGGATGGTAATTATCATGCCAAGTTTTTGTTTCACAGGAGCATAACTGTTCATCTGAAAGAAAACAAAATATAAAACTGTGAACATGCCCACCCACCAATTTTTATTTTAGGAACAAAAACAGGAAAACCACTGTTTGCAAAAAGAAGTTGCCTCCATAGAGCAAGTGGCACAAGACAACCACCTGCGAGCAAAGCAGCTTATGAGGGACCTTAGCCAGATCCAAGTGGAGTACGTGCAGCTCAAGTCACAGGTAGGTCTTGGATCCAACAAATTGCCTCTCTATGATGCGCTACATCCTGCAGAAAGGTGGGCAATTCCACCTTCCCACCTTCCTCTGTATTTTTTACACCAAATGCAAAAGAATAGGGATCATCAGTAGGGTCGATGACCATTTCATGTGGGGGTTCCGTTCCTGGCCCTTGTGCATGTCAGCAGAGCGCATGTAAGTGCGCCCTGCACTGCCCACGTCACCCTTTTAGTGACATGTTTTGTGACATTTTCAGTCACTTCTGGGTTTGGCACTGTGCGCACATGTGCAATCACATGTCTTTTGAACATGCGTTAATCAGTCGTTGCCTGTATATCTAAAGTGCAGAAAAAGTGGATGGAGAGTTTTCCTTGCTGTTTCCCATAAACATTAAAACTCAGGATTATCCAATGAAATGCACATTCAGGGTGAGCAAGAAGGGAAGACTTCACAAAATACAGAATTAATTTATGGAATTTGTTGCCATAATATGTATTTATGACTACAGAATTAGATAGCCTTTGATAGACCTCACCTCCTCCAGGAAAAAGCTATCAGTCATCCATGTTCAGAGGCAGCAAATCGCTGAGAACAAACAAAACAGGACATGTGTTTACTTTTATGCTCCGCTTGGGGATTTCCTATGGGAAGGAAGCAGGTTGCTGGACTAGATGGAATTTGATCCAGCTAAGATCATTTTGAATGCCTCCATAGGAACAGTTTCAAGGCAGGCTTGACTTCTAACACTGCTCACTTTATAACTCAAGAGCAATGGCTTCTTTTACACATACAGAGGTTTGATTCCAAGGGTTCTGTGTATACACGAAAACACACATACTCAAACCCTTGGAGCCACACCCTCATGCGCATCCCTAACCTTCCAAAGAACTTTTAAATTCTCTCTTCCTTTACCTGAGAAGGCCCACTCAGCACACTGGCTCTGAGATGCTCTCACAAGATCTTGCAAGGCCATCAGAGTGCCTGCAAGACCTTGTACAACCATCCCAAGTCTTCCAGAGCCAGCACGCTGAAAGGCGTTGCCAGTAAGCAAGGCAGAGAGCTTAAAAGCTGTTCTTGCATGCATTTAATTTGCACAATTTCAACCAGCCAGCCTTCAAACGTTTAAGATTAAAATAGTACAAGTTACATGTGCATAAGAAATAATTGTAATGTAGCTACAAAATCTGTGGCTCCAAGCTGTGATTTCAGTAGGAGAATTAAGCCTGGGCTCAAATATTTTCTGTTGGCTTACACTCAGGTTGGATTATGTGCCATCTTTTATCATTCCCAAAGAAATCAAACTCCTCATAAGGAGGAAATCGTCATCACCAACAGTACAAGCTGGAATTGTGTACAGCAGTAGGTCTTGCCTATATTTTTAATACTTAAAGGTGGTTGTATGGAAGTGGCTAAGGTGGTCTTTGTAATTTGATAAATTAGTTTTCATTTAGCCAATTTTGCACCCACATGATTAAATAGCTAAGTTTTGACTACTACGTCATCCAGCCATTAACATAGGTTGTTCAGTTACTCAGCAGATTCCATACAATCACTTGTGGGGCTATTGCCACAAACACCACCAAGCCAAGTCACATGGAGATGGCAGTTACAGGATGCAGCTGTTGCAATTTTTGAGATAATGGAGGCCTGAAGAAAGACAAATTGCACCTATGATGTTACCATTACCTTAAAAAGGTAAAGGTAAAGATACCCCTGACCATTAGGTCCAGTCGCGGACGATTCTGGGGTTGCGGTGCTCATCTCGCTCTATAGGCCGAGGGAGCTGGCGTTTGTCCACAGACAGCTTCCGGGTCATGTGGCCAGCATGACTAAGCCGCTTCTGGTGAACCAGAGCAGTGCATGGAAACGCCGTTTACCTTCCCGCTGGAGCAGTACCTATTTATCTACTTGCACTTTGATGTGCTTTCGAACTGCTAGGTGGGCAGGAGCTGGGACCGAGTAACGGGAGCTCACCCTGTCACAGGGATTCAAACCACCGACCTTCTGATCGGCAAGGCCTAAGCTCTGTGTTTTAGATCACAGTGCCACCCGCGTCCCTTTACCATTACCTTATTCTCACATAAGCAGCAGTTCCTCCAATGCTAGCCAGATTAGGAGCCCCACCAGTGACCCTATTCATTTCTGCCACTGATCACATAGGGCCTGCTGGGTGTCTGCATTGGGTCTGGTTTGCTAATTGGCTGTTAATCCTTAGCATCCTCTCTGAAATCCTGCTGTCTCACCCTTGTGTTCCATTGCTTAGATGAAGAGTCAAGAGAATTTAGAGAAACAACACAAAGAGATGAAAGGGACAGTGAAGTCACTTAAGCTGGAAGTGAAAGACAAAATGAGAACCGGTTTGAAGGATCTGAGTCAATCCCCTCCAAAGCTTTTGGGAGAACTGGAGACTACTTTTGAGATTGAAAGAAGACCTCAGAGTGACTTGGAAAGTCTGAAGGAAAATTATCCTTTCACAAATAATGAGGGAAGAATGCTGTGCTTTGATGAAAAGCTGGACCTTTCCAAAGTCCACATCATGGTAAACACAACCCTACTAAAATCAGTGTTAAAAAAATCAGAGCTGCTTCAGACCATCAATTTTGCATGCAAGCAAGAATCATTCTTCCTGTATTGTGCGTCTTATGAATCTCAGTTTGAAGCAACCAACTCCTGCATCTTCCCTGCTGTGGTACACCTGCATTGGAAACACAAACACAGGAAGCTTTCCCCCACACTCAAGCTCCTAGACTTTGATCTCTGCCACTTACAGTCCTAGTTTCTATTTCTTTAAAAATAAAAAACTAGAGGTCTAAAACCTGTTTTAAATAAATAAATCCTGAACTCCTTGAGCTGCTGGAACTTGTAAGTAGGGTTCTGTATTTAAGCAGAGTAGCTGCAGCTGCATGGTGTTCATAGCCCTGCTAGTTTATGATGTCACTGTCCTATGTTCATTATATGATGATTACCAACCAGCAAATCCTACCTTAATCTTTTTATCAGACCACCTGTTTCAATCTGTTCTCTTTTCTCTCAAGGATGAACAATGGCGTGGAAAAGCACGCCGAGAACAGCTGCAGCACCATGAGGATCGGCTCAAGGTACCACAACAGTTCTAGGTTCCCAGCCTTTGAGTGGGGCAGGGGGCTAATATTTCCAGTTATTGTGGGGGGGGTCATAGTTTTCCTTGATAGTATGTACACCTTTTCCCCGCAACAGGGTGTGCTCCTGTTGTTTGGTCCCAGCTCCTGCCCACTTAGCAGTTTGAAAGCATGTCAAAGTGCAAATAGATAAATAGGTACTGCTCCAGCGGGAAGGTAAACGGTGTTTCTGTGCGCTGCCCTGGTTTCGCCAGAAGTGGCTTAGTCATGCTGGCCACATGACCCAGAAAAACTGTCTGCGGACAAATGTCAGCTCCCTTGGCCTGTAAAGTGAGATGAGTCATCTGCAACTGGACCTAACGGTCAGGGGTACCTTTACCTTTACCTTTACCTTTATGCACCCCTTTATTGATATAGCACAGAATTATCTAATAAACCAGTCAGTTAACTCAGTGTGTTCTTTAAGGCTCAGCTTCGTCAGTGCATGTCAAAGCAAGTGGAGGTGTTAATTAAAGGAAAGCAGCAGACTGAGGGCACCCTCCATAGCCTGAAGAGGCAAGTTGATGCATTGGATGAACTAGTTAGCAGTACTTCAACAGACTCGCAGTTTCCTTCCTTGAACTCCTCAGGGTTAACTGACTCTCTGCATGAAGAGTCAATTCTCACAATGAACCAGGTAAGTTTCCACATTGATTTGGATTTACTGCTTCTGTGTAGGAGAGAGCCTTTCTATTTTCATTCATTTTAAAGTATACCCTGCCTTTGGATCAAGTGATGATCAGTGGCTTACACCAGAAAAAAATAGCACATGGCTCTTGCTGGTGGCAGGGTCTAGAGTGTCCTCCTTTGCCTCCTTACCTCTCCCAGAACAGCTGTTGAAGCAGTTCTTTCTGGCTGGAGGCAACTAGTAGAAAACTTTCTCCCCGTCTATTGGGTTTGCTTGAATATCAGAAACTAATTCTCTGTGGTCTGAATATGCATTGACTTTTCACATGCATATTTTCTAAAAATTTTGGAGCTTAATTGTATGTTGGTTTTTAACAGGATTTTGTGATAGCTTTGTGTTACAATGTGTGTCCCTCCATGCATAACCTGATACTTCAACATTTCATCTCACTCAGGCTGTTTCTCCCAAACTACACCCACCTGTCCCCCATCTGATGTCAGCTGTGGGGCAGGTGGAGATGTGGCTAGATAGACTGTGGAACTGATCCCTGCAGAAAGCAGTCCTGTCAGTCTTATGCTCAGCACTTGGGGAGCACTGAGCACAGGACTTGCAAAGTGCTTTCCAAATGCCCTGACAATCACCTGGCTGCTGGGTGCTGGGAAAGCACTGCACAAGGGACATCCCAACCATCTATCAAAGTTGCCCCATAAGGGCTGATAAGGATCTGGCCCATTGAGCCAAACAGGCTTTTCACTCTTGATTCTCTGAAAGCAGGGGTGTGTGTCTTGAAAATTTAGCTGCTCCTCTTCTAGTTCAGTCCCTGCTTTCACTCAAAGCAGATATGTTCTTTTTCTCCCATTTGTGTTTCTGCTCAGATTTTTTGTTTAGCATTTCTTTAAATTCCTTAGTATCCTTTCTTTCCTATTTGTTTCTACTTAATCACTCTAGTTTGTATTTTGCTTTTTTCATTACCTCTTTGCTGTTGGCTCTTCTTGCCCTCTGTCCCTGTTTTGTGAGATGGCTGCAATCACCAAAGCTAAAATAAAATGCATGTTACAGTGGTTAAGAAAAAGCCTCCCAGATGGCTGCCTTGGAATAAACTGCCATGGATCTCTTTCAAGTCCTTTTAGTAGACTCTCCAGTAACAGGCTTTCTCTGCCGAGCCAATTGCCTAGACTATAACAAGTTTGCTTCTAGTTATATCCTTTTACTGAACCACCTTGTTAGCAGTTTATATTTTGTAAGGGTTTTCAGCACAGAGTTTAACACAGGAGGAAGGGACTGGGAGATGTACTACTTTGAGCAATGAATTTATTCACTTTGAATGTTCTGACCTGCTTATCTTGAATAAAAGTTTTGTGTATCCTTTCTTTTTATATTTTACCAAATATCTTAGCCTGCTGTAAGTCTTACAATAATATAATCAAAATAATAATCATAGGGATTATGCTGCTGCTATTATCCATATCCCAGAAGCAAGTCAAGGGCTCTTGCAATGTGTTGTCTTCTCAGTTTTTTTGCTCATTGAATGGGGACATCTTTTCTAGTTTTCTAGATCTCCTTCCAGGACATCAACAGGTATTTCAACACAATCTCCAGGTATTCATCAGTACAAGGCATAATCCCAGCAGGTAAGAGTGGTGGGGTGATAACAGTGGAATGTGTGGAATTGATCAATAAATGTTAAAATTTAGACTGAAATATAAACACAATTTCTAGGGCAATGTGCCTGTGGCCCTCCATTGGTCTGTGGCATAGCCATTGGTCAGGCGTAATGGGAACTGAAGTCCAGCAACTCCTGGAGGGCCACAGGTTAGCCACCTCATTCAAGAGAGTATGTAGTTCTTATTTCTAAGTATGACACTTTTTTTTTTGAAAGTCTAGCATCTGTGTAATCAGCCTTCCTCCATGTAACTCAGGGGGCGGGGGGGGGGGAGTTACAACTCACACCTATATCTTGCATCAAACACTGAGGCCATGCTCATGATTTAGGGCACTTATGCTTACAGCTTTTAATTGCTAATGGCAGCCTTCCCCATCCTGGTGCTCTCGATCTGTTTTGTACAACTCTGCGTAGCCCCAGGTTGGGGTAGGGTAACCTGTGGAGAGCAGTGCATGAGGTTCTTTTACATCTTCAGTAGGGCATTCCAGAACCTTAAGTGGGATCCAAGCCTGTTCCCTGTTCTGGAGCAGGAAAAGCTCACAAAAGCAGGGGGAGGGGGAGATGCCACTCCAAGGTCACATCTTGCCACAGGAAAATGAAGAGGACATAATTGCCCTCATCTGACTGTTCCTCCATAGCTCCTCCAGATTTGCAGTCTCCTGGCTGCTGTTCTTACAAGCACATAATTAAGATTACACCCCCACTGAGTGATGAGTAGGACTCCTTAAAGTCTCCAAATCATGGAATTCTGCCCATGGTCTCCTGGCAGCAGTTTTGCCTTCAAGCAATGGCACATCAGCCCTGAATAAAGAGCACCTGGGTTGGACCAGGCGGAGGACCTCTCCCACCTAATCTGAGGTGTTAGTGGAAGCAATGCCAGGGAGCTATCAGAGAACCTGAAGACATTTTCAGTCTCTCAGGACTATCTTTCCCCCCTAGATTTTATCTCCAGCATTGTTGGTCAAGCCCACATACAGACCACAATTTAATTATAGCACCTCTGCCCTGGATGAGGTCACACCAGCAGTTCCCAATGGAGTAAAGGTCTGCCTAAGCCTATAACAGTACCCTTCGCAGAGTTTGACAGGGTGCGTAATGTTGAATGAACCAACCTTCCAAAAGGCAAAGCATTTCTGGGTGGCATAATCCGCACTGCTCCCTAGTGGACCATTATCATCTCTTTAGACCTCATCTGTTTCTAGAGTGGCCTCCTTGCTGTAGTGATCTTTACTTCTCCCTGCTGCACATTGTGTTGGATTCATTATTTTTCTATAGTCATAAAGGCTATGTGGTGGGTTGCCTTGCTTTTCTAGTATTGTACATTGTGGGGAAAGCTAGGTAGCCCCTTCCACTGGAGAGCATCAGTTGGATTGAACCCTATCTTGTCACCTAGAGGGAGGTGCTCTTGCCAGCCTTCTGGACTGCCCTTCCTAGATGCAGAGAATAATTAATTCATGGTAAGCAGCTCCCCTTTTCCTAGCTCTGCTAGCAGTTAGGAAGGTAACAGCTTACCCAGAACCTGAGGCAACACACTACCTCAGTTTACTTCCAGCCAGACCAGCATCACCTTTCATGCTTAAGAAATGACTTCTGCTAAAAAGTTAACTGAAAATCCTTTGTTAATCAATCAGTAAATTGGTATGATTGTAACCTTGCTTGCCCTTTGCAGCAAGCATATTTTACAGTAATCACTGAAGTTTTTTATTATTATTATTATTATAGGTAAGCAGCGAAATGCAGCTATATTGGTGCAGCCCGTGCCAATAGCCTGGCTTTGAAGGCATCAGAAGACTACCTCATTGGTTTCCAAGTCCCTGTTAACATTCCTAAAGACATCTTAGGTGTGAGCTCAGGTGTTTTTATTACGTATGCACACTTACTTGAATTTTTATTTCTATGGAGCACTTCTGCAATGCAAGCTAGAGTGTAGCATTTGCAGTATTGAAAGTTACAGCCATTGATGTCTGCATCCTTTTGTTTGTGGGGTAGGGGTGCGTGCATTTATTTATATGTGGGTGAATGGGCATAAGCTTTTTAAGCATTTTTAGTGAAAATTTGTATTCTGTTGAATTTTTTTTACAAAAATAAATATTCCCTCCCCCCCCAAAAAAATACACCTTGTGTTTTCTTCTGCTTTCTATAAACATAAATATTTAGTGACTGGTTGTTCCACTAGGTTCCTGTGCATATCTAGGATCTTACAAGGCAGGGATGGGGAACCTCTGGCCAAAAAGCAAAGTACAGCCTTCCTAGGCTGCTTTATGTATCTAGTCCTTGGGTAGATACCCTTGTGTCATGCATTCTTTGCCTGCATGGTGTGTTTGTGTAGAAATATCAACCTGTGCACAGCTGGAATGTTGCCTACTTTACAAATGCAATGGGATGTGACTTTTTGAAACTAGCTCCACCCAGGTTGCCTGTAAGGGATCAAGGCTCTCTGAAAAATGTTGCCCACCTAAGGGATTTGAATGTGTCCTAGATTTTGCAGCAATAACTGCTTCCATATTTCCACCAGAAGCAAATTTACTCCCCACCATGAAGGAGGTATTTAAAGTATGGGGGTTGTCTCCATCTACCTACTTAGAAGATGCAGGGTCATGTGACTTAACTTTTCTACAGACTGGCTGTCTCACCTCACTTCCCCTCCTCACCCCCCCAACAGAGCTTTTTCTCAGTTTACACACATAAGTTTTGTCTCAGCTCTTAATTCTGTTGCAGTTTACCTCAAATAGTACTTTATTCTAATTCCTGCTTAAACTCTTAAAATAAAAAGTAACTTTCTCTTAAAATAAAAAGTAACTTTCTCCTCTATTTCTCTCTCTTTTTCCACTCCCATTCTGTGATCCAGGACTGCAGTGGATTCTGCCACAGCAAATGGCTGTTGTCCATTTGAGCTACTGTGGAAAACTAGCATAAACTTTATTAACATAGCAGAATCTGACGTTTGTTCACTAGGGGTTGTTCTAAGTTGACTCATTGGAAGTAACATGACGTCACTTAGGTTTACTAATTTCAGTGGTGCGGCTCCCATTTGAATAAAAGGGTGAAATACAAAACAACCCTTAGCTATTTTTTACTGGTCTGAATGTTGAGATCCACCACACATACTTGAAATTTAAGCAATGCTGCACTTACAAAAATGAAGTGAGCCCCCTTTACCTAACAATAAAACATGTGCTTTTCAAGATCAGTTTTTCTTCCATCAAACTGATATGATTAAGACTGACGAGATCCAAGAGCAAGTAGAACCAGAAAGTTCAAAAGCAAAGCTCAAGAGGGAGAACTGTACTTTCCACCATTCCAAATCTAGGGCTAGGTAATGCTGCATTGGGTGGGATTTTCAACACAATTCCACCATGTGTGAGGATTGCCCCTGTTAAAATGGGAATTTTTTTCTATCAGTTGCCTCTATTTGGAGAGCCTACCTTTCAGCCAAGATTAATCCACAGAAATGTACATTTGTGATAAATGAGTGTTTTCTAGCAGCCTTTCTGGTTGTTGCCTGTTTATAGCAATAAGGTTTTAGGCTCTTCCCTACAGGAGGTTTAGATAAAAAAGATCTGCAACTAGACTTGAGGACTGGTTGATGGTGAAGCAGCACATCTGTTGGTCTTAACATTCCGTGCTTTAACTAAGTGTTCTGCAAAAGGATTTAAAGTCTAAAGGCAAGCATGCTGATTGTGCTTCAGCTACATAGGTATGTAGCAGCTCACCTAGAATGATGGCGGGGGTTTTTGCTTTCACACTACCATAAATATTCATAGAGAGCAGGCTAGGGAGGATTAAGTTTGATACATTATACAATAAAGCCATCTATCACCTTCTGTGACAATTACACGGGTCTAGAACCTTCACACATGGAATAATATAGCAAAACTACAACAACTGTGGGTTCATATAAAAAGGGATACTTGCTTCATGTGACCCACAATCCACACCCTCTTGAGTGCACATTTTCAAAGAACGACCACTGTCATTTATCTAGATACAGGTACTTTATTTACAAATATTTAGATAATAGCATTGTTACAATAAATGAGTACAGCAGCCCAAATAAGTCCTGTCACAGAAACAAAGACCTACTGTAACTTATAATTTGGAGGATATAAGGGGGGGGGGGGTATTGCACCACCAACAAGCTGCAGAAAGTGATTGCCTTTGCCCAAACTTAAAATTGTATATCAACTGGTCATGGTCCCCGGGCAAAAACCCCACATGGTGCAATCCAAGCTGCATCTTTTGTAATACCCATCTATTTTAAGAATCTTAGGTTGGGGGAGAGAAACCTATCCAGAGCCAAACAAAAAGGAAACACACAAAGGGACAGTGTACACATTATCCAAACACTTAAATCATCTGCACATTCCAGTTTTGGCTTTTATTTAACATTGACTGTACAGTATGCTGGTTATCACCCTTTGCTTTTACATAGTTGAACATGGCCTTGCTTAGTGTCTTTACAGGGCTAAAAACAAAAAAAACCTATGCTATATTTGAAGCATTGCAGTCAATATAGTGAAACATAGTGAAACATAGTGAAGCCCAATCAAGCTTAACCCATTTGTTGCCCTCTTTTTCTTTTAAATAGCAGGTTATTATGGAAGAGTTACAGTACAGCTGAGATTGTTTACATGTGTGGTGGCTCCAACCCAAGGTCTGCATATACACAATTGCTCTGAATTACTTCTCTCAAAGTTCTTTGCAACCACAGCATGGAGGAAGAACTGAGGAGGAGCAGAAATTAAGCCTATGTCAACTGTAGTGTCAAATGCCACGGTATGGTTCAAAATCCCTAGAGTGTAAAATGCTTGACAGTCCAGTTGAGAATATATCTTTTCATAAAAGTGTAAGATGTCCAACAGCCCATCCTTCCTATACAATAAGGCAGGAAATGAAGCTGGATTAATGCAAAAAGTCTTCCCAAAGAGAGAGGAAAAGTATATTAGCACACCAGCAATTGCACAAGACCAGGAATATTAAACAAAAGCAGCAATAGGCTGACGACAGTGCCAAGATAGGACAGATACTATTACACTGGGGTAGGTGTTCTTTTGCACTGTGTCAGGAACCAGCTTCCTAAGCACAACCTCCAAATGCCAACACCACGGAATCAAGCCAATGGTCAGTGAACTGCAGTTACTAAAGCTGGGGGTGATGTGGTCATTATTAGGTTGAACTGTACAGACCAATATATTACCTATTCTAGTGCCAGTAAATCAGTTTGTTTTTATTTCATTAAGATCATATACACAGAATGTACTTTTTAAAGTGTTAGCTCTGTTCCTTCAAAATTTATACATATTTACGTTCTGTTAACAAGGGCCACAAAAGGTTAAAATGGTAAGGAGAAGGAAGAGGTGGGTGGCATCAAGCTACAGAGCACAAGCACAAGATAGATACTTGCCATGTGGGAGGCCACGATGGATGAAGGCTAACACTCCTGCAATGAGTGCTCCCATGCCGCCACCGCCACCACCACCACCAACAACAACTGCATAATAGGGAATCCTTCCCACTAAAAAAGGAATCTTATGCAGGATCCCACTCTAATCATGTAGGTTGTTTCACAGCAAATCAACTTTTTTTTTGTTACTAAAAAGGACAGATCCAGACCACTTGCAGACTGCGAGGAAAGGCTGAAGCTAGTAAAGTTAAATTTTACAAGAGACAAAGCCCTGCAGAAAGAGAAAGAATAATAATAAAAATCATGAGGTCCAACCATCAGTGCTCTGTTTTGTAAATCATGTATTGGTGACACCTATTCACAAGGACTGGGGTGGGGGGAGACTTCTAGATTTACCATGCAGGGAGAGGGTATGACTCTACTTGCCTTTGATAACCTGATTACATCTAAGTTTCTCTTATTTATTTTTTAGCAGTTTAGTGCTGTGTTAAACTGTTGCCTCAGGAGTTTTAATTAAACCCAGTAAGATGGACAGAGGAAACTGAAGCAGCCAAAAGCACTGCTCCTAACAGAGGTGAAAGGTCAGAAACAGAGCCGAGAAGTGAGGTCACTAGCAGCCACAGCCTTCTCTCTGCGGCTGGGGTTCACTGGTTAGTCGGCCACCCTGTGGAGCTGAAGGCTTATGTTGTACACCAGATTCTGCAGCATTTAGATCCAGGCTCCCGTCTTGGATGTTCTGATAGATTTTCTTGGCAGCCTCTAGGAATGCATCCTCAACATTCTCTCCTCTGATAAAAGGGAAAGCAGCAATATTAACTTGGAATGTATATAGAAAGCCTGTTGCACAAAGAATTTCACATACCCACCATTAACTATCCAGGAGCAATGTAGCACAGAGCTTCTACCCTTGTTTCCATTCATAATTCATAGGTATTAAGGTTGCACAACCCATGTATTTTAGCCGCCACTGCTATGGAAACATCAACAGAACATCTTGCAATGGCCATTTTCTGTGCTTCAAATATTCTGCATCAGCAGCCCTAGTGTCTTCATAGCACACATCAGGATGGTGTGGATTCCTGCACGCCTTCCTGCCACATGTCCCAACTAACCCCAGATTACTCTTCTCACTTTTACATGGGGCAAGGAAAGCAGATGCAAGAGGATTCTCAGTTGGTACATCCCACTTCAGATTAATGGAGCCAGCTGAGGATGCCCTGCCTGAAGGACCCCCAACTCCTGTAGTCAATGTTGCTTTTTACATCTCTTCCATGGAGCACTTCAATTCCACCATGCACTACCTTGCTTTAGAGCAAGAATTTCTAGTTCACAGGGCAGAAATTCCTGAAAAGTTCATGAGTCTAAGATCCCAAAACATCAAATGATTGATAAATTATGTTTAACTTAATGGAGCAAATTGCAGTGAAACTATGGCTCACACACTCCTTCCCTCCTCTCCTCTGGCACAGCCACAGGGAGATTTGAAAGCCTCCTTTTAAAAAAGTAAACCTCAGTTTTAGCATGGCGCCCAAACTCTAAACTGCAATTAAGATTAACTATTCCCTGTTTGAAACAAACATGGTTTGAAGATGGTTTGTTTCAATAAAGTGCAGTTAAATTAAAGCAGTTTTCTTGATACAAAGACAAACGAAAGTTAAAAACCTGAAGCAAAAACTTCCACTCTCTTCCTCGAGGCCATGCCAAAAGAGGAATGTGTGAGTCCACAGCTCACTCTAGCTCCTTCCCATCATGATAAACCATGGTTTTTTGTGACATCTGAACACAGCTGTTATATTATCTTTTTTGAATTGCTGTGGTTGGCAACAACAGGGTTGGGGTTAGGCCAGTGTGGACATTCTCAGTCAAACCCCTGCACATGCCAGAATTGCTTCTTACTGTCAACAAGGAACAGAAATCAGATTCCTCTTGTTTCCCCAACACCAAAGCCACCTTATGGGGCTTAGCTAAGCTTCTATGCCCTCGCTATAATGTATATTAGTACAGTGGTACCTCAGGTTAAGTACTTAATTCATTCTGGAGGTCCATACTTAACCTGAAACTGTTCTTAACCTGAAGCACCACTTTAGCTAATGGGGCCTTCCGCTGCCGCCGCACAATTTCTGTTCTCATCCTGAAGCAAAGTTCTTAACCCGAGGTACTATTTCTGGGTTAGCGGAGCCTATAATCTGAAGCGTCTGTAACCTGAAGCGTATGTAACCCGAGGTACCACTGTATTCTAATGAGCAAAAGTCAGACATGTGACACTGATGAACACAGCAACTAATGTAAGAAAGTAAACAGTTAATTAACAACTGAGTGAAGAATTACACTGGACAAAGGGGTAAGCAATACCTAATGCTTTTCCAGGAAAAGAGCAAGTAGTGGCAGCAAGATTGGGAAGGTACTAAGGGGGTATAATTGCTCAAGCTACAGATCAAAGTAGCTACAGGTACTAAAAATCAAAGTACCCCTCAAAGCAGATTATGGATGAATCCACATAAGCAATTTCGGTTTCAAGAAATCAAGACTCAGTACTTACGTTTTAGCACTCGCTTCAAGAAACAGCAATCCTGTTTAGAAACAAAATACAACTTTAGCATAGGCAGGAATAGCAAGTGCCCCATACCAAACCTCACAGGTAAGAGTTCCCAAAGAACTCCAGGGTCAGTAGTTTGTATAACCAGATCTGTGAGTGAGACAACTCAGGCCCTGAATAGCTGAGGTCTCCCCGATCCCCAAAACGGCTTCTGGGAGTTATCATGGCCTAGAATCCAACCTATACACTCACAGCACTGGAGTAGCAACACCCACCATTCTCTTCAGCAAACTGTTTGGCTTCTTCATATGTCACATCCCTCTGCGCTTCCAGATCCGCTTTATTTCCTATAAGGATTATCACCTGCATCCGGAATAAGGCACAAAAAGATTGCTGATAAACTGGCAGTCCCTGTTGAAGGCAAGAGGTCAACAGCTGCATGCTAGTCCTACTCCCTAGGCTCCAGCATCCTGCAGCTGCCACTTTAGCCCTCCTGTGACACGCCTGAGTAGAGCTGGTAAAGATAATCCTTTTATGCAAGGCTATACAGATCAGGAAAACCAAAATCAAATGCTGCCAGAACTTCAAGCGTGAATGTTAAGTGACACTTCAACTTCTTATTACTGCAGGGCCATTCAGATTCAAGAAAGGCTATTATGCAATAAAATAGGCACACTAATGAGGAAGTGAACCTGGCTAGCTAGAACTAACTTCTGTGGAGAACAGAACCAAATCAGGAACAGATGTATTCAAATCACTTGATGCTACACAGGGTGGAAGGAAACCAACTTCAACTGCAGAGATAGGGTGGTATTTAGCCTCAAAAAAGAAAAAAGAAAAAAAAGAACAACAAAAAACCCAAACCAAATCATATGTGTCTTTCTGTTAAAAAAATAATTTAGATCAAGTCTTACTGACTACAGTGGTGACTTAAATCGATTTGATTTAAATCATATCCACACTGGTTGGCTCTTTCCAACTATTTTTCTTCCCTTCTCTCCTTAATGACTCTTGCCATTACCTTCACATTGTACTCCTTCTGTCAGCAATTATGTTCATTTATAATTTTGGGGAAATTATACTTCATAAGATGACAACCAGCAGCAGCTTATGCAACAGGGTGGCAATTTAGCCTTGTGTTCTGATTCCATGCTTTAGGACAAGGCCTTTTAATCAGAGCCACGACCTTCGCTTTAACAATTTAATCACTGGTAGCAAATTTAAAGCCAGTTCAGTGTGGATGAGCGTTAATGGTACCCTTGATTTCAAACCAACCCCATTTTGATGTGTTGATGTAATGGGAAATAAAAAATAAATTAAAAGGTAGCTTTTCCTTTTGGCAAGTACTGTAGTAGTTTAAGTGGTAACTTTGTGTCTTTATCAACAAATTGCTACTTATCACACTCTCAACATCTCCCAAAGATATCAAAATAGGTCATATTTGTTTGATTTTAAATGTAAACAATGAAAAGGCAGGTGTTCAAAGGGTGTTTGACAGCCCTACATTTAATGCAACCATTTTTAAACAGCCAAACTCACAGTATTTGGATTAGTTAGGTTTCTTGCATCTGTCAGCCAGCTGCTTAGATGGTTATACGTGCTTCTTCTGCAGAAGACAGAAAAGGCAAAACTAAGTACTTATAGGGTCACACCAGCATAATATGTCAGTTTATTTCCTATTACACTTTGAGGATGGTACTGGACACAACAGGAACATGTTACTTCCAATTTAGGCAATTGAATTGAGCTGTTAACAGATTCTTGCTTGTTTTTCATTTCCCTGATTTTCAAGGGGAAATCTGTTAAGACAAAATGTTGCAAAAATCTCCTCTTAAAGAGCTATTGTCTGGAGGGTGGGGTTGGGGAGAACACTGATCTTGTGCGTCTGGGGAGCATACACATATGCAAGATACAGAAAGGTGAAGTATTGTTTGCTAGGGTTGCAATGATCTGGAAAACCATTCTCTTCTCTTGTAGGATTAACCAATGTGCCTCATTCCCAAGCTTGCTCTGTATCATTTCCAAAATTAGAATAGTTAAACTTAGTTTAGAAACCTCTGGTTTCAATTCACCCTACTGTAAAGGCAGTAAAATATCAATCCCATAACTAGACCCCATAATTTATTTGTTTAGTAGCCCAACACAGAGCTGACAAATACTCCCAACTTCTTGCACTTAGCAACAGGCTTCATGTCCTATTTAAGATAGACTAAAATAGGACTAAAATGGTCATATTTTTTCCGTGGGGCACTCAGTTCAGTTCCATGACACCATACAGGAAGCTAGATGCACAGGAGATAGTGATGTATTCCCAAAAACAGATGCTCCTGATGAGCCAATGTGTCTCTGTCCCACTTACTAGCAAAGAACCTTTGGCAAGCTACCAAAGCCCAGAAACTCAACAACCCCAGATACTTGACTTTTAAGAATATTGCTCTTCCTTCTCCAGACTGTTGTTCCTGGGCATGGCCAAAAAAGAGAGAAGTGTTTACAGGTATTACATAAAATTAAGGGCTAAGAAAGGAGCAGCTGTTAAAGCTGCAACCTTGGCTAAAGTTCCTCTTAAAATCAAGACAATGACTTGACACTTATATCATCCTGAAAAGATGTAATTAGGTTTGTTTGTTTTTCTAAAAAGTGACCATGCTTTAAAAACCTGTTTTGAGTCACATGCCCCTTACAGAAATATCAGCAAAAATAAACAAACAAAACCTTGGTGCATTGTGTTGATAAAGTCGGCAGAAAAGGCCATTCTACCACCAGCACCTTTCTCCTGCAGTACTAGAACTTGGGGTCACCTAAAGCAACAAACAGTAGATTCTGGACAGACGAAGAGAATAAATACCCTACTTTGTGCATAGCTAACCTCTGGAATTCACTTCCATAAAATGTAGTGACTGCTGCTAGTTTTGAAATGAATTAGCTAAATTTATGGAAGCAGGTCTTTCACAGTTGAGATGGCACCTTCATGTCCAGAGCCGAAATTCCTGGGATTCTGGGGAATATTGCTGGGGCAATAATGACAGAGAGCCACTGTGTTCATGACCTGCCTGCGGGCTTCCCAGAGACATCTGACTGGCCGTTTTTTGAGAGCAAAGTTATTGATGAGAAGGAGCCCCCAACTGATCCAGGAGTGTCATTCTTGTCCTATTAAGAGCTAGGAAAGTAGTACGTTTAACCTCAGCAGCTGCTGTATGACTGCTGTAGGTAACATAAGAGTGTACTAAGGGTGTCTATAGCACAAGAAGGCCTCTTACCTAGTAATATCGTAGACCATAAGAGCGCCTGCTGCTCCTCTGTAGTAGCTCCGTGTGACAGCCCTGAATCTCTCCTGTCCTGCTGTATCCCAGATCTGCAGCTTAATTTTTTGGCCACTAACTTCAATTATTCTTGTACCAAACTCAACACCAATTGTATGGGGACAATCTGCCATAACTGTTGCCAAAAAGGAGAGAGAGAGACAGAGAGAGAGTCAGGCGACCAGTACTTCCATTTAGAGCTCTCAATAGCAACACTGAGCATGTGCATGTAAAACTGAAAACCTGCTTAATATCAACTTCAGATTTCATCTCACCCATCCCAACAAAAAGAAAAAGGAAGGAAATCTAACTGCTGTCAAAGTTCTGTACTTCATTAACATTTTTTTAATCTTTTTTCTATATAACACTATCCCATCCCCAAGCTGTTCAGGTTCATTTTCTCATCAGGAATGAGAAAAAGACAACTGTCCTGCCAAAGACCACACTAGCTCTTGACCTCTGTTATTTGTTTTGTTCTTAAACAAATTTAAGGTATGGCTTATTTTTAAAAATCCTGGTCAAAGATAGATAGCTGGACTTTAAGGGCTCTAGTAACTTACAGTCCAGTTAAAACCTACGCCTAAGCTGGGAAAAGTAATACTGGACCTAACTGCTGACCAGGCAGTCAATCTTAAGTAAAGCAGCACAAGGCACATAAGGGAGTCATGTGGCCTCAAGGGAATGTAGAAGCTTTGTCAACCCATGATGATCGTCCAACCCCAGTTAAGACAGAGACTGAAAATAGTGTCCAACTGTAATAGTGGCACATTAAACAATTTTGCTAAGTGTCTTTGCCTCAGCCGTGCTGGACCACTCTCACAAATAGAGCCAGGCAGATCAAAGACACAAGAAAAGCCCAAATCAACTTGTGCAAGGAGGAGAGAGAAGAGGCATGCTGTGGATTACCATCTAAAATCACTTGAAGGTCAATATGTGAAGAGACTTACATTTCTTTTCTGTAAACTGGTGGAGCAAGCAAGACTTTCCTACACCCATGTCCCCTACGGGACAGGGCGGAGGGAGGGGGGAGAAAAGAAAGAAACAAGTCTTAGTAACAAGCCGTGTACTATTATCGCTGTGCTTGAAACTTAGCATCACAGAAGATGACTGTGCAATAATGTGTCATTCACACAGGGCCGGCCCAAAACATTTTGGCACCTGAGGCTCACCTAAACAAACATCCTCCCGGCTGCCTTACTAGGACATTTTCCACATGGGTATAGCGCGTTTGTACCACACCAAGCACTCACCAGCCCTCAGGCAGCATGATCAATGGTCAGGGATGATATGACACTGAACAGCCAGTGTGATATAGTGGCCAGAGTGATGGACTAGGTCCTGGGAGAGCAGAATTCAAACCCCCACTCAGACATGAAGCTCAATGGGTGGCCTTGGGCCTGTCTCTCTCTCTTCTCTCCGTCTCCTCCTCCCCCACCCCTAAACCTACTTCACAGGACGGTTGTGAGGATTATATGAGGAAGAGGAGAATCTGTGTACACCACCTTGAGCTCATGGGATAAAAAGGTGAAGCATAAATCCAATAAATACTGTACTGAATGCGCCACTGAATCTAATGTGCGTCCTAAATGTAATTTGGCAAAAAAATGTGTGCATTAGACTCAAGTAAATATTGCCCAGCCCTACTGACCACCAAAACTATCTTGACTTGCAGGGAGGGGGTGCCTCCTTTTTTACAGCCCTCATCCTGCCACCCCTGTAAATCAGAGGCTCCTTCACCGCCTGGGCACGTTGAGGACTAGCCATGTGGCTGGCGCGCTCTCCTGCCGGCCACCTTACCTGCCCAGAAGCCCGCCTTCTCTTCCTCCTCCTCTGCTTCTCCATCACCAACCACAGCCTGGACCCCTCAGGAAACCACACAGCAAAGTCACCCTGCCCTGCCCAGTGGGATTCACTGCAGCCTCCTGCGCAACAGCGTCCACCTCCGCTTCTCTCCGGCAGAGGAAGCTGCCAGGCTGACTCAGCTGATCCCGCAGCAGGGCCCTGGAGTGTGGCAGCGCAAAGCAGGAGAGCAAGCATGCACCAAGAAAACAGGCCCCACAGTGCCAGCTCGCCTTTCTCTCTCTCTTGCAGTGTGGAAGTGCTGGGCCCCGCCTGTGTAGAGGAGCTGAGGCAGGTGGGAACCACGCTTTGGCTCGGCTCGCTGACAAAAAGGGTATGGGGGGCTTTTCCCTCATGGCACTTTCACTGAGGGAGAGAGGGGTTTGCTTAGTATCCTCCTCTGCCTTGCTTTAGGGTGCTCAATAGAAACCTCCCAAGGAGCTGAGGAAAACAGTAACAGTTATTTCCCATCCCCACACACTTTATATAACTCAGTGGGTTACACAGCCCACTTAACTGCGGAGAAAGTACCAGACCTACTTCTGAGTAGGTAAATCAGGATCAGCACTATGCACTGTTGTATTTACTTGAGTCTAATGCACCATCGAATCTAATGCACATCCTAATTTTCACAGTGTAATTTGGCAAAGGTATGCTTTAGACTCGAGTAAATATGTAGCCCAGCAACATTTGAAATATGCAATCCAATGGAGGCAGCAACCAAGGCAAAAATTAAGGGAATGGGCTGGAGGGGTGGGCAGAGGAAAGTCAAGAGAGTGTAGAAATGGGTGGGTAAGGAAGGAGGAGGAGGAGGAAGAGGATGCGGCAAGGAGGAAGCCACTGCTCCACAAGGTGGGTCCTCATTGTCGCTGTGTAATGCAGCGGCAATAACAGAGCAGTAGCTTGCTGATCTCCAGGTGCTCAGTGAACAGGCTAGCTGCTCTCATACATAAGTTATGAAAGTAGCAAGCCTGTTCGCCACGGCCATCCAGAAAAGGGTGGCACTTGGAAGAGAAAGCGGACGAAGAGAAGCCCCTGCCTTGCTGCCACTTTACACAGCAACTATGGCAACCCCACCATGTAAAAAGCAGCAGCAGGGCAGTGGCTGTGGCAGTGACTCTTCAAAACTACTTCTCTCAAGTGCCATCCAAGGCAGGTGCCTCACCTCACATTATTGAAGGGCCAGCTCTGTGTTCTACAGTCTACTGGTGAATAATCTCTGTGCACCAGTTGCTTGTAACACTTCACGAGTAAGAATTATAAAAGTAAATTTTAAAAAAATGAAACTGAAAGCACTGCTACAGCACTGCAACAGACAGCACTAGAACTATTAACCTCAGCATCTAGTGGAAATGTTTCTCCCCTCCATTCCCTCCATGTTTTATAAGACAGAGGATTTTTTTAATTATCCTGCCCTTCCTCCAAAGAGTTCAAGGTTATGAACACTCATCCATTTTCATCCTGACTGCCACTCTGCTGTCAGAGTTGAGTTGAAGAAGGAGAAACCAAGAGCCACACAGAGAGCTTACAACCAGGCAGGGAGCTGAACCTAGGCCTCTCCCAAGTCTAAGACTGGCTTGTTAAACATTAATACAAGATCAGCTACTTTCAGAATAGCAGCGAGTAGTCCAACAACTAGTACACAGACACTTTAGTTCTTCCTCACTCAGAAGTAACCTAAGCCACGTCTAACATGAGGAATGCGCAAAATATTTAAGGCTTGGTGTAAACAGCACATAAGCCATGTTGCAAGTTTAGGGCCCAATGACCTATACAATGTCAACTATAAACTCTCCCCTGCATTATACCACCATATGACTATTTGTAGGCCAGTGGGTCATTGTGTGCCAAGCACTGAGCAAATCACAGCACAACAGCCACCGCAACTAAATGAAAGGAAATGGCTTGGAGTAACCATCTCAGTCTCCACTTCATGACTATCAAGCACGAAGTTTTACAGGTGCTTTTACAGGTGCACAGTGAGAAAAAGCTTTGTGCAACAGGAATTCCTTGCCCAACATGGCATACCCCCAAATGAAGTTTCCAGTGAGCTTTGCAGAGGCTGAATAGCTAACAGTCCTGCAGGCTAAGCCCCTCAGAGCAGTTTAAAACAACCAACCACAGCCATGAACTTAGTATTGCTTAACTCTGTATCTTTGAAGGCGGCTGTCATTAACTGAAATACACTGGGCATTTCATAGTTAACTGGTTGCCAGTTAATTTCAGGGCCCAATTCAAGGTGCTCACATTCGTGTTTAAATGACTTCACCGCAAACACCTGAAAGACCAACCCCTTTCCAATAGATCCTCTTGGGTGTTAAGCTAGGCAGAGAGGGCCTTCTTGGTAGCTCTACCATCCTCAGAAAGTGTGGGGAGTAGTGGCCCACGGTAGGCTTTTTCTGTGTCTGCCCCAAAATTGAGGAATTCCCTCCAAGTAAAAGCACATCCAGCACCACCATGATACAGGTTCAGCCATAGGCTAGCAGATGCCTTTACCCTGGCGTTGATATCATAGACATCATTTTTAGGACTTGTCCTATTTTTCTAATTCGAAATTGTTTCAACCAATTGTAATAATCTATTTTTACATTGTTGTAACCCGCCCTGATGGTGAAGGATCAGTGAGAAATCAAATCAATAATAGCAATATATTTATTATCATTGTTACTTGTCCTGGAATCCAATGCGGGTTGGAAATTTTCTTCACAAATGCTTTGTTTCACAAGGACTATCATTTGATTTCCACTCCACCCACCCCCCAGTGCAGCTGAGACTTCGTTCTTCCTTCAATCAGCAAGACAGTTATACCAAGAGCATATCAACAATTCAAAACAATTTTTAAAGGAAATACAAAGGTAATAAAAATTTCAACAATCCAGTAAGTATTACAACAGATATTTCAAAGTAAAAAATACAAAATTCACGCAAGGAGGAAATTTTTTAAAGCAACAAAAGACAACTGAGCCGCTTCCATTTTTAAGCAAAGGTTAAGAGCTACAGTTTTCTTATCTGTAGTTCTAAATAGATATAGCACTTCTTTTCATACTGCCTCCTTAGCTGCTCTTTTGAAAAGGAAGTACATTAGAGATTACTGGCCTATCAGAACACCAAAGCATGCTAACAGCAGTTCCACCCTCTAACAAAAACTCACCCACCAAGTAAAACAAATGATACATACAAAGACCTGGTTTATATTTATACTTACCAATAATGATGTACTTAAAGATGTAGGAATAGTTGTAAGGTGCAGTTGCCATGGTGGCACTAGAAAAAAAAGAGAGAGGATGTTATCACATACTATGTCAGTTGTTCCCAATTAGCTAATTACTGAGGACCCCGTATTTTTCAAAAGTCAAGCCACAGACAATCTACTTTTGATGATTCTGATAACTCTATGGTAGTTACCTCTGCAAAGCAGTGTTTTCAACAAAATGTGTAGTAGCCCCTAATAAGCAAAGGATTTTAGGTATACTAAAAAACAGACTAGGGCCAAGCGATGTCTGGTTTTCATTATTATTATATATCAGCAGCTAAACATCACAATATTCCAAAATATCACAATGTCTGAAATTGGAGATCAGGCACAGGGATGAGAGGAGAAGTCATGGGGATCAGGTGGTAGAGCTGGGGAATATCAGCTTTTCAACACTGTGGTGTATCGCCAGCCAAACAGTTTGGCGATATACCACAATGCTGAAAAAACAATATGCACTGGCCTCTACCTGCAAGACAGAGCTGAGAGCTGAGGCAGTTTCACCCAGGCTCATGGCCTGGAACAATGCAGCTTGTTTGCGCTGCTCAGGCGGGGGGGGGGGGAGGGAACGCCCCCCCCCCAAGTTGAGACAGCCCTGGAGCTTCGGGGCTCCTTTAACTGCTCACTGCAGAGAGCAGCAACTGTGCTCCCCTCAGGTGAGCAGTTTCACAGAGCTGCCAACTTGTGGGAACCAGCAACGGGCTGGGGGCTCCTTAAATGTGTGACTGAGGCAAGGGCAGCTGAACATTCTTCAGTCTAGCAGTTTAAAGATGCAGAGGGAGGAACAAGCTGTATTGGTGCCTCACCAATACAGCTTGTTTCACCCTCTCCATCATATGAGTAGGATGGCGGGTTCACTCAGTGATCTATTGCTGGTAAAACCGCTGCTGCTCCTAAGTCCCTCTGCTAGCAGCGCCTGCTGGAGGAAGGAACTTTGGGCTCCCTCCAGCGGACGCTGCTAGCAGAGGGACTCAGGAGCAGTAGCAGTTTCACCAGCGATATACCAATGAGTAAAGCAGACATTGCAGTCTGCTCCTCGGTCCTGGGCAAGGCACAACGACTTATGCCAAAGAGCCAGGCTCTGATGAAGGAGCCTGCAGTGGGGTGCCTGTTTGCGCCCCCTCTCAAAATTGTGCCTGGAACCACGGACTCCACAGATCCCCCACACTGCATCTCTGTGATCAGCTGCCCTGTTTTCCCTCAACGTGGGGAAAGGCAGCTCAGATCAGCAGTGTTATCGGCTGAGATCCTCGTGCAATATGGGCAGTGCCTTGAAATCAGTTGCTCTGCTCTCCCTCGTGCAAGGAGAGATATATTGCTGTGTATTGCCAGATCAAAATCACTTCTGCGGTGTGATTTCAAAACAGATTTTGGTCAATATATTGCAAAATCACACAGTGGTAAAACAGACCATAAAATTTGTGATATTACCATGCAAAAATGACAAAAAAATTGGTTGGGGGAGAGGCAAGGGATGTGGCTGCGGACACCTTGGATGTATTCCGCAGACCACCAGGGGTCCCCGGACCCCTAATTGGGAACCACTGCACTAAGCCATTACCACCAATTCCCAAATTACAGTGGTACCTCGGGTTAAATACTTAATTTGTTCCGAAGGTCTGTTCTTAACCTGAAACTGTTCTTAACCTGAAGCACCACTTTAGCTAATGGGGCCTCCAGCTGCCACCGCACCGCCGGAGCACAATTTCTGTTCTCATCCTGAAGCAAAGTTCTTAACCCGAGGTACTATTTCTGAGTTAGCGGAGTCTGTAACATGAAGCATATGTAACCCGAGGTACCACTGTATATGTTTAATAGTGCAGTAGACTTAAGGTAAAGAACTACAAAATCTCAAGGTGACCGAATCCAGTTCTGCTCACATATGTTCCTAGATAAAGTTTCAAACACAGATTACAAGAGTTTGAACTTAAAAGTCATTTTTACTCCTAAAATGCTGAAATATTTTCTCTGATTACCAAACTCATAGCCTTCCATAAATGTTATCACAAGTAGAGGAATGGGGGAATTTTGGCCATCCAGATGTCATTGGACTATAAAAGTCCCATCATTCCTGACCACTGTCAACGCAGTGTGGAGTTGATGGAAGACGAAGTCCAACAACATCTATAGCATCCCAGGTTCCCCATCCCTGCTCAAATCCAGCACAAATAATCTGCAAGTGGTGCTGAGGGGGAGCATATTAACTTCTTGCAAAACCCAAAGTTGCAAGGGGCACTTGGGATCCACAGTTGTGAGGTAACCCCTTTGGGGGAAAAACACTAACAGTGCAACACTTCTTTATTCTGAACAGTTAAAGCTTCTGAACAATCAGTAACAGCCCCAGCAATACTATAGCACTGAACGCTTTGAAGACCCAGGCTGCACAGAAGGTAACAAGGACATGAGCAGTCACTCAACACAGCCTGCTAGCATCTGCCTATCAGAGACAGGATGAACAGTCACATCCAAGCCGGAATGATATTTTGCAGACAAAAATGGTAGACATTTTCTCTGTCGCCACTGCTCCATCTTCCATTTCCAAGAAGCAAACCTCGGGTCAACCACAGTGATGGCACAGACTTCCACCACCACTGTTCTTTCCAAACAAAAGGTGATCTGCACTGTTCTGCACATTATTTTTAAAAGAGTTGATCCACAGCATAGATGCTGCACTCTACATTTTACTCCAGTCTAGATTCTACTCTGCACATTTAGTATTTGGCCTGTATCAACTGTAGCAGCCTTGCAAATAATCCATAACATTTACTAGCTTGATCATCTAAATATCTCTATTGTAGGCACTTATAAACTACATGAGAGATCAACTTTTTCAAAAGCTTCTCACAGTCCAGCCACATGGAAGCAACTTTTAATGCCACAGGAAACCAAATAAACAGCTATTTTACAAGGCACTATATCCCTTAACAGTAGCCAACTAAAATTATAATAGCTGCCTATAGACTTTTTTAGACTGCTAACAGAGTCACGCAGCTTCACTACCAAGATAGCTACAGACCTAACATAGCTGCCCCTAACATACCTTTTACTCATGGGTAGCTAAACATCTTCTGGCTTTGCTTAGCCTATTACAAACTTCTCTTCATTGAAGTATTCCCTAGTCTCCTTATAGAGAGGAAAGGAACACCTGAGAATTCATTATTTTAAACACCCACAGAGAGGTTACTTGAATCAGAGAGCTTACTGGATGCTCTTTCTAACTGGTTCTTTTTGTAAACTGAATCTATTTATCTACTTAGCCACAAATAGCCTCTCCGTACAAAATTTATATTTAAGGATTCCTTCAAAAAGCCATAGTAGATTATCAGGACTAACTAGACTATCCCAGTGTAGCAACCAAGGAGTTGTATCCAACTAAGTACTACTACTCACTTGTCCCTCACATACAGAAGGATGAGGGAACTATTTCCACAAAGAATCAAGAGCTAGCATAAATGAGATTGTAAAGTAGGCTCTACAATTTAAATCAAACAATTCTAATCAAAAGTGGTCATCCTAATACAGTGAACAGAGTTGCCATGCACATCTTTGCACTCCACTCTTGAACATTCTCTTTAGTCTGAAATGACACTTCAGTGTAAAACAGATTTGCCCCATGACCAGCCACCCTGTGAAATTTAATGTAATATTTTTTTACAGAATGCATGTAGTGAGCAAGAAGAGAAACTCTGGTGCTTCTGAAACATCAATGTACCCCACATACATCATTGCTTAAATAGATGATCTGAAATCCAGGAGAGGTAGAAAATAAAAACCAAGCCACATTTAAGATTCCCCACGTGAGATTATTCCTATACAAGGAATTTTACTGCCCCTTTTATGCTGCACTTATTTACAATTGCAGGTCTAACTGCGGTTCTACCAAGAGTGAAGAGTGAAGCAGCTACACAACTCGTGCAGGGTACCAGAACAGCTTGCAAATCTCACATCTATTCTGTAATGAAATCAGATCACAATAGCTGCTCTTGGGAAGCAGGGGTGTGTGTCTTGGTGTTTGGTAGCTTAAAAGAGCCAACCAGGAATGCCTGGGAAATTGTTGGTGGCCTTTTCTTACATTTTAGGAAGTCCACACCGTAGTTTTCAAATGAAAACCATTGCACATCCCTAAAAAGACAGGCTCATTGCTAGAGAAGCACAAGTTCAACCAGCCATCTCTATAGCCTTGATACTGCTTGAAGAGAAACATCAAACCGCATCCCACCTTCATGTGACTCACTAATAGCAACAGTTCATTAACTAATAAGGAGATCTGCATACCTGTACAGTGGTACCTCGGGTTAAGAACTTAATTCATTCCGGAGGTCCGTACTTAACCTGAAACTGTTCTTAACCTGAAGCACCACTTTAGCTAAAGGGGCCTCCTGCTGCCGCTGTGCCGACAACATGCAATTTCTGTTCTCATCCTGAAGCAAAGTTCTTAATTCGAGGTAATATTTCTGGGTTAGTGGAGTCTGTAACCTGAAGCGTATGTAACCCGAGGTACCACTGTACATTGGTGTGAACAGAGGCAAACCCCGTAATTGCCATTTACTTTTCCCCACTACAAATCTGAGAAGGCAGATAGTGCATGCAGTTTGTGGTAATACGTAATGTTTGTGTGTAAGTGTGGATCACCCGTTTCTCCAGGCTGCTTCTCTCCTGGGTCACTTAAAGCTCAGGAACTTGAGATGCTCCACAGGGCTGCATCCTCCCTGTCCATAACTCCAGCAAAAGCCACCAGATTTCCTTTGTTGCCTTAATTATTTTTGCCAATCATGTTTCCCTTGGCTATCTACAGCCATTGTTGCAAGCCTTCAAGCTAAGTATTTGTTGTTTGTTGCTTTGTGTCATCTTGGGAAGGAGAATATACAATTCTATTTTATAAAATACAAGGACTCAAATGGGTGGCATCCAACTAAGTTCTATGTAGAGGAGACGAGACCTATTGAAATTAATGGACTTGAGTCAGTCTTCTTGATTAATTTGAGAGGGGCTACTCTAACAATGTATGCTAACACTAGACCCAATACAAATACTGAGGTTTTGGACCAAGAGTGCAAAACAAAGGCATAGTTTAAACTACATTCTAATGAAATCTAAGGGTTGAACTTTAAACGCATGTGATTAGCACAGGATTATACAACAGGTCACCTTATGCTTGCATTCCTTATTGATATAGCATACGCAAAACTGGTAAAGATACCTAGCCTCTAGGAGTCTGCGCCAAGCTTCCAAATGCCTAAGATTTCTCCCTAGGCCTGCTCCAACAATAATTCAGAGCACCACAAATATTTAACAAGTGTAAGCTTTCAACGGCCACTGACCTGAATACAGCATGACTCAGGTGACCATGTGGGGATGCTACATCAAAGTTGGGTTTATTTACCTATTTATTTTATAAAGTGCTTTGAAGTTTCATTGAAATCAAGCAGTATTACAAGTATTATGAAATAAATACATATTTTAGGCCACAACTATACTTATTGTGTTTCTAAGCTTACTGTCTATCCACTGTGGAACTTAAAGGAGCAGAGTTCCCAGGCAGTCTCCCACCCAGGCACTGACCCAGAAGTACTAGGTTTCTGGAAGGTAGCTGGAACAAATTCCTTTATCTAGCCAGAGTAGGAGGGAAAATTTAGCACTTTCTATTTTTACAGATTTGCTTGCCAAATAAGAGGACATCCCATGTTGGGACAAGTAATGTGAGGAAAAGCAACTGCTAGAGATAATTCCAAAAGTAAGCTATTGTCTACTTTCTTCACATCATCTACAAGACATCTCCAAGTTGTAGAAAAGCACTTCTCACCCACAGAGTTAAGTGGGAAGCTAAGATTCTCCACAGCTTTGATTCAAATTTATTAATTATGACACAAGCCAAATGCATGAAAGCTTTTTTCCCATGGTAATGCTTCCATTGTTTCATAGAATCATAGAATTGTAGAGCTGGAAGGTACTCTGAGAACAATCTAGTCCAGCTCCCTGCAATGCAGCTGTCCCATATGGGGATCGAATCTGCAACCTTGGTGCTATCAGCGCCACACTCTAACCAACTGAGCCATCCAGGCTATATTATGCCTGGATATGATGGAGGGCAACAGAGCAGGCAAGGGGCAAAGAATGGGCAGAGCAACAAATGTAAATTTTACTTTTGTACAGAAGGCTAGTTTACATTGTCACACCCTCTCTATCCTTCATTCAGGCACGGAAAAGGCCTGATCAGAGTTCAGGGACACACTCTACTGAGGCAAAAATACTCAAGGAGAGTGCAAACAGGGACCAGTGAGGGATGTTGCCTTGGGAAAGTGGGTGTGGCTGGGAGGGAGTGTGGCCAACTGAGCTACCCTCAAATATACAATCCCATTTTCTGACAACATAAAATGCAATACCTATTTTAGAACATAAGCAAATCTGCCACCTTAATAAGGCACTTCAGAGATTTAGGATCAGATAAACCTGCTAAAGAATATGTTGACACCAGGGATTAGATGCTGACCAGCTATGTAGAGTGCCCAAGGGAGTTTAAGTGCTGTGCCACACACACACAAAAAGTATTTAGCTTAGCAGATATTGTCCAATTTGCATATATCTATTTTATGCTACTGCTACTATTTTAAAGGGAAGAACAAATAACAATGCTTGGTCATAAGCTCATCTCCCCTGTAGGGGGGTCAAAGTTAGAACTAGTACTATACTACGTTCTGTGTCCAACAGAAGGCAAGAGTCTTCCTCTGGACCACTGGTAACCTTGTTCTGGCCCAGCTTTCTGACACTGATAGGATTGTCAAGCTAGGCACTTTTTAGAAAGAATCTTTTTTTTAAAAAAAAAAAAAGCAAAACTGAGATGACATGGATGCAGTTCTCCAGTACACTCAGCGCAGACTCCACGCTGCAAAATTCCATTCCTCTTTTTTTGCATGCACTAATGACTGCTTCTCCACTTCTGCTGGGACTGGATGGCTGATCCATTTCATAACCGTGTTCTGAAATCCAAGTGCACTTGCCAGCAAAGAAACATTCCAACATTTAGGCTACATTTCCTAGCATCTTCCTTTCTGCAGAGGATCTTGAGGTGCCTAATCACCCTCCACATACCACTTTCTGCATTCTCTGAGGATTCCTTACACTACTATTCCCCTATCCCGCCAACAGAATAAGAGACAGCCCTGCCTAAGGCCACCTGCTGAGTTTATGGCTGGTCTGGGAACTTCCTATCTTCTATCTCATGCTCTCAAGCCATGGTGCTACATCAGCCCAGGCAAATAGGAACTCAGAACAAATTAACTGCAAAAGAATATCTACCTCACATTATGCTCCCATACACATAGCTCATCTTTTCCCAGTCCCTTCACATAACATTCATTTTTAGAAATTAAGAGAGTAAAGCATGGGTAATGGAAGTAAGAAAGCTGACCAGAACATCTCCAGTTTGCTGCCCTTCCCCCTTCCCTACTTCTGGTTTCTAGATCCCCATGTTTTATTCAGTTTCTCTCTGCTGGAGAGCACTAGCTCCAAGTGAAACTCAGTTTGATACCTGCAGCAGAAACAATAGCTGTGTTCAAACCTGAAAACAGGATTTTGAATTAGACCCGAATGAATTCCATAAAGAGGGCTTCTTACAATCCTACTGTGAAGCACAATTGTGTTCAGCTTAAAAAGCATTTAGAAATCCTTGGACAAAAAGGTGCTTTAAAAAAATACACTAAACTTGGGCTCTTATTTCTGAATCACTTTTGAGTCTGCAAGGATTCTGCTAGTGTCCCAAACTGCCCCAGAATAGTTCAGTCATGTTCCTACTATTGCTCTTCTATATTCCACATCTCCAGGTCTACGCTTCACTTCAATGCTAGTGATTACATGCTAGTAATACTTGGTTCATCCACTACCAAGAATAGCAGGAGCTGTAATTAGAGGAATGATGTCTAAATGATGTGCACTTTTCAGCAATATCTAGTAGATCTGGGTGATGTATTGATACATTGCTTGAAACCGGCTTGAAGTTAAACTCGCAAGAGCAATTTCAGAATTTCCAACCAGGCAAAGTATCATGAATCCCTGGGCCTGTTCGCAGCCAGCATAGTGCACTTCAATCGGGGTGCATGATGCTCACCAACTCCCTCCAACCCTCCCTTTGCAACCGTGCCACCAGCCTCGGGAGTGGCGCTTTCCTGCCAGCCAGCCCCTTCGTTTATTTCTCTGGCTGTATGAGTGGTAGCAAGCTGCCTACTCCCTCCATTCCTTCTCATGCCATGCAGAATGGTGGCTTCCAGTAGCCACCACTTGTACAGCAAGAGGATATTGTCAGGGCAAGCCACAGCTAGCAGTTCCAGGGAGGCTGGCAGCTTCACACTGCGATGGCATGTGGTGCCTCAGCTGATGCGCACTGCCTTGGGCAGTACCACCCACCTGCCCTCACCAGGAAGATGATGATGCACATAGTGATGCTAATTATCTCCATGACCAGCAACTGCCTTCTTCCTCCCCACCTCCTTTCCAACATCATAATATACCACCTTATCACAAAGTTTAGCTGGCGATCTATTACAATGTTGGAAAGCAGGTATCATCCAGCTCTTGTATTTAGTTTAAATGCTACACTAAACATGATTTTCTGAGCAGCCAATGGCACTTTTGACTTTTTTTTAGACAAATCCTCTCCCAATCTATCCCATGAAACCAACAACACCAACTGCCTGAGAAAGAACAATGCTTATCAGGGGCTTCTGCTTTCATCCTCATGCTCACCACAGCCTTCACCAACCAGACATCATTCAGACATTTTGAACTACAACTCCCCATCAGCTCCAACCAGCACATACTAGACTAGGTGGGTTTGATGTAAGTTCAGCTCTAAAAAGCTGGCCAGTGCCAGGCTGGCTTATCAGCGCCAATCATCTACTCAGAAATAATTAAGGCCTCCATCAGAGCAGCCACCATCACCAGGTCTGAAACAGCATAAGCTACTTACAAGTAGTTAAAACGAATGGGTAGGATTTTTGCCAACATGGAAGCAATGCTCAATATAGCCCTATATTCTACATAAGAGTGGTGCTACATGCTAGTGGAGCACAGGACAATGGTAATTAGGGTTACCTCAATGTTGTGATTTTACCATCTCTGCCATAGTTTCCCCCCAAAGAAAGGAAATTTAGTTATGTAGCACTTGGGCAGCTAGTTTCAAGGCTCATGTTGCCATGGAGACCATAGGGACAGTGTTAGAAACTGGGATAGGAAAGCTAGGTGTCATGTGACTCCTGAGACCTATGTTGTGGGCAAGAAAACAAAATGTCTATGCACCTTTTTTCTTTTATTTTTGCTGCCATGATACCAGACCAGGTGATTTGCTCAGCAGCGTGGCAGAGAGAGAGAGATGCTGATCAAATCAGGTGGTCTGTGGAGTAGTGTGGAAATCAATGAGGTGCAATAGGGAATTTTAGGCACAGAGATCACCTCTGGAACTCCATGCCACAGGGCAGCACAAGACTAACTGAGCTTAGGCAGGGAGCAGACAGCCTCCAAGGGGAAGGCAGCTCCCAACCAACAAAGCTCACAACAGATGCTGAGCCAGAGCAGCACCCTTAATTCTGCCCCCCAAATGTTACTCTCTAGCCTCCCAACAGCTCAAATATGAGGTTAGAGGGACCACTGAACAAGGGTTTAAAGAGCTATTTCAACCCATCTGTCCCCCAACCCTTTAACTCCTGCATAAATGTTAGATGGCCTTTGGCCAGATCCAGCCGTGATTTTCTTAGTTTTTTATTGTAAGGGGCCAGCGAAAATGTAATTAATGTAAAGGAAACATAGGGAGCTGCCTGAGTTCATACCACTGATCGATCAATCAATCCCAGTATCGTCTGCATAGGCTGGCAGCAGCTCTCCAGGGTTTCAGGAAGAGGACCTTCCCTGCCCCCACCTGGAAACGCCACTGGGGATTGAACCTTGGACCTTTTGCATACAAAGCAGATGCTCTGCTGCTGAACCAAAGCAGTAGCAAGAAGAAGAACCACTATGCATTCCAGATTCAGAGTGGGGGCCCATTAACCCAGAAGCATCAAGGCCTGGAAAAGGGGCTTCTCTCACACACACTAGTCAATATCACATGATTGCAGGCTCAAAAGCAGCTGCCACCCCAGTAGCTCCCCACAGAAATCAAGTTGATTACCCCGTAGAAAACTCTGATTATGGAAAGAGGGGGAACATGGAGGATAATCTGGAATCTAAATTGGGGGGGGAGCTCTCAAAATGCAACCCATCACTCCCCAGCTATGATGTACTACAAGCATTAAATGCCACACCCGCCCACCCCCCAACGTTTTCCTATGGAGACAGTAGGCTGTGTATGCTAAAAAGACTCTTTTTGGGGTGGGGCGGGGGAGAAGAGAATACAGTGGTACCTCAGGTTACAGAGGCTTCAGGTTACAGACTCCGCTAACCCAGAAAAAGTACCTCAGGTTAAGAACTTTGCTTCAGGATGAGAACAGAAATCGCGCGGGGGCAGTGGAAAGCCCCATTAGCTAGAGTGGTACCTCAGGTTAAGAACAGTTTCAGGTTAAGAACGGACCTCCAGAACGAATTAAGTTCTTAACCCATGGTACCACTGTACTGTGAACCAAAGCCTACTGATCATCTTTTCTGCCCCCATACAGCAAGCATCTTCCAATACCGATTAGACATGGAGGCAGGCTAGCTGGGAAAAGGCACTCCAGGTTGCCAACCTGATCCGATTTACATGGGATTAAGCCGCACCATGTTTAATAGGACTTGGTTAATCCTAACCATGAGTAGGCATGGTTAGGATTAGAGCAGAGAAAAAGCACTGTGACCCTACCCTTCCCTCTATTTCTCTATCTTCCTCCCACCTTTCGCTATACCACCTGTATATTCTCTTACTGGAGAAGGGGTTGGGGTAGGGGTCCATCAAAGCTCCTTTTGGGGGAGGTAAGGGTACAATTTGGGTGGAAGAAGCCACCAAAGTCTTCACTCTCACCTAAACATGCCATCCCTTTCATCCCCCCCCCCATAAAAAATTAACCACAACTGTAAGTGGAAGGGGAAACCCAGGCAAACTTCAATTGTCGCTAATGTTACCATGGGGAGCACATTCGTTAAATAAGCTCTCCCCCTCCTAGTATAATGTATTGCTGAAATAAGTTTAAAATTTTCCAAGGAGAATGCAGTATCTCCTTTGCTGCAAACTGTCAAGGAAAAAAGAATGAAGTAGCAGTGTTAGAAACTGAAAGCTAGGAGCTAAATGGCACCTTAAACCTAGGTTATGGGCACATCAATGGAATGTCTAGACATACTTTTTATAACAAGAATACAAAGCTGAAAATGAATGAACTGCAGCTAAAATCTTATATTCATCTTTCATATGGTCTAGTCCTTATTTGAAGACTGCAAAAAACAAAGCCATGCTTCCCCTGCCAGCCCCAATATTCTTAAGAGGGTCTCTTTTCCAGTCTTCAGAGTGGCTGGAAGTGGGGAGGCAGAAAAGGGTCCTCCTTTTTCTCAGAGTTTTGAATGCTGGAAGCAGGTACCAGCAATAATTTAAAATGGGATACCCTCTCATAGACTTAATACTAGAATGTACAACTGCTGGATCACTTACAGTGGTACATTGGTTCTCAAACTTAATCCATTCCGGAAGTCCGTTCCATAACCAAGGCGTACTTTCCCATAGAAAGTAATGCAAAATGGATTAATCTGTTCCAGACTCTTAAAAACAACCCCTAAAACAATTTAACATGAATTTTACAATCTAACGAGACTGTTGATCCATAAAATGAAAGAAATAAGCAATGTATTGTATTCTGAAATAAATAAGGCTGTATTGCAGATGATAAAAATTAAAATTAACTTTTTTCCTTACCTTCACTGATGATAGTCATTGTTTGAATGAGGAGCTTTTATTCATTTTGACAGTCACACAATCAATTAATCAGTAGCTGAACTGGGTTCCACACAGTCACAAAAACAAATTAACCAAAAAGCCTCAGAAACAAAAATGCTAAATAAATAGTTAAAACAAAACAAACTTAATCCGTTCCGGAAGTCTGTTCAACTTCCGAAATGTTCGAAAATCAAGGCACACTTCTGAGTGGTGCAGGCACCCCAGAAACAATAGCCGACAGCCTCATCGGACATTCAACTTCTGGAAAACATTCAAAAACCGGAACACTTACTTCCGGGTTTTTGGTGTTTGGGAACCAAGGCGTTTGAGAACCAAGGTACCACTATATAGCTATGATAAACCAGCAACTTCAAAGTTTGCTCTTATGTCATCCTCAATTTCTACTCAGACATTTCCCCAAGAGCAAACTTCAGCTATTAAGCACAAGATCCTGTTCCATCACCTGATTTGAATTCATCAATTTTGCACTGAAGAGCATGCGCACTATACCACAGCGAAGTCAGTGTTTTATTGTTACACATGACAGCCTGCTATATTTATGAATGACACCAACTGAGGCTAGTCCGTATTGGGAGTATCATATGACACTTGGTTTTGTTAACTTTTTGCAGCAGTCACTCACAAGACAAATAAACACCAACTCTGAAGATTATCAGAATAACTTGGTAGAGGAAAAATCTTCAAAAGCATCTTCTGTTCCATACATACACCTTTTTACTTCTGAGTTGCATTCATAAGCACTAAATCAGGAGCTCCCAAACTTGTTTCCCCCTTGGACCTCTTGAATATGGCTGAGTGTATTAGCAGACCATTTAATGATTTTTTATGTACATTGTAACAATTTTAATGTGTTGTGCTAGATGCTGTATAATTTTCAATTGATTTTTTATTGATTTTTATTTCTCATATTGCATTTTATTGTATGACAACTAAAATTCCACAGAATTTAAATTGAAACACAAAAAATACAATATAAGAAATAACAGAAGCAATAAAAATAAAACTGAAAATCACTATGAACATTCACAGACCACCTGAATGAAGCTCATTAGCCACAATTTGGGAACATCAGCATTAACTGATCTTAGGGCCTCTATTCTGTTTCATACATAAGACTGTCTTTTAAACATTAGTACAAAGCAATCCTAGTGGTCATCCTTTAATTACCAACATTAACACTATCCCTTTTCAGAGGAGCCACCCTCAGTTAATAGGCTAAATCAATACTTTTGTTTCCAGGTCAGTCATTAACAAATACTGTTAAACAAAGCAAATACTGCCTGAATGTGTTAACAAAGGCCTCAAACATGTCCAATTTTTGATCCCAGTTAACACTACTGGGGATTCTTACCTAACCAAATAGGACTGAAACCCATTGAGTTCAAGGGGATTTTACTATGACCACAGCCTAACAATGTGCAAAAACTGTAGTTGTGACAGTTATAATTACAGTGGTACCTCTGGTTGCGAACGGGATCCGTTCTGGAGGCCCATTCACAACCTGAAAAGAGCGCAACCTGAAGCGCCGTATCTGCGCAGGTATGTGGCGCGATTTGGCGCTTGTGCGCATGCGGCAACACCCAGAAGTAACCCTTTCCGGTACTTCCGGGTTGCCACGGGACATAACCTGAAAGAATGTAACATGAAGGAAACGTAACATGAGGTAATGTACTGTACTGTACTGAGGAATTTTGGGGAGCATATCCATGACATAAGGTGATTTTTAACTATTACCTGGTGCTGTACCCTTATGGCTGCTAATAAATATACAATGTCATTTTTTATTGGCTACTTTAGGTTGTCAGGATATAATTATTATTGCAACAGGAACAAGCTTAGGTTCCTGCACTTCCCCTTCTAGCACAGCTACAATGAATAATCTGGAAGCTTTCACTTCCATTTTATTTTAATTAAGCGCAGCTTAGCATTTGTCTCCCAAATGCAACCAGCTTAACTATGATTTATAACAAGCCAACACCAAAATGTTGTTTATGAAACTCGCTTGTAGTTCCAACAAATCACAGTTAAGATTAACCACTGTTTAGAGTTTGGACTCTAAACTGTGGTTAATCAAAAACGTAAGTGAAAGCTCCTCCCTCCAGCAGCAGCAAGAATGCACAAACCCTTTCACGGTTTACCATGAAATCCAAATGAAGTCATTAACTCCTGGAGAAGAGAACACAAGACAGGTAAACTGCAGCCCTTCAAGACTTTATGGGATTACCACTACTACTATCTTTGACAAGTGGTTGAAAGGAGCTGTATATATTCTGAATATATATGATACACACATCAGAGCTGTTGAAGGAAAGTGAATTAAAATTCCCACAGCATGCAAGAATGTTTTGACTGATGTACACCTCAGAAAAGAATACATTCATCTGTTGCATTCTGTTTGACATAAGATTCTGGCAACATGTGCACACATCACAGACACTGCTCTCTTTGAGACTGTAAAACCTGTGTCCGCATTAAACCACTTTGGGAGAGGAGAGGATCATATGTTCGATGGAGGAGGAGATTCCTTTTGTAGAAACTAGCATGTTGGGAGAAAAGCTAGGTTCATCCTGACATGCTATTTTTCACTGGGAAAGGGAGAGAGAATAAGTGCACGTGAAGGAGCATTCCAGCATATGAACCTTCAACCTGTGTGATGGAAGTGGCACAGGACAATACATACTTTTACATTAAACTGTAGCTTAGTGTGTGGCCAATGTGTAACTTCAGAAATTTCAAGCAGCAAGTATTACTTGAAATAATGTTCCCCTATACAGTGGTACCTCGGGTCAAGAACTTAATTCATTCTGGAGGTCTGTTCTTAACCTGAAACTGTTCTTAACCTGAAGCACCACTAATGGGGCCTCTTGCTGCCACTGCATGATTTCTGTTCTCATCCTGAAGCAAAGATCTTAACTCGAGGTACTATTTCTGAGTTAGCGGAGTCTGTAACCTGAAGCGTATGTAACCCAAAGTACCACTGTACTCTTAAATCAACTTGCAGCTCTATTCTTATTCAAGTCCTACCAAGCTCAATGCAGCGTTCGAAACTCCCATTGTTCCAGGCACATTTTGTGATGAGACTCATGAACGCAAGCAGTTTCTGAGTTCTGGGTGCAGTTCTGCGCCTAAGATTTCAGATTAAAATTGCCACTGTTACTCAGAAGTAAATCCCTACCAAGTTCAATGGGGCTTCCTCCCAAGTAAAACATTTAATTTGAAATATACTAGCCAGTTAGTTATGATGGTTTAAGTAGTGAATGTTAAAGTGTTATCTACCTCAGACTCCTAATAGTGATGCTTAAAATCAGAACACATTTTGGAGTGGGATCATTGAAGGCCTTAAGTCTTAGGTTTGCGACACTCAAGGTGGATGTCTCTGCCATCAGTTATATAGTCATTTAATATGCTTTGATTGTGGTGCGAAGAAGAAGAAGGAGAAGGAGGAGGAGGAGGAGAGAGGAGGAGTTTGGATTTGATATCCCACTTTATCACAACCCTAAGGAGTCTCAAAGTGGCTAACATTCTCCTTTCCCTTCCTCCCCCACAACAAACACTCTGTGAGGTGAGTGGGGCTGAGAGACTTCAAAGAAGTGTGACTAGCCCAAGGTCACCCAGCAGCTGCATGTGGAGGAGCAGAGACGCGAACCCGGGTCCCCAGATTACAAGTCTACCACTCTTAACCACTACACCACACTGGCTCTTCATATAAAATATATTTATATGAAGGAAAGGGGGTACAGAGACAATCCAGGGTTTGTCTGCAGAGTGGAAGGAAAGGAGGACCTTTTCTGCTTCCCCACTTCCAGCCACTCATTCATTTTTAGCTTTGTATTCTTCTTATAAAAAAAGTACGCCTAGACATTCTGTTGTTGCGCCCATAATCTAGGTTTAAGGTACCATTTAGCTCCTAGCTTTCATATCTCAGTTTCTAACACTTGCTCAATGTAATTTATTTCCAATTGTGCTTAAAAAAGCAGTTTTAGATAAGAACTCTGTATAAAAGCATGGCCGTTGCATAAGTATGCCTGTGGTAACAGCACCACTGTCCTTTTAGTAAGTTTATGATCCAAATAAATGTTATGAATGTTAACTGCTATGAATCCAAAACACATACATCGGTATAGGAAAAAATATGAACTCTTTAGCACTGGCCACATTTGTACATAATGCTAAGCCATGGTTCACTAAAGCCTTAGCTAATAGCACAAGTTAACCACGAGCTGTCCCACAGATGACTGAACAAACCATGGCTTACCACTGCTCTTACCTCATGCCTTTAGCTAGGTGAGCATCTAGTGTGGAATGGGCAAATAAATCCTGCTGTTCACACCTAACACTAGGTTTGTAAGCCAATAACAAATAAAGGCTTCAAATTGTAGTTAATTGGCAGACCATTGCTAAGCCATGGTTTAATAAATCAGAGTTTAATAAACTATGGCTTAGTGTTGTGTGAAAATCAAGACGCTCAATACCGACTAAATTAAAATACATGCAGTCACTTCCATTTCTAAGCACAGACATCAAGATGGAGGCACAGCAATTGAATCTGACAAGGTTTCCCCAAAATGCAGAGTTTAAGGCAGATCTCCCATGGAAAGGCAGATACAGGGGGAAGCTATTCTCACACATACACACAGTCACACTCCAGGATGCACACACATCTAGGATGCACAGATGACAATTCTCGTTTCTTTTTCGTGTCCGTTGAAGTTCCTGAAACTAACTCAAAGGATTTCACATAAGCATGAGTTCTTAGAATCTGAGTTCAATGAGATTTCTTTTGAGTATTTCATTAGAAAGCAGCCATTTCAGTGGAAGGGGGAAAAACTGCGTGTAAGCAGGGTAAAAGAGGATGCCTTAGCAACCATAAATCAAACTTTTTGGTGAGTTCCCTTCTATGAAGCTTTCTAAAAGACCCTGCTGATAGGGTGAAAATATATTCCAGGATTTCCCCCATGCAACATTAAACTCTTTTTCTAACTATACAAAGCCATAAAGCAAAACTTTGCTCTCTCTAATATGAAATAATAATTGCTTTTCATTATTAGCAAATGTCTGCCATGTCAATTTCAACTTAAAGTGTACATATTAAAGGCTTGCTTACATTCACTCTGAATGCTCATAGGAAAAAGTGAGTGTATAAACAAGCACAGCCTATCCCTCATTAAGGATCTACTGTTTACATACAGTATGAGAGAGGGAGGAATGCACCCAGTTCATCCTACACATTAAGAAACAGAAGCACTTAATCTGCTATTTCTCTTACTGAGGAAGTACTACTACAGTTAGTTATATAGTAAGGATTGCACAACCTAAACTGTGAAAATTAGAGCGCTAGTAAATGATGCACATACTGCCACTTGGTACCCTTTTAAGTTCAGATCCAAATTTTACAGTTCAATTCTATGCAAATCTATTCCAATTAAGTTCATTTGGGCTTACTCCCAGGTGAGTGGGTATAGGGGCTGCAGCCCAACTACGCTATCTCAGACATTTTCTGTTTGTTATTCAAGCCACAGATAAAATGCACATTCTTCACTGTGTTGTATGCCAGCATAATACAACTAGCACATAATGAGCACTTTTACAGAGCTATAAATTGTGTGCATGTGTGCATGGACACACAGGGTGTCTAGATAACAAACAAGGGAAATTTGCATGATGTTCCCCTGCATAATAGATTCCCAGTGCATATAACTGTACAAATGTGCAAATTAAAGGCACACAAGCTTTTCTCATTATCACAGAGGCTATCACCATGTATTAAAACATCATGCATGAAACACACACGCATTCACATAGAATGCAATGTCTGCAATGCCTGTCTTACGCATTTGCATAACAGGCCTTTCCACAATGCCTTTTCAAGCAGACTGGTCATAAATGGTGATGTGCCTCAGACACACCCTGACACTTACAGGTGCATATAACAAAATTGTTATAGAAATAAGCACCTATCATTAATCTGCATACACATCTATTGGATTTGTGTCATATTATCCCCTTAGACTTAGAGATGGGCGGACCTCAAGACCTACGTAAAGAGTTCAAATAAGAAGTAGTTTGCCATATATGGGTGAACAACCTTTTTTCTGTCAAGGGCTCAGAAGTAATCAAAAGAGCCTGTACACTGGCAACTGGTAAATCCAGAGCCAAAATGGGCCACCGCAAAAAGAAAAGATTGGTGGGGGTACTCCTTTCTCTCTCTCTTTCTGCCACCCACTTTCCCTATATTTTTTCCTCCTTGCCGCCTGCAAGAAATTAGGCCTATATAAGCTACACACAAACATATTCCACCCTCTAGCAGGGCAGTTATACTTAACAATACACCTAGATTCCATGGGAATAAAGACCACCCACCAATACACCCGGAGTGAGCACCACACTCCCTAGTAGCAGCATTATTCACTCTACAAGGCACTTACCAATATTTGAGACACAGGGCTCAACAACTTAGAATCTGTGTAGTGCAAGAAGCAAATACCACACAGAGGAGCATCTATTAAAGCCAGGAGTAGCTATGTTAGGCTGCAACTCTTACTTTTTTTGCACGGGGGTGTGGGGAGACAAGGCCCATTGAGCCCAGTGGGCTATGCATCTTCAATACTTACAAAGGCTGATGTGGAGAAAATGGATAAAAGAGGAAGTCTTTCTCCCTCTCTCATAAAATACTAGAACGTAAGTACTGGGAAAGCCCAGACAGAGCAGAACAAAATCATTTCTTCACACAGCCCAGAGCTGAACTATGGAATTCTCACCTCAAGAGCTAGTGGTGGCCTCTTGAGTTGGCTTTAAAAGAGGATTAGGCACATTTATGAAAGGTAGGATTATCAATGGCTATGTTCCTTCCCTACTCTTGGGAGCAAGTATGCTTCTGAACACCAGTTGCTGGGGATGACAAGAAGGAATGAGGGCTGTTGCACTCGGACCCTGCTTGTAGCCTTCCCAGAAGCATCCCCTTAGCCCCCCGTGAGAACGAGAGGCTGGGCTACATAGGCCTCCCTTGGCCTCATCCAGCAGGGCTCTTCCTCACATCCTCCCCCTGGAACTCAAGCTGGCAATTGAAATCAACGATGCTGAAGCCCCGCAGGATTATGGTGGGGCTTGCTCTGAACATGACCAAGTCCGGATCCAGCCCACCCTATCTGGGAGGGCAACACCTGTGCAAGAGCAACACTCGTATAAACATGCACAGGTAGGGGCGGGGGCGAAACGGGAAGGGATCGGGGTGGGAGTCTTTCAATCCCACCCGGCCAAGTTAGAGAGAGGAAAAGGGCACATCTCCAAGGGAGGCAAACGTGAGCGGCGGTTTTGCACGGGCGGAGGCCTCCCCCTTTCCTGTGGAGCTGGGTGTGGTGGGCCCACCTGAAAAAGCGGTGAGCAGGGAGGGGAGGCCTGGGCACCCGCAGGCCTCTAACACGCAATACAAAGGAGGAGGAGGAGGAGGCCTAGCCGCCCTCAAGACTCGACGCAGACCCTTCCCTCAAAAGCCCCCCTTCACCACCACCCAGCAGAGAGGGAGGGGTCAAGTGCCCCCCCACCCCGCCTCCGGTTGCCAGGCAACCCCGCGCGAGGCCTCGAAACCCGGCTAGGCCTCGACAAACCTACCTGGGTCCGAGGGACTGGTGACTGGGCAGCTTGGTTCCGGCTGTGGCGGCAGCAACAAGGGAGGTCTCCTCCCCTTCTCGTTCCGGGTTCGAGACTCGGTCTGGCGCCGGCCCCACCACCGCCTTACGCGTGCTCTGGGTATTGTGGGTGGGGAGGTGGGGGCCTGTGTCTGCGCGCGCGCAGCGAGCTCCTCTCCTTTCTTTCTTTTTCCCCCACCCCCACTCGTCCCTCGCTGCTGTTACTGCCACTCGCCACCGCCCCTCCTCTGCTCCTTTCAATCCGCTCGCACAACACACTCTGTCCAAGATGGCGGCCACCCCTTACACGGGGTTTCCCCGCCCACTACTGACGGAGGGGGGCGGGAGGAGGGGAGGGGGGCGGTGGGAAGAAGAGCCGCAACGTCCTGTCGCAAAAAACCGGCCACACACACACACACACGCAGAAAATCGCCTCACTCGGAGAGGGGAGGAGACGGAAAGAATACAGGCGGGCGACTGATGCCAACCCAGAAAATAAAAATGAGAAACAAACAAAAAAAAGAGTTCCGATGACAGTGATAACCAGGAAAGGGACCAATCATCGAAGTAACCGGCGGAGAAGAGGCGGAGCGGGAAAAGGGCAATGCTAGGGGTGTGGGGTTTTTTGGGGGGGGGGAGAAAGAAAGATTGACCTTCGGGGAGGCGCGACGGGTGCGCGTGCGCACAGCCAAGTGCCTGCGCGCACGCAAAAAAAAAAATGATAGGAGAGTCTCGGTGTTTCCTTTGGGAGGATTTTTCTTTCATTGTTTGGGAGCATGCGCTCTTGCGAACGACGCGCGAACTGGGCGGGCGCGTCTTAGACCTTGTTTTTAAAGAGCTGAATCGGCTCCGCTTTAGAGCTCGTTGGCTCCTCTCGGTGGTCAAGGCCTCGTCACGACCCCTCAGCCTCCGCAAACACACACGCCCCAAAATCATCCTCCTCTACTGTGGGGGGAGGAGGAGCCCCTCCCCCCATAAGTTGTGTGTGTGTGTTGTTTGCACTTCTTACGCACGAACGTTGACGCATTTCTAGTCACGCTCTGGACTTGGGAGGCCCAGTAGGCAGGAATTCAACGGGTGAAGCTTTTTCCTGAGTGCCAACTTTACAAGTTGAATTTCGGCCTTTAGCAAGCTCCTAGCAGTTCAGTATTTTTTTGGTCCCGCTTTAGGTAAACGTTAAAACGCACGTGCGTTTTCAACCAGAGGTTATTTCACCATTAACTGATAATAATTTTATAAAGAGAAGAGGACTATAAAGCAGCATATAAATACAAAGTATAAGGTGACTCAACGCAATAAAACAATTGCAGCAATGCTTGTAACCACTCCAGGAACACAGCTTCAATCACAGGAATGCTGTAAAAATTACAAAATCACATATTCAGTGAAGAGTTCATCGCAGGGAAACAAATCAGATTACAGTACAGGCATTATGTGCAGACGTCCCCACCCTCACTGGTCTGCACATCAACCTAAGAATGCAGCTTTTAAAAAAAATAATCTATTTTTTATTTAAAGTTTTCAGCAGAGAATACAATAAAAGCCAAACTAAGCTAAATTAAAATAAAGCAGAGAGAATAAGAAATATGATGATGAAGTAGAAATTAATACAAAGCCCTCTATCAAGGCTGTGTCTTAACCTTTATTCCACACAAGAAGGGTGAGCCCTCACAGCCCCCACTTGGGAGCTTCCCCCTTTTCTCCCCAGCCTCCCACCTTCAAAGATTCTCTCTACCCTGGCCCTTTATCTTCCATCCATTACTTTCTTGTGTGTATCTTCATTAATCTAAAATAGGAAACATCAAAAAAGAAAACATAAATATAGAGTTAGCAGAAGAAAACAAGAATTAGAATTCATAGAAGAAAGAGAGATAAGAAATAAGAAGGGCTTCCAATTCTCCATCAACCAATTATGTACATAAAGATTATTCAAAGTACAGTGGTACGTCGGTTTAAGAACAGTCCGGTTTAAGAACGATTTGGTTTACAAACTCCACAAAACCAGAAATAGTGTTCTGGTTTGAGAACTTCACCTCGGTCTAAGAACAGAATCCAAACGGTGGAAGGGTACCAGCGGCAAGAGGCCTCTTTAGGGAAAGCACACCTTGGTTTAAGAACGGTTTTGGTTTAAGAATGGACTTCCAGAACGGATTAAGTTCGTAAACCAAGGTAGAACTGTATTCAAAATATACACTCCAGGATAACATCTAGCTGTGTTTCAATATAATATCCAGCTATTTCTCAATCTGCTCAGCAGTGTTTTCCCAATCTTCAGTCCCAGTCATCACAAGTTTGTTCTTTTTTTTCCACCCCAAAAAGTCCAAAAGGAGCCTGTTAATTAGTGCTTTTTCATCCTCCAGCAGTCTTTGTTTTCTGGGTGCTAATTAACTGGCAGATAGAAAATCCATTTCATACTTGCTTCCAGTCTCAAAAATAATTAAAAGAAGAAGGTTTTGCTGACCCGGTGCCTTGAATTAAGGGCTATTATGTGGTGCATGGACCCAATAAAGGGTCCATGAATATTCCTCCATTCCCCCCTGAAAAAAAAGTTCACATAGAAAGCTATCTTTCAAGGTGAAGTGATTTGACCTAGCCACTCCATGACCTGCTAATTTTCTATGTGCAAGGGAGAAGGGGATGCCACAAATTTCTCATAATGTATTGTTTGGGTTTCAGGCTATAGCTTGATACTGAATAAGCATGGAAACCAAAAAGCTCAAATCATATTAAAAATAATTTGGAGTTTGTTACCAGCAAGGTGATGGTGTCCTCTAAATTCAACTGCCAGGGATTCAACTATATATAAAATGACTAGACTGGAGTCGGGGGTGACAGAGAGGGAGAGAGACAGAGGAAGCTGTCTTATATTGAGTCAGAGTGTTGGCCCATGTAGTTCAGTATTGTTTACACTGACTGGTAGAAGCTCTTCAGGGTTGGAATAGAATCCTGAAGGTCCCTTCAAAAAGAGTATGTTGTGATGATGGACCAATCATCCTGGGGAAAAAAACCTGAAGAATGACAACTCTGTCTAACTCAGATTAGTAAATTAGAACAAAGCATTCCCAATTCTCAAAAATCGTGACCAGCAAAGGGCAAACACAATTCATATTTATTTTATAACATATGGCAAACGTTTATTGAATACATAAATTGTTCAGACTGTGGCAGGAATTCACCCAGTACTCATAGGAAAATGTGGATTGATCTCTTAGAGGAATCAAATGAAACTTGTAACACATGGTATGATAAAAGTCTGTATTTTTTTCAGGAAAATTTGTTTGTTGTTTACTGTGGTAACAATTGTTTTCTCAAAATTTACCTTCTGTTCCATGAAAATAAATAAAATCAGTATTTTAAAAGATGGGGGTGGGGTGGGAATAGTGACCAGCAGTGAGTTATCAGACACAGGTTCCAGAAAACAATGGGCACAATTGCAATAATCTTCTTGACTAAGCATTGAAGAAATTCAATTATGTTAGACTCTAGTCTTAAATAACCTCCTTACCAGAACTCGTTTTGATGGTGTTGCAGGAATTTATGTATAGGTTGGGGGGGGGGTTGCCCCTCCAGCAGATATCATGCACATGCAGCCCACTACCAAAATCAGCACAATCACTTTTGTGATTTGTCCCCACAAAACACTTCATCACAGTTTCTTCCGATCTATTCAAAGGGCCTTTGCTGCACGATACCAAATGTAACAATTCACTGATAAATGTATCTATGTACTGGCTCACAGGGAAAACTTAAGAGATTCATATAGATATGTGAGCTCAGCTACTCAGCAGCCCCTCTGCCTGAGTGATAATCCCTGGCATCCTGATACCTGAGTGCCAGACAGGTAGCCATTCCAGAAATAACAAGCCCAGATGAAGACAAAAGAGTGTGATTAACTTGGCTGGGAAATGTAAATATCTCTTTTGTTACACTTGATGGGTGTTTGGTGGAAGGCAAGGAGAACCATGGGGCAGGGTCCAGGATGCTCAGATTACTGCCACCAGACCTCCCCTTTCATGATGTAACCGTGATATATGAGTGATGTAGTTTGGGGGCAGGTGTAACATGGGGATAAGTAGCTAATAAAAGTTTGGGGCTTCCATCTTGTTCCATCTTGTGGCAGGTGGGAGTCCTGTCGTGACAGTCTTCAATAAAGACCAAGCCTACTGGCTGCTGTTTTGCTCTGGTATTCCTGGCTGGTGTCCTTAGGTGGTTTTTGTCCAAGGGAGCCCTCAGATTTCTCCGTTAACAATGGTAATGTGCATGACGTTAGATACAGTAACGGTAAAGGTAAAGGGACCCCTGACCATTAGGTCCAGTCGCGGCTGACTCTGGGGTTGCGGCGCTCATCTCGCTTTATTGGCCGAGGGAGCCAGCGAACAGCTTCCAGGTCATGTGGTCAGCATGACTAAGCCGCTTCTGGCGAACCAGAGCAGCTCACGGAAACGCCGTTTACCTTCCCACCGGAGCGGTACCTATTTATCTACTTGCACTTTGACGTGCCCGTCGCAGGGATTCGAACTGCCAACCTTCTGATTGGCAAGTCCTAGGCTCTGTGGTTTAACCCACAGCGCCACCTGCATCCCAGATACCACACTGTACTTCAAAATGTGGCACACAAGCCCTGCTGTGTTTGTGGGCCCTCTTGCTGATTCTGCTAGGTGTGCGTCAGGATGTCTGCCTCAAAATCCTTTCCCACTATGGCTAAACAAAGATCTGAACCTGGGCCTTCCTCCTTTCTTCATCAACCCAATCCAACTCCAAAACACTATCCACTGCACCACACAGCAACACTCACAAAAATCAGCTCCTAAATCAGCTCACAAAGGAGCAACACAACGTAACGTGTTGGCAGATATGATAGAACATCATCAGGGAATCACAAGCTGGTAGGAAGAGCATGTGGGGTGATTAATATATGAGCCACATGTGCCCAAACATCATATGAGAAAATGAGGCAATTGTGTGATCACCATCAGTTGTATTGTGGTTGAATTGATTCTGGCAAAAAATGAAATAAAATAAAAAATCTGTCACTGCTAGAGGGCAGTCATGCACCACAGCAGAAAGGCTGCAGAAGAAACTATCAGCTTCGACAGAGTGAAAAATAAAATACAGTACAGTAAAAGCTGGGCTTTAGGGAAGGCAAGAGGTTCAACTGGCAAGTTTTAGAATTAAACACATACATATGCCAAGCTAAACAAAAATGTGCAGCAACAAAAGTTGCAGCCTTTGGTCACGGTGGCACATGGCAAGCACATTATGGGATTATATTTCAATCACTGGGCCAGTTTCTAAATAAACAGAAGCAAAAGCAGGCCTGTAGCTGGAGGTAGGGATGCTTAATGAAACAAAGAATCATTGCAGAACAGAAATACAGGCCACTAAATATATTTACAACCTATTGTTGAAAAATGAAGTTCTTTATTAATGTAAAATTGAAAGTACTGTACAAACAAGAAAAAATGCAATCAAAATTACAAAACATAGCAGTGCAGAGTTGTATTTCCCCAGTGCTTTCCTGGGGGGATGCAGGGGTCCTCCCTAAACATTTTGTGAATCTAAGTTTGGCCTCATTGAGGGGCAGTGTTTCAATATGAGTAGGAAAACGAGAGTACCCCTAAAAAAATTTTCTTTAGAAAAAAGCTCTGTAATTCCCAATAAAGAGAGAGCATATAATGTAGAAAAGTAAGAGCAGAAAAAACACATCATGAACGCCAAACTTTGGTTGAGGAAAAGTTTTGTACAGTATGTCTGAATTTGGCACGTGAAGAAATGAAATCCCACCGAATGGCGTAGAGATTGGGCAGCCTTATACTGCAATCCTAAACATTTTTACTTAGAACTATGCCCTACTGAGCTCAATAGGATTTCCTGTCTGGTAGGTTCCTGATTTTTCTCTGTTTCCGTTGTTGTTTCCTGTCTTTTTCCCTGACAGGGATGCAAGGCAGTTTACAGCTAATTTTTTATTTAATTCCATTTATCTGTTGAAGGTGTTCTACATGATCCCTTCCCTCACACATTTTTTTCTTTACAACAACCCTGTGAGGTAGGTTAAGCTGAGAGGTTGTAATTGGCTCAAGGCGGCAGATGTATACATGTATATGACATCTATGTGTGTGGCGAGATCAAATGTGGGAGAAGCTTCCTGGTGTAGAATAGAACGTCTCTATTTTAATTGGGATGGTGACAGCAGCCACAAAATTAAAAGATGCCTGCTCCTTGGGAGAAAAGCAATGACAAACCTAGACAGCATCTTAAAAAGCAGAGACATCACCTTGCCAACAAAGGTCTGTATAGTTAAAGCTCTGGTTTTCCCAGTAGTGATGTATGGAAGTGAGAGCTGGACCATCAAGAAGGCTGATCGCCGAAGAATTGATGCTTTTGAATTCTGGTGCTGGAGGAGACTCTTGAGAGTCCCATGGACTGCAAGAAGATCAAACCTATCCATTCTTAGGGAAATCAGCCCTGAGTGCTCACTGGAAGGACAGATCGTGAAGCTGAGGCTCCAGTACTTTGTCTACCTCATGAGAAGAGAAGACTCCCTGGAAAAGACCCTGATGTTGGGAAAGATGGAGGGCACAAGGAGAAGGGGACGACAGAGGACGAAATGGTTGGACAGTGTTCTCAAAGCTACTAGCATGAGTTTGACCAAACTGCGGGAGGCAGTGGAAGACAGGAGTGCCTGGCGTGCTCTGGTCCAGGGGGTCACGAAGAGTCGGACACGAATAAACGACTAAACAACAACAACAATTTTCATTGGAGAACAGTTGGAGGGTACGCAATTGCTGGAGATCTTGAACAGGAGAGTGCTATTGTGTTCCTCCTCTGCTGACTGGCATGCTGAGAGCAGGCTGTTGGACTGGATGGACCATTGGCCTTATCCAGCAGGACTCTTCTTAAGCTCTTACACTGCATAAAAGTTTTTATTGCTCTTAATATTGCCAAGGTGAAACAAAGACAGCTCTCAAAGGTATTCTGTCTTGATAAGAACATATCCTTTGTCTCAAAAAGCACTGGACTGATGCAGCCACTATTGTGTTCCTTAGGGCATGGCTTCAGCCTTTAGTCTATCAGTTTTTATTTTTATGAGACACATACACACCTTCAAAAGACTAGGAGGAGGAGGTGGAAGGCTGAGCCTTCTGCAAACACAGCACAGTGGAAAATATCTCCGCTAGGCTGAACAAGATTAAAATCCTGAACAGATTTACAACAGTGGAACAGAAAAGGCCAGTGGAATGGTTCCATGCAACCAGATTCAATGCATGTTTTCTTGGAAGTAAGTTCCACACTGCAGTCAATTCCATTCCTCATGTTCTCAATCTTAAATTCAGTTTGCATTTTTGCAGCAATTTGCAAGTTTCTTCTTAAAAATTTGCATCACAATTAACTAGCATTTTCATGTAAACACATTTTTATATACACATTTGACTAATATACATCTTTTTGCAAACATTTTCTCCTAATACAATGTATATTTATATGCTATTTTCACCAATATATGCATTCCTATGCAATTTTCTCTTAATATGTCTCTTTATATGTACCACACTCTTTTACATTGCCAAATTTGGGAAAATGCATAGTTTGAAGGACAGCCATGTCAGTTCACACATTGATTTGAGAAGTACAACCATAGCTGTCAAGTGTCCCTTATTTGAAGGGACAGCCCCTTATTCCAGTGCCATGTCCTGCTGCTGTCCCTTATTGATGGATGTCCCTTAAATGTCCCTTAAATGATGTCCCTTAAATTTCAAAGGAAGCAGCTCCTCTCCTTCCCTGCCGGCCAGGGAGGAGGGAGGCTCCAACTGTGTTGCTTGGCTGTGTTGCTCACCCAATAAGAAGTCTAAGAACGACTGGGGGGGGGTGCAGCTTGCATGCCTTGTGTGTGGCTAGTTAATGCAAGCTGAGGGGTTTTTTGAATGCTGGACGCCATTTTGTTGCACGTGCTGCTGCAAACTTTGCAGTGCAAAGCCAGGCCAGGGAGCCATCTTAAGTTGAGGCCGCATAGGCCTTGTGGTGCATGTGATTCAGATTCTATACAGCTGAACCTCTGGTTACAAAGTTGGTTGGACAGCATGAGTTTGACCAGACTGCAGGAGGACAGGAAGACTGGAGTGCCTGGAACAGGTGAGGCTGCAGGTCCCTTATTTTGGCTGCTGGTCCCTTATTTTCAAGGCTGCTGGTCCCTTATTTTCAAGGCTGCTGGTCCCTTATTTTCAAATCTGTAAGTTGACAGCTATGAGTACAAATCAGGTAGTTTCTCATTAAAATGAAAACAAAATCAAATTTCTCCCCCATCTGGATGCAGAGGAGAGATGGGAGGCACCAGTTGGGGAACCCCCAGGCGAAAAAGGCTCAGAGCCGGGGATGGGACAATGGTTTTTGTAATTCCAGGACTGTCCCTGGGAAATAGTCCCCAGTGCATATGAGCCACCACTGAGTGCCTGAGGCAACTATGAGGAAGTGGTATATATATGTGATGAAAGAGCTAGACATGTGGAAAATTCTTTTAAACACACAGAAAATGTTAGGCCCTCATCAAACCACTTCCCTCTCCTTCAATTGCTGCTGATGGGTTTCTTGGTGCTATCAACTACACTGCATAAGTCTTGTGGTTTCTAGAAACCTTCACCTGTTGCTAATCTTTGTTTCTGTTTGTTTCCTTGCTTGAGATGCAACTCAAATCTTTCCACCTCTGTCCAATGTCGTTTTTACTAACCCTGACAATTACCGTGGGGGACGACCCCATTGCTTAAATAGGATGCACAAGTGAGTTTCAGCAATACTAACAAATTCAAACCCAGACCTGTTATGGCATCACCATGTTTTTAGCTGTTTGTGGCAATAGACTATGCTGTTGATTTAAATTGTTGCTTAGGCTTGAATCAGGATAGTAGTTTCCCATCCTATAAATTGACTCTGCTTCATTGGAGGTTTTTAACAGAGGTTGGATGGCCATCAGTCATGGATGCTTTGGTTGCGATTCTTGCATTTGCAAAGATTTGGACTAGATGACTCTAGAGGTCTCTTCTAAGACTACATTCTATGAATAGTGCACTAGAACAGTGTTTTTCAACCTTTTTTGGGTAAAGGCACACTTGTTTCATGAAAAAAATCTCGAGGCACACCACCATTAGAAAATGTTAAAAAAAATAACTCTGTGCCTATATTGACTATATATAAAGTAATTCTCTTGAATAGGAATCAAATAAACACAAAGAAAGTATTTTATAATTACTTTATTATGAAATAGTAAGTAAATAGAAATATGAAAAATTATAAAATACTTTATTCAGTGCGCAACCTGGCCTGTTTGGCTGAACACAAAGCTGATATTCTGGCTGGAATCGAAGAAAGACACACAGGTAGCTCTTCGTCAACAGCTCTCAGTCTCTCTCTGTACGTATTTAGTTTTTATAGCAATCATGCTTGAAAAGTTCATCTCACACAGATATGTAGTAGAAAATGGGAGCAATGTCAAAATAGCTTTGTTTGCCAGAAGGGGGAACTCCTTGGCAGTATCCAACCAAAAACTGTCCAAAGGTAGATCAGCAAATCTTAGCTTGAAACCACGATTTTGTCTCAGTTCAGTTAGTTCCTCCTGCTCCTGTAAAGTCATGTCTTTTCCACCAACTGATGCTGAGCTATAAAGATCCCTAACCCAGTCAAGGCATTCAGTGGAGACTGAAGAGAAATAAAATGACAACTTCTCCGGTCCTCCTGGTGACTCGAGTCGTGACGTCTTCTTCTCTCCACTGCTGCGCACACTGTGCTCGGGTGGGAAGGAAGTCGGAAGATGATGTCCTACTGTGATAGGTCCAGGCTGGAGTCTGGACCAATCACAGCCCGGACATCAGAAAAGTGGAGGGTGTCCCCCTGAGGAGTGCCAATCGGCGCCCCTGCTGGCCGAGGGTGGGGTCAAACCCCCCTCCCATACCCAGGACACAGTCTGGCACCCGCCTAGTGGGCGAAAATTTGATTTTAATTTTTTTAAAATCTTACCAATTTTTCAATTTTTCCCACGACACACCAGGCAACATCTCGCGGCACACTAGTGTGCCACGGAACAGTGGTTGAAAAACACTGCACTAGAAAGAAGAAACAATAATTCAAAGGACTTGGGTGTGTTGTTATTCACTCACTAAACAAAGCCCTCTCCCGTTTCCATAGAGCTTATTTGGGTTTAAACTATCCTTAAAGCCTGAATTTTCTATCTAAGTCAGCTCAGAACCCTATCAGGAACCCCTATTAGCTCCACTGTGATTTGAAGGACCACTCCTCACTTTGCTGGCTCACAGACCAAAGAATGGGTGCGAGACTGTTGCCTTCCTGGCATAGGATTCTGAAGAGGGGAGCTTAACTCTTGGAGAAGGCACAGATCTCAAATCATTGTCTTTGTGTTCCGCTTGCTCCAAGATCACATGTAAAGGTAAAAGGACCCCTGACCATTAGGTCCAGTCGCGGACAACTCTGGAGTTGTAGCACTCATCTCGCTTTATTGGCCGAGGGAGCCGGCATACAGCTTCCGGGTCATGTGGCCAGCATGACTAAGCTGCTTCTGGCGAACCAGAGCAGCGCACAGAAACACCTTCTGTTCGGCAAGTCCTAGGCTCTGTGGTTTAACCCACAGCACCACCCGCGTCCTATTGATCACATGTACTCCTCCCCTATTTTTATTTCTTTTCGTGTGAATCTGTCACAAATTGCTGCACTCATTCTCCACACTTTTGGCATATTTAAGGATCCCTTTTTCTCTATAATCAAGGTGTGTGTTGATGTAAACAAAATCTGCTCCTTTTCCCTTATGGGGTATCCAAGAGCCCATGTAGAGTCCTTAAGTGGGTTCCCTATTGGTAGGTGAAAATAACAGAGACCAACCAGAGAATATTGAATAGTAAGTCTGATCTTTATTAAAGCTGTTGCAGCAGGGTCCTCACTCACCACATGCAGGAGGAAGGAGGAACCCAGAACAATGGTGTGCAAGCCCTTATATAGACTTTTGTAGCTCAAGACCATCCCCAAAAACCTCATACATACATCACAGAAAGAGGTGGTCTAGAACAGAAATCCTGTCTGCCAGGATACCTGACAATGGCCAGTGATTGCTCACTTGGGCAGCCTGGCCATCTTTTGTGATGGTAAATACTTTAATTCCTGAATCCGGGTCACAGGCTCCCCCTATTCATACACAAAGATGCCCTAAAGATCAGTAAGCAAAGGACAATGGAGAGGCTTTCCCATTTCCTTCCTCCTTGCAGAGAAACATTTGAGGTCAATTTGGGAGCGTCAAAATGGTTTCAGGATTGTTCTCCTGTACTATTTCAGACAAGTCGTTTACAAACTTATGTATTTGTTTGCCTTGTAAATTTATGAACATTTAATTCACAGTCATACCTCGGATTGCGAACGTGATCTGTGCGGGAGGCACATTTGCAACCTGCAGCATTTGCAGCTTGAAGCACCGCGTCTGCGCACACACGTGATGCAATTCAGTGCTTCTGTGCACATTGTCATTTTGTGCTTTTGCGCATGCACGAGCGCCGAAACCCGGAAGTAACCTGGTACTTACAGGTTCCGGTACTTCCGGGTTCAGCATGGTCCACAACCCAAAAACGCACAACCCGCAGCGTTCGTAACCCGAGGTATGACTGTATATATTTGAGACCTAAAATTCTTATTACAGTGTATATACTGAATGATTATTTGATGCCTGCATATTTGCACCCTTGCTGTCAGAAGCAGCACATGAATATTCTGTCTATTTTCATTTCTGTGTGATAAACAAAACTTTTTCTAAGGTATACATGTGTTTTTAATTGATGGATAGCCTGGCTCTACACAAAAGATTGTACCCTTCTTAGAACTATATGTACATTGAGTTCACATGTTAAGTGGATATATACCTCATAACACATCCTCCCCCCATCTAATAAATACATATTTATTACATATATATCACACCTTTCCTCCAGTGAACTTACAGTGACACACATGGTTCTCCACCTTCCCATTTTCTCCTCAACACAACCCTGTGAGAAAGGTTAGATGATGATTGGTACAGTAGAAGTATATCCAATGAGCTTTAGAGCAGAGTAGTGATATGAACCTTGGTTCCCAAGGTGCTGGTATAACCACTATGCCACACTATCCCTCTGTCTTTAGAGGAGAGGGGAGGATAACGCTTAATGGATCGGCTAAGGGAGCTGGACATGTTTAGCCTGGAGAAGAGGAGGTTAAGGGGTGATATGATAGCCATGTTCAAATATATAAAAGGATGTCACATAGAGGAGGGAGAAAGGTTGTTTTTTGCTGCTCCAGAGAAGCGGACACGGAGCAATGGATCCAAACTACAAGAAAGAAGATTCCACCTAAACATTAGGAAGAACTTCCTGACAGTAAGAGCTGTTTGACAGTGGAATTTGCTGCCCAGGAGTGTGGTGGAGTCTCCTACTTTGGAGGTCTTTAAGCAGAGGCTTGACAACCATATGTCAGGAGTGCTCTGATGGTGTTTCCTGCTTGGCAGGGGATTGGACTCGATGGCCCTTGTGGTCTCTTCCAACTCTATGATTCTATGATTCTATGATAAATTGTTTTCTTCCAGTCCACTAAAACGTAAGACATAATATATCTGTTTGTATTAAAGATGCAAGAAACCTCTCTGTTCTTTTTGCACTTCCAGATTAATTAACATTCATGCATGGACCAGATCTGGACCAGCTTAGCTGCAGCATACTGGGCCTATTTGTGATGAGGATTCTTGAGATCATAAATGTATTTAATACATAGTAATGAAATTGTGTCCTCAGTTCATGCCCCAGAACTCAAATCATGTGGTTCAGTATCCAAAATATTCCGAATGATTTTAAAAAAACAACAATACACCTTTGCTGCCAACATAGTGGGTTGTACATCACACTTAAATTAAACTATGGTTTAAAGGTATATGCCCAGAATTCTAGGAATTGTGTAAGTGGCAGATTTATTTTCAACCCTCTTCCAATTATGGCCTACTCCTATACATAAACATACCAAACTATTTTAGACATTTCTTTTGTCCTGCTTAGCAAAATCACATGGAAGGGTTGCCAACTATTTTGTCTAGCACAGTGCCTCTCCCTTCAACAGCCAGAGCTTTTCCTGGGGAACCTGCACTGGGAGACCTTACACCAGCTGGATTTCTGCCCTCTGCTGCTAGCCACTCTGTCCCATGTCCTGCAATCTGAAAATAGATAGTACAGCAAGATAGTGAACTGTGCCAACACCACATCCAATTTGTCTCAAAGCTGCCTGCAAGAGATTCCTCACCCCAAGAAAACAGATGTTTGCATAACTATTCTGAGAGGTGCATCAATCAGATCCTGGGTCAAAACTGTAATAAACACATAAATAAAAAATAAAAATTTATTGCCTTTAATAAGGTAGCATATTTCACTCAGAAGTACTATACACCCAGCTGAGCTGGTGGTACTTATTCTCCCTAGTAAGTGGGCACAGGCAGTTCCATTCTTACTTGGAAGGCCCAATTAACTCAGCTGAGGGCACACCAGATGCTGAGTGCCATGCGCCATGTACCTCTCTTTTGTACATGTATGATGCTGGTTTGGCTACATAAGGAACCACCTCTGGAGAACTGAGTTTGCTGTTAGTATAAATAGGGATGCTAAATGGAACCTCCACAGTCAGAGGCTGTCTACCTTTGTACTAGACACTTGGACAAAAGAAAAAAGGAGGAACACAGAAAGCTGTCCTGTTGAGTCACACCACTGATCCCATCATGCTCAGTATTGTCTACAGGTGAGTGGCAGCCGCTTTTCTTGGGGTGGCTTTTCTTTCAGGGATGGCTAGTTTCCAGCCCAAGGCCAGGGATTGAACCTGTTACCTTCTGCATGCAAAGCACATGCTCTGCCCCTGTAGGCCACCAGAGGACCAGAATCATTGAAATTGAGTAGGAGGGAATCCAAGGGGTCATCAAAGCTAGTCTGAAGGAGCGTCTCCACCCCCATCATTCTGCCCGGACATTGAGGTCCAGTGTTGAGGGCCTTCTGGCGGTTCCCTCCCTGCGAGAAGCCAAGTTACAGGGAACCAGGCAGAGGGCCTTCTAAGTGGTGGCACCTGTCCTGTGGAATACCCTCCCACCAGGTGTCAAAGAGAAAAATAACTACCAAACTTTTAGAAGACATCTGAAGGCAGCCCTGTTTAGGGAAACCTGTTAATGTTTAATAGGTTATTGTATTTTAGTGTTTTGTTGGAAGCCGCTCAGAGTGGCTGGGGAAACCTAGCCAGATGGGCGGGGTATAAATAATAAATTATTATTATTATTACTGAGTTCTGGAGCGGGTGGGGAAAGGGAGACGCTTTGCTAGACGGCTCTGACTCTTAGGGCTCTCTCGTCGCCACGTCTCTCCCGCCCACATGCCCCTTCCGAAAGATCAGCTACCGGACGCTCAGGGCCAGCTCTCTGCAACACCAAAATGCTCCACCCCTAAGCGCTTCTGAGTGGGCTGTGGGTCTTCAATGCGCTGGGCGGGGCGCACAGAGGCAGAGGAGGCGGAAGATGCCCTGCCCCTCCCAGCCCAGCCCAGCGCTCCCTTCCTCCCTCCCTCTCTCCCTCTTTTCTTCTTCTCTTCTTCCTCTCAGCTGAGCTCAGTTCGGACCGGCCCACTCGTATCTTACTTCGGTGGGTTGGAATCAGCTTGAGCTCCTTTTTGCTTTTCCATTGCAAGCCCAGGTAAGACCCCCGAGCAGGCCGCTTGGAAGGGAGAAAGAGAGGGAGGGGGCGGAGACGAGCGCAACAGATCCGGGTTTGGGGGTCCCCCTCCTCCTCCTTTCCCCTCCTCCGGGCGATCTGACGTGTCGGTCCCTCCCCTCTGGGTATGGGAGATGCTCTTGATGGGGTGGGAATTATGTGGGTTGGGGGCGCGATCTTGCTACTTTGGGGAGGCTTGGGTTCAGGTTCGAGCTGGACCCGCAACTTGGAAGAAATCATCAAGGCTTTGACCAAAGAGCCCCTTAAAAGCGAACAGATTTATTGCGGTATAGAATTTTCGCGGACTCCCACGGTCCGTGAGAACCAGAAGTTTAGGGAGTCGGCGTGTACTAGGCAGGGAAGAGGCAGAGTGGAGGGCGGGGGGGGGGTGTGCGCTATAAGCTTGGGGGGGGCGTTGATACGTGGATTGGGATGGTCGTTGTTTGCAGGATTTCCAGTTTAGCTCTCTCTTGATATGGGTCTCTCTCACACACACACAGCTGGGTCACCTGCTCCTTCATCACACGCAGCTCCTTAGCTTATCTGCAACACTTGTTGAGGCTTCTGTGAAACAATCTGGGGCTGTCAAAAGGGTGCTGGAAGGCTAGGAGGAGCGGCCAATCAAATCGCTCCCTCTGAGGTTTGAGCCCGTAGGATACAAGTTGCTCTTTGATGAAATGTAGAGATCCTTGGTCTTCCGTGGGGACTCAGAATTGGACCAAAACATTTTCTTTTCTTTTCTTTTCTTTTCTTTTCTTTTCTTTTCTTTTCTTTTCTTTCTATCTCTTTTCTCTTCCTTCCTCCTCCTTTCTGTTTCTTTTTATCTCCCTCACACAAGACTTCGCCACAAGAAGGAAGGAAGTAAAGTTATTCTTCCTTTCTCCTCATACGAGAACCAAGGGCTGTCCAGTGAAGCACTGGGGAAGAGGCGACATAATAGAAGTATATAAAATGATGTGGAGAATGTAGACACAGAAAAGTTTTCCTCCAGCTCTCATAGCACTCTCAGCAATGAAGCTGAGTTCAGGACAGATGAAAGGAAGCCCTTCTTCACAAAGCACATAGTTAAACTATGGAACTCACTCCCACTGGAAAAAGTGATAACCACCAACATGGGTAGCTTTAAAAGAAGATTAGACCAGTGGTTCCCAAATTGTTCCCTCATCACTTAAAAATCACTGAGGGTCTTGGTGGACCACTTAATGAATTTTCTGCCCATTATAGCAGTTGCAATGTGTTGGGCTAGATGCCAAATTATCATCTTCTTCTTTTATTTCCTTCACACTGCTATTTGGCTGCATTTTATGGAATTCCAATTGTAATACAATAAAATAAAATGCAAGAAACAGAAGAAGCAGTAAAAATTACATGTACAGTGGTACCTCGGGTTAAGTACTTAATTCATTCTGGAGGTCCGTTCTTAACCCAAAACTGTTCTTAACCTGAAGCACCACTTTAGCTAATGGGGCCTCCCACTGCCGCTGTGCCACCGGAGCACAATTTCTGTTCTCATCCTGAAGCAAAGTTCTTAACCTGAGGTACTATTTCTGGGTTGGCGGAGTCTGTAACCTGAAGCGTCTGTAACCCGAGGTACCACTGTAAAAGTTGGTGTGAACATGTAATGCGGTGGGTGTTCCATCTCCTGTCTTCAACCTACAAAACCAGAATCATGTTGGGGAGCTCCTGAGCAAACCTTGCAGGCAAGAGTTTGGGAACCCTTAGAATAGATAGATGCATGGGGGAATAAGGCTATTGATGGCTACTAGCCACAATGGCTATGTTCAGCTTCCACTGTTGGGAGGCAGTCAGCTTCCAAATGCCAGATGCTAGGACCTGCAAGTGAGGAGGGTGCTATTGCATTCAGGTCCTGCTTGCGGGCTTCCCAGAAACATCTGGTTGGCCACTGTGAGAACAGGATGGTGGACTATATGGACCACTAGCCTTATCCAGCAGGGCTCTTATGTTCCACCTCCAATGTTAGAGGCAGTATACTTCTGATTACCAGTTGCAGGGAACCACAGGAGGGGAGAGTGCTGTTGCACTCAGGTTGTCACTGTGAGAACAGGATGATGGCTTAGATGAGCCACTGTCCTGGTGCAGCAGGTCTTTCTTGTGTTCTGTCTTGTGTTCTTTCTCTTTTTAAGAAAAGAAAGAGGGAGGAGGGAGGGAGAAGAAACTGGATGTCCAGATTCAAAGACAGATGTCCTCTATCCAAGTTCCTTAATTCTTATTTACTCACCTTGAAAATAATCTGGTTGCAAGGCAGGTAAACCCCTCCCCCACATTTAATAAGAAAATAAATACTTGTGTAGAAGAATGCATTCTGATACAGCTGTCACAGTTAAAGAAAGCTTAGATGAGTCATTTATTATTATGCTCAGGACAGGTTACAACAATTAAAGCACAATTTTAAAAACAGTTTAAAACAACTTACAATCACAGAAATAAGGCAGGTGCTGAAAATATGCAGCCTGGGTGTCAAAAGCCAGGGCAAAGAGCTTAGTTTTAGTGAATGAATTGACTGTATGAATTTGCATAGCCAAAAAAAGCACTCATTCTTTCTTAAAAAGAGAAAAAAGTTTTTTTTCCAAGAACTTGTTTTTTGAAAAACAAAATCACAATTTCCTTATTTTTAGAAGGTGCAATGCACAAGTTTTGCTTGGGGATGAAAAAGTGTCTTAGGTCTGAAAAGACCGGAGAACTAGATGTATGGGCATTTGTGGGATCATCATGCTCTAAACAGCTTAGTTTGTACTGAATTGTATTAATATTATTATTATTATTTATTATTATTAATCTTCCTATGCTGTTGTGTTTTTAATACTACAGGGGTTGTCATGTTTGTTAGTGTCTTGATGTTTTTATTGTGAGCCACTTTGAGCTCATTGCTATTGTTGGAAAAGCAGGGTACAGATATTACATTAAACAAATAATCCAAATTGGGTACAACAACGCTGTGTTGTGCTGACATTACCCATGCACTCTAGCCACAGCCTTGCCCTATGTAATATAGGTATAATAATGGAAAATTCTGTCTGCATGGACATGCTGGCAGGGTCATTTGATAAATGGGGGAGGGATAACATTTTTTTGTATGAAAGAACACCTGAGTTTGAAATATCATGAACTCCGGTTGTTGTTTTGCTACTCCTTTGTTTTTTGAAACTATACCCCCCCCATTACAGCTGTATCCACCCCACCCCTCAAAAAAATAATAATAATCCTGCATACTTGAACTGTTTTGTACAGGGCAGTGATCACTTTTCCAGCACGGGAGATGAGCATAAAAGCCACAAAAGCAAACCAAGAAGTTCCTTCTCTAGAGTGTAGAAGACAATGGGTGTTTCACCCCAGCTAGCCAGATCCGCTTTCTTAAATGTCACTCATTGTTCCGACTTAATTCACCAGCTGAAAACACTGTTGAGATAGTAGCTGCAGTGGAGGTTGGCCCATTCAGGCAAATGGGGCAGTGCTCTACCAACCTTGGTCCGCTCTCAGCTGCCCCCCCCCACTCACCTGCCCTCCTTCCTGATAAGAACCAGTCCAGGGAGTGGCATTGGCTGTCAGCTTCCTTTTCCACCACCACCACCACTTCCTCCCCATTTGCAAAGCTCAATGGGAAAGAGGATGGGGACAAAGCTAAAATGAGTTGACTCTGCCTGTCATTGGCTTTGGCACTGCCTAATGTTTGGGCTTCCAGTCTTCTAGCCCACCAGTCACAATGGGCGCCAGCCATCACTGAGTAACTGGCTAATTTTGTGCAAAAGAAATAAGGAGAGCATCACCTGTGTGTTTTGCCTCATATCTCGGGTTTTACTGCTAGAAATTTACATTAAAAATAGAAAAGCCAGCTAGCTAGGAATTTAGGGATTATGGAACATACATAGGGATTGGGGGAGCAATTGCCCTCCTTGCCCACTCCAACAGACACCCATGAGTATAATCTTCCTTGCCTCCTTCCACTCCCTTTCCCATTCTGGGCAATCTCATGGGGGGAGTGACATGCCAGGGACGGGAAAGACCAGAGGTAAAAGTGGACAGAGCAATGGATGCAAATTTTGCCTTTTTACAAGTATATTAGTTTTATGCATGTTCGTGTACCCCTCTCTGTCTTCCATCCGGGCAAGCAAGGGGCATTTGCAGAGTTCCAAGGACACTTTTAAAAGCACCCAAGCAGAATGTGAAGCAGGGCCAGGAGGGAGGGTGACTGAGGAGGGCATGTGGCCTGGGGAGAGACCCATGGGCTCTAGGTTCCCAGTCACTGCCCTAAAAGTGGATCTCTGAATCCCCAAAGATCAATAATAACTTTGCTATATTCACTATTAGAAAGGGGGGCTTTGAATACAAAGCAGAAAAAGTTGGGGGAACTTCTAAATTAAGAACTCACAGAAAGCTTTTTTTAAAATGTGAGCTGAAAGCTGAGACACAGTCTGGGGTGCCACACCTTTCTGGAAGGGAAGGTTTTGTGAATTAACGACTTCCTAATGTTAAATCAATGCTGATCATTTGTGCAAAAATTGTGTGTTTTATGGCTGCCACAAGGCTAAATAGCAACTGGATACCTCTCTTTATTAAGTAAACCTGCAACCTTTCCTGCTGCTGCTGCTGCTGCTGCTGTGCATTTAAAGACAGCATGAAATCCAGTGCAAGACATAGAAATAACCAGTCTGATCAATCTGGTGGCCATACGCGCATGGAAGTTTTCTTCCATACATCCGCCTCTGGATACCCAAAAGTGTGTGATCATGGTGGTTCCTCTTCCTGATCCAGCTGCCAGGCTGCACACAACAAATAACTCTGTAAAAAGCAGTCATAGTCAGTGGAAAGCAGTGCATTGGAATGAATGGGGCAGTGCCCCAACAACCTCAGTCTATCCTCAGCCAACCTCCCCACTTACAGTGGTACCTCGCAAGACGAATGCCTCGCAAGACGGAAAACTCGCAAGACGAAAGAGTTTTTGGTTTTTTGAGTTGCTTTGCAAGACGATTTTCCCTATGGGCTTGCTTCGCAAGACGAAAACGTCTTGCAAGTTTGTTTCCTTTTTCTTAAAACCGTTAATACAGTGGCGACTTGACTTTGAGGAGCAACTCACAGCACGCGGTGTGGTAGCCTTTTTTGAGTTTTTTGAAGACTTTGGTGATTTTCGAAGCTTTCCCAAAACTTTTCCGAAACCGTGCTTCGCAAGACGAAAAAACTCGCGAAACGAATTAATTTCGTCTTGCGAGGCACCACTGTACCTGCCTTCTTACTTACATCCAATGCAGAGAGTGGCCTGGCTGCCATCTTCCTCCACCTTAGGCTCAGTGTCACCCCTTGTAGAACTCTTTAGGGAGGAAGATGAATGCTCTGCTTGCCATTGGCTCCTGCTCTGCCTGCCATTGGCTCCTGCTCTGCTGTCTGCCCAATGGGCACCAGACACCACAGGTAATAACACCAATCAGGAGTTGGGGAGGGGGCTTGAGCTACAGTGGTGCCTCGCAAGACGAAATTAATTCGTTTCGCAAGTTTTTTCATCTTGCGGTTTTTTTCATCTTGCGAAGCACAGTGTCGGAAAAGTTTTGGGAAAGCTTCAAAAATCACCAAGAAGCTCAAAAAAGGCTACCACACCACGTTCTATGAGTTGCTCCTCGAAGTCAAGTCGCAACTGTATTAACGGTGTTAAGAAAAAGGAAACAAACTTGCAAAAAAGCAAGACGTTTTCGTCTTGCAAAGCAAGCCCATAGGGAAAATCGTCTTGCGAAGCAAGCCCATAGGAAAACTCATCTTGCGAGTTTTCCGTCTTGCGAGGCATTCATCTTGCGAGGTACCACTGTAATTCTGCCATTCCCCACTCAACCAAAGGCCAGCACAATTGCTGCTTTATCTGAAGGAGCTCCCTACATGTAGCCCTCACTACTACATGAACACACTGATGGAAATGGGCCAGCCCATGTTTCAGGTTCTGATTGGAGAAAAGCAGGGAGCCAGCAACTGGTGGCCATGGCAGCTGCAGTATCACCCGCCTCTTATTCTGTACAGTTGTCTCCTGTGCAACAGGAGTTTTGCGTTTGAAATCCATTTGCAAGTCCAGTCCTGAGGTCTGTTGCACAAGTGAATCCTGATGGTGCCTGAAGTGGCGTAGCACTGCATCCACACCAACAGACTCCCCCTCTGCATGCACACAGGCAAAACACAAAAATAAACTCTTTAAAAAGCAACAAGGAACGCCATGATCCATGGCTTAAATAGATACAGAAAACGAACTATAAAGGGATGCAGGTGGCGCTGTGGGTTAAACCACAGAGCCTAGGACTTGCCAATCAGAAGGTTGGCGGTTCAAATCCCCGTGATGGGGTGAGCTCCCATTGCTTGGTCCCTGCTCCTGCCAATGTAGCCGTTCAAAAGCACGTCAAAGTGCAAGTAGATAAATAGGTACCACTCTGGCGGGAAGGTAAACGGCGTTTCCGTGTGCTGCTCTGGTTTACCAGAAGCGGCTTAGTCATGCTGGCCACATGACCCGGAAGCTGTGCGCCGGCTCCCTCGGCCAGTAAAGCGAGATAAGCACTGCAACCCCAGAGTTGGTCACGACTGGACCTAATGGTCAGGGGACCCTTTACCTTTACTAACTATAAATTAGAAGCTACTGTAGAAATCACCAGTGTTCCCATGGGCACAGTGGGAATCCCCACTGCCTCTTTGATGTGAAGTACTTTCCTTTTTCTCCCTCCAAAGATACATAGAGCGGCAGGAGGAAGATGGAAGAATGACTCTCTTTCCCACTTCCTCTTTCCACTCTATGCGGTTTTGAAGGCATTGTTATGTCTGCTGGATCCAACTTTTATGCATGTCCCATGCAAAAGCAAAGCATAGCATGTGCACACATACGTTTTCTCTTGTCTGTCACCAGGGCTGGGGTGCAAGGCAGGAGAGAAAGAAGTGACCGGTGGAGGGGAGGGAGTGTTCACAGTATTTGCTCAAAAATCAAATTGTGCCCATAACCTAAATAGATTGGTGGCTCTTGAGTGACATCTGTTGCTGCAGATGCTCAGACGCTTCACATACAGGAATGTGATTCTAGTCCATGGAGCCCGGATCCAACCCAATTGCCTTCTAAATCCAGCCCGCGGATGGTCCGGGAATCAGCGTGTTTTTACATGAGTAGAATGTGCCCTTTTATTTAAAATGCATCTCTGGGTTATTTGTGGGGCATAGGAATTCGTTCGTCCCCCCAAATATAGTCCGGCCCCCCACAAGGTCTGAGGGACAGTGGACCGGCCCCCTGCTGAAAAGGTTTGCTGACCCCTGTCTAGTCCTTGTGATCACATACATTTGAGTGTTTGGGCTTAAACTGCTTTGTGAATTTAATGAAGAGAAACATGTTCCATAGGATGTGTAGATGTACGTGTGTGTGTGTGTGTGTGTAGTTACACCAGGTATCCAGTTTCTCTCATTACACCAATGACTTTTCATTTGGGGGAGGGGATTGGATTGAGACCCAAAAGATCATACAGCCCACCCCCCTTTTATTCAAATATATGAAAACATCGTCAGTAGGAACCCATTCAGTCTTCTCTTAAATGTTTGCAGGGCTAGTTCCCCTGGCAGCCCTGCAGAATTTCAGGAGACTTTTCTTTCTAGCTGCTACAGCAGCTATGAGTCCTATCCAAATCCTCAAGAAGAGGAAGGAGAGAGAGAGAGAGAGAGAATATGAGTCACTGCTGCTTGTAATTTGCGCTCCCACCCACCTCAAGGCTTATTATAGAAGGGGGTTCCTGATCACTGGCAGGCTGAAATCACCAGCCACTGTTAATGGGAGAGACAGGAAAACACAAGCCTACAGAAATCAAAACTTCCCTCTTAGAAAAGAACATGAAATTAGACAGTTGTTAAAATCCAGTCATTTGGGAGTGTGCTATCATTTCAGGCAGAGGATTTTGCTACATGGAACGTCAAGGTTTAGCATAGTTGGGCATCTGCCAAGGCTCAACTCACCAGCCTGGGAACTCGCACACAAGAACCCCCTGGTCTTCCTACAGTGAGGAGGCAGATTCTTCCCCAAGTTCCCTCCAATATCTGGAGCTGATATGCTAAACCATAGTTAAAACTGAGAGTTCTGCCCTCCTCTGAGCCTGAAGAGAAGGTGGAAGCTGACGGCCAGTGCCACTCCCTAAACTGGTTGCAAGTAAGAAGGGCAGTGTGGGGCCAGACAGTTGGTGGGGCAGTGCCCCGTTTGCCCCAGTGGACCAATCTCCATTGAGTGACAGCCAGTCTCACCCCTTTTAACAGCTGGATTCTGAACACAACTGCTCCATATCTCAAAGGCAGTGGGCACAGACATAGGGAGGAAATGAAGTTCTGTGGGAGGTAGGACCCAAAAGCCCTTTGGCAGTGTTTACGCTGGAAGTAATTGCAGTGTGCAGATGCTAGAGTCATCACCATAGGGATGGGATGAGGTGCAATTATTCCAGACGGGGTGGGGGTGGGGAGAGAGAAACAGGCATACCCGATCAAACACTAAGCCTGGTAGCGGTTCCATTATTCCAAGCTCTGAGATGCATCAGACTGCATGCCTGGTTACAGGAAGGGGATGAAATATTTCTTCATATGAGGGCAGGGAAAAAAAATCAGAGTTACTTTGAGAATATTTTGTGGTTTACAAGATTAAAGAGTGAGGTTGCTGTCAGGCTCGCTGTTCCATTCCTCTCATATTTTTGGGCAGCCTATAATATGACCTGCTTTCTTTGCATCCAAAAGTGCTTAAGCTAGAGTGTTCATCTTTGAAAACCCAGGGCTGCAGCATCTCATTGTGTCAGGGCACATTTCTGGGTTGCCAAGGTAATAGCAGTGGGTTTTTTTCCTAATAAACTCAAGAAAATCACCATTTTATAGTTCAAATTGGGAAAAATAAATACAGGAAATAGACAGAAGTACAAATATTCACAAAATGTTTAGGAGTATGCGTACCCCTGCGTTCCCCCAGGAAACCTGCAAGAATTGAAGTTGCAGGGAAGCAGGCAGAGGGCCTTCTCAGTAGTGGCGCCCACCCTGTGGAACGCCCTCCCATCAGATGTCAAAGAAATAAACAACTATATGACATTTGGAAGACATCTGAAGGCAGCCCTGTTTAGGGAAGTTTTTAATGACTGATGTTTTAATGTATTTTTAATCTTTTGTTGGAAGCTGCCCAGAGTGGCTGGGGAAACCAAGCCAGATAGGCGGGGTAGAAATAGTAGTAGTAGTAGTAGTAGTAGTAGTAGTAGTAGTAGTAGTAGTTGTAATACTGGAGCATTGGTGGTATAAATGGATTTCAGCAGGAAGTTATGGGACATGCACCGATTGGAAAAGAAGCAGTATGTCTGCCCCAAAACATTTGCCAAGCAGAAACAGTGGAGTGATGTTTAACTGCCCCAATATGATAAAGTACCCAGCACATCATGAATGTACAATCAAAACGATGTCTCAAGGGACCCTCGCTCTATTAATCATATGGATTTCAGTCAAATTATTAATGATAATATGCATTCTTTGTAAGCACTTGTATTAAAAATAATAATTGGATAACCTTTTTAGTCAATTAAGGCTGAAGTCCTTCCTAAGCGTCAAGCATATTGAACTTGACAGGATTTACTTCTTCATAGCCATGTGCAGGATTAAGCTACAAGGATGCAGTTCTGTGCACTCTTAGTTAAATCTTATTAAAATCATGCATGTTTTTGAGTAAGCATGCCTAGCATCACCCTGTCAATGTTTCTTTCTGGAAGCAAACCCCAAAGAACACAGTAGGACTTAACTTCTGAATAATCATGCATAGGCTTGCATTGCCAAGTGAATTTATAAATCTACGCAGCTGGATTGTCATATCTACTCAAAAAGATAGATCGGGTGTCAAGCAAAGTATGTTTCCAATTTTAATCTAGGACTCTCTCCACACACACACACACACACCACTTCCCTGCATTATCAAATGTTTTGGGGAAGCTGTTCTAGAGGAATAGAAATCTGCAGGGCTGCAGTTAAAGTTGCATAAAGAGAAGCATTTATTTTTCTTTGCCAATGGATGGTTTTTTCCTCTCTCCTCCGTTGCCTTTGCTTTGCCTCCTCTTCTTGGTGTGCCATCAGCTGACCAGAGGGCGGAACAGCTGATGGTGAGATGAATGGCAAATCCTTGTTTCCTACTGGTTTTATGACCAATTCTGGCTGTCTTCCAAAAGCTGGTAAAAATAGCCCAGAAGCACTTGAATGCCAGGAACACAAAGGGAGTTACTTGAATGCACTTTTAGATTAGGGCTATAAGCTTGGGATTTTTTTCCTTTTACCTATAAGCTCGTTAATGAAAGCTGTCTTTGGGACCCAGTCTGTACGCTCACAAAATGAGGCTCTGTGCATTATAAATCACTGGGGTTGTTTCCATGCTAGTCATATTCAGAGCAGACCTGCTGAAAATAATGGATATTACTGTTAGAATTCGTTGGAATTCCTATTAGATTCCTTAATTTAAGTGAGTCTTCACTTAAGTAGGACTTAATTGGTCTTTTACTGGTGGGATGGAGGTGGGCAAATTCAAATGGGGGGGGAGTGGCCCTCCAGTCCTCTGTGCCTGGCCCTTGGAAAACTTCCCAGGCCGTGCTCTGCCCCAAGTGTTTTTGCCTAGATGGAATATGTCCTTGATCTCCAATAATGCTTCTTGCTTGTTTGGATGGAGGAAAGAGAGGACGTGTGAAAGTATGGGCAGAAACTCACCTGCTGTACAAAAGTTAAATTTACATTTGTTGCTTTGACCACTTTTGCCTCTGGCTCTACCCATCACTGGCATGTGAGCCCTGGAAGGTTGCCCAGAAGGGAGTGTGGCCCTTGGGCTAAGGAAACAAAAAGTTCTCCACTGCTACACTACCAGAATTTGGCCTGATCTGAGAGAGAGAGAGAGAGAGAGAGAGAGAGAGAGAGAGAGAGAGAGACTATATATACATTTCAGAAATAGAAGCCCAAATGCATGTTTGGTTTAGAGATGTGTCTCAGCTCTGAAAACGTTGAAGACTACTGTTAGTAAATAATGTAGAAATCTGCAAGAGAAAAGAAATCAAATTAAAAATGTAGCGACTTAAACTTTATTTAAAATGTTTCCTAGGGAGTGTTATTTTTAAAAAAAAAGTTATGGGGATGACTTGTGTCAAAGACGCCAAGGTAGGACGCAAGACCTACTTTAAATAAGCTGCTTGGAATGTTAACTTGCTTTTTTTATTTTTTGGATGTTATGAATCAATCTTAACTTTTGCTAACCACAGACTCTCCAACTTCCACTCCCAACTTCGCCCCCTTTCTATGCAGTTGTACTTTGTCTCCCTTCCGTGATCATCTAAATTTCTCTTCCCCCTCCTCCAATTTTCAAAACCTACTTATATGCATGATTGAACACTTTGTCCTTGGGCATGCCTGGGAGAGGGAGGGAATTTCTTATTCAAAGAAACAATGTGGTGGGGGAGGTGGGGAGATGTATCCTGGTACCATTCTGAGCCCCAGGCAAGAGATCTGTGGTTGTCCCCTCTCTTCTCTGCCCCATACATAGTGTGACTGCTGCAGGACTGGGACAGCTGGGGCTGACCCTCTGCCCCGGCAACCTACCCCTCTGGGTTTTTGTCTTGTGCAAGGGAATTGCAACATTTTAATTTTATTTGTAAATACATGTATTTGCTCCATATCCTCCAATGTGTCCAGGCCCAAAACCAGGATGCACATCTTCCAGGCCACATGCCCAGGTGAGTCACATGACCTGCATGAGATCCAAGCCCCAGAAGAAGCACTTTTCTCAGGTCGAGATCACCCAAAATAGCCGCTGTGCACAAGTGAAAAAACAGGGTGCCCTGGTTTTCCTGGGACAGATGTTTCCCGGGGGTATGTTACTGCTATTCATTAAGAATATCAGAGCAGTTTACAACAATGATTAAAGCCATATAGTAAAAACTAAAATTACAATCTGAAACCAGATATCTATTATGGAAATATGTACTCTTACTGGCCTGCACAAATCTACAGAATAGAAGAGTTTTTAATCAGGCATTTAAAAGTTGGAACCAAAGGTGCCTGCTGAATCTCTGTTGGCAGAATTCTGCTCCAGTTGGAGCTTGCAAACATGATGACTATTGGAGCCAACCCTGCTGAATAAGAACAGGGATTATCCTACCATTATTATTATTATTATTATTATTATTATTATTATTATTATTATTATTATGTGTATATCCTGCCCTTCATCTGGAAGGAGCCCAGTACAACAGACATGTCAGTAATAATAATAATATTAAAAATAGTGTTAAAACAGTTAACAATATTCTCTCAGCCAGTGATTTCAGGGTTGTCAGGACCAGTGTCTTTCAGCCATCAAATGCCTAGGTAAACAGGAGTGTTTTAAACTTTCTCCTAAAAATCCGTAATGAGGAGGACAGATGCACCTCACCAGGGAGGGTATTCCACAAATGGAGAGCCACCACCAAGAAGACCCTGGCACAGGTAAATAAATTCCCAGCAATACTGAACAAAGACAGGAATGTGGTAAGGATGGGAAATGAGATAAGGAAGTGATGTCAGTCCTGCCTGAGCTTGTTGGAACGGGACTGGAAATTTTGACTAGAGGGGAAAACGCAGGCATGCTAAACCTGTTTGTGTGCCCCGTAAATCAAATCTCAGTTGAAATGAGTTTGCCTCAGGCTTGCAACATGGTATGCAAAAGCACGACTGCATTCTTCCTAAGCACAACTGCAACCTAATTTTGAATCATGATTACACAGACATTTAGTCTTCTGAATCGATACCAGCTTAATGTTTAAGTGAATATGCATAGGATTTCGGAGCCTTAAAAGGATGCAAGCCCTAACCAGATGCTACTGTACATCTTATTAAAAAATGATTCAGCAGCGCATAGAGAATCTGTGCATCAACTTGTATCAAGAACACACCACTCAAAGATAAGTGACTCAGCAATTGCGTAGCCCCTATTGCACCCCTCCTCATGGATGAGAGAAGACAGAACCAGCTGCAAGAATGATCTCAACATAATTTATGGAATTCCCTTCCCACGGAGGTGCACTGAGCATCTTCACTGTGTAACTCCCATTGCATGCTGAAGATACATCTCTTTACCCTGGCATTTGACAACTGAGATACATGTTTTAAGAACCCATCATGTTCTTCTAATGGTAAATTGTTCTAACTGATTTTGTATTGATGTTTTATGTTTTGGTAACCTGCCTTGGGACCTTATGGTGAAGGGCAAGTGAGTAACAACAACAACAACGGCTTACAACCACTGTACTGCTAGTTACCATTTAGAGAGCAGTATATGGCAAAGGTAAAGGTAAAGGGACCCCTGACCATTAGGTCCAGTTGTGGCCGACTCTGGGGTTGCGGCGCTCATCTCGCTTTACTGGCCGAGGGAGCTGGCGTACAGCTTCCGGGTCATGTGGCCAGCATGACTAAACCGCTTCTGGCGAACCAGAGCAGCGTATGGAAACACCGTTTACCTTCCCACTGGAGTGGTACCTATTTATCTACTTGCACTTTGACGTGCTTTCGAACTGCTAGGTTGGCAGGAAGTATATGGGAAACGACTGTACAATTCTTCATGGTATTTGAGCTCATGATCCCCTATGTGAAATTGGCAATTCTTGTTCCCGTCTTACACAGGGAGAGCTAGAGGCTGGATGCCAACTTGTTTCAGCAGCATACAAAGAATCTATAGCTAAAGAATGAACACCAACACCACTACCTAGTTCTTGCCTTTCCTAACTCAATTGCCCCTTATTTTAGATACATTTTTAAAGCAGAGAAGGTAGCCACAGCTAATAAAAGTAAGATTCCAATCTTGATCTCACTTGCGCAGATGGCATGTCCTCCACACTTAATCTCTCTCACACCCACACACAACTCTGCAGTCTCCTTTCTAGACTCCCAAGTATGTCATCAGCTGCTTCACTCAAGGCAAAAGACTTGCATGCAAGTCCCCTATTTGGAGGTGCAAATCCCCTGGGCTGCTTTTGTAAATAAGCTATGAATTGCAGATGTGCCCATTTTGCTGAGTGCATATAAGCGCTTAGGAAGTAGGAGCACAGTTTGTTTGTTTGCTCATTCATTCATATGTGCCTCAAGGGCTAAAACCTTGATTTCTGTCTGCTGGGCATAGAAACATAGGAAGCTGCCTTACACCAAGTCTGACCATTAGTCTTTCTAGCTCAGTACTGTCTATAGTGGCTAGTAGTGGCTCTCCAGGGTTTCAGGCAGGGGATATTTCCTGTCATACCTGGAGATGCTGGAAATCAAACGAGGGGTGTATCTGAAGAAGTGTGCATGCACACGAAAGCTCATACCAAGAACTAACTTAGTTGGTCTTTAAGGTGCTACTGGAAGGAATTTTTTATTTTGACTATGGCAGACCAACACGGCTACCTATCTACTACTGAGGGGTCTTCAGTAAGGCCAGTAATGGGAGACCCATTTCCCTTGAAAGATCTCTTGTTTGCATCTCCTGTGGCTGTGGAGGCTGTTCGATTTAGGCAAGCGGTACTGTGCCCCACCAACCTTAGTTTGCCCCAAGCCAGACCCTTCCTCATGCAAGATTCATTCACTGTTTTCCACATGGCAGTGATTTGCTTGTAGGGAGTTTCAGCTTCTGCCAAGTGGCCCTGATATTAATAGTCAAGATCATACAGAAGAGAGAAGGGTAGGAATTAGAGCACTCTCTTGACCATCTTTGGGCTTCATCTTTTAGTTTCCCAATTGTTGGGGATGACTGCAGTCACTTCCCCTGAGGCTCAGCTTAACTGGAAACAGAGCTATAAGCCATGGAGGCGTGGCTTGGGTCAGTGTCGCAACCTCCCTTGGCCATTCTGAGTGCAGTCAGTGGAAGGGAAACTACTACTTCTTCAAAGAACCTGTAAGTTTATACTGCAGGCAGGGAGCTTTCTTGTGGCTTAACAGCTTCCCAATTGAAAGGGGAGGGGGAAAATAACCTAGTAGTAGCAGGTGGAAGAAGACAAATCAAAGGAAAACAAAGGTTTAGCAAGTAAGGGCTAAATAGAAAATTTAGACACAAGAGTTGCTTTTCTGGATCTATCATCCAGTTTCCAAACTTGTTGATGCCTTTGGGTACAAGATTGATGCCCATCCCCAGGGATTTGTCCCCAACTTCTCCTTCATCAAGGTATACTGTCCCTGTATGTGGAGGTTTCTCCACTTTCCCACTAAGCATTACTGATAGGGTCTTAGGTCCATGGTTGTTGTTTTTTTGTTTTGTTTTTAAAGTCATGACATCTCAGCTCATAGCCATCTGGCGGATTCCATAAGTTAAGAGTGTTGAAAAGGGGGAAGAATGAACCAGTCATTTTTGGCTTCTCTCAGTTTCTCCTTTGTCCAGTCTTCAGTTTGGTTCTCCACGTTGCCACGTCAGTTGTGCATGTTTGTTGTTAAAGTCCTTGTGAAAATTCCCCAGCATTTTAGTGTAATTTTTTCCTAATGCGCACATACACACCCACCCACACACCCCAAGCAATTTCCCATAATATAAGGCATTTTTGTTTGTTGCTTTCCATAATATATTCATTTGGATACACACCTTCCTGTAATATTTACATTTTTCTAAACATTTGGCTGGAGAATTGCATTGCAAAATTCAGACAAGTGGGAGTTCTGAAGGAAAGGTGTGTTTTGGTTCTGTAGATCAAGCTGCTGTGGTGTTAACAGCAGGCCAGACAGGTATTTTCTGGTCACTGGGCACCCCTAACATTCTATTACTGTCATATAAGAACATAAGAAAAGCCAATTGGATAAACAAATGGCCCATGTAACCCACCATCCTGTTCTCACAGTGGCCAGCCGGATGCCTGTGGGAAGCCTGCAAGCAGAACCTAAACCCAAGAGCAGCCCTCTCCCCTCCTGTGGTTTCCAGCTACTGGTATTCGGAAGCATACTGGTTCCAGCCATGGAGGCACATCAAATTCCAAAATAGTTCCACCAAAACAAATATGTGTCCTCTCCTGTGAAATAAAAGAAACATTTAGTTAAACTGTGAGCCCATACACTTCTTAACTGTAGCTCAAAATAAGCAGCTTCCCAGCCAGGGTGTCTGAATAATTTACTCACTCGCCATAAACCAGCCAAGCAAGTGGCTATGTTTTGTTGCAAACTGCCCTGTGTGCCGATCTCTGCAAGAATGGTGAGATATAAAGAAACTCTGAAATAAATATTTACAAGCTTCGATTAAACCAGCTTGTTTCTGCCCAGGCTGAGTATGAACTTTGTCACAGCAGTAGCTGGTCCTCAGGGGAGAAGGCTATTCATTTGGAGGTCACCATTGCTAGTGGGTCTTCTCCAGTGGTGCAGCCCCAAAGGGGAAGCACCAAAGTTGTTCCTTCAGAGTGCGATGATGAGGATTAGGGCACTCCTGCAAGGCTGAATGCTTCTGGATGGGCTTGGCTCCTAGGTGAGAGACTGGAGCAGTTGGGTAGAGTGAAGGAGTTGGCTTCTTCTAAGTGAGAAGTGGAATTCTGGGGAGCTGCATCTGTGCCAAGAGCATGTATAAGATAACCTTTTCAGCACTTCAGGCAGGGAGGCTCTCCCATTCCTACTGGGAGATGCCAGGTAGGAATAGGACCTTCTGCATGCAGAACAGATGCCCTGCCACTGAGCTTCAAGTCTTCCCAAATTGAAATCAATGGGCTTGAGCATTCCTGTTCTTGCATTGAGTCAGACTGACAAGGGTGCAAAGGATGAAAAATTATTCAAAATAATCTGGTCCAGTTGTGCAGGGTGCATGGAAATTACACTGAATTGTTGTCCTGTTGCATTGCTTTGAGGGCAAACAGACATCTTTGAAGGATTCACAATCGAATACACAAGAGACCAAGCCTCATCCTCACTTCTCAGATAAAATTAGAGCTATGCAAGAAGGAGTGAGAGAGGAGAGAGACTAGAAACCCAGAGGCGTTGGTGATTATTAGCAAGAGGGCTGCGAAATGTCCATACCAAAACTGAAAATTCTGTGCCAAGGGATCCCATATGCCACCTCAGTAAAAGTGGAATTCTGTGACCTGCAGAAATCATGCATGTTTAATCATAGAAAGGGGGGAATTGTTCCGTGGAGAACCATAGCCTCGCTTTCTGCTGGAACTCCTTCTCATAGATTTTCTCAGACATTTTGTTGTTGTTGTTTAATCGTTTATTCGTGTCCGACTCTTCATGACCCCATGGACCAGAGCACGCCAGGCACTCCTGTTTTCCTACGTTTTGCTCTGCCTCCCACAGTTTGATCAAACTCATGCTGGTAGCTTCGAGAACACTGTCCAACCATCTCGTCCTCTGTCGTCCCCTTCTCCTTGTGCCCTCCATCTTTCCCAACATCAGGGTCTTTTCCAGGGAGTCTTCTCTTCTCATGAGGTGGCCAAAGTATTGGAGCCTCAGCTTCAGGCTCTGTCCTTCCAGTGAGCACTCAGGGCTGATTTCCTTAAGAATGGATGCGTTTGATCTTCTTGCAGTCCATGGGACTCTCAAGAGTCTCCTCCAGCACCATCTCAGACATTACCACAACACATTTATTTGCATGTGCCTAATGGACAGGAAACTTGATTTCTCCCTGTGTGCAGCTGTTTGCTGCAGGAACCTTTCTCTAAGGAGAAAACAATTGGCAAGACTAAAAGTTTCTGTATGTTTGATTGCTTCTTCACTCATTCATGTATGCCTTACGGGCTAAAAGCTTAACTTCTGTCTGCTGTGCTTGGGAAGCTGCCTTGTACTGAGTCAGACTATTATTAGTCCACCCACCTCAGGACTGTCCACTGCACTGACTGGCAGAGGCTCTTAGCTATGGCCTTTCCCCATCTGTTAAAGCAGTTAAAGGAACAGGCTTGGCAGTTCTAAAGACTTATGCATGTTCCCTTCTGGTTGCTCCTTTCCTGAGAATTCTTAATCACTGCGTGCCAGCCCTGAATCGGCTGCGTTCCCCAGTCTTGCTTGGAAATAACATGCTGGCCTGGAGGTGGTTGGAGAGAGTGACTGTAGTTCCCGATCATCTTATACCACCATCCTGCCAAGTTTGACACAGCTGACCAACCAAGTTTGTGAGGAATGACCTGGCATTGCAAATAGGCAGACATGATCATCAACACCGTGCTTTGTAGGCCTGCCTCATCTCAGGACTGAGGAAACAGTTCAGATTCCTGCCTGCCAGGGCTCAGTCAGGTTTTAAGTGCTGGCCAGTTAGGTGCTTGGGTGATATTACAAGTTACAGGGAACCAGGCAGAGGGCCTTCTCGGTAGTGGCACCCTCCCTGTGGAACGCCCTCCCACCAGATGTCAAAGAGAACAACAACTACCAGACTTTTAGAAGACATCTGAAGGCAGCCCTGTTTAGGGAAGCTGTTAATGTTTGATGTATCACAGTATTTTAATATTCTTTTGGAAGCCGCCCAGAGTGGCTGGGGAAGCCCAGTCAGATGGGCAGGGTATAAATAATAAATAATAATAATAATAATAATAATAATAATAATTATTATTATTATTATTATTATTATTATTATTATTTACCAGCTCCACATAGTCTTCCTCTGTGCAGATCATGCAATATTTTGGAGATCAAGCAGACATTTTGTAAGTCACTGTTTCCCAAATTCCTGAGAGCTGAGCTACATTTTAAAAACACACACACACATAAAAATTGAATTAAAATGGGGGACGGGGCATACTTGTACACCATTTGGGGGGAGGTTTACTTCTAGACCGTCTTTAGAGAAAATAACCTGCCCTCAAAGGAGCCCATCCTTTGATGTGTCTGCTTGAGTCTCTGTGATGGACATGCTCCTTGAAGCATTGGTGCATGCAGAGGTGCAACAGAGAGCTTCCTCTGCGACAGAATAATTCTGCTAAGTCCCTGCATTGGAACTAGTTGAATTATTTAATCATGCCCAGAATTATCTGCTCTTGAGTAGAGGCTGACTGGCAGGAAGGAGGTACAGAGCAGAGACTCAATAGACCCAACTGCAAAAGTCCTGAATGATTCTGACGCATCTCAGCCCTGGAAACTTCAGCTGTCTTTGCAAAGCTGTCACAGAGGAGAGTGCAGTAAAGCCACTTGCCCATATTAGGAACTTGTGAGTGAGGCTTTAGGAAACTGAGAGAGGTTGCATTTTAAACACACATGCTTAGTAAGTGTTTCCACCAAACTGGGAGGGGGGGGAAGGAATATTCCAGCTGCTGAATTCAACCTCAAGTGCTGGATAGACAACATTGAGAATGGGTTGGCAGCATAGATGCTAACTCTAAGGGGCCCATGTCCCTCCCCCCCTTAAAATATTTTGGGGTGAGTTGTGGAGCAGGCTGAGCACAGAGCTGAGAGTGGCATGGTACAGCTTCAGTGGCTGGCAGCTCCTCCTGCTGCAGAGGGAAAGGAGCAGCCCTGGGCCAATGGCTGTGGTAGGAAGAGGAGACCGAGCACCAGAGAGAAGAAGCCAGAAGCTGGGCTGCTGCCCCCTGACTCCTCCCAGCACCCCTGTGTCATATGCATGTGTCATGTATGCATCATCGCACATGCACCCCCACCCCATCTTCTGCTCAAGCCGGCGCCTCTGGATGATTGATATATGTTTCTGATTTGAAAAGGTTTCTCCTTGTTGCAGAATGCCAGAGCTCAGAGAAAACAAGGGATATTTATTATTGGTGAACACTGTGACTCTGTGGATTGATTATGGCCATTTCCCATCTTCTCTCTCTCTCTCTCTCTCTCTCTCTCTCTCTTGCTTTTGGAATCTAGACCCAACAGAATCTCCCATTTTGTGCTTCTAAGCCTTTCCTGCATTGTGTGCCGTCACAACTTGCAACCAAAACCCTCATTCTGAAACAACATTGGACTCCCTCTTTGTATAACATTCCTAAAAGCTGCAAATCTGTTTAGATTTGCAAGAGCTGATCAGTTCTCTGTGTGCATACTGTCTCTCTGTGGGATTTGCCTGTCCACCCTAGCCTGTTTTTGTTTTAATTTAAGTTTCTGACCCTTGTGACTCGGGAGTAAAATACTTAACAAAATCTGAATGGTAGGGCTGAAGCACCACCTCCTTCCCTACTGACTCTCTCAGGTACTAAGATAAACTGTGAGGCCCTCTTGGTAGTTCTGCCTCCCTCAGAAAAGGGCATTCACTGTGGCAGCCCCTAAACCCTGGCACCCCTTTCCCACAGAGGTCCACCTGGAACCTTCGTTATATAATTTTTGTTCATTGGTGCACCTATTTCCCCTGACCTTGGATACCAGAAATGTATATACTTTTGGAGCCACCCTGTTCTTAGGATTGTAAATTGTTTTAACTAATTTCAGTGTTGTATTTTTAAATTGCCGTAACCCTCCCTGGGACTGCACGGAGAAGAGTGGCTACTTTTAAAATAATAATAATAATAATAATAATAATAATAATAATAATAATAATAATCCATGTAGACTAGCAGTTAAAGGGGAATTGGTGCTCTTGCGCAACAAACCCTTAAAAAAATAAATCCAGACTTTTTGCATTAAGGAAAGCGATGAGAAAATGCACTGGAATGTGTGGTGTAACAGTTGCTTGATGTGATGTCGTCTATGCTCCCTGCAAGCAAATCAAAATGAATGGTCAAGAAACAGCCAGAGTTATCTAACCTTCCTGCAAATGTTGCACAATAAATAAATGAATGAATCAGGATGAATGCTCGGTAAACAGATAATCTTTAAGTGACTCTAGGAACTTCCCCTCCTGCCGCTACTAAAAAAGATATTGATTGTAATTTCACCAGGTTGCTGGGCATGTGGTGTTTCCAGATAACATTGCAGGTGGAGGAACCAGACCATGAGCTGCCAGTTCCCCATTCCGGCCCGTATAGCTGACTTTGAACTTTGTGCTTAATTGTCAAGTTTGATTCCTTTCCCAATTTGTTCAGAGGGTGGATCTACTCTGTGGCTGGCTGACTCAATGAGCTCCTAACAGTGACTGTGGTTTTAGGGTGTGAGCCTCGGACAGCTTTTGCTGTTGTACTAGGATGTTTGCTTAGGCTCTAAACCAGGGGTCAGCAAACTTTTTCAGCAGGGGGCCGGTCCACTTCCCCTCAGACCTTGTGGGGGGAGCGGACCATTTTTTGGGGGGGGGGATGAACGAATTCCTATGCCCCACAAATAACCTTTTAAATGCATTTTAAATAAAAGCACACATTCTACTCATGTAAAAACACGCTGATTCCCGGACCACCCGCAGGCCGGATTTAGAAGACGATTGGGCCGGATCCAGCCCCCGGGCCTTAGTTTGCCTACCCATGCTCTAAACCCTTTAAACCAGAGGGCACTACGTCTAGGGCTATTTAATGTTTTGTTCTGGGTTTTGGGTTGTATTTTTGTTTAGTGAAGTGGGGTGGGAAAACACAAGTGTATAAAATTATGCAGTGCGCAGAGAAAGTGGCTAGAGAAAAAATCCCCCACCCCTCTTGTAACACTAAACTCAGGGACATCCAGTGTAGCTGAATGTTGGAAGATTTTGCAAAGATAAAAAAAGAAAGCACTTACAGTGGTGCCTCGCAAGACGAAAAGAATCCGTTCTGTGATTCTCTTCATCTAGCGGTTTTTTTCATCTTGCGAAGCAAGCCCATTGACGGATTAGCGGATTAGTGCTATTAGCGGCTTTTAGCGGCTTATCTGCTGATCGGATCAGCTGATAAGTGGTTTAGCGGCTTAGAAAAAGGGGGGGAGGGGAAAAAACCAGCAGGAACTCGCAAGACATTGTCGTCTTGTGAAGCAAGCCCATAGGAAATTCGTTTTGCAAAGCACCTCCAAAACGGAAAACTCTTTCGTCTAGCGAGTTTCCCGTCTTGCGAGGCATTTGTCTTGTGGGGCACCACTGTATTTACACAGCTCATGGTTAAATCAAGGGACTTGCTCCAACAAGAAGTAGCCATGGCTTTAAAAGAGGATTGGACAGATTCATGGAGGAGGCTAAAGCTACTCTCCACAATGGCTATGCTGTGTCCCCACTGTCAGAGGCAGTGGTCCTCCCAATATCAGTTGGTGGAAATCACAAGTGGGCAAAATGCTGTTGCACTCAGGTCCTGCTAGTGGATGCTTCCCATTGGGGCATCTGGCTGGCCAATGGGAAAGCCATTTGCTGGACTAGATGGGCCCCTGGCCTCACCTTAACAGCAGGACTCTTCTGAAGTTTTTTTTCGTTCTGCATTCTTATCACGCTGCTTCTCCAGCATTGCGCAAATACCTTTAGTACTGTTCGCACACATCCAGGTTTTCTAGGTACACATTCTCAGATTCAGCTTTTCCTGACAATAGGTTTTTATTCTGAAAACTGTTTGAAACTGCAATGAACAAAAACTCTTTTTCTTGTGTGCCTTTGAGTGCTGAAATCCATAAATAGTCTCCGTGTGCCCTCTGCTGGTCTGAAGCAGAACTGAAGTATTTGCAGCTGTAGCAGCTAAATCATTTTGAAAAGTTCAAAAACTTCACGGTTCCTCAGATGTAAAGATTTCTGAGAATTTCAGAATACCTGGAATTAAGGCATAAGATAGAACCTTTTAATTAAGCCCACATTATGCTAAAAAAACACACAAAAATAACAGCCAACAATGTATTCTACTCCATTTTGGGTGGTTAGCTGGCTGCAAATTGGTAGGATATTGCTTTTCAGTACAGTCCTGTGTGGATTTACTAATAAATAAGTTCCATTAAACTCAATTGAACTTACTCCCAGGTTTGTGCATATAGAATTGCTGCCCAGATTATTGGGAGAAAATAATAACAATAAAATATTTATTTTATTTATTTTTATTCAACAAAATTTGTATACCACTTAATTATAAATAAATCTTCTAGGTAGTCTGTGAAAACTATAAACTATAAATATACAGTAATGTATACAGGGGGGGGGGGAATAACATTAAAATCAAGTTAATAAAAAACCAATTGCATTTCGTTGTTTTGATATTGTGCCCTGAAATGCGTCTAATCTTTTGGAGTCTTTTTGTCTTACCTTTACACAATTCAGTATTATTGCCACTAAATGCACTGTGAATAAATAAAAAAAAGCAAGATGAATAAAAACATCAGTTAAAAGTATACATTGCAAGTTGGAATGACAGGTTAAAATATACATTGACTTTACCTATGTGGGTATCCTTGCCTAAGCAGAATTTTTTTAGCAGACACTGAAAAAATACAGCGAAGGAACCTGCCTAATGTCAATAATAATATAAATTTAACAAATTATTGTTATCATGATTACTTGTATGAATATTATGAATAATCCCATTCTTTTGCTGACATTCTGAGTGGCATAACAGCACAGATCAGAAACAATAATCATAGCAACTTACAATATAAAACAGATAATAATGCATTAATAGTAAAACCCCCAGACAAAGTACAATAGCTGTTTAAAAAGCTAGATGGGCAGAGAGTACTATAGCTTACACCAGTGTAAGTTTCAAAACTCTTTTCAGAAGCCTCTGGGTGGGGTTACAGCAAGCTAAGCAAGCCAGGGGCATCGGCCTATTTTTTGAGGATTCTTTGAGCTCAGATGAGCCAAGCTAACCAAAGTCTGGAATAGGTGCAAGTCTCTTCTTGACCTAGCTGTCCTGATTGAGATCTGTCCTTGAACTGTGATCATACTCCCTCACTGCCTGGATGGAAGAAAGAGAGGGACTGTGTGAATGTATGTAGAAACCAGAGTGCTGTACAAATATTAACATTACATTCATTGCTCTGCATACTTTTGCCTCTGGCTCTTTCCACCACTGGCATGTGGCCCCTGGAAGATTGCCCAGGAGGATATATGGCCCTCAGAAGGAAGACTCTTTAATTTTCAGAGAAGGGGGATGCTGGCACCACTGGTAACCTCCTAAGACAGAGCTTTCCAAACTGTGTGTCGCAACACATTAGTGTGTCAGACGCAGTGTGGAGGTGTGTCACTTGAACACTCCCCACGTTCCTTCCAGGGCTGGAAAGGAGTTCATTTAACCTCTGGTTTGCTAGTAAAACTGAATTGCCATGTCACGAAATGATGCATGTCTACAAAGTGTGTCACCAACATGAAAAGTCTGGAAAACTGCCCTAAGAGGAACTCCTAGTTATGAGATTTGTATTTGTGTCTCTGTCTGAATTATGCAAAATAAGAATATTTGCACGCATGCACAAGTTCTGCCACTCCTGATAGGGAGGGCCTTTCTTCCATAAGGACTAGTCTCTTGTATTATTGTTAAAGTTGATGTTGCCGACATGTTTAATTTTGCACTCAGGACCACATATTGGGCTTGCACAGATTGCAAATCTAATACCAGAGGAAGGTAGGAGAAACCATAAGAGAGTACAAAACTGTACTTTAGATAGGTAGGTACTGTCTTGTCCAGAAGTAAGAGGACGCATAACTGAAAGTTTAATTGACTTCTACAATGTTGTACAGCAGGAAAAACCAGCCGATGGGAGTTACCAGTGACATATTGATGTGTGATGCCCAACCACGTTTTGGCCCTGTGCTAGCAAGTCTGGATTGAGCCAGGCTCTTCTGCGTAATCCTTCCCCTCCTACATACTCAGTGAGGGCTGGTGCACATTGGAACTGGTAGGGTAGAAGGCAGGGAGACCACCAGTAGGGGGAGCCAGAGCCAATGAGAGGCAGAACCAGCACATTCTAGTTTTGTCCCCATCTGCCTGCTGAGTTCTACAAGGGGTAACACTGAGATTGGACTGGATGAAAGTAAGAAGGCAGGGAGGTGGGGGCTAGCTGGGGCAGAGTGGGGCTGATGGGGCAGTGCCCCACTGGCCTTGGACCAGCCTCCACTGTACAAACCGTCCAACATTTTCCAACACAAAACCAGGGCACATGGCTTCTGCACTTTATTCGGGATGATGACACCCAGCTCTTCCTCTCTTTTAAATCAGAACCAGTGAAGGTGGTGAATGTCCTGTGTGAGTGTCTGGAGGCGGTTGGAGGATGGATGGCGGCTAACAGATTGAGGTTGAATCCTACAAGACAGAAGTACTGTTTTGGGGGGACAGGGGCAGGCGGGTATGGGGCACTCCCTGGTCCTCAATGGGGTAACTGAAGGACCAGGTGCGCAGCCTGGGAGTCATTTTGGACTCACAGCTGTCCATGGTAAATTCTGTGTCCAGGGCAGCTGTCTACCAGCTCTATCTGGTACGCAGGCTGAGACCCTACCTGCCCACAGACTGTCTCGCCAGAGTGGTGCATGCTCTAATTATCTCCCGCTTGGACTACTGCAATGCGCTCTATGTGGGGCTACCTTTGAAGGTGACCCGGAAACTACAACTAATCCAGAAAGCGGCAGCTAGACTGGTGACTGGGAGTGGCTGCCGAGACCACATAACACCGGTCTTGAAAGACCTACATTGGCTCCCAGTACGTTTCTGAGCACAATTCAAAGTGCTGGTATTGACCTTTAAAGCCCTAAACAACCTTGGCCCACAAACGGTCTTCACCCCCATCGTTCCCTCATTGCAAGAAGTGAGGTTACGGGGAACCAGACAGAGGGCCTTCTCGGTAGTGGCGCCCACCCTGTGGAACACCCTCCCTTCAGATGTGAAGGAAATAAGCAGCTATCCTATCTTTAAAAGACATCTGAAGGGAGCCCTGTTCAGGGACGTTTTTAATATTTAACGCAGTACTGTTTTTAACACTTGATTGGGAGCTTGGGAGCCGCCCATAGTGGCTGGGGAAACTCAGCCAGATGGGTGGGGCATATTATCTTGTGTGGCACCCAAAAATGTTTGTTTTGGGACACCGTGCAAGATCATGGCCCTGAAAAAAGCGCTTTTTCAGGGTGCTAGAGCATGCAGGATTGCCATCGAGATCTTATGCGAAGAAAATTGAATGTCCATTTTTTCCGGGGCACTTGGAAGCTTCCTGATTTGTAACAGACCTACACAGACATTGACATCACATGGGAGAGAGAGGAGGGTCAACCCTGCTATCATGTCACTTGCTGGTCCAGTCTCCATTGTATCCATGCATTTGTGGTATGTTTGCAGCTCACACAAGGTTCCAGCTCACGGGGGGAGCCTATGTAGGTTTAGCAGGCTTCCGCTTCTGCAGACGGGCCCTTCAGAATTTGTCCGTTTGTGTAAATGCATTTCAGAACAGCTTAATATTTTAAATACTCTTAATTGGTATATAAAAATTTGATAATAAAAACAGGTAAAATACAAAATCAGTAAAAACAGCATTATAAAATCTTATAAAGTTCAGAAGTAGTAATGCTTCTGAATACCAGTTGCTGGAAAACCACAGGAGGGAAGAGTCCTCTTGTGCTCAAATCCTGTTTCCAAAAGGCAAGTTTCCAAAAGACATCTGGGTAGCCATTGTGAGAACAGGATCCTGGACTAGATGCATCATTGGCCTGATCCAGAAGGCTCTTCTTATATTGTTATGCAGGGGCGTAGCATGGGGAAAAGGGGGGCCATATCCCTGAGTGCATAAATAATAATAATAATAATAATAATAATAATAATAATAATAATAATAATAATTTATACCCCACCCTCCCCAGCCATGGCTGGCCTCAGGGCGGCTAACACCAAATATGAATTACAATAAAATGTAATAGAAAACCAACAACAACTAACAAACAAACAATTAAAATATGGCTTAAAATACAGCTTAAAATGCAGCCTCATGTTACCTTCTACCAGGGCTAGCCCACCCATGAGGTAAGGTGAGGCGACCGCCTCGGGCGGCAGGATGCACAGGGGCCGCATCAGATCCCAATGGAGATATTTATTCCCTCCTTGTTCCTGATGTAGACCTTCACTCACGCCTCCTTCTCTGGTGGGGAGGGGCACCATTTTGTGCTTTGCCTCAGGTGCCACAATGTCTTGAGCCAGCTTTGCCCTCTACCCAATCTAAACATATATTTCTAAAGATTTTAAACTGCTCACATATCAGAGCAGGGTACAGAAAGCAAAATATAAGTATAAGAGAAAATACAGGTAAAGTGACAGCAGTACACCACCTAATAAATGGATGAAAATTAAGAGAGCCTGTTTGGCCAGAGAGCTAAAGCTGTTAAAAAGCAATATTTTAAGGCGGAAACCCAACCAAACTTGAACCAGGTGTGTCCCCCCCACAAGGATGCCTTTCCCACCCTGCCTGCTCCAAGGGTTTCTGAGGCCCGGAGCCCAGCCTGGCCTCGCCACTGCGCTCCCAGCCCCCTCACTGAATTGGCCCCCCAGTCGGCATATGGGAGATTCATTCGACAAGGGCTGTGTCAGCCAACCGGGCTCCCCCCTGCCCCAGTGGGCAGGCAGCGCAGCACAGCTCTGGTGGTGAGGACAGGGCTGGTGTGGCGGACCCTGTGAACCCTCCAATTGCCGCCCCTCTCTAGCATGCAAGTCCACATGCACCCCAGGGGCCAACAAAGAACACAAGGGTGCTGTTTTTATGTTCACTTCCAGATGAGCTGTCACTGAGCATTCATCAGCGGAGATCAACATCTTCTAAATGGTTGCCTTCCCACCCTGTCTGCAGGATAGTATCTCTTAGGATTAAAAACATTTGCTTGTGGTGAAAACTGTTTTTACCAAGCCGTTTAGCTAAAATTAAGGCCTTTGAGTGTGAGACAGTATTCTTGAAGGCCCTCCTTTCTAGGGGATTCAGTCACTGCGACCGAGCTCAGCTGATTTGAAAGAGGGAGTGGTGGGAACATGCCAATAATTTCCTCTTGACACCTGCACTCTGGCCAGTGTTACATGAGTCACCCTTTCCCCTGAATTAGCAGTTGGAATGCTTATGCACATTCCATTGCACCAAGGTAAGTCACCCTGTGGGAAAATAAGATTTCAGCTTATGGGCAGTAGCTCATGTTATTAAGCTGATATATATTCATTGGTGTTTATATGTATTTTTAAACCCTCTTATTCTGGGCTCGCTGGAATGGGAGGAGCATGTGAGCTGTGCAGACAAGAAAACTCCCTATGGAATATGAAAATGCATCTTTTGGTGTCTGGTTGCATCATAATGTCCACTGTGTTGCCATATTGTTCCTTGAGTAGAGTGTATTGTGGGAAGCTGCCCTCTTGGCTTACAAACAGTGACCCTTCAGTAGTTTCTCCTGCCCCATGGGAGATGGGGGAAAGAGACGACCAGCAGGATCAAGGCATTAGCTGAGAAGAAAACTCTTGAGGACATCCAAGGAAGCTTTTATTTTTGTTTTGTTTCAAGCAGTTATTATTACAAAAGGTCTTGGACAGAGTTACTAGCCGCCATTTCTCTGCCAAAAAGGAGAGCAATTTCATCAGCTCAGCAGGGAAGAAGTTGAGCAAGATGAACACGGTGTTCTGCTAATATCCCCCTGGGAAGAAGCAGTTCCAGATGCTTTGCTTGGACCCCGGTTTGCTTCTGTAGGAGGCCAGTCCTCATTGCCTGACCTCCAGTCTCAGCCCCACACTGTGCTACGTGCGCAGGGTATTTCTGGATCAGCTGGAGAGTGTTATGCAACCCTGAGCTAGTCCAGTGAAAATAAAGATTGCATCTTGTTGCCTGCTTTGTTGGCATCCATCTGTCTTGAGATGGACACCACCTCCAGCGGTGAAGTCAAACTGCTGTTGTTAGCAGCACCGAAGTGAACTACCTGGGGCGCGAACCTAGGCAGTGTGTATGGAGGACCTGGGCTGCCAAGATGACAAGACCCCTCTCATAGCCTTACTGATGTGTTGTTCCAAAGGAAAGTAGAGCGATAAATTTGGCACCAACCAGCTTGGCTGCAGGAGTTGCCAGAAGGAGGCGTACAAGGTGTCATTCAACTGTTTTAGGGGCTCGACTCCAGATTTATGTAGCGTTTGCTCCTTAGCCTTTTCTTCTCCTGAAGATATCCTTCAAGGCAACAGACATTTAGGATCAGAGTTGTCCATCTCCTGGATAGGCTATCTTCCCAGGTTAACGAACCCCATCTGACCCTCACTTCCTGTTGGACCCACTACTGGTCTCATCCACTCAATCCACCAGAGCCTGTCTTCACATGCAGGCAAGGACTCAAACTCACTGAGAGTTTGAGACCCACTAGCTACCCCCACTTGGTTTAGCGGGGCAGTCGAAGCCACTGTGTGGCTCCTGTTGCATGCTGGCAGCTTCCAGGAGCCCCAGGTGAGAGCTGAGTGCAGGTTAGGAACCAAAGCTGGACAAACTACCCCAGAAGGAGCACAAAGCCCCCCCCCAAGGTACCACCCTTGCACCCCATACACCCCTGCAGCACAGGGGTGCCATCTAGAATAAAAGATGGGGGGGAGATAAGCCCTGCCCTGCATAATCTATCACAAGGTGTAGTGTGCACATCGTTTGAATGGCAATGTCCATCAACTTTGGGGAAGCCCGACCCCCTCAAAATTTTTTTTGGGGGGCATCAAAATGACCTCAGTCCCTATGAGTTGGCTCCTGTGCCTGCAGGGTCACAGAATCATAAAATGTTTGAGTTGAAAGTGGACTTTGTGGGCATTGAGCCCACTCTCCGGTTCAATACGGGAATTCTGAAACTACAAGATTCCTGACAGATAGCCAATCAGCCTCTGCTTAAAAGTTTCCTGTGAAAGAGAGCCCCCTACCCCCCTGAGGCAGACTGCCCCGCTGTCAAACATCTCTAACCATTAGGGAGTGTCTCCACTTAATCTTTTCTTCTGGGTGCTAAACATCCTCAGTCCTTTCAAGTGTTCCTGATAGGAACTGGTGTCTAGACTCCACTCACCTTCCTAGTCGCCATACTCCTGATATGCTAAAATTTGTCAGTGTCCTTCCTGATGCACTTAAGTTTATCATGTCCTTAACATCTGGCAGGGCTGGACACAGGAGCCTGAGAGTGCAGGATAAAAGCTAATGACCCGAACAAAGTGTTTCTGTTTATGCAGCCTAAAGATTGCATTAGCTTTCTTAGCACATGCATCACTTTGCTGGCCCGTGTTCAGCTTGCGATCAGCTAAAGACATCTGGAGCCTGTGATTTGTCCTCTTTTTGGCTCCCTCCCCTCCCCCATCCCATTTATGGTTGGAAGTGCAACAGCATAAATCATTCCATTTGCAGTATAAGAGTTAATCCTGTTATTGATTTCAATAACATCATGCTTGCTGAGGTAGCACATGGCTCTGGAAGGTTGCTGATGAAGTAGTAGTAATAATAATAATAATAATAATAATAATAATAATAATAATAATAATAATAATAATTTTTATTTATACCCTGCCCTCTCCGGCCAGAGCCGGGCTCAGGACAGCTAACACCAGTAAAATTACAGTAAAAACATAATAGAGGGGGAAAACCAATTTAAAATGCAGCCTCATTTTAAAAGTAGCCCATAGATCAAAACCATAAGAGGAGGGAAACATAAGGGTCAGACTGAGTCCAAGCCAAAGGCCAGGCAGAACAGCTCTGTCTTGCAGGCCCTGTGGAAAGATGTCAAGTCCCTGGTCTCTTGTGACAGAGCATTCCACCAAGTCGGGGCCAGTACTGAAAAGGCCCTGGCCCTAGTTGAGACCAATCTAACCACCTTGCGACTTGGGACCTCCAAAATGTTGTCATTTGTGGACCTTAAGGTCCTCCGTGGAGCATACCAGGAGAGGCGGTCCCATAGGTACATGGGTCCTAGGCCGCATAATGTGACACCCCCTGGCTGCCCCCCCCAAATAGTTCCTCACTCCTCTGCTAAGGCCAAGTCCCTCCATTCAGATGCACAATCTCAGGCCCTGATTTAGGCTTACAGCTGGCATACTGTGAGTCTATTCACTGCCACTCTGCAACAAATGTCCCTTTGTCACCTCCTGGCTCAAACCCAGGCTCCCAAGCCCAGATTTCCCACCAAACGTGTTGCTCTGGTCTTATATAATTTCTTGGCCAAACGCCACCAGTGGCTGTGGGTTGCTCCCAATGGCTTACAGCCTGAATGTAATAGACACCACATGTCAATGTGTTATGATGGCCCTGAGAGACAGGGCCTCTGACCCCTGCAAAGCAGAGCCTGTACACAGAGGCGTGGCTGGCTGCTGCCTTCCAGCTGGGGCAGGGCGTGCCTGGGGATGGGCTTGCTCTCAATTGTTGCACACTGATGGGAGATAAAAGGCAAGCCCCAGGACTCCTCCAGCCTCTCATTCTTCCAGTAGCTTCCCTGGGAGAGCAGACCAAGGAGAAGGCCGGGTTGGTTCACGTTTGAGCAGAGGAACCTCTCCAGCTGCTTAAAAGCAGTCAGGTGAAGCTGTCCGAAGATGGCTTCCCTTTGGAGATTTGCATCTCTCCTCTGGGCTGTCGCTGTGTTTTTGGCTGCGGTGAGTGACAAAGACCTTTGGGGGTCAGCAAAAAGAATGTTGTGGTCCCTGAAAGACTGACAAATCTATGGCAGCACAGGCTTGTATGGGATCCTTTTTGCGCAGCTCTGGGCACAATTTGCTGTGTGTGTTTAAAACAACAACAAGAGAGGAAAAAAAATTTGGGTGGTTGGTGTGGTGTGGTGGTTGATCGTTTGAGATTGCTAAGTTTTGAATCTTGTCTCAGCTTCAGGCTCCATAGTTTGCAGTGTTCTCTTAGGCTTAGGTACCCTTAGCCTAAGTGTTGACCTTATAGAGTGTTGCAGAAGATACTGTGTGAGTGTGCAGTAAGTGTTTTGCCCACTAAAAAACAGGTTATTGGTACTGGCAGTGCTTTTTTCCTTAAAAAGAGTATCCTTGTTTAGGGATACTCTTTTTCCTACTTATACAGTGCTACCTCGGGTTACATATGCTTCAGGTTACAGACTCCGCTAACCCAGAAATCTTACCTCAGGTTAAGAACTTTACTTCAGAACAGAAATCGTGCAGTGGTGGCGCAGCGGCAGTAGTGGTACCTCAGGTTAAGAACAGTTTCAGGTTAAGAACAGACCTCCAGAACGAATTAAGTTTTTAACCCGAGGTACCACTGTATTGAAATACTGCCCCTCAATGAGGCCAAACTTAGACTCACAAAATGTTTAGGGGTATGCGTACCCCACCCCAGAAAAAAAGCACTGGGTACTGTTATGATTACCATGAATTTTGGAAAGGTCTGGGGAAAATCTGCTTTAGTAATATTAATTCATTTGATTAAGGCAAAAGAGGTTTTCACATACCAGGAATTAAAACTGGTAGTCAAATATTTTGTTTAGATCAATATTTTCAGCTGAGAAATTGGGTACAAAATTGATCTAAGAAAGGAAGCAACTTTTGAGAATACATTTCAGCAGGGAAAGGCAAAGATTGATACCTAAGATCTATAATGCATTGGTATATATTGATGGTTAAGATGGAATAAATATTGCAATAAATGGAAGGCAGAGTTATGGAAATGTATTCCAGCTGGGGCAGGGCGTGCCTGGGATGTGGGTATCTATATGAAAACAAAGTAAACATTTATCCTCTAAAGTAAGTTTGACCGAATCATTTTCAAATATGGGCCAGATGGTATATTAGGATTTTGGGGGTGTATTGCATTAGAAGCAGAAAAAAGTATCAATTTATTATTCATTGATGGTAACTAAACACTAAAAGTTCAAGATTGAAGAGAAAGAGCAAGTTCCAAAAGTGATAGACTGGGAGATGGTGTGTTAGAAAAACAAGAAAAGTTTGGGAGACTGAATTATTTTAAAGTATTATGCTAACATTAGGTTTCAGAGAATATAAATTGGAACAAAATAATATTAATTGCGTATGTATTTTTAGATAAAAATAATTAAGAGGAAGTTGTTTATAGCTGGGGCTATGATCAACTGTATTTATTGATATGTGTACTAAGATTTGTATATATATATGTTTTGTTTAGGTGTATGTAGAGTGATTTAAGTTCTTAAAACTTAAAAAAAAATATTTACACATCCATGGCACCACAACATCATACAAAACAAAATTACACAAAAGTGCTTTAACATAGACATAAGAATTCAGTGCAGAACAATTTACTACATGTTAAAATAGGGAAAAACACAAATACATAATAGAACAATAGAATTGTAGAGTTGGAATCCCCTGCAATGCAGGAATCTTTTGCCCAACGTGGGGCTCCAGCCCATAATAAGAGTCTCATGCTCTGCTGACTGAGAACTTGGATCCACTTAGCAACTACCACCAGGGGAAGTGTCCAAGTAATACAGTGCTACCTCAGGTTACATACACTTCAGGTTACATACGCTTCAGGTTACAGGCTCCGCTAACCCAGAAATAGTGCTTCAGGTTAAGAACTTTGCTTCAGGATGAGAACAGAAATCGTGTGGTGGCGGCGTGGTGGCAGCAGGAGGCCCCATTAGCTAAAGTGGTGCTTCAGGTTAAGAACAGTTTCAGGTTAAGAACGGACCTCCGGAACGAATTAAGTACTTAACCAGAGGTATCACTGTACATCTAACCAAAACATTTTCTGGAGAAGTGGCAGTTATATTACACCTCTCTGACCAGCCACTTGATGCAAGACCTTTTTCTTATCTGTCAAGTTGAGCAATGCCCTATTGCAATAGCTATAATAAATGCCGGGTGCTGGACTTGAATTGATTTCCTTTGTTTTGAACAAAGTGGAGTAGATATAAATTCTTACCACATCCTTGTATCTGCATACTTGGTCCCCCTGCTTTCACTCGCCGTTACCTTACATTTTTGCAAATGTTTTTCAGATAGAGCAAGGGTGATTCTTTGATGATATAATGTTATTGTTAAATGCATTTTTAAAAAATAGCGGGAGAGATTTGCCCGATGCTGTGTATGCACCAGACATCCAAAGCCCATTTAAAGCACATGACTTTCCCTAAAAAAATCCTGGGAACTGTAGCTTGTACTGAGAATTTTGCTCTGTGAGGGATAAACTACAGTTCCCAGAATTCTTTGAGGAAGTCACATGCTTTAAATGTATGGTGTGTATGCAATTTGGGATCTTGACTTTGGTAGTGCTCGGCTTTTGAGCAGAAGCTCAGTCACAGAGCATGTGCTTTTCCTGTAGATCAGGGATGGGGAACCTGTGGCCCTCCGGCGCTTGCTAGACTCAAGTTCCCATCACCCCTGACCATGCTGGCCAAGGCCCATGGAATTTGGAGTCCAACAACATCTGTAGAGCCACAGGTTCCCCACCCCTGCTGTAGAAGGACTCGGTTTCACTCCCTAGCGTTTACAGGTAATGGGTGGCAGGAAAGTCTTTTCTCCACCTGAGACCCTTTGGAACAGCTGCCAGTCAGAGTTGACGATATTGGCCTAGAGATAGACAAATGGTCTGATTCGGTATAAGGCAGCTTTGTATGTTCAAGGAGTTTTATAGTTAAACAGGGATTCAAATCTGAGTGATCCAAAATATTGGTTGGCTTTAGAAGCTGATTGCACAAGTTCATGGAGGATAATAAGTCTATCAGCAGCTACATGTCCCTGAATACCAGTTGCTGGGAACAGGAAGTTGCTGGGAGCAGGTTCTGCTTCCTAGACACACCTGCATGGAAACAGATTCTCTTTATCAAAAGGGGAACATTGTCTGTCTTGCCAGTGGGAAACAACAGAGCCCTGAGGCAACTTAAAGGCTCTTTGCGCTCCTTGTGATCAGTTCACCAGCTTATCTGTGCAGTGCTGTTATCATTCACTGTGTCTCCTGTGGTCTTCCTTAGCTGGGGGTTGTGGGGAGGGGGGGTTGTACATTTTGCATCGCCCTCTCATAATTGCATTATTCCAACGTTGCGTCAGAAATGCTGACTCACTATTTGGAAGAGGCTATAAAACAAATCAGTCATGGGTGTAGCCCAGGGAGGGGCGGGGTGGGGGGCAACTCCCCCCACCTAAATCAATAAAAGTTAATAAAAATACATAGCAAACTGAGGTTTTGCTCCCTCTGCCAACAAAAATCCTGGCTACGCCCATGAAATCAGTTGTTGATCTTTAAAATCACAACCAGGTGAAGAGTTGAAATTCGGAATGCAGTGGACCACTTTGTAATTCTCAGATGTTCCTCTTTGTTTGCTGTTCCACTAGAGGGAACACAGCTGTGATATTTAATTTGGATATGGGGAACCCATGGCCCCCAGCACTGTAACTGTTTTTAGTTCATGTTGTGAACTAACTTGGATCCCGCAATGGGAGGAAGGCAGGGTGTTGTGGTTGCAGTTGTTGTTGATGATGATGATGATACAGTATTATTATTATTACTACTGATTTATTAATTGCCTTCTAAACTACCGTCTCAAGGCAATTTACACATAAGAGAATTAAACCAGTTAAAATCTCGAAAGCAACAAATACATTTAAAACAAGACTAATACCCTAACAAGTGGTCACTTGTGGTACAGATCCATTTATCCAGCTGGGGAAGCCCATCAGAACAAAAATCTCCCCCCCCCCCAAGTAAGTGCATAAAGGGGGTGCCTGTCATCTTGACAGGAATGCTATTCCACAGAAGAGGGGCAGCCCAGCTGAAAGCCCTGGTCCATGTTGCTATGGGGCTGGCTTCTGAGAACTTTGGAACTTGCAGGAGATACTCTTTCACATCTCTCAGCAATCTTCTGGGTGTATAAGGGAAGAGGCAATGTCTCAGATAACTTGGTCCTCAACTGTTTAGGGCCTTCACCTTGAACTTGGCTTGGTAGCATATTGGCAGCCAGTGCAAACCCTGCAAGCAGGGAAATTAATTAATTAAGCTCCAACTCAACATCTTTGACCATTGACTAGGTTGTGTAAGGATAATGGGAGTTGTAAAGGTAAAGGTAAAGGGACCCCTGACCATTAGGTCCAGTCGTGACCGACTCTGGGGTTGCAGCGCTCATCTCGCTTTATTGGCCGAGGGAGCCGGCGTACAGCTTCCGGGTCATGTGGCCAGCATGACTAAGCCGCTTCTGGTGAACCAGAGCAGCGCACGGAAACGCCGTTTACCTTCCTGCCAGAGTAGTACCTATTTATCTACTTGCACTTTGACGTGCTTTCAAACTGCTAGGTTGGCAAGAGCAGGGACCGAACAATGGGAGCTCACCCTGTTGTGGGGATTTGAACCGCCGACCTTCTGATCGGCAAGTCCTAGGCTCTGTGGTTTAACCCACAGCGCCACCTGCGTCCCAATGGGAGTTGTAGTCAGCAACAAATGGAGGGTTACAGGTCCCTCTCCCAATAGTTTATTTGATAGTTTGACTAGATAAACACACACACACACACACACACACACACACACACACACACACCACACACACTTTGAATCAGATAAAATCAAATAAACCTAACTTGGTGACAACAAATGTCTGTGGCATCACAGACTGAGAGAAGCTGGATCAAACAGGTGGAGTTAAATAAGGGTGTGGAAGCCGTCCCTAGTGTTGCTTGACCTGCTTAGAGTAAAAAGGCTCTTTGTTTTTGACAGTGCCCAGCAGAGCTGGCTCTTTCCATGGGCGATGGCTGGGTTGAATTAGGTTTTAAGTAACCAGAGCAACACAATGAAAACACCACCCTGAGTCACTCCTACTGTATGCAAAGCAGCTCTGCCTAACCTCAGTGTGGCTTACAGTGCTGGGTGCTGACTTAAAGTTAGGGTGCTCTTTGCCCAGAGGAATCTTATAATATCCCAGGAGGCTTTTGCATAGTGTACGCTGGGAAAAGGCCACAGCTTAGCGATTGAGAAGATGCTTTGCAGGCCAAAGGGCCCAGGTTCAAATTCTGACACCTGTCCATTATTATTATTTCAGTACAGTCATAAAGGTAAAGGTAAAGGGATCCCTGAGCATTAGGTGCAGTCGTGACCGACTCTGGGGTTGCAGCGCTCATCTCACTTTATTGGCCGAGGGAGCCGGCGTACAGCTTCCGGGTCATGTGGCCAGCATGACTAAGCCACTTCTGGCGAACCAGAGCAGCGCACGGAAATGCCGTTTACCTTCCCGCCGGAACGGTACCTATTTATCTACTTGCACTTTGACGTGCTTTTGAACTGCTAGGTTGGCAGGAGCAGGAACCGAGCAACGGGAGCTCACCCTGTCGCGGGGATTCGAACCGCTGACCTTCTGGTCGGCAAGTCCTAGGCTCTGTGGTTTAACCCACAGCGCCAACCTTGGGTTAAATATGCTTCAGGTTGAGCGTTTTCAGGTTATGCTCTGTGGCGACCCGGAAGTAACGGAGCGCGTTACTTCCGGGTTTTGCCGCTCGCGCATGCGCAGATGCCCAAAATGACGTCACAGACATGCGCGAAAATGGTGAAATGCGACACACGCAGACGCACTGTCGCGTGTTATGTTCTACTCAGGATGCGAACGGGGCTCCGGAACGGATCCTATTCGCATCCAGGGGTACTACTGTATATTTAATTCTTGCTTTCCCTACAAAAGCGTCCCAAAGCAATGTGCAGTATAAAAACAACATGCAAACCAAATATAAGAGTGAGAATAAAACAAGAGCCCGTAACTGTTCCATCTGCTTTCGACTCCAGGAGGGACCACTTTTGCATCTGACCTCACCTGTCACTGGCATGTGAGCACTGGAAGGGCATCTGACCCTTGAGCTGGAAAAAGGCTCCGCTCCTCTGCTTAAATAGAAATATAGTAAATAAATTAAATAACAGGAAAGAGCAGAAGGAACATCAGAGAGGGTGGGTGAAAGGAAAGGAATTGTAGGTGGGGAGATCTGTTGCTTTCCGGTCTTCGCAGAGCCACCTGGTTGGCCACTGTGAGAACAAGATGGTGGACTAGTTGAGCTCTTGGCCTGATCCAGCGGCACTTTTCTTATGTTAAGCTCTACTATATAACTAATCCAAGTTTATGAAGCCTGAAAGACTGGAAAGGAGGACTGGATCTCTGGGGGATACCTGGCCAACCCTGTTCCAGAGGAAGGGCAGGGATATGATGCAGTTGAACAAAGCCTTCTTTGTGCTGCCCAGACTGAACTGAGTCATTTCTTTCGTTTTTATTTTCGCAAATTCTTTCCTTCTCTCTTAGCCCATCAGCATGGTGGAACACGCAGAGTTCTTGAAAGCCGGGAAGGAGCCTGGTCTTCAAATCTGGAGAATCGAGAAGTTTGACCTGGTCCCAGTGCCCAGAAATCTTTATGGGGATTTCTTCACCGGAGATGCCTACGTCATCCTCAACACCATCCGCCAGCGCAATGGGAACCTGCAATACGACCTTCATTTCTGGCTAGGTAAGGTTGGGGTTTTGTGCAGGGACCCCGCAGGTGGCTCAGGGTGAAGACTTGTTGAGAAATCAGTACAGGAAGCCTTTCACTTCCTATCCCTACCATTGCTAGGTAAAGGTAAAGGGACTCCTGACCATTAGGTCCAGTCGTGGACAACTCTAGGGTTGCGGCGCTCATCTTGCTTTATTGGCTGAGGGAGCCAGCATACAGCTTCCAGGCCACATGGCCAGCATGACTAAGCCACTTCTGGAGAACCAGAGCAGCGCACGGAAACACTGTTTACCTTCCTGCCAGAGCGGTACCTATTTATCTACAGTGGTGCCTCGCAAGACAAAATTAATCCGTTCCGTTTTTTCGTCTTGCGAAGCAACCCTATTAGTGGCTTAGCGGATTAGCGCTATTAAAGGCTTAGCAGCTATTAAAGGCTTAGCAGCTTTTAAAGGCTTAGCGGATTAGCGGCTAAAAGGCTATTAGCGGCTTAGCGGCTTAGAAAAAGGGGGGAAAGCGAAAAAAAATCGGAACACTCGCAAGACGTTTTCGTCTTGCAAAGCAAGCCCATAGGGAAGATCGTCTTGCGAAGCAGCTCAAAAACGGAAAACCCTTTCGTCTAGCGGGTTTTCCGTCTTGCAAGGCATTCGTCTTGCGGGGCACCACTGTACTTGCACTTTGAGGTGCTTTCGAACCACTAGGTTGGCAGGAGCTGGGACTGAACAATGGGAGCTCACCCCATCGCGGGGATTCGAACCGCCAACCTTCTGATCGGCAAGTCCTAGGCTCCGTGGTTTAACCAACAGCACCACCTGCGTCCCTTCTACCATTGCTACCATTCCATGATTTTAAACCTATCTCTGGTTGCTTTCTGCATTTTTAAAAACTTGTTTTATTGTTTTTATTGTATAATTGTAAATTTGCTGCCATGAAATTGAAATTGCTTTGGGGGAAGGGATGTAGTTCAGTGGCAGACAATCTGCTTTACATGCAGAATCCCCCAGTTTCAATCTGTGGCATCTCTAGGTAGGGCTGAGAACGTCCTCTGCCGAGATCCTGGAAAGTCACTATTGATCAGTGAGCTAGTTGAGGCAACTGTTTGACTCAGAATAAGGCAACTTCCTATGTTTCTAATATAGATGAATAAATTATTATTATTATTATTATTATTATTATTATTATTATTATTAATTCACCTCATTGCAATAATATGGCTATCAGTGAGTGCTAGCCATAGTGGCTATGCTTTGCCTCCACTGCTTCTGAAGACCAGTTGCTGGACACCAGTTGGTGGAAACCACATGAGGGGAGGTTGCTCTTGTGCTCAGGTCCTCCTTGAGGGGCTACCACAGGCATCTGGGTGGCCACTGAATAGTTGGGCCACGGGCCATATACAGTGGTACTTCTGGTTACAAACTTACTTCGTTCCGGAGGTCTGCTCTTAACCTGAAACCGCTCTTAACCTGAGGTACCACTTTAGCTAATGGGGCCTCCCACTGCCACTGTGCCACCGCAGCACGATTTCTGTTCTCATCCTGAGGTAAAGTTCTTAACCTGAGGTACTCTAGGTTAGCAGAATCTGTAACCCAAGGTGTTTGTAACCCGAGGTACTGCTGTATCCAATGGGCTCTTCTTATATTCTTCCTTTTCAAAAGTGCTGCATAGTTCATGGTTGTTTGTTTACTGACAATAAACCAAATCAGTGATTGATATATTCAAGGTTAAGGTTTACCTAGGAGTAACCCCTATTGAACTCGTTGGAGTTTATTTCTCAATAGGCATGCTTCTCTCTCCTTTTCTGATTCCTAGGGGACCAATGCAGCCAGGATGAGAGTGGATCCGCTGCCATTTTCACAGTGCAGCTGGACGATTACCTTGGTGGGAAGGCAATTCAGCACCGGGAGGTACAAGGGCATGAATCGTCCACTTTCGCAGGGTACTTCAAATCAGGCATCAAATACAAGGTGGGTGTATACAAGTTCAGTTCCTTGCTCGGTAGTACATCTGTACCTCATTAGCAAAAGTATTTCTGGACTGCCTGCCATCCAGGAATATAAATTCAAACCAGGTGATTTTTTTGATGAGCCCATCCTTGGAATCACAGAGCTCCCATTACTCCTTAATATTCCCCTAAATTATGGAATTGTTGGAGCTTCAGACCTGCCTGCGTTAAGTCTCCCAAAGCACAGGAGAGCTATGGGCGCTATTCTACTAGTAAGGATTTCTGTTTGCTCAACAGTTGGATCTGTTTTGTATAAATAGTTGCATATTTTAGGGGTTTTATCCTTGTTTTGAATATTGGTTTTTGTATGTCAGTTTCATGGGGTGTGGGGAGAGCAGGCAAACGTAACAAAAAATCTCAAGTTGTGCCATCTCCACTTGATCAGGCTTTTTTAGATGGCTAAATTGTACCTCAGGTTAAGAACTTAATTCGTTCTGGAGGTCTGTTCTTAACCTGAAACTGTTCTTAACCTGAAGCACCACTTTAGCTAATGGGGCCTCCCGCTGCTGCCACGCCGCCGGAGCACAATTTCTGTTCTCATCCTGAAGCAAAGTTCTTAACCTGAAGCACTATTTCTGGGTTAGCGGAGTCTGTAACCTGAAGCGTATGTTACCTGAAGCGTATGTAACCCGAGGTACCACTGTAGTTGAATTGCACGAACAACAACCTAGGGCATAGGTAGACAAACCAAGGCTCAGGGGCTGGATCCGGCCCAATCGCCTTATAAATCCAGCCCATAGATGGTCTAGGAATCAGCATGTTTTTATATGAGTAGGATGTGTCCTTTTATTTAAAATGCATCTCCGGATTATTTGAGGGGCCTGCCTGGTGTTTTTACATGAGTTGAATGTGTGCTTTTATTTAAAATGCATCTCTGGGTTCTTTGTGGGGCATAGGAATTTGTTCATTTCCCCCAAAAAACTATAGTCTGCCCCCCCCAAGGTCTGAGGGACAGTGGACTGGCCCCTGCTGAAAAAGCTGGCTGACACCTGTCCTAGTGTGTGTGTGAACTGACACACCACCCTTCTCAGCTATCTGCATTTGACAATTTGCTATCCTCCTCCTCTCACCTTGCAAAACTCTTGCTAAGACAATCTCACAGAAAGGTCACAGCTCATCCTCTTCATTTACATTTCCCTGTAAACAGGGAATATTTACAATACTCAAGCCTGACCCCAAGAATCCACAGACAACAACAAGGATGAAGTGTGTTTATACAGCTGTTGTGTAAGCTTACGAAGAATAAAAAGGGCATGCAGTGCAGACTTTTAAAGCCACAGTGTCCATTTCTCCCAGAATAAATGCAGCAATTATAGAAGGAAATGATAAATAGATAAAGAGGTACATTTGAGGTTCCTCCAGACTGACAGTATTTTGTAGGAGGGAAACAAGTGCATATCAAGGAAATTTAGGATTAAGGAATTAAAGTGCCCTGGTGCCCTGGAGCTATAAGCCCACTATGAAAAAGAAAATTATTTATTTATTTATTTATTTATTTATTTATTTATTTATTTATTTATTTATTTTTGTGATTAGGAATGGGCTCCTCCAGAGGATCTGTTTCTTGAGCATTCTTCTTGATTTGCTTGCACAAAGCTTATTAAATTATACCTGGTTTATATCTGAATTCTACATGGCCAAGAACTTCCATCCTGATTTGCTTGTGGGTGCTTAATTTTCCCATGAAGCATGCATTAATCCAACACTTTCCCCTGTGCATGTTAGCATTTCCTCATCATTTCCCGTGCTTTAAAAATTGAAATTCCTTGTTGGATTTTTTTTGTGCTGGGCAGTGTTTCTCATACTTGGGTCTTTAGCTGTTTGTTGTCGGACTACAGTTCCCATCATTCCTATCTAGCAGGGAGTTGGTAGTTCAACAACAGCTGGAGAACCATGCTTGAAAAACACTGTACTGGGGTGACAGAACACTTTGATCTACTTTAATTGCGCAAACCTGAATTTCTCCTTCAAAATAGGGACAGTCTACAGGCAGTCAAAGTGACAAGGAAATGCACTGAAAGGTGTGGAATGAATGTTTAAATGGGAAGACGTATAACCACCATGCAAGCAAATAAGGATGAATGCTCTTTGACATATAACTCCTGCAAACAACTTAGAACAGACACTTAATAAAGACAAGATATAATCAGACCTCTTCATTTCAGGATAAATTCTCATTGAATAGGTTGTCTGCAGCAACTGTTACTCAGCTGCTAGGGACAGCTTTCTCATTGTGATGCTAATCTGTCTGAGACTCAGGTAGACCCAAGCAAGGTGTTCAGCTTGGTGGATGGCCAGTCAAATTGTTTCTTTGTTCTTCTAGGCTGGTGGCGTGGCTTCTGGCTTCCGCCACGTGGTTCCCAATGAAGTGACTGTCCAGAGACTCCTTCAGGTCAAAGGAAGGCGAACTGTACGTGCTACAGAGGTGCCCGTCACCTGGGACAGCTTCAACACCGGTGATTGCTTCATCTTAGATCTGGGCCAGGTGTGTTCTGTTTCGTTAAACAAACAAACAAACAAAACTTATTATTTTTCCTTAGGTAGGAATATCTAAATCTGTCAATTTCAGTTTCTCTCAGTTTCTTACATTTTTGCTAGTCTTAATTTCAGTTTTCCACAAATCAACATCAGTTTGTATTAAAAAAAAGTCTCTTGAACATTTCAATTAGCATTTTATTGAAAAATTCTAATATACACATTTTTCAAAGCCGTTTTCCCATACATAATGCATTCTTGTTTCTTACTTTCACATTTTTATACACACCTTTTTTACACACTTTTCAAAACACATTTTTATACACACTTTACCTCAGAATATGCATTTTTTTTGGTATGTTACATGTCTGGAAAACTGCACTGCAAAATTCAGAGAAGAGTGAATTTTGAAGGATAGTTGTATTCCGGTTCACACATTTTTTCAGAAAGTAAAAATTAAGTAGATTCACCTTTAAATGTGAACTGGATCTAGTTTTTCCACCACCCCAATGCATCTCTGAACCAGAACATGATACTTTTTTGAGTTTCCCTGGTTCTGTTCTGGTCCCTTTTGTTATGGGGCATGAAAAGACTTGGAGGAAATAATAACATGTGGTCAGTCCATCCATGCTTGATACGAATGTGTCCTGCCAAGCAAGCACATTTTCCTAGCTGATTGTACAAACTGCTCAGCTCCAACCTGAAGCTAGCTTTGCCTGTGACACATTCCCAGTTTGAGGGCAGGCACAGGCTTAAAGTGGACACAACTGGTCTGGCCCCCTCAGATAAATTATTTTGTTATTTTGTTATATTGCTGATTTTGTGGAAGCTACTTTGAACTGTGGAGAACTGTGGTGTTGTCAATAATCCAATCATTACCTTATTTTGGCTGTGACCTGGTTCGCGCATAACACTAAACTATGGTTTATAAAAACTATGGTTTATAGTTATGTGTGAACGGTGGTTTGTTAGCTTTGATTGCTCATTCATAAACCTCTGTTTATAAACCTTAAAAAGGTAAAGGTAGCCCTGACCATTAGGTCCAGTCGTGGACAACTCTGGGGTTGCGGTGCTCATCTCACTTTATAGGCCAAGAGAGCTGGTGTTTGTCCGCAGACAGCTTCCAGCTCATGTGGCCAGCATGACTAAGCCGCTTCTGGCGAACCAGAGCAGCGCACGGAAATGCCGTTTACCTTCCCGCCAGAGCGGTACCTATTTATCTACTTGCACTTGGCGTGCTTTTGAACTGCTAGGTTGGCAGGAGCAGGGACCAAACAACAGGAGCTCACCCCGTCGCGGGGATTCAAACTGCCGGCCTTTTGATCGGCAAGCCCTAGGCTCAGTGGTTAACATTAATCATAGCTTAGTATTGTTTCATGTTCTCATTGGTGTTTTCAACCGTTATGTGGCATGGTTTAAGTGATCAGCTGCCAGGTGCCTCAGTTTTAACTGCAGTTCATTAAACCATGGTTCACATTAACCACGGTCTAATGGTATGTGAGTACAAGGTCACTTCTTTGCATCATAAGAAATCTGACTCCCACTTCCCGCTATACAGTCATAGTATTTGCCTCTTTAACCTCCTTCTTTCTGTGCCCTGCAGAATATTCACCAGTGGTGTGGCTCACAAAGTAACAGGTTTGAAAAGCTGAAGGCCACCCAAGTCGCCAAGGGGATCCGGGATAACGAGAGAAGTGGACGCGCAAGGGTCTATGTCATAGATGACGGTGCTGAGCGGGAAGAGATGCTGCAGGTCCTGGTCTATTTACTTTCTCACAAATCCATACGTGCTACTCAGCTGCAATCCTATATGCAGTTACTTGGGCGTAAACCTATCACAGGGAAACTTACTTCTGAGTAACTATGTGGGGTCAAGGTATATGCTTTGCAGAGAATCCCTGACTAGATTTTGCAGGGAACTTAAACGCAGTTGCCATTTCTGCCTATTTGCTTGCATCAGCAGAGGGATGGGGCATTCTGTTAATTTCCCAATCTCCCTTGTGGAAGTCCGGTTGAGGGTCCTACAGATTAAAATCCAGCCTCTTCTGAATTTCAGTGCTCTTCACCAAAAGTGGTGGGTGAGAGAAAATGGGGCAGTGTTGCTACGTGCACAAAGGTACCGTTTCAGCATGTTTTTGTTAATCGAAACATGAAAGGTTCAGAGCCCAGTTGATGGTGAGTGTTTAAGAGCTGCTGCGTCCCACCAACCCCTTGCACATTCAGTAAAACTGCACTGGGATACTGTAGGAGAGGTTTGAATTCTGAATTTTTATAACAACAACAATTTATTATTTATGCCCCACCCATCTGGCTGGGTTTCCCCAGCCACTCTGTGTGGCTTCCAACAGAATATTAAAATACAATAATCTGTTGAACATTAAAAGCTTCCCTAAACAGGACTGCCTTCAGATGTCTTCTAAAAGTATGGTAGTTGTTTTTCTCTTTGACATCTGGTGGGAGGGTGTTCCACAGGGCGGGTGCCACTACCGAGAAGGCCCTCTGCCTGGTTCCCTGTAGCTTTGCTTCTCGCAATGAGGGAACTGCCAGAAGGCCCTCGGCGCTGGACCTCAGCGTCCGGGCAGAACAATGGGGTGGAGACGCTTCTTCAGGTATACTGGACCGAGGCCATTTAGGGCTTTAAAGGTCAGCACCAACACTTTGAATTGTGCTTGGAAACGTACAGGGAGCCAATGTAGGTCTTTCAAGACCGGTGTTATGTGGTCTTGGCGGCTGCTTCCAGTCACCAGTCTAGCTGCTGCATTCTGGATTAGTTGTAGTTTCTGGGTCACCACAGAGGAGGAAGGTAAACAATCCTGCTTCTGGGCATCCCATGGGCATCTGGTTGGCCACTGTGAGAACAGGATGTTGGAGTAAATGCACCCCATCCTTCTCCCTGCTGAGTTCCAATAGGGCAGGCATGTCCAACTCCCAAGAGACTGCGATCTACTCCCAGTATATAAAAAACTGGCAGTGATCTACCCATTGTCACTGGAGGGAGGAGAAGCGTGCGTGGGGTGGGTGGATTGCCCAGAGTTGTTGAGCCCAGAGTTGTTTGTTGAGCTTTTTGGGGGTAGGGTTGCCCAGAGCTCTTCAGCTTTTATTTGTTAAGTTTTGGTAAACTTTATTTAATCCCCAAATTGATAAGGGTCCCACAACCTACCAGGATCAGCCAGGGATCTACCGGTAGATCGCCATCTACTGGTTGGACATGCCTGTACTGGGGCAACATTGCGACTTAAGGAGGGAACTTGCAACCAGTACCACTCCCTGGACTGTTTGCTAACATGAAGGCTGGGAGGCAGGGTGCTGGCTGAGGGCAGACTTCAGTTGGTAGGGCAATGCCCCATTTGCCTTAGTGGACCAGCCTCCCCTGTCAAAGCCATGCCCTAAAATTAGCCTTTGCACTGGTTGATTTCCATAAGGTTTTGAATTTGGCTTCTCCTTCCTGCCCTCTCCATTTCCCACAACTATCCTCTTGTGCAACAGGCATAAATCAGGGTTAAAAAAAGAGAGTAAAATGACTATTTTTCCATGTGGGATCCTGTTTATTTCTTCAGTTAAAGCATCTGGTGAGCAGAGAGCCTGTTTAGTCAGCATCCACTCCTCTAGAAACTTTTATATATTATTATTAATAATTTTTTGCGTGTTTGCTTTTCAGGTCCTGGGACCCAAGCCCACCCTGCCAGCAGGCACTACTGATGACGGTGCAGCTGACGCAACCAACCGAAGGCTGGCTAAGCTGTACAAGGTATAACAAGATACAGATGGCCAGTGAGCCAGAGGGAGGGAGCCCTATGAAACAGTGGAGAGAGACAGCGCTCAAAGCAGTATTTGGGGGTGTTTTTTTTATCTCCCAGGGAGAACAAAGAGCTGTTTCAGCATTGCCTGTCAATGACTGGCTTTGGCTAGAGTGCATGGCGGGAACAGTGTCAACGCCATGAATGCCAAACCACCCAATAAGCTGAACTTTCATTTTATTTTATTTTTTCATTTTGCTTTTGCAATAGAAACCTGTCCAATGGAGTACTGTATAACCAAAAATATTAAGATAAGTGGAACCTGCAGCAAAATGTTGCAGAATATCCTCATCCCTTAACAGAAGTGTTGGATGTGTGTGAGAGAGTTTATACTGTGCCATTTAGTTGTTTAGGGTTCCAGACAGCTGGATGTGCATTCTTCCAGAAGACTAGAAGGCCACATTTACACCGTACGTTTAAAGCACTATCAGTTTTAACAGCCATTGCTCCCCACAAAGAATCCTGGGAAATGTGGTTTGTTCAGGGTGCTGAGAGCTAAATGTACTTAAGCTTTGTTTTAATCAGGGTTGGCTGACTGGGGTTAAGCCAACACATTTGTGGAGGAGGAGATTTGAGCCGTGAAAAGGAGAGAAGTGGCAGTATTTGTGAGAGAGGACAGTGGAGATGAAATGTGGTAGCTGGCTAGAGGGCCTCTTCAGACTGCTTTTGGGTTTTTTTAGTGGGTGGGTGTATTCTGCCACATGTCATTAATGCAATAATAGGTTTGTATCAAACTGAATTTCAATCAGAGTAGACCCACTTCAATTAACGGACCTAAGTTAGTCATGCCCATTAATTATGGCTGGTCTACTCTGAGTAGGACTAATGCTGGACACACCCCAAGAATAACAATCTGTTCTGCTGTACTGTTACAGGTATCCAACGGCGCAGGGAATATGGCAGTCTCTCTGGTGGCTGATGAGAATCCATTCTCTCAATCAGCCCTGAGCTCAGATGATTGCTTCATTCTTGACCATGGCACTGATGGCAAAATCTTTGTCTGGAAAGGTAAAAGGAGAGAGATATACAAAAGTCATATGGCTGACACAGGCCATGTTCACACCACACACTTAAAAGTGCTGGTATAACACTTTAAACTGTTGTGGCTTCCCAAAGCGTGTTGGGAGCTGTAGGAGCTGTTAGGTGACCCCTATTCACCTCAGAGAGCTACAATTCCCAGAGTTGGTTTAAGAACCAACTCCTCTTCCCAGGAATTGTAGCTCTCTGAGGAGAATAGGTGTTGCCTAACAACTCTCAACACCCTTAACAAACTGCAGCTGCTTTGAGGGGAGACCATGAATGTTTAAAGTGCCATCATTGTGCTTTAAATGTATGGTCTCTGTGTGTGCTAGCGAAATACATGCGGCTGGGGAATCTGGGGTGGGTTCTCAAGTTCTATGGAGAGTGTGCCTTATTGTTTTGTTGCAGGGGTGTGAATTTTCTATAGGGGTTAATAGGCAGCATTAAAAACACATAAACACACTCACTGTAAACAAAAGAATGAGTGTACAACAGATTTGAGGAACCTGTGGTCTTCCAGATGTCATTGAACTCCAGCTCCCATCAGTCTCAGTGGGCATGGCTGATGGAGGTTGGAGTCAAACATCTGGAGGGCCAAAAGTTCCTAATTCCTGGTGTACCAAGAAACACACCACCTGATAATATTACTTTATGCACTTCTCCAACTTGATGCTACATTGAGGGATTGTGGAGGGTGCTGTTTGTTTATTTGTTCAGGTTTATTTTAAAAAATTATCCCACTTTTCTTTTTGAAGAAACTCATACTAAATGCCATTTTTGGCAGAAAATTTAAATGTATTGTCACATCTAACTTGAGGGGAGAAATTGGTGAGGGTGTGTGGAACAGCATAAGGCCTTGCCACTAGACAAGATTTGAAGGTATAATTAAAAGATGGCAAATAGTTATTTCATTGGTTGCTTATAAATTTTCCCACCATGGTTTGTGTGCATGCACACACATATTTTTTGCTGCAGGCCTCAAAATGTCTTCATGTATTTAAATTTTATCTATTATTATTATTATTATTATTATTATTATTATTATTATTGATTTATACCCCACCCATCTGGCTGGGTTTCCCCAGCCACTCTGGGTGGCTTCCGACAAAAGATTAAAAATACATTAAAACATCAGTCGTTAAAACCTTCCTTAAACAGGGCTGCCTTCAGATGTCTTCTAAACGTCAGACACTTGTTTATTTCTTTGACATCAGAAATACATTCTGCCTCATATGATTGATTTTTTTTTGCCTCAGAAATATGTTCTGTCTCACATACTTGAATTTGTGCCTGAAGCACAAAATGTCCACGTGAAGGACTTCTAAGACCCTTCCCCTTTAAAAAATCACTCCATCTGGTAGCAAATTTTATATTCTCTTTTAATGTATATCTATCTTCACTCACTCCTGTTGCTAACTTGAAGGTAAAAATGCCAATGCTGAGGAAAGGAAGGCTGCCTTGAAAACCGCCGCAGAATTCATCACCAAGATGGGTTATCCCCGACACACACAGGTAAGGATACAAGAAAAGTTATCCATAGACTTCCTTCTGTTATAGCAGGGATGAGGAACCTGTGGTCCTCCAGGTGTTGTTGGATTTCAGCTCCCATCAGCTCCAATAGCCAGGGCCGGCTCACCCTTGAGGTGGGGTGAAGCAACTGCCTCAGGTAGCAGAAGCCCCTGAGGCGGCACTCCTACAGGCACACCATTCACCGCCACCCCAGTCAGTGGTGGAGAAGTGGCACCAGCAGCAGCGCCGATTTCCAGTGATATCTCACAAGATCTTACTAAAATCTCATGAGATCTCAAAGAGTGCGAGTCATCTCACAGGATTTTGACAAAATCTCGTGATATTGTGATGGAAATCAGCAGTGGAAGTGGCACAGAGGCAGTGCTGGTGGGGGGGGGCACAACAGCAGTGCCAGCTGAAGAGGTGATGGGGCACATGATCCAGCAGAGCAGGGTGGCACTTTCCATTTCCCCCATTTTCCATGTTGTACCCCAAGTGACAAAATGGGACACACCACCCCTGCCAATAGTCAGCATAGTCAGTGGGCAGAGATTCTGGGAGTTGTAGTCCACTAGCAGCTGGAGGGCCACCAGTTCCCCACCCAAGTTAAGGAATGAGGTTAGGATTCATGGAAGGTAAGTGGGAAAAAGAGATGTTGCAGAAAACACACAAGGTTCAATTCAAAGCAAGATGTGGGAGGGCTGAAATGGGATGGTTGGTTCTCAAACCAGGCTTAAGGAAGGTTTGTTGAGTTTTGGTTGATTTCTTCAGTTGACAAACCATGAATTGCGATTGTCCAGTAAGCCAGAATGTGAAACTATGGTTTGAATTTGACTTTCAATGCTTTTATACTAACCCTGGTTTGCGGTGATGTTTACATTGTCATAGCTTGATCGCCACATAGATTGCTGGTAAGTAAAGGGAGTGAAGTTAAGAGCCTAAGGGTTGAGATGACAGAATACAAAAGACGACTAACAAGGTTAAACCATGGTTTGCTTTGGGTGCATATGGAACCTCAAACGACGGTTTGCCATGCTGTCTAAATTGAGCCTATGTGGCTCAATAGCTACAGAACTGCACTGAGGCCTAGTGTCAAGAATAAATTGTGCTGATAAAGCTTTTTAAAAAAAGAACACTAAATAAATACAATTCTGTCCCAGTTTGGCTTCAGCTGAGACCATTCCATCTCAGGATACTTTCTTTGTTTCAGATCCAAGTCCTTCCAGACGGTGGCGAGACTCCTCTGTTCAAGCAATTCTTCAAGAATTGGCGTGACAGGGACCAGACAGAGGGCATGGGCGTGGGCTACATCAATTCTCACGTGGCCAAGATTGACAACATTCCTTTCGATGCTGCCACACTACACACCTCCCCAACAATGGCAGCTCAGCATGGCATGGAAGATGACGGCACTGGAAACAAACAGGTAAGTGGGGGAGATGGTGGTTATGCAAAATCGTCACTCTATTAGGCAAAAGGATCTATCCAGCATTTGGCAGCTCAGGACTCCGAGCAAGAAAGAGAAAAGCTGAGTGTGTATTGTACTGCAGTCAGTGAGTACAACAAGAGAGAGTATTGTTATGATTTGGGGGGTCAGTGTGAATGATACCTTAGGTCCCTTCCAAATCTGTGATGTTGCGTATGGGGGGTAGAATACATAAGTTAAGTTAATGGCTTTGGCTGGCCAGTTAAGTGCTGTGAAGTCTTGAAGAGGATGCCATAGAGATAAATGGGTTGGCCTTTTCCCGCCTCACCTGGCTGGAGGCCATGGTCATCCTAGGAGGAAGAAGAAACTGACCAAGGAAGGCTGTCTAAGAAGTGACGAGTTGTGTGAGTGAGTTTTGGCTAATGTTGGAAGTGGAGACAGAGAGCAATGTTTTGCTCCGTGCTGAACCTAAGCTGTTGACTGGGGGCTTCGCTGGAAACCTAACAGGGAATTGAGACCTGTTGGGGTGTTAATTCTGTGGGCCCCTCCATCCTGTGCTCAGGTTGTGTATATGTGTAAATAAAGCCACCTCTCCTAAAGATGTCTCCATTGGCCTCTCCTGTGGCTGATCTCCACCCACTGCAATTCCTAGACATGCTGTCTTCACTGGTAGCTTGGGTCCTTTGGGACTGGGAGGACAGAAGGCAGGGAGCCCCACAGTAGGTGGCGCCAGAGCCAGTGATAGGCAGAGTCTCCTCATTTGAACATTGCCTGCATCATCCTCCCTGCTGAGTTCTACAAGGGCAGCACTGGAACTAAGGACAAGGAAGCAGGCAGCAGGGCCACCCCCTGGACTAGTAAGTTGAAAGCCAGGCAGGTGGAGGCTAGCTGAGAGCAGACTGTGGCTGGTGGGGCACTGCCTTGATCCTGGAGGCAGATCACTGCCATTTCCGATAAGTAGCCATCAGTAACCTTTTTTTCCTCCCTTAATCTGCCTCATCTTCTTTTAAAGCCGTGAGTTTGCCATTTGAACCATCCATCAAAGTTGGCAACTTTCAAAGCATTCTAAGTCATAGCCACAGCATACATTAAAAGCGCATGGCTTCCCTTAAAGAATCCCAGAAACCATAATTAGTATCTCTGTGAGGAGTAAACTACAGTTCCCAATATTATTTTGGGATTGGGGAAGCCATCACTGTTGAAATTGCTATAAATGCACTTCAAATATGTGGTGCAAATATACCTGTCCATACACCTGTCTCTCGCTTTCCTTACTCCTTTCACTTACATAATATGTATGTCTTCGTTTATTATTTCAAGAAGCTGGAACTCATTCCACCAATGGGCTCTTGTTTGCCATTTATCTGATTTGGATGCCATTTCTCTTCTCTCTCTCTCCCACCCCCCCTTTCAGATCTGGAGAATAGAAGGTTCTGCCAAAGTCCCAGTGAGTCCCTCAAATTACGGACAATTCTATGGTGGGGACAGCTATATCATCCTGTATGATTACAGACATGGTGGAAAACAAGGCAAAATCATCTACACTTGGTATGATAACTTTTTTTCTTATTAGTATTTTTTTTTTATTAAGACAAATTTTGCCCTCCAGATGTTGCTGAACTGCATCTCTCATCAGCCACAGCAAGCATGGCCAATGTCCAAGGTTGATGGGAGTTATAGCTCAGTAACATCTGGAGGACCAAAGCTTCCCCACACCAGATTTAAGGTTTTCTAACTCATAACAATACGGGACGCGGGTGGTGCTGTGGGTTAAACCATGGAGCCTAGGACTTGCTGATCAGAAGGTCAACGGTTCGAATCCCTGCGACGGGCTGAGCTCCCGTTGCTCGGTCCCTGCTCCTGCCAACCTAGCAGCTCGAAAGTACACCGAAGTGCAAGTAGATAAATAGGTACCACTCCGGCGGGAAGGTAAATGGCGTTTCCATGTGCTGCTCTGGTTCACCAGAAGCGGCTTAGTCATGCTGGCCACATGACCCAAAAGCTGTATGCTGGCTCCCTCGGCCAATAAAGCGAGATGAGCGCTGCAACCCCAGAGTCTGTCATGACTGGACCTAATGGTCAGGGGTCCCATTACCTTTACCTAACTCATAACAACATAAGAAGAGCCTGCAGGATCAAGTCAGAGCCCATCTGTTCCAGCATCCTGTTCTCACAAATGGCCAACCAGGTGCCCCAGCAGGAAACGTGCAAGCAAGACCTGAGCACAAGAGTCCTCTCTCCTTCTTCAGCTTCCAGAAACCAGTATTCAGAAGCACATAACCTCTGCTCATGGAGGCACAAAATAACCATCATGCCATCATTGATAGACTTATCCCACATCATTTTTTAAAGCCATCCAAGTTGATAGCCATCACAGTGGGAACAAGTTCCACAGCTGAACTTTCATTGTGCATAGAAGTACTTTCTTTTATATTTCCAGAAACTTCCAACGTTAAGCTTCATTGGATGTTCACAAGTTTCTGGTGTTTTGAGAGAGGGAGAAAAGCTTTATTTTATATAACGTCTATTGTGTTACTGCTTACTCCCCTTACTCTCTAGACTAAAAAGCTCCGAACTGGTTTCCAACAAATGTTTCCAAAGTGGTGTAAAAAAGGAATATAAAAAACCCCTACATATATAGCAAAAAAACAAATAAATGTGTACATAACCTTAACAAAAAGTTATTGAAAGCATCAAATTACACAAATAGTATTTATAATATAAAATGACCAAGTTGCTTTCAGAAAAAGCCATTTTTAAACGGTAAGTTTTTAATCATCAACTAAAAGCAAAAATGCTAGGTGGTTGTCCGTTCGATTCTACATGCACACCATAAATATAGATTTCTATGATACCACTTGAATAGCCATGACTTTCCCCAAAGAGTCTTGAGAACTGTTGTTCTTTAAGGGTACTGAGAGTGGTTAGAAGACCTCTATTCCCTTCACAGAGCTGCAAGAGCTGCATGCAATCCCCAAAGGATTACCCCTTGAGAGGAAAAAGGTTCCCCAATTATGCTGTGTACACTCATATTTTTGCCCTTTGTTTTTTCAGGCAGGGCGCTGATTCCACCCAAGATGAAGTCGCAACCTCTGCTTTCCTTACTGTCCAACTGGATGAGGAGCTGGGAGGCACTGCAGTGCAGGTATTCCCATCTGGGCCAGCCCATGTGGCTTAACTAAAGATGGGTTCAGTTAGATTGAGCCAAAATAAGGGGACAAGAAACGAAACAGATCTGTTAAATGCCAGAGCTGTAACATGCTCCAAGAGATGATGAGACTATGCACCTGTGAACATTCAGGTTTTAATACTACAGGACTACTTTTGAGACTGCTTTCATGCGGTGCAAAGTACACATATGTGAAAAAATCCAAAACTTTTAATTGGAGCAAATGAGAGTGCTAACAATATAAGATGAAAGGTTGCCATACGTCTGTAATTTCCTGGACATACCTGGAATATCACAGATGGAAGCAGTGTCCAGGCAAAAATTGGCCAAATGTCTGGGAAAATCCGGACGTATGGCAACCCATGTCGGTGGTGTTGTTTTTGCCGATTTTCCTTAAAAGTAGCTAAAAGCTAAAGGTTTTGTGTCTGATTTTTCACTTTTTGAAATATGGCAACCCTATAAGATGAAACCTGAATGTTGAGCAGATATTTCAATAAAATTTGTCTGCCCAGATCAGGAAAATGGACAATGATTAAATTATATGGCAAAAGTGTTTAGAGAGATCACAAGAAACAGAAAAGAGATGGGGGTCCTCTAGAACAGTGGTTTTTTGGTGGGTGTATTATGCAATATATAATTAGCACAAAGAAAGTGGATAAGTGGTGGATTTATACTGGACCGTCCTTACATTGTTCCACTTTTTCAGTTATTTTTCAATGCTTCCCCAAGATTTCCACATTATCATCTGGAGGGGCACTGTTGTGCAACAAAAGCAGGAGAAAAAATAAACCAGAATATTTGTGGTATAAAAAGATACAAGATTCCCGCATAAAGTTATGGGGCACACACTGATTAAATGAATCAGTATGTCTGCCCCGAAAGCTTCACAGGTGCAAATAGTACTGAAAGCGGAGTCACGTGTAACTCCCCAGATACCATCGCAAGCACAAATGAACATGAATGCACAATCAGAAGAATGTCTGGAGGGCCCTTAATGTCCAGTTAGCTGGCTGTTTGGTTAAATGGCCGATGATTTGCTAGCTTTTATCTCCTCCTGCTGATTCACCGCCCTCAATAGTTTTGTATGCTCCGTGGATCCTCTGGTCTGTTTCCATGGTAGCTGCACATCGCAGGCATTCTTATGGTAGGTTGATGCATGACAGAGCTTGAGCCCTCAGATGTTTTCTTCCTCTGTGGAGTGACCGTGGCCTCTTTTGTGATAGAAACGAGTGGTCCAGGGCAAAGAACCGCCTCACCTCATGAGCTTGTTCGGTGGGAAACCTCTGATCGTGTACCAAGGTGGCACCTCCAGAGAGGGAGGTCAGACAAGTCCTGCGTCCACAAGGCTCTTCCAAGTCCGGTCTAGCACATCTGGCACTACCAGAGCTGTGGAGGTAAGTGACCTGTTGATACCTGTTGATCAGGGACAGGCTTCATAGCAAGGCCTTTCTTTTGGGGCCTTCTCATGGTCGGTTATTCTTTTTTCACCAGCTGCTTTCTTAGCTAGTGTTGCTGTCAAATTCTATCCGAAATAAAATTTGGGGTTCCATTGATGTGGGATCCTGTTCCAAAGCAGGGAGCCACCTAAACCCAAGCTGCTGTTCTTGGAACAGGTGTGTGTTCAGCCAGGGAAAACTGGTTTACACTATTTGCAATCTGAGCAAAATAAGAATGCACAAGAGCAATTGCTCACAAAAGACTACAAAATCATTGCACAGTGTGATTTCTGTGCAATTAAAAAAAATTGTGAAGAATATACATGGTTTTTAATTGGAGCGAATGGCAGTGCTGACAAGATGGAGTTTGAAAAATGAGTAGGCAGCCTTGGGTTTCTGCTGGAAAAATGAACCACAGTGACTTCCATTTTTGGCATACTTGACACACCATGCCCAAATGTTCAGCTTTAATTTCTCAAAGCTAAGTCTATTTTACTTGTGGAAATATAAGGAAGAGCATTCGGGCATTATATTGCCTATGGCTAAATTGTTACAATGGAATTTTGTGACTACCTTCACTTACGTTCTGGAATACAGTCATACCTCGGGTTAAATATGCTTCAGGTTGAGTGCTTTTGGGTTACTTCCGGGTTTCACCGCTCGTGCATGCGCAGACGGTCAAAATGACGTCATGCGTGGAAGCGGCAAATTGCGACCCGCAGGCACGGGTTGCGTTCGCTTCAGGATGTGAACGGGGATCTGGAACGGATCCTGTTCGTATCCAGACGTACCACTGTAATTCCACTTTCACATCCCAAGCCTCCTGTCACTCCTGATTCCTGGTTGCTCAAAGTTCCTCAGGGAGTCAGTATTCTGTTTTTCCAAATGGCCTCTGCCTTGTTGAAAAGGCAAGTCGAATTGGCACCTCTAAGTTCTGTAATGTTGGGGAAGCCACTGGGTGGCTAAAAAGTGTCTGTGCTGGCAGCCCTGATGGCAGGCTTACATTTGTCCCTTCACAGGTGGATGCGGCTGCTAAGGAGCTCAATTCCAACGATGCCTTTGTGTTGAAAACCCCCTCTGCTGCTTACCTGTGGGTTGGCAAAGGAGCCAGTGAGGCCGAGAAGTCGGGGGCCAGAGAGCTACTGAAGGTCTTGGGAGCACGTGCAACCGAGGTTGCTGAAGGCGGAGAACCAGGTTTGAAGTGTGGATCATCCACACATCAGAATGCTTTATTAGTTGTTCTGTGATGCTTTCCCTAATGTCATAGCTGTCAACTTTTCCCTTTCTTTAAGGGAAAGTCCCTTTTTCCGAATAGGATTCCTCGCAAGAAAAGGGAAAAGTTGACAGCTATGCCTAATGTTACAGCATTATTGCTCTTTGGAGGGCCATTCTTGTGCTACAATGCAACAAAAATGTAGCCAGAAACTACCTGGGAATACTTGTGGTAAGAAAAAATAAATCAGGATTTTTGCAGGAGGTTATAGGTGTGCATCAACTGGAAACAAAGCAGCATGTTCACCCCTAAAGTCTTGCAGGTGTAAAGAGTCCTGAAAGCAGGATAGTGTATCGCTGTCCTAGTACCATCACCGCACATGCACGTTGGTGTGTTTTAAATGTTTATTACTGATAAATCTAATTGTTTTTATTATATATATATATATATATATATTTGCTTATATATATATGGAATGCAACCTGCTTAAGAGGTTTTGCTGCAATTGAATGATATATACATTTTGTTAAATAAAAATAGATAAGACCATGAACATCAATCATCATTCCAGTTACAGATAGGTAGCCGTGTTGGTCTGCCATAGTCAAAATAAAAAAAATCCTTCCAGTAGCACCTTAAAGACCAACTAAGTTAGTTCTTGGTATGAGCTTTCTTCAGTGTATCTGAAGAAGTGTGCATGCACACGAAAGCTCATACCAAGAACTAACTTAGTTGGTCTTTAAGGTGCTACTGGAAGGAATTTTTTTATCAATCATCATGAAAGAAGAATAAAACAGACATGGGGAGAGGCCATAGTTCCGATTAAAGGCACTGGGGTTTGCATGGTTCGTTTCAGGTCCTAAATCTATCACTGCGCTGTCTCAGAACCAGAGGCAGCCACATCTTTCCTGATGATGATGGCAAACCTGTACGTGTGGTTCCTTTCCTGTCTTGCAGCTGGTTTCTGGGAAGCACTTGGTGGAAGAGCTGCCTATCGCACCTCCCCACGGCTAAAGGACAAGAAGATGGACGTTCACCCACCTAGACTGTTTGCCTGCACCAACAAGAGTGGCCGCTTTACTGTGAGTACCCCGTGCATTCAGGGCATTGCTGAGAACTTAGACCACCTTCAGGCTGTCAGCATTTTTCAGGAGAGATGCAGGCACGTACCAAGACATTTTGGTTTGTGCAATTACAGTGGATTAAAATGCACCGGTTTGTAGCCAGCTAAACTCATTGAAACTAATGGACTGAAGTTAATCATGTTCATTAATTCTAATGAGTCTGTTCTTAGTAGGACTAACATTGGATGAACCCCTTGTCACCCTAGCAGAACAAATCCACTTTAAAAAACCCCAAGACTGTTTCGGGTTAGGAAAGAAATTGGAAAATTCACAGAAAAGTGTGGGATGAATGTCTACACACCACACACACAAATATGGACAAATGCTTATTGTTGCATATCTTCCCCACACATAAATCTCAGCAAACACTTAATGAAGACTAGATTTAGTCTAACCTCCGCACAAGCTTTGTGCAAGCATATCAGGATGAGTGCTCAATGAACTGGTTGCACATATAGTCTAATATTATACTGCATTGAGGAATTAAAACCAAAGGAAGGTTTTGGAGGACAGTGGCAATGGCTAGCACAGTGTCATGGGCTGCTGAGTCTCTGAAGGTGTGCTTAAGCCAGCGAGGAAGAACCTGTGGCCCTCCAGCTGGTAGTCGATTACAAGTTCCATCATCCTGGACAATTGACCATGTGGTCTGGGGCTGATGGGAGCTGTATTCTAACCACGCCTATAGGGCCTCACTTTCCCCATCCTTGGCTTAAAATAACTCAGTCTCATACCTGCCTGGCAGACAGGTGTGTGGCACCTTGTTGTGTTTGCTCAGTGATGAGGGAAAGCTACTCTGCACATGGCCCCTTTCCTGGGAGCCAATCCACAGTCTCCTTTGTGGTGACTGAGGCCAATCAGGGTGAAAGGAGGTGGGTCAACCTCTGAGGATTGGCTCCCTAGGGTCACTCTGGAGTAGGCTCCTGGGAAGAACACTGTGCAGGACAAATCTAAGCATTTAGGAACACCAGCAACACAAGGTGCTTCAGTTTCAAGAGAATGGTGTTCAGGTTCTGTTACGTACAATGGAGCTTCAGGGATAGTGCAAGCTTTGGCTGTTTGTCCCCTTTAACATATCACCCTCTTAAATATTTGGTTTAGATTGAAGAAGTACCTGGAGAGCTGACCCAAGAGGATTTGGCCACGGATGATGTGATGCTCTTGGACACCTGGGACCAGGTATGTCACTATCTCTTCGCTAGCAATCAGTTCTTTTTGTGCTCCATATCAAAGAGACCAGTGTGGAACAAGGGAAATTCAAAAAAAGAGTCACATTCAGTGATGCACCATGAGAGCCGGTGTGGTGTAGTGGTTAGAGTGTTTGAATAGGATCTGGGAAATCAAGATTCAAATCCCTGCTGGGTAACCTTGAGTTGGGCACAGCCCCTCAGCCTAACCTACTTCACAGGATTGTTGTGAGGATAAAATGAAGAAGGGCAGAAGTATGTGCGTTGCCTTAAGCTCTTTGAATAAGAAGGTGGGATATAAATTCAATAATAAGGATGGGAGGGAGAAATTTGATTCGGGTCACACTTGAAGGCAGATCTAGTTCACACTTTCTGAAACAAAACGCAAACTGAAACACAGCCATCCTTCGAAAGAGACATCACTTTGAATTTTGCAGCGCAGGTTTCCAGCCAAGTTATGTGTACAAAAATGTATATACTGGGGTGAAGTGTACCTAAAAATTAGTGAAAATAGCATACAATATTGGGGGGAGCTACCTTGCAAAGATATGTATATTAGACAAAATTACATTAAAAGCAAATGTGTATATTAGGATAAACTTGCACTAAGATGCTGATGAGCTATCATGAAGACTTTAAAAATGCAGAGAGTAAAACAAGACAGGAAAAATGAGACCCCAAAACAGACTCAACCATCCCTAGTTATGCAATAAGCTTCTTTATACCAGCTGTTGGGAATCACAAGTGGGGATACGACTGTTTTCATCAGTCAGGTTCATGGGCGTAGCCAGGATTTTTGTTGAAGGGGCAGGACTTTTTTTAGGGAGGGCTGTGATGTGATTGGTGAATTAGTTAAGTATTTTTATTTATTTATGTGATCTGGGGGGCAGCTTCCCACACCCCTCTGGCTACGCCCGTGGTCAAGTCCTGCTTGCACGCTTTCCAGGACCATGTGGTTGGTCACACTGTGACAGTGCACATACGGATGTTAACATTTCTCATTACCTTTTTTTAAAAGGTCTTTGTTTGGGTTGGAAAAGACGCAAACGAGGTGGAGAAGACAGAGGCTCAAACATCAGGTAGGATGGGTATACACCTCTCATATCTGGATTAATTTCTCACTGACCAATCAGACCGTACACATCAGCATGTAGTAAAGCCACACTGAAATAAGTGCATGCAGAATGCGTTACCATAAGATCTAATTCTCAAGAATTCCATAACCGTGGCCACATTCACACCCTTCATGTAAAGCACTTCGATACCACTTTAAACAGTTATGAGCTTCCCCCAAAGAATTATGGGAGCCCCATCGCCATTGGCCATGCTTGCTGGGGCTGATGGGAGTTGTAGTTCAGTAACATCTAGAAGGCCAAAAATTCCCTACAGCCATCTGAAAATGACCCTCAATCCATCATCTGGAGACCTCTTTGTTGTAGCCCCTCAAAATTATTATTCCATTTATTACTCATATTTTTGCGCTTAAGTGCCTCAAAGCAACATACACAGGGAAAAATAAAGCAGAGACATTAGAATTAGACACAAACAGCGAAATGAAACAAGCCCCACCCACCACACTTAAAGGATGGTCACAACAAAGGCCACAGACACATTTAACTACCCTCACAATTAAAAAAAAAAAGAGTTGTGTACAACTTACGTTCTATTCAGAGTACACCCATTGAAATCAATGGATCCAAGCTAGCCATGTTAATTATCTACAGTGGTGTGTGTTGAATAGCACTAGCATTATATGCAGGCTCAGAAGCCTGGATAAATAAGAATGTTTTAGCTTGGCACCTAAGAACAGACAGCAATGGCACCAGGCATGCTTCCAAGGGAGCCACCACTGAAAAGTCTTTCTTGTGTCATTACCCTCTGCACCACCCTCAGACATAGAAATGAATTCACAGGGTCCTTCCCCATGTCCTCATATATGCCTATAAAAGCTTATTGATCCCTCTTAGGGGATTGCCCCCTTAGGATATCAGCAAGAAGCTCATTTTTCTCTTGTGTTCTCTTCTTTTCTGTCTTCACTTGCATCTTTACAGCCAGGAGATATATTGAGACTGACCCTGCCAATCGTGACAGAAGAACTCCCATCACACTCATCAGACAAGGGTTCGAACCACCCACCTTCACTGGCTGGTTCCTTGGCTGGGAAGATGATTACTGGAGCACTGATCCTCTGGATAGGGCCATGGCCGAGCTGGCTGTGTAAAAGGAACAGCTTTTCTTTTTTAAATACATATATAAAAGTTTGGTGCCTTCACTGCCTCTTAAGAGCTACTCCTTTCCTCTACCACCAGCTGCAGAATTATGTCACTCTTTTTTAAAAATAATAATAATAATAATAAATAGCCTAAGTAGCTGTGCCATACCTGAATCTCACCATGAACTGTACTGGCTTTTCTGCTGCTTTGAAAATGGTCTTTAATAAAGCTTATGTGGAAACTCAGAGGGTTTGTTGGCTTCAGATAAAACTTATTGAGAGACACTGGGGTCTGCGTCTTCCAGGAATCATCCTAAGAACATATGTAGAGTCCGGCTGGATTGAGCCAGAAGTCCTGTTCTCACTGCGGTCATCTAGATTCCCCCTGGGAAACCCACAAACAGTAACTGAGCACAGCAGTCACTCTCCCCTCCTGCAGTTTCCAGCAACTAGTATTCAGAGGCATACTAATTTCAACAGTGGAGGCAGAATGTAGCGGAATCCTCCACTCATTTGTCTTAATTCTCTTTTAAAGCCCTCTGTGTAGGTGGTCATCACTACTGCTTGTGGTAGAGTCTTATAAGCCTCTTGCTAAAGTTCTCACCAACACAGGCAGGGTTGCTGGTGCTGCACAGCCCAAACAGACAGTCTTGGTCTAAAGGTTATCCAGAAACAACATCAGGAAGCAGTCCAAGGTCAACATCACATGGGGTTCTTCTAGCAACAACATGGGCCACATTCACACTGTGTATTTTAAGCACTACGATACCACTTTAAACAGTTATGGCTTCCCTCAAAGAATCGTGGGAGCTGTAGCTTCTCAAGAGTGCTGAGAGTTATTAGGAGACCCGGTATTCCCCTCACAGAGCTTCAACTTCCAAAGTTCCCTGTGAAGAGGGATTGATTGCTAAACCACTCTGAATTATAGCTGTCTGAGGGTGAATAGGGGTTTTCTAGCAACTATCAGCGCCCTCATCAAACTTGCAGATGATACCAACTGGGAGGGGTAGCCAATGTCGCTAAAGACAGAATCAGAATTCAATATAACCTTAACAGATTGGAGAGGTTCTACACATAGGCAGGAAGAACCAGATGCACAAATATAAATTAGGGGACATCTTGCTTGCCAGTAGTACATATGAAAGGGGGTCTTAATAGACCACAAATTTAACATGGGTCAACAGTATGATGCAGCAAAAAAAAAAAAAAAAAAGGTATTCTAGGCTGCATCAAGAGAACTATGGTGTCCAGATCAAGGAAAGTAATAGTCCTTCTCTATTCTGCCATCGTCAGACCACACCTAGAATATCATGTCCAGTTCTGGGCACCAAAATTTAAGAAGGATGTTGACAAGTTGTAACGTGTGCAAGTTGTCAAGTTGTAACGTGATCTAACTCTAGTTAGATCAGCAGGACACCAGTTCCAAAGTGGGAGCAGCCACTGTCTGTAGAGCTACATCAGTGACATTGGAAGAAGCAATGAAGTCATTGCTTGGTATTCTCAAACAAATTACGGAAGAAAAATGAATGCAACCAAAATTTTGCTTGAAGCATGAGAAGAAGTTCCACATGTCCACAACTGAAGAACTTGAGGATGTCATCAGAGATATTTGATGAGGGAGAAAAACTCTCCAAATGCCTCATTCCTTGAACACAGAAAACTGATACTTCAGTATTGTTGTTTTTCCAGTGCTCATAGCTTTATTTCAGTGACATGTATGTCTACTCTTGAACCAAGGCAAATCATTATGAATGCTCAGTGAACATCAGGTTCAGTGGTAGAGCAACAGCTTTGCATGCAGAAGGCGCTGGGTTCAGCAGGAGAGCCATTACCAGTAAATGGTCTGATGCTGTAAAAGGCATTCCTGTGCTCCTATTTAATTCATCCTATTCTTCAGAACCACAGAATTGTTATGTTGGGGGGAAGGACATAACTTGGTGGCAGAGCATATGATTTGTACGCTAAAGGTCTCAGATTCAATTCCCAGCATCTCCAAGTAGGGCTAGGAGAAAGCCCTCTCTGAAACCCTTGGGAGTCTTTGCCAGTCAGTGCACACTGTATAGAGCTACATGGATCGATGGTCTCACTCAGCATAAGGCTGTTTCCTATGTTCCTAAGTATCGCTATGTTGGGGGTGAGAGAAAGGGTGTAAGGATAGCAGATTGAGAATATATTGTCCATCATATTTCTACTTTTATTCATATTTTGGGATGAGGGGCAATGAAACAACAAAATGTAAAACTTTAAAAATAGGCAAATAAATAAAATCACTTCATGCACTTAAAAGGAATCTAGCCTCCTGTGAAAGAGCATCTCCCTGTGCATCAGTGTCCTGAGTTAGCACTTCATTCCCACAATGCCTTGCAGCTTATCTACTGTTAGTGAAATATGACAGTCTGTTGATTGATGACAGTCTGTTGATTGGTAACGCTGGTGTCCTCACAGGTCCTGGTCTCCGTCTTCATGCAGTGAAACTTGAGAGACTTGGGAGATTCGATCATGACAACAGAAGATTCCTTCACAGTCTTGGGGCTGGTCCTTTCACTCTCTCCCACAGTGACCTGAAAGAGATAAAATCACAAGGCCAACAAGCCATTTGAGGCCCCATGCTACTAGGATAGGGGAGGAATTCGATTCAGGAAACAACTTAATTTGCGCTTTCCAAAGCAATAAAAGTATCAAATGGCACTCATCTCTTGACATTCACATTTCTCTGAATTTCGCAATGCAGTTATCCAGCCAAGTTGTGTGCCTAAAATGCATACATTTGGTGAAGACAACATACAAAATTGCATTCTATTAGGGGAAACTGTTTTTCAAATAATGTGCTTGTCAGGCAAAATTACTTCCAAAAATGTATATAATAAACCTGCACTCCATAGCTGATGAATTTCCATGAGGGTTTGTTTTTGTTTTTTTAGTGCAAACTGATGTGAACATGAGTGGCTGGGAAACCCAGCCAGATGGGTGGGGTATAAATTATTATTATTATTATTATTATTATTATTATTATTATTATTATTATTATTGTTATTATTATTACTACTACTACTACTATCTTCTGGTACTACTACTACTACGATCTTCTTCTTCTTCTACTACTACTACTACTACTACTACTATCTTCTGGTCCTTCTCAGGATTTTTTTCACCCCAGAACAAGCAACACATGATTCCAAGGGGGTTGACTACAAACACACTGGTGGCAGGAAATAAGGAAAGAAAAAGAAAAGACTGAGCACTGTCATCCTTACACTGGCAAAACACCAGATAGTGCAGATTGAGTGATGAGCTGTTGACCAGGGGATTCCCAATAACATTTCTGGTTTTGACCAATAAAAGCAAGAGTTAGAGAGCTGATCAGGAAACTATTTTGAGCTGCAACATCGGGTGGGGGTGGGGGTGGGGAGATCCACACTGTCAGTATTTTGAAGCTGGGATTCAAGTTCCTATCTGGTGGGGAGCTTCATGGAAAGCATTGTTGTGTAATGCAATAAATCCACTTTGCCATCCAACAGTGGAGGTAGAACATAACTGTCCTGGCAAGTAGCCATTTAAGTACCTGATTTGGTACAGCTAAGGAAGTATTTAAGAGAAACTTGATCCTCAAAAGCAGGGGGTGGCCTGCACAGAGGCTACAGTTCCCAGATGAACAGCCCCATGCCATTGAATCTTTGGCTGTATACAAACTAAGCCATTTCCTCCACAAAAATGTTGTTTCTCTCAATCCAGAAACATTCCTGCTCAACATGCAGCTGCTCTCAACCTAGATTGATTCTATGGGAGGGCTGCCATATTTCAAAAAGAGAAAATCCGGACGCAGAAGTTGTTGAGCTTGCCAAAGAAGCTTTGACCAGGTAATGGCTTTGGCTTGCTAGTTAAGTACCACAATTTAGCATATCCAAATAAGTTGCTCTGTGCCATAGAACAAATAGGTGGGCCTTTCCCACACCCTCCTCTCACGTAGCTGGTAGTTAGAAGAACAAAGGCCACAGTTGGTGGAGTGTGAGAGAGCTAGAAGGCGAAGGACACATAAGCATCTCTTGTTCTGTGCCAAGATGTGTTGCAGTATTAATGCTGTGAGCCCCTTCATCCTATGCTCAGGTTGCATATATGTGTAAATAAAACTATATATCCTTAAGATACCACAGTCTCCTCTAAACCTTCATTCCAAGGAAACTGGGCCCTAGTAAATGTGTGTGGACTATGCGGAAAAAGCAAGTACTCCATGTTGTGTGTACCCAGCCTTAGTTTTCTTTTGCGGCTGCACCACTTTCCAAGTGACAGTCCCACCATCTTAACAGGCTATTATTAACATGCTATTATTCCATCTATTTGTTGCTTTCCACAAAACAGCTTCAAAGTGACACACAGTAGATACAGAGTCTCCTACCTTTACTTTTGCTTTCACATCATTGATCTCCACACGCTCCACCTTTATGCCCCAGTCACCTGTGGTGTTGTTCAGTGTGGTCTGTTAAAAAAAAATTGAGGGAAATATAGTAGTCGGCCATCAGCCATTATACATACTGTATAGCAATTACATGAGCCATGAAACTCAACAGAACAAATGAACAGGACTTAAGTCACACACTAGATATTTTGGTTTTTCTGCAATTAAAGTGGATTAAGGCACCCTGGCACAACAGATCCATTTTAAGAACTGTAATATTGCAGTTAGGAAAGTGGCGTCTAAATGCACTAAAATGTATGAGATAAATGACTGACTAATGGGAAGACATAAGCACCATGCAAGTAAAACAGGATGAAAGCTCATGGTCGTATAACCTCGCAGCTGAAACAAACGAACAAACAAGCCCTGGAGCAAATTGCTCAGTAAAGATCAGACATAGTTTAACCATGGTATAAGCTTTGTTCAAGTGTTACTTGAAAAAAAATGACATTCAAATCAAGAGTTCTTAAAGGCCAAAGTGTGTGTGTGTGTGTGTGTGTGTGTGTGGTAAGATTTTGTAATGTATATTAATGTGCAGGGACAGGGACGGTCCCTTTTAGTGGATTTGGATGATCTGAGTTCTATCTGTGTTCATACCTCCTTTATAGAGTTCTTAATTCTGTTACCCCCACACCCTGAAATGGAAAAATGGGCAAATTTTAGAAATCTGTTCAGATATTTATTTGATGTAGTTACCTGAGTAAATCCCTTAATGAAGGCATTTATCATATGCCTGTCCAGAAAGTTAACATTACTTCAAAATTTATTTGCTGTAACTAGATTTTGTTTTCCTTTCTATGTAGCTTATACTAAAATGTATCTTGTTTTCCTGCATGTTAATAAAATAATATAACATTTAAAATAAAATATTATTTTAAAGCACAAAGAGACTTACTTCTGAATAGACATGTATACAATTGCACTGTAAGCTTATTACACTGTATAGTGGGTTCTTAACAAGTACCTGGACAGCAGCCTCTGCACAGCAAGAAACATGCTTTAAGTCTCTTTGCAAAGTTTTCAGATTTTGCATTTGCTGTTTGATTATGGGAATCTTTAACACCCCCCTCCACTTATTTTGTAGGAGTATTTGTGGGAAATAACCTCTAGGAAACACCTGATTGCAGATGAATGCAGTACAAGAAAAATGAATCCTGCTTGCTAGCAAAGGGCAAACTACAAGGACTTCTAAAAAATAAGTCAGAAGTAGGAAAAGTGCACTAAAGGGGAGAGGAAAACCGGAGCTCTTTAGGACCCCAGGGATTTCTGTTGCCTGGTGTCCACACAACTCACTTAACAATCAGAGCTCTGACTTCAATTACTGGCTAGAAACACTGATAGGCAGGAGCAGTCAGGCTAGTTCAGTTCACAGCAATACTTAGAAGGAGGCCTGCACATTTTGCTTCATAACTTTCTTTCTAGAAGGCTAGAGACTTTCTTTAAAATGAAAAGCTCAGAGTCTGAGGCACCTGCCTTGCGGGGGGTGGGGTGCTCCAATGAAGGCCTTGGCAGGCACCAGGTTGGGAACCGCAGCTTAGCCATACCTGTATAGTATGTGCAATTTGTTCCCGGTTAGAGATGATTTCAGATAAGTTCTTAGTCCCCAAAACATTCTTGAAAGTGGTTTCAGCCAAGAGCTGAGTGGCCATGACTGCTTCAGTGGCATTTGTGACAGCAAGGATGGGATTCTGCACTCGGAAATAAATCACACCATCCGCATCCACAGTCATTGGATCTTTGGTAAAAATCTAAGGGAGAAGCAGCAGTGAGGTAAGGAAAAATAGAAAAGCTCCAACATATAAGAATGATAAAGAGATGTAAAGTGTTTTGGGTTTTTTTAATTGAAAATATTTTGGGTAAGAAAGATATAGTGAAAAAGGAAATAAATATGCATTAAAAATACAAAATCCCCCACTACAATTATACTTGTCTAATACAAAGGTATATAAATGAAATTATTATTCTAATACATATAGATCTATTTATAACCTATTATATTTTTTATAAATGCTTTCCAAATATATTTATTCATACATGCTTTCACATGTTGCAAGAGCTGCCATGTTTTGTATCCATTGATTAAAGGGAGCCATAAATTCATCTTTCCAATGCATCAATATCAGTCTTTTAGTCACAGCGAGGGCACAGAGAATCCATTTACAATCACTAATTGTCAAATTCCATGGATACAATTAATAAAATACCATGAAGTAAATAATATTCTATTCTAACAATGCTAGCTTCCCCCTCTAAGAAGTAATATTGATATAATCTAGTACTCTCTCCCCAAAACAATAATTATTATTAATTAAACTTATTAGTCACTTTTTAAAACAAATGTAACTCAAAGCAACTCACAGCAACATATACACTAAGACCAGCATAAAACAGAGCAAAGAAAAATCTAAAAGACAACCACATTTTTTAAAGGCAGCATTAAAACCTCCCACTCACTCAAAGAGGCCACAGAGAATTAGAAGCCAATGGCTTGGTGGAAAAGAAATGCTTTTCTCCAGCACCTAAAAATACGTAATGATGGTATGTTCCAGAGCTCCTGAAGAAGGGCCTCAGATGACAACTGCAGGGCCCAGGTTGCAGGACCTGAACACAAAAGCAGCTCTCTTCACTTGTGATTCTCAGGAACCGGTATGCAAATACATATACTGCCTCTGATAACCTTATCCCCCATGATTGTGTCTAATTGTCTTTTAAAGCCATCCAAGTTGATGGCTGTTACTTCCTCTTGGGGGAGTCAGTTCCATAGTCTCACTATGTGCTGTGTGAAGAAGTCTATCCTGACTCTTTCAACATTCAACCTCACCGGACATCCCCAAGTTCTAGCATCATGAGAAAGGGAGAAAACATTGGTTGGGGTTGTCAAGTAGGAGTTGTACCGTACTTTTCTGTGTATAAGACTATGGTTTTTTTACTGAAAATTTATGTTTAAAATAGGGGGTCGTCTTATACATGGATAGTGCTTATGGGTGACGTTGCACTGGTTGATGCCGTGAGCCAGAGATGGTATTCAGCGTGTTAGTGGTCTCTGTGGCAAGGGGTGGTGTTGATTGGGTGTTGCTGCGGCAACTGGGAGGGCAATAGGCTGCTTCTGCCAGTGGGGGGACAGACATTAGGAGGCTGTTGCAACACGCGTGTTAGTGTCGGCCAGGTGGGTGAGTTATTTTTGGCAATCCCCCCCTTTAAAAAGCTCAACAACTCTGTGCAATCCTCCACAGAAAAGTTCAACAACTCTGGACAATCTCCTCACATTTGTAGTCCCCCAAAATAGGGGGCGTCTTACACATGGGGGGGTGTTATACATGGAAAAGTACGGTATATCCAGCAGATCAAACTAGTTCACATGAAGAGCCTCTTTAACCCTCACTATCAAATAGTTCGATGTATCCCATTTCTTCTAGAACTTTTGTCCAGTTAAGGCCCAGTTAAAGCAGGGGTGAGGAAAGTGTGGACTCCAGCTCCCATCAGGAGAAGAAGGGAATAAGCCTGGGAAGCGGACTACTTACTTCCTGGAATGGTATAGTAAATGACTTTGTCCTCATGTCCACTCTGATAAGGGTGTCTGTGCAAGGCAAAAGGAAATGGATGCCTGCATGAACAGAAATGACAACCGTTCAACTCACAAGAGGTCGTATCACAGCAGTAAGGAAACCCTTTTCAGCCCGAGGGCCATGTTCCCTTGTAGGCAACTTTCAGGGGGCTGCATGCCAGCGGAAGTTGGGGCTGCCACCCTCTGGAGAGGCTATAAACAAGATGGCAGGCCAACTGAAGTTGGCTCAAATAGACCAGCCTCCACTGCCTTCATTTCATTTTCATTTAAAAACTGGGGCACTCCCAGGTCACTTGTTTATTGAGCATTGTTCCACCAGGAGTTTAAACAACATTGACTTTTTAGTTCCCTGGCTCTGGTGCCACCTACTGTTGATCTCTCTGTCTTTCATCCTACTGTTTCTAATGGGCACCAATCACTACTGGGTGCAGGTTCGAGTTGGTAGCCCTGTTGATTGAGGCCAAATAAGTGACTCTTGCCCAAGAAGTACCAGCCCAAAGCTCCTTTGGCAGATTCATGGTCACATCCACACCATACACTTAGGGTCACTCTCTTGCTGCTGTAAGGATCATGGCTCCACCCACCCACCAATAATCCTGGGAACTGTAGTTTGTTAAGAATGCTGAAAGCTGCTAGGAGATTTGTAGCATACTACACTTCCCGGCATTCTCTGGGGGGGAGCCATGATTCTTAAAGCAGCGATTTGAATATATGACATAACCACAGTCAGGGGGAAGAATGAACAATCGCAACAAGCCTTCAGGACATTCCCATGAAACTGATCAGCATTAATGTTCTGTCACATGTTGGAACTATAATATGAAACCCTCACCTGGCCCTTTTGTACCTCCTTTTTGTATGCGCCCCAGTCTTACAACGATAGCTTGCTCGTATTCATAGACAACCTGTTATAGGAAAGGGGTGAGGAGTCACAGGTTGATTTCCATCTTGTACATTTCAGTCTATTTTTGTGGGGCTTTTTCACCTTTTACGAAGTGGGGAGGAGGAGAACCATGTGCACCATGTAGAGGTCCTTGGAAGATAAAGGTGGTATATAAATGAAATAAATAAATGAATGAATAGGAGAAAGTTGCAGCAATACAGGCATTTTAGGGGTCCTCCAGATGTCCTTTTGTATTGTGAATTCAGTGCGGCTGTCCTTGAGGTTGGTCCAGAAGCTGCAGTTGGTGCAAAACACAGTGGCTCAACTGCTCACTGAGACAGGATATTAGCAACACATTACCCCACTGTTGAAAGGATTGCACTGGCTACCAATTAGCTAGTGGGCTGTGTTCAGGGTGCTGGTTTTGCTGTATAAAGCCCTATATAAGCTTGGGGCCAGGATACATGAAATATTGCCCCACTCCTTATATATTCAGTTGGTGACTGAGCTATGCAGGTGAGGAGGGCCTCTTGGAGATGCCACCTCATCAGAAGGTCCATCCTGCACAATACTGGAAATGGGCCTTTAGTGTTGTGGCACCTGCCGTTTGGAATGCCCTCCCCTTGAATATTTGACAGGTGCTGTCTCTGTCTTTTTGGCACCTACAAAAGTCCTTCTTTCAAAAAGCCTTTTAATTTGAGATCTTTCCTAATTTGCTACCTAGAAGCATATAAAAAATGTTGTGAAAATGCTTTTTTAAAAACGTTTTGAAAAATATATTGAATTTGCCATAGCTCACCATCGCTGTCTAGTATCACAAATGTATAACGCAATTTACAACACACTTAAAACATTTTATTTGCAGCTGTAATAGCCGAGTCCCTGGTCTGCATCTGTACTACATTAGAATTGCCTTTAGTTTTCAAGATTTTTGCTTTGTTTTATCACTTATTGTTTGCCCCCCATGGCTCCTCTGGAAGGAAGAGTGACATATAAATTTCATGAATAAATAAATAAAGATTTGTGCTCATTGTGAGATGCTCATGGTGGCTAGATGCAACCCTGCTTTTAGTATTGTGCAAACACTATTTGTGTGGGCTGGTGGGACACTGCTTCATTACTAATCAGTACCATGTTTTGTTAACTTCCTGCTGAAAACTAGGGTTCAAATCCTAATTTGACCATGAAGCTCAGTGGGTGATCCTAAGCTAGTCACTGCCTCTCAGCCTAACCTACCTCACAGGGTTCTGGTGGGGATTAAATGAGGATGGGAGAACCATGTATGCTACCTTGAGCTCCTTGGAGGGGGGGGAGATGGGGTATCAGTGCAATAAATACATATAAATAAATAACCCCACTTTTGCTGAATTACAGCCCCTTAAGACAACAATAATGCAGTTGCACTGGGGAGGCATTGCAAACAACTTTTCATTTATTACTTTGTTTTTACCCTGTCCTTCTCCTTGATGGGACTCAATGTGACTTATAGATAAAAACAGATAACTAAGATAACTAAGAATAAATCCATCACTAACACTCTGCCCTGCCACCTCTGCCACCGGAATCAGCACTAATTTCTGGCAATATCTCATGACACATGAGAGATCTCCACCAGCAGCAGAGGCAGAGCAGGGAAAGTGTCAGTGAAGGTGGGTGGCCAAGCCAGGGGGCGGCAGGCAGTGCACACAATGGGGTGAAATGGGATCTGCAGCCCTTGTGTCAAGGGCAAGTTGCAGAATACAACTATGATAAAACACCAGATAGGCACATATATTTTCACTGTATGAGCTTAAATCTGTTCCACAAAACCGGAGTGGGGAGAGTCACTTTTAAAAAATGCTTCAATCTGAGGGCTCAGAAAAAAAGAAGAAGAAAATCCAGGTGCTCAGCTGTATGTGAGCATTCAATTTAAGTAAGGAATGCATCTAATCTCCTTTTGGGGAATGTTATTAGCAGGAATATTCTTACCTCTACGCACAGCCAGATGGATATGGGAAAAGTCAAGAGCGCAAAGATGAATGAAAGGATAACTAGGAGCCACTCGATTGGCTGGAGGTCTTGGCCAGGCTTCTCTGGAGGGGCTGAAAAGGACATATACATTTGGAAGAAAATATAATTCAATTATTTTTCTCTTTCATTCTCTCCCTCTCTCTGGCAAGGAGGGAAATTCTGTGATCCCCATAAATTAATTGCACCTGTGTGTTTTATATACATTTACTTAATGCCATGTTTATGAGGCTGCCTGCTTGTTGTGCATTTGTGCTATCACAACCAAATTCTACATGATGGCTCACAGAGCAGGTTTTTGTCTATGTTTGGACACCATTGCATGCCACTTTGAATCAAGACGGCGGGCTGAGCCTTTCAAAGCCGCGCTGGTTTTAACCCTTGATTAAAAAACTGTACTGATTTCAAAAGTTCTCTAGAAAGATGGATGGCTAAGCCACTTGGACAATTTCGCTCTGGAAGGGGGAAAGGGTCCTCCTGACAAGTCTCAGCACCCTAAAAAAACTTCACTTCCAAGGATTTAGGGGAGGAGGCCCACTGTTTAAAGTGGTACGGTACTGTTTTAAATGTACAGTGGTATCTCGGGTTAAGTACTTAATTTGTTTCGGAGGTCTGTTCTTAACCTGAAACTGTTCTTAACCTGAGGTACCACTTTAGCTAATGGGGCCTCCCGCTGCCGCTGCATTGCCAGAGCATAATTTCTGTTCTTATCCTGAAGCAAAGTTCTTAACCCGAGGTACTATTTCTGGATTGGCGGAGTCTGTAACCTGAAGCGTATGTAACCCAAGGTACCACTGTATAGTGAAATCAACACCCAGCAAATCTACCAGTCAAATTAATTTATTGCCGCTGAACTTTTGCTGTACTCAGAGCACACCATCAATCCATCCTCCATCCAGTCTGCTAGTTGCTCAAAATATTACCAGGAAATCCAGTATCTGCCAGCACTGTGGAGTGGGATTTCACTTCCTCAAAGCAGCTGCTAACCCTAGCCTATAAACTCTACTCTTATATGCCAGGGGTGGCCAGCTCCCAAGAGGCTGTGATCCACTTTCCTTACAGCATTCAAATAAAGCCAGGCACGTCCAAAGTCCGTTTCGGGGGCCTAATCCGTCCCGCTGATTGGTTTAATCCAGCCCCTGTGGCAGTTTATTTCGTGAGGTAAAAGCCAAAAACAAAAACAAAACAAAACAAAACCTCAACAACTTCAATCCTAAAAGAAGCTCAACAACTCCAATCCTTAAAAAAGGTCAACAACTTTGGTTGGCGCTTCGGTCAGCCCCCACATCTCTTCACTTCATCAAATCTGGCTCTCTCAAATTTGGACACCACTGTAAGCGGTCTCAAACTATTCTGAAAAGACTTCTTCCATAGTCTCTCCTTCAGGCTGCTGCCATTCCCTGAGGACAGCAAAATAAATTCCCTTCCTGAGGACTGTAGTAGATCAGTGACACTTTGCACATCTTCAGAAACCGTTATTCTTCCCTCTGTTTCACCCTGGATGGAGTCAGAGCAGGTGCACTCTTAAACTTGTCTTAAAATTATCATTGAGTATCCCACAGACAAAAATAAGAAAGACAAACTATGTGCATGCTTAAAGGGCAACCTGGTTTTATAGTTAACACGCGGCGCCGCAAGTAACAGGAACAGGAAGAACAAGTGAGGAGGACGTGGGTTCCTCTCGCTTGGGGAAGGCAGAAAACCTCAAGGAGAAGCCCACTTTCACAACAAAGTTCCTTTCTCCTTAACGGCGAGGCCCTTTTTGGTCGCGATGAAGCACGGCAAGGCTCAGAGGCACGCTAGGCTTTATTAGCGTGCGTTGAGGGAGAGCGGGAGCTTCTAGCCCTGCCTGGGTTTCTAAGCAGAGGAGCTTTTCACGGAAGAGAAAGCAGACTGCTCGCCCTCTTCCCCAGATCTTTACACACGCAAACCCGCCCGCCCGGCCCGCCTGCCCCAAACTGCAAATCCTCCAGTCGCTCACGTGGAGGAGCATCGACGACTTCCGTCTCTTCGGAGACATCCTTCTCTCCCTCTGTCATAAGGGCTACCGACTTGACCAGCTCCGCGCGCACTAACCGACCCAACAGGATTCCTGCACAGCCCGGCTCGATTCGAGGACGGGGCGCCAGCGGTTGCTCCAGCAACGCTCGACCCGTCAGTTACTCGCCCAGGTCCTAGTGAGCAGGCTCCGAGGCCTCGGCTGCTTCGTTCTGCCCGCACACGGATTTCTTTAAGCAAGCAGTCTGATATATATCCATTTACCAGGCCCGTGGTATCATTAGGTCCACCAGGCCTCAGAAGGGTGCTGTACAGACTGACCTTTAAAGGGCACAGTTTTATACAGATCACTTAGCCTTGCAATTTAAAATAAATGTAGTAGTTTCAAGTTTTGTGCTTTTCGTTTTTTTCTATCAGACATCTTTTTTCTTTTCTTTTTTTTAACTGAAGTTAGAAAGTTGGTGGTGTGTGCAACTGTGCCTTTCCCTAGAGCACAAAACAGCCCTGCAACCACAGGCTGTATGCCTGAGACTTTTCTAATCCCTGGATCCAGCAAATGTTGAAATCTAAGCAAGGTTTCATATACCGGTACCTGGAATTCTAGCTTCCTGGTGAGATAATTGCCTAATTATGTGCCCTTAAAGTAACAGAATTAGGGACATGGGTGGCACTGGGACGCGGGTGGCGCTGTGGGTTAAACCACAGAGCCTAGGACTTTCCCATCAGAAGGCTGGTGGTTCAAATCCCCACGGTGGGGTGAGCTCCTGTTGCTCAGTCCCAGCTCCTGCCAACCTAGCAGTTCGAAAGCACGTCAAAGTGCAAGTAGATAAATAGGTTTACCTCCAGTGGAAAGGTAAAACGGCGTTTCCATGGTTCGCCTGAAGCGGCTTAGTCATGCTGGCCACATGACCGGGAAGCTGTGCGCTGGCTCCCTCGTCCAATAAAGCGAGATGAATGCCGCAACTCCAGGGTCGGCCACGACTGGACCTAATGGTCAGGGGTCCCTTTACCTTTACCTTAAGGTAACGAAGAGGACGCAGGTGGCACTGTGGTCTAAACCGCAGAGTCTAGGGCTTGCCAATCGGAAGGTCGGCAGTTCAAACTCCTGTGATGGGGTGAGCTCCCGTTGCTCGGTCCCTGCTCCTGCCAACCTAGCAGTTCGAAAGCACATCAAAGTGCAAATAGATAAATAGGTACCACTCCAGCAAGAAGGTAAAACGGTGTTTCCGTGCGCTGCTCTGGTTCGCCAGAAGCGGCTTAGTCATGCTGGCCACATGACCCGGAAGCTGTATGCCGGCTCCCTCGGCCAGTAAAGCGAGATGAGCGCCACAACCCCAGAGTCGTCCATGACTGGACCTAACGGTCAGGGGTCCCTTTACCTTTAAGGTAACGAAGTGGCTCTGTGCCTGAAGGTGCCCTAAGTGGTTTTTGGTGATAACCGAGGTGGGGAGAGTCACTTTTTAAAAAATGCTTCAATCTGAGTGCTCAGAAAAAAGAAGATATGAGTGCTCAGCTGTGTGTGAGCATTCAGTTTAAGTAAGGAATGCATCTATTCTTTTGGGGAATGCTATTTACCAGGAACATTCTTAACTCTATGCACAGCTAGATAGATAAGGGAAAAGTCAAGAGAGTGAAGATGAATGAAAGGATAACTAGGAGCCACTCGAACACCTGGAGGCCTTGGCCAGGCTTCTTTGGAGGGGCTGAAAAGGACATATACATTTGGAAGTAAATATAATTCAATTATTTTTCTCTTTCATTCTCTCTCTTCCATACCCGGCAGGGAGGGAAATTTGTGATTGCTGTCACCATCTGCAGTGATCATGGAGCCCAAGAAAGTAAAGGACAAATGTTGAAAATCCAATGGGGGGCATTTTAACCTCCCATGACATTGTATAACTGACTTTAAGGAACACAGGAACTTCAAAGTAAGACTGCAACCATTGCCTTATAACTATTGTAAGAACAATCTTGTGGGCTTGAAACACCCCACCATGCAATTCTAAACTCATTTACTCATCAAATAAGTCCAGATAAGTTTAATTTGACTTACTCATTAGTAAGTGTGTAGGATTGCAACATGTTGGTCTCACATCAAAGTTTCATTAAAGTGTGACCCCAAAATTTTGGATCCCCTCCCAACTGATACCAATGTTTTGTGCTCATTTTGTGCTGCAAACCCCAATGGAGTACTTGATACTCAACCCAGGGTTATAAATTGACATCCCAAAATCCAATTTTTTATGATCTCCTTCAAACTGATGCCAAAGTTTTGTCCTAGTTTTGTGATGTAAAGAAAGTGGTCTTTCCTGTCCTGCCCCTCCCCCCCCCATCTGCTGTGATCCACAGAAAATCTTAGCAATACAGTACAAGCTTTTAAATGTTTGTTTAAAAAAGAATTTATTGTAATCTTGTGAAATAAAAAGATACAAATACATATAACAAGTTGGGGGGGAAGGCACAAGGCTTGAATGGCAATTCCTGCATGGATGAGATTGGAAAAGATGGAGGGAGGCAGATAGGGGCTGTTGTTGCTTTTTTTTTTGCTATTATTTTTGTTAACATTTATGATTACAAGGATTTGGTTGATTAAGTTCAGTTGATTGCAGTATGTGGCTTGTTTGTATGCTGGGGGGGAGGTAAGGTTGGGTCAAGTTAACCACACTGGTGTGGGTCGTTGTCTTGTTGTGCAGCTACGTGATACTGTAAAGGGGAACCTTTACTGGAAAAGGTGGGGTGGGGAGATCTATTTTTGTTATTATTTTTGTTAACGTTTATGATTGCAAGGATTAAAACGTGCTTATAAAGTAAGGGTTCAGAATCTCTCTCCTCGCCCCCCTTGACTATGGAAATATATAAGTGAGGGTTTTTAAACAAAACGGGACGGGAACTCTGCGACGATGAGGTTCAGGATAACGTGGATGCTGCTGCAACAATGGAGGAAGGGGAAGGCTGCTCTGAGCTATACATGCACCGTTATGTCAAGAGAGAAACACCATTCCCTTACTAGATTTGAATATTAAAAGCCCTTAAGTGCCGGAGCACATAAAACATATAAAAACCTTGCCTCCGAGAAAAAGAAAAATAGAAAGCCCGGCCGCGAGCAATCCCCGTCATGTAATTAAAAAAGAATCTGTGCAGCTCTGGTGAGAGCGTCTTACCTCGACGCCATCTTCCTCCCTCAACCCCAACCCCCTCCTTACTATTATTAAGATTGATTGATTGATTGATTGATTGATTGAATTTTATATACCGCCCTATACCCGGAGGTTTCAGATTGATGGGATTAAAGGAAGACAAAACTATTAATGAACTATAAGGAAGCAAATTAAAATGTGGACTGTTGGATCGTTGGACAATTTATGATGGATGAATTAAAAGCAAACCGGCCAGAAAGGAGCAGATTTTTTTGCACAGAGAACTGAAAAGTCTAACGGTGGGGCAAATCTGCTCGAGTGCCTCGGATCACGGGGAGAGGCTGTAATAAGAACTTGAACTGTGAAGGAGAAAGTGGTTAGAACGCCCCGCCGCCGATGATGATTATTATGGGCTGGTTGGAAAATGCACCAAGCGAGATGGTCGACCTTTGAGTTCCTGCTGTAAAAAAGAAAAGAAAAAGACCCCCGTTTACATGCGACGAGGGACAGGGGAGTTGAGCAGCAAGAAGATTATGCACGCAGATGAAAGGAGAGGAATTTTTATTTAATGTTATATAACATTGTTCAATAATTCAGCAGGGATTGATAATCTGATAAGTAACCCCACTCCCTGAAATTGGAAATGTTAATTTAATATATGTGCAGGAATTGATTGATAGCTGTTTGAAAAGGAGTTGTTTTTTTAAAAAGAAAATATAATGTACTGGAAGGTTATTTCCAATGTTTGAAGGCAAACTAGAAATAATTGGGGAATATGATGCAGCACTAAGAACTATTGACATATCCAGGAGGGTGTGTGGGAAGTCAGATTTGGAAAAATGTTAAACTGGTTTTTCTTTGGGAAAATGTTAAATTTGTTTCAGTTGGTGGCCGGTTCATAAAAAAAATTGAAAATCAATAAAAAAGATTTGGCAAAAAAAACCTAGAACCCTGAAATAATAATAAAAAATGGTCAACAAGAGCATACATACACACATACAATCAGTGTTCTGGAAAATACCAGCAACCATTTGAGGAGTGTCCAATTGATGTGCAATTGCTGACATGCGGGTCCAGCAGAACGGGGGTGGACATGCTCATGTGTGTGTGTGCCACTGGCAAAAGTGGGCAATTGATGCAAGATAAACAAAGGCTGGAGGTGTTAACAGTTGTATATCAAGGTATCGAAGTCACCACAATTTTTTGGTTCGAGGGCAGAGGTGTCTACTTGGCATAATCAGTGGGTCTCTTTCGCAGATGACAGCCGTTCATGGAATCTTCTGTTTCCGGAGTTGCTGCCTTCCGCAGAGGATGGTTGTAGTTCCAGATCCTCTGATGTTGACCTTGCTGGTTTGCAGCCACTGCAGGTGATCTGCACGAAAGGGACTAATTTCAGCAATGTAAAATCCAAGTAGCCCACTAGATTTCTTTGTTCAGAACTCACAGCATGAGCTGTGGTGTAGCGTGGGAGGGGCATGGGGGACATGGCCCCGGGCACAGAACATGGGGGGCGGCCGTGAACCAGATAGCCTCCCCCCGCACTCTCTTCACTCCCTGCCAGAGGTGGGGGCTGATGGCTACGGAGGGTGAAGATCTCTGCGTGTCCTGCATTCCCAGCTGCAACTCCTCCTTCCCTGGGTCAGGAAGGAGAGCAGCTGTGGGGCGCCCAGCTGAGGCTGCCCCTTCCCTGTGTTAAGGCTGACCTGGGGGCAGAGAGCAGTTACGGTGTCCAAACCATCATCCGGGACAGTAGTGCCCCCTAGGTAAAGGTACCCCCGACCATTAGGTCCAGTCGTGACCGACTCTGGGGTTGCGGCGCTCATCTCGCTTTATTGGCTGAGGGAGCCGGCGTACAGCTTCTGGGTCATGTGGCCAGCATGACTAAGCCACTTCTGGCGAACCAGAGCAGCGCACGGAAACGCCGTTTACCTTCCCGCCGGAGCGGTACCTATTTATCTACTTGCACTTTGACGTGCTTTCAAACTGCTAGGTGGGCAGGAGCAGGGACCGAGCAATGGGAGCTCACCCCATTACAGGGATTCGAACCGCCAACCTTCTGATTGACAAGTCCTAGGCTCTGTGGTTTAACCCACAGTACCACCTGCATCTCACAGTGCCCCCTAGCCCTCCCTCAAATCAAATTAAAAGCAGTTAAAAGCCACCTTGAAAATGTCACACAACACAACATTCCTAAAATCTGTGTGTGTGATGGTAAATTGATGCCCACCCCCCGTGGCGTATTACCAGACGGGTGGTGCATTTCCCCCAGGCAGTAGAGCCTATGGAATGGAGGAAGAGTGCCTGTCTTGGGGCCAGAGGGTTGTTGGACCCTTAAAGGCTTTGAAGTTCTAACAAACTGTGTTGTCCCATCCTTCTTCAGACAGAGCTCATAAGGGCTTGTCCACAGCTCCGTATGACCCACCCGCACCCGTGTTTTCTAGGCACAGGGCAAGTGGAAGTGTGGACGAGCCCTAAGATCCCATTGTGGTGTAAACACGAGGGCAGGGGAAGTAGTCACTTTAAACAGAATGTATTTACATCTGGGTCATGCAACGAAACGTTGCAGTCTGGAGTGCTGCCCTTCGGGATTTCAACCACTCCATTCCTATCCCGCCCTCCCTGCCAAGCATTCAACCTTCCATGGCTCTACTCAGTCCTCTTTAGGCTACTTTTTGAATCACTCCCCTCCGCCAAGGTGGGTGTTGTTGTTGTTGTTGTTTTTAAATCAAAATCAAAAAACAATAACAACAATTATTCTGTGCTTCTGTAATCCTTGGGCTTACGGTCTTGCAGGCATTGCATTCCTTCCAGGCTTACCTTCTTTCCCGGGCAGGATATTTCAGAGGGTTTGTGCAGCCTGCTGGTGGCATTCCATGTCAGGACCCAAGGCACAAAGGCATGAAACTGCCACCAGCGGACCCAGCATGGATGTTGGAAGTTCCAGGGAGGGCTGAGGAGAGACCCAGAGAAGTTACTGTTAGGACAAGAAGCCAGCATATAGGCAGTTCTCTGGTTCACTAAATGTTGTTAGACTGTCGTCATCACCACCACCTCAAGACAGTGGCTGAAAACAGTGCTTTCCCCCCTAAAAAATATGTTTAGGGGTACCTCATTTTCCTACTCATATTGAAATACTGCCCCTCAATGATGCCAAACTTAGATTCACAAAATGTTTATTCAGCACTGGCTGAATATATGTTTTTCTTTTTCTGTCTCTTCCTTTCCATGTTAATTAGAGATTAGAGGGGGCCAGCCTCCCCCCAGAGTTGATGAGCATTCCCATTCAAATGGGGTGTGTGTGTGTGTGTGTGCACACTGTGTCATGTGATCAAGTATGTGCCCCCCATATTTCATTCAAATTGGCACCCCTAACTATATATAATACTAACATTTCCTTTAGAGCCTTCATTATTCTCTTCCAAAAACTTGCCTTTCTTTGACCTTTGATAGCTATTTGCCAAAGTTTGTGTTGCCAATATTCTGGACCCTAGAGCTAAGTCCGCTAGAAATGTCAACATTCACTTACAGCCAAAAGTTTGCCAGATGCCATCTTGTCAACAAAAAAAGCAAAGATCACCACAGTAGATCTCTCTAAACCCTGTATGTGCTGAGGATACAAGAATCTCAAGAACCTCAGTTCAAACGGATGCACATTTCGTTGCTAAGCAATGGCTGTTGGTGACATCAAATGCACAGCCGCCACACCAGGCTTCTACAAGAGTCAGTGTGGCATAGCAGTTAGTGTTGGAGTAGGACCCAGGATACTAGGGTTCAAGTATCCAAGGACTCAGCCTTGAGTCAGTCGTCCCCTCTCAGCCCAACCTGCCTTGCAGGCTTGTTGTGAGGATAAAATGAGGAGAAATAGGTATGTCACTTTGAACTCCTTGGAGGAAAAGTAGGATATAAATGTCTTAAAACAGATCAATAAACATAACAGCCATGCAGTATTCCTTAAACTGCATTTTGTACCTGATGTTCATCTATGCTTGTTGTAGAACTAGATTGACAATATCACTTCCAATTTGCCTGACTTGGGACACAGCTGCAAGATTGAAAGTTTTTGTTTTAGCTTAACCACCGTTTTGCATGTGAACAGACTGGCTTCATAAGGACGCAGACTTGTTTCAACCACGCTCTCCTGTATCTAGGATTACCGTATTTTTCGCTCTATAACACGCACCAGACCATAACACGCATGTAGTTTTTAGAGGACGAAAACAAGAAAAAAAATATTCTAAACGAAATAGTGGATATATGATTTTTGTGGTTCATGCTGTGGCCACAGACATGTGATCTGACAGTGAGTTTGGAGTAGCCCAATGCAAAAATCCTGAGGATCCATGTGGATCCTTGCTTTGTAACCACGGAGGAGGGAAGGAAGGGGAACCATGGATCCTCTGCTCACGACTGCAGCAGATCCCCCCGCCACCCGCAGGCATTCGCTCCATAACACGCACAGACATTTCCCCTTACTTTCTAGGAGGGAAAAAGTGAGTGTTATGGTGCAAAAAATACAGTATTTCATGTTGCTAAATACCTGGGACATGCTCATCAGCAAATAGGCTTGCAATGTATTCAGAGCCACACTCTCTGATGCTGGGGGCTACGTACATGAGTGTTAAAACACATTGAGGTCATTCATAAAATGATAGGACTGTAGAGTTGGAAGGGACCCTAAGGGTCATTTTGTGCAACCCCTTGTAATGTAGGAATCACAGACCATTTGCCCCTCGGTGTGTTTCAAGTCACTTTTTAATGTTGCTGTACACACAACATGGCGGGACGCGGGTGGCGCTGTGGGTAAAAGCCTCAGCGCCTAGGGCTTGCCGATCGAAAGGTCGGCGGTTCGAATCCCCGCGGCGGGGTGCGCTCCCGCTGCTCGGTCCCAGCGCCTGCCAACCTAGCAGTTCGAAAGCACCCCCGGGTGCAAGTAGATAAATAGGTACCGCTTACCAGCGGGAAGGTAAACGGCGTTCCGTGTGCTGCGCTGGCTCGCCAGATGCAGCTTTGTCACGCTGGCCACGTGACCCGGAAGTGTCTCCGGACAGCGCTGGCCCCCGGCCTATAGATGTGAGATGGGCGCACAAACCCCAGAGTCTGTCAAGACTGGCCCGTTTGGGCAGGGGTACCTTTACCTTTACCTTTTTTACACACAACATAGAGGCCCTTCTTCCTGTGATTCCTCCATGAGAGGTCCAGAGGATGACAACATGAGAGCAGGGCCTTTTCTGCAGTGGCTCCCCACTTGCTTTCACTAGGGAGGCACCAGGCAAAAACATTTCTCTTTTCCCAGCCCTTTATCCATGGCCTTTTAAAATGTGTGTGTGGTATTGTTTTTGTTTGTTACTATGGTGTGTATTTTTGTGTTTTTATATTGTAAACCACCACCCTGTGATCCTCAGATGAAGGACAGTATTGAAATTTTAACAACAACAACCTGATTTGTTCCACCACACCAAACTCCTTTTAAACAAAACTGGCATCTGAGCATGTGCAACGGTTGTACACACCTCCGGATGGAAGATTAGGTTTGAGGGAAATTGCACCAAGCAGCAGTATTTCCCAAGACATTATAGGACCCCTAAGAATTGTAGGTAAGATCATTTGTGCTTGGCTTCAAACACCAGCAGTGGGAGATTACTGGGTGCAAACAATAATGTGTGCTCTGCTTAAGTTGGTGGCCACCACCGCATCTTGTGATAGGAAGTTTCATAGTTAAAGCATGCCCTATACTGATTCGCCCATCATTCAGGTTCTTTGGATGGTTCTTCAAATATCTCTCTGTGTGTATTGGGCTGCAGGGATGTAGGAACAGAGGAAGCTGCCTTAGACTGCATATGCACTCCCATTTACTCTGCATCCAGTGCATCCCACAGCTTTTGGGGGAGGCAGTATACATACGTTGGCCACAATTCATATTCCTCCTTGTGTTTCTTATGAAATACTGCATCTTGATATGTTTTTTTTCTCCAAACCTGCTTTCATCTGGATTGGGAAAAAGAATGACCTTGTTGTATTTTAAGCTGGTAATGTCTACACAGCCTTTTATAGACCGAACTGGTCTATCTACCTCAGTACAGTCTACAGCGACTGGCAGTGGCTCTCCAGGGTTTCAGACAGGAAGTCTTCTCCAGCCCTACCTAGAGATGCCAGGGGTTGAACCTGGGACCTTCTGAATGCAGCCTATAAGGCCCTTAGAGCCAGTGTGGTGTAGTGGTTAAGAGCGGTGGACTCGTAATCTGGGGAACCGGGTTCGCTTCCCCGCTCCTCCACATGCAGCTGCTGGGTGACCTTGGGCTAGTCACACTTCTCTGAAATCTCTCAGCCTCACTCACCTCACAGAGTGTTTGTTGTGGGGGAGGAAGGGAAAGGAGAATGTTAGCTGCTTTGAGACTCCTTAGGGTAGTGATAAAGGGGGATATCAAATCCAAACTCTTCTTCTTCTTCTTAGAAATCAGAAATGGGACAAAGGGGGACAAAAGGGAGATGCACAGATGACTGAGAATACAGGGTTAAAATCAGTAACTTTATTCCTGTTTGGGAAGAGAAGTGAAAAAACAAAATGTAAAAAAACCCTCTGCTAACAAACAATTAAATTAATGTTCCTTTGTCCAACACTGCATTGCACTTTTAAGAAAATCTGGGCTCCTGAGAAACAGCCCCTCGTCCTGCATCTACATCCCCAGTTAACGTTTTGTTCCAAGGAGACATTGCAGCATATCCAATGGCAGCGGAAATATAATGGTAGAGTTCTTCTCAGCAGCGATGGTGGTCAGAGTCTGTAGGTAGCGAAGCTGGAGGGCTGCAGGAGACTCTGTGATCACGATGGCGGCTTCCTTCAAGGCCAGGGAGGAGTTCCTTTCACCTTCTGCTGCAATCACCTAGAAGGGAAGAAATTCCAGGTAAGGAGTTTGGAGTTTTACATCAGGGTGGCCTTATGTAACAGCTGCACCCATTCCTAAGTAAGTCAGACCTAGTCATAGAGATACATGCCACAGGCTAGGAATGAACTCATTCAGTTGAATGACTCTCACCTTATTTCGTTAATGAAAGCTAAGTCTGTCAGACATCTATAAAGAAAGTTAGCAAAAATGCGGAGGCAATGTTCTAAGGCTTATTAGGCAGATGTGGAGGTGCTGCTGTGATTAAGGACACTATAGTCAATCACTGTTGCTAGGCAATCAGAAGGAATGGGAGACATTTCCTCTATCTTCCCCACCTGAAAGGAATAATTATCTTCCCAGGAGTTGCTCACAGCAAAAAGTACGGGTACAGGAACAAATAAATGACACCTTGTGCCTTTAATGGCTGTGGGACTAGGAAAAAATGTAACAGTATGGAAACAGACTTGTGGGAAATGGAGACTTGGAGGGCCATATTTGGCCCTAGGGCCTGAGGTTCCCCAACCCAAATTTAAAGTCATAGACCCCAGGTTAATAGCCCTACAATGCCAATGTTGGCCTTTACTGTACTTCCTACTGCCCCTTTGCTGTCTTCTGGGTGATGAACTTTCTGGAAAGTCACCAGCTAAACCAAATCTATAGAACTCCTGTACCTTTGCTCTTGCTTCGCGGGTAGCTTCTGCTTCAGCGGCCATGGCTCTCTGGAGTTGGATGGGCAGCTTCACATCTTTGATCTCCACCCGCTCCACCTTTATGCCCCAGTCATCTGTAGCATCATCTAGTGTGACCTGTTTATTAAATATATATAGATATGCAGGAATGCACTTGTCCATCAAGATATTATTATGCAAGAGGTCAGGCTGGTCCAATGGAAGTCACAGAAGCTGGGATAAAAACAGGGAACTATATTAACCCCACGGGTCAAATGGTTATCTTTTCCCCACTCCTCCTGGACTACAGTTATGTCAGGTGACCTTTTTGCCCTTCAAAATCCCCTTCTGAAGCTCTGTTTGGAGTAGCACTTTGAAAAGGCCTGCAAGAGCATAAGATGAATCTGCTACATCAGCCAGTGTTCCATCTTGTCCAGCATCCAGGCCAACTAGATGCAGTGGTGGAATTTCCTGCTCTGGCACTGGGGTCGGAGAGCAGGTGGGAGCATGGCTGGCGCGTGTCCTGGGGGCGTGGCACGCCACCCGCAGGGGCATGGTGCGTGTCCAGGGGGCGTGGTGCACAGCCTGCAGGGGCATGGCGTGGAGGGGCAGCTGTGATGGCACCCCACCGGGATCATGGTGCTGGTGGCGGTGCTCTGCCCCTGCCCCCCCTTCCTCTGCCAGTGACTAGATGTCTTAGCCCACAAGCAGGACATGAGCACAACAGCACTCTGCCCACCTGCAATTCCCAGCATCTGGTATTCAGAGGGAGATTATCTCTGACAGTGGAGGTAGAACATAGCCATCAAGGCTAGCAGCCGTTTATAGTTTTGTCCTCAATGAATTTGACTAATCCCTTTTCAAAACCATCTAAGTTGGGGGCCATCACTGCTTCCTGTGGGAGCAAGCTCCATAGTTTAACCATGTGGTGCACGAAGAAGTCCTTTCTCTTATCTGCCCTGCATCTTCCAACATTCAGCCTCATTAAGGTCAACTCCTGTTGAGTGCTTTAATTCCAAACACCAACAGAATGCTACTGTTAGATTATATAGTTCCATCTCCAAGTAACGTATACCCTTCACACTATAGATAGACCAGTGCTTATAATCATGCTTATAATCCAAAGATGTTGTTTATCAACAAGCAGTCACATTCCAGCATTTCATGCATCTGAAATTAATTAAAAAACATGCCGTGTTCTACATGCTTTCTGCTTGTCCCGACATATAAGTCAAAGCTTTTTTTGTTAGTCATATCCCCTCAGAACAGACTTTCAATTCCATACTCCAAATGGGGACGTGAATCACCCCACAACTCAGCCGTTGCTGTCATACCTGCATGCTGTGGGCGATTTCCTCCCGGTCAGAGAGGATCTGAGAGAGGCTCTTGGTCCCAAGAACGTTCCTCAGTGTGGTCTGAGCCAGGAGCCGAGTGGCTGAGTCTGCATAAGCAACATTTGTCACAGAGAGGATGGCGTTCTGAACTCGGTAGTAAACCACACCGTCCACAAGAACCGTCACCGAATCTTTGGTAAGAATCTAGGGTAGAAGCAGGAGCAGGAGGAGTTACAAAATAAACCAATGAGTCAAAGCATGTTTCTAGTAGCAGCTGCTAAGAACATGTCAGGAGGAACCAACTGGAAGCAGATGAGTTATTAGACAATGATTCTATCTGGTATTCAAAAGAGATGAAAGAGGTCAAGGACCAGAAACACTTACTTCCTGGGGGGCTATATCAAATGACACAGTCCTCATGTCCACTGTGACAACATTGTCTATGCAGGGCAGGATTAAATAGATACCTGCAGGAAAAGAAATTATAACCACCACTGGAGATGTTGGTTTGCACAATTATAGTGAATTAATGCACTGTCCCCCTTGTTCAACAAACCTGCTAACTTCTTTTCCAGTTAGTAAAGTGACAGGGAAATGCATTGAAAACTGTCACGACCACACCATATATTAGCGCACAGCCAACCCTGAAGAATCCTGGGAGCTGTGGTTTACCCTCTGCAGAGCTGCAAACCCCAGAATCTTTAACAAACCACAGTTCCCAGGATTCCTTGGGGGAAGCCACATGCTTTAAATTAATTGTGTGGACCTGACCTAAATGAGATGGTCCTTGGAATCGTGGGTAGGCCAATGGCAAGGGTAAAAGAGAGGAGAAACTTGCAGCAAAATCCTGTTGTATGCTAGAACATAATGTAATACTCACCTGGGCCTTTTGCACCTTTTAGGATGTGTCCTAGTCTAAAGATGACAGCTCGCTGATATTCCATGACAATCTGAAATGGAGGGACAGCGGGGAGTCACATATAATATCCTAGAGAGTTTTTGCACCCCACACGTTTCAGATTATACTTTCCCACCAGTGGCTGGAGAGCAAGAGGAGCCGGGGCAACCACAGAGCACATAAAACTTTTACCACCCCCCTGCTCTGCTTTTGCTGCTGCTCCCTCTTGAAAGGAAGGGACACTCAGCAGCTGCCCTTGACACCACACTTCTTGGTGGAGTGGGGATTTTCAAAAACAAACAGTGGGGTGTTGTGAATTATTTTGGGACTATGGAGGGCGCTGTTAGTCTTTTTATTTTTATATATTAGTAAGTGGGAATATTTCTTTATTGTTTACATACTGCTAACTTTTTCCTATTACTATTATGTGTGTGTCTTGTTTTGTTTTGATTTGTTTTGTTTTGTCTTGTTTCCCTAATAAATTGTATGAAACAATGTGTTATTTGATTGCCACCACCACCCTTTTCTATGATGTAATGTATTTATGCATATACATTTCTTCAGTGTAAGTTGCTTTGAGATCTTTTGAGTGATAAGTGATTAATAAAGAAAATAATAATAATTTAATAAATGCAAATTATATTTGCAATGTCCATGCCTGCTGTTTACAGGGTAGAACAGCTGTCCCAGAAGTTTGAATAATGAAACATGGTGACTTTTGGCAATGCTTGAAGCTGGGTTATACAAGCAGTGGGGGCTGGTGCCCATTAAGACGGGTGGGACAGAATACAGGGAGCCCAACAGCAGGTAGCACCAGAACCAATGACAGGTGAGGCCATTCTACCTTCTTTTGAATTCTGCAAGGGCAATACTGAGATTGAAGAGGAGTAAGTTGACAGGCCGTGACCGCCCCCCCCCCAGTAGAAATGCAGTGGTACCTTGGTTTGCAACCATTTTGGATAACAACCACGTCAAACCCGGAAGTGCGTGTCCCTTTTTTAATACAACCCTTTTTTTTTTAACCCATTTTTTTGAAGAGGCCCCATTAGCGAAAGTGCACCTTGGGTTACAACCTGTTTTGGTTTGCAACCAGACCTCCGGAACAGATTATGGTTGTAAACCAAGGTACCACAGTAAAGAAGAAGACAGGCAGGTCCCATTTGCCCTAATGGACCATTTAACCCCTAGCGACCATAATAGCAGCGTAAAATCTCAGAAGCAGGACTGCTTCCCAATGAACTCTCTTCTTCTTCTTTACCTCAAAGCAGAGAAATGCGGACAAAGGGAAGGTCACAAGGAAGAGCAAGAACGAAAAGCAGACCAGGATCCAGCCACATGCCCCAAGGTCGCTGCTGGAGTTCTCTAGAGGTGAGGAGAGGCACACATATTTGGAATGTGTATATAGTTATGTTATTTCCGCTTGTTAAAAAAGAAAAGCAAAAATTCTGCAGCCGGAAGGGGAAAAAACAATGGTTGTGATCACTACAAAAATAAAACATTTGCCTGGGAAAACTTCTGGCCTTCCAGATATTATTATTACTGATTATCCTCCCTGCACCCAAAGGACCCAGGGTGAGTTACTACAGTTAAATCAGAATATTTTTTTAAAAAAACCATTTTAAAGCAACTTACAGAAATAAGGTGGGTCCTAAAAATGCGCATCGTGGGTGTCAAAAACTGTTGTCAGATTCCAACTCCTACCAGCCACAGGGAGGCCCACACGCTGCAGGATGAAAGCAAACGCCCTTCCCCGTTGCCTGTCCCTTAGTAAGGCAGACTGCTCTTTTACATGGCAGTTCCGTTTAGCCACCATAGCTATTTACTCATTTTTAAAGCGTTGGCTTCCACCTTCATAAATCTGCCTCACCGTTTAACCTGGCGATCTCCCGCTTCTCCCGGGCGTTCATCCCCTTAACCTCCACCAGGACACCGACCGACTTGCCCAGCTTGGCGGTTTGTTGCAGCCCCAGAACAACAGGCGCTCCGGATCAGAGCCCCGCTCCAGCTTGCTCGGGGTCGACGGCGGTTGCTCCACCAACGCTCGATCTGCCTCTCTTTCTTCCGCCCAGCCCGACTGCCCCTGACGACCCCCGACGGCTCCTCCTGGGTCCGCACTACACGTTGTCCCCTTGGCAGAGGGAACGCGCGACAGTCCGGCTTTGCGTTCGCTTTACAGCCCAATATTAGAAAGCGTATAGACGGCGCTCACTGAGCGCTTTGCCCCATGGAATCCACTGGGGAAGGAAGGCCAGTCATTCAGCCGCCTAGGGTGCAAACCTCAAAGGGGGCACAGTTTTATAGAGATGCGTTTTTTGTTATATCTTATAAATTTCTGACAACGCTTTTCTTTTTACCTTTTGAAGAATTTCATCATATCTACCCGTTTTTGGAAATTGAAGTTAGAAAAGCGGGGGCGGGCGGGCAGGCGCAAGTACCGGTACTTCGCCTTCCCTAGGGCGCAAAATAGTCTGGCGCCGGCGCTGCTGAGAACTTGGTTAACACGCGCTGGATCGCTCAGGTTTGCTTACTTGGGAGTGCAGCCCCTCTTGGGGCTTCCTTACTTCCTAGTAAACGCGCCCAGGACTGGGCTGTAACAACAACAGCTACAGCTTCTGGTTGGCTGCTGTGGGGACAGGATGCTGGGACTTTGGCCTAATCCAGTGGACTCTTCTTATGTCACTATTTTAACAAGGCAATCCTATGCATTCTATTCGGAAGTAAAAGCCTCATTAAGTTTAATTATTATTATTATTATTATTTATTTATTTATTTATTTATTTATACCCCGCCCTCCCCAGCCAAGGCCGGGCTCAGAGCGGCTTACAAGCAATAATAAAAACAAGATGAGTGATTACAACTTAAAAACAAAAATAAAATACAACATTAAAATAATGGAACATTAAAACATTAAAATGAAGCCTCATTGCAGGAGAAGGAAAAGAAAAAAGAAAAAAGGGGGGGGGGAATCAAATTGGCTCCAATCCAAAGGCCAGGCGGAACAACTCTGTCTTACAGGCTCTGCGGAAAGAAATCAGATCCTGCAGGGCCCTGGTCTCATGAGACAGAGCGTTCCACCAAGTTGGGGCCAGTGCTGAAAAGGCCCTGGCTCTGGTTGAAGCCAATCTAACTTCCTTAGGGCCTGGGACCACTAGGGTGTTGTTATTTATGGACCTTGAGTTTAATGGGGTTTAATCCAAGGTACAAGACTTCAATCTCTTCCTCCCCACCTGCAGTGCTAATATTCTAGAAAAAGAGGTGCCAGAACTCATCATGAATGGCAATTGCGTCCACCTGAGAGGTGCCGGAACTGAGTTCCTGTGAGTTCCCCCTTTAAAAAAGCTCCTGCCCGCCTGCCCCTCCACCAGAGCAGCCAGTTTAAACTGCTTAGAGCATGGTTAGGCAAACTAAGGCCCCGGGGGCCAAATCTGGCTCAGTCACCTTCTAAATCCAGCCTGTGGACAATCAGGGAATCAGTGTGTTTTTACATGAGTAGAATGTGTGCTTTTATTTAAAATGCACCTCTGGGTTATTTGTGGGGCATAGGAATGTGTTCTTTTTTCTTCTTCTTCAAAATATAGCCCGGCCCCCCACAAGGTCTGAGGGACAGTGGACTGGTCCCCTGCTGAAAAAAATTGCTGACCCCTGGCTTAGAGCACTGGTTCTCAATGCTTGTGGCAGGAGAGGGAGGCAAGGAGAGAGTGGGAAGATTCATAAACATTTTAACATTTCACTGTAGTGCAGTATTGTATCAAAATGTTTATTTTATTTGCAGAATATGGATAAATGTCTTTTCAAAATGAGAGCAAGATCATCAGGCGATACTGAGGACAATCCTAGCTGTGATCCAGAATCACTCTTTGAACACAGTGGAGAAGACTTACTTAATTTGAAACATATTTAAGGTGCTTATATAAAAAGATCATTTATCATTATAGTTTGGGAATGACTCATGTTCTTTTGTAGCTGCATTTCTGGATGTCCTGTGATCCTGTTATAAAGTAGTTGTGTTGTAGATTATAAATCAAGCAGTGCTGGGAGTTGTTTCTTTTCATTTCCCCAAGTATTTTGTATCAGTCAAAAAACTGGTATGGTGTGTGAGCAATTTTTTATTCTGAAGGTGTTGCCTGGAGAAAAAAGTATGAGAAGCACTGGCTTAGATGGTTGTTTACATTGCTGCTGCTGCTGTGCAGTATATAAACGTTGTTATATAAAACTAAATACAGTAAACCAAGAGCACTTTAAAGACTAACAAATTTATTGTGGGATAAGCTTTTGTGGGCTGGATTCTAGTCATCAAAAAGTATCGAGTTATTATTATCAGTTATATTATGATCAGTTAAATTTGTATCCGGCCCTTTCTCTTTAAAGCAGCCTAGGACAGCAAACAGGGGCGCGGGTGGCACTGTGGGTTAAACCACAGAGCCTAGGACTTGCTGATCAGAAGGTCGGCAGTTCGAATCCCCATGACTGGGTGAGCTCCCGAAGCTCGGTCCCCGCTCCTGCCCACCAAGCAGTTCGAAAGCACATCAAAGTGCAAGTAGATAAATAGGTACCGCTCCGGCAGGAAGGTAAATGGCGTTTCCGTGCGCTGGTTTGCCAAAAGCAGCTTAGTCATGCTGGCCACATGACCCAGAAGCTGTATGCCGGCTCCCTCGGCCAATAAAGCGAGATGAGCGCCGCAACCCCAGAGTCGGTCACGACTGGACTTAATGGTAAGGGTCCCTTTACCTTTACCTAGGACAGCAAACATCAAAATGCTAGAGCAATGCAATTTAAAGCAAAATAAAAACGTATTTTAAACATTTTATAACAATGCAAAACTATTTTTAAAAAAACAACCACTTAGGACATCTAAAAACATCTAGAAGCAATCACCTGGCCTCACAGTTATTAATTTCACGTTTGCTGTGGCCAGTATCCAACAGTCACCACATGCCTGGGTAAACAGGAATGTTTTAAAATTCCTCCTGCTAGCTAATAATGCACCTCACCAGGGAGGACATTGCACAATGGGAAAACACCACTGAGAAGGCCGTATGGCAAGTCAACACTAGTGATCAGGGGCTACTTTGATTCCCCCCCCCACTTCTTTGTACAGGATCAGGACATTTCCCAACAAATGCAGTACTGATGGAGATAACCAGGGATTGAACCTGGGGCTATAAGAATACACTGCAGATGCTCTACCACTGATGTAGCTCACTTTCCCTTTCATATAGGAACTTAGGGAGCTGTCTTATACCAAGTCAGACTATTGGTCCATCTAGCTCAGTACTGCCTACACTGGCTGGCAGTGGCTGTCTGGGGTTTCTGACATGTTTCAGTCCTATCCAGAGAGGCCAGGCGTTGAACATTGGACCTCCTGTCTGCAAGGCAGAAGCTCTGCCACCAAGCAAATAACCCCTTCTCTATCAAGCAGGGTGTGAATGCCACAACACTCCTAAGTTTGTCACCAGCATCTGACATACTGATCTGATATACTGCTGCCAAACATGGAGGTTCCACTTGTCTTGATTTAGAACTATTAATCTGACCTCTTCTCTTTTCAATTAATTTGTCTAATCCTTTTAAAAAATTAAAAACGCTGTCTAAGCTATTAACAACCAGCAGTGTTTCCATCAAGTAATTCTCATTAGAATCCAGTTGGCCACTATGAGAATGGAATGCTGGATTAGACCTGCATCCAGCCGGGCTCTTCCAACTCTCCCCAGAAGGTGGCAGTGCAGGACTATGTTTTAAGAGGATAAGTGTAAGCAAAAGGCACATGGTGCTTCCTGACTTCCAGTTCTCATCTTGCTGGCTGTGCAATTGCACTAAAGCAGAAGTGGGGGGACCAGCAATGTATAGGCAACCCTACATTGTGGGGGGGACGGGACGGACGAGATGACCCTTAAGGCCATTTCCAACTCTACAATTCTATGATACTTTTGCTTAGGAGAGGAAAGGGGGAATTATTTAAAGGGTGGGTCTAGCCTCCTTAGTTCTTATCTTGGCGGTCTCAGGTTTGTAACCAATGTTAGTCCTACTCAAAGAAGACCCAGCAGCAAGGATTACACCCAGCAGCCAGGCTCCCTAGTCACTTAAACTGGGTCTTCCCAGTGGCTCCCAGAATTAGCACGCATTTATATATGCATTTTAATAAAATTCACATTTCAGAACATAAGAAGAGTCCTGCTGGATCAGGCAAGTGGCCCACCTAGTCCAGCATCCTGTGGCCACCTAGATACCTGTGGAAAGCCCACAAGCAGGACCCAAACCGAAGCAGCACTCTTTCCTCCTGCAGTTTCCAGCAGCTGGTATAATAATAATAATAATTTATTATTTATACCCCACCCATCTGGCTGGGTTTCCCCAGCAACTCTGGGCGGCTTCCAGCAGAACACTAAAATACAATAACCTATTAAACATTAAAAGCTTCCCCGAAGAGGGCTGCCTTCAAATGTCTTCCAAATGTCATATAGTTGTTTATTTCTTTGACATCTGATGGGAGGGCGTTCCACAGGGCAGGTGCCACTACCGAGAAGGCCCTCTGCCTGGTTCCCTGTAACTTGGCTTCTCGCAGCAAGGGAACCACCAGAAGGCCCTCAGCGCTGGACCTCTGTGTCTGGGCAGAATGATGGAGGTGGAGAGGCTCCTTCAGGTATACTGGACCGAGGCTGTTTAGGGCTTTAAAGGTCAGCAGCAACACTTTGAATTTTGCTTGGAAATGTACTGGGAGCCAGTGTAGGTCTTTCAAGACTGGTGTTATGAGGTCTTGGCGGCCGCTCCCAGTCACCAGTCTAGCTGCCGCATTCTGGATTAGTTGTAGTTTCCGGGTCACCTTCAAAGGTAGCCCCACGTAGAGCGCATTGCAGTAGTCCAAGCGAGAAATAACTAGAGCATGCACCACTCTGGTGAGACAGTCTGTGGGCAAGTAGGGTCTCAGCCTACGTACCAGATGGAGCTGATAAACAGAATTGACCTGCATCTCCATGGACAGCTGCAAGTCCAGAATGACTCCCAGGCTGTGCACCTGGTTCTTCAGGGGAATATTTACCTCATTCAGGACCAGGGAGTCCTCCACACCCGCCCGCCTCCTGTCCCCCAAAAACAGTACTTCTGTCTTGTCAGGATTCAACCTGCCTCTGACCATGGCAGCGGAGCATATGGCTAGTAGCCATAGCCTTATCCTTGGTGCAATTTAAAAATCCATCCAAATTGGTGGCCAGCACTGCCTCTTGTGGGAGTTCATAACTGAACTCTTTGATGTGTGAAGGGTGGCATTCTTTTATCTGTCCTGAATCTTACAACATTCAGTTTCATGAGAGGCCTCCAAGTTTTAGGGCCTAGGGGCTTTTTTTTTTGCAGAGCAGACAGAAGGTGACTGACAGATGAGCAGATTGTTTGAACAATGCAACAATAAAACAACACAATCCTAAAAGGCCTTAACCAAATAAATACTCATTGAAGCAAAACAGACCTAAGAACCTGCTTCAAAGTGGGCAATAGAGGAGAGCAAAAGCCTTTCTTTTGGGGAGCTCCACAATAAAGAAAGACCCTCTCCCTTATGCCCACCAAACAAACTTGATCACTGTATGGGACAGCTGCATATTCCTGCATTGTGGCAATGTGGGCAATTCAGAGGGTTAATTAAGTTTTACCCAAAGCAGGTTTGAAGAGGAATGGCATGTCAAGAGTTATAGCATATTCAGTAGAAGATGAAAAGAACCACCGTTAATTTTGTCACTTGAATAATAATAATAATAATAATAATAATATTTTATTTATACCCCGCCCATCTGGCTGGGTTTCCCCAGCCACTCTGGGCGGCTGCCAACAAAACACTAAAATACAATAACCTATTAAACATTAAAAGCTTCCCTAAACAGGGCTGCCTTCAGATGTCTTCTAAAAGTTTGGTAGCTATTTTTCTCTTTGACATCTGGTGGGAGGGCGTTCCATAGGGCGGGAGGCTACAAAACTACAAACAAAGACTACAAAACTCATTATGCACTGTGTACAAAGTTTATTTGGAAAAAACGACGATCATAACAAAGCACAAATGATACCTGAAAAATGAGCATATATTCCAAGGAAATCCATCTAGGCCAGGAAAAAGGAAAGCAATTAAATTTATATGGTAAACCATTTAGAGGCACCAAGCAAAACGGGGTAGTGAGCCAAAGAGTTAATCTCTAATTAAATGACTCTCTGGTTTCATGATAAGAACATCCACCCCAGATATTTTTCTTGTTCCATGATCATCCATGTCATGACTCTAAACAGAAATGTAGATTTGGGGGGAAAGCAACCTCACCTTATGAGCATGTTTGGCAAGAAAACTCTGATCATGTATGAAGGTGGCATCTTCAGGGAATGAGGTCAGATGAGCCCTCAGGCAACATAACTCTTCTAAGACTGTTCCAGCACTACTGAAGCCCTGAAGGTACATAGCTCTTAATAAAGAGTCCATAGTCAACTTTCTGGCAAGAGCAGATCTATCCCTGAGAGTTCACTTAGGAGGTACATCTTATGCATTCTCAGATGTGAGCACTGTTGCTTATTCAGGCTCAAAACCACAAAACTATAATGCAGGGTGAGTGTGTGTGTGTGTGTGTGTTTATGCATGTATGTAGTACAGTGGTACCTCAGGTTACATATGCTTCAGGTTACATACGCTTCAGGTTACACACTCTGCTAACCCAGAAATAGTGCTTCAGGTTAAGAACTTTGCTTCAGGATAGGAACAGAAATCAGGCTTTGGCGGTGCGGCAGCAGGAGGCCCCATTAGCTAAAGTGGAGCTTCAGGTTAAGAACAGTTTCAGGTTTTGGGTTTTTTAAAGTTTTTTTTTTAAATAAATGAATTTTATTAGTATTTTCCACACAACAACACGAAAGATATCAAAAGATAACAATACACAACACACAAAAATCAACATTCGAAAACTAAAAAAGACAACAAAAACAAAACAAAAAACCCAAACAAAGCCATATCTTACAAGTTAATATTATAAACACTAAAACAACAACAAGATATTAACTTCCACCAGTCCCACGGCACCTCCTTTATCTCTCATTCTGTCTTCCTGTTTTCCTGTTTTTTTATCCTCTCTATCCTAACATCTAGATATAAATCCTTCTTTCATATCCTTTCACTTCACAAGGTTATTCCAGACTCAGCCAGATTTCTGCCCTCGAACCTTGACTTTTGAGGTATTCATTTAGGCACTCCCATTCTTTTTTTACTTCACTTTTTGGTTTTTGTCTTATTATATCTGTCAATTTGGCTAATTCTAAGTATTCTGAGAGCTTACATAGCCACTCTCCCCTAGTGGGTAACTGAAAAAAGAACATGCCCAAGGATTAAGACATTCTGGGAGATGATTTATAACGAAATGAAAAAGGTATTCAAATATACCTTCCTGAAGAAACCAGAGGCCTTTCTCCTGGGCATGGTCAGCCAATAGGTGCTAAAGAAGGATAGAACTTTTTTTATGTATGCAACAACAGCAGCAAGAATACTCATCGCGGAGTATTGGAAGACACAATATTTACCCATCAGGGAAGAATGGCAGATGAAGTTGATGGACTATATGGAACTGGCAGAAATGACTGGCAGAATCCGAGACCAGGGAGAAGAGTCGGTGGAATAAGACTGGAAAAAGTTTAAAGACTATTTACAGAAACACTGCAAAATTAATGAATGTTAGAAGAATGTTGGAATGAAGTTATATGGCTTTAGTAGAAATGTTATAAGGAATTAAGTATAAATAGATTAATAGAACATTAAAGGAAAAATAAGGTTAGAATGTGTTAAGATAATTATAGGATAGAAAACAGAGGAAGATGGAAAGGAATTGCTGAAACAACTAACAGAAGTGGAATACAAAAAGGGAGGTGTGAGGAGGTCGTGGAAATAAGTGAATGAAGGATAAGATACTGAAATTGTTTGATGTGTTTTAAACTGTTTTTGTTTGGCTATGTTAGTTTAATGTGTCAGTGTTATGTAATGTTTTTGTATTGTATTGTTCTTTTTTTGTAGTGTTGTGTTTAAATTGTTGGAAAAGTAATAAATATTATTTTCAAAAAAAAAAAAAAGAAGGAAAAAGAAATGAAAAGAAAAAAGAACAGTTTCAGGTTAAGAACGGACCTTCGAAATGAATTAAGTACTTAACCCGAGGTACCACTGTATGTTTGTATGAAAACATCCAATATTTGTTTGTTTAAGTGAAACCAACAGCAGCCTTACCAGAATAAATCATAAGCAGGTGTTCCATGAAGAACTATTCATCTAGATCAGTGTTTTTCAACCACTGTTCCACGGCACACTAGTGTGCCGCGAGATGTTGCCTGGTGTGCCGTGGGAAAAATTGAAAAATTCGAAAGATTTTTTAAAAAGTCAAATTTTCGCCCACTAGGCGGGCGCCAGACTGTGTCCACCCTATTTTCCATCCATCCTGGGTGGGGATCAGATCGGATGGGATCGGATGAGAGCGGACAGGCGGTCCGCTCTCATCCGATTCCCCATAGAGAGCAGCGGGGCTCTGACATCTCCCTCTCCGCACACAGTGGTGGTGTGCCTCGTGATTTTTTTCATGAAACAAGTGTGCCTTTGCCCAAAAAAGGTTGAAAAACACTGATCTAGATCAGCAGAATGGACAATCCCTTTGGAGGGCGTTTCCTGTATGCCTAATGTTTATTTTGGAGAGGGAAGCCCATATTTGGGGCACCTGAATGCACTTAAAGGGATATCTATTTTGAGTTTGAATTGGATCATTCACTGATAACTGCCTGCAGTCAGCGCAGCTGTAGACCAGAACGTCACTTTCTGATGAAGTCCAAAGAGCATTAGATATGAGTCTAGCAACCTTATTCTTGTGTACTATGCAGTGAACCAAACTTGCAAATAGGCTGAAGGTGGTTAAGAATGATATATAGCCTGATACGTGAAGTACCAACTTTAGATAGCTCATCAAGGTCGCAGGGAGATTCCTCTTTTCCTTCTGATAAGAATGACTAATTAGCAACATATTCCCATGAATACTGTGTTCTATCAGCTGTTACAGCGGGCAAGGTTCCCTGGGAAGGGGAATTGTTGAACCGCTCTGAGCATAGGAGCCAATTCCTAGGGGCTAAGGTCTGTTTGGGCCACCCCAATAACATATTTGAGGGGGACAGCCCACCCACTCCCAAAGGTGATGGGCATTGGTGCACATGTGTGATTGATTATGTGAGGCAGAACTTACCTGCACCCCCCTATTTTGTTCAAGTTGGCACCCCTGACTCTGAGAATTGTAGTTCCTTGTGAGGAAAGGGGACTACTCTCAGCACCCTTGGCAAAGCTCCCAGAATTCTTCAGAAGAATGCTTAAGTAGCATCATAGTGCTTTAAATGTATGGTGTGAATGGTGCCATAATATGCAAGACCTTGTATGCTCTCAAGACCGATTGAAATAGAGAAGCAGGCCAATTCAGCCACTGGCATGAGACCCTAAGAACTGAATTGGGGATAATTTTGTAAGCTGTTTCCCAGCCACAATTCTCACCTCAGGAGACACTGATGTCCAGCACAAACATGCCTGCCACACACCGCTTTCTGCCACTGTATAACAAGGCTCAGCATTGAAAGCCAGCCAGCCATTCATAATGAAGTTTTCAGCTGGTAAATTCCAATACCCCTGCAAAGTCAACATTCAACCTTGTTGCTTGGGAGCGAGATCCACGAGGGGAGCTTGGTTGGTAGCATAAATAGAACAATGTCCTCACTACTCTCTTCCTTTTTCTCCCTGATTATTGGCAGCGACCAGAAGAGCTATTATTATTATTATTATTATTATTATTATTATTATCATTATCATTATTATTAATTCTATGCAGCCTAATATTTTAAAGAAAAACATCTCAAAGCAGTTTACAACACATCAAAACATCAAATAAAACAATCCGGAGTAAAACATTGCTGAAGGAAGTCAGATACATTCACAGCAACATAAGTAACAGGAAACTAAAGTATTATCTTAAAGATTTCAAAACAAAACATTACAAAGGAAGTTGACTGCAGATGCACATTTAATGCAACGAAGTTAATAAAAACAAATTTATCTCAAACAATTCAAAAGAAAGCATTACTAAAAGATGTCAGATATATAATGCACATTTAAAACACCACGATTTGCAGAAGAATAAATGATGTATTATCGTGAGCATAGAACGTACTGTATTTTTCGCTCTATAAGACGCACCAGACCACAAGACACACCTAGTTTTTGGAGGAGGAAAACAAGAAAATAAATATTCTGAATGTCAGAAGCCAGAACAGCAAGAGGGATCGCTGCGCAGTGAAAGCAGCAATCCCTCTTGCTGTTCTGGCTTCTGTGATAGCTGTGCAGCCTGCATTCGCTCCATAAGACGCACTCACATTTCCTCTTACTTTTTAGGAGGGAAAAAGTGAGTCTTATAGAGCAAAAAATATGGTATCTACTGCTGTTGCTGCAATCCTTCCAATGGTGATTCATGGTGGGTGGCAGCTGCAGAAGCACAGGCTCAATGACCTGGGTCTGCACTAAGAGAAAGGCTCAGCTTTTGTAGTTGGAGTCAGTCAGGGCCCTTTCTTCCCAGGCCAGGTAGGGAAAAGATCTCCAAGACAGGGTGTAGGCAGGGCTCACAGCGAAGATGCAATCATGCCGTTTTTTAAAAAAAGGATTGACTGTTCTGTTTCTACCCCCACCTCAAAAGCAGCAACATTAACTAGCAAATCTTGCTTGTGGGTCAAGGGGTGTGATGGGCTTATTCAGGCAGTAAGTTCCTGTATCAGAGACCTCACTGGGGATCTATAGAGAAGCAGAATGAACAGTAGATTTCTGTCCTCCCAACCTCCCTTTCTACTTACAACAGGTCCAAGTATGACCCTGGCTGTCAGCTTCCCTCTCTGTCTCAGTGTTGCTGATTCAGCAGCGATGAAGAGGAGGATCGGGACAAAACTCACCTTGCATTCAGACATGGGTAATATTGTGTTGATTTTCCTGATTATAATGCTCTTTCTTCTGTTTCATTTAATAATGTTCCTTTTACACTGCAGTACCTGTTGCATGATGTAACTGTGGCTTTTTGACTGATATACCTGCATGTTACCCTCATTCACGTCAGTGGGTGTGGTTTGAAACAACAACAAACTTCACTGGAAAATGTTGCCGATCTGCCACCCTTTTCACACCTGTGATTCTGTTCCATGAAAACAGCAAGGAAGAACTGCATGCCAGTTTACCCCCCCCCCACACACACATTCCATGACTTTACTCCTGCAATATTCTGGGTTATTGGAGTTGCCAGCTTATTTGGGAGGGGGAGAGCCACAATCATTAAAATGAGTGCTAAACTTCCACTAGTTTTCGTTAGATTTCTGAAGAGGGCATTTAACTGTGTGAAAGTTCAGATATAATGCAGAAAGTAACAGTTAGGGGGAACATCAGGGAAACGAAATAAACTGCAGTCTAGAATTAGTCATCTCCACCCATCATTGCCTCTGATGGGCTCCCTGCCTTCTGCCCATCAATCCAGTGGGCATAAGCTGCCTCAGTGAATTATGCAGTGGGGAAAGCACTTTCCCATTATGCCTTTGGCACACCTTCATAGGGGCTAGGTCAGGTGCTACATGCAATCAAAACAAATGACTGTTCTCTTTTACACACACACACACACACACACACACTCCCCTCCATCCTGCTGACTCTCCCTCTCTCATAACACTAGAGCCGTGGTCACCCAATGAAGCTGAATATTGAGTGATTCAGGATAGACAAGAGAAAGAGCACTTCACACAGTCGATCTATTGAATTCCTTCCCACTGGATGTAGTGATGGTAACCAACTTGGATGGTTAAAAGACAGTAGACGACAAATCCATGGAGGCTTTCAGTGGCTATCAGCATGGACATCTGAGAGCAAGATGCCTGGAATAGATGGGTCACTGGCTTGGCCAAGGAGACTGTTCTTACAAATTTTAAACTGCACGTTTCTCTGGGCAGGGAACTGTATGGTGCTGTATGACTAATGCAGAGTAATGCTCTGGTCTGGAGTAACCCTTGCCGTGGGGGCAGCGGGTAGAAACATCGAATGCAACAGCAGATTAAATAAAGATATTTATTTATTAAAATAACAATACAGTAATCATGTGAAAGAATATATGTTTTAGACTTATACTTTGATAGGGAGAGGGAGGTAAAAAAGAGAGAGAGAAACATCGAATGCAACAGCAGATTAAATAAAGATATTTATTTATTAAAATAACAATACAGTAATAATGTGAAAGAATATATGTTTTAGACTTATACTTTGATAGGGAGAGGGAGGTAAAAAAGAGAGAGAGAAACATTGAATGAAACGGCAGATTAAATAAAGATATTTATTTATTAAAATAACAATACAGTAATCATGTGAAATAATATATGTTTTAGACTTATACTTTGATAGGGAGAGGGAGGTAAAAAAAAGAGAGAGAAAGAAAGCATTTTCACAAACAATATTAACTGCACTTCTGGTGGATGCATGTTCAGCATAAATTGCGTTTTCGTTTCTTCTGAGGGAGGGGCAAGTCCATCACTTGCCTCTGCTTGGTCCACACTGGGGATTGGTTGCCTGTGGCCATCCAGTCGTTGCTGGGCTGCAGCCCCTATCATCCCTGACTACTGTCAAAGTGAAAGGGGCTGATGGGAGTTGGAGTCCAGCAACGTCTGGAAGGATATAGGTTCCCCATCCCTGGGCTACACTTTGCAGTGTAGCTGCAAAGTGTAGCTATTTTCAAATGATGCCCTGTTTCAGAAACTCCCTGCATGTAGAAAACCAGGACAACAAGGACAAAAGCCTTCCCATGCTAGATTTCTGCATGCAGGGAGCATTTTGCATGGAGAAGTGTGAAAGGCACCTGGAACCTGAAGTGGCATGGTCCATTCTGTTACATGTAGAGACCAGGTTCTGGTCAAAGATGCTAGAGAGTTATGCTGCCGCATAAACAGCATGCATTCCACCCCGAATCCCTGCCTCCCTGGGCTTCCTTTAACTCACCACACTGAAAAGGCACTGGTGCTGCTCATTCCTTCAGGCAAACAAAATCTAGTTCCAGTCACAGTGGTGTTTGCTTTTAACAACACATGTGAAAAGCAACAACCCAGAACACCAATTCAGCTGCAGCCACAAATAAGGATAGCAAATGCCATTGTTCCCCTGTTCCTTTTCCCTTTGGGGTAGGTGGGTGGGTGGGTGTTTGTTTACCGACAGAGCAGTGAGTATGCCCTGCCTTTCGCAGCCAGAACTGATCAGGGTTTCTAAGCGTCACGTATCTTCCCTCTTTGTAATTAAGTGTCTGAAGCAGCCGCTCCAACTAAAATCAGTGTAAGATGGGGGGTGAAGAGGCCCAGGGGCGAAAGCTCTGAGACTTTGCATAGCAACAATGGCATTTGATCACATGTCCCCATTTGAGATGCCAGCCACATCTTCCTGCAATGCTCCTATGCTTTTCAGCTCCCATGGAGTCTTCCGTTACCATGCTGGGATACAGCATCAGGTAATGAATTCCTGTATCTATAAAAGTTAAAGGAAAAGGCAAGGTGGGGGTGGACAGTTGTCACCACTTATTTAAATTATTATACAAGTAATAAAGATCACAAAAGCCATACCTTCTCACAGGTTTTTCTGTTATTGATAGCTCACACACCATGCTAATAGTATAATATTGTAGCTAACCTCAGTGCTGTCTGCTAGAAATTAAATCTACTATTCTAATTCACACTGGATACAAAACTTATGATGCAAATATACCAGGAAACCTTCAGTCCTGGCTTTTAGCAAAAAAAGCTGAGATTTAACATCAACATCAACAACAACAACAACTGAATCATGTGGAAAGGAAAATTCCTTCACATTAAAGGGGGGGGGAGTTCTTCACATTAATCTTCTGGAAAAATTAAATGAAAAATATAAGTATTCTAAAATGCTGAAAGACTCCAGTTACAGGTTCTCCTGGCTGTAGAATGTCAAACTTTCTGTTGATCACATTCTTAAAAGCAGAACCAAAGAAATAGGCGGAAATCTATTTTTTAAGAAAGTGTTGAAAAAATAGGTGTCGTTTTATAAAGTACAAAAGGTATTGGGGAAGTGTTTGCAAATATGTTTGTAACTGTGTTTGTAATTGTGTTAGGTTAGAAAAACACACCTATAAAAAGGAATCTGAACATTGTTAGGCTACAAGCATATTGTCTCCATAACTCCAGCGTGCTAATTCTTTCCCTTTGGTTGGAGCAAAACAGCAGCGGAAAGTTCCACTGCTGGCTCTCTGACAAGAAAGAAGTTTCCCAGGAGAGAGGAGGAAAACATTATTATTTTAAGGCAACCCCCCTGCTCCATATGGTAGCTGAGAACCTCTTAAACCCTCCTCTCTAATTTTCTGGGAGATGAAAGCCCTCCAAACCTCTCTCCTCAATAAGGGGTGGCAGAGTGGGGAAGAATGAATTTTCAGAGGTGGCCACCTACGTTGAAAGCAGAAATTTGTTGGGATGAAACACAAAAAGGATCTGAGCTTATGAGAGCCACAAGAAACAGACACGAAGGTCACACTGAAATCATCACCCCTCTCCTCCACAATGCCTCACGCTTTTCAATACACCTGGCTTCCCATCAGCACCCTCAGCTCCTCCTTCCCACAATGCCTTGCAGCATATCTATGGGCAGTGGGAATACAATGGTGGAGTTCTTCTCGGCGGCGATAGTGGTCAGGGTCTGCAGGTAGCGGAGCTGGAGAGCTGCAGGAGACTCTGAGATGACAATGGAGGCTTCCTTGAGGGCTCTGGAGGCATTCATCTCGCCCTCTGCTGCGATGACCTGGAAGGGAGAGAGGCACAGGTCCAGCAAGATGTTTTGAACACAGAGAAAACTGCATAAGGTTCGGAGAGTGTGGTGTGGTGGTTAGTGTGTCAGACCAGGACCTGGGTGCAGCTATGAAGCCCACTGGGTGATCCTGGGCAAGTCAGTGTCTCAGCCTCTCTTACATTACAAGGCAGTTGTGAGGATAAAATGAGGACAGGAAGAACAAAGAACAAACCACCTTGAGCTCCTTGCAATGGAGGCACATCCACTGGGGCAAATGGGGCACTGCCCCAGCACCTGCCCTTGGCTAGCTCCCTGCCACCTGCCTTCTTACAACCAGTCCACACAGTGGCCCTGGCTGCTAGCTTCCTCCTCCTCCTCCTCCTCAGTATCCAACGTTAGTCCTACATAGAGTAGACCCACGGAAATTGACAGCCACAAATAATTTAGGTGCGCTGACTTCCAACGATTCTACTTTGAGCAGGACTTCATTGGGTAAAACTCCATGTATGCTCAGACGTCAGTCCTGCTGAATTCTGTGGGGCTTACTCTCAGGTGTGTGGGTTTAGGAATGCAGTCTTAAGTCAATTAAAACAATTAAGTATGCACATGACAAAACACAAACATTCTATAGGGGAAATGGCTTTATCCTACAATAGGGAATTCACCTCTTTCTCAAATTTTGCAACTACCTGTATTATAGATAGATGATAGATAGATAGATAGATAGCTATTAAAAACAATTTTTGGGAGAATCTGTCACCTAATCAAACAAGAATGTTTTGATTAATTAAATGTGTCAGGTAAATGTTGCAGCTCTAGGCTGCATACACACCACACATTTAAGGCACGTGATTTCTTCCCAAAGAATACTGGAAACTGTAGTTTTCCCCTCACAGAACTACAGTTTCAAGCATCCTTAACATAATACAGTTCCCAGGATTCTTTGGGGAGGGAGGAATGTGTTTTGAATGTACTCAAAATCTATGGTGTGGACCCAGCCTTAGTAAAATAAAAATAAATAAATTGTAGGCTAGAGGATTTGTGGCCTTCATGTTCAAGGCCCCAAACAGGATCCTCCTTGCTTAACCAACTTCTTTCAGAAAAGGAAGAGATTGTAACAGGAAGTTTTCGTCCTCCTAGGAGAAGCAGCACATAGATCCAGCAGTGTTAACCCAAGAGTATAGGAGCAGCAAATCTGCCAAAGGAACAGGGGTGCAGAAAGGCCTCCAGACTCTATGTCTGCCCCCAGAATGTCCCACCAGCCAGTCTAGTTGTTGAACACAAAGGCCACATTTAAAGCACCATGAAACCTGTTATGTACTGAAGTTCTCACCCTGGGCCAGCAGGGGGATACTGTAGATAGTTATGCAAATAAGGGATCGAAAGTGACGTTCAGTGATTGGATAGTTTTAGAAAGTTGTTACAGTAACGTGGTACTGGAGCTCTATATAAGCAGGCTGACTGAGCCCTTCAGTTCAGTTCTGTCCTGGCCTGTGAATAAGCAAGAGCTGTTTGAAGAATCGCTGTGTTGTCTGATATGTTCACCCACAACTTAACAAAACCACTTTAAATAGTCATGGCTTCCCCCAAAGAATTCTGGAAGCCACTGCCTGTCAAGGGTGCTGAAAGTTGTTAAGAGACCCTTATTCCCCTCTCAGAGCTACAATTCCCAGAATGGTTTAACAGTCAATCCCTCTTCACAGGAAACTCTGGGAATTGTAGCTGTGAGAGGGCAATAGTTGGTCCTAGCAACTCTCAGCACCCTTAGTGAACTACAGGTCTCGCAATTCTTTGGGGGAAAACCATGACTGTTTAAAGTGGCATGCAGATGTGGTGTGGCTCCAGACAGAACAGTGGTTTTCAAAAGCTTTCTGCTGCCAGAGAATCCTTGTGTGCTACAGAGTCCCTGCAGAACCCCCTGGAAGTGAACTAAGTAGGGATGAGGGAAAAATTCAATTTGGTTTACAGGGGAGCCTATCTAACTTGCACTTTCCAAAATAATATGTGAACCAAACCATAGCCATTCTTTAAAATTTGCATTTCTCCAAATTTAGCAATGCAGTTCTCCAACCAACTAATGTGTAGAAAATTGCATATATTGGGGCAAAGATCTAAAAATATGCATATATTGGAGAAACAGCTTACAAAAATGCATTGTAATAGGAGAAGCTGCTTTGCAAAAAATATTAGGCAAAATGCCAAATATTAGGCATTACATGTTAGGCATTAAAATGCAGGTGAATTTCCATTCTGAAAAAATCAGAATGATGTGGAAATGTGAAGACCTGAATTTAAGAGCAGGAAAATGAGAAAAACAAAACAAAACTGGCATTTGCCCATCTTACAGGATCCAGTTTAGACAGGGTACTCAGCAGGACTTTCAGGTATCAGCACCAATTCCCTCCTTATGTAGGACATAGCAGCAGAAAACAAGACCATTGGGAAAGGCTGAAGCTCTGTGAGTAGAATATCATCTTTGCATGCAGAGGGTTGCAGGTTTAATCCCAGGCATCTCCAGGGAAGACAGGATATGTCCCATCATAAACCCTGGAGTAGGTGCCAATAAGCATAGACCATGGGTAGGCAAACTAAGGCCCTGTGGGAGTCATAAAGCCACGGCAAAGGCTTGTAATATTGCAGGGTGCCCCCTGACCTCGGCTGACCAGCACTCTGAGCTTTACAATGTATTGGAATGTATTGACCTTATATGGAGTTATGTTCCCCCTCTGGGCAGTGTAACCTTATATGGTTTGTGGGTGCGTTAAAGCCATGACCGGATGTAGGTAATGTGATACATTGGCAAACGGCCATGCGGCTGGAGAGAGAACAAAGGGTAATAAAAAGGGTTACCGGAGGGAGAGAGAAGTTCAAAAGGAGCTGCTCATACCATCCTGAAAATATTGCTGGCTCTCTGTGTCTTTATTTTATGCTAAACAGCACCATTTTGTAACAGCTGGCTCCGACAAGGCCTGGGGACTGGATCCAGCCCAATCGCCTTCTAAATCCGGCCCGCAGATGGTCCCAAAATCAGCGTGTTTTTACATGAGTGGAATGTGTGCTTTTATTTAAAATGCATCTCTGGGTTCTTTGTGGGGCCTGCCTGGTGTTTTTACATGAACAGAATATGTGCTTTTATTTAAAATGCATCTCTGGGTTATTTTGGGGGCATAGGAATTCGCTCCTTATTATTTTTTTTCAAAATATAGTCCAGCCCTCCACAAGGTCTGAGGGACAGGGGACCGGCCCCCTGCTGAAAAGGTTTGCTGACCCCTGGCATAGACAATACTAAGCAAGATATGCAAGTGGTATGAGGCAGCTTTCCATGTTGTAGCTCAGGGGTGGGGCATCTGCTTTGCATACAGAAGATTGCAGTTTGATCTCATTCATTTCCAGGTAGGACTGGGAGAGACTCCTGCCTGAAACCCAGACGAGAGTCAGTGTAGCCAGTACCCAATTAGATGGCCCACTGGTCTGACTCAGTATAAGGCAGCTTCCTATGTAACACGTTGTGTCTTGTGGGAGCTTGCCTTCTGCTGCTTGATCTTCTTAAACATCCCCAGAAAACCTGCTGAGATGCTTCAGTGAAGTTTGAAAACCTGCGATGCAGAAGGAACGCCCTCCGACTGAGATTTGGCACAAACTCAGCTTTGTTTTGTTATGTAAATGCAATGCAAAGGATTCTCTACTATGGGGAAATAAAGATAATGAGACCTCTGGAGCCAGTGTTTGTACAGCAAATACCTGAGTCATCTTATATCACTGTGGGGAAAAACAAGTGCTACCATCAAAGCAGTGGCTGGGGCAACCCAGTCAGATGGGTGGGGTACGAATAATAACATTAAAAATTATTATTATTAAAGGAAACATGAATATCTGAAGTGGTTCAATATTCACTTGAAATTTGGATTATGTGAAAGTTACAGGAAGGGCTGTAGCTCAGTGGGAGAGCATAATTATGGTCATTTCCAAGACATATACCCCAGGGTCAACAGGGTCAAATAATGGCCTTTGTTTCCTTGCACTGCTCCATCATCTTCTGGGTCATGGATGGGGAACCTGTGAACCTCCAGAAGCTGGTGGATTCCAACTCCCATCAGCTCCGGCCAGCATGGCCAATGGTCAGGGATGATGGGAGTTGTAGTCCAACTGCATTTGCAGTGCACCAGGTCAGGAAAAGCTGGTTTAATAGGAAGTTTAGCCAGCAAGTTGGTTTATGCCAGCATTTCTAATGGTCAGTGATGATGAGATGTGTAGTCCAACAACAACGGAAGGGCCGCAGGATCCCCATCTCTGATCTCTTTCGGTGATGGATCTCCTTTGAAAGTCAGCGGCTAACCAAACCAGTAGAGCTCCTTACCTTTGCTCTTGCTTCGCGGGTAGCTTCTGCTTCAGCGGCCATGGCTCTCTGGAGTTGGATGGGCAGCTTCACATCTTTGATCTCCACCCGCTCCACCTTTATGCCCCAGTCATCTGTGGCATCATCTAGTGTGGCCTGTTTAAAAGGGTGGGGGCAGGAATGCATGTCACAAATGGAGGTATTGTGCAAAGATGCCAAGCTAATCAAACAGAGGTGACTGGAGGTTTAAACAAGTCTCAACAGGACAAATGAACAGCCTTTTTAAGAGCCTTCCATCCTGCAAGGTGTTAAATATCCTTCCTTGTTGTGTTTTCAGCTGGCAGGTGACCCAGGCTCTGAGCTTTCATTGAAAGATAAAAGACTCTTAACAACCTACAGCTCCCATAATCCTTTAGGAATCCCATGTGGGGCTTTAAAAGCATGATGTGAATGTGGCCAGAGACTAAAGTAGACGGAGCTATAGGCAGTGCCACACCCCCTGAACTGGTCATAAGGAAGAAGGCAGGCAGGGGTTGGGGGTTGGCTGAGGGCAGATTAGGACTGGTGGGGCAGTGCCCCACTTACCCTAAGGGACCAGCTTCCACTGGATTTTTGCATTGTATATTTAAATTGCAAAATTTAGTGGCTGATGCAAAAAAATAAATCACCTGTCTAAACAGTGAAGTATGTTTCTCAACAACTCCCTACCCCACACCCCCATGGGGATGCAGCTCAACATTGCTGTACCTGCATGCTGTGGGCGATTTCCTCCCGGTCAGAGAGGATCTGAGAGAGATTCTTGGTCCCAAGAACGTTCCTCAGTGTGGTCTGAGCCAGGAGCCGAGTGGCTGAGTCTGCATTGGTGATGTTGGCAACAGCAAGGGTTGCATTCTGAACTCGGTAATAAACCACGCCATCCACATTAACTGTCACTGAATCTTTGGTAAGAATCTAGGGCAGAAACAGGGGGAGGGGAGAGAAGAGAGAAATGTGGAACGGAAGAATTAAAAAAAGAATCTCCAAGTCACTCATGCATCAAAACATAACCACAAAGAGGTGCCACAAGTAGCATGCTGCTAATTAGGCGGTCATGATCAGACTGCCTGCTACCTGACAGTCACAAAGGAGCTTTTTTTCAAGTTCCCTATTTCAAACACCATGTGAGTTGTTCATTTTGTGCATGTGCTCATTTCTCCAATTGTACCATCGGTGGGCTTGCAACAGGTATTCTGCACCTGGCTAAGTCATCGGAGAAGCCACCTTTCAACACTAAGGTTACAGAACACTGAGAAGCTCCATACGGATCTCTATTCAATAGCACTATGCTTTTTTGGATAGCACTCTGCTATCCAAAAGGGTGGCGCAGGTGGCGCTGTGGTCTAAACTACTGAGCCTTGGGCTTGCCAATCAAAAGGTCAGCGGTTCGAATCCCCGCAATGGGGTGAGCTCCTGTTGCTCGTTCCCAGCTCCTGCCAACCTAGCAGTTTAAAAGGACACCAAAAAGTGCAAGCAGATTAATAGGTACTGCTCCGGAGGGGAGGTAAACGGTCTTTCCGTGCGCTGTTCTGGTGTCAGTGTTCCATTGCGCTAGAAGCGGCTTAGTCATGCTAGCCACATGACCCAGAAAAACTGTCTGCAGAGCGGACAAACGCTGGCTCCCTCGGCCTGTAAAGCGAGATGAGCGCCACAACCCCAGAGTCGTTTGCAACTGGACTTAACTGTCATGGATCCTTATGGAGCCTTATGCAGACACCAGATAAGTTCCCTGATTCTTTAACTTCTACATGCTGATCTTTGGCAGAAAGCACAAGTGATTTTTGAAATACCAAAAGGTAGCATTAATAGAATATGATGCTTTTCAACAAGCATATTTAACCCTCCCCCCCCAACACACACTACCAAGTTGTTCAGCACTTCACCTCTCCCATGGCATCTGCTAGGTTTGAATCCAGCTACAGCTACAGATGGGCTGTACACTGCCAGCGCTCAAGACACTGGTTGCCTGGGTGTTTAAATGCCCAATTCCCTTGAGAATGGGGTGGGGCAGGTGTTGTGGCAGCAATAACTCGGGCAATGCCAGCTTTTGCAGGGGCACACACTGGCACCCAACTGCCTCAGGCTGTGCCAGTGTGGCGTGTTTGTAGCAGCCTTGTAACAAGGAAGATGCAGCAAATTCCAGAGTGTGCCTTTCACTAATTATATAGCACCAACCACACACGTACGCATTAAGGAGTTAACAGAAACCAGAAGGGCGCAGGAAGGATATCTGCCCCAAGGCATTCACAGCTTATATCATTTTATAAAATCATCATATTCTATTAGAGAAAATTGCTTTGCTGAAAGATTTTCACACAGCTTCAAGGGGGGGGGGGAGCATGCAAATTAAAAAAACCATTTGAGGAAACACAGCAATTAAATCCAAGAGGTTTACGGAGAACTTTGCCCAGGGTTGACTATCTCATCCGCATGCAGAACCTCCCAGGCTCAGTAATGCCTCACCATCACACTTTCGAACACATCCCAACTCCCCCTGAGAGGCCGAATACCATAGGATAGGACTGGCATTATGGGATAAGCTGTCCTGCAGGAAAGTATCTGCCTCTATTGATTTGCTCACTGAGGAATGTCCAGCAAGCTTCCAGTGCACTGCGGGGCCTCTCCTGTGCTGTATATCAACACTGCAGGTCTGAGCCTGCAGATGTACAATCTAATAAGACACAAACACAAGGAAGGGAACAGGAAGAGAAGGTGGAAAACCTTGCACAGGCCAATATTATTTACATTATTGTAGGCTGCTTGTTACACAGAGGTCCCCAAACACCTTGCATCATCTCTAAAAAACAAACACAATGGGTTTTAGCCAACTGACAAACTGGAACGTGTCCAGAGGAGGGCAACCAAAATGGTCAAAGGCCTGGAAACGATGCCTTATGAGGAACGGCTAAGGGAGCTGGGCATGTTTAGCCTGGAGAAGAGGAGGTTAAGGGGTGATATGATAGCCATGTTCAAATATATAAAAGGATGTCACATAGAGGAGGGAGAAAGGTTGTTTTCTGCTGCTCCAGAGAAGCGGACACGGAGCAATGGATCCAAACTACAAGAAAGAAGATTCCACCTAAACATTAGGAAGAACTTCCTGACAGTAAGAGCTGTTTGACAGTGGAATTTGCTGCCAAGGAGTGTGGTGGAGTCTCCTACTTTGGAGGTCTTTAAGCAGAGGCTTGACAACCATATGTCAGGAGTGCTCTGATGGTGTTTCCTGCTTGGCAGGGGGTTGGACTCGATGGCCCTTGTGGTCTCTTCCAACTCTATGATTCTATGATTCTAACTGAGTTTTACTCAGACCAGACCTATTGATGTTCCTGCACCTATGTTAGTGTGGCTCATCCATTTCAATAAGTCGGCTCAGAATAGGACTAGCATTGGATACCCTCAACATTGGGTAAGGCAAGCATGTGGGCAGGCTTGTCTAAGCGAGAATTTTTAGCAGACACCGAAAAGAGGAAAGTGAAGGCACCTGCTTGATTTCAGTAGGAAGGAAATTCCAAAATGCAGGTGCTGTCAGACTTAACGATTGCATCCTTACAAATGCAGAATGGGTATTATGTGGTACCAGTAGTAGTGTCAATTCCACCGATCAAAGCAGTCTTGTAGGTAAACTTATCAGAAGTTGTTAAGCTAGATGGACCAATGGTGTGAGTGTAAAGAGAGAGAAGCAAAACTGAATGTCATTGAGGCTGTGTACACAGTACACCTTTAAAGCACATTTGAAATGCATTCTTCCATTTCAAGGAATTCTGGGCTCTGTAGTTTGCTAAGGCTGGCTGGGAAGTTTAACCCTGGGAAGGCTCAACCACAGTGCCCAGAATTTTTTGAGAGAAAGAATGTGCTTCAAATGTGCTTTGAAGGTATAGTGTGTGCACAAAGCCAAAGAAAGCCACACACATCTAATCGTTTCTTAAAGAGACTCAATGATTTTCAACAGAATAAAGTTCCATGTCACCTTTGAAATGACCAGGAATATTACTGCTCCTTTTACTGATACAGTGGTACCTCTGGTTGCGAACGGGATCCGTTCTGGAGGCCCGTTCGCAACATGAAAAGAACGCAACCCGCAGCAGTGCATCTGCACACACGCGGGTTTCAACTCACCACTTCTGCACATGCATGTGATGTCATTTTGCCCATCTGCGCATGCGTGAGCGGCGAAACCCGGAAGTAACCCTTTCCGGTACTTCCGGGTCACCGCGGGACACAACCTGAAAGAACGCAACATGAAGCGGACGTAACATGAGGTATGACTGTACTGCAGAGATAAGAAACAGGAGTGTGTCCGACTACTCACCCCCTGTGCTTTCTCAGTGACAGTATTGCAGCTGAAGCAGAGTTATTTCTAAGAACATCCCTGCTGGATCAGGCCAATGGCCCATCGAGTCCAGCATCCTGTCCTCACAGCGGCCAACAGGTACCTGAACAGGAAGCCCAGAGGCAAGACCTGAGTGTAACAGCAGCTTCTCCACTTGGAATTCTCCACAACTGGCATTCAGAAGACTACTGCCTCCAACACCAGGGTATGTGGGTGTGGGTGGAACATAGAACATCTCCAAGTGGAATGGCTGTGATTATATTAATCTTATTTTAATGTTAGTGTTATTTAGAATCGTCCTAACAGAGATCTGTGTAATGTCTTTGCAGCCACAGCCACAGCAGTTTCTATTTTAAGTAACGCATGCAAGGTAATTGCAAGCCAATAGCTCCTTTAATTGGCTTCTGCGATACACAGAAGAACCAGTGCCACCCTCAGCTTTACTAAGTGAGATATGACCCTCTTATTGAGGAACCAATACAGCTGCCTTGCAATAAGCTTACTAGTCCTCAGTGTTTGACAAGAGCATTGAGAGTTGATAGGCGACCTCTATTCCCCCATCACACAATTCCCATGGTTTAACAGCCAGTCCCTTTTCCCAGGGAACGCTGGGAACTGTAGCTTTATGAGGGGAATGGGGACTGCCTAGCAACCTTCAGCATCCTTAAGGAACTGCAATTCAGGAAGCCACAACTGTTTAAAGTGGTATAATACTGTTTTAAATGTGTAGTGTGGATTGGGCGCTAGTGGCAGTGAATTCTGTGGTTTAAGTCTATGCTGTGTGAACTTTCTCTTGTCAGTCACATAGCATGCAAACTGGGAGTTTATCTTTATGTAAACAATGAAGAAGGAGCGCCTGAATTTGCTTGTTTTCCTTATCTCTTCCTGTCTCCTTTTTCCTTTGGTATCATGTCTATTTTATTGGAAGCTGCCAGCAAAGGGCTGCCTGGTTTTCTTAATCTTTGTTCAGCCCCTAGAAATCTTGAGATGGTTTATGAATGAGCTGCCATCCTCTTCTGGAAAGAAACCAGAGCAACTGCAACAAATTGTAGCATGAAAACACAGATTCTATGGAAACGGGGAAGTAATTAAAAGCAGCAGCAGACATGCAAAATCATCAAACAACTGGGCAAAAGTCATCAAAAGAACAGCGGCTCATGAAAACAGTGAAGAAGAAAGGAGGAGGATCAAAGGGGCTTTTTAGTTTACAGAAAAGGCGAGCTTCAAGAGACATGATAGAAGTTTATAAAATTAGGCATGGAATGGGTTCTCTCTGGCAGAAAACCCAGCCATCGCCCACTAGTGTCTTTAACAAACCTCACAGGACTCATGGAGACACCAGAAGGAATACAGCAGTGTTGGCCAAACTCGGCCCTCCAGATGTTTTGGGACTACAATTCCCATCATCCCTAGCTAAAAGAACCAGTGGTCAAGGATGATGGGAATTGTAGTCCCAAAACATCTGGAGGGCCGAGTTTGGCCACCACTGGCATACAGTGAAGGGGCTAGGTGAGCTTCCCTAAGGAGGGCATTCCATGGGATTAGTGCCACTCCAAAGAAGACTATGCTTCTCATGGCTGCCCATCCTACTTATGTTGGCTGAAAAGACAGAAGCAGGATCTCAAATGCTGAGTGGAATGCTGAGTGGAATTAGGACTAATGGATAGACATACAGTGGTACCTCGGGTTAAGTACTTAATTTGTTCTGGAGGTACGTTCTTAACCTGAAACTGTTCTTAACCTGAATCACCACTTTAGCTAATGGGGCCTCCCACTGCCGCCGCACCACCGGAGCCTGATTTCTGTTCTCATCCTGAAGCAAAGTTCTTAAACCGAGGTACTATTTCTGGGTTAGCGGAGTCTGTAACCTGAAGTGTCTGTAACCTGAAGCGTATGTAACCCGAGGTACCACTGTATACAAATGGGATCTGCAATCAAACGTTGCAGCATGGAGTGCTCCTGTTCCAGTAAGTCCGTCATGCCCTCCTCCACGATACTCCTTTCTATTCCGCCTCCGAACTAGTTTTACACCTCCCTGCCTCCCTTCAACAGTCAGTCAGCATTCTCTGCGCACTAAGCATACTCAGTCCTTACTAGGCTGATCAGGGTTTTTCCCCTCCACCCACCCCCTCATCATTCCCTCCCTAAAGACGTTTTAATAACTCAGCAACTCTTAGTTCAGGGATGCAGAAACGTTTCCAGCCTGAGGGCCACATCTGCTTCCGGACAACATTCCAGGAGCCACATTCCAGTGGTGGGTGGGGCCAGAGGCAAAAGTGGGTGGAGCTAGTTTGCACACACACACAGCTCTCTAGCCTCTATCCAGAAGACCAAGAGCCATAATCATTGTTCAAGGATGCATTCCAACCACGCAAAATGACTCAAGGAGGGTGCAAAGCAAGACAGGTGAGGGGTGTGGCCTGGGAGAAGAGGGTGTGGCTTCAGAAGAGATGAAATGGAACAAGCAGTCCTGGAAGGTCGTCTTGACCCCAGGCAGCCAAGGTTACCCAGTCCTGCAGCATAACTGTACCCTGGGGTTTTCCAGCACCTTGACAACATCATTAACTTTCAATTAAGGAAGCAAGAAAAGAAACACGTAAAAGAAACCCATCCCTACCTAATGAAATAAATACCCTGCAACCCTGTTGCTTGCAAAAACTGCAGGCACAACAGAATTGAATTACAGAAAAGCCAGGAGGAAATGAGGGGCGGGGAGGAGTCTCACTAAGGGTACATTCCTGGCAGCAAACACATTAAGCCTAATGATGATTATTAGGTTCCTAAGCAATTCATTCCGAGCCAGTTCCACAACAGTTACTGCCAGAGGAAAAAGTCATTGCAGGATAAGTGGCAGGCGGCTGCCTGGAACAAAACCGAAACCCTCCATGCTGGCCTTCATTCCAAATGGTCTGCTTTGACAGAGGCCATGGCAGAGACTGCCTCACTGCATGGAGGAGTTCCGGACCAAGCTAGATGACATGTTAGCTATATATCTGAGCCCTTAAGTGCAAGGTACTATCCATCTTGCAGATGGATTGCTGAGAGTCACAGCAGCAAGGGAACTGGTGGCAGAGAACCAGAAGGGACATAAATACTCAGTGTCAGAGCACTTGCTCTGCATGCAGAAGTTCCTGACTCCAGTCCCTGGCATCTCCAGTTAGGGCTAGGAAAGACTCCCTCTCTGAATGTCTCCTGTAGGAAACCCTGGAGATTGTTGATAATACTGAACTAGATAGACCAATTGTCTAACTCAGAAGAAGTTTCCTATGTTCCTATTTAATTCATCCCTTTGAGAACTAGAATATGACTTTATATTTAAGGGGAAGTGCCGCAATCTGGCAGCAGAGCACCTGCTTTGCATGAAGAGCATCCTGTCTTTAATTCCCGATGGCACCTCCAAGTAGGACTGGGAATGTCTCTTGCCCGAAATTCGAGACCATGGAAGAGGGGCAGCGGGTGTGAGAAAGCCATGGGGTGGGGGTGGGGTGGGGAGAGAAACTTGACTAGCCTATTTATATCCAGTATTTAGTAGGGGGAAGAGAAGAAAGAGGTCAAGGAAAGGGAATACTCACTTCCTGTGGCGGTATATCAAATGATATGGTCCTCATGTCCACTTTGATAAAGCTGTCTGTGCAGGGCAATACGAAAAACAGACCTGTTGGAAAACAAAAGTGCAATTGTTAGACACAACAACTCTAGGGCATTAACTGCTCTGCATGTGCAAGGAAGAGGCCGGAAGGTATATTGAAGTGCATGGGACAAAGTCAATTCAGCAACATTGCACCAGGCACCAGTCTTGGTGCAAATGCATGAAGCTGCATTGGGGCTGGAGCACTGATGGTGCCCTCCCCCAGGCCAGAGACCCGGAGGAGGGCACCACCAGTGGTCCAGCTCCAATGCAGCTGACCGGCCACACGGAAATTCAGCCACATGTGGGACCATGTATGCGAAACACAGCACTGTACATCAAGGAGGTGGAGTGGCCTGACACAATTGCTCCTTCATGCCACCAATATGAGGCTTCCCCTAGGCAGCAGTTAGCCTTACTAAACAGCTTAATGTTGTTAAATTGTGTGACTTCTCCTGGGGTGCTACGTCGCTTGGTGGCTGACTGCAGCTGGGGTCCTCTCTGCTGCTGTACCTCTGGAGTTCCCGTTACAGATAGGTAGCCGTGTTGGTCTGCCATAGTCAAAATAAAAAAATTCCTTCCTGTAGCACCTTAAAGACCAACTAAGTTAGTTCTTGGTATAAGCTTTCGTGTGCATGCACACTTCTCAGCTATCTGCCAATCTCCCATTCCCACCACCCTTCTGAGTAATACCCCTCCCCACCTTCTCACTATATAGAAGGATCTGGCAACTTCTGTTTCAGTGGCTCTGAAGAAGTGTGCATGCACACGAAAACTCATACCAAGAACTAACTTAGTTGGTCTTTAAGGTGCTACAGGAAGGAATTTTTTTATTTTGACTCTGGAGTTCCCAGCAGCTAAACAGAGGTATTGCTTGCTTAGGGTGGTAAATTCTTATCCCTTATCAGCATGCTGTCTAATAAATCTTAAGACTTCTTCACCACTTGTGTCTTGTCTTGCTTCCAAATCCCACAGAAAGAACCCCCTTGCCTTTGGCAAGACAGACCATAACAGCAAACACTCACCTGGCCCCTTTGCACCTCCTTTTAGGATACGTCCAAGCCGAAATATGATGGCTCGCTCATATTCCTTGACAATCTGCAATGAGGGGGGAAAGTCAGTTGGGGGTGGTGGTTGCGGTTTTGTTCCCTTTCATTCTGCACATTTCAGGCTATCCTTGATGCTATTTGGGCCACGTTTGTAATTAGCTCATTTCAGATAAGAAGAGAAGTCTTTTTAAGGGGGCAAAACAAGGCATAAGATTCTGCAACTACGTAGAGAGACTTCAACTTCATGCTCTTCCTATCAAGCTGAAGGAGGACCCTGATCTTTTTCATATAAAAATTGTGCTTCATGAGAAGTTTCTTGACAAAGAGGCTTGTGGCACTTTAAAGACTTAACACATTTCTTTATTGCACGAGCTCTTCAGGACTACAGACACCTTCATCAGATGCATAAAGTCTTGTAGTGAGTTGCAGGTGAATATATACACATGGTTAAGGAGTCAGGGGATCAGAAATGTAAACAGTGAAGTGAGAAGGAAATGAAAAATACAGTAAAGTACAGATTATGATAATTACGTTATGCAAAAAAAAAAACACCTTATTGTTGACAACACAGGCAGCCTGGCATTTGCAAATCAATTAATACATGATGTGGGTTGTTGGGATTTTTAAAACACTTTTGTCCAGATTCAGTTCACTAGTGAACCTCTTGATTAATTGTAACCTGGTGGCCTCTTGATGCAGTCTCCCTCTGAAGTTCTCTTCTGCAAGAATAGCCATTTAAGGAGTGGACTCCCCCAGAAGGTAGTGAAATCTGCCTTCATTGGAGCTTTTTAAACAAAAGTTGAATGGCCATCTGTCAGGAATTCTTTAGCTGCGATTCCTGCAGTGCAGGGGCCAGACATGACCCTTTGGGTCGCTTCCAGCTCTAAGGTCAGCTACAACGTACAGTCGCTGATCTGTTTAGAGTGGGGAAGGAATCCTAGGTCACAACTGCTTTCCAACCAACTATTTCTTACCTTTATGCACATCCAGATGGATAATGGGAAAGTGATGGTAACCAAAAAGAACGAGACCATAACCAGGATCCACCCACAGACTCCAATGCTTCCTTCAGAGCCCTCTGGAAGAAAAGTGAGAAAAAAAGTGCACATGCATTAAATGGGCTTCTATTGCTTCTGTGTAGGGAAGAGGGAGAAATTCAGTTATGTTTGCATTTTAACCTAATTTGCACTTCTGGAACAAATACACGAGCTGCATCCCTTCAAAGTTTTACCGGTATTTTATTTAAAGATTTCTTACCACATTTAACAAAATGTATCAAAGTGATGCACAAACTGTCAAGCAATAAAACTTTGAATAGACACATCATAAGGTAAAAGGTAAAGGGACCCCTGACCATTAGGTCCAGTCGTGGCCGACTCTGGGGTTGCGGCACTCATCTCGCTTTATTGGCCGAGGGAGCCGGCGTACAGCTTGCAGGTCATGTGGCCAGCATGACTAAGCCGCTTCTGGCGAACCAAAGCAGCACACGGAAACGCTGTTTAGCTTCCTGCTGGAGTGGTACCTATTTATCTACTTGAACTTTGGTGTGCTTTCAAACTGCTAGGTTGGCAGGAGCAGGGACCGAGCAACGGGAGTGGGGATTTGAACCGCCAACCTTCTGATCGGCAAGTCCTAGGCTCTGTGGTTTAACCCACAGTGCCACCCGCGTCCCAGACACATCATAAGCTGCCAATAATCAGTAACAAAACTGATCATTGCATCTAGAACAAGAATGTATCTGACTACTGACAGGGACACAACACTGAAGGTGAATCTCTAAGAAGAAACTGTTCCATAATGCCATACTGTAGGTGCCACCACAGAGAAAGCCCTTTTCCTGCCTGATACCAGATGAATCAATTCAAAGTGCATTGTTCTCCATTGTCAGTCCTAGCCCTTGCCAAGTCAGGAGTGGTAAAGCATGCGGGGATTTGTACGAGGAGCATGACCAGTGATCTCCCTTATTGCTCAGACAGACATGGCATCTTTATAGGATGCAGGAAGTCAAGTTTGGCTACAGCTCACACCTGCTCTGTGCCAAGGCCCAACCAGAGGTAAATGCAGTCTAGCCAGAAATTCACACTTATTCAATTTTTGCAATGCAATTCTCTAACCACTGTTCATAAAAAGTGCATCAGGGCACACATTCATGAAAATGAAAACTGCTTGCAAAAAAAAAAAAGAAAACTGCTTGCGGAGAAAAAGTGTACCCTGGTCAAAACTGCACACACACACAAATTGGTTTCTTATGACACATTTGCACAAAAATGCTGGCAAATTTTCATGAGGATTTTTCTTTTTAAAAACATGCAATTTATTGCAAAAATGTAGAGAAATGAATTTAAAGTTCGAAACTTGAGAAACCGTGAGAAGCAAAATTGATAGTTCCAGTCATCCCTGCATATGTTAATCCCTCTTCCCGAAAGGAACTCTGGGAATTGTAGCCCTGTAAATGAAGGAGTCTTCTAGCAACTCCCAGCACCCTGAACAAACTACAGGATTACTTGGGGGGAAACACGGCTGTGTAAAGGGGTGTGATAGTGCAGATAGAGTCTATCACCATCATAATCGCCCCTCCCAGAGAATTTCGGCAACTGCCCAAAATATGAAATGCTGCAACTAAAAAAAGGAACATGAGATCATATTCAGGAATGTGACACAGAGTTCACATGGAGATTTTTCCTGGCCTTGGATTCAGTTACAGGAAAAGGGAATCAAGTATGTAGCAAGGCGTATTTGTCTTCTACTGCAACAGCAGCTCAACTAGATCAAGCATTTGATCCGGCATTGCACAGAAAAGTAATTTTCTCCCATATTTTCTCTGGGAGTTCTGTGGAGATGGGGAAGAATATTTATTTGATCTTATTCCCAAGGCTTCTGCAGACCAAATGCTTAACCAGGGGTTGTTTCCCTTTAACCATGGTTAACCTTTTCCACATGAATACCTAAGCCAGGTGTAGGGAACCCTTTTTGTCCAGTCTCCCACCCCAAAAAGACACAAATGGAAGCTCTTACTTGAAAGTAAAAGTAAGGCAAGTAAACGTGCAGGCTCAGGGTTCAGGAGTCACGGGTTCAGGAGCAAGGGCAAGAAATTCAGAACTGCAGGTGTCCCTGCAATAAGTTCCCAGTACTTGGCCTGCCCACCATGCTCTTAAAGACAAGACAGGGCAGTCTTATTCTCGAGACTCTCTCACTTTGTAAGAATTATGGGACTACAAGTGCATGTGCTTTTGGGGTGGGGTTGTCTGTTCCCACAACAAGGGCGGCATCCCGTTCTAGATAACGAGACTGCACACTTTTGTCACACCTTGGTTATCAAAGCCTCCCCAGCCTTCATTGAGTCTCTCTGCTCCACAGGAAGGGGGCGGGGAAGGTACAGCAGTTCCCCTCCCCTTTCAAAGAGTCTGGTCGGGGCAGATCAAACCAGATCCCCCACCATTCAGCCACCACACTCATTTCTTCCTCCTCCTCAATCCAAGCCTGCCAGTCCAAGCTCAATGTTGCTGCAGGGCTCAATACACCCCTGGTCTTCCAGATGTTGCTGGACTATAGCTCCCATCGGCCTAGGACCCTCGTACCTACGGGACCGCCTCTCCTGGTATGCCCCGCGGAGGACCTTAAGGTCCACAAATGACATTTAGGAGGTCCCAGGTTGCAAGGTGGTTAGATTGGTCTCAACTAGGGCCAGGGCCTTTTCAGTACTGGCCTTGACTTGGTAGAATGCTTTGTCACAAGAGACCAGGGCCCTGTGGGACTTGACATCTTTCTGCAGGGCCTGCAAGACAGCGATGTTCTGCCTGGCCTTTGGTTTGGACTTGGTCTGACCCCTATTTTTCCCTTTCCTTATGGTTTTGATCTATGGGCTACTTTTAAAATGAGGCTGCATTTTAATTTGCATTTTAACCTGTATTTTAACCCCCCCCCCCATTATGTTCTTACTGTAATTTTACTTGTGTTAGCCGCCCTGAGCCTGGCTCTGGCCAGGGAGGGTGGGGTATAAATAATTTTTTATTATTATTATTATTATTATTATTATTATTATTATTATTATTATCAGCCTTAAGACCTGGTCATGCTGGTTGGAACTGAAGGGTCACAGGTTCCCCAGCTCTGAACCATGATTGAGTATGAGCCACAAACAATGATGCAAAAATGTAAGTTTGGTGGGTATGTAAACAATAAGAGCCTTCAACTGAATCCATACATAGACACACCCTATCAAACATTTCACTTCAATTTCTTCTGGCAAACTGTGTTTGGTGGGCATTATATATATGTAAAATTAACATACCACACATTTATTATTATTATTATTATTATTATTATTATTATTATTATTATTATTACTGCCAAGTAAACTCAAATGGATAAAGGGCAAGGTTCAAATGAGATTCCAGGGGCAACTGCAGCCCACCAGGGATCACTGATCTCTTCCCATGCTACGCCTGCTCTCCCACAACCCTCCCTGATCCTGCTTTTCAGTTTCTCCAAGTGCTTTTGCCAAGCTGGTGTGCATCTATGAACTACAAGAATGCCTGTTGCTCGCCTAGATTTAGCTCTCTCTCCCTGATTTTTGTTTAAGATCTTTTATTAAGATTTTCCCATAAAACAGTTAAATTACAACTACAGAAGATACAACTTGAATAAGTAAAACCAGAAGAAAGAAAAGATACAAAAGCCAAAGATACAAAAGAAACATTTCTGATTTTCCATCTGCTGGCTATATAAAGAAAGAAAATATGATTACTCAGTCCATGACAACATTCATCTTCACCACTTTCTGTCTTTTAAGTCAAGGTGTCAAATCACTGAATAAAGAAAGTACATTCTACCAAGTCTCCCCCCCCCCAAGATTTCTTAGGACACCCCCCATTCCCCCTCACAGAACTATAATTTCCAGAATTCCCTGCAAAGAGGGAGTGGTTGTTAAACTACTCTGATAACTGTAGCTCTCTTAGGGGGAACAGAGGTCTCCTTAGAACTCTTAACAAACTACAGCTCCCAGAATTCTTTGGGGGAAGCCATGATTGTTTAAATTGACATAACACTGACATAATACTATGCAGATGGGCCCAATACACTTTTCAGTTTAGTTATATTTTAAGTACTGCACAAGTGCAATGCTTAAGTGTTTGCAAAAGAAGCGGTGGACAGGAAGGAAACCAGAACAAATTGGTTGCACACCTTGACTTCCTAGCAACCCTCACCAGGCACTAGCTCACACTTCTCTTTTTCTTTACAAAGGATATCATAAAACAAAGGGGAAGAAGTGTTTTCAGTTCTGCAGGCTGGATTGCAAAATTCCAATGCCAGGAATGAGAAAATGAACTCAGATTGCATTGAGGGAGTCTTTCCTTTCCACTGGACTTTTGCAAGAGGCAGCAACAAACTGCAAGGTATCATTTTTGCAACATTGCGAAGCAGGAGAAATGATATTACCAAATTCTGCCTCCTTCTCCACTTCTCTTCTGTTTGCATTCTCTGCTCATGCTGCAGACAGCATTCTGGGAAAATGGGCACCAGCAGCACCCATAAATCTTGGGGCTTCCCCTTCCCCCAAACACAGCCAGAAACAGATGGGTGGTATGGCTTAGGGCAGGCATCCCCAACCTTCGGTCCTCCAGATGTTTTGGACTACAGTTCCTATCATCCATAAGCACTGGTCCTGGTAGCTAGGGATCATGGGAGTTGTAGGCCAAAACATCTGGAGGGCCACCGGTTGGGGATGCCTGGCTTAGGGCATGGGTTGGCAAACTAAGGCCCACAGGCCGGATCAGGCCCAATTGCCTTCTAGATCCTGTCCGGGAATCGCTACATGGATCACCAGCATGTGGATCGCCAGTGTGCACGTTCTTTCCCTCCCCATCCCTCCCTCACACAGCGCCACTTTTCTCCTCAGAGATGGAGCCATCTTGTCCCACGCCGGGTGCCATCGACAGCGGGAGTTGGCTTGCCTGCCTCAGCAGGGCGGCGTTGTGAAGGGGGCGTATGATGCTGGCAGCTGCTGCGCTTTCCTCCTGCTCCTCCTCCCTCTCCCTCAGTCCACCCTTCCTTCCTTCCTTCCTTCCTTCCTTCCTTCCTTCCTTCCTTCTCTGCCCTGCTTTTCATAGAATCATAGAATCATAGAGTTGGAAGAGACCACAAGGGCCATCGAGTCCAACCCCCTGCCAAGCAGGAAACACCATCAGAGCACTCCTGACATATGGTTGTCAAGCCTCTGCTTAAAGACCTCCAAAGTAGGAGACTCCACCACACTCCTTGGCAGCAAATTCCACTGTCGAACAGCTCTTACTGTCAGGAAGTTCTTCCTAATGTTCAGGTGGAATCTTCTTTCTTGTAGTTTGGATCCATTGCTCCGTGTCCGCTTCTCTGGAGCAGCAGAAAACAACCTTTCTCCCTCCTCTATGTGACATCCTTTTATATATTTGAACATGGCTATCATATCACCCCTTAACCTCCTCTTCTCCAGGCTAAACACGCCACTTCCTCACACGCTTTCTTTGTTGCTGCCTGCCTGCCTGCCTCCCTCCTTCATTCCTCCCATGGCGTTCAGGCGGGTTGTTGCAGTGGCCACAGTCACCACTTGTGGGTTGGCAGTCACCTCTTCTTCACGGTTCCCCTCAGGAAGCAGCAGCACCAGCAGGTGGTGGGTAAAAGCTCCATCGATGCCCTGATTCCCCTACCTCTGCCAGCGGCTCCTCCGCCGGGGCTGCTGCTTCTGTCTTCACCAGCCAACACAGCCTCCTACCCCTCCACGGCGCCTGGCTGGCTGGAGAAGCCCAACTGCAATTATTTGGACAACAACTGGGACAGGTACAGCAAAGCATCTTCAGGCCTCTTTGAAGGCAGGCAAAAATTGTTCATATTCCCCCCCACAAAAAAATATAGTCTGGCCCCCCACAAGGTCTGCGGGACAGTGGACTGGCCCCCTGCTGAAAAAGTTTGCTGACCCCTGGCTTAGGGGGAGGCAGGCATTGCTTAGGGCGGCCCATGAGTAGGCAAAAGACAACATCTGTGTCTGCAGATAAAGTCTGCAGGTGGTCACCCTGACCTTGACCCATTCCACTTGCTGATGTTTGGGAAAGGGCCGTAGCTCATCAGCCCTAGAGCACCAGCATTATATGCAAAAGTTCCCAGGTTCTGCATCTCCTGGTAGGGTTGGGAGGGAATCCTGCCTGAAATACTGCTGCCATTCAGCACTGAGCTCAGCGGCTTAAAAATCTGATGGCTGGTGGTCCTATGACTGTAAGCATCAAGATTCTAAGAGGTGTAGCCTTTTATACTTAGCAGAATCAACCTTAGCCCCCTAATATTGACTGAGGATTAGGCTGGGGCAAAGGAGGCTGCTTCCCCTCCCCCTCAGCCTACCCCCTCCCTGTTGGGACACCCAAAGAGTAATGAGACTTGAATCCCAAGATGCTGCCTTTGAGCAAAACGTCCAAAGCAACCTGGTAGGATTGTTCTTGGATGTTCTCTAGAGCATTGCCATTGCTCTTGAGACTTTCATATAAGATTGTTAATGCGATGGGTATAAACTCATTTTTAGTAGATTCGCCTTCTAGAACAGGGGTCAGCAATTTTTTTCAGCCCGGGGCCGGTCCACTGTGCCTCAGACCTTATGGGGGGGGGGCGGACTATATTTTTTTTGGAGGGGGGAAATGAATGAATTCCTATGCCCCACCAATAACCCAGAGATGCATTTTAAATAAAAGCACACATTCTACTCATGTAAAAACACGCCGATTCCCGGACCGTCCATGGGCCGGATTTCGGTGATTGGGCTAGATCCAGCCCCCGGGCCTTGGTTTGCCTACCCATGTCCTAGAAGCTTGATGCTTAGTGAGAATATGTATCTACCTGTAAGAATGCTTTTGTTTTCTTTGTATCTGGTAAATCTTGTACCCAAAGTTTTCCCAACCCCATGTGACCTGTTCATACGAGAAGAACTGGAGAGTCCAACTTAACACTCAATAACTGGGCTTCCTGATTATAACTGGTAATATTTGGAGCCAAGTACTTGAAATGGGACAGTCTTTTATTTTTTTACATGTGTGCAAAATATACATAGATGTGTGGTTCTCAAACCACATAGCTACAACACGAAATCTTGCTACAGTGGTGCCCCGCAAGACGAATGCCTCGCAAGATGAAAAACCCGCTAGACGAAAGGGTTTTCCGTTTTTCGATGCGCTTTGCAAGATGAATTTCCCTATGGGCTTGCTTCGCAAAACGAAAAAGTCTTACGAGTCTTGCGATTTTTTTCGCTCCCCCCCTTTTTCTAAGCCACTAAGCCGCTAATAGCCTTTTAGCCGCTAAGCCGCTAAGCCTTTAATAGCCGCTAAACCGCTAATAGCGCTAATCCGCTAATAGGGTTGCTTCGCAAGACGAGAAAACCGCTAGACGAAGAGACTCGCGGAACGGATTAATTCCGTCTTGCGAGGTACCACTGTACTTCACAATTGTTCCTAGCACATGATCTGCATTTGCAAGAAATGCTTAGTGTCTCTCATCAAGTTTTTCTTCTTAAGATTGTCAAAAGCTATGGTTGTGACCAGGAACTTGGATCAAAAGCCATTGATCTTGCAAAGGGCTGGATACTGCTGAAAGGCTATCAGGCTCCAGATCCTTTATGCTGCATATGAACTTCCTATTAAAAGAATATTTAAGGTTCACATATATTTAAAGGAATTAACTCTAAGTGAATCTCCTTCTTGGCTCAGATGATAAACCATGGTATTACACAAATAATTAATGTGAGCATCAATACAGTGGGAGTAAATGGTTTGTGACAGCTGTAATAACTACAGTGATGTCCAGTACTGAAAACATCTGAGTAGCTAACAGTTTCACTTTACCATAAGTGATATTTACTATTCACAGTTTGCAAAAATGCCCTCATCTTAGATTCTGAATTAGCTGACAAGCTCATGTATTGACAGGTTTTGTAGAGTTGGAAAAGGTTCAGAAAAGGGCAATGAAATTATCAAGGGGCTGGAGCAACTTCTCCTGTGAGGAAAGATTGCAGCATTTGGGACTTTTTAGGTTAGAGAAAAGGCGTGTAAGAAGTGACACAATATAAGTTTATAAAATTATGTGAGACGTGGAGAAAAATGTCTGTCGTAACTCTATAACTTGTGGACACCCAATGAGAAGCACAATGATGAAAGATTCAGGACATATAAAAGAAAGCTATTATTCAGGCAGTACATAGTTAAACTATGGAACTCATTCCCACATGAGGCAGTGATGACCATCTACTTGGGTGGCTTTAAAAGAGGACTGAATGAATTCATTGAGATAAACTCTATCAACAGCTGTTATAGCACCATTGTCAGAGGAAGGCTCTCCAAACTGAAATTTAATTGTACCCAAGGCACATTATCAATCCATCTTTCACCTTGTTTATTAAAATAAAGTTCCTGGAAAAAATAGTTAATAACTGTTTTGCTTTTTAACCCATCGGGTAGCCAGTCACCAAGATAGAAGGTAACAGCAACATTCTAGTAGGGTAAACAAACGAGTCCCTGGATGTATGTAAAGGTTGGCATTAGTTCTAGAATTTCTCCAGGGGATTAATTTCATCTTAAGTATACATAGCTTTGAGCTTTGCTTCTGTAAAGAGTCAATACAAATTTCAGTTGTAGAAGGAGCCAAGGGAGATTTCGCAAAGCGAAGACAGATTACGGGCTGCTGAATATGTTTATCATATGAAAGTTTGACCACAATCTGAGCATTACTGAGCTGAAATCAAGTTTCTAGTCCATAAAATGGTAGCCCCCTCCACACAAAATCCCTTCCAGAAACTCAGAAAATCAGGCCTCGGGGAGAGTGAAATTCCAAGCTTCACACCCCAACGAAGTCCATGAACCTCAACTCTTGCTACAGGGCTTATCCATTTTCAAGTAGCACACCCCAGGGTCATTCTGAAGATTCAAACTCCTGCAAAAGACCCTGAACCCTCCTGCAATGGGAGACCAAGGAGTACCTTCACCGCAGGCGTGCACTCATCCACACCCACCCAAATAAACTCCCTCCAGAGGAAAGCAGATTACATTTGTACATTATCTGAGGCTCTCGGCGTTTCCTGTGTTTCACCACAGAAAGCAAGACTACGACCGTCAGACGCCGTAGCTTAGACCGAGCCTTCCCTAAACGGAAATCGCACGCTCATGCACGCCCCTTTCGCCCCTATCTCAAAACCTCCAGCTTTTTTTAAGTACTCATTTTAGGGTGCGATTATCGGAAGCTGAAACAGGCACACTCTGTGCATGCTCGGAAGCAACAGGTGTGTAGCCAACCAGGTTTTACTTAGTGTAAACCCAGTTATATTAATGGACCCAAGTTCGTCCCGTCTGTACATTTCAGTCGGTCTGACTACTCTGAGTAGAACCAGGCTGTCTGCCTTTCCTTCCCCCAGCTCCGCTCGTACCCCCAGCCTCGACCAAAAAAGAAAGGAAGAAGGATGGGGCTGCTCCAACTTTGCAAGCCTCCGCTCGTCTCACCTCCGATCTTGGCGGTCTCCCGCTTGCCGCGAGTGCCTTTCTCCGCGTCCTCCATGACTCCCACCGACGCAGCCAGCTTCCCAAACGAGGCGGCTACCCGTTTCAACAGAAGGTATCTGGGGTCCGCGGCGCTCCAGCTGCCGTGTTTGATTCGAGTGGGCGGCCTCGCTTCTTCTCCGCCCCGCACATCATCAAGACCCGCCCCCTCCTCTTGCACAATGCTTTACAGTTGTCTAAGAGGCAGGCTGCAGTTTTGTGTACGCGCTCGCCAGAGAATTCCACAACTGGCTTTCCTTCTGAGTAGACCAGAGACAGGGGCATCGGCGGCCCTCCAGATGTTGTTGGACGCCAGCTCCCATCAGCCCCAGCCATCATAGCCAACGATCAGGGATGATGGGAGCTGTAGTCCAATAAAGTATATCTTTATACCTGGAAAGTCACATCTTTCTCCTCATCCCTGGAGCAGACACGTCGCAGCGGCAGGGAAAAAGCACTCAAAAACAAAAATCTTACTGGCTAGCTAATTCATGCAGGACAGTCTTTCAGTCGATCCAAACTGGTGATGTTGTTTGATTTTTTAAAAATTGTTTCATTTTACTGATCGGTTGACTAAATACTGCAGATCAGGCTCCGCAGCGTCTTTGGGTTTAACAATAAATAAGGCTTAAGTTGTGGTAGGAGAGGTTGTGGAGAAATGTGGCACAATCTATGCATGTCTGAACAGAAATAAGACATAAAGAGTTCCATGGGACTTGTCCCATGATCGGTATGAGTTGATTTTGTTATTCACAGGCAACACTGGGTTGGACACTGTGAGAACAGGAGGCTGGACTAGACGGGCCATTAGCCTGTTCCAGCAGTTTCTTCTTAAGTTTGTTTGTCTCTCTCTTTCTCAGCGGAATCAACAGCTAGATTCATTTTATTCAAGGCTGCTGCGTTCTGCTCCAACCTACAAGCTGTTTGAGATTCCAGGGGTTCCAGGCACTTACCTAGGGTTACATTTCCTTGGAATTAGGGGCAGCAGAGACAGTGGTGTCTTTAGGATATATGCTTTATTTACACATGTATTCAACCTGAGCCTACAACGCAGGGGTTCCCAGCATTAACACCCCTGAAGGTCTTGCTTCTCCCATAGCTGCAGCCTTGGACTCAAGCAGAAATCACAGACCCTCCAAGTGACGTCTTCTCTAGGGACAGTCCCAGATTTACAGAAGCTGTCCTGGTTTCTGATCTGATCCCAGAATGTCCTGCTTTTCCGTAGGACGTCCGTATTTTGATTGGAGGAACCCTAGTGGGTATGGAGCTATGCGACCCCTGAGCCAAGGAGATAAGTAACTATGCAACCTTTAGAAGACATCTGAAGGCAGCCGTGTATATGGAAGTTTTTATGTTTTATTATGTTTTTATACGTGTCGGAAGTCACCCAGAGTGGCTGGGGCAACCCAGTCAGATGGGTGGAGTATAAATGTGATGCTGATGGAATAGGACATCCCTATTTTCGTCAGAGAAATGTTGGAGGGTATGAAATCAAGCATATCTCTCACTCTCAGGCTTCTAATCCTAGTTCTCTCCCACACTCCAGTCTGCCTTTATCTTTCTCACTACTAGCCAAATGAAGTAGGGCGCCCACACACGTGCTCCCTGGCACAAAGCAGATTCCTTTTGTATACTAAGGAACCCTGTACTATTCCAGCAATTGGCCTGGCTATTCCAACAATTGAATCCCCCATTAGATTTTAACCCTTTCTGGATCTAGGGAACCAACTCCCTCCAAACTCACAATACCGTATTTTTCCATGCATAAGACAACCCCGTGTATTAGACGACCCCTATTTTGGGGGAGGTCACCCTTCGGTTGTTGAGCTTTTAAGTTAGCCAACTTCCTTCTGAAAATTAAGCTTTTTTGGGGGGGGGGGAGTTGTTGAGCCCACATGCATGCCTGCTTGCCACAGCCCGCAATTGCACCTGCCTCACTCTGCGTTCACTATCTATGTATAAGACGATCCCCAATTTTGGCCTAATTTTTTTTAACAAAAAAAACCACCGTCTTATACACAGAAAAATATGATACTGTACTTTTACTTCTCAAGGATATAGTAGGAGACCATTTCAGTCACACAATCAATTGTAGTGTTGAGCTCTAATGTGATTATATTCTTTTGGTTTTATTTTCAGCCGTGTTTTGTATTTTGCATTATGCTGTCTGTTACTAACCGCTTGTTTTCTTTTTATATATCACCTTCCTCCCCACTCCACCCTGGATCTCAAGGTGGTGTACATCATTTCCCCCTTCCTAATTTATCCTACCAACACCCTGTGAGGTAAATTGGGCTGAGAGAGAGGGTGATTGGCCCAGGGTCAGGGATTTTCATGGCTTCCCAGGTCACAGCCCAACACGCCAACCCAACACACCACACTTGTGGACACTCAGTCTTGTTTTGAATCATTACTCTCTTTTGTTTCATGTTGTTAATTGGTTTTGTAACCAGTTAAAAGAGGTATAAAATTATTATTCATAATAAAGAACAAGCAAAGTCTCTTTTAAAACTGATAGATTTATTATGGCATAAGCATTTGTGATCAAGCCCTATATTTGTTGTTCAAATTTTATTGGATTTTTCTTTGTTTTGAATCATGATGTTTATTTTACTGTCCCTTTGTTTTGAACAACAATGGTTTAATGCATATTTGTTTCATTGGAGGTATTAAAGCAGAGGTTGGATGGCCATCTATCAGGGATGCTTTGGTTGAGTTTCCTGCATTGGGTGCCATTGCAATTATAAGAGAACAAGGGAGGTATTCATGGTGAGTTCCAGCACCTATTTTGCTAGAAAAATAGCACTGGTTTTTATATATGCAATTAAGTCACTTCAAGATGCCTTATAGGAAGCACATAATACATGAAATAAACAAAAAAGCCAACACCATGTTGGCTAACCTTGATCTAGCCTAATTTTTCTACTTTTTAAAAATAAACATATTCATCATTAGAAGAAGAAGAAGAAGAGTTTGGATTTGATATCTCACTTTATCACTACCCTAAGGAGTCTCAAAGCGGCTAACATTCTCCTTTCCCTTCCTCCCCCACAACAAACACTCTGTGAGGTGAGTGAGGCTGAGAGACTTCAGAGAAGTGTGACTGGCCCAAGGTCACCCAGCAGCTGCATGTGGAGGAGCGGAGACGCGAACCTGGTTCCCCAGATTACGAGACTACCGCTCTTAACCACTACACCACACTGGCACTCCATATTTATGGTAAGCTTTCCACATCTCTGTGACATTTTGATTTATTCCAGTGAAACTATTACCCAATTTTAATCCTGCCATCAATGAATCAGTTAGGATATTTTAGCCATGAGATGTAAGGGGAAGGGCTACAGTATATGCCAGCAGCAGAGAAGCTGTTTTGCATGCAGAGGGCCACAGCTTCAATCCCTGGCAGCTTCAGCTTGGGCTGGGAGACACTCCCTGCCGGAAACCCTAGAGAGCTGCTGCCAGTCAGTGTAAACAGTGAGTTAGAAGGACCAATTGTCTGACTTGATATAAGGCAGCTTCCTGTTATATATATATATATATATATATATATATATATATATATATAGCGCATTTATATTGCACCTTGTTCTCCGAGGAGCTCAAGGTTAGTGTATACTGTTCTCCCTGTCTTCATTTAATTCCCACAACAAGCCTGTGAGGTAGGTTAGGTCAAGAGCCAGTGACTAGCCCAAGGTCACTCAGGGGGCTTCATGGCTGAGTGAGGAGCTGGATTTAGGGCAGTGTGAGTGGTTCAGACACACTGGGCAGCCAGCCAAGGAGGGCACATTTTCAAAGCCTGGTAGACACTTGCCCACCTTTGGGAAATAGGCATGAGGGCTCCGACAGGGTCCTAAAGTCCCCCCTCTGTCTTCCCAAAGCTGGGCAAGCACTTACTGGGCTTTGGGACTGGGGGAGAGGGGGGCTCTAGGACCCTGCCAGAGCCTGACACCTCCTTCCTAAAGACCGGCTTAAGCTGGGAGGAGGGGTCATATTACCAAGGCCCAGCCCTGCTGAGTGGGGATCTCCCAGGTCCTAGACCAGCAATCTTAATGTGCTGTTACAGGCATGGGGAGCCTTTGGTATGCATGATGGGGCTGATGGGAGTTGTAGTTCAGCCATATCTGAAGGTCCCCACCCCTGTGCTGTTGCTCCACATTGTGTTTTACTTAATTTGCCTTTACCAAATGTAGCAAGCTGGCCCCATGGCATTAGTTGGCCCTGCTGCACATTCTACTGAATGGGGCCCAGACCTCTGTCCCAAAATCCAACTTTTATAGCACCACTACCTGCCAGGATGGGACTGGGAAGGGAAGAGGAAAGGAGCCTCTGTTTTTGGACTTCCTTCTCATTCATTGCTCAATTTCTTCTTAGAAAATTTCCACAACCTTTCCTGCATTGCTATCCACTCACTTCCTGGTATGAGTGACTGTCTCTTGCAAGTTAAGAGTTGGTTTCTCTAGGTTTTCTGTAATTATGTCATGCAGACAGGAAGGCAAAGCTGTCATGAGGTGCAACACGCCTTTGCGTAGTTCTTTGTTACCGATGTTCTTCTTTACACAGTGTTTTTAGTGTATATAGTGCTTTACGGAGCCTTATTGCTGCCCTTTTGCTCCCTGGGGTGAAGTAGCAAAATGATTGCTTCCCACCCCCTACCTTACCCCAAAGCAAAGTACAGAGTACACAAAAGCAGTCAAGTTATTTTGTTTTTGTTTTTTATGTATAATATTTTATTAGGTTTTGACAATAAAAGAGTTTTAAAAAAAATAGGAAAAACGAAAAAGATACAAAGTTATAAAAAACAGAAGTACAAACATTAAGCACAAAAAAGAAAGGGAAAAAACACATATAAAAAAAAGACAAAAATTCCCTCCTTCTTAATTTCTCTTTAGTTAACTTATTTTCCTGACTTCCTCACGTCTCCCATTTTTGTATCCCTTTTAAAAGTTAATTCAGCAAATTCATGTCCTATTAGTCTATCCATTTATTAATCCAATCTTGCATTTTACCTTGTTGCTAGAACCCCTGTGATTCATTTCAATGTCCTCAACATTCAAAAAATTTACAATATTTCTGCAAATAAGTTTTAAATTTCCTCCAATCTTCTTCCACCAACTCTTCTCCCTGGTCTTGGATTCTGCCAGTCATTTCCGCCATCTCCATGTAGTCTATTAGTTGCATCTGCCATTCTTCCAAGGTGGGTAGGTCTTGTGTCTTCCAATGCTTTGCAATGAGAATTCTTGCTGCTGCTGTAGCATACATAAAAAAAGTTCTATCCTTCTTTAACACCGCCTGGCCGACTATACCCAGGAGAAAGGCTTCTGGTTTCTTCGGGAAAGTATATTTAAATACCTTTTTCAATTCATTATATATCATTTCCCAGAAAGCCTTAATCCTTGGGCATGTCCACCAAAGGTGAAAAATGGTACCTTCAATTTCTTTACATTTCCAACATTTGTTATCGGGCACGTGGTATATTTTTGCTAGCTTGACTGGAGTCATGTACCACCTGTACATCATTTTCATGATATTCTCTCTTAGGGCATTACATGCCGTAAATTTAATTCCGGTGGTCCACAACTTCTCCCAGTCAGCAAACATAATATTATGTCCTATATCTTGTGCCCATTTTATCATTGCAGATTTAACCATTTCTTCCTCAGTATTCCATTTCAACAGCAGATTATACATTATTGAAAGTATCTTAGCATTGGGCTCTAACAATTCTGTTTCTAACTTTGATTTTTCCACCTGAAAACCAATTTTTTTATCCAAGTTATAAACCTCTCTTATTTGAAAAGAATGTAACCAGTCTCGCACCTTCTCTTTAAGTTTGTCATAACTCTGCAGTTTCAATTTGTCACCTTCCTGTTCTAAAATTTCCCAATATTTTGGCCATTTAGCCTCCATGTTGAGTTTTTTCAAAGCTTTCGCTTCCATAGGTGATAGCCACCTTGGGGTTTTACTCTCCAGAAAGTCTTTGTACCTTGTCCAGACATTAAACAATGCTTTCCTGACAATATGGTTTTTAAATGCCTTATGTGCTTTTACCTTGCCATACCATAAATATGCAAGCCACCCAAATATATTATCATACCCTTCAAGATCCAAAACATCTGTATTCTCAAGAAGTAGCCATTCCTTTAGCCAGCAAAAAGCTGCTGACTCATAAAGTTTTAAGTCCGGCAGGGCAAATCCCCCTCTGTCTTTAGCATCAGTAAGAATCTTAAATTTTATTTTGGGCTTTTTGCCCTGCCAGACAAATCTAGATATATCTCTTCGCCACTTCTTGAAGCAGTCCATCTTATCAATAATTTGCAATGATTGGAATAAAAATAACATTCTCGGCAATACATCATCTTAATAACAGCAATTCGACCCAGCAAGGAAAGCTTCAGATTTGTCCAGATTTCTAGATCTTTTTTCACCTCTGACCAGCATTTCTCATAGTTATCTTTAAATAGGTTCACATTCTTGGATGTCATATTCACCCCCAGGTATTTTACCTTCTTTACTAATGTTAAGTCTGTCTCTTTCTGAAACCTCTCTTTCTCTATCGGCGTCAAATTCTTCTCCAAAACCTTAGTTTTCAATTTATTCAATTTAAAGCCTGCCACTTGACCAAAATCCTGGATTACTTCTAGGGCCCTCTTAGTACTTAATATCTGCTCCTGTAATGTCATAACGAGATCATATGCAAATGCCTTAAGTTTGTATTGTTTAACTCCGACCTGAATACCTTGAATCAAATGGTCCCTTCTGATCATATTTAGCAAAACCTCCAGGACCGAAATAAAAAGTAATGGGGAAATTGGGCAACCTTGTCGTGTTCCTTTCTCAATTTTAAACTCTTCTGTAACCATATTGTTTACTATCAGTTTAGCTTTTTGTTCAGAATATATCGCACCTATACCGTTTTCAAAGTTTTGTCCAACCCCCATCCCCTGAAGATTCTTCTTCATAAAACTCCAGGAAATATTGTCAAAGGCTTTCTCCGCATCTATAAAAATCAAGACTGCTTTTGTGTTGATATTCACCTGCAGCTTTTCTAAAATGTTAATTATATTCCTCGTATTGTCCGATAGATGTCTTCCAGGGAGAAAGCAAGCCTGGTCTTTATGTGTCACCTCTGCCAAAACTTTTTTCAGTCTTCTAGCCAAAATGTCTGCAAAGATTTTGTAATCCACATTAAGTAGGGATATGGGGCAATAGTTCTTAAGTTGTGTCTTTTCAGATTCAGTTTTCGGTATAAGTGTGATATAAGCTTCTTTCCACGTCTCCGGCGCCTTTTCCCCCTCCATAATTTCATTACAAACCTCCTTTAATGGTTGAATTAAGTAGTCTTTCAAAGTTCTGTAATACTTGGAGGTTAATCCATCAGGCCCTGGAGATTTGCCCAATTGCATATTCTGAACCGCGCCTTCCACCTCTTGTTCAGTTATTTTGTAATTCAATAATATTTTGTTTTCTTGAGAAATTTTTTGTAATCCATTAATTTTCAAAAATTGATCAATTTTCGACTCGATCTGCGGCCCTTGTGTATAAAGTTGCTTAAAATATCTCTGGAAGCAGCTTCTAATCTCCTGTGGGTTCTGAATATTCTTTCCATCCACTTCAAGATTAGTAACTGTGTTTAATTTTTGTCTCTTCTTCAGCTGCCATGCTAACAGCTTTCCACATTTGTTAGCTGATTCGAAGGTCTTTTGTCTCATCTGTCTAACTTTCCATTCAATGTCCTGGTTTATCATTTTCATATACTGTACTTGATATAACTTAATTTCTCTCAAAATCTCTTGTGATTTTGGTTTAGCTCTAAGTTTTTTCTCTCCTTCTTTTATTTTCTCCAAAATCTTCTCTTTTTTCTCATTTTGAATTCTCCTTTTTATTGCATTTTGCTGAATCAAAAACCCTCTCATTACAGCTTTGCTTGCGTCCCAGATTGTTCTTTTTTCCACTGTGGTCTTCAAATTTATCTCGAAATAGTCTTTTACAGTTTTTTGGGCCTTGTTGATGATTTCTGAATCTCTAAACAAGGCATCGTTCATCCTCCAACTGAAGGAACCAGTCAATGTTGGTTTCATTTCCATTTTGACAGGGTTGTGGTCGGAGCAGGTTTTTGGGCAAATTTCCACTTTTCTGATCTTAGGAGCCAGTCCTCTGGTTATCCAGATTTGGTCAATCCTTGTCCAAGTCTTTTGGGCTTCAGAAAAGAAGGTCCCCTCTTTGCCTAGGGGGTTCTTAGTTCTCCAGATGTCAATTAAATCCATATTGTCTGTCATTTCAAAAAATGTTTTCGGTAGTCTTCCGTCTTTTGTCACCACTTGTCTTTCTGACTTATCCATATTTGTCGATACCACTCCATTCATATCTCCAAGCATAATGATGTTAAAGTCCATAAAGTCCAACAATGTCTCATGCAGTTTCTTATCAAATTCTGATTTCCTCTCATTTGGTGCATATATCCCTACTATCAAAAATTTCTCACCTTTGGCACTTGAGCCAGAAATTCCAAAAACCGCTCCTCTCTCCTTCCTGGCGGTAAAGAGAGAATGATGATGATGATGATTTGCCACTCTTTAATTTATTCTCACCTCCACAAGTTTTACTTTACCTTTTTCCACAATTGGAATATAAACCAACTGACACAACTCAAAGGGAGATCATGCAAAACAGTACAGAAATGCAGTTTCTTCTTCATCCTTCTTCTCCTGTTATAATATTGCCTTCCACATTATATCTCAAGGCAAAGTAAGAAATCATAGAATCATAGAGGGACAGTGGAACAGACTCCCACAAGAGGTAGTGGACTCTCCTTCCTTGGAGGTTTCTAAGCAGAGGTTGGATGGCCACCTGTCATGGATGCTTTAGCTGAGGTCCCTGCATTGCAGGGGGTTGGACTAGATGACCATTGGGTCCCTTCCAACTCTAACATTCTGTTTCTATGATCTAGTCCAGCCCCTTGCAATGCATGAATCTTTTGCCCCACGTAGAGCTTAGACTCACAACCCTGAGATTAAGAGTCTCACGCTGTACCAACTGAGCTATCCTAGCTGCTATGTATCACTGAAAAACACAGTAAAGTGATATTGTTGTGCCAAAATATAAAATAAAATAAAATAAAATAATAAAATAAGTGTCCCCAGTGTTGTAATGGTAAACTTGGTGACAGGTAATAAGAGCACGACCAATTCCTTATACAACAACAATAATTTGTTGCCCTTTCTGACACCCAAAATCAACTACGTGAGGCAGGCACTCACTCTGTTTAATGGGAGTGACAGTTACCATTAAACTGCATGTTACCCTAACATGAAGGGGAGACCTAATCTCTATACATTTCTAATACGTATATACAGGTGATCAGGAACATCTAAGTTATTTTAGCACCAGAGGCAGAAAGGCCCACAAGCACCTTTCCCTGCCCCCATCAGCTTCAGTCTGCTGTCTCAACTCTCCCACACATGATCACCTACTGACATTTTTTTCCCTTACTACCTATCTAGGGAGTGGCACTAGCTGTCCATTTCCTCCTCCTCAGTCTCCATGTTGCTCTCATAGAACTCAGAGTGGAGGAAGATGAGATAATTAGAAATTAATGGCTATGTCTGTCATTGACTCTGTTTGTGACAGTTGTTGGCTCTGGCTCCCCCTACTGTTGGCTTCCTGCCTTGAACCCTACCTGTCCTAATGGAAACAATCCACCACAGAGATGATCTCAAATTAGAAAGCTCATTCATTTGCTGCCCTTTCATGATACCCCAAAATTTCTGCTTGAGGTGGTGTTCTCACCAAGTCTAATGATAGGGCTGGCCAGAGAGGGGAGCCTTGTCCCAGAGAGTTTACAATGTATATTTTGGCAGTAGGATAACAAGGATTTTGGCAAGGGTGTGTGATTGGACCTGGCTTTTTCTTTGGTTCATTTTGATGGAACAAGGCACCAGTCTTGCTTTGTGTTGCAGTGTGGTATTAGCCCCTCTGGGACCCTCACTCTGTTTGTGACACAGGATACCAGACCAGACTTTGTGACTCCAGAAACTACAAGGAGGCCAAGTATCGATAAGTCATCTGTGGTGCTGGAAAAACTCCCAAACTAGTAATTATCAGTCCCCTCAGAGAACACATTTCCTCCCAACAGACACTGGTGCCAGTCTAGGTATAATTTATGGCCTGTTGGAATCAGTAAGACAAAGCTTGTTTACTGCAAATGCAGGAATTTATACCACACACAGAGCACGTAGGCCACATGATAATTCTGAAGCCCATATAGTCGGAAAGGTACAAACTCTCAGAATATCCCTTCTCCTTCTCCTTCTCATGTAAGCAAAGCCCTCTTCTTTCTATACATGCAATGAGACCAGTGTGATTGTGTTATAGGGTTTGCAAGGTGTCAGCAACCCACCACTATACCTGCAGCAGGTTCCTTGAATCCATCAGCATGAAAGGGGAGCTTTCTATCCACTGTGTGCTCCAAGTCTAAGCATTTAGGATCACTGAAAACACAAGGAGCTCCATTTCCAAGAGCATGGTGTGCAAGCTCTGTTAGGTATGATGGAACTTCATAGAAATCACAGCTTAAGTCACTCTTTTTGGAACACTCCCAATCATTTGCCCATGTACATGCACAGAAAATAGTAGATGTAGCTGAAAGGCAACACAAGGACATATACATTGATTGTTGCAATGCACCCCTCATTATTATTATTGCATCATTATAAGATTACTGTATAATCTTAGATTATAGTATTGTCTAATCTAAGAAGGGTTGTGGCTATATCATGAAGGATCCAGACCCTGCACTTCTGAATTTGTCACTGCACTACAGAATGAGACTGAGATTTATAAATTTGATATTTTTTAGTCCATTCAGTCTACACCCATTCCCATCATCATGCTGCTGCTGCTGCTGCTGCTGCTTCTTCTTCTTCTTCTTCTTCTTCTTCTTCTTCTTCTTCTTCTTCTTCTTCATTAGAAGCAGTGCCCACCAGACGAAATGCTGTGAGGTGAGGAACTTATTTGGCTGAGTGTCCTTCCATAGTTGCCAACCTATAACTCAGAGTAACTGCACTAGGCGAAACTTATGAATTTCAAGAAGAAACTCAAGTATGGAAGTTCCCCTCTCATGTTGGCTGCACCACACATAGAAAGACACACTCAGGAACACACAGTTACACTTCATCCTTGCACAACCTTAGGTGTGACATGAATCAACTGTTTAAAAACATTTTCTGAGCAGGGCTGGGTTTGACTCCTGAAAAAGTTCCCTCTTCTCATAAGCATGCTTTTAAGATTGAGTGTGAAGTACACACACACGCTCCCCAACGTGTGACATGAGGCTAAGCAAAAGGACAGAGTAAAAATGGAACCTTCACATAACGTTTTATGAACAAAGAAGCCTTGTACCAAGTCAGGCTATTGGTCCACCGAGCTCACTGTTGTCTACACTGATTGGCAGTGGCTAGCCAGGATTTCAGAGAGAGAGTCTTTCCCAATCCTACCTGAAGGTGCCAAGGATTGAACCTGGGACCTTCTGCATGCAGAGTAGATGCCCTTGAGCTGCAGATTCTTCCCAAAGACAAGCAGGGGCACAAAACATAAAGAGGACTGAGCCCACATTGGTTTTCCAAAAAGCACCCCCACCCAACTTCCCTATTCAGAAAGTAGAACTTTAACATGGAACATCACCACAAGAGAATAATCATGGAAGCCATCGAGATAGAGAAACACCCTCACAACATGAACAAGCGTGACGACACGTCCCGCCTGCCAGACATCTGGAAATTAGCCCTCCCCACAAAAACCGACACCAGAACCAGAGGCACACAGAACGCCATCACCAATCAACCACACCAGACCCAAACCCAGACCCTCTCCACAGATAAATTACAGACACCATCCAGTAGCCAAACCATAGTGGCACCTCCGGATGCTGCACCCCCCTGCAATCCCTACACAGATCTGGCTGGCACAGGGCACAAAACCACAGCTCGCCCCTATACACGAAGCCAAGCCAGAGCACAACTAAGTGCAGTACAGCCATCTTCTCAGAAAAACTCTTCACAAGCTCAAGAGGTCAAGACACGAAAGCTTTAGCAACTAATCCACACCTAATGACCCACCTAAGTGGTACTCAGAATATCACTCAAGAAATCACTCAAGATATCCCTCAAGTAATTAAGGAACAAAAGAAGAAAAGGCACACTAACCTGGGAACTTCCTATCTGCCCAGAACGTTGGAGGCTATACACCACACCCCCTCAACAGTATTTATAGGAACTCAAACACTGAGATCCTGCTCTGTTCCAGTAACAAGAAGCCGAAAGCACCAGCCTGAAGATGACGAGTGAGACCTCGTCGAAACGTCGCCTAGACACCCCAACTCTTACACGGGAAGACACCCGAAGACACCAAAACCTGCATATATATATATATATATATATATATATATATATATATATATATATATAATCTCACAGCTTTGATGCTTAGGAAGTCCAGGTTGTACCAGTAAGGATCTGACCCCCTGATTATATAACTTCTTTGTTTGAAAAGCAGTCCACCTATAAATTCTCTGCCTTCCTTTTAGCATTGCCAACTTTTATGGCAGATTCTCTTTGAAGAGCAATTTCCTCTGCAGCAAATAGCCAGATTATTTCATAGGAGAGTGAACCCAGGGAGTTTGTTTCTGTTGAATGCTAATACTCAAATCATAAAGAACATTATTTTTAGTCATCAAACTAAAGAGATTAAAACTTAACTGAACACACTTTTAAAACTAACAACTAGTCTTTAAATTAAAAAAAAACTTAAAAACACTAACCATTCCCCTCGCCCAGTAAGTACTACTAGGTTTAGACAAAGATACAGTCAATTTTCATGTTCTTTAACCAGATAACGAGCAAACCAAAACAAGGTTTCTTCGCCTTCCCATCCTAGGTAATAAGTCAGATGCAGGCAGAATCTGCAGGTCCATTCTAAATCAATGTCAGCCTTTTTATTCTGCCTGCTTCTCTTTCTGCCTGCTTTCCTCCCCCTCCCTTCAGCCTTTGTCTCTCCACCCGCATCGCCTCCTCGTAGGTCAAGGCAACTGAGAGAGTCTCTCTAGCAACTGAGAGAGCCCCTCTATACTCTCATTGTGATGGATCCCCATTTTCTGACACATTAGGATGGGCTTGGGACCATGGTTTATTTCCAAATCTTGAAAAGAAAACAGTGGTAAAGGTAAAGGGACCCCTGACCATTAGGTCCAGTCGTGGCCGACAGGGGTTGCAGTGCTCATCTCACTTTATTGGCCGAGGGAGCGGGCGTACAGCTTCCAGGTCATGTGGCCAGCATGACTAAGCCGCTTTTGGCGAACCAGAGCAGCGCACGGAAACGCCGTTTACCTTCCCACCGGAGTGGTACCTATTTATCTACTTGCACTTTGACGTGCTTTCGAACTGCTAGATTGGCAGGAGCAGGGACCAAGCAACAGGACAAAAACACTGCTGCAGTATATGGCAGCTGTGAAAAGGGTGAATCCCATATTAAGGATCATTAGGAAAGGGACAGAAAGTAAAATTTGCCTTTATGCAAATCTCTGCTGTGACTACACCTGGAATACAGCAAAAAGGTCTGGTCCACACCGCAAAAAGGCTGTTGTCATGGTGGGGGGAAACAGCAGAAAAGAGCAAGCAAAGTGATGAAGGGGCCAGACTGATTGCTCCATGAGGAAATATGGGAACATCTGGAGCATTTGGGTTTACAGAAAAGATGAGTAAGGGGGAACATGATAGAAGTATATAAAATACTTGTTATCGTTATTAATTGAATTTATTACTCACCATTCACAATAAGGTTCCAAAGGGGGGGTAATTTAAATAGTAATTTAAGATACAATATTAAAAATAGCATAAAGTAAATCAAGAATAGGGTAATCTATATTTATATCTATACAGTGTCAATATTGATTGATGGTGGTGGAAAAGTCAATGGAGATAAGCAGTGCTGGCTGACATCCATTGTAACTGGTAGGGTGGAAGACAGGGAGGTGAACAGTAGGTGGCGCCAGAGCCAATGACAAGCAGAACCAACTACTGTAGTTCTAATTTTGTCCCCATCTTCTTCCCTGCTGAGTTCCACAAAGGCAACAGTGACAGTAAGAATGAGGAGAAAGCTGGCAGCTGGGGCCACCCCCTGAGACTGCTTCTAAGAAATAAGGCATGTTGGTAGGGACTGCACAGGGCAGATTGTACTTGGTGGGGTAGTGCTGGATTGGGCCCACCAGACCAGCCTCCTTTCAAATAATTTTCCCTCCTTCTCTCATAATCCCAGAACCCAAGATCATCCATTGATGTTGAAAGGTTCAGGAGAGAAAGAGGGAGCACTTCTGCACACGGAGCATAATAGTGAAACTATGGGGCTCAAAGCCACAAGTTGTTGTGATGGTCACTATCATCATCATAATTTATTACGGTCAAATACCAGCTCAGAAAGCGCGACTGGGACAGCTTTCACAAGAATAAAATATACATTTAAAGCAGTGTACAACGACAGCTTAAAGATTAAAAACTAAGATAAGCGCATATACACATAAAGACCTAAAAATTTGGGCTACCGTACAAATTGGCCCCGACACCCTGGAGGCTGACTTTGACTGTTTTCCTAGCGAACTAATTTGTTTAGTTCACTAGGGGGTGGTCTGCGCATGCACATCTACACGCAGAATCCGGCGACCATCCAGGTCATCTTGTGGTCTTTGCCTAAGAGGAGAAAATTGAGTTTAGACTTATCCGGAAGGTCAGCAAGCCTCGCCAGCTGGGGGTCAATGGTATCTCTGCGTATCTCGTCATAAAAGGGACATCTAAAAAATAAATGTTTGGGGCCTCCTATTTTTCCTAGTGGGCAGGCGCAAAGTCTCTGAGCATACGGGACTTTTCCAAATGCTCCTTCCAAAACCGGCGAGGGCAAGGCTGAGCTTCTGGCTAGAGGAAAGGCCCTTCTTATGTTTCTTGATATGAGAAAATGGAGGTATGCTGCCGGGGCCTCAACATACCTCTCATTTTCTACAATTATATAATCGGGGTACCTCAAGCAGTCTTGTTGTCTCTCTGTGTCCATGATTCTTTGCCTGACCACAGATCTTGCTTGGCCCAGGCCCAAGTTTAGAAGGGCTTGAGGAGCAAAGCCCAATTTCTAGAGAGTATTCAGAACTGCTGTCTGACAGCCAGACTTGAACCGGTTGCCCAGTGGAGGTCACTAGATTAAATGGTTTTAAAAGGAGACTGGGGGACTTTGTCATGCACTGTCTGTGGGACACATTGGGAGAAAGCAACTAAGCCAACACACACCTTTCTCTATTCTCCATCCAGGAGAGCATTCCCAGACCTCAAGGGCACATCCCAGCCAGGCAAAAACACTCAAGGAAGGTGTGAAGCAGTACCAGCGATGGGTGTGACCTGGGGAGAAGGGGCGTGCCCTAGGGAGAGTCCTGAGGGCCAAGTAGTCTGGAGGGCCACTATCAACTCTGTGACCTAAGTTTCTCTCCCCACCCATGTCACACTATGGTGCTGACACAGGAAGATAAGAACAGGAGAGTGGGGAGTGCCACATTCCTCCTATCAGCAAGGTCAGTTGTATTTCCCTGTGCCGGTCAAAGCGGACTTTGAAATGCAGCTGTTGTAATGAGTAATACATTCCTCCCCCCCCTCCCCGCCCCCCGCATGTTGCAAAAGCGATACAGGAACAAACATGCCTTTGCCATGTAATATCCATTTAAGTATGGAAGGGGATGTGGACACCTCTACTTGTCATAGCTTTAATAGTTTCCCTTGTAAACCTGCTGTTTGCTTTTCCTGATAGAGGAAAACTTCGCTATGGTGATACCTGATATGCAGTCCTCAAGGTGAAAGCATTTCACTTCATGTTATCCCTGCTCTCAGTGCAAAGTTATACACATGAGTAAACAGGCAAGCGGAGAGGGACGCAGGTGGCACTGTGGGTTAAACCACGGAGCCTAGGACTTGCTGATCAGAAGGTTGGCGGTTCGAATCCCCGTAATGGGGTGAGCTCCCGTTGTTCGGTCCCAGCTCCTGCCCACCTAGTAGTTTGAAAGCACGTCAAAGTGCAAGTAGATAAATAGGTACCACTCCAGCGGAAAGGTAAATGGTGTTTCTGTGCGCTGCTCTGGTTCGCCAGAAGTGGCTTAGTCATGCTGGCCGCATGACCCGGAAGCTGTATACAGACAAACGCCGGCTCCATTGGCCAGTAAAGTAAGATGAGTGCCGCAACCCCAGAGTCATCCGTGAATGGACCTAATGGTCAGGGGTCCCTTTACCTTTTAAACAGGCAAGCAAAGGAGAAACCCCACTTCTTTATTTCTACATATCAGAAGGAACATCAGAAGGAACATCTGGATGAGGCCAGGGGCTCCTCTAATTCAGTATCCAGCCAAGCGTATTTATTTATTTGTTTGTTTATCCCCCACCCTTTTTTCTAAGCCTGGCGAGAATGTATCCTCAAAGTGGCATTCAAAGTTCTCCTCCCCCCCCCTCATAACAACCCTGGGCCGTAGGTTAGGTAGTGAGTGACTGGCCCAATGTCACCCACTAAGTTGCATGACAAGTGGGGTTTGAACCTTGGTCTCCCAGGTCTAACCACTAAACCAGCACTCTCCTCACCTGTGATTCCCAGCAAAAGGGTGCTGCCTTTGACAGTGGAGGGAGAACACAGCTATCGTCATGACTGGCAGCCATCGATAGCCTTATTATCTGTGAATTTGTCTGATCAAATACCAAATCAAAATACATGAAAAGATTTAAAACCACATCGAACTAAAAGACGAATAACAATCAACAGAAACAAATTCACCAAGTGTTCAAAGGGTGACAATGATAGTGCTCCTTTGGCGTATCTTTCTGGGGAAAGCTTTCCACAGATGGGGAACCACCACCGAGAAGGCCTGATTTTATGATACCACCTCCCATACCTTCCTCAGAAGGGGCACACAAAGGGCCTCAGATGAGGGTTGCAGGGTCCAGGTTGGTTCATATGGGGGGAGGTACTCCTTGAGGAGTTGCGGTTCTGAGGTAGAAAAGGCTTGACAGGTCAAAACCAGCACTCTGAATTGTGCCCAGAAACTAACTGGCAGTCACTGCAGTCAGGCCAGAATCAGTGTGATGCGTTCAAAACCCCTGCTTCCAGTCCACACTGCTGAATTCTGTACTAGCCCACTGCAGTTTCCAAACTGTCTTCAAAGGCATCCCTATGCGTTGCAGTAATCTAACCTAGAAGTCGCTGGAGTGTAGCAGACCCTCCAAGTGTCCCTATTTTCCAGATTTAGAGAAGCCATACTGGTTTCTGATTTGATCCCGGAATGTCCCTCTTTTCCTTAGGACGTCCCAATTTTCATTGAAGAAACGTTGGAGGATAAGGAGTTATCCGACCCATGAGCCATCCGAAGGCAATCCAGTATAGAGAAGGTTTTTTTTTAAAAAAAATATGTTTTTATATACTGTATGTTGGAAGTGGCTAGGGCAACCCTGTAAGATGTGTAGGGTATAAAAAGTAAAATTATCATTATGGAATGGCCACCCCTATTTCATGGGAGAAATGTTGGAGGGTATGGTGTAGACAATAGTAGCTAGGCTGCCCCTGTCCACTTAAGGTCCCATCTGAGCCACCCAAGTTAATGGAAGGCACTCCACAGGTCACTTGTGTTTTATGTTTTAACATTGTGAACCACCCTGATATTTTAATGATATTGTGGTGTATAAATACTTTTATTAAACAAGCAAGCAAGCAGATTGGTGCATTTGTACGCTCCATTTCAGCTGAAAAGGCTCCCAAATAATACATTTGTTTATTTTAGATAATTTGCTTGATGATGACTTCCATGATTTTTGCAACATTCAACCTAAGAGAATGAAACTACAACCTATGAAGCTTGCTAAGGGTCAGACATAGGGGATTCCCGGGAGATGGTTGCTCTTAGAATCCAACTTGCCCCACAGTGCTTAGGCAAAAGGCTGAGAGATTTTGCAGACTTATTTGTTACCCTCCCTGACCCACCAAAAAGTTTTAGCTCTTTGATGCAACATCTTGGTTTAACTTCTCCCCGACAGTAAATCAGTCTTTCTTTTTAATATTACCATGAACTGCTTTTGGAAGTTGCTCAAACAAATGAATCGGGGGTGGGGGAGAGAGAAGGAAGATGATGAAAAAATACCCCTCCAGTGATTGTGTATTTGGGGAACGTCTCAATGTGCATGCCTAAATAAACTTCTGGACTTAAAAGAAAGAGTTTTATTCTACACGGGTGAATGCTGCTCTCTAATGTCTTTGTTTGGAATTGCATTCAACATATTTCCCCAGGTATATCTAGGTACATATGAAGCCTGCTTTTACAGGGAAGGCTGCTCTATGTGGGCAAGTGGGGCTCTGCCTCCACCAACCTCAGCCTGCCCTCAGCCAGACAGTGCCTGCCTGCATTCTTACATGCAACCAGTCCAGGGAGTTGCACTACTTGTCAGTTTACTCCTCCTCTTGAGTCTCAGTGCTGCCACTTGTGGAATGTAGAAGGAAAGAGTGCGGGGACAAAACTGAATGAGTCGGCTCTGCCTGTCATTGGCTCTGGCTCCCCCTACTGTTACATTCTCTATCTTCCACCCTACCAGTCCTAATGGGCACCAACCTGATCATTTGCTTTTCAATGTCATGCCCTGAACTGATTTCTGAAGCAGTGAGGCCTGGGACATCAACAGATGTGGGAGGGGAGATTGTTGTTGTTTAGTCGTTTAGTCGTGTCCGACTCTTCGTGACCCCCTGGACCAGAGCACGCCAGGCACTTCTGTCTTCCATGGCCTCCCGCAGTTTGGTCAAACTCATGCTGGTAGCTTCGAGAACACTGTCCAACCATCTCATCCTCTGTCGTCCCCTTCTCCTTGTGCCCTCCATCTTTCCCAACATCAGGGTCTTTTCCAGGGAGTCTTCTCTTCTCATGAGGTGGCCAAAGTATTGGAGCCTCAGCTTCACAATCTGTCCTTCCAGTGAGCACTCAGGGCTGATTTCCTTCAGAATGGAGAGGTGTGATCTTTTTGCAGTCCGTGGGACTCTCAAGAGTCTCCTCCAACACCATAATTCAAAAGCATCAATTCTTTGGCAATCAGCCTTCTTTATGGTCCAGCTCTCACTTCCATACATCACTACTGGGAAAACCAGAGCTTTAACTATACGGACCTTTGTTGGCAAGGTGATGTCTCTGCTTTTTAAGATGCTGTCTACGTTTGTCATTGCTTTTCTCCCAAGAAGCAGGCGTCTTTTGGAGACATTAATTGTTTCACCAAACATAGGAAGAGCCTGGCTGGATCGTATCTAGTCCTGCACTCTGTTTTCACAGCAGTTAACCAAGTGTCCCAATGGGAAGCCCGGAAGAAGGGCCAGAGTATAACTGCTCTCTCCCCAGTTGTGATCCCCAGAAAACTGGCACTGAGAGACATACAGCCTCTGACACTGGAGGGCAAATACAGCCATCACGGCTAGCAGTCATTGATAGCTCTTACAAAACCACCCAACTTGGTGGCCATCACTACCTATTGTGAGAGCAAATTCAGAAGGACAACAGGAGGTAGGACCAAGAAGTGAGCTGGCATAATACAAACCTTTGCTGAAACCGCATTTGGAATACAGTGGTACCTCGGGTTACAGACGCTTCAGGTTACAGACTCCGCTAACCTGGAAGTAGTACCTTGGGTTAAGAACTTTGCTTCAGGATGAGAACAGAGATTTGCATTTGCTCCATAAGATGCACACACATTTCCCCTTACTTTTTAGGAGGAGAAAAGTGTGTCTTATGGAGCGAAAAATATGGTACGTTTATCCCCGAGTTCTCCTGCTCTCATTAACACTAGAACACTGGGATACTCAATGAAGCTGAATGTTGGAAGAATAAGGACAGATAAAAGAGAGTACTTTTTCATGCAGTGCATAGTTAAATTATGGAAGTTGCTCCCACAGAAGGCAGCAATGGCCACCAGCTTTATGACCTTAAAAGAGATTGGCCAAACTCATGGAGGATAAGGCTGTCAATGGCTGCTAGTCATGGTCTGGGCCGGATTTAGGTTTGATGAGGCCCTCAGCTACAGAAGGTAATGGGGCCCTTTATATGTCCAGCTGTCCTTTGTCAACAACAAATTGTCGCTGTTTTTTGTGTTGAATATATGCTATATGGTAATTTATGGACCTAATAGATATAAAATCCAAACTCTTCTTCTTCTTCTTCTAAAGCCATTTGCACATAACAAAATATGTATTTTATCAAAGTAATTGTATTATAATTTGGAAATGTACATCCAGGTTTTGTTCCTTTAATTTTCTTTTGGGGGGGACCCCAAGAGAGTGGGGCCTTAAGCTGTAGCTTGTTTAGCTTAAATACGTTAATCCAGCACTGGTCATGGTGGTTATTCTTTGCCTCCGTAGGGGAGGAGAGCGTGTCCTTGTGTTAGGTTTCTACTTGCAAGCTTCCCATAGGCATTTGGTTGGCCACAGTGAGAACAGGATGCTGGACTGATCTAGCAGGGCTCTGCTTAAGTTTAGCAATTAATAGCTGTCCAGTCCTGTGGGAGCTTAAGGGCAGCTGGCAATCAAGAGCCCAAGTCAATCAGAGAGATTGTCTTACAATAGTGCCAAGGTGTCTTGCTAAGTTCACTGCATGACAATTTTTCTCTGCAGGAAGCTGCTTCTGCTTCTTTTTGAATTTTAATGGCATCAAGAAACTAGAGAGGAAGCCATTACCACCACCTACTGGCTGTAACGTGATTATTTGTCATTCGCAAGGCCTAGTACCTTGCAAGAACTTCCATTAAATCACCGACGCTGGACCTAAACAATTTTTGCCCCCTAATCTCCAAGACAAATTGTTCTTATGCCTAAATCAGTCATATTGTGGAGCAGATGTTCCCTTTCGTCAGTGGTGGCTCCCACCCATTTGGACTGGTCAATAGGAGGGTAGGGAGCCCAAACAGTAGGTGGTGCCAGAGCCAAGTCACTACAGTTCTATAGAATCATAGAATCTTAGAGTTGGAAGGGACCCCAGGGGTCATCTAGTCCAACCCCCTGCAATGCAGGAATCTCAGCTAAAGCATCCTTGACAGGTGGCCACCCAGCCTCTGCGTAAAAACCTCCAATGAATCAGAGCTCACAATCTCCCAAGAGAGTCTGTTCCACTGCTGAACAGCTCTTACTGTCAGAAAGTTTTTCCGAATGTTTAGTCGGAATTTCCTTTCTTGCAACTTGAAGCCATTGGTTTGAGCCCTGCTTGCCAGAGGAGAAAACAAGCATGTTCCCTCCTCTATGTGACAGCCCTTGTGATATTTGAAGATGGCTACACCTCCTCTTTTCCAGGCTAAACATACCCAACTCCCTCAGCCATTCCTCATAAGGCTTAGTTTCCAGACTCTTTTTCATCTTGGCCACTCTCCTCTGCACACATTCCAGCTTGTCAACATCCTTCTTAAACTGTGGTGCCAAGAACTGGGCACAATATTCCACGTGTGGTCTGACTAAGGCAGAATAGAGTTAATTCTAACTATTATTTCCCTTGATCTGGACATGAGATCCACACCCTTCTACCTGCTGAGTTCTACAAGAGCGACACTAAGATTGAAGAGGAAGAAGAGGGAGGTGGTAGTCAGGGCCAACCTCTGTACATACTGGTGTTAAGTAAGAAGGGAAGGAGGTGGGGGCTGGCTGAGATTAGTGGGATAGTGCCCCATTGGCTCTAATGGAAGCCTTGGGTTAGGTCTATTAATTTAAATAAACCTACTCTGAGTGAAACTTACTTGGATGAAACACAGAATGTTTATGATATGATAATTGATACGATATGATAATCTTTATTGTCATTGTCCCATACAGAACAACGAAATTGAAAATCTACACCAGATATTCAGAAACCAATAAGCCTGCTATCCCAGCTATCCCAGCCTGGTTAGCCCCTGAAAAACTCTTGATACCCCATAATGAAGTACAATATATTCCCATGGATGGGACGTGGGTGGCATTGTGGTCTAAACCACAGAGCCTAGGGCTTGCCGATCAGAAGGTCACGGTTCAAATCCCCGCGATGGGGTGAGCTCCCGTTGCTCAGTCCCTGCTCCTGCCAACCTAGCAGTTCGAAAGCACGTCAAAGTGCAAGTAGATAAATAGGTACCGCTCCGGCGGGAAGGCAAACGGCGTTTCCGTGTGCTGCTCTGGTTCGCCAGAAGCGGCTTAGTCATGCTGGCCACATGACCCCGAAGCTGTACACTGGCTCCCTCAGCCAGTAAAGCAAGATGAGCACTGCAACCCCAGAGTCGGTCATGACTGGACCTAACATTTGGGGGTACCTTTACCTTTACCTTTATACTCCCATAGAGACTACCTTACACTGCGTTTAAAACCAAAATCGCATTTGAATAGAAACTGTTTCTCAGGCAGCTAGTCCTAGTCTTTATAACCCTGTACAGTGGTACCTCGGGTGACATATGCTTCAGGTTACATACCCCCCTAACCCAGAAATAGTGCTTCAGGTTAAGGTTAAGAACTTTGCTTCAGGACGAGAACAGAAATCGGGCTCTGGCGGCGCGGCGGCAGCAGGAGGCTCCATTAGCTAAAGTGGTGCTTCAGGTTAAGAACAGTTTCAGGTTAAGTACAGACCTCCGGAACGAATTAAGTACTTAACCCGAGGTACCACTGTACAGTGGTACCTCGCAAGACGAATGCCTCGCAAGACGGAAAACTCACTAGATGAAAGGGTTTTTGGTTTTTTGAGTTGCTTCGCAAGACGATTTTCCCTATGGGCTTGCTTCACAAGACGGAAACGTCTTGCAAGTTTGTTTCCTTTTTCTTAAAACCGTTAATACAGTTGCGACTTGACTTCGAGGAGCAACTCATAGCACGCGGTGTGGTAGCCTTTTTTGAGGTTTTTGAAGACTTTGGTGATTTTTGAAGCTTTTCCAAAAAATTTCCGACACCATGCTTTGCAAGACGAAAAAAATCACAAGACGACAAAACTCGCGGAAGGAATTAATTTCGTCTTGCGAGGCACCACTGTACCTTCTTCTAGAAGGCAGAAGCTGAAAGAGATAATTTCCGGGCTGTACACTATCCTGCACTACCTCTGCAGCTTTCTTATGGCACCTGGAAGCATAGATTTGATCCAAGGTGGGGAGAGTGCACCTAATTATTTTCTCTGCAGTCTTTACAACCCTGGACAACATTGTTTTTCCCCTGACCGTGCAGCTCCCAAACCTGATGGTTTAATCACACAATAGATCTGGGGATCTTTATTAAAGCACAGCTGCAGCTCAAAACTATTTTTAGCAACATCCTCTTTCTGGATAGGTAATCAGGACAGGAAAGGAAGCTGCACATTTTTTCTTCATGTGTTTGTATTTATATACTTAATGTACAGTAGAACATAATAAGAGCCTGGCTGCTGACCCATCTAAGTCCAGCATCCTGTTCTCACAGTGCCCATATAGATGCCCCAAAGGGCCTGAGTGCGACAGAGCTCTCCACAATTACAATTCCTAGCTACAGTGGACGCTCGGGTTGTGAACGTGATCCGTGCTGGATGCACGTTTGCAACCCGCAGCGTTCGCAACCCACACCTGCATGTCTGCGCACGCGCGGGTTGCTATTTGGCACTTCTGCACATGCGCAAAGTGCGATTTAACGCTTCTGTGCATGGATGGCTGCCGAAACCCGGAAGTAACCCATTCCAGTACTTCCAGTTTTCGGCAGTCCGCAACTCAAAAAAACACAACCTGAAGCATCTGTAACCCAAGGTATGACTGTACAGGTATTCAGAAGCATATAGCTGGGGCAGCACATCCTGTTTCACTGTTCAAGGTGAGATAGGAAATGCTGTTTTGCCCTGCCATTGGGGAAGCTGGCCTCCCAATCAAGTAAATAAATAAAAATATTTAACTGAAAGTAGAAATTGTAGATAGATTTTGACAACTTTTTCTGAGCACTTGGGGTCAAAAGAAAGTAATTTAAAACAACTGTTGTCGAGACATTGCATTCTGAATTTGCTAGACAGAGCCAGACAGAAGATGAGGACAGGTGGGTGTCCTGCCCCAAACCAACATCAATCCTGGCTACACCCATGTGCCCTGCCACTGCTCCCATCACAACCTACCTGCTCCTGCTGCTGCCTGCTCTGTCACTGCTGTGAGCCCTGAGCCATCTTCCGCTGGCAAAGAAGTGCCATTGCCACCAGCATCGATTTTGGGCAAGAATCACATGAGATTTTGCGCGCTCTGCAAAATCTTGCGTGGCTTCAGGCAAAATTGGTGCTGTCAGCAGTGGCATTTCTGTGCTTCTGGCAGAGACAGCAGGCAGGTAGGGCACCCGTGGGTGTGCAACGTGGGAGGCTTCTGCTGCCTGAAGCAGTGACCTCATTCTGCCTAACATCTGGGCCGGCTCTGTATACTGCCTCTAACAGTGGTGGTAAAACGTAATAAGTGGATCAGACCAATGGCTCATCTAGTCTAGCATCGTTTTCTCATGCTGGCCAACCAGATGCCCATTAGAAGACAGAAGGCATGACCTGAGTGCAATCGTCTGTGGGGAACACAGGCATCATCCCCACACCCCAAATGTCTAATTTCCAGAAACGCAGAGGAAGAGCCTGGCAGCTCACAAGAGCAGTACAAATGGAACCTTTTTTCCACGAGGCAGAGAAGCAAAAGTATTGCTTTTTTTGTTGTCTTTTTTTTTTTACAGGGACACGTAACACAAACTCTGGCTCGTCAAGAGAGCCAGTTGGAGTGTTTGATAAGTTCTACACCATGCTCTGCTACCCACACACCCCTTTCCGTGATTAAAAAAAAAAAAGGTTCTGCAAATATCCATCTGAGAGATTTGACGTATATTTGCCTGAGCACTCTCGCAGATAAGTTTGAAGATAAGTTTGCAATATGCTTTCTCTCCCGGTGAAATCCGTCAAGGTCAAAGATTTGCTTTAGAGATGCATTTTCAATTCCTCTTTTTGAGAGGTCACGAGTGTTGGAAAATGAGCAAGAAAAAAAATTGTTACGGTCACCATCACCTTGAGCTTTGTCTTCTTCACAGGGAATGTGTACATTTGATTCCCTACAATGGTTTTCCGCGGCCACAGCCCTCACTTCTATGGTGGATCTGTTTCTTCTTTTAGTCCTATTGGACGACGGCCAGCTCCTCCCAGAGTTTAAAAAAGGGGTGGCAGCTTAAGACCCTGGGCCTAATTTAATGTGGTCACCAGCCTCATTTCAAAGGGCCCTCTCCAAGTGATCTGTACCTTGCTGCAGTCCACTAAGTAGGGAAGAAGGGGAAGAGATAGAGGAGGGAGGGCCTGAGGGAAAGTGGTTGCCTGAAAAAGAGAGAAAGAGTTATCTGAAAAAGAGAAAAAAAGTGTCTGAAAAAGAGAGAAAGAAAGGGGGTGAGAGGGTGAGAGAAAGGAGGAAGGGGAAGGGTTGTCTGAAAGACAGAAAGGAGTGCTTGAAAGAGAAAGAAAGAGAGTGTCTGAAAGAGAAAAAGGCAGTGTCTGGATGAGAGGGAGGGAGGGAGGGAGGGAGGGAGAGAGAGAGAGAGAGAGAGAGAGAGAGAGAGAGAGATAATGGGGTGGCAGAAAGAGAAAAGCTTTAGCTCTAATTCCATCTGCCACTTGCCCTGGCCCTGTGCACTGCTGTTATGCGGCTCACAAAAGATGACCCCTAAAGAAATGGGGTGTTTGTGTGTGACTGAGTTTTTCCACCCCTGCTCTAAACTTCATAGCTGTCCTCTTTCCCCTTTTCTAGCGAGGAATCCTATTCAGAATAAGGGAATTTCCCTTACAAAAAGGGAAACGTTGACAGCTATGCCGTCTAAACACACAAGAGAGTTCAATAATTTTTAATAGACTTTCAACACTTGTCCATAAAACTACATTCCCTAAATGTAATCAACAGGCAGGCAAGTACAGAGATTAAAAATGTGTGGTTGGGGCTGTGTGTATTGTGTGTGTGTGTGTGTGTGTGTGTGTGTGTGTGTAACCATCTTGCCTGACCTCGACTTGGCTCTTGTAAGGCTCTTGTAAGGCTCACTCACCAGAACATTCTGTATTGTGATTTAATGATTGTAGGGGGAAAGAACGTGCAGAACTCACAATGCAGTGGAAAGGTAAGAAATCCCCTAGCTAGTGCCTTGGGGATGAGATAATAACAGCAAAAAGTGATGTGATTACTTAGGTTGATCAAAGGCCAGTGGAGGCTGCCCGGTTAGACCAAATGGAGCACCACACTATGGACTTCAGTTTGTTCTTGGCCAGCTCCCACCTGCCAGCCTGTGAGCTTCCTCCCCCTTAGTCTTTATGTTGCCTTGCAGAACTAATGGGGAAGAGGTTGTAGACAACACTGGCTCTGGCTCTCATTGCTTCCAGTTCTGCCTGCCCATAAGCTCTGGTTCTGCTTACTCTTGGCCTCCCTGCTTTCCACTCTGCTGCTCACTTGGTAGAGCATGAGACTCTTAATCTCAGGGTTGTGGGTTCAAGCCCCACGTTGGGTGAAATATTCCTACATTGAAGGGTTGAACTAGATGACCCTCGGGGTCCCTTCCAACTCTGTGGTTCTAACCAACACATGTGGTGGGAATGTCCACAAATGGAACATAGCAGATAGTTCCAAGGGGTACCACCCATCCTAGCCAAAGTCCCGGATATGGCAGAAGCATCCTCTGAAGGATGGTGGCCATTTATGTCAAATGTGGAGAAAGGCCACCATTGCTGCAACCCATGGGAAAACGGGTTTCCTTTTGGCTTTGTTAAAATGGTTCAGAAACTGATGCTACTGCAGATTGCTGTTGCTGTAATACACCAGTGTATTAATGAGCACTTCAGAACGATGGTGTATAATAATTGTCCTGAGATATCTGGACTGGCTGGCTATATGTTGCTTGGCTCCATTTGCTGTGCTGACATTAACACTAAGGTTGCCAAGCCTTTTTTTGGTTTTTTTTTTATAGTAAATTTTATTAGTATTTTCCACACAACAACAGCAACGAAATGAAAAATAACAATACACAAAACACAAAAACAAGCATATTAAAAAACAAATCCAAATCTTACAAATTAATAATATAAACACTAAAAAGGAAAACAAACATCGACTTCCACCAATCTCACAGCACCTCCTTTACCTCTCATTGTATCTTCCTGTTTTCCTGATCATCTCTATCCTAGCATCTAGATATAAATCCCTCTTTCTTATCCTTTCAGTTCACAAGGTTATTCCAGACTTAGCCAGATTTCTGTCCTCGAACCTTGGCTTTTAAGGTATTCATTTAGGCACTCCCATTCCTTTTTCACTTCACTTTTTGATTTTTGTCTTATTATATCTGTCAATTTGGCTAATTCTAAATATTCTGAAACCTTACATAGCCATTCTCCCCTGGTGGATAACTGATTCCCTTTCCAATACTTAGTCAACAGGATTCTTGCTGCAGACGTCACGTATAAGAAAAATTTAGTTTTGTCTTTTGGAATATCGTCGTTTAAAATTCCTAAAAGGAATGCCTCTGGCCTTTTACTATATGATATTCTTAGTATTTTAGGCCTTATGGGCGCATTGGGATTTTTGGGAATCGCCTCTAGTCATTTCTCATTTCCCACCCCCCTGGAACAGCACCCCCCAGGCAAGAAACACACACACATTTCAAGGGATCTGTGTAAAAGTCAAATGCAGGAAAATTAAGAGTCTTAAAAAGCACATAGAGCTGAAAGAGGAAGTGCGAGTGAGAGTCCCTCTTCTAATGTCCTCCTTCAGCTCTATGTACTTTCAAGGGAGCAAAAGTTAATCATCCTCGCCACCTCACAACCAATGGAGCAGTGAGAAGTAGGGGCTTTGAGGCTCAGGGGTGCTTGAACATAACTTGGAATCCCCATACCAGTCAGCCTGAGCCCAGAGATCAGCAAAGGGGCACTGGCTAGTCAGAAGAGGAACATTACTTGATGTGTAGAGACTTGGAAGGGACCCTTCCTGGTGGTGGTGGTGGTGGTGGTGGTGGTGGTGGCGCCCCCTAGTTGTGGGACTTCACCCCCCTGGAAGCCTAGATGGAATTTTGCCACGTGGTGAAGACCTATTTGATTTCTCAAGCCTCTGGAGGTTATTTATAAATGATAATGGTGGTGCTGGTGCTGGCGATTTTGCCTGAATCTCCATTTTGTGTTTGTTCTTTTGCTACTGTTTCATTAGGGATGCTCAAATTGCATTTTATGAATCTATATTGTTATGGCTTATGTTTAACGATTGTGGAAATGGCTTTGAGATCGCTCGTGCACAAAGTGGTATTCTACAGCTCTTGATAAAATAAAAATAAATAAACATCCTTAGTCTGAATCCAACTCCTGGAAATCAATAGCATTGTAGATTTTAATTTATATTGAACATTCTCTCATAATATTTTTTTAAAAAAATGCTAGTCTTGTTACCAATTAACTCCTGACCTAATTTACAGACTGCCTGCTACCTTCCCCATCAGCTTGTCAGGGAAATTACCTTCTGAGCACCCACTGTGAATTCTCCAGCTCCCTTCTGAGGGTGGATGCTCCATTCTCCCTCCCTCCCTGATCCTTAAAGGAGCACAACCACCCTTCCTTTTTGACCAAGTGGTAGCATGTGAACGTGGAAGACTTTCTTGGTGGGCTCTGCTGTAGGTAGAAATGGGAGGAAAATTGGATCCAGTATGCATTTAAAGCCAAATCTATTGAATTTGGCCCTTTCTGAAACAATATGAGAAGGGGAAAACAGCCATTCCTAAAAGTCAGATCTAGCAGAAAGCTCCATCCTCGAAGATTTGCACTTATCCATATTTTGCAGTGCAGTTCTCTAACCAAGCAATGTGTACAAAAATGCAGATGGTGGAGGAAAGTGTGCATAAAAATGCATATATTCATAAAAATACCAACAAATAACATTACAAAATAAAAGTGTCCATTAGTCAAAACTGCATGTGAAAACACTCACTTTCATGGAATCATAGAATTGTAGAGTTGGAAAGGGACCCCAGGGGTCATCTAGTCCAACCCCTGCAATGTAGGAATCTCAGTTAAAGCATCCATGACAGATGGCCACCCAGCCTCTGCGTAAAAACCTCCAGTGAAGCAGAGTTGCTTGTCGAGGACCCCCAAGACACCCCTGAATAAAAACACAGTTCACACATCATTTTTGTTTTGGTTTTTGGCATAATTTTGGCCACAACTTTGTTTAATTACAGCATGTGAGTGGTTGCTTAGGCATTGGTTAGCGACTATCTCTTCCCACTTGGAGGTAGGAACAGAACTGACAACTGCACCCCTGCAGAAGTCAGTAAGGGTAAACAATTTTGGGGAGAGAATAAAGCTGGGTGCCAGACCCTCACCTCTCCCCAAATGCTCCCATGGGCTCTTGCGTGACCCTAGCCCTTTGGCAGGGATTTGGACAAAAGCATGGCGAGCCCCTGGATTCCTTTAATGGAATTCCCTTGCAGCAGCAGCATTGGAGGGGCAGGCACAGCCAACCACATCCTCTCCACCAACCAAAAATTAATCAATGCCTAACCGCAACCTTACAAGTTGTGACGATTTGCTACGAAGTAGGCAAAACCCAAATGGCGCCTGCCAATCAGCCAAATGGTAAAATTCCTACCAGGCCCCTGCTCCAAAGCAGATGACCCCATGACAGGCATAGAAAGGTCAGCGTGAACAAACCCTAATTAAAGGGAGGGTGGGCAGGTAATCCGATGTGTGCAGCGAAAAGAGGAAGCTCAACGCTGCACACAGGGACCTATATAGCACCCCCATCAATCAAATAAAATTGCAACAGTAAATTTCCCCCAGCAACAATTGAAGGTGTCCAATCAAATTCTTGGCCGTCCAAACTAAAATGCCCAGCAACAGGGGATGTCATGGTTGCTCCCACAGCAACACATGCTCTCCATGAAGGAGACCCCGCTTTGTTGAACAGCTCTTACTGTCAGAAAGTTCTTCCTGATATTTAGCTGGAACCTCCTTTCTTGTAATTTGAAACCATTATATCAAGTCCTACCCTCCAGAGCAGGAGAAAACAAGCTTGCTCCATCTCCCATGTGACAGTTCTTGAGATATTTAAAGATGGCTATCATATCTCCTCTCAGTCTCTCAGTTTCATTTAACAGAAGACATTTAGAAGGTCACCTGCACATTTTGTTCCATAACTTTCTTTCTAAGAGGAGGAGATACTTGCTTCAAAAAAGAAGAAGAAGAAGAAAGAAACCTCAGAGTCTGGGGCAGGTGAACCTCAGAGTCTGGGGCAGAGTCAGGGGCACCAGTGAAAGCCTTTGGATTTGGATTTCATATCCCACCTTTCACTCCCCTTCAGGAGTCTCAAAGCGGCTAACAGTCTCCTTTCCCTTCCTCCCCCACAACAAACACTCTGTGAGGTGAGTGGGGCTGAGAGACTTCAGAGAAGTGTGACTGGCCCAAGGTCACCCAGCAGCTGCAGGTGGAGGAGCGGGGAATCAAACCCGGTTCCCCAGATTACGAGACTACCGCTCTTAACCACTACACCACACTGGCTCTTTGCAGGTCCTATGGCTTCTGTGTTGACCTCTGTTGTAAGCAAATCAGGATGAGGGCAGAGCAAATGCTCGCTGTCATCAAAGCGCCATGTAAACAAATCAGAACAGCACCCTGTTCTCACACTGGCCAAACAGATGCCCATGCAAAGCAGAACCTCAGCACAACAGTGCTTTCCCCACCTATATTCACAGCAGCTGGTAACCAGCAGCACTTTAATCCACTTTAATATTTCTGGTATGCATTTGAATCCCTCCTGCAAATTGCAATCTAGAGGCAACCTAAGACCCAGCCAACCGGGCCAGGGGCCTGGGTAAGCTTCACTACATCCGTGGCCCCCAGGGAGCCTGGCATCTTCTCAGGAATGCCAAGTGCAGACACCAGGCCTGTCTCTACAGAGTGGGGAGCAGGGAGAGAGAATCCAAACTGTAAACAGCAGGACCAAAATACCGTGAAATGGAAGAGGCAGCTGTTGGTCTGTGACATTTCTAAGCAGAGACAAAATGTATACAAATCCGAACACTTCATGAAATGTAGTTCAGTGGCTGAGCGCATGCTTTGCATGCAGAAGTTCCCCTCCCTGGTTGAATCCCTGGCATCTCCTGAGTCTGAAAACTTCTGTCTGAAGTCCAAGACAGCCATCACCAGGCAGTTTGTAGAGTCTACATTGTGTATCAGGACTCATCGGCCTTCATGTGCAACAACCAGCAATGCTGGATGCAGCGGAGTATTTCTTTCAAACTTAATTTTGGCAGGGACCCTGTGGAAGGCATCTGTGGGGACGTCTGTGTCCATGGGCACCAAGCTGGCAACACCTGCTGTAGAAAATAAGAGATCTAGCTGGACCGACCAATGGTCTGATTTGGTTTAAGGCAACTTATCAGAAGAGTCCCGCTTGATCAGGCCAAAAGCCCATCTAGTCCATTCTGACACAGTAGAGTGGTACCTCGGGTTACATACGCTTCAAGGTTACAGACTCCACTAACCCAGAAATATTACCTCGGGTTAAGAACTTTGCTTCAGGATGAGAACAGAAATCGTGTGGTGGCAGCGCAGTGGGAGGCCCCATTAGCTAAAGTGGTGCTTCAGGTTAAGAACAGTTTCAGGTTAAGAACAGTTCCAGTTTAAGAACAGACCTCCAGAACGAATTAAGTTCTTAACCCGAGGTACCACTGTAATGATAATAATTCCTCCCTATGAAATGCCCTACCTTCAAATGTCAAAGAGATAAAGAATTACGTAACTTTTAGAAGACATCTGAAATCGGGAAGTTTTTAATGTTTGATATTTTACTATGTTTTAAATATGCTGTGGGACGTGGGTGGCGCTGTGGGTTAAACCACAGAGCCTAGGACTTGCCGATTGGAAGGTCGGCGGTTTGAATCCCTGCAACGGGGTGAGCTCCCATTGTTCAGTCCCTGCTCCTGCCAACCTAGCAGTTCAAAAGTACCGTACATCAAAGTGCAAGTAGATAAATAGGTACCGCTTGGGCGGGAAGGTAAACGGCGTTTCCGTGTGCTGCTCTGGTTCGCCAGAAGCGGCTTAGTCATGCTGGCCACGTGACCCGGAAGCTGTATGCCGGCTCCCTCGGCCAATAAAGCGAGATGAGCACCGCAACCCCAGAGTCGGTCACGACTGGACCTAATGGTCAGGGGTCCCTTTACCTTTACCTTTAAATATGCTGTAAGCCACCCAGAGTGGTTGAGGAAACCCAGCCAGATGGGTAGGATATGTATAATAAAATTGTTGTTGTTAGTGGCCAACCAGATTTCCTAGTGGGAAGCCCAGAAGTAGACCTTGAGTGTAAAAATATTCTCCCCATTTGTGATTCCCAGCAATTGGTATTGAGGCATCCAGACTCCAGCAGTTAAGGGAGAAGAGAGCCATGAGGGCTTCCAGTCACAGACAGCATTACCCTTTGTCAATTGCTCTAATCCATGGCTAGGCAATCGCCTTCTAAATCCGACCTGTGGATGGTCCAGGAATCAGCTTGTTTTTACATGAGTAGAATATGTGCTTTTATTTAAAATGCATCTCTGGGTTATTTGTGGGGCATAGGAATTGGGTCTTATTTTTAAAAAAGAGTTTGGCCCCCCCACAAGGTCTGAGGGACAGTGGACCGGCCCCCTGCTGAAAAAGTTTGCTGGCCCCTGCTCCAATCCTCTGTTAAGGGCCAACCAAGTTACCAAACTCCTGCCACAGTTCATACATTTAATTATAACAAGTTAATTCTCACACACAACATCTTGCCTGACATACTTTAGACACGGGCCCTAAAGCCACTATTAAAAAGCACAGTGCGTCTGGACATGTGCAGAGCGCCTGTCCCCCCCCCCCACCCCTTCGCTTCCGAAGGACCTGAGATGGGGAAGAGCTTGCAGGCGCTCCCGAAATGAAAGACTGGATTTGCGCCAGGTGAGGCATCGACGCCGAGGGCGGCGTAGTTTTTCGGCCGTTCTCCTCTGCCTCCCCCTCCTCCACTTCTTCCGTGCGCCCCTCGCCAAAACTGGGCGGACCCAGCCGCTCGGAGGGAGGAGAAAGGGAAAGAAAGAGAAAGCGGGGGGACCGGCCAGCTCTCTCCGGTTGCTCCAGCAGCCAGGACCAACGCAGGATCAGGGGCTTTCGAGGCGGGGCGGTATGGACGATGGCGTTGGAAGCGGCTCCGTTGACTAAGCTGAGGAGCCGGCGTGCCGCGTTGCTGCGGAAAGGAGTCAGCTTTGAATGCGAGAGCGACGGCGACAAGTAAGGGAGCAATGTTGCTATTATGGGGTGTTCGCTTTGGGAACATCGGGCTGGATCTCTTGGCGGGAGGGGGTGTCTCTCAGTAAGCCATCTGGGAGGGACGGTCCATCCGCTCCGGATCCCCACACACCTGCATTGAGTGGTTGTTGCCGTAGCTTTGCCACGTTGGGATCTAGGAGTCACAGCGCCTGCTGCAGTAGAGGATCCTAAAAGGGGGTCGGGTGGGTTGGGGTGTTGTCTCCCCCCTCCGCCGAGTCCACCCCTGCTCTCTCCTCTTCACAGAACCCAACCAGGCCCAGGAGGTAGACAGCATTAAGGAGACACCCCACCCCCAAGAAAAACCCACCCACCTGGCTTTCTTGATCCCGGATTCAGTTCCCTTCAAAGCTCTGCTTATGTTGTGTTGCATTCCAACTAAGTTCTACTCCAAGTAGACCCGTTGAAACGAACGAACCTAAGTTAGGCACGCACGTTGATTTGAATGATTCTGTTTTGAGTAGGACTAACATTGGCTTTTTGCCTGTTGTGCTGCCCATTTGAAGCTGCTGTTATGTACTGTAGTTAATTATACGGTGCAAAATATATCTATATCGTTTGTGCATATTGGAAACAGCAGGGTCTGAGTTTGGAGAGGATCTGCCTAGAAGGAAAAAGGGACTGAGGCCAGTGGGAGAAAGAAGTGCCTCAGTTTTGAGTCTGGGAGAGAAGGGGATCTCAGAAAGTGTGCTTCTGAGTTCATGCAGAGTGCACTTTTCTTTCCACTGAGGAGCTACAACTGGACGAGGAACTGCATATAGCCCCCAGTGGTGACTGGTGCTTGTTGGGACTGGTGGGGCAGAAGGCAAAGAGAGCAACAGGAGGTGGAACCAGAGCCAGTGATGGGCAGAGACAGACCCCATAACAGGTGGAATCACAGCCAGTGAAAAGCAGAGACAACTAATTCTGGTTGTGCCCTAGTTCTCCTCCTTGCTGAGCCCTACAAGAGAAACACTGGGAGTGAGGAGGAGGAAGAGACTGACAGCCAGGGCCACCCTTGGATTGAATATAAAAAGGCAGGGGTGGTGTTTCCTCCCCACCCTCCAAGATGTTGTGGGACCACAATTCCCATCATCCTGAACCATTGACTATGCTGGCAAGGCAGTGTGTTTTCTGTCCTAACTCATTCACCTTGTAAGCATGGGTGTATCCAGGATTTATGTTAGGGGGCAGGCTTATGTGGGGCAGGGGGCAGAACCGAACTATCTTTGACGAGATTGGTTAGTTAAGTATTTTTATTTATTTACTTGATTTTTTGGGGCAGGGGAGTCAGCTGCCCCCCTGTCCTCCCTGGCTACACCCATGCTTGTAAGTAAGCTCACTAAAACTACTGGCCCTTCTCATTTCTGTGGAGGAGGAGGAAACTCCCCCCCCCGCCGCCCACATGGTTTCTGTGGCAGTTGTGGAGCAGGGATCGTCAGAATCTGGTCCAATACCGGATCTGTAAGGCTGGCCAGGGGTTGCAGGATCACAGAGAGCACTGAGTGAGCAACTTGCTGCAGATGGGGACCTTTAAAAGCTTTATCTTCAGAGTACCTCTTCAGGCTCCTTCCCCTTGTGGAGAACTTCAGAGTGTTAAAGGGCCAACCTTCTGCCCTGGAGATGGGCACTCGTCCTCCATCCCATAGCCTCTTGCGTGGTATGTGCCATGTGTTGTTGGACAGGTGAGGTACAGTGGGAGGCACTGCATTGCTTGGGCTTAGGAGATGCCATCTGTGAGAGTCTTGCCTCTGACCCGACATGCCCTGTGTGGTATGGGACGTCTTCCCAAGGGGTGGTCTTCTGATCTACAGCAGCCAGCTCAGAGCCCTGAGCTTGGTCCAGCTCCATAGTTGGTGCCCCTGAGTCTGGATTGCTGCTAGGTTCTGGGACCATAGCAGTGATGGAGCCCTACATTTATTCCTCTAGTCCATTCACTTGGCTGCCCGCAGTTCCTCCTTCTCTGTGTCTACCAGACTAGTAAGAGAAGTAGCTGATCTTAGTCAGATTATTGGTCCGTCTATCTCAGTGTTGTCTACACTAACCGGCAACAGCTCTCTGGGGTATTGAGGCAGGGGTTTCTCCCAGTCCTATCTGAAGATGCCAGGGAGTGAACTTGTGACCTTCTGCATGCAAAGCATGTGCTCTGCCGAGGAACTATGGCTCTTCTCATAAACATACAATCAGATTCTAGTCCTCATGGTTCTGAATAAAGTGTTAATCCGCGCAGGAGTCTGCCTTACACTGAGTCAGACCATAAGGCATCTAGCTTCCTTTGAGATGTGCACCTTAGAATATGCTCCAGAATCCTGTAACTCAGAACCAGCTCCATGGCAGAGGCTTTGATTTGTTGGTTTTGGAGGCTTGCCAATATAGAAAGTGTTCCCTGAGGGTAGAATGTTTTAATCCATTGAGAGATTAACTCCCTGTCCTAAATAAACATTAAACCTCCTTCCAATGATATGTGGTAAAATAATTCCCAGAGTGCACTTTTCATTAGACAATTTACACAGGGGTAGACCTACAACCTAGGGACATAGGTGACACTGTGGTCTAAACTACTGAGCCTAGGGCTTGCTGATCAGAAGGTCGGCAGTTCGAATCCCCATGACAGGGTGAGCTCCAGTTGCTCGGTCCCTGCTCCTGCCAACCTAGCAGTTCGAAAGCACGTCAAAGTGCAAGTAGATAAATAGTAGGTACCTCTCCACTGGGAAGGTAAACAGCGTTTCCGTGCGCTGCTCTGGTTCACCAGAAGTGGCTTAGGCATGCTGGCCACATGACCCGGAAGCTGTACACCGGCTCCCTCGGCCAATAAAGTGAGATGAGCGCTGCAAGCCCAGAGTCGGCCACGACTGGACCTGATGGTCAGGGGTCCCTTTACCTTTTTAGACCTACAACCTAGATATTCTACATCAAGCATCTGAGGCTTTACCATATGTTGTGGGACTCCAGTTCCCATCAGCCCCAGCCACCATGGTCTTTAATCAAGGATGACAGATGTAGTCCAACAACATCTAGATGACCACAGGTTCCCCATCTCTCTTATAGGAAGTGATGCACCCTGGGGCAGAATGGCCCTAATTTGACATATCTTCCTAAATACAGTGGTGCCTCGAGTTACAAACACTTCAGGTTACCAACTCCACTAACCTGGAAGAGTTACCTCGAGTTGAGAACTTTGCCCCAGGATGAGAATGGAAATCGTGTGCCAGTGGCACAGTGGCAGCAAGAGGCCCCATTAGCGAAAGTGTGCCTCTAGTTAAGAACAGTTTCAGGTTAAGAACGGACCTCCAGAACGAATTAAGATTGTAACTAGAGGTACTACTGTACAGTGGTACCTCGGGTTAAGTACTTAATTCGTTCCGGAGGTCCGTACTTAACCTGAAACTGTTCTTAACCTGAAGCACCACTTTAGCTAATGGGGCCTCCTGCTGCTGCCGCACTGCCAGAGCACAATTTCTGTTCTTATCCTGAAGCAAAGTTCTTAATCTGAAGGACTATTTCTGGGTTAGTTGGGTCTGTAACCTGAAGCGTATGTAACCCGAGGTACCACTGTACATAAAAATGTAATGCTGTTGTCATATTGGAGTTTGTGTTGTGACCAATAGGGGGCCACCCCAACTCCAGCATGATAAATGGCGGGCAAGTGAGCCAGCGAGCAACGATGGTGGCAGGTGGCCCAGGGCAAGCAGTTTAATGGAGAGGAGGAAATCAATCCACAGAGAGGGTTAGCAAGCCACTCTGTGAAGCACCCCCTCCTTTAAATGTGGCAGCAGCAGCAGGGTTTACAGAGCGGGGAGAGGTGCTTCACCAAGTGGTTTAGCAAGCCACTCTGTGAAATGTCTCATCCTTTAAAATGGGTTGGGATGAGCTGTGGGGGTGAGCTGTATGGGGAGCGATGAAAGGGTGGGTTGAAGTGTAAAGGGAGGGGGGGTTTGTCTGGTGTGGGGGAAACACAGTTGACGAATGGGCTGGTGGGGTGACAGGGTTGGCAAGCAGAGAAAGCAGGGGTGCATCCCCTAGTAAACTGGTACTGTAAATATAAATCGAAAGGATGTGAACTGGTGGGGGCTAACCAGGAAAGTGTTTTTTGGGTTGCGGCAGTTAGCTCAATGAAGCTGTCAATTCAGCATTCAGCGTTGGTGAAAAAAGCAAATCTCATGCTGGGAATTATTGGAGCTGGGGATGAATATAAGACAGTTCAGTGTGTGTCATGCCATTATATAAATCCAGAATGCAGCTGCACTCGGAATACTGTATACAACAGCTAGTTCTCTCTCTCTCTCTCTCTCTCTCTCTCTCTCTCCAGAAAAATAAGAATAACATAGTTATTAAACAAAAGTATAAAATAGAAGATTTGAGATCCATTTTAGACTAATAGGGAATGATAAATATGGCCTCACACATCACCAACTTTCTCATTCCAGTAAGAAATTAAAAAAACACCTGCCTATCAACAGATTTGTTGAATTTGGGACTGCTTTATATAACAAAAAAGAAGAATGCAACTTTATAGAATTCTGCACATGGTGGAGAATGTTTGCATAGCTGTATCTGTATCTATCAATCTATAGCCATACATATATCAAATATCCATCAGGGTCATGCAATGAAATTGATCGGTTGGCAGTGGGCTGAAGCCAGACAAATGAAAGTATTTCTTCATACTATACATAATTAATGTATGAATTCGCTGCCACAAGATGCTGTGAAGGCCACTCTGTTAGATGGCTTTAAAAGGGGAATTAGATGAATTCCTGGAGGAGGAGGGAGAGAGGCTATCAATGGCTATTAGCTGTGTTGGCTGAATGGAACATCCACCCCTGAATATCTAGTTGCTGGAGAATATGAATGTCTGCTTGCATTCACTGTGAGCTTCTTAAGCGCTTCTGATTGGCTACTGTAAGATATGGAACACTTGACCAAGACGAACCCTTTGATCTGATCAAGGAGAGCTCTTCTTATAATATTTAGCCTATCTATGTCTGAAATTCTCCAAGACAGGAGGCTGATGCAGCAGCCTTGTTAGGGTTTAGGAGAGTTTGCAATCTAGACCTCCCACCCTGCCATTAAAAACCATTACTAAGCCCCCTCCACCCACCCACCTGGAGTTGTATGCAATGTTAGACCTAATCAGAGCAGGCCCATTGAAAGTAATGACCCTAAGAGAGCTATTCATTTCGATGGGTCTACCCTGAATAGGACTATTAGTGGCTACACCCCCTGGGTATTAAAGCACAGATCAGTTATCAGCCCAGTTTGCACATAGTGGCAAACCATAGCTTATTTGGGTTTACTGTGAATGAGCACAGAACATTCCCCACTCCCTTCTCTTCCCTGGCAGGGACAAAACTGGGTTGACTTAGCATTATGTGAGAACGAGCATTCTTGGAGGTTGCAGTGAACAAACCTTGGTTTCCCCACTTCATCCAGTCTCTATGGTCAAACAAATTGGGATGGATACGCAATAAACAAACTTTCTGGAAGCAACCTATAAAAAGTGAGAGGAGATAGACCACAGTCTATCAGCAGATCTATTGAAAATTCCCCGTGGAGCCTTGCATTATTGAATTAGTTCCCCCCCCACACTCCAAACTGTTCTTTCATATGGGTTGGCGCACAGTTTGGGTTTTGTTGCTCAAACTGCTATACCGTACATCTGTGCCTATTTGTTATTCCTTTCCAGGTGCCTCCCCTCTTCCTCCCCCCATTTCTTGAAGGCCTTTAACAGTCATGTGCCAAGAAATTCAGCAAGGGAACCTTTGTCCAGCATGGAGATGAGAAAGCCTTCACCTGTTGGGTTTCTGTCTGCTTGGCAACTAATAAAGATTCAAGGATCGAGTCAAGAGAGGGAGGATAGCAAGCTTATCTTTCTATTTAACATGGTATTTATGTTCAGTACTACAGCCTAATGTAACTGTGATGTTTCTTTGGCTAGATTTCCCCCTCTTCCCTTGATTCTTCTAGGATTTGTTTTTCATAGGACTAGACAGAAATACCCTTCCTTTTTGGTTCCTCGTGGTTCTGGCATGTGCCTGTATGAATTTCTTGGAAATTACAGCCTTAGCCGTGACGGTGACAATGTTGGATTCCTTTGCTGCAATATTGCTTTGAGGTCTTAAAAGCTGGCGACTGATGAGAGTGGATTATAACATTTCCCCCAGCGCTGTGAACAGAGTGCGCCAGGTCTCTTGATGGCTTTGCTATTATCATCCTTTTCCCATTTTTTTTTTAAATAAATGTTGTGACAACTCTTTTAATTGATTTCTAGGCCACATTTTTATCTGAATTGGTTTGCATATGTAAATATTTGATTTCCGTCAATGTGATGCGAGGTAGGTTGGAGGAAACATCACAGTAGCAATTCATCCTCGATCCCTTTAATTAAAATTGGATGCCCACTGTTACTCTTTTTCTCCTGAAAAGGTTTCACTTTTTGAACACATAGGAGCAAGAATCGCCCTCAAAGGAGGCTTCTGTTTCTGCATGAAATACTATTTCCTGATTAGAAAGGGGCCTAGCTGAGAAAGGAGAGATTGTCTCTCACTGGCAGAGGACACGTTTTTGCATGCAGAAGGTTCCTATGTTAATTGGACTTTGTAAATGGGCTCTCTGCCTCTCTAAGTGGCAAAGTACAGGGTCACTTGCCTCAAAACGTGCTGCATTTGGGGGCCTCTTCCGCTGAGTTAGAGCCCTGGACCTCTGCCCTAAACTGCAGCTCTGACAGCGCTGCTGAGCAGAGGATGGGCGGAACCTCTGCCTGAGATTCTGGAGAACTGCTGCCAATCAGAGTAGACAATGCTGGACTGAATAGAGTCAGGGGTCAGCAAACTTACCACGCCTCAGGCCAGTGTCTCCAGCGGCGATGACGCGGCGGGCCGGAGGGTGGGGGAGTGCGTGCCCATACAAGTGCGCACACGCTATTTCCGGCGCACTTCTGGGTAAGAGAAGCACTGGAAATAGCTTGTGCGCATGTGCACGGGCCTCCTCCGACCCGGATGTGCACTGGAAATAATGCTTGCGCATGCACGAATAACAGGACGCTGGTGGCGCTGTGGGTTGAACCACAGAGCCTAGGACTTGCTGATCAGAAGGTCGGCGGTTCGAATCCCCGTGACGGGGTGAGCTCCCATTGCTCGGTCCCTGCTCCTGCCAACCTAGCAGTTCGAAAGCACCTCAAAGTGCAAGTAGATAAATAGGTACCGCTCCGGCGGGAAGGTAAATGGCGTTTCCGTGCGCTGCTCTGGTTTGCCAGAAGCGGCTTAGTCATGCTGGCCACATGACCCCGAAGCTGTATGCCGGCTCCCTCGGCCAATAAAGCGAGATGAGCGTCGCAACCCCAGAGTTGGTCACGAATGGACCTAATGGTCAGGGGTCCCCTTTACCTTTACCTTTATGCACAAATAACACTTGCACATGCGCGCATGCTATTTCTGGTGCTCCTCCGACCCGGAAGTGGGCAGCCGTGCAGCACAGCACCAGTAAGAGCAGGCAGCAGGGGTTGCTGCGGGCTGGATAAACGAGTCCCTCGGGCCTTATCCGGCCCGCGGGCCTTAGTTTGGGGACCCCTGAAATAGACCAATAGTTTGAGTCCACCGAAGTAGCTTCCTGTGTTCCTGAACATCAGGCAGAGATGCAACTGCAAGCTGCTCTGGGGACTGGCAATTTGACTGTATCTTTGCACTGGAATGACTGCATGATCCTATCACAGCTGCTGCACAGATGTAGCAGAATCAGTGGAGACTGAGAAGTGTTCTGTTCAGAGGAGTTTGTCATGTAGAAATCACCACCCGTAATTTAACTTTAAAGTCCACTATCAGATGCATGATTTGTTATCCCAAGATGGGTGTGAGCGTGTACACATGTGTATGTGTGTGTTGATATCTGTCTCTGTCTATCTATCTAATGTTAGCAGTGAGGTTAGAAAGAGATGCAGTGCAATAAATGCAGACTGTGTGATTACTGCATTAGAGCTTTATTGTATATAAAAATAATTACATGACATTTTGCAAAGCAGTCAAACATGGCAGTTGTAACCTGCTTAACAACTGTAGTGGAATTAAAAGCCCAGTTGGTTGTATCCAGTACTAGGCCTACTCAGTGTAGAACCATTGAAAATAATAGACATTACTAATTCAGGACTTTTAATTTCAATGGTCTGCTCTTAAGCCGTTACAGTGGTACCTCAGGTTAAGTACTTAATTCGTTCCGGAGGTCCGTACTTAACCTGAAACTGTTCTTAACCTGAAGCACCACTTTAGCTAATGGGGCCTCCTGCTGCTGCCGTGCCGCTGGAGCACAATTTCTGTTCTCATTCTGAAGCAAAGTTCTTAACCTGAAGCACTATTTCTGAGTTAGCGGAGTCTGTAACCTGAAGCGTATGTAACCTGAAGCGTATGTAACCTGAGGTACCACTGTATTTCTGTTTGGGCCACAGGATGGAACTGAGCTACTTGACAAGAAATTAGGCGGGGTGAGATCTGGGCGTTATTAAAGGTTCCTCAGTCAGAAGGTCAGGAATGCAGAAGGAGACCAACTTCCCCAAAAGACTGCGTCATCTGCTTCCACCCTTCTGTGGAGACAGCAACCCATGGCTGCACTTTTGGTTCAGTGTGGGAGGCATGACAGGCCTAGATGATGCTCCACATGAACTGAGGGTGCACCCTAGAACATTTCCCCTGAACCCTCTTGTGACACACACACAAACTAGCCTACTGGACAGAGGTAAAATTCACATCCCTTGCTGCAGCCATTTTTGCTCTGGCCCTTCCCATCCCTGGAATGTGGCCCTTGTGCTGAAAAAGACCACCCACTCTTGCTGTGAGTTAATGCTTAGAAATCGCCCTGATGGAGTTTTCAAATATAGAGCTCAAGGGGGACAGGTTATAGATCTGGAGTACAAACAACTGGGATGGTATCCGCCATAAAGCCCCCTTAGAGTGAACAGGAATAGCAAGAGATTTATTTTAATTAGAAAGTCCCTGATTAATGTTGCTCTTTGGCTCCTGTCTCAGTTTTCACCCCTCTTTTTCTCACACCCAGGAAGGGAACACCTGTTTCTGACATGACTCTGGTGATCATTTTACTAGAGGGCTCAAGTATATTTTGAATTGCAGAGCAACTTGCAAAATTCCTAAATGTAGCCATTTCATAACCCACAATCTCCCCACTCAGTTTTTTAATGAACTTCAGTATTTTATAAATAAACGTTATTCTCTTTTGTGCTTAAAAGCTTGCCTGGTACAAGTAGGTGATCAGGAATTTCCTGCAGGCAATTGTCCAATCTCCATCCCTCTTCCACCAACCTTCTTGGTTTCTGTGCCAGCAAAAAGGAAGGAAAGCCTTTTGCTCTACAAACAGCCTGGAAATGCAACAGGCAGACAGAGAAGAGATAGATCAATGTCTTCCTCTTCCACCAGTCCACTTTTTTGTTTTACTAGCCTTCTAAGAGGCTAGTACTCTATGGGCTCCTCCAGATGACGTTTTTATTGAGCATCCATCATGATTTTCTTACACAAAGCTTCCACAGTGGTTGGATTATATCCAATCTTCATTGAGCATTCATTCCGATTTGTTTGTTTGGTGCTTAATAAGTCTTCTCTTTAATTATTTTTTCATCCCATACTTTTTCAGTGCATTTTCCTGTCACTTTCCTAACTGCAAACAGTCTGGTTTATTTTTTTAAAAAAGTTGGATTTGTTCTAGCAACAGAAGGTTTTAATCCACCTTAATTGTGCAAGTCTAAATTTCCCTGGTGGGCTTGAATCCCTCTTGCAAAATATTGACAGTCTAGAGTTTACCAATGTATGCTTGTTGGCCACTGAGGGATCCTTTTTAGCAAGATGGTTACCCCTCCCCATGCAGGCTAGTAATTTTGTAGGCTTATCTGCAAGGTTGATTAAAAACAAATTATGCTTATTTCTTCAAAACTCCTTTTTGTATCCTGATGCCACAGTAATTGGCTAAATACCATATAAGTTTACTAGGATGAATTGAAGGGCCTCATTAAATGGAATGTGTGTAGGAATTGGTGAGCGTGTAATTTCAGTTTCTCTCTGCTTCTTATTTTTCTAATCTTAAATTCACTTCTCCATATTTCCACATCAGTTTTTAGTTATTATTGTTGTCATTTTAAAAGGTCCTCATGAAAAATTCATCAGCATTTTAGCGCACGTCTTGCAATATGCCCATTTGTACGCAAATTTGCCTGAGATACATGCCCTTTTATGCACACATTATGCATATTTGCACATATTACTTGGCTGGAGAACCTCACTGCAACATTTAGGAGAAGCGCGAAATTTGAAAGATGTTTGTGCTTCAGTTCGTGAATAGTTTCAGAAAGTGTGAATTAGACAGGTTCGCCTTTAAATGCAAACTGAACTGAATTTCTCTCCCCCCCCCCCCCACCGCCTTCTTTACCAGTGTGTTCTTGGTGTGCAGCCAGGATTTTCAGAGCCTAGCTGTGCTTCTGAGCTTTGCTACCATTCCTTTGAGATGTGGTTTTCCTCACTGCTGCATTGTGGATTGCCCTGACTTGGGCTAAGGAGAGGGCAGGGAGAACTCTCTCTGGTTCTTGGAAAAATTGGGACCTCAGATTTTTAAACTTGGTAGCATCAAAGCTGAAGAATGTGCGTCATTCAGGCTTAACTCTTCCCTATTTCTTATAGCCTTCCTTCTCATTTTTGAAAAATTAGCCTCTCTTTCCCTTCCCCACCCTCTTGTTCATGCTAAATGGGCAAGAAATGCTGACAGCATGAGGTAAGGAAGGAAGCCTTTAGCAAGATATCCCCCCCCCCAAAAAACATATTGCATTTCAGGCTGTGATTTTGTTTTTGTGGTTTTTTTGTGTTTTTTTGCTTCTTCTGCAATCTTGCCAAGGGTGACTTCCTTGATAGATGAATGTTTTTGGTGCTCATTTCCCTCCTTCTAATAACACAGGGGTTGATAGTGTATTGTTTTTGCGTTTGGAATATGCTGCAAGCCAAGCTCCAAAGATGAAAACCTTTTCCTAGAACCCCTTTCCAAGGGACTTCCACTGTTTCTGGGAAGTGCGAGGGGTAGGGAATTTTGGTACAAGCTTCTATTGATGCTGCACATATATGGTATTGACATATATTTAAAACCCATAGCTTGGGGAAGAACCCTATCAACTGCTAGTCAAGGCTTTGGGTGTGCCAGAGTCTGCATTTCCATTGCGGGGCCACAAGAGGGCACTACAGAGTGGTTGATCTTACTTGGCTATAAGAGTTTTGTGTTTGTTTTTTTATATTCCTGGTTGTGGAGGGGGAAGAAGACAACAAAGACACAGAAGATGAGGAGGAAGAAATAATTTTGCTGTGGCTGGAAATAGAAACTTCCTGAGATAGAGAGTGAGATTTATGAGCTGCGGTTTGCTTTCTTTAAAAGCATGTGCGCCCCCCTCACTTTTTTTCTGGGAAATGAGCAACAATGGTTGAAATCTCTCTCTCTCTCTCTCTCTCTCTTTCTCTCCCTCCCTCTCTTTCTTTATTTTGGTGGTAATAGATGTGTCAATGGAGCTAAATATTTGGAGTTAAGCAAAGCTGTAGTTCCAGAACAGCAGGCTGAATTCTGTGACTAATTGGCAGATTGAACTGGCAAAGTCCCTGGCTGTTATTCAGAATGTTGTTCAGACCACATTTTCAAGAAAGCCAACCTAACCCACAGTTCCAATACTTGCGTTCAAACCAGAGATCAATTATCCATCGGACTATATTCTTCTCTGAATTCTGTTTTGGTTCAAAATACGCTCTCGGAAAGGTATATTTTGCAGTGAAATTGTTTTTAGAGATGCATATCTTAGGGGAAAATTCATAGAAAACCAGTAAAAAAAAACATTATTTGTGGGCGGGGATGCATATACTATGCGTGTTTTTAGTGAAATGGACATGCAGAAAGTGTGTATGATGAAATGTGGATTTTTAGTGTTCTTTTAAAAAAACACAAAACAGGAGGAAAAGGACTGACTTGAAACAGAAACTGACAGAAATAGGCTGATCTACCTATCCCTAGTTTGTAGCAGGGGTGCAGTGTGCCTCTGCACAGAGACGCATTGCGTCCCCTGTCAAAATACTCGTCAGCAAAGAACTCGGCACCAAAGGCCAAATGAGCCAATTCAGAACTTGCCACAGAAATATCGCTGACTGTTCATTCTTCCAAATAAGTGAGCTGCTCCTATGCATAATATCTAGTGGGGCTGGCCTTTCCATTAGGCCACGTGTGGGGAATGCTGGGGCCCCCAGCTCCCATTATCCTTGGCCATGGGCCATGCTGGCTGAGGCTGACGGGAATAGCAGTTCAGCAGCAACTGGAGGGCCAAATGTCCCCCCATCATGACAGAGTGAGGTGGTCCCCTCAGGCAGCGAGTGCTGGGATATATATTGGGGGAGAGTGAATGGGCCCAAGTTAATCATGTCAGTCTCAATGGGGCTGTGTGTTGTGGCCTGCGGAGAGGGGGCAGCGCCAGATTTAGAATGCTGCAGGCAGTTCCCCTGCACAAGTGCCAAGCTGAGGAGTGGGGCGCAGAATTGAGAAGATCCATCAAAGAGAAGATTCATTGAGGAGCGCCAAATTTTGGGCTTCCTCGAGGTGTCATACGAACAAAAATTACTAAGGTCTGCCCCTGGAGGGAGTGTGGCTGAGGTGGGGAAAGTAGCCTAGAACAGTGTTTCCCAACTGGGGACTGTATGGCCCCCTGGGAACCCCAGGATATTCCAGGGGGAGTCACAGGTGAAAATTGCATAAATGGGAGGCCACAGCACAAGGATAGGGGGCCACGGAGGGAAGTGATAAGGGAAGTGGTGGGGAAATCCTGATTGGCTGACTATCCACTTGGCCAATCACAAGTGGATAAGGGGGCAGCCCACCAGGGCCTACTGCTCCTTTTTCGCCACATGCGTTTTCTTGGAGCAGTCCTGGTTTGCTTCCGGCGGGATAGGGCGATCGTTGAGGCTCCCGTTTTGACCAGTGGAGCCCGCGATCCAGAACCCCCGGGTCAGCTAAGTGCGGTGGTGGGGTGGCAATGGGTAGGGCTGGGCGAGCTGGAGCTGCTTGTTGCTGCTGCCGGTGCTGGGCCTGGTGGCAGCCTGTGCGTGACTCTGCAAGGTGCAGGGTGAAATAATGGGCTTCAGATGGTGCTGAGGGGTGCAGGGCCCGTCAGCAGTGTCGCCCGGCTCTGCAAGGTGCAGTGTGAAATGCACCCCAGTGCCTATCCAAGCTCACTTGCATCTAGTAAATAACTGTCTACTCAGAAGAAGACTGTACTGAGTTCAGAGGGCCTTACTCCCGGGTAAGGGTTTGGGGGGCTATAGTGTTTTATCTGGGCAGCCAGGGCTCCCCCCAGATGACAAGATCTTTTTGCACCAAGTCAGTAAGGGCCACTTGCTTTTTAAAATTCTCCCATGGATACGGAACTACCTGTGTGCCTTTTGAACTGTGTCTGTAGGTTCTCACCAGCCTTTCCAGATTGCTGGCTTCACACAGGAGGGGAGACAACCAGAACACACAGACTGGGCTGCCCACGTTTCCGGTAGACACCGCCCCCCCCCCCACATCACCCTTGACTGTGAGCCAGCTTGGGCCTTTTGCCCTCAGCCAGCTATGCGTCTGTTGGCAACAGCAAGCCAGAGAAAGGGAGTTGAATTGGAGCAGAGCTCTGATCAGAATTCTGATTATGTATTGATGTCGTTTATGACACTGTGTGTTTATTTTTATTAAAGATTTTCTTGGTTTACAAAAGTACAGGCCTTGTCTCTTTTTTCCAGGTTGTGCAGTCTTTCTTACAAATCAGTTTTATTTGTTGTGGGACATTAGTGTTGAGTACAGTATAAGGTTGGGGAAGAAGAGTGGGGAGAGGAGGGGTGGTGTGGTAAGGCTTATATTCTTTTATATAGTGGCCTTGTGGGGTTTTGTGTCAGCGTCAGCTGGGTAGGTTCTCTTTCTATTCATTTATTACATTACCTTGGTAGGGAGAGGTATTGGGGGGCAGGATGTGGTTGGTTGCCTGCAGTGGGGTTTGTTTGCATTTGTGGGGGGGGGGGTAGGGCTTGTTGGGTCAGGTAAGCCAGATTGATTTATATGCTGTTTGAAGATTCTTGTTGTCTTGTTGGGCTGTGTATGTGATAAAGGGGAGTCATACTGGGGTGAAGGCGTCCTCTTCTATTGTCACTGTGTCAGTTTCAGTTTATTGGTTAGTTTTTCTAGTAAGGCTGTTTTCCATACATTTTTATACCATTGGCCCATGTTTACCCCTGACAGGTCTCTCCAGTGTATGGCTATGAGGCCAGTTCTGGGGTGAGTTCTAATACCTGTTTAATATTTTTGCATATCTCTTGTAGGGTTGGATTTTGGGGCATTCCCACCACATGTGGAGGTATGTGCCTGTGGAGGTGCATCCTCTCCAGCATTTCGATGAGATTCCTGTGTGTATTAGTACTAGTTTCCGTGGTGTTAAGTACCACCTCTAGGTGAGTTTCAGAGTGAGTTCCCTTATTTTGGCTGATATGGACTTAAAGGGAGGTTTAGACCACATTCTAGTCCGTTGGCTGGGGTTAATTTCATAGTGTATGTTGTGCTCCCATTGTTCTTTGATTGTTCCTGCAGCCAATCGGAAGCCGTGCTTTGGTTTCCAAACTTTTTAAAGTCGAAAGGACTTCCGGAATAGATTCCGTTCGACTTCTGAGATACCACTGTATTGTGGATACCATCCCTTTGCCGTGTTCCTCTGCTGCCAGGAGAAGGTTTTCGAAGGGGGTCAGGGGCCTAGTGGCTGCTGACTTTACTGCTGGATTGTTTAAGAAGGCATGTAGTTGATGGCGTGTTAGCCAAGGTATTTGGGTGTCCCCTAGGTTGTCTTGTATTTCTTGTGTTGGTATGGGTTTGTTGTTTTTGTAGAAGTCTTTTAGACAGTGTACATCTTTGGCTTGCCAGGTTTCTATCTTTTCATTTTCTGTTCAGCTCCGGAGGCCTCCGGCCCTTGGAACTCTGCTGGGCCATTGGTGTGCTCCAGTCCCTGTGGGGTTGAGGGGTTCCGCACGACCTGCCGGGTTGTCATGTTGGGCACTCCTGGTTCCCCCCTCCCCTGATCGCGGCGATGGCGGTGGCAGTGTTGGAGGCCCGAGGACCAGTTGGTGTTGGCAGACCTTAGGATGCTCGCCATCTTGCCTCGCTGAAAGTCTCAAGCTTTTGTCTTTCTAACTCTGTATGTGTGTTTTAAGGGGAATCTGACTGCAGTCTATTTGTTTTTTTCCTGGTTGAATTTCCTGTATCACTGCAGAGTTTAAACCTCCCTCCCACTTGGGGGCTTCGCGGAGGGACGGGACGACTCATTTGAACAAGGACCCTTGCCTTTTTGAGGTTTCTACTGAAACTGCTTTCATCTAGGAAAGCTGCTAAGCTGCCTTTCCCAGGAATTTTAAAATGCTATTTTCCTCTCTCCCCACCCCCCAAATTGTAACCTTTTATCTATATTGAAAAAATTGAATTTTTTTTAGGGGGGAGGGGAATCCCTCAGATTTAAGCGACTGAGATGTGTTTTAATTAACATCTCTTTCTTCCTTGAATCACGCTCCCCATCACTTTCCTTTCTTACCCCCGTTCTCTTCTTGAAAGTCTCACATATGGAAACACTTCTGGTGCCTCTTAGGAATTTCCACTGTGTGCATGGGGGCCCTCTTCTCGTTTCCCTCTCCAGTGAAGAGAAATGCAACGTGCTATTTTGGGAGAGAGAAACTCATAGATTATTGGATGGTGACATTCTTAGTATTGTTTTTTAAATTTAATTTGCTAACTTAACTGTGTTGATGATAAAGAGCCATTGCTGAATCAAGGCCAGCCATCCTCCAAATCAGGCATCCTGTTTCCCACGGGGGTCAACTAGATGCTTATGGGAAGCACCTAAGTAGGAGACAAGGGCAAAAGCCTTCCCCTGTTGTGTTGCTTCCCCAGTTTCTGATGTTTTCAGGTGCACAGCTTTTGGTGGTACCTCGGGTTAAGAACTTAATTCATTCTGGAGGTCTGTTCTTAAACTGAAACTGTTCTTAACCTGAGGCACCACTTTAGATAATGGGGCCTCCCGCTGCCGCTGTGCCACCACCGCACGACTTCTGTTCTCATCCTGAAGCAAAGTTCTTAACCTGAGGTACTGTTTCTGGGTTAGCGGAGTCTGTAACCTGAAGCATCTGTAACCTGAGGTACCACTGTAGAAGTTTTGTGACTAATGGCCACTGATGGATCTGTCCTCCATGAATGGTCTAACCCAGTGGTTTTCCACCAGTGTGCCATGGCATCCTGCGGTGCTTTGAATGATGGTCAGGGGTCCACAGGCAACACTGGCCTCTGTCCCTCTTTCCTTCCCACCCTCTTCTAATGCCCTCTTGTGTCTCTGCCTCCCAAAGCCTTGCACAGCTGTTTGCTGCAGCAGCCCTGGCTACAAGCTTCCCAGGTGAATGGTTCCTCTGGGGCTGGCCAGGAGGTGCTTCCCAGGCCACAAAGGGGCAGCGTGAGGACAGGGGGCAGAGGGACAGCTCAGAGACAGGGGCGGCTGCTGTGGCTGCCCGGAAGACTCCCAAGGAGAGGAGTGGAGAGAGGAGGTTGAGGGAATACAGTCATACTTGGGTTGAAGTAGCTTCAGGTTGAGCGTTTTCAGGTTACGCTCTGCAGCGACCCAGAAGTAACAGAACGTGTTACTTCTGGGTTTCACCGCTCGTGTATGCGCTCAAAATGACATCACGCGCATGCACGGAAGCGGCAAATCGCGACCTGTTCACGCGCAGACACGGGTTGCGTTCACTTCAGGATGCGAACGGGGCTCTGGAACGGATCCTGTTCACATCCAGAGGTACCACTGTACTCCACAAGGGAGGATGTTCGAAAAGGGGTGAGCGGCTGCTATAACTGGGGGTGACATAACTGGGCTCCTTAGTCCCACAGGCGTGCTGCAGAAACAATGTAGTTGGTCGAGGGAGCCGTGGACCCAAAAAGGTTGAAAACATGAGTTTGACCAAACTGCGGGGGGCAGTGGAAGACAGGAGTGCCCGGAGTTCTCTGGTCCATGGGGTCACGAAGAGTTGGACACGACTAAACATCTAAACAACAACAAAAAAAAAACCAAGGATGGAGACCAGTGGTCCTCCAGATGCTTCTGTACTACAAATCCCATCATCCCTGACTATTGGCCATGCTGGACAGTGTCTTCTTATCCAAACATATCCATAGCTCATTAGTGAAGCATCTGCCTTGCATGCAGAAAGTCCCTGCTTTAATCCCTGGTAGGGAGAAAATCCCTCTCTGAAACCTTGGAAAGTCTCTGCTAGTCCGTCAGTTAGTGTAGACCAGAGGTTTTCAACCCTTTTAGAACAAACAACAGCTTGCAACAAACAGTTTTGCAAGCCTTTGGAAGGCAGAGAGGTAAGAGGGCATCAGTGGAGGGAGGGAAGGAAAGAGGGACAGAGGCCAGTGTTGCCCACAGCACCCCTGACCATTATTCAAGGTACCCCAGGGTGTCACGGCACACTGGTGGAAAACCACTGGTGTACAGTACTTACTGAGCTAGATTGATCAATGATTTGACTCAGGAGTTTACTTGCTGCATTAATTTCAGGGCTGCGGAGCCGGTGGCCCTCTAGATTTTGGAACTCCTATCAGACCCCGAGGCAGCAGGGTTAATGGTTAGAGATGATGGGAGCTCTGATAGGAATTAGGAGCCCGATAACATCTGGAGTGCCATGGGCTCCCCACACCCCAACATCTATATTGTATCGATTAATTTACAGGCACAACCGTGGAGGAGCAGGTCAAATGTGTCCAATCTGTGGTGTTTGTATATTGCAATTTGTTTGATTTCATGCGCGCGCGCACACACTTGCAGCTACCAGCAAGTTAACATTTTCGCGAAATGCACCTAAATATTTGGGAGGTCGGGCGCGAAGGAGCTGCCTCTTTTACGCGCGTAAAAGAAAGCGAGAAACTCAGCCCCGCCGCGGACTACAAATCCCAGGGTGCGCTGCGTCCTTCAGAAGGCGTTGATTGGCTTCCTAGTCTGGTGGAGGCGGGATTTTGGGTGGAGTTCCACCCCCAATCTTCAGAGGTGCTTCTTGAATGGTTGACTGTCTTGGCTCGCGGGTTGAGTAGGCAGGAGCCGGCCTTGCGAGGTGCCCCGTTATGCCGCGAGGACGGCTTTCTGATTGGTCAGTGTACCTACGTGAGGGCGTGGCGCAGGCGAGCAGCCGGGGCGGCGATTTGCCGGCGCGGGAAATGTGGGCGGGCGCCCGGCTGCTTCAGCGAGGGGTTGTTGGCCGGCGAGCCTAGTCGACCAGCCGAGCCGAGCCGGGCCGGAGTGCCGGTCGGTCCCAGAGCGGGAGGGATGATACGCGGGAGGCGCCGCAGGCATGGAGCCTAGCAGCGCCGAGGCAGCCTTCCCGCAGCTTTTCGCGCAACGGTAATCAACCGCCGAACTCTCGGGTGGGCGTGACTTGCGGTTCGAACCACAAGCCTCGCCCAGTAGGCGTGGCCTGTCTGAAAGGGCGGGGCTTGGTATTCCTGAGTGGGGCGGGGATTAAAACGAGGATGCTTTCCAAAGAGCTGGCATGACAGGCAGAAGTAAAAAGGGTGCAGCTCTCTCCTTCCCCCAACAGTAGGGCAGGCTGCACCTGCTATAATTCTTACCTGTCTTATACCTTGCAGGGTTGTTGTGAATATGGGGCAGGTGAGGAGATCTAGCATGCTGCCTTTTGCTCACCAAGACCGTTTAAGATACATTGTTTAGATTTTAATGGATTTTGTAGTCTGGTCTTTTATTGCGCGCACAAACAAACAAACAAGCACCTTCACACCTTTTTAAACGGTTTCATCTCTTTTGCACTTTTGTGATTATAAACTGCCTCAGAATAATTTGATCTAGGAGCATAGGAAGTTACTTTATACCAAGTCAGGTCTCTAGTTCCCTTATTATCAACATTCAACTGGGAGTGGCTCTCTAGGGTTTCTTTTAAAAAGAACCCAATAATAATATTTCTCAGTTTCATTTTACAATTTAAAAAGTAGATAATAATCCAAATACAGATTTAATTTTGGCTTTCCCCCACCCTTTCCGTGGTTCACTTCCTTATTATCTTTTCCACTACAGTGGTACCTCTGGATGCGAATGGGATCAATTCCGGAGCCCCGTTTGCATCATGAGCAGAACGCAACCAGCATCTCCGCGGGTTGCAATTAGCCGCATCTGCACATGCACGTGACGTCATTCTGAGCTGGTTAGCCTTCCAAGGCCCCAAAGCATTGGTAGAGGGAGATGTGGCAACAATGCCTGTAGCCCTACCACCTTGAGTTCTCAGCGGTGAGCAAAAGGAGGGGATTGTAGACCCGCCACTCAAGCAGACGTGATGGGTATTTGGAGGAACTGGGGTCATCTCTTCTGTTTCACTCCTATGGGGAGGGGATGGCTCTTGTTCTCACAATGTACAGAAATTTAGTGAGCAAATCTATTTCCTGGCATGGAGGTAGAGTCACATGTGGGGGGGGGGAGCTTCAGGCTCCTGTTAAAAGTACAGGAGCTGAGCCAATGCAAAAAAATGAAAACCTCCGTGGTGGGAAGGTTTCCTTCCCCCATCTTCCTGTGGGCATGGTGGCTAAGCTAATTGCCAGTGGATTTGATGGGTAATTATTTCCATCTTGGGGGCTGAGGTTCCTTTAAGAAGTGTGTATAGGACTTCTGTACTTCCAGGACACATTAAATGGGGATGATTCAGCAGCTGTTAAATCTCACGCGAGTTTGTGAGGCTTGTGGAATCAACTTTCAGCAACAGAACCCACTTTAGAGTTTGTGGTTGCCCTTTAATGTGGAGAGCATTAAGGGGGAGCCACTGAAGTGCTCTCCCATCTGCCGTCTAGCAACTGCCTTTCCATCAGGTTATATGAACTGCTTCCATGCCAGCTTTAAGAACTGGTGCTTTTTCTCTCCTCCCTCCTCATCCCCTTTTTCTTTTGTATCCGTGTCTTTTAGACTATAATCCTGAGGTCAGGGACTAATGATATTTAGTAAACTTCTCCAGAAGCCTTTTCAACTGAAGAGCAAGATTAAAATGCTCTAATTAAATAAAGCACTCTTCAGATATATGCATGTTTTGTTTAAAGCAGGTTTGCTCTGCTCTTCAGCTGAAAAGCCTCCCAGGGTGGCTTCCAGAAGCCCTCAACTGCTTGCCTTCTTACTTACAGCCAGAAAATATTGGAATGAGTTGGCTGTCATTTGCTCTTGCTCCACTTACCATTGGTCTTCCTCCCTTCTGCCCTGCCGTTCTCACTAAGCACCATCTGCAGCAGAGAGCGACACCCACCTTTTCTCCACTTGCCCATTTTATCCTTGCAGCAGCTCTAAGACTTGTTAGGTTGAGGGATTTTGACTGGCCTAAGACTACCCTGGCAATTTCTGTGGCTGCGTGAGGAATTTGAACTCAGCTCTCTCCTGTCATAGTGTGATGCTCTAACCACTATACCACCCTGCCTCTTGCTTACATTCTATTCTGTTGTCTGTGCACTGCCATGGTTTTGGCTCACCCACTGCTGTTTAGGCGTAATTTTAGTTGTTGTTTTTTTCAAAGACAGCTGGTTTTCATTTCAAAACCCATCTTCCCAAAGTTTCAGGGTGTTGACTCCCCAATTTATGGGTTTTTCAGAATTTGCTGTTTGTTTTTAGGTCTGAGCAATGCTTTTCAGCCTCACTGGGGCAAGGGGCTTGCTTTATCATATCACAGTATGGAGTCCTGCCTGGGTGCCCAAGTCTAATTCTGGTGCTTTTGTAACAACTTTGATTATAAGATGTATTTTGGGCTTGTATTGACTTGAGAAAGCCTCTGAGTCGGAGGGAGGGAGGGTCTTGTTTTTCTTTGGTGCAAATCAGCAAGTGTTTCTTGAAATCCACTAGTAAATCCTCAAGGGGAGAATCCATAAAGGCCTCAGAATCTCTCCTCCCCTTCTCAAAAAAGTTATTTAAAAACGTCTGGCATTTGGATTTGCGCAGCTATCTTGAAATCACAATAAACAATCTTGATCCAATTTTGTTCCTTTGAACTGCCTTATTGAAATAAATGTTCCCGTTGTTTTTATTTCCAGAGACACTGAAATTAATTGGACCAAGCAAGTTAGATTGAAACCGGGTTTGAATTTGAAACTCTTTCTGTCTTGTCTTCTGTGTACTTGTGTACACCATTGTTGAGCTGGGCAAATCAACAAGTGTACATGGCTGGTACCTGTGTTGTGTGAAATGTGCTAACTAACGTCTTGTAGAGTTGGAGACAAAAGCTTGACAGTCTAGGTCAAGGACTCTTCTTTAAAAAAGAGCACAATGGCAGATGTCTTGGAGGAGAAGAGGACCATGGCTCATTGGGCGGAGCACCAGCTTGGCATATGTAATGTAACAGGGCCAAGAAAGACTTCTTAAGAGCTGTTCGACAGTGGAATTTGCTGCCAAGGAGTGTGGTGGAGTCTCCTTCTTTGAAGGTCTTTAAGCAGAGGCTTGACAACCATATGTCAGGAGTGCTCTGATGGTGTTTCCTGCTTGGCAGGGGCTTGGACTCGATGGCCCTTGTGGTCTCTTCCAACTCTATGATTCTATGATTCTCTTTGTCTCTAAGACTTTGGAGAGCTGCTGTTGGCTGACATCACACAGATAGATGGGCAGATGATCTGACTTGGTGTATCAAGTAGCTTTATATGTCAGCTGAAAGTAAAAGGGAGGTGTTCCTGTTTGTTCCTTCTGCTTGTCAACAAGAGACAAGTGAAGGAAAAAGCAAGGAAGAGAGAGATGTGGGTGAGGGATAGTGGCAGTGGTTAGCAGACCAACTGTGGGCCAGATTGAGCCTGTGCTCCTCTAGTTGGCACTATATAAGAAGAGCCCTGCTGGACCAGGCTAGAGGCTCATTCAAACCAGTGCTCTGTTCTCACAATGACCAGTCTCTTGTCCATGAGAAGTCCACAAGTAGGACCTTGAGTGCAGCTGTTGTGTTCCCCAGCAACTGCTATTTCAAGGCATACTGCCTCCAACAGTGGAGGAAAACATGGCCTTTGGTAGCTGCCTGCTCCATGAATTTACCTGATTCTCTTTCAAAGCCATCCAGGTTGGTGGCCATCACTGCCTCTTGTAGGAGCGCATACCATATTTTATCTTTGTGTTGTATGAAGGAGGACTTTCTTTGGTCTGTCTTGAATCTACCAAAGCTCACCTAGTTGGATGTCCCTGAGTTCAAGTATTGTGAGGGTCGGACAAAGGAGTCAGACTAAATAAATCCACTCCTGCAGCTAGCAGTATAGGATCCAGCCAGAGCTAGGTCCTTCTCGGAAGTCTTAGCAAAATACATTTACCAGGTGCAGTTGTATTTCTTCCTTCCTTTTTAATTGTATATTTTGTTGCTGAAGCTGGTAAATACATCTCATGGTTTGCTTGCTCTTCTGACGCTAGGCAAGAAAAGAACACCCCACCCTAACCATTCGCTGTGCAGCCAGCTTGACTGTTGTGTTTTTGTTGAAAAAAGTGTTGGATGAAGAAAGGATCTTTCTTTGTACTTCTTCCAAAATCTCCCATTTGCACCAACCCATCTCTTTTTAACCCAGTGCCTCTTTGGGGAACTCCCTCCCTCCAAAAATAAAGAGAGCTAAAGTGTGCATTTGATCCAGCTGGCTTTCTACTGATTCCTGCAGGACAGAATAATCTCAAACAGGATTTTTATGAGGGTCCTGAATATGAGTAGATCATGGGGCAGGGCAGGGGGACAGGGAGGGAATGTGCATCCGGATCTACTAATTAGATCATTATGGATAGTATGAATTTTCAATTTTGTCATCAGGATGAGAGATCAACGCTTTGAGAAAGAGAACTGCTGAAACCAACTGGGTATGTAATCATAATCACTCCTTCAAATAGCAAACCCAGTGCTCCAGTGCCGGCAGGACTAGAGCCAAAACTGAGAAATGAGAGGGCTCAGCTTGCTTGAGTAAATCCCAACAAATGCAGAAGTACAAAAATCTAAAGGAGTTGCATCCAGCCAAGTTCTACTCAGAGCAGAGCCATTAAACTTAAAGAACTGCCATATATGGTGGTCATGTGCCAAGGCGGCAGGATTCTGGGATACTGTTTTAGTGAAACGAGCAAAATAACAGGCAAATATATTGTTAAAACCCCACAAACCGGCACTGCTAAACCATTTTAAGGAAGAAAATGAGTACAAAGCAGAGAAAAAATGCAATATAATAGCAAAAGGGCTATATGCTATGACCGTTCTCATTATCCGTCTTACGCAACTGGGTATTTTAAGAATCTTTATTATCTTCTTTATTGTACATATTTTGAAAATAAATAAATAATAAACAAAACGAGGGGCAATTAAAGAACCAAAATTAGCCATCTCCATCAGTTTCAATAAGTCTACTCTAAGTAGGACTAACATGGGCTACAGCCACAACCTCCTCTCTCAAAGTCCAAACACAAAAAAAAAACACAACAGCACAGCAAACACTGAGCATACTTGGTGACCTCTAGTAACTTTGCAATGTTCATTAGGGAGTGTCAAGTCGTTTATTATGGTCAATGATCAGTATCAGGATAAAATCACCAATTACAAAGTTTAAAATCTCAGAACAAACTAAAATAAAAACAAAATTACATATACAGCACATTAAAAAGCAGTTCTAGTTGATCATTTATCTGTCAGAAGGGAACCCTTCTGATTTAGGGGTGATCATTTAGCGCTCAGTTACCAGAAAACTAACATTATGGCATTTGTCAAAAAAAAACCTAGGGGACACTGCTGGACTATAGATGGACATAAAGTAGAACAGGTCTCCTGCAGTTATGGCAACAATTTTGTTGCCCGTCTTACTTGCACATTTTTAAATCTTAAGCACTAGTCTGAGGTTCTGCTGCTCCTTGTTTGCGTTTTCCAGATTCAATTTAGGCTGCATTCTAAGAGGAAGCACCAGGCGGCTGGAGGAGGAGTGTCTTTGCAGACTCATTTTACCTATGTGAGACCTAGAACATACTCAAAGCCAGTGCTATTTTCCTAGAAAAAGAGGTGCCAGAGCTCCCTTATTCTTTTAGAGTGGCAATGGTGCCCGCTTGAGAGGGGGCCAGATCTGAGTTCTGGCTGAAAAAAAGCCCTGTCCAATGCTGCAGGAGAATGATAAGTAGAGAGAGCAAGCAAGCTGTCACTGGGTGGTTTTCTGCTGTTAATGGCTGAAGCTCCTGCTGGGCCCCCAGAGAAATCCTAGGTTACTGGAGAATGCAGTTTTTGAAAACCGCTTCTCCTTGGTGCTGGCTCACCTGTCATTTACAGCATACATCTCAGCTTCTAGGCGAAACCTCCACTTTCCACTGGCAGTGGATATGTCAGGGTGGGGTGGGAGAAGCTAATCTCAAAAGACTATTTATATGAATTGCCCTGAGACCTGTGGATATAGGCTGGTATACAAATAATAATAATAATAATATCAATAATAATAATAATAATAATAATAATAATAATAATTCCCTTCAACTGAGGATCACAGGCAGTTTACAGTGTAAAAACACATAAGTACATATCAAAATAGCAGTGCCACTCCCCACAAACAGATGCAAAATGTTAACAAAATGAATGTCACTGAATAGCTGCCCCAAGATGTTCTTGGTTTGGGATCTCTCCCTTTAATTCTTTGAAGCAGCCACTACACCTGCAAATTTCAGTATCCTCAGTGTGATGACACAACTTTCTTTTTGATTTGGGAGCTGCAGAAAAGCGCCCCTCCCCCGGTATCGCCGACTGTTTTGCTTAAAATTCCATCCACAACCTTGTCAATAATAGAAGTCCACCCAACCAGAATTATTTCAATGCTAGTTTCTGTGGCAACCAGCATATCCAGCCACAGAATTAGATTACGGGAAGAATGAGTTTTTTAAAAAATAATGGAGGGGCTTTTTCTTTACTTTTACAGGATTCACTTAAAATAAAATCCTGATTCTCCCGTTTCCCCCCAGTTTCATACAAACTGTTTGCATATCCAGGAACTTTGGATAGCTTTTCAAACACATTTTAATGGTGCACAGTTATTGCTACACCCTGTTCCAATTCTTCCACATGGGTTCCCAAGTAATGTAGTTATTGGCTCCTGATAGTTACTAGATGAAACTGGTGTTTCTTGCATAAGCTCTGCTCCTCTGTAAAGTCTTTTTAGGTTGTGGGACGAAAGAGCTTCATGCAGCGTTTTGCTCCAATGCAGTGTGTCTTTAAAAAGGAGAATTTGTCATCTGAATTTCTCCCTTGGATTTGGAGTTCTGAATGACCTCACCTTGTTTCCAGTTGAAGTGAAATGGCAAGGAATGCTTTGCTATTTCATTATTCCCACTATTTCTGATGTTCCGGATGTGAGTGCTGCTGCTTATTTAGCCCAAACAAGCACCTAACATGCACAAAAAAGAGAGAACTCTGGTTCAGGAGAACTCTAAAGCTTGGAAAAGTTCAAAAAAAGCATTAGGCAAATAACCGTCAGAAAGGGAACCCCTCTTCCTACCTTCAGAGACGTAGGAAGGTCAGGAGGTACCTGGTGCGGAAAATTTCTTGTCACCCACCCCATTGGGTTTTGAGTTTTTTTGCCTGAAAAAAATGATTTTATGTTATTAAAAGAAGTAATCGGTAGCATAGATATCAAAGGAAAAGCGAGAGAATAGTCCCTATTAGATACACGGGAGACACAGATACACAAGCACACAGAAGTAAATAACCCAACCTTGGGGAGAGGGGTGGGAATGTACAGTTTGCTGTACTTAGCCTCGAGATGGGAGACTGAAAGTGCTTAAAAAATAAAAAATAAAAGTCTTGTGTCTAGGAATATTTTTCTGCAAAAGCATCAGACTGGTTGTCAAAAGTGTAAACTTCATTAATAGACCCTATTTAAAGGAATTGGTCAGTTAGCCACAGAATTGCTTTGCTGATTTTTTCTCAAATTCTTTTAATTACACAACTGCTTTTGGGGGGTCCAAGCTTCATGCAGGGGAGACTAGCAGGGGGTGGCGGAGGGAAGGGGATCCTACTTTAGTGCAGGGAAGACTAGGGATTATATAACTATATCTGAAATTTCATGTATATCAGTTAATATATTGACCCTGCTCCACTGAATTGAAATTTCAGCCTTCACGGCATAGGAAAATGGCCAAGTAAACAGCTATTTTGGTGGAGGAGGGTCAAGATATTAACTAATATGCATGAAATTTCATATATAGCTATATAATCCCTAGTGTAGTAAGATAAGACCTTTGGAGAAGGCATTTTCAAAAAATAATTATTATTTTTTTATGAACCGCCCTAGTAGGGCAGTAATTGTTCCTTGATAATTTGTCAACCCCCTCCATGATGGAACCTGGGGTGGTCTGCCCCCCTCTTCCTACACACCTGCCTACCTCCCCCCCAAACAGCCCAAAGAACACTGAGTATGCTCAATAGCCACATGATGCTGGCTGACTACTGGGGTGGGGAACGGACTAGAATGGTTGCAATCCTGAATAGCGGCACTCCAGGCTCTTAACATCTCATTGCTATTTTTTTATTTCCATATTTTATACAGATCTTTCAGCTCTTTGGCCTCCTTTCCTCCTGCTGCATTATCAGTGCACCTGGTGTGCATGTGTAAAACATACAGAAAAGGGAATCTTGATATTACTGTGTGCATGATTGCATCAGGACCCTTTGTGTGGCTTTTTGATGCACAGGTATGCTTGTTTTCATCAAGCCAAAATGAACAAGTGGCTGGAACAACTCCACCACGAGGAATGTTGCAGTGTTTGGAAATATATAGAGGAAAAAGGGAGCAAGCAGTGACATGACTGAAGTTTATGAAATTATGCATGGCATGGGGAATGTAGATAAGAGGAAAGTTTTTCTCCCTCTCTCATAACACAAGAATCTATGGCCATCCAATGAAGTTGAATGTTGGAGGGTTCAGGACAGACAAAAGAGAGCAGCACTTATTCATGCAATACACAGTTTACTCACTTCCACAAGAGGCAGTGATGGCCACCAACTTGGATGGCTTTACAAGAGGATTACACTAATTCATGGAGGCAGCTCTTGAGGAGTTGGTCAAATGCTTGCTATCATAGGACTAGCTCCAACAGCAGCTATGTTCTGAGATCTCATTTAGTGTGATGAGCACAGCTTGTCTTGTGCTCATGTTTCCCTTTCCTCTGTTTTGGCTTTAACTTCTGATTTTCGCCAATCACCATTTCCTGTGCCACCCAAACTCAGTTCGTGTGAATTATGGTTTGTTTAAAGTTTAAACAACGTGTCTTCATAATCCATGGTTTGAAGTTGACTTGTATCAGACAAACCATAGTTAAGATGAACCACTTTTTTTTTGTTCAGACTACAGGACTGTTAGGAAATGAATGCTTTTGAACTCCTTGTGGCCATGCTGCAGGGGAAAGAAAAGCTCACTAGTTATCATTGTGCTAACCTGTGGGACATAAACTGTGAATATTAAACTGTGGTTTAGCACGATGGCCAAAACAACTCAGCTGTGTACCTAGATCCTTGGAAGTTTTGTCAAACCCAGGTTATGATCATTCCCTGACAAAGGGAGGGAAAGAAGCCCTGGCCCATCTCCAGCAGTTAAGCACTCTTTACAGAGGGGGCTTTTCCTGAGTTGGAGCTCTGCTTAGGGCAGATAAGATGCTTAATGTGGTGCACTTGAGGAATCTCAAGTTTGAACAACCAGTGTGAGTGGACACGCACTTGTAAACACACATGTGAATTAACTGGCTGTGACACTGTTATCAGTGTGTTTTCAGTGTGCAAAACCCAGCTGTAATGTTTGCAATGCTCCTTAGCTGCCCGAACCATCTGCCTATAAGGTTGCTATGGGAGGGGGCCATAGCTCAGTGGCAGAGCACATGCAGGACCTAAAGGTTAAGGTAACTGGTGGCAAAAAAGACTTCTGCATGGTACCCTGAAGCATTACTACCTGTCACTTCAGGGGGAAAAAATACTGAGCTACATGGACCATTGGTCTTGCTCACTATAACACATATTTGTACATTAAAAGGGGATGGAAAAAGGGTGGGAGAGCGAACCGTGTGTTCCCTCTGCTCTGCCACCCTCCAAAACAACCCATCCCCTTTGCTACTTGGGACCATAAAGGAGGAAGCTTGGGAAAGGATCTTCTCCCTTTCATCACTCCCTTCCATCTTGGAGCTAGAGCAGATTTAAAGGCACATTGGAAGTTGTCTTAGGGACGCGGGTGGTGCTGTGGGTTAAACCACAGAGCCTGCCAATTGAAAGATCGGCGGTTCGAATCCCCGCGGCGGGGTGAGCTCCCGCCGTTCGGTCCCAGCTCCTGCCTACCTAGCAGTTCGAAAGCACCCCTAAGTGCAAGTAGATAAATAGGGACCGCTTTCTAGTGGGAAGGTAAACGGCGTTTCCGTGTGCGGCGCTGGTGCTGGCTCGCCAGATGCAGCTTTGTCACGCTGGCCATGTGACCCGGAAGTGTCTTCGGACAGCGCTGGCTCCCGGCCTCTTGAGCGAGATGAGCGCGCAACCCTAGAGTCGGTCACGACTGTCCCTGATGGGCATGAGTACCTTTACCTTTACCTTTAGGAAGTTGTCTTATACCAAGTCAGAACAACAGTTCATCGAGCTCAGCATTGTCTATGCTGACTGGTAGAAGCTCTCTAGGGTTTCAGGCAGTGGACAGATAGGAAGTCTTGTATTCCATTAAGATGTCTGGGGTTGGATCTGGGATGTTCTGCACGCAAAGCAGATGCTCCGCTTCTGGGCTATGGCGCTTCCTAAGCTAGTACTGTAGTTAAGAGTGTCAGCTCATGTTCATATTGCCATACAGTAGCAACATTGACTGAGTGATCTTGGGTTGGATAATCTCAGCTTAACCTACCCGGGAAGCTTGTTGGAATATTAAAATGGATCTATTCAGTGAAGTATTGTCTACACTGACTGGCAGTGGCTCTCCAGGGTTTCAAACGGGACATTTCCAGCCCAACCTGGAGATTGCAAGGTTGATCCTGGGACCTTCTTGCGCACAAGGTGTGCCCTTGAGCTACAAACTAGTAGCAATATCCTTGGAGGTATTCATCTTAGTGCTGGAAGGAAGGGCTTCCCAGGATACTCCAGCAGTGCTGCATCAGTTTCAGCTCTTCCAGCTGGCTCTGGAGTGGCCTGCCGAAAGCCAGCCAACGGCCACTAGGTCTGGAATTGAGGCCAGGTTTAATGTTTAGCCAAGTGGGGCAGACGAGGGGGTGGAGGTGGGGGTGATCCTGAGTGCTTCTAAGTCGAGAAGTCTTAGCTGACTGGAGAACAATGAAAAAGAATTGTGATAGCTAAAACCAAAGGCCAAGGTAACATTGGAAGTGGTGGGGACAGTTAGCACTGAGCAGTCTCTGGATCAGTGTTCCAAAATGTCTGAAAGGTCAGGTATGCATCCCAAATGCTCTACATTTTGGAGTTTTAAAGAGAAAGCCCATCTACTGTGTTTCTGCATGAACCCTTGTTCTTCGTGATTGAAGGGAAACTCATGCGGAGTGGCGACAACCAATCTCCTCTGAAGGCAAGTAAACACTGTGTGTCTACACTGGCAGTGACCGGAGAGTAGCATGAATAAAAAAATTATAACAAAAACATCCACCATGTATCTTAATCTTAAGTAGAGGTTGGTGGGGTTCATCTATCAGAGCTTGGCCACAAAGAGAAAAGTTCTTGCAAAAGAAGGGACATTTTTATATATTTCTGTGTAGGAGTATGTGTGTAAAAAAATCTTTTCCTCCCATTTTTCTTCTGAAAGATGTAGGCAAGCATGCTAAAAAGAAAGTTAAAATTGCACTGTGGTTTTTCAGCGGAGAACTCGCTTTGCAAAGGGAGGTGGACAGGCTGCTTGCTCTCCACCCCCCACCTAGCATTTAAGCGCTGCAGGATTTTCTTTTCCCTTTTTGGTCAGATGGGGAGAGAGAGAGAGAGAGACTTTCACAAACGCAATTACAAGCTACTGTCTGCCTTGGCCCTTCTCTATTGATCATCATGTCATGACTAAATATTTAATTGAATCTTAGTTTTTTCTTCGTCTTCTTTTTGCCTTCCAATTAGGGGGCGTTTCGCTTCTGTGACTCCCTCCACTCCATCCACCCTTTCTCTCCCCCCCACACCCTGCCACCCTTTATTCAGAAAGCCAGGCTCTGCAATGGCTGCGTGAAGTTGTCTATGTTTCAAGGAGGGTCTCCTGCAGTGATGAAGCTAAACGCAGCAGCAGCAGCAGCAGCAGCAGCAGCAGCAGCAACCCTCCATCAGCTGAACTGAGAAGCAAAGCAAAATCTATCTTTCCCCCCACATCTCCCCCCCCTCCCCGATAGCTTAGAGGGGCCAGTTAGCTATGTCTACTGATGAAGCACTTTTATTCCAGCTCTGTCTCCGAGGACCTGGGCTGTAGACGTGGAGAATTCAGCCGAAAGCATTATGGATCGGTAGAGCTGGTAAGTTTTTTAAAAAAAATTCCCTCCTTATTTTATTTTTAAACAGAATTTTAAGCACAGCCTGTTTCATCCACCCGAATGGTTTTTTGTATAAAGCATCTTGGTGCCTCCTAGCCACGGCTTATCGATTATTCTTGGCTTATCCTCTCTCCCACCCCCACCCCGATATTTGAGTTACAGCAGGCAAGCTGAAATCGGTGGGTGTGAAAAGCTTGGTGTCTCTTGTTGAGTTGGATTTTAATTGCTCTTCATTGCTGTTTATCTTTCAAATCGAATGCAATATGTACAAATGCCTCTCTCTCTCTCCTGGGGTTTTTGTAGTCTGGTGGGAAAGCTTGTCTTTGCAGCCCAAGGGCAGTAAATATACCCTGGTTTGTTCCCATGTAAGAGACGCTGGAGGCTGGCATGAAGTACCATAAACTGGTAATTGATTTGGGGGAGCCTTTTCAATTTTTATTTATTTATTTTTTTGTACAGGAGGTTTTGGAAACATGACCAGAATTTTAAGATGTGGCAACAGGAAGTCCGGAAAAGGGTTCTCCTTCCCAAACATCTTGTCTTTCTGTCTTTTTTTTTTTAAACCCATTTGCCATCCATTTGCTCCATTCTTCCCCCACCACTTTGATTTTTGAATGGAGGTTGGAGAAAATGCTCTGGCACACACTGTGCAGCAATCACCTGAATCAGGGTGCCGTTTTTGGACTCTGATTATTTTGGAATGGAATTGTACTAGTTGGCCACAGAGGAAGGAAGGAAGACTGGAGGCAGAGGAACCCTTCCTCTTGCTGCCACACAATTGCAGGGGTATAGCTAATGGTCAGATACGTGTGCATCCAGGTATTGGCGCCTGATAGATTATTGTTGGGCAGTGCCGTGCCAAGGAGACTGAATCCGTGTGTGTATTTGGGAACTGTAGGGCTAGCAATTTCGATAATAATTCACCAAAATATGTTCTCACCCAGGAGGCTACTGTTTGGTTGCTTGTTTCAAAAGAAACATATATAAATTGAGGGGCAGGGATTATTGGTTCTGTTTTTGCTTTTGCTTTTATGGTGTGATTAAGATTAAAGTTAATAAGGATAGCCCTGGCTGAGTGGTAGAGCATCTGTTTTTCATGCAGAAGGTCCCATGATTGATCTCCAGCATCTCCAGGTAAGGCTAGGAGAGATCCCTGTTTGAAACCTTGGAGAGCCTCTGCCCATCAGTGCAAACAGTACTGAGCTGCATGGACCCATGGTCTGACTCAGTATAAGAAGTTTCTTGAATGCCCATTATATATCTGCAGGGAGGGCACTAACTTAGTAGCAGAGCATCTTCTTTGTGTGCAGAAGCTCCCAGGTTCAATCCCGGGCATCTCCAGGTGGGACTGTGAATGACCCCTGCCTGAAACCCTGTAGAGCTACTTCCAGTTAGTGTAGGTCAGGGATGATGAATCTGTGGCCACACAGATGTCCCTGTACCTGGCATGGCTAACGGACAGGGATGAAGGGAGCTGTAGTTTACTTGCTTATCCACACCATTGGAGATTATATGGGGGCCCATCTGCACTGAGAAAACGCAAGGGACCACCGTCATCAGTTTTATTTTGAAAAGTGCCCCCTCCTGCTTTCCCTTTCTGGAAAGGAGCTGCAAAAAGCAGCTTACAAATAGAAAAGCAAAAAAAGAAAAGAAAAAAGCACCAGTGATGCAGCCATTAAAACACAAATGATTCAATTAAAAATAGCAGGAAAAAGCAGTGTGCAAGCAGTATCTCCCTCGTCTCATCTGAGGAGTAAAGGGCTGATGGATTAGGCCAGCACCCCACCAAGTCTCAGCACAGCCAACCAGATGCCCTCATGTGAAGTGCTCAGGCAGGACCCAAGCACAACCTCAAGTCTCCCCACTTGCAGTTCCCATCAGCTGGTACTTAGATCAGAGAAGTAGAATAGAGCCATCCATCTTAGCAGTCAGGGTCAGTGTAAGCCTGAAAGAGTCCCAGAGTCCCAGAGAGGTGCATGTTTATCCACTCTCTCTCGGAAGAGTGCTGGATTGCTGCTGCATTTCAGATTCAACCTACTTTCATGAAACTTGAACCAGTTACTTGCCCTGCCATCAGTGGAGAAGGGTGAACACTCAGCTCTCTTCTCTCCCCACTTCCCTTTCTGCGGTCCTTGTAGATACTTGAAAAATTAGTTTTCCTTCCTTTGGAAGGGCTGGCACATCCAAAGGAAGTGCAAGGTAAACTAGTCTGAGGCAGAGTAATTCACCAAAGGTCACTCAGTGAGTTTCATGGTTTGATTAGGGATTCGAGCCCAGGTCTCTTCGGTCCGAATATAACATGGTGATCACCACCCCACACTGGCTGCCTGGCTTTCCCTTTTCCTCATATGTTTTTGAGTTCTAGCTCAGCTGTCCTCAGCTGTTGCAGGCCTTTAACCTCAACATGCTGCATGAGACCCAGTTTTAATTATATATCAGCTTTTCTACTTCTCTCTGTCTTTGTCAAGCCACATCAACCCTGCAGGCATGCTGGTTTAACAAAGTCATTCCTTCTCCTTGGGGAACACTGATACAAATCAGTAGCATAGATCAAGGGTGCTTCAGTCTGAGGGACACTTTCCTTTCTTGGCAACCTTTTTCTTTTATTTGGTGGTGGTGAGGTTTGCACATGCCAGTGATGGGTGGGATAAGAGGCAGAAGGGGGCAGATAAACTGAAGTAAGCTTTTACCTTTGGTGCAAAAGGCTAGTTTATGGACACTTCATTTCACTAGGGTCTGCCCAGGATGAACTAAGGATGGTGCCCCACAGTGGGTGAGGCACTAGGGAATGTGTCGCTGTGACAACTGTTGACCTAGATCACTTGACCTAGATCCATTAGATGAATGGAGGGTGGATTCACAAAAGGGGGGATTAGCCTGGCTGGTGAAATGGACCCTCCAGGTCCAGGAGCAGTCTATCTCTGAATGCTAGTTGCTAGTGGGGTGGGTGGGAAAAAGCTATTGTCTTCATGCCCTGCTTTTAAACTTCCCAGTACCACCAGACCGGCTGCCATTGGAGTCAGAGTCCTTGACTAAGTGGACCTTTGTCAGATCCAGCAAGGCTTTCCTTATATCCCAGGAGCTCAGTGGCAGAGCATCTGCTTTTCGTGCAGAAGGTCCCAGGTTCAATCCTCAGCTTCTTCAGGTAGTGTTCAGACAAAGACTCTTTGTTTGAAACCCTGGAGAGCTGCTGCCAGTCAGTGTATACAATACTGAGCTAGATGGACGAATGGTCTGACTTGGTATGAGACAGATTCCTATATTATGAGCACCCAGAACCTCCAGCCTGAAGCACTGGCCTCATCTCCCCTCTGCTTGCCTTCTCGTAAGGCTGCTTTTTGCAAGCACACCCTGGCTTCCTTTGCTCAGCAAGACAATGCCTGGGTTTCTCTTCAGCCACTGCCTTGCAAGATTGGATCTGGCACATGTCTTCTGTTCATCTCCCCCCTTCTGAATCCGAGAACCTGGCTCTGGACGAAGAAGCACCAGTGAATAACGAAGAAAGGAGTAACCAGCACCACATGCTGTGATCTTATTAAATCACTAATCCTCCTTCCTCAGTGATGTCATGCTTACAGGATGATTCTGCTGGCAGGGAAGGAGGTCTCCTTGGTGTCTTTGGATATAGGCAAGAAAAATTAATCTGCCAAGAGGGTGTCCCTTCCTCTATCTTAGACTTGAATGCAGTCCGAGAGCATCTGTTCATTTCCCAGCAGATATATAAAAAGTGGGAGAAGGCTGAGCCTTTCTATATCTTGCACCCTCAACTCTGCCCCTAACTCAGGGATAGGGAACTGGATACTATCAATGAGCAAAATCCTTATCTCCCAGCAGGGCTTGTTTGACAGGCGAGTGGGGGCCGTGGGATTGACCTCTTGCCAATCACATGGCATTGCAAAGATGTCTGTTGGCCTCGTTTTGACCCACAATGATAATCAGCTGATCCTTGAAGCTTGCAAAATGTCACAACTAAGTCACTAAGCCCCGCCATAGTGACTAGCCTGCAAAAGAAAAGGAAAATATAGAAATTCTAGCCTATTGCAACACTAGAAATCTTTGTTTCTCTGTGCTGGCCACAGAACAGGACAAGCCCTATATATGGAAATGCAGGCAGTACGCCCACTTGTCATTCTGCTGGTGTCACTCCAGTGGGCGACAGCAGGGTTCAGTTCTGGGGTGGCTGCACCCATCAGTTCCCCATAGAAAACTAGCGCTGAGCTAAAGCAGCGGGATTCTTCAGCTGACAGCAGCTGCCTGCTGGAGTGACACTAGCTGATAGACAGGTGGGTGTGCAGTTAAATCCTCCTCATATCCCTGCAGAGAGCCAAGCTGAGCTGGGGAATGTGCTGGTGAAGCAGACTTCTGCAGAGAGTAGTATTGAAGTCTCTGCTCATCATCTGAAACGCAGAGACTTCAGTTCTGCTCAGTGCTGCTCCCTGTTTGCTATCTCCTCCCACCCCATCTCTGCAGGTCAACTTTGAGAGATCAGTCTCCTGACATCACTGTGATGTCAGATGACTGACAGGTGGGTAGCCCAATCCACCTGTCAAAGTCAACATGCAGAGGTGCTGGGAGATAAAGACCTGGCCCTTTGGGCTAAAAAAGGTTCCCTTACCCTAGTAGTAAAAGGAAAAGACTTCAGGTATCGCAGAGACCAAGCAGACTGTCAGAGGAGGAGCTGAGAAATCTGCTCCTTCTACCATACCCCTCCCAGGGATTCTTGGTTGCCTATGGCAAATTGTAAAGTGCAAGACTGCCCTCTGTTAGGGCTCTTGCTGTGTAAGGTGCTTGCTAGCATCCATTTCTAAGGCTTAACAGATATATCCTCTCTGCACTTTAGGGAAAGTGTGTGACATATCTGAAGCACCCCTTCCCTTGCTCTCCTGGGTACTATGTATCATTGACCATGGTCAAGAGTCCATCCATTGGAAAACACATATGTCCATGTGTGAGCAAGAGATTTCCAGAAGATCAGCAGGAGTCCCTATATGAGAGCAGGGTTTAAGAGAAATAAATATTTATTTAGAAATTCTTGACCATTCTCATTTTATTGCATATATAGCACTACCTATGTACATGGTTCTTTACAAAGAACTGCTGGGAGGGTGTTTAGTGGAACAAGGAAGCAACAAAAGAGGTGCATAACACTATTATACATGTCTGTGGTGCAATTGCACTTTGAATACTATGTATGGTTCTGGCTGCCTCACCTGAAAAAGGATATTGTAGAACTGAAGAAGGTTCAGAAAAGGGCACCCAAAATGATCGAGGGAGTGTAGAAACTCCCCCTATGAAGCAAGGTTACAACATTTGGGGCTTTATGGTTTTGAGAAAAGACAAGTAACAGGAAGACAAAATCAAGGTGTATAGGAGGATGCATGGTGTGGAGAAAGTGGGGAGGGCGAAGTTTTCCCCTCTCTCTTTAAACACTAGAACTTGAGGTCATCCAGTGAAGCTGAACGTTGGAAAATTTAGGACAAAAAAATATGCTTCTTCACATGGCACATAGTTAATAGAATGCACTCCCAGAAGTTGTTAGGGGCACTGACATGTATGCCTTTAATAATAATAATAATAATAATAATAATAATAATAATAATAATAATAATAATTTAAAAAAAAATTATTTTTATTTATTCCCTGCCTTCCGTGGCCAGAGCTGGGCTAAGCACGGCTAACACCAGTAAAATTACAATAAAAACATAAGGGGGGGGGCAATTTAAAATACAGGTTAAAAATACAATTTAAAATGCAGCCTCAATTTTAATAATAGCCCATAGATCAAAACCATAAGGGGAGGGAAACATAAGGGTGAGACTGAGTCCAAGCCAAAGGCCAGGCAGAACACCTCTGTCTTGCAGGCCCCTGCGGAAAGATGTCAAGTCCCTCAGGGCCCTGGTCTCTTATGACAGAGCGTTCCACCAAGTCGGGGCCAGTACTGAAAAGGCCCTGGCCCTAGTTGAGACCAATCTAACCACCTTGCGACTTGGGACCTCCAAAGTGTTGTCATTTGTGGACCTTAAGGTCCTCCGCGGGGCATACCAGGAGAGGCATAGGTACATGGGTCCTAGGTACATGGGTCCTAGGGCGCATAGGGCTTTAAAGGTCAAAACCAGCACTTTAAACCTGAGCCTGTAGTCCACCGGGAGCCAGTGCAGTTGGTAATCTCGTGGCAAAGACCCCGTAAGTAGCCTTGCCGCGGCATTCTGCACCCACTGGAGTTTCTGGGTCAGCTTCAAGGGCAGCCCACGTAGAGCGAGTTACAATAATCAAGCCTGGAAGTGACCATCGCATGGATCACTGTGCCCAGATCACGGTGAGAAAGGTAAGGGACCAACTGCTTAATACAGCGGAGATGGAAAAATGCCACCTTTGTTGTGGCTGCAACCTGCGCCTCCATGGAAAGGGAGGCGTCGAGGGTTATACCCAAGCTCTTTAAAGGAGAGGATTGAACAAATCCATTAAGGATAAGGCGACTAGCCACAATGGCTATGCTGTACCTCCATTGTTGGAGTTAGTAGGCCTCTTAATATCACTTGCTGGGTATCACAAGTGGGAAGAGCTCTGTTGCACTCAGGGCCTTCTTGCGAGCTTCCTGTGGAACATCTATTTGGCCACTGTGAGAACAGGATGCTGGACTAGGTGGGCCCCCTTTGGAATGATCCAGGATGGCTCTTCTTACATTCTTAAGTGGGAAAATTGAGAAATGATTAAGCAGGTGAAAGAAAGACTATGTGATTATTCCCACTGGATTGTTACAATAAGGACTAGGGTGATGAACCAAAATAATATCCTGGAAAATAATGGTTTCCCGGGGGGGGGGTGCAGCTTAAGGGAGGTGATTGCACAAAGGCATTTTGGAAGGCTATTCCAGCAAGGTATAAGGCACAGCAAGGGGAAAGGGGCTGAGTTTTCCCAGAAAACAGGAGGCTGTTGGACGGTAATATGGTGAAGCAAGATGAGTGAAAGTCTCATGGATGAATCAGGAATTAAACACAGAAAGATAAGGAGGGACAAAACCATGGGTTTGAAGGTGCAGACAAGGTACACATAATCCATCCCTGCTTGTCTCCCTCCCCTCCTGTGTCCTCTTAAAAAGGAAGCTCAAAAGTGTCAGTGATGTTTCCTCTGTTTTTGGGTCTTGTTGAGAGTTCACACGAGTCTTATTTATTTCTCAACCCACCCCACCCCCCACCCCTTTGTATGCGGCTTGAGGACACAGAACTTGGTCCTGTGCGATTGCCTACTTGTGAGATCAACACAGAACTGTTTGTGAAGAACAGAGCTATAAACCTCCACCCTGACACTTTGAAATGCCAGATTTTGCCCTCCCCACCCACCTTGCTAAATTCACAAAGAGGGGGTGGTTGTAGTCCTGCAACAGAAAGCAAATGTATATGTATTTCTCCCCCCCCCCAAAAAAATGAGCATATTGTGATAAAGAATGGGCAGAACTTTTTAAGAGTCTTTTCATCAGATTGATGCTGAAAGGCATTTTGTATATTTGACTCCATTATGATTTGCTCAGCTTCCCAATTTGGCTGCTGTGAAGGGGAGAAGTGTGTGTGTGTGTGTGTGTGTGCGCGCGCGCATATCTATATATATATAGAGAGAGAGAGATGCAGATGTAATTGCTCCAGATGAAATAACTTTTTATTTTGTTGGTATCTAATGTGTCTTTCAGCAAAATGGGTAGGCTACATCAAAATTCATTACCTTTAAGGGAATTCAGAAATAATTCTCTTTCTGCTTTTACATTTTAGTGCTGGAGCAGTTTGATTACATTTTCTGAATGGTTTTCTTTGCCAAATGGCATCTGCATTCATCAAGAGGAGAGCCAGATTAATTCTGTGGGGTTTCAGGTGCTGTTTTGCTTGCAGACAAGTGGAATTTCGAGTTATTCACCTAATTATTGAAATGAAACAACGCAGGGTGATCACCTGATCTTCGATGCATGAAGAGCCCCCTTTTGCCCACAGTTTGATTTCGGTGATTAGGTAGATCTGGGAAGGGTGCTGTGAAAGGCAACTGAAATGATCAAATGTTTGAAGCGTCTTCTCTACCAAGGGAGTCTTAAGCAGTGGTGGGAAACTGATGGTCCAAGAGCCACATGCCACCCTCAACTCAATTTCATGTGGACGGGATGAAAGATGAAATAGACTGAGCAATGGAAAGAAGGAAGGAGGCCGTTTACCAACCTGACAGGGGCTGATGAGAGCTGGGAGTCTACCAATGCAGTCGTACCTTGGTTCTTGAACGCCTTGTGACTCGAACATTTTGGTTCCCGAACGCCGCAAACCTGGAAGTGTATGTTCCGGTTTGCGAAAGATTTTTCAAAGCCAGACGTCCAACGGGGCTTCTGCAGCTTCCAATTGAGTGCAGGAAGCTCCTGCAGCCAATCGGAAGCCATGCCTTGGTTTTCAAAATTTTTCAGAAGTCAAACGGACTTCCGTAACGGATTCTGCTTGAGAACCAAGGTACAATTGTACCTAAAATGTACCAGGTTTGGGAAGGCTGAGCTAGATTGTTGGACCACGAAGCTCTCTAGAGATCCTTCAGCCAGTTGCTATCTCTTGGCCCTTACTCACCTCAGGAATATTGTATTAAGAGGAACAAGTGTGAGGGCAGTCATCTCTGTTAGTCTGAGATCCCTGCAGGCAAGGGCAGAGCAAAAATAAAACAATGTACAGTGGTACCTCGGGTTACATACGTTTCAGGTTACAGACTCTGCTAACCCAGAAATAGTACCTTGGGTTAAGAACTTTGCTTCAGGATGAGAACAGAAATCGTGCTCCGGCGGTGCGACAGCAGCAGTAGGCCCCATTAGCTAAAGTGGTGCTTCAGGTTAAGAACAGTTTCAGGTTAAGAACGGACCTCCGGAATGTATTAAGTACTTAACCCGAGGTACTACTGTACCCACTTTTTAGATGTGGAGAAGAAGGCAACTTGATAAGGCAGCATAATGGCTATTTTTCAGATTATAAAGATGGGGTGAATAAACATTTTTTTCTCTTTACGTGGTACTCTAATTTAGGCTGAACTGATGGAGATGATTTGTTGGCAATCAGTTTTAGGAATGATAAAAGGAAGCACTCCCTTGACTGTGTCTCTGTGACAGTGCATCCCACTGTGGTCAAAGTGGCTTAGTGGGGACGGGTGGAGTGGGACGTTGTATTTTTTGGATCTTGGCACAGTAGTTGGAACACTCCAGTAGCTTCTCAGATTGCTAAACCAGTAGTGGCTGGTGCCCATTAGGACTAGTAGGGTGGAAGGCAGGGAGCCCAACAGTAGGTGGAGCCAGACAGATGGAGGCAACTAGTTCTAGTTTTGTCCCATCGTCTTCCGTGCTGACTTATTCTGAAGGTGGTGGTGCAGTTTGCGTTTGACCGAACAGACCAGGCTCTACTGCAAACAGTTGACATTATCTAGCCATAAAGAGGCCACATCTATGAAGCATGCATTTCTCAATGGTACAAAGGCATCATCTTTGGGGATGGGGTGAGAATAGCAGAATGACCTTGCTTCCTGAAACATTAAGATGTTTGCATACAGTTTAGAAAGTTGGTGGTGAGCCTAGAAAGGGGTCTTATACTGTACTGAATCAGGCCACTGGTCCATCTAGTTCAGTATAGTCTACATTGACTGGCAGCAGCTCTTTGGGGTTTCAGGCAGAAATTCCTCCCAACCCTTCCTGGAAATGCCAGCAATTGAACCAGGGTCATTCTGCCTTTAAAGCAGATGCCCTGTCATTGAGCCAGTGCCCTTCCCTTAAAGTCTTTCAAGTGGTCTTTTGCCCCTCTGAAATCCACACATGGGAGCAATATTTTATGTAGTGTATGTGAAATGAGACCCACTGTTGCCTTTTCTCACAGGGAATGAACGTTTTCTCACTCACAAAATAGGAATATTTGGCCAGAGCCAGAAAAGAGGTTTCAGAGGGCTAGATTTGGCCCAGAGACATCGATTTGGCCTCCCCTCTTCTAGAACAAAAGACAGTGTGTTTGAAATATGGAGTGTCCCTTAAATTGCAGGACATCAGGCACCCTCTGAAAGTGCACAGCTTTAAAATGCACATCTTGTTGACCGAACTGTGCTGGGAGCTAGCGTCTGAATTCAATAGGCTACAATTTGATTGTATTTATTATCCATTTTCATTCTGGAGGCTTGCAGGCTCCAGTTGGGTCATGCAAAGCTGAATTCTACACAACACTGCCGCACCAGGGTCCTCAGTGGCTAGTGGTATAATATTATGCACCGGATGTTCTTTCTTGACATGACATTGCTTAGAAGAGTGAAAGAGGATGGTGTGGTGACATCACCAGGCTGCCAGGGGCTAGGGGTGGCAGGGAATGGGAATGTGTCGACCTTGCTAATTGTCCTGAAGTTATTAATATATTTGTTGGACTTTTGAGGGCAAAAAAAGGAGAAACTTGGATTTATGATCCTAAAGTGGAGTAGGAATGCAACAGTGTTTTGGAGAATGAACACAGCATTATTTGCAGCTGTGAATAAAGGTCCTGCATACAGCAACAAGTTTCCAAGAGGCTACTGCAGATCCACCCTGCCAACCTAGCAGTTCGAAAGCATGTCAAAGTGCAAGTAGATAAATAGGTACTGCTCCAGCAGGAAGGTAAACGGCGTTTCTGTGCACTGCTCTGGTTTGCCAGAAACTGCTTAGTCATGCTGGCTACATGACCTGTGCACCGGCTCCCTCGGCCAGTAAAGCGAGATGAGCGCCGCAACCCCAGAGTCAGTCATGAATGGACCTAATGGTCAGGGGTCCCTTTACCTTACCTTTACTGCAGATCCACAGGGAAGAAAAGATAAGAAAGTCTAAACTACAGTCATACCTCAGGTTACAGATGATTTGGGTTGCGGGATTTTGGGTTGTGCACTGCGCCGAACCCGGAAGTACCAGAACGGGTTACTTCCGGATTTCGGTGCTTGCGCATGCGCAGAAACACTAAATCACGCGTTGTGCATGTGCAGAAGTGCTGAATCGCGACCCTCGCGGGTTGCGAATGTGCCTCCTGCACGGATCACGTTCGCAACCCGAGCGTCCACTGTGGTGGTAACTGGGGCCCATTGGAACTCGTAGGGTGAAAGTCAGGGAGCCCAACACTAGGGGGAGACAGAGTCAACCACAGGCAGAGGCAATTGTCCCATCCCTCCTCCGTGGTGAGTTCTGCAAGAGCAGTACTAGTACTAAGGAACAGGAAGCTGAAAGCCTGGTCCATCCCTTTGACTGGTTGTAAGTAAGAAGGAAACCAGGTGAAGGCTGGTTAAAGGCAGACTTGAGTTTGGTGGGGTTGGTGCCTAATTTGTCCACTGGTTTTAATCAATGACTTGTGCAATATATTGTGTATTCAGTGCAGCAGGAAGCTGGCCAGCACTTTAAAATGAGGAATGAAGATGAGTGATAGGTTTGACTTGTATTTTCTTTCTTTCCAGAAGTGCAGTTTTCTCGTAAGCTCATAGGATGTTCCTCTGAGTTGATCTTCAGGTGATGGGGCAGTCTCCACAAGTAGGGCACACACAGTAATGTTTATTTATTTATTAGATTTAGATACTGCCCTTCATCAAATGATCTCAGGGCAGTTCACAAAATAAAAACACAAGACAAAAAGTTAAAACAGAAAGAACAAAACGACAACCTTCTCCCTTCACTTTCTTTTTTAGAGATGAAGATAAAACAAAAGGGGGGGGGGAGTAGACAGGAGGTACGTTCAGGGAGGTTGATCAGATGTGAAAGTGGGGTCCTACACGGCTCTGAGGTTTGGTGGGTCTTTACCAAGGGCCAAGTCCTTAGTATGGTAAGTCCTGCCCTGTAAACCATCTTGCCAGTACAGTGGTACCTCAGGTTACAGACGCTTCAGGTTATAGACTCTGCGAACCCAGAAATAGTACCTCGGGTTAAGAACTTTGTTTCAGGATGAGAACAGAAATCGTGCTCCGGCGGTGCGGCAGCAGCAGGAGGCCCCATTAGCTAAAATGGTGCTTCAGGTTAAGAACAGTTTCAGGTTAAGAACAGACCTCCAGTATGAATTAAGTTCTTAACCCGAGGTACCACTGTAAAACTTATTATTCAGACAGACCTTTCCAACCTGAGATTCTTTGCCAACCAGCCTTTACTCATCTGTTTGACATTTTAAATTGCTTTTACTGTAACTACTGTTTGTGTTTGTGTACCGCCTTCTGATATATTTATATGCGCATTTTTATATGAAGGTGCAGATTCTAAATATTTAAGTAATAATAAATAAGGGTGACAAAGCAGAAAGTGGGCAGGACCAAAGTAGGAAGTAAGTGGAGTGCCCTCTTCTCGCTTCTTGATCCATCATCCATCCATCCATCCATCCACCCACCTGTAATGTATAGGAATGCAGCCTCAATTTGCAGCCCTCCCTACTGTAATAAGATAAAAATAAACTGTGATTTCCCAAAGAGATACATTTATAGTTCTTGCATATATTCCTCATTAGTTCTTTTGGGTTTCTCAGCCGTTTTAAAGATATTTGTAATTCACTTTAAGTCATTTAGAGATTTCTAAAAGATAAATTCACGCAAGCAAGGGTAGCCGGATAACATCACTCCGCCAAGCTTTGTCCTTTAAAAAATATATATATTAAAGATTTCTTAGTGTACAAAAATATGTGCATTGTCTCTTTTTTCAAGTTTTGTTTTCTACAGATCAGTTTCATTCGTTGTGAGACAATAGTGTTGTGTACAGTGTTAGGTTGTCCTTTATGGGTAACTTTGCAGCAATTGAAATTCAGGCATTGCACTTTCCCCCACCTTTTTTGGTACATTATGTTCTTTCCATGTGCATTATTATTACTATTTTTTTTTAGGATTTAAATTTTATTACCCTTCAGGTTTTTAAGGCGCTAATTTAATCATTGACATGGCACTTAATTGTTCAGGAGGAAGAGTGGAGATTTTTAACTCAACATTCGGATGTTTAAATTTAAACGCGAAATGAAGGAGAAAAAGCCTCCAGGGTTTCAGGCAGGGGTCATTCACAGTCCTGCCTGGGAAGATGCCCATGCTGCTACCATTGAGCTGCAGCCCTTCCCTAGGTTGGCATAGTGTGGAACTTGCAAAGGTTGAGGATTTAAAAGGTAAAGAGAGAAATTATTGCAGGACTTTGAGAGCCAGTATGGTCTGGTGGTTAGTGTGCTAGGCTGGGAAGACCCAAGTTCTGGTGCCCCCTTACTCATGAAGCTTACTTGGTGACCTTACTTGGTGACCTTATTACTAGGTGACCTTATGCACTCTCAGGCTAACCTATCTCACAGGGTTATTGTAGTGATAAAAGGAAGGATGGGGCAGAGAATGAGGCATACCAACTTTTACTTCCTTGGAGGAACAGCAGGATCCAAATGCACCATGAGAAACAAAATGCACATCAACATAATTTGCACATTTTTACAAAGCAGTAGAGTTCATGTGACTGCCTTGGCATCAAATGCGTCTTTTGAGTGGCCAAAGCTGGAAAAAAGCCAATCTGTCTTGAGGCATAATTATCACTTTTTACAGGCTTAAAAATATCCCTGGTGTTGGAGAACTTCTGTTTTGGGTGAATGGGGCGGTAGCTATTGAAATGGCAATGTGGTGTTTTTTAAAAACAACAACTGGATTTGTGAAAGGTGGTCTCTATATATAGACTCATTTAAAATGCTTCCTGTTTTATTTCTGAGTCCCTCCTTGCTTGGCTAATACTTCAGTTGAAGCCAGTATGCGGCTTCCAAGACAAAAAAGAAAAATAATGATTTCAAATTTACCTTCTATAAAAAAAAGTGTGGCAATTTAAAAGGCGTTTTTTTCAGTGACAGCAAAGGGAGGGGAGAACTATTTAGAAGAGGAAGTTTTTAACACTCATGGCAAGCCTTATGCAGTGGGAAAGGTGGCATGTTTATTTATATATATTTATAGTGAGTTGATGCCTGTTTCATATGTAGATCTATCTTGTTCCCTTTGACGGATGACCAGCAGGCAGGTGATTCACTATAGGCAGAAAGCAGCCCCAGTAACAAACAAACCCAATAACAGCGAAAAATGCATATGAATGAAATTGCTTTTAGTTTTCATCTGGTAAGAGATTAAATATCTCCTACCCACCTGAATTTTCCTAAGAAGAAATATCTTAAAGAGTTTTATATCCTTGTAATCAAACATAATTATTTTTTTTCTTTTTTAAATGCGGCTTCTAACTTGGTTCCTTGTGCATTCTGCTTGCCTCTCCAAAAATGCAGTTTCAAGCTGCAACTGTCTGGTAAAGGCCATTAGATGTGGCTAGAGTTTGTGTTTAGGATATCCCAAGCTGTTTTTTAATGTGGTAATAGCAGTCACAGGATAGAGAAGAGTTGGACAAGGGGTGCACTAGTGGATGAGGGAGATTTTAACCTTGTTCCCTTTCACTGTTCCCCTTGATTAAAATCCAACATTGGTACTTGCATGTCTTGCACCCACATAAAAAAAAAACATGTAGAAAGCTAGGGTGAAGCAGTTCGGCTGGTTCTGAAAGGAGTGAGATTTATCAAAAAATGCTTATAGAAAATGTGCAATGAGTTTCCCACCAGGGAAAGCCACTAGGTTTTTGGAATCTTCATCCACACCCCAGTGAGCATCAGAAAGTGAGCATAACATTATTCTGTGAAATATCTTAAATGGTGGACATTGCAAAAGTTCATCTGTAGAAATAAGGAGGGGAAGGAAGTCAAGATTGAGAGAATCTACCTTAGAGAATACCAGGTTTCAGGCATACCTTACTGAGACAGTGCAGATCAGCACTTTGAATTAAGAGCATGTAGGTGTTTGTAAGACCAGATCTCATGGGTGAGGACTGTAGCTCAGTGGCAGAACATCTGCTTTGTATTATTATTACTACCCCGGTTTAATCCCTGGAATTTTCTGATAGGGCCAGAAATGTCCTCTGTCTAAAATCCTGGAGTCTCTGCCAGTCGATGTAGACAGATTGAACTAGATGTACCAATGTGTGTGTCTCAGTATAAGGAAGTTTCTCCTGTTTCTAATCTTGTGAATCTGCTTTGGTACCTCTGAAGGTTTGAGGAGACCAGATCCTGTGACAGATTAGGGACCACAAATACACAACACTTTGCTCCTGTTTCTAGGTAATACAGACTAACCAGATTATGACATGATTTGGAAGTGGCTTCCTTAAACCATAACTACATGGGCCATGCCTGCAAGCTGGACACAAAGAAGCCTTCTAAATGAAGCAGACAGGCTCAGCAACACTTGCACAAAGCATTCAGTAGGGAGAGAGAGAAGAGGGTGGCAGAGAGAGATAGAGAAAGTATAGTTGGCTCTGCCTACTAACCAGTCTCCAATTACCTTTTCTGATAGGTCAGCAGCCCTGCATAGAAAGAAATGTTCCCCATCTCTGCTGTACATTTTAAACTCCCAATATCCTTAAAGGAGCTCTGTCTGGTGCTGCTGCTCTTGAAATATCACATTCCTTTCTGTGGTTGGATGTTATCCTCTCCAGCATTCATAAGGATGATCCTCTGCATTTTTTTAATCAAACGTGCTGCTGAAACCTGTTTTGGGAGTGGGGCTGGGGAATAGTGCTGAGAGAGAATGCAATGTCGGTGCTTGCATTCTCTTTCTGACAGGCTCTGTGTTGTTGGCATCTGCCTGAGTGGCGCAGAGGGGATTTATCTCCAGATCTCCAGGGGCATGAGCCACATTTACAGAGGGGCATCATCCTTCTGAAGCACCTTTGGAGAGATTTTGATCTTCCTTCATGATTTATTTTTTCCCCTTCTATATATAGATGTATTGTTTCATTGACCAAAATTAACCTTCCAGTTTCATCAATCGGACAAGTTAGAAGCCCCCACTCCCTTTTAAATATGGAAGCAAAATTGGCTACCCCTCATAGGAATGTAGGAAGCTGTCTTGCACCAAATCAGACCATTGGTCCGTCTAGCTCAGTATTGTCTGCACTGATTAGTAGTGACCCTCCCCAGAGTTTCAGACTGGGGTTCCTTCTCAGCCCTACCTGGTGATATTGGGGATTAACCTTCTACATGCCACCAAGCTATGGTGCTTTCCCTTTCAGTTTGCAGCCTTGGCTGTAATAAGATTACCCAGATTTTACTTCTGCTCTTTTTAAAAAACCACTTCACTAAATTCTCCAGAAATCTTCTGATTTATGCCACCTGTCCCTGTGGCTCAGTACCAGTCAATTTTGCCATTTGCTCCAAGCGACAGCATTCTTTTATGCTGCTAATAACAGTCATTTCCAGGCATAGCAGAGAGAGAGAGAGAGAGAATATCAAATTGGAGCCAAAGATTCACCGTAAAAAAATCTGTATAAGTAAAACCAGACAAGTTCTGTTTACATCCAGCCTTCTCTGGCAGCTTCCAAAGGCTGTGTGCGTCTCTGAGCTTGGAAATGTTGAAATATAACGCAATTTCCAGTTCAGAGTAAGACATGGGTGATATAAGCCAGACGCTGGATGATCTTTTTAAAGTGGAGGTTCTGCAAACAAGTGACGTCTCTCAGCACTCAGATCCGGCATAGGCTGTTGTGACAAAGGGGATCCGATTCTGTTAATACCAATAAGTTTCATAGTATCTCAAGGCAATATGTAAGGGTTCACAAGGGCTAGGGACCTCAAAGAAAAGGGGAGTGTTCATATGCAGACCTCTCTTCTTTGTTTTATCAGCTCCAAGGCATGGAGCCTGATTGATTTTATATTGAAGGTTCATACCCCACCTTTCAGTCAAATGATTCTCAAGACAAGTTCCATGTAGGTATAGGCAAAATTGTTAATTTCAGTTTCTCATCTCTCTAATCTTTAGTTCAGTTCTTCATAAGCCCACATCATGTTGGATATATATGTTTAAAAGATTCTCATGGGAATTCATCAGCATTTTAGTGCAATATTCTCGTCACATGATGGTTCTGTATGTATTTTTGACCAATATACACATTTTTGCAAAGCAGTTTTCTCTAGTATAAGACATTTTTAAATGTTATTTTTAGGGACACTTCCCCATGGTATATTTTTGTGCACGTTGCTTAGCCAGTGAGCTACATTGCAAAATTCAGAGAAGCATGAATTTTGAAGGATGACAGTGTTTCAGTTTGCACATATTGTTTCAGAAAGTGCAAATAACGTAGGACTCAGTCTGTGCTTGAGTTGAATTTCTCTCCCATCTCTAGTTACAAGTACCGGTATATGTTAACAGCACATACAGAAAACATGGCTTTTTTTTAGCTAGAACTCATTGGAACACAGTTTTGGCACCTCTCAGGTGGGTGCCATTGTCATTATAAGAGAACAAGGGAGGTGTTCATGGTGAGTTCTGGCATCTCTTTCCCTTGAAAAATAGCATGGCAGAAAACTAAAACTCCCACTTCATATACCCAGTAAATCATAGGCTGATGGTTCTTCAGTCCCAAGTGAACTCACATTAGGATCCAAGTGTGCTTACTATGAAGGAGGGAGATGCAAACTCCCTGCAGCTGAGCCTCCTCTGGTCAATGGATGTGTCCAGACTGGTCTCCTCCTTGCCATTATATTATTTCTTGGGTCCTGGGAGGGCAGCTCCCCAGTGACCTTTAGTCCTCTGGCTAATGGAGGGAGGTTCTGGATATGCAGTCCCAGTGCAACTAGTAAGTTGGAGTAGAGTGGTATTTTTTTGGAGGGTGGGCAGAAGTGTTGAGACAGCAAACTCCCTGCAGCTGCTGCTTCTGTAGCCAATGGATGGAGCCAGGCTGGTGGAGACCTTGCTGTTATGTTTTTCCTGGGAAACAAGGGGTGCAGTCTCAGAGGGTTCTTGAGAGCACAGAATAGAGAAAGGTAGAAGGAAGGTTCCTTCTAGTGTGTTTGTGGTTCAGTCTAACAGAACTACATAAAAATGCTTATGGCAAAGGTGGAAACTAGTGCAATGCGAAGGGTAATCAGTATACAGCAGAGGTATCCAATGTGCCCTCCACAAGATGCTAGTCTACAGCTCCCAACATTGCTAGCCATTGGCTACAGTGTCTGGAGCTGATGTGAGTTACAGTCTAACATCATATGGTTGGAACCACGTTGCCTCCCTAGTATCGAGGGTACTAGGGGATAAACAGGGGCTGGCAGTTAATCTGCTAAAGTCACCTAGTCTGCTGCTTTTAAAACACAGCAGTTGATGGGGTTTTGTTCCGATCTGGTTAATTCGTGCTAAGGTATAGGAATAGGTAAGCGAATAGGAGATGGCACTTACCCAGGCCTATCCAAACAAACAAAACCCAACAACAACTAAAAACCTGACTCTACAGGGGCAGGATATAAGCCAAGTGGACAGGATATGAATCGGGGGGGGGGCTGAAATAGTAAAACTAGATAGATGGTGACCCAGGTTAGTGTGAGGACTGCTTTTCAACCTGTTGATTTGAACTAAATTTCCAAATCCAGCCTGTTGGATGAAGCACTGAATAGCACAGACTATTTCTACAAAAAAGAGATCAGGGCCACAACTCAGTGGCAGAACATCTCTTTTGCACACAGGCGGTCCCAGGTATCTCCAGGTATAACTGGGAACAAATCCCTGTATAAATCCCTGGAGAGTCACTGCTAGACATTGTAGACAACACTAGCCAAGATAGACCAGTGTTCTGACTCTGTATAAGGCAGCTTCCTTTGTTGATAAACCTTGGATGGTAGTTATATACTCCCTGCGACCTTAACATTTATGGCTGGCCAACTTGGCCAAAAGCAGCCCAGCAGTGAAGTTCATTCAATTCTTTAATTGCAAACTGCTGGCTGCTTTAAGTGAAATGCTAAGAATAAAAAGCCTTATAATCTCTCTGAGCACGTCAGGAACGTGGGAACATAAATCTGGCTGAGCAGCATCTGGGTCAATCCAAGTAGTATTGACGGGGAGGACAGCTCAGAGACCAGCCAGCTGAAACATGCTGTGAATTTGCCTCCAAACATTAGCAGAGTTTATTGGCAAGAGCTCAGTATCTTTTCCCAGCAAACAAAGGCGTCTATTGGCAGGATACCACAGGGGGAGGAGGGGTATGGCTTCAGTCACAGAAATGGGGTTGTTCCCACTTGGACAACTGTTAAGTCCTCTGCAAAGTCCATCAGTCACCGTAAGGCTGAGTCAGTGGTGTCTGTTACCAAGTCTAGACTGGCAGAGTATTAACCAGCACAGGGTCTCCAGGGTCAGTTGTTGTATCTGGACTACGGGAGGCAGGAGGGGCTTATCCCTTGAGAATATGAGCCTTGCTGGATCGAGTCAACAGCCCATCTATTCCACCATCCTGTTTTCACAGTGACCTACCAGATGCCTATGCTAAACCCCCAAGGAACAGCACTCTTTCCCACCTGATTCCCAGCAACTGGTATTCAGAAGTATACTGCCTTCGACTATGGAGGTAGAATATAGCCACCATAGCTAGTAGCCACCAAGAAACGGTTGGAATTTTTTTCCTCCCTCCTGGACTAATTGGGCAAGATGTTCCCTTCAATTTCTTTGCCCACAGATACGGTTGAGAATTTTGAGAGGCCTTCCTTTTGCACATACCACTCTAGCGTTAAGATTCTAAAAACGGCTTTAAAACATAGGAGTTTTTAAAACTGTCACATTCTCTCACCCAGTGATTTCCAGATTGCCAGGACCAGTGACTTTCAGCCAACAAATACATGGGTAAACAGAAATGTTTATAAATTCCTCTTGAAAGTCTATAAAGAGGGAGACAGATGCACATCAGCAGGGAGGGCATTCCATAAATGGGGAAACACCACTAGGAAGGTCCTGTCACAGGTCAATGTCAACTGGGCAGCCCTCAGTGGGCAACTGCTAACAAGGCCACACTTGCCGATGGTAGGGTCTGAAATGGTTGATATTAGGGAAGGTGCTCTTTTAGGTACTTGGGTCTCAAGCCATATAGCACTACTAACACCTTTAATTGGTGCAGTAGCTCAGGTGTATATATGTGCACATTGCCATAACTTGTTCAGGCAGAAGTTCAGGCAGCTAATATTTTTATTAGGTGGCTCACTCAATCCAGACCCTTCAAAATATCTGCCTCCCAGTCACAGAAGCCAATGTGGCACACCTTTCTCCCATTTGGAGGCTCTGAGGGTTGAGCGCCCATGGTCCACAGTAGCTCACTGGTTCCTGGCTCAAGCTCTACAACCCTTGACAACAAGTGTATGTGGCGCAATTTCCCACAATTCTTTGCCTGGCCCCAGAAGGAACTTTTATTTCTGACAGGAAATGTGGACCAAGCTCTCCTGCCTGCTTCCCCTGATGAATAATCAGATGTTGGACAAGGTGATATCCCTGAAACCACATTTGATTTTGTATACCTCATTAAGCTTTTATTGGCATAATTAGTCACTGTCCATCTGTGGAGAAACTAGTCTGTTTGCCTTTTCTCTTTTGTTTATCCAACTCCTTCTGATATACACTAGATTATGTTTCCTTTCTCCTTTTTTTTCTCATTCACATTCATTCATTCACTCCCCACAGTTATTTTTCAAAGTTAGACACTGGTCTTTCTTGGTGGCGGTGCATTGCGGGGAATGCTTTCAGTGGTTCCGTTTTAGCCTGTGTGGTTAAAAATCACTGGTGGTTTCTGTCTGCAGCAAACCACAAAACAACTTTACAGGGGTGGTTAAATGTTTTAAATTGCAGAGTGTTGTTACTGCAAACCACCGCTCAACACTGGTGCACACCCACCCAGGAATGGTGCAGAGAAAGGGTTAGGTTTCCCTGGGGGTAATACTGATAGTCTTCTATACTATAAATAAAGCCTTGGTGTATGAGATGCCTGTTAATGCTTCTTCTCTTCTTTCTGTCCTATAATTAGAACATTTTCCTAGACTGGGGAACATGGCAGGTTCCTGAGCTCTAAATTAGTTCTACAGTGGTACTTTGGTTTGCGTACGTCTTGGTTTGCATACATTTTGGATTACAAACACGTCAAACCCTGAAGTGCGTGTCCCGGTTTGCAACCTTTTTTTGGATTACAACCCATTTTGGGGGGATTACGAACAAAAAATTTTGGGACGCCTCGTTGGCAAAAGTGCGCCTTGGGTTACAACCTGTTTTGGTTAACAAACAGACCTCTGGAATGGATTATGGTTGTAAACCAAGGTACCACTGTACTTGGTGCTTGTCTGGTTTTTGATGATTGGGTAGGACAAGCCTTGTGACAAAGCCTGGCCCTTACCAAGGCTGCCATGCCCACTTTGGCCATGCCCATGTTTGTTTGGGCCATTCGCACTGCAGGCATGTAGCTCCCTTGAAAGGTTGGCCAACAGGGAATGTGATCTTTGGCCCAAATCAAGGTTAGCTGCTCCTGCTCTAAATCCATTGACACTTTCCATGTTTTTCTATCACAAACTTGAGCATGGAACAAAGTGTTTATTGCATTTATGCTGCCAATTTCAGAGTGGCATCATCACCATCACCATCACCATAGCCTTTCTGTTTTGGGGCCACTGTTCAAGAATGATGCTTAAGTATTCACAATGGCTATTTGCCCTTGTATAAAATCAAGGTGGTTTTTTGGGGGGGGAGTCTTGTCTTCCTTCCCCTGTTCCTGTGCCGGGCATTAATTGCGGTTTGAGCAGCAGCCAGGAAAGCAAATAAAACCTGTGTTCCCCATGTCCATGGGTAGGCAAACTAAGGCCCGGGGGCTGGATCCAGCCCAATCACCTTCTAAATCTGGCCTGTGGACGGTCTGGGAATCAGCATGCTTTTACATGAGTAGAATGTGTGCTTTTATTTAAAATGCATCTTGGGGTTATTTGTGGGGCAAAGGAATTCGTTCATTTTTTTCTTCTTCAAAATATAGTCCGGCCCCCCACAAGGTCTGAGGGGCAGTGGACCGGCCCCTTGCTGAAAAAGTTTGCTGACCCCTGCTCATGTCCATGTTTCCCTGAGTAGTTAAGAAAAGTGGGCAAGCAAGTTGCTTTGATTGGAGGGGAAACTAATGTAATGCATCCCAGACAAGCTTAGTTTCAGTACAACCCTGAGGCTCCAACTTTTGGCCCTATGGAAGGCAGTTGTTTTTAATTGAAAATGTTGGCTTTTTACCAACATAAAACTTTGCTCCACATTGTTGGGAAGATTGAGAAGAACAACTGGTTTAGTTCCTAGCAGTGAGGCAGGATCCTCATTCTCACTGTAACACAGAGCAGCCTCAGAGGATATCCTAAGGGAAAAACTTTGGCTCAGGAGAAGGGCTTCACACACAACAGGCCCCTGGTCCAGTCCTTGGCGTTTTCAGATAGAGCTGGGGAAACCCATCCAAAACTATGACAAGCTTCTGCCCATCAGTGCAGAGTAGCAGTGATGGGGAATCTGTAGTCTTCCAGCTGCTGTCGAACTTCCATCTCCCATCATCCCTGACCATTGGCCATCCTGAATGGGGCCAATGAAGTCTGGAAGGCCACAGGTTTCTCTAGCCCCCTGGTATAGACAGTACTAATCCCAACAATCTGACTTTGTACAAGGCAGCTTCCTACAGATACTAGACTTTTTATAAATGAGGTTGGAATCAAACCTCTGACGCCCTAGGAGGAAGAAATCTTACTGCCCTTCTATCATCTTTCCCTCCATATTCCTTGGCTTAGCTTGTTTAAAGGGTTTTTTTTTAAATTCCCAGTCCAGAAAAAAACTCCCCAGAATAGCTTACCATGGGGTGCCATATGTCCAGTTTCTCCTGGACAGGTCTTCTTTTGGGGGAGTAACATTTCAGTCCTGGTGGATTTTTTGAATTTGCCAAAATGTACGAAGTTTGGCAAACAAAGCCAGGAAGTGTGTGCGCGAGTATCGCTCTTTACTTTTTCCTATCTCTATGGATGCTCCTGCTCTCTGTACAAATACTTGCTTTGCAAGCAGAGCCAGGAAGTGTGCATGTGAGGATCACTGTTAACCTTTTATTATCTCTATGGTGCCCGCACATTGTGGATGTTGAGATTGGGCTCATCATTGAATGGCCGATCCAAGGCTGCTACCTAGACCTCTCTGAGCTGTTGGCCATGCCAGATGGTGCTCAGTAAGCTGCCCGTGAGCAGGTGAGAAAGGCTTCCTTAGCGGGCCTCTATCTCTGTCTCCCCTTCCCCTTCTCCCCATAAGGGTCTCCCATATACTCCCATAAACTCAATGCCAGGATCCCCACCACTGTGTATTATCCATTGGCTGCAATTAAGCTGAGACTATTTTGCAATTAGAAAGTTCTAAGAAAAGCGAGAGCTTGCTTGTAAAGAGAACCCCCCAAGCTCTCTCAGTCCTAATTAAAAGTTCTTTGTCTAAGGCCAATGGGCATTTGGATAGCTATTGTGGAGGTGAACCAAATTACCTTGGATACCTCTAAACACAATTCTTGAATGGAAGTTAAAGTACACAGCTCTCATGTAAGGTCAGGGAAAGCCCCCCTCCCCACTTTGTGTGTGGGGTGTGTGTGTGTGTGTGTGTGTGTGTATCCTGTTTAATAAATCTTGAAAACTTAGCTGACTGAAGAACCTAGCAAAGAAAGTGTTGCGGGTTGGGGTGGGGGGAAAGAGTGGAGGAAATGGCTGAAGCACTTGGCACTGCATCTTTCCCCTAAAAGCTTTGCTCCTTTCCTTTGATCACCATACAGCTTGGATCTTCATATTCCATTTCTTTTTGCCATTATGTCTTTGGAAGACATCTGAAGGCAGCCCTGTATAGGGAAGCTTTTTAAATGTTTAATGTTTTATTATTTTTTTATATGTGTTGGAAGCCACCCAGAGTGGCTGGGTCAACCCAGTCAGATGGACGGGGTATAAATAATAAAATAATTTTTGTTGCAGTTGTTGTTGAATAGGATGTCCCAATTTTCATCGGAGAAAAGTTGGAGGGTATGGTGTGTGTGTCCGCAGTGTGTTCACGCAGTGGAAGGCAAGGAGGCTCCGCATCCCATTTTTTTGCTCTTCGAAATATGACAACCCTAGCTTACAATCTAAAAAGGCATGTCACAAAAGGAAAATTGATTGGAAGGGAAGAAGAAACTAGCAAACTTGGGGGCATGTTCTTACTGAAGTTGGAAGCCTTTGACCAGGCTGTGCTGTTTCAGAATGCAACTAAAGTCTCGTGTGATTGAACGCTCCAGCATCCAAGAAGATGAGCCAGGAGGAAGAGGAGGTGGTTATTAAAAAACCTAAACATATCATGGAGAAGGCTATTCTTGACCCTTCTTGTTCCCACCTAGCTTTGTAAGTGGAAAGAATCTTTTATGGAGGAGCATTTTTAGCCTGAAGTCTCAACTCTCAGAAACAGGTTTACTTTGGGGAATAAGCTGCTTATGAATGCTCAGCTTACAGACTCTGCTCATCCTTCCTGCTCTCGCCTGTCATGTGCCTGACCTTCTTTCACTGGATCATGACATTGTCCCGGTTCTTGGCTGGAGATTTCCATTTCATGCAGGGAGTGGCCCACTAGATATTCTTGAACAACGATTTCTGTCTTAGCTATTGGCCAAGCTGGCTGGGGCTGATGGGAGTTGTAATTCAGCAATGTCCAGACTGCCACAGGTTAGCCAACCATGCTCTAAGACATCTCAACTCACTTCCTTTTGCACATGGCATCCATGGAGTTACCATTTAATCCTCATTCAGGTGTTCCAGCGCCCCCTTTCCCCTATCAGCCTTCTCTTGTGGACATCTTTTCTCTTTCATATATTCCAACTATTATCCCTAATACAAACACACCTGTTGGCACTGCTGTAACATAACATAGTGACTAAGAGAATGAGCTGTGGTCCAAAAGGCCACTGGTTCCAGTCTCAGCTTAGCCACAAACTCATCGCGTGGCCTTAGATATTAGTCTTTTTTAAAAATGGTGTGTTTTTGCATTGTCTTTTATAGTTTAAAGATAGTTTTGGACATGGGGCCATATTCCATGGTGATGTGCCCCACCTATGTTATGAAGTGGTATGGTCCTTTCTGCCACCTTATTTTGTTGTGGGTGTGGACCAAACCTTTGTGGTGTCTCCTAAGAAATCTCACTGTTCCTTTTCTATGCCTGTTTTACCCCTTAAGTAGTTGTTGTTGTTGTCATCGTTGTTTTCATCATTGTTGCTGCTGATGTTGTTGTTGTAATTTGCTTTGGAAAACTGGCTTGAAAAAGCTGGATGTAAATAAATAGCCCACACTTTGAAACTCCCTGCCTATGAACAACAGACAGGTACTTCAACTATAGTCTTTTCGGTACCTGATTAAAACTTTTTTTGTTTAGGCAAGCCTTGCCAGACATGTAGAAGCTGTCGTGTGATTCAATTTTTTTTTTAGTTTATCATTGATTTTAATTATTTTCTAAATGTTTTAAATAATTATTTTTTTAGCTGATCATTTTTTGTCTTACTCTTTTGGTGAACCACTTTGAGGTTTTATTGCCATCAAGAGGTACAGTGGTACCTCGGGTTAAGTACTTAATTTGTTCTGGAGGTCCGTTCTTAACCTGAAACTGTTCTTAACCTGAAGCACCACTTTAGCTAATGGGGCCTCCTGCTGCCGCCGCACTGCCAGAACACAATTTCTGTTCTCATCCTGAGGTGAAGTTCTTAACCCGAGGTACTATTTCTGGGTTAGCGGAGTCTGTAACCTGAAGTGTATGTAACCTGAAGCATCTGTAACCCAAGTTACCACTGTATTAAAATGTTGTGGGAATTAATTAATAAAATAGACAGGACACATCCCGCTCAGACCTTTCCCCCTCTCAGACATTATTTGCTGTATGGGAAATAATACTGACCCAGTTTACAGAACTGTTGTAAAGCTGATTATGACCATAATGTACTGTTTGCTATAAAAATGTCAATCTGTTGGCTTGGGAGCTGGAGGAAGGTAAATTAGGCCGGAGGTATAAGTGGAAGGTTAGAAGCTGATAGAGGGAAAAGCTGGAGGTAATTCACTGTGTTCTGGAGCCGGACTGGATAGAAAGGGGGAATTACGTGGAGAATCAGCTTATCAGTTTAAGAGGGAGGGGAAGTTGGCTGGAGGGCAGAATGTTGGTAAGGCTCTATTGGCATTTATCTTTTAAAAAGCAGTTAGTGGGTCTGAGAAATCAGTGCAGATGGGATTCTTAGATCCCTTAGGGCTTAGATGAAGGTTTCTGTATTAAAATAAATTCTTACTGTAAATATGCAGGGGGTTGTGGTTATATATAATTGCTGCAAACCACTTTGTTTTTTTAAAAATGAAATCGCGTTATACACGTATTTTTTTTATTTAAAAAGATATGTAACAGTGCCCTCACTAACAAACATACCTTTATACTTATTTGCTTTTCCATTCTGTTATGAATAAAACCTGTTACGTTGTTAATCTCGATCTGCCTCTTCATAGAATTCCTGTTTTAATAGTTTGAACATCCACTCCAAAATAATGTATATATTCGTAGTGGGGCCATGACACGAGGAATCAGTCTTTGAAACGTTGCTTCTCGGGTCAGGTCTATACATGTAGCAGAATGAATGGCAAAATAGGCTGAACGGCTTCAGTCTGCAAGTTGTATATGAGAGAGAGAGAGCACATGCATGTGTGTATGTGTGCACAGGTGTGTGAGCATGCAACATTATCCAATGTTTTACAGCAGACCTTTCTTCCCAATCTGCTAGTTGTATATTTGCAGGAGCATTCCACTGTGACTCTCCTGCCTGTTGTAGGAAGTGGTACAGTCCCTTCTGGCACTTCATTCTGCTGCTGTGTGCGTAGATGAAGCCTTCGTGGTCCCTCCTATGAAACATAACCATCCCCTTTCCGAGTTTGGTTCACCTTTCTATGAAAGAGCTTGCCTTTGGGTTTGGTGCTCCTATCTCTTGGGAAATCCTATCTCTTTGGTGCTCCTATCTCTTGGGAAATCCATCTGCCTTGTGGTAGGGAGAGAGGCTGCCCCTGCTGCCTGGAGGTGGGTCACTTCTAGACTGAGTGATGATGACAAGCCTCTCTTTCACTCCAAATGCTCTTTTCTCAGCAGTGAGATAAATATGATGCCTCCATTAGATGGCATCCAAACAATACAGATGTTTAAAGCACATGCTACCAATGAGTTGCATCCCAAAGAATGCTTAGAAGATGAAGAATCAAGGCTTGCTGTTCTAATGTTTACCTTTTCCCCCTCATGGCACAGCTCATTTCCAGCGACGCTGATGGAGCTATCCAAAGAGCTGGGCGATTCCGGGTGGAAAATGGCTCTGTTGATGAGGTAGGAGGAGGTCTTTGCCTTAAGGCTTGTTTTCCTCAGATTGATTAGGCATTGGCATCATAACAGTGGGCAGATCTACACTCCTGGTTTTTAATGCTAAAGAAGAGTTAAGGAATGATTCTGATAACCATATAGCCACTTGACATTCTTTTTTAACGTTCATAATGCGCTGCAGAGCAACCAGAAAACAGGGAAACAGTGGGGAGAAAGAGAAAGCAAAACAGAAGGTTTCCTGCTTTGATGTTTTAGAACAATATTTCTAATATTGTTCTAATAATGTTTAAAAGGATCCAGCCAATGTATCAGAGTGAAAAATAATTGTTTTTATTCTGCTCTTCTGCCAAACCAGGCCCCCTGAACAGCTTACGAATAGCAGTGAGAAGACTGATCCTGCTGTCAGGCTCACAATCTGAGAGATATGACATAAGAGGAAAGGGGACTGGGAAGGAGAAGGGAAAAAGCAAATTCAGGCACTAATTCTTAGTTACAGAGATCTTGTTGTAAACAGCAGGAGGTAGCCATCAAATTGGAGCCTGGAGCAAGAATCAAGGGGTCCAGTTGATTGTTATAACACACCCAAGAGTCAGGAAAGATTTTCTCAGTCTAGACCTAAACAGGAAGTCATTTTCAAAGCCTTTCCTGTTCATGAGAGCCAATCACCAGCCCTAGTGGGTTGACTCACTACAGTGCAAGGGAACTCCAGTGCCCTGGTATCCCTCCTACAGGTTTCTCTGGTTTACACCTTTTTGCAAGCTGGTTGCCCTAATATAATACATTTTGTATGTTGTGTTCACTAACACATTCTTTTTATTATACACATTTTTACCCTAACATGGTAGATTTCTTGGAGAATGCCAATGCTGTTGGGGCCTCTTGTATTTCAGCAAGGAAGGCATTCCACAGCACTGGTGCCACCAGTGAAAAGCCCACCTCTGCATTATCACAAGCCAATAATCATCAGAGTGTGGCAAAGCTAGCCAGGTTCCATTTGTTCATCTTAGTGCCCTTAACAGGCAATGGTGGGGAAGACAGTGTTTCAGGTAACCTGGTATAGAGTTGTTTAGCGTTTTACATCTAAGTAGCAGGACCTTAAAATGGGTTCAGTAGTTAATAGGCGTCAGGCGCAGATCCTCTAACATATGGACACCCAATAAGGGGCTGGACTACCAGCTGCTTCAAATGCCTACTTCTCCCTCTCCCCTCCTCCATTCCACGTCCTGTTTGCTATTTCTGTGTGGGGAGCCTTGAATTAAATGACTTCCTGGTTTCTCTTTTCTTTCCAGAACACAGATTATGCCCCTGGTACATGGCGCAGAACAGATGTGCATTTGGAGAACCCAGAGTACCACACCAGATGGTACTTCAAGTATTTTCTAGGAAAAGGTAGTTACACTTTTTTATTTCTGTGCACATGCCTGCATCAGTTACAACATTATTGAATAATCAAACTGTGCTTTGATCATTAGCAGTGTCTTCTTTTGCCTTGATCAGAGTGAGTTTCTCTCTGAGAGTTCCTTTTTCAAATGAGACCATTTTAACTTTAGCCATGTGACCACATCTATGCAACCACCTTTTTTGACTGATAGGCCTGAGTGCCCAGCGTTTAGAGTATATGTTATGGCAGGTCTCCACCATCTTGTCCCACTTGGCTAAAATAGACTGAAGTGTGAATGGCCCCTGTTCAAACCTCACCTCCGTAATAGCAAAGTAGGCCATCTGTGTTCAGAGGCAGTGGCATTAAATTTGGTACCAGTCTTCGCACAAGGAATTTTGCATGTGGCACTAAGGTGCTTACTCTATGAGCAATGGGATTCCCCTGTGTGTACAGTTTGGGTTCCTTTGCAGGTTGGTTTTGCATTTTGTAACAGGCACTGTTTTTGCTCCCCAGTTCATCAGAACTATGTAGGAACAGACATAGAGAAGAACCCCTTTTTTCTGTCTGTCGTACTCTCTGACCAAAACAATCAGCGTGTTCCTCAATACCGTGCAATCCTCTGGAGAAAAACAGTAAGGGACAAACATTTTGCCTGCTCTTTTATATTGGTTCTAATTGTTTAGCTTAGTTTCTGACAATCCATGGTAATCAGTGGTGCATGCCAAGCTAGAAAGGTTATGATAGAAAAACAGGCACTCCTTCCATTATAAGTAGTTTCTTTCACCCCGACTTGCAGCTTACTTATTTGCTACATTCCACAAAGGCCTTTTGAATCTTTCACATTATTCAGATGCACATTTAAACCATGGTTTATTGTGAACCAACCCCATCTGACAAACTATGGCATAAGTTATGGTTCAAGCTACAGTTAGCACAAACCATGTTTGAGGGTTACATCTGAATCAACCCTCACCCATTAGTGTTCTGAATATTTTTGTAATTGATTGAATTAACTTAGTATTTTCATTTGTATAGAAAAAACCCCAAAGTCATCTGAGAAAGAGCATCTGTCTTAATGCAATTCTCTTCTAGGGTACTCTGAAAATATGCCTCCCTTACAGTCCTACCAAAACTTTGTCTGTGAAATCTATTTTAAGGTAAGCAGTTAAAAACAATTCAGTAGAGATTACGTTTAAAAGATCATTGCAGCAGATATTACTCATTGTTGCTCCACATGAACAGACAACACTGAAATTTACAATTTCACCTACATTTCAGTGCCATGAATCTTGACAGATTTGAGAAAGGCCCTAGAGAAATTCTTCACCCTGAAATTCAAAAGGTGAGCTTTGCAAAGCTTTTTCAGTATTTCTTTTCTCCATCCTATTTTAAGAGTGTTTATTTTGTGGAGCCGGTTGGGGGTGTCTTTTGGAAACAATTGCTTCAAATACAGACTTCAAGAAATGTGTTTTATGAATGTGGTGAGTTGCTTTGAGGACTCCATCCAAAAGCCACAGATCTAATAAATGGAATTAAATGTTTCTCAGAGAGTTTTAAGCTGGTGTAGCTTAAGAACATAAGAAGAGCCCTGCTGGATCAGGCCAAAGACCCACCTAGTCCAGCATTCTGTTCTCACAGTGGCCAACCAGATGCCCCAATGGGAAGCTTGCAAGCCAGACCTGAGCACCAATAGCTCTCCCTCCCTACTTGCGATGCCCAGCAGCTGGTATTCAAAGGCATACTGCCTCCCACGGTGGAGGAACTTAGCCATTGATAGTCTTCTCCTCCTTGAATTTGTCTAATCCTCTCTTGCTCCATTTGCTTAATCACTTTGGGTTCCCTTTTTTGAACCTTTGCCATCTCTACAATATCCTTTTTTGAGGCGTCCACAACTATACAGAGTATTCCAAGTGTGGTTCCACCATAGATTTGTATAACAGCATTATGCCATTGGCAGTTTTATTTTCAATCCTGTTCAGTGACAAGCCCATGAGCTGGAATCCAGCATCTGGGTGGTGGTCTCATCCTCTTGTGGAGGATAAATGATCTATCAGAATGTGTGCTGTGATATCTAAGAAGGAAACCTCAGTGCAAGGCGTGATGGAAGAGAAACAAAGGCAGTAAGAAAAGGCTGAAGTCTAGCAGGCAGAGAATGGAAGGTCAAAGCAAGGGCAGTGGCTCAAAGGCAAAGCATCTGCTTTGCATGCAGAAGAACCCAGCTTCATTCCCTGGCATCAATGGGTAGGACTAGGAGAGACCTCTGCTTGAAATCTTAGTGAATCACTGCCAGTCAGTTTAGACATATTGAGCTAGATGGGCTAATGCTCTGACTCAGACTAAGGCAGCTTCTTGTGTTGCTGTATCTTAAGAGAAGGGCTGTAGTGCAGGGGTAGAACATTTGCCTTGCATTGAGAAGGTCCCACGTTCAATCCCCAACATCTCCAGGTCTGAAACTGTGGAGAGCCACTGCCAAACAGTGTACGCATTGCTAAGCTAGATGGCCTAATGGGTTAACTCAGTATAAGGCAGATTCCTATGGCTGTTGTTTGCTAGGGAGTGGGGGTTGAATGTCTGAGAAGCAGGGGCAGAAGTTTGAATGTTCGTGGAGCAGAAAGGAAAAATATAGCCCCTTGGTAGCACTTCAAGACGTGTGTAGAGACAAATTGGAAAGAGTTCCGCGGAGGCAGCAAAAACAGTCAGCAGTCTGGAAAACAAGCCCTGTGAAGAAAAATGGAAGGAAGTGGGTATGTTTAGCCTAAAGAAGCAAAGACTGAGGCAAGGGGAAGACAGGGGTTCTCCATCTCTGTCCTGGAAGAAAGCTGCATGAACTGTAGCCTGCCGAACAGGATAAAGAGATCATGAGCAGATGGCCAGAATATCTATGACTAGACTTAAGGGGTAGTGGCTGGGCACTATGCCAAAGCAGCAGGTGGCTTGTAACACCTTGTCCTGGACTCACTTTTAATTACATTTCCCTCTTTGCAGTTTGGACATTTCCTGGACCTTTCTGTTCAAAGGTTGAATGGGATTTTTTATCCATGTGGTTGTTGTTGTTTCTGGTTACCCACCCTTCACCCTAAGGTCCTAAGGCAGGTTACAAGACATTAAAGTACAACAATTTAAACAATTTTAAAACTTGCAAGTACTTGACTAGGGCGAGATGTCACTTTTTCCAATCCTAACCAAGAGACCAATATTGAAAAACAGTGTGGTTGCCACTGCTTTTGTCTGAAAACCCTGACCAGTTACATTTAGGGAGCAAACAAATGACAAATTAGATTGCTGGGTTTTGAATGAATATAAAAGCTGAATATATTTGTTCTTTTCCCTCCCCAGGATTTATTGGTTCTGGAAGAGCAAGAGGTAATTCACAATCTGATTCCTTTAAGTTCCCAGGAGCCTATCTAACAAACATTGGTTTCCATTTTGAAAAGTACCATGTTCTATTCTGTGGGCTATGCTACTTGGTTTGATTTGGGGGGTGGGGGTGGTGTTGTACCCACAAATACTCTTGTGTGCCCCTCCTGAGGTCAACATAAGTGCAAAATCATGATTGAGAAGGCCGATTAGAGTTGGGAGCTATTGGTGAACCAGTTTCAGACCATGCACTTCTACAGATCTGTTGGGGGCCCTGTTACCTGAATTCAGGAGGGGGGGGGAAACATATTTGCTCAGATTGCTGCTACTGCATATGTCTCACAAAATGTGCTGCTGAAAACACCAATTCCATCTCATGGGCACCCCTTCTCACCCACATTGGGCAGGAATACTTATCCCATGATGTGACAACCCTATCTTAATCCTGCCCTGCAAGCAGCAACCCATGGTCCAGAAAGAGGGGGGCGGGCATCTTGAGATAAGTATTGCACAGGTTCTGAAAGTGAGCAAAGGAACTCAACATGGCGTGTTGTTTTCAGTGCCCCGGCCCCAGTTACATAATGTGTGATTTTGGCCCGAGAAGTACTTATGAAACAATACTCTTTCCTTCTACAATGTTTTGGACACTTGTGTTCCTCTTTTGTCACTACTGCTTGCCACACCTTATTCCAAAGTACCAATTGCGAGAGAGGCCCGTATATCAATTCAGTTTGATTATGGACCCTTGAAGGTTCATGGGCCTCACTTGCCTCTGCCACTAGCTCAGTCTGAGCCACTCATGTGGTGGGGTCAGGGTGTAAATCACAGCAAATGAGCTTGTGCTGATGCTGTATTGACTCATGGGAGCGATCCATGTCTTTGAAACAGAATGGGAAGTGTGAGTGCTGAGTGCCATAATTGAGTGTCTGCAGTCTCCCCTAACAATAACAATGATTGGTTTTCATATGTGCAATGGATTGCCTAAAACTGATGATATTCCTATTAGTGGTAGAGGGATCCACATATTTTAAATCTCCAAATTGGAGGAAGCTGGTGCCCAAATCTGTCCCATTCCAGACTTGTGTTTGTGCGGAGGGGGAGGGGATGACATGCTTAGCTCTGTTAGGGAAGTTTTTAGTGTTTGATGTTTTATTCTGTTTTAATATTCTGTTGGGAGCCACCCAGAGTGGCTAACAACAGTAAAAATAGCACAGTTTAAAATTAGGGAATTTTAAGATAGCAGGCTTGCACGAGCAGTGTTACTGAGTGTGAGAGAGAGGGATTTTGCATGTTTATTTTTGAAGATGTTTGTTGCTGGTGTTAGACACCTACAAAGTAGGGATATGGGGAAAAGAACCTAACAAGAAAATCAGAGAAACAAGTCAGTGTTCCCTGGATTTGAATATCATAAACTCCCACCGCAACAAAATCTTGCATTGTGGGCTACTGCTGTTCACTTTCCCAGTCACCTCTTCAAGACTACTCCATTCCAGCCCCTTCCAACTAGGTTTTCTGTTCCACTTGCAAATAATCAGCTAGCACTCTGTGCCCACTGAGGGCTGTTTTCCGGGTTTCCCCTCCTGTGTATTTATTTATATCTATTTATTTAATGAAATGTATATCTTGATTGTAAGAAAACCTCTGTGTTTTACTAAAATATAAAATAAACATTAAAATTCTCCTTTGAAAATAATTCAAAAGATTATTAAAATCTTCAGTAGCTAAAAAGAAATAAAATACATGTAACCTATATGTCTCTGGATAGGCTTGCCTAAACAGAACTGTTTTAAGCAGGCACTGAAAAGAGTTCAGCAAAAGTGTCAATAGGCAGGGAGTTCCAAGGTGTAGGTGCTGCCATGCTGCTGCTACAAACCATGGCATTCCACAAAGCCTGCTGATTCCCTTCCTTTTTGGGCATGTCTTGGTTGTATAAATGACAGCACTCGTACCTGGAGATCAGAAATACAGACAATGCTGAGAAATCCAGTTATAAGAAGAAATAAAGACTTGTGAGTCCTGTTTGCAAGGCAATCCCTTTAATGGCTTCCAATTCAGGCTCATCCGCAGACAGCAGGTTCACGTTAACGTTTTATTTATTTTGTTACAAATAAAAATACGCCTGACTTCAAATTCATGAGCAGGGCAGTTGCCCAAAAAGGTGGGTGAGGGATAATATAGTGTGCAAGTGAATCAGAACCTGAGCATATGAATGATAAACTAAAAAGAAAAATGAAAAACCCTGAGTAGAGTAAGATAAGGTTACCAGACGTCCCCATTTCCTGGGGACATTCCCCGGATTTACAAATAAAGTCCCCATGCAAAATCCATTGAAGTTGAAAAGTGTCCCCAGATTCATTGGGGGGGGAAATCTGGTAACCTTAAAGAATATGGTTTGTCTTTCCAAACTGGTTTCCCACATCTTTCTGGAGCAGTGTGCATGGGCTTGCATTTCTCAATGAATATTCAAATTCATGAAGTCTCCATTGCACATCCTGGTCCTCCCCCCCCCCCCCCGCAATTCACATGTATTTCTCTGGGATGCAGCTCAATATGATTGGAAGAGCTACAGCCCTGCTCTAGCACCCTCTAGCTGTTAAGGATTTAGAAGACGTACTCTGCTCATTGGCAAGTTAGGATGCAGGATTATTGTGGAACTGCCAAATTTAACTGCCAAGTTAAAAGGAGCACTTTCACTTTTCCAATATAAAGCTGTTTCATTTTTTGAAGAATGCCAGTCTGGTTCCGTCTTACTAATATACTGTTCCTGTTTCATAGGGCTCTGTCAATTTTAAGTTTGGAGTACTTTATGCCAAAGATGGACAGCTAACAGATGACGAGATGTTCAGCAACGGTGAGTCTGAAGATTGATTTCTATCTGAACTGAGGTGGGTGGGGAAATGTCTGTGTTTATGCCATTGTGCTGATCTTGGTTTAGATCTAGACCAGTGGTGGCCAGCTTTGGTGGTGCATTGGATTCTACCTGGCTGAACTGCTTAGAGGTGCAATGCCATCTCCCTCCAAACAGGAGGGGAAATCTGATTCCCTAAAAAAAAAAAGAAGAAGGTTGGTGAGTGCCCTTGCCGAGGCAAAAGAAGAGGATTTCCCCAGGCACCATCTGAAACATCCTCTCCTGTTATTTCACAATCACTGCAATAGCCAATGTGGTGTCTTCCAGGTGATGTTTGACTCCAATTCCCATCAGCCCCAACCAGCATGGGCAAAGGTTGGGAATATGGGAGTTGTAGTCTCCTGGTGTGCATTTTGTATTACGAGGCAGCATAAGCAGAAAGAGAGTCCTCTGCTTTGAAAAGTTTACGCTCTTAACTTTTGTCAGATAGAGAATATGGTGTGGAGTGTAAATTGCACACATAGCAACCATACATATTTACCTTCTCTTTTTGTAAGGTACTTCCATACCCAGTGATTCTTTGAGCCAGCCAGGGTAATATCTCAGTAGTAGAGCATCTGCTTTGCATATGTAAGGTCCCTGGTTGCCTTAAATCCTGAAGAGCCACGGCCAATCATTGTAGACAATATTGAACTAGACTGACAAATAATCTTGGTATAAGGCAGCTTCCTACATTCCTGTGAATGCTCAGATTTAAGTGAAATCCAGGGCTGATTTCTTTTTGTTACCATATTTCTCTACTCATGAACATTATGTTGGCTTACAGAACAAAGAGTACTGTGTTAAAGACGCAACACAATAAATATGCAATAATTAAAAGCAGCCTTAAAACCTTCCCTTTCTAGCAACTCAGATTAAAAGATGATTTGAAGGCCTGGGTGCCTTCACCTGACACCGAAAAGACCATTAAAAATGGCAAAATGAAACTGTGTTCCCTAGCCAGGGTGTCACCACTATGAAGGCCCTCTCACTATCAGCTACTTTTCTTATGCAGTTGTAGCTCCGCTGTTCAATTGTGGGAGGCTTAAATGAAAGAGGTACTGGAGGCTGATCCATTAAGGCAAATGGGGCACTGCCCCACCATCCTCAGTCTGCCGTCAGCCAGCTCCCCCCTCCTGCCTTCTTACTTGCAACCAGTTCCGGGAGTGGCCCTGCCTACCACTTCTACCTCCTTAATCTCAGTGTTTCCCTTGTAGAAGTAAGCAGGGAGGAGGATGGCAGGGGACTAGACCAGAATTAGTTGGCGTTGCCTCTCATTGGCTCTGGTGCCACCACCACCTATGGGTGGTCTTGCCTTGTGCTCTACCAGTCCCAATGGGTACCAGGCATCACTGGAAAGAGGTATACAAATACCCATGGTTGCAGTTTTCAGTTCTCTAACTCTGCCACCCACAGCTGCTCCAGAGTCCCTGGATCGTTCAAACCAGTGTCCTTCAACCTTGAGTCCACAGATGGGGTTTTTTTAGACTACAGCTCCTATCAACCCGTTAGCTAAGCCTGTGGTCAGGGATGATGGAATTTGTAGTCAAATTTTGAAAAGCCCTGTTTTAAAAGATTCTGCCTATTCCACATATACATTTATAATTCCCATCTACAGTTCCTTTAACAGTCAATCCCTTTTCCCATGGAATGCTGGGAGCAGTAGATCTGTGAGGGCAACAGGGTTGTTTCCTAACAACTCTCAGCGCCCTTGAGAAGCTGCAGTTTCCAGGATTCTTTGAGGGGAATATTGCTTTAAATGTGCGGTGCGGATGCAGCCACTCTTGCTTATAATACTCTATCAAGTACCATGTACACACTGGTGGCGCCACATTCATAACAATCATAAATCTGCCCCTCTGGCTGGACTTTCCCACAGAAAAAACAAGTTGCACTTCCAGCGTAAACACCCCCCCTTCTCTCCAGCTTCTTCTTAAGCTACTCTCCCAAGCAGCAGACAAAATAAAAGGGATAGCCAGTTTCTTGGGAACTCTTGCTATCCCCCACCCGCAACCACCCTTGGCATGGATCCGCTCTGCCTCCTCCTGCTTCCCAGAGCATCTCTATCCATGTGACCTGGAGTTTGTTTTCACCTCCTGTCTCTGAACAACGGCTACAAAATATTTCAATGTCGGGCCGAGAACATTTTGTGTTTGTATGACTAAAAGCTCTGGCAGGCTCTTAATGCCTTGGTTATATTTGCAGAGCCAGCTTGACATATTTGTGTTCTCAACAGCCAAAGGGCGGGCGGGAGAGAAAATACCAAAAGCTTTCCTTCTTCCTTGCCCTTATCTCCTGCCCTGCCGCCACCAAAATTGCCTTAGTCTCATTCCTCATGACTGTTTTGTCTTGGTCTCAAGGTGGACTTCTCCAACCTTTTTAAGATACAGTGGTACCTTGGATTACAGATGCTTCAGGTTACAGACACTTCAGGTTACAGACGCTTCAGGTTACAGACTCTGCTAACCCAGAAATAGTACCTTGGGTTAAGAACTTTGCTTCAAGATGAGAACAGAAATCGTTCAGCAGCGGCGCGGCGGCAGCAGGAGGCCCCATAAGCTATAGTGGTACCTCAGGTTAAGAACAGTTTCAGGTTAAGAACAGACCTCCAGAACGAATTAAGTTCTTAACCCGAGGTACCACTGTATGGGATCCGCATGAACTACATTTAGCATGTACATCTGACTCTTTTTATCTTTGCTGTTTCGTACACACAGGTTTAGAAGTGTTATGGTTCTCGGGGTCAAATGAAGCATGATGTTAAATGTGTCCATGCATTTAATGCCCAGATTTTATTTAAATCTCTCACCTCTTTCTTATCCCATTGTCTCTTCCCACTATCTTATTCGACCCCCCCAATCTGCAGAAGCTGGCAGCGAAAGCTTTCAGAGGTTATTGAGTCTCTTGGGGGACACCATTACTTTGAAGGGCTGGACCGGCTACAGAGGAGGACTGGACACCAAAAGTAAGGTTTCATTGGAGGCAATTAGTATCATACCCAGATTCCAAGATATGTTGGCAGATCCAGATCATATCTTGTAATGCATGAAAATGTTCTTCTCTGGTTACTTTCTTTGTGTTCTCCTATTGGCCTTTGCAACTCAAATGTCTTGGCTCCACTTCTGTTTCAGCCCAGCACCAGTCCAGGCACCTGCATTGCTGCTTTTTAAGTCCCAATTAAAACATTTTGATGCGCTCAGCCTTTTGGTGGCATTGAATCTCTGATGGTTTTTACCCACCAGTTGTTTGCTCTTCTCTTCGCTGCTGTTTTCTGTTCCATTGTTTATTTTTATTGCAATCCGTTTGTTGTAAGTGGCTTCAGGCGTATTAGAAGGAGGACAGTGATAAAGGCTCCTCCAGTCAACCTATGTATTGAACATCCTGATTTGTTTGCACAAAGCTTACGCAGAGGTCGGATTATATCCTACTTTTCTTCTGATTTGCTTATGGGGAGGTTATACAACAATGAACATTTTGTCCTGCATTCATACTGATCCTTTTGTAGAGTGACTAAACTCCTTCCCAGTAAGCATTCATTTGTTCCACACTTTTTAATGCATTTCCTCATCACTTTCCTAACCACAAAAAGTCAGTTTCCTTTTTTAAAATGGATGTATTATGCTAGAATGACAGAGTACTGTAATCTACTTTAACTGGGCAAACCTAAATTTCAGGGTATATGCTTGTATCCCTTCCTTAAAATATAGGTGGTCTAGAGGTACCCTGAATGTAGCAATGGTCCAATGGGAAAGGATGAAGTGTAGGAGTCCCTAAACTCCATACCACCCCACTGAAAGCCCAGTGCTCCTTCCCTTTCTTTTGCAGATGACACCACAGGCATTTTTTCCATCTACACTGTCTACCAAGGGCACGAGATAATGTTCCACGTCTCAACCATGCTTCCATATTCGAAAGAGAACAAACAGCAAGTATGTGGTTTCCCTATTGATTTTTCTTGGTTAGACCACAAGCCACCATCAAAGGAAGGAAAACACTTCCAGGATGCACATTTTGGAAAAGTTTATGTGGAAGACCAGTTCTGGATACTCTGTTTTAAATGAGGACCTTGACGAGTTGGAGTCTGTTCAAGAGGAGGGTAGCCAGGATGGCAAGGGGTTTGGTGACCCAAAAGAACTGGGTGTGCTTATGCGCTGGAAGAGGAGGTTAAGGGGAGACAAAGGCCACAGCACACACATTAAAGCACTTTGCACAGCCACTAACTGAAGTTAGTTAAGTGTACTGAGAGTTGATAGGAGACCCCTATTTCACTCCCAGAGCTACAATTCCCAGAGTGGTTCAACAACAAATCCCTTTCCACAGAAAAGTCTGGAAATCTTAGCTGCATAGAAGGAATAGGGGTTTCGTAACAATTCTCAGCACCCTTAGCAAGTTTCAGCTCCTAGAGTTATTTGGGGGCTCCCAGAATTCCATGACTGTTTAAAGTGGTATCATAGTTCTCTAAATGTGTGGTGTGGATGTAGCCCCTTCAGATATCTGAAGGGGCATCCTTGTTCTCTGGTAGCTCTGGATAGGAAGAGTAGGACCAACAGGTGGAAGCTCCCAGGAATACTGGTGGCTGTTGCCCATTGGGACTGGCAGGGCAGAAGGCAGGGAGGCCAACCGTAGGCAGAGCCAAGGCTAATGGCAGGCAGAGCCAACTAATTCTAGTTTGTCCCCATCCTCCTCCTCCCTGCTGAGTTCTATAAGGAGCAGCACTGAAACTGAGGAGGAGGTTAATTAGTGCCACTCCCCTGAACTGGTTGTAAATAGGAAGGGGGGGCTGGCTGGCTGGGAGAAGACTATTGTTGGTGGAGCAGAGCTCCATTCACCTTAGTGTGTCTCTGCCAGAAAAGCAGGTTTTGGTTAAACCTCCTTATGGCAAGAGCTGTCTGACAGCGGGGGAGGCTGGTCCAGGCAGTGGTGGCCTCTCCTTCTCTGGAGGTATTTAAATCAGAGGCTGGAACTTCATCCTGCAGTGCAGCCCTCCCTGGAGGGTTGGACTGGATTACATCCAAGGCTCTTTCCAGGCCTGTGGCCCAAATCTTAAGATAAGTTGACTATTTCCCCATCTCTTCATCCCTTCAGCATTTCCCACCCCCAAACTCCAAACATACCCAGTTCTCTTCAACCATTCCTCAGAGCCAAGTTCCAACAGCCGCCAAGGCTATGTTTTCTCCCCCACTGCCCTTCTGGATTCTATAAATGAGGAGGGCCTTCCTTCTGAAAGACAGTTCCTGGGGCCAATCTCCTGAGCCTCGCAGATCACGTTGTTACAAGTTAGAATTTTGCATCCCGATTGTTCAGATTTAATTTCACTCACTGTTCAAAGGTGTAGAAAACATGAACTGTCAGAGCTGGCAAGTTGAACCAAAAGAGTCCCTTCTTTTGGTCCATTTCAAATTGAACGTGAGACTCATCTGAATATTTTATGGAGGACTTAGTGGGGGTTGTTTTACACAGGTTTCATGAAGCCATGAACAGCTCTTTTTGTTGTTGTTGTTTACAGGTGGAAAGGAAACGGCATATCGGGAACGACATTGTCACCATTGTGTTCCAAGAAGGAGAAGAATCCTCTCCAGCCTTTAAGCCATCCATGATCCGCTCCCACTTTACACGTATCTTTCGCCACTCCCTTTCCACTTCCTTAATTTTGTAAAATCAACTTCTTTTCCTTTTTTCAGATTTAACTAAGGAGCTCAGCTCCACTCATGGGTCAGGGCTTCTGAGCATGTTGGAATATATTTCCCAAGCTTAAATATTCACAGGCCTGAGTTTCTTAGGGTCTCGATGTATACGTGATATTTGAGTTTGTATTACATATCCAAACTAGAAGTGTGCAGATTTCAGGGTCTTTTCTCCTAGAAATTGAAGGCTGCTGCAAAATTAGAATTAAAGAATTCTGAGCCCAGTAATTTGTTTGGGCTTGTACGCAATTAAGTTATATGCAGAACAGGCCCACTGAAATTATTGGAGCTAAGTTGGTCATGTGCATGAATTTCAATAAGCCTAACTTTGGATACATAAGAAAAGTTCTGCTGGATCAGGCCATCCTGTTTTCCCATTGGCCAACCAGATGCCTCTAGGAAGCTTGCAAGCCCTCTGCGCTCCTGAAGTTTCCATCAACTGGTATTTAGCGACGTACTTCCTCCAACTATGGAGGCAGAGCATACAACCCTTTGAGTACCAGAAATGGATGGAGCCCATGGTTCTTCCATGCATAAATCCACTTCTGGTTATCACCAAGCTTAATCAGGGTTAAGGCAACAAACCACAGTTAAGCATTGACCACATTTGCATCCCACAATGAGCCAGGACTGCTGATTTATCACAGTTTAGTATGAATGAACAATGTGCTGGGGCATGCTTCCTGATCATTTCTGCTTCACCCCTCCCTTCCCCTAGCCTTGACTCTCCATCATCTCCAAACCGGAGGTTATAATTTGCTGCTACTTCACAAGCTGCAAAAGTAAACCAGCAACAAACGATGGCTTAAGGTTGGCTAGCAATCGTGACTTGGGAGAAAGGTACCACAAACCCTGGTTTCGATATAACAGGAAGCCATGGCACCATTGATTATTTATTCTGCCTGTGCCTGGGAAGGAGTGAAGTGGGAATGATCAGCAGTATGTATCAGCATACTACTCATTCATGAGCCAAAAACCCTGGCTTAGCATGTGTGAACATTCTCTCTGCATCAGGTATTGCTGCTTTTCCAACAATATGAACTGCCCTGTGGTTCGTGTGATGAAAAGATATTCCAACATGTTCCTGTGCTTGATCTTTTAGTTCCCCCCGCTTTCCCTCCCCTCCTTGTTATTTATTTCAACACAAATGGGGGGGGCATTATCAAGAAACAAGTGGTTTCCATTGGCGTGGGAGTAACGGATTGAGCTCCTTAATTGATGCTGCAGATATTTTTGCCTTAGTGAGATATAATACGCAAAGTGATAGTTACAGGTGGGTGTCAACTGCAGACAAACCGTTCATTTCCTTAATTTGATATGACATGTTATGACTTTAGCTTCATGTAATATTGGTGAAAATGCACAGGGAGAGGGGGAAGTTTGAGACTAAAAAGCACGAGCGTAATTTTATTGGGGGGAAAAGAAGGAAGAAACCTCAATGTGCTCATGTTTCAGGCTTACAGACTCTCCCAGGGGTGTGTGGACATGGGGTCCCTTCTCAGACCTATTTTGAATGTCAGGAACATGTAAAGTAGGAAGAGAAGTTGTTTCTGAGAATGTACAGAGTGCATTTTGGTTGTGACCAGCTAACAGCAGCCTGCATTATCTATGGGCTCCTTTGTGAGGAAGGACAGGATATAAACTGAATTCAAGAGGCCCCCCTCTGCTGTTCTTAACACCTAAGAGAGTCTGTAGGGAAAATTGGATGGATGAAAGGTAAGCCCTAAGCTGTGGAATTACCCCCCCACCCCCCCACACAGAGGTGTATCTGGCACATTTCGTTGCATAGCTTTTGTTGTATGCTGAAAGTGTTTCTTTCCCCTGGCCTTCGACAACTGAGGTGTATGCCTTTAGAACATGGGTAGGCTAACTAAGGCCCGGGGGCCAGATCTGGCCCAATTGCCTTCTCATTCCGGCCCGTGGACGGTCCGGGAATCAGCGTGTTTTTACATGAGTAGAATGTGTGCTTTTATTTAAAATGCATCGCTGGGTTATTTGTGGGGCATAGGAATTCGTTCTTTCTCTCTTTCTTTCTTTCTTTTTCAAAATATAGTCCAGCCCCCCACAAGGTCTGAGGGACAGCTGAAAAAGTTTGCTGACCCCTGCTTTAGAACCTACCATATTTATCTGAATAAAATCAGATTAAATAAATTACAAGCCTGTTTTTTATATTGTAACCTGTCCTGGGACCTTATGTTGAAAGGCAGGCAAGAAATCCAATTAGTGATGATGATGATGATGATGATGATGATGATGAAATCCAATTAGTAATGATGATGATGATGATGATGATGATGATGATGATAATAATAATAATAATAATAATAATAATAATAATAATAATAATAATAGAAGCCCATGGCTTCATTTTGCTTTATATTGGCTTCATATTGCTTCATGGCTTCATACTGCTTTAGTACTGCAATAACTTGGGAAAGAGCCCCATGGAACTCAACTTCTGAGTAGATGTGCCTAGGATTGCACAGCAAATCTCCTCCCCAAGTATAACAAAGCTGCCCCCCCACATCCCAAGTATGTATGTACTGTATGTACTGTATGTATGTATGTAATTGCATTATTTCCCATTCATTTCTTTGTCTTATATTATATGTCCCCTTCTATCTTTTGGCTTCCTTTCTGTTGAAGTTAGACTGTAAGCTCCTTGTGGGTAGAGACTTCTTACTTTGCTTCTGTGCCAGAAATATCCACATAGCACTGCAATCTGATTACAGTGGTGCCCCGCAAGACGAATGCCTCGCAAGACGGAAAACTCGCTAGACGAAAGAGTTTTCCGTTTTGGAGGTGCTTCGCAAAACGAATTTCCTATGGGCTTGCTTCGCAAGACGACAATGTCTTGCGAGTTCCTGCTGGTTTTTTTTCCCTTTCCCCCCCTTTTTCTAAGCCACTAAGCCGCTTATCAGCTGATCCGATCAGCAGATAAGCCGCTAATAGCGCTAATCCGCTAATCTTTCAATGGGCTTGCTTCGCAAGACGAAAAAAACGCTAGACGAAGAGAATCACAGAACGGATTCTTTTTGTCTTGCGAGGCACCACTGTACTATTACATCACACCCAAAGTGTCTCTACACCTTGCTAGAAGTGCTTGGAGAGGGAATGAGTTGAATTTTATGAATTTTTGCTTAGAGGCATGTAGCATTTGGAATAAAACCGTGTCCTGCCCCAAATATCTGATGTGCCCTTTTCCCTAGGCTGAAAATCTTTTCGGAAGAAAGCGTACCTCTCTTTGGGCCTCCTCTTCCATCCCCACCAGTGTTTACGGACCACCAAGAATTCAGGGACTTCTTGCTGGTGAAATGTAAGCTGGATACGCCATTTTCAGATCAAAGAGGTCCTTGTATTAAGGCATTTAGACTGCCATCCTGGACACATTTAGGAACATAGGAAGCTGCCTTACACCACAGCAGACCACATCTATCTCAGTAGTGCCTACTCTGACTTGCAGTGGCTCCCTGCGGTTTCGGGTAGGGAATCTTTCCCAGCTCTCCCTGGAGATGCCAGGGATTGAACCTGGTACCCTTTGCACTGCGCTGCACTGCTGAGCTGCAGCCCTTCCCTCTTAGAATCATAGAATTGTAGAGTTGGAAGGACCCTGCGGGTCATCTAGTCCAGTGTTCCCCAACCTTGGGCCTCCAGCTGTTTTTGGACTACAACTCCCATCATCCCTCGCTAGCAAGACCAGTGGTCAAGGATGATGGGAATTGTAGTCCAAAAACAGCTGGAGGGCCAAGGTTGGGGAACACTGATCTAGTCCAACCCCCTGCAATGCAGGAATCCCAACGCTCAGTTCCCTATCCAGTTTGAAAGGACTCTGCTTAGCTTTGCAAATGTGCTAGAATAAACCCCCTTTGACAAAGTGGAGCATAATTATCAGGGCCAAACTGAATATGACTTTTCATAAGAACAATTTTTAAAAACACAACAACCCAACAATAATCTTTAACAACGCTCACGTTGTTGTGAACGTGATCCGTGCGGGATGCACGTTCACAACCCCCAGCGTTCGCAACCCACATCTGCACATGCGCTGGTTGCGATTTGGCACTTCTGTGCATGCGCGACCACCAAACCCCGGAAGTAACCCGTTCTGGTACTTCTGGGTTTCGGCGGTCCGCAACCCAAAAAAAAAACGCAACCTGAAGCGGCTGTAACCCAAGGTATGACTGTAGTTACAAAATGCCCAAAATGTTCTAAGTGCTGTACATATAGGAGCCCAGCCTCTGTGTCATAGTACATAACATGGTCTGCATGGTATGTGACATGTCTTCTTTCTGTTTCCGTTGCCTTACAGTAATCAATGGGGAGAAAGCCACCTTGGAAACTCCAACATTTGCTCAGAAGCGGCAGCGTACTTTGGACATGCTGATCCGCTCTTTATACCAGGACCTCATGCCTGACATGCACAAGGTAAGCTCCGCCTCTTCTGTGGAACCTCAAAAAACGATTCTTGTGAAAGATGGTGGCGGTTGATCCAATGCCTTTCTTCTTCTTCTTATGCCTGGGATCTATGCGGTGCCAGCTCCCTCTCTCCCCATGCTTTCAAGAGCACAGGTCCATCATGATTTCTTTATTTTGTTCATGCTGGCATACGACAAAACTTTGGGAGCCAGCATCTAAATTCAAGGTCGAAATTCATAACTTGCATAGGAATTTCACTTGAGGTTTTTTGTCTGTGGTGTTCATAAGAAGAGCCTGTTCTGATATTGGACGAAGGGACCAGGACCGTCTTTAGCAGATGTGGGTGCAAATATCCACCCAGCACCTCCAAATTACCACGGATAGTGTTGGGGTGGCCGTAGCCGTGCACTGCCAGCCATGGGGGGGGGGTGCAACTCTCCCCCATGCTGCTGCGGGAGAGTGACGTTGCGCCCCTCCCAAGCCTCTGTGGGAGGAGATGTCAGGAGTTCAGCCTACAGTCGAGTAGGACCCTGGCAGAGACACATGCCTGACTCGCATGTTCCCTCCCTCCTGGAATTTGCACAGTTGCTGCCATCTGTTACACAACTGAGCAAACTCTGCGGATCCCTTAGTGTGCTGGTGTCGGTTGGCATCGGTTGCTGTGATGTTTGGGCTGAAGAAAGCTTATGAAGCTCCCGAACGATCAACCAGGAGGGAGGGGAACACGCCAGTCGGGCATGTGTCTCTGCCAGGGTCCTACTCGACTGTAGGCTGAACTCCTGACAGGAGAGTGCAGCTTCCCTTCCAAGCCTCCTCGGGAGGAGAGCGATCCCTGCAGAGGCTTGGGAGGGAAGCTGTGTGCCCACCAGCCATACGGTTGGCAGGGCGCAGCTTCCCTCCTAAGCCTCTGCAGGGATCGCTCTCCTCCCGAGGAGGCTTGGAAGGGAAGCTGCATGCCCGCTAGCCTTATTGTTGGCGGGGCACAGCTGGTGGGCGTGTATGGAAAGGGGAGGCCGCTGGCAAAGCTGCGCAGCTCCCCCACTTGCTGGGGCGCCCCTGAGAGGCCAGTGCCCTGGCGTGACGCACCACTAAGCCCTATGGGAAAGACGGCTCTGGAAGGGACATAAGAAGCTGCCTTAAAATGAGTCAGACCCATTGGTCTATCTGGCTCAGTATTGTCTACATTGATTGGCAGCAGCTCCCCAGAGTTCCAGGCCTACTAAGAGATGGCAGGGAAGGGCCGTAGCTTAGCAGTGGAGCTTATTGTCTGCATGAAGAAGGTCCTGGGTTCAGTCCCCAACATCTTGGCTTAAAAGGACCACGTAGCAAGTAATAGGAAAGACTCTATGCCAGAAACCCTGGAAAGCAGCTGCCAGTCAGAACAAGTGGATAAACAAAAATATATAATATGGTGTTCTTAAAGTTCAGAAAACTCATGTGGTGCAGTCTTCCTTGGACCACACTGTCGGAAGACAGTATAGTCTTCCTCAGACTATACGGCTTTGGAACACAGGTGAGAGATTCATGTGTTTGAACGCCTCCCTATGTCAAGAAAGCCCTTGTAAATGGAAAACTATCATGTTGCACAGAATTAAATTAAAAAACACCCCCAGGATGACACAGTTCAGTAAAACTCTGTTGTTGTTGTTTTGCTTTCGTTTAGAACATGCTGAACAGGAGATCCTTCAGTGATGTCTTACCTGAGTCCCCAAAATCAGCCCGGAAGAAAGAGGAGGCCCGACAAGCTGAATTTGTCCGTCTTGGCCAGGTGTGGTTGCTGAGTATTTGGAATTTGTGTTTCACTGTGGCTACTTGAGGTCTTTGAACAGCTAAACAGGCTGGGCAGTGCAATATGCACCAGTGAACTGCCTCTGACTCTCACACATCCAGGCTGTGAACACAGCACACACTGCTTCACAGAGTTACAGTTACCAACACCCTTAACGAACTACAATTCCCAGGATTATTTGGGGGGAGAAATGTGCTTCAAAGGTATGGTGTGTGGGAACAGCCTCCCTACCTTTCTCTCTTTCTGTTCATCTCTTTCTCATAGGATGCCTATAGAATTTATTTTGTATTTTTAAAAAAGGTTTTTTGTTAAAAGATTTTCAAATATACATTTCCACATTAAAATCTTTCATTATACCAGTACATTCAGCGACTTCCCTCCTTCCCCTTCCAAGGCTCCTTTAATTTAGCCACAACTCCTGCATATTCTTGTATATCCACTTAGTTCGATTTCTTCCCCTTTTTATATCCCTTTTAGATATGTTGTACTCAGTCCATTTGTGGGCTAACAAGATCCATGCTGCTGTTGTCGCATACATAAATATATTTTTCTGACACCTGGGTACCTCCGTCTGAACCATTCCTAACAGGAATGCCTCTGGGTTTGGGGAAATGTTATTTTAAAATAGAATTTATTTTGTAATGCAGCACGTAAGTATAATAAACCAGGAGTGGTTTTTCAGCCTGAGCACCACATTCCCTTCTGAACAACCTTCCAAGTACCACATGACAGTGGTGGGAGGAGCCAGAGGCTAAAATGGGTGTAATAACCACTGTAACTTTTACCTTTGCACAGTTCTATAGCTTCTCCACACACCCCGTTGCATCTTCCATCCTGACAAGTAAGAGACATGCTTATTAGAATTCAGTGACACTTTATAGCCAGGGGAAGGCATGCATGCTAGGCACGAAGGAGGGCCAATAAAGTATGTAGCCTAGGGAGAGTTACAAGGGAGAGATAGAGAAGCCCAGAGGGCCACATTCAGCTCCTGGGCCTGTAGTAAATAAGCAAATAACAACTTTCAAAAGCACCCCACAGCCCTAAATAAGTAGCTAACTCTCGATAAGCTGTAGGAAATACAATGGGACCCTTGTCAAGATAATTCTTCAGGGTGATTGAGAGCTTTTGTTGATCATACTCAAAGAAGAGACATTGAAATCAATATACTTGATGCCATTAATTTAATGGGATATCCCTTGAAAGACCCCAGTCCAGAGCAGCCCTGCAAGGGGGGAGAGATTCCCCTCTAAAAACTGATGCCACAGCAAAAGCTGCTTTTGAAATGTGCTGTTTCTTTGTGTGTTTACGAGACACTTTACAAAATAAATTCTCTAGACACTGTACAAATAAAAGGGGATAGAACAGAAAAATAAAACTGCTACAATGAAAAGACAATAAGCTCTAGGGGCAGGTACAAAGCCAGAACAGTAAAATACCATGTGCAGCACAGAACTTAAAACAGCCATTGGATACAGAGAAAGAAAAGAAAAAAGCCAGCCAGCCATGTCACAGGGACTTAAACCAAATCTTAAATGGCCTGGGAGAGCAGCAAATGATCACATGATACTTCTGGAGATGAGGGTAGTTTACAACAAATTGGAGACATTTAAAGGGGATTAGACCCGATTCATGGAAGGCAAGGCTACCAGTGGCTGCTATCCTTGATGGCTATGTTCTGCCTCCGCAGTTGCTCCACAGTTGCACATCAGAGCTCCTTTGCAAAGGCATCTGGTTGGGCAGTGTGAGAACAGAATGCTAGTGTGAGAACAGGATGCTAGTGTTTGAGGGGGTCTTCGGCAAAGTTCACATTAGTGCCCCTCATCCCCAGGTTGGAGGTTTTCCTGTCAGAGCATCACTCCAGAACACCGGGGGGGGGGGCTTTATGTGGTGGTTTTCAGCTGCCTGGCATGGTGGGCCCAAGGCAGGTGTTGAGTACCTTTGGGTCCTGCCAGGGTACTAGGACCCCTGCAGCTGTCCAAGGGTGCTGGGTGCTCAACAGAGGTGGTGATGCTTCTGAACATCTGTTGCAGGAAACAGCGGGAGGGTTGTGTTCTTGCACTCAGGTTGTGCTTGTGGGCTTCCTGGGGGGTGGGGAATCTCATTGCCCAGTATGAGAACAGGATACTGGACTAGAGGGGCCATTGGCCTAATCCAGCAGGTCTCTTGTGTTAATATGACACCAGACCTGCTCCCAGGCTCTTGACAGCAATTATATTTGCATCAGCCCTCTGTGGTGCTATGCATCTTTATTTTCACAGCTTTAAAGAAAACCCTGAAAAACGCGCAACACATTCTATCAACGCCAAATTGATTTCCTCTCACCCTTGGAAAAAAAAAAACAACAACAAATTAGCACACCAAATGTTCGAGAGAGGGAGAATATTACGTCAGGCGTACCAATAGAAATGAGAGCAAAATCCTGTTCAACAAAGGCAGCAGCATCAAGTCCAAATTGCAAGCAAGGGCAATTAACAGGGGATCAGTTGTAAAGAAAACCAGGTTGAAACAGGAAGGAATTAGCAGGCTCTGAGAGCTCACTGGCTTCTCCTTTGCAGAGGGAAGGAGAAAACATAGTGTCTGCAGATCAAGTAGAAAGTGGGTCAAAAAAAGATCTGGATTTGGGTAGCCCTTTGTGGCCGCAGTTTGGTAGCCTTCTTTACAGCATGAAAGGAAGCAGCTTGCAAGTTCACAGTATCAGGAGAGGCCCTTCAACAGATAATGAGGCCCTGACTTTGATAAGAAAGATTATAGTGTTTCTCGTGGAGCAGTCAAGTACCCTCTTAGCAGATTTCCCAAATATGTCATTTCGTGAAGTGTATCATTGTGTTCTTCCCAGAACCGCTGTACCTTTTACATGCTGAGATGGTTGCCATGGTGGTCTGGTGGGACTTTGTGCCCAGGACAGCATGAGATGTATTTGACACAATAAGTATAATTAATTCATGGGATTTGCCTCCATGAGGTGTGCTGGTGGCCACTGGCTTTGATAGCTTCAAGCAAATTGTGGATAATTTTGATGATGGCTGTTAGCCATGATGGCAAGATTGAGCATCTGTGGTCAGAGGCAGGCTGTCTTTGAATACCAGAAACTAGGGATATGCAGAAAGGGAGAGTTGTTGCCTTCATACTTGTAGAGGGCATCAAAACAAAACATCCAAAAATGGAGATGTCCCCAACGCACCATGAAAACAGGTAAATTGTCAGGCCCAGCCCACTTTGATCAAAGACTCTGATCAATATCAGAGTCTTGATTGGGAAGGGGGGACATACTGCTTTGTTTTCAGTCAGTGCATGTCCTATAACTTTCTGCTGTAATCATACATCTTTTAATACCACAAATATTTTGGTTTATTTTTTGCCCTCCTTTCATTGTGCCATAGGGCAGGAGAGCCTCTCTAGATAGCAATAATGTGGTAACATTGGGGAAGCATTGCGCTATAGCCAATAAAGCAGAATGCCGTGTGGATGGTCCAGTATAAACCTGTGATTAATGTATTATCATTACATAATTGACATGTTGTTGAATACACCTGTCAGAGGGGGGACAACCCAGCCTAGATGTTCCTTATGGCCATCCTTGTGCAGTGGAAGGTTTCTTCACTGTACCATGCAGATAACACATGTGAAACAGGCACTCCATATGGAGGCCGGCATGTAAGTAAATCAGTCTTTACAGTCTCACGCCCTCTCACCACCACAAACTTTATAAAGGAAGGGGTCATGGCTCACTTGGTGAAAGCAAAATAAGTCTCTGGCATTCTAGTTAATGGGATCTGCAGTAGAAAGGCAGTAGAGTCAGGGAATCACCTGAGACCCATGAGAGCTGCTGTCAAGACTGACTCCATATAAGACTGACTTCATATTCTCTCTCTCTCTCTCTTGTGTGTGTGTCTTTTTTTTTTTTTTAAGGCACTCAAACTCAAAACCATTGTGAGAGGCGATGCCCCAGCTATTCTGGCTTCCACGAGCCTCTGTAAAAAGGAGGTGAGTGAATGGTTAACAGGTAAATCTTCGGGGGAGGATAGGAGGTGAGTTGGCTCAAGAGCCTGGTATAGTTTCTGATTGCTGTGGATAATAGGTTTGTGCTTAGAAGCAAACCACAGTGCAAAATAGAGGTTTTAAAAATATGTAAATATGCATGATTTAGACAGGTCACATAAGTTACATTTTATTTTCATTTTTATTATTAGCTTTGGCGTTTTTTTTTATCCTCAGCTAACTGAGGGATTTCTGCTTCCCCAAGGGATGCAAAGCAACCTCTTGAGCTCACCTCTGCAGATCAGTATGTTGTGACTCTAGTGCTTAGCACCCTTCCCTGTTATGCTCACCAGTTCACGGTTCTCTTGTTCCACAGCCCTGGGAGTCTCAGTGCTTCTGCAGCAATTTCCCTCATGATGTTTTCTGCGCAGATTCCTGGGGCCAGTCACTGCTCGTCTCTACAGATGTTGGTGTCCTCCTCTTAGATGGTTGGTGGATGACCCTTACATTCCCCTACCCCCAATTGATTTCTGTAATGTAGCTTATGTGGGGCTTGCTTCATATCTGGCCTGAAAGCTGCTAGTGAGGCCAGACTCCTCACGGAGCAGGTTGCTGGTTATATGTTACCACTCTGCTGAGAGGGTTGCACTGGTTGTCAATTTGCCACCAAGCCAGGTTCTAGGTACTTGGGTTAATTCACAGAGCCCTTAATCACTTTGGCCCAAAGTATTAATGACCATCTGATCCCTTATACTCCACCTCCATCACTAAGATCTTCTGATGAGGCACTTCTGGTGGTTCTCCACATGCCTGACACTCGGTTTGCCCTTGCTGAGCATTGAGCCTTTAGGTTTGGCAGGCCCTGCCCTGTGGAGCAGCCTGCCAGTAGAGGTTTAGTAGGAATAATCTCTGCCTCCTTTTAGATGGCACGTACAATGGTGCTATTTAGAAAGGCCTTTGAAATCTGAATATTATTGTAACCAGCCAATATATATGGATTTCCCCATTGATGTTTTGATCTGAGCCTTGACACAGAGTCTCTTGAATTTTTCCTTCCAGATGGGCAGCCTCCCATCCCAGTGTTTGATAAAACTTTACAGATCAAACAGATGCATGTATTGGAAACTCTGGACCTTCTCATTACTAGAGCGGACAAAGGTAAGGCACGTAAGCCTGTCTGGGAGGAAATGTCATTTCCCTGGGCAAGCTTGTGGTAGAAGCATAACTGCTTCGCTGGAGGTATTTTAGCTTAGGTTGGGTCTTCCAGGATCCTGCATTTATTTTGTATGATAGTGTGTCTACTGTTTTAACCTTCTGTAAGCCCTTTGAATGCAAAACTATGTCTTGTGTCCAATCTCGATGCTGGGATTTGTTGAAGAGAGAAAGCTGGATGGAATGTCCTGGATTGCCTGGGACTGTGGCCTGCAGTAGACAACAAAACAAACCATGGCTGCCTTTGGTGCATGACACTTCAGAAACAACCCACAGCCTCCCTCCTTTTAGCTCTCCCTGTAACATGTCTATTTGTGTGTCTCCCACCTGACAGGGAAGGACGCTCGCCTCCTCGTCTTCCGGCTGAGTGCCGTGCAGAAAGGCATGGAATCCAAGCAAGCCAGAAGCAAGTGTGACTGCCGAGAGAACAAACTGGAGAAAACGAAAGGTGCTTATGGCAGGGGTGGGGGAGCTTTTCCAGCCTAGGGGCTGCCTTCCCTTTGGGTAACCTCCTGGGCAAAAGGAGGTGGGGCAACAAATATGCACTTTGCCTTTGCACAGTAGGCTAGTTTCTTCATGCACACACCCACCCACCCACACACCATTCTATTCTCCACACAGCCGAGGAGTTTGAGTTCAGGGACACGTTCCGACCTAATAAAAACATTCATTGAGGGTAAGAAGCAGCGCTGGAGAGGGGGGTGACCTGGGTAGAGTATGACGGTAGTGCTGAGATCAGGCAGTGGGTCTCAGCCAACCAACCAACCAACCAACCAGCTGAACGATGCTTTAAGGGATCACAAGGTTGTGAACATGTGAAACTGCCTTATCTTGGAGTCATCTGGCCTACTATTGTTGGCGGCTTTCTAGTGTCGGTGGCTTCCCCATCCTTGACGTCCTCTTTATACAGGGAATCTGGGGGTTTGAACCTGGGAGTCTGTTGTCTGTAGGCGGAGTATATGCTCTTATCATTGACCAAGGTGCCTGTCCTTGCATTAGAGTTTTCCTGTAAGAACACCCCTGCATTAAAGCAGGCTGATTTCAGGTGTCAGGGGACAGCAGCACAGCTTAAGCCAATAGTTTTGGGTAGGTGAATGAGTGGAAACTACAAAACTGAATTTCTTCCCCCTCCTCAGTCTCTAGTCAAGCTCAAGTCCCACACGGACCACAGCATAGCACTGAGTCTCTGGGGAAGGGTCATAGGTCAGTGGTGCAGCGTTTGTTCTGTATGAAGAATGTCCCAGGTTCAAACCCCGGCAACTCCAGTAGGGCTGGAAGAGGCCCTTTTCTGAAATCCTGGACCACAGCTGCTAGTCAGCAAAGACAGTGCTGGTCTAAATGATCCAATAGTCTGACTCAGTATAAGGCAGGTTCCTACTTCAATGCAGCTGGGCAGTGATGCCTTCTGTTCCTTTGCAAGAAACAGCTAGATGTGGTGGTGCTCAAACATTTCTCCTGTGACCCAGAGCATGATCCACTGTGGTCAGTTTGCAGCTCTCCTCTCCCATCCCTCTGAGCCAGGCTTTCCTTTGGGACATTTCTCAGAGCTGTGCTTGACACACACACACACACACACACACACACACACACACACCCTCACCCTCAACTGAACCTTTGTTGCCCAGGCTGCCATCTGTATGCCATCAACACCCACCACAGCAACGAGCTGCGGATCGTCGCATCCATCCGGAACAAGCTGCTTCTCATCACCAGGAAGTTCAAGCAGTGGGAGGGTCTGAACAGTGGCCTCTCGTTGTCGCCTCAGTCAGAGTCCCCAGTTGAAGAATTCCAGTACATCCGGGTAGGTTTGAGGTAAAGCACTGGCAAACTACCACCGTCCACACATGCCTCCTCCTCCTTGGGTGCCTGGCGGAAAACGGTAAGCTGCCCTTTTAATCCTAGGAGCTGATCCAGTCTTCCTGATCTTTAAAAATCCTTCAGAGAGGCCATGGGGCCCACGATCAAGAGGGGAAACTTTGGCCTTCCCAGTGTTATTGGGACTTCCAACTCCCACCATCCCTGAGCACACTGGCCAGCCCATTAGCGCCTGGAGGGCCACAGATTTCCCCACCCCTGCCGTAAAAGCAGCCACAGCTTAAAATGATAGGCCAGTGGGAGGAAGGTGTCATCAAGCCTTTTGAGCCAATGGATGCATTTGGAATGCTGAGAAAGTTCTTTGGGCGACAGTCACTAAACGGGTTGCATAAGGGCTTCCATATCTTTACAAAAAATGCAGAAAAGGAGGACCATAAAATGGTTCAGGCACACACACACTATTCAGCCATCCCATCAATGGGAAAAGGCACCTACATCAGCCGCCACCATGCTCACTCACAGAGAGAGAAGTTTTTCACACCTCAGCTCCGGTTTTAGGGGGGTTGTTCAGTGTAGGAGAGGCCAAGCCAATGCAAACAGAGACTGAGTAGGGAGAGCAAGCAGCCCTTCATCTATTGCAGATTTTTGAGGGAATATTTACCAAGACCTCTCACAGACACCAGAGAGGGTCCTGATAGGATGGGCAAACTGGCCTCCATGGGTGCTGCATTGGCAACCTGTGTTCTAGACCAACAAACCTCCTTCAGTTCAGAGCAGCTTGGAATAGCCAAGTCTTCATTTGACCCTAACCAGAGAGGGCACCAGACACACATCCAGCAAGAAGGAGTTCCACATGGACAGGGCACACTGACAGGGCACAGAGGCCTCATTTCTAGGGCCTATCAGCTTGATGGATCTTCATAGCGGGTCTGTGGGCAAAGCCTCCATGCCTGATCTGTGTATGCATATCAGCCTTTATCATGCTCTTATAACTTTAGATACCTTTTTATTAACTAAAATGTTTAAAATGCAAATGATTTATTGTGGGAGGTTCTGCAATCTCTGTTGTTGTATTGGTTACCCTTTTCTGTACCTGAGATCCTCAAGAAGTCTGAATTTGGTGTCCTGCATCTCTGTTCATGCGCACACACAATACCTTTAATGTAGCATTGTTTGGGGATTGCAGGAGATCTGCTTGTCTGACCCCCCTGTTGTCATGACATTGGTGGACGGGCCCACGGGGGAAAATGACAACCTGATTTGCGTCGCCTACCGGCACCAGTTCGACTTGATCAATGAGAGCACGGGCGAATCCTACAGATTGCACCATGTCGACTCGAGCAGGGTAAGTTCATTGGGTGTCACAGCAGTTTGCTGAAGCTGCTGTCCCTCGTTTCCTTCGAAAGGGTCTCAGCCTCCCCACCCCCAAGGCTGCCCGAGCAAAAATGCAGTTGATCTCAGGATCAGGGCCATCTCCTGCACTACACCTGATGTCTACTGTCAACCTGATTCAGTTGATTAAAAAGGCAATCCTAGGTGATGAATCAGTCAAAATGAAATACTTTTGTCCTGTTACTTCCTGTGATTTTTTTTTTACCATCAAGATCACTGGGATTTCTAAACATGCTTAACTTGGGCTGGGTCATGCCCCCTGTGCCAGAAAACCAAAATGTATAATAACAGAAGCAGCACTTCTGCAGTTGTTTACTTAGGCTTTGAATTAGAAGTGTACGTAAAACAATTAGATTAAATTACAGACTAGATGCAGGTGCCAGAATTTAGAAACGTTTGGTGGGATCGGGATGGAAAGCGGGGGGTAGGGGGTGGGACTTCTCCTTTTTCTCCTGATACAAAACCGCTGAATTGTTCTCAAAGAGTTCGTAGGAAGCTCAGCCTCCAGCCTGCCCACTACCCTTGCCCGTTATCATTGCAGGTTAATTTTGTTGCAGCTATTGATGTGTATGAAGATGGAGAAGCTGGCCTGCTCTTGTGTTATAACTGTAAGTACTGTTAACTCGCTCTGTCCAGGGAGACGGTCTGGGGTCTGTCTATGGTTCCGTCTTGCATCAGTGCAGAATGGGCATTTAAGGAATAAGACTTGCTTCGCACAGGAGAGGCAGTAAGGTAGAATAGGGATTGCTAGAGCTGAAGAGAAACACCCTCTGCTGGCCGTCAGGAAAGCAATGGTGGTTGGGGTGTTTGTGTGCATGTGCTTGGTGTGCACTTGAAAGCAGGGAGGCCTACCTGTGGAAATCGGAGGATGTTATTGAGATGATGTAACTTCAAGAATTTGCTTACTTTCCTCCCATTACTTTTTTTCCTTTTGCATAATGTCTGTTGGATTATGAACCTGCAGGCAGGGATTCTCTCATCTTTGATGCAAAACATAAAACAGTTGGAAAACGTTAGGTGCTTTATAAATGATATTATCATATTTTATTTTTATAAGTGACATTATTAATCTCACTATCATTTATAAAGTGGTAATAATAGTTCTACTAAGAGTACCTTAATTATGTTATTGGATATAGCCCAATCATCATCTTCATCATATTTCAGAGAATTACAGAATCTTAGAGTTGGAAGGGACCCCAGGGGTCATCTATCCCAACCCCCTGCAATGCAGGAATCTCAGCTAAAGCATCCATGACAGGTGGCCATCTTGCCATAGGACTGCCCCCATAGGCATGAAAAGCATTTCTTCTCTTGCACATATGCCCCGCAATATATGTCCACTGCACATTAATGATTGATAAATAATATAATATAGTATAGTATAAGATTATAATAAAACAGTTATACAATTTAAATAGAATAAGGATAATAGTAAACTGTTTGGAAAGGGGCAGAAGTAAGAGAAGAGAAAGACGGACTTGCTTTCCTGCTGGTTGCATGTGTTCTTTGCATAAGCAGCACATGGTGGTGGGTGGGCAGCTGACAGGTGCATCAAAACAGCTGCCAGAAGTCGAAGTGAGCCTGGACTGATGCATTGGGCAGCCACTAAGCCTTCTCTTCTCCATTATCCTTATCCAAAACAAGGAGGGGCTCAAGTGGGTTGATGGTAGAATGCAGTAGATGGCCAACCCCCAAGTCTTGCCCTCCCTTTTCCACTAGAATAGGCAAATGAGCCCACACCTAGTGGTAGTGGTGAAATTAGTCTATGCAGCTTGACTTGAAGGCAGAAAGACGAGGAATCTGGAAAAGTTTCTGCCTTCTGGCCACCTCAGCCATCACCCCACTTGCCAGTCCTCTGATTCTAGGTGAAGCTGACTTGAGCAAAAATCTCAGTTTCTTGTCAGTATATCTTATTGGCAAAGCAAAGCTAGGAACCTGGATGAGCAAAAGCCCTCGCACATGTGGACAAAGCAGAAGAGCAAGGAGAAAGCAAGCACCAAACTTCCATTTCATAGAACTGTAGAGTCGAAAGGGAGCCTCCTGGTATGTTACGGGCTGTGCAATGCAGGGTGCAGCAGCAGCATCTCTGGCAGATGGGCCATCCAGCCTCTGCTTAAAATACCTCCAGCAAGGGAGAGCCCACCACCTCCTGCTCGGGCAGACTGTTCCACAGTGAAACAGCTGTTACCTTTAGGAAGATTCTCCTCACATTTAGCCAAAATCTGCTTTCCTGCCATTTCTGTCTTCTATGCAGTGCTTTTTTTCTGGGAGTACACAGGGGTACGCTACCCCTAAACATTTTGAGAATCTAAGTATGGCCTCATTGAGGGGCAGTATTTCAATATGAGTAGGAAAATGAGAGTACTCCTAAACGTTTTTTAAGGAAAAACAAGCACTGCTTCTATGTATTTGAAAACAGCTCTCCTCTCTCCGATGTTGAAGGTTGCCAATTCCACTGGTGACTACCTGTGGCTTTGGCATTGACCAGATGCTTGAGCATAGAGTAGCTGAGGCCTTTCCCAGCGAAATGGTGAGGCTGCAACAGGAGAAAGCTTCACTCCTTCTAATTTCTGTGTTCCTGGCTGTTGTCACGGGAGCAGAGCCAGTGACATTGCTTGGCTGCCTTGTTTTTCTACATTTAGTGTCAAGGTCTATGTTTCTTTATTTGCTTGAAGTTAACAGGGGTCTCTTGTTACAGATGTCTGCTATTACCGCAAAGTGTGCCCCTTCAATGGGGGCTCCCCTTTGGTCCAGCCATCAGCATCTGACTTCCACTTCAGCTGGAACCAGGTTCCTTATGCCATTGGTAAGAAGAACCAATTGCCTCCCCCTTTCCAATAAGTCTCTGCTGCTGTGTGAAGCCATTGTAATGTGGAGGGACAGCCTCTATGGGCAGGCAGAGGGAGGGAGGAGGACAATGCGGTGGCAGGAAAAGAGAAAAGGGGGTGGTAGTCAGCAAGGAGTGCGGCCCTAAACAGAAAAAGGTTGTCCATCCTTAAAAGGTAAAGGGACCCCTGACCGTTAGGTCCAGTCGTGACCAACTCTGGGGTTGCGGCGCTCATCTCGCTTTACTGGCCAAGGGAGCCGGCGTACAGCTTCTGGGTCATGTGGCCAGCATGACCAAGTCACTTCTGGCAAACTAGAGCAGCGCATGGAAACACTGTTTACCTTCCTGCCGGAGCGGTACCTAGTTATCTACTTGCACTTTGACGTGCTTTCGAACTGCTAGGTGGGCAGGAGCAGGGACCGATCAACAGGAGCTCACCCCGTCGTGGGGATTCGAACCGCCAACCTTCTAATCGGCAAGTCCTAGGCTCTGTGGTTTAACCCTCAGCGTCACCCGCGCCCATCCTTAGCCTGCCTTAATTGTTTTGATCACATTATGCCCCTGTGTAACACAGAGACACCCATCAGTTTCCTGTCTGCTCCTGGATCCAGTACATAAATGCCTCCTCCTGACTTCAGAGCCTGCCATTGCCCTGACCTGTCTCTCCTCCCTTATATCCCTGCCCTTTGCTCCACTACCCTCAACTGTCCAAAGCTCTCTTGCTCCACCTTTTCCTCTCTTTCTGCTACTTCTTCTGCCTGAAGCACCTGCACAATACCTTCCTCTCTCCCTTCAAATCTCTCTGTCCTCAAAACCCACATTTTCTGGGAAGCCTTTGGCACAACCCCATCAGCTTCACCCCCTCCTAAAAACAGAGCTTTAGTATGTGCAACTGAGCAGACCTGAAGAGTCTTCTTCCCCTCTCCATTGCCTCTGTCTTCCTCCTCTTAGTTAAATTTTAGGGGCAGGAATCTGTTTTTGATGTTGTTGGACTTTGATGGTGCTATGTAAGTCAGTAATAACATGGTAAAGGCTTATTGTAGATCAGGAAAACTTCAGAGCTTCATGATGCTTAGGACTGACAACATGTGCAGAGAAGCCCATCATATACCATGTTGCATTTATTTCTTCATTAAATGCTTTTGTCTCCTACAGTTTGCGCTTTCCCCTATATTTTGGCCTTCACCACCGATTCCATTGAGATCAGATTAGTGGTGAATGGGAACCTCGTCCACACAGCTGTGGTCCCTGCGCTTGAGCTGGTGGCATCAAGGGTAAGGCAGTGAGATAAGAAGTCTGGTTTCCTGTGCAAAATTCCTCTTCTTCTAGACATGCCTCTTCTAGCACTACAAAGGCAGAACCATAGAATTGTAGAGTTGGAAGGGACCCTGTGTTTCATATTAAGACTGCATCATTTAACCCATAAGCCCACTAAACAAGCGGGACATGCAACAAAACTTTGCTGTGTGATATTCCTGTTCAAGCTGCCGGCCAGCTGGCCATGCTCTTTCCCATGATATTCCATTCCCACTTCAACTCACTTTTCTGGGTTTTCTCCATAACTGCCAGACAGCATTCTGTGCTCACTGAGTATCCTCTGTCCCCACTGACCTATTTTGCCCTCATTGCTGCCCAAGGTATCCCTCCCTGGACAAACATTTTGGTACTTATACAAACCTTGGGGTTTCCTTTTTGTTGGTGCCATTGGAGATGTTTGTGGGCACACGGGTACCACAGTGACAACCCATAGCTTCAGATAAGTCCACTTTGCTAACACAGCCTCTTTCTCCTTCCAGTCAGATATCTACTTCAGAGCCGTAACGGCAGTGAGCGAGCCATCCAACGGCAGTTCCAAGGAGACTAATTCACCTACTACCCCTCAGACACCATCAGTCAATGAAATCCCTGTTTTCTCTCCTTCCGCAACAGAAGGTAAGGAAGGGGCTGAGGCCAACTGGGAATTTGTTGCTTCTGTAGTATGTTCAGCTAAAGCAGTGGTTCTCAATCTGTGGGTCCCCAGATGTTGTTGAACTACAATTCTCATCATCCCTGAGCTCTGGCCTTGCTAGCTAGGGGTGATGGGAGTTGTAGTTCAACAACATCTGGGGACCCACAGGTTGAAAAAGGCTGAGCTAAAGCATCAGTCTTCAAACTTTTTGGGCTTGAAACTGTCCTTTTATCCCAAATCTGCACAATGTCGGACTTAGGGAGATAGGAAGGCATATTTTTCCATTCTGTGTTCATTGCATGCAGTGCTGCTTCTGTTCCACTGCTGTCATCTTCCACCAAAACTGGAGTTATTTGCCTTGCTATCATCTGCAGTGAAATTAACTGATTTGTGTGATTCACCAATTAAATGTGTAAAATGTTGTGGTTTTTTAGCTAAGCCAATTCAGATGCATAGATGTTACATGTTTTATTTCTTTTGTTTTATTTCTTTTTAGCTATTGCTGTTTTTAACCATATTGTAAATACCTATTTTTTAAACTAGTTTTTAAATGGATAATCTTAATGTTTTATTTTAAATTTTTGCAAACTGCTTAGAGGTTTTGCTTTGTTTTGCATTCAAGTGGTATATAAATTTTGTTAAATAAATAAATAAATAAATCTGGCAGAAGAGTGCTAACTTCATATAAAATCGTTTGGTCTTTTTAAGGGAGTATAGGATCAGTTGAAGAAGGATTAGGTGAATTAAGAAAAATGAAATGTGGATCTAATTAATGGAGTCATTTGTTTTACTTATAGGTTATAGAAAACAATGAACACTATAAAGGAAAAAATAGTGTTATATATTATAGTAGATCAAATATTACGTTACATAGAAGATTCTTAATCCTTTTTGTAGAATACTTTAAGAAATGTAATTTGAAATACTGTTCAAGGAATGTAATTTGAAATACTATTCAAGGGGGGGAAGGGTTTAATTTATGTTTATGCTTCAGTCAATATTACTTTTGTAATACAGTGTGGTAAGGAAAAAAATAACAAATTAGAAAAATAATAAAAATAATAAATCAATAAGGCACACCTGGAGGATGTGGACTATTTAAACCCCTTCCAGTCGGGTTTTAGGCTCCACCATGCGACTGAAACTGCCTTGGACATGCTGGTTGATGATCTCTGATGGGCTAGGGACAGAGATGAAAGCTGTTTCCTGGTTCTGCTGGATCTCTCAGCAGCTTTTGATACTGTCAACCACAGTATCCTCCAGGGCCAACTAGGAGGGCTGGGGGCAATGGTTTTGCTCCTTCCTCCTAGATTGTGTCTAGAAAGTAGTGGTGGGGGATTAATGTTCAAACCCCATGGCGCTCACTTGTGGGGTGCCCCAGGGCTCCAAACTCTCCCCCATTCTTTTTAACATCTATATGAAACCGCTGGGTTTGGGCTGGGTGTTCACCAGTAAGCGAATTATACCCAGCTCTACCTTTCTTTTAATTCAGAACCAGTGAAGGCAGTGAACATCCTGTGTGGGTGTCTGTAGGCGGTTGGGGGGAGGGGTAGATGGCAGTCAACAGATTGAGGTTGAATCCCGACAAAACAGAAGTACTGTTTCTGGGGGACAGGGGGCGGGCAGGTGGGGGGACTCCCTGGTCCTGAATGGAGTAACTGTGGCCCTAAAGGACTCACAGCTGTCCATGGAGGCACAAGCCAAGGGCACCAGTGTCCAGGGCAGCTGTCTACCAGCTCCATCTAGTACACCAGCTTGGACCCTACCTGCCCGCACACTGTCTTGCCAGATTGGTACATACTCTGGTTATCTCCCGCTTGGACTACTGCAATGTGCTGTATGTGGAGCTACCTTTGAAGGTGATTCAGAAACTACAATTAATCCAGAATGCGGCTGCCAGACTGGTTACTGGGAGCTGCCACCGGGACCATATAACACTGGTCCTAAAAGATCTACATTGGCTCCCAGTACATTTCCTAGCACAATTCAAAGTTTTGTTGCTGACCTTTAAATCCCTAAATAGCTTTGGTCCTGTATACTTGAAGGAGCATCTCCGCCCCCATCGTTCAGCCCGGACACTGAGATCCTTCTCCGAGGGCCTTCTGGCGGTTCCCTCATTGTGAGAAGTGAGGTTACAGGGAACCAGAGCACACGGGTATGGCCTTCTCGGTAGTCGCACCCTCCCTTGGAACACCCTCCCACCAGATGGCAAGGAAACAAACAATTATCTGACTTTTGGAAGACACCTGAAGGCATCCCAAATAGGGAAGTTTTTAATGTGCAATGTTTTACTGTGGTTTTATAATTTGCTGGAAGCCACCCAGAGTGGCTGGGGCAACCCAGTCAGATGAGCAGCATATAAATAATAAATGATTGTTATTATTATCATAAGGAGGGTAAAAGAGTTTTTTTGTGGACCGCCAACTCACCCGCAAGCCTGCTTATAGTCAACTCCTGCTCCACGACCCTCCTCCTCCTTGTCACTTCAGGTGAAGCTCTGTGCAAAAACATCTACAAGATCCCCCTGAGCAACCTGGTCGGCAGGAGCATCGAACGCCCACTCAAGTCCCCCCTGGTCCCCAAAGTCATCACCACCCCGACGTCGGCCAGCAGCGCCTCCATCCCTGTCGCTCCTTCCCTCTCTTTGTCGCGCATAGAGATCAAAGAAATCGCAACCCGGACACGCAAAGAATTACTTGGTAAAGTAATAGGGCCATCCAGGGGCATAGGCAGCAAGGGATCCTGGCGGCAGCACTGCCAGGCACATTGAGATATTTGGATGTAGCCATGATCTATGTTGGGTGAAAATGCAACACCCTGGTGCTGGAGTTCATTGTATTAGGAACATTGCTTGCCCCCTTTCCTCCTGCTTTCTTACTCTTTAAGCATGAAGTCAAGATGCTATTGACTGACACTGCAGGTACTGATCCCTCACTCAGGCTCGCTTGAATCTCTTGACTGTGGCATGGGCTAGTCTGCTTGTCTGTTCAGGGGCTTGCAGATTTCAGCAGAATATGGTAGCCAAGCCCTCCCCAAGCCCTGTGGTTGTCAGGAATCTGACCTCAAACTGTGTGCCCCTGCATTGTGAGATCAAGGACAATCTGCTCCATTTTGGTGGGGATTGTTGCTCTGCCACCATTCCAGCTCCAAATTTGGAGCTTGTGATTTGTAACTAAGTTGCCGAGGCACTTGAAGAGCCTTAGACCCCTTGGCACCCCAAATAACGAATCCCAGCCTCTCTCGCCAGCTTGGATCTGGAGAGGAGGGCAGTGATCTCCCCTGTCATTGACCAGCAAAGCTCAGCACTATGGCAGTGGTCCAAGCTGGAGAGGAAAGCCAAGAGACTTCTCATCACCCTTTGCCAAAGGCAGCAAAAGGCTCACTACAGTGAGGACAGCAAGACGATTTATAGCTTCCCCCGTCTGTTGTTGTATTACACTTACCAGTGATCACCTCGGAGGCCCCTTTGGGGAACAGCCAGGTGGAATTAGTCATTGACAAATGAAACAATTCCATTTCCTTTACTCTGAGAATTCAGAAGCATTCCTTTCTTCTTCATCCAGGTCTTCTAGACGGCCAAGGTCCCAAGTCGGAGGGAGGACAGAAGCAGAAGAAAACCCCCCAGAAACAGTCAGACCCCAAGCCAGGAACAGTACGGTCAACAAGTAGTGACAGGTAACATATAGAAAGGTGCAATTCTTTGAGGGGCAGAAGCAGCGCTCTGAACAAGAGTCCATATTCTCATTGCATCTGCAGCCCCTAAACTGCCTATTAGGTCAGAATCATGTTGCATACTCCCAATTGAATGCCTTCCTTTAATTCTTTGTAAAACCTGCCAGCAGCAAGGGGTGGGAGGCTTCTAACCACCACCGCCCCCATCCAAGGTCTTGATCCAAATCACACATAGCTAGAGCTGCATAAAGGAGAACTCTCCAGCTGCTTGAAGCAGTATGCTTGTGGACACAAGTTGCTGGGAATTGTAATTGGTGGAGAGTGCTGTTCTTCTTCTGGTCCCACCTGCAGGCTTCTCATTAGGACATCTGGTAGGCCATTGTGAGAACAGGATGCTAGACTAGGTGGTCCTTTGGCCTTATTCAAGCAGGGCTCTTCTTACCTTACATGTAAGGTACATGTGCTACAAAATGTAGTTAAGACCACCAAGTAAAGGTAAAGGGACCCCTGACCACTAGGTCGTGTCGCGGATGACTCTGGGGTTGCGGCGCTCATCTCGCTTTATTGGCTGAGGGAGCCGGCGTACAGCTTCCGGGTCATGACTAAGCCGCTTCTGGCGAACCAGAGCAGCGCACGGAAACACCGTTTACCTTCCCGCTGGAGCAGTACCTATTTATCTACTTGCACTTTGAGGTGCTTTCAAATTGCTAGGTTGACAGGAGCAGGGACCGAGCAACGGGAGCTCACCCCATCAGGGGGATTCGAACCACCGACCTTCTGATCGGCAGGTCCTAGGCTCTGTGGTTTAACCCACGGTGGCACCCGCGTCCCACCAACCAAGAGGATTAGGCAAATTCATGGAGGATAAGCCTATCAATGGCTACTAGCCGCAATGGCTATGTTAGCCCTCCTCTGTCTGAAGCCATCACCTCCAAAGTGTTGTTATTTGTGGACCTTAAGGTCCTCTGCGGGGCATACCAAAAGAGGTGGTCCCATAGGTTTGTGGGTCCTAGGCCGCACAGGGTGGTCCAACTTTTAATAGCAAGTGGACCATGAGTACTTTAACATGGAACCCATAGGCCACACACTGCTTGTCGTGGGGGGAGGTGAGCAAGGCCAAAACCTGACACATACCCAGCTGGGAAGGTGCTAATTAGGCTTTGAGATGGAGGTGAGAGCACTCTAGGATCCTGTCAGATCTGTCATCCTTCCCTGGCTTTGGGAAGGCAACATAAGGGCTGTGGGAGGTGTCAAATGTTGAACTGCCCTGGTCTAGCAAATGGAAGGAGCTGTACATGGTAAGAGAGAATAAACATTTGATCTGCCGTGATCACAGGTTATGGATCTTTTTTGTGGCGGAGGGGAGGGGTGCTAGAATTTTCCTTTCTTGATTTCTGCCTTCCTCTCCACAGGCTCGTTGCATGCTCTTTCGAAAGCACTTCTGAAGAGCGCCACTTCTCCACCAGTTCAGACCCCGACACCACTACACGGGACGAGAGCCCCCAGTCCAGCAGCCTCTTTCAGCTTGGGGCTTCCTTTGATGAAGACACCATTGACTTGAAGTGAAGACAATCTGGACACAGCACTTGCACACCTTCCCAGACCCCCCCACCCCCCCATTTGTTATGACTCTCTAAACAGTATAGAAACATCACACTACATTTCCTGATAATTCTGGAGTACAGAATATATACATAGGCAATCAAGATCCAGAATGCCCAGTATTTCCAGCTTATTCAGATGGAAAGGGCAGGTGGGACGTGGCATATTTTATTCTCCTTGGTTGAATATTAGGGCACTCACCCCATCACAGGAATCTCAGCTGGTGGAGCAGACGAGTTTTAATCAGTTAATTGATTAAAGCGTATATGACTTAAACATTAGTTTTCAGTTTAAAAAGGCTGTCCACATTTGGGGGAATCGGAGAACTTGTTATAAACTCCACAGTGACACAAAGCTGGGAGATCCTCCTAAGCCCCCCCCCAAACACATTTTGTAGGAACATAGGGAGCCGCTGTATACCAGTCAAACCATTGGTCCATCTAACTCAGTATCGTCTGCACTGAATAGCAGCAACTCTCCAGGGTTTCAGACTATGGTCATCCCAAATCCTACCTGGAGATGCCAGGGATTAGACCTGGAGCCTTCTGCAGGCAAAGCAGATTCTCCACCACTGAGCTAGGGCCCTTCCCTAAGCCAGCAGGCTGTGCTGCAATAGGAACTTTGGCTGGGGGCACAAGTGGCCTCGGAGGAGGACCCATATCTCCTGCAAGAGGAGAGAGGGTGACATTTCCCTTGCTCGGTTTGTTGCAACAACTTTATAAGTGGGAGGGAGATGGCCGAGGAGGGAAAAGCTCCACTCTCTCTCTCTTACATTGCTAAAGGGCTAGGAATGAGGAAGAGGGAAAGTTGGGTGCTGTACATCCCACTAACCCAAAGCAGGATTTAGCTTCCAGGCTCCCCATCTTCCCAAGCTCCTCTTTTTGCCAAAGAGAAGCTCTGCGCCCTTCCTCTTCTTTCATCATGCTGCCCAGGAAGACTCACAAACAGCATCATTCCTTCATTTCTGAATGGTGCATCCATATGTCACAGGACGCACCATCTCAGAATAGGCCTTGTGAAGGGGATGACCCTTCTATGACCAACTGCAATTTTTAAGACGTGCTTAAATTAAAAATTATTGATTTAACAAAAAATAAAATCTATGTTACCTGATTAGAAAGACTTTTTAATCAGTTTAATCTACTGTGATTAAACAGCGGTCCTTATCTCTTCAGACTAGCATAGCAGGTAGCCAGGGAAGGTTGTAGTGTTTTAAGTAACGTCTTAAACCATTAATTTGCCCCAGTTCCTTCCCCGCACTCACTTGGCAATCTGGATACTTTATTTGGAGTAGCTGATGCAGACGTGAATGGCGAAACTCTTCCTCACATTCACAGCAAAAAAAAAAAGGTTGGGATGATCAGACTACAAATAAATTCTGTGCCCTCCAAAAGTATAAATGTTTTGAGTGAGCAGGCAACCCTCATCCTGGTCTCAGGACTATTGGCACATTTGCTGATTAGCTAAAATGATTATCCACAGACACCAGGTAAGAGCTGCATTCCTGGGGTGTGGGGGGTGCATTGAAGAGGAAACACTGCTCCAGGGCATTTACACTCCTCTTGCTTCTGCTGAACAGACTTTGGGGGGCATTTGTATTTCCAAAACCTGCCAAACCTCTTTAACAGGGAAGAGATGTGCATGCTGCATGGGAAGGGAAATCTCTTCTCGCTCTCGCTCTCCCCCCTCCCTCCCTCCCCCCCTTTCAGAAATCTCAAAGACAACAACCTGTCTTCCCTCTCACATTGCCCTTAGCTGTCCACATACTGCTCTTTTCTGAGAAGAAAATGGAAGTTGGATATGGAAAGCTGGTGCAGCATGGAAAATACCATTTGATGATAGTTCTCCGTCTGCAGAATATATGCTCCTGCCACATGGGAGGTGTTGAACCCCAAAGGCCTTTGCTCCCCACTTACCTTCTCTTGATTCATTTCCTTCTTCTTCTTTTTATAAAGTTGCAGACACTGATTTATACAACTTCACACAGATCAACTTAAACTACCTGTCCTGTGAGGGATCCCATCTTGCTTCCATGGGGGGTGAGGGAACGGAGTCTTTCTTATGTATGTATGTATTTATTTATTTTCCTGCTCTTAAAGCAACTGATCAATAAACGAAGCAATACTTTTAATTAACGATGTGCTTAGAAAAAGGACAGAACGGCCTGCCTTTGCCACAAAGCAGGGCTTTTATGGCATAGCAATAGATGAGAGAGATTTCAGCTTGCCGTGTGATAGAATGGTTAACTTTTCATTTTTAAAGAAAAACAGGTTTATTGCAGGGTATTTTTTTTTTAATGGCAAAGGCATGTGTCTGCTTTGGGACTGGAAGTGGGTGGGTCTGGAAAGGGATCCTAGCAGGGCAGAAGTGTGAAATTCCGCTTGGTTCCTGCTTACAGATTTCGAAGTTGCAGCTTCCCTTCTCCTACCTCCTTTGCCCACCAATATTCCATGAGTCCAGCCCCTCTGTCCCCTCTATTACACAATTGCCTTACATTTGCCAGTAGAACAGAGCACTTAATCCATCCTTGGTGAGATGCTTGTAGCAATTTAAAACAGTTCAACATTGTGCCCATTAGATACAGGAGCCATGGCATCTGCTAAAGGTGACAACATAGCTGTACAGGTTAGCTTGTTGCATGTAGCCTGCTCAAGTATGTGCAGAAGCTGCATGACTTAAATTTCCAACTTGATGCAAGTGGACTGAACCCTTAGCAACGGAAAAGCTTGCAGTTGCTGTTCAGGTGAGATGGGGTGGGCGGGATCTCAAGTCTGACAAACTCAGGCCTCCTCTTTGCATAGGGAAAAGGAATGCAATGTCATGTGTGTACATCATAGTGCTTTGTGATGTTGCCATCTTGACAGCCAGTTGGCATTGCCAGTAGCAAGTGAGATTGGTCACCTGTCTGAGCCTGATTAACAGGCCTACTGAGTCCCAGATTCAGCTCAATCACTCACAGTAGGAAACTAATGATGGCTTAAGAACTGTGTGAGTGAAGAAGCCACACCTTTTACTCTCTTACCTAGAAGCTCTTAACTTGAGCTGACATGTGGATGACGCCTCCCTCCACACATACATGGGAGGAGAGTTAGGCAGAGCCTTTTCCAGATTTGTAGAATCCCTACCAACAGAAGTGCTGTACATCTAAGTAGTTAGAGCACATAACTTTGCATGCGAAAGCACCCAGCTTTTCTTAAATAAAAACAAAAAGCACCGGGAGGTTTTTAGTGTTGGGGAACCTTTGGCCCTCTAGATGTCTTTGAACTACAGCTCTCATCAGCCCCAGCCAGTGTGGCCAGTCGTCAGGGATGATGGGAGTTACAGTCCATCAACAGCCGGAGGGCCAGAAATTCCCACCACCTACCTTAGACCTTGTTGGGCCCTTGATGGAGGAACTGAGACTCTGGCTTGATGCCTCTGCTTAAATGAAATCATTTCCCCCTATTTCCCTCCTTCGCCATTGTAGGCCATTTTTGTTTGTTTGTTTGTTTGTTTGTTTGTTTGCTTGCTTGCTTGCTTGCTCCTGCACAAGAAATTCTAATTTGGGAGTTACACCACATCAAGTAGGTTCATGTCAACATCTAAGCGGCATCATCCCTTTCCAGCACCCTCATTCATCTTCCCACTGGCAATTCTGATCTCTCTAGTGCAAGCCCTGCTTGAAAACGTGCCACAGGGAATGTCCTCACTGCAGAGTGGATTTTATCCCAACAGCAGCATTTGTTACGGATCAGAGCATGGTAGGAAGGCACTACATCAGGTACGTGTTCCCCTAGGAGGTAGAAGCTCCCTATGAGAAAACTGCTTGGGTGGGGTCAGTGTGTAAGATGTAGGCCAGTCCTATGGGCAGCTGCAACAGCTTGGCACCTAGAAGGCTGTCTTATACCGAACTAGTCCATCGTTCCCTCTAGTTCAGTATTATCTACACTGAATAGCAGCAGTCTATGAGGGTTGCAGGCAATGACATTCCCAGCTGCAGACATTCTTGAGATGCTAGGGTTTGAACTGTGAACATTCTACATACAAAGTGTGTGTTCTAACAACAGAGCTCTAGCCCCTTAAAAGCAAAGTAAGATTCTAGTCCTCATCATTCTGAACAAAGGGCTGAATTAAATAAGAACATTGGAAGCTGCCTTATCCCCAGTCAGCCCACTGGTCTATCTAGCCCACTGTTGTCTACACTGACTGGCAGTGGCTTTCAGGAAGGTGTCCTTACCAGGCCTGCCTGGAGATTCCATTGGGGATTCAACCTGTGTGTCAAGCAGATTCTCTACCACTGAGTGATTATGTCCCTTTGAGACTTGGCTTGAAATAGTTTGGCTCGGGGGAGGGAGGATTAAAGCTCCTCCTGCACACCCCACTCCTCTGAGATATTCCATAACTGAACATCTGGCATTTCCTTCTTTGTCTTGATGTAGCTATTTGTTTAGCATCTATTGCTTTTTCATTTGTTTGGTAACTAGGGAGTGCTAATGCTAGAATGTTGCTGATGAATCCTCTTTTTGGCTTTCTGGACCTGCTGATACCTTGCATTTTCTCTTTCCGTGACAATAACTATATAGTTATCTATACGGTACCTGGAGATGGAGACATTTTGGGGGGCACGGCAGCTTTTAATGGAAGGTCACCAGCCTCCTCTAAACACTGGCCTCAATACAATCTGCGCTTCTCTTCCCACTGCTCCCCCCCCCAAGAGTCAGTTCTCACAAGGACCTCTCTCCCTCTCTGGTTGCAGCACTGACTCACAAGGTAGCCTTAGGTGAGTGACTGTGCCTCTTAAATGAGTGTTCTGCTATAGGGATGAGGTTGTAAGAACATGTACAACCAGCCTAATGGTAATAATAACTGCAGTGGCATCGTCCCCTGTCTACAGCTTACTTTTGAATAGTAAGCACGTTCCCCTTGCCCTTCCTATCAGTTGGGAACATTTGAGAATTGGATTTGTCTCTTTGTTTATCCATTTGTGCTTGAAGTGTTCGATCATGCTTATAAGGCTGAGGGGAGAAGATTAGTCCGCTTGCTGCTGTCACAACAGCCCCTACTTCCAGCTCGCAAGAAGTTCCAGCTGTTCCTAAGGGGGTGTTATATGTGCAGGTCTCCCACATCTGCTCTGTCACCAGCCAGTCCAATAGATCCAATACATCTCATTTTTTCTGACTATATCTTTGTGTTTGCAAAGGCAGCTCTGGAGGACAAAGCCAGCATTCAGGCTTGTTCTCAAACATTACTAGTGCAGATGATCTATACTTTTCTATCCGGTCTTCCTCCGAAAGAGCTGCCTCAAAAAAAAAAAAAAAGGCTGATTACAGTAGGTGCCCAGGTGATGCAACAGCGTTTGCTGCCCCCAGACCATCCACTGTTGCCAAATAAAAAAAGTCTGTGATCTAATAGATCTCAAAGCAAGGAACATCATTTGCCAGAATAGTTGGCAAAGTTTGCCTCTTACAACCCAGTCCTTGTGGCACTAAAGGTCCTTGCCGTGATTGTAGCATTAATCTCTCCCTCTCTCTCTCTCTCTCTCTCTCTCTCACACACACACACACACACCCCCCTACCTTTGCATGTCTGTCCTGTATGTGCCATTTGACACTTGATGAACCCGAAGGTCCACATGTCCTTCCCCCACCACAACCCAGTGGCATTCTTGTGTGTCCAAGTGAGCAGGATTTTATCTTTCTTTCTTTTTTTAAAAAAGGGGTGGGTGGGGTGTTTTCTGCAGGTTTGGACTTCCTAATATTTATTATGTATTTCTCTTGCCAGAAGGAAAGCACTCACAAATGCTAACGTTTGTATAAAACAAATTTGTTGTCTACCCTGGTTGCTTGTCCCCCCCACCCTTCCTTATAAAAAGCCCTCAAGCAGAATCCAGCACAACTCATGGTTGGCGACAAACAGCCTTCTTTGGCAAGGGAACTGACTTCCGAGTAAAGCTGCAGTCATGGGACCCCCTATCAAGTTGTTGGGGGGCTTCCTTTTTATGATGGGTTTCCTTAACCCCTGCTGTTAGGAGACACTCTTGTGTGTAGGAGGGGGTGATTTGCCTGAAATTGGGGGAGTTCGGTGGAGCTTGAGGATTTCATTAGGCTCCCTACTCCTCTATTCTAGCAGTGACTGGGCTTTAGTGCCGAGTCAACCTGTGTAGGCACAATTAAGTCCGTCTGAATTCAGTGAAATTGGGCAGATCTGAGGCCTATGCAAGTTTCCTCAGAACTAAGTCTCAGGGGAATCAGGCCTTGTTCCCTGGAAAGTGCGTTTCATGAACCCCGCCTTGCAATAGTCATAGGAAGCTGCCTTGTGCTGGGTCAGACCATTAGGTCTACCTAGCTCAGTAGTGTCTGCATTTACTGGCAACAGCAGCCCAAGATTCTGGACAGGTTGCCTTCCAAGCACTACCTGGAGATTCCAGGGCTTGAGCCTAGCTCTGACCCTGAGCTACAGCCCTTTCCCATCCTCTGCATGTTTACTTGGAAACAGGTGCAAATGTGTTCCATCAAGCTTAGTCCTTAGGTCATCATCCATAAGGCTGCTGCTTTCGTCGCACCAAACTTTTGCTGGATCCTGTCCCTTGACTGTTATCTAGTGGGGTTTTGTACTTTTCACCGATTATGTACTGTTGGGCTGTGGCTTCCCCTCTTGTGAGTCTCAAAGTTTAAATTACCACCAAGTGTCTTAAACTCGATTGTATTGCCATTGTTTTTAAATGCTAAAGTAATAATGTATTGTTATTATTTTTATTATTGTTTTCCCTCTTTTGTGTTTTCAAATGTAGCCTGTAAAGAAAGAGAATCACAATACAAATATAATGGCAGAAATCTGTTCTAAAAGTTCCATAGACCACAGCTGTAAAATGAACTGTAGGGTTTTTCTTTTCTTTACTTTACTTCCTTGATATGTAATAAATATTTATGACATTTGGTCTCTTCTTCTGCCCCCTTGGGGTGCACATTTGTAACAAATGAGACAAACATAAGATAGACAACACCATAGATTATCACTCATGTTGGTCACACTCCTTGACACTGATATTTGGGGGGGGGCGGGGGTGGAGAAAGCAATCTTGTACACACCTGCAAGTCTCATTGAATTGTGTGGGACTTGCATTTGAGGAGACATTCACAGGATCAGGCAGAAAGACTTAAAACATGCACCAGGCATGTGTCTGCTAGGTGTTGCTCACTAACAATGCAAGCTGCAGTTCAGCAGCATCTGAAAGGTCAAAAATTCCCCCCACTTGACGGAAAGCAGGAAGGAAGGAAGGAAGGAAGGAAGGAAGGAAGGAAGGAAGGAAGGAAGGCTAGCTTCTTTTGGTAAACGGTATATTTTTGGGGGAAATCCTTTGCCATCAAAGATTTCTTACTCAGTAGAAACATCTAAACCTCAAAACCATTTTCTAAAGTGCACCTTAAAAATAAAACCCCAAGCCATCTCTACTCTGTTTTAAAAGAAATGTAAAAAAATAAGCATTATTAAAAAGGCAATTCATAATAAAATACGTAATAACATATTCTGGTTAACAATTTCACTAATGAATTGGTTAGATTGTGCCCAATATTTCAGTTACTAGATACTGGGTGGGAGAAATCCTCCAGTGTGTTTTTTTCTACCACAAGCCCACAAAAACGGCACACACGTTCTTATACTCCATTCTACACCTTTCAGATTAAGGATGACCGACTCAGTGCAGGAGACCCAAGTGAAAAATGTGTCTAGGAGGAAATTTAAGAATAGATTTGAAAGTAGAAATTGTAATGAATTCTAACTGGGAGAGGGGAATGTGCATGAATCCCCACTCCTGACCTGGAAGCTCCCTCCCTCCCCCCCCCCCCATAAACTCAACATCCTGGAAAACTAGTTGATGAGCAGAAGTTTATGTTCTGGTCAAAAAATGGGACAGTAGACCTCCCTAGTTTGTCCCTCGGTGTTATTTATGGCACTCAATATTAACTGAACATTAATAAAACAAAGATGATTTGCCCAAAGCATCAGATGGAATTCAATATATTGGTTTATTCCACGTAGCACCATATCCTTGAACTTTTATTCCACAAAACAAGATTAGAAGTCTGGAAACAAAGACTTTGGAACCTTACTAGCAGAACTGGGTCCAATCCCTATCCACCCCATCACATGATTTTAGATGGAGTCACCTTGGGGCAGAGATTGACAAGAAATGCAATCATGGGAATGAGCTTTATCATTTCCCAGTTACAGCACTACTGACCTCCTGAACAGGACTCAAGAACCGGGGGGGGGGGGGAATAGTGGGCAGCAGTATGTCGAAACCCATTCAGTTTTAAAAAATCATCCCACGTGATTGCCCAGGTTCAACGTTCCGTGTGCAAATCAGAACAAACCTTTGGCCGCTTTAAAATCTACACATACCATGGAAAGAACTGGTAGCATACCACTTCAGACAGCATGGGTGCATCTCATTTTAAAATGCTGCTGTTTGTGTGAGAAACCTTGGGGTGCAAAATAGTCTGGTGACGTTGGCTAAGTCAGACCCTGTTTCCCTCTTTTGCTAGGTTTTTTGTGCGCGTTGTGTGCAATGCTCAATGTGCCTTTTCAGGACTCTTTGCCTCACTCCTCTACACCTATAGAGTAGGCCCAGGTTACACAGAATTAGAAGGTAGTTCGTGAGAGCTTTCTAAACACAGAGAGAAAGGAAGTGACAGCAGAGAGAGGTAGTCATGGCAGAAAGAGGAAGAGGTTGAGCCCAGGGGAGAGGGCACCCACTTTTGGCTCTAGCCCCACCTACTACCAGGATGACCCTCCCATCAGGTCCCCCCCTCCCGAGGAATACAGTCCTCAGCAGAAGAAGAAAAGGCTGGCCACACAGAACATGGCCAACGAACAGAGAAAAGCAATGTTTTGTTCGAAACCAATTCTTAATCGCCTTGTTCTAGATGTCAGAAAACTGAACAATGCCTGCCATTCTGTAATACTGTATGTGGTGCTGTAATACTGAAAAGTGGTAGGTCATTGCCCCACACAAAATGAACCTGCCTTTCATCTTGACCACACCTACACCCCAGACAGTTCTCTGGACCCAGTTGAACCCGGTGAAGACTTTACATTCGTGCAAATCTCTGAAGAAGGGTTGGGTCCCACCAGCCACCACCACCCACACCTTAAGTCCAAGACCAAGGGGAAAAGTTCTCCCACTAAGATTGCAAACAGCTAATGTGATCTTTGGAAGTAGGCCTCTATCTCTTCTAGGCTTTTCCCTCTGGTTTCAGGAACGAAGAGTATGGTAAAGAGCACGTTGGAGAAACACATGGCACAAAACAACCAGAAAGTACCATGAGGCGTCAGGAAAACCTGGGGCAGAAGAGAAAGAGATGTCTGATTAAGAACCAGAAGCAGTACCAAGGTGGTTGAGCTGTACTCTTGAGATGGCAAATGGGGAACCTTTGACCTTCTAAGTGTAGATGAATGACAACTTACATTATCCCTGGCTATCAGCCACACTTGCTAGGGCTCATGGGAGGTGTACTTCAGCAACATCCAGAGGGCCAAAGGTTCCCCATGCCCAACATAAGAGAATGTTTTCTCATCCAGAATATCCCTGCATGCAGAAACCTAGCATGTCTGTAGTAACTGCAGACACAGGCTGATGCTCTCAGTAAGCATGAGAACTCTGTCGCAAAAGCAGCCGAGACTCCTAGTCCTTCCACTGGCTACGTCACAACGTGGTTACCGCTTTTCACCCTAGCAGGATCCTTGCATATGGTAGGCAAAAAGAACAACAACCCATTTTTGCCACTGGCATGTGGCCCCCAGAAGGTTGCTGAAAAGAAAATGGGGGCCACTGCTCCCACTCCTGCTGTAAACTGTTCTGCTGTGATCCTTGCTTACCATGAGGTCATGGAACTCCTTGGTGATCAGAAAAGCCATGAGCCAATTTGTTAAGACGCAGGCACCACTGGCTACGCCTCGAGCTCGGAGAGGGAATATTTCAGACATCAACAGCCATGGGATCGGGCCCCAGCCCAAGGCAAAGCCTGTAGGTTGCAGAGGAAGGAGAAAGTGAACTCATTGACAGCAGAGTTAGTAGATGTTTCCCTGAACTGAGCAAGGTCAGTACAGTGGTACCTCGGGTTACAGACGCTTCAGGTTACAGATGCTTCAGGCTACAGACTCTGTTAACCTCAGGTTAAGAACTTTGCTTCAGGATGAGAACAGAAATTACATGGCGGCAGCAGGAGGCCCCATTAGCTAGAGTGGTGCTTCAGGTTAAGAACAGTTTCAGGTTAAGAACGGACCTCCGGAACGAATTAAGTTCTTAACCCGAGGTACCACTGTAATGAACAGGCAACCCTGATTAGAAACCAGAAAGATACAACTAGTCAAGGCTTCCCCTCTTCCTCACATGTTATCTAGCAACACGCTGTAGCTGAAGGAGAGAAGGGAAGCAGAGCCACCTCATCAGTCCAGCTTGGAAGCCAGCGTCCATTGGGCTCTTCTCTCCATCAACAGTCACTTGATAGCAGCCATTTCATTAGGCTAAAGGAGGAGAAGAGAAGCAGTGCCACTCTATCAGCTCAGCTTAAAGAGGAGCAACTTTTGGCTGCTCAGCTGAACTCTTCACATCATAGCTGCCATTATAAGAAAGAAATAGTGCCAAGTTTGCTTCCCCCTGCTCCTTTCCCAATTCTTTTCCTTTCCTTTCATGACATGCCATGCAGTGTGTAAGACTGCAGGGACTGTATTATCAATTTTCATAAGCTGCCCTGGGAGGCTTTTGGATGAAGAGCAGGGTAAACACACTTGAAAATAATAATGCAAGGTTATGTTTAAGAGGTCGACTTGAGTGAGGCGGGAGTTCTATTCCCAGGACTGGCACCAGGGGGTAGCCATTGCTTGGCAAGAATCTAAGACCACACCCCAGCAGGTACACAACAACCCCCATAGCCACCCAACCTTGCTGCTCTCCTTCTTCGTTGCCTCTTCCTGTTTGCCTGCCCTTCTCCAAGTCAGCAAGCAGTGATGGTAAGGAGGAGAGGTATCCGCCACCACTCACACAATATGTTGTCTCTTTCTGAGCAGTAGCGCAGCTCAATGCAAGCGAACAGCCAGCAGCAACAGCAATGTGGAGGAGGTTGTGCAACCCAGGGGGAGGCTCCCTCAACAGCATCTTCAAAAGAGCCCCCGTCAGGCCCCTCCACCTAGCTTTCAAGACCCCAGGACCCACACCCTCCTTGCACACTTTTGCCTGGCCGGAATGTGTCATTGAACTCAGATCATGCCACTTGCTTGCATGGATGGAGGATAGAGAGGGGTGTCTGAATATGTGTGTAGAAACCAGCCTATTGTAAAGCTGAACATGTGTTGCTCTGGCCCTACCCACCACCAGCACATGACCCTTGCAAAACACTGCCCCCCCCCAAATGGGACCCTCTGGCTGAAGAACGTTTCCCTACCCCTAAGGTCTATGCTCCACAAGCACTAGGCTACCAATAAGCAGGTCATTAATCTGACCTCAAAAAAGCTGGACTCCAGCGAAGGAGGAGGAATCAAGGGCTTTGTCATGATCAAACAGGACTCTTCCGACATGTGTATTTCCTCTGTCTGCATCACCTGCTGCTGCTGCAGCAGCAGAGAGGGCATTCTGGTGTGGGAAGCATCCACGTAGTCAAAGCATAATCAACCTTTACTATGTGGCTGGGAAACTCCTCAAGGCTCCAAAAGACCCAGAATTCCCTAGGTGGATGGATCTATATAGACTAGCTTTTGTGGGTACAGCAACCACAGCAAAAGTGCCCACTAACCCATGACGAAGAGGCCCAGGCTCAACACCGCCAGCCACGCAAGGTGGTGCTCTTCTTCCACAACAGCAGCACTCAGAATGGAGCTTGGTGGGTTGGCATGGGAGGAGTTGATGGGGACTGGGAGAGCCATTTTGCAATAGACCGCGAAGATGGCAGCACTGATAGCCATAATGAACCCTGGGAAAGATGAGATAAATAGTTAACAGAACACCTAGTTATACTGTTTGGGAACAAGAGTGCATGTAACAAGAGCAGTGCTGGATCAGAGCATCCTTAGCCTCCCCCCCCCCACACACACACAAGCACAAAGAGAGAGAGAGAGAGAGTGTGTCCTGCCGGTGATTATGTCCATCCACTGACCTAAGGCCCTAAAGCTAGTTGTTTCAAGCACATAAAAGCTTGCCTTGCTGGACATCCACCTCCAGAAAATTTTATCCAGCTGTTCATGGTGTTCCTCATTAAATTAACTTGCAAAGGCACAGAATCCTACACTTCACACTGGAAGGGTAGCTTTTCTGCAATACCTGATACGACCAGAAGGACTTTTCGACCTTTTCTATCAATAATAAGAGCAGCCACAGCAGTGAAAAAGACTTGGATGGATCCCACAATGATGGAAGCAGCACCACTCTCCTGAAAACACAGAACAGCAAGAAGTAAATAAAAATCTCAAATATTCTCAAATCTTCAAATATTTGAAAATGTGTGATGCAGCAGCAAAGAAAAGCTAATGCTATTCTAGGCTGCATCAACAGAAGATCAAGGGAAGTAATAGTACCACTCTATTGTGCCTTAGTCAGACCACACTTGGAATACTGTGTCCAATTCTGGGCATCTCACCAAGATATGAATGAGAATGGCTGCATCCAAGGTTTCAAGAGGACAGAGGAGCCCCCCACCTTGAATTTGGCTTCTTCAAAGATGGTTTCTGCATAAAACATGATGGCATTGATCCCCGACACTTGCTGGAAGAACATCATGGCGATACCAATGAAGAATGGCTTGTAAATGGCTGGATTCTTAAACTCGGCCAGACTCAGCTCCTCCTGCAAAGGAAGACGTAGCCAGTGTTTCAGTGTTGAGGGGCAACTGTACCCCTCTGGGGTCTGAGGTAGAGATCCCAGCACCCTGGCTGCAGATGTCAGGGACTGAACTAGGAATCTTGGTCCATGAGGACAACCAATTTGGCCAGCTGGGCCATTTCACCAAAACCATGCCCACCTGCCCATCAGCTGATGTCAATCCTGCTGGGTACTGTTTTGCCAGCACGTTCCCTGCAGGGAAACGTGAGCAAAACAAACCCCTGCAGAGTGGAGGATTGCACCCTTCACTCATCAGCTGGGGAGCAGAGAGTTCAGCGCTGCCAGTTGCTGCTTCGCCACTATGTTCCCTGCAGGGAGAAACACGATGACAATGCAGACCCCTACAAAGGGAAGGGTTGAACCTTCCCCACTCATCAGCTGCCGAGCAGCAAGTTCAATCCTGCTGGCTGGCCACAGGGAATGCAAAGTGGCAAAGCAGACCTCACCCCAGCCCCCCTGCAGGTCAGCTGTAACAGGGTGGACATGACTGTAAGTGGCTGTACCAGGCCACCCCCTGTTCCGTTTGCAAAACTGCTGCTGATTCCTGTGCAGTTCCAGCAAGGGGTTGACTACTGAGCAGTTCAGCAGCAGAGGAAAAGAATGTCAGGGGGCAGTTAGCATCTGCGAGATTATACCAGGAGGTAAAAGGTAAAGGGACCCCTGACCGTTAGGTCCAGTTGTGGGCGACTCTTGGGTTGCAGTGTTCATCTTGCTTTACTGGTCAAGGAAGCCGGCATACAGCTTCCAGGTCAGCATGACTAAGCCGCTTCTGGCAAACCAGAGCAGCGCACGGAAACGCCGTTTACCTTCCTGCCGGAGTGGTACCTATTTATCTACTTGCACTTTGACATGCTTTTGAATTGCTAGGTTGGCAGGAGCTGGGATCGAGCAACAGGAGCTCATCCTGTTGTGGGGATTCGAGCCGCCGACCTTCTGATTGGCAAGCCCTAGGCTGTGGTTTAGACCACAGCGCCACCTGCATCCCTATACCAGGAGGAGCAGATGGCAAATACTTCAGACTTACACCCTCCTCCCCTGAAAAGCCTAAAGCTGGAGAGAGCTGAGCTAGCAGGGGGAAGAGGCAGATCTATTCTCCTGCCACCTTTCCCACCCTTGCAACCCAAGAACGTGTCCGGTTTCAGTATAGTTCCGGCTCCACTTACCTGTCCTTCGGCATTCACTTCAATCTCCCTGCATTCCCACTCATGGTCCACCAGGGGCCCCCGCAGGAACTGCAGAGCAGCAATGGCCTCTGGCCGCTGATTCCGGCTCAGCAGGAAGCGAGGCGTTTCGGGCATGAAAGCCACAAGTACAAGCATAAAACATGGTGGGACGGAACACAGTACGGCCAGCCAGCGCCAGTCCAGCCCTGTGCCTGAGGGAGGAGACCCAAAAGAAGAAGAGCCGTTCTTAGGGGCAAGGAATAAAGGACACTTGGCAGCTTTTGTCATGCCCAGAGGGCTAAATGCAAGCTGGTGCACGTTATAGCTGCAAACAGCTCCCCCAGCATTCAAGTGATGTATTCCGTTAAGACAGAGTGCCTGTTGGTGCCCGTGGTGGGTAAGGCTAGAGGCAAACATGAGAAAGGAATGCAGATATTGCCTTTGTACAGTAGGCTAGTATCTGCACACATTCTCACACACCAACTCTCTACCAATCATTCAGGCAAGCAAGAGGCATGATCAGAATTCAAGGACACTTTCCACCCAAGCAGAAATTCTCAAAGGTATGAAAGCAGGCAGTCATACCCTCTCCTTTCAAGGTACAGTGGTACCTCGGGTTACAGACGCTTCAGGTTACAGACTCCGCTAACCCAGAAATAGTACCTTGGGTTAAGAACTTTGCTTCAGGATGAGAACAGAAATTGCGTGGTGGCAGTGTGGCAGCAGCAGGAGGCCCCATTAGCTAAAGTGGTACCTCAGGTTAAGAACAGTTTCAGGTTAAGAATGGACCTCCAGAACGAATTAAGTTCTTAACCTGAGGTACCACTGTACTCCACTCCCTCTTCCCACTCAGTTTCCCACAACATTCTGTGGCAACTCCATCCACAGATGTTGGTTGGTGTACTTGTATCCCACGATGATGTGTGCAAGAGAAAATGTGCAAACCCAAGAACACAACAGAGCCTCATGGGTGTACCTGCTATATAAGCTCCCAAGATGCCAGTCACCACCATCAGCTGAACGCACGATCCTAGCATCCCTCGAACTTTGGAGTGGGCTATTTCAGAAATATATACCTACAGCATGGACAAAAGGGGAAGGGAGTCTTGTTCAAGTCATACAGAGAAAAGGATATATTTTATTTGTTTTTGCATTTGCAGAATTTTGCATTTTTTTTCAATACAACAAGAAAAAAGAGAGGGCAGGTCAGTAGTGTATCCCTGTTTTTCTTATAGAATCAAGGCAATCAGAGACAGGTGTATGTAGATACAGGTGACAAAATCAGAATCAAGTACTGAAATTCCCTAATTAACAGTGCAATTAGGCCTCTGGGCCTGAAATTCCCCATCCCCTTAATAGATAATACTGAGCTAGATGGGTCAATGGTCTCCAAATCAGTAAAATGCAGATTCTGGCATTCAGCAGATGGCTCTCTTTCCACAAAACTGCAATGAGAAAGGACAGGGCAGACCATCTCTTACCGGGACCACCAAGGATGTTACCCCACTGGCCAAGCCATTCAGTAGCCGGCCCACATAAAGCATCCAGACATTCTGAGCTGAGATTATGATTGTGAAGCCAAAAACGAATGGGATGGCACACAGCATCAGGGTAAGCTTCCGGCCAAATTTATCCACGACATATCCCCCCAGAATCCCGCCTGCAGCAGCACCCAGCGTTACGATAGACTGCAAAAGAAAAAGAAAAAAGGAACTGACTCTCACAACTGAACAGTTTCTGATTGTAGATTCCTGCCCCTTTCGATCACATTAACTAACCCAAGATTTGGTGTACGCAATGATGGCACAGTATAAATGACATTTATATCTGACCTATCCTGCAAGGTGTTCGGAGGCGACATACACACCTCTCCCCTGCTCTGTACAAGGTGACTTCCTATGTTCCTGTTTGATTCAGCAAGACTATTGAGGACTAGAATCCTACTTTACTTTTAAGGGAGGGGGCCCTAGCTCTATCGTGGGACATCAGCTCTGCATGCTTATGGTCCCAGGTTCAATCACCGGCATCTTCAAGTTGGACTGTGAGGGAATCTCTGCCTAAAACCCTGGAGAGCTGCTGACAGTCAGTGTAGACAGTACTAAGCTAGATGAGCCGATGTACTGGTTTGGTAGAAGGTAGACAGAGACTCTGGAGAGCTGCTGACAATCAAGAGTGCTGGACTAGATGGAAGAATGATCTGACTCAATAAACCTTCCTATGTCTCTATACAAGGTAAAGGGACCCCTGACCATTAGGTCCAGTCGTGCCCGACTCTGGGGTTGCGCGCTCATCTCGCTCTATAGGCCGAGGGAGCCGGCATACAGCTTCCGGGTCATGTGGCCAGCATGCAGAGCAGTGCATGGAAACGCCGTTTACCTTCCCGCCGGAGAGGTACCTATTTATCTACTTGCATTTTAACGTGCTTTCGGACTGCTAGGTTGGCAGGAGCAGGGACCGAGCAACGGGAGCTCACCCCATCACGGGGATTCGAACCGCTGACCTTCTGATCGGCATGTCCTAGGCTCTGTGGTTTAACCCACAGCGCCACCTGAGTTCCATATGTCTCTATACTCTGGCACAAGTCAATAAGCATTTATTTTCCACCCCATATTATCAAACCAACAGAAGAACACAGGAAGCTGCCTTATATAACGTCATTTCACAGGGGTTCATCTAGTGAAGTGCTATCAACACTGCCGTGCTGCAGGTCTCCAGGGTATTAGGAAGGGACAATTCCAGCCCCACCTTGAAGATGCTGGAGAATGAACCTAGGATCTTCTGCACGCAAAGGAGATGCTCTGCCACTGAAGTACTGCCTTTCCTTTGCTTATGGAGCAGAAGACTTACCCCAAACCAAGATGCTTGAATGTCTTCCAACCTTAATTCCGGGTTGCTAACTTTCTTTAGGCTCGGAATAGCCGGCGAACTGTAGCCAAGGACAAATCCAAAGCTTAGTGGTCCCAGCACAGCAGCAAACGTAGCCAGGAAGAGATTCTGATTTTGGACCTTGCTGCACAAGAAGTGAAAATGAAAAATATGGGGGTGGGGGAGAGACACACAAACAGCTGCCTTTTTTTTTTTGCAGACCTTGCAGCTCAGCAGACACCTGAAAAGATCACACGCTTTTGTTTCAGATCTTTCAGTTGCAGATGCAGATGTATTAGTGCTTCCGCTGACTCTTTCTTTTGAAAGAAACTGTTCATAAGAACAATCTGCTGGATCAAGCCAATGGTCCACCTGTTCCAGCATCCTGTTCTCACAGTGACCAATTAGATGTCTTGGGAAGCCCACAAGCAAGACCTGAGCACCACAGTGTTCTCCCTAGCTGTGATTCCTAGAAACTGGCATTCAGAGGTGTGTGACAGTGGAGGAAGAACGCATAGCCACTGCAGCTAGTAGCCACAGATAGCCACACCCTTCATGAATTTGTCTGATCCTCTTCTGAAGCCATCCAAGTTGGTGGCCATCACTACATCTATTTAGTTCAGCACCCAAACACACAAATATTTAAGCATGCAGGAAACTGCCTTATACCAAGTCAGTCCATTACATTGATTGGCAGCTGGCCTCCAGGGATTGAGATGGGGGATACTTCCCAGTTACACCAAGGGGCATTGTCAAAGCTAAAGGACTAATTCCTGCCAGGCAAAAATATTATGGATGCGAAACAGGGCCGGGAGGAGTGGGAGACACAGGACCAGAGAATAGTTCCAGAATAGTTCCAAGGGTCAAATGAAGAGGCCACATTCCCCACCCCTGGTGTAAGACAATAGGAAGGGATGTGCTGTGTAGCTCCCACTCAATTATGAAGGCACGGCTGTGGCAACAAGATGTGATTAGGGATAACTGATAACATCTTCTCTATGGGTGATACTGTCTCCAAGCAAATAAAAAGTTACCACTGTGGCGGGAAGGTAAACAGTGTTTCCGTGTGCTCTGGCACTCATCATGGTCCTCCATGCGCCAGTAGCAGTTTAGTCATGCTGGCCACATGACCCGGAAAGCTGTCTGTGGACAAATGCTGGCCCCCTCAGCCTGAAAAGCAAGATGAGCACTGCACGCCATAGTCGCCTTTGACTGGACTTAACCATCCAGAGGTCCTTTACCTTTTACTGTCACCCAATAGGTCCCATTTGTAAAGCTGGTTCAGTAAATGGCTTTTAAAGATTAGGCAAATTCACAAGCCAATAAATGGCTACTAGCCAAAATGACAATGTTCTGCCTCCACTGTCAGAGGCAGTCTGCTTCTGAATACAAGGTGCTGGAAACTGCAGGAGGGGAGAGTTGCTTCTACACTCACATCCAGCTATCACACAAAACAATGATAGGGTCTTCAAATAGAGATGACTGACCAGCATCTTGGGATTGTGGTAGAAAACTCAATGAAAACACCAAAAAAGAAAAACAGCAACCAAATGTTGCAGAATGGAGTGTTCTAGCCAGACATGCCCTTTTCATGGATTATCCATTCCATTTCCTCACCTTCTGAATCTCTCTCCCAGCAGTCAACGTTCCACAGTCAACGTCACTGGCCTGCTTTTGAAAGAGTTTCCCTCCCTTGGGACCCCGCCACTAAACACTCCCCCTCCAAGCCTGCTGTTATATTGTGTACAAATTGTGCCATTTGGGATTGGCATGCCTGAACATCAGAAATAGCTCAGATTATGCATTTAGAAGAAAAGCTCTCTTGTTCCAAGATTCTCAATCAGATTTGGAAAACCTCTCAGGGTGATTCTGTTGAGCCAACAATTCAGAATCTGGCAAGCAGAGATGTCATTCATTAAACTCCATTACAAACAGCTGATACAGAGTGAGGGCAAAGGGGCAGAGGGACAGAGGCTGACTACTGAACTTGTAGATAACCAACATTAGGACCTTGTCCTCTTTGTCCCTCAGTCCATATTTGGCAAAGCCTTATATTCCTGGCCAGCAGGGCATAACTAGAACAACTGCGTTTTGACGGTTTTCCAAAAGCAAAAGCCAGATAAATACACACACCTCAGATAGATCTCCAGCGGAGAGGGTCTTTGAGCAGGCAGTTCTGTCTCAGTACTCAAAAGGGGTCTGGTTTCCTCAGATGCCATATCTCCCATTGGTGGCAGAGAATGCAATTCTGCCCAGCAAATGATGTCTGTTTCTTAGCCCTGAAGACTTTAAAATAGAACCAAAAATAGAGAAGGGGGGAGATGAAGATCATAAGCAAGAAGTAGCAAATGAAAGTCTTGTGACCTATTTTGCTTCCTCAGCCATACATTGCTGCCTTCATTTTTGAAAATGAGACAAAACTGCAGCTGGCCAGAAGGGGGAACTGAAACAAAACTTTGTAGCATGAACTGCTCTTGTTCAGGGTTCCAGCTAGCCAGCCATGCCCTCTTCCAGGGCACTCCATTTCATTCCCTCTCATTCCCATGTTTTCCATCTCAACACACTCAGCATTCTATGGATCCTGAGCATGTTCAAGACTTCAGTGGGCTAGGTTTTGTTACAGGGAGGTCAGGGGGTTCCTCAGAGCCTACAGATACCTCCCTCTTGTATGAGTGCATGGTACCCTTTTGGCAATGTAAGGACTGGCACTCTGAGAACTGAGAACACCATAACCCTCAATGATCCAAAAATAACAGTGGGAAACTACTGTTAATATACCCAAAGGAAAGGTCTCAAAGAAGCCAGGAAAGGCTTTCATCAGGCTGGGTGTAAAGCAAAAAGTATAGGACACAGTTGCTGGGCAGGATTGTAGGGCACTGTCCTGACTCCCATCCAACACATGCAAGCAGAAGCTCTTACTTGGAAGTACAGGCTCAGCAGCAGACCCAAAACTTGGGAAGTTCAGGAGAAGAGCAAGTTATTCAGAACTGGATGGAAGCACCAAAAATGTTCCAACAAGTTTCTACACTCTGCCTGTTAAAACATAGTGCCCTCACTGTCTTGCCTTGTGGCGATGTTGGAACTGCAAATGTGCATTCTGTTGGGGTATGTGGATCTGTTACCATTTGTGAAGGCAGATCCTGATCCTAGAGGGCAAGGCAGCACCCTCCTGCTCAGGGCCTTGTTCAGTTGCTGCCACCTCTTGTTCAGCCTTCCTAGCTTTTACTGACGCTTCCTGCTCTGCAGCAAGGTTGGAGGAAAGAGCTGGCACAGCTGCTTCCCCTTCCAAAGCAACTGGACTTGGGGTGGAGAGGGGACGTACCCCTAATCCTCCTCCAACCCAGATTATCCCACTTCAGCCCCCTCCCCCATTTATTCCTACTTCATCAGAGCATGCCAACCGAATCCCAATAGGACTGCAGGTCTCATGACATCCTCTCCAGACTGGTGCTTTTTTTGCGGTAGGTGGGTGTACTCTGCAACATGTCATTGAACAGAGCATTAGTGCTGGATTCATACTAGATTATCCACATACAGTGGCACCTTGGGTTACATATGCTTCAGGTTACATATGCTTCAGGCTACAGACTCCACTAACCCAGAAATAGTGCTTCAGGTTAAGAACTTTGCTTCAGGATGAGAACAGAAATCGTGCTCCGGCGGCGCGGCGGCAGTGGGAGGCCTCATTAGCTAAAGTGGTGCTTCAGGTTAAGAACAGTTTCAGGTTAAGTACAGACCTCCAGAACGAATTAAGTACTTACCCTGAGGTACCACTGTACCAGTGCATTTCATTACTTTTCTGCAATACTTTTTCACTGTTACTTTACTGCCATCTATAGGGGAACTTCAGCACAATAACAGCTACTACAACAAAGCCCCTCTCCTCCTGAACGTTTGTGGCATGAAAAAAATTCATATTTCAGCAGGAAGCTAGCAGGGCATGCACATGCGCAAAACAATATGGGAAACAGGATCATGTATAACTGCCCTGATACCATCATGAGTACAAATCACCAGGAATGCAGGATAAAAAGGACATCTAGAGGGGGCCCATAATGAGAATACTTGGTACAGTTCCAGCTGCCCCATCTCAAAAAGGTTATTGAAGAGTATCAAGCAATCCAGAAAGGTTGGGAAAGGAGACTAGGTGTGATGGTATCATAGAAAAGGCACTCTGTATTTGTTCAGTCAATCACATGATTTCCCGTGGAGCATCAGATTTGAGCTAGAGAAATCTAGGAGCAAATCCATGTTCTGCCAGCAAACATAATGGGGATCACTTTGTGCCAGTCTCCCTCTAATCTGGGTCATCCAAGAACAACTGGACAGCCAACCACCTTCCTGAACACCTTGCTCCAAATGGTAACACTTGCAACTGGCCCTGAAGCTGGAACAATTTCAAGATCTGGGGAAATTTATTTGGGAGTGGCCTCACAACCACCATCTTCAAGGCAGTTGGGGTCGCTCCCTCTCGTGACAAGCTATGACTCAACTCCTGATCTTTGCTGACCACCACTCTTCTGCATGGGTGTAGCAAAGCGGGGGGGGGGCGCCAGGAGGGGCAGCTGCCCGTCCCTACATCAAGTAAAACATTGGAAATAACTGACGAATCACGTCGGTTCTGCCCCCGCCCCAACAAAAGCCCTGACTACGCCCATGCTCTTCTGCCCTCTATTGTTAGGCAAGAGGGATGGAATGAGTAAACAGGCAGCCAGCCTGAAAAGTACTGCAATTCCAAAGGGCTAGTAAAACACAAAGCGGGCATTTGCTGAGGGAGACGGAACATCAGGAACCCCACAGTCAGAGAACCCCACAAAGGAAGACACACGTCCCTCACTGGCACACAAGGGACAAGGCATTATTTCTCTCTGGCACCACATAGGCGCTATTAACCATATCTTTAGTGCTCTTCTTGGGTGTCATCTCACAATCCAACACCCCCAACGCACAAAACTTGTTTCACCAGAGAAGTCGTGGGTCATGTCCCAGGATCAGCCTCCAACTTTAGTAGCAGGCCTGGGAAAACCCCTCCCCAAGACCCCTGTGGAAGTACAGAATGCGACGCTAGAAATAGCCTCGGACCGGAGAGCTTGGCAGAAAGCGTGCAAAATTAGGGAACTTAGGAGAGAGAATGAATTAAAATCTAGTTGAAGGAGGGTGGAAGCGGGATAATGTAAGGAAAAAATATTGGGGGAGGCTTTGGGCGGCGCAAACTCACCTTCCCTTTCCGTCCAAGGACTAAAGCATCCCACTTCACCTCCAAATTAAAGCTGGCAACTACAATCTTGAGAATCAAATGCAAGGCGGAACTAAACAGTTGGGACCACGTTTTCAGTGTAGAGAGGAAAATAACAACGGACCAGAAACTCAGACGATTAAATCCTTTCCCCCATGTGATTGTACTTCCGGCTCAGCCTCTCTTGTGCCCTGGAAGGAGAAAGGGAAAAAAACAAAGATATAGGAAAATGAAGAGCCACACATCGTCAACAATACACAATGGCAACTCCCGTTCTCAATTTCAACTGGTTTTCCAATGCTGTACAGAGCATTGGAGGGCCGTCGGTCTCTAGAGAGAATTTCGAGAGACTTTGTAGCAGTGCAAGAGAATCATGTCCAATGGTGTCACCGTTCACATTTTATATCGGTGGTTCAGAAAATGCTCTACTTTTCTATCTCTATGGGTACATTAAGTTAGACTTTTAAAAAAGTTTCCGTTTCCGGACGGAAGTGACTCTAAAATCCGGGGCGGGAAAGAGGCGCGAGGAAGATGACGTCAGGTGCTCACGCCGGAAGTGCCTGTGGTAGAGTGTTTGCTGGGACCCGGCGGCGAAAGGTTGGACCCCCCGCCCCCGAAAAATAAAGTGGGCGGGAGGGGGCGGGAAGAAAAGAGGGACAGTGCGGTGGGAGGAGGGAGCGCGGCTGAGGAGAGCGGCGGAAGGGGGCGGGGCTCAGGTGGGTTGTCATAGAGACCGCCTGCAGTGGGGAGGGGGGCTGAGGGGGCGGGGCGGGTGGAAGGGGAGACTTGCGCCCTTTGGGGTGAAGTTGAGGAGAGGTCTCCGTTGAGGTAGGTGCAAAAGAGGTTGCGGGAGGGCCCGGGATTGAGAAGGGGGTAAGGGGGTGCAGAATGATGGATCGGCGTCGTGTTTTGATTCTTAGCTATTATGTATTATCCTATTTACACCCTTCCTTTATTCCCGGGAGATCAGCGTATTCTCCCCTTCCCCGTTTTATCCCCACTGGGCAGCTGGCTTCATGTGCAAATGGTTGTTTGAATCCTGGTCTCGCGGGCACGGGTGCGACACTCTAGCTCAGCCTTTCCCAACCTCAGGTCCCTCCCCAGGTGTCGCTGGATGGTCCTGCTAGCTAGGGATGAGGGGAATTGTAGTCTAGTAACACCTGGAAGACCGCCCAGCTGATGCCACAAGACTCTGCATGTCGCATATGGCTGTTCTTGTTCTCCGATATTGAACTAGTTAGCATGGGGGTTTTCCCCACCCCAGGCTTTTCAGAGGCAAATTTCACGTGTGAACACTATCCGGTCACAGGTGTGTCCTGAAGCGGGATCCCTTGGCCAGCATCAAATGTAGTTGTACTATATGCTTTGGTCAAAATAAAAAATTCCTTCCAGTAGCACCTTAAAGACCAACTAAGTTAGTTCTTGGTATGAGCTTTCGTGTGCATGCACACGAAAGCTCATACCAAGAACTAACTTAGTTGGTCTTTAAGGTGCTACTGGAAGGAATTTTTTATTTTGACTATGGCAGACCAACACGGCTACCTATCTACTATATGCTTTGGATGTAGAATGTTCTAGACAGGTTGAATGCTGTCATAATTACCTTAAAAGAAAAACAAATCATATATCAGGTGGTGGAAGGGGTCTTCCTTTCTAGGGAGCTACCACCAGTCAGCATAGACTGGGCTAGAGAAATAGTCTGACCTGTTAAAATCTGTTGTTGTTGTTCAGTCGTTTAGTCGTGTCCGACTCTTCGTGACCCCATGGACCAGAGCACGCCAGGCACTTGTTAAAATCTAGCTCTATAAAAACATCAAATGCATGGATTGCTTCCCAGACAACAGTAGGAACATAAGATGCTGCTTTATGCCCAAACCCAGGGGTCTGCAACCCGCGGCTCCGGAGCCGCATGTGGCTCTTTTACACCTTTGCCGCGGCTCTGGGGCGGATACTAGCGAGGGGAGGAGGCGCATTGTGCGCCCCGACACTCCCCACTGTGACGGGCGCTGTACTGGCTGTGATGTCGCATGGGGGCGGTGCGTGCGTTAGTCACGCACCGTCCCGACGTCACCTTCCCGCCTGCTGTCAGATCGCGGCTCCGGAGATATATTTGTTTTAAATGTCGCAATGGTTTTGCGGCTCCCAGGTTTTTTTTTCTTTGAAAACGGGTCCAAGTGGCTCTTTTTGTCTTAAAGGTTGCAGACCCCTGCCCAAACCATTAGTCCATCCAGCTCAGTATTGCCACACCAACTACACTTATCCAGGGCTTCAGGCATGGGACAGTCCCAGCCCTAACTCAAGATGGGCAGGTCCCCTGGGATCATCTGCATGCAAAGTAGATGCTCTACTACTGAGCTATGTCCCTTCCCCCATCCTTCGTCTCCAGAATCAGATCCAGAAACCTAAGAGCATAGGCTGATAAAGAGTGTTTTCCATGCCACTTGTGTGTGTGCTCTTTTATGGGAGACGTATTATTATTATTACATTTTGATCTTAATGCACTAATGCACAGTTGTACAGACCCAGTCCTTTGAAATAAATGGCAATAGTTCAGTGCAAATTTAGGTGTGCTCAACTCTTTGTTGTATTGTGGCCAAAGATTATAAAAGCAATCCACTTTTCTGATTCCACATCAAGACCCAACTTGAAAGAAAAAAATACCCATGAGGCATGCTATCTACTTTATACCTCACCCCCACTAACATCATCTCTCCCATTTATTTGTTAAATGCTGCCCTCCCCTCCACCCTATATTTAGAATAATAATAATTCTTAAGTGTTTAAAAAATACTCACCAAAAGGCACTTTAAGGCAGTTTAAAGCTTCAGTCACATACATAAGGGAAAGGGTTTTTTGAAGGGTTTGGCTTTTTTACAATCAAGTGGTATAAGGATAAATCTGGGAATAATGTTCATTTTGAAAGGATTCAACCTTCCCCTAAGGTTAAGGTTTAATGACTCCCATCTATCAATAACTAAAGAAGCCTCTTTTATTATTTTGTTTATATGAATTGTAACTAATCGAGTTATGTCTCTCGGCATTAAACCTAGTTATATAATAGATTTGGAGCAAATCCGGAATTGATAATTCCTTAACTGAAAGAATAATCAATTTTTCACATATTGGCATCAATTCCTTTTGGACCAGTTAATAAAGTATCCTGATATTTTACCAAAAGCTTTTATTGTTTGCATCAATATAGGAATACTAGTTTGGTACCACCTGAAAATAAAACCAATTTATATTCAACTGAATTATGAACCGCTCTGTGAATCTCACAATGTTGTCTAATAGCGCAAGCTAGGGGGTTCTAAACAATTATTTAAAAAGCAAACATGAAAGTGAACATCCTTGTCTAGTTCCTCAAGACAGTGAAAAGGTGGTGGACATGATACCATTCACTTTAGATTTAGGTGAATCATACACTACTTTAATCCATTTTATAAAAAATAAAGGGAAAACCAATTTAGTTAAAGCTACCTCTATATACAGGGATGCGGGTGGCGCTGTGGGTTAAACCACAGAGCCTAGGACTTGCCGATCAGAAGGTTGGCAGTTCGAATCCCCGCGATGGAGTGAGCTCCCATTGCTCGGTCCCTGCTCCTGCCAACCTAGCAGTTCGAAAGCATGTCAAAGTGCAAGTAGATAAATAGGTACCGCACCAGTGGGAAGGTAAACAGCGTTTCCGTGCGCTGCCCTGGTTCGCCAGAAGTGGCTTAGTCATGCTGGCCACATGACCCGGAAGCTGTACGCCAGCTCCCTTGGCCACCAAATTGAGATGAGCGCTGCAACCCCAGAGTCGTCCACGACTGTGGTCAGGGGTCCCTTTACCTTTACCTTTATATACATAAATATTGTTGAAAACCATTTCATTGCATAGTGATATAATTAAAAATTGTCTTTATTTTTATTTAAATCTTACAAATTCACCACTAATCTAAGATTTTTTGCTGCCTCATTTTTATAAAGCCAGTCTGGTCATTCTCCGTAAGCACCACTATTACTTGCTGAATTCTATTTGCTTGGGTCGTTGTTAAAATCTTTGTATCAACTTTACTCAGTTTGTCTGATTTGGTATAGCTGTAATATAAGCTTGATTAAATGCCATTGATAAAATACCTTTGTCAGACATCTCTTCATACAGTTGATGAGGTTTTGGTACTAGTAGATCAATATGTCTTATATTATTCAATAGGAAATTGTGGTGTTTTACCAGTTGTCATTTTAAGAATAGTTTGCTTGATTTCTGCTTCTGATATTGGTGAAAAATAACATTTGCATTTGTCAATAATCTAAATAAGGTAATTTTATTTTATTTTTAAAAGCTTCTACACCCTCATAAGCTATGACTTTTAGTTTATTATATAATTCCAAATAACATTTTTTTAAAAATAATCATTAATATCTTTTAAGCTTTTATAAACTTCACCTTTCTCCCCTCTACTACTTGGGATTATTGTCTTATCCCACTTTGACAAATTTTACCTAGTCTTTCGCAAAACAAGTATTAACACCTGGAACTTAACACATACTTTGCAAGAACCTTTATTGAACTACAGAACTCCTTAACACATTCTTTGGTGCAAATCCAGTTGGCTTCAATGGGATTTACTCCCAAGACAGCAAACGTAGAATCCTAGTCATTATAAAGAAATATCCCTTGATCAGATGAATTAGGTTGGAAAGTTAAGGTGTGGTCAAAAGTGAGTGGTAACAGTAGTGGGTTTGGGAATCATTAGAGCACTATGCAGTGACTGGAGAGGAGGAGAAAATCTGGCCTCAGTGACTTATATGGTTCTTGTTACACCTACAGAAGAAATGGCCCCAGAGGAATCCCAATCCCTGTCGGGTTCTGAGGAGCAAGAAGACAATTGGCAGCTACCTGCTAAGCAACTATCTGATAATACAGACAACTACTTAAGGTAAATACGCCCTCTTTCCCATTGAAATGCTAGGTAGGATAAAATGCTAGGTAGGGAAGAAAGTTGGGTGGAACCAATATGCATTGTGATCCAACTCCTTGCTGCTCGGCTATCCATTCAGCAATTGTCTTTGGACAGGTCCTCTGATAAATCTAAACCAGGAGTTGGGACCTGGATGGGGCTAGCAGTCCAGAGTCTTGCCTTCCCCCAAACCTTTTGGACCAAGTCTGAGAGGAGATCTGAGACACCTACCTGTCAGGCACCTGATGTCACATTGATATTGGGTCCCTTGTTTTCCTTTGATCATGCAATGTGAAACCAAACATAAAGACTAGCAGCTGAAAATCATAGGCTTTCAAAGGCACTACTATATTTTGCACTGGACAGACAAAAATCCCACAGTTTTTGCATGTTGTGCTCAGCACATTCAGTTTAAAGGGGAGTTCTCCTTCACATTGTACATTGCTGATTTTTCTATATTAACCGCCCTGTGCCATGTTGTTGTTTGAAGTGCATCTGAGGCAGTGTGTGTCGTTTTTTATTTTTTTATTTAAGATGTTCATATTTGGTTTTTGAGCAGAACTAATACTGTATTTTGATGTCCCACAGGTAAATGTTTCCATAACCTTATGGAGAGAAAGGACTTTGAAGCATGGCTTGATAATATTTCTGTTACGTTTCTCTCTCTGACGGACTTGCAGAAAAATGAGTCGTTGGATCACCTGATTAGCTTGAGTGGGGCTATCCAGCTCAGGCACCTCTCCAATAACCTAGAGACCCTCCTCAAACGGGACTTCCTCAAACTCCTCCCGTTGGAACTCAGTTTTTATTTGTTAAAATGGCTTGACCCTCAGACCTTACTCACGTGCTGCCTCGTCTCTAAGCAATGGAACAAGGTCATAAGTGCCTGTATGGAGGTGTGGCAGACTGCCTGTAGGAAACTGGGCTGGCAGATTGATGACTCTGTCCAAGATGCTTTGCACTGGAAGAAGGTGTACTTAAAGGCCATCTTAAGGATGAAGCAACTAGAGGACCACAAAGCCTTTGAGACCTCCTCACTGATTGGACACAGTGCCAGAGTGTACGCACTTTACTATAAAGATGGACTTCTTTGTACAGGTAGGATGGCCCAAATGGCTTGGGTGTAGTGGTGCAATGAGAATTAGTGTTGTGTATGTGTGTGAGAGGGCTGCGAGCCAGGAAGTCACCGATTGATTGATTGATTGATTGATTGATTGATTTCACAAAATGTATACACTTGGTTTTTCAAAATACATCAAAAGATAAAACAATAAAATTATACCTAGAAACACGTACAATAATACAGGCAACTTTCCACTTACGTGGGGGTTACGTTCCCCCCCCAAAAAAAACATAAATGAAATGTGCGTAAGTGGGGAGCTTGAGTGGCTTTGTTTTTTGTTCTCTCCCCCCCCCCATCCACTTTTGTTTGCCCTTGTTCTGCTCCTTCCCTTCTAATCTAAAGGGTAACGAAGACTCCCTTCCTCCCCTCTTCACCTTCAATCTTGGCAGGAAGGATAGGGAAGCCGCGCAGCTGAGCCCGCTGCAAGGAACAGCTTCCTGCCTTTCAGCTTCCCACACATGAATTTGGAACCTGCAGCCCTGTTGACACATTTTAAAGCTTTTGTTCTTCATTAGGTGGATATGGAAGGGATTGTTTCCAGGGGAGCCCCCACTCCTCACCAGAGAGGCTGGGAAAGCCGCACAGACAGGACTTGCGAAGTGGCTTTCCCAGTTCTCACCTGGTGAGCATGATGGTGCAGCAGCAGCAGCAGGGCCCCCGTGCGCCTTTTTCAAGCCTTCATAATCTATAGAAAAAATCGTTTTCCAGGGAGGGTCTCCTTGCAAGCCACGGGGACTCTCCTGCCATTTCCAGGTTTGAATAGAATTATTTTTAATTTCCCGGTGCGTGTATACGGTTGCACATGAGTCGAATACGTGTAAGGGGTGGTGCCTGTATTTTAAAACACACAAAACTTTGAAATGCTAAAACAAGTTAAAACTCACATCAACTTTCTAAGCATCTGGGTAGGCTTGTCTAAACAAGAATATATTTAGCAGGCACCTAAAAGAATCCAGTGAAGGCAGCTGCTTGCTATTAATAGGCAGGGAGTTCCAAAGTGTAAGTGCTGCCACAGTAAATGATTGAGTTCTTACAAATGCAGAATGGGTATTATATGGCACTTATGGTAGTACCACTTCCGCTGATTGAAGCGGTCAAGTGGGCACACGTTGGGTAAGCTGATCTCTTAGGTAAACTGGCCCCAAGTTATTATGGCCATTATATACTGATAGTAACACCTTGAACTTGGCCTGGTAACAAATTGGTAACCAGTGCAGATCACTGAACAGGCACTATATGCTGACAAGGCCTCACTCCTGTCAGCAATTGTGCTGCAGCATTCTGCACTAATTTCAGCTTCCGGATCAAGTGCAAGGGAAGCCCCCCATAGAGCATATTGCAATCTTGAAGTAACCAATTCATGATCTACTGTGGCCAGACTTTCCCAGTTCAGGAATGTCTATAGCTGTTAAACCAGTCACAGTTGGTAAAAGGCACTTCCAACCACTGTATATACCTGAGCCTCCAGTGACAGAGCTGGATCCAGAAGCACTCCCAAACAGTGAACCTGCTCCGTAAGGGAGAGTGCAAGCCCAGCAAGGACAGGCAATTAACCATTTGCTGTAGTGAAGATGTTAGGGTGTTGATTCCTTGGAATAGTTAAAAGGGCAGGGGGAATGGTAACTGATGGGATCACTTAATTGAAATCAAATGACTGCCAAGTGACCCTAGGTTTCAGATCCTTTCCTGGAACATTGTGGGTTTGAGGAAAAAGGCCAATGACCCTGAATTTATTAGTTTTATTAAATCTTTTGATGTTATTTTACTACAAGAAACGTGGACTTGTTACAAAATTAATTTGATAGGATATAAATTACATTCTATTTTAGTCCACAAATCCTAACCCTTCTTTGTGCATGGCAGACTAAACTTAAAATCACTACCCTCAAGACTTTTGAGGGATTTTGACCACTCCTTGGAACTTTGTATTATGAAATTAAAATAGTAAAGAAGAAAAGATTGGTAACAACTGGATTGACTGTCTGTTAAGCACTCGGAAGAGAGAGAAAACTGACTGGAGTTGGAGGTAATGGAACAGAGGACTGGCAAGATGGACTCCAGGAAGATTTATTTGTTTAGTGGGGAGGATGGAGAGGAGATACAGATTTTGTTGAGATTACATTGGCCCACCCCCTTGAAGGTTAAAGTTGGAAAAAGAACAGTGAAAGGGACAGGATGGACCATAGTATATACCATCTTGATGGCTTCTGAAACTTTCAGACAGAAAAGAAGAGAGATGGGTTGTGTTTATTTATTTATGATGTGGTTGTATGTAAAATTGGGGATCAAATGTGAAATGTGAAGGGTGGATGACATTTGGAAGATTGGCAGTCTTAGAGGTGGGGAATGTATATTATATATTTATACCAAAAAAAAAAATTTAAAAAATTCCAGGGGCTTCATATTCACCCTCTGCACTTCACACCAGTGAGGCTGAGTTGTTGATTACTGGGGCCAGATGTCAGACAACAATGTTCAAGGCCATATTAGGAAGGAATGTACATCAGTTGTCTGGAAGGAAGGAAGATCTGTTTTTCCCAGGCAACATGTTACTCAAGAGGTATCAGAAGGAGATGTTTGACATAACTCTGGGTGAAGTTGCTGTTGTGGTCTGTCTCTCACACGGGACCGGACCGGGCGAGGTAAATACATCGCCGAGGCCTGCACCTCAACCCGTAACTCCCAATAACCATCCCCAGGAGTTTCATATACAGTGGTACCTTGGTTTTAGAACAGCTTAGTTTATGAACAACTTGGAAATAGAATGCTGCAAACTCAGAAGTAGGTGTTCTGGTTTGTGAATTTTGCCTTGGAAGCGGAACATGTTCTGCTTCCTGTTGAGTGTGTTCCATTTGTAAATTGAGTCCCCTGCTGCTAATCAGAGGCTTCCTGCTGAGTCCCAAGCACCCATGCAACACAGAGGTGATATTTGGAGCTTTTGTTTTTGCTTTAAAAAATTGGCGTTTTTGTTTGTGTGGCTTTTTCGTTTTTTGACATTTTAACAGCTTTCTGGCTGTTGGGAACTTCATCAAAAACATGAGATTCATCTGGCATGACTTGTTTTTGAGAAACCCATGCTGGGTTGTAGTAATCACAGCATCTTTTTCTAATTGCTCACCAACTGTTTAGTTATCTGGGACCATTCCTTCTACTGATGTCAAGCTCACCAGTAGGTAGTTACCTGGGCTTCCCCTCCCCCCACACCTTTTGAAGATGGGGAGAACATTTCCCCATCTCCAGTCCACAGGGACTTCCCCTATTCACCAAGAATTCTCAAAGATTATAGACAGAGGTTCTGAGATTACATCTGCAAGATCCTTTAGTACCCTTGGGTGCAGCTCAACAGGCCCTGGAGATTTGAATTCATTTAAAGTAGCTAGATGTTCCCTTACTATCTCTTTCCCTATATTAGGCTGCAACTCCCTCCTTGCATCATTTATTCTGTAATCACCAGGTTGTGCACTGCTTTCCCTTCAAAGCTGTACATGTCTTGGACCTGGAGGAGGTGATCCTTCAGGAACTCAACCCGAGATGGCATATGTGCTGAGATAATCTTCAAAGACCCTACCTTCTGGGTGAAGTGGTTTCCAACTGAGGAGAGAGTCTTCTTAATGGTGGCACCTGCCTTTAGATCTCATTCCTGAAGAAGGCATATATTTACTATCTCTAGTACCAGGAGAAGTATTCCTACATTTCCTCAGGCCGTTAAATCCACATTAGACTGTTTTACATGTTGATTTTATCTACTGTTTTTATTCTTACATAATGTTATCATTGGGTTCCTACTACTTTGTAGATTGTTTTGTTCATTAGACATTTAAGGTGTCCTTAGAAATGTTTTGTCATGGTAGTCCAAATACTATGGAACTCCCTTTCATTGGAGGTCAGGGCACCCTACATATTGAAATTCCAGCACCTACAGAAGACATTTTAAATATTTCAGCAGGTGTTTTAACTGAATTCTGATTTTATAGTTTTAACTGATTTTTATCTTTATTGTGGAGTTGTTTGCACACCACTCAGGGACTATCATAATTAATTGGTACAAGCAACTCCCATTTTGTGCGCGTTCAAGGAACACATGACCACTGATGCATGCACAGTTTTCAGCCCCAGAAGTGGGAGGGAGGGCTTATGCGTGCCCTGCCGACACACATGATGACCCGGAATGCAACCCCCACACACTTGGGAAGTTGCCTGTATATAAATTGCCAGAGTAAGTAATATTACTGGGAGGTGGCATATATATAAGAAGAGCCCTGCTGGAACAGGCCTATGGCCCATCTAGTCCATCTTCTCACAGTGGCCAACCAGATGCTTGCAGGATACACATGGACAGGATTCAAGCACAAGAGCGCTCTCCTCTCCTGAGGTTTCCAGCAGCTGGTATCCTGATGCTTTATTGCTTTCAACTGTGGAGGCAGAACATAGCTATTTTGAACCTTTTCCTCCATGAATTTGTCTACTCTTTTGAAAGCATCCCAAGTTGGTGACCACCACTGCCTCCTGTGGCAGCAAGTGCCATAGTTCAACTATTCACCACATGAAATAGTACTTTTTTTTATTTGTCCTGGTTCTTCCAATATTCAGCTTCATGGAGTGGGCTGAGGCTGGAAGGCTTGTCTAAAGCTGCTTAGTGACGTTATAGCAAGACCAAGATCTGAATAGGAGATTTGGTCATTCACAGCTCACCATAGGCCATGATCAGGCCCCACGGATCCCAGACCTTGTTCTAGCCACAAGCTTTCACTAACATTGTAGAAATGTATTTCATAAAAGCATGCAGTGTCTGTATGCTACACTACAATAAGCTATGGTTTGTTGTGATAGGAACAAGCCTGGTGCCCCTCCCCAAGCTTGCCTGGTCTCCACTGACAGATTCAAGGACAAGCTTCAAAGCTTTTGCTTCTATTTAACTGCAGCTTGCCATCTTGTAGAAACCCAATACACTGTGATTCATTTTTACTATGTTGCAACAAACCAGCATCAGACCACTGTTTATAAAGTTGGCATGTTTCCACAGAAATTATGTGTAGCCGCACTTTAGAGTTCATGTGTCATGCTAAACTCTGGCTAATAAGCAGCAAAAATTTCCAGTTTCCTTGCACCAGAGTGCAGAGCATATGAGCCTAGGAGTAGGCTAATCTTGTTGCTATTGTGTTAACCATAGTTTATTGTGATGTTTGAACACAGCCAATGTGTGCTAATATTAAAGAAAGGCCTCTTCAGCATTCTAAAACCTACAATACATTCTGAGGAGGAGGCTGCTCCTTTGGCTTCACACCAGTCTTCCCTACAAATTCCCCTACCATGGATCTGCTGTGGAGTGTGGATCTCCCTGTGAGGGTGGCTTTTTGGTGGTAGGGTGGGGCTTAAAACCAAATGCTCAAATTATCCATTAATGAAAGGGCCGCAATGGGACAGGCAGCATTGATTTGTTTATACAAAAAGCAGCTGACCTAATATAAACAATCATTTCTGTCTGGAAAAGTGAAGGATTTATTTGCAAGCCAAAGTTTTTAATCCTTTGAGACTTCCTACTAGCGAGAGTTAATTGTCACAGATCCTATAACGTGTGACCAAAACCTTCATCTTCCACTATTGGAGGCTAATGATTTTGCATGACTAGGACTTTCTGTTCTGCACCAATCACTTCTCTTCCCAAATCAAAATGATTGAGTTGGAATCAATTATGTGCCACAAGTGTATCTGCATTCTTGTTTGCTTAATTGCGCTCACTTGTTCTGCATCATAAACTCAGGCTTGGAAATCCTTGTCAATGACAGGAAAGGCATGGATATATTTCTGAGTTTTCTCCTGCATGCATAAGAACTAGAAGCTTGTTTTATTTTTAAATGCCAAGCAGATATCCCCCCCCCCCAAGATATTCAAAATAGTTTTAAAGCAGGAATGTCTTTCCTTTTTTGGGCCAAGGGCTGCATTGACCTATGTGCAATCCTCCAGGGGCCACTTATCAAAGTGAGCGTGGCACAGAAATAATAGATCAATTTTGAGGGAACTTGGGGGAGATCACAGAAAATTTTCAGCAGAATAATATCATGGCGGGGTACTTTTGGGAGCAGAGAGCTGTCAGCAGGGTTTACTTTTTCATTGTAAAATTGGGGTGGGGGGGATCTCAGATACCTTTTTAAGAAAGTTTGACATCACAACTTTAATGCTTTCTTGTGCCAATAATTTCCAAGTTATAGAAGAACAGCTAAAGTGCCAATTCCCATGTGCCCAATAACTTGCCTGAATAGAAGACTGCCCTTTGTGTCTCTGTGTGCGATTGAGTGCTCAACTTTCCCTCCTTCCATTCAGCCCCTGGGTAGGTAATTATGCACTGTGGTTTTAGGGATGATCAGATTATTCAAGGCACTCTTTTGTGGCAGACTTGCCCTCTCCACCCAATTTGCCCTGTTGCATTTATGTATGAGCCATTGGTCTAGGCATGCCTTGGGATCAGAGTGGAACGAGTACTAATACAGAAACACTGAGGACACACTCCTTTTTGAATGGGTTATTTTTCTTTTCATTTGTTATGAAAGTAAAACAGTTTCAGGTGTTAAAAAAATAGGCCTCCAAATTTTGATCAGATGTTTGGGAAACAATGAGACAGACTCTAACCAGTGGCTCTTTCTAGATGGGTCACTGAGAAGCTTAAGTAGTGGCTGGCCAAGTAGTGAAACTATGGCTGATCTGAACTCAATTCTCCCAGGTCCTGGTTGGATGCCATTGTTTTGTGGGTCATGTTGGATACCTTCTGACTTCTCAGCCACTAAACCACACTTCATTTCTTCCTTTGCGGCCGCAGGTTCAGATGACTTGTCTGCAAAGCTATGGGATGTGAGCACAGGGCAATGCATCTATGGGATCCAGACCCACACCTGTGCAGCAGTGAAGTTTGATGAACAAAAGCTGGTCACAGGCTCCTTTGACAACACGGTAGCCTGCTGGGAGTGGAGCTCAGGAACTAAGACCCAGCACTTCAGAGGCCACACGGGGGCAGGTGTGTTGGTGTCCTCAGGAATGCCTGAAGCCCTTTAGGCCATTTCAAGCAACATCTGTCTGCAATCTAGCCTTGCTAGACATCTCCCCTAGTTTGGCAGCTACCCTACTCACTCTCCATGTTGGATCAGGCTAGTTGCCCATCTAGTCCAGCATATTGTTCTCACAGTGGCCAAACAGGACTTTTTCCTCCATGAATTTGGAGCATTTTCCTCCATGAATTTGTCGAATCCTCTTTCAAAGCCATCTAAATTGGTGGCCATCACTGTCCACAGCAGGTGCAACTTCCTGATACGAGAGAGGGAGAAAAACTTCTCTATCTACTTTGTCCACCCCATGCATAGTTTCGTAAACTTCTATAAGGTCTTACCTGCCTTTTCTCTAAACTAAAATGTTCCAAATGTTGCAGCCTTTCCTCATGGGAGTTGCTCCATCCCCTTGATCATTTTAGTTGTCCTTTTCTGAAACTTTTCCAACTGTATAAAATCCTTTCTGAGATGAAGCAACCAGAACTCTACACCGTTCCATGTTGCTTGGGACTGACTCTAGCATGGGCTTTACATGTAGAAGGTCTCTGGTTCAGTTCCTGGCATTGCTAGATAGTAATAATAATATTAATTAATTAATTAATTAATTATACCCCACCCACCTGGCTGGGTTTCCCCAGACACTCTAGGCGGCTCCCACAGAACATTAAAAACACAACCAAACATAAAACATTTAAAACTTCCCTAAACAGGGCTACCTTCAGATGTCTTCCAGAAGTCAGATACAGTGGTGCCCCGCAAGACGAATGCCTTGCAAGGCGGAAAACTCGCTAGACAAAAGAGTTTTCCGTTTTGGAGGTGCTTTGCAAAATGAATTTCCTATGGGCTTGCTTCGCAAGGCGACAATGCCTTGTGAGTTCCTGCGGGTTTTTTCCCCTCCTCCCTTTTTCTAAGCCGCTGATCAGCTGATCCGATCAGCAGATAAGCCGCTAATAGCGCTAATCCGTCAATGGGCTTGCTTCGCAAGACGAAAAAACCGCTAGACGAAGAGAATCACAGAACGGATTCTTTTCGTTTTGCGAAGCACCACTGTAGTTGTTTATTTCCTTGACATCTGCTGGGAGAGCGTTCCACAGGGCGGGCGCCACTACTGCCTGGTTCCCTGTAATCTCACTTCTTGCAGGGAGGGAACCACCTAGGAGTTGGACATCAGTGTCCGGGCTGAGCAAAGGGAATGGAGATGCTTCTTCAGGGATACTGGGCCTAGGCCATTTAGGGCTTTAAAGGTCAGCACCAACACTTTGAATTGTGCTTGGATACATACTGGGAGCCAATGTAGGTCTTTCAGGACCAGTGTTATATGGTCTCAGCGGCCACTCTTTCAGCGGATCTGGGAAGCACTCACCAGCCCCCAGAGCCCATCAGCCAGCCCTTCCCAGCTCACTGTTATTAGCCAGGATCGGCAAGGGGACAGGTGGTTGGTTTCACTTGTCCAAGCAGCCTGTCCACATCCTTGGAGGTAACAGATTGGAATTGATCCCATGCAACTTGACCAGAAAGGACTCTAGCACTCTCCCGGCCCTGCTCCCATGGTGGACTCTACCTCTTTCCAAATCTGAGTGACTTTATCTGCAAAAAGGTCTCCTGCAATGAGTTTGCAAAGCTGTTTTTGCAGATAAAGTCACTCAGATTTGGAAAGAGGTAGACTCCAGGAGAACATCCACCATGACCTGAGGCAGCTCAGGCAGGGAATCTTGGTGCAGTGGAGAGGTCGGTACTCCAAAAGGAATCCTGTACTGCCTGTATTGCCCAACTTCCAGAACATGCACTCAGAAAACTGGGTTTTCCCAACAGGACGCCTGATGTAAGCTAATGGTTTCCTAAAATTCACTGCAACCCCACCCATATGACATGGGTTGCTGTGTATAAGAGAAACCTGGTGGACAAGCAGCGACAAGAACAGGCCCATCTGCCTCATCTAACCAAGTCTCTGTCACACATGCCAGATATGGCTGGGAGAAACTCCCTGTTTGAAACCCTCGAGAGCCGCTGCCAACTCATGCAGATAGTCCTGAGCTACATGAACCAATAGCCTGGCCCAGAATAAGACAGCTTTCTAGGCAAGGGAACCCCCTCCCCTGGCTGCAGTTCTCTAGCTCTAATCATTGGGTAGGCATTACCTAAGTATGTTTACCTGGCTATCCTTCCAAACTTGTAAATTCTACACGTCTATTACATGGAAGGGAAAACTCTAAATTTCAAGGAAGCCAAATCAGTATAACTGCAGTGTGACTCACAATTGCACACACGCACATCCCAAAATAACTGCATGATTACTTTGATCTGACTTGGTATAGAGATCAGCATGGCCAATCTCTTTTAAAGTTCCCTTTTCTTTTTTGGCTTTTGTAGTTTTCAGTGTTGATTACAATGACGAGCTCGACATCCTGGTCAGTGGCTCAGCGGATTTCACTGTGAAGGTCTGGGCCTTATCAACGGGAGTGTGTCTCAATACACTAACAGGGCACACGGAATGGGTCACAAAGGTAGGCTGGGTTAGCTCCCTTCCTGTTTAAAGTTTGCACTGGGTGTCATTTATTAATAGTTGCATTTATATCCCACCTTTCCTCAAAACGCTCAAGGTGGCATACGTGGTTCTCTCCTTTTGTCCAATTTTACCCTCATAACAACCCTGTGAGGTAGGTAGGTAGGTAGGTTAGGTTGTAAGATAGCAGTTGGCCCAAGGTCATCTTTGTGGCTGAGCGGGGATTTGAATTCTAGTTTCCCAGGTCCAGTGCTCTAACTGCTACACCCCAGTGGCTAAAATTTAACTACAAACCATTTGAGGCCAAAGGTTATTTGCCAGTTTTGCATATCTGGTGCTAGAGGGCAAGGTTACCACATGGAGGAATATAGGCAATCGCTTTTCGCTGAGTCAGACCACTAGGTCCATCTAGTTTGCCTACACTGACAGGCAGTGGCTCACCAGGGTTTCAGACCTTGCGTCTCTCCCAGGCCTACCTGGAGATGGCAGGGATTGAACTTGGGACATTCTGCATGCAAAGAAAGTACTCAGAGCTACAGTTGCTGGTTCCCAACATGTGGAGGAAACCATGATGCGCGTGCAGCATTCTATATTTTTTTCTTTTTGTAATACCATTAGTGCACATGATGCTTTATAGAGCACAAGAGGATCAATCCCTGCTCTTAAGAAGCTTACAAAAATTCAACATAGGGAAACAAGGAAAAAGGAGGAGATGGAAACAGGGGTTAACATTGAAGCAGTGTGTGGTTGTTTCAGTTACACAGCCTTAAAGCAGGGCATGAGACCCAGGTGGTTGTGCCATAAGCTTAATGGGAAAAAGTGGGTTTCAATACAGCAGAAATCATTTTGTGTAAGAATGTGTAACAACAGAGATCATTCTGAAGTAAGAACAAAATCTTTCTGTACAGAACGTACTGAACGTACTGTACTGAAGTAAGAACAACAAAATCCAGCTGCACAGTGGGTTAGTTGGAGACAGTGCACAGCCTCCATTGTGGCTTCTCTTTCTCGGACATAATAGAGCAGCATCTGGCATTTCTTATTGTGAGTTAAGATTTTTACCTCCCGGGACATAAATGTATCTGAACAAACATTGCAGTGCTTTTTTTAGTGACCTGTCTGACATTTTGCCTCAAGCCTTAGACACACTTTGTTCCTACTGCAGGTGGTCTTGCAGAAGTGCAAAGTCAAATCTCTCATGCACAGCCCTGGGGATTACATTTTGTTAAGCGCAGACAAATACGAAATCAAGGTATGTATGGTCTCAGCTTCATGGAGCTCCAGAAATCAGGGGGAATTGCAGGTGTAAATAAATTCTGGAAAGTCACAAGCCTTTGCTGGATTAGACTAGATCTGTACAAATCTGAATCTGACTAGGAAGGTGCCTTCAGTATTGGCTGGCTATCAGTATTCGTTGGCTGGCTTCAGTATTCAGCTGGCTATCAGTATTGTCCACACTGACTGGCAGCAGCAGTTCTCCAGGGTTTCAGGTAGGGGACATTACTAGCCCTACCTAGGGATGCCAGAGGATTGAACATGAGAACTTCTGCCTGCAAAGCACATGCTCTGTGATCCTTCGCCCTAATGGATCCTAAGGGGTGAATTATTCTGCCCATTGTCTGCCAGCTGCTTGGTAGTTAGAAGGCTTTTTCATAAGCATGTCAAGAGGCAGGTTTTAGACGACGAGGCTTCCCTTCAGTAGCAGAAGAAAGTAAAGAATATTTATTGCAGCCATAGGCCAGCGTAAAAGCACCTACTTAGCATGACTAACGTGGGTACGTTAATTTCAGTGGGTCTACTCCAAGTAGAATGTTGTTGCATACAACCCAATAGTAATAATGGGTTATCTCAAACTAAGTTCTTCTAACAGTAGACCTATTGAAATTAATGGATCTAAAATAATCACACCCATTATTTTCAATGGGCCTATTCTGGGTAGAACCAGCACGGGATACAGTCCAGTTTTATCATCATCATTAGTGTGCATGGTACTTTGCAGTGTAACATAAGCAAAAAATAAAAGTACAGGTCTCTGCCCTAAGAAATTTATAAACTAGACGGGGAGGAAAGGGCTGAATTGCAAGGCTGAAAGGCAGTTACACAAACTTTTCCCATCACAACTGTGGGTTAAAAAGAGCTGCACCCATGAGGCTTTGCAGATGTTGAAGTGGGAGAGCTTTCCTTCAAGAGAGAGGCAGGGTTCTGGGAGGGAGTTCTTGGCTTGAAGGCCTGCAAGGGAGACTTCACCATGTTAGCAAAGTGTACCCCCTTTATCCTTCCCTGTTGTCACAATCATTGGTTGATTGTATTGTTACAGATCTGGCCCATTGGGAGAGAGATCAACTGCAAGTGCTTAAAAACCCTTACCGTCTCAGAAGACCGCAGCATCTCTCTCCAGCCTCGGCTTCATTTCGATGGCAAATACATTGTCTGCAGTTCAGCTATCGGGTTGTATCAGTGGGACTTCGCCAGCTACGATATCCACAGGTAAACAGTCTGGATTTGAGGCCAACATATGCAGAGGTTGTTGGGATCTGTATTTCTCCTCCTCCTCCTCTTCTTTTTCTTCTCTCTCTCTCTTTCTCTCTCTCTCTCTCACACACACATATACATATACACGCATATGTATGTATATTCTTGTTCTCTGTGTATGTGCCACAGAAGCTTCAGTAAAGCAATTAAACACACCAATATGAAACAGTTGTTTTTAGCAGAGCTGTTCTAGTTGGCAGACGCAAAACACACACTCCATTTACACACACTATATATAGAAAAGCTTCTTTCTCTCTGGTCCCAGAGAGGGTTCTGTACTTCAAAGTCCTTGCTGAAACAAAGTCCATTAGCAAGTTCTAACTCTGGTTGCTCAGAATCCTGCAACTGACTGAGTTCTCCGAGTTCCGTAGTCTGGCAGTTCTCCTTTTCAGATTATTTTTTTCAAAAACTCTTCACACAAATCCATAGTTCAACAGATGGCGTTCAACAATTCCTGCAATCTCCTATCACGATCCACACTTTATACTGTAAAGTGAACCCTTTTACTGTGTACACAAAGTTGCTTGCCAAATTTGCCCAGTGACATAGATAAGAAGGTTACCACATTCAGCCAGGTGCATTGTGAGGCATGAGCCACTATTTCCAACTCATGTGGAATTAACCCAGTAAACACTTTTCTTAATAGAGGAAACTTAAGTGTTGATGCTTCCTGAGTCATGTTCCCGGAGTGTGCTGTGGAGGTCTGGCCAAGAGGTCTAAAGTGGGCAAGCTAAGCCAAATACCCTGGCAATCTCAGTGATAACTTGTAAGAGTCAGGTTTTGAATGACTGGTGCCATTCCAGATGGGATTCCTTTGGTATCTTGCATTTACATGGCAACATGTCACTTGCAAGACACCGGGATGCCAGGTTGGTTAAGTAGCGGCAGACTGCAATCTAGATCATATCAACACCATTAAAAAAATCATTTAAAAGATCACCTCTCCATTCTATGCATCATTTTCTTCTGATATTTGTGGTGGTCTGTTTCTTCTCTTCCCTTGCAGGGTTATCAAACCTCCTGAATTTGCGAACTTGTCCTTGCTGGGCTTCGGCGACATTTTTGCCCTCCTGTTTGATAACCACTACCTGTACATAATGGACTTGAGGACAGAGAAACTGATCAGCCGCTGGCCACTGCCGGAATACAGAAAGTCAAAGAGGGGCTCGAGCTTCCTGGCCGGGGAAATGGATTGGCTGGACGGTTTGGATGGTCAAAATGACATGGGCCTGGTCTTTGCCACCAGCATGCCAGACCACAGTATTCACCTGGTTTTGTGGAAGGAGCATGGCTGAAGCAAACCAGCAGGACTACGTGACGAACAAAACCACACAATTGGGCCAGCCAGCGATGAGCCAGCCAGAGGAGACTGTGCATGAACCAAAGCAGCTCACCTTAACAGATATCATCATGCAATGCACAATCATTTTGCCTTCATTTTTTTCCTCTCTGTCATTTTCAATAGGCAGGGGAGTCGCAACCAGTTGCAGAGAAGAGGGGGTGTTTGTTTTCACTTTGTTTAAGCATAATGCATCATACAGCATGCGACTATCCCCCCCACCTCTGGCTCATGTATTCTCATACATTTGAGCACATTCTTAACTATGATTTTACTTTCCTTCTCCTCCAACCCCCCCCCTTTTTTTTTGGGAGAGGGGGTGGAGGCAGAAGCGGGTTGGAAATGTATTCATAAGAAAGGATATTAGACACCTCTCCTTCCCACACCCATATTTCTTTATGAGAGGAAGAAAAAGAAATGAGGATGTTAATCACACACACACACATCTTATTCACAGCCAGTGTGAAAGATCTGATGGCTCTGAAAAAGGGGACCACGCTGGTCAATTAATTTCTTTAGGGCCGGTGTTACTTTTTTATTTGCCATGCATGGAAGGGATGAACACTTGAGCCTGGAGAACTTACAAGTGTATGAATGTGGGTATTGAACCTGTGTGTGGCACTTGGGACTGTGATGGTGGTGTGGAGAAACTCGCAAACCTGAACTCCACCCTTGATATTATAGAAACGAGCTGGCAAGATCAATAGCCAAATGGCTGCCTTAGGAGGGATGCTTTGTCTCATAAGGCAAATTCTTAGGTCAGGGATAAATTGAATTGTGCAGGCTGATGAGCTTCTGATCAAAGGACAGCTCATGTCATTAGAGGTTCAAGCAGCTGGTATACCTCTTTTTAACCCTCTTTTTAAAGAGCTCTTGAAGCCCTTGCTTCTAGTGAGAAAAAGCAAGGGTGTTAACAAGGCCAGTGAGTAGATTGGAACAGCAGGCACAGCCACACTTTCCTCAAGAAGAGAGTGGGGAAAGATTGGAAGGAAGTTTTATAGCAGTGTGTGCCTGCAGTGCTCATCAGAGGCAGCTACCTCCACAGGCATTCTGAGGCTTCTTTTTCAATGATGACTCATTTTAAAAGCTGTCATTCTTTTAATCGTTTTATGGACAACATGTTACCCACACTTAAAGGGCAAAACTGAGTTTGCTCCAGACCCTTACAAATCCATTGCAAAACATAGCTGAACTGAGTTTGGAACTTTGAAAGTGGAGGTAAGGGTATGCAGCAGGGATGTGGTGATGGTCTTCCCATCTTCCTGTGCTTCTCGGAAGGGAGCTGGGGCAGAGGTGGTAAGTCTTCCAGCACGTGCTATAAAAGTTTACACATCAATTTTAATTAAAAAAATATCTGCCTGTTTTAATTATTGTCCCAATGTGAAGTTTTTGGAAATGAATGCATTTGTACTTCTTGGGCATCTGTGACGCAGCTTCTCTCACTAGCAGCTGATAATGTATACTACCATACTGTGTAGAGCATCATCTGAGAATTTCTGCAAAGTAAGGTGCTGTGCAAGGCAGAGAAGCATAGCATACTAGTCTCAGTTTGTGTTTCCTAGGCTATTGGGATCCCAGGAGGAAGTGTAGAGCAAGCATGCAAAGCATAAATATCTAATGACCCACCACCACCAACTTACATCAGATTTGGATAGAAGTTTTTCTGATCCCCGTCTCCCCCACCCCAGATCAAGTACAAGATTTCCTTAAAATAAAATTTAAAAAAGTTAGAAAGCAAAAGAAAGACTAAATAATAAAGCACCACAGTGCTGAAGGGACAGTTACTTGCAATAAAGCCAAAGGCCCATCTAGTCCAACATCCCATTCTCACCGTGGGTGAGCGCTGTGGTCTAAACCACTGAGCCTCTTGGGCTTGCCAGTCGGAAGATCAGCAGTTCAAATCCGCGCAATGAAGTGAGCTCCCATTGCTCTGTCCCAGCTCCTGCCAACCTAGCAGTTCGAAAGCACGTCAAAGTGCAAGTAGATAAATAGGTACCGCTCCGGCGGGAAGGTAAACGGCATTTCCATGCACTCTGGCACTCGTCACGGTCCTCCATGCACCAGTCGCATTTTAGTCATGTTGGCCACATGACGCATGAAGCTGTCTGAACAAACGCCAGCTCTCTTGGCCTAAAGAGCGAGATGAGCACTGCAACCCTATAGTCACCTTTGACTGGACTTAACCAGTGGCCAACCAGATGCCCCAATGGGAAGCCAACAAGCAAGACAGGAATGCCACACAGTATTGTACATGCCACCCTAAGCTCCTTCGGAAGGACATAAATTGAATGAAATAAATAAATCAATAAATAAATAAATCTGTTCCAGAGTCAAGCATTATTTACCAGCATAAAGGCAATGTGTTTGGCGGGCCACCACCCCCTGGCTGACAGTATGAGACCACCTGTTCAGTATAGAGTATTTGCTCTACACTGCAAAAGGTGGCATCTCCAGGTAGGCCTGGAGGTGTCCCCTACCTGATACTCTGGGAAGAACGTCTGCCAGTTGGTGTAAACCCCCAACTAGTTGGACCATTAGTCTGACTCGGAATAAGGCAGATTCTTGCATTTTGCACTGTTTAGGCCAGAGGTGAGAGGAACCCTTTTCAGCTTGAGGGCTGCATTATATTCTAGGCAACGTTCTGAGGGACACATCCCAGTGGTGAGCAGATCCAGAGATAAAAACATGCAGAGAAACAAATGCAGCTGTCACCTTTAGTATAGTAGGCTGGTTTCTGCACACTTGTGCACGTGCACACACACACATAACCTGTTCTTGGGTGTCATGGTACAAGAGAGCATTCATGATCTTCCTTCCAGACAGTATTAGCAGGTGCTTAAGGACACATTCCAACCATGCAAAAGCACTCAACGCTGTAAAGGTGTGGCCTGGGGAATGTTCCAAGGGCCAGACAGGCCTGGAGGGCCACATTTGACACCCCCCCACACTCCAGCCTGAGGTTCCCCACTGTGTGAAGAAGTGTGTCCTCCTGTGTCCTTCCCATAGTCAGCTTCATTGGATGTCCCAGAGTTCTAGTATTATGGGCTAGGAAGAAGAAATCTCTCCACTTTCTTCTCAGCACACATTTTTATCCACTAGCTTTTCTCCTGACGCTCATAATTCTGCAAGCACGCCACTGGATAGTTTAGATTGGAACATTTCTACAGTTACTTCTACCACTATCTTCCTATAACCGGTAACTTCTTTCTTGTTTCTACACATCTCTCACATGTGGTAAAAAGTCTCCCTCCAGATGCTGATTTTCCACATTTCCCAATATGTCAAGTACCACTGCATACCCCACCCCACTTTTCAGTTTTCTCTATATTCAACTGTCACTGAGAATTGACATACAAAAATCAGTTCTCAGTAACTCTTAAGAACATGACATAAGTGGGGGAAACTCTGGCTTCAGATGTTTTAAGCTATGACTTCCATCATTCCAGGCTGATGGGAGTTGAACTCCAACAACATTAACAACCTTCAGAAGTGACACAATTAAGAAAATAACCTGTTCTTGGGTGTCATGGTACAAGAGAGCATTCATGATGGGTTGAAAACAGGCTTATGTTTAATTGCAAACAAACAAGCCACATTATTACTACTTTCCATTTAATCTAGGGTTTAACTGTGGAACTCACAGTCACAGTATAAGGAGAAATGGAATCAGGCACACTTATTGAATATTAGTAACTTTTTATGGCAATAACATACCACAATAGTAATAATGAATAAATAATAATACCCCCACAGCTGCCATTTTGTGTTATGCCACACACCCCACAACACCCATTTGTGATTGACACCCACATAAAACTTTCCAATTGTGCCAACAGGCCCCCAAAAGGCTGGGGACCCCTGAGTTATGTGATCCCTGAGTTGGAGGCTTCCCCACCCTTTGTGCCTCCCTTCATAACTTGACAACCGAAGAAGAGCTTGCTGGATCAGGCCAGTGGCCCATCTAGTCCAGCATCCAGTTCTCACAGTGGCGAACCAGATGCCTGTAGGAAACCCACACGCAGGATTCGAACACAAGAGCACTCTCCTGCCCTGTGGTTTCCAGCAACTGGTATTCAGTATTGCTGCTTCCGACTGTGCAGGCAGAGCATAGCCATCATTTATTGCATCAAACAAGACCCTCTTCCAGTTCTATGGTACCAAATAAGATGTCAGCCCCACCTTAATGATGTTAAGATTCTAATCTTAACAAGGAGTGCTAAACATAGGTCAACCATGCACCTCAAAAGCAGAATTCAAAAGACATACAACGTGGTAGTTGTAAGATATGCAATTCAGAGGGCCCACTGAACTGCATTCAGCTTTAGGAAATCCTCTCTTGGTTTTCTTATTTCTTGCAGCAACTGCAAAAAAATTGCCACATTGATTGGCTATAATCTTCATCCTGAAGTTCTCACTTCTCTGGCTAACAGGAATTTTAAAAGAAAACATCAGTCCTTAGGACAGAACTAGAATGGAAGGTACAGTATCTATATGAGTAGGACCACAATCCCTAACAGACTTGCTAGGCAAAATAAAAAATTCCTTCCAGTAGCACCTTAAAGACCAACTAAGTTAGTTCTTGGTATGAGCTTTCGTGTGCATGCACACTTCTTCAGATACACTGAAATAGAAGTTGCCAGATCCTTCTATATAGTGAGAAGGTGGGGAGGGGTGTTACTCAGAAGGATGGTGGGAATGGGAGATAGGCAGATAGCTGGGAGAGCCTATTGACGACTCTTAACGACTGTAATAGGTCTTACAGGAAAAGGCAAGGGGTGAGAAGGTGAGAAATGGTTTAGTTATGTATAGTGAGATAAGAATCCAATGTCTTTGTTAAGCCCAGGTCTTTTCATGGTTTTAAGTTTGGTAATGAGTTGTAATTCAGCAGCTTCTCTTTCCAGTCTGTTTCTGAAATTCCTTTGTAGTAAAACAGCTACTTTGAGATCTTGTATAGAATGTCCTGGGAGATTGAAGTGTTCTCCTACTGGTTTCTCTGTTCTGTGATTCTTGATGTCAGATTTATGTCCGTTTATTCTTTGGCGTAAGGTTTGGCCTGTTTGTCCAATATAGAGAGCTGAAGGACACTGTTGGCATTTGATGGCATACACAATGTTAGACGATGAGCAATTAAATAGTCCCGAGATGGTATGTGTGATGTTGTTGGGGCCAGTAATGACTTGCTAGGCAGTAAGCCACCTTAAACACAATGACTCTTATTTCCAAATAAACACAAGTAGGATTGCACAAGGAGGGCACAAGGAGAAGGGGACGGCAGAGGACGATATGGTTGGACAGTGTTCTCGAAGCTACCAGCATGAGTTTGACCAAACTGCAGGAGGCAGTGGAAGACAGGAGTGCCTGGCGTGCTCTGGTCCATGGGGTCACAAAGAGTCGGACACAACTAAACAACTAAACAACAACAAGGATTGCACTGAAAGTATTTTCATCAACTGCAGTACAAAAAGGCAGACTGCAGTTAATATGTGGCTTGGGGCTGGTTGAGGCCAATGGGACCTGTGGCAAAAAACATCTGGAGGGCATCAGGTTGGAGAAAGCTGGTAGCAGGGGCAAAGGGGGGAGGCAGGGAAGCCATAGCCCCAGGTGCACAATTTTGAGGGGGTGTAAAACAGGTGCCTCCACACAGGAATCCCTGTCCCCCCTGCCTGTCACCCGGAAACTCTGGGCCTCAGAGCCTGGCCTGGCCTCACTGCCACATCTCTAGCCCCCTCATTGGGGGGGGGGGTCACATGCCAAGGGCCACATTGGCCGGCTGGGCTTCCCCCTGCACAGTGCCACCTCGTGAAACCTCCATGCCTTGCGCATGTCCTGCCCGATGCAAGGTTTCAAGGGGAAACTGAAACTGATGGTCATAAATATGCATTAATTTCCATGGGTCGACTCTGACTAGAACACAGTGTGTAATGTTGAGCTGAGGAAGTCTGTGGTAGAACAGAACCACATTACTGGGTCCAGAAAGCAGCTGCCTCGGAATCTCTGCTGTTGTTTGTTTGAGAAGAAATAGGTTTCTAGCCCCCAGTAGTTTAAAGGATTTGCATGGCGGGGGGTGTGGAGGTGTAGGCAATGCCTACCAAAACAGTCAGGGGAGCAGCTGATTAAGATGCTCAGTAGGTCTTGACACAAGGTTCCGGAATAGTATCATGCTGCTTCCTTAACAGGTCAAACTAGAATAAATTATGTAATGAATATAATATCAAACCTGCAAATCTACTCAATTTGCAGGTGACAATTTTTCTACAACTATATATTATGCTGATTGTAGAACTCATCTAAGTGGTAAAGAGTTCACATCACCTTTTTCTTTGTGCATTAGATGTATTATTCTTTATTTTTCCATCATTCAGCCTGTGCATGCCATTTCTTGTGTAGCCAAGATTTTCACACATATAAAAGTAGGAGATAGCAGCTCATTTGGGAGAACCACAAGGACTGTGTACTCATGGACCATGGAATACTGGGAAGATGGACAGAATGGAATAACCTAGAAAAGGGAACGGTCAGCTGGAATTTTGAACAGAAGCATTCTGCAATTATATATATGATATGCACGTATGACACTGATATTTATATTTATATCTGATATATTTATATACAGACTACACACAGTACTGGATGAGTTAAACAGATCCTTCATCAAGGATGGGTCGTATTCAACTAAGTTGCACTTGGAGGAGACCCATTGAAATTAATTGATCTCACTTAGTCATGTTCATTCTTTACAATGGGTCTATTCTGAGCAGAACTAAAAGTGAATATAACCCTAATCCTTAAAATTGTTGCTAGGAGCTCAGTACAAAAAGGATAGTGCCTTTGATGGCTACCCTTGACTTTGGTCCATGACCTCAGAAAAATCTTGCTGCTATCATAGATGGGATGCTGACACAGACGGACCACTGGGTCTCTGACCCATCATTTCCCATATCTAGTGCACTTTTGCAATGCATGACAAATTATGCCATCACTTTTTCTGTAGCTCCCTGAATCACATTCTCAAGAACAAACATGTTCCTTTTGAATTCATGATACTCCTCTCTTGAACATGCATTGGAAATTCATCCTGTACAACTTGCTCCCAAATACTCTTTGGGTGAACTTCCAAAGAGAAATATCAGTAATGTTTCCTCTGTTTACTACTTCACCACTTCAAATTGTATCTTCTGTAGCACTTTGTTAACTCTGCCTATTAGTGATGTGTTATATCTCCAGAGTATTGTGTCCTTGATCAGGGATTCCCTGGGCAAATCTGGTTGGAAAGGAGACCGACAGTGGAAGACAATTGCAACATCTGCAGGGACTTCCACACTGCCTCCGATCCCCTGAAGGACAGAGTGAACAGACGTCTGAACCACTTTCCTCGGATCAACAATCATTTTCCTTGGGTTTATGATCTCTTTCCTGTTTGGTTCTCGGAGGACATGCTGCAGGATGTTGACTCCAGGTACCATATTCCAAGAATGTGGAACATGAACAGGGGGGAAGGTGAAGACATTATTTGGGAAAATGTGGTTCTCAAAGAGGAAGATACCAATCTCCGGATTTTGTTTCTCAAGGTTTTGCATCAAGGTTTTCCAATTCATATGTTGAACGGGAAGAATAATTTCATCAATGTCATTCAGTAGAACGTACCTGCTCCTGTACATATTCCGGTAGACACAGTCATTCAGAGCAGCGATTTGTCCATAGTAGCCAATTTTGGTCCCATCGTTCGTGAAATGCCATTTATTAGAAACACTGAGATAGGATGTGATTGGCCAGGGCACCACCTCCACAGTCCCTTCCACCACATAGAATTGAAGGACTTTCTCCATCAACTGGCTGCAGCTGTTCTTATAGATCACCACTTTCTGCACTCCAAGGAATTTATACATTTCTATGCTCTGAACGAACTGGAGGACGTTGTTATAGTCTCCAAACATGGTGGAGATGCACACTGTGAAGTCCACCAGAGTGCTCTGTCGCTGGCGATTTTTTATTTCAAACCGTGGTGATATGCCACTGTCAGATCCTTTGCCAGATGACTGCAATGCCATGTAACGAGGCTCACAGTGTGAGGGTTCCAAACAAATCAAGTCTGTGACCACATATGGAAATCCAAAACGATCCAAGTGGAACTCTATTGTAGCCTTAGAGATAAAGGCCACATCATCAGCTGGGCAACAAAACCAGCAATAGTGGTCCTTAACTTCCTTGTGATGTACAATCCCAATCACCCGAGTCTGCCTTTCCACCCTGTCATCGAAGTATGGAGTGATAATAAAAGATCTGTTGTCACTCAAAGCAGAGATTGAGTTATTGGTGACCCATCCTTTGCAGAGGTCTTTTTCTTTCTGTGCTAGAGGTTTGGGTAGTAAAGGGTATTTCTGTATCCGGTAGTAGGAAAGTGTTAGTATAGAGGCAAGAGCCACCAGACATACCACTGTAGCTAAAAAAGTTTTTCTTCGAAAACGGAACATCATTTCCAGCTTGAGATCCACACCAGCATCTGTTCCACTGCTGAGCCTGCAACAGAGAGAAGGTTGTTGAAGTTTTTAATGTTACATAAAATAGTAATTTTATTGTATTTTAAGTTACTGTGAAAAATCTATGAACACATGATGAGAGCTTGTATTTTTCCATTGCAATATATTCCATGGGCTAGAATTGTGACTGGCCATGGATCTTTGGATAGAATTTCATAATGTTTATTTAGGTTTATGAAGTAGCCCATTCGGAGTCACAGAGTTGTTGCAAGCTGACACAGATCTTCTCTGGGTGTTGCCGAAGATGCAAGCAAGCAGGAAACAGAACGGGACAAAGCTCATTTATTTTTAGCTGGAAAACCTGGTTTGAGATGTTCTAGAGCCTTATACTGGGACCAGTGCATGTAAGAAGGGAAATGTATAACTGAGACAATGTATCAATTACTGTTTTCATAACATTTAAATCAAGTTTCTGAAGTAAAGCTTTAAAACTTAATTATTGTGATGGATTATTTTTTTCTATACAAGAGACCAGAACAGGGAGAAATATGCAAATGTGAATAATTCACTGCAGATATGACTAATTCACAAAGGTGAGGCAGGAAAATCTGTTTGTGGTTATTGACACAGCTCCAATTAATTTCATACTACAATAAAAGGCATCAAACAGTCTGACAGTAAATAAATATATTGCCAATTCTTAAATATGGGTATGTCAAAACATGCATTCTTCAAATACAGTGTCATATATGCAACAAGAATATATGCTACATCATCTGCATAGCTAGGTGTATATGAATTGAGTTCAGTATTAAAAAAATTACTTCTAAAGCTCTATAGCAGGGGTGGAGAACCTGAAGCCTAGAGGCTGAATGCAGACCTCCAAGCCTCTCTGTTTGTCCTTTAAGATTCTCACCATCTTTTTTTTTGCTGCTGAGCAGGAATGCCAGATGGATGCAGTTGGGAAGGCTTCTCCTGTGGCAGAGCTGGGGGTGAGTTTTTTAGGGGTGGGTAGGCCAGAAACCCATTAAAGGTGTACTGAGGTGGGGAATTCTTGACTAACTCCTCAGATTGTCAGCTCTCCCCTGAGTTTTTCTTCAGTAAGTGATCACAATGCTTACAGAGCAAGACTGCGTCCAGCCAATGGAAAGCCTATGGTCTCAATAACTACCCAGGGGTTATATTTACCCCAGATCCCTTCATTCCAGGCTGCCAGCATCACTAGTGAAGCAGTGCCTGAAGACGTACACCCAGAAGCCTAATGTGTGCAATTTGGATATGTGCTTGTCTTCTGCGGAGACCGCTGATCTGTGGGGGGAACGTCAGTATCAGTTGCGAAACAAAAGTTCCAGCAAATGGGCCTCAATAACTTTACTGGAAAAGCTTTGCTGGGTGACTTTGTGTCACCATTATAAATGGAATACAAATAAATATTCAGCCAACCACTACACCCCCTTTCCATCTGACTTGGCTTTCCTCTTGGAGCAAGGAGCTAAAGCTTGTGGTTTTCCACATTTCCAAGGGGAAGCAGGGATTCTGAACTATCATCACTTTGATTCATCTCTGGGAATTCATGTGGATGAGTCCAAATTGGACTGTTTTCAGCCACTTCTATCATTCAGTTTTGGACAGTCATTCATATTTTTGTTAGGGGGGCTGAAACGAGATGAAGCCCCTGTGGCCATGTTCATGCACAGCGGGGACATGATGATCATGTCCAGCTACAGCCACCTGCTGTACCACGCATGCCCCAGGATTCTGCCCAACCTGGAGGGGAAGCCCTTTCCTTCTTGTCTGGAGCTGCCTCTCTCAGCTGACCTTCCTGAAGACTCTGTTATGGTGCCCTGCTCTCAAGAGGACAAGCAGGTCTGTGCCAAATATCTGCAAGCATCCCATATCAACATGATTGTCAGGCAGGTACCAGCTGAAGGTCAGAGCTTCCCAAGTGAAGCCAGGACAGAGAGTGACCTGGATGTTTCCTCCCTAGGCTCTTATCATGAGGAGCACAGCAAAATAAAAAAGCACAAGTCTGGTAAAGACAGCTGAAACCTGCAGTTTCCCCTTTCTTCAACAAAGACTGTGTTGGTAACAACCCAGGAGCAGCCTGGCCATATGGAGCAGCAACTAAAACAGCAACATACTCATTGGATGTATAACAAAATGTTTTGAACTTTGTGGGCAGAGTACATGGCTCGGGCCAAAAGACCACTTGTGTTGTGTTTTCTCCCAAGGTCACACAACCAAAGAATGCCACTCCGGTGCTTTGGTTAACACTGTCTGAATATAATATACATTCCTTGGGGAAAGAAAAGATTCTCATCATATCACACCCACTCCGCTGCCACACTCCCTACTGACCCTGCTTCACAGTGTCCTTGAATGTCTTTGCCAGGCTCAAATGTGTGCTGGAAACTCTGGCAATGCCTCTTACTAGACTGAGTGGAGAGGAATGGGTGAGTGTGAAGATGTTAGCCTGTTATACAAAGGCAACATTTACATCAATTGCTCCACTTGCTTTTGCTTCTGGCTCTGCCCACCACTGGCACATGGCCCCCGGAAGGCTGCCCAGTAGGAAATGTGGCCCTTGGGCTGGAAATATCACGCCTGCTATATCAGGGCATCAGTATACATATACTGGGTGCACATGACAAAGGCTTGTTAGTGCTGTTTCCTGACAAGGTGGACTCAAACTGTATTCCAATAAAATGCTCTATACATGAAGCAAGCAATAAAAATAAAATGTAAAAGCCTACAGCATCTACTGCAGCACATTGCTACAGCAGGCAGAAAACAATTACCGTATTTTTCGCTCTATAAGATGCACTTTTTTCCCTCCTAAAAAGTAAGGGGAAGTGTGTGTGCGTCTTATGAAGTGAACACAGGCTGCGCAGCTCTCCCTCTTGCTTGTCCCACTTTGCTGAAAAGGCTTTGCGTTGCTTTCGCTGAAGCCAGAACAGCAAGAGGGAGAGCTGCGCAGCCTGCGTTCACTCCATAAGATCACTCTTGTCGTGATGCCTTAGCCTGATCCTCCCTCCTCCTTCTTCTTCAACAACATTTGATTCAGAATATTTTTTTTCTTGTTTTCCTCCTCTAAAAATTACGTGTGTCTTATGGTCAGGTGCATCTTATAGAGCGAAAAATATGGTAGGTAGTCTGCCAAGACCCCCAGCAGTTTTCAAGTAGCCCATCTCAGGTGGTGGGGAGCTTGGAAACCTATGTTGTAATGTAAACCACCCTGTGGTCTTTTGATAAAGGGCAGTAGAGTGGTACCTCGAGTTACAAATGCCTCAGCTTACAAACTCCGCTAACCTGGAAGAGTTACCTTGAGTTGAGAACTTTGCCCCAGGATGAGAATGGAAATCTTGTGCCGGTGGCCTCTGGAATAAATTAGGTTCGTAACTAGAGGTACCACATCTTAATTAGTTCCAGAGGTCCATTCTTAACTTGAAACTGTTCTTAACTAAAGACGTGCTTCTGCTATGGGGCCTCTTGCTGTCACTGTGCCGCCGGCACACAATTTCCATTCTCATCCTGGGGCAAAGTTCTCATCTCGAGATAACTCTTCCAGGTTAGTGGAGTTTGTAACCTGAAGCGTTTGTAATCTGAGGCGTTTGTAACTAGAGGTACCACTGTATATAAGCGATAACATTTAAAACTGTACAGAGAGGTAATCATGTTAGTTGGTTGCAGCAAAGAGTTTTGCAGCCCATAAAGACTGGCAGAAACCTGAAAGGCTTCGTGGTCCATTATATACCTGCTCAGAGTTGGAGGTCAGTGGGGGATGCACTTCTTAAGGTCGTGCCATAAAGTTTAGCTGAGATCCTAGTTCTTGGTTCAAGTTTCCCCTCCTGAGCAAGAGAAAAGCTGACTCCATCTTAAAATATTTAAATATTTAAAGGTGGCTGTTGTCTTGCCTCTAAAATGTCTCTTCTCCAGATTAAATGTAGAGCAGATTCTCTTAAATACTAGCTGAAGACTTGTTTTATTTGATGGGAGGGAGAGGAATGGGAAGTCCAAGTTCCATCCCTGACTCCCCTCAGCTTATTCTCCATAAGCTGTTTTTGGGGAGAAATGGTCAGTAAAGACCATCCCAAACCAGAAACCTTGTTTCTTCTGCAACAAGGAGTCAAATGTGGTCCAACATAATGCATTTTTATGTGATATTTTCACAAATATGTATATTTTTAATGCATACTTTAGTCTACGCAAGTTTGTGCACATAGCTTGGCTGGAGAACTACACTGCAAAATTTGGAGAAGGTAAAGTTTTGAAAGATGACCATGGTTCAGTTCCTATACTGTTTCAGAAAATGGAAATTGCTCTACTGGGCAACTACTTGAGGATTTTATGAACGCAGCAAAGTAGGCCTTCTTTGTCACCATAGCAGGCACAATCATATGGTCTTACATATGTTTGGGCAGTCACACCTGTAACAGATATTGCACCCCTTGCACTCCAGCTGTTTCCAAGCCTTTATCCTTGCCTGGAGCTCCCCAATAAACACGAGAGCTGCCAGAACTCCACAGATCCATAGACGGCACTCAGGTGCAATTGTGTCCATGCCTCACTGTGCCCTCCTATTCCATAATACAGGTGTGAGCCTTCCTTAAAAAAAACAACAGCAAGAGAGCTTTAATCTAACATTTTTAGAGAATTAATTTGTTTCAGCATTGGTAATTTGTTCTGCAATTTATGATTTTATACTTTTCATAAAGTTTAACTATCTCATTGTGCACCACCAATATATATTATAGCATGTACACACAAATTATATAATTAAACTGCTTCTTTAAAAACCATATTTGGACCAGTGGTGGAGCATATGCCCGCGCTGCCCAGGGCAGGCGTACTCCCGAGGGGCGTGGGGCGCAGAGGGTGCCCTCCATGGCGCAGGATAGCTGCTTGGGTGCATGGAGCGGCATGTGTGCCCTGCAGCTGGGGGCAGAGTGAGCCACCGATGGTGGACATTCGGCACACCTCCTGTCGCAACTCCCAAGCCTCCCTCAAGCTGTCAAAATGAAGGGGAAGGGGGGAATGCTGCTGGCAAAGTGGCGCAGCTCCTCCTCTTTCCCCCCGACAGCTCAGGGTAGGCTTGGGACCCTCAGCGAAGACACCTGGGGCGGTCTGCCCCACCCCACCCCTTCTTCTGCCCCAATTTGGACCTGGCCATTATAGCCAATTATTACTCAGTCTCAAATCTTCCGTTTCTGGGCAAGGTGACTGAGCAGATGGTCACAGAACAACTCCAGGCACGTCTGAGGGATGTGGACCATTTGGATCCCTTCCAATCAGTATTCAGGCCCCATCATGGGACTGAAACTGCCTAGTAGATGATCTCCAGCGGGTTAGGGACAAAGGTGAAAGCTGTTTCCTAGTTCTGCTGGATCTCAGCACCTTTTGATACCATCAACCTAGGCTCCTTCCTTCTGGGCCATGTCCAGAAAGTGGTGTAGGGGGATGAGTGTTTGGACCCCTGGGCACTCACTTGTGGGGTGCCTCAGGGCTTCGTACTCTACCCCATGCTTTTCAACATCTATATGAAACCACTGAGGGAGATCCTCAGGGGTTTGGACTGGGTATTTACCAATATGTGGATGGTACCCAGCTCTACCTCTTGTTTAAATCGGAATCAGTGAGTGACTGGATGTGGTTGGAGGATGGATGGTGGGACTGTTTCTGGGGGGACATGGGATGGGTAGGTGTGGGGGACTCCCTGGTCCTGAATAACTGTGCACAGCCTTGGAGTCATTTCAGACTTAGCTGTCCATGGGTGTAGCCAGGATTTTTGTTGGGGGGACAGGGCTTGGTTCAGGGGAACATGATTGGTCAGTTAGATAGTTTTACTTGACCTGGGAGCGGGGGACTGCCCCCTGCACCCCATTAGTTACACCCATGTAGCTGTCCATGGAAGCTCAGGTTAATTATGTGTCCAGGGTAGCTGTCTACTAGTTCCACCTGGTACAATGGCTGAGACCCTACCTGCCTGCACCCTGTCTCGCCAGAGTGGTATACGCTCTGGTTATCGGACTACTGCAATGTGCTCTATGTGGGGCTATCTTTGAAGATGGCTTGGAAACTACAATCCAGAATGCAGCAGCTAGACTGGTGACTGGGAGCAGCTGCCAGGACCATAGAACAACAATCCTAAAGGATCTACATTGGCTCCCAGTACATTCAGACACTCCAATAGTCCCTATTTTCCAGGGACATCCCTGATTTAGAGAAGCTGTCCTGGTTTCTGGATTTGATCCTGGAATGTCCCGCTTTTCCTTAGGATGTCCCTATTTTCACTGGAGAAATGTTGGAGTGTATGGAGTTATCCAACCCCCAAGCCATCTGAAGGTAATCCTATATTGGGAAGGTATTTAAATTTTAATGTTTTATTATGTTTTTATATATGTTGGAAGCTGCCCAGAGTGCTGGGGCAACCCAATAAGATGTGTGGGGAATAAATAGTAAAATTATCATTATGGAATGGGATGTCCTTATTTTAATCAGAGAAATATTGAAACGCATGTACATTTCTGAGCACAATTCAAAGTGTTGGTACTGACCTTTAAAGCCCTGAACAGCCTTGGCCCGATATACCTGAAGGAGTGTCTGCACCCCCATTGTTCAGGCCAAACACTGAGATCCAGCTCTAAGGGCCTTCTGGTGGTTCCCTAACTGCGAGAAGTGAAGCTACAGGGAACCAGGCCATAGCTGTCAACTTTTCCCTTTTCTTGCAAGGTATCCTATTCGGAATAAGGGAATTCCCCTTTAAAAAAGGGAAGAGTTGACAGCTATGAACCAGGCAGAGGGCCTTATTCATAGTGGCACCCACCTTGTGGAACATCCTCCCATCAGATGTGAAGGAGATAAAGAATTACACAACTTTTAGAAGACATCTGAAGGCAGCCACTGGTACAGGGAAGTTTTTGATGTTTGAACTTTTACTGTGTTTTTATATATTTTGTTGGGATAAATAATAGAAATATAATAATTTTTCTATAATCTATCTATCTATCATCTATCTACACACACACACTCTCTCTCTCACACACACAAGTGGATCTACTATGAAACTAATGATGCTTAAGCTTCAGGCCTCCTAATGGGGGGGAGGGGCAGAAGCAACTTTAGTCTGCATTGCTTTAAAAAATTGGATCTAGTGGCTTGACTCAAATAGATTAATTTTTGTTGTATATATTTGGACAGTCAAACCTCATGATACGGATGCTTCAGGTTATGCGTTTTCGGATTGCGGACCGTAGGAAACCCAGAAGTACTGGAAGGGGTTACCGTATTTTTTGCACCATAACACTCACTTTTTTCCTCCTGAAAAGTAAGGGGAAATGTCTGTGCGCGTTATGGAGGGAATGCCTATGGGTGGCATGCCTACGGATTTTCCTCCTCTAAAACCTATGTGCGTGTTATGGTCGGGTGCGTGTTCTAGAGCGAAAAATACGGTACTTCCGGGTTTCACAGCTCGCACATGCACAGAAGTGCCAAATCGTGCCCGCGCCGCCGCAGCGCTTCAGGATGTTCCCCCATCATGGATTACGTCTGCAACCTGAGGTTCCACTGTATATATTTCAACAATCCCATAGTTTGAGAGTCAGTAGCACAGAGGTTGTAAAGGATCACATTTATACTAAATAACTAAGCAGATGAGACACACACAAAGACCTCAAATCTATAACACGCATAGCAGCAGGACATAAGCAAAATTAATTAATTAATAAAAAATATCAGTAAAAACAGCAATTACTGGAGAAGAGTAAAGTCATCAGCCAAAGATAAAACCCTCCAAACAGTTTCAAGTAACTGCTAATGTCTTCTGAAAGATGCAGGTTTATGTACTTCCTACATATATTATTAAAATGTTACTACCATTAAGCAAAGCACATTTTTTAAATGTTTTTCAGAGACCACCAAGGAGCGTAATTAACACATTTAGCACAACAAGACAAAGGTAAAATGGGACACAGTACCTGCTTTTGTCTTCAGGTCACACAGGAAAGTGCCAATTGTCTATTTCCCTCCTCCTTTTAAGCCTACAAATAAAAAACCAGAAAATCCCCCAGAGCAAGCATGTTTCAAAAACACTTCCTGGATCAGAAAAGTTAATGCAAAGAATCCCTAGCTCTTCCAATCTATCCCAAAAATATGTATAAGACCATCAGCCAATAGTCTGATGTCTTGTCTTGTTCATCGCAGGAGAAAAGTAAGAGATGAGGATATCCAGAGACACGCCACAGTATGCAAAATATTTTAGCAGGAACAGCTAGCAGGATGTAAAATTTGAGTTTAGTGGAAAAACAAGCCTAACAAGTGGCTGAGGAAAGGAGATCATAATCTGCTGTTCTTTGAAGGAAAGTCTAGCTGTGATTCACCATCTGACTGCGATGTTGACCCAGAAAAGGGAGAGAGAAGAGACATACCTGGGCATCATGAACTGAATTAGATGGGAGACCTTTCAGTGTGCAGTTCACATCCTCCTGATCTCTCCCTCTCCTTTTCATCTAATCCAGGTGTCACCCTGCCTGTCCTGAGCAGCTGTTTGGAACCAGTAATGAGCTCAATTTGGGTGAATGAACTGAAGCTTGATCCATGCAAATAAGAAGTGCTGTTAGGTAATAACATATTACCAAAGGATGAAAGTGGTTCTCATGTTCTGGAAACCCATAGATTAAATGACTGCAACATGCCAGATTCAGGTCTGCCAACGAGTTACACCTTCAAATTACATTTTGGACAAGGTGCAGTCTATAAATATTATTTATAAATAATCTGGGAGGAGATTTCAAACCATTCAGAAGCATCCACACAGATGCTAGATTGTTGACTGGGACCAGCTGAATGGGGGGTCATATTTTCAGTTCTTGGGGTTTCTCCAGGTGGCCTGTTTATGGAGCATTTGTTCTGATTTGTTTGCAGGGTGCTTATATGATAATGAGCATTTTTCCTTTGTCCAAGCTTATTTGCTTCTGGGCTGTTTCTAAGTGTTCCCATGGGTTATTCGTTCATCCCATACTTTTCTATGCATTTCCCAGTCACTTAACACAAAGTCTGGCTCTTTTTTAAGAGCAGAGTTGTGGTTCTAGAGTGACAGAGAACTTCTAAACTCTAGGATTTCCCTGCCCTCAAACAGTGAAACTCTTAAACATCTTGGCCAGGTGCCAGTCTGTTTCTGAGTAAGTGTCCAGAGTGTGTTAAGTATAAGGTTGCCATCTTTGTTCTGGCAAAACAGGACAGGGTGTGGTGGAGGGGAGAGATGATTTTTCTCCAAGCTGGTGCTGAATGACTTTTAAGCAATACAATACAATCCACACATAGTGGCGGAGTTTCATGCTCCCTCACCGGGGGCAGAGAGCAGACGGGGCAGGGCTGGTGTGCATCCCAGGGGTGTGGCGCGCATTCTGGGGCTGTGGCGTGGCATCTGCAGGGGCATGGTGCCCAGTGTGGGCAGGTGGGGCACCCGCGAAGGCACCCCATTGGGATCACGTTGCCGGGGGCAGTGCACTCCCCCCGCACTACTCTTCCTCCGCCACTGTCTACACACACACACACACACACACACACACACACACACACACACACACTTGTAAATCTCTGTGCTTTGCTAACCAGAGTTTAAATACATGACCTTTCACACACATGCAGTACTGTTCAGTCATACCTTGGGTTACAGATGCTTCAAGTTGCATTTTTTGGGTTACGGACCACCAAAACCTGGAAAGCGGTTGCGCATGCGCAGAAGCGCTAAATCGCGCATTGCACATGCACAGAAGTGCCAAATCGCAACCCGCATGTGCGCAGACACGCCGCTGCAGGTTGTGAACACTGTGGGTTGCGGACGTGCATCCCGCACCGATCACGTTTGCAACCCTATCGTCCACTGTACAACTATATATGCAGGCCAGGACAAAATAAACAAATAAATAGAGGAGCATATTCTGATGAGGGGGTGAGCTTTGTTCCACATGTTAAATTTCTGAAAAAAAGAGAAGATAAAAGACAGACGGGGGGGGGGCACCTTGTGGGGAGCTACTTCTCTCCCACCCTCCTCTCTCAAATATTATGCAGATAACTATAATCAGAACTGGAATTTCTGGGCTACATTGAGACAAAACTGTTTGTTTCTAGAGACTCGGACCTTAGTCATGGCCTGGTGACTAAAGAAATAATCTATTCAGTGGTGGTTTCCCCACTGATGGGACATAGGAAGCTGTCCTATCCTGAATCAGACCATTGGTCCATCTAGCTTAGTGGTGTCTACACTGACTGGCAGAAGCTCTCCAGGGTTTCCAACAGGGTTTCCAACATTCTCAGCCCTACCTAGAAATGCCAGAGATTGAAACTAAGACATTTTGCAGGCAAAGCACATGCTCTACTAATGGGCTATGCCTCTTCCCCAATAAATGTACCTGACTTTGAAGCATATGCCCCCAGAATTTCAACCTGGGTCTTTAAGTATGGCAATAAAGGATATATTCTACTGTTGATGATATTGTAGCACAATCCCTCCTCCTCTTCCAATCTTCCCCATCCAGACGGGCCTAGGGACAACCAGTCAGTTCCATTCCATGGAATCATTGCCATTAACCCAATTGTCCCACGGAAAAGGATTTAACCCATGGAATCATTGTCATTGTCCCAATTTTCCAAGGACAGTCCTGGAATTACAGAAGCTTCTGATTTGATCCCAGAATGTCCCAGTTTGCCTTTTCCTCCCCCTCCATGTTTCAGAGAAAACTTAAAAGAGAAGCGGGGGGGGGGGATATATTTCTTTTTATAACGAAAATAAAATACCTGTGCCAAATTAAGGCATACAAAGTCCTTCCTACAATTTCAAAGGAAAATGTCACCACGCCACTATAAATTCTTTAATTGCAATGCTTCAACTGCCAGCCATTTCTTAGGAAACATATGAAGTCTTTATTCCTTTATTGTAAATGGAGCCTTACCCTATCTACTCAGAAGTAAGTCCCATTGTATTGAATGGAGCTTACTCCCTTGTGACTCAGTAAAGACTGGGCAGCCTTACACTGCAATCCGAAGCATTTTTACATGGTTGGCGCTGTGGTCTAAACCACAGAGCCTAGGACTTGATGATCAGAATGTCGGAGGTTCGAATCCCCACGATGGGGTGAGCTCCCATTGTTCAGTCCCTGCTCCTGCCAACCTAGCAGTTCAAAAGCACGTCTATGTACCGCTCAGGCAGGAAGGTAAACAGCATTTCTGTGCTCAGCTCGGGTTCGCCAGAAGCGGCTTAGTCATGACCCAGAAGCTGTCTGCGGACAAACACCGGCCCCCTTGGCCTATAGAGCGAGGTGAGCGAGCAACCCCAGAGTCGTCCGTGACTGGACCTAAGGGTCAGGAGTCCCTTTACCTAAGCCCCACTGAGTTCAATAGGATTCACTGTCTGGTATGTTCCTACTCATTCTCACAGTTTCTATTACTACTATTATTATTACTAATATTAGTATTATAATTATAACTTTTTCCTTTCTTTTAGGAGTAACTCAAATGTCCCAGAGACTGAGATAATTTGCTTCTCTATGCAACTACAGCAGCCCAAGGAATATATGCCCAGAAATGGAGGAAGGGAGCAGTACCAACAACGGAGGAATGGCAGATGAAAATGATGCAAAAGGGAATGTATGGTATTATTATGGTTTGTTGGAAAAGAATATGTAAGGAAAACAATAAAAATTCATTTATAAAAAAAGAAAATGATGCAATATGCAGAATTGGCAAGCCTAACCAGTCAAATAAGAGATCAAGAAGAAGGGGTATTTAAGGAAGATTGAAAAATGTTTGTAGAATATTTGAAAAATCACTGTAAACTGGTTAGAACGTTAGCAGGTTTAGAGTAAATCCAGCAGTAAAATATATGTTGATGTAATAGAGAAAGGGAAAAACCTGGAATAGAATACGCAGCAGTAAGGGGTAATCAGAAGGAACCATGGGGGGGGGGTTAATTCAATCTTTTGCTTTGTTTATGATATCATGAAAAATTATAAGTAAAACTTTAAAAATAATTTTTTTTTAATTTAATTCCATTTATCTGTGGAAGGTGGTGTAATTGGCTCAAGGGGACCAATGTACGTAGGTGTGCATATGACATCTATGCATATAGTGAGATCAAATGTGGGAGAAGCCTTCTGATGTATAATTACCGTAATGTCCCTATTTTCATTGGAGAAATGTTGGGGTGTATGCATTCAATCATCAGTGCCTAGACTAGGATCTCTTAAGTGTTTACATTCTCTCACACAGGCCAGACCGGCAAAACTTGTTCTGGGTTCCAACCATGTGGGCAAAGATGTGACTCAACAGGGCCATTCAGCTACTCTAACCTGTTTTGGATGCTGTTGCTTAAAGAGACCAATATTAAGCAACAACTAAGAGAAGAATAGAACTCACTGACAATGACTCACATGGATCTGGGGCGGGAATTTCCATGTTTCCTTTTCCCTCTGCATGCTTTCCACACAAATGCACACTCCCAAACCTCTGCTGCTGATACTAGGCTTGGATTATTGCATTAGATTATTGCATCCTTGGCAGATAAACCTGGCTATGCAGGAATATGTCAAATGAAAAGAGATGTTCACACACTCTCAATATACGTGTATCACCTTGCCACTCCAGATCCACTCCACTTTGCAATGCAAGTGCAGAAATACATGGAAGCAATATAGCAAGCAAGCGACAACAGTTGTGATTGACCAATCTCTCCTTTCTGTAGAGGCACTAGGAACGCCTGGAAAAGAAGAGCCCTGCTGGATCAGACCGATGGCCCATCTGGTCCAGCATCCTGTTCTCATAGTGGCCAGTTTAAAAAAAAAAAAAAGTTTAGGGGTACTCTCATTTCCCTACTCATTTTGAAATACTGCCCCTTAATGAGGCCAAATTTAGATTCACAAAATGCTTAGGGGTATGCGCACCTCTGTATTCCCCCAGAAAAAAAGCACTGATAGTGGCCATCCAGATGCCAAAATGGGAAGCCCGAAGTACGAGTGCCCTGCATGTCTACAGTGAATGTTCTGTGTGGGTTAGTTCACACAGAAGTACCGGTATTTGCTCTTTTAAAACAAACAGACATAACCTGAGAAATAATCTAAGGCCAGATCCAGGTGCTCTTGGAAGCAGCAGATTTTGTAGCTCCCTTTCTATCAGGGTTCAGGCCTGGTTTTGGCACAGAAACTGCTTTGGTCGCCTTGCATGATGACCTTCGTCAGGAGATAGAGGAAATATGTCCTTAGGTGGCAACATGAGAACAGGTCTTTTCTGCAGTGACTCCCCAGAGAGGTTTGCTTGGAGCCTTTGGATGATTAATATTCTACAGCCTTTTAAATGTTTGTGGGAGGGTAAGGCTTTGGAAAACATCTGCCTGAAACCCTGTAGATCTGCTGCCAGTCAATATAGACAAACTCAAGTTAGATTTGGTCTGACTAAAGACTTGTCCACACAGTGCTGCGCTTAGAAAGCATGGGTCAGAGCAGTTTTCCACTTGAACCATGCTTTCTAGGTGCAGGCTGGAGCAGTTTTCCCTCTGACAAGATCCTTTCCAATGGAAAATCCACTCTTTAGTGATAGATTGGAACAAATGACAATCCAGGGAAAACCCGAATTGCTGTTTGCTCTGATTGAGCACTACATAGCAGTTGCCATGGGAGAAAGCAGCAGGACAATACGAAGTGTCAATAAGTTCTGTTACACAGTATAAAGCCAACAGGCTCTCCCAGCTATCTGCCTATCTCCCATTCCCACCACCCTTCTGAGTAATACCCCTCCCCACCTTCTCACTATATAGAAGGATCTGGCAACTTCTGTTTCAGTGTATCTGAAGAAGTGTGCATGCACACGAAAGCTCATACCAAGAACTAACTTAGTTGGTCTTTAAGATGCTACTGGAAGGAATTTTTTTATTTTGACAGTATAAAGCAGCTTCCTGTTTCTAGTTCTTAGGAAGGTACTGTACAAGCTTCCTGAATGTTCTCAGCCAATAGCGTATTTGGCTTGATTGGTTTGAAAAAGATGCAATCTGGAGATCTGTGCTCATAATTTTAAATTTCCAGTATAGGGGGAGGGGGATGAGGCACTGTGGCTCCCACAACGTGCCAGATACTCTGCTACTGAGCTAAGGCCACCCCCCAACTGCTTCACACTTCTTTAGAGATATTTGCACCGGCTCCTTTCCTGAAATCTCTCTCAGCAGGGACACACAGAATTGATTACCATATTTGCTAGGGTGAGCAGCTAGGAAGGAAAGGGTTCCTGCATTTTTAAGAGTTATGCAGAATGGAGATGTGGGGTTGTAAAGGCTAACAAGAGGAAAGGGCTTTTGGTCCCATACCCTGCAAGTTCTTTTTCCACTCAGAGAGACTCCTAGAGTTTCTGCCACAGCTTGTATTATTAGTTCCAGCCACAGTTTGGAGGAAAAAGAAGAAAATCCGAAACCATCAGATAAATTCTTTATTCAGGACCAAATAAACTGCACAAAATGATAAGCAAGTTTTTCAAAACTATTCATTGGACAGGATGTTAAGCAACGAAACAGTGAAAAGGGAGAGGAATAGAGAAACAGTCGGTGAATTACTGTTCCTAGGATTTTTTGAAGAAAGCCATGACAGTTCTAAGAGTATGATCTTAGGGCAATCTATAGTGTAGATTTAAGTCCAGGTAACAGTGAATAGAAACTGATGTCCGGGGGAAATATTTTTTTAAAAAAAATCCTTACAACTTTACTGAGCATACAGCAGGTGGTTGTACATTTCTAATTGTAGAATTAAGTTCTACAAATTTAGCATATGGATTGTACCAGCACTTTGTTTGTAAGTAATTTTGTATGTGTAAAAATACAACTGTTTATAAAAGCTACAATGCCTCCTAGAATTTATTCCATCTAAACTTGGAACTCTTTCTAGGGAATTGTTTTTCAAGTATGTTGTTAACATTATTAATCAAAGAAACATTGTATCTCCAGATTGTTGTGTCCCTAATGAGGTATTTTCCAGGGACCTCTTTTTCAACATACTGTCTGCAATGATAAAGAATTGCAATCTCTTTGGGAACTACCAGTGTCTTACTATAACCTTTGAGAATGGTGTGGACTGAAGTCTGAACCACTGCTCTTGGATTAACGATCATCTTTCTCTGATTACTAAACTTCAGTTTAATGGGCTCTCTGTAAATATGCTGCAGTATATTAGTTCCTGGGACCATTTTCCAGGATGAAATGTTGAGTGTGTTTGTAGAGGAAAAGATATGCTGAGGAAATAAATGGTTCTCAAACAAGAAGATGCCTGTCTCTGGATTTCGATCCTCAAGATCGCTTATCATTGTTTTCCAACTCAGATGCTTAATGGGTAGGATAATTTCATCAATGTCATTAAGAACCACATATTTGCTCCTGTACATATTGCGGTAGATGCAATCATTTAGGACTGTAGCTTTCCCATAGTCCCAGTCTTTGGAAGAATACCAGAAAGAAGAGAAATTAACATATGAGAAAATTGGCCATGGAATAATATCAATGGTGCCTTCTGCAACATAAAATTCCAATACTTTCTCTATGAGTTGGCTGCAGTTGTACATGTAGACCAGCACTTTCTGTGCACCAAGAATTTTATACATTTCCATGCTTTGTATGAACTGCAAGACATTGCTGTAGTTTCCAAACATGACAGGGAGACAAAGGGTGAATTCAGCAGAAAATGAATCCTCGGGCACACGGTTCTTAATTTCAAACCTTGGTAGCTTGTCGATTTTCCCTCTAGGAGATGAATGAATTGACACGTATTTTGGAGAGCACTTTCTGGGTTCCAAGCACACGATATCTGCTGGACCAAAAGGGAAATCAGTTCTATCCAAGTGAATGTCTATGGCTGCTCTTATTATGGAGACATGGCCATCATGACTACAGCAAAACCAACAATAAAGGTCCTGTATTTTCTTGTAGCGCACTACTGCAATCACACGAGTTAGGTTTCCTTCTCTGTCATCGTGATACGGTGAAATGATAAATGTCTTATTATATTTTAAAGCTGTTATTGTATCATTGGCAATCTCACCTTTGCAGAGATCCGTTGACTGTATTGTTTGTGGCAGCAAAGGGGTTTGCATCAGCCACAAGTATGCTTCAAAGGACAGTACAATTAGAAAAGAAACTACCACCATAAAATTGTTTCTTCTACAGAAATACATCTTTAACTCCTGGCCTTGCAACAAAGTGCCTGTTACTGAAATGGAAAAGCAGTGAGAGAATGTTATTATCAACTTACTCAAAACCAAGAAACCAATTTTAAGGATAGACTTAGAAAGATGCTTAACAAGGCCTTAAAATGTTGAATAATTGTGACACTGGAATACATGCCAACTCATAATGATGATATTATGTGTGATCAGCTCTCCCATATATGAAATATCTTCTTAGTGTGTGCTTGAAAGGAATCCACACTCCCTAACCATAAATTAGTCCAGTTTAGTTCCTCACACTCCTACTAAGGGGGACTTTGCTTTGTCCTCCTGGAGAGGATGGGAGTGGGGAGTGATTTAAATAAGCTTCCCTTCTGCTATAAATGACCCCCCCCTTTACTTTCTGTATCTCCTCCCTCCTCCCCAACACCAATAAATGTGGGATAATTCTTCTATACTGTACAGTATAGACAAAAAGACAATATCATCCCTGCCCAAACAACACAAGTTACTCCAGCTTTATAGATGAGCTCTCTGACCCATGTTAAAAAGCTATCCCTTACCCCAAATAAAAAGTTATTAGCTAGCCCCATACTTATTTATGTGGGTTTCTCTCATTCCCCCTCCTAGTCTGTAAGAAATACCTCTCAACTCTTGCAAATTTGGGATTTTCTGTCTCTCTCCCCCCACCCCCAGCACCTATTCATAAAGGGTTCCTATCAGTTTTCCTTTCAAAATGGCGTTTGGTCATTCCTGCTACTATTAATAAAGTTACCACACGGTCCCCAAACTGGTAAGGGGATGGCACCCCCACTCCATTAATATGCGCGCTTCCCTTCCTTGTTCATGGATCCAGGACCCCCCCCAATACACAAAGTGTGTTGGGGGGGGCTGTTCCCCCAGCTATAGAAGGTTGTTGTGATCTGCTCTCCTCTCCCCCCATAACGTGGGAAGCGTATTTTTCACCAACTTGGGTCGGGGGGCGGGAGGTTAGAATTACCTCTTATACAAGGATTTGCCACAAAGCGGGAAGAAAGCGCGGTTTAAAAGAAACTTAAGGCCTGCTCCTTCCTGCCCTCCTACCTCCCAGCACTTTAAGGCCTCTGAGGACAGAAAGGAAGAGGGGGGGAAAAGGCGGGAAGCGTCCCTTTAACTGCAGCCTGAGGGGATTTTTTTTTTTTTTAAGGCTGCAGTTAAAGGGACGCTTCCCGCCTTTTCCCTCCTCTTCAAGTCATCTTTCCCCTGAAATGGCTCCTGGGCCAGTGCGATGGAAAGAAAACGGACATATCCGTCTAGGGAGCAAAAACACACACAACACAAATGAACAATCTTCCTTCAAGGTAACAGTTTAAAATAGATCAACTGTTCTTAGACTGTGAATATGGCCTCCCCCACAAGGCGCACGAGCACCTGGAGTGGGGAACCCTGCCCTCAAGATAGCAGTTTAAAGAGATTAACACGTGTAACGACAACGACGGTGAATAAACGGATCAAGAAGATAACATTATTATTTATCTCATTTCGCTCTGGTGGTTTAAATCTGGGGGCCTTTTTTGTTCTGCCCTCAAGATGTAGTCTCTCACTTCCCCTCCATCTGCCCCGTCCAACCACTGTATTTGTTTTAGAGATCATTAATGCCGTATTGATTATTTCAGCCATATAATATGCCTTTTGTGTTAACCGCAATGTTTAGCTTACTTTTCGTTGTTGTTTTGTTAATAGTGTTTTACTGATTGTAATTGTTGATGTTTTCTTAATAATTTTATAGGACTTGCAATGTATTTGCAATGCTCTGTTATTGTTCTTGATTGTTTGTAAGCTGCTTTGAGATTCATTTGAATGAAAAGCGGCATAGAAATACAATACAATAAAATAAAATCTGTTTTAAAAGGGGACAGGGAAGGCAGTTGGAGTCTTTAAAAATCCCCTCAGAAAAAAGAAAGCAAGCCTGAGGGGATTTTTAAAGACTCCAACTGCCTTTCCTCAGGGTGGGATGGGAAGAAAATTGAGATAAACTCTTGGTAAAACCTGCCTTTTAATAACAGTTATAATGATGGTGATGATTATGTAACTTATCGGTTTCTTTTTATAAAAGTAGCTCAAGGCAACTTAAAACATGCACATGAAAACCAGCATAAAACAAAACACATAAAAATTTCAAACACCTTCATATTTTTAAAAGTCAGTAGGACTAAAGCATCCTAGGTAAAGGTACCCCTGCCTGTACGGGCCAGTCGTGTCCGACTCTAGGGTTGTGCGCCCATCTCACTCTAGAGGCCGGGAGCCAGCGCTGTCTGCATACACTTCCGGGTCACGTGGCCAGCGTGACGAAGCTGCATCTGGCGAGCCAGCGCAGCACACAGAAACACCGTTTACCTTCCCACTATAAAGCGGTACCTATTTATCTACTTGCACTTAAGGGTGCTTTCGAACTGCTAGGTGGGCAGGAGCTGGGACCGAACGACGGGAGCTCACCCCTCCGCGGGGATTCGAACCGCCGACCATGCGATCAGCAAATCCTAGGCGCTGAGGTTTTACCCACAGCATCCTACCCACCTATAATAAAAGAATCATAGAACATAGAGTTGGAAGGGATCCTAAGGGTCATTTAGCCCAACCCCCTGCAATGCAGGAATCTCAAAGGACACTTTCCCTACTTTCTAGGACCCTTCCCCAATGCCATAAGGTATAAATATTTAGATTTAGGGTTGGCAGCCACTAATCTGAGGCACCCAGCACTATAGAGCACAGCAGGAGTAGGCCTCAGGCGGAAACAGGCCAGTTCCCAGTCTTCAATCATTCAGTATTCCCACCCTAAGTCTACTTTAATAATTTGACTGAAAGGATTAATGCATTCACCTTGATAAGCCTGTTTGGACTTCCCCCTCTCAGAACACTCAGAGTCACTTAACCAAAACACTAGTTTTATTTATTGTAACCCATAAGAAGATCCATGCTGTATGAGGCCAAAGGTTAATATAGTCCATCTTGTTTTTGTAGTGGCCTGTAATGTGTATGGGTTGCTCGTGCGTAAGTTGCCGCCTCTCCAGGCTTTGTTGCCTTGCTAAACCTTTCAGTCTGGGCAGCCCTTCACTTCGTGGCTGCCTCAGTCGCTAGCAGAATCCGTCAGTGGGCGTTTCTTAAATCTTTTCCAACATAAAAGTTGTTTGACACCCAGTCTCCTCCTACTCTCTCTGCGCGGAAGTCTTCTGAGCAGGGTGGGCGTGGGTAGCGGAGGACCCGTGCTCTCCCCGCTGGTGTCCGGTGAAGAGTCCTGGAGCCCTCTCGCCGATTCCCCCATCAGCCCCTCTATATCCCTGGTGTTGCGCTGATTTGCTTCCCCATCTGCGGAGCTGCCTCTCTCCCTGCTGGGCCCTTCTCCAGCATCATTTGAGAGCCTTCCCTCCGCCTCTAGCTCCAATGTCAGTTCCCTGACATGGCCACTTAAGATGCATCTGGTAATTCGCACTTGTGATTCCCGGTAACACATTCAGAAGGCATGGTGCCTCTGAAAGTGAAGGGAGAATGCAAAGTATAATTTAGCTACAGAAATAAAAGCAAAATGATGCCCAATACTTGCCTATAATTGGCACAGTGAGAAAACAGTGTTTACTAGGTTACAGAAAAACTACACATGAACAGAAGGAGCTACCTTATGCTGAGTCAGACCTTTTTTAGAGCAACGTTTTCTGTGTCTTTTGTATTGGTGGAACCCAGAGTTGTCCAGTCATGTTGAATGGGGGAGATTCAGGATGGAGACAGCATACAATTAAACTATGGAATGTATTAACACAAAGATGTGCTGATACTCACCAACTTAAGACTGCTTAAAAAAGTATAAAGCAAAAGGGGAATGCCTGTTTCTCTTTCAGTATAATTTGTTCTAGTCAGGTCAAGTCAGGAGTGTATTTAGGGCTTGGCCCCTAAGGTCGCAGGCCAAAAACTGGCTCTATTGCAGCAGCCCTGCAAGACCCCCTCCAGTTGGCCAGTGGTGCTTTTAGCTCCTTGCCAAGGCTGAAACCACCATCCCAATCTGCCTTCATACAATGGAGACCTGCATTGTCCCAGACTCATACAAGCCTGGGTGAAACCACCTCAGCTCTCGAGGTGAGAGCTGTCTTGCGGGCAGAGGCCAATGCAGAATGTTTTTTTCAACATTGCAGTATACCACCAAACCACAATGTTTGGCTGGCGACACATCACAGTGTTGAAAAGCTGATATCGTCCAGCCCTAACCTCTGGGAACAGAGACACATTGCGTCTGGATACTAGTCTCTCTCAGGGGGACCAACAGTAGGAGAAGGATATTGCACTTACATCCTCTTGTGGGTTTCCCATAGTCACATGGGAGGCCACTTCAGCAGGCCTTTGGTCTGTTCTTAGTTTTCCCCGAGAAAACATTTTATGTACATAAAACTGTAACCAACCTGACGCCTCTAGGAAGCCTGCATGCAGGACATTAAAGAGCTCTCTCCTAACATCCCCTATACCTGAAATTCAGTGGCATATAACTGTAAAAGTTCTCTTTGCTGTATCATTGAGTATAGTGCTATTCAAGAGCTGTGTGAAAATTTTGACAACACTTGACACCAAGGGCCACTTCTGATGTTGTTTTTCCCTATTCAGGTTTTTTTTTTGGGGGGGGGGAGCATGTAGTAGAGAATTAGCGATGCCAGCAAATTTGTGTGAACAGTTTGATGAAAGTCTTAGCAGCTTTTGCCTGACTGTTTCCCCCAACATTTTCTAGTTTTCTTTATACATATTTTGTTCTTGTCAGGCTTTATGGAATTGTCTTTTATTCTTCAGAACCTCAACAGAAGCAAATTCAACTTCCTGAACCCTGGAGGCTTCTGCCAATACCCATTGCAGTTTCAAATATAAATTTCACTGATATCACAAAGGATAGAAGCCTTTTATTTTTAAAAAACAAGAAAAGTTAAAATCCTCAAGAACACTAATTCTGCAAAGTTTTTAGGTTTTGGAAACTCTTGGGCAAGTGGACCAACTGTCTCTGAATCGGGCCGTCTCTTCTTTAACCCTGCCACTGCTGCCCATTTGCTTCCCCACTTTCCGCCCAATCCACTCAGCAACTAGGAGGGGGAGTGCAAAGCAAGTTGGGCGTGCTGCTCTATATCCTCACTTAATGTAGTTAGTTGTACACTCATTGAAGGCAGCAGCATCAAGGGGGGAAAGCAGCAGAGCCAGAAAGTTCTTGATCAGCAAACATCCTCTTCAGGAATGTGGCCCTTGGCAAGAGCCTGACAATGCTAACTTGGCCTCCCCAGACTTCTTTATCCGCACCTGGTAAACAACAACCTATTGCATGTGAGTAGCTGCTAGTGGAAATCATGCCTTTGTGTTACTCCTTTGGGGGGCGATGAGGATGAGGGTACTGCTGCTGCATGACTGCTTGTGGATGTGAGAGATTGGATGAGCTGGGCAAGGGGTGTATGTATGTTAGTTAACCTGGCTCCCAAGTGAAAGGTGGAATGCTGGGGAGCTGCATGTTAAGTGACAGCATGGATGCTGTTGACAAATGCACAACCAGTGTAATTGTGATCTGCTATTTTATATTAATTGCATTTTTCTTTTATATTAATATGTTCATAACTTTGGGGGCCTTTGGGTCAAAAAGCAGTTATAAATATGTGCTAAAGAAAGAAAACTATATTTTATTTTTACATTAAAGTTTTTAATTAGTGAAACAATTATCATCAATGTAACAAGCTGAAAAATACAGCAACCTGATAGAAGACTGAGGTAACAAAATACTGTGCCAAAAACCTAAAAGACTCCCACACAAGAGTTAAAAGTTCAGTGGTTATTATGAGAGACAATTCACAAGATTTTTTAGAAAGAGGCCTTACACAAATGGCATGCAGTGGGCTGCTGGAATACAGCTAAAAGTAAAAATAAAATAAAATAGTGCAACAGTTCTCACAAGAAACAAATTGAAATATAGAAATTGGTTTACATCACAATGTGACAAATGGGTCAAAAATTGAATACTATTGTCTATACCTTGACTGAGTGCTAATTGGAAAAACATGCATTTTGGCACTAAGTTTACTTTTAAGTTACATACACGCTAATAAATTAATAATAAATAATATTGCTCAATACAGCTAAACAAATCATTAACAGTCATCCTGAAAATAATTTGATTGGGACCCTTTTGCAGAATAGCTGAACAAAAAGACTAGCTCTGTACATTTATCACTGTTCACTAGGACCTGATCCAGTAATCTGTTCTGGGCATAGGAATACTGATGTGCAGTATGGGGTTATCTCACCTGCACCAGCACCACTATTCATTTCAAAGGACAAAGCCAATTTGCCTTTGCACACGTGGATCTGTTGCCACCATTGAAATTATTTGAACTGTTTTCAAGCACAACAGCTGAGTGTGAGTTTGTGTGTATTTTTACACACACACACACACATGCCAGGGCACAGTTTTTGTGATATGCTTTGAGGGAGGTGGTATTTTAAATAGTACCAATATGCATCACTTGAATTCACAGTAAAAGGTGCACACACACAAAAATCAGTAGCTAAGTAGAGCTTCATGCTTTTATAGGACGAGAACCATTTAAATGTGGATTATGCTAATAACAATTTCCATATACTGTACTAACACTCGTTTATTTCATCTTCTCAAAACACTGCCGCAAAGATGCTTATATTGCTGAATACTGCATCATATCACCATTATCACACAACTCATTATTGTACAACTTTCCATGTCCATATACAACAAATCAAAATCATGGCCAGCCATTTGCATCACTGGTTCTTGCTTTCTTTTCTTAAAAACAAAAACAAAACAAAACATTCCAAATGCAGATTTGCAGAGGGACTTTCAAGTAGCTTAATTCCAAGAGATTTCCCCCCTCTACAGATGCATGCAAGTTTCATTCATTACAAAAGGAGATTTCCCCTCTCATGGGTGTCACCATGACAAGTGTTATTTTCATTAATGCAATGTCATTATCAAGGACTGTGCTGATTTCTGATCCAAATTCCTTTGGATTGAGGTGCTTGATGTAAAAGGGTGGAGGCTGATGAGATCTGGGAGGCATTTTTCTTGTGATGTGGGGATTCTTCACAAGCCAAAATATTTTCCCTTGTTTATCCAGTAAGTAAAATATAAAGCAAAATACAGATCTGCTTTCTGTAAGTGTTTGTTCTGAAAAAGTTTTGCAGCCAAATACCACACATTCTTACTTAGAAGGCCCACTAGATTCAATGGGACTTATTTCCTCATAATTTACCTAGTTTTCCAGCCTTCATGGTTGACAGCTGTTTCTGTCCACTCAGAGGCATCTAATAAACTCCCTTTGCCTTCAATAGTGTATGGTTTTTGGATGTAGCCACTGTAATTTCAGTTTGTGGTTCACACTGATTTATGAACAAGCCAGTAAGTGTAAGCATTTATTATTTAGGTTTAAATGTTGCTCTTCTGACTAACTGTGAGCACCTGGATTACTGATGAATCATTATATAACTAGGTCTTGGAACTTATTCTGAGCAGTTCAAATTTATTTTGCTTCAAATATGTTTTGACGAAAGAGCTACAGTTTGTATTCTAACCAATGCATATTTTAACCCCTAAGGGACTGAGGTAAAATTTACCATACAGATTGTTCTTCTCCATCCGATTATTTGATTGGTCGGCAACCCAAACACCACTGTTTTTCCTTAAGCCATTCGTTGACAATGGAGTCACTAAATTATGCATGTCATAATTCCCTTTCTATAGCATTTGGTCTTTGGCAGCATGAGAAGGCCCAGTCCTTTTAACCATTTATTAGTTTCCCTGCATCAGGTGGGTGCTCCTTGCATTTTTGGCATCCTTGGAAGTTACAAAGGATAAAATTCAGGCTGGGCTGTCAACGGAAAGGTCCTTTGATTTAATACAACTGTAGAAGTGATGATAATGTTATCCATGGTTTTGCAATGAGTTTCTGGCTTAAATACAGACATTTAAAAATTGAGTACATGCCTGGATGAGGCTAATTATTTAGTATGAAAAGATGGTGTTGGCTTTTCAGCATTAAGTAGGAGGTTTGGAGATCAGACTTTTAATAACCATCATTCAGCTGGCAAGATGTGTCTCTTTCTGCATCCTGTAGGTAGGTGGGATACTATCAGCACATATATGCAGAGAAGTTACAAAATCATACACCTTTGCTTTTGATGGCAAATCCAGAGAAATGTTCTTGTTGAAAAAACAATCCAAACATGTAAACTCCATCTCTCTGTACAAGAGAACCCTTCAAAATTGTATCCCAACACATTATGAGATGGTGATGTCTGAAAAGAGAATTCCATTCATTGGCCGATGATAAGAGTTTGTTGATAGACCTATAGATATCCTATTACAACTACCTCACTCTCATGAATTTAGCTTTTGGATTGGCAAGAAAGCCAGCTGTGCAGCTCCCAACTGTAAAAAGGGTGTTTGGGGATACATCTTGCTGTAAAATTGCCTACTGCCCCTTTTGGGTAGCTTACTAGATTCAGTAACTAGGTTCTCTTTGACAGCCAGTTTCATACTGGATTTCAGTCTTAGATCTATGACACAAGCATACAACATAACGTTTAAAAACAATACAGTCAACAGACACTGAACATTAAAGGAAATTATTTAAAATAAAAATATTCAAAGATTAACAATATACAATTAGATCAATAGACAGCATGCCCTTGCCAGAGCTTTCTTCAGATGCAGAGTTCTGTTAATCCGAAATGGCTTCCCATGTTTCTTAAAAGCTGTACCACTCAGTTGTAGTCTTGCAGATGTTCAGTGGCTGAGTGCTTACTTACTGCTACTCATATGTTAGGAAATGAGGGAAAGGGAGATAATCAATGTATTCTTTCCTTGCTGAATACAGCCTTAACACTGATTTTCTGTGAAAGAAAGGTATGTGAAGTATCAAAAAAGGTGGGCTCAGGAAGGATATACTGGCAACCGCCCCCCACCCCCAGAGAAAGGGAGAGGGTGTAACCCCTCATCCCAAGGCAGGAATGCTCTTGCAACTTAACTGATCGAGCAGATGCCCTGTGCCCCAGAAGACCCAGGGGCAGGTGACACACAGCTAGACATTTTTTATGAATAGCACCCACAGTAAAAAGAAAAACAAATAATTTAAGGCAAATATTTCTTTTTGGAGTGAAAGAACTCAGGAGGAGCGTTAACACCAACTGATTTTTCAGCAGCAAGAGACCCTTCATTTGCCTGGGCACCTGTAGTTAATTAAAACAAAGCAGCACAACCAATTACAAGAAACAAACACTAAACTGAAGGTGGTTTATCTTGTGCCAAAATACACATTTCTCAAATAGCTCAGGTATGAACATTGGTTTGTCCCTATGTTTGATACAAAATCTGAGGCAGCCACATTGCCAAGCAACTCAGTGCACTTAAGGTTATAAAAACGTTGTTCCACAATGTCCTATTCTAATTGACACTTTGCAGCAAAGTTAACACTGTCATCATTTTGTGCATTAGAAATAATTGAAAACCCAACATGGGCTAAATGTTCTTCAGTCACATAAAGCAGCTCAACAATAAAAAGAGCAGTTTAAAAAAAAATCCGCAGAAGATGTGATGCACAGTTTGTGGCAGAACAGAAATCCACGGTAGTCTGTGACCACAAAGCTAAAGTCAAGGATCCTGCCCTAAGCAGGTTGTATCTTCAATCAGTCTAAATCACCTCTCTCATCAGTGCATTGAGTTAGATCCTGTCCTAAGGACAACATTCACTTTCTGCTTTTAGAAGCTGTGTCATAATTACTTTCAAGTTATATAAGAAAAGTGCTGAAGTCACTGTTACAGACAGCTGGCTCATTCTAGAGTCCCCTTCCTCCATTTTCCTGTGGGAATGATTTTCCCATCCTGCAGTTTGGCACTTGAAGTCACATCACATACTGGAGCACGTTATTCAAATGACATAAGGTTTGCAGGTACCTGGCAGAGAAAAGTAAACTGGTCAGTACAATGAATGGTCAGCCTATCATGGATAGAAGACGTCAGCATCCCAAAGCAGTGAAAGTGCTCACGCAAAAAGGAAAAAAAAGAAGTTATAAATTGGTTCTACATCTATAAAAGCTATTTATTTATTTAAACATAAGAAAACCAGAGGAAGTTGCATACACCAGCAATAGTTTCATCAACCAGGAATGTATGATTAACAGCTTCATGCGTGGTCTGAGTGATTTGCTGCATGTTCTGAAATCATTAACCAGAGTGGCTGAGTTTGCTTTCTCCCCTCCTCACCCCAATCCCTTTTCTGTGGTGTAAATTGTAAGCCTGAGCGTGGGGACTTCTTTATTTTTGATATCTGAAAATGGTTCTGGACAGTGATATTTTTCTAGAAAAAGAGGTGCCAGAACTCACCATGAATGCCTCCCTTGTTCTCTTATAATGGTGCACACCTGAGACGTGCCAGAACTGAGATCTGGTGAGTTCTGGCTGAAAAAAAGCCCTGGCTTAGGAAATCTTTTTGGCTGAAGAGCAGGGTAAAAATCTTCTCAGACTAAGAGTAAGAGTACTTTAACAGAGAAACCATGGGCTGCACACTGAATTAAATTTCCATATCATAATTTAAAATGTTTGCAATATAGTTAGTATTGCATAGTTAGCGAGTAGTTGGGCCGGGCTCAGGTCCTCTCAATGCTCCTTATGTGTAAGGGGCTTTGATGCAGCAACATCTCCTTCCCCTTGTCCCCTGCTCTAAAATCACATTCAGCTGCCAGAGTCAAGGAAGCAAAAGTGTGGTGTGCACGTGACACATTATTAGGCGGAACACCCTGGGGAGCACCAGGCGGAGTGCCTCTTGCCGGGAATGGGGTGTAGTAAAGCATTTTTTTAAAGGGAGGGGCAAGGCGCATAGAGACAGGTGGGATCAAAGCATGGCGTGGCAAATTAACATCCCTCCACCACAAGACATAAGAAACTGCGTGAAGACATGGGACAGTGATTATGTGTTGCCTTACCTACTAGCCATCACTTGGTACCTGCTCTGCTCAGGGCAGATTCCAAACTCTATATAGCAACTTTTTTAGTATACAGTCCTGCAGGAAAGAGCAGCTTCCCCCACAACTCTTGTGGATGAATAAAAATAGCCAAGACCACTGTCAAGCCGGCTGCTTCTTCCTCTTCCCCTGAAAAAGGCAGTCTGCAGGTAGCAGGCCCAAGGGGGCTGTAGCTGAGCTTGGTGATAAGATGTTGACATTGTTGCTGAGGGGTGCCAAAAAAAGGCCTTGCGACCTGTGTGTTGGCCTACACTGCTTTAAATATATAAATAATAGTTGTCTCCAACTCAGAGTAGACCCACTGAAATTAATGAATCTAAGTTAGTCTTGCCCATTAATTTTAATGGACACACTTGAAATAAAACTAATATCGGTTACAATCCATACAATAATATTTTACAACTATTCGCAAACAATGCAATTTTGGGGAAACTTTTAGAGAGCTCAGATGCAGGTGGTGTGAGCACTCCTAATTTGCCTAGGGCTTTTGTTGTGGTTATAACCCCGTTCTAAAAGTTTCCACATGGCTACTATTTTAGCTTCAAACAGAAACAGAAGAAAAACCTTACCTGAGGCCTGTTGCTTCTGCATGCGTCATCCAAATGTTTGTGCCACAGTATTGCATGAAACCTTGAACCAGTCTGAAACTTGTAAACATTGCCTACAAGTTAAAAATATAAGGTAAGAAGGAGCCCTTGAGCTTTGGAAGAAACAGAACAAGATGCTGAAAGGTTTAAAAAAGCCAACAATTTATCTGGTAAGAGAGAAGATCTTGGTAATGACCAGTTTGGGTGACCACTGAAGAACCTTAGTCTGAAATGTCAGAGTACTCAAAAGAGTGAGTACGAATAGATCAGAACACCAACCAGTCTAAAAATCGTAACCAGCCTCGCTGTCTTTTTTCTACTGAGTAAAGCTGGTAGTTTAAGAATGTATTCAGTATTTACCTTGTTGATTTATAAGAGCTGGGGGATATACTGTTTAGCATGCTGAAGCAGGAGCAGCTTATTGACTCCTGCCTTGCCAGTTTTCATAGCAGGCTAGCTGGACAGGCAATGAAATAGTGGTGGTACTTTACTTAGGCAATTATGAAAGAATCTGAAACTTGTGTTGCGGGTGGAAACCCAGCACCTTTTTGTTGCTGAGGAGTGTTTAATGGAGGGGTGAGGAAACTTTTTCAACATGAGGGCTGTGTTCCCTTTTGGGGAACCTTCTGTGGGGTCACATGTTAGTATGGGCAGGGCAAAAGGATACCCTCCAACATTTCTCCGATAAAAATAGGGACTTCATAGTAATAATTTTACGATTTATACCCCACCCATCTGGCTGTGTTGCCCCAGCCACTCTGGGCAGCTTTCAACATATATAAAAACATAAGAAAACATTAAACAAAAACCTTCCCTATACAGGGCTGCCTTCAGATGTCTCAGGGGTCGGATAACTCCAAACCCCTCCAACATTTCTCTTATGAAAATAGGGATTCCTAAGGAAAAGCAGGACGTTCCAGGGTCAAATCAGAAACTGGGATGGCTTCTGTAAATCTGGTACTGTCCCTGGAAAATGGAAACACTTGGAGGGTCTGCAAAAGTGGGCAAAGCAATGGATGTGACTATTACTATGTACAGACATTCCAGCCACACAAAAGCCAGGGCTTCACACCCAAACACCCACCTTTCAATCCTTCATCCCAGCAAACATTATCAGACACATTTAAATGAGGCAAAAGCACTTAAGGAAGCTGTAGAGGAGAAGTAGTGAAGGGTGTGGCTTGGTGAGAGGGGTGTGGCTTGCAAAGGGGAACAGCTTAGATAAGAGAGGGCTGGAAGATTGCATTCAATCCTCAGACCTGATGTTCCCTACACCCGTTTTAACAGATCCTGATCGTTTCCTTTGCATTTTACAGTTTTGAATGTAAATTGAATTATAAACAGCATTTTTTCTGAATGCTCCCATGTGGGTATAAACCCGTCAGCCAAGGATAATGCTTTATATTATCTGATGAAGTAGACTCTAGTACAGTACACAAAAGCTAGTGCTACGGGGCTTTTGGTTGTTTTAACAAAAGCATAGTAAATGATGGTGTGCGGTCATTGGATTAAGGGGACTAGGCTAGTCCCCTAAATGTTCTCCTGGTGCCTCCTTCACAAGGCCTGGGAAGTTTCTACCTGGCTTAGGGAGGGAGGCATGATGCTCATGTGTGCAACGTCACATGTATGACATTGACACCCCACACAAGCTAGTGCCTCTGGCCTTAACGGTTCCCCTCTGAAAAATTTCACCGCATGCCACTGATAGGAAAGCTTACTGTTACTTAGCACACTTACTGTTCTGAAGAAAGTCCAATTAAAAATAAAACACCCACCTTTATCTGGGTTATTTAGCTGAAAAATATCAGGGTGTTCAGGGTCATCAGGCAGTGCTACCATCCAGCCCACAATAGAAACCTTTTTCCCCGGAGTAGATTTATACTAAAAGAGAGAAAAAGTCAAGGAAGAATATCAATGAGCTGAATTGTGAAGTATAGGCGACTCCCCACTTACGCAGAGGTTGCATTCTGGGCCCCTTATGCATAACTGAAATGTGTGTAAGTGGGGAGCACCCTTACGTAAGCGGGGAGTCCTTTTGTGGCTCGTGAGGATTGATTGAACCCAAAGAGGCTGTCCTCTGGGGAGAATCTCCTCCCAAGCCAGAGGCACAGTGGGGCTTTTTTGAGCTGCTTAGCTGACATGCGGGAAAGCTTCCCCATAGTCAGCTGAGCAGCCTCAACAAAGCCCTGCTGAGGAGACCCTCCCTAGAGCCCAAAGAGGACATCAGCTGAGCAGCCCTGCACATCAGCTGTTAGCATAGGCGCCGACTCCATGGGGCCTGAGGGGGCTCGAGCCCCCTCAAAAAATTTTTTTGGGGGGTCAGCCCCCCCCAATAATCTCGGGCGCCCTTCCAGCAGAGCGCCGCCGCCGCCCCCCGCCTCCTCCCCACCTGCTCCCTCGCCAGCCAGCCAGCCAGCCGCGCGCCCTAGTCGGAGAGCCCCGGCCGTCCCCCGCGAGATTAGGGAATCCCCGGGGGCGGGGGCTCCTGCCTCGCTGCTTCGCAGCACCACCGCCACTGCCAAGGCACTGCCGGGGGGAATTTCCTTCCTCCTGGCGGTTTCAGCCCCCGCGAGAACAGGGGAATCCCGACCGGCCACACCTCCCAGCCAGCCAGCCAGCCTATTTAGGGCCGGAGCGGAGGGGGCTCGCCCTCTCTTCTCCGGCTAGCCCCACGTTTCCCGCATATCAGCTGTTCTGGAGCTGATTAATAGGCGCAGCACGCTCTCCCCTATTCGCTCACGAGGAGGCGGCACCACTTTATTTGCATATTCATGAGCTTATTTATTATTCATGAGCTTTCCCGGCCCCCCCCCAATATTTTTTATAAGTCCGCGTCCCTGGCTGTTAGGTGGGGAGACTGAGCAGCCTCTAGAAAGACCTGCTGCCCCGCTGTCTGGGGAGGGTCTTCTTGTGAGCCACAAGGACTCTCCAGGGTACTCCCACTTCCAGGTTCCATTTCCAGCTTCCTGGCACCAGGCATGTACGCAATAGCATGCAAGTTGGGAGTTGCCTTTATTCTGCTACCCTGGGCTGCTTTGTGAATACTGCAGTCAATTGATTCTCTGAAACAATTGCAGATAGGATGTGCCCTTGGTCTACAAAATAAGGCAAATTATTTGCTTACATGCTTTCTTTCAGTGCCTCTTAATGACTTTGCTCCAAAGTAGATCAGAGTAGATCCTGAAAGGGTTACCCAATATCTAGTCCAGGAGGAAAGCTGAAAGGAGGAAATTAAAAAAAACTTTCAAAAGCATACATAAATTTTAATTACTAACATGAAAGAAGGTGAGATGCTTCAGACATGCTATCAACTATGAGGCTGCATTTGCCGTGAAGAAAACCCAGCTATTCTGCCTTCACTTTGAAAAACAAGGTTATGTGCTGTCCCCTGCTGGTGGGGATGGATGCATTACAGCTCAGTAATTCAGCTCCAGTCAGAATGATAATAAATGCACTTCAAACCTTTAGTATCAAGCAATGGCATTTTCACAAAAGGCCATGAGGAAATGTAGTGGTATGTGGGGCAAAGCCTAAAGGCCTGAGTATCCTTTCCTCTCCTACGGAATGCGAAAAATAGCAGATATGTACTCTTTGTTTTGTACTCTTTCTTGTACATGTCTGCCTTTCTCCTCCCCCCCCCACCCTCTTGAAGGCAGTGAAAATTACTGCCAGTAGGAAATAGTTGCTATATAAGAAAGAATCCTTGGCCTAAAACTCTTCCATTCCCCCCAAACCAATGCCATTTCATATATACTCAGTGTTTTTTTCTGGGTGTACATAAGGGTACACATTACTGGCACCCTTTTACTAGAAGAAAAGCTTATGGAGAGAAGGGTTCCAGGGTGCGAAATATAACCTGGTTTTGAAATTTAAACAAAAGTTCTATATGGTGTAGGATGTGTGGTGGCAGATTCTTTTCTTTGGGTGTTTCCATGAGCATCTCTTAAAACAGCAGCCAGATCTGGAACCCATATTTAGCCCAACCTGCAACACATTTGATCATATGCCACCAACCCTAGTCTGCCCCAGCCAGCCACCACCTGTCTGTCTTACAACTTGCAACTAGTCCAGGTAGTGTCTTCTGGCTGTCAGCTTCCATCTGAGTCTCATGCTGCTCTTGTAGAAGTCAGCAGGGAGGAGGACAAAACTACTGTAGAGTTACCTGGATCTGTCCTTAGTGCTGGTTCCTACTATTGGGCCTCCCTGCTTTCCATCCTGCCTGTCCCAGTGAGAATCAGGCACCTCTATTGGCACTATGTGCAACCATTGTAGGTTTGGTCATGACACACTTGTAAGAAGAACATCAGAACCGTAGAAAGGAGAGGGAGATACAGAGGGTTATTATGAAAGAGGGCACTGCAACAGGATGCTGGTTGTCCCTGTACTGTCCACTAGTTCAAATAGCATGTATAGCCTTGGAGACAGTTGTCTTAGGTTGAAAATGTTGGTCAGTGCCAGGCCAGTAAATGGTAAAACAACAAGACAAGCATGCCAACCCATCTTGTGTTAAAGAAAACTGGTGGGATGAAATGGGGGAGGTTATTCTCTCTCAGCTCTGTCAACCAGGATTCGCTGCAGAACAGCATCCAAGTCTTGGGGGTTGAGGAGGCAGTGTTGCAGTGGGGCTACCATGATTGCATCTCCCTGACCATGTGTCCTTTCCTGCAGTCTGCTCGGTTCAAGTGTGTTTATCCTAGTGAGGCTAGACTGGCCTCCTCCTTGTTGAATCTTTTCCTTGGCAGGTGAAGATTGTTTTATTCAGGCAGGCTTTCAGGAACTGGCTGCTTTTAAGGAAAATGGTAGTGTTTAAGTAATTTGTTCTTAACATTGTTTTAATTCCATTATTGTTTAATTACCTTGAAGGTAATTACTTTTATGTGTTTTTAGCTTTCTGTGGTTTAGTTGTGCTCATTTCAATTTTTGTAAAGGTGCCTTAAGTCCGAGTTTTGGGGAAAAGGCAGGAAATAAATAAATATTATTAAAAACAACATGAGACATAGCCCATGGCTCTTTCTGTTCAGCCAGAGTTAGCTGCCATGCTGTTTTTGACACTCTACTGCTTTCTTTAGCAACCATAAAATATTATTGAAATTGTAATGAGGGGTTTAAAAGCATAAGCAAAGGGGGGGGGGGGGAGGAGAACCCCTTACTGTAGGCTTCCTGCCTTCTTTTAGTAATGTCTTTCTTCTTAAAGGCCCTTCCATGGTAACAACCCCCACGGAACTCCCTGATGCGCAGCTGCAGGCACCTGTTGGACTGAAATAACAAATGTCAACTCTTTGGTGGGAGCAAACAAAATCAAATAATCCAGTGATTAAATTGTTCAAAAATTTACACAGGCCTTGGCTCGTGCCATCAATATTGTCCTAAACATTGGCTGCAGACTTTGTAGTTCATAATTAGTATTACAGTAAACATGTTTTTACAAAGAAATTTAATGTAAGTTTTCCACTGAAGTGCATAAAGAAGGACATTAGAAATAACCTCTTGGCATGAACCAGGAAGTAGCCTATGCAGACAATGAAATGGTTGTTTCTGCCCTTCAAAACAGCTTTTTTTAAAGGAAAGTTTTGGCTACACGAGCACAGGAAGACTAATTTGTATTAATATATAGATTTTTAAAAATAATAATAAAAAAATTGGTAGAACTTTTTCAGATCATGTTACAATATGAACCATACAAGTAATCTGACCTTCTAACATAAAAAACAATGGAAACACAATAACCAGATTATGATAACTGTGGACAGGAAACATGATTCTTTTTCACAACACAGAAGGAATCCTTAAAGAGACTGGTGGAGACAGTGTCAACCAGGAAAGAGACCAACATATGTTAAAGTATGTCCTCCATCATATTGTGAGCTGGTGGAGGTTTAGAGATACGTGGCCAGTGTTGAGCCCATCATTCTTTGTCTTCTGCCATCCAATTAAGTCACTATGACTATTATGAATATAAATAAATAAATTTTATGCACACTTCTTAAGATATTTTTATTTTATTAAACAGTTTATGTATATTTTCCTAATAATGAATGAATGAATGAATGAATGAATTAAATAAATAAATAAATAAATAAATAAATAAATAAAGCTGTCATGCTACTGAATGCCAATTAAATGGTTTATGGATGCCAATATACAATGCCAAGTGAATCATAAACCCTACTACATTATTAAATGAGTGCTAGCAGCCATCACATCCATTACTAAATACTTAAGTTAGATTCAGGAAGATTTAACAGCAGGGAAATACTGATTGAGTTAGAAGCTTGCCCAGTAGGAATTTCCTACTTAATAAACATTCATTGCCCAGAACACTTCATAGTCCCATATCTATAAGGATGTAAACACAAAGGGACCAATTCAAGCAGAAATATGTTTGCTTTCACTTAGTTCTAAGCAAACAGTAGAGCAGATATTTCAATCATGGGAAAGACATGACAATAAATGCATATAGAACAAGCTAACTTGGGTTCTCTTTGACCTCATCTGCTAAGCCTATATGCAACTGGCCCCAATTCACAGCCCTGTGTGAACCACCTTGAGATGAGCATGTGTTAACTGCACAAAGGACATGTGCCAAATTCCACAAGCTTGTGAATTAAACTGTGAGTGCTGAATCTGGGAATGGCAGTTGTTTGAACTGTAGCCTATTAATTATTAACACATTTGTATAGATAGTCCACATAACTTTTTGTTTCTGTGTGCATTGGTTCAAGGCCATTATCTGAATACTTGTCCTTTTTCTTCTATTTCTCTCTTTCTCTATAAAACAAGGAGTCTTCTGCAATTATACTTCGAAGTTGAGCATATATAACACAGCAGACTGAGTGAATTGCTTTGGAAGGAAACTGGGTTTTGTACAGCAAACTGACACCTGCCATTTTTACAAGGTAAGTTTGTCTGTTAATGGTGTAACAGAGGGTGAGCTGTTATGACTTGCCACAGTCTGAAGCCTTTGCTGCAAATTAACAAAGAGTCTTGTAAACTGATTATGGCAGAAACTCTTATGGGCCACAGCCCACTTCATAAGATGTTTGGAGTATAATTCTGAGTGTCAAGTATAATTGGAGTATAATTCTGAGTGTCAAGAGAGAGAAACACCACACTTTTATGTGTAAATCAGCATACCTGCAATATCTCTTAGAAATCTATCTTACCATAGATATTCACTGAGTATCGTAGCAAATGCCAGGTGTATACAAATAGAATTTTTTGGAGATATTTATCAGAAAGTTACAAATATATGATGAAATAAAAGCAGACAAAATAAGGATTGAAATGGAAAATGCTTGAGAGAGATTATTTAGAAGGCTTGCATATCTGCTCACATCACCTTTGCTAGATTTTCCCCAAAGGCTGCACCAGAAAGCAAGCCTAGCGAAAAAAATCAGTAATTATGAAGAGGAATAGAAGACACTATAAAGAAGAATAGAAGAAGCCATGAGAAGATGCACTATAAAAAACTAATATTTTCTTCTGGGTAACATTAAACAAACTTGTTAGAATGACTGCAAGATAATTTGCGTCAGTGTACTATTTCTTTCCAAGTCACATTTCTTTGCTTCCCACAGATATCAGTTCGATTTGAGGAGTTCTACAGGTGGAACTATGGGACGCAGGTGGCGTTGTGGTCCAAACCACAGAGCCTAGGGCTTGCCGATCAGAAGGTCAGTGGTTCGAATCCCCGCGATGGGGTGAGCTCCCATTGCTCGGTCCCTGCTCCTGCCAACCTAGCAGTTCAAAAGCACGTCAAGTGCAAGTAGATAAATAGGTACCACTCCGGCGGGAAGGTAAACGGCATTTCCGTGCGCTGCTCTGGTTTGCCAGAAGCGGCTTAGTCATGCTGGCCACATGACTCAGAAGCTGTACGCCGGCTCCCTCAGCCAATAAAGCGAGATGAGTGCCGCAACCCCAGAGTCGTCCGCGACTGGAGCTAATGGTCAGGGGTCCCTTTACCCTTTACCTTTATAGGCGGAACCACAGGTATCAAGTTGTTTAATTACTCTAAAAGAGTTAAGTTGTTCTGCTATTCTTTTGTGTAAGAGGGTACTGAGGCGCTTGGATTTTAGACCCCCTCTGTTTATTGAAGGAAATGCATGGTTTTTTAGGAAGTCATCAGAACAGCAAACTGAGTTGTGATGAGACTGGAAAAGGAAGCATCAACTTGAAACCCAGTGTAATTCATTACATAATAAGATAACAAAAGTTAAGTCTAAGAAAATAGAGCTTCACCACGTGTATGTGTATTATTTAAACCAGAAACTGGTTTTAAAAATGAGAACCTCCCTTTAAATTATGGTATGATCCTATGAAAGCTAAGTTCTGTTCATTTCAATGGGACAGATAAAGTGCAGGGCTTTAATATACATATATTCACACACACTGTTAGGTGGGGCTCTCCGTGAGTTCCCAATTAAGGTTCTTAGCAATTTATTATGCTGTTCTGCATAATATAGAATATTCACTGGGCCCCAAGTTAAACATATGCTTAATATGCTTCAATTGAAATCAATGAAGCTTTAAAAGTGTTTAACTTTGTGGTGGTGCCGTTAATTACTCTGCATTTCTCAGTATGATAAGGAAGAGGAACAGTCAGCACTTTTATGAAGTATATTTATATGCAGTGTGGTATATAAATATGGTGAGGCTTATGAAGGTGAAAGCATATGAATGAACAATCTTCTTACTCCTGGCAACTCTTATGAGAATGGAAGGAAAGTCTGCACAGATGGAAGGAAACAATGAAAAAGCTGTTGAAAATAAGCTCTCCTAATTAGCAAGAGGAAAACAGACTGAAGATAGAATTAACACCACAGTCTACAGAGAGACACACCAACCAACCACCTAATTGTACCTGTAGACACAGCTCCGACTTCTGGGAGAATTCCGAATTGGTACCCGCCAGTTGGGCCCCAGCGTGGCGTACAACCGACCCCTGTTTATAAATTTACATGTAAGTTCTTTTCTTATAGTGCAGGTACTGTGGTAACATCCAACAAAACAAAGCATACAAGGAAACATGGGACACACATGTATTTGATGCTCTCAGTAATTGGAGAGGTGTATTTAGTGAAGGGCTGAATGCCCATTAAATAATGCTCATTTTAACACATAGGAACAAAGCAAGTAATGCTGAGCAAAAGAATATGGGGGCAAGAATCAAGTGTCTAAAAAGGAATTCAGAACCGATCTTTGTGATGCTGCTTCCATCTCACTGACTTTTGTAATGTTTCTTGATCTTCTGAATGGGAATAAGAGAAGTTTTAGGAAAGTAGGATTTGTCCAATCATATCACAATGCAAAGCAGAAGAACCTTTAGAAATAAAAACATTAAGGCACTATCGTAAGAATAGCTCTAGATGATCAGAACCAGCCAGGAACTGATTGCAGAGCATATGAAGTAATAATGAAGAGTATACTTCTAACCACACGAAGGATACATTTTCAGAATTAATGAATAACATTAGCTAGCTCCAAAAAAATCAAGGTTTCAGGGATCAGGTGCAGTTGTTCACAAGGAGGCTGAAGCCCTGACATCTCTTTGAAAACATTACTACTGGAGTCATGGATAAAAGTGTTATTTAATGCAGTGCTTTGGCCCAGCAAAAAAAAATATGGTATCACTGCACAAGGCATTCCAGTTATCTGCTAATATGCATACACACTATGCCAGAAATGTGAATCCTTGTTTTCCCTGGTAGAGTCAGGGGGCATTATTCATCTTTTAAGCATGTAACAGCACTATCCTTTAGGGTGGGACTCCAATAAAAGAAAATAATTTAAAGACCTCAGAACCCTCTGAAGAATTATCCACCCAAATGCCGCAACTGCTAAGGAAAAAGAATTGATTTTACAATATTGGACAGCCTATGTGATTGCCCTGTAAATTTCTTCCAGAGAAAATCTACCCCAGGCAGCAGCCATGATAACTGCCCCCTAAGAGAACAAACTGTAGTCACCTGGGGAAGGGTACTTTCCCAGGGAGGGAGATGCCAATTCAATGAAGACCTTCAGACTTTCTAAAAACCAAGGTCTTGCTCAAAAAGATGCCCAGGGTCCTAAACACATCCAACCTGTTTTCAGGTTTTCTTGTGCATAGTTCAGACAGGAAGGCAGAATATGGAACATATGGAACAGTAAGTTGACTTTGGGCAGAAAGGATGGGTTTCTCTCAACACAGCTTGTCAAGATGAAATAAGCCCAAATGTGGGATTTTTTTTTTTTTAAAATAGCACCCTTAGCTCTAAAACCAATCTGGTGAGGTATTGGCTAAAAATAAAGTTCTGAGAGAACCATGTTCATAATTTCTGATAGGTGGCTTCAGCAGAGCTGACAGAACCCAGCTGAGGTTCTAGTTGAGGAACAGGTTGTCTGCAGACGGATTCATCAGCACTACCCCTTTAAGAAAATGTTTTATGTGTGGATGGCTGCAAAGGTTATCCTTTATACCAGAGATACTGTTGAGAACTGCTAACTGTCTTTTCAAAGTGCTGGTGCCGAGATGTTTCTAGTCTGTTCTGTAAAAATTATAGAATGGACTGGATTTATGATTACAGCAGGCTATAAAATCTCTCCAGGAAGACTTGTAACTATGAACAAATGCTTAGATGCCAAAAGAGTGATCAGAGTAGCAAAAACAATTTAGCCACTTTTGCTTAACATCTATGCTTCCAGCTAGAAGATGTGCAGTTGCTGTTGAAAAAATGGTCTCTGGGACATGATGTTCCAATGTTGTTTCATGGACATTTTGACTAGCTTTGAGAACCCAAGGCCTTTGGACCAGTGGAGTTCAACTGGTATAAATACCACTTTTCTTTCATCTTCCTGAGGAGCATAGAAATCAGGGTGAGAGAAGGAAAGGGCACACAGCTGGCCAGTCTATGTATTCTGATTCCACATACTGGCATTGTGATACAAAGCTTCTGACCTGTCTGTCTGTGGGTCTCCCAAAGGGCTGTGTCACCATTTTGAATATTTGAGTGTTTGGACTCCTGGATGATGGTCCTGCTCAGTCACTCCATACCAGGTTATATATGGCCCAAACAATTACAGTGAAGGTCTCCTTATGGAGAGTGTGTGGCTGAGTAACATCCCCTCCCCTTGCATCCCACTGTTATATGTGTTTGCTGAACTAATTGGATAAACACATGGTGACCCAAAGGTTTTTCTAGAAGGCCAAAAGAGATAGTATGAAGCTCCAGGAAGTTGATGCTGTGTTGGCTTTCAGACTACTCCAGTTGCCCTGAGCCCCATGTGTGCTCCCCAATCTGACAGAACTGTGTGTGTAGTGATCTTCAGCCGGGTTATGTGGCCAAACTCACCCCTATTCTCTAACAGCCTATTCCCTAACAACCACCTGTCCAGTAACTTCCTCACCCTGCCTAGAATGGGAAACAATCAAATCTGGCAAGTGCTTTCTTCTTGAAAGGAAGGGAGGATGGAATGTATACAAGACCACTCCACAACATTCTGTAATTGGACTCTCAGTCCCAGGGAGAAGTCCTCAACTTCTTTGTGAAAATTTCCATAGTGGTAGCCTTTTTTGTCTCTTTCAGCAAAGACAATCAAAAGCTTGTAGTAAACTCAGTTCTACTTAGAGTAGACTCACTGGAAGTAATGAACCTAAGTTAGTCATGCATGTTAATTTCAATGGGTCTACTCTGAGTATGAAGATCAGGGACTATGTAAATCTTCTCTGTATTGCTCCAATTTTAGTTTATGTGCTGCCCAAACAAGCACAAAAAATATGGAATGGTTCACAAATTTGCATGTTGCTCACATGTGCCCTGTGGCCCATCTGTGTCAGGAATCCAATACCTTCAGGGGTTTTTGTCATCTCCCTACCTTAAGAATTTGACTGTATCTAACTATCGGCATCTGTTTTCCAAAGCCAGATTAAACGTTTTCTGTTCTGAAGTGCTGAGGGGAAGATTGGCTGGTGTCCCATACTAAGACAGGCTGTGCCCACGTTCCCAGGGTGTTGAATGTATGGAACACATTTTATTGCATTGTAGTCTATATAAACGGGTTGTTGTTGTTGTTTAGTCATTTAGAAAGCATCTAATCAATCTAATACTAACAGAACAACCAGGAATTGCTGACTCATTTCATGTCAAGGTTCTCCTTGAGGATAAGCTTGATACTACTACACTGGCTGTAGCAAAATTCCTCTTGGAGGCAGTAAAAATCAGAAACCATTATGTATAGGCTAAAACTCCTATGTTGGCTAGCAAGGCCAATTTTACACCTTAATAACTGTTGATATTTACTATTGTTGTACTGTGTATTTTGGGTGTGTAGACCGCAATAAAGCAGGATATGGGAGGATACGATGCAATCCAATTAGTTCTTAAGGCATTTACTACCCTTGCTCATTGCTTGAGGGCACCTAGGATTTGTGGTCTGGGCAAGGTTGAAACATGACACTGCCTTTTTAATGCCTTGCTGGATAGCATCTTTGTAACAGAAATTGGGTATGCGCCTTATCCCCTCTTAAATCAGAGAAAGGCAGGACAGAGCCTGAAGAAACAGTTCTGATTTCTCCATTCTGAAGAATCCACCCTCTGGGCATCTAAAATAACTCCCACCTTCAGGGAGCTCTCCTTGACTGCATGTTACCTGATGGGGTGGGGGGAACAGCTGCATCTCCCACCATTTCACTGCAAGGCAGCTAGGCTAAAGGAAAAGGAACCAGGCAAGGAGCTCTAGTAGCTCCGCTCAAAACCCGTACACCTGCCTAGACCTGAGGCTGGAGGCTGGAACGTCCTTTGCTCCCCGGTTTTGATACCAAAACATATGCCTCCAGCTCCAAGCATCAAATTGAGAAATGAGGAAAAGGCAGTGGAGGGGGAGGAGGAGTCCCAAGGCACACCACAAAAAACTTCCTGCGTTACCTAGGATATATCAGTTGGGGAGAGATTTTTTGTGGGGGAGCGGGTAGCATGCTTAAATGTTCATCAGACTGTCGAGTTCACACAAAATCTAGCTTCTGTGTTGCTAAGCAGGACTGCTCTGGGTGGTTGGGAGCCCTTCAGCAGAAGGAGTCAATCAGCAAGCTGTACCTGACTCCTTACAGTGTGGGAGATTTTGTTTGAGGGGAGAATATCCCCAGCACAAGCGATGTATTTTCAGCTACAATGAAGGCTTTTCTCAGAATTGAACATTTCAGTTCTCCTGCTAAATTTCTGAATAATGGCATGGCCAAAATTTGAGATTTCCTAAAAAGTAACAAATAACAATTTATTATTATTTTTTAGTTCATCAGTTGGAATAATGAATCTGGCTGTGTTGAAGCTGCATAATTTAATTTTGTAATGTGTTCTTGGACACTGTGTCCCTTGTATCAATTTCTTCTTTTCCTAGTTTACAACTATCAACACACACAACTCAGGCAAACAGTTTCAATGGAAGACCAACCCTCTTAAGATTATAAATGACATTTTCTATCCTGACTTCGTTACTCACACAAAAGGCTCTAAATTCAAAAATATAATGGCCTTCAACATTTACTGCACTTTAAATAAGGACACATTCAGCAAGAAAAAGAAAACCTGAATTTTATTTCTTGAAATAGGATGTGATATCATGTACAGTATAATAAACCCAGTAAATATGAAACAAGATGGTGGCCATATCCTCTTTGCACTATTCTGAGAGTGAGAAACTATGACCATTGTGCTCCATGAAATATTTCTTGCATCCTATTTTAATATAGTGCCTGGTGATTGTAGGCATAAGAAATAAGTATCACCCCAGAAAAGGCATAAAAGCATATTTTCCCCAGCAGGTGTCAGTGAAAGTATTGATGGAGGTATGTTCCTGCCACTGTGTGCAGGCGGGAGGGAGGCCCATTCCTAAGGGTGACTGGCAAGATGAGGTACCAGAATCTGGACATTGTACACTTTACTGGTGACCTTCCAAATTTTGTTTGGAAGGATCAAATCAGCAAAAGAAGGATCATTATAAGAGAGACATTTTCCTGAATAATTTCTAACACATCATTTTACTACACCTTTTTCCAGTGTGGAAAGGACTCAACAATTTTGCTCTTATTTATCTCAAAGCTCTTTTGTTGGAAAATTTTGTAGCTTAGTAAATAAAATTGTGGGACTTCTCAAGGCCACTCAGTCCATTTGAACTAAGGCCTATCAAGTCTGAACTGGACCAGATTTCACCTCTGATATCATGTGCTAGACAAAGGCAGGTGTATTTGGCTTAATTTCTTATGAGGAATTAGCTATTCAACATAGTTGAACATGATTTGCTTAATGAAAATGCGGCTGTATTTGTGGCTTTCTAAGAAGGTGTTATAAGCAGATAGGGTATGTGGACTCTGGTTTATGACAAAAGCCCAATATTGACAAGTTAGATGTCATGTTTTCTTATTAAGGTAGGTTTGAAAAATGTTTGTTTTATAGCTTGATGGGATAATAAGAGCTAAATGTAGTGTAGGAAGCACAAAATATAGGGCATACACACAGTGAATATTTGGAGTGACAGAGCTTCCACACAACCTCAGAATGGCTGCATTTATGGCAATATTTCCCCCCACAATTACCCTGCAGGACCTGATTAATTCCTTGAAGTAAACTGAAACATGGTTTCAATACATATAAACTGCAGTGCAACTAACATTTTATACCATTGATTGAAGGTTATTTATTTGCAGAGAGGACACTCACCTTTCAAGTCCTGAAGAAGGCTCCTCACTAAATTCTGAGCTTTCACTGCTTCCTACAAAACAAAAGGACATAGGGATCTGTTAACAAGAAAAAGTAAATGCAGAAGAAGTCCACTTGCCTTAGGAAACTTCCAGAATACACCACAGAAGCCAGACTTAAGAGGCCAGAGTGAAAGTGATGTAAGAAATTGCTCCTGGGGGAAATGTTACCCTGACCAATGTAGCACTGCAGTTTTCTAGGTATAAAATATTTAAAAATTGTCCTTCCGTTTTTATTATCTTCACACAGCTGCATGTTGTATAGTACCTTCTGATTAACACTGCTACATCAGTGATTAAACATAATCATACCAGCCAAAGACAAAGCACAGACACCAAATATATTTCCCTTTAGTCAAGACACAGGACAGGTAACATGAAGCAGGTGACGGTGCCATGACAAATCAGCCTGATGCCTTACTTCTCCTCATCCTCTTATTACTCAATCAGAGCTTTTTAAACCAGTAATTTCCCATTACATTTATTCAAAGGCAACTTAAAGTTACCAGTGTAACCAATTCATTTGCTTTTCCAAACTTGGACTGTTTGGATTTTCTTTTGTTCAGGTGCTCAGTAAAGCAGCAGCCACCACAGCAACAGAAGATTCCCAAATCCCAGGTTGGTTTCCACTGCAAAGGAACTGCACAACATGACAATGAACTGTGATGGCTGATCAGGCAATAGATGACGATGGCACTTTTTCACATTCAGGTTATTAAGTGATAAGCACAGTGCATCATGCATCCAACAAAGTAGGTTCTTGCAAACGGAAATTCATGCCCTGGGAACCAGCTTATAAATCAGACGAATTTCCCTCAGTCTCTAAATCAGAGGAGTTTTTACTCCACTAAAATCCACACTGCAAGGTGCTGGCCATTAAACACCCCTCAAAATAGCTGTTTCTTTCCTAACAGCTGATAATGCCTTTTATCTGCAGCCAAAGTTAAGCTTTATGCTAAGCTTTGTGAAACACCTTTCCACTTCCTACTGAGACCATTCCTACAAGTAGCTTGTGCTCTCCTGGCTTCAGTAGCATTGCTCTATTTTACAGAAGTGCTGCCACAACTCACAGAAAAAGAACAATACTGAAAAAGAACTGAGTACTCCCTATGACACAGCTGCCACAATCTAGCAAGTTACTTCTTGATAGGAAGACAGAGACAAACAAGAGAGAGGTGAGTCATGTGAGGTTTCTAGGCAAGCAAAAAGCAGATCTTCACTACTTTTAAAATGTTTCTATCCAAATGACCAATTATTGTTAGTCCTGAAATTAATTTATCTTCTCCTGATTCTGCATTTCTAGGAGCCTCTCTGAGCTTCATAGCAGGCAGAGAATCAGTGAGACTTTTGTATCCAAACCATTGAATACTTACCTATGGAAATACCATTGGTGAAAACAGAGTTTAATGTGTTGTTTCTGACAGGACTGTGGGACTCTAGCACACTGTCATCCAGCAGGTGGCGTGGTTTCTCTGTTGGGAACGTTGCGCTTTTACTTTCAACTACACTGAACTGACACATCATACTGGAAAATTGGAAAAGGGGAGGGAAAAAGCAAAATGTTCTTATGTAATCTGATAACATCCATTTATTCCCTGCTTTTTTTTCCACATGGACATCATCTCACTGTATGATGATCATAAATGTCTGCAAGTCCTTAAGTGGAAGGTAGCTAATGGGACCTTTAATACGCTCCTCATTGGCTGCCTGATAATCTATTTAAGAAGTGAGGTCAAGCAGCCTGTATAATTAAGTGGTTATTGCCCTAACATAGGATGGGGATCTGGGAGTTTTCAAGTTCTTCCTCCGACATTTCTACAAAAGTTGCTTGGTTACAGTGTTGCAGGCCATGAGATTCAATAGTCCTGAATTCCTATCCAAGCAAATTTAATGAGATGATGCTGGGCAAGTAATAAGTATTAATTCAAAGATTCCTAACAGTGGTAGAATAAGTAGAATGCTGGAAATCTTATCTGAAAAGCTGATGCTTCCCACTGTGTTGAAACTTCCCATATCTATCGGTAAAACTTATTTCAGAAAGCCTAGGTGAGGCAGAGGCACAATTTATAAAAAAAGGTATATCTGGTGATATACCAACTCCCACAGAGGTTGGGGGTAAGAATGGCACTAGAATTTGTCTAAAAAGGCAGAAAGTCCAGCACTTGCAAGATAAGACAAGGAGGTTCTGAGGTAGATGTTTTACTAGTAATGAGTGTCAGTCCTGTGAGATTAGAAAAGGGGAGTGGGACCACTGGGAAGAATATTTCTGCTCTCAGTGAGTTTTCAATTGCTGAATTAAACCTTAATGATGTCTGAGTAAACTGTAAGAGCTGAGAAAGATGATGCAGATTGGAACACCCACTTGTTTCCCAGGCTGTGACTCTTCCTGTGTCGTGGTACAGGAGGAGTTGGCAGGCTGGCTGCCACCGAGGCATCAGGACAAGTTGGTCTCCTGCTGAACCTCATAGCTGCTGACACCTCTGACGGACCTACAAAATAGACACCAATTAATGCTAAACTGATGCTGAGGAAAGACATTGCTAGGTGTCATGTTATTTGCTTTTGGAAGAGCTGAATGACCCTGTAGAGACAGATGGAAATTATGTGGGGGGTAAAGGAAGGAAAGTGGCATCTGCTTAAAGACGATTGTCATTGACCTCAAATGGCAGGTGCTTCCCCAAACACTGCTTCTGGCCTGCTGGAATTACACCATCCATTCCTATTAAGAATCTATCCAATTAAACAAAAATAGCAATTTGTCATCAAAATTATGTGCAAGAATAGTTTTGGGACCAAGTCCCACACAAAAAATACTGGCTTTTCTATTACTTTAATGAGACTTGTCAAAAGCATAACATACATAGCCAGAACAATATGTCGGGCGTAATCTTCAATTTCTAACAAAAACATATGCTTTGAGTTTGGTTTGTAACCCTACCCGTCTGTAAACAGTTTGTTAGTATTGACTTGTAGCATGAGTATCTATGGGAAACGCAAGGATGTTCCATGTAAATCACAGCCAGACAGATGTCAGCTCTGGAACTTTGAGAAGGTCTTTGTGCCAACAAGCTACACATTTTTAGCTAGCACACACGCAAAGCAACAGAGATGGAACAGAGTTATCAAGTTTTTAAGTGGTTTCCTCAAGTTGGCTGAAGATAATTCTCTCTCTCTCTCTCTCTCGGTGTGTGTGTGTGTGTGTGTGTGAATGAGAGAGAGAGAGAGAGAGAGAGAGAGAGAGAGAGAGAGAGAGAGAGAGGAGAAACAGAATTAGCTATAGGTGGCTGAAGAATTGCTACCAGATGGAAACAAGATTGTCTCAGCTGAGACAACAGGTCCTAAAGCTATAATGTCCAAGGAATGGAAAGAGAGTTCAGCTCCTACATATTATTGACATTTCAGACTCTGCTAAAAAGCTCCACGAAAGGACTGGTTTCTATAGGGGCTTTAGGATTTAGACAGCTGAGAGGAGAGGGGTAAGGACTGCTTCAAGTCTTCTGCATATCCTACAGTGAAAACAGTCCATATATGAAAAAGGGTGAAACCTGGACATAGTGCAGTGATCACTTGCATCTATACAACTAGGTTTATATACACTGAGAAGATGGGATTCACTCTGGCTGACCAAAGCCTGTACATGTGGAACAGGCATGCATGGAATCAACATGTGACAAATATAAATATGGGTTTGATGCTCTTGCTATATGAAAGTGCTTTCTGAGTAGGAATTTTTGAATGCTTTAAGTGGCCCAAAATCACATTGGTGGGTTTCAATTTCGGCAGTGATGAAGTGCATCAGAGTAAATATATTTGAACCTTAATCTAAAACTAACACTACTCTGCACCTGGTGAAAACTTGGTTCAGATACGCTAATGGCAGGTAAGCCATGCATGAAGCAGGGAAGTTGGGCAAGCATGTTTCCTTAAAAAAAAGTTTGAACTCTGGGATTCATGGCATTGACTACAGTGAACAAAAGAGCAGCAACTCTTTCCCACAGAATAAAGAATGTACTGACAGATGTTGGATGCCACCTAGTGAAAGTAGGGTACTATACCATACTTATATTCTATGCCCAGTCTCCAGCCTCGAGTTACAGAAATATAGAAGGCATAGATTTCTCGTGGAAATATACTTTTATTTTCTTTTTATTTCTCAAAGTCCTAGATTTTAGCTGTGCCATTGGTGAAAGCAAACTAAGCAAACCTTCACATCTCCAGGCCTTATATTTGACACAAAATATAAGCAGAAGAATGAAAGGCCTGTTTTGGAAAGGAGGATACAAAACTTGTTTAAGGATCTAAAGTGGAGATGGAATGAAACCTCTTGGACATTTCTATGCTACAGTCACTGCAGAAAAAGAAAGTGTATTTTATGTGTTCTTGTTCTCTGTCTTTGACTCACACACACATACACGTGACTGAAGCAGCTTCTTGCATGTCTGCCCTGGTGGATCAATAAGGGTTTGAAGCACTCAGCACTCTAGAAGGGTGAGTCACTTTGGCATTATGCAGTTTCTGAGAAGGCCTTATATTAAAAGGTCAAGAACATTTTCCAAAAATGCAGCTCTGCTCATTTCTTGTCCAGGGGTGTAACCAGAACCACACACTAGAAGTTGTTGCATGAGAAACACTGCCGTGTGTGTGTAGAATTTTGTGTACTAACTGCTGCTTCTCAAAGTTCCATTGGTTCAGTCCTGCAATATAAGCCCTTAGACATTCTACTTCAGTCTTGTTGATACCATTGTAGCAGACTGTCAGGTAAGAGATTAGGAATCCATTCTGAAGCCTGTCATGGTGGGAGATATGGTGGGAGATAGTGAGTAGAGTGAAGAGAATTTATCAAAAGATGAGTTCTGGGACAACGTTGTGGTACATTTTCTAAATGTAGCACTTGGTTTCACCAGGATTTTACTAGTCACACTTTAATAAAGGAGAGCACTTTCTCAACCAAAATCTGAGAACACACTTCAACATGATCCCTATCTCTTACATAAGATTGATGACCAGGTGTCTGAAAGTATTGTTTACATCCCATGTGCATAAACAAAAGTGAAAGATTGAAGGAGACCTTCAGGTGCTATTGTGATCTGAATCTATGTTACCAGTGAGTCCCAGCATGCAATGCATACCCATAAACAGTTACGTTGCTAATTTTCTACAAATGAAGGCAGCGATCAGGTCCATTTTTTGGGTATTTTTATTCCACTGCCACAGAGGAAAGTATAAAATATGAACATTTGAGTGGTATTGATGCTATACAATTCAGAATACACAGAATAAAAGCAAAACAAACAAACAAATATTCACAGAAAGCCAAGCCCCAAAGGCAACAGAGTGCCACTGCTCCCCGTTATCGACAATAATACATCACTGAAAGCAGTATCAGTTCCACTACAGTATCCTGAGGCCAATAACTGGTTAACTAACATCTGCTCATTACCTCTGCATGCAAAGCCAGTGCAGCATCCTGTTTTTGTGCAGAAATCAATGGAAGTCAACCCTATGACTTGATTTGATGGCAGGAGGCAAAGAGATGGAGGAGGCAGCTGAACACAGACAAGCTCAGCCTACAACTGCATTATTCAAAACAATGCAGTTAAAACAATGAGCTTCCCGTGGCACCTGAATCATGGCCCTTAAGTTTTCAACGTAGATCAGCTGGTGACTAAACCAGTGGAAACTCAGTGCTGACCCAAAGTAAACAACTAGTTGCACAGTCAAACCCTTTCTATTGTATAAGGGATTAGGTGGTATGATTTGTTGCTTTACTCATAATCCAATTGAAACACTTTGGTTGTTCTTTTTCTTATAAATCAAAATGCTGCTTTTTTTTTAAAAAAAGGTCTTTTGAGAAGTTAACCCTGTTCTGGGTTTACCGAAATCTGTTGCTCAACCACCGCAGCAGACCACTCAGTTGAGAAATAAAATTTATTTGCTACATTGTGTAATCTCTGTATTCACACTAATCTCTGTAGCTCCTTTTCAGAGTTACTGGTCTTATTGACAGAAGTTCCAGCTTTTAAATACACGTGAGAGCAAGTAATTTTGGCTGCTTGTTCCCACTAAATGATGTCAACTGCTACCAAATACCCCTCCTGTTTATTAGTTCCCCACCCTATCCACTTCTTGTGCATACTATTAATGTTCATATACCTCCCAATGAAACAAATGATGTCTAGCATGATTTTCCAATCACTTGGCACAGGAACACACATGCTTGGTTTTCATTATTTCTTTACATTATTGTCAAGATGACACTGACATATACACTGAAATAACATACAGAAGGTATTAAAACATTATTACAAACTGTTTGGGGAACTTGAGAAAAGCCCAGCAGAAGCTGACGAGTGCTGTTTAGAAAGCTGTGGCAGGAACATTCGGAAAAGTTGACCACGTAGCTTTAATATCCCCAAGGATCTCACTGTTTTTTCCTTTGCATAATTTTTCCATGAATAATCATTCAAGTGCTATAAACAAATGGTAACTTATGCAATCCTTTATTAGCACATTAAGCCTCCAGAGTGTAAACTTTTAGTTCACTAATTTTGCCCTAATAAAACGAAACAGGAGCTGATAGATCTCAAGCTGATGAAATGACTGAATGGGGAGCCACGAATCTCATAGTTTGAACTGAGTAACAAGCAGAAGACATTTTAAGTTTTTAAAGAAACTTTTGGGTTTGGTGCATAAAAGTGTTATTGATGCTAAGTTGGGTAAAGGTCTACATAGCCTATGTGAAATTTGGCCAGATACTTACCTACTTAATTGCTAATGTAACCATAACTCTGGGCCTGGTTAAGAACCAGGCACAAAACAGACGCTTAAGAAAATCAGAGAAGAAATCTGTCAAACAGAAGAAAAATATAAGCATGTTGTAAAAAGGGTTAAGCCTTTAGCTCTGGCTATTGCAAAATCATAGTTTTCCTTGTTTCAGTGTTTTGCTAAATGCCCACTAAAGTCTATTAAAATGTACAATATGTGGAAAGCCTGCAAGTTACATCTGCTGTGTTGCAGGCACCAAAGAGAGACAAATAAAAGGAACATGTCTGGTGTTTTTAAAAAAATCAAATCAAATCCCTGTTTTGACTCTAACTAGGCAGTTCTGTGAAAGAAGATGCAAAGAGATGACCAATGAAAAGAACAGGGAGCCAGGAAGATACATTTTAGACTGCCACAGACAGTCATCTCTGCTTGAGTGACAAATTACATTAAATGCTGACAAATTACATTAAATGCATTTTTAATTAGGAAGTTTAGAAATGGTCACATTTCTTTATTTATAAAAAGCAGGCATAGGGCTCGTAATCTGGATCAGGACTATGGTGCTTCTCCTCCCACCCCAATTTTCCCTTTGGAAATTGTCCCCTAGGACTGCTATTTCATTCTAAAAGTCCCAGTGTGTGCTCTGAAGGCACAGGAAGCTACCACCTTTGCTGATGCTAAGCCAGTCTGGGTTTAGTCAGTGCCTGAATGGAGAGCTCCTGGGGGCCATAGGTATGTTACTTTGGATTCCATGATTGCAGAACTGAGGGGTATAAATGTAAGAAATAAACATTTGAGTTCCATTCTGCCCTCTTTAAAGAATCTTATGGTACAGCATATGAAAGAAGGCACACTGGGTAATAAATCAGTTACAAATGATAGCAAACACCAAACTAGGCTCAGTAACTTAGAAACATTTCTCCCCTCCATATCTCTACTTTCTTAATATATAGCAGCATTAAGTTGGCCACCTATCCACTCTGGTTTCTGAGGGCTGCTAGTTCTGTTACATTTTTTCAGCACGTATCTCTATTGTATATAACGTTATATGTTTTATTTTTATAGAGATATGTATTGCAGGTAATTCCTGAAGAATGGAGACACCCTGTACCTGTACAGAAGAAGTCCCTTTGTGATATGCGAAGTGCTCCTATACATCTATACATGCTGAAATCTGCAGTGTGATTCTTCTCAAATCTTTAATTTCAAATAAATACAAAGACCTAAGGCTTTAAAAAGTGGATGACATCATTAAATAAAGATCAAGCTATTTCATTATAAATTCCCCAAAGAGATAAATCATTGTTAGTTTACAGAAAGCATTTCCTTCCTAATGTCAATGTCCTTCATGGTTTTGCTCCCATAGGAAAATTTACTTTGTCCAGGGAAAAAATGACAAAATGAAACAGTCTGTTATTGTGCCTCAGTTTAGCCTTGACCAGCTTTAAATATATCCTCTTAAATATGTTGCCCAAACTTCATCTGTTATGTTCTTCTGCCAAACACTGGAAAGTGCCTTACTGCTCAAACAAGTGGACATTTATGTGGCAAACAACTAGACAAGTATCACAATAGCATCCCACATGTCACATACATTTAAAAGAAAAATGGTACCTTCATTTATATTTAAAAGCAGCTTCATTTTGGCTACAATTGAGCTCTAGCATGATGTAACAAGAGGTGTAATAGCTTAGCAGTTGTATCAGTGTGGCTTACAATCTCCAATTAATATACAGCATTCATATTAATGTTCATTAATTGCATGTACGAATGCAAATTTTAAGAATTTTTGACCATCAAGCAGGACTCAAACACAACATCATTCTCCCACATAAGATTCCCTGTAACTGGTATTCAAAGGCAGATTGCCTTCAACAATGGAGGCAGAAAATACTCATTGTAGCTAGTAGCCCTTGATAGCTTTATCTTCCATGGATATGTCTAACTGGCTTTCAACACCATCCAAGTTGGTAGCCATCATTACCTCTCAAAGTGAATCCCATGGTTTTACTACGCACTATGTGGCGGCGACTGGCAGTGTGTGGTGGAGGCATGGGAGTTTATTGGGTTTGGCACCAGGAGAGGGATCCAGTGATTTATGGGGTTTGGCACCGCCCATAAGGTAGAAGCCAGGCCAAATGGAGGAAGAAGGGTCAGAGTGATCTGAGACAGAGGGAGGCACACAGGATGTGTCGGGAGAGGAGGAAGAGATTGTTCAGGCAAGGGATGGGCCAACAGACTCCTTGCCATTCCCCACCCCACTGTTTCCTAGTACCAGCAGGGGTTTGAAGAGGGAACAGCAGTGATACCTTTTATGTAGGAGCCGCCTCAGGTTGCACATACCCCATCAGATGAGGGTACATAAGCAGGGGCAGGGGGGGGCATGGTCTCACTGTTGCTGTAATTACTCCACAGGCACAGACTTGGAGAAAGCACATATATCCACCACTGCCATACTTGCTCACAAATAAAAGCAATTTTCACCTCTCTATTCAGAACAGAAGGGAGGGAGGGTTCCAGTCCAATGAAATCTGGGCATATTTAAGGGGTCATGTTCAAATTAGGAGTGGCTGGACCAGTACAAACAGAATTTGAGAAAGAAAATGAAACAGTCTCTCATGCTTCATGGATTTTTGAAGGGGTATTTACTGAGACCTTTTTTGGGTAGGCAAACTGGTGCCTGTCATTGCCATGCTGACAGCCCTTGGCTTAGAGAAGATATAGGTTCAGTCACCAAGGGGAGGGTAGTGAGAAAACCAGGAGGAACTAAGTTTGCCACCAAGGGTGGGGTGCAAAAGAGGGTTCTGAGTTTTTATGTCTGGTGAAGGATTTTAAGTCTTCAGTAATGCTAAGTGACTACCGCTGGTGGTGGCACTGCCGTCAGTTGCAGCATGAAGCTTTCTTCACCTGGGCTTAAAGCAGACAAATGAAATTTGTCAATAAATTTGTGAGCAGATAAAAACAATATTCCAAACCCCCAAACACAGAGAAATAAATCAAATGGGCATCTGTTAAGATTAGGAAACTACTGAAGTTGTACCACTGTCAGCGCCAGAGATGGGAGGAAGGGTTCTGATGGACGTTTCATTCCTGTCTCTTTAATGACTACCAGAAAATAAGCTATCAAAGCCATAAGACCAAAATTAAGAACAGGCATGACAATTAGGCACTTCTGGCTTGCAGTAAATGACTTGCTACTAAAACATCCACAACAAAGCTATTTACTAGTATCCAAGGTTACATCTAACACAAACTGCATAACTAAATGTCAGACTAATTGTTTACGTGGAAAACGATGTTTTCCTTTGAATCCAAAATGAAGGAAGTTCCATCCGGATTACGTCACCAGTGTAGTAGCCTGACTGGCCAAAGGAATATAAATGCACAAACATCTTTGCTTATTCTCTCTTTTCATTTTTCTTCTTTTTAACTCTTATTTTGCATGTACTCCAGATCTAACAAAGTGCGCTCATTGCAAGCTCGTTCCAGGGTCAGACATATTGAGCATGACTGGGCCAATTTCCACCTCATTACGGTAATGTAATTCCTCTGACTTAAGGGAGTTGCTCTTCTGCATTCACAGTGGGGTAATGGAAACGAGAATGCTCTTGTCGGGAAGTATTATGGGGCCTCAACAGTGATGTGGTTTCATGGAGTTTAGCCTGAAGAAATTGAAGAAACAAAAGGATCTATTTATGGCTGGAGTACTGCCTACTGCCTTGAAAAGAACATGACCTGCTTGACCTAGTCCTTCACCTGTCAAATAAACACTACAGTGTATGTAATGATTGGCCATTTTCTTCTATCCTCCATGATTCTTCCCAGAGACTGTATTGGAAGTTCAAGGGTCAAACAGTGCAAAGACCTAACACACAACAGTCCAGACTATGGAATGCTTCACAGATAATGCTTTACCTATGGTGAGATAATCTCTACAAAGGGAGGGGTGTGTGGAGAGTGTACACTGTCTTTTGTTTAGCGTGCGTTGGGTTTTAATTCTAATCACAAGGACATGGATTGTGATGCTGGCTTCCAGAGTCATGTTTTTGCACCTAAATTAATACTTCTTTCTAAAAATATACAGTAGTTAGTAAATCAATTTTAACTTCATCACTGACATTATTTCTGTGTAAGAAAATAACTTGGGTGAAGTGAGTCTTATATGTACTGTATCCACTAATATGTTTGGTTTCTTAAAATGACACTGATCGTATTGAAATGCATACAGCAAAAATGCAAAGCAGGTTTGCATCAGACCAAAATGCATTACTGAGGAACACGGAAAGCTGCTAGAAACTTAATGGTGAGGTTTTAGGAATGAGGACAATTCTTTAACACTTTTCTACATTTAAGAGCTATCAGATGCTGGGAACATACACAATTTCTGCTCTGTATTACGTTAAAACATTCTCTGGGAAAAATTATTGAAGCACATGTTCCAAAACAATCCGTCTGCTGGCTATGGTGCTCATGTTGGACATCTTTTCGTCTACGTTACAGGAACACAGATGGCTTTTTTCATCATAAGACACTTGATTGGAAAATGTGAACAGTTGAAATATTTTAAATGCTGTCCAAATAGATATTGTCTCCCAGTCCTCATGATTCTGTGGCACCACTAAAGAACTTAAAATGTCCCCATTAGAATTCTACAACTTCTAGAAACGTAGGTACTTTGTACAACCCTGAATTTGAAAGCTTTTTACTACATATAAATGGTAGTAATGGGCTAGTTTTACTCTATGGGTAGCATTCAGAATTTAGCATGAATGGTGGCAGCAGAAACAGAAAACCAGCCATCAATATAAAACTACTCTGTTGTGAAAAGTACTTCTGTCTCTTGTCCATCACTTGGTCTGATTTCTGGAAAGTTGGTTGGCAAACAAGCAGACAGCTGGTTTGCTCTGACATGTCAAAGCCAAAATTGTTGGAGAATAAAGCTGTATTGACTGAGTTTCATGTTGTCACAGGACACTTTGCAAGAAAACCACATTTCAATGAAATGATCTTCAGTGGAGTAGCAGCAGGCATTTGCTAAAGATGGGTAGGAACGAACCCTTAATTCTGCAGTCATCAGATGGCCAACATACAAACTTCACTAAAGAAAAGGAATCAAAGAAGCTGCTAATCACCTGAATGGATTATGATAACTCAGTTCATTAGCACTACAGAACACCCCATGTGTGACCTCAGCACAGTCATTTTATTAATAGTGATGATAATAATAATGTTAATATAAAAAAAATCCTTCCAGTAGCACCTTAAAGACCAACTAAGTTAGTTCTTGGTATGAGCTTTCGTGTGCATGCACACTTCTTCAGATACACTGAAACAGAAGTTGCCAGATCCTTCTATATAGTGAGAAGGTGGGGAGGGGTATTACTCAGAAGGGTGGTGGGAATGGGTGATTGGTAGATAGCTGAGATGAGCCTGTGGACGACTCTTAACGACTGCAATAGGTCTTACAGGAAAAGGCAAGGGGTGAGAAGGTGAAAAATGGCTTAGTCATGTATAATGAGATAAGAATCCAATGTCTCTGTTCAGACCAGGTCTCTCCATGGTTTTAAGTTTGGTAATGAGTTGCAATTCAGCAGCTTCTCTTTCCAGTCTATTTCTGAAATTCCTTTGTAGTAAAACAGCTACTTTGAGATCTTGTATAGAAATGTCCTGGGAGATTGAAGTGTTCTCCTACTGGTTTCTCTGTTTTGTGATTCTTGATGTCTGATTTATGTCCGTTTATTCTTTGGCGTAAGGTTTGGCCTGTTTGTCCAATATAGAGAGCTGAAGGACACTGTTGGCATTTGATGGCATACACAATGTTAGACGATGAGCAATTAAATAGTCCCGAGATGGTATGTGTGATGTTGTTGGGGCCAGTAATGGTGTTGTCCGGGTGTATGTGGCAGCAAAGTTGGCATCTGGGTTTATTGCAGGTGCTACTGGAAGGAATTTTTTTATTTTTTTATTTTGACTATGGCAGACCAACACGGCTACCTATCTGTAACTAATAATAATGTTCTGAAGAAGTGTGCATGCACACAAAAGCTCATACCAAGAACTAACTTAGTTGGTCTTTAAGGTGCTACTGGAAGGAATTTTTTTATTTTAATAATAATGTTATTACTGTATTTTTGTGTGTATAAGATGCTCCCATGTATAAGACAACCCCTATTTTATTTTAACACAAAATTAAGAAATCAGTATTTTAAACATCAAACAGAATAATTCTGGTGGGAGGTGGCCCAAAGTTTGGATTGCCATATTTCAAGAGGCTTAGCCTGGGCCACCTAGGTCACCTGCATCAGAGTCTGAACCCAAGCCCAGGCCACCTGCGCCAGAGCTCAAACCCCTGTGCATTCACCATCCATGTATAAGACAACCCCCAATTTTTTACTATATATTTTTTTAGCAAAAAACATCGTTATTTATACCCTGTCCATCTGGCTGGGTTGAACCAACCACTCTGAGCAGCTTCCAAAGCACATAAAAACAAAATAAAACACCAGACATTAAAAACTTCCCTATACAAGGTTGCCTTCAGATGTCTTCTGAAGGTTGTAGTTATTTATCTCCTTGACATCTGATGGGAATAAATGATAATGATAGTGATAATGATCTTCCTTTTCAACCTTCAACTTCCCCATGTCTCTTTCCTTTGGTAGCTTCCTTTTTTTCCAGGCTAATGAGTCTATATGCCCCTATGCAGTCCTGACTGGCACACGCTGCTTTTTATTTAGTACCAGAAACCCAGTCTTTTTATTATTTCTGTGAAAGCTCTTTGTCTTCTGCAGTATGAGTAAGATTATAGAAAACAGTTTTCATAATCAGGTAGCCCCTGGTGGACTGAAGGAACCACTGCCAGGGTTGGGGGGCAGAGGGAAAGAATAATTGTGTCTCCTCTAAGCTGAAAACAGTCTTAGTGGAATGGAACTTTACTGAATAACCCTCTCTGCTGAACACGTACTAACCCCTGTCTTTCAGAGGACTGTAACTTGGCTGACCCTGGGCAGAATTTCACACATGCTGCAAAAGCCAGTACGGCTGATGTAAAAGGGACACGCTGACCCTACCACGTTGCAAATCTAGAATCCAAAGAATGGAGACAATAAAGAAATCCCCCTCTCTTCATTTTTAGTAGTGATTGAGATAAGCTCCATGGTCCAGGATATTCCAGCATGAACTAAGGGAAAGTTATGAGCCACTAAAAATAGGGATTTCTAATAGAAATATCTTGGAACACCTTAACAAAAAATGTCTGCTCCAGTTCCAACTATACAATGTATTGACCACACTGAACGTTTTCGTTGCTGGGGCAACAGCTGAATTTTTTGTGTTTATTTAGTTGTCCTCAGTATCACACCACACAAGCAACTCTGCTTAAACAACTTGGTTCAGGAATGCATTTAAGCTTCAGAAATGTTCATTTCTTGATCTGTTTAACAACACTTTTATAGTCCTATAACTGCTTCTTGTTTAGTGGGCACTAACACACATACGTATGAAAAACCGATGGCATTTATTGTATTATTGGCAGCAGATTAGAGATTTCCAGCTGGGCAGGGACCAAAAGGCAGTGGTGAGCCTGTCAAAACTGCATGCTAGAGCCAGCCTCAGATGGAAAACCTAATGGAAGAATGGAACTACAGGAGTATTTCCAAAGGCCACTGTGGGCAGCCTTCAACTAAACAAACCTACCTCCCCACCACCACCACAAAAAGCTTATATGGGAGAGACGTGGGCCTGATCAAGCCCAACCACAACAGATGCTACTGAAAGCTTATGGTGACAAAGTGATAAAGCTCACAGTTTGCAAAGAATCTGTTCTTCAGGAATTATTCAGGAAACTTATGTGACAAAATAAACACTCATCCTGTTCCAAAGGATTTTGATCTCAAAGAGATGGATGATAATCTTTCCTGGATACAATAATGCCAAAGGATCCTGTTTTGCATCCAGCTCAACATTTCTTTCTAAAACTTTATTTTTTAAATTTGAACTTTCTTTCATCATTCCTATAATGCACTTGAGGACTATTTTAAAAATAAATAAACAGGGCCAATGTGGGCCAAACTACATGTGATACTGGAGCAATAATTTTGGTGCTTCTGACATTAATTTTCTTTTTGTAAAAATACTTGCAGAACCCTTAGTCTGTGGTCTGAGGGGTGGGAGATAACTGCTGCTGCAGCCTGGTTCAGATCACACCCCCTGGAGCTGCTATTAGCTACAGAGAAGAAAATCTGCAAGCTTAAATGAAGAATGGTAAAGTGACTTCCACCTTGGAATAAATATGTATATATATATATATATAAGCTTTCTCGGCAAACTACTATAATATTAACACTTACGGTCCTCCAGATGTTATTGGTCTATAACTCCCATCATTCCTAGCCATTGGCTATGCACTAACATATTAACTGAGTGTCATAACTTACCGAATATCCACAAATTCCAGGGAACCAGTAGCGGGAGGGCCAAACTGCAAGCAGGTGCATGTATCTTTATTCTGGCACTTTTTTTTTTAACCAAAAGAAGTCTCTGCAGGCTGTAAGATTCAGCAAGGAAGAACACTCTAATCTAAAATTGCTAGATGATTAATCACCTTGCAGATAGTTAAACCTGCGATATAGACCCTGCAAGAATCAAATGCCAACTATGCCCACATAATCTACTCAGCTACAGAACTCAAAACCAGCAATCACAGCATCAGTGGCTCACTCATCTACACATCCTCCAACTTGATATAAACCATCCCTTGACAACACTGCCCTTCTCCTGTCTACATGGGACAAACAGGCCAAGCAAGAGGAAAAATGTAAAGGTTAGCATAAGAAGTGGCAATATTCTGACACCAGTAGGAAAACATTTCTCTACTGTTAATCTAGAAGCCACCACTTTTCAACAGCAAGAGTTCAAAGAAGGTTCCAGCATGAAACAGCTAAACTATTCAATCAGTGAATTTAATTCAGTTTGGGACTTAATTGGCACCATGTGTTTCTTTTACCAGTGTTGAATCAACATAGCTAGTAAGTTTTGATAATCAGTGGCAACAATTGTGAATGGACCACTTTTTTGCTCTCTTGAATTCATTGGGGCCATGTATTCCCATGATGCAGACCTACTGCCACTCTATGTATTTCAGGTCTTTGGCTCCACTGAACTTTTCTTATTTGTCTCAATGTATTTATCTCTATCAGGGGTGGGGAACTTTCTTTATCCCAATGGCCATATCCCCTTCTAGGCAAATTTCCATGGGCTGCATGCCAGTGATGGGTGGGGCCAGAGGCAAAAGTGAATGTGACACAGAATTGATCAGATCCCAGCCTCACAAAGCAGCTCAGGGATGTGCCATGAAGGATGTCAGGTGCCCTTCAATCCCAACTTCACCCTTGGGGGGCTGGGACTGAAGGGTGCATGGTGTCCTCGCACCACCCTGCCCAAGCTGGGGGCGGGAGGATCTGATCAGAGCCCTGTGCAGCTTTGCGAGGCTGGGATCATTTTAATATTGAAAAAGAGGATGTGTCCAGGAAAGAGAGGACATATGGCAACCCTACAGATTGTTCTGATGAGTAATGATAATAGCGATAAAGAAGGGCCTTTGGATGAGACAACTGGCATCCTGGCTTAAATATATCAGGGAAACCCATCATCTTCGCTGCCAAGTGTGGGCGATTGGGTAAGCTGCATTGGGATGCAGAACAGTGACCAGAGTGTACCCCAAGAGGAAAGAGAAAGCCTGGAGGATTCCAGGGAAGCTGGAGATTGCTTGAAGAGGAGCTGTTATTGTGTTTTTAAATGTGTCATGTTTCTATGATCTACTTTGATGTTGTGTTCTGAATACTGTTAGTAACTTTTCTTTTATTTCTTGCATTTCTTGTGGAGAGCAGTCCCTTTTGCTGAAGGGGTGATGGTGTTATAGATTTCGGAGGGACCCTCCTGAACCCCAGAAATTAATAAATGGTAAGATTTTTATTATTTGGGATGTGAAGGGAGAGATACAATCTGCAGAGGAATTCCTGAGCTAGCCTATGCAAAATGACCTGGCCAAGCTAGGGCCATTAAGAGACAATACAGGGTCATTGAGATCCATTGGCAATGCAAGAGAACCATCTTCCCTCCTTGCCCTGAGGTGTGAACAGAGACTGGGGGTTTAGAAGGTTGCCAGTGTAACTGGGTTTAGAGGAAAAGATAGTTTTTAGTAGGGTGTTCTGAGAAGAAGGAGGAAGAATCCATCTTTGGCAGGCTGGCTGAAGGCTGGCTGCACTGCTGAGGGGGGACAAGCGTCTCATGAAATGACTATGCTGTAAGATCTGGACTCCCTCCATGCAGGTGTAAATAAGTGAATATACTATATTTCTTAAAGCTACGACAGTGTCTCAGTTCTCCAAAGGAACACAGACCCCAGGGGAGTGCCTGGAACCCCATGGACTCTTGCTACTGCTCAGCAGAAAGAGGGGGAGGCACCCAACTTTTGTAACATTATGATGATCCAAAAGCAGCAATGGATTGTACGAAAAAGGCAAAGGAAAATGTGGCAATCAGAAGCAGACACATTTTGTAAATTCAATGATTTCGTCTTACAAAGGAATATGTTCAAATAGTTCCCACTGAGATACAAGACAAACTTATACAAAAGCCCCTCTAAACATCAAGTGAAATCCTTCTCCATATCTTACATGGGTATTTCCAAAGCAGTTATACTTATTTCTGTCAATATGGCAAAACACAAAGCTGGCACATCAATGACAGTTTAGAACAGAAACTGCCTTCAGGATAATAGCTGGTATATCAGTTTGCATGTCCTGATTTGTTTAGTCTGGTTTGAAGACATATTTATACTACCTCTCGTGTTCCAAAACGAACTTCTGAATTAGGGAATTAGGAACGTTGTGCATACTACATTCCTTTTGTCCATGCATATCACAGAAACAGGATACAGCACAGTTAATTTGGACACTTCAGTCAACCGGCAACTACAGGGAGCTGGGTATCATTTACACATACTTAAGAATGCATATGGAAGCTCATGAGCAAACACTGAAAATGAAGTCAGCAACAATTCAGAAATCTATTATTTCAACCCTCTGCTCATTATGAATTCTAGATTCTAGAATTCTAGATGTCAGGAAAATCTCACAGATACCTGTTTCAGAGGGGGGAAAGTCAATATGTATATATTGTGAACTCTGTCATGAATGGAATAATGTAATTTCAGTAAAAATAGTCATGATATTTTTAGAGAGCAAACAATGAATAAAAGGCAATTGTATCCATAGAATTATCTTTGCAATGCTTCACTTCCATAGGATGGGCAATCTTCAAAGGTGTAGTTTAGGAAGAGGACTTTGTACAAACCAAGACCCTGAAGCTAGCAGTAAAGTTGCAGAATAACTAGTCGGTATTTGATTTTTAAATTGATAGGACCTGTGTCACTGCCTAGAAATCAAACTATTTAATCTAGATGTCAGCAGTGGGAGGTAACTATTGGCGCCACATATTAAGGTAGTTTGGTAACTTTATTTGATAGCATCACTATCTATCCCCAAAACTGCAAGATTTTGGCCTCTAGTCATAATGTGGATTTTTGAGGAATTTTTTTACTGTGCCTAGCACTTCACAAATGTTGCTAGTAATCATTACAGCAATCTTATCAGGTAGGTCAGCATTTCCAAAACTGCGGAGAAGAGGGGATGGGAATGAGGCTGAGAAGCTGTACTTTGCCTATCAGATGAGTTCGTGGCTAAGGCTCGATGATTCATAGCCACTATATAACACTCACACACATAAAAATGGTTCTTGAAAATGCAGGATTTACTGTCATTTGAGACAGGGAACATTCTTGTGAAAAGTGACCAGTCATTCTGAACTAGATTACAGCTCTCTGGTTTACACAAAGATGTAATCTGTGGAGCCTTACTCATAAGATGTTTTTCCTGTATCTCCCTTTGATGTACTGTGGTGGGAATATTGCAGAATTATCCTAAGGAATGTACAGTGGACGCTTGGGTTGCGAACGTGATCTGTGCGGGATGCACATTCGCAACCCGCAGCGGCGTTTCTGTGCACGTACTGATTGCGATTTGGCGCTTCTGTGCATGCGCAAAGCACAATTTAGCGCTTCTGCACATGCGCGACCACCGGAACCCGGAAGTAACACGTTCCGGTACTTCCGGGTTTCGGCGGGTCCGTAACCAAAAAAAAAAATGCAACCTGAAGTGTTTGTAACCCAATGTATGACTGTATTTGAAGAATCTAGTGGTATCTTCCATTGCATTTTCTATGCTATGTACTGGAAGTAATTTACTTCAAGTCTGCCAATGGCATTTATCTATTGCATGCCCTATGGAAGTGTATGTTTGTTCAGCTGCATAGACCCAGAAGACAGATACTGTATAATTCAAACAAACTATGGAAATATTGATAGGATGGGATACTATCAGCTTAACTGCAGGAGCAAAATACTTAAGAAGAGCATGCCCTAACATATCAGGCGTAAGAGGTGTGTCCTATAACGCAATGCCTCAGCACAAGTGAAAGTTAGCTAAACTCATTGCCAGTATTAAGTCTACTGAGAAAGATACAACAGTATGAACACATCAGCATGGCAACATTTATACTGCACGCTAAATCAATTTAACAACGCTGATTTTTCATGCAAGAACCACTTAGACAGCTCTCAAAGAAAGAAGAATTTAAATAGTTATAAACCCTGAAGGAGGCATGTCATGGGAGATTGCCTTGCTTTCTGATTTGTTGGTAGGGGCTGATAAAAAGGTAAATGTATATAATCAACCTCAAGCACATCAAACTATGGTAGTTATAGAGTATTCACTTCTACCCCATGGCTATGTTCCTTTATACAACAGCAGTTTGGGTTTTTAAAAATCATCTCCTGTCCAAACCAGTGGGATGCACAGTGGAAATAAACCTAACAACGAGGCTCTGAATCAATGCCACCCAGGAGAACTGGTCTCTGGCAGTCTCCATGTGGAGATGGGGGCTGGTGAGGTGGGATTGGCTAGCTAATCTTGCCCCTGTGCCAAACTGTTCTGGCCAAGCCCACAGATTTAGAAACAGTTCTATTTTATCGTACATGTTTGTGTGCATGTGAGAAAGAGATAGGAGAGAGAGAGAGAAACTGGATTAAAACTCTTACCAATTTACTATATATATATATATATATATATATGTGTGTGTGTGTGTGTGTGTGAATGAAAAACTTTTACATGTTCTGACAACCTATGCTTCTAGCTACTCTGCTCTCTGTGTGGTTCAGAAGTTTGTTCTACTTCTTCAAAACTACTCAAGCTGAACTACTGTATTTTTCCGTGTGTAAGACAAGGTCCCCCCCCAAAAAAAAACAATGTCAAAAATTAGGGGGCATCTTATACTCTGGGCCATCTCCCCCGATTTTCTTAAATCTGAGTCCCCCAAAATAGGAGGTGTCTTATACATGGGGGCCTCTTATAGGCGGAAAAATACAGTATATGTATTCTATGACACAGGGGTGTAGCATGGATAGGGTGAGGGGGGCTGTCGCCACAGGCACAGGTTTTTTGAGGGTGTATTTTACTCCTCACGTCGCCCTTGCCAGCCCTGCACCGCTTTGCAAGTCTGACCCTCATCTCCGCCTCACAAAGCAGTGTGGGGCTGGCAGGGCGTCAGGAGGACACAACAGAATTGTGCCCTTCCAATCAGCCCAATCAGACTGTTTTTAAGGTTGTATGTCTGGCCCGCTGCATCCTCCTCACATCACCCTCCATACCCCCTGATGTGCCCGCCTGCCCCAGGCACCTTGAAGACACACACTGCTGCTGCTATGACAACAAGCCGAAAGATGAAACTAGTACTAAAAACCCATTGCTGAAGGCAAGCATAGAAACCTATGTATGAGTGGGTGTGTTTTTTTAAAGCCACCTTAATATAAAAATGCAAAGTTTATATTATAGAGATTCCAACACATCTGCCTATTGTTTCGTATTTGCTATATATTTTGGTGGCGGCTTCTGTTCTTCCCTCTATTGTATATATTCTATATACAAACATTTATCTGTGTTGTATATCTGCTACACAATGGTGTTTAGCGGCATGGAGTTGGCTTGGTTTCACTTCACTTTTATGTGTTCTCTCAAGCTATTCTGCTCAAGGCACTCCAGCTTATTGCATGTAACTCCACTGATGACATTGTATAGCCATTATTATGGTTTCTGAACAGGTGGCAACAGTATGGTAGAATGCTCTCCCTACAGAAATACGAGAGACCAATCATTACTGTCATTCTGCCAGCTCTTGAAGACATACCTGTTTAAGAAAGTGTTCCATGAACTCAACTTCTGATCTTTCTGTCTTAACTGTTCAACTGTTTTAACTATCATGCTTTTTAAATGGTTGTTTTAGGGTACATGTTAATTATGGATGTTTTAATGTCCTAATGGAATTGTTATTGTATATTTTAATTATGTATGGATTTTCTAACTGGTTTTATAGTTGTAAACCATCTAGAAGCCATTTTGGCATATAAGCGGTGTATAAATGAATAAATAATATAATACTAAGTCTCTTCCAACGTAACACACAAAATGACCTATCTAGTTTCCCAATCGTTTTCCAACCTACTTTCCTATTCACAAATGGAGTTTTGCTTTGGTTTTTGCATGCAAGTCTATTCTTAACGGCAGCTGAATTGCTAAGATACATGTTTAAGCTTCAGATATATTATAATCCTAATTATTATTTGTAAAATGAATGAAGACAGCTTTGTCAATTTTGTATACATTCTGCAGTGAACATTCAAAATGCAAAAACTACCACAACTACCCAAGATTGTTGCTGGTAAATATTCAAAATTATGGAATTACAATAGTGAATACGAACAATCACTGTATGTTGACAATCCCTGATAAATGTCAATGTTCTGAAAGCTCAAATCTGTGCTGGTTAACCATCCATCCACGGCCCCAACCATTACCAGAACTGGTCAGGTGGGAAGGATGACTCCTCCTCCTTCTAGAGAGGAGAAGAAAGCTTTCAGTAGACCCTGCTTGTCCTTCCAGTAGGAAGTATCATCACTAAAAGGAATTCATAAGTAATTCTCAGGTAAATATCATTGTCAGCATTTACTTGTTAATATCCAAGAACTGAAGAAACAGAAATCTATTTTCAGGCTCAGGCATTCACAAAATTTATCAGGCATTGTCAAGCATTCACACGTGAATGCCACTGATCACTAAATTTTGAATATTGATTGTGACAGAGAAAGCACACTTCTCAAATTGGAATCAGACTATTGATCGATGGATTTTATGTCTTATGCAATAACCAGTCTTCTCAACCATTATTGATCTAAGATAAAACTTTTGCAGTAAGGCTTTCTGAAAACCACAGTCCCAGTACAGTAGCTCTGAATGCTATGAAACACTCCAGTCATTTCACCTCATCTCCATAAACACTGTGGGATCTCACCCTTCACTATACATTAGAAATAGTTTTTCAACATCTGAGGACATCTGTCAAAGGAAAACAAACAGGCCCAAGTGTGTGTCACAACCACATAAACATCAGGGTGCCTATGCAAAAAGGAATCGCTAGGGTGGTCCTTGGATAGAAAATGGCAGGCAGCCCTGACCAATAGCAAAAAGACTGTGAAATTGTAAAGTTAAGTAATGCTATGTTGTAGGCTTCTTAACATTCCCAATAAATTTAATCATACCTGCAAGATCTTCCTTTGAAGATACCAGTCGCGGAGAGCTGTTTCCTGGCTCAATTCTTAAGGATAATCTAGAAAAGAGAAATGGTGACATGTCAGGAATTAAATAGCTTAACAAAAGCAAAGGGATAAACTTTTTTATGTTATCGGTTGAAAGCAGGAAATCTAGCTTAGCCTGGACATCTCTTACATTCTTTGGATATGACGGGTGCATACTAAAGTATTAAATCCTTGCAGTGTGAAGCCCAACAGAATTTTTTACACTTGGTAAACACAGATCTTTACTGAGAAGATGTTTAAGCAGCTATTAACACTAGGTAAGGCATGAATGAAAAACAGCTCTTTTTGTTTGCTTATATAGTGGTACCTCGGGTTACATACTGTCAGGGGTTCAGGAGCAAAGGCAAGGGCAAGGGAGGAAACAGAGAGCGAGGGGGAGGAGGCAGAAGAAAAGATGAGTGATGACGACGACCCGAGATCTCCGAGTCTTTCCAGTGTATCAGAAGATTCACAGAAAGGAGCACCAGTGGCCAGGGCAAGGGGGGAGCCTAGGGGGACACCCCAGGAAGATAGAGCCAGAGGGGACTCAGAGGGGAGCAGTTGGAAATCGGGACCAGCGTCACCGCCAGAGAGCAGGGAAGAGGAAGGGCGCCAGGGATCAAGCGCGGGCAGCTCACAACAGGGGGGAGGGCACGAGTCAGGAGTGGCCACACCTCCATCGGGGAGCGAAGAAACGGTCAGACGGAAAGTGGAAGGTTGGGCGCGCGCGCCAAGTTCAAATGCACAGGAAAGTGGCGCAGTAGGCAGCCCGGAAAGGGAGCCAGGTCCTAAAGCCCGGAGCAAGGAGACAGGAGGGTCCAGGGGGTCGGCGTCAGAAGAATCCCGGAAGGAAGAGACCCCGGGGGGCAGAGGGACCCAGAGAAGAACAGTCAGGCGGAAAAGGTGGAGCAGGGCTAGGATATTAAGTTGGTGTACAAGGGGCGGAGACTCAGACGGAGCTTCGCCGATCTAACGCATAAGACGTAGAGTTGCACGCAGCAGCTTGAGAATGGAAACTGTAACTCAATAAAGACTTTTACTTAATGATCGCTGGCTAACGTGATCCTCTGTGAGCTAGGATCTGGGAGCAGCTCTGACACATACGCTTCAGGTTACATACACTTCAGGTTACAGCCCCATTAGCTAAAGTGGTGCTTCAGGTTAAGAACAGTTTCAGGTTAAGTACGGACCTCCGGAACAAATTAAGTACTTTACCCGAGGTACCACTGTACTGTAATGCGTAAGGACTGGTAACTAGTGAGCCCTGAACCAGTCTGCCTCCACTCCCCAAAAAGTGATTCCTGACAGCAAAATTTCAAACAAAGAGGCCAAAGCGATATGAAGGAAGTGGCAGCTGCTGTAATGAGAATTGCCAGGAGGCCATATCTCCACTCCTTTGTCCACTGATCCTCTGCTGTTTAGTGGCTTGCTGGTTGTTTTTTTCCAGTTGCCCTTCTTTCTTCCTACCATTCCTCTTTCCAGAACAGGACCTTCTCTTCTATATTTATTTGTCATTGCTCTTGGGAAAGTGTGAGCTACTAACTGAAGTAAACATAAAAAAGAAAAAGAAAAAAGCATCACTGTGCATCGGGGAAAACTGCATATGTATACATGAAAACAGATCTTGTTCTGGAGGGACTGAAGGTGGTATGTGGTTTGACAAACAAGAAGCTTGAGGTTTGTAGTTAGACTGATGTGTGCATTCCCGATACAAATCTCTACACACTTGATTAAAAGCCTGGTTTATAGCCCTCCAGAAGTGAGCTGCAGACCCTTCCAAGTCTCCCTATTTTCCAGGTATGTCCCTGATTTAGAGAAGCTGCCTCGGTTTCTAATTTGATCCTGGAATGTCCCACTTTTCCTTAGAATGTCTTGATTTTCATTGGAGAAATGTTAGAGGGTATAGAGTTATCTGACCCCCGAGCTGTCTGAAGGTAATCCGGTATAAGAAAGGGTTTTTTTTAATGTTTAATGTTTTATTATGTTTTCATATATGTTGGAAACTGCCCAGAGTGGCTGGGGCAGCCCAGTAAGATGTGTGGGGTATAAATAGTAAAACTATCATTATGGAATGGAATGTCCCTATTTTCATCGGAGAAATGTTGGAGGGTATGGAGCTGTAAACTGCCACTCTCATATGAAAGTTATGTTAGACATGGGGAAGCAAGAGGTGGGGTCCTGTGCAGGCAGAGAAAGATGAGAAGGGAAAGAGAAGGGAAACACAAAAGACAAAGAATGCATTGTAATAAGCCAGATCATGTTCCAGAGTTCTGGCGTCGAGTGCAACATTATCAAAACACTGCCCACCCCCAAAGTAGGAGGTATGCACACATGTCTGCAGAGAAGACATCCATGAAAATGCACTTTTCCTTACAAATAGCATTAAATAACTTTAACAGCTACAGATTCTCTCACCAGACCCTTGAACATATTCTATTAATTCTCAGTTGTCACAGTCTTCATGTATAACTCACAAACACTGCAAAGCAATAGGATATCACTGGCTAAGACTACCCCAAGTCTTTGGTGAGCTATATTCATATGTTGACAAGTGTGGATCACATTATTTGAGAGAAACAAACATTCACTCTGTAAGGCCAGACAAACATGCAACCTGTTCCACTTCCAAAATGGTGTGGACACCCCGCCCCCCGAGAGAGAGAGAGAGAGAGAGAGAGAGAGAGAGAGATAATGCACAAGGTGCCAACAGATAGATTGTCTCTGGAATACAGATTAACCTCCTGCTACCTTTAAGATGAAGTTCCCTGAAGATGTTGTTTTTTGTCTTTAGCACAAAGTTCAAGGGCATTGTTACTGCAACTGAACAAAATTTTGATTTCCCCCTTTCCCCCCACAGCATTTTGTTAAGCATGACTAATCTAGGACTCACCAATAACCTAATTTATGCAAAGAGAAGAGCTTTGCAGAGTTTTACACACAAAGAAGAGGATTATACACTTTTGAAACAGCAACTACAACCAATTCTTTATTCAAACATTGACTGCTTCTTTGTTTTTAACTGTTTTAAATTATCTTAAGTGTATATTGCCTCAAGACTACAGTTTAGGTAATAATAATAATAATAATAATAATAATAATAATAATAAACCAACTATTTTCATTTGATTCTGTTTTTGAACTATTTTAGTAATTTAATTTACCCTTTCTTTCTTTTTTTATCCCTTTCATTTCTTCATTTCTTTAGAGGATAAGAAAGAAGCTGTGGCTATCTCATACTACCTTGCATTGCTCTTATTGTGAGAGCATAAGGGGGAATTAATGAATATCACTCTTACAACACAGACATCTGCATATTCACTCCCCCTGTAAGTCCCACTGTATTTAATGGCATTTACTTTCAGGGCAAGTATGTATAGTATTGCAACTGGGTTCTTTTTGTGCTTTCTTTCTTTTTTCTTTTTGCAGGCAGGATTTACCGTATTTTTTGCTCCATAGGGCGCACCAGACCATAGGGCGCACCTAGTTTTTAGGGGGGAAAATAAAGGGGGGGATTTCTTTGCAGGCTGCTATCCGCAAGCCTTCGGAGCCCAGTGGGAACCCGCACCGACCCCTCTCGCTCTCCAGGCTTCAGCGAAAGCCTGCATTCGCTCCATAGGACGCACACACATTTCCCCTTCATTTTTGGAGGGGAAAAAGTGTGTCCTATAGAGCGAAAAATACGGTACTAGTTATACTAAGTAGAGAAATACCCAGAGGGCTATTTTGAAGGGCAACACACACACACACACACACACTTTGTTTAAGTACTATATAAATGTGATTCTAAAACATAAAACCTGCTCTGCTAAATGTTGAAGTGTGCAGTTACGGTTGTTGTCATACTCCAGAAAAGGAGTGATAACAATGCTGGAAATGTTCCATTTTCTAAGATTCAGTCCTAGTCTCTAGGCGTCTGTAAGATACCCCTGCAAACTGCAAAAAATTATAAATTTCCCAGGTGTCAAAATAAGATGGTTAGGTACCTGTCACCAGGAACAGTGGTTTTTTAAAAACACTAAGTATAATACCAGTGGTGTTATTATGACCCTTGTTTGTTTATAGGGAGTCCAACCAAGCCTTCTAAAAATTGCCAAAGTACGGACAACAGCTGGCGCACAAACTAAGCAAGTTGAGCTGCTCTATGCTGTGGAGGCAGCCTGCGCCGCCACTGACAAGGGTGATCCAAGAGCATACCCAGGCTGCAAATCTGTTCCTTCAGAGGGAATGTGACCCCATCAAGAACAAGACCATTCACAATGGTTAAAATTCCCGAGTGTAGCCTTGGTACTAGTAGTGTCTCATTTGCTTCCTATCTCCAAGAAAGAACTCTTTTTTTAATTGGCTGCAAGCTCAGCAGCAACTCAACTCAAGTCTTTCTTTCCCAGAACTTTCAATGGCTGTTCCACTTAGGTCATTGCAATAACAGTAAATGCCTTAAATGTAGTCCATGTATTAGACTGCAAGCATGTAGGAAGGGCTGTGCTGCTTTTAAATGTTTGTCCAGGAACAAGAAAACTTTAGGAGCCTTACAAACAAACCATTTCATGTACAATTCCATTTCAGGCCAGCTGGGTCTACAATTCATGAACATCAGGGGTCGGCAAAATTTTTAACTGCGGGCAGGTCCACTGACCCTCAGACCTTGTGGCAGGCCGGAGAAGCAGCAAGGGGGGGGAGAGGGAGCTGGAAGAAGAGGCGAGGGGGGCCAACCATTGTGCTTACCTTCCCAGGGGCACGATCCGTAGCACATTTCATTCTCAGCAGTTCTTCAGGCGCTGAACAAACGGCCTTGAAATGATTGTGGCTTACTTGCGAGTAAGTGCGTCTTTAGGGCTCTTAGTGTCCGTGCATCCAACAACAGGGCAGGGTGCATCTACGCGCCAAGATGTGGCATCTCCTGGTGGCGCAGGTGGAAGCAGGCGGGGAAGGGAAAGTGGACTTCTAGAGCTGGGGAGGAGCCAGAGCAGGCAGTGGGCGCTGTCTTGCCTCCTTGCAACGGGAGGAAGAGGCTGAGTGGCAGCGGCTCTGCCAATCAGACATCGCGCCTGCTTTACCTAAGTGTGGTGCGGGGACGTCTCTGCCAATCAAACGCCGCTGAGGTAAACCAGGCGCAGCGTTTGATTGGCAGAGACGATCCCGTGCCACGCTGAGGTAAACAAGGCGCGGTGATTGAGTGGCAGAGCTGCATCGCCGGGAGTCTTGGCTTCATGGCGGGTTCCATCTTCACGGCGCAGGCCGGATTTACAACCCAGGTGGGCCTGATCCGGCCCGCAGGCCTTAGTTTGCCGAGCCCTGGTAAACATTCTCAGTGGGTGGGAAGGATGCATCTAGCATCAAGAAAAACGGGGTGTTTGGGAAATTAGGGCCACCAAAACCTGCCATTGGGTAAAAATTCAATGCGAAAAATATATGACTCAATCTTGGGAGGTTGTCCTGCTCAAGTCCCATTAAAATGAAAGATGTAAAAGGGAGGCTCTCATTCAAACCAATGGTTTATGTATGAGAACTTTGTGAAGAACTGGTCCCACAATAACTACTTGAGCACAGAGCAAATCTATTACCCAAGTTTCAGTTTTATAAAAAGTTAAGACATATCAGATTAAAGGCACAAATGCAGTGGATAGTCTTGCAATGACCCTTATCTTTGGCTTTAAAATGTATAGATTTGTTATTTATAAAGTTATTATTGTAAATGAATCCCTCATTTTCATGGAAGGAAAAGCTCAAAAGACATATTTTTAAATTCCCATTTGTTGGATTTCAGCATCTGAAAAATGACGACATGCTTCTTGTAAAAAGCAAGCAATGCTGAGGAAGTTACAATAAATACAGCCCACAACACTCCGCCTCTGATGTGGTTAAAGGAATTTTTAGAGGGGAGGCTTCCCCCCACAATGTTAAGTTTTTAAACTTGATGTAATTAAATGCTCATCTTTGGGGAATTGCCCAAAACATGCATAAATAATCCAACAGCTTTCACAGCATCCTGTCCCTGGACCTTCATCCACTATGGTGGCTATACAAGTGTTCTAGTGATTGTCAATTCATTATTGTGCAGATCCTCTTTTAACCTCATATAGCTTTGGAGGCTGGCCTTTTCCATACTATTCCAGATGTTTATTTATCCAGTCTGGATGACTGTTTTCTTTATGAAAAGGTTTTATGAGTTTATTTCAGGCCTCCTGTTGGAACAGATTCTTGGCTGATCTTGGACAATTGTGCAGTTTCAGGGTGTAATCTAAGATTTAAAAAACTTACACATGAGGCATTTTTTCCTTCATCTTGGATTCACTTCACACAATTACTTGCATATTGGCCAAAGTGAAAGTCATGGCAACAGTGTAGTATAAGGCTGCCCTGCATTTGTGCTCATCTAAGTTTTCGTGTCAAAAGTAGTTTGGAGTGCAGAGCTGGAGAAGCATTTCCTGAAGAAAACCTTAATTAATTTAATGTTGTTGTTGTTGTTGCTGCTGCTGCTGCTGTTTCTGAAGTTACTTGCTGATTCTACTTCCCCTATCTGCTGCAGCATCACTGTTATTTTTCCTTGCACGGCTTGGGAGTGAAAGAAGGAAGGGATAGAAGCTTCAGATATGTTTGGGCTTTTTTGCTCAAGGGCGTGTCAAGCAGAGGTGGAGAGTATCAGGATTTTCCATCCTGTTTTTGCAGTTAGCCAGCATTAAAAGAACTGGTGGCATTGTAACACCTTGTCAGTCCTCCAACAAAGCAAAAGGATTCATGGTGGGTATTGGCTAGTCACAGAGGAGGTGGTGAGACAGCAAACCAGAACTTGGTGAGACAAACTGCAGTTTGAATGAATGTCTGTCAGCTGAATCTTGGCTTGTTCAACACCAGTTTAAACTATGGTTTAGCACTGCATCCAAAGTGACATTAATGCAAGACCTCTGGTCACTCATGCTTCCTAGAGAGAGCCTATGCCACAGATAGTTGAATCCCTAGTGATGTATTTAATTACAATCATACCTCGGGTTGAAGTAGCTTCGGGTTGAGCGTTTTCGGGTTGCGCTCCACAGCGACCTGGAAGTAACAGACAGCGTCACTTCCTGGTTTTGCTGCTCGCGCATGCGCAGACGCTCAAAATGACGTCACGCGCATGTGCGGAAGGGCGAATCATGACCGCGCAGATGCAGGTTGTGTTCACTTCAGGATGCGAACAAGGCTCCGGAACGGATCCCGTTTGCATCCAGAGGTACCACAGTATTCAATTATTTGACAGTATTCTCACTCATTTTTTTTCTTACATGAGACTGATACATGTGACACTCCACAGATTTTGTTGGAGTAGCTCAATGCTATTTTACTATGAAATCAATCAATTATTCTAAAGAGAGAGGAAGGAGGAGACAGTGAAAGAAACTCCAGATTGTTTGAATGTATGTTAGCTGGATCTTGGCATGAGTTCAAAATATGGTTTAGCAATGTATCCAAAGTTAGTTCAGAATTACTGTGGCCCACCCACCAGTCATAAAATGATGGTGTAGGGGCACAGCCAGTCAAAAAGTGGTGGAGGTGGAATTTGGACTAATCAGTTGTGGTTGTTTTCTATTGATATCTAACCCTTCTCTGGAAATTGCTTCTTTTTCTCCCCCTCAGTCCATTCATTTTGCCTCCTTCCTTCCCATTTCCTCCTTTTCTTCCCTCACACTCCACCAGTCATTTTGTCCAGCCAGTCTCTCCTTTTTCTTTCCATTACTTAACACAGTATCCTACAGCCCTGCTCTCTGACATCTGCTACACATGCGTATTGGTTGAATCAAAAGACTGTAGCAGGGATAAGGAACCTGAGGCCCAGGGGACAAATGCAGTCCTCCAAACCTCTCTACCAGTCCCCTGGGACTCTTCCTAAACCACAACCCATGCCACCCTCTTCAATGGTTCTTCTCCACACCCACTAAGTGCTTTTGACAAGTTGGATAGTGTTCTTAAACTGTGATGATGCTTATTGCTTCCTTTTTTAAATGTCAACAACTGAGTTTGTAACCTACTGTAATCATATCCTGAAAATTTGTTCCATCAGTATTTCATTCTGGTTTCAAGCCTACAAAATTATTCTCAGAGTCTTGGTCCATGACCTGATTATTCAAGAGATTTTATGGGCCAATAAATTATTATTATCCCAAACATGTATATCTTGTTTCCTAAGAGTGGGTTTTGCCACTCATTACTGGCCTGGATATCTGCCTGGTGTCCCTAAATATTGGCAACTCCACTCCACCCTATGGAACTTAAATGGAGAACATAGTTCAGTTAGTACCTCTGCAGGTGGTTTTGTTAAAAGGAAAAAGGAAAAGGGAAAAAAAGCAAGAAAAAACTTTGGAGAAACCATTTGATGTTTGATTTGGCACTACTCTTACTTGAACTTTCAGATCTGAGGAAGCAGAATTCAGTTCCCAGACGGGTGCCCTGGTGAGGAAGCATGGCACGCTACCCTCTGGCACAGAATACGTCTATCAATTGTGCTTAAAGTTCAACGACTTACAATTTGTTAAGCATTTGGCTGAGATGTATCTCTAATCATTCCAGGCAAGCAAAGAGTAAGGGGGAGTTTTATAAAAATCTGTTTGTAGGTTCAAAATCATGTTCACTGACTTATTTCCCCTTAACACTCTTTATTTTTATTCACAGTTTATGAATTTAGAAATGCAAAGAAGATACACTGAGCATCTCATTAAATTTCTACTGACAATTCAAAACAAAGAAGGCACCATATTTATTGCATAGCTCCATCCACCTACAATACAAGCACCTGTTTAAACCAAAACTGATAACATGAAACTGTATCACAAAATAGGGGAAAACTCTGTCTTTAGCAAAACATGTTAATTTCGGCAAGCTGCAAAGGCTTTTCTCAGAAGCCTAATGTAAATAGTGCAAACCTTACAGGAAATTATTTTGACAATTTCACCAGACTGAAATTCATACCAAAATTTCTGACCATACTCAGTAGCTCTAATACAGGCTTCCTCAACCTCAGCCCTCCAGATGTTCTTGGCCTACAACTCCCATGATCCCTAGCTAGCAGGACCAGTGGTCATGGATGATGGGAATTGTAGTCTCAAAAAATAACTTTTTAGCAGGCACCAAAAACAAAAAAGCACTAGGTACTTAATTTATCTCTGAGGAGCAATCAATCCACAGGGTGCATGTGACAATAGAAAAGGCATTCCTCCTGGCTGCCACAAAACAAATCTCTGCAGGCTATGGAACAACCGAGAAGGCCTTGTTTCAAGAGCTTAATGATATAAAATATAATGTAAAGAAAGAGTCTGAACATCCCTTCCCTTCTTTGTGTCTTGATGTAGAGGGTTTGTTGGCAGGAAATTAACCTCAGAATTTTTAACAGGCTAATGCTTTCAGAGCAGAAGTACCTTCTAACCAACAGTCTCTCTAGTCTTTATGGTAAGGTAGAGAACTACAAGGGTCTTTCATTATCCTATTTCTACTTGGCCTTCCCCTCTGATCTGTACGAAACCCTGCAGAAGACTTCAGTTCTCTACTTCCTGCAATGAAGTAGGTAAAGGTAAAGGGACCCCTGACCATTAGGTCCAGTCGTGGCCGAGTCTGGGGTTGCGGCGCTCATCTCACTTTATTGGCCGAGGGAGCCGGCGTACAGCTTCCGGGTCATGTGGCCAGCATGACTAAGCCGCTTTTGGCGAACCAGAGCAGCGCACGGAAATGCCGTTTACCTTCCCGCTGGAGCAGTACCTATTTATCTACTTGCACTTTGACGTGCTTTTGAACTGCTAGGTGGGCAGGAGCTGGGACTGAGCAATGGGCGCTCACCCCGTCACGCGGATTCGAACTGCCAACCTTCTGATCGGCAAGTCCTAGGCTCTGTGGTTTAACCCACAGCGCCACCCACATCCCTTTAGCAATGAAGTAGAGAAGAGAAGAAAAAAATAGAAAGTGCTGGATCCAAGGCTAGTCCTATTCAGAGTAGACTCATCTAAAGTAATGTATTCATTTTAGTCATGCCTTTTAATTCCAATGGATCTACTCTGAGAAGAACAACCCATAGCCATTAACTAAACAAACAAGTCCTTTGCTCCCATGGCTATTCTGAAACAACTATACAACATCAGAGAGCAAGCAAAGTAGGAAGAAGTAAATTGATGAGAAGGTGGAAGAGTGAAAGGTTCTAATTACTCTTCTTGTCTTATGCAGTAGCCAATTCTTAGCCATCCTGCATCTGTGACCAATTAAACAAACTAAAGGGTAATAGTTTCACATGTCTTTTGAGTGTAAGTGCTAAAAGTGGCTTCCTAGACTGCTCTGACTAATGGAACTCTAAATATAGCTAAGTGTAAATTTGCTATTTGAAAGAGAACAGTTCAGTTGTTTACAAAGTTTGCTCTTTACACAACAATAATGGCTGGAAATAGAGGCCGGCTGGTGCTTCCTAGGCACAATTAGTTTGTTTGTTTGTAAATTGCCACTATTCAAGACCACTATCATGGTGGTATACAATTAATTAAGTCATAGCTGCTTCATTGATTATTTACTTCACAAATCTGTTGTAGTTATACTACAGAGCTTCTACTCTGCCCAGATTTCATGCTTTCTCATCTCAAATGCTTTGAGACAGATACACTTGCACCCCTCTTTACTCAAGATTATGCCCATGTAATAATCAGGAAGTAGAATTTTTAGAGCAAATCATTTTGTTTTTCAACCCTTTGCTCACCAAATTACCAGGAAGATCAGCTCAATTTTATTTTAAATATCTGATGGAAGATAAAATCCCAAGGATATCATTGATGGTGGCTAAAGTTTTGTCAGTAGCTGTGAAAACATACGAACAACACAGCACCTGAATTTGGACTAAGACTAAGCAGAGATTATAATAGTTCTATATAATTGTTATTAGGTCACAGTTCTGAATCTGTCTTGCTATTAGATTCTGGTATGCTTTATGTTTTTATTTTATTTCCAGCCTATTGATTGTAATAAATTGAATGAATGGTGCACGCTGAATCACCTGAGGAATTCTGTTAGTGAAAAGCATTCATTTGCCACATAATTTTGACTTCTCCCACAATTTCTTCCCAGGCCTCTGGATTTGAAGTCCGTGCAAGAGAGCCCTCTGTACAGATGAACCATAGGAGCACTATTCCCCAAGAGAGGAGGTGCTTGCTGTGTCCCACAACTACACGGTAAACCTGGGCTAGGAGACTGACTACAGTCTAGCCTCTCCAAGAGATAGGAGTGTTGCCTTTGCTGTCCCACTTTCAGTGTCTACAGGACCAAAAGCAAAAAAGGACAGAGGAAACTGCATTATGTGGAGTCAGACCATTGGCCCATCTAGCTCAACATTGCCTACATCAGGGGTTGTCAACCTGGTCTCTACTGCCCACTAGTGGGCGTTTCAGGATTCTAGGTGGGCGGTAGGGGGTTCTATGGCACAAGCTGAATCCTCCTTCCTTTGAGCACTGGTGGGCGGTAAGGAAAATTTCACCATTAGTGGGCGGTAGGTATAAAAAGGTTGACTACCCCTGGTCTACACTGATAGACAGTGGCTTCCTAGGGCTTCCAACAGGGAGTCTCTCCCAGTCACAGCTGGAGATGTTGGAAATTGAACCTGGTACCTTTTGCATCCAAGCAGATGCTTTACCTTCTCAAAAGCTATGTTTTCCACATCGGACAAAAACAATTGATGGAAAAGAGCACAGATGCTGTTTGCTACGGCTCCTACAAGATGCTAGGATCTGTCGCTTAGATAAGCTCAAATGTGCTCTGTGGGAAGTTGAAATAAATTCACATTGCTGGGAAACCAGTCATGAAGGAGATGGTTCCCTGGGTCTTGCCAACTTGAAGTTGTCAATTAGAGGCAGAGAGGCTTGGTTGCATTTGAAACCTAAAGAAAAGAGGAATCCAATTGGGAGGCTGAGGACTGAAGAAATGGAAAGAAATGAATGTTCCAAGGTCAACACAATTTCAAGAGCTGTATTGCTTACACAGGCACTAGCTGGTAATTTGTTCTGCAGCTGTTCAGTGGATAGTCAAGGTGGAAATAGAGAAACTGAAGCTTTCCGGGCAGGGTGTTTGAGCTACATTTAGCATCTGAGTGGGGTGCTTGGTATAGCAGGGGAGACTGGACAGAGAACAGACCCCAAAAATAATGATAAACCACAGACCTTTCCTTTAAAATCATCTCAGAAATATGCCTAAAATAGGCCTGTGCAATGTATAACACAAGGGGAAACCAAAGCCCCATTTGCACAAATGTTCAGCCCTGCAAAGGGTTGCCTTCATCCCACATTATAGAACTACAAAGTAGCTGTGGAAATAGACCCCCCCCCAGGCAGTTGGAAGAAAGGAGCCCATGAGCACCTTGGCTTTGTCTATGCTCCAGAACCCTCCACATATAGGTGGAAATGCTAGACTGCAGATTTTTTTAAAAAGTATTAATATATCTATGCAACTTGGCTGGTCAATACAATTTTCTTCTACAAAAGAGATGCGTGGAATAGAAAGGCCCACTAAACGGAACAAAGAAAGCATTTCTTTCTTTTTCTCTGCAGAGATTTCAGCCAGAAGAGACAGGCTTGGAGGAAGTTTCCAGTATATTTCCTGTAACGGAGTAATATTATACAAGGATGAATCTTACATTCTGCCAAGGATAAGAAGTAGCCCCTCCTGAGTCTAACGAATGCTCCTGTTTCAATAAAAAAGGCATGAAAAGACAGAATGTCGAGAGGCCTTTTTCCCCTTATAAGGCCTGAGCCTGCTTGTGATCTCTACAGGGCTTATGCATCCTTTTGGCACAGCACCAGAAATGAGGAGAAATTCAAATAGTATGTGGATTGAGTTATCCAAGAGGAAGAGATTCTGATGAATATTTAAAGAAATTCATACCTTCAGAATCAGTACAGAGACAGAAAAGAAACCCAGTGCAGGACACAGTCTGGATGCCATTCCAAGACCACCTGCAGAGAAAAACCTGCATTGCTGAGCCAACAAACATGGTCATCTAGGGTCTGTAGTCTTCCAAAGAAATGTCTAGATTGTTCAGCCTCATTCTGAGAACTTTGTCAAACTCTGATTCCGCCCCCCCCCCTTTCCTCTTTATTTTGATTCGTGATACTCAGTCTTTCTAAGGTGTAATACATTTGGAGCTAAAAACAGCACAGCTACTTAGAAAATGGACATTCAGATCAAATGGAAGAGCAAAGGTTGGCCTGTACCAAAATGTATGTAAATACTGCTCACTGTTGCTAGAAAGGCCTCTGTGGAGATTAAAAGCTGTTTTAAGGGGAAAAAATACTTTTAAATTACTCATGTTTTGTCCCACTTCCAAGCATTATGTCATGCCCCTAAATATTTAGAGGAACCCTTTGTTTTGTTCTGTCCCACACATAATATTCAAGCTAATGGAAACCTACTGTATATATAATCTTAACATCATCGCATGAATGTGAATCGCTGTCCAAGAACTAAATTAGGCAATGCGGTTAAATTTCTGGCATCCCATCTATGAACCACAACACAGGCACGCGCACACACACACACACACACACACACACACAACCCGATTGCAATTACTCACTTTTCACTAGTGTTACAGGGAATGCTCCCTATGCCTTCAAACAAACACCACAGGAAAACACAAAGGTAACAAAAAAATTCTCTCATGTAGACCCCACTAATATGTCTGGGAGCTGGAAAGAGCACGTATTCTTGCAAACAGAGCTCCCATTTATTTGAATGGAGATTGAATGGAAGGTATTACCAGAAGCGTGTGTTCAAGTACTCATACTTTTGGAGGCTGCTTTTTTAAAAGCTTGTTTTATTTATAATGTAAACCTTTTATTTATCATTTATGCATTTGAAGTATTTATAAAACCAAGAAATGCAAACAAAACAAATCTTTGGGAAACTATGCCTAGGTACACATTAGCAGCTTAAAATGGAGTGAGGCTGTTTCCCCCAATGCATTTTAAGTTGCATTGGCACATTGTTGCACAAACCAGAGATGGAGCAGGAATATCTTTATCTGTTGTGCATCACTTGCTTTGTTTCCCCATTCCTGCAACCTTCCCAACTCCTATTTGTGAAGCCATCATCTGTCCATGCACTATCATCTAAACATGTGTAATGGCAGTCTCATATGTACACAACTCAGCTTAGTTGTGAAGTAAGTGTGGCTTATGTTAACAAATCAGATGGAAACTGGTTTGAGAGGAAACACATCAAACAGCAGTATTTCTCAAGAAACGACAAGCTAGATATAGATTCTGGTTAATGTCATGTTTACATAGATTCAAATACCAGCGGAGGGGGTGCATTAAAGCCAGAGTAAATGGTAATGCAGCCTACAGCCTACGTTCTGGATACAATGCATAGGACAGAATAGTTGAACTAAGAAAATATTAAAGAGGAGGTAAGGAGGAGAACAAAATGTATCTCTTTAATACCATGATAATAAATACATAAGAGTGTGTGTGTCTGTGAGCTCAGCGTGTGTACAATTTCCAGTGTTGTAGCACATTATTCTTGCTTGCAGATTAATTCTATATTTGCTAATGGCTATTATTAATGTATTGTAGGGAGTTTATTAACCCACTAGGGATTCCAGAGTCTTCTCATTCTTAACACTGTATGCTATTTAGTCATAAATACCTGTCAAATTCAAACTGATTTCAACATGTAAATGTTTGCAGACTATATTTTTAGAGTGTAAAACCACAAACTCCTTTCCCTAGGAACCTAGAGGCAAGAAGAGCTTATACACACATTCATACATGTACATCCTGCCACAAGTAAGCTGTACAAAATTTCACCCCATCTTTTTTTTAAAAATAGAAGTGATAAGCTGTATTGAAAACATTTTGCAGACAAAGCTTTTTCATCTGGAAGACAGCATGATACATTAAACAGAATTCTGATACAAAAACATCATTACTCCTATGCCTGTGTTCAATCTGATCCAAAAAATAAACCTGTTGATAAGATAAACAAGGTTTTCAGCAGCAAAAAGGCCAGCACTGATTTGATTTTTCTAGCTGCTGTCCAACATGATGAAATAGGGAGAGATTCTACAGCATGTTTCCTCCAGCAGAAATTTACTCCATGGTATTTTGTGCAGTCCTGGTGTGGATTCCAGAAGAAGAGAGGTGGAAGACACAGGAGTGGCAAATGCATTTTTATCTCTAAGACTGAGCTCTGGAAACACCAGTTCTGCGAGTTTTCAGAGTGGCTCATGATTGGATGGGTAAATTCTGGCTTTAGAATGTACAGGAGTGTGGTGGAGTCTCCTTCTTTGGAGGTCTTTAAGCAGAGGCTTGACAACCATATGTCAGGAGTGCTCTGATGGTGTTTCCTGCTTGGCAGGGGGTTGGACTCAATGGCCCTTGTGATCTCTTCCAACTCTATGATTCTATGATTCTATATTGGTTAGTACCTGTGATGCCACCGACATACCACTCTCCTGTGATCCATAGATAATTTTTCAGTTTTAAAAATTAAATGTGCACCGCTTTTAAAACAAGCTTGTGTACTGCTTAAAAACAAACAAACAGCCTGCCTGATGCATATGGTAGGAGGTGAGATTGTGGGATGAAATGGGCGCTCATCTGGCTTATTGGTATGTATGTCAGAATAGTTTATGAGTCACATCAGAAAGTAAAAACCTACTATAAGCAGCAGCAGCACTTGTGATAAGGAGGATTTACAGAGCCACCCTCCTAACACCAACACTGAAAAATTACAATAACAAAATTTAGGTTGATGTGTCAACCAAAAGATTTGTCTGCTGTGCCAGCTTAACTGCAGTATACTGCTCTTTCTTGATTGAATCCATTAATTTTTCCATTCACACAATATCATGGGATCTGAATATGTTTCCAGTGTTCAACCCAAACATTTTTTTAGTAGAAATTAAGAAATTAATGTTCAGACTTTGGGGCTATTGGTGATGTTATCCTGAACTACATGAAGAAGCACTAATAAATGATGAAACCCTAAGGTGTGCCCTACAATTTGTGAGATTATGTATAATATTTGCTGGGGCACATGGCCTAATCACTTCCACAAAAAAGGGAACTGCAATTAAGCTTGGCTTCCTGCGATACCTGACTCTGGGATCCTAGTTTGTTGCTTCCTAACAAGTCAGGTTCATAAACTAACAGTAAACCATAGTTTAGGCTGGCTAGTAATCCTGGGATCGTGTATTTAGACATCATAGGAAGTTACATGTATTTGTTGTTTCCTGATTTGTTTCTCTTACTTTCTCTAGGAGAGGAGCAAAGCATATCTGATTAGGCAGCATGCCCTACTATGCTACTTGTTCAACATAAACCATGATATGTCAGAAAACTTGGCTTATCCCAACATGTGACTGCAGACAGTGTCATGCCTTCCTTCTGGATTATGGAGGTACTGCTACCTTTGTGAAGTTTGTTGTCACACATCTCCAACTATCAGGCAACAGTCACAAGGCAATTCTTATATTTTTATTCTGCTTTGCACTATGAATATTAGAAGATGATGATTACAATTTTATCCTGCCTTTTCCTGAAGGAGCACATCCACCATATGATGAAACATCTACTCTACTTAAATTTCTAATAAGATATAATTGCACAGAATTCAGAAGTGGTCTTCTGAATTTAGTCTGTGGGCCTCATTCATGAATTCTTCAATTTAAGTGCATGGGACTGTAATGCAATAAAACAACAAGTAGGCCTATCTGGTTTTTATTTTAAGTTTTCACAAAACGGTCTCATTTTGGAAATGAGGTTAGATCTTATAGACAAGTTCCATCTGGGGTTTCACTCAAACCCCTGACAATATCATTACTGTTTAAATATCATTTTTTAAAACAACAACAACAAAAATCTAAGTATATCCCTGCCAGGAGTACCTTTTTAAAAACCCTTTTATTCAAGTCTGAGGCTAGGCCATCTTTTCCATGAACTCAACTGGGCCAAAGGAAAGGATGCTACGTACTTGTAGTTGTCGTCTTCCACAAACTTTTGAAGCTCTTCAATGTACCGGACAGACTTTAAGTATTTTTGCACATGGGGTAACGTTATAAGGTGATCTGCATTTTTTAAAAAAAGCACATATAAATCCCATAACTGTCAAGAACAAAAGCAGTTTCAACCACATGCTTCAAACTTTTATTTCCTTGAACTGTCTATGCTGAAATATAACACCAAGCTTTCCCACCAAGGACAGATAGATAGGCTAGTGAAACGGAAATTTCCTCACCATGAATTTCTCATCTCCGAAATTGCCAGAGAGCATTAGACATCTTTAGAATGAAAGATGAGTGCAAGGTGGCACAAAACTCAACCCTCTTCTGACTAGAGACATACTCTATACTTGGTGCCAAACCCTTCCCTGCCAAGTTCACTGCAGTCTGATTCTCCACACTGGACTCCTTATGTTCCCTGCCTGTCCTGTGGCGAGGGGAGCCTGTCAGAATCAAAAAGTAGCATGGCAATCATCTGCAATGTGGGAGAGACTGAAACTTCCTCCATCTCTGTCACAAAAGGGATAGATCAAGAGTTCGAGAACAGCATCATGGACCCAAAACTTGATGGAAGCTGTGAAGTTATCTCAACAAACTGTCATATCCCTCCTGCCAGTTTTTAAAGGCGAGATATGGATGCTTGCTCATGAGACTCTTTCTCCCTATGAGAATGGTGTTCTTGGAGGCGCGCATTCCTCCAAGGGGCATGGGTCTGTTACCAATCGCAGAGGTGGCACCAAGTTCTTGGCAACAGGACAGAGGTCAGCCCCTCTATTATTATTTATTGAATTTATATACCGCTCTATACCCGAAGGTCTCAGGGCAGTTCATCTAGTTCAGGGACGGCCAACAGGTAGATTGTGATCTACTGGTAGATCGCGGGATGCCTGTGGTAGATCACAGTAGATCGTGGAACCCCTCCCATCCCCCTTCAAAAAAAAACAACCTGAACAACTTTGGTCAATCCAGTGGGTAGATCACCGCCAGTTTTTTTTAATTGTGGGAATAGACTGCAGTCTCTTGGAACTTGGACAAGCCTGTAGTTATTCAGTCTCCCCTCCTGGCTGGTTGACCCATTGTTGGGAACTGCCTTGCATTTCCTGGCTTTTAAACACAAAGGGGAAGAGACTCCACCCTCCCTCTTGGCTGCTCCCTGCTGATGCATCCTTCACACTCTCCTCTTCTTCTTCCTCATCTGACAACAACCACTACTCCTGCTCTGAGCCAGTCAGGATCTAGTGGATCATGACAAAGCCTAAACTACCTATGGCTGGGCCCCTAGTTGCTGTAACAACATTCAACAGTTCAGCTCCTTACAATGGGAGATCTGAGTGGCTCCTCCCACTGGAGATGCATTCGAGATTGGCCCTACCTACATGTTCCATTAGAGGTGCCACCTCAAAGAAGTCTAATGCCCTCTGGAGGCTCAGAAAAATCTGATTTCATTGGGCAGAGAATGTAAGTACTGTATTGAGATCAAATCTTCTCTCATTAGGTATGAACACAATAGCTTTTATGGAAATATGTAGCGGAAAATGACAATTGGTAGAAAATCACATTTTTTTGTTATCCAGATCTCTCCTGAATGGATGAAATAAATGGTATATAAATACTGTAAATAACAGAAATAACAGAATATAAATAATATTCATAAGGGAAATGGAGGGAGATTATAACACAAAGAGGCACAGCTAGAAAAGTCTGAGGACAGGTTGCAAGGGAAACTGCAGCTATAGAACAAGTCTACATTACATTATTTATTATGAGAATTCAAAAGCCATGCCACTAATTCTGGCAGAAAAAGGCAAAGATTTTCTAGAAATCAGAGTAGGCCACAAGCTCATAGGAAGCACTGAACCTCTCAAGTGGAATTTGGCCATAACAAAAATGTAATGCAATTTATGCAAAGTTTGATTGTAATAAAAAGGTAAAGATGGGGTGTATATATTCATGCCTGCAGACTTAAGCTGGGCCAGAACAACAATCACTTTATCTAATTTTCTAATTTGGCAGAAGCTAAGTGGTTCAGTAGCACAAAGCTTCCTGATCTACATTATCCCTTAAGGCCCCTCTTTGTATGAGGCAGACATCTGGTGCTAATTTACTATATTAAAGAAATATTGGTGAAGAGGAAAATTACCAACCATAGCTACAGGAGACTTGCAAATCAGCAATTATTCGGAGGATATTGTTCATTTGATTGGATCTTTGTTCGTTCTCCATGATGCTGCCTGAAGCAGGATATGCTGAATCAATGTAGATTAAATCCAACAAATAAATCCCTGAAATTAAAGAAGGAAGGTTAAATCAGGTGCTTTATAAAGATACAGGGAAACTTGGTTGCAATAAACAAAAAATCAAGGAACCCCTGGCTATCCACTTGAATAATCTTACTAAAAAACAAATGAGAGCTGAATAATTATAAAGAAAAGGCCCACAGAGTTTTCATCCTACTTGGCACAGAGAACCCTCTTCCCTTACTCAGTCATTGAAATCTCAGCATGTTCAGGATTGCACGCTACTGTTGGCCAAATTTTCTACCACACTGCACCAGTATATTTTATTGAGTGTTATTTGATCCAAGGACTGGTATTTAACAAGAAAAGAGAAATATTGTAGATACTAAGTTTGTAGTACAAAGTGCATACAAAGTGCAGGGAATTTAACCATGGAATTAGGACTGGCATCAAGCTTGCACATCAGTACCAAGACTAATGTTGAGGAATGCTAACCAGGCTAAGCTTTTCAGTAGTTTGGAGCTGTGCATTGCTAATATTAACCATGCTCACGACAAACCCTGCTAACATAAACTATGGCCTATGCCAGTATATATGTAACTACGCATCTTGGCTAAGGTTGACAAAGAAAGTTGAGGGGAATTGATAGAAAGGAAGAAAGAGGGATGGAACAGCTCACAGCCAGGTGCCAATAACTTCACTGTGGTCAAGAGGTGGTCTGAATTATGTCTGGACTGGCCCAGAGGGAACTGAGAGAAAAAAGAACTGTAAGGGGAAAAAAGCTTATCTACTCTCGCATTCCTCTTGTAATATCATTTCTCAACTTAATTCAATTTCAAACCTTCATTTTAAAAGTGAATTAATAGTGATGATGGGAATTGCATACTTCACCTAAACAATGTCCTATCACCACCCCCCAAAAGCAAATCCACATTGAATTCTGCTTCCCTTTTCACAACCAAAATGTTTTTCAGTCCTGTCATCACAATTTGATTCTTGGCATCATTTCAGAGCAATCTTATTGTTTGCAGATCTTGCTTGGTGTAAAATACAGCAAGTGATCATGCTGAGGTTGCATGTTTTCTGTTCTGGGCTAGAAGAGACATTTATTAAGTTTGTGACTCAACAGGAGAAGCCACAATTTAATGGGGAAAGCGTTAGTCATTTGTGGGTTCTTGCTCAAAAATGAACGACAAGCATGTTATTATTTTTGCAAGATATATCCAAGAGTCACCATCACTTTAAACAGATGACAGAGAATTATGCCTACCTGTGAGAACTTGCAAAGGATAAATGAAACATAGTAAGGGCAGGCGGAAAGAAAGCATGGTTGACTTGTACTTAGGGAGTCTTCCAGGAAGTTGAATATAGGAATACAAATTAGGATTGCATCTTGTTTGGGTAATTCAGGTCAAAATAGTCATTAAGTTAGATCCAACTAAGTCCTACTCTGAATAGACCCATTGAGTTTAAAGGGTCTAAGGTTAGGTTATACTCTGACCAGGGCTAGCATTAGATACAACTTATTGGGTGGTCTTCAACTTTTGTGCACTTCTGAACGTTCCATCTGTGCATGCATTGCAGCTCCCCTCTCCTCGCCCTGCTGGCTATTCTAACCTGCCCTGAGCCAATTTGGGGGCAAAGGGAGGATGCAGAGGAAACAGAGTGGGAAAGCCCCACTGCACAAGCAGTCCTTGTGCAAGCCTTCCATTGGTGAGGCGTGTTAGATGAATCCTGCCCATAATATTTCCCCCATTGTCTTTGATATTGCATGAATTATGTATAATTATTGATTGCATTTTAAATTGTGTTTTACTATTTTTAACTAAACTGATTTTGAACATTTTTGTAAATGGAGTGTTTCCAGTATTTCTATTGCTGATAGCAACAAATACCAAGAAACATTATGTTTGGCTATTTGGTAAAATTATAGCTGCTGAGAACAATCCAACCCCATAACCCTAGTCAGGGAAAAAGTGAGCCTTAGTGAATCTTGCTAGTGACCACTGTCACTGAGGGAATAAAGGTACAGCTATTAAAAAGCATGGTCTTAAGAGATCGTCACTGAAGTTGCTGCTCTCTCTCTCTCGGGGGGGGGGGGGAGAGTGCAGCATAAATTAGTTTTGCCTTTGTGTGAATGCTAAGGAATAATAATAATAATAATAATTTATTACGGCCGTAGGCCCATACATGCTAAGGAATTCATATGAAGCAAGTCAGACCACTGGGACTCACTAGCCCGGTGCTGTCTACTCTCAATGGCAGTGGCTCTCCATGCTCTGAGACAAAGATCCTTTTAAGTGGAAATGATAGGGACTTTATAATTGCTTTGCCAGTGGGTTATGGCCACCCACTCATCTTGACACTTTAGATATTTGGGGATTGTTGAGATGTCTGCATGCACCAAATAAGTGAACAGGATGATGATCAAGAGAAGAATGTAGTTATGTTACACCTATGTTTTCTGTATGGTTCAAAACAAATGGTATATTCCAGATGAAACAAGAAACTATTGAGTGATGTTTCTAGAGTAGCATATACTCTATAAAGGAGAACAAACAATAAATGCTTTGTGTTTGCCAGAGCAATCATTTTTAACTTCACTGCGCCCGCCCCGCCCCCCAAGTTTGTGATGCATACAACATCTAAGGAGTTCTGTTAGAAGAGGAATAAAACCTTAATTCGTGAGTTTCTGGTGAAACTGTACTAGTGTTCACTGGTTCTTGGTGATACAAAACAGAATTCAAAAGCCATGCCACTAATTTTGCTTGTTCAGTGGGACTCTGAACTTGGCAGGATCCTCTGCCAAATCACCTTCAATCTAGAATATATTTCAAAATTAGTTCCTGATATATGTGTGTGTGTGTGTGAACGCGCGCGCGCACACACACACACACACACACAATTCAAAGAAAAGAGAAAAGAATTCCACTTCTATCTATGCAAATCCCTGGCTATGCCTACCTTTCTGAATGTCAGCCATACTACTTGGTACATAAGGGAGCCTCCCTCATGTTGGTGCTTTGAACTACAGCTCCTGTCATCCATGACCATTGGCTGCAGTGGCTGAGACTGAAGTGTGCCTAGTTCAAGATGTCTGGAGGGCTCACAGCTGGGGGAGGATACTAGAGGACTGTGAAGATGGGGGAGTTGCACTCATGGTTCGGAGTGGGAACCCAATGAAATTTGATTTGTTTCTTTTGCTGTCACATGGACTTGCTACATTTACAATGGTTCACAGGCATAGCAGTACGGGAAAATCTGTTTCAACATAATAGGGTATCTTCAAAAATTAATCAAAAGATGAATTCTAATAAAACCTTAATGAGCGAAAGTATTAGAAAGAAAGGATGTTCAAGTTACCTACTAGATGCCCTAGGCCAGCCTGACTCATTTATTGGTTTTCCATTACCATAGGCAGCTAATATTATTCTGAAAAGTGCCTTTGCAGAAACACAGGAAACTAGTGGGGCAAGGACTCTTGGTGGCTTCTGCCTTATAAAAGCAGCACCAAGCCCAATCCTTCCCAAATTGTCCAGGAAAATGTTCCATGTAGTTTCCTCTCCTTTCCCCACACCTCCTCTTTGTGTTTGTCCAAAGAAAAACCTCTACGAGTGGAAAGTGGCATGCAGGAAACCATGTAATATAATCTAAAACTGAAGCTTGTTATTTCCACATTTCAAGCTTTGCCGCAAAGTTCTAACAATTCCATTACATCAGGGTTGGGAAACCTCAAGTCCAGAGCTGAATGTGGCCCTCCAAGCATCTCTATCTGGTCCCCAGGACTCCCCTCAGGTCACTTACTGTCCCTGTTTCGTATCTTCCATGCATGTTTCTGCCTGCCTGGAATGTATCTTTGAATACTGATAATGCCTCTTCCTTCCCTGGCTGAGGGATAGAAAGAGATCTGTGATGGTATGTAGACACTAGACTACTGTACAAAGGTAAAATGTACACGAGTTGCTCCAACAACATTTACTTCTGAACCACTTGTGACTGGCATGTGGCCCCTGGAAAGTTGCCCAGAGTGAAATGCAGCCCATAGGCTGGAAAAGTTTTCTCATCGCTGCCCTACAATATGTTATTTTGCCTATTTTATTGAGAACCTCACAGCTTAAAACACTACTTTTAATTTGGGAGTGTGGTATTATTTATTAAATAGTTACAGACTTTGACATTTGTACTGCAAAACCATGTTGTAAAACATTGTTATAAGGTCTTGTTGAGATTGTGCCATTCTCTGAAATGGAACTGATTTTTTTTTACTACATAGCTTCATAATTATTATAGTTTCCTGCTAGCTCAAGTTAAAACATTTCTATATAACTCCCTTGTGCTTTCAAGCTCAATTGCTCCTTATGGAACATAATACACTGACAACTGTATATGTGAATGACCAGCATTTGCAAGTGGGCAGTATGCACACAGAGACAGCTGTTGTCAAATGAAACATTTAGAAAACCCAAACTCTCAATGGATGGAATGACACTACAGCTGCTGAGAAGTCCAACCCCATGGTATTCATACTAGGAAACCTTAGGCAGCTCCACAAAACCTTGTTTTGTGGATGGTAATCACTGCTTGTTTTGAGATGCTAACTCTTGAGCCTTCTCAGCTATGGCACCTGGTCTTCAGAATTCCATCTCCTGGCTGCTTTTTAGAAGTTTGTAACAACATTCCTTTTTCTTAAGCTTTTAATCTCTGCACTTACTGATATGACTATGTCTGTTCCTGAATAGTATGGAACCCTACTGAAAGGGGTTGGTTCATGGGCGTAACCAGGATTTTTTCCGCGGGGGGACACAGAAAGTTGTTGAGGTAAAATTCCCCCCCAAATCCCATTGTGGGGGTCAGGCTTCGGGGGGGGGGCGACAAGTGCCCCCTTGCCCTCCTTGGCTATGCCCATGTGGTACTGATAGGAAAGGAGAAAATATCAGAAAATTGGGAGATCCACTCACAGAAGGTAGCTTCATCTTTTTGTTTTTTGAGAGAGAATGCAGTTATGATTAAATACTTTTTTGTGTTTTCTTGCCCTGCCTTGGAAAAGAACACACTAAGATTCCAGAAACGAATTGTGCTTGCTCCTAAAGCTACACTTGTGGGGTTTTAAAACATCAAACTATCATGATAAATTCCAAAGACTAAAATAACAGGAACAGCAGCTGTGAGAGAGTCAAATGTAAATTCCGTCCCCCTCAGAGTAGAGGCAAGCCATCACAAAATACTGAATAGGGCACATCTCAAGCAAAAAACCAAGGCCTGGACAATATAGGGAAGCTTTCAAGGATCACTGATAATAATTAACATGCTATTATAACTTAATGCAAGAACACATGTAGAAGATAAATGCACAGAACATTTTGGGGGTGAATAGTTTATGTCAATGTAATCTGCTTATAATCAAACCAAATATAACCCAATATTTTGAATTTCCAAATATTTTTTAAAAATCATTTTCCCACCTGGGAAACTGAAATTCATTCCTGCAGATGAATTTTTCTCATGTGTTATTTAACATCCAGCAATGTTTTGGGATTGCGACCTACAATCCTAAATGATTTAATTTCACAAGAAGTAATGGGAACTGAAGGAAAGTCAAGCGGCTCAACAGAGTTGTTAAATATTTGAAAAATACATAACATACCATTTACTCAAAATACTTCTTGGAAATATATTCCCTTCTTTCATGTGAGTCACATTCAACATTCTCCCCACAAGCATGCTTAGAATTGCAACTTTAGGGTAAATTAACACAACCAAATAATTCAGATGGGTTTGTTTTTCTGTGTTCAACATGTGTATTTGATCATTGTAAAAATCCAATGTGAGTAAGAATCCTATCAGTCTGGATTCTGGAGCACTTCTTTTTTCCCCTGGGAAGGTCCTCCTGCATAACTGGGCTTTTCCTGGCTCTTTTCTCTTGTCCTCCAACAAACCAGAATTACCTGTCCTCTTCAACCATATAGAACCATACAGGTAAGCAAACTTTTTCAGCGGGGGGGGGGGGGCTGGTCCATTGTCCCTCAGACCTTGTGGGGGGCCAGACTATATTTTGAAAAAGAAAGAACGAACTAATTCCTATGCCCCACAAATAACCCAGAGGTGCATTTTAAATAAAAGCACACATTCTACTCATGTAAAAACACGCTGATTCCCGGACCGTCCGCGGGCCAGATTGAGAAGGCGATTGGGCCACATCCGGCCCCCAGGCCTTAGTTTGCCTACCCATGATATAGAATGATGGAAGACACATCTAACTGGGCACCTTTATTGAGGAAGAGTTGATGCTTGCATTCTAGGTGTCACAGTAACCCCAGTGACACAGTGTGAAGTGATACTCTGTCTACATACTCATACTAGAATAATCCCAAGAAAAGCAAATGGTGAGTCAGAGAGCAGCCACATCTTTTCATGTAGGATAAAAGCATGTTTTAAAACACAAATCCACAGGTCCATGTAACAAATCATACAGGTTGTTTAAACATGCTTGGTCTAGTCCTTTTGGATAGCGGGGTTCAAGATACTCTCTAGCAGCTATTTCATTTTTGGCTGAAAAAGTGTTTTCTCCTGAGAAAATTATTTCTGAAAGCCATTCTTAATTTGTTTTTTCTTCTCCTCCCAGCATGCAGGACACCTGAGGAAACAGTGGCCCTTTTGCAATTTCTGTGTACTTTCATCTTAACTGTCCTTCTTCCAACTGAATCGACATTCATTTTCTTAACTCAACCTAGTGTGTGACGTGGATTAATTTAAGCATGATACTTTGTTCTGTATTTTGCACTGTTATAGTTTAAGCAATCAAAAGCTGCAAGACAGAGCACGGGAATACTTAAATTGCTGCTTTCCCTGGTTGGAGGCAGACAGTAACTCTGACATTAAAAAGACCACTTCATGTCACCAAGTGCCAAGTCATGGATGAGAACTGCATGTGCCTGTTGCATTTTCCCTTCTGGCATGAAGAACTGCATTTTCTGCAATTTGTCAAATGAACTTGATTTCACTGATTTTATATTTGTGGATATACCACTTCTTCCAACATTTCAATGCTGATTCTTCAGGGAAACTTAAAAAAAAAATCCTTCAGAATCCAGGAACTGGTTTTTTTTATCTAGCAATCTGGCACTTGTTCCCACAAATTCGATGTATTTTAGCATTTTCAGACAACCCCTTAATATGTAACCCAATTCAGATAAATGATGGAAGACCATGCAACTTGTACCAGCTTGCAGAACTTCCTTAATGTGTGGTGGGGGGTCAGAAGAATACACAGCAGCTCTCACAGCGAATGATTTCTTGTAGCTGGAGGTGCTGGAGCCCAATACAACAAGCTGCTCTTTCTCCTTCTTTTGAAGCTTTCCTCAATAGGTAATAAAAAATATATTCCTATGTTGCTGGTTCCCATTCCTGCCTGAGCTGTTACAGGTTTGCTCAACAATTTCACCACTTTCATAATGCCTGTGCAACCTGTATAGAAGTTTGCCTGTTAGTCGATGATTTTACATACTGGAAATAACTCACTGCTTGCTTTCAAAGGCAACATCACTACTTAGATGCTTTTCAGGACAACGTGCTCTTTAGAACCAGTATCATCACCAAATGTGCCCTAATACTGAATGACTTCATAAGAAACCAATGTGTGTTCCCTTTAACTACATTTTTGTTCTGTTAGTACAACAACTGCAATAAATGGATAGTTAAAACAATTCTGAGATATGAAGCAATTATGTCCATCTTTAAGAATAAAAATTATTTCATTTGCTCTGTTTTATTCCTGACAAATAACAGCTAAGCTACATATTACAATAAATTTATGAGTTCTACACCATTCATGGTTCCTTTTGGGGGGCAATATTTGGGGACACTGAAACTTGACAAAAGGATATGGAAATGAGGAAAAAGAGAACAAAATGATGGTGGTGGAATTGGATGTGGTGGAAGTTTTTGAACATTCACTACAATTAAGTGTGACCAGTACAGGCAGGCTAAAATTGGTAACTTTGGAACACTGGGTAGAAAAAGAATGTATTAAGTATTTCAGAGCACCTTAAATACTCCCATGAGGGTGAAACTGCAGCTGAACTAAGCAGGCAGATGCTTCATATGGTTTCTAGAGCTGCACTAAAGCTGTCATGGAAGTAAAAACATCCACCCCAACACCTGTAACTCTGGTGTGAAAGGAAATATAGCCAGCAGGAAATGTTACAGTGGCAACATCTTGTGTGGGTAGTCTTTCTCGTTGGCATGCAGACCTGGGAACACCCACCTAAAGAAGTCTGAGATGGTAAGCTCAATTTCCAAAAGCTTTAAATTATGTGTGGTTGGAAAAAAACAAAAGACCTGTAAAACCATGCACTAACAGGTCATATTTTTTGTAATTGTTGCCTTGCTGACCCAGAGTAAAATTTAACTGAATTCCTAGCTGGGACAATCATTTCTTTACAAATAAAAGTCAGTAATGAAGCAAGGGGACACAACAGCAAGTGACTGTGGATAGAGAAAAATATCTTATTCCCAAACTGTTGCCCAAAAGTATGGAAATAGTTTGTGCTTTACAAAAAATTAGCAAATGTTTTCTCTAGTGTTTCTTCTCATTTCTGATATTCTGTTTCTGCTTTGTTTTCTGGCTAGATAAAAGTGTGTGTGGTGGTATAGCAGCAAAATCTAGAAGTGTTATACTGTAGGTTAAATGATGGGGGAAGTATAAAACTTTACAGAATGAAAATACATTAATATAAAAACTCAGCTAGATACACAGCAAGTGAAGTAACTGTAAAATTAACATATGTCTGTCCCAAGAAAAAATTAGCAAAGAGGTACATATTATCTGTCAAAATAAAAGATAATAAATAAGCAGCTGAAGCTACATTGGAATGAGAAGATGGAAAATATAGAACACTAATCTAAATCAAACCGCCCCCCCCACATTCATATGTAAAAAGAATAGGGTGAAGAATAGTGTGATTCTATAGTTATCCAATTAATAATAATAATAATAATAATAATAATAATAATAATAACCCACTCTTTATCCTAAGGACCCAGGACAGGTTACAACATTAAAACATAATGTTAAAAACTGCTTTAAAAACTTGCAATAATAAAAATATCTATCTCAAGCATAACTTTCTTGTTTCCTCCATCTGCTTGAGACTGTAGAAGCAGGTGTGTTTGTGAAGCAAACCACAACACACAGGTGGTAGCTTGCATTCAACAAGTTACAAGTGGTGCAGGCCCTGTTTCTTCCCATCAGATATCTAGTGCAATGATGAACAGCTAATGGTCAGAGGAAACACTGCCCCATTCTAGATTCAAAGTATGCCATGCAACATCTCCTGATAAGGATATTACAAATAATATATTTACTGCTACCAAGAAGTTTAAAAGCTGGGGTGCCTTTACTGTGTGTGCTAGTTCTGATGTGGCAAACCCAGGCTCAAATTCCTGCCTGGTGATGAGGGTTAGGGTTAGGGTTAGGGTTAGGGTTAGGGTTAGGGTTAGGGCTTGCAGCACAACTTCTATCACATGACTGTTATGGGGTTGATATGGCTGTTCTTGCATTTGTACCCTCAACAACCAACTTTTTATTATGAACGCCATATTGTCTTACTTGTAGCCAGGGGTGCCAGCTTGAACAAAAAATTGGGGTGGCCCAGGAAAGTTATGTCCTGCATAATCAATCACAAGACACAGCGCTTGCACACCATTTGAATGGCAATGCTTATCAACTTGGGGAGGGGCAGCCCCCTCAAATATTTTAGGGGGGAGCAAAGGGACCTCAGCCCCTAGGAGTTGGCTCTATGCTTGGAGCATCTTTCTCTGCCTTCCACAGCAATGGAGTACACATTAAATCAGGTTTCTACCCCATGATCTTTAAAATGTATTAAAGCCACTTAAATGAAGAAATACCACATTTTATTTACAGACTTAGGGCTGAGTCCACTGTTAGTCTTATTCAGAGTAGACACACTGAACTTAATGAACATGACTAATTTAGGTCCATTACTTTCAGTGAATCTACTCTGATTAACATACTTTATGGAGTACATTAAGTGCTTTATGGAGAACTGATGGTCTTTGTACAAGAAGGCTATCTTTCTTCCAATTCTTCCAGCTAGAATTTCTGTTCCAAGGGGATTTATGGAGCTAAGGATACTTATTTTGTGGAAAGAGAATGTCCTGAAATAAAGTACATTTCCTAACAGTGGTGCATTCCCTAGAAAGGACAGGATTGCCTGAAATGTCTCTTTTGCAACAGGCAGATCCAAGGATGCCAAAGAAAGCACTCCATGGGTTAGTTTTCTAAACTCCTGGCTCCTAAACGTGCTACTGTGCGGAGAAGAGGACAGGGGTGGGGGGAGGCTCCATAAGATGAGAAGCTATCAGGATGCTTTCCAGAGAGTGAGCTCATGGGCAGCTGCTTCCATAGGCAAAAAATATTTTCCATCTACACAAACACTTTCCCATTGTTATTTAAGCCAGACTCTTAGGATATGTGGGCAGTATAGCAGCATTCATTAGTGTATCATGAACTCAGGCAAATAATCACCTGGGGGAAGGAAGCACCATGTTCTGACACCCTGCAATTCAATTAATCAACAGATAGGTATAGCATACATGAGGAGGAGGTAACTTGGCAGAAGGGAGTCTGTGGCTGCTAAATTGAATAACAAGGAAATTTGTGGGAAATGCAACTCTCAGCAGGAAGGGTACACCAGGACACTTACTTGCTGTTCTTCCTCCTCATACTTAAGTAAGTTTGAGAGGCCTGAGAAAGAAAAGAAATTCACTGACTCTGGCGATGCCCTACATCCCTCATCACAGAACAGTCAATGATCTGTAGGCTGTAGGGATCAGGAAAAGTATCCTGTTGAGGATCCAGATCGCATCACGCCATGTCACTGGAAACATGCCCATTGATTAATAGAGTTGAGAAGCAGACCAGCTGGCTTGAAAATGCTCAAATAGCAGCTGCAGATATGTGAGCTCCTTTTTTGAAGGAAAGGAGGGAAGCAGCACAGTCCTGTTTCCACAAGATTCACCCCATTGCCTAAAAGGTGTCACCCTTCAATACCTTTATTACAGGATAACAGCGTTCAAGAATGTTAGCTTGAACACACAATGCCACAATGTGATGACACCCCCCAATTTTGTGCTTACCATCATGAGCAAAGAGTAAACATCAGGAGGGTCTTATGCCACACAGAACTGCCCCCTTTGCTTTAAGTTCTGAATTTAGAACAAAAGTACTGTACTCCTGTTAACCTGAAAGTGGTGATACAGAGCTGAAACACAGTGACAAAAGAGTATTTTTTTCAAGCAGCACAATGCTGAGATGTGGAATTCACCATTCCTTTTACACAATCCTATATGCACTTGCCTAGAGTAAGCTCCACTGGACACAATGGGCCTTCTGAGTAAACATGCATAGTGCGGCACAGTAAAAACAGGTTAGTCAAATTAATGGAGAATAAGTCTCTCAATGGCTGTTAGACATGACACCGAAACAAAGTACCTCACAAGTGGAGGCAAAGTAATCTAACCCGGAAGATCTGAATGACTTTCGTCCAGTAGCACTCACACCTATAATCATGAAGTGCTTTGAAAAGCTGGTACGAAATTATGTCATTGCCTGCCTACCAGAGGGACTGGACACATTCCAATTTGCTTATAAAATGAAAAGATCGACAGAGGACGCTGTGGCGATTGCCCTCCATGCCGTTCTTGCACATTTGGAGCAGCGGGGGGGGGGGGTTATGCCAGACTGCTTTTTTTAGATTTCAGCTCGGCATTTAATACCATTCTACCACAACGTCTGATGTCTAAACTGGAAGATCTGGGGCTTCCGTTATCACTTTGCGGGTGGATATTGGACTTTTTGTCACACCGCCCCCAGAGGGTTCGGTTGGGCCCTTATACCTCTAGTATGCTTAAGACTAACACAGGAACACCACAGGGATGCGTACTCAGTCCGCTCCTTTATATTCTCTACACGTACGATTGTGTCGCTGCTCACCCTAGTAATAGGGTTGTCAAATTTGCAGATGACACAACTGTGATTGGGCTCATCTCTGAAAGGGAGGGTGAAACGGACTATTGAGATGAGGTGGAGCGGCTGACAGAGTGGTGCAGAGCTAACAACTTGCTCATAAATACAAGGAAGACAAAGGAGCTTGTGGTGGACTTCAGGAGACAGAAGAGCAATGTCCAGCCACTTTTGATTGATGGGGTCTGTGTGGAGAGGGTAACAACGTTCAGATTTTTGGGCATTGAATTACAAGAGGCTCTGTCCTGGAGTGTCAACACAAGGGGGCTTGTGAAGAAGGCGCAGCAGAGACTGTACTTTTTGAGCATTCTAAGGAAAAACCATCTTCTGCAGAAACTGCTGCTTGCCTTCTATCACTGTGCCATCGAGAGCGTGCTCACTTATGGCTTATGTGTGTGGTATGGAAGCTGTACTACCCAGGACAGGTTAGGGTTGTGCAGAGTTGTTAAGGCAGCAGAGAGCATTGTTGGCTGCCCACTCTCCACCTTAGAGCAGATTTATGCCACAAGGTGCCATAGGAAGGCACTGGACATAGTAAAAGATCCATCGCATCCTGGTCACTGTCTCTTCGAGCTCCTGCCGTCGGGACGGAGATACAGGACGATGAAGACAAGAACGAGCCGTCTTAAGAACAGCTTCTTCCCCAGAGCGATCTCGGCCCTGAATGGGAAGCCTGGACTTTGAAAGTCATCTAATCTTCCTTGCTGTATTATACTGTATTGTTTTAATTAGTGTTTTTATAGTTGTTTTGATTTTGTGTGGAGTGCCCTACCTGGGTGGATGGAGCAGCCAAGTAATTTCATTGTCCCCGAGAGGGGGCAATGACAATAAAGATATTCTTATTATTATTATATAAAAAAAATCAGGGGATACGTGCTTCTATTACATCCTGTTTGCGATCTTCCTGCAGACATCTGATTGGCCTCTGTTGAACACGGAGACCTGGACTTGATCGACTGACACACTCAGGAGGTAATAGACCAACCTTAACAACAGTGCCTTCTCAGTATCTCCCTATTGTTCTGCAAATGCAGACAGTGGCAATAGGCAGAATCTAATATGACTCCCACATATGCAGGATCAGTTATTATTTGGGCAGATGATAGCTACCAAGGAAACTACAAACTTATGAAGTTGTCAAAAAACTTGACTCCACATATAATCTTTAAGCCTCAATAGGTCTGTCTCCCATTTTGGGGAGTTTTGGCTTTTTTACTATTTCCAAATTAGAGATAATGTTATATATCATACATAATACTCCTCATGTTTGGTCACCTGAAAATAAGTTTTCAAACACAGTACACTCTGTTAGGGATCTGTGTTGTGCCAGTGAATGGTTTAACAACTGCTTTATCTGAAGATACTAAAGAAATGACATCTGGCTTCACTCATATCACATTTGATTTACTAACTTTTAATATATTTTTTATTTCAATATCCAAAACTGCACATTGTCCAGTAGTTCTTTCTTTTCAAATTCTGCATTACGATAAAATTGCTGTGCATGGTGACATTACCTGTTGCCAGCTACAGTCACTTTTGGACAGAGATGACTTGGCCACTCTACTGGTAACTTCCAGGCTGGATTATTGCAGTGTGCTTTATGTGGGGCTGCCCCTGAGGATGACTCAGAAACTTCAACTCGTCCAAAATACAGAGACCAGTACTGGCCAAAATTCCATTTGAAATTCATATAATCCCTGTTTTAAAACAGCTGCACAGGTTGCTGGTTCACTTCCAGGCAAATTCAAGGTGCTCACATTAATATTAGCATTTAAAGCCCTAAGCAATTAAGGCCTCTTGGGTTGAGTTCGGGAGAGGGGGCTCTCTTGCTAGTTCCACCATCCTTGGAAATTGGGGTGGGTAATGACATGAGAGAGGGCATTCTCTGTGGAAGCCCATAAATTGAATATGAACTTTTTTATCCTGCGCTTTAACTCTTGTGATATCTATATGGGGGAGCATTCTTCTGATTTTAGCTGTTTTTAGTGTTTTGTTTTGTTTTATTATAACCCACCCCAGGACTTTTATGATGAAGGATGAGTAAGAACACTTAAAAACATGATCGTATATTTCCCCCCAACTTTGCATTAAGCAGCAGTAATTATTTGAGGTGTATCTGATACAAACTCCTGAACATCATCAGGGTGGTGTTACATTTATTTGCCTGCCTCCAAGCTCCAGTAATGCTCCCCATAGCGTCCTCTGCTAATGACTGCCTCATTCAGCCATCTCCCATAGTAACTGTTTGTCCCCTAGGTCATGAAACCAAGTCCCAGGGATATCAATTAAAAAAGAATTCATAATATTACCATAACAACCATAAACAAAAAACAAACATCAGAAAAAGGACAGCAGAAGTAGTAGTTTTAAACAAGTACATACATGACTCAAATCACTGTTTCTGTGTAATGTAATTTATGTAACTAAGTCCCTTTATAAATGTTCCCTGTACTTTCAGGTCTTATTTTGTAAAATGAAAGAAGCCAGAATCATATGCCATTCCTCTTAATCATATGTGTATAAAGGTGGCTATATGATGACACAATGCCCTGGAACATCCTCAGAGGTGAACCACTCTCCGGTTAGCTAACAGAAGCACCTATAGAAACATGGGAGATTCAGGTTCAATGGCACAACATTGTCTTCTGAAACAGATGATCCACATATTCTAATGTTCTTATTTACATAGAGCTAAATATCCTAATACTATTATTTCTGTAGTGGCATCAATGTACATGACACTTTGTAGAGTATTAAAAGCAACTTCCAATCTTACGTTTAACATAGGGAAGGGAGGAAAGGGAATCAAGGATAGGAAGGGAAAGAACACTTTAGGCTTCATTTCAGGATAGGGACTAAAAGCTTGCGGCTTCAGGGAAAAGTTGGGATTAGAAGAACCATTTGAAGAGAAGGGAAGAAGTGGCATGAAAAAGGCTTATGGGAGGCATAAGGAGCAACATGAGACCAAAGGTGGAGTTTTTCCTCCAATGCTTTGAATGCAATTACAGTGGTACCGCGGGTTACATACACTTCAGGTTACAGACGCTTCAGGTTACAGACTCCACTAACCCAGAAATAGTACCTCGGATTAAGAACTTTGCTTCAGGATGAGAACAGAAATCGTGCAGCGGTGGCACGGTGGCAGCAGGAGGCCCCATTAGCTAAAATGGTGCTTCAGGTTAAAAACAGTGTCAGGTTAAGAACAGCCCTCTGTTCTTAACCTGACACTGTTAGGTTAAGTTCTTAACCCGAATTAAGTTCTTAACCCGAGTTACCACTGTAGAAATAAAAGAAGAAATGAGAACTGTTTTCTGTTGAAAGGAAAAAACTGTTCCAATTTAAATATTATGCATTTCCTTTCAAGAGGAAGTTGTTTTATTTAAAGCACTGGAGGAAACACTTTGAAGACAAGCTGCTTTTTCTGCAGAGGAGTTTAGGAAAGGGTCTCCTTGTAACCAATGACCATCTGATCAGTGGTTATAGGGAGTCTCCTCAAAGGTGTGGTCTGTGTGGCTCTTCAGGCCTTTGCAAGATCTCGTGAGGCCTTCTCAGAGCCCAGTAAGCAAGTATGAGAGGTTTGTCATTTAATTTGTGCAATATAAGCTGGATGGCCTCCAAGCATATAAAGGTGCGATAGTGCCAATCCAACTTTATGTGTCTGAATCCCTCCTACAAAATACTGACAGTCTGGAGGTACTCTTTATAACACAAAACTGCCAGGATGGCTCTAACATAGTGGTAACAAAACTATACAAAACCACCTTTTGTTACTGTCTGAAAGCAGCACTGCTACTAGCAATGCGCTTCTTTGACTCTTGTAACAGGCACACTGTAATTGGCACACTTAAGCACTAGGGCACAGCGTGATAATACCCACCCACCCCCCTTTTCCAAGAGAGAAGTAATTACAGTGCGTTGATAGAAAAAACAGAAAGGACAAAAAATGCTTTGGCTCTAATAGACTTTATTCATTACAACCTTTTCCACATCATTTTGCAATGTTGCAGTGTACTAAATCAAACACAGAACACCAAGAAAGAGCAACTTATCAATTTACCATTGACTGGTAAAACCCCCAAAGCACTGCGTCAGCAGACTGCAAAACCAGAGGCACCATTTTCAAAAGGTTAGCTCAGAGTCAGAAGGGGAAGCCAAAAAGTCTGTGGGTTTTTTGGTTTGCAGAAATTTGGATGAAGCTTTCCGTGAATGAAGGGGCAGGAAAACTTTTCTGCTGAGATGAATCAACAGACTGGTTAGTCTTGGTAGGGCTTGTGGTATGTTAATGGTAAACTGAGGGTGGATTTTTGCCAAGCCTATAAAATTGTTACATCTAATACAAAATGCCACCCCAGTGGTCAAATGAATGGGATCAGTCAGAGGAAAGTGTAAAAAAGAAATTATGACCAGATTCCTTGCTTTAATCTAGGGCCATCTGGCTAGAAGACAGTACTGGTCAAGAGAAGCACTACACATGTGAATATGTAATAAGATGACCAATTCCAAAAACCTACAGGATTTTTTTTAAGTATAATATTTAAAATAAATTTAAATGCTTATAAGAATCCAGAGCATATTGTTTAGCATAAAATTATATCTCCTGATCATTAAGTATTTTAATCAAAAGGAGATCTGCTTAAAATTAAAGCTTTTGCTGCAAGTTATTGTCTGCATTGTTTGTATTATATTTTATGACATGTTCTGAGGGCATGTATTCAGAAGACAACAAGCCATGTGCAGCTTTGCAACTAAGAATTGTTGATCACTGGGCAATCTGTTGACTTCCAGGGGATTTGCTGAACACTTACCTGGGACAACCAACAAAGATGCACATATTTCAACTGCACTCTGACATATTGGTTGCAGGACACTAGGCCAGGTCCTAGCATTGCATAAATATACTAGATATACTAAATATGCTTTATGAGACAGCTGCATTGCAGCAATACTTCAACTTGTCCCAAGTTTAAAGGCTTATGAAGGAACCTTACACATGGATATCTTCTACAAAGGAATTTCATTTCATCTTTTTGAAAATCAAAAAATCCATCACTTCCTGGAGCAAATTCAGTGTATCTGTTTCATCTACCCTATGAATTTAAGATTAGCTCACCTGTCACGACATTCCTATAGAAAGCCATAGGAGTTATATAGTTCTAAGGCAGCTACAGTTAGAATACAGTTAGAGTTAAACAGTTAAAGCGTTCTGTGGAGGTGCCACGACAATTAAAGCAATATCAAGTCAGCTTTTAAAAAGGTGTATCTGTGGCCCTGACTCTTCATCCAGCTCTTTCCCAGCGAGGTTTACTTTTTGCAGCCTCGGGCCACCACTGAATTAGAAATCCAATGCAAGGATGGAAAATTACAGGGCTAAAAGTAAATGTTTTATGAGATGAGGTCTTTACATTTAAGCTCATGATTTTAAATAAATACATAGAATTACTTCAGCTGTTGAGATCTTTTGGATATGAGATCAGAAGATGCTTTTGGAAGGTCAGACAAGTAGTCATTAGAGAAACCATATAAGGGAGAGATAAGAGAATTATCTATTTTTAGAAAGCTAACTTTGCAGCTTCCACTGGAGTTCCTTTCATTAACTTCAAAATAAATAATCATTCCTTTATGGTTTTCCCTCCCAACCACTTACAGTCAGTGAATTTCAAGTGAAAAACTAATCTATAGGAATAATTTAAAACTTGACAACTTTTCATTCACTTCAATCCTTCTGGACAACACATGTCTTTCAAGGAAAGAAGGCAATCAGTTAGACCAGAGCTTTCCAAACTGTGTGTCACAACACTTTAGCATGGTGGCTGCAGTGTGTAGGTGTGTCACCAAACACTCCCTGCATTCATCACAGGGCTGGAAAGGGGCTAGTTTTACCTCCGGTTTGTTAGTAAAACTGAATTACCATGTCACGAAATGATGCATGTCTAGAAAGTGTGTCACCAATGTGAAAAGTTTGGAAAGCTCTGAGTTAGATGGATATTTTGCACACTACACCATTCAGCGGAAATTTCCAAAATGAAATTACAAATTGTATTGCTTTAAAAATAAACAAAACTATTAAGATACCAGAAGTTTGTGAAGCAGCATTTAGAACTACCTATGACAAAGTGTAACATACACCTCAATACTCCCAAATCTGCATGCGAAATTAGGCAGATGTCAAATTTCTTCCCACTTTTACTAAGCTTTAGCTCAATCAAATTTATTCTGTTTTACACAGACACACACACACCACGCATTGCTATATTTTCACCCCACCTGTCACTTTTTTCCAGGATGATGAGGAACCATTAGTGAAATTCACCTAACAGTTACCTCATCCAGCCCACATTTTACCATCTTCTCTGCAAGAATATCATAGGGGACCTTTGTCAAAAGTCTTACTGAAATCAAGATACACTATGTCCACAGCATTCTCCTGATCTACCAGGCTTGTAACTCTTATCAAAAAAAGAAATATTTGTTTGCATGACTTGTTTTAGGATCCAAATGATTATTCTGCAAGTTATAACTGCTCCAAGAAGTCTATCCACATGCTAAGATAGCAATCAGAAAAAAGTTTACAATATCTCATTTAGGTGCTATTTCCAAATTGTCCAATATATAACATTCCATTTCAAAATATATAGCATAAAGTAGACTTGAAGCAGACAAGAGGAACAGGCATATATTACGGTTTAAAATTCAATTCCCTGAAGCAAGTGTTTTGCTTCAAAATAATGACTAATGTTTGACATGTTAAAACACACAGATTTTACCAAGAAAATGTCATGGAAATCAACAGGATTATATAAAAGCCTTTTAACACAGCAATATCAAAATAATACAGAATGCAGATTTCACAGCAGCTGTGTTGCTGTGAAAAATCAAAAACTTCTGAAGGTATGACTAGTAACATTTTTAACGAGAAAGATTCATTGATATGTGTATGTGTATGTGTATGTGTATGTAAGGATTTTGCAAATATTTATACAGTTTGGGATAATGTATATTTCAGTTGATGGTTTAGTGATGTACTTCCACAAACATTTGGGCCCAGCCACACTTTCCCATAAGTCCATACCTCTTTGCCCTGTTTTCAATTTGGTCCGGGGCTGGATGTTCCCACTGGTATCATGTACTGGATGGATGAAGAGTGGTGAGAGGCACCAGCTGGGGAAACACCTAGGGAAACCTCAGAGGAGGAAGACTCAGAGCCCTGGGAGTGGTGGCAGGACACTGAAGACTGGTCAGAGGGCAAAGGGGCAGGGAGGAATGGTTGGAGGCTGAAGAGACAACAGGCTTTTGTGAGCAAGAAGAGCCAAGTGCAGAAAGCAGTTCAGACTCAGCAGATGAAGCAGAGGAGGGGGACAGAAGCTGCAGAAGCATCACAGGAGCTTCAAGCTCCTACTGTACTAAGCTCTCCTTCCCACTTGTCTCAAAGGACATGGAGGGCTATGCTTGTAGCAGAAGAAAGAGCACAGATTCCTCACCAGCATAATTTAAGGCTGCTTGGGAAGCGTAATTTAAGGCTGCTTGGGAAATGTCTGGCTAAGGAGGAGACTTAGAGGGAAGTAGATAGTGAAGACCTTCAGTCCTAGCAATTGTGTTGTTGCAATTGTGTTCTGGCCAGTCCTGTCCAGAAGCCTTTCTGTGCTGTACGTTTTCTTGAATAAAGAGCTAACTTTTCTGCTTGCCTCTGTGTCTTGATTGCTGACCTGCATCTGAACGAACCCTGAAAACTGGTGATTTTTGCCTCATATTTTACTTGGGGAAAGTCACTGAAACCCCCTATTTCCCTATTAATTCTTCATATATTCAATAATCCACCTTCAGCTCTAACCGTCTGTGGCAGAAAGTCAAAGGATCAGAAAACCAGAGAATTAGAACACCGGATAATCGGACAATCATTTGACATATACAAAAGGAACCAGGACCCTTTCAATATGTATTATTAAAGACAGAAAATAAAGCTACTATTGGAAAATGAATATAAAAAATAAGCATACAGAGAAAACCAGAAGTATACAGCTCAATGCTGGAGAGACAACTGAAAAAATTATCCTGCAGGGGTAGTGGGGTGTGTGTATGTGTGTGTGGAATGAGGTAGGAACACAGTTCTTGGGAAAGCATGCAAAATTCCCTTCAGAAACTATTTTAGTTCAGAAGAGGGACAAATTTTTCTTTTGGCTTTCCATGGATTGACATTTGTTTCAATTCAGCAGTAAATTGTGGGTTTCCCCGGGGAAAGCAGCATGACAACCCCCCCCCCCAACTTCTCAGAAAGGTGATAATAGATTGACACAAAATACTAGAAAACATGGGACAAACGAATGTGTGGATTGGCCCTTCAATGAACTGAATGGTAGAGAACTCTGAGTATAAAGCAAACATTAAAACAATTGACTTAAATGATAGGGTCTCTACTTAAAATAAGTTTTCTGGTTAAGACAAATGCATTCCACGATATTTAGGCTTCCCCTGCTAAACAATTGTTCACATGCATTAATACGTGAGCTTGGTTTCTGATGCATGCACTAATCACTTGGTTTCTGCGCATACACTTATCTAGCTGCTGTAGTCACGTATAGGAAGAGACAGAGTATCTTATTGGGGGTGTCACTGTTTATTGTACCTAGTAAGAAGGCCTCTTTGGGGGGGGGGATGTACACCTAAACATCTATTTTAGTTCTACATAAATAATTTCCCAAATTTCTTTGGCCTGCTTACATAACCACTACATGTGCATGAAAGTCCCCTCTGTCTCTTGGCATCCTCAGCACATTCTGGATCCATTTTTGTACATATTTACAATCTTGCTTGGGGTTAGGTACCACCTATACATATTTTTTCCCTTTACAGTATAACAAGCCAAGAAGTTCATTGTTGTCTTCCATAGTTTCTCCCATGCCTTCATTTCTATGTTTTGGCCTGTATTGATTTCCCCAATGAGTCACTGATGCCTTTATCATTTCATCTTTCGTCTTTTGTGCATCAAAGTGAATGTTTATACAACCTAGGCATTCATCTTTCCCTCACCCCCACCTTCAGGCTGAACGCACAAGACCTTTTCCAAATCAAGTCTAAGGAGTTCTGGATCAGTTCTGGCAAATACAATGGGAAAAGCAAGCGCTGAGGTAGGATGTCACATATCCTAATCATTGCAAAAGAAATAAGGTCTAGTTCAGTTTATGAACAATGGGCTGACTTTCAAATAATTCACAAAGGAAAGGAGCTTCCCCTGATAGAGTTGTTTTGTGGTTTTCCTCTAAATAGTTCACGAAACAGCTCGTCAGCAGAACATGCTTCAGTCAACACTGTCATCTGCATGCAATACTTTTTTCCTGTTAAAAGTTCACTGCTTCAGTCTTTAGAAACAAAACCACTGACATAAATGATTAGGCTATGGGTTGTTCTCATTATATGATTTTAGTTAATAGTGTACCAGGGGATATCCAGTCCTTCCCAGTAAGGCACACTTCCCCGCTAAATACATAATGTAATGGTAATTCATGGGAATGTGAAAACATATTTCTGTTATATAAGGATGGGAATATAGGCCATTCTAGGTTTCAAGTGCTAGTGGTAAATTCTCACCAAGGCTAAACTTCAAAGAACTGTGGGAGAAATTCTCAAATGCTAATATAGACCTTAGACTATTATTATTATTCCGTGAACTATATCGCAGCACTGAAACCGGAGTTAGAGTGGGTGTAAGGGGATGCCTGTTGGAGGCATTCAAGACATCAAAAGATGTGAAACAAGGCTGCATACTGCCCCCCTTTAACTTTTATATAAATGGCATGATGCCATGCTTAACACAGGTACAATCTCCCGCCCCAACAATTAAGCATAAAAAGATATATTGTCTGCTGTCTGCTGATGATGTGGTGCTCCTATCACTCTTCCGTTTGGAAGCTGACAGCTTTCAGTATATAGAGGGATATGAAGTTAAATCCAAAAGGCAAAGGCCAGGAAGAATAGGTGCATCCTTGGTGACCGCCTAAGGTTAAAAAAAGTTGGCCCCTGACACAGGTGAATGGGAGTGAATTCTAGGTTTGGGGTCATTACGGAGGAGGCTCTCTTGCAAGCCATCACCTCTCCGTTCCAAAGGAGATGGCACTATAAGAAGAGTCTTTTCTGCTGACTGTAAAAGGAGAGAATGCACTCTTGCAGATATTTGGGGTCCAAGTCATTGTAATTAAACATTGGCTTCTTTCATTTGTTTGGGTGAACTATTAGTGTAATCTGCATATCTCATATAAACAGGAAAATGCAAAGTCACATTTGTCAGCTGCTAATTTGTCAGCTGCTGTAAAAATAAAAACCCAATTCCTCTTGGTTTTTTCTCCATGAGAAGTATCTAGTTTGTTCTACTAGCCAACTATCATTATTAAAGGAGACATAAAACCTTAACTTCAGCTAGTAATAACTGCAGATTCATTACTTTTGAAGTGCAGTAAATAGAACAGTATTGCAAAATTTCTTTTGCACTTAGAATTCTCCCTTGAAGCAGAACAATAAGGAAATTGAAAGAAACAGACCAAGCAAAATATTGTAACATAGATTCCTGTGATCTATAACATGTGATAATGTTACGCATATAGGACAGCATCTTCTTACAAATGGTTTACAAATTTGTGTTCCTTTTCTGAATGGAAATTTGTATCAGGATGCTGTGAAGAGAACACAATCTCAATCATGCTTATCCACTTGAGAAATTCTACCCTATAGACAATCCCAGTCTCAGAAAAATCACATGTTTGATGAATCACTTGTTCCCTAAGCCCAGAGGCAAGTAAATTAAGCTTTGAACCTTTTGGAGTCTAAGCAATAATGGTTCTTGTTCATCAACAGGAAGTGCTGAAAACAATGGTTTGAGAAAGGGAATTAAAGGCTGCATGAAAGCATAGTTGTTATTTTTATTGGCGTTTAGTTTTCCATTTATGAGATATGCTACATCTATTATATAGCTGTCCCAAGAATTTGGTCCTGCTAGTAAAAGCCAGCTGGAACCTTCCAGGCTGCTCTTATATTAATGAAGTTTGCCCTGAACACTGACACTCTAGGGTCAACCATTTATTAATATTGATTTTTTCAGACTTTAACAATGACATATTTTTCCTTATGGTTGTTGGGGTCACTTTAAAGGAGTAGTCTGGGCTGTTGTTTTGTCTTTAACCAATACTGGATTAATTTTGGATAGATGTTTAATTCAGCAAAACCATCACTGAACAGCTTCAATTAACAAGGGGTCACAGCATGGTCAGGAAAGGTTAACCTGGCATTTCAATGGTCTGACTGGCATCCAAACAGTTGACATTCAAGGTCCTGAACAAATAAGGCAAGGCTTTCACACAAAGATTCAGTTTGTAGTTATCAACACAAACTGGCCAGCTCAATAAGGTGCCTTCCAGATGTTGTGGACCCTGATTTTCATTAGCATCAGCCAGAATGGCCAGTGGGGTGATAACTGTAGCACCAGGTTGGCTACTCCTGCCATACAGTAGCTAGCCATGAGTTCACTGCATTCATATATTACACACCAGTAGTTTCCTTCTAACAAATGGCTTTAATTTTTTTATACTTCTTTACTGAACTACAAATGTAATTTGTGAACACTAGAGAAACACGGTAAGTACAGGATGATTCAAAATGAAGTATACAGTTTCCAGATGTTGTAAGACACTAAAAGGCAATGACATGGACCACAACTGCGAACCGTGAGGCAGATGTACTAATAAAGTTTGTGTTCCGCTACTGAGGGAAATGACGCAGGCGATAGTGCACGTGTCATGTGACAAGTCAGGCAAAATGGCTGTGTCTGCAATGGAGAAGGCGCTTTGTGTTCTTGAATTGAGCAAAACGGAATCTGTAACTGTTGTGCAGTTTAGATCGCAATTTGGAAAAAAAACCCTCCAAGCAGAAAGTGTATCTATGATTGGCATAAAAGATTTGAAACTATGGGCTGTTTGTGCAAACTTAGAAGTCCTGGACGACCGTGTATATCAGAAGAAGTCGTCAATAGTGTTTGCACCGCCATTCAATGAAGCCTGGGAAAATCAACATGTAGGGTGAGTTGCGTTTGGGTAGAAGTGGATTACCGGTTTGATGTGTGCCATGTGACAAAGGGTACACACATAGAACATCTGTGACTGTTTCTAAAAAAAAACTGTAAACATTCTCCTGCAGGTAACATAAGATATATTACATTCTTCTTTTTTATAGTGTGTTTAAACTGTATGCCTCATTATGAATCACCCTGTATTTTTTGCAGCAGGGCTGGGAAACCTTCCAGAGCTGCATGATAGTGGTGGGCATGACTCAGTGGGCAGAGTAATGGATGCAATGCAACTTTGTATAATGGGCTACATTACAGCCACAAAGAATTCAGAGCTTTCTATAAACAAGCATCTCCACATACCCTGCTCCACCCAGGCAAGCCCCATCACCACAATTCAAGGACACATTCTATCCAGGCAACTGCACCTGACGGCTGCTGTTCTGTCAGAGCAGAACCAATGAACAGTCTGGTTTGGGGATAGTCCTGAAGGCCAGAAAGAGAAGCCCTGAGGGCTGCATTATGCACTGTGGCCTGAGACCACCACACCTGTTTCAGAGGGAATGATTACAGTGGTACCTCTAGATATGAACGGAATCCGTTCCGGAGCCCTATTCGCATCTAGAAGCAATCGTAACTAGCGAGGGCACATCTGGGCATGCGCACGTCGCTTTTTGCCGCTTCTGCGCATGCGCGTGATGTCATTTTGAGCGTCTGCGCATGTGCAAGCAGCGAAACCCGGAAGTAACGCGCTCCCCATAACCCCATGGGGTTGCCGTGGAGCGCAACTCCAACACACTCAACTCAAAGCGTATTCAACCTGAGGCATGACTGTGTGTGTGTGTGTGTGTGTATATATATATATATATATACACAGAGAGAGAGAGAGAGAATAATATACATTTGAATGACAAGCAAAAAAATTCAACAAGCTGCAAAAGCAACAAACAATTCATTAAACTACAGGTATAAGGAACCTATGATCCTCCAATTGTTGCCAGTCTACAGCTCCTATCACCCACTTCTTTGCTACCAGTATCAATGACCAAGCTGGCTGGGGCAGAAGGGAACTGGAGTCCAAAAACAACTGAAAGCTACAGGTTTCCGGATCTTCTTTTTAAAAGCAGTCAATGCTGGGGCTTAACAGATTTCATCTGGAAAGGCTACATATAATCTCCACAGGCCCACGTATTGGCTCCATCAGGATTATTTGTGCTTTGTAGCCTAGACTTCAGATACAAACAAAATGAACCCAAATGCACGAGATTTATGGGGTGGCAGGTTTTGCAATTTCACAAATTGTCAGTGAATTGTAATTTTTCAAAGATGAATAGTGATCAGTCAAATGAAGCCTGCAAAATCACTTACCATTGGTAGCAAGCAACTACTGAGGAACAGCCAAGTTCTACTAATATGAAATTTCCTCAGATAGTATCATAAACATTGGAAAGGTCACCAATATCCTTTCCTTTTTGGAAAAATGTACAGTTCCCTTACCTTGAACTGTTTTTCCACATTGAAATGCCTGACCAGAATACAGCCAGGAGTTCTTCATAGGTACACTTTGAGATTCTCCTTGTTCACAAGCCGAGAGGCGCTTAAGAGCTATGGAGTTTAAGAATGGGGAAATAATGCCTCTCAAGCCCTCTAGTCACCACCAGCCAGCCTGCTGCTTAATATACCTATAGTGAGAACTCATGCGAATTAAACACATGGGTCAAGAATTTTAACTATAACAACAATTACCAACTGATCAAAGATTATCATGGCATCTAAGATTATTCTGTAATTTACATATGACTGAAGCATACATATTCATGCCAAAGATATGGTTTCCATTCTGAGAGAGATCTAGAAGAGTTTCCCCAGAAAAGAAATATACAGAAAAGAAAAACATCTCAAACCATCTCCCTATCTCTGCTTTCTAATTGGAAGCTTTGTGCAGGGTTTTATCCAGAGCCCTGCTGGACAATCCCATCAGCCCATCTAGTCTGGTATCCCATACTCACGGGGGTCAAACCCAATGTTTATGAGGAGCCCACAAATAGGAGCTGAGTGCAAATTTTAGCAACTGGTATTCAGAGGTATACTGCCTCTGACAGTGGAAGCAGAACATAACTACTGTACTGTGGTCATTAGCCATTGATAGTCTTAACCTCACTTTTATCCTGTTGTTGATTTTTATTGTATAATTGTCATGTTTAGAATGTATTGTATGATGTCTACACATTTTTTTTAAAATAAGTAAGTGTAAGTATGAAATAAATTAAAGTTGAGTTTGAAAAGAGGGCCAGGTGGGCAAAGGGACCATCATCCAGAGAGGTTGTTGCATGCGATCTGCGGCAAACTGGAAGTCCACAGCCCACAAATTTTCACTGTAATCACCGCAATACAAATCAAAGTATTGCTGCTACAGATCAACACTGATCATCCAGGAAAGTAGGTATGAACTACCAACCTAAGGATTCAAAAAGCTTGGTACTTTCTTCAGTAAATCTTTCCCGCTTATTCGCAACCAAGTGCCTTTCAAAGACAGACAGATAAGGGAAACATTTTCCAGAACTGTACATTTTTTCAGTATGACAAATGCGCACTTAGAAGCATTACTAACATAGTTCCGTGCCTAAGGTTAATGTCAGTGTGCGAGGTGTGGAAATCAGTTAACAGTTTGAAACTGGTCCCAGAATTTGCATGACAAAGCAGGCAGCCACTAACATGCAATCTGAAGTACATTAAAAGCCAGCTGATTTCACATAGGGTCACAATGAATAGGTAAAGGACCCCTGGACAGTTAAGTCCAGCAAAAGACGACTATGGGGTGTAGCACTCATCTCACTTCAGGCAGAGGAGCCAGTGTTTATCCACAGACAGCTTTCTGGGTCATGTGAGACAGCGTAGCTGGGGGTGGGTTGCACTGGGCACCACTCACTTACGATGGAATAAGAACCTAAAACACATATAGTCTATCACGCAAGCAATGCAATAATTCTTTCTATGGAAATTGTGTAGCAACTTGTACATAGTTGTAACAGGTAAATCTCATCCCCTGGGCCTGGGACCAATAAGCAGGTTCTCTCAAGTTTTGAGACTACTGCTTCCCCTAGGGGCAGGAGTAGTTAAAAGCAGCCCACTGGGCAAATTTGAAGGATTATGTTGCACTTCCAGGAAAATGAAGGGCATGTGGGTATGCAGGGAGAAACAGAGAGTTGAAAAGTGTGTGTGTGTGTGTGTGTGTGTGTGTGAGAGAGAGAGAGAGAGAGAGAGAGAAAGAGAGAGAGAGAATGCATGGGGGTGGGATGAGGGAGAAAGCACAGCCATCCAGCCCAATTACAATTAAAATAGTGAATGCTTAGCCATTAATCTCATTTGTAGGTATTATAATGCAAGTTCTACACACAATTATAAAGAATGAGTCACAGTTATTCAGATCACACACACACACACACACACACACACACACACACACACCACCCACTTTTATTTTTTAGGTGGGGGGTTAGTTAAAAATCTATTACATAATCCCAGAGAACTACACCCTTGCCTTGAACAGCAGCGGCTAAAGCTGTATGAAGCATTCATATCTAAAGCCGTCTGTAGCTTTTCAGCATTGCTCTCTGACAAAGTCCAGGGAGGCAGTCTCCTGCACATTTAGATTTCTCCAAGCTGTGGAGAGCTGTGACATCACCGGGTAAAAGTTTGGCTTCAGCCAGCCCTCTACTGTTTGTGGTTAAGGGGAGGCCCTGAATGTGTCTCTTGCTGGTGGATCCCTTGCCCTTGTGGGAGGGGGAAGCGGAGCTTATCCAACCAGAACTTGTCTGCTTACCGCATGCTTGATTATCTCCCCCCCCCCTCCTCCAGCATGTAAATCCACCACAAAGAAGCTGAAGTTCAAATAGGGCTGTTTTAGCTTCGCTTGAAATGATGGATTGAAAGCTTCAAAACTGAAATGCAAAGAGGCAGAGCTCCTGAAAAGCAAGTCGGTGCTGCAGCCTATTGTCCCTGAGTGTCCATAGCATGGGGACCGACGACTTTGATTCAGCAAACAAGTTAAAGGAACAAGAATTTAAACAATAAGGAAGTAACAGGACTGCAATAGCCTTCTTATGTTATCCGTCCAAGCACAGTACCAAATGCATGAAGCTTTTCATGCAACAGAAACTAGATAACCCTCATCGCGAATGAATGCATTTATTTTGCTGCAATCAGTGATGTCACTATTTCTCTGGATGATCTAGTCAGTGAATCTTTTATTGTTATCTTTAAAACAAGTCTCAAGATTGAAGAGAGAAACCAGAAGGAAACAGGGTAAGAATTTGAGATGTGTCACATTTAACATATATTTATATTTTCAGTGCTAGCTGCAAAGTCATTTCAAAAGTGCTCTTGATTTAGAAGAACAATGCCAGATTTTTGATAAGGCTGATAAATTTGAGTTAGAAATCTTAAAATGTGGTTTTCTTATTAAAATGAATTCATCTAAACACTGAAATGTTACTAGATCTGCATAGACTTAAAAAAAATAATCAAAATGAATGTTTGTTAATTCAGTTGCTGTGCCAAAGTTCTAAGCATTTCTTAAAGTAAAATCAGCAACAACCAGTCCATCACAACATTGATTGTTTATGTGCAAAATAATTTTTCCTTCCTAAATATAACACAGCAAAATCCTCTACACTTTGTGTCACTTATTTGAAAGGACTATTGTATTACAACCCAGGAAGCTGGTCTTTACTTTCCTTTGACGCACTGATCAAAGATACAGAAAGTTCCTCTAAGTAGCAGCTCCTAGAATATCACAGTGTTTGCATGTTTAAGTGAAAACTCATTTTTTAAAAAGTCCAAGCTAAGTAGAGCTGGGAATAGTCCTCGCAACAGCTTTTGCAATAGATGCCAAGTGGGAAATCTGAAGCAAGCAAGATATGATCAAACAGTATTGGAAAGCTCTTATTTTGCAAAGTTCTTAACACATGAAACAGAAAGCAAAAAATGTTAACACATCTTTCAGCATGGATAGGCTTAAAAGAAAATAAAGTGAGGCCACTGTTAAAGGGGAGTAAGAACAAATGTAACATTTGGGTTTAGCTTTCTAACATTTCTAACAAAATGCTGATAACTTCCTGCTTATCTCAGAAACAAAGGTTGCAGGGGCAGTTATAGGGCCTGCCATCTTTTGTCGGCAATCTCAAAGAGGAAGGATACAAAGTTTGGGATAGGTAATCCTTTAAAGTTTCTGAAGGCATTCGGTACCATTTCAAAACAATGCCCTTGCAGAACTAATCAATGATCCCTGTCTTTTGGGGCATCTATACCACTCCTCAGCAAGTGGGAAATTTGCTGGAGGAGTTCTCAACCAAATGAAGGGGGCTGCATTTACCTGCATAGTTTAAATTACACAGAAAAACAGGACTGCTTCTGCCACACAGGGGTTCAGTAACAAAGTGTGTGTGTCTGTTTGGGGGTTAAGTATTTTGGATGGTTCTGATATTAAAAAAACACTTCCTGCCAGACCATGTTTCACATTTGAGGAGTACGATATGCTTGTTATGATAGTTAATATTAAAAAATATCTTATCTGTCTGCTCCTTACAATATCCAACACAATGAAGTGGCCTCTTATAATTACTTTTCTCCTGTCTTAAGAAGAGTGTTTCCACATACTCTACAGCAAGTTCCATCTAGAACTTTGTCTTGCAAAAATCTTATTTGGCTCTTGAGCCCTTCTGCTTTTATGCACACTGGATTGCGAAATGCACGAGTACCTGGGAGATTAACCCCTGTTGAATTTTTTTACAAGAACCCATTCTACATAGAATTAGGGTGACAACAAAGGATGTGACAGGATGGGAGAGAAAATGATTTTAAAAAGTCATTAAAAGTACCTCACATAATTTTTCATTCCTTAAATATTTAATTTGAGCTCCAGCAGAACAAAACAATACTCAGCACTTATTGACAGGGTACTTATATTCATCTGTGCTGGGAGTGTCTGCATGTAGTAAGATTCTGGGATGAGGTACTTAAGGAGGTCAACACCACAACTAGGCAAACAGTTGCTAAAAAAACATAGTCAGGTATTTTCACTGTTTGAGCCTGGGGGAACATTGTATTTAAGAATTTCATTAGATTCATGTTACTTGCTGCCAGATTTGTGATGACAAAACTGTGGTAGAACAATGCAACTCTATTCATATATCTCTGGTACAGTATTTTTTGGCAAATTGCCATAGTGGATGGAGAAACTTACTAATGAAATCCAAGTCATCAAGGGAGAGCAAACCAGGTGCCTTTTCCCCCCTTTCTTTTTTTTGCAAGAAAGCAGCAATGCTATTTTTCATACTAATAAGACTGACAGTACAAGGAACTAATCCAATATAGCAATGTGGAATACAATCACTCAAATGTCTAGGGATTTATAATATGTTAATACTGTCTTAAGTCCCTCTCTTTGATGAATATGATATGAGTGATTATCTTCTATATTATTATTAGAAGAATCCAATTTAAACTTCAGCTATATATGAAGCAACTGTAAAGAAAAGAGCTCTTGTGATCATGTACAGAGTGACCTTTCCTCTCTACCAGCTATGTGCACCTGCTAGCACATTTCTATCATTAAGAAGCAGAGCTCTATGCCAAAGTGGATGATTTGAAGACCGGCCCCTGTAGCCCTTTGTTTAGAAGCAAAGCACTCTAGAGTTTGGGTGCAAACTGCTTTATAGCTCACAGGCTCCAAATATTTTACATAAGAATCTACTACTGCTGTGGGTTAAAGCCTCAGCAACTAGGACTTGCTGATTGAAAGGTTGCGGTTCGAATCCCTGCGGTGGGGTGCGCTCCCGTCGCTCGGTCCCAGCGCCTGCCAACCTAGCAGTTCGAAAGCACCCCCGGGTGCAAATAGATAAATAGGGACCACTTACCAGCGGGAAGGTAAACGGCGTTCCGTGTGCTGCGCTGGCTCGCCAGATGCAGCTTGTCACGCTGGCCATGTGACCCGGAAGTGTCTCCGGACAGCGCTGGCCCCCGGCCTCTTGAGTAAGATGGGCACACAACCCCAGAGTCTGTCAAGACTGGCCCATATGGGCAGGGGTACCTTTACCTTTACCTTTTTACTGAGTCATCTATGGTTCCAAACGTTCACCAGGATAGCAAACATTTGCACCATTCATATTGCTAGCTGATCAAAGTCTACTGACACAAACAAAATACTTCAGTGGTCTTCTGGTGGTGACCCCTAACCCAACATCTAGGAACTCTCATTATAACAAAATGTCAAGGCCTATGTTGCTTAGGGGAAATGGGAAAGAAGGAGAATGTGAAATAGTCTGACAACTTACAGTATCTACAATAAGATGGGAAACTAGTTAGAGTATCTATAATTAGAATACTTTTGTCACAATTACAACTTCTACAAAATTCAGATTAGATATCAAACCAGTTTTTTTCCACATTCTAGCTATGATAGAATGTATTATAAAATAAGTGGCATCTTTATATAACTACAAATGTACTAGTACCTAGTAGTTGGGTGCTGTCACTGTGTGATTTTTTTTAAAGGACATTTGCACAGAAAACACCCATTACAGCTTTGCATTCTACATTATTCCCAGAGAAAGGGAATAATACACCAATGAACTGCCTACTGCAATCTGGTATGTTCATAAATGGTCAGAGACTCAGGTTTATTTTTTCAGGGAAAAATACCACATGGCTAAACACTAGGTCTTTCATGAATTCTCATTCATTTGGGTATGAAGGTTTGCTGCTTATGAAAATGGGGCCAAAACATTTTGATACACTACTCAGCCTGTGAACTATTATGGAGAAAAACCCTCCAAAAACTGGTACCCAGTTGCCTAAACAATTTATGACATACATATATTGAAAGGGGAAAGACCATGAACTTTCATATCCACTTGGGTATTAACTTGGGTTTCCATCTATCTTTAAATGTGATTGCGATCACATATATTTAAACATGATCTTCTTTTGTTGATGTTAGGAGTGAAGTGGGAATTGCTGGGCAGATTATCTTTGCTTTGAGCTTGTTATATCTGTGAAATATATGTTTTCCTGACTTACTAAGGCTGATTTAATTTTGATAAGCTTTCTAAAACTTCATACAATTATCTTCTTCCCTGAGTATTAATTGTTCAGGCATTAAAGGTTGCATCTAAACCAGCAATGGACTCTGATTCAGTACAGCATGGGGCCTTCCAGAGACATTGCACCCCTCTCTTAGTACAACAATAATAGTAGCTATATGCTGAAATGTGCCTCTAAGACATAAAAGCCTGCCTTGGTGTTGGGGTATAGCTGAGTTGTTAGTCAAGCCAGAGTGTCAGCGAAATACAAAGTAGATCAACAACCTCCAAAGAGCAGAAGTAAAACTGCTGAAATTTCAGTGGTATTTCAAGATAGTGTAGATAAACAGGAGAGATGGAGCAAGAAACTCAGCGATGATATAATCCACACATTCCAATAAGTGCCTATGACACACAAATATCTTCCACACAGAAACATACTATGGCAGTCCTGCTTGCTAGGTCAACAATGGATGTTTCTGAAAACTATAGTTAAATTGCAGAGAAAAAGTGACTTAAAGACAACAGGTGTGTGCTAGCTTGGGAGACAGCAAGCAGGCAAATTAGCAGTGGCTGCCCGAGAGAAGTGGTGCAGAATCAAGGCTGGCATTGGTGGGCACCTGGTGAATGTCCACACCCCAGTATAGGGTCTACTGATTAGAATCACCTAGACCCGTTCCATCTCTTTGTCACTGCAACCTGCTTCTGCACCTGCCTCTTGCTCTGGCTCAAAGCAGATAAGCAAGCAAACAACAGTTATGAGCAGTAGCTGTCACTGTCTGCTTTCTTATTGGCTTTGTCTAGCAAGCAATCATGGGATGGCACTGATGAAACAGATGAGAAGCACCAACAGGCAACAACAGTAGTGAGGGGGTACACTTATTGAGAGAGGAGAACATATTGAAGGTGTCTTGCTCAATCCTCCTTTCCCCGCCTACAAAACAAACACCACCACCCCCCAAAAAACCTAGCTGAGGTCACATTTAATGGACCAGAATGCTTAGTGGGTTTGTTTTTTTAGCTTCTCTCCAAAGTGCAATGTAACTTCCCATAAAACATTGCATTGTGCCATCTGCATACTCTGCACTGATAAATTCCTATTGTACAGCTCTTTGCATTTTAGCATAGCAAAACAAACAAACAAACAAGATATCTTTAAGACAAATAGATTTAATGTTTAGGCACAGAAAATACCTTTATGATATTTTATGGCTATGGGGATTTCCATTTGTCTTAGTAAGAAATTTTAATATAACCCTAGTAAATACATATGCTAGTAAAGACAAAGTATAACCTGTTTCTTTTACTATGGGATCCGAAGTAGATTAGTCTCTTGCAGTGTTGACTTTAGCTTTCCAAACATCAGCTCTGTCACTTAAAAAGAATTCTGCAAAGACTCATAGAAGAATCTTTGTTTAAATTACAAAATGTTCTCCCTCAAACATATAATTCATAGTAATTTGTAGTCCTTAAAACTGCATAAATAAGATTACCCACACTTCTTTTTTCCCTATTTGAAAACTCTACAGTTGTGAAGATAACAAAGGTAAGAGCTCTCATGAAATGTCTCATGAAATACCAAGCCACCACTTGCAGGCTACGACTTTGTGACTATATAAATAGTCACAGGATATATAACAGGATATTAGGACTGAGCCACATATTATCCAAACAATATTTTCAGTGTGAAAAGTGGGTTTTCAGGTGAAATATGTTTCCTGAAAGAATGCCTAACCTTATCCCTTTTGCATCTATTTGTTGGTGAAACTTTTTTGGTCCAAGTGTGACACTGTCATGTATCCAATCAGATTTGGCTATGTGACAATGTTAACTAAGGGCAACTGAAGCTAATTCAGAGGGAACAGAAACATTGCTCTCAATCCCAATTAGCTTTGTTTGGCCTCTGAAGTAGTATTGCCTAGCCAAATATGATTGGCTATGTGACAGCATCATTATTACAAGGATGCTGGGCAACTGAAATAAAAAATGGTGTTGAAACTGCATCAGGTCTGGTCTTCAAAAAGGTTCCCAACAGAGCTACCACCTGAAAGCCAAATACAAAGGGATGGGAGTAAGTGCAGGCTGCTGTACATGTGGTGTGCATTATCTATCTATAATATACATGCGCGCGCACACAGATTTGTAAGCCGAGGTGGTACTTTCTCTCTGATCTCCCCATGAAAAAGTATCTAAAACAAAAAGGGTATCCGAAAAATTGCATAAAAGGCAGTGCTTTTCAATGGGTGGGGGGAGTTTCCTAGAAGGTGCCTCTTGTTTCAGAAATAACATACTATTCCAACATCGTATTATCTCAAGCATTTTAGTCTTAATTGTATAATCAACACAAGAAATTACTGGGGATGAAGAATATTTTTGAGGGGTATGTCAGTGCAAGCTTTGTGACACCATTAAAGAATCTAGGACATTGTCCTCAAATCGTATAATACAGCCCCTTGGGATGGCAAAATGTCTTGGGTCCAATCTATCTGAGCTCTTGCTAAATGTTATCATATAGTTCTTATCAGAGCTATTTTTTTTAGAAAAAGGTGCCAGAACTCTCCATGAATGCTTCCTTGGTTCTCTTATAATGGCAATGGTGCCCACCTGAGAGGTGCTGGAACTGAGTTCTGGTGAGTTCTGGCTGAAAAAAGCTCTGTTTTTTATTCTCTCTAGCATTTATAAATAAAGTACTCTCCTCTCCTGGTTAAGGAAATATGATAGTGGACCCTTAACTTGCACTGAGCTACAGATATAATATAAATGAGGTCCTGGCATAGGAAGGAAAACTTTATCTAGAATCACAATGATAATTTGATAGAACTTGAAGAAATTTTATTTGCAACTTTAACAAAAGTAGCAAAACATGCTATAACTTAAAAGCTGAAAGTATATGTAAAAAAGCCTTACAGTGCAACATGATAATTCCCACAGTGAGTCTTGGTTTTCTCACTTGTAACTTGAAGTGCCAAGGAAAATATCTAGTTTTGTTTTTCCTTGTCAGGAACAGGGGAGAAAAGTAATATATTTTCTTTGGAAGCTTGTTTCCCCTCTACTTATTAGATAAGAACATTTTCAGTTGTGCCCCTCGAGACACAATTAGTTGAACAAACGCTGTAAGAGTAAACACAGTAAGGTCCATTACTGCCTCACTCTTCTTACCCCTTTGCCAGCCATTTGAATAGTCAAGACCAGATGGTTAGAAGAAATCCCAGCCCTACTTGTGTTAATGGAAGCTCAGGCACTGATTTCAGCATACTCAAAATTCCACACTAAAACACAACAGCAAAAGAACTTCTCCAAACCAGTAAACCAAGTTCAAAGGCATGGGTTTTTTTCTTTTGGATTCAGAGCATGAAATGTGCTTTTGAAAAATGTGTGAAGGAAAGGTGAAAGGTAGAACTGTTAAAGAGAGCCAGTAGGGTTGAGTGGCTATGGAGCTGAAATCTGATCTTGGCTAAAGTTCCACCTCAGCTATAAACTCACTATGTGGCCTTGGACAAGTCACTTTCAGCTTCAGTTTCCCATCTTTAAATACAAATAGCAACAATCATTCTTACTGTCAGGCTCCTGTCCCAAAGTACAGTGATAACAACTCTTACTTGTAAACAAAGAAGAAATCTTTATTCAGGCTAATAGCAGTAAAGGCTCAGCAGCAAGCACAAAGGCCAGATGTCAAGATTCCAAAGTTCATAAGCAAGGTTCACAATAGAACAAAACCTATGAATATGTCCCAACAGTTGACATGCCCCTCCCACAAAGCTTTTAAAGATGAGGCAGGGTGAGCTCACTCAGAAGACTCGTTCGTCCTATAGTTCTGCAACACGCACAAAGTGTGCTGTTTGGCTGGGTGCATCTGATCTCACGTTCAAAGGCACCATCTAGTTCTTGGCGTCAAGATTGTGTCCTGCACCTCTGCCTCTAGCTTGGCTGCCACCTCCTTCTGTTCAGATCCTCCTTCTTGCTGGCCAAAGTCCTCCCCTCCTCACTGATGAGAAACTCTTCAGGAGGAGCAGAGGAGAGAGCTGGCAGCTCTGCTTCTCCCTCTCTCACATCTAGAGTCACAAGGGGAGGACATCTCTTCTTTATTCCAGGATGCCAGTCTTCCAGTCTTCCAGTCCCCCATTTGCTCCTTCTTCCTCCTCCACGCCATATCATGTCAGAGCCAAGGGGCCCATGGCACTAACACTGTCATATAAAATGCTACATAAATTACTAGTGATAGAAATAGCAACAGCTGCTGCTATAGTGCATCTAAGTACAATCATTGCTAATATTATGACTTATCTTCATACAAATGATCTTTATCTGTGCACTTTTGTTGTTGTTGTTGGAGGAGGAGCTTTTGTGATAGCAAAACTAGAGCATTAAGGCATTATGGCCTTTATGCTAGCCTACTCTTAAAATGGAGAAACACTGTAAAAATACAACATGAAGGAATTTCAACAGAAAAACTGATATTCTAGTCATGTTGAATAAGGGTTTGAAAGGAGAAAGAGGGAAAAGAGAGACCTGAAAGCTATACATTGAAGCAAGTCCTCACTCCCACCCCCGAGCCTGCTTTTTAACAACTACTATGCTGAAGACATTTTCAAGAATAGTTCAACTGTGTAAAGTAAGAGGGCTGGAAGCCTGCCAGGGTCACCAAGTGTGACCCACTGTGCAAATGCAAGTTAAAGCTGTCTGAGGGAGTTTTAATTTATGCTTCAAATTTCTTCAAGAATTTGACTGGCATTGCTTTAAAGACTACACAGAGCTTATAACAGTTCCTTCTTCCTTTCACAAAAGAATTTTGTCATACAGTACTATCATGCATTATGTTAACACTAGAAATCCTTTCTTGATGTCGTCATAGTCCGAGCTCAAGTACTTACTAAAGTGCTGTCTCATTTGGATTGGCTTTTGATTTGGGAATTAGTTAGGCGTTACAAAATCTTCACATCTATGAAGTAGATATTTTGAGTATTCCGTTTTATTGTATTTCCTTTTTTAAAACTGCTGTTACCTTGCTGTAGGCTTTTCGAAAGGTCTGAATAGAAATTTAATTGTATAATCAATCTGAGAGGTTTTCTTGGGAACCCAGAAACATTTTGGGGTGCTACTTCTAGATATTCCAGCCAAAGAACTCTGCAATACACATCAAGAGAAAATAGAACCAATGCTCACTATAATTTCCCCCTCAAATCATTTTTATTAAATGCTCACTATTTTAAAGACTTTCCTTGGGACTGAACTTTGCAGAACATTAGAATTGAACCTAGCTCGGGAGCTACACCATGGTTACACAGCTCATGGTTTGCTTTGAGAAAAACAAACCATGGGCCCATTTTTACAGCTAACACTAAACAAACTTGTTGTGTAGCTTGTTGTAGAATGGCAGCAGGAGGTCCATGGGAGGAACAAAGCAACCACCATTTTATCACTGGCCACCAGCACACTTACTCATTTGCTGTAAGCCATAGTAAATGAAAATGAAGCAATGAGTAAAACTGAGCATTCGGTAACTGAAGGCACCAGGCACTACATCTGTCACAATATATTCTTCTTCTTGAGGCAGAGCACCGGATTGTACTCCTCCACCCAACCTAATTAAGATTTATAGTAAACAAAGCTGGTCAAGTTATTTTGGCACTTGAGGCAGAAAACCCCACAGATGCCTCTACCTGGCAATAAAAACACAGCAATTAAATATTTGTTGCCATTTAATAACATCCAATATCAATCATGTGAGGTGGCTGCCTCACTCAGTCTAATGACTATCTTTCCTGCAGAAGAGCAGAATATGGACACATCTTCAAAATGCCTCCTCTTATTTCAAATCATCTATCAAATCAGACTGAGGGCTCTCCCTGAAGAAGCCCAAGCACTGGAGCAACTTTTTTCCAACTTTTCCTGGTCCTCCTGGGTCTTTGATAGGACAAGAGGGCATTGTATGAAGCTAATCTATCCCAATTTATTAGTAAAACAACAACCAGTGAGCTCTCACCTACCACTTTTTCCACATCTCAGCCTGCTATTCCCACCAACATTAAACAGAGTTGTTCAGGGCGCTCTTTCTATCTCTGCTTCTAACGGTTGTAAACAGCCATTCAGTCTGCATGGGTAGGCAAACTGAGGCCCGGGGGCTAGATCCGGCCCAATCGCCTTCTAAACCCGGCCTGTGGACGGTCTGGGAATCAGCATGCTTTTACATGAGTAGAATGTGTCATTTTATTTAAAATGTATCTCTGGGTTATTTTTGGGACATAGGAATTCATTATTATTAAAAAAATTAGCCCAGCCCCCCCCCCCCAAGGTCTGAGGGACAGTGGACCGGCCCCCTGCTGAAAAAGTTTGCTGACCCCAGCAAGCTACATATCAGAGAGAGCAAGGGAGGGAGAGATGGAGAGATGTAAGCAATCATCAGAACAAAGCCCAGGGTGTTACTATTTACTTCAAAAGAATCTGTAAGCTACTAACATGCTGTCTGTATATACATATTTATTTATTTATTTCCCCCATCACAAGGGAGACACCTAGTCACTACAGATAATGAGGCTTATGACAACCTTGTCCATTCTCTTTTTAGAAGGCCAATTTAACCAGATTTCTGGTTAAATTTGCCTAACTGCTAACTTGATTTTGAACAACAGTTTCATACTTTTAAATAAAGAGGTATTTCTAAGGATCAGTTACCATTTTTAAAACACATTTACTGCCTAGTAGAACAGTACTGCTTTTTTGTTTGCTGTGATTTATTACTGGGTATTTAATATTGTGTATGTACTTCATATTTAAAACAGATCACAAAGCGCTTTTCATACAAGCCAATTCAAAAATAAAGGGACAATGAAGGCAGCAGTTTGCTTATTGCTAATGGCTATTGTGGGAGTGCGTGCCAGCAAGACCCAAGATTTCGAAGGCAGCGATGAGGGAGAGGAGCAAGAATTCATTTACACAAACAGGTATAAGCGCTCCAGCGACACACAAGACAAGTGCACTTATACCTTCATTGTACCTCAGCAGAAAGTGACGGGTGCCATTTGTGTTAATTCAAAGGAACCCGAAGTACTTGAAAACAGGGTAAATAAGCAAGAACTAGAGCTACTGAACAATGAGCTGTTAAAGCAAAAGAGGCAAATAGAAACCCTCCAGCAGCTGGTGGAGGTAGATGGAGGAATTGTTAATGAGGTGAAGCTTTTACGAAAAGAGAGCCGCAACATGAACTCGCGGGTCACCCAGTTGTACATGCAGCTGCTGCATGAGATCATCCGAAAACGGGACAATGCTTTAGAACTTTCCCAACTGGAAAATAAGATACTGAATCAGACTGCTGACATGTTGCAGCTTGCAAATAAATACAAAGACCTGGAGCACAAGTACCAACATTTGGTATCCATTGCTAATAACCAGTCTATAATAATTGCACAGCTAGAAGAGTACTGCCAAAGAACACCCTCCATTAAACCAATCCCACAACCTCCACAGCCACCAAATCGAGTCTACCAGCCTCCCACTTACAATCGTATCACTAACCAAATATCCACCAATGAGATCCAGAGTGACCAGAATTTAAAGATTCTACCACCGACTCTCCCAACCATGTCTTCAGTTACCAGTATCCCAACTTCCACTGACAAACCATCAGGTAAGTGGAGTACTCAATATACCTAAATATCACTAATGCCTAAACAGCTTTATAAAACAAAGTCTCAATCTCATTATTGTGTATGTTGTAATGATGACACCTCAGAGCTTAAAAGAGTGAGCTGCAATAACAAGATGGGGACTGCAATAACAAGATGGGGACATATGAGAATTATCAGGCAGGGCAGGGTTGAGCTCTTTGAAAAAAACACATAGTGCAACAGTGCAAGACAACTAAGCTCTGGAGCTAGAGGTGTAGTTTTTTGCTCACTATCTTCAGATCAGACTGATTTCTTAAAAGCATGGAGCATTTAAGAATGCTCCAGAATACCAGAAGCTGCGAGGGGCGAGTCAGGCCAATTTCATCCAACTCCACCTTGTTCCCTGTCACATCCAACTGACCTCCTCAACGTTTCAGTAGCCCCATTTTGCTGCATAGGCATGGGATCATTGAGGTCAGTATCAAAGGTATGAAGTGAGCAAATGATAGTGCTATGAAACCGCTTTATACATTTTGCATTCTTGCTTTAAAATAACAGGATTTGACATGTCAATACTTTGTGATAGAGATGGGATTAGCTTATTTTCTAAAGATGCTTTGCATGTTGCCTGACCTACATTATACAATGCAGAAAATTTGGATATTTCATTCAGTTCAATTCATTCATTCATTCATTCATTTGAGCCTTTATAAACCATTAACTCATAGAAAGTATAATAGTGGTGTACAATAAAATAAACTAAAATAAATAAAGTTAAAAAACAATTAAAAATAATATGATACAGAACAAATGACCAACACGGAATCAAATTAATTATTTAAAAACACTTGGCAAAAGAAAAACACTTTCATGCAAGCGATGAAATATTAAAATTGTAGGCACCTGTCTTGGCCCAGTTCACATGTTATAGTAAACAATAATAATTTACCAATAATGTGCCTTTCTGAGTTGTTTTCCTCCCACTAAGGTTCAAGGGTAATAAACCATTATCCACAGCTTAGTGGTTACGTCCAAACCAGGGATTGCAGCTTGCTTTGCTCTGATAATGTGTAGTTCTTGACAGGCTGGAGAGATGTAGGGTGTGTATGGGTGGCCACCTCTAACTATTGTGTGGGTTCAATGTAACCCATTTGTTGGCTCTGATCCTACTCACAACTGTTACATAGCCCATGGATAGCTGCATATGAGGAAATGCAGCCCTTGGGCTCAAAAATTGTCCCCATCCCTGCTATAGCGATTCTGAGTACAAGGTTGCATCTCCTTGTCATCATGGGTCTGCCAAGGGTCCTATGCGCCATAATTTTTATATGCAATGGTAAGTTAATTATTTCTTCAAGTTAAAGCAGAAGGATACAATCAAAATCACTGGAACAAGTTACTCATGATTTGAAAATTAAGTCCTATTTATTTAAATTCAACTAGATTAGAATGGATCCAATCCAGTGTTGTATGAGTTTACCTTTTTTATCTTGTAAGAGCACGTGTTTATACAGACTGGGAGTGGGAAGCCTGTGGTTCTCCAGATGTTGCTGGACTAACTACAAATCTCACCAATCCCAGATGTTGGCCATGCTGGCTGAGAGTGGTGAAAGTTGGGAGTTAAATAATATCTGGAGGGCCTCATGTTCCCCGCCCCTTGTACACACACACACACACACACACACACACACACACTGCCAAATAAAACAGTCTGACAGGTGGGAGGATATAGCAAGGGCAGGAAAAAATAATCAACTCATTTGTGAAATATTGGGTTATGATGATTTTGAGAGTTTATTAAGCCTCGTAAACATTCCAGGGTCCTTTAATGTACAGCATAAAACAACCAAATGAAAAGGTTTATTAAAAAGGAGTCATAACTTTTCTTTTTTTAATGCATCGACCATTTCAGAGGTTACTTAAAAACTGAGTAAAACAACCAAAAAGACTATTCATGGCTCTTTTGGCCCAAAGAAACCAGGCTGTAAGCAGGCATGTTTAAAGACACATGGTTGTGTTTTCTGCTAGTATTGTTTTTACTAAGGGAATGGTTAGTGGTAAAAGGTGACCTCACTCCAAATAGCAATGTTATTATTGTTATTATCAGTTTTTCCATTATGAACTCCTTGATTTCAAATGGATTATAACTTGGCCAGAAACCTTTGCTCCAGGCTGAAACATGACATCAAATATGGCAACCTGGCAGCAATTAAAGAATCAAAATAAAAAACAGGTAAAACACTGTTTTTAATACCAGTAGCAAGAAGAAAAATTCCCTGTTACTGATACTTGAGCCCATTGTTAAAAGTCATGCTACAAGCAGGGGGGGAAACAAACAAACAAACAAACAAACAAACAAACAAATGCACTTAAGCATCACATTGTTCAGCCACAGGTTTCTGGATGACTGCACCTTTGGGTATTGTGTTACTCAGAAGAGGAGCGCAAAATTTCATCAGAGAATCATTTGCCATATACACAGTACTGAAAGCACTATTAAACAAGAGACAATAGTTTGGCTTTATCATGGCCCATAAGAGGAACCTAAGTGGAAGCATGAGGGGGAGAATAAAGTTAGGCAGCAAGATCTCATAAACAAATGTTTAAAAAGACACGCAAAGCTATAGCCACATCAAAGAAATGATATAGGCATAGATGGGACTACTTAGCATTTTGAAATTTCATGAGAGGCATAGGCATTTACTTGCACAAATCTCTGCTGAGAAGTGATTTGGTCCCATTAGTTCATGTTACTTCCTCCATCCAGCTGAAGCAGTAGCTCTGCTCGGCGTGAGGGATTTAAAGATATTTGGGCTAGATAGGAACATCCTATTGTCTAGTCTATGCATATTGACTTGAAAGTATGCCTCAGAGTGCTTAATGAGGATTACTTCTTAGAATGTGTGTAAAGACTGTAGTCTTAGAGACTAGTCACATGAATGTTAGCACATGGGAACAAAAGAAAAGAATCAAGTTGCTGAATTCCAGTTTCATCAGACTGTCATTGGTATGACACCAGATAGGTTTTTAGCAGATGAGAGAATATTCATACTGAAGGCCAATCAAGACTGAATGCAGAAGCATGAAGACAAAGCCAACACTACTTTAACTTGCCCTAAGCTTTCCCCCATTGCCACCATGGCATATTGTCAGATTCACACGTAACATTAAACTATGATTTAGTGATACTCACATGTGTCTGTAGACTTGAATTCTTCCCCATTAATCTGTTCTCTTCTAGTAGAGCCAAAAAGAGATACAACCTGTTGCTCCCATTTCCAACTAAGCATAGCTGCATGTTATGGCTGTGCCCAAACAATAATTTGTGTTAACTATGGTTTTGTGTGAGGGTCACTAACCTTTGACCCTCTAGTTGTTATCAGACTACAAATCTGATCATCCCTGGTCATTGGCAATGCTGGCTGGAGCTGATGGGAGATAGAGTCCAACAACATCTGGAGGGCCAAATGTTGGCCACCCTGGTTGAAGAACAAGCCAATGTCAAAACACAGTTGATTATGTTAGCTTGTTTCCCTGAACCATAGTAAATATTGGCACAGTTTCTAATTTGGATGGAAGTACATAACTATTGGAAGCTGAAAATGGAAGCAAAACCTTCCAATCTCATGGCCATGTCAGAGGAAAAGAGGTGGGTATGTAAGCCCTATCCTGTTCAGACTCATTCTGTAGTGCTAAACTATAGTTTAGCATAGTGTTCAGTAACTTAGTAGTTGCTTAAAAGGGGGCTTCTGACAGAGTTTAGTATGATGTGTATTTTCAGATCATAACCTTGGTCTTAGGGAACAGAAATGAGAAATTCATATCAAAGTTTACAGAACATAGTCTGATGAGGTCTGAATCTGACAAGTGCCTGGATGGGAAACCACCTGGGAACATCTATATGTATCCCATCACTGAAGGCAAGATATAAAATTTTACTTGTAAACACGTTTTGTTAATCCTGAAATACCCTTCCAAATTTAGTGAAGCAAATCCATACATAATCATTACTATGACAAAGTAAGAACAACAGCACTACATGTTCAACGTTTAATTCCATAACTAGGCCAAATGTGGTTTTTTTGGGGGGGGAGAGAAATATGGCATCATATTTTAAAGATATATACAGAAATATATTTTGTCAACTTATGACATATGTGGTAAATCATAAATTCAACAGAAACACTTACAATTCGGGCAAAATTTCATTGATAGTGTCACAGTGAGTTTAAACTTCTTTACAAATCCCAGGAGAAAATAAAACGTGACGGATACAATTTTTCAAGCGCCAGGAAAGAGTGTTCCACAACAAAAACTGGAAAGAAGCTGCACATAAGCCTCAGACAGTAGTGCTGGAGAAAAACATTCTCATGAACGTCACTAAGAATAAAGGAGTAGCTTTCGTAGTGCCATAATTTATTAGACTTGCTGTTTTCTGTGGATAGGATTAAAGTAATATGTTTTTGTCAAACTACTTGCCAAATGGTCTCATTCTACAACAAAACATTTGAATAGAGCTACGAACAAAGCTGTTACTATATTTAAAAAGGGCCCTTAAACTATGTCTAATATGCACAATTGTGAGGGTGGAATTCTATACACGAATACAATTGTTCCATCAACATAAGCATTTCTGCTTGCTAGATGGCTTGCTAGATCTCTTTCTATGTGCTGTTCTGGGGTTCTCCCAACTCTCCAGAGCATATTTGGGGGAAGCATGGGGGAAGGAGAGGGAGGAAAGTCCCCTTGTGCTAGCTTATGCAAGCAATACTGGGTTGTTGACTCCAGTTTTGAGTATGCTGCAATTCTAAGGGAACACAGAGAAGTCACAGAATTCAGTTTCCTGAGATAAACAACTTCCAGTTTCTTTTAAAAAGCAATCATGTAGTTCCTTGCTAGTTTCCTAGCAAAGTATGCTTGAAAGTGGGTAGCCTGTTGAAATCAGGCTGAGTAAGATTTCCAAGGGCATAGCTTCAATGCCTTGCAAGATTCCTTGTTCTGCTAGTCTCTTGACTGGCAAAACTGAAAACAGCCATGTAGTAAATAAATAATTACAAGGTAATGTTTATAATTACATTCATTTGCATGATTTATTAATGCTGCAAAGTACTGGTTTTCATGGCAAGGAATAGAAATAGATTTTTTTAGAGCACATACTCCAGACAAATTTGTTCTAGGTCCTGGAAGAATGCAGTCAATAACTAAAACTACAGCATTCTGGACTACTGATGGTGAATTCACACGGCCCTTCTGCAATCATTTAATGTCAAGATCTAAATAGATTCCATTATTGTGGCCAGGTATAAAACCTTGCATATTTCTTAGCCATGGCTACCTAATAATACCTAAATTTAATAATAATACCTAAATTTAAATACTATTTATATAAAAATACTTTTCTGTGTTCCTATGCTTGGTAGGGAGCTTTTCCCCACTTTTTCTTCTCCATGATCCCAAAAGGTAGCAGTTGAACAGAAACCATTTCTTATTCAGAAATAGGAGGAATTCACAGCGCCAAACACTAGATTTGTACCTTCGATCCAATGCCACTTCCATTGGCAGAAAGCATTTTCTGCATATGGAAGGGCCATTTTGAGCTAGTAAAGAATGTTGGGTGAGAAAAACAAGCCTAGAGCCAAATAAATTGTTGCATTTGCACAAGCTCCTCTGGAAAACTTTGTATGAGCTCCTTACAATACATTTTGATGACCTGCTAGCGTGCATATGCTTCAGCCTGTGTTTTCAGCTCACCATGTTTCTCATCCTTTGATGCAACCCATAGAATATAATAGTTGCACTGCAAGAGGATGTCTGCAACTGCTTGCGCAAGATTTCAAAAATATAGCATTAATACATTTTTTCCTCCCAATTGTTTGCATCCCTGACAGGAATGCATCATTAACTGCAAGATACCACTTTTAATTCTGAGTCCTATTACATAAGGACTACAGTTTTTCAATTCTTTTTGTTTATTGCCCAAGTAACCCTGCATGAAATATATTTTCTAAAATGTGTGAAATACATTTTCTAGAATAGAGAAATAAAGTGTGGTTTTTTGTGTTGCAAACTTTTTTTTAAAAAAAACTTCATTCCAAGGCAAACTTCACAATTCTTAGCAAAACAAAGCTTCTAAATGTTAAGAAAATTGCCTGGCCCTCCCCAAAATTTAAGGATAGTGTCCTTGGCTTAGGTTTGGAAACAGCTGGATGCAACCCACCTACCCAGGAAATTTCTAACTGTGTTACTCCTGCAGGAGCTAGAGTTGCACCCCTGCAGAGAGATTAAACAATTACCTTATTACTACAGATTCTTTCTACTGTTCATACTGCCAGGGGACCAAGAATAATTTGCTCTTCCAACTTACTAGCACCTCCTTAGGGACACCTACTTCCCACTCTAAAGAACTTGGATATGAACGCAGTACCTACAAAACTGTATTTTCCTTTATTCAGTCATGGAAAACGTCCTTGGCTCCAAGGGAGATGCTGGAAATGTATCATAAACTGCAGAGTTCCTGAAGCCCTTCTATAGTATCATTTAACTAACAATTTTGCAATGCTCTATCTGATTAATTTATCTTCCCCACCATTTTTAAATAAGTTATTTTTTTAAACATCAGCAATGGGAAAGGGGGATAGGAAGAATGAACTGAGATTATAGCATTTCTAAAAAGGAACTTATCTATTGCAAAATGTGCCTGGAAACAAATTCAAGTGCAACTATGATGTCCACCGCCTGCTTTAATAGTCTGGAAATTTCATCCAATGAATACAAATATTCATTTTTTTGTAAAGATGCTGAGCATTGCAGGATGAAACTCATCAGAAATACTTTCTCCTGTAAAAATAAGCTTAAACCCTGCTCTCTCTGGCAGCTTTCTATAGGCATTAGGCACAACTTCCCAGTGCACATACAGTACATTAAATTGCTGCAAAATAGACACATTGGATTTTTTAAAAAAATGCTGTGTGACAAGAAGTACAGCTGCAACAAACTCCTTAACTCTAAATAAGATATGGAGGAGGGGGGAAAAGAGAGGTTCCAGTATGTTATATAGTATGCTGTTTTACATTACTATTTTTTAACTGTGGTGTGCAACCCTCTTGTGTTGAATTTATTCCCCATCTTAGTTTTGTAGCTGAAATTCAACATATTTTATTTTCAGTTACATCTTAGAAATAAAACTAGTGTGGCCCTTTCTTTTATTCTGTGCAAACACTATCAAAGGGACGCTACCAATACGCTCTGCTTTCTACGAGTTTTGAAGAGCACCACCAGAAAATGACAATATTCTCCAAGACATGACAACTGCAAACTCAGTCAGAATGTGATATTTGTAGCACCCTCTGTAGCACTTCCATCCATTATTTCCATTCATCAAGTAACTTTCCAAGAAAAACTACAGTAACAAGGCCCACTTTTTCCTGTATAGTAATACATATTGAGCAATATTGTTCATAGAACATTGCATTAATGTAGCTGTAGACCAGGGGTGTACAACTCAAAGAGTTCTGGTGGGGGGCACTATTATATTTTCATTAAGAAGGCGATATTACTACATTAATCATAAAAAGCATTTCTTGTTACATATGACAAAGTAAACTATCCATGCCTGATGAACCTTTCTTTGAAGGCTATCACAGCATTCTGATAAGAAGTGTCCTAAAAAGTACTTTATGCTAAGAACTTCCCCTAAAATGCATTGCCACAAGCGAGTGTTGTGGGGCATATGCTCAGTTTGCATAGAATAACATGCAGGGCATCCAGTAGATGTTCAACTGCAATTTAAGTTTTCCTCAAGAAAGGATGACTCTACCTAGGGTGTCATGTTTAATTCTATCTGTCCTCTGATGGCTTTCTTTCCCATGTTCTGAGAAAAAATATGGTATTTGGGTACGGTATTGCTTCTTGTGACTATTAGCGCCAGTTGTCTTTTTGCTTTAAATTTGATTTAATAAACAAATAGAGCAATTGTGGAGTAGGGATTCCAAGGCAGCGCAACTGCTAAACATCAAGGTAGAGGGGTAGAATTTTTTATGTTTCCTTGCACTGACTCCAATGGGAGAGGAATGGCAATGCCAGTCAAAGGGCTGACATGCTTTGAGGCCAATTTTGCGGTCATGTCAGAAGAACAAAAGGCTTCAGACTCTGCAAATCCATGATTGCCTACAGCATGCCCCCTGAATGCCACCACCCCCTCTTGGCACAGCAGCATTTATACAGTCATACCTTAAATTACAGACGCTTCAGGTCGCATTTTTTCGGGTTGCAGACTGCCAAAACCTGGAAGTACTGGAACGGGTTACTTCTGGGTTTCGGTGGTCGCGCATGCACAGAAGACCAAATCGAAACCCGCGCGTGCGCAGACGCGCCGCTGCGGGTTGCAAACGTGCATCCCACATGGATCATATTCGCAACCTGAGCATCCACTGTACTGTTTCGTGAAACGTCAAACATGCTTTGACTGGCAGCAGGACTGCAATCTATATCTTGCTTCACCGTTGATGAAAGCCTGGTAAAATACTGATTCTAATTTCAACAACAAACAAGGGGGGGAATCTGTATTTTTCCTGTTCATTTGGACTCTAAGAACACAACATCTGTAGGATTTGGGGGTGATGATGGTAGAGATAAATACTTGCTAAAGCTTCAAATTATAAAAATGTAGTAACTCAAACTGGTTCAAGTGGCTTTTTAAAAAGAACAAGCAAGGCATCACATGGAAGATGTAATAAGCTTGTTATCTTCTGGAGGGTAGGACTCAAGCCAATGGCTTCAAATTACAAGAAAGAAGATTACAACTAAACATCAGGAAAAACTTTCTGATTGCAAGAGCAGTTTGACAGTGGAACAGTCTCCCTCAGGAGGTTTAGGTGTCTCCTTCCTTGGAGGTTTTTAAGCAGAGGTTGGGTGGCCATCTGTCATGGATGCTTTAGCTGACATTCCTACATTGCAGGGGATTGGACTAGATGACCCCTGGGGTACCTTCCAACTCTAAGATACTATGATTCTATAAATTTTGACTGGCATATGGATATAAGCATGCATCTTATTAACCACCCATAGAGACATCTATTTTTTGCTGCCAAGAAATATATCATTATAATATCTCTGATAAAAGCCTACATAGATCATTCTCTGCATACTGTTGCACATATTTTAACATTTATCCCAAACATGGAGATAAGTTTTTTAAAAAAATAAAACGACTTCTGCATTATTCTGTAGAACACAGCTGTCCTACAGCTGAGAAGAAAAATACCTCTAGGTGCCTTGAAATACAAGATTCACAGTATTACTTTACTATAAGCACATTATAGTGGATACTAATATAAAGGTAAAGGACCCCCTGGAGAGTTAAGTCCAGTCAAAGGTGACTGTGGGGTGCAGCATTCATCTCACTTTTCAGGGCGAAGGAGTCAGCACTTGTCCAGATAGCTTTCTGGGTCATGTGGTCAGCATGACTAAACCGCTACTGGTGCACAGAGGACCATGACGAGTGCCAGAGTGCACGGAAACGCCACTTACCTTCCTGCCACAGCGGTACCTATTTATCTACTCGTGCTGGTATGGTTTCGGTATGCTGGTATGCTAGGTTGGCAGAAGCTGGGACAGAGCAACGGAAGCTCACCCCATCTTGCAGATTCGAACTGTCGACCTTCTGTTGGCAAGGCCAAGAGGCTCAGTGGTTTAGACCACAGCACCACCCGCATCCCTTACTGAATATTGCACCAGTGCAGATTAACTTAAGTGAGACTCTTCCAAAATTAAGGTCTACTAGAACACCAGCAAATTCAAGTAGTGCAAAAGTGGTGAACAGATTCCCAACAGAGGTATGCAGTAGTTTGGAAAGTTTGTTCGCCCTTTCACAGGCAGTTGGTTTTGCGGGAGGGCCCCGGGCCTCCTTGTGAACTGCCCTATTGCAGGCCGGATCGTCCTCCTGCCACCAAATTGGCCAATGGCAGCAGGAATTAGTGGTTGTTCCCCTGGGCACGGGACCAACTGACCAATTGTGGCCCTTGGCACAACACCCAGGACAAGTTTAGATTTCCGATATGCTGGGCCTTTCGGCCTCTCTCTCACTGCAGGGCCTTGATAGGCAATATACAGCATAGTTTGCACTGCAGCGAAGGTTTGCCATTGTCATATCACAGGTGTGGGCTCTGACTTGCCTTGTGCTGTGGGATTAGTCTGAAAACAGCTTGGGAGCCTGTATCTCTGCACATAAAACCTGTTGAGATTCTCAGGATGCTAAATAAAATTCATCAGATCCTGCGCAAAATGCCCAAGGTTAAATCTAGTTTCTCTTCTGAAAATACAAATGTCTATGACTCTCTTGCAACATAGCTGACACCATTATCAATTCCCATGCCAATGTTATTTCTGGCAAGCAGTTCAGCTGTAAAATCCTTTCACAGCATAGGAAGCCAAAGACAACTTTAACAGTCTCTGTGGAGGTTTCAAGAGCGGGTGTGTGTGTGTGTGGAAGACATATGCACTGTTTATCTGTTGGTTGGCGCAATTGCATCTTAATGCCTCCATTATTGCCCCAAGAAAATGAAACAGTAAGCAATTCATAACAATAAGAAGTTTTCATGCTACTCATTTTAAATAAATATATATTAACTAGATGTAAAAACAAAACAAAAACTATTTTAATCAAGTTCCAACTGCCATCTGTTCAGTCTGGTAGACAAGTAGTTTCTTGCACAGATGTCCCAAAGTAGGAAGCTTGCAACATGCAAAGTGGCCTTAAATAGAATAAAGGCTTCCCAGATGAGCACTCAAGAGATGTGTTGCATTACAGTGCATTTTGCACCTTTCCCGGCCCTCTTGAAAACAGGAGCTGGAGTTTGAACATAAAAAGTAAAATTGTGTCCAAACAATTCCTGCTCAAAGTTCAGAAGAGAAACAAGCAAACACACAAACAGGATGCCAAACTAGATTTTTTTTAAAAAGCCTCACTTGGGATGGCCAATAAATAGCAGAGCATCTAATTTATCTTCATACTTCTAAACTGGGTTGTCTGTGTTTAGGCATCTTGGTAACCTAAATGGTTTGGGGTGGTGAGGGTAGGGTGGTTGAGAAAATCTCTCTACAGATAATAGAACCCAAACAGAAAAATATCGAAGTTTGAAAAATACCTCCTGCATCCCAACCCAAACTTCTAAAACTGACCCATCAGGATTGTTGGTGTGCACTTCCCTAATTCTGCCAGGGAGTACCTCTCAGCAGGAGAAGGCTCATACAGATTATAGCTCTATGCACAGAGAGGATGTGAAATGATGTTGCTTAAGTCAACATAAGAGGACAATCGGTTGAGTCCCTGAAAATTTATCCTTCTGGTGGTGAAGATGCTTGCCCATTCCTGCAGAAAGGGCTACAACAAGAGAGAAACTTTTACTATGGAAAGGATATTCAGGATTGAGTGGGATTCAACTTTTGGGTACAGACCACACAACACCTGTTCTCAGAGCCAATTCTCCCCATCCAAGAAGCTGTTTAGCAATGAAGAGACAACATCTCATATTGATACAACTGCTTTCAGTAATAAGAACTTCCCCATCCTCCCATGCAGAATGGATTGTGCTGTTTCACATTTTATAATCAGTCAATTGCTGACTACAGCATTTTAATGAACAAAATGCTTTAGAGGACCACAGCAACCAAGGCTAATTAAATATATCCAAAGCTGACAGATCAAAAGACTAGCATGATTTTACTCAATATGTCATGCATTCTATTCTGTGGTTGCACAGACAGGCATACTTTATAGTCTGAAAAGCACATTATAGACTGTCAACATATAAACAAATAAAGGACTCTCAGCAACAGAATGCCATATTGCTCCAATCTAGCTCACTATAGGATACTGAATCTTCTTCCACACCTATGTAATCTAAACTGATTTTCAATGGAACTTTAATTATTTTATGAAGTACAGTTTTCTAGAACAATTGTTTTTCAGTCCACATTGCATAGAAATATGGATGCTCAGTCTGATGAACCTCTGTGTATGACTGTGTATGAAACAGCACAAAGAAAGAAAAATTCAATTCTAATCTGGAAGTGAAAACAAATTGGAAATATGTGCAACTATGTTTGTTATGGACTTGTGTGTTTTTTCAACAAGGTCCTTGGAGAGACTGCCTGCAAGCTTTAGAAGATGGTCATGACACCAGTTCCATATATCTTGTGAAACCTGAAAATACAAACCGATTGATGCAGGTCTGGTGTGATCAACGGCAAGATCCTGGTGGCTGGACAGTCATTCAGAGACGTTTGGATGGATCTGTCAACTTTTTCAGGAACTGGGAGACTTACAAGGTTAGGACAAACAACTGTGAGTTTTTATTCTAAGAAACATTATTTGAATTCATGTTTCAGTCTTTCCAACAATAATTTACCTGAAGTAGTTAGGGCACTTGATTACATCCATGACAGAAGGAGGAGTACCTGAACTATTTAAAATGTCGCTGTCAAAAGCAGCAAAACACGGACCATTTCTCCCTGGGCCTCTTAATCATATAGTTTCAGCTGGACTTCAACAATATTCTCCTAGGAATTTGGTATCTGGAGTGTTATCAATAAATAATAAGGCGGGGACAACCATCAGAAAGATAGATTTGGGTTTTAAAAAGGATTAGAATGTACAAGGAAACAAGAAAGCATACAATGTGAAGTACTTGCAGTATTTAAATCAAAAGAGAAGGTCTGCAGATAGGGACTGCAGATGGGTTGATTAAAGTCAAAGTGAGGAATGGAGTTGAAATGAAGGTGAAGGAGTCTGGTAGCATAACTTAAAGGCACGCAATCAAGACCATGAAAGATCTGTAGTAGTAAGCTGCTTACTACTTTTTGCATGTGCACTAAGTATTTATGGAAAGGCTAATTTATATGGAAAAGGAAAAGATAAGACGTTCCAATCCTATAATTCTATTTGGGTTGGACTGCAGGGAGCAGCAAAAATGTCCTTTGTGCCTGATAATAGCTTTCCAGAAAAAGTGCAAGGGCAAGCCACCCATTGCAGAACTTGGTTTGAGGCCCAAGACCCTTGAGGGCTCAAACACATAGTTTAATATAAGGGTAAGCTCAGAGGCGCAAATCACACCTTATTCTAATGGCTGGTTCCCTGAGACTTTTTCTGATGTCACTCCAGTAGAGAATAATCAATGACAGTGTGTGAGTGAGCATCTTGGAGCCCTGTCTTTGGTGCAAATGACATGGTTCCTTGCCTCCCAAATTTTATCCCCCTATCGTGGCAGGACAATGTTTGGGAGGAAAAGAACAACAGTACTGGCCCTACACATTGGGTTCCAAGATATACACACCACCAGGCAACCTGGGAATAAGCCATCGGAAATAAGACTCCCATGATATAAAGATGAAGTGTGAAGTGTGCTTAGATTTTCAAGGACCAAAAGAGGGAGGAATCTTCCTTGACTATTTTTTAACTGACATAGAAAGAAGCAGCAGGGCATGAATTCAAAGAGGTAGGCACGCATCCACAGGAAGCCAGCGAGTCACTTAGTTTGGAAAATGACCCACAGTTCAGAGCCAGATGGTGATTTTCAGATTGTCAGCCCAGAAACATCACAATCTCACTGCAGCTAAGTACACCGTATGAGTGTTACAAAAGATCAATGCCAAGTGCTAATTCATATTTTCCCTTTTATTTTCTTTCTTCTACAGCAAGGATTCGGTAATATCGATGGAGAGTACTGGTTGGGCTTAGAAAATATTTATTGGCTGACAAATCAAGGCAACTACAAATTGTTAATAACCATGGAAGACTGGTCAGGCCGGAAAGTGTTTGCGGAATATGCCAGTTTCCGACTTGAGCCAGAAAGTGAATACTACAAATTGCGACTGGGCCGATACAATGGCAATGCTGGAGACTCTTTCACATGGCACAATGGGAAGCAATTCACTACACTGGACAGAGACCATGATGTATACACAGGTACGAAAGATTAAAAATGAGCTATGAACTCTATGTGAAGGCACATAAAAATGTATATGAAAACATTTTATTTTTATATATTAAATAAATTGAAAAAATATATTATTCTGGATGTCAGGAACATACCAAATGTACAACTACAGATATAAGTTCTTAATCAAATCCTTGTCTGGAGTTCCCAGGCATTCTGCAAGCAGTCCATTTGACATGCTTCTATATTTCTAGAAGTAGCAAAATAGGCAGGAAAGTGGGTGAGACAAAACAGCCAAAAGGAACTGCGGGTAGAGCAGGCATGGCAGGAGATGTAACAGCCTGGAGACATATCCAGATACTATAATGCCTAAGAGGCTCAAGCCAGAGATGGGCAGATGGGCTTGCAGGATCTATTTTGTTTTTATTGGAAACCCTGGGGCCCTAGAATTAAAGAACTGTGAGCCCAGGAATTTGTTCTGCGTCACTGAAACTGGGTGGCACTCACAGTCCTTCCACACAAGAATCTCAAAGCTTGGTTGTCCCAAGCTTTCTTCATTTCAGCAGTATAACTGGGGTGGGGGAGTCATTTCACTTCTCTATTGTTAAACAACTGGGAGTAAGAAAGCTTTGTCAATTAATTACCCAGAGATCTACAAGCAGATCAAGATTTACCTTCTGTCCACTCCTAATTTAGGCTTCCTAGAAGCTTGCTAAGTAGTTCCAGTAGCCAATCAGGATGCAACATACCAACAAGCAACTGGTGGAGCTGATGCACTTGAAACTGTCAAGGGCAGAAAAGCCCAACCAGGGAATACAAGCCACACACCAAGGAGCCCCAGTTTTTGACTTGACTTTGTAGTGAACCATATCTGTAGTTGCCACCAATCTTGCCTGCTCTGCCAAGTTTTCTGCATGTCCTGAGGTTTTGTTCTGAAGAGAGACAGAAGCATCAAGAACCTTGCAAATGGAAAAGCACAAAGTTTAACTCATCCATTTATTCATAGAGTGATATTCTCATTTCTATTACAGGTAACTGTGCTCATTACCAGAAAGGGGGATGGTGGTACAATGCATGTGCACACTCGAATCTCAATGGTGTTTGGTACAGAGGAGGACACTACCGAAGTCGATACCAAGATGGTGTCTATTGGGCTGAGTTCCGTGGAGGCTCATACTCACTGAAGAAGGTTATCATGATGATCAGACCTAATCCCAACACATTCCACTAAAAGGAACTTCTCAAGCCTTTTATATAACAGTTGTGTGTGCTATCCAGAACACATCTTTGCACCAGCAAAGAATGTAATATATTGTACATTGACCGCTATTAATCAGAGGACTTGTATATTGTATTTTCCAAGAATCGTTCCAGAACCAAAATAACAAGATTTTAAGAATGTCACCACAAAATGATTTTTTCCTTTTTTCTTAAGAGGTTTTTTTTAAAGAGTTATCAGGTAAAACGGACTGTAGATAAGCTGAGATGCTAAAAATACTGCCACATCATCTGAATATTTTTGTATGTTTTATATATTCTCAAATACTGGACATATTAAAAAACTGTACAGCAAGACTTTTAAAAATAATAAATTCATTTGACACAGGAAATAATATCCTTTGAAACTATGTAGCCAGTACAGGTATATTAGAAAGTTCCTAATTTAAACTTCTTTAGATATTGAGAGAGTGTAGTGTCTGCTTTGAAGTGTCCACACTGTGCCCAGCACAAATAGAATCCCCTATTTTTCTTGGGTCTCAAAGCACTCTTAGAACTTAACAATGAATCATTTTGTACAGGGCAAACAGTCCTGAATCATTTTGTACAGGACAAACAGATCTGACAAACAGTCCAGGTTGTTATATTCACTATTAATGCACTAGGCATTATCCATAACTGACCACACAGCTATATTTCTCATAAACAAATCAGTTTCAGCATTTTTCGGTTAAACATCTGGTCATTTTAGAAGCATCTTAGATGTTACATGTTCACTGTATACTTTTATAACCAACACTAATACCTTTGCACCTAAATGATAGCTTATTGGTTTCAAGTTATTTTGTACCATTAGAGTCATTACCTGCTCTGTAGTCATTGCAACAACAAAAAGCACTATCCAATTTTGCAGGCAAATGATGGATATAGATATAGAACTTATTTAAATGCCCTTGGACATGAGATTGTGACCTTTGAGAATATGTGAAACTTAAAACTGTATTTGCCATATTTCACTATTATTGCCAAGTATACATATTGAAAGGTGATTATGCAATTATATTTATAAATAAAGTCCATGGCAGAAACTTGAATTCAAGTATTCTGCTGAGGTAAGTTTCCAGAATAGATTATTTTATCACATGTTGCATTATAACATCCTTCCCAAACCTGGTGCCCTCCAGATGTTTTGGACCACAATTCCCATCACTCCTAACCATTGGCCATGCTAGCTGGAGCTGAGAGCTAAACTCAGAACATCTGAAGAGCACCAGTTGAATAAGGCTGCGTTATAGGAACAGTGAAAATCATACATTTAAAAACTCTTATTACCTCATTATTTCTTTCCTAACATACAATGTGTGTCAAAAGTTTGGAGTGTGATGTAGCATGTCTTGTATATAAATCAAAGTAGGGATTTTAATATATTATCTGATTATCCTTGTAATGATGCAAATGTGTAATAAAAGCAACAAATGCTATTTTGATGTACTTAGATTTCATTCTTATACCATCATTATTTATTTACGAAACCCCTTAGAAACAGGCTGATCAAATGTGGTTTCTTGAAGGATCTGAATATAACAAACAGAGAACAAGAGTTGAATGGCAGATGATCTGACGTTCCCATAATTGTAATAAATAATAATAATAATAATAATAATAATAATAATAATAATAATGTGTTTGTGGGAGGAAGGCTATTGAGTGACAGATAGTGTGTCTATTGGAAATGTTAGTGAATATTAGAATGGTGAGAGATAAAGGAAGAATGAGATGAGAGCAATACAGCATATGTAAAAGACTGAGAATAGCTGTTAGGTCAGGAAATTAAAATCCTAAAAAATCTCTATATAAAAAGAGTATTTGTTCAGGGTGTTATGCTCCTTAAATGTGTGTTCATGTTTTTAACTGTCTATATTCTGGTCTGGATGGATTCTGCTGATAATATAGCTTATCCCACGTGTCTAGTGTAAATGTACTTGAGTAAGATTATAAAGGGAGAATCCTGCTGCTCTCTTCAAGTCAGTAGGTGGCAAGAGATGGGATTTTAAGGGAAGTCTGGGCTCAATGAAGTAGCTAAGGAACTGACCTGATGACTTCCAAGGGACACAGGCCTTGTAGGAACCTGGGGAGCATTACAACAATCAAGAACAAGATAAAGTTATTAATTAATTAAATTTATATAACTCCCTTCATCCAAAGTTCACAGCGAAATTTACAGTATCAAGTTATATTGAAAGTGCTAGAGTTAAGTTTGTGTGTGTCCATCAGGAACTGAGTATAGCACAAGGATGAGCAGAAGAAGATGTGACAGAGAGAACAGACATACCTTGGCATTATTTTGGTAGAAGTACCAAAACAAAACAAGATACCTACAAATACCAATTCTTTCTAGTGTTCTTCATGCTGCTCATGATCTTTTTCATCTCCCCAATATCTGCAGTGCTTGTGGGAATAAGCACACCCAAACAAAAATATGCCAACACAAAGGGATTCAGACTCATCTGCACCAGTCTTTATCCATACATAGAATATACACTGCATAACATACTACAGGTATAGGCTCAATATATGTGCATGGCAGAGAATTAATTGTATAGTATTATATAATCAGTTTGAACACAGCAGAAGCACTAAAATTCTTCTGAAGATTAAACCCATAGGCACATGGGAAACTATAGGCAACAAAGCATTCTGGGAACATCACAATCAGAGGGCACGTGTATTTAATGGAATATTTTACTACTGCATTTTATTGGAGGGTGTTGGACAACAAGCTCTAATTGCCCATTAGTTTGGGGCATATTGTCCTTCTGCGGTTTGAATTTTGTTCTCAAGTGCCCCTCCTCCTAACATCTCTGAGTCCCCTGTTATATGCTTGTTATCTACTACTCAAGGCAAAGAACCATCTGCCCAAGTTGCTGAAAGAACCAGGGCAACTGCTACTGAATCCTGTCTTGTGGAAAGAGGCTTGAGCCAACAGGCAGCTATCTGAAATCCCCTTTCTTTTTGTCCCCCCTTTTAAAACCATATAATCTTGACTTGCCCCTTCCCTTATATTAGCCAAAGTCCAGTTTCTCACCTCTGCTCCAAGTGCAACTTCTTTTAATGAGAAAATATTTGAGTTGTAAGAGGTTGTCTTCATTTAATTGATTACAAATGTGTAAGCTGAACTATGACACAAAGAAACATGAACAGTTTAAGAACAGCACAACATGCAATGGAATGAGCAATTAAAAGACAGGGAAACTAATAATTGGATATGACAGAGAATAAACGTTAGAAGAAAAGGTCGCGAAGTTGAAATGTACATACGCAAGGCTTCTGGCAAGAGACAACTCGGGTCGGTGGAATAAAGCAGTGCTAGTATCGAGCCCCTACAATTTTAAAAGACTAAAGGGACAATCACCTATGTGGTGGGTAGATGACCTAGAACTAACAGTAGGGCTTATGATGTGGATGCAGCAAACAAACAACAGAGAATGCTGGAAAGAACTTGAAGTGGCATATATTCAAAGATGGATGTGAGACACTGTAAAATAAAATAAAAGAAAAAGCTGTCTGGGAGAGGTGGTTGCACCTCCATTTAATTTGGTGAAAAGGATGGGGACCAGGTGTGTTGCAGATATCAGTACAACATTACAGACGGTTATGTACTAAGCTTGGATCCTAGAACAATAGGCAGGTAGGATCCTAGAATGCAACAATTGATTGGCTTGCAGGAGAAGACCAATCAGGCTCCAGGAGGGAAGCAGAATCAGCCAATCAGACAGGACTCATTGTGTAAATAATGTATATAAAAACCTGAGGTTTGCGGGGAAATTCAATCAGTGTTTTACAAGCCGCAATAAAGAGCATGAAATCACTGCAGGACGATAATGGAACGGCTGAAGGGGCACTTATTGCCACAGCCCTCGGTGGAAGCATGTCGCAACGCCTTCTACGCAAAGCGGCAGGCCCCCGGAGAACCCATAACCAGGTATGTGACCTCCCTCCACCAGGCTGCCCGCCTCTGCAACTTCACAGAGCTGGAGAACATGCTCCGCGACAGCCTCGTGAGCAGCCTGAGGGATTAGCAGCTGTAGTGGTGCCTCTATGCTAAGAAGGACCTGAAGTTCCAGGTCGCCCTAGAGGAGGCTCTAGCAACTGAAGCCGCCGAGAGGTCAGCGCAAGGATTCCAATCAAATGCGTCGTCCCAACCAAGGGTCCACCACAAGAACCTCACCAACGACTCAGAATCCAACCGGGAGGACGTGCACCGAGTGCAGCAGTGCACACAAGCTGCATGCCCATCACAACAGCCTTGTCCAGAAGAGGGGAACTGCACAAGCTGTGAGGAGAGCCAAGAGTGGAGGACTTGCCATTTCAACAACGCAGAATGCCGACAATGCAGAAAAGTGGGACACATTGCCTGGGTGTGCTGTGCCCGCCCTGCCCGATGCCTTGCATCAGATGGCTGACCCAAGAGTCCCAGGCCCTGTGGTCCGACACACCAAGGCAACTCAACGGAGATCACAGACTGTCAGGTATACCAGTTGCCTCATTCTAATGCAGAAAAAAATTACATCGAGGTACAGATAGAGGGAGTCCCATGCCTCATGGAGCTTGATACAGGCTCAACCCTGTCCATAATCTTGGCACGGACATTAAGGAAATTGTGTCCCAGCAGCAGCCCCAACCTTAGGCCGGCCCCATTCACCCTCGGGGACTTCCAAAAACACAAGGTCCCCTCCCCGCGATGGAGGTGGGAACCTTCAACGTACAATACCAAGGGTGGAAGCAGCAATTAGACTTGATTGTGGTCAAGGGGCCCTAAGTTGGCATGGTTTGGGCCACTGGGGCTAGCCATCACTGGGGTGAACCACACCAGCTCCCACGTGGACGTGGACGCCATATGCAAAGATTTTCCGGAGGTTTTTGACGGAGCATTGGGATGATATACTGCCCCCCATTGGCCTACAACTAGACCCCACCGTACGACCCATCAGGTTCAAGGCCCGCCAGGTCCCGTTCGCCCTTAAACCCCGCATTGACGAGGAATTAGACTGGCTCATGGAGCAAGGAGTGCTTGAGCCAGTGCCTAACACCCCCCGTGAAACCCCAATCGCCACACCCATCAAGCCCAATGGCTCAATCTGCATCTGTGCAGACTACAAATGTACCATAAACAAGGCCTTTACGGTTCATGCGTACCCGGTGCCAGTCACAGACACAGAAAGTTATGCTGTCATTCACCATGAGGAGCAGATCAGGTAAGAGTAGCAGAGGTTCATGCTGAAAGGGTTCTGCCCTGTCAAAAGAAGAATCAGTAATGATGTGATGTAATGCACAAATGTGGAATAATTAGAATGGGCAGGTTTTATGGGAAAAGCTTGGTAAGCCCAAGAATTCTTCCCAAGAAAAAAAAGGATGCTGAGGGACACCCCAAAAGCTTTGCCAAACACTCCCTCACTCCTTCCCTCAAAAAGAAATATGAGGTATCCTGAAGTGTGTGATCAGAAGCACAATCATGAATAACTACAATTATTTCACATCACTGTTGCCTGGGAAGGATATGGGTTAAGAGGCTTTGCCAAAGATACAGCAGTGTACAATAACGTATCACCTTTTACATTCAGAAGATCCCAAACAACAGAAACAAAAGAAGCTCTGTCTCCTTCATCCAGGCAGATAGAGCAATGTATATCTACAAGTAACATATGCCAATATGAAAGAAGAGCCTTTTAAATTTGAATCTGAGTGAACCCCTTGGAAGCTTTCTATATTTGCAAGAAAACACTGCCAAAATTTTATTTTTTGCTCAGTCAAGAGATTCCTGTTTTTAGAATAAAAAGTGGACTTGAACATATGGGTAATGTATGCAATATATATTTATAGGCATATACATATGCTTTCTAAAAGTTAAAAAAGCCAGTTTTTAAATTTGAGTTTAATATGGCTTACAATGAAATCAATTACAAAAGCCCACTACCTTCCTTAGTAACAACAGAAGGAAAATATGCAAAACTCTTGCATATGAGGGGGCAGCAACAAAATATTAACCAAACAGGAATTTTAACTGGCAGAATTACCTTTTGCCACATTTTATAATCCCAATATCTAAAATTCATATGCTGTACATATGTATGAAGTCAAAGTTATCCATGTATTCTGATGGTAAGTATGAGCCAACTCTTACATTCATCTCTCATCTATCTTAACTGTATACAGTATAATAACCTAGAAATGACCTATGATAAGGGCAAGCAAGATAGTATCCACTGGCAATATATAATTGAGGTGGCTGGCCAAAAGAATGAAAACTTATGGGTCTTGGAAAAGGTTCTGGAATCTTTATAAGAAAGTTCTCAAAAGCTGCTGTTTCCTCAAACCACAAAATTGTGCTGCGTTCAACTAAAAATGAACCTCATAACCCTGAATATGAATCTAGTATTTCCCCTCCCTTCCTTTCTCCTTCCAGCTATAAAAATTACAGGCAGAGAATACCCCAGAAATATGCACAGTTCCTTTGATGTTAATACTACTTCATTAATTCCAGCCCTGTTATTTTTCCATTGCATGCCACCCCAGCTGCAGCAACTACCCAGTTGCACTTCACTCTCTTGGCAGGCCTTTATAAGATGTGTGTTTTCAAATGTTGAATGAGACGATGCAAAAAGCAAGGTTGTTACACAGCATTAAAAACCACATTTTAAGGGTTGTGAAATATGCTTAGTTTTCTGCATACCACACACATCCTTGTTTCTTGAGGTTATGACAGTTAATTGAGTTCACTGAAGCAGAGAAACAAAACAAAATGCACTATTTGCTTTATTGGTACTATGGCAAATACCCATAAGGATAAGAATGAGATCACTAGATCCTGGATATTATTTTTTTTTAAATCAGAAACTAGCATGTAATACTAACAAAGCAAAAAAGGAAAAACCACAGCAGGAAAAACCATGGAGACTAGGAATTATAAGCAAAAGGGTAACTGGGTACTTAAGCAAGAACGCAAACGTAAACTGGAAATATGATATGTAGCATTACATATAGCCAAGATATAGGGGTAGGAAAAGCACAGCAGAATATGGTTAAAGGAACAGGGCATTGGCAGGTCTTCTGAACCAAGTAACAGTGGAAAGAGAAATGCTTCTTGTCAAGGAGCACAGCCCTCTTTCCCACTATCCTTCCAATGTCCTTATAAAGGAGTGGGTAGTATAGGATAACCGCCATTCTTTATAGACTTTGCTCATAATTCCTTTTGACGCTTAACATATCCCTTTACCATGAAGACTGACTCATATGAAATTTAAAAACTTTGAGGTTACAAATTAAGCATAATAGTCCCTTGGTATCATCAGTGGAGAAGGAGACTCTGAAAAGAAATATGCAAAACTGACTAAAAAGCAGTATGGGCACATGCTTCCTAGCAATCTCCTGCCCATGTACAGTCAACTATTTTCTGAGATAAAAGGAAGAGGGAAAGGGGGGGGGGAAGCATCTTCCCTCTTACATATTTGATCCACACTTGTCACTGCACTCCAATAATCCCTTGCAACATGACAAATTGCACAGACCACTTGCAACTGATGAAAGGAATGCCCTCCTAACAAAAAAAAATCACCCTTAACTCACCGTTAGGAGACATAACTACAAAAGTGAGTATTATCAAAGTATTTGGGGTTTTTAAAAATGCAGAGAGAGAAGTCATAAAGTAAACACAGAAACATATCTATATATGTATATAATATATATAATGGGGTTGAAGCCAAAGCATGCACAGAACAGCAAAAGCAAAGGATCTTTTCCCTACATTCAAATAGTAGTATTTTATGAGGTCTATGCAAACATGGGAGTCTATGTTGTTTTTACACTGAGTTTCTTTAAACACTTAAGTGAGTTAGAGCTTTGCAAGGAAATATCTGCAACAACCGTTACTACTTTTAATCCAATACACCAGTATCTGCCTCCCACCCTGCCAGTATTTTTCTTTTTTATTGTGGCACTCATTGGTAATCCTATGCAGGATGCAAGTGACATCCTATGCAAGTGGCATCCTATGCAGGAGTCTAACACTCCTGAATAAATATATTCTTCCGCAACGTTAAGACATTCATAAGGTTTGTTTCCAGGTAATTCTATAATTTGGATGCTGTATTAGTATGCATGTATTTTTTTTCCTGCTTTTGTCTGAAGAGCTCTCAAAGTAGCTTCCAAACAATTTAAAACAAAAGAAAATGATAAATCAGTAGAAAACCATAGTATGAACAGCAAGGCAGCAGTAATTAAAACAGAAAATTTTAAAAGCAAAAGGCTTAAATAAAATACCTGGTTAGTTACAAAACAACTAAAAGCATATGAAGCTTGGCACCAAACAAGCCTCCCCGAGGAAGGTATTTCAGGGTCAATATATCACAACTGAAAGGAGCCCAGCCCAATTTGACAATGCCAGTATCTCTTCTATTCTGGTGCCAATGAGAATAGACGGGCCCAAGAAAAAGGAAGGAGAACTCTGATGTGCTGTTTCCAGAGACTGGTGATGGAAATATTGGAGCAGTTCCGAATGCGCTTCCTGTTTATAGAGCACTCTGACAGGCTTTGCTGGGCAGGATTAGGCCCACAGATAACCAACCCTTGCTGTAGAACTACCTTAATCTGAGGATACTACTAAAAGATAACAACTCTGAGAAGTGCATTAAGATATAAATTTCTAAGAAACTGATCACAAAGGAAGAATATATTTTGTCTAATTCCAGTCCCTTTAAATAAGAATATGTTTACCATTTAAGTCCCCTCCCCTCTATTCTTCTGTGGAATCAAGAACAATCAGAGACAGTTGCACCCCAAACATTTTTATTCTGAAGAAAACTTGACAGATGAGCATAAAACTCACCATATTTAGGCCAAGCAGGAATTTTCCATCAGCCAGTGGCCTTGGATAAGTTTTCAAGGCACCAATGTAGCAACATCATGAGAGAACCTCTGTGCTAGGATAATGGGCCCATTCTGTAGTGCCTCTTTCACATTCCCTACAGCTCAGACCACAGTGACTTTTTCCTCATCGCATAGCAGAAGTAATGGCCACATTACCACTTGTAAAACTTCTTCACAACACTGGTTAACTGAACCACACTGGTTTAACCTGTGGTTTGGATCTGACATGCCTGGGCTAACTTGTTAGTCAGAAACAGAAAAGGCATCTAATTGAAGACTATATTTGATAGATAACAACTAGACTTACCTAGATAAGGAATACAGGGGACCATCTTTAAACATCTGATATATTCCCGCATCCTCTTATAATTATCTTCCTTAGACGTTAAGTAGTCTAGCTTCTCAAAGGTGGCCTTGTCTTTGCGATTCAAAAGCTAAAAAAAGAAAGGTCAAATAAAACTATTAACATTCTGCAAAATGAAAATTTAATTACTTAGAACACAGGAAAGCAGTAAGTTTCTTTAGGCTGAATACTGTTTTGCTAAGGAGGTTAAGGGGTTGCAAAAAAATTTAAATGGTCCACAGTATCAGCCATAACCCTGTACCTGAATGTGGATATAGCAAACACTGTGAAGTATCTTCTCTTTTCACAATACTTTAAAAGGAAACGGCAGTGTTTCATTCAATCTTGTGTGTTTCATACTACATATATCCTACAAGTACTCCCTGTCACAGTTTTTGGAACAAGACAACAAAGCAACTTGTTTCTGCTTACACCATTGCATCTGCTCTGCTCTAATCCAATTCACCTTCCCTTCCTCTATTTCAGTCATACTCTGGGCTCATCCACACTTCTGCTTGCCCAGTGCCTAGGAAGCATGGGCCCAAGCAGCCACATGGTACGGGTTCTCAGTGCCTGGGGCGCAGTGCTAAGGGGGTGGGCATGGAGGGTGGCTGCACTCGTCCAAGCTCTCACCGTTGACCGAGCTGCGGTTGTTTGAGTCGGCGATGAGTGAGGCGAGTGGAGGGAGAAAGGCTCAAAACTAGAGAAGGAGGCTGCCAGAGCCTCTCACCTCTCCTCAATAGGGGCCACCTCCTCTCGGTCAGCCCAGGATGGGGGAAAGGCGCGTCAGGGCACGCAGGGACATCCCTTTGATGGCCACAAAGTGAAGGAGGCACTGCCATTGCCCCAACCCTGAAGGCTCGGCCCAGGAGCAGCTTGGAAAGTGAGGGAGCTTGCCATGGAAGTGCCTTGATGTGCTCCTTCACACCCTTTCAAAAACCTGCTCCTGGGGCCAGGCCCCCCTGGCATTCCCCACACTATGCTCCTGGGTCTAAGCAGTTTTCCACTTGTCCCATGCTTTCTAGGCATGGGTCCAAGTGGTTCTCTGTTTGCCCCCCCCCCCCACTTTCCCCAGGAAAACCCACTCTTTAGCACTGAATTGGTGCAAGCATCAACCCACTGAAAACCCAACTGACATTTGTTCCAATTCAGTGGTAAAGATAGAGTTTTCCTGGGGGAAAATGGGGGCCAAGAGGAAGTCTGGATGAGCTCTAAGTCCTACTTTGCCTTGCTCTCTGCTGCTACTTCTGTTCTGCCTGGATCAGCAACTCAACGCTGTCTAATTTCAGATACATCCTGATTCACAACTGCAATTTATCTCGGTGTCTGATACATTCATGCACTTCCCACCCAGATTAGGAAGCTGCCCTATACCAAGCCAGACTGTTTGTTCATCTAACCTTATATTCTCTCCTTTCACTGACAGTGGTGTTTCTCATCACTTGTTATCTGTTTAAAAATAAAGAAACCCTGAAGAAACCAGGATTTGAATCCAATACCACAGTACCACTTCTCACACCAGACCTAGCTATTCTGCTTTCCTGAGACAGACCCCCAGACCCAAGCATCAGTGGGCTACAAAAAGCCTTTTAGCTCAATATATCTTCTGGGCAGTCCACCCAATTCTACACCCACACTCTAAATGACATATTTCTAATGCAATACAGCAAGCATATTCCACTGCAACAAAACAGGCAATTTCCTGTAATGCATACAACACCACAGCATTAACCTAGTAAGACATCAGTGCACAAAAGGTTGAAAGACTCAACTTGCTCCATAAATGCAGTATGTTGGGGGTGTGAAGTTAGAAATGGCAGGTGTGCCCCTGGGGTTCAAATTAAGCACCCATGTTTTAGTTAGAACACTAGATTGGAAACAGGAAGAGGGAGCTGGGACTGGTGTAGCACTTTATGCAGCCTGCAGTGACAAATTTAACTGGGTGTATTTCATGCATTACTTTGACATACAGACATATATATTTCAGAAATTAAGAAATGTACACGCCTTGAAAACAGCTGCTAGTGACCTAGTGCATTACAAACCTGGCTAATCTAAGCTTTTCATTATGTGTGAAGCATCCCAAACTATTTAAACTATTTTGTTTTCAGTTCTGAAGTTGGCTACACATGTACTAAAAGCATGTGAAATATTCCATGTGCTCCCAGTTAAGCATGCACATAAATGGACAGTAGAATAACAAGCTTAGATATAACAAAGTTGGGAATAAATCAATGCCTGCTTGTGTTTAAATATTTCTGCCAAACTTCCATTAGCAACATGCTGAAGTTGCTGGAATTAAGCTGCCAGTTGAACAAGAACTTACTTGATATTTTAAAAATTGTTAGAATCTAATCAAGAGAATAATAGTCCTTTAGAAATAAACTGAATAATGGTATTCTCAAAGCAAGCAAGGTTTTGTCATTTCATAGCACACAGACACTTGGGGTACTGCAAGTCATTTCCCTAGGGTTTTTTACATTGAACACAAATGGGTGTATCCAATGTCCTACTCAGAGCAGACCCATTAAAATTAATGTGCCTAAGTTAGTCATAGCCATCAATTTTCACGGGTCTACTCTGAGTAGGACCAACATCGGATACAGCCCAAAGATTTGCCACAAAAATGCAAAATACTCTTCCTCACCTTATACGTATACTTAATAAGACAAAATACAGAATATTTGATCTTACAGCAATAAGACAGTATGTGTTTCTTCCCTATAAAACTTGCATCCCAAGAGAACTTGAATGAATGCTATAGATATGGTTAGCAACCACATACATATGAAGGGCACTTGACATAAATCACAGAAGAAATGTCACAGCTTTCTCATTTTCCAGGCAGTCGCACTGACGGCAAATCTACACTACTAAGTTAAAGCAGTTATCACCTCTTTACAGAGAATTCTGGGAACTGTGGTACTGCAAGAGGGGGATAGGAAAGGCAGTTGGTATTTCATAACAAATAATTATCAATACTTCACTAAAATTCCCAGGTTCTTTTGAGTGAAGCCATAAAAGTTAAAACCAATGCATGTTGGTAACATACACATCCTGTGAGCATATGCATGAGCATTTTGCCACAGAATTCCTTTGGCACCTACTTTGTAGAACTGCCAAGACATGCAGGCTGGTAAAATTATATTACTGTGTCACTCCCCCCCCCCAAAAAAATGTATGGCTTTACCAGCAGTGAAGTTCTTATGTGATGTGACAGGGAAATACATATCTAGAGCCAAAATGTCTTAGAAGGAGGAAGGTAGCCTTGCTAAGTCGGTGAAGGAAATAAGCCAAACAAAAGGTGCCTAGTTAAACATAAATGGAAGTGTACTTCCCTTATGTCTGAAGATTCCTAATGCGGAAAAGCAGCTCTCCTAGAGTAATCTATTCTTACTAATTGGCTAGCTGTAGCAGTTGAAACTCATTAAATCTTTTTGCCACTATTTAAGGTTTATGTTAGGAGATAGTGTCTAAGGAGGACACAAGAGAATGTATTTTCTCTTCTGGCCACACTGAAGTTTTCTGTTCTGTAGAATCAAATAATTTTCAGTGGCAAATATTTTCAGCTGATAATTTATGTGTACTGCGATGGGGATAATACTGGTACACTGGAAAGTCCTCCTAAAAACCACAGGTTGACATGTTTTTGGACTATTTTGTACATCTTCAAATACACGATGTGAGAAAAGGAGGGAAGCCTGTGGTTTTGGCAGACTTGCTTACAAGTGGTAGTAATCAGCATATGTGTATGTATGTCTTACCACAGGTTGCTATAAACTAGAAGACACAGGAAATTATTGAAGGATAAAGACAAAGCTTAACACGTGATAAAACGTTACAATTTCTGCCAAAATGCAAGAGGGAATCAGCTTATGGCAAAGAAATCCCCCAGGGAGGTCCCTCTAAATTTAGCTGCTGTGCTGTTTTTTGCTTCTTCTCTCTTTTATCATGTAGATTGACTCCTGGTGCATATTTCTTACTTTACCCTGGATATTTAAGGATTATGTCCTCCTTCAGACAATAAACCACTATCACCATTGCATACTTTACCAGGGGTGCCCAAACTTTTTTCAAAGAGGGCCAGATTTTAAGTGAACATGCGTGAGGGCTGACCAAAGTGGTTGACCTTTTTTACGATTTTACCCCAAAGTTGTTGAGCTTTTTTAAAGAATTTTTTATTTTTAGGGGATTTTACTGCCACAAGGGCTGGATTAAACCGACCAGCAGACCGGATTAGGCCCCTAAAACAGACTTTGGACATGCCAAATCAACTTTGTGTAGGGGAAACAGAAATGTACGGATGTGGTCTTAATCTGGTAACTGAATCAGGGACATGACAACTCTTCTGTCTCAAGTCACTGTCCATTATTAAACCAGGTTGTCATGTGAACTATGTGGCTAGAGAGTTTTTCTTCTTTCACAACCAGAGAGATTTGGGACAGACAAAACAGTATAAGAGCACTCCTGCTGCACCAGACCAAACCCTGCTGGACCAGACCAAGCAGGACTACAAGGATAATAGTTATTTGTGGTTCGAGGACCCGACCCCCGCAGTGTGAAATGAATACACAAGGACATGTGATATAAGGTTAATGGGCAAAGAAAGGCCACAACTTTATTGATTACAGCAGTGAAAAGGTATTGGCTTAGGCATTGGATCTCTAAAACAAGTGGGTTTATTCACCAGTAGGTGGAGCCTGTTGATGCTAATCCAACTAGAGGCTCACCCCTGATGTCACCGAGGGTCGTGCCATGGCCTCCCGCCAAGCAGGCATCGGACAGAATACACGACCGCCAGATTCCTTTAATGGAATACCCAAAAATTGAAGGCATAGGCGATGGCCACACCTAGCCCTTCGACACACCACAGCACATTATTCCAATGCCTAACCTACCCACCAATACCACAAAAGTTGTGATGATTGCTACGAAGTAGGCGAAAAAACCAAAAAGCCTAATGCCAAATGGAAAAACTCCTACCAGGCCCCCTGGACAACAAGGGCGACCAACCTAAGGTCCATAGCAAGGCCAATGACCTAAGCCCTAACTCAAAGGGAGTGGAGGGTGGGTGACTCGCGACGAGATGGCGAAGAATGAGGCCGGGGCAAGGCTGGCGCGCAGCAAAAGGCTGCTGAACACGCCCCCTCTGAGGCACCTGGTTGGATGCCTGCCGAGGGGCGTGGGCGCCAGCCAGGTGAGGTGGAGGCAGGGGGCAAACGCCCCCTGCTAGGGGCGGTGCTCAGGGTCCCGGCCACAACCACTCCCCTCTCTTCCAGGGAGGAGAGTCTTTCCTGCTGTTCTCCAGCAACTGCCATCCAGAGGCATTGCATTCATTACTGTGAAATTACTAAAAAAAAGTGGTACCTCAGGTTATATACGCTTCAGGTTATAGACTCCGCTAACCCAGAAATAGTGCTTCAGGTTAAGAACTTTGCTTCAGGATGAGAACAGAAATCGTGCTCTGGGGGCACGGCGGCAGCAGGAGGCCCCATTAGCTAAAGTGGTGCTTCAGGTTAAGAACAGTTTCAGGTTAAGAACGGACCTCCAGAACGAATTAAGTACTTAACCCGTGGTACCACTGTATGTTAGTCTTGACTAGTATATGTATGCAGCTAAACACTGGACACAATGTAAGAAGAGCTCTGCTTTTAGAAGACATCTGAAGGCAGCCCTGTTTAGGGATGCTTTTAATGTTTACAAGACTATTGTATTTTAATACTTTGTTGGAAGCAGCCCAGAGTAGCTGGGGAAACCCAGCCAGATGGGCATGGTATAAATAATAAACTATTATTATCAAATCAGGAAGCCTATCCAGTCCAGCATTCTGTTCTCACAGTAACCAACCACATGCCTAAAGAAAGGCCATCAGCAAAATGCACGCTAGCACCCTCCCATGTGTGATTTCTAGCAACTGGTATTCATAAGCATATTGACTATGATATGGAATATAATACAGCCATTATCACTACTAGGCATTGATAGCCTAATCCCTCCACGACTTTGTTGGCTGAACTGCTTTAATGTCATGGAATGTTTAAGGACATTGGTTCAGAATGCAAGCTATAATGAAACTGTATGTTTTGCCCACTGATAAAGGTATACATTCATGTTTAAACACAGTACAAAACCTTTATTTTAAATATATATTTCTACTGGATGCACACAGCCACAACGACAGATGAAGCCCTTCTGGTAAGGGTTCATCCATGTTAGCTAATAAATGCTCAATTTGTATTGAATTGGTGAGTGTTTAATATATTTTATCAAGTTCACTGGGTTTCTAGATGTAACTTTATAGTAGAGGGGATAACTCAAGAAAAATGTCCATAAGCTTTCTAACTGTTCAAGGACAAAGCATCAGCAACAAAAACCTGGACTGATAGAGGGAATGCAGCAGTGGAGGCAAAAGAACTAAGACAGCAAGGGGATCAGGGAGGAGGAACTAAACTCTGCATGGATATGAAATGACTGCCAAAGGTTGATGGCAGATTTCTAGTACAGTACCTAAAATCCGAGCAGTATAATATTCTAATTTACTGCTTATGTCACTATGCACATTTTCCACAAGTATTCACTTCTACAAGCCAAAATACAATAAACAAACTCTATGGAAAAAGTTAAAATCTCTGTTGTGCAGAATTTGCTATTAACTCTTTATTCTTTATAATTAATACCATTATTCACTAGACTCCAGATGTTAAAGAAAAGGGCTCCATCTTATTATAGTTGGACGCATATATCCTCTCAAAAAAATAACATGTCATAAGAATGGAATGTTTCCGATCATCAACTGTTAACTGGGACAAGCCTTTGCCGTGCTGTAAACTCCTTCCAAAAACTGCTATCAAACTGGTTTGGCTTTTCCTCCTAACACTTTGTCAAATTCATGGCTTGAATAATTCAGAAATGTTGGTTCTTAAGCCCAGTTTTCTATATAGTTCACGTGCTTAGGCATGTGAGCAGTATCAGGAGTGACCTCCCAGTCAAGCGTGTTTCTTAAAAGAGCAACTTAGAGTCCTGGGTCTCCTTTACCTATCAACTAGAAGGCAGCACTGCCTGGTGCCCCACACTGTCCAGATATTTGGAGGGTTGGAGATGTGGAAGCTGCTCATGCCATGACTGGCGAGGTTCTGAAAAAATTTCTCCTGTTTAGTGGATAGCCAGTAGGAAACAATATCAATATATTTGACAATATGAAACAGGGCGTCACTTGTAAGGGCATCACTTATAGTGACAGCAGGAAAATCAAACCATGCAGATTACTGTCACAGGATCTGGTGGTGCAATACCAAATAATTATAGGCAGCTTCATCATTTTCCTCCAAGCTCCTGGGATCCAAGGCACAAGGTGAGCATGATGGGAGGTGGGAGAACTATGATATATACCTGTTCTGGTTTCTTTCCCACATGCTAAACTTTATTGCCAAAAGGGCACAGTAAGAGCTAGGTTTCAGAGTTAGCAAAACAAATAAACAAACAACCATCCTATGAGGCAGTCCATCTCTGTCTCTTGCCTTTCTACCCTTAGGATTTAGTGGAGTTATGTTTTATTTTCATATCCTGACTTTTAGGGCAGGAAACTTTCAAGATTCTGTGCTACAAGATTGCTCACCTCCTTGCTCCACCCCCACCCAACCCACAGCTACATCTGCCCCATAATGCAGAAATCTGAGCAGCATACCAGTACCATATAATGGCTTTTACCAAGGAGCAGCTCTCAGCGCTATAGCTGGATACATGTGTTTCTTACATTAGTACTAGTGCTCTAGCTCTCGATCCTTAACAAACAGACAATTTTGCAGCCCATAGCTCATTTATCTATATCTACCATGTAAGTCAGAAATGTAAGATTTTCATTTTAAATAATGGAGGCTGAGACAGTGACTAACACCACCGGGCTTAGAACTCAGCTTGCTATGAATCTAAATGTAATTCTGATAATATCAGTTAATTCTTTGTGGCTGTAGACTCTGCAATTTGATTTGTACTTTTGGAGCTGCAGCAAAACCAGTCCATGACTAAATCTAATCCAAGCATGAAACATCAGTTATACCTTCCCCTCTACATGATTCAGCAACAAAATGATAATCACCCATCTTTTCTCAGTGTTAATTTCTCTTGGTGCAGTGAATATGGACTGGGGAGGCTGCATTCAAATCCATTCCTGCCTATGAAGTTCATTCAACCACCTTAGACCAGTAACTATCTCATGATTATTGTGAGGATATAACGCAGTAAGCTGAACTCTTTAATGTTGTTGTTTAGTCCTTTAGTCGTGTCCGACTCTTTGTGACCCCATGGACCAGAGCACGCCAGGCACTTCTGTCTTCCACTGCCTCCCGCAGTTTGGTCAAACTCTTTAATATACAAACATAAATCTCCTCCCGCTAATCTGGTTTGCCTTCCTTTCCATACAGACACCACACTAAAGACTATTCATGTGTTTCCTATGCCTAATGAACAAGCTACTGTACTAGCCATCTCTTAACAAAATGTATCAGTCCCCTTTCATAGAAATCTGGAGCATTTCTGAGAAGTGTGCAGCCTTGATTTACTTATTTAAATGTGAACATCTATGGTATCTATGGTATTTGATTAGTGGTGTTTGACTTGACCAAACACCATCTGTCACTTCATGAACTACACTTTAGAATTTCTCTTCTCGTAAGAGTAGCTACATGTCCAGTGTCTCCTAATTCTCAAGCACACATAAATAGTTATTTCTTCTTTATCAGTTATAAGTCAGCTACAGGAGAAGAGGGAGCAAAGTAACCTAGTATTTGCTACAGAGTGGATTGGGAGTGATCCAATGGTTGGAGGGGGTATTCATGGAAGGATCACTCCATGGTGATGTTCAGATAGCTGTGAATTATACCCCAGCAGGGAGAGGAATTGCATTACCTGTAAAGATAAAGGTAAAGGGACCCCTGACCGTTAAGTCCAGTTGTGGATGACTCTGGGGTTGCGCACTCATCTCGCTTTATTGGCTGAGGGAGCCGGTGTTTATCCGCAGACAGCTTCCAGGTCATGTGGCCAGCATAACTAAGCAGCTTCTGGCGAACCAGAGCAGCGCACAGAAATGCCGTTTTACCTTCCCGCTGGAGCGGTACCTATTTATCTACTTGCACTTTGACGTGCTTTCGAACTGCTAGGTTGGCAGGAGCAGGGACCGAGCAACGGGAGCTCAGCCCATCATGGGGATTTGAACTGCCAACCTTCTGATCGGCAAGCCCTAGGCTCTGTGGTTTAGACCACAGTGCCACCCGCGTCCCTTGCTTTACCTGTAGTGGGCCCCAAAGGAGAGTGAAGACTGCAGTTCCATGTCAGAAGAGGATAATACAACTTCCTTGAATGGAGAGGTAGTAGTACCATGGGTTCATCTTGCAGAAATGCTTCCAGTTTTCTTTCCCCCCACTGGCTCAGAGGACAATCCCCTCTCTCATTCTGGCCTCATCCCTCAAATAAGGGGCATAAGCCCAGGGTAATGGCATGGATGACATTCCTGGCAATATGGCTCACACACCTGTTGAGGCCCTAGTCTTGCTGTAGAATGGCAAGATGGAGACACCAAGCAAAAACAATTATTCAAAAGTGCTACCATTGATTTCATGGAATTCGGAAGGTACCTTAGCTTCCTGAAGAGCTCCAGACAGTAAAGCAGGCCGACCAATGGTTAGAGTGTAGGTAGCATAGGTTTCGCTACAAAAATGACCAAACATAGTTAAGAGTGCATAATTGCACCTAGCATGGGGTGGTGGCAGCAAAGGCATCCACTGAGTCCTTGGTGAAGTGCCCATAAGAGCTGCTTCATGCCATGAAGCAGTTGGTTTAGTCCAGCTCAGTTTCAGAAACAAGCAACTATGCAGCCGTCTTCTGTGAGGTCAAAAATCCTCCTACTCCTTCCAGACTTGGTGGTGCCACAGCTACTGCAGGTCTATTGGAGGCCAACAGAGCACCATCTGGTCAGAGACTATAGAATTAGTCTCAGTTACTGTAGCCTGAGAATGTAGAGAAGATGCTTCCTTGACCCTTTCACAGCTGGTAATATCTAGCAGGGAGAGACAGCATGGGTCCAGGAAGTGATTCACTACAGGCAGAGTAACACCCTCCACTACGAAAGTAGTGGCACAACCCCTCCTGAATAGACAAATCCCTGGTCCCAGTCTACTGATGCCCACTCTCAAACATTCCCTTCTTGGGCAACATCATCAAGAGTAGTGGCCAGCAAGCTGCAGGTGTGCCTGGAAGAAGCAGCCTATCTGTACCCATTTCAATCTGGCTTCAGATCTGGTTTTGACACCAAAACAGCATTGATTATCCTGACTGAGAAGTTTTATCAGGAGACAGAGGGAGTTCAATCCTGTTGATTCTCCTAGATCTCTCTGCGGCTTTTCACACCATTAAACATGGTGTCAATCTGGAGCAACCCAGAGGGTTGCAACTGTATTAAACTAACTCCACACCTACCTGCAAGGTTGCTACCAAAGAGTAGCATTGTGGGACTGCTGCTCAGTTCCATGGTTTTTAGCAGAAATGGTTACTACTGCACATGGCAGAATTTTATTCTTTGACATTTTCATTTTTGTATTATTAACTCTGATGTTGTATGGCCATCCTGGGCTCCCCTTAGAGCAGGGTGGCCCAACTTTTCATAGCAAATGGGCCACCAGAGTACTTCAACACAGAACCTGTGGGACATACTGCCTTATTGTGTGCAGTGGGGGGAGTGAAGCCAAAATTTGACACTCCCCCAGTCCAGAGCCATAGCTAGGTGATCTTGTGCCCCTGGCAGAACCATCCAGATTGCATCCCCTAGCCAAGGACAAATTAGCTGTTCTTTCCTCCTCTCCTCCAACCCCCCTCCACCCATTTAATTCCTCACGCACTTCACCTTTCGCAGAAAATCCAATATTTAATTTATTATTTCTTAATAAAAGGTTTCAGCAAAGAAAATGACATTTTGATGTCAGTTGAGAGGTTTTTTTTTATGCAATTCAGTTGTAAACCAATACACAGATAGGCCTAAATGAAACATACAAACAATATCATACTGATTTGTTCCACAGTGATAACTTTACATTATAATACTATAAGATGTAAAATGACATTACTTTTGCAATATCTGTGTTATTTGGTTTTTATAAAGTAAGAAAGATATTATTATTATTCACAAGTCACAAGTTTTGAACCAATTCTTATAGTATTAATCCAGACAAAGGGGTGTTTTCTTTGTAAAAGTCTTTAAGCCAAAACAGGCCCACATTTTCCCATTTTTCAAAGGGGATGCTCTGTCTCTGTTATAGAAAGTAGGGTGAAATGCCAATGGTATTACAGGAGAAGGCTGAGAGGCCACCCTTGGGAACCATTTCTTCCAAACTTTTAGATTATATAATAAAAAGGGGTTTTCTATCTCAATATCTCTATATTTCTATTATCTATCTCTATATTTCTATCTCTATCTCCCATCAGATGTCAAAGCGATAAACAACTACCTGACATTCAGAAGACATCTGAAGGCAGCCCTGTTCAGGGAAGTTTTTAATATGTGACATTTTAGTGTATTTTTCATCTTTGTTAATATGTGACATTTTAGTGTATTTTTCATCTTTGTTGTTATTATTATTATTATTATTATTATTATTATTATTATTATTATAAAATTTTATTAATTCACCAAAATGGGTCCCCTCTTATTGAATTCTGATCATTTGGGTTTTCCATATTTAGCCAAGCTATTTGTTGAGCTCCTTGAATTACCAGAAAAATGCTATGTAGATGGGCTGCTGCATAGTACCACATGATATTAGGTACTGCCATGCCACCTCCTTTGGCTGGTTGATATAATGCTTTATATGGTAACCTTGGCTTTTTATTCTGGTGTATAAATTTTAGAATTGTACTCAGTCCTGCCAGAGGTGTTCAGTTACAAACCTCAGCAAAAACTGCTTGCTTTTTGATATTTAAAATTAAAATGCACAAAATGTTTCCAATAAATAATTATTTTTTAAAAATCATTTTCTTAGAAAACAGAAAAGCCCTCAATATAATTGCATGTATATTGCCTTCCCTTCTGGTTCCTTCCTTCCTTCCTTTAAAAAATGTTAAACAACATAGGTTTGTACAGAAATTATTCATTTAAGGAATGTATTTACTTTGCTTGCTGAAATATTGAGCAACCCTTGACTTCACTGTAACAACAGCTGTAAATATTGCCACTGTAGATTGAAGAAAATTGTGCAATGGCAGATCTGCATGACTAGGATATTTGCCTTTATGATTGACAGGAAACACATATATTGTCACAAGGGGTTACTTGAGATGACAAAGACTAGACAGCTGCTAAACCTCAGTATGAACGAATCTGTCCAAAGGGAAGAGAACAGTCATCTTAAACTGCCTGAACAAAGGGCCCATCTATACCAGAGGTTGATTCCCAACTTCTTAAAACTGCCAGATGCCACTCACCCAATTAAGTGTGGTGCCAAAACTTTGTTGACTCAGCAGCATAAACTACACAAAGCTCTACTCTCTCATTAGCAACTAGCTGTAAAAAGACCTAAGTTTTCTTTTTAAATTCTGCATTAACATTAGCCTCATATGAAGGCTGACTACCACTGTTTTCTAACTACCACTGTTTCCAACAGACCAACAACACAATAAAAATGACAAGAGAGCACCTCTCAAAAAATCAGGAAAGTTCATGTTGGAGCTGCCATTTCTGCTTCTCTGCACTATTCTGTGTGTGCTCTAGTTGTACAGCTATCCAGCACTGCTAAAGGAAAGTATGGGGAAATCTGAATCATGGACTCCCACACTGCCCCCAATGTCTACAAACTGCCATTTTTATTTTATTTTTCATTTTATAATTTATACCTTTTTTGAGGAAATCCCTCAATGAAGCATCTTACAAGCACTAATATGTGCAAACTGCTACTGAATTAGTTTCAAGGAAAGCTTTCCCTGCTTACTTTATATTCTTTTTTGAAAATAATTCTCAGAATCGTAAAACTTAATGCCATAATATCAATGTGTTGACTGCTATGAACTGAAACCTTCCTCTAGTATATATCTAGTATATTTTTTCCTGTTCTGAGAAAATACTTAGAGACATAAAATGTGTATAAAACATTAGTGAAATCAGAATTGCTCCCAATTCTCTCTTAACACACCTCTTTTCTGGCTAATAGCAAAGCGGAACAAGGATGTATTTAGACTTTTTGTGAGTTTAAAGAACAGGAAGATCCACTCATCTCTTGGTCAGTTAAATATTGTGAAACAATAATTAAAGAAAGGTTTGTAAAGCACCATATGCTTTTCTTAATATCAAACTACTGCACTGAACCACAAACTCTGAATGAATGTGCCCACCTGCAACATTGAGATACCTACAATAAGGATGTAAAGTAACAATTTATAAATTGGTCTGTTGCAACAGTTAACACTCCATTCTACACCCTTACAGGATTTGCTTGTGTCATGCAGCAGCTCTAGTTATTTCAGTGTTCAGTGTACACATGGAAGTGGCCACATATATAAAATGCTCATGTGCACAGAAGCTCCATCAAGAAAAGTCTCCAGGTTGGGCTGCATCCCTTAAAAAAGTGATAATTTACATGTAACATTCTTTTCCCTTTCTAAGCTCTCACATCTCTTTCTGAGAGAGCAAGGCAGTACAATGGTACCTTGGTTTAAGAACAGCCCTGCTTACGAACTATTCGGCTTACGAATTCTGCAAAACCAGAAGTAGTATGAACTTTACTTCGGTCTAAGAACAGAAGCCGAACAGTGGAAGGTCACCAGCGGCGGGAGGCCTCATTAGGGAAAGCGTGCCTTGGTTTAAAAACGGTTTTGGTTTAAGGACGGACTTCCGGAACAGATTAAGTTCATAAACCAAGGTACCATTGTAGGCCGAACTGCCTAAAGCTTATCACATGATTAGAGGATATTTGCACATGACCAGTGCCCACAAGAGAGTCCTCTAGAACCAGCAGAATAGAGACTTATTATCACATAATTTTGGAGTAGAGCAGCATACACCTACCCAATACAAGCATTTATTGATTCTCTGAAATGATGCCTTCAATTCTTCTACAAACAGAGGGAGCTTATCAATCAAGAGTATGGCCATACTAGAGTGGATAATGCATTTATTTAAACAGCATTTCTTGGGTTAAGAAGAAAATTTAGATTTCCCAAATTACTCTCAAATTATGGATGCAACTAAACTGGAGGAATAGAAAAAATTGTAAACAATTCACCAACAATAACTTTAACCTCAAATCCTATACACATTTGCCTGCAAGTAAATTCAACTGGTCTTAAATTGCAGTTGATTTAAAGTAGCATTGTACAGTAAATATTTTAAAGTGAACCTTAAAAGCTGGTTTTAAAAAGCAAAAATGTGAAACAACGCTTTTCCAAGGGTCCCATTGGTGTTATATTTTGTTTCAGATCTAGAATGATTCAGGTTGTAATATATTATTCATCATATACAAAGCAGAGGGCATCAGTTCACAACTTTGTCCCACAATGACAATCCTTTTAGAAATAAGTTTGCTTTGTTTGAAAGTACAGTTGTTCTTTTCAGGCTACACGTTTTAAAACACTCATTCAAGCAGATTCTCCCCAGCACCACCACAGGCTTCTGAATCTTGCACTTCAGTCCAAAACTAACAGTGTTTTCATCCAAAAGGTCATTGGCTCTATTCATTTTGGTAATCACTTGGAACTGTTACAGCCACCTCCAACTCTGCCTTTAATACAAAGAAGAAATGTATCCAAATATATTTGACAGAAGACTGACTACTATATAAACAGGAAAATTGTTAGTAGGATATCCAGTGCAAATAGCTTAGAATCCAAAAAAAACTACAGATACATACATAGCAACCCAAGTGCCATTTCCTGCTTTGTGGATATAGATCCATACGCACATACAGAATCCACAAAACAACACTGATCATTAAACTGTGAAATTGGGCTAAATCAAACATTAGACATATAAAGGCAAATATTATTTTTGTGGTGGATAATGAAAACATGAGTTTTCCAATGGAAATAGACTCATTTCCTAAAACATAAGTGGGGGGGGGAGGCATCTCTATGTGCACAAAAGTTGGATTTCTAGATTCTAAGGGGACTATTGTTCCTAGTTTTATTTTAGACAATCGGTACAAAATGTAAACAATCATAAGGAAGATAATATGTAAAAGCTACTAGATATCTTCCAATACTGGGAGGTCTGTTCAGAACCCAAAAGCCACACTGGCAACATATCATCAAGTAATAGGTTGCGGCTGATTTGTTCACTGGTCCAGGGACCTATCTTCTTTACTACCTCTTTGTAGCCTTTTGCTTATAATTAAAGTTGCTTATAAAGTTTCAACATCTTGGGACTGACAAACAGACATGACTGGATCCTCCCTAACGTCTCATCATTATCTTGACAATAACCAGTGTAAAAATTTACTAAATCAAGTTTCAAAAAAGAAAGAAGAAAAGAAAAAGCCCAAAGGTTGAATGTACACTTTAAAAAAGGAGATAGAGGAAGATATCAGTCAGGATCCAAGGCACTATGAGATTAATATTGTATGTTCAATGGATTCTTTAACTTATCCCCGTCCCCCCATATTTTTGAAGTGGTGGGTCTGCTGTTTTTGGAGCCCAGCCATTACATATAAAAGTCTCTCTCCCACCTATTCACACTCCCACGACATCACATCACCTCAACTCATAAAGGATTTGCTGCTGAGAAAACGTAGCTAAATTGCAACCAGTAAAATGTTAAACAATTGCAAGAAATGGGAATGGTGTTTGCTATTTCATGCTTCTCACTGTTTGAACCATTTTTGAACTGTTTTAGTTACTTTGAATTTTTGCCAAAGCAACTTTTGTTTCTGAATCTTAATATCAGGAAGAAGGTTAGTGGGCCTTTTACAGACCAAGTGCCGGTACTTGCAAAAGCATTTCCCATCAACTCATCCATTCTGACACTGTAGATAAAGTGATGGCCAAACTTGGCCCTCCAGCTGTTTTGGGACTACAATTCCCATCATCGCTGACCACTGGTCCTGTTAGCTAGGGATGATGGAAGTTGTAGTCCCAAAACAGTTTGGACATCACTACTGTAGATGAAAATGATGATGAATAGCTCACAATACTTAAAAAATATACATAACAGACATATTTTACCCCTTTAAATTAGCCTAGTATAGGAAAGATGTAGAAAGATTTTGTAACTAAATACAATCCTACCTAATTTCCCTCCCCGCAAGGCTAAGAGCCCATGAATAATGTTTAGTGGAAAATATGGGTGAAATTGAACAGACATTCATTCAAACAATGCAAAACCTACAGGAAGAAGATCAATGAAAAAGAGAATAGCACTGATTTGGTCTCTTAAAATGTCAGTGTTGTACTCTCATTAAATGGCATACAGTAATTGCCTTAAATAGACAAAATACAATCTTATTACTATAGCACAAATGATAACTACAGCATATAAACCACTTTAATAAACCCCTCTAATAAATCTTGGAATAACTGAAATTGCTCCAGTTTTTGCTGAGATTTGTAACTGAACACCTCTGGCAGGACTGAGTACAATGCAAAAGTGAGATCTTGAAGAGGAAGAAAGTCACATGGTCTCATTCCAATATACATTGAGAACAACTACTGTACAGTACTGGCTTCTCTTATTTACTTATTACAGGCAATGACCAATTAATGTGCATCTGAACAATGCACAATTGTGCATGCATGCAAGGTGCCAAACCTGGAAGTGACCTGAAAATGTTACTAAACAGGTCACTAAAAGGGTGGAACGGGGGCAGAGCAGAACGGGGGGTGCTTATACATGCTCCGCTGATGTGCACAGTGGCCAGGAATGAAACCCTCATGCAAAATGGTCACCAACTGTATGTATTTATTCTGGCCAAAGCTGCCTGGGACGGTAAACAACAAACACAATACAATTTATTTTATTTTGTTTTTAAAAAACCAATCTATATTCTCAAAGATAAACAATCTCAAGGTTGGCAGGAACAATCTATTTCAGCCAACAAATGCCTGGGTGAAAAGGAAGATTTAAAACAACATCTAAATGTTAATAATGAGGGAAGGAAACACAACTAATCAGAGATGGCATTCCATAAGTGAGGAATCACTATTGAAGAGGCTCTGTTTCAGGCCAGCTCCAGCTGGGCAACACCTACCAGTGGCACCACCATCATAGCGTCTCCTGACAACTGTAAGATCTGGGATAGTTGATATTGTGAGAGGTAAACTTTTAAGTACTGTTTAGGGATAATAAGCTAGTTTAGGGCTTACTAGTACAAACACTCTTAATTGGGCCCAGAATCTTACACTGGCAGCATCCTGCACTTTCAAAATTGGTGACACCTAGTCTCATTAGGCTTATCATCCTGGCAGTCACATGCTGCATTTCCAGACCATCTTCAAGGCAGTCCATCACAGAATATGTTGCAGTAGTTCTGACAAACAAGTCACTATAGCATAGACTACTGGTGACAGTCTATCCCAGTCCAGCAACAGCTGTAGCTGGTGAAACAGCATAAGCAGGGCATACACAAACCTGATTACAGAGGCCACCTCAGACTCTGGTGACAGAAATCCAGGAACATCCCCAGACTATTAAAATCCAAGAACATCCCCCAGTGGGAATGAAAATGCTCCCAGAGCAGGAAACCCACCTAAATCCTGCACATGAAAACCACTCACCCACAGCACTTTCATCTCATTAGGATTCATCTCAATTTATTGACCCCACTCAGGCCATCACCGTTTCTAGCCTCTCATTCAGAAGGAAAGGGAAAACAGAGCAGCACCATGCTCCAAATCCCCAAATGGTAACTCCCAAATGTTTCACATAGATGTTGAATAGCACAGGAGACAGAATAGGCTCCTGTCATAGGAGCCTATGTCAATAGTCCCCTAGTATTACTTTCTGGTAGTGACCCTGTAGGTAGCAGAACCTCTCTAATACAGTGCCCCCAACTCCCAATCCTGTTGTTCCAGAAGGATACTATAGTGAATCTGTCAAAAGCTGCCGAGAAATCAAGGAGAAGCAACAGGGTTGATTCCACCCCATCAATCGGGGTGACCAAGGCTGTTCTGGTGCTAAACCTGGGTGTTAAACTAGACTGAAATGGGTCAAGGCCCACCTACCGGTATCTTGATAACCTGTAATTTGCTTCTCCCAAACATATCTGCAGCTGACTAGCAAATTGGCAACTGCTTTCTTGAACACCCTGGAGACTGGGTAATAGTTTTCTAAAATCTCAGGGTCCATGGAGGGCCTAATCTGGAGGGAGAGCAGCACCAACTCCCTCACACAGTGTTATCAACCATAATGAGCAGGGATCGAGAGGGCGTGTAGTTGTCATCACCAGTGCAAAGGTCCTGCCCAAATCCTGAGGCTACAACAATTTGAAACAGCTCTGCTGGGTGGTTTACTGAATACACAGTGGAAGCTAAGAAGATGCCTCTACTGCCTATATTGAGACAAATCCACAACAATACTTAAGCCACATCTGCTCTAGCCGTTGGGATGGCCCACTTCGTTGACTGGAGCTCCTGAGAAAATCAAGGAGCCACCTGGCTGCCACATGGAAGTCCAGGGTATTTATAAGTGATTGTGTTGATGGCCCTGTCCATCTTGCAAGGCTAGGGTCTTGAAAAGAGCACCAGACATGCTTTCTGGAAAATTTCTCGAATCTTTTGATAATCCACCAGCTTCTATCACTCTCTGGGGGCTGGCCAACTTCCAGTCATGGTTATCAAAACTTCACCTCTTCTCCCTTCCAAGCTCCATGAAATAATGCATAGCAAACATACTAGTACAGAATAAACAGGAAACTAAGCTTTAATGAATTGTTTTTTAGGCCATTCAAATGGTCTGCATTACAGAACAGTACCATAATTTTTTGAATTTAACATGTAGTCAATTTTATGCATATAGTACCTCAGAGATTGAGAGAGGGGAGTATACAAAATAAAGTCCACAACAACTTACTGCCCAGGTTTTTGTCAGTCTGAAAATAGGTGCGCTTTGCAGAGCTGATACCACAGACATGAGGGAATGAAGGTTGTTCAGTTCTAGAAGTTTCTGAGGAGGGAGGAAAAACAGGCCAAAAACCCATCAGTTTTCCATATGGGGTTGGAATGTCCTAGCTCATTCAACAAAATAAAATATGTTCCAAGACCTCACTCTTAATATTGTAAAATATAGAACATACAAAAGAATTGAATGCATTGTGACATGAAACTACAAAATGTAAAGACCAGATGCAAAGGAAACAGATTGCGCTATTACTTAGTGTTCACTTTTAATGCTTATAATGCAAGTAAGTAATAAGCAAATTACAAAATTCAGCACGCACAACACTCATTAGGAACTTTTTTGCTATACAGAGAATAACAACTTACTGTGCAATTCAGAAATATAAACCTGAAGCCAATAGGTTCGCCTCCTCCCTTCAAAGTGGGCAATGTGTTAGATAAACAAAACTGAGTAATAAGCGATATTCACTATATATGGAATGGCTCTTGCGTTTGTTTGTTGCTTTACAAAATGTCTGGTCTCCTTCGTGAAAGTCTTTGCCCTATTCACTTAAAAGGGGTTTTGATTTGGGTGTGTGAAAACAGATGAGCAAATATTCTGATTTAGCTGGTGAGGCATGGATGGGGGGTCTTAACTCAATAGATCGAAGTTACTTCTGGACTGGCTTACGACAAACTTATTCTCTAACACAGAAGGGCCTTCCCCTCCACTGTTACTAAAGTTTATCATATTCCCATAGATCTGAGAGCTTCCTTACATGGTTGGGCTGTGGTGGGGAATCTTACTTCATAAATATAAGGAGTCTGGGGATGAAGCAGAGACGTTTTACCAACTTCTTAGTTTTGCATTCTTAGGGTTATCACTCATCAAAAAATGTTTTTAAAAACAAAAAGAGAAGTCATACAAATGATAATAATTTCTTGCCATCACTCCAAATGGCTATTCAGAGTTTACTTTTAGCCTGCTAGCATTTGGATCTGATCAATTTCTCTTCAGAGATTTAGCACACCCCTAGCAAATTAAAATATCACTATCCAAGTAGCATATACAACAGTATTTAAGCATATTGGTAGGCATATTAGCACAATTGATAAACATCAGAGGGATATTAGTGCAACTGATAATAAAATCAGAGCACCTGGAATTCAAAATAACACATTTCTAAGTCTTTTTAAATGATATTAATTCAAACTTATATTTTCAGAGAATAAAAGAAATGGGAACAAAAATTATCAATTATCCTATAGCTGGCAAATCTCCCAGGTGATTTCAGTCTTCCCCAGCTTGGACCTGGGGAAAGGTGGGCATGCAAGGCATTGGTCCTTGTGACACAGACCAATCAATCTGTTACAAGTTCCAAGAGTGCAAGAAGGTCTTTAAAAAGATGAAGTTGCCATTCCCCATGCTAATGTGGGTTAATTAAAACTAACATTAAATGTTAGTCTAGGAAGTAAGACAGAATTCTGATTTTACATCTCTCTCAGATTACTTTGGCTAGGAATTGGGGCATTCCTTAAAACATTTCAGGTCATTTACAAAAATATAAAAGGATAATCATTACTTGGGCAGGAGACGAAGGGGAAAGTGCTAGATTCTGTTGTCTAGGTAGCATGCATAAGCGCTAGGATTGACTGATTTGTTCGCTGTCTTCTCAAATGGATTTTGCACTTTTAAAGTGGAAGAGTTGATGAATATCACTGGCTTAGCCAAATATGTCATTCAGTTTACCTCCTGCAGGGGAGTATGGGAAATTTCTACACTGTCTTTGCAATCCTCAGTTGTTCATTGTATAGGCAAAGAAAACTGCTCAAAAGGGACTGTTCCCTGTTCCAAAGCATATCTGGATTTGTTTTTCTCTGGATCTTGATTCTGAGGCTGTTTCCTTATCTGGAAATGTTACTTGATACGTTACATACATTACTTGATTAACAGCCTCCACAGGTGGGAGGAACATGTGATGAGTCTAAGTCTGAGCTAGAAGGCAGGTGCTGGTTTGAAATATGTCTCCAAAGACAAGAGTGAAATTGAGATGAGATGATTAGAATGATTACAAAGCCAATAATGAAACAGGAAGGGGAGAGGAGGTAAGTAAAATATGAGGAAATAGTCGGATTTGACATATGGCTACAGAGTGTTGGCTCAGCTTGCAGTGATATACTGCTTTTCATGGTGCTAGTTATGCAGCAGACTCTCATCCAAACTCTTGTTTACTTATATTAATTAGGTTTTTTTCCTTGCCACTTTCTTAAAGTGCCTCTTTAATTTAATAAAGTGTTCTACTGTAAACACAAATCACTCCTAAAAACTGAACACCTAATGTGTGGGCAGAATCACATGAGTTTCTCAACTGCAATTTACTGGTCAAAAAGCTAGATTTTGAATTTTCTTTTACCTTGTATGTAATTCCAAGATACCTCAATACAAAATAAGTAGTTTACTCAATATTTTCGAGAACTTGAAATGTTCATAAGCACTTCTATTAAGGTACTGAGTAAATTTACCCTGGGATTTTGTGTTTGGCAAAATGTCACTTAGCCTAAAGCTCTGTGGATGAGAACAATTAATTGACTGAATTCATATTAGAAGTAGCCAACACAGTACTGTAGGTATTATCTGTTCATATATACGGATAGATGTAATATGGATAGATGTAATACAGCGGTACCTCGGATTACATACGCTTCAGGTTACATACGCTTCAGGTTACAGACTCTGCTAACCCAGAAATAGTACCTCGGGTTAAGATCTTTGCTTCAGGATGAGAAAAGAAATTGTGTGGTGGCGGCGCAACAGCAGCAACACCCATTAGCTAAAGTGGTGCTTCAGGTTAAGACCAGTTTCAGGTTAAGAATGGACCTCCGGAACGAATTAAGTACGTAACCAGATGTACCACTGTAACTAACAACAATTTTTCTGCTGGCTAAATTGCCCCTGGTTTCTACAGAACACATTTTCTTTTTCAACAGTACAAGAGAAACAGAAGATGGCTATGAAGTGGCAAAAATATTTAGAGAGACTTTTATTTAAAAGCAAAAAGCTTACCTTTGCTATTTTCACAAAATGGCTCAATATTTCTGCCCTTATTTTTAATGTCTGTGCTGTTAAAATTTCTCGTACGACCCAGAAACTGACCTATGAAAATAAAAATATTGACTTTCATTTAATGAAAAAAGCAGGCTTCATTGAATTAAAACAAATTTGGTACCACTTAAGAATCTTAAACAACCGGCTCAGATGTGCAAAGCATGTAATAGTGCAAACCACTATGTCTACAAATAAGCATATTCCTATGTCAAAAGAACAGAGAGATAGACATTCTCTGTTTTAGAGAAAGAATGTGTTGAAACATCCACAGGAGGCAGTTGCAGCTAACTAACCCCAGTGCAAGATATTTCATACAAGCTACGTAAGTACCAGAACCTTTGTTGATATGAAAAGATATTGCTATTTAGAATAAGGCACTGTAATTCTCTATCATATACAATCCTGTAGAACCGCTCTAAGAAGTCATGCCTACTGAGTTATTAATAACCACCTGAATTCATCATAGTGATTGCACAGTGATTGCACAGTAAGGTATGAACATTACTGTGACCCAAGCACAGTTGTCTGAATGTGCTTCTTTCCTGAACTGAGTTCAGTTTTGGATTACAGAAGGATGATGTAAGTTTTCTTGGTATTCTATTGAGCCTAGTAACTTCATTGCTCTTTACCAGGCATAGGCAAACTCCAGCCCGCCAAATGTTTGGGACTACAATTCCCATCATCCCTAGCTAACAGGACCAGTGGTCAGGGATGATGGAAATTGTAGTCCCAAACATCTGGAGGGCCGGAGTTTGCCTATGCCTGCTCTTTACTAATAAAATCATTTATTTTCTACTCCAGTTAACATCTATATATATATGATAGGGCTGTGCTATAAATCACCATATCGTTGAATGCAAGTATTGAAATAACATCATGATATATGTTTCAACAAGGCAATATACCAGTGAACAAAAGGTAGAGACTTAGCAGCTTCCCAGGGGTAGCTTAGCTGAACCGATACTTTACAGACACTTTGCAGGTAATTACCAGGCAAGGTGTCTTCAGCTTTGTTTGCTCTCTCCCTCCTCCCTCCTAACCAATAGGAAATGACAATAAGCCTTCACACTAACCAGCAAACTCTTTCATCTTCACAGTATCTTTCCACTTAGGTAAAGGGACCCCTGACCAATAAGTCCATTCTCTTTGCTTGCTTGCCCTCTCTCCCTCCCTTTGATAAAAAGAGAGAGCTTGGTGGGATGAGGGCTTTTGCGGGGGCTTTTGTGGGGGGGGGGTGAAGGGGAGAGGAATTAGTTGGCCACGTTATGCTGAAATGAGAGGTTGGGTACTATGTGAGAATTATGGGGAAAGTGTTTTTTGGTAAACAGTACAGGCAAATGCATGTCTACTCACAAGCAAGCCCTACTGAATTTACTGAGGCTTACTCCCAGGAAAGTAGAATTAAGTTTAGTTGAACTCAGTGGGGCTTATGCATGTATAGATTTCACTTAGACCTCTGAGTGAGGAAGCAGATGCAACTTGACTACTAAATCACTTAAACTAGGGGAGGGGGCACTAGCACACATCAAAAGTATTGCGGCTAAAAGTAAGCCCCCTCCCCTTTTAGCAGCTTTCTTGCAAACCCATCTACAATGAAACAGCTGATGAAACAAAGGCAGGAGGAACACCCAGACTAAGCAGGATTTCCTTCCGTTGCATCCACTGGTAAGGGGTGGAATCCTGCTAAGCACTGGGTTCAGGTGCACAAGATACCTCCAGGCAGGAAGCTCTCTCATGCAATTGGACCAAGCAGAGTTGCCCTCTGTTCACATCAACTGAAATGGGACGGGGTGTGTGCAAAGAGAGGGCCATCCTGCTTAGAACTGGGCATAACAGAGTGCACGTGTGCCTGGACCAAGACACTTTGGAAGCTGCTAAGTGGGCTTTGGACAAGACCCTGCCTTATGACATCAGGTGTAGGATAGGTGGGTGCTGTTTGATCAAAATGGCCCATCAGGCCAAGACTAGCAGACAAGCTTCAGGTTTTTCACCCTTCCCATAGCGGCATGCAACAATAAAAACAAAACAAGTGAAAACAGAAAAAAATCATTCTAAAAATAAATAATGATCAAATGCTGTCCATGAGTAAACTAATATTTCTGGAAAATCTTGTCAACATAAAAAGCTTTTCGTATCTGATGAAATGTGTATAGTCTGGAGACTGTCTAATCTTCAGTGGGCACTGTGTTCCATAGGGCAGGTGCTGCTGTGCTGAAGGACCTGGTATGAGTTGTTATGGAAGAAACCTCTGGAACATTCAGCACCACAAGGAAAGCCTCTGTAGATGACCATTGTGAACAGGCAGTTGTACGGTAAGGCAATCCCTCAGATACCCTGGTCCCAAACTGTTGAAAGCTCTGTACACCAAAAGCCAAGCCTTAAATTTTGGCTGGTAGCACATTGACAACAAGTGCAGTTCCTTCAACACTGGTGTTATGTGTTACTAGAAGGCAATCCTGGCCACAAGACAGGCTTCCACACAATAATAGTAGGGCAGTCCTATAATCCAATCTCAAGGTTAGCAATGCATGGACGACTGTTGCTAAGCTTTCCCTGTCAAGAGCAGCTATAGCTGGGACACTAGCTAACACTGGAAGAAAGCAGTCCTAGCCACCATGGCCACATGAGTCTTCATTCATGGATCAAGGAATACGCCTATTCCACCTCCCTGTTCCCTTAGAAGAAGTGCAACCCCATCTAGAATGGGTAACTTCCTGAAATCCCAGGCAGCTATAAGTTTCTAACTATTAACAAGATAGGAAACAAGATGAAGGTTTGATTACTTCATAATTAGCTAATCCATCAAACACAGTTGTTAAAAATCCAGATATAGCAAGTATCTAATTGTACAGTACAGTTACAAATCCAACCTGCATTAAGCTGAGAGACAATGATTATGTATTAACTAATTAGAATCTTTACCTGATTAAACCTCCTTGTAAAGGCAACAACATTGGGGGCAAGGATGTGTTTTTCTTTCTTATTCCATCCACAACTTGCTAGTTCCTAGAAAATATAACATAATACCATCTTTAAAAAAATCTTTCACAGCATTAAATAAAACTTTCCATAAAGAAAACACACCAGCGAAGAAACAGGATTTTAAAATTCCAAATGGACAGAATTGGAAAACTATTATAGCTTCTACTAAAATCTAGTCACTGGATCCTTTGATTTTCCTTGTACTCGCAACAGGTATGTCCCCTATAATTCATTATCTTATTTTTAAATCCTGCCTTTCTTCTGCCTTGGAAACCAAGGCAGCACACAGGCACCCATCCAGGCACTAGCAGGATTCCGACCTGCTAATAGCTTCAGCAGTGTGTTGGTCTTATGCGCATTCAGGCGATACCCTAGGCCCTAAAAGTTAACGCCTGAGTCCAATGCTAAAGTAAGATGTATTAGCACAGACAGAATACAAAGAATGAGGAATACCAAGGCCAGGTTTTTTTATTTTTTTATTTCACTGATGAGACCAGAGACTTTGCTCCATAGTGAGACTTTAGCAAAGGAAGAACCCGTATCTCACTGACATCCAATGAAGCCGAATGTTGGAAGATTTAGGACAGATAAAAGTAAGTACACCTTCCTGTAGCACATAGGCAATGGAACTCACTCCCCTAGGAGGCAACGATGGTCACCAAGTTGGATGACTTTAAAAGAGAATTAGACAAATTCAGGGAGGAAAGGGCTATCAATGAATATGCTCTACCTCCAGTTGAAGGTAGCAATGCTTCTGAATAACAGTTCATAGAATCATAGAATCATAGAGTTGGAAGAGACCACAAGGGCCATCGAGTCCAACCCCCTGCCAAGCAGGAAACACCATCAGAGCACTCCTGACATATGGTTGTCAAGCCTCTGCTTAAAGACCTCCAAAGTAGGAGACTCCACCACACTCCTTGGCAGCAAATTCCACTGTCAAACAGCTCTTACTGTCAGGAAGTTCTTCCTAATGTTTAGGTGGAATCTTCTTTCTTGTAGTTTGGATCCATTGCTCCGTGTCCGCTTCTCTGGAGCAGCAGAAAACAACCTTTCTCCCTCCTCTATGTGACATCCTTTTATATATTTGAACATGCCTATCATATCACCCCTTAACCTCCTCTTCTCCAGGCTAAACATGCCCAGCTCCCTTAGCCGTTCCTCATAAGGCATCGTTTCCAGGCCTTTGACCATTTTGGTTGCCCTCCTCTGGACATGTTCCAGTTTGTCAGTGTCCTTCTTGAACTGTGGTGCCCAGAACTGGACACAGTACTCCAGGTGAGGTCTGACCAGAGCAGAAGACAGTGGCACTATTACTTCCCTTGATCTAGATGCTATACTCCTATTGATGCAGCTTGCTGAGAACCACGGAAGGGGAGAGTGCTCTTGTGCTAATGTTTTGTTGCTGGTTTTCCACAGTAACTGTGGGTCACTGTGAGAATACGATGCTGAACTAGATGGGCCACTGGTCTGCACCAGCAGTCTATTCTTATGTTATTGCATATTTCAAGGTGGGCAGGCACATAGGCACACCTTGATCTCTTATTTGCTGCAATTTAGGATGGAAATGAACAGAGAAGAAAAGTCTCAGCCATGTCCATAGGTGCCATCGGGGGAGGGGGCGTAGGTGCCTTGGCACTCACAAATTTCCACTCTGGGTGCCCTACCAAGGCCTGTCATGGACACAGACCCAGCCTGGAAGCAGGGCCACACTTCCAGAAGCACATAAGCAGCCACAGTGGCCCCCAACAGAAGCCCCACAGCAGAGATGGAGGCCCTGACCAAGTCACCGCCATGACTCCAGAGAGCCAGCACAGGTTGAGCAGTGTGCACCAGTGGGATGTGATGGCATGGTGTCACGTTGCATGCACGCCACTGGGCACCCACAATCTGGGGCCCATGTTGGTGCCTCTGACCATGTCCCACTCTCCAGGCCAAGGGAAAGGGTACCATGAGTTCCCACAACCTCTGGAACAGAACACAACTATGGTACCCTCTTTAGGATGACAGCTAATCTTCTGTGAGAAATGTGTTGGTTTTTCTAAGCATATTAAAAATTAAAAGTGATTTTCCCATTCTTTATATAGACCCATCCCTATTTTTCTAAAATTATTAGAAACCTTGATTGCAATGCAAATCCTGTTTTGCAATCTACCATTTTATTTAAGAAACACATGACCAAGTGACACCTTGTCGCTAAACAAAACTGAAATTGTATTTTCTAAGGAAATAATTTAGCTCCCTATTCTGATGAAATAATCCTGAATTTTGTGCTTTGCATATATATTATAGTCAAACACCTCTGTGGCTTTCCTACATCTTAACTATTTTTCAGTATCACTATGGACATTATAAGGCGGCTATGTCTGACTTAATTGTCAGCTCCATGGGGGTAATGTGCAACAAAGGCAAAACATTCTATGTGTCTAATGAGATTTGCTGTGAATTGGATGGATTAAAAGGATGCCCAATTAAGCAAGGACAGTATATGTAAAGCCCACCATAATTAATTTTCACTGGATAAAGTTATTACAGCTGCTTGTTTAATGGAAGGTATTTTAATGAAATCCCATTTCTGTATAACTAGAGAGCATCAGCACATGTTAGCACTTTTGCAATATCAATGTTTCTTGTGTTCACACATTTGGGTGAAGTGGTGCATCACCCTGTCCTGAATCAGAGACTTAATCAGGGCAGTGGTGTAGCATGGGGGCCTGGGGGGCCATGGTCCTGGGCACATAACGAGGTCCCCACATGACAGGCTTCTTCATTGAGGCCAGAGCTACAGGGAGGAAAGCCATGCCCGGGCCAGGTCTTCCGCCATTCAATGGCCCAATGCTGCCAGCCGAAGTGGCAGAGAGGAGGAGAGGCGGCAGTGGAGGCGGTGCCCCTCTACTCTGAGTGCACCCCCACCACACCACTTTCCGAGGCTGCGACTGGAGAGTCTGACCCCAGTCACACTCTGCCGCTGAATCAGGGTACTCTGTTAGAGGAGTTTTGGTGGAAGTCTCTGTCCAGAACCCAAGTGTGGCGCAGACAGGCCATAGAGATACCAGTGGCAGCCTTAGGATGGCTACCTTGGTAAATCAGCATATTGGGGGAGGCCATATTCCTGGGCACAACCCTGCTATATACGCTAGGTGCCAAATGGCTCCTTAAACCAGGCTTGCAGTCGCCAAAACAGAATGTCTAGTTGCTGTTTTTTTCAAATGATGCACTGACTATGATTGATTATCAGCTAAACATTTAGCTAGTTAAGATGATAATCTTGAGCTTGGTGAAGAACTTTGGGAACTTAAAGAAGAAAAGTCACTTGATCCAAGGACAGTTCACATATATATATTGGCCTATTCTGACCTCTTTTTCTTAATGGTGACTGCTCCTGTTCAGGCTGCACAATAAAAGCATTTTGGTTCCAGAAATCCATTCTGATTGTACAGATAAAATATAACTGATAGAATGCTACAGGATGGGGGTATTAGGGTGTGGAAACAGTCCAGATCCAATGATCCCCAGATGGTGGAGATTTCAGGCACCATCCTGGTGCCCAGGCATCTTTACTTGATCGCAAGTGGTTGAAAGCCAGTTGCAAAATGCACCTGGCAGCTGGCTAGTTTCAAACATTGCCTTGAAGCAGTTTCAACCCTCTGGTAGGAGGCTGAAATGGATGTACACCCAATACCTGAGCCAAAATTCCACCTACACCTGTAATCAATAAAGTTGAGGCCATTTTTAATCCAGATCTTTGTCTGTCTGAGTTCATTCTATCACAGATCACAGTACTCACTGCAAAGGAGAAGGTAGCACTGCGACTGGTACCACAATAAAAACCCATTTTTGTATAATTAGAGAGCATCAGCAAATGTTAGCGCTTCTGCAATAATATTTCAAAAGCACCTTCTATATATATTCTTAACGGAAAAGAAAATCCTCTGAAATGCCACGTAAAATTTATTTGACTTGGAGGTTTTATTACAGTAATGTCAGTGCAATGAATGTCTTTATTCAACCTCAGTGGCCTGGAAATGCTTCTACCCATCACTACCTCAAGGTAACAGTCCTCCTTTATGATTCTGCCAGATTCTCGCACGGTAAAAGGATACTGAGAAATATAGGACAATGATTTTTGCATCTATCATTTTAAGATTCCCACAAAATATCACTGAATTTTCAGTGTGGATGGGAATATAATACAGTATGACCATAAAAATGTGCTTAAATGCTGTCAACATAATATAATGACCACTATATTGTCATCTTATTGCCCAAACACTACAAACTCATTTTGGGATGTGGGCTAACATCAGCTCTGGTTCCTCAGTCATCAATGGATGGTTCAGATGAGGAAAGGGCAATTGCCCAAAGCATATGTGCAGCTATGCATACACTAGGAACTTCTTTTAAATGCCTAAAAGCCCCACGGAATTCATGAGCCACACTTTGGCCACCCTAATCTATAGCTATCTCCCACAAATCCTTTTCTGGAACCTCAACTATTCTGCTACCAGCTGAGAAAGTTGAAAACAGCTAATACCATAGTACCCAGACCATTCCTGTTACGTACATTTCTCAGATTAGGAGAGCTAGTCAAGATCATCCAAAAGGTTGGCTTTGTATAGTGCTTGAGTGGCTGATGCATTTTCCTAGTCCTGTTAACATAGAGCTCTGGAGACAGTGGGTCTTATGTAGCACAAACAAAACATTTCAATGTATTTGAATGCTTTTACTTTAAATTGGATATATATGCATACTTCAGAGCTATGCACACGCACAAATATAATCCAAAAGGGAAAAAGAAACATTATTTTTGCCAAGGGAAAAATGATAATTTCACATTATCCCTTGATGTTCCAAATACATTCTACAGCTTGCCTCCACAATTACTAGCTCAGGTTACTACAAATCTATATAGCTTTTGCATTCAGAATTAACCTACTGTGTATATAGCATCCTGGAAATGAGTTAACCAGATTATCTACCCTAAGCCACTATTAGCAACCACAGAGCTTCAAACAACTCTGTTATGCAAGTTTCTCCAACATCAGCTCTGTACTGTGGAGGTTATGCAGCCCAAGACAGGGAGCCAGCCAAAGCGCTAGAAGTCTGCCTCCAAAGAATTCTATAGGCATGTGATAGAATGTCCTGTAGGAATCCAAAAGCCCACATGTGCTGAGAACAGCGGGAAAATCACTTCATCTCCACCCACGCTTCTCAACACAAGTTTCCAACTTGTATTTGCTGTGAATAATGGTGCCAGTTCACACCTGTCAAGACTCGTGTCTCCCCCATGTGATAAACAGATGTCTGGTGGTCAAAGAGCCTGGAAAGCATTTGTTCACGTGGCACAAATCTGCTAAGCATGATAGCAGAACTGAAATGAGATTGAAGGGGCGGGCTACAAAAATAGTAAAAACAGGCCTGTAAATATCAGCAGAAATAATTATCACTACAATAAGTACAGGCCAGGAAAATAAACACATTTGTGCCTGGAAAATGCATTTGAAAGTTTACATTTTGATTATTTACCAGCAGATTTTACCAGAAAAAGGTCTTAAACAACACACACTCCCGCCCCATAGTATTTGTCTACATGCCATCAGCATTGTGTTGTACAAGAAGAGAACTTCCTCATTATGTGTTTTTACCATTAACTTCTAACCTTCCAATACATTTTATGCTTTTCAGCAAAAATTTTGCCCACTGCTTCTAAATGTGATACACATTCCACACACACAAATACAAGCAAGATCAGATGTTTTCTAAAACATTTTTTAAACAGAGTCTATCCAACTAAATCATGATTAGGGCTGAGAGACGTCAGGTTTTCAACATCACGGTGTATCACCAGCCAAAGGTTGCAATCTGGCAATACACAGTAATGTTGTAACAACAAGCTGCATTGGCCCTAACCCCGTGAGGTGCCAGGGTGAAACTTCTGCAGCTGTCACAAAGAAGGAACCTGAAGCGCTTTCACTCCATTGCCTTGCAGGGCAGGGTCTTGATGCAGCCTTTGCCCTGCTCAGCCAGCGGAAAGGCTCCCGTCCCCGGCTAAGAACCTCCGAAGTTCCTCTTGCTTGCGCGTGAGCTGGAGGGACATCAGGTCTTCTTTGCGCCGTTCAGCAGGGTGTGTGGGAAGGCTCCCGCCCCCCCAGCTGAGTGAAGCCCAGTGCCTCTCTGGCTCACACAAAAGGCACCAGGGCTTGCTCAGCTGGGGTGGGGTGGGGGAAGTTTAATGGAGCCCCCACTCCGCCTCTGGCTCGCATGAGCCAGAGTTGGGGCCTTCTGTAAACTGTTCCACTGAGGAGCATGGCTGCCGGTAAGTCAGCGGAGCAGTTTAAAGAAGCCGGGGGTGGGAATACAGCTTGCTCCTCCCTCTGTGGTATGAGGGGCAGAACGTGATGGCGGCCTCAGCCGGCAGTTTATCCTGGGTGAAACTGCTGCTCCTAAGTCCCTCTGCTACTAGTGGCCCAATACTGAAAGCGGCGCTGGTAGCAGAGGGACTCAGGAGCAGGATTGATTTTCCACATGCAATATACGGCTGTGTGAAGCTGCCATCCTGTTCTGCCCCTCATATCGGTCCTGGGTGATACATCACCCAGGCCTAAATCATGATGTGAACAAAATTACAAGTGCAGTGGAATTTCCCTTTTCTACTCTCCCACAGACACCTCAAATCTGCTCTGGGATTTCCCCCAAGCTTCCAGAGCATATTTGGGAAGAATGTGGAGTGTATGCAGGGGAAAAAGAGGGACTAGACAACCCCAATTGATTATGAAGATCCTTGACAGGGCATATCATACAGTGGTACCTTGGTTCCCGAACGGCTTAGTTGCCAAACAAATCGGCTCCTGAACACCGCAAACCCAGAAGTAAGTGTTCTGGTTTGTGAACATTTTTCGGAAGCCGAACATCCGATGCAGTTTCCACTTGAGTACAGGAAGCTCCTGCAGCCAATCACGCCTTGGTTTTTGAACAGTTTCGGGAGTCAAACAGACTCCCAGAACGAATTAAGTTCGAGAACCAAGGTACCACTGTATATCCAAGCTATTATTATGACCAGAGAATAGTCAATTCGTCACTGGAGTGCATTCAATATAAATTTCTAAGATCAATCTTTAGGCTGGAGGCAGGTCTCTTGAGCATGGAGGCCAGAGTATGGCTAAGATTATCATTTTTTCCTACTGGCCTTGCTCCCCTTGTTCTGAAGGATGACTTCCAATCTGCATGGTATCAGGCTTCTATGACCAGAATTCTAGCTCTGGGCTTTTCCCTTGAGCAATTGCTCAGAATGGGCTTTGAGCAAGCTAAATCAGCTATCAAACAGTGTATCACACGCACAGAATGCCAAAGAGATCTGGATAGGTCCCCCTCTTTTATTGACAGTGATTACAGCAGGTATCTCTCAATGCCTATAGAGTATCTAAGCAATCTGGATCCGCCTAAATATCATAGGCCATTCACCCTATGCCATGCTCTCCCCTCTGTTGTTCTTAAAGGTCACTATAGAAAAATCCCGTATCTGTATAGATGCTGTCCCTGTGACTCTGTCCAAATTTAAACTGTAGATTATGTGCTTCTCCAATGCTTGTTTTACAGAGATCTACGCTCCCACCTTATTTTGCCTATACTCCAGAAATATATTGGGAGTTCTGAACAGTTTCTTACTACTCTGCTGATCTTAGATAATAATTCTGGCATAACATATAAGGTGGCCAAATTCTCTAGAGCAGCAATTAAAGTGTGACATATAATGACAAGCACTCAGGAGTAGTATATTGATGGATGGTCATCCCTAGATCAGAAGGGTTCTCTTCTGTTGGATAAATTACCAACTAGAGCTGCTTTTTTATTATATGTAATTTTATTTATTTTAAGTTTACTTCGTTCAAACTTTGTAATTGGTGATTTTATCCTGATACTGGTCAATGATCACCAGGGCTGTCTTAAGCATATGTGGCGCCGGGGTGCAAAGATCTACCTGGCGCCCCCTCCCCAGGTTGCCCAGTCCCAGGTGCGCAGGAGGGTGGAGCCGGCCGGCTGCCTCAGCGTCTCGCTGGCTCAGTTGTCCCTGAACTTGCGGTGCAGAGCTGCTGAACCCACCGTGGCACTCCGACCGACAGGCAGGCTCTTCCCCGGACTCAATTATCGAGCCCTGGACTCTCGGCCTGGCGCCCCTGAGAGCCCAGCGCCCTGGTGTCCTGCATCCCTAGCGCCTATGGGTAAGACAGCCCTGATGATCGCAATAGAACAACTTTATACTTAAGAGAGTCAATTGTTGTGGGCATAAAAACATTTCTCCACTCAGCAGTATTTTGACACTTATCCTGCTCTACACTAAATGTGGCATACTTACTTACTTACTTACTTACTTACTAAATAAAAGGCATTGAACACAAACACACAAATGTGTACAGTAATACATTTGAGGACAGGACTGGACAATGGTGGGTTCTATTTGCTCTCAGACTAGAAATGTGTCTGTTTTTCCTCTTTGCTTTGTATTCCAGTTCAGTGAAATACTTGCTTCATGTCACTAGCAGGCACCACAGCAGGGCTGTAATTAAATTTGGTTCTTGGGATTGCTGCCTTCCTAGAGTGAATTAATTATGTCCTGACATTAAATGACATGCCAGCAAAAATATTAACTGGGGTAAAGGCTAAATTAGGTTCTCAATTTAACCAGCTTTTAAACCATGGTTAAGAAGGATGCATTGTTAACTTTCACCATTGTTAATGTCAGTACCAATGTGTCCATTAACTGCAGTAAGACTTGAAGGGAAATTCATATTAAGGGCAAAGTATAAGATCTCGGGGCTTTCTGCTGGTCTCTTAATCATAGGTTTTTAAATAAGTTTTTATTAAAGTTTTTTTGTGTTACAAAACAAACAGATAAACAGGGAAATGTATATCTATTGTCTCCTCTTTGATTAGCCTCATTATGTTTGTTCTGGCCTTATGAGGGGCTTTGAGGGCAACTATTGACGAAAGATATGCATTAAGCATCAGGGAAGAGAAAACCATCTAAACTTCTATTTCAATTTTTTTTTTACTTCAGAATGTCATATTAATTTAACAAGTCTATGTTGCTGATGACACACAACTCTACCTTCCTTTTTCACCTATGGATGTCAAGGATAGAGGTTTGGTAGACCTGTCAATCTGGTCAGGATTAATCTGGACCTTGGTGGGATTGGATTTCTGCTGAAGGACCAAATGCGCAGTTTGCAAATGCATTGTATCAGCTCAGGCTGCTATCTGGAACCTCAGAAACCATTCTTAGTACTCATGCTTTAATTATCTTGAAACTAAACTAATGCAGTGCACTTTAACATGGGGGCTGCTCAGGTTTGGTGGGGTGTGACACTACTTTTGCACCAGCTGCACTAGCTCCCAGGGCATTTCTGGGCCCAATTCAAAGTGCCAGCAGTTTGGAACTAGTTTACCTTATGGAGCAGCTATACCCACATGACCATGACTGTGATTCGGGATCCATATCTGAGGTCCTGTTTGTGTGCTCACCAGTGAAATTGGTACAGTTGTGGCAGTTGTGAAACTCTCTTATGCTAAAAAAAGGGGGGAGCCAAACAAATGTTAAGGCCTTCTTGAATAACAGAACTGATCTTTTTAGGATTGCCTTTCCTTGAGATAATTTTGATGATCTAATTTCACATTTCAATCATTTATTTGTCTATATTCACACCAGCGCTTCATACTCTGCCAAAGGTTCTTTCTTTCGCTTCTTATTTCTCTCTGTGTGTTGCTTTGTGAAGGCTTGGCTCTGAAAAGCAACTAATAAATAACTGGAATAAACAAATTTTCATAGTGGCTGCAATCCTAAACACACTTGAAGTCCTAATGAACAGTGAGTCTTCCTTCTGAATAAACACACATAGGATTGCATTACATGTTTAGTTTCAAGTCAGTCTATTCGCAAATAAACTCTTAAATTTGTTCCAGCTAACCTAACATTTTGGTTACTATTTCTTTTAGGATATGAAAATCACAGGTGTTTTAAAGTCTACCCAGAAATGAAACTTGGGGTGTTTTTCTTATTGAAAAGTTAATTTCAGAAGCTGGATTTACAGAAGCATTTGTTTCTGCAGCGTCTTGCCATATATTTTAAAAAGGTCAATCTATCAATGCTGTCCTTTTTTCTATTCAGAAGGAAAAATGCTCAAACTATTTTGTAAATGTACCAACACATTTCTGAGTTATATACTTTTTTAAAAAGAGAGACAGAGATTTTGGGGGGGGGGAGTGTCAGCCAGCACCACAAATTCTATATGTGAAAACCAGCTGTCCCATTACATAACCCAATTTGTAGGGAGTTCAAAATTTTCCTGTAAAATGTTCCATCCAGAATCACTCCAGGCATCAGGTGTTGAAAATGAAATTATATTTTGGGGGTCGAGACGTCACCAAGGCAAGATGACATTTTGATCTGTTGCTGGCCTAGCTTGCTCCAAAACAAAGTCTTGCTCAAACTCCTAACAGCCACAAGCAGGCACTGAGCTGCAATATTAGATTGGCACAAAGTAGTACTCTGGACAACTAGTTGTCACCTCCATCTCAGATCATCAGAGATTCACAAGCCCAGGCCACAGACATTTCCAAAATGGCCACCAGGGCTCAAGGTAGCGAAAAACAACTCAGAGAGACCAGAAGTTCCATTTGACATGGCAATTTAGTTGATCTAATTAAAAAAGAACTGAGTACAGTGGTACCTCGGGTTAAGTACTTAATTCGTTCTGGAGGTCCATTCTTAACCTGAAACTGTTCTTAACCCTGAAGCACCACTTTAGCTAATGGGGCCTTCCACTGCTGCTGCTGCGCCACCACACGATTTCTGTTCTCATCCTGAAGCAAAGTTCTTAACCCGAGGTACCACTTCCAGGTTAGTGGAGTCTGTAACCTGAAGCATCTGTAACCTGAAGCGTCTGTAACCCGAGGGACCACTGTACTGGGGTAAGCACTGGAACTGCTGAGAGAAGATATTTTTTAAAACTTCCAGTTTCAGATGCTTCTGCAACAGCTAATGAAGCAATGGAACCCAGCACAAACAACAGAATCAAGATTTAGAATATTAAAAAAACCTTCAATCTGACATCAAGCTGTAGCTCAAGAATGCACAGGATTGGGATCGCTGCCAGAATCTATGCCTTCAAGGGGCTCTGAAAATTTTTGGAGACACCAACCTACATAAGGTTATTATGTCCGGAATAAAAGAAATGACGCCATTATACAAGCAGGTCATATTAGGAGGATACATAGAACACTCCATCACAAACCAAAAAATGGTGAGCCCCTGAGAGACATTATTGTTTGCTTTAGAGCCTTCATAATGTAAAGACTTATTTCAAAAGTTCAGAACACTGGAAAAATCATAATAGAAAATTCAATGATAAACATCTACCAGAATCTCTGCACAAGAATGTTGCAATGCAGATGTGAACTTAAAATTTATATCACAGCATTTTGTGAAGCAGGCGTAATGTACCGATCGGGTTACTCATTCAAACTCCTAATAACTTATGAAGCAGTTGCTAAAGCCTCCACACAACTCAAAGCTAGAAAATTATTATATCAACTGGGAGAGCAACCAAATGAAGACAAATAACTGAAAGAAGTAGGCACTGGAGAGGAAGGCACAGAACTCAAATGAGATTGGCAGCAAAGACAAAAAAGGCCTTCAGAAAAAACAATAGCAGCAAAAACAACACACAGGTGGCTTCTTCTCTGCCTGAGGTCCCACTGAAACTACCAACTAAGGTGGACCAAGAGCTATGGGCTCTATAACCAAAACAGGCAAGAATTAGGCTATTGGTCTCTTATTTTTGTTTGCAATATAATCATGCAAAATGTTTTCTGCTTCTGGGGGAAGAGGGGAGGAGGGCTAATGTTTATGTCCCCCAATTTCATTTCATTTCATTAGCATTTGGCTTATGAAGGAAGAGATGGACTATTTCACTCTCAAGCATAGGTGTAGGGATGATTCTGTTGGGAAGGTTGGGAAAATTAGTGAGGGGTGAGTTTGGAATTCAGAGCATCTTTATTTTTTGCTGATGGAATATGATAACAACACTGAATTTACTATGCTGCCTAACAGATCCATTGCCTGGGATAAGCTGCATAACTTTAAATTAACTTTACATTGCCACACTTAATGGCAATAGCATGGAAAGTAAATGGCCTGGGTATGCCAATTAAGCAAAGAAGATAATGGTCTACCCAACAATAACAATTTCAGGATGAAACCTTTACATTACTACACTCATTTAAACACGGTGAAGTGGTGATAGGTGGTAAACCATTAAGTACAAGTAAACCTTGTACTTAATGATCATTTTGATAAAAGGAGAACATCTCACCTTTTCAGATGAAATAGTTTATGGACAATACAGTAGAGAACATTATTAATCCCCTTCTAAAATCAGATTTGACCATATGGAAAGAATGGAGACTGAAACTTTTGCATGTTGATTCTCCTTTAATCTCAATAACTCAACAGCCTTCCTTTGTACAGCAGCCAAATCAGGCTCATTTGCTTGGGAAAAAGTGGGTTTATATAATCTCAAAGATTTCTATGCTAACCAAAAGCCCCTTACAGTTCCAGAAATAAATTTTATATTGGGACATATACCATGTGGCTGGTTAGAGATACACCAGGACCTGGTTATATATTTTCTAAATCAGCCAAATGCAAGGACACAAGCATTATCCAGCTGAAATAGTTTTTGAGCAACTTCTCAACTCAACCAACCCACTGGGAAAGGGAAATCTCCTCACACAATAGTCTACCCTTCCTCTCATTTCATTAAGCCTAAAATGGGGAAAAGATTCTGGAGCAGAATTGGAGGAAAATCCCTGGGAGCAAATCTGCCCTAAACTACCATTTGGATCCATCTCAGTTAGAACTCAAGGCAATGCTTTATAGATAGCACATCACACGTCCTTGTGCCCAGCTAGACTACACAGAATTAATCACAACATGTCCAATTTCTGCTGGTGGGAATGCAATTTACCTGGCTCTCTAGTACACAAGTGGTGGTTTTGGGGAAAAGGTTTTTCAAACAAATGATGGGACAATCGTTACAACCAGACCAAAAATTAGTACTCCTATCTTATTTTACTCTTCAGATTAAGAACATTTCCAGTAAAGACCTCATCCTCCATTTATTAATTGCAGCTAGATTAGTGATTACAAAATTGGTAAACTTTAAATGCAAATCTTTTTGAAGCCTGGATTCTGCAAGCAATATTATGCTTACGAACAAATTAACCATTTCACAAAAAGAAAATCAATCTGAGGGGTGGAAAGACTCACACCTATACAATCTAGTATCCTTTTACCGACTTTGTTAAGACAATTGAACATGATTTTCACCCTCCATCAATTCATGGAACCTTATGAAGAGACACTTTCATCTGATTGCCTTTCTTGGAATGTCCAAAACTACATCAGTCACCATTTTTTCTTTATTCTCTGTAAAATTATTAGGCTCTGTTTTCCTTGTATGGGTATGTTTTGTTACTTGCAATTAAAATCAGTAAAAAAAGGAGCTTATCATAAGAACCTCCTTTATGAGTAAACATGATTCTGTGAACGTTCCACATCTTAGCTATCACAAATAAATACAATCATATACAACCTACCACTGGCCTACTCACCTAGGTTAAGTAATAGTTATCATATACTAGCAGTTGTAGTAAATTGCCCCTATCTGCCTACCAACACATCCTTGTACCACTAACACAACTATACTGGGTACATTTTTCATCTCATTAGAAATTTGGGGGGTGGGGGTGGGAGAAGAAATCCTGACAGGCAGTGGCGTAGCGTGGGGGGTGCAGGGGGGGCCGGCCGCACCGGGCGCAACATCTGGGGGTTAGGGTTAGGGGGCGCAAATCCACAGGTTAGGGGGCGCAAATCCACGGGTTAGGGCGCGCAAATCCACGGGTTAGGGGCCGCAAATTACTTGCCTTGCCCCGGGTGCTGACAACCCACGCTACGCCACTGCTGACAGGGGAGTGGGCAATGGGTAGCATTTTATCATGCAAGTGCAATAAATCCTGCTATTTATGGTAGTTTCCACAGTCTACTACTAAATGCATAAAATAATTCGGTTGGTGGGTGGGTGTGACACATTTTACAAATTTTGGGAAGATAGCAGCTGTGTGAACAATGATCAAATGATGACTTACAAGGCTTCCCTTGTTACTCAAGGATATGAAAATTATCTCATAAGTCACTCCAGTTACTCAAAAAAAGAATGATTAGTATAAATATTTATGTAGCCCCAAAATCAACACTGAGCTGCAAAAACCACTTCCTGAGTTCTTGCTTCTTATGAGTTAGGCTGCATCTGCCCAAATGAGGAAAACCAGAAGAAGATACTATAATGATATGGGGAGAAAACAGTAACAGGCAGGAATTAGGGATCTTTACGGATGAACAAGATGAACAAAAACTGTTTACTATTTAAGCTGTTCAGAGCAACCTGATACAAGTACTGTCAAGGTTGTAGTGTATCAATCCTCTTCAGAATAAATTGTGACGTGATCATATATGCTAATAGACTGCTAAAATTCAGGGGCTTTATTAAGCAGTTGATGGGCTGCAATACATAGTGTGCTGTAGACAGCCCAAGGGACTGCAACTTTGACAATCTGCCCTAGATCACTTTCTTGTTTTAAAATATTATTTATTTTTAAAGGAAAAATGACTTAATATCTGCAAACATACGGCACTTGTTAATGTTCGTAGAACATCCAACACCTCTCTCTGTGCTCTGGAATGCCTTACATTCAGGACTGGATAAAAACTGACATCAGAAAAGGTCAAGCACCACATTGAGGACTGATGATTTTTTAGTTATCCTTAAACTTCATGGCATAAACACAGTGAGGAAAAGCAGTAGGTGGCTCTCGACCAACGAATGACAACATTACTATTCCTTTTGCTAAAGCCAAATAATAGGCTGCCTTTGCAATTTGTTATAACAAGTCTTTGGGTGGAAAATATGTTGCTGGTTCTGAGTTGCAAGCTCTCAGAATCAAAGTTCATGCCCTTCTCCACTTAAGTATTTTGTATCTCAGGCTGCCTACACACAATACATTTAAAGCACATAACTTCCCGCAAAGAACATAAGAGCCTGCTGGATCAGGTCAATGGCCCACCAAGTCCAGCATCATGTTATCACAGCCGCCAACCAGATGTCTGTGGGAAACCCGCAAGCAGGGAAACCTGGAGCATGAGTGCACTCTCCCTTCCTGTTGTTTCTAGCAACTGGTATTCAGAAGCATTGCTGCCTCCAACTGTGGAGATAGAGCACAGCTAGTAGCCCCAGATAGCCCTCCACTCCATGAATTTGTCTAATCATCATTTAAAGACATGCAAGTGCCATAGTTATGGGCTACATAACACTATGTGCTGTGTAAAGAAGTACTTCTTTAACGTGTCCTGAATCTTATAACATGCAGCTTCACTGGATGTCCACGAGTTCTAGTGTGATGAGAGAGTGGAAAAACTTTTATCTATTCATGCCATGCGTAATTTCTTCCAGGAGCTCCTGCTGCAGGAAGAATACAGTGGGGTCTTTGAGGAGTCCAAGATGCAGAATCAGTAAGAAAATGGCCGCAAACTTCTTTAGAAATAAAATTTCCTAGGGCCATGAAGTATTCTACATATCATTAATTTATGATACTTCTGAGCTCCGCTCCCACTCCCATTACCAGCAGTCTGTGGATGGACATAAACATGTAAAAATGAACTATCAAAAAAATACTATCAAAAAAATACAAATACAATCCCAGCATAAAACCAAACAGCAGCAGTGTTAAAACAAATATCAACCAGTACCATTACTTTCTCACGGCTTCAGAATGCCAGAATTGCAGAAATTCTCAGAAGCCCTAAAGCCTGGTAGAATACAAAGCTTTTCACCTGATGCTGATATAAATTGTAGGTGCCTGTGAAGCCTCTCTGGGGAGAACATTTCCAAATCTAAATAGGCAGAAGCACTTAGGAAATAGCCTTCCCTCATATATAAATGTAGTAGCCCGTTAAAACCATTATTAGGACACAAATATATCTAGCCCATAGAATTATGTTATCATTCTATCAGTAAGATGCCACATCAAAACTAAGTTCAAAGAATAACACATGCCAGAATGTAACAAATTTTAATTTGACTACATAGAATTAAAAGAGACAGCTGGAAAAGCCACTGTTAGCAATATCAGCAGCTGAGATCTAATTGGTCTTAGAACACATGCTGTATGCGTAAGTACAGATGGAAGCAATTATATATGTCAGAGCTCTGACTGCATTCACCAGACATCTCCTGATAAAATTAGTCACTTCTTATACTCATCAGGGAACAAGACAGCTATGTATTACAACACTTGCAAGACTTCTAAGTTTTCCTAGCCTTCTGCCAAGCTTTAACTCAGCGTCTACACTGCTTCCTAGAAGGCCTATTCTAACTTCTAAAATAGAAAATTCAAGCAATTTTAAAGAGTTTGTCTCAAACCACATTTCCACCTACTGCTGTCAGTCAACATACGAACCTGAATAAGACCTGCCAATGCCCTGTCTGTCTTTAAGCTGGCCACAATCAATCTGACTAGGGCTGATCTGAACACTCCTGCAGCAGAACATTTGGCAGAACATTTTGTAGGAAGTGAAGGGAGCGTGGGGCGTTTGGGTGATGGAGGCATTAGTTAGTTTACAATAAAAAAGGTGGCCAATGGCCTTTTTATTTCTTTCTTTTTTCAACAGCAACAACAAAAACATCATTAAATGTAAAAGCTTCCCTGAGTGGCTAAGACATGCAGCTTCTGCTGCATACTTTCTAAATGGAGCCAGATGAATGTTTCAGGAATTGACATTGCATGATCATGTTGTTTGGGTTCCAGTGGGCATTGTCGGGTGGGTGGGTGATAATTGTCTTCATTGAACCATAGATTTTAAAAAAAGAAATAAATGGAGAAAAACTGATATAGTTATACAATATTTCAAAAAGGACTTCCAATTAACCCTGTTCATTGACATTTGGTTTTTTTATCTTTTAATAGTGCTCCTTTCCTCGGTTTTATTTTCCTCGTTCTGCCCGGACACTGAGGTCCAGTGCTGAGGGCCTTCTGGCGGTTCACTCGCTGCGAGAAACCAAGTTACAAGGAACCAGGCAGAGGGCCTTCTCAGTAGTGGCACCCACCCTGTGGAACGCCCTCCCACCAGATGTCAAAGAGAAAAACAACTACCAGCCTTTTAGAAGACATCAGAAGGCAGCCCTCTTTAGGAATGCTTTTAATGTTTGACACACTATTGTATTTTAAAATTTTGTTGGAAGCCGCCCAGAGTGGCTGAGGAAACCCAGCCAGATGGGTGGGGTATAAATAATAAATTGTTGTTGTTGTTGTTGATGATGATGTTGTTATTCCTCAGCAGCAGCAGTAAACACAGTGGTACAAAACTGAGCAAATGACTGAGTGGCACAAGGGGTGTCCCTGAAATCTGCTATGGCTTCCACTTACATACTGCTGCTTGTTCATATTCGCCAACATGCCAGAGAAAAAATTATGCTGGGCCCCATCCTGCTTCCTCTGCCTGTCATGTTTTCTTCTATGGAAAGAGATAGTAGGGAGAGAGGCTGAGTTCTCATCCTGTTGGGAATTTTAAATGATTGGGCTTCTCTTGCAGCTCCTCTCTTTGCCCTTGGGGGAGGTGTATATGATTGCTTGCTTGCTTGCTTGCTTGCTTGCTTGCTTGCTTGATAGCATTTATAGTAGGAGTGGGGGGACTTTCAGTGCAAGAAACACATGAAAAATCTCAGAGGGGACCCAACTTCTCAGAAACATTATTTGCATTTCCTGATGCAGGTTAAATGGTCACTTTGCACTTACAGCCTTTATATAGGTACTTCACTGTGCAGCGCTAGGTACAGTTTGGGTCTTACGTTAATAACAGTTATTTTCCCTTGAAATACATATAAAGTTATTCAAATGGTCATTGTTGATTTCCAACATTTATTAAAAGTTAATATCAGAGCACATACCTCTGGCTGAATAGCTTTGAACACAGGCATATCCATCAATGTAATCTGACTCTGTAACAAAAGTTAGAGAAAGAGCAATTACAAATTTACAAATACTTGATTCTGTGCTAGTCCAATATACTTTTGCCCAAGACAGAAAATTCTGACAACACTCAGGTCCCGGATCATGTGTGCGTAGTCTTCAGAAAAGCTGATATTGTACAAAAATCTTCACACTGCTGTGATGAAATGCATTGTTAAAGTAATTTGTGATTCAATAGCTCACTTCTGACCCTTTTTAAGCGCTCCTTTCCCCACATTCTTGACCAAACAAGGCAACAAGGGTTGTGTGACATCCAGCTAAATTTTGCTCCTTACTCAATAGACCCATTGAAATTAATATACCTAAGTTGGTTGTGTCCATCACTTTCAATGACTCTACTCTGCGTAAGACAAATATTGGAAACTATTCACAGATTCTGCAATATAGACATTTAGCTTTCTATCCAATGTTAGTCATATTTAGAGTAGAACCAGTAAAACATAGTAGGATACATCCTTAAGTGCAGAGGCACAGAAGGGAAAGGATTTATATGTTGCTTCCTCAATTTAATTTCAGTTTTTCCATCTGTAATTCCTAGGCTATAGTTCCCTTTCTCTTCTTGTGCATTTTTCTAATAGTAAACCTCATTTAACTGAAATAAAGGCAAAGTAGCTGCCTTTTCAGTTTTGGCAGAATCAGAAGAGCAAAGCAGAATCCCTCCTGGTCACATTATCTCTGCTTAAATCCCAAGTAGTAGATAGGTAGCCGTGTTGGTCTGCCATAGTCAAAATAAAAAAATTCCTTCCAGTAGCACCTTAAAGACCAACTAAGTTAGTTCTTGGTATGAGCTTTCGTGTGCATGCACACTTCTTCAGAAGAAGAAGTATCTGAAGAAGTGTGTATCTGAAGAAGTGTGCATGCACACGAAAGCTCATACCAAGAACTAACTTAGTTGGTCTTTAAGGTGCTACTGGAAGGAATTTTTTTATTTTAAATCCCAAGTGTCTGTCGTTATCAGGCAGAGAAGCAGTTCTATTTTTCTAGAAAAAGAAGTGCCAGAAATCACCATGAACACCTCCCTAGTTCTTTTAGAATGGCAATGGTGCCCACCTGAGAGGTGTTGAAACTGAGTTCTGGTAAGTTCCAACTGGAAAAAAGGCTTGCAGAGAAGTCCTTTTTTAAAAAATAAACACACACACACACACACCCAAACAAACAAACAAACAAACAAACACCTGAATATAAAAAATAAGGCAGGAAAGGTCCTCTTTACCTAAACTGCTCCAATGCCTGGGGGAAGGGAGAAAATGTAGTCAATGGTGGGTGGACGTGCTACTGAAGCCTCTCCAGCAGCCCCAAATACCTGAGCACTATGTTTCCACTTCTGCATTCACATTTAGAAAAAAGGTTTCTATAAAAGTGAACATGGTGCCGTGGCTACAGCTTAGGAGAAGCTTCACTGAAAAAAGTGTTAGTTATACTGCAATTGGGTATAAGAATTAAAAACTTTATATGTAAATCAAGTAAACCCCCTTGATGAACACTAATTTACTTCAGAAATTTGAATGAGAACCTATTCTTATGATCATGTCAATACTTTCAGTACAAATATGAAATCAGTCATTTTACTTACTGCAAACTCTTCTGGAGTTACTTTCAATACGTCAAACACAACTGCATCATAGCTTTTATGGGCATAATCTGAACTCCGTCCTTCCAGAGAGTCAGAACTGCTGCTGCCCTATGGAAAGGGATGGGAGGAATAGATTTACATGAAACCAGAAATTTGCCAGTCAGCTAATTAATGATTGCGTTCACAAAGAAAAAAGCAAAGCTGAGCCTTATGCCAGTTTACTTTTTACTAACTCGGGTTTCTATCCAATTCTCCCCTCTGCTTATTAAACAAAAGCTATTCAAGTTGGTGCTCATATTGGCTAATGCAAGAGAAGAGATGTGCAGCTATAAGATTAGAAAGAGCTTTCAATATAAAGTTTGGTATATATATCAGTAGGGTTTTCCCCAGCAATGGATCTTGAAAAGCCTCTATTCTTAGACTTTGAATTAGTGAACCAAAAAGTAACAACATTTGCCTGCTCTAATTAATCACTGTATTCCTTTCCAAGCTAAGAACAAAATACAGTGATACCTTGGTTCTCAAACTTAATCTGTTCCGGGAGTCCATTTGACTCCTGAAATGGTTTGAAAACCAAGGCGTGGCTTCTGATTGGCTGCAGGAGCTTCCTGCACTCAAGCAGAAGCCGCATCGGACATTTGGCTTCCAAAAAATGTTTGCAAACTGGAACACTTACTTCTGGGTTTGCAGTGATTGGAAGCCAATTTGTTTGACAACTAAGCCGTTCGAGAACCAAGGTACCACTGAAACACTATTGAAGCTGCATTTCCTTGCTTTGTGAAACTAGGAAAGTGGCAGAGATATCCCAGTAGTACTTCCTACCAATTTCTCTTTAAGGTTAGAAAAAAGTGAATACAGTCATGAAGAGGCTGGGCTACTTTTAGAACTCTCTAGGAAATTAATAATAATGATGATGATGATGGTATTTGTACCCTGCCCATCTGACAGTTTTGCCCCAGCCACTCTGGCAGCTTCTAACAAAATAAAAACACAGCTAATTGTCAAACACTAAAACTTCCCAATACATCTACTTTCAGATGTCTTTGGAATGTTGTGCAGTTGTATATCTGTTTGACATCTGATGGGAGGGTGTTCTATAAGGTGGGTGCCACTACCAAGAAGGCCCTCTGCTTGGTTTCCTGTAACTTTACTTCTCACAGTGAGGGAACTACCAGAAGACCCTTGGAGGTGGACCTCAGTGTCCAGACTGAATGATGGGGGTGGACACACTCCTTCAGGTATACAGGGTTGAAGCCATTTAGGGATCACACTTTGAATTGTGCTTGGAATGTACTGGAAACCAACGTTGAGCCTTTAGGATCAGTATTATATGGCCCCAGCAGCTGCTTCCAGTCACCAGTATAGCAGCCACATTCTGTATTAGTTGTAGTCTCAAATTCACCTTCAGTGGTAGCCCCATGTACAGTGCATTTCAGTACTCAAAGCAGAGCATATACCACTCTGGTGAGACAGTGTGCAGGCAGGCAAAGTCTCAGTTGGTAAACAGCTGCCCTGGACACAGAATTAAACTGCACCTCCCTGGACAGCTGTGAGTCCAAAATGACCCCCAGGCTACAGACCTGGTCCTTGAGGGGCACAGTTACCACCCCATTCAGGACTAGGGAGTCCCCCACACCTAGTCGCTTACTGTCCCCCAGAAACTTAAAGCAGCGGTTCCCAGACAGTGCTCCACAAAGCACTTGGTGTTCTGCGAAGAAATTTGAAGTAAAATAAATGTAAAAACAGCCAAAAATGCACATATGTGCCTTTGGCATAAGGACAACGAAAGTGTTCCATGGCAAATTTATCTTCTGAAAAGTGCTGTGCAACTCAAAAAGTTTGGGAACCGCTGACTTAAAGAGTTAAAGGGTTGGGCTAAGCAGCCTGCCATTAACCATGAGGAGAATAACACAAGAGTTCTTCTGGATCAGACCAAAGGCCCATCTAGTCCAGCATCCTATTCTTACAATAGCCAATCAGATGCGTAAGGGGAGGCCACAAACAGGACTTGGGTGCAATAGCACTCTTCACAGAAAATGGATTTCTGACTTCAAAAGTGGAGGTAGAACATGACTGATAGTCACTGGTAGCCATATCCTCAATGACTTTGTCTAATCATCTTTAAAGCCATCCAAGTACGGGACCACCATTACATCTTGGGGGAGTGAATGACATAATTTCACTTTGTAAAGAAGAACATTCTTTTATCTGTCCTGGATCTTCAAGAATCCAGCTTCATTGGATGGCCCCAGGTTCTAGTATTATGACAAAGGGAGAAAAAATGTCTTCATCTTCACTTTCTTCACACCATGCAAAATCTTCTATCCCCCATCATGTTCCCCATGACTTCTGTTTTTTCAAAACTAGAAATCCCCAAATGCTGTGGCAGTCCATGGGCAGGCAGGCAGTGATGGCAGCAAGAAGAGGAAGTGACTAATTGGACATACACCTATATCTGCAAATATTTGTGACATAATCTAAGTATGGACAGAACTAGATATTGGGGTATATGACCAAAGTCTTTTGGTTACTGGACACATTTTAGAAAATCCTAAGCAAATATACTAAGCTGTAAGTCCCATTGAACTCAGAACCTACTTCTGAGTAAACATGCTTATGAAGACATAGTAAGTTGTGAAAACTAAATAAAATGGAAGGAGGCTACTGTTTTTAATAAATACGGGAATTCACACAGATCATTCTCTGTTACATTAAACAGAAAACACTCTATTTAGTCTGAGGTTTCCCTTCAGATTCCCAGAAATATAACTGTTCACCAGTATGCTATTCAAAACCATGCAGGAAGACTGTGGCAAAATCAGAATTATATCTTAGATCTGTCAAATATGAACTTAGACCCTTAATCACAAAGGAACCTTTTCAAATTTCAAGAGTTTCTAATAGACATTACAGATTTACTGTAACTTCGCAATGTAATGTTTATAGAAGATGCATTCTCACCTTCCACTCAAAAAGTTTAAAACCCAGCTAGGAGTTAGGTTCTTACAATTTTGGGACATGGTATAAATCCTAACCACAAGATGCCAGTCTTCATTTCTCATCCATTTCCAATGTTTTCAACTCAGTGACTATTTTTCAGCATGATAATACTAAATTATTGAAATGAACTGCATAGTTCTGTTGTCTATTTTTTCATGTAAGTTGCTGGTTTAAATCCACTGTAAATTCCAGCAACTCTGTACAGCTTTTCCACAGAAAGCTGAAGTAAACAGAACTCAACAAAATGCATTTTTTCATAATCTTGTATTATTATTTCCAGCCTTCCAAGGCTTGGAGATCTCATGAAAAACATGCAAAAAGACATACTCTATGGAGTCGAGTGCACAATAGAGTTAAATTTACCTCTGCAATATCCCCAAAACTGGGTCTTTCTGATTCACAGCACTTTAGAATCTCAGGGGGAAGGAGGTCATAGCTGCTAATACGTGACTGTTTCAATTCTACAGACATTTCACATACTCATTTACCACTTTACCCTTCCTTCTGTGTATGGAATCCCTTCCAAGTATGGGATCACATGGAAAAACATTAACATGGATACAGAAGGCATTTCCACACTATATGCATGCAGACTGCCTTTTCCCATTCAATAAACAAAGCAGATTCACATTCAAAATGTAGAACAGGTGTGGACCTGCTGTGTCCATTAAAATGAACCAGGTGGAAAAGTGCCACATGTCACACATGTATCAGAGCTCCTAGACATCAGAGCTTATTAGACATTGTTGGATCAGGAAACAGAGTGCAAGTTGGGTGCTAAGACTCACCAATCATCTGCACTGTGTACCCTGAAGCCTTGCCCTTGGAGAACAGCATCACTAGGCTACAGAAGTAGCTAATTCCAGGGGCAAGAGTATTTGGGGAACTGTTGTAACAGCAGGTGACATCCAAATGGGATCTTCCCTTTTGGGAACCAACAAGGCGTGGGCCCACTTTCTGATTAAGCCTCCAGTAAGAGGATAAACTGGGTGCTTTCATGAGTGATGAGGGGCTGGTAGGAATGAGTGAATAGGGTTGCTGTTGTTGTTTTTGTTTATTTGTTTTTGTTATCATGTTATGTTTTTTGTGTTTTTATGTTGTAAACCACACTGTGATCTGTAATAAATAATAATTTTGCTAATATAAGCATTTTAATGCATACATTGCCCAAGTATACACATTTTTGTACAAATTACTTGACTGAAGAACGGCACTGCAAATTTCAGAGAAGTGTGGACTTTGAAGGGTGGCTGTGTTTCAGTTTATGTATTGTTCAGAAAGGCAAATTAGGTAGGTTTGTCTTTAAAAGAGAACTGAATCAAATGTCTTCCCCATCCCTGAGTTGAGATCTTAGTTTGTTCCCCATTTGGCCTCTCAGGTCCAATCACCCCTGCCCATTAGCCACATTGGCTGCAGCTGTTCAATTTACATTATCTGTAAAATACATACAAGTATGACACTAGGCAAGACAAATTAATGGCAGAAAGTCTTAGAGAGATGCCAAAATAAACAACAATTAAATTAAAACATACAAATGGTAACAGAATACCAAATGTGTACCTCTGGTGTGGCGGAGGTCACTGTCACGTTGGCCATGAGGCCATTCCTTTTATACATACTCTTCTTTAGGATGCAGGAAATTTCAGCTCAGCCACCACTGGTGACACAAGAGGATGGAGAACTGCTGCAAGAAAAATACATTTTATGAGAAACTGATTTAAAAGAGGCCACCAGTGAGGAGCACAAGATCATTATTGAGGGGACACAAAGATTATTTGCAAAGTGTACCATATATCAAGTGAGAGGACACCTGCTTCTTTATGTTCCAATTCAACCCTTAATACTGGCTGAGCAAGCTCTTCAGCCTTCATGTTTGTATTAAAGGACATTGAGGGAGGCTTGGTCAACTAGTAAACACTCCTCTTGGAAGATGCTGAATGCCCAAACATTTCCTGGGAGCAGTATATTACCTTTTTCTTTGGGAAGTTTGGGTTAAAACTGGTATTGTGGTATTTTCATTAACCCTGGATAATATCCAATGTTACTCAGAATAGATCTATTGAAATTAATGGACTTAGGTCCACTGATTTAAATGGCTCCACCCCAAGTATGAGAATGAGGTATCATCCTCTGTATTTTTGATATTGGTTGATATCAGAACATACTCTGCCTTTGGGGAAGGAAAGGGGAATTAAAAATAAATAAATCACAATTGCATACATAAGAAATGTACACTTAGTTCTCAATGAAATATATGAACTCAAAGTTGTGTGAACTCACAAGCAACATTTACCATCATACAATATTCTGGAAAGGCAAAACAAATACAAGGATGATGTGAGTACATCTTGCTCCTGAAGAAAACCAAATTGATTAACAGTCCCACTTACAGAACAAAATGTATTCCCTATAAATCATTTGTTAGGAAGTATTTGACCGAGTTTTACTGCGCACACATGCTCAGAAGTGGTCCTCAGTTTGCGGAAACCTCAGGATCTGACCGGACCTCCGAAATGGACCCCTTATGCAACCAGAGGTACCACTGTATGTTCCTGGACATGGAATTTGACCTCCAAAAGGAAAAAAGTGGGGAAAGGAAAACCCAGGAAAAACACTCTCTGATTTGTCCAGTCGTTTCCCCTACCTCCATCCCTTCAATACAGGCTAGATGTAATTTTTTAATCACTTGTCCCATAAATATTACTAATTTTTAGCAGGGTGTATTCATAGTGTTAATGTGATGCCCACTAACTGTTAGCTTTTGAAGCAGAGTTGATGGTCTTCAGAGACATAAAGGTAGCTTCCTATGATCATATAGCCCACTCAGGAGAAGGGGGACTGCCAACTAAATTCCAAGTCTCTTGGCCTGGGAACTTCTGTCTAGAGTGGTTGCAGGAAGAGGAACAAAGGAACCACATTGATATATCTGGTCTATGGGGCTCATGTGCTTTTGAGTGACAGGTTGTTAGGCCCAATGATGCAGGATGGGCAAGTACTTCAGGGAAGTGAAGGGCTTAACACCTGTGGGAAGTTAGGAGACGGGGAGTCAGAGTGTCCACTACTGTTGAAGTTGTCCAACCTCACTGGCAGGCAGCAATCTTTCATCAGCCTGGGTACACGAGGAGAGACAAGATGAAGGACTACAGAACTTGGGCATCTTAAAAGGGACAGACAAGGGCAAGGCAGAACACAATGCATTCTTAGGCTTAGTTACAGTAGGGTATGGAGCTAGATAGCTGTCCCAAAGGCTTCATGGGAAATGTGGGTGTTGGAGAGTAATGACATCATGCAGGTGATCTGGGAGGCAGTTCCAGACATAAAGGGCAGTAAGAGGGAAGAAGATCTGAGGCAGCAGACAGCCTTCGGATGGCTGAATGTGGCCAAGCAAGAAAAGCTAAGAGCAGATATAGAGATGTATTAGGATGCAATAACCAGTGTGTTTTTTCGGGGGGGGGGAGAATGCAGGGGTGCACATATCCCTAAACATTTTGTGAATCTAAGTTTCACTTCATTGAGGGGCAGTATTTCAGTATGAGTAGGAAAATGAGAGTAGCTTTAAATTTCTTTTAGTAAAAAAGCACTGGCAATAACTTTTCAGAAGTGGGCAAGGACATGATAGCCTTTGTTATATTATCGTTATTATTACATATCCGTATATATGAAATGGCTGCTGAAAATGAGCCAGTGAGGTAGAAGAACTTAAAAATATGGTTTTCATATCAGAAACACTAAATATTCCCTTTCCTCTCTTCTGTCCACCTCCTGACTGCATTTTTGGTGAGTGTAGGCTCAAATAATGTTCTCATGAAAGCAAAAGAAAATTCCATATGTGACCTTGTATCAAATCCAGCTTGAGTTCTGGCTTTCAGTGATACAAGTAAACCAATTAAATGATACAAGGAAGCATCATGGAAAACTTAATGAGAGCACCAGTTCTAAAAGAACCAATATAACTTCCCCCAATACTAAGCAGTTGTTTCAAAGAAAGAGTTCAACTTGAGGAGCAACATACAAAATAAACAGGAGATTTGCTCCAAAAATGTGTATGCCTGTTCTAAAATGCATACAATACAAATGCCTAAAATGTGCCATTTTAAATGGGACTTAACAGACACTATGTAATTAGCAGATCTTTTTTTGAGCCAAACTGCTGAAATAACCCCTTTCAGTCAGAGTAGGTTTCTCTGGCACAAAAAAGTAGCAAAGGTGTTGTTGTGATAGAAAGATGCATGGTAAGGAGAAAGTAGCAACAGAGTGCTTTTTCTTCCTCTTTTTTAATACGATAAAGCTAAAGAGTCAGTCTTCATATAGGGAAGGCATACACAAACTCCGGCCCTCCAGATGTTTGGGACTAAATTCCCATCATCCCTAGCTAACAGGACCAGTGGTCAGGTATTATGGGAATTGTAGTCCCAAACATCTGGAGGGCCAGAGTTTGCCTATGCCTGATATAGGGCATAGTTGTGGAATTTGCTTTGATGAAGTGATGGTTACAACCTGAAGGACTTTAAAAGAGATTTAGACAAATTCATGGAAGATAGCAATGGCTACTAACTACAATGGCTTTGACCCACACCTCCACTGTCTGGGGCAGTATGCCTCTGATACCAGTTGCTGGGAATCACAACTGGGGAGAAGTGGTGTTGCACTCAGGTCCTACTTACGCGCTTTCCATAGTTGAGGATATTGAAATGATAACTCATTTATTAAATGCAACATATTCAACCATGAATTCCAGTTGGAAAAATCAGGCACACTTATATTAGACTGGATCTTAAGTATGTAGGATCTGACCTGTATAGTTAATATAGAGTAAGGGAAAGAAGACAACTGAGTAACTCCCAGGTTTTCAACCAGTGTACCGTGGCACCCTGGGCTGACTTGGGCTGGATCTATACCGATTTTTAAAAAAATATAGAAAAAAAATGGATCACTGCTCTACAGCGTCATCTGGTGTCACATGTTTATAATGCAGTTATAATGATATAATTGACAAGTGTAACTGAGTCCTTTAATGATTATCAGGGGCACCATAAGCAGCAATGGGCACCATCCCTCATTCCTTCCTTATCTCCTCTGATGAAAAAAATGGCTTCCAACAAAGCTGGAAACTCCCTACTCAAACAGACAAATGAGATGAGCGACTTTACTTTTCCATATATGACTGTGCTATGTGACGCCAGTCACTTTCAAAAGAGTGCTGCCCAAGTGTGCACTTCTCTAGCCCATCTCTATGATCCCAGCTTTTGAGGGGGGACATGAGGGGAGCCTGCAAGAGGGAGAGGAGGGAGAAGAGAGGAGGGAAGCGGATGGTTCATGGGGCCAGTATGGTGAGTGTGAGGCAATAGTTGAACCTGACAAGGCAACTTCTTCTTGCCTGGGCTGTGGCCAGTGTAAGTCCTACTTGGCAGGAGACCCACTGGAAGATAGTGAGGTAACTGTGACCCATTGAACCCAGTGGGTTCTACTCTTGAGCAGAACTTTGTTGGGCGAAGCCCATCCTCATTGGGTTGCAGGCAGTGTTGAGTCCTGCTTGAGAGGAAACCCATTGAAATAGGTAGGTAATAGATGGGAAATAAACTGTAATAGTAATAATAATAATAATAGTAGTAGTAGTAGTAGTATCCAAGAGGAGTTCTACTGAAATTGATGGGTGTGGCTGACTCAAGGATCACTGGCCTCCAATGGGTCTTCCCTGAGTAGGATAAAACCAATTTATATTGGGTTGTAGCAAGTGTTAATCTCTCTCAGTGTAGGCCCATTGAAATTGATGGTTATGATTGGCAGTGTCATTGTTCTCCAGTAAACCAGTCAGGGGTTAGAACTTAGCAAGACGGAGCTCCTCAGCAACCTTCAAAAACAAGGAAGGAAGGTGTCCTGGTGACATGTGCAGTGGCCCAGAAAGGAACTCCCACTTAAGTGGGGATTCCCCTGTATCACACAGGGGAGTCGCAAAAAGAATGTAAAGGGAGCAGTGGACTCAAGGGAACCACAGATTCAAAAAGGCTGAAAATGCCTGCAGTAACTTGTTTGTTGAAACTTTGAATTTATGCCTCAATAGCTCAATTGGTTAGAGCATGGAGTTGATAACGCAAAGGTTGCAGATTCGATCGCTATCTGGGACAGCTGCATATTCCTGCATTGCAGGGGGTTGGACTAGATGATCCTCAGGATCCCTTCCAACTCTAGAATTTTTCGGTTCTATGATTTGTTATATATTGGAGAAAGAATCCATGAAAATGTACATATTGTACTAAGAGACACTCTTAGGTAGATAGCATTGTTTTGATATGGTGACATTATTTATTCTCAATTAGATAAATGGAAAAAATACTGTAGGTTATACTGTAAAGGTAAAGGATCCCTGACAGTTAAATCCATTTGAGAATGACTCTGGGGTTGCAGCACTCATCCCCCCTATAGGCCGAGGGAGCCGGCATTTGTCCGCAGACAGCTTCCGGGTCATGTGGCCAGCATGACTAAGCCACTTCTGGCGAACCAGAGCAGTGCATGGAAATGCTGTTTACCTTCCCACCGGAGCAGTACCTATTTATCTACAGTGGTACCTCAGGTTAAGTACTTAATTTGTTCCGGAAGTCCATTCTTAACCTGAAACTGTTCTTAACCTGAAGCACCATTTTAGCTGATGGGGCCTCCCGCCGCACGATTTCTGTTCTCATCCCGAAGCAAAGTTCTTAATCCGAGGTAATATTTCTGGGTTAGCGGATTCTGTAACCTGAAGCGTATGTAACCTGAAGCATATGTAACCCGAGGTACCACTGTACTTGCACTTGACGTGCTTTCAAACTGCTAGGTTGGCAGGAGCAGGGACCGAGCAACGGGAGCTCACTCTGTTGTGGGGATTCGAACCACCAACCTTCTGACTGGCAAGCCCAAGGCTCAGTGGTTTAGACCACAGCGCTACCCACGTCCCAGGTTATACTGTATTTACTTGAATATAATGTGCCATCAAATTTAATGTGCACCCCAATTTTCAAGACCTTGAAACCCAAAAAGTATTTGATGGCAAATGTAAATGTGCCATCAAATCTAATGTGCACCGTAATTTCCATGATGTAATTTGGCCAAAAAAGGTGTGAAATACAATCAAGTAAATATGGTACAGTATATTGTTGTTGAGATATAATTAGTTGTTGACCAATAAGAATAAAAGGTCTCATGTTTATGAAAATGTATTTTAATATATGGTCGAATATATTTCCAATGTAGTGCCTAATGACAAACATATTTTTCAACAGAAGGCTACTCATTTTTCTACATATTTATATGCTATTGAAAATTTCATAGCTCTTTATACAAAAGCAGTATCAGAAACCCTAAAGCTTTCAAAGATAATTTTCAAATCAAAACAATTATAGTTTACATTTAAATTTGATGGCCCTGACAAACAAATGGTTCTTCATACATTTGTCACATTAAAAAAAACTAGACTTGCCATGTACTACAAAAACAGAATCCTAAAATCTTATCTTGTTCAGCAGTGCCATCTAGTGAATAAAAAATAGAAATGCTAGAACTCAGAATTTGGAAAACCAGTGGTAGCATAATCCACACTGCAATGAATGAGTTCCGAGACCAATAGTAACAGCATCCATTCATGGTTCAACAAAAATATAGGAGTGCCTAGCACTGGTCTCCAATTTCCATGCCTGCACAATCAATTTTAGTAATTCTCTGTTTGCTTCAAGTTTGTGATTGGGGGAAACATCAGGAAACCTTTTCCCTATGACAGCAGTCCATTGATCTATAAGAAGGATATCTGGGGAACAAAGTCAACATTTGTACTGCTTTCCTTTTCTTGTATAAAATTGGTGGTGCATGGGATGAGGGCCAAACAAATGAGTCTGAGTTCTAGTAAGACTGAAGTACTATAGGTGAGCTGTTCCCAAGCCCAGATAACAGGCCAATTGCTTGCTTTGTACAAGGTCATACTCCCCTTTCATAGTCTAAGGGGGCTGCTGGATCCATTCTGTCACTAGAGCCCCATGAGACCTTTTCTCTCATGAGGAGATATGCTCTGGACTATATAGGAACTGGGCTTTTAGTGTGACAGCACCTACCCTTTGGAACTCCCTCTCATTACTATTAGACAGGTTCTGTCTCTATTGTCTTTTCAGTGCCAACTGAACACCACCCTTTCCCAACAAGCCTTTTTAGAAGGAATTTTTACCCCAGTCTTTATTTGTAGTGGACTTGAAATGGTTTTGAAATGCTTTTATTGTTACATCAGTTCAGGATGTGGGAAGCAATTCATATAAGGTAGCAAATTGGCTTCCAATAGATTCTGAAAGTCCCTCATTTGATACTTCCAATGTACCAAGCATGGAAAGCCTTTTGTTAGAAACTAACAGAACATAAAAAACATGCATTTCCCTATGTTTGTTATGTTCAAATCTCATACATTATTCAGATTCTCATCCTGCAAACATATTTCAAGCCTCAATAGCTTTAGTTCAATATGACACTCTAAAAATGCCTCTGTACTATGCTGCCACTCTTCTACAAATCAGTTTCCTCTTCAGTGATAAAATGAAAGCAGATTAACTTACCCATTATGTATTTTCCTTTCCAGTTTTAAGTACCAATAGTCAAACACAAATGAAGTCTTGCAGCACATCTTTCAGAATGGACATTTCTGGAAAGGGAAAATAATAAAAAAAATATTATATATAATGGCAATAATACTATTTTATATTTATGCTTTATTTTATGAAAACAACTTTGGGCAGAAATGTATCTGTGGAAAATGGATATATAAATAGACTAGGCTTAGACCATAGGGTTTTCTTGAACAAGACAAAACCTTCCTATTTGTCCCTCAACAGTCAACCAACTTATGACTTTTATGTATCCCGTTCGGCAAGTATGGAATATAATTAAATCAAACTGTTCAGAGTAAAACCTTTTTATCTGATGCTGCCTTCAATATGTGAGTTCCTCTGGGCTCAATTTTATCCCCTGTGCTATTTAATATCTACATGAAACTGCTGAGTGGGTCATCCCAAGTTATGGAGTACATTGTCAGTAATATGCTGATGACACACAGCTCTACTTCTCCTTTACATCTGCAGATGAGGCAGTAGATGTGCTAGACCGTTGTCTTGCCTTGGTAATGGACTGGATGAAAGCCAAGAAACTGAAGCTTAATCCAAATAAGACTGAGGCACTGTTAGTGAGTGGCTCCCTAGACCAGATGGGTGGGAGATTGTTTGCTCTTGATGCTGTTACACTTCCTCTGAAGGATGGGGTATGTAGCTTGGGAGTACTCCTGGATACTTTGCTGTTGTTTGAGGCTCAGGTGGTCTTGATGGTGCAGACTGCCTTCCATCCGCTTCGGCTGGTGACCCAGCCGCGCCCCTATCTGGATAGGGATAGCCAAACTTCTGTTGTCTATGCTCTGGTAACTTCTAGGTTGGATTACTGCAACACGTTATATGTGGGGCTGCTGTTGAAGATGATTTGTGCAGAAACCATCAAAGAGGCATGATGGTTTGAGCATATGACACCAATCCTGGTCTGACTGCACTGACTGCCAATTAACTTCCAGGCCCAGTTCAAAGTGCTGGCTTTGATTCTTAAAGCCTCAATATGTCAACAACCACCTCTCCCCATATGAACCAACCTGGACTCTGCAATCATTACTGGAGGCCCTTCTTCGTGTGCCTCCTCCACGGGAGATCCGGAGGGTGGCAACACTAGAATAAGCCTTTTTATGCAGTGGCTCCCCATATGCAGAATGCTCTCCCCAGGTAGGTTGGTCTGGTCCCTTCATTATACATCTTTTTATACTTTTTTAGTTATGATTGTCATTTATAACAAATATTTCAAATACTTCCTCTCCAACCAGGCCTTTGGATGATTAATATTCTACTGCCTTTTAAATGTGTTTCTGGGGTGGTGGTGGTGATTGTTTTGTTTTTGTTCTAACAAAACATCCTTCTTTGGATGAAGGGTGGTATATAAATTTAATAAATAATAAAATAATAAAAATAAATGACTGGGTATATAACATATAGAGCAGTGGCTCCCAATTAGCCAAGTACTGGGGACCCCCTATTTTTCAAAAGCCAAGCCATGGATCCTCTACTTTTGAAAATATTTATATCTCTGTGTGAATGCTGCCACCATACCCTCCCACATCTCCTAGTGCAAAACTGAGGTGTGTGTCTTCCAGGTCACGCTCATGAGAGCATAATGCCCAAAGATGGGATGTCCCAGGCAGTTGACAGGTATGTGTCATGGACCCCCTAGGTGGGTTATGTGGATCCCGACCACCAATTTGGAAACACTGGTATAGAGAGGTGCCTTCTCATTACCAAATGCACCATATGGTTATTTATTAACCAGCGTGAATTCTCCTCCCCCCAAGACAACCCACTTCCTGAAAAAAATAATTTACATGGAATGAAGAAAAATTAATTTTCAAGGAACATTTTAAAATCATGTGAATAGATCAAGGCTGCTGTACAAACTTGTACTTTGTTTTTACAATGTGAACTAGATAATCAAATTTCATCATCCAGGACATAACACAATTTGCTGCCTTTTCAACTTGCAACTAAAAGGAGGAAGTCACAGACGAAGGCTTTCTGAACTAACTCACTGGAGCACAAATAGATATGTTATGCCTAATCTTACAATATACTCAACATACAGCTTTTAAACCACTCTTCCAACAATATTGCAAACTGTAAACATTTGATGCTTCAGATGCTACAAATCATCTGCAGCAGATGAGATTTTGATCACCTGCAACTGCTTTCCTGCACATACTTTTATGATCTATTTTAAAACTGTATTTTCAGACTGGAAGAACCTTAGTCACCTATTGTCCAAGCTCCCTAAATATGTGATTTTGGTACCTAGGAATTTGAAAACTGTACTTGAAGTGTTCAAGTTTTCCCCTTATACTCAGAAGCTTTTATGCACACCGTATGTTTTACACATATGTACACAAAACATAACTGGCCTGCACTTCTCACTTAACTAAAAGGAAATGAAACTGTAAAACTGAACCACTGAAAAGTTTTTGCACAGTCCTTACCCCCATTTCTTAACCTTGCCTTCCTTTATCTGATTAACCGCAATCCACATTTATTTCTACAAAACTTTCAAGCCACAATCATTTGAACTGCATTTTTAAATGCATGAAAAATTAATACTGTATCAACTGGGGGGGGGGCTCTCCAAAGTCAGTGTTACTACTAGGATGAGACTACCAGATTCAATCAGGAGTCCTCATAGCCCAGATGGCTTTCAAATGCCCGTGGAAACAAAATGCTGTGAAAACAAAATCCCTTTTATGAGAGCAAATAAAAGGCCAGAATCTTGCAAGATTTCTGGATCTTTTGAGGTTTTGATCTGCAGGACATACATATTGCACACAAGCAAACTGTTCTGTCGGAGCTGAGTGGATGGTACAGGCCACTTCCCCCTGGATTTGGTCTACCCCATGTTATAATCAGTTGCTTTTTTGAGGGCCAGGAGGCTTTTTTTTTTTTAATGTCATCTGAATTAGTTGGGGAAAGGCATGTTTTTCACCTTCCTTGTGGTATCCTCTAACTATAATATTGTACTCTTTCTGATTAACCTGTAAGATCTTAGATAACAGACCATTTCCTCCCACACTGCAGTTTTTTTCAACTTTTGATTTGATCTGAGTTGACTATGGAAGTTTGGTCATTTTACTGTGAGACTGTTCTCCATCTCCTTATTGCCAGCTACAATAAGGTAACATAAAGAATAAGATGTAATCAGCAGTAGAAGGGGTGATATGGGTGACCTCTCCTGAAATCTATTTACAAATTTCAATACAATAGGTGTCACCACTCAATATAATTAGCATGCTTCAAGATGAGAATGCAGAAAGAAAGCTTCATATCACTTTCAGGGTGGAAATAAAATCACCATTGACTTGGCAATATGCAAATAAATGGTCACAATTAGCTGGCTTAAACAGCAGTGAAAACCAAACTATGTACCGTATTTTTTGCACCATAACACTCACTTTTTTCCTCCTAGAAAGTAAGGGGAAATGTCTGTGCGTGTTATGGAGCGAATGCCTGTGGGTAGCGGGGGGATCTGCTGCAGTCGTGAGCAGAGGATCCATGGTTCCCCTTCCTTCCCTCCTCCGTGGCTCGCCTTGAAACAGCAAAGCGGGAGAAGAGCCGCTGAATGGGGAGGAGAGGGACAGAGAGCCTGCTTGCTTTAAAGGAGCAAAGCGGGAGAGGAGAGGAGCAGCTTACACGATTGTAAGCGGTTCCTGTCCGGTTGGCTTCTTTAAAGCAAGCAGGCTCTCTGTCTCTCTCTCCTCCCCACTCAGCTCGCTAAATAGCATTATTAGCAGCATCCTTCTCCACACACCCCATGCGTGCTCCTTGTCCCTTGAGCACTTTTCCTTCCCTCCCCACTTAAAACGTAGTTACAAAGCATGGATCCACATGGATCCTCAGGATTTTTGCACTGGGTCACCCCAAATTCACCATCAGATCACATAGCATGTCCATGGCTACATCTTGCACCAAAAAAATCACGCACCCACTGTTGCCTGGGGTCGCAGTGGTGCAAAAACGTGGTTACAAAGCATGGATCCACATGGATCCTCAGGATTTTTGCATTGGGCTACTCCAAACTCACTGTCAGATCATATGTCTGTGGCCACAGCATGAACCACAAAAATCATACATTCACTGTTTCGTTTAGAATTTTTTTTCTTGTTTTCCTCCTCTAAAAACTACGTGCGTGTTATGGTTGGGTGCGTGTTATAGAGCAAAAAATACGGTATACTGCAATTAGTACAGTATCCTATCAAAAATGCTTCTGACACCCAGTTCATTTGGATATTTCATCTGTATATGGACAGCTGGATTAAAAATAATAATCACCCACTTTGTTCTCTTCACCTAAGTTCCTAAAAAAAGCCATGTTGTGATAACTGTGGAAATGAAGATTTTCAACATGGATTGGCCTACTGGGTAAACTGGTTATGTACCTTCCTGTGAGTAATTGCCAATTCTCATTCACCTATAAGTCCCAAGCTAATGTATTGCTGACTGTACACTATATTTCTCTATATCAGGGTAGTCAACCTTTTTATACCTACCACCCACTAATGCATCTTTCTTGATGGTAAAATTTCCTTTCCGCCCACCAGTGCTCGATGGAAGAAGGATTCAGCTTGTGCCATACAACCCCCTACCGCCCACCTAGAATCCTGAAGCTCCCACTAGTGGGCGGTAGGGACCAGGTTGACAACCTCTGCTCTATATACATATTTCTGGTTTCAAACTGTACCTGCATATGATATAAGAAAATGTGCCCTAAAATGAGCTGCCAGAATCAGTTTGTCTTCTTCAGAGACCATGGCCAAACCACAGTTTGGAAGTCCTAACTGGGCAGCCACTTATACACTGCCAAAAAAGAGAGTACAGTGGTACCTCGGGTTAAGAACTTAATTCGTTCTGGAGGTCTGTTCTTAACCTGAAACTGTTTTTAACCTGAAGCACCACTTTAGGTAATGGGGCCTCTTGCTGCCGCTGCGCCGCCACTGCATGATTTCTGTTCTCATCCTGAAGCAAAGTTCTTAACCCGAGGTACTATTTCTGGGTTAGCGGAGTCTGTAACCTGAAGCATATGTAACCTGAAGCGTATGTAACCCGAGGTACCACTGTAAATGCATCACAAAAACAAATGGGGACACATATGCAAAATATTTGCATGTGCTAATTTATATGCACAGATGCAAATTTAGAACTAATTACTGCAATATAAAGAGAAATACACTGTATCTCAACATAGTGAGCAAGACTATGACCAGGTGACCCATATCCCTGCTTATGCTACTGTCCAGGTGCTAACATTTGCCGGGCAACTTCAAAAACCCCTGCTCTCTCCCTCCTAATGGTTATATTTAAAACAAGCTTGGAAAAGCCATTCAAATATAAGACTGTCCTCTGTAAAGGACACTCTAGTCCCAGGTGTAGGTGGTCAGGGTCTGAAAATAACTCTTCAAACATAGCACTTTAAGGGCAGTAGCCAGTAGACATCATTCCTTTATGCAAAGAAGTGTTAATCATCTGCTAAACCAGTGATATGGAGAAGGAAATTTTCTGGTGCTTTGTTTTTCCACCAGGAAAAAAACAGTTTCATAAACTTATTACTAATAATGAATAGATGCCAAATACAAGTTCTCCTGACTTCTGGCAGGCTCAGCTTCACCTAATATCAAGTGGGTGGATTCACCAACCTGTCAAAAGTGGCTCAGAAGGGTGAGCACTTTTTGATCTAGCCTGCCAGGGGTAAAAAAAAGGTTTCCCACTTCTTCTCTAGAGCATTTAGTTTTCAAACTGCAAATTACCCTGATTTGCATATGAATATTTTCTAGAAAGTCCACATCACTGCTCTGGAGCTACTCAGAAAACCCCCTTTGGCCTTATTGAATCAGCCATGGTGGGTAGTTCAAAGGGAAAGGAGGAGAAATGCCATGGAGCATGTCCAAATGCTTTGGCAAGCCTAAATTAGTTCTGTGAGGGCTGCACAAAAAAAGACTACTCTTGCCCTTGCAATCAAATGACACCAGGATGCCATTAATGAAGTCTGGCTTTTACATCAGGAATACTTGAATGCAGTCAGTAAAAGGCAATTAACAAGATTTGTTTTCACTAACAGCTGGAGTTCTAACCCTAACAAAAATATTTCTTTAAAAAGGGCTTCTCTCCCTTCTCCACTAGCTTAGCATACATTATGTTAAGAAATTATTAGTATCTACCCATTTAGCTATCTACCGGTAACATTGATTTCAGCCAAATGTACTGGGCTGGTTCTTCAAAGCACCTCTGTGTCAATCTATAAACAGTAACTATAAACTGTTGCCACATGCACTGTTTCTATGGTAGCCTCAACTAGTAACTAAAAATAAACCAGGGGTGGGGGTGATCCATGCATGCTGCTTTGAAGGAAGCGGATTGTTGGCAAGAAAACTTGGGTTTACAACTCAAAAAATTGAACTAAACAGTGGTGTGGCGGGGGAATTCTCCTAAACTTCTTCCATACCCTTTCATTCTGAGACAGATGACAAGGTAGGCCACTTCAAACATTTCAAATGAAAGTAAATATTGATACTCTGGTTTCTCTTCCGATTGTATAATATGATTTGCTAAAAATGGAGGGAACCACATGATTAACACCTATTAGTCAAAATAGTGATAAAGCAGCATAAAAAGAGGGAGGTGGCTGGTCTATTGTAGGCTTTTGATATGTGGATGGAACTACTTAAGAACAGTTGCAAATAAGTACTAAGAAACACTATATATGCTAAAATGAGCTGTTCAGTTAAGACAATAAAGTTGCATAAAACAAATGGAAACTTCTGTACAGGGTTTGTGAAAAATTGCCTATCTTCACCTTTAAAGGAGAGAAGATTTGGAAAAGTTTTTAAGCAGTTTATCTAAATGTTGCCATATTTATTAATAGTTGTTCTATGCAAACATTGCTGGACACCACCATGAAAACTAAAACAACAAAGAATTTTACTTTCTTGGGTTCCATGATCACTGCAGATGGTGACAGCAGTCACAAAATTAAAAGACGCCTGCTTTTTGGTAGAAAAGCAATGACAAACCTAGACAGCATCTTAAAAAGCAAAGACACACCTTGCCAATAAAGGTACATATTGTTAAAGCTATGGTTTTCACAGTAGTGATGTATGGAAGTGAGGGCTGGACCATAAAGAAGGCTGATTGCCGAAGAATTGATGCTTTTGAATTATGGTGCTGGAGGAGACTCTTGAGAGTCCCATGGACTGCAAGAAGATCAAACCGATCCATTCTGAAGGAAATCAGCCCTGAGTGCTCACTGGTAGGACAGATCCTGAAGGTGAGGCTCCAATTCTTTGGCCACAACATGAGAAGAGAAGATTCCCTGGAAAAGACCCTGATGCTGGGAAGGATTGAGGGTACAAGGAGAAGGGGACGACAGAGGACGAGATGATTGGACAGTGTTCTTGAAGCTACCAACATGAGTTTGACCAAACTGCAGGAGGCAGTGGAAGACAGAAGTGCCTGGCATGCTCTGGTCCATGGGGTCACGAAGAGTCGGACACGAATAAATGACTAAACAACAAAATTCTTTTACTTGAGTCACTTAGCATATTTTTATTAACGATGTAGGTTACCCTAGCTGCATTCAGATGATTCTATGAACTATGATTGCAGGTTCATACAACTGAAAGGTTGAGCATACAGACATTTAAATCCCCAATGATTTTACAGCTCTGCTGTAACAATATTCCAGAGTTTGCCAAGGAACATATTGACAAATTCTGGGCTGCCTTTCTCTATTCTTTGTCTAAGCATCTCATCATATAGGTTGGGAAGAGATTGTAAGGCACTCATGCACTAGCCATATAGTTCTTTGCACAAACCAAGGTACAGTGGTACCTCGGGTTACGAGCTTAATTCGTTTCAGAGGTCCGTTCTTAACCCGAAACCATTCTTAACCTGAGGCACGCTTTCACTAATGGAGCCTCCCACTGCTGCTGCGCCGCTGCCGCACAATTTCCATTCTCATCCTGGGGCAAAGTTCTCAATCTGAGGTACTACTTCTGGGTTAGCGGAGTTTGTAACCCAAAGTGTTTGTAACCCGAAGCGTTTGTAACCTGAGGTACCACTGTGCATGTGAAAACATTCTCCACACAAAAGGGGATCTGAATTGGGTCAAAATTCCCTCCTCACATGGAGGAACTCTACATATGCATTTTTGTACACAAGAATCCCTTCTCATGGAAAGATTGTGTGATCCCAAGTACATCAGTGGCAAGTGTGTGGGGCTTGCTCATGTGGCCCTGCATCTCTCTCACACACTCTTTAAATGTATGTGTGGGCTTTCTGAACCCCTTTTAGTATCCAGTGTTAGAGATCACAGTTCGCCTAAACGAGACATGACCACACTTGGCCCTCTAGATGTTTTAGAACTACAACTCCCATCATCCCTAGCTATCAGAAACAGTGGTCAGGGATGATGGTAATTGTAGTCCCAAAACATCTGGAGGCATGCCTGACAACTATCACAAAGTTTTAGCCTTCTTGATAAAACCATAATATTTCAGGGTAAAGTCATCATGTTCAGGGTAGGATGCCAGACATGCTTCTGGAATCAGCACCTATTTTTAGATAACAACTCATTCACATATTACATAAAATCCTTCACAGCTCTGTTGACACCAAATTCTTAGGAGACTGTGCGACTATATATTTTCTTCCATACCTGAATATAACAGATGGGGGGAAATTAGGATGCTCCCCCATTTCCCTAGGTAAAGTTTGATAAAACTAAACAAGACAGCATAGTCATGTTTGTTTATTCATGTGTTTGATGGGAGGTAGGGGAATTGACAACAAAGAGCTGTGCATATACTAGGGCCTCATAATATTTTTGTATTCTTTTTTGTGTATTTTTTAAAGCTTCAGTGAAAAATACATTTAAAAAGAGAAAAGGGAACACTAGGCATTGATTGTCCATGTTATAACATGATCATATATATTTGGAGTCCAGTAACTACTTTAGGCATATGCAAGGGTTTGCAGTGAAATGTCTGAACTTATTTCCCTTTAAACAGCAGACCATATTCCATACCACACACTACTTTTCAAATTATCTGGGTTTCTGCTTGTGACAAAGGGGGTTGCTGTTGAGGATACATATCCCCACTAAGCTCATAGAAGTAACTGAACTGTTGTTTTGATTCTAGCCTTCTGTTGTGCACTTAAAATTAATTTTAAGAGGAAAGAAATTACATTTCTAAGCATAATTTCACTTTTATACTGCCATTTGTTAGATAACCACCATCAAAAATAAAGCAAATGTAAAAACCTGATAAAATTACTACAATACACCCCCCCTTCACCTTCTCTGGAATATATCTTTATTTAAATTTGCCATCTCCCTATCACAATATTTATTATTCCTATCATTCAGATAAATGCTATATATCTTAGACATCATCCAAACAACTGATGAAAATCCAAAGCTTTCTTGGTATTTTAATTTTCTTATTTTAAATTCAGATGTCCACGTTTTACTACAATTTGCATTTTTAAAATAAAATTTCCATGTTTTTCAGAATATAACACACACATTTTATATGCAATTTTAACTAATGAACACACCCCTTTGCAAACAATTTCCCCATACATACATTTTTATTTTCACTCATATATTAATTTTTAGGCACATTTTTTGCATTTTGTAAATATAGGTTGTCCAAGAGACAGTATGTTTCTGAATACTAGTTGTTGGGAATCACAAGTGGGAAGAGTGCTATTGTGCTCAGGTCCTGCTTTTAGACTTCACATAAACATCTGGTTTTCACGGCAGAAACGGAATGCTGGACTAGAAGGGCCACTGGTGTGATCCAGCAAACTCTTCTTACATTCTTATGAAGAATTGTATTGCAAAATTTGGATAAGTGTGAATTTCAAAGGACAGCTTTCGTATTGTTTCAAAAGGTGCAAATTTGATAGATACACCTTTAAAAGTGAACTGAATTTGAATTTCTCCCCATCCCTAGAGATTGGAAAATCATATGTGGCAGGCTAAAAGGAGAAGAGTGAGAAAGGAAGTGTTTAAAGCTCCCCCCGTCCCCCGTCAAATAAGTGAAGAGCAAATTACACCACCACAGCAAGTAGAAAAGAGGGAGGGAGACAAAGACAACCTCAGGGCCTACTCAAACTATGCCATCCCCACCCACTTATAGGGCCAACTTAAGAGTAGCTGCCCCGTTCAGAAGAACAGTGAGGCTGGTTGTGTTGTGCTTTTGAGCATGTGCTTCTTGGTGTGTTTTGCAAAAGTTGTTAGCTGCTTTGAGGACTCTAGCTGAAAAATAGGATATAAATCCAATGAATAAAGAATGAATGCCAGAGGGTTGGACTAGATGACTCTCAGGGTCCCTTCCAACTCTACAATTCTATGATTCTATGAATTAAAATGATTCTCCTCCCAGCCCTTTTATTGGCTGTTTTATATAGTAATCAGAATTTGTATAAATCAAACTGTTGCCTTAATGTACACCTTTTCCTCAACAGGAACATGGAAGCAACACAAGAATTCTCCTCAGTCCCAAAAGTCCAACTTCAACAGAAGTATTGGGTAACAGAAGATAGTAAAGCTAAACTGCTGGCGGTTGGTGCCAAATGTTTGGAGCTAGTCACTCACAGAGAACATTATTACGATACTACTTCAGATGACCTAGCAATGGCTCAATTATGGCTTAGTCAAAGAAATCAACAGTGGCATCTTATTCTAGAATCTCAGGAGCAGATGGATAGAGATAATGTTGCAAACCAGAACAAACCAGAAAATATTCAGAGTGCTAAACCTACTGTCTATGAAGAAAAGAAGCAAACACAGTTTGAGCCTAACAATCAAAATGACCAGCAACTTGATTTGATTGAAACAGATAGTACATATACATGTGCAGCAGCCAGTTCTGCATATACTGAACTAGTGGGGGAGAGAGAGATAATTACACATCTGGCAGACTTTCTTAACATAGATTTGAAATTTGAGGACGAAGCAAACATGACCATGGAAGACTTTCTGCAGAAGGCTGGTATCCAGCATTATGCAAGCAATCATGTTATTAATCAAATAACATATAAACTGTGTGACCAGTACACAATTATAATTCAAAGGGATGAAAGCTCTTTGAAGGAGTCTGCAACTATATTGTTAGATATGGATATTTTAAATATTTGCAAAGGCTTTGAAGAAATGGAAAAATTAGCGAATTACCTGGAATTTGAACATCAAGCACTTCAAAGTGAACAGGAACTGCTCATGTAACAAAAAAACCCACCATAAGACCTTCAAATTTGTGAACTATTTTCTAAGAAATGGTTTAAGGATATGATTCCCAGATCAATACATTTTTTGCCCCTTTAAATTTAAATCCAGTGCGATGTGTAACAAAATCTTATGCAGCTTGGAAATACAGATTTATGGCAATGGCAGCAGTACAACTGATTAATGCCAACCGTGATCTATGAATAGCACTGTTAACAGCTGCTGGAGGAAATACATTCTAGAGAGCCCCACTAAAATGAACTGCTTAAGATTAGTTTCCTATTTTCAAAACTGCAAAGGCTACATCTTGGTTCAATTAAATAAATCCCTCAATCAACCAACCCTAATCTTTTCATTTAACAGTTTTAGACAAAAAACACATTTCCTGCAGAAAAAAGTCTTCAGCAAACTAGAATCTCAATAGCTATGAGCAAATAGCTTAAAATATTTTGAATTCTTACAGTGAATACATTGCCACTTGAAAGAGCTCCTGCACTTACACTATGCACAAGCATTTAAATGAGACTTTTTTATTTTAAAGCAAAATTCATCGCAACATTTTTATTAGAACTGTTAATGCAAGCTTGATCTTTCACTGCACAACCCTTATATATAAAGAGGAGTCATAGCTTGAAGCCTATATTACAGCTGCTGCATACATGTGCAGGAAAGTCATGCATATCCTTGAATCTCTCTCATCCACACCATGATGTGCAAAATGGTTTTGTTTACCTGTCAAACAAAAATCCATTTTATCTGCCTCTTAAGAAAAGAATCATATGACACATTCTCTCTTTAACATGCCCTCAGTTGTGATTCAGCATTTCATTCACTACTTTGGTGGTAGTAGTATACAGTCGTACCTCCGAAGTTGAACGGAATCTGTTCTGGAAGTACATTTGACTTCCAAAATGTTTGGAAACCAAGGCGTGGCTTCCAATTAGCTGCAGGAAGATTCTGCAGCCAATCGGAAGCTGCGGAACCCGCACCAGACGTTCAGGTTCCAAATAACGTTTGCAAACCAGAGCACTAACGTCCGGGTTTGTGGCGTTCAGGAGCCAAAATGTTCGACTTGCAAGGAGTTCGACTTCTGAGGTACAACTGTACTACTGTACTTCAAGCATACTGCTACTACTATTAAAATCCAGAAGAGCTGCATGAGTTGGCCCTGTTTTCACTTTAGAGACTAGTGTATCATGAGGCATTTTCCCATGCTTTTACTCATATGTTTAGAGGATAATTTTTCAAGGATCCCAACCAAATTTGAATTAAAATTTCAGTGTTCATAGTCATGTCAGCATTTTACTCTCTACTATTTTTGTTGCTGAATTCTGAAGAAATGATGAAAGAAAATAAGATGAGGCTATTTCAATGGCATCTTAACTCAGGAATAAAAATGGCTGTAAAGCATAGGACTGTGACAGTTTATCACTATAGTGCAGTTAGAGAACATTTTAAGATGCTATTGTAATGGAATTATTTGACTATTATAATTGGCTGTGATTTCAGAAGAATGCAGTCCGCCTTTATCTATCATTTTACAAGCTTTCAGACTGCTTGCACTAGCTTTCAGACACCTGTTGGCTTGTTTTCCTCGAAAACAAGCCATGTACAACGCTTCAATGAACAACAAATATTCAGGGTCTGTCAGGTTACTTTATCTGATAATATGTGCATTGTTTAATACTAATAAAACATTTTAAAGGACAATTTTCCACTTGTCATCTCTAACCAATTCAATGATTAAACCTGAAGTCTTGCTACTAGAAACCAATGTTTAAAAAAACAGTTTCATGCTAAGCATTCATGTAAAACTACCAAGAGATCTAAACAATATTCTTGCCTATGCTGAATCGCTTTACAATCCACAATTTTTGAAATATAATACTTAACATGTTTCTAGCACAATTTCTAAAACCTTTACACTTAAGATGGATAGATGATGTGGCTGCTTGGCAACTGACAGCTATTAACAAGGATTAATTAAACATGGTATTCCATCTAGTGCCCCCCCCTGCTTTTCAATCAATATATCCCCTCCACAGACACCTCTGCAATGATGATGACATTAAAATATTCCTCTGTTCTTCAATAAAAGAGAAAAGGGGAGACCAAATTGTGTCAAAGGTATCTTTTTGGGAGATGCCTTTGATTAGTGGCTGATGGTATGAGAGGATTCTGATAGAGCAATGCTCCAGATGTTATTAATCCAAGCCTCTAAGTTTCAAAAATAATAATTTGTATAAATTCATGCATTCAATGTGCATGATTTGTGCAATATTTGTGTAGAGCTGATTTCATACTATAGACATAAATATAACTTTAAGGCCTATTTTCATCCACATTTCGCTGAAGTTCAGCAGCTCGTGGGAAAGGGGAGAGAATATGTGCACTGATGATAAGCACTGGTGATAAGATACTGTGGCCACCAAATGTACATCAGGCATATAGCTTGGAATAGTTTATTTCTTATAGAAAGGATGTATTTGAAAAACAAAGAAATGCAATACTGAACACAGTGTTGGATAAATTTGGCAAGACAGAAGATCCCACAAATCCTCAAAAGTTTGCTGAAGAAAGGGCTTTTGTTGCTCTCACAGTGCAAATGTTAATACCTAAGAGTTGCTTTGGAAACCAATTTTTGGCTGAGAAGTGGGATAAAATATATTAAATAAAAGAAATTTATTGTTGCAACTATAACATTATGTCATATAAAATGTGTTATGTTACAATGTTAAACCACAGATTTTTAGACAGGCCTATCCAGATGTTTAGAGCAGGGGTCAGCAACCTTTTTCAGCAGTGGGCCGGTCCACCGTCCCCGTCCCTCAGACCATGGGGTGGGCCGCACTATATTCTGGGGGCGGGGAATGAACGAATTCCTATGCCCCACAAATAACCCAGAGATGCATTTTAAATAAAAGCACACATTCTACTCATGTAAAAACACGCTGATTCCCGGACCATCCACAGGCTGGATTGAGAAGGAGATTGGGCCGCATCTGGCCCCCGGGCCTTAGGTTGCCTACCCACGGTTTAGAGTTTTGGTATAAGTTTTAATCACTTCTTAGTTTATTGTTTATTTCAATTTTTGAATGCTTTTAGTTTATTGAGTTTAATTATTGACAACTGCATTGTTATATCTTTTTGGAAACTACTTTGATTTTTTTTACAATCTCGTGGTGATAAATTTTATGAAATAAAGAAAGAAAAGTATACATTTCTGATTAACAGTGGTAGGTAAGAGAGGGCCATCTCTCTGGCATGAACTTATTAGACGAAAATAAACAAGCTGCTCTCGGGTTTTCAGTCCTCCCAGCTACAATTGATAGATAATACATACCTTACAGGGTTGTTACAACAAAATGTACATTGATATGCTTCCAGGCATGCCCAACTTCAAGTAGGCTATGATCTACTATCCAGTATCAAAAACTGGCAGTGATCTACCACACTCTCCGATTGTCATTCTTTAACTTAGACATATTATATTTGGCTGAGCTTATGATAAAAATAATAACAAATTATTACCCCCCCACCAGCCCCCTCCCAGGGCCCCTTGGCTCTGTGGGGAGGTGGCTTACTTTCAAGGATACGCAGCTAGACTGGAGCTTGAAAGGTGGACAAAGTTTAGCGTCCACGAAGAACTAGGGGAGAGAGCGGAGGGGTGAGGGACCCGGCATTTTTTTTCACAGGAACCAGCAGGACGGGGGAGAGGAAGGAGGGATGTCATATTCTCTCTCCACACACTGCCCTTCCTGTGGTTCCCTCCGCAGTGCTGCAGCCCATATGAAGCCTGTGCACCTCATCATTGCCCCCCCGCCTCCCTGCCCCAGGGCTGCAGCTTGCCAGGGGCAGAGGCAGGTGCCTCATGCCTTTCTGGGGCTGGCCAGTTGGCTGGATGTCAGGCAAAGCTGGTGGCCTGAGTGGGGCGCGGAGGAAGCAGCAGAGCAGAGAAGAAAGCTGCACCGCTGCAGCACCTGCCCGCCAGCGCGGAGGATCAGCAGTGCCTGGAGCAGGAAAGAGGGAATTGAGGTGGCTGCAAGGAGGTGGAGGCGGCACCAGTGCCAGCCAGAGAGCTTGTTGCAGCGGCGGTGATCAAGCCCAGCTTGACTGGCCATGCCGCCTGAGGAGTCGCTCCGGCCAAGGCCGAGCACACACTGAGGGCACCCGGAGGCAATGGGAGAGCCTGGGGACGGAGGCGACGAAGCCTTGGTCGTCTGATCAACCAAAATCCATCCCACAATCGACTGGTCGATCACGATTGACATGTTGGACATGTCTGGCTTAGACTCTCTGCTGCTTCATCTTTATGGCTTAAAAGGTTGTCTTGATTTTGCCAGTTACATGTAGAGTCAAGGGAACAGAAGAGTCCATAGGCTAGATAGAAGTTTAATACTTTTTGCCCAGTTAGAGCCCATGAGAACTCAATTTGACCAGAGAAGATCCAGTAATGTGTTGAAATTATTTTGGAGAGCAACACTGAAAAATATTCAGGACTATGCAAAACCTGGTTGAAGCCAGTGCTACTCCTACTCAGGGTAGCCCCGCTGAAATTGATGAACCTAACTTGGTCATGTCCACTATCTTCAATTAGTTTACTATCTGTAGAACTAGCACTGAATACCACCCATTGTCTTTTGGGTTTTCATTATGGTTAAAGTTGTTCAAAAGCCAAAGTTCATCTGTATATTATCCACCCAAATTTTCCATGTTTGGCCTACTGACACTTATCAACCATTGTGGTGAAATCCTGATCTAAAACAATACTTTCCACCCTTCATCTGTCAGCGCTCCTCTTTCCAAAGATGCTAGTCTTTAAATGGTGTTGATACTATAATCCATCAACAAAGTATCAATGACCTCATTTAAAGATTGGGTACTATTTTTGATAGCCTTTGACCCTAGTAAAATCATTAGCTGTTACGGAGCTTTCTTAATGAAAACTACTAGTTACCAATATTACCATGGCTAATAATCAACTATGGTTGTGGGCTTTTTCTTTTTTTAAAAAAAAAGCTAGCCTATTTAAGTATTCCAGGTGGTAATGACCGCCCAGTTTTTAGACCCGTGGTTCATGGACTACTTGGTCTGAAGGAATCATAGTTCTTCCTACAGCTTTACTGTTGGCACACAATGTATTGTTACACAAGGAAAAAGAAGCGAAGCTGGAAACTCACATCAGAAGATTCTAAATTTCAGAATACAGTTATTGTAAGGTTCACACAGTACAGCAGGTGGAGCCAAGCTGTTGAATAGCTCCTTAGGCAGGGAATGCTGAAAAAGATGCCTTAGGTCAGGCTTCCCCCATAGTGGGGCCCTTCAGCTGTTTTAGGTTATAAGCTCCAGCCAGCTTTCCCATAGTTATACTCCAAAACATCTGAGGGGCATAAGGTTGGGGAAGACTGCTTTAGAGCATGTTGATATTTATTCTTGTTTCCACAAACTGATAATTATTCTGATGCATACTGAACCTGCATAACTTGCACAAAAATGTTCAATTGCCTCTTAATCCATAGTGTTTTCTGTTGAAATAGTTGTGGTTGTACTATCAGTACCAAATCACCTTTGATCAAGCCCCCTCTCCTGTTCATTTAGAATATCTGTTATACACTGGAAAATTTCTCTACTCCTATATTAGATTTATCTTCCTTTGTGCAACTCCAAAGTGTGAGGGATAATTGAAACTAATGAAAAAGTAAATGCTAGCTCTTAGGAGTAGCAAAATGTAAATCACTGCACATTTCATGATGGATTCCCATGCTATAATCCCAACCATTTGACAAAGTCCACAGCAATAGACAAGAGGAAATGTTTAAGCAGCAGCACTGTAAAGGTTATTATATGATCAGCTGGTATAATATAGAGTAGCTAGCAGGGTGAGTCAAGAAGTCCCTAATTCAAATCTCATCAGCCATAAACTCACTAGGTGGCCTTAGCTATGATCGCAGTATGGTTTTCAAATACAGAATATGGGGTGAATACTTGCCTAAATCACAGAGCATTACTGAAGTAATTCTATGAAGCATATGAGTTCTCTGGAAAGAGATCACAGTGGATAACTCAATGAAAACATCAACTCAGAATGCACTGGCAGTGATAGGAGTAAATGCCATGCTAGGGATGATTAAGAAAGGGATTGAAAATTAAGACAGTCAATATCATAACTATCTAAATCTACAGCGAAGTTAGTTGTATTTGGAATATTGTGTACAATTCATAATGGCCCATATCCAAAAATGGTACAGAAAACAGCAAGCAACATGGTCAATGATTTGAAGTGCTTTCCCTAAGGTTACCAGATTCGGGGGCACTTTTCAACTTCAGTAGGAATGGTAGGATTTTGTCAGGGGACTGATTTGTAAATCTGGGGAGTGTCCCTGGGAAATGGGGATGTCTGGTAACCTTACTTTAAAGGACTTTTTAGTTTAGAAAAAAGCAACTCATTTTTTGAAATGATTAACACATATTGCATTATATTAAATGAACAGACTAGCATAATCCCTATTATCAGAGCCAAGAACTGTGCAAGAGAAGAGTTGGAATTAGCTTGAAGAAAATGGTTCACAATGGTTCACAATGTTTACAATGAAAATGAAAATGAGTAATACTGCTAAGAATGCCAATAACAACTCATTGCTGTTTGGTGTTTTTGTTTTTTGTTTTTTTAGAAATGCAAGGCACACCTTAATGTTAACTTCCATAAAGCTTATCAAAACAGAATTTTAAAAGCATCCAAATGTTTAATGTACTAAAGAAATAGCTTGCCTAATTAGCTGAATTAGAGCATATGGTTTCTGCTGCTAGTGTCATTATTTTGAATAAGTGCTGAAACTGAATGTTGCATTCCTTAAACTTGTTTATTTGCTTTATTTCATTTACACCTCATCTTTCTTTAGTCAGCCTACATGCACCATATTTTTCCGTGTATAAGACTAGGTTTCCCCCCTTAAAAATGTCAAAAAATAGGGGGCGTCTTATACATTGGGTCATCTCGCCCCATTTTCTTAAATCTGAGTCCCCCAAAATAGGAGGCGTCTTATACATGGGGGCGTCCTATAGATGGAAAAATACAGCATTTCCCTGGAAGTCACCAGACCCAGCCCTGCTTAGCTTCAGCAAGGGTGGTAGCCTCACATGACTTCTGATAGGGTGAATAATTGCATACTGTTAAGAACTATTGCTTAAATGTTGATCGTGCCAACATTTAAAAATCTCTGTAAAGTTACAAAAATGATTAACATTGTTATACGGTATGATCACATCTTATGTGCATTTAATTTGACTGATTTCAACCATATGCCGTTGAAGGCAGGCTTGTTGAAATTGCACATGCTAAATCCAAGCAGGCTGGAGAGCTTAAAAGCTCGTTTTTTTTACCTGATTGACTTGTGGTTGCCCAGCATGGAAAGAGCTTTTAAGTTCTCCACCTTGCTTGAGGGCAAGGCTCTCAGCACCTACAAGGCTCTCATGAGATCCTGTGGGGCCATTAGCACTCCTGTGAGATCTCACACAAGTATCCCTGGCCTTCCAGAGCCAGCGTGCCTAATTGGCCACAAGCAAGGCAGAGTTTAAAGCCTTTTATCATGCTTGGGATACCAGCCACAAAAAGAGCTTTTAAAAAGAGCTTGGTGTGCAGCTATAGGAGTACTGAGGATTCTCTCCCCCCCCCCCAGCATGGCTCCAAGGGTTTGAGTATGTGTGATTTTCGTGCATATGTGGAACCAAACCCCTGTGTAAGATGTGATTGTATTTTATTTGTTTTATTTGCGCTTTATTTGAGACAAAATATGCTGTATGAATATTACCAGTACATCTAGCTGTATGGTAAAGGTAAAGGGACCCCTGACCATTAGGTCCAGTCGTGACCGACTCTGGGGTTGTGGACCTCATCTTGCTCTATTGGCTGAGGGAGCCGGTGTACAGCTTCCGGGTCATGTGGCCAGCATGACTAAGCCACCTCTGGCAAACCAGAGCAGCGCACGGAAACACCGTTTACCTTCCCGTCGGAGCGGTACCTATTTATCTACTTGCACTTTGACGTGCTTTCAAACTGCTAGGTTGGCAGGAGAAGGGACCCAGCAACGGGAGCTTACCCTGTCGTGGGGATTCAAACCACTGACCTTCTGACTGGCAAGTCCTAGGCTCTGTGGTTTAACTCACAGCGCCACCCATGTCCAGCTGTATGGTAGGCTAATGTTATCAGTGATGTAAAGATTCAAGGCATCAGATCATCAATATACTTATATTTTTTTATGCTGGACCCTGAGAATTTGAACTGCATATTTCAGTTCTAATAAAGTGACAACTAAAATCTTCCAAAATGTTGCAATGTCATCAGGCAAACAGATATACAAATGCAAAATATAAGGAGCAAATTCCTAAACTGTGGATCATGAACACTCATTCAGATAACCCATATTAAATATTCATATTGATTCATATTGATTCTTAATTGTATTTTAGTTGCTTTTTATTTCTTACATGGTATTTTATTGTATTGTAATTTAAATATTATGGAATGTGCATTATAATACAAGAAAATACGATGTGAAAAAATACAATTAAACCAATAAAATTACAATTATAAATCATACAACATCTACCACAGAGCATTACAGCTCTGTACTATACTGTACTATACTGTATTTCCTCATACAAACCTAGTGGGATGATGTAATTGGTTAAAGAAGAACAGGGCATGAACCAATTACATCTGCAGAACTCCCTTGTCTTATCTGCTTACCTGATGCTGAATCAAACAGCTTTTAGGCATCAAGTACAAACTGTTTCGGCTTCTCAGACTTTTAATAACTTTTGATAGGTTAACTAAGGCTTTTAATTGCTGCAGTGTTTCTGCTTATCATTATTATTAAATATTAGTTGATTTATGGGGTATTGTAAGTCAACTTGAGAAGTTTGTATTGTAAGGTTTGCCAATCTAGAATGGTTGGATGGAAATAAATGAATAAAAAAAATTGCCTTGGGCAATTAATTGCTCGCCTACATGCCTCACAAAGGATGTCTTTTGTTTTACCTAGACCCTTTATTCCATCAGTCATCCCCGTGTTCATTACATTGTCAATGCCTATTGGTTAACTGGTGTTCCTTCACACACACACACACACACACACACACACACCCCAACAGAAACTCATGTGTGCACAAGTGGTAACAGAGGCACAGCAAACAGTGAGGCATCAGTGGTAATAGGCAGTGTTAGAAATTGAGATATATAAGCTAATCACCAAATGGCACCTTAAACCTAGGTTACAGTCACCAAAACAGAATGTCTAGGTGCCTTTTTTTTAAGTGGTAGGATTTATTATTCCTATAATCATCATCATTATTCATTTCATTTCTACCACTTTATATTTTAAAGAAAAAAAAATCTCCAAGTGGCTTACAATACATTAAAACAGCAAATAAAACAATCCAAATTAAAACAAATTCAAGCTTCAAGGAAAATATTTCAGAGCCTTCTCAAAGAGACACTTGCTTTCTCCATACTTATTTACCTACTTAATTTATATAGCTGCCCCATAGCAGAAGTACTCTAGGAAACCAGTGTGGTATAGTGGTTAGAGTGTCAGACTAGGACCTGGGAGATGAAGGTTCAAATCCCCACTAAATCATGAAGCTTACTTGGGCCAATTACAGCCTCTTAACCTACCTCACAGAGTCTTTGTGGGGATTAATTGAGGAGGGGAGTAAACTATGTGCTCCTTGGAGAAAAAGGTAGGATATAAATGCAATAAATATGTTCCTCTGTGTACCTGTTTAAGAAAGTTGGAACAGCCAGTCAGATGTCAGTCACCAACCAAGCACCCAGAAATCCCCACGTGGTCGCAGTTGGATCCACACCAGTCGCAAAACACACCTGGCACCTGGGGAATTTCTAATACTGGTAAAAAGAGATGGAGAAGTTGGAAGGATCCTATTCTCTTTAAAGAAAATTCTCTTTAGAGAGCCCAGCTCCTTTTCTCTTATGCATGTATTAAATTTTATGTGAAACTCCCTTAATTGTTGTGTGAATTTTATTGCTGAATACAGAATATATAGAATAGTGTGCAGGCAACCTCCTTATCCAAGCCGGTGCTCATGTGTCCTGAGTGTGGACAAGATGCAGACTTGTGACTCCTGGTGAAGTGGGGTGGGACAGAACTGGAATGACCTTACTGTGCCCACCATCACAACCACTGAGGTTTCCATCTGAAGACAGCGAAGGCAACAAAGAGGATCCCTATATGCTAATTCTTATCAAAAGTGAGAAACTGAAAAAGTTACTGCTTTCATGAACAGCATCACTGGAGCTTTTACAGTAGTGTAGATAAACAGAGTTAACAACCTCCTTGTTCTAACTTACTTGTGTGCCTTTGAACACTGAATAACGGACAGCAAAACAAAATATTCCCTCTTTGGTGAATCTCAATACTAGGTACATGTATTACTAGGTACATGTATTTCCCGTTGCCAGTAACAATGGTAAATCCATTAGAAACAATGGATGTACCTACCTGTACAGATTCATAAAGTAGGTGTCAGACAAACTTATTGGAGAAAGGCATTTGATAAACAGGGTACCTCCACAAACATCCACCCCTGCCCCGTGGCTATTCATCCCATTTTACATGGTAGAGAAACTTGGAAAAGGGCCTGTGATGAAGATCTTGAGGTCTGGGAGAATATATAAATTCTTCAAGTAACCTAGCCCCAAGTCATTTTGGGTTTTAAACCATCACTTGGGGCATGGCTTGCTGCAGAGTCAAATGATGGGTTGATTTCAAGTCTTCAGCACCCTTGGGAATGAAATCACTCTGAAGGACTGCAAAATCACTATTCCTCACTTTTCTAAGTACACCTCCTGAAAGGTAATGCTGCAGGGTTTGTGTGGCCTGAAAAGTAAATTAAAGCTTGAATGGCAGGAAGCTACCAATTACTCAGAGCTGTGAAAAAGACTCAGAGTGTTTATTCATAAAGACAGGATTTAGACTGGGCAGCTGCTCTGCATTCACTTGAAAACAAGATTGCAATGTTACCTGGTAATCTTAACCAGATTAAGCACCCCCAACAAGCTGCAAGCACATAAAACTGCAATTGAAGATTTCGATTTAAAGTTTGCAGCTCAATTGGATACAGATAAGGGGGGGGATTAAACTACGTGGGATTCTGAAAAATGAGGAGAGGGGGAGGCATGATTGCTTTTATTTTAAGTTGGTTTGACAATTTGAAGATAGACCCCTGCCTTGCTCTCACTGACATTGAACAGGCACACAGAGAACAAGAAACCAAGAGACAAGTACCAAGACACACTGCTGTCTGCTTTGAATGCTACAAAACTAAAACGTTTATGTTTAATGACCTACTACACAACTATTGAGGACTTAAATACAATTCATTTAATGTGCGGTTGCCATATTTTGAAGAGCAAAAAAGAGGACACATTTGCCAGCGGGTGGCACTGTGGGTTCAACCACAGAGCCTAGGACTTGCCGATCAGAAGGTCGGCGGTTCGAATCCCCGCTACGGGGTGAGCTCCTGTTGTTCGGTCCCTGCTCCTGCCAACCTAGCAGTTCGAAAGCATGTCAAAGTGCAAGTAGATAAATAGGTACCGCTCCGGCAGGAAGGTAAATGGCATTTCCATGCGCTGCTCTGGTTCGCCAGAAGCGGCTTAGTCATGCTGGCTACATGACCTGGAAGCTGTACGCCGGCTCCCTCAGCCAATAAAGCAAGATGAGCGCCGCAACCCCAGAGTCGGTCACAACTGGACCTAATGGTCAGGGGTCCCTTTACCTTACCTTTACTTTTAACTATGGATCACTATGACAACTCTTATTTTACATACCTATGAAAAAGAGGACATATGCCACAGAAAAAAGAGGACATATGCCAACCCTATGAGGTGCATGTCAAAGTTTGCTGAGTGTCAAAGTTCAAAGTTAAAGGAAGGGTGGTTACACTACCTGGATGGGGCAGAAAAAGGAAGCTATCTGCAGCAGCAACCAGATTTCTGAGAAGGCAGGCTGGGAAAAATTATCGAGTGACTATAGAAGAGCTGCAGTAAGATTTGTTGGCAGCTGGCACTGAGGTTTCACTGAGCACAGTAAGGCATGTACCAAACACAGAAGGTTTCCATGCCAGAACTCCAAGACATACACCACTACTGACCCAAACGCACAATAAGTCAGCTCCAGTATGTTCAAAATCATATAAGTAAGCCACATAAGTTTTGGGATTCTGTTCAACAGTGGGACAGACTCCCACGAGAGGTGGTGGACTCTAGTTCTTTGGAGGTTTTTAAACAGCGGTTGGACAGTCATCTGTCATGGATACTTATCTGAGATTCCTGCATTGCAGGGGGTTGGACTAGATGACCCTTGGGTCCCTTCCAACTCTAAAATTCTATGATTCTGTGAAGCGATGAAACAAAATTGGAGCTTTTCAGCCCCAATGGTCAGCACTATGTCTGGAGGAAGAAGAATGAAGCATAGGTTGAAAAGAACACTCTGCCTACAGTGAAGCATGTTGGTGGCTCAGTGATGCTCTAGGGCTGCTTTGCATCCACTGGCACTGGAAACTTGCAGCGTGTGGAAGGCAGGATGGATTCATTGAAGTATCAGGAAATCCTAGGAGGAAACATAATGCCGTCTGTGAGGAAACTGAAGCTTGGGCATCACTGGAACTTCCAACAGGACAATGATCCCAAGCACACCTCAAATTCCACCAAGCCTTGATTGCAGAAGAAGTCCTGGGAGGTTCTGACTTAAACATCACAGAAAATCTTTGGAGGGATTTGACGAAGGCGGTTGCAGCACGCAAACCCAAGAATATTACTGAACTGGAGGCTATTGCTCATGAGAAATGGGCTAAGATTCCTCAGGAACACTGCTGGAAGCTGCTTTCTGGCTATGCATCTTGTTTGCAGCAGGTCATAACAGCAAAAGGCTGTTCTACTAAGTACTAAATATGCTTGCCATGGAGGGGCTGAATAATAGTGAGACTGGAAAAGCCAGTATAAGTTGCAATTTCAGCCAGATTTGGGGAAATCACTTGAAGCATCCGTTGTGTTGAGCTTTTTCAATTGCTTTTGTTTGATTTGCTCACTGAAAGCAGCTGAAAGTCTGTAAATTTTGATAATAAACCTGATTTGCAATGGGTGTTGAATAATTTCGATTGCAACTGTAGCATCAAAGATATTATGCCTAAATGGTCGTCCTATTTCAGCAACTTCATTAAAGGGAAAACTAAAAGATACCCTGCCCAACTAGCTCCAACTAACACAGGTCTCCTCCTTTGCTCCATTCTTGCTGAGCAAAGGAAAAGGTACCGGTAATCACTTTGTCTCAAAGAAACCTCAAGTAACAAGGGCATGGCTTCCTATATATGTTGCATTATACTTAATATACTTATGGCTTCCTATATATGTTGCATTATACTTAACACAGAATCATGCTCTTCTCAGGGGCTACGGTCATTATGGGAGAGTGATCTGGGTCTTTGGCCAGAGCAGTGGTGTGAAAGAGGGCCAGATTTGATGAAGTGAAGGGTCGTGGGGGCCAACTGACCTTTTTTTAGGATTGGAGTTGTTGAGGTTTTTTAGGATTTTACCCCAGGAAATTAACTGCCACAGGGGCCAGATTAAACCGACCAGCAGGCAGGATTAGGCCCCCGAGACGGACTTTGGAACTGCCCGGGTTAGAGCAACAAGTATAGGAAGCACTGTAGTCTAAACTCCCACTTCAAATGATTTCTATAGAATACAGGAAGCCACACTTAAAACAGTGTTAAGATGGCATTAGACCCGACTCCATCTATCCATAATGTGGTTGGGTTGCTATATAGTTCAGAAATTCTGTGGACTCAGAGATTCTCTGGATTTTTTTACATATTTCCACCATCACCGATCAGGTACTGTCCGTAGACCTAGCCTGGTGTTCCTATATTTGGAGCATGGTACCAACACACCCATCATGCATAAATCTCTTGTGCTTATGCTTCTTGCCTCAGCCAGAATGTCAGTGGCTTCCCACTGGAAATCCAATTCACCTCCTTCACGAGAGGAGACTAGGGAAAGTATGGGACATTGCACTGTCAGAAAATTTGACACACAAATGGAGGGCCTGTACTGGTTCTTCAAAAATAGACCACTTTTATTCAATATGGTGTAAGGTTTTTTTCTCCTATGTTAACTGACTAGCCCACTAAACCCCCCGCTCTACAAATAATTATGTGGAAAGGCTTTATTTGGAACAATATGGACTGACCTTTTTCTTCTTATATGTAATAGTTGTATATGGCATTGCACTCTCAGTTGTTTCCTGGTTTTCCCCTCCCCTCTTTATTTTTTCTATTTATTATTTGTTACACACACTTTTCTTATTGCATTTTGTATATGCTTATATCAACAACCATTCTGTATGAAACATGACAATAAAAAAACAACAACCATAACTTAGAATTGTACCTAGAAACAGACTGGAAGGCAGTGAAAATGATGAAACAGTGGCATGAAAAAATCATATTTACCTATTAAAAACATAGTTGCCCTATTTTGACTTATTTTGAAGTTTCTGGAGCTTTCCTCAAAGGTAGCCTCATGCATAATGCATTACTGCAAGGCAATTTCCAACCAGACAGGGGTCACAGTGGGTAGACAAAAGATACTCTGAGCCATAAAGTCCACTTGGGCCTCAGGTAATAGTGCTTGATCTAAGATCACCCACAAAATACAAACCAGTTCCTTTAGGGACAGTACAACTACATCCAAAGCATACTGAATATTACTTAAGAAGGCAGACAAACCATCTGCCGACAGTACATCTATCTTGCATGAACTGAGTCTCTATTTATTGTCCCTCACCCCAGTTGATTATTGTACACAGGCACTGTTTCAGAAATCTCACTACCACACATGGATTAAATTAAAAGAGCTGCAATGCAGTACTCTAATCCCCATCCCAGAACCTATCCACAAGAGTAACATGATCAATGGCATTGAAAACCACAGAGAAGTCAGCTGAACAATCAAATATATTATTTGACTATTGTCAAATATTCCAAAAAAACAAGAATGCCACAGTACTGGTGGCAGTTCATCTTTTTAAATTTCACCATGGTGATATTTCTTAGCAAGGGACAAACCTAGAAACACAGCAGAGCATCTCCTACTGATACCTGGGTATAATTTCAGGCTCTCCAAATATGATCACCTTTTCGAAACTAACAATGAATTTAAAAACTGTGAAGATAATTTATTTATTCAACAAAACACCTACTCTTTAATTTGTTATTGTAGTTAACAAAAGCATCAAACCTGTTGAAAGACAGGGCATAAAATCTATTCCATTCAGACTGCAACAAATGAGAGAAAGCAGGGGCAGGTCAACAGCTCTGCAGAGAATCTTGCACCATCCTCCACCTATTTATATTAATCATAAAAGTTCAAGCACACATTTTCAGTGGGCTTTTAAAGTTCAAGTACTCAGTTGTCCAGAACTGAGTGATAGTGTGCAGAAAGTTAATGGTAAAGGTAAAGGAACCATTAGGTCCAGTCGTGACCGACTCTGGGGTTGAGGCTCTCATTTATTGGCTGAGGGAGTCGGCGTACAGTTTCTGGGTCATGTGGCCAGCATGACTAAGCCGCTTCTGGCGAACCACAGCAGCGCACTGAAACGCCTTTTACCTTCCCGCCAGAGCGGTACCTATTTATCTACTTGCACTTTGATGTGCTTTTGAACTGCTAGGTGGGCAGGAGCAGGGACCGAGCAACGGGAGCTCACCCCGTCACGGGGATTCGAACCGCCAACCTTCTGATCGGCAAGTCCTAGGCTCTGTGGTTTAACCCACAGCACTACCCACGTCCATGCAGAAAGTTACACGCTAGGTAAAACCATAACTTTCTACAATACTGATCATTTGGGCTTTTGTTTCATTTTATCATTATATACTGTTTTTGAACAAGAAAGATTATCAACAAAATGGAGTTTTGAGTCATATCATTAGTATTGTACTTTAGTCTTGTCATTATTACCAGTTCTAGATGCACCAAAGACATTTGTCCAAGTATGGTTATAATCAGTGCTTTTTTCCTTTAAAAAATGTTTAGGGGTACTCTCATTTTCCTAATCAATGAAATACTGCCCCTCAATGAGGCGAAACTTAGATTCAGAAAATGTTTAGGGGTATGTGTACCCATGTCCCCCCAGAAATAAGCACTGGTTATAATTTCTTCTTCAGAAGCGTGTGAATGAATGTGGCATATAAAGCTGGCAATGGCACAATCACTGGTAGCACACAAGGGGATTCACAAATACAATGCCACTCACAATGGAGTTTGCACTGAAGAATTTCCCAGTTAATTGCCCTAAAATATTTCAACAATCCAGTGTTGTTTTTTAATTAGTTTTTATTAGTTTTTTGTGTTACAAAGCAAACAGATAAAGAGGGAACTGTGTATCCGTTGTCTCCACTTTCAATTCATAGCCTTTTTCGCTGATCGTTTACATTTGGTGAAATACATTTTTGTCATAATCTTACAGTTGCAGGGAAGGGGAGGGGGAGAGAGATGGGGATATTGTTCTTTTGTTCTAATGCCTATTCTTAGTGTGTGGGGGGGTTATGTCAGCATCACATGGATAGGTCCTTTAGTTGTGTATTTATTCATTTTTATTGATATTGTGAAAGGTTACGGGTTCCTGAGCTTGGTTGGTTGTGTTTAGTTGTGGTGTGGCTTCTTTATGTGAGGAAGGCAGGCTAGGTTGTTGGGTCAAGTTACCCATATTGATCTGTACAGTCATACCTCCGGATGAATACGCTTCAGCTTAAATATTTTCAGGTTGCGCTCCACGGAAGTAACAGAGCGCGTTACTTCCGGGTTTCGCCACTCACGCGTGCACAGACACTCAAAATAATGTCACGCGCATGCGCAGAAGCGGCAAAACGCGACCCGCGCAGACATGCAGTCGCGTCTTACGTTTGCTTCAGGATGCGAATGGGGCTCCGGAACGGATCCCGTTCGCATCCAGAGGTACCACTGTATGCTGTTGGAGGGGATAGGTTACTGTAATAAAGGGGAACCACACTGGGGTGAAGGCATCCTCCAAAGATTGTCCCCATGCTAGTTGAATTTGTTGGTTAACTTTTCTAGTAGGGCAGTTTCCCCTATGTTTTGGTCTATGTTCACTCCTGATACGTCCTTCCACTGTCTAGTTATGGTATTTCTAGCTCTAGTTATGATATTTCTAGTAATTTTATTTTACAGTTTCTAATGTATAAAGTGCTCCTTTATCAAAATCATAACACATTTAACTCAGCAAGTTACTTTTTAACATTCATAACATTTATTTAAACCAGGAAGCAGAAAGTGAAATTAACTAGAGGAAAAGTGAAACCTGCTTAATTAAACCTACATATAAGCTAGTTAGAAAAGGGCATACTGTACTGGATGTTTACAACTGCAGAAAATATATCAGTATCCTATTGACCTATCTATTGCAGTTGTTGTAAAGATTACTATAAATTTATGTGAGGCACTTTTAACATTTTAAAATATAACTATTTTTATTTACAAACTAAAGAAAAATGAACTATTTTCACACCAAACAATGGAGATTTAGGTTTGGCACAAAGTACATATGTTAATTATGAATCAATAGCATCTAGAGTATTAATCTTCACATACAAGCATTTCAATATGTGAGATGAATATTACTTGAAGCTTTGTGCTTCTTTTTACACTTAATGCTAATTACATCAGCACCAATAAAAAACAGACCAGGTATTACACTTAGTTTGCTGATATAAATCTGTACCCCAGATCTCAGTAGCCAATCCAGCTGGTTAAAAGCATCCCCACAGCATGTCACCACCCTCCCCCACCCTCATAATTTTATGTCAGTCAGCCTGGTTAAAGAAGAACATTTTCATCTGGCACCAAAGGGTGTATAAGGAATGCACCAGCCAAACCTCCTTAGGGAGAGCGTTCCACAAATGGGGATCCACTGCAAAAGAAAGAGAAAAAATCCCATCTTCGTGTTGCCAGCCTCCGGGCACACAAAGGAGGACGAGGCACACAAAGAAGGGCCTCAGAAGATTATCTCAGGGTCCAGATAGGTTCATATGGAGAGAGGTGGCCCTTTAGGTATTGTCGTCCTGGCCAGTTTAAGGCTTTATAGGTCAAAACCAGCACTCCCAACAGAGCTCATCATACAGGGTGAATAAAGCAGTTTCTATGCCAAAAACCGGGCATAACCCCAATTGAAATGGATCTAGAAAATAAAATTCCTACAAGAATGACTGGTTCTGGTCCGAGACAACCCAAAATGTTGTTGGTCATTCTAATGAGAATCGAAATAAAACAAACAAAGGTTAAAGATCAACAATGTTACTGCCACAAAGTAAGGAAGTTAAGAGTAAGGAAGTTAAGAGTAAGGAAGGCTGTGGATACTACTAATTAGTACACAGGCTCTGTACATCTCTGCTTTCTGAACTTGCTGCTCTCAATTTTCTTGAACATACCATGTCATACCACATCAGAAGCAATGGAAAGTAATACTTACTGCAAGAAGAAACAATAACACAACAAAGTTACATTTATAGCAAATATTTATCATTTTGACAATCTTAAAGATTTCCATTTCAGTAACCTCATATGAGATATTTCCAATTTATAAGTCAGATGACCATATAGAAGAATGGAAGAATGCCCTGACAAGTTTATGTTTATGCTTGCAGCCACAATGGTCACTGTTAATTTATTTACATACATGTTCCACAAACACATTTGTGCTCAAAAAGCTGCAAAATAGCCATCACTGTCACTCCAAACTGACAGTGTCCCAAAGTACTTATTTCAAGAATGAAATTGCTCCAGTTACACATTAACATTTATCAATAGCAAACACAGTCATTGTTCCTCTGCCAGGCTACCTTCAGCAAAATTATATACATGTTCTATAGACCAATGAAAATGTAACAGAGGGGGCTAGAGACAGGTGTACTGGTGTGGGGTGGGTGGCAATATTGGGTAAAGAAACATGGCAATGACAAAGGCAAGCAAGAAGCCCTCACATGTCAGCACATGGGATACGGCACACACTGGTTTGTGATTACATTAAATATATGACAATTTGCTTTTCTCTGTGATGCTGTGGGTTAAACCACAGAGCCTAGGACTTGCCAATCAGAAGGTCGGCGGTTCGAATCCCCACGACAGGGTGAGCTCCCGTTGCTCGGCCCCAGCTCCTGCCAACCTAGCAGTTTGAAAGTACGTCAAAGTGCAAGTAGATGAATAGGTACCGCTCTGGCGGGAAGGTAAACGGTGTTTCTGTGCGCCGCTCTGGTTCGCCAGAAGCGGCTTAGTCATGCTGGCCACATGACCCGGAAGCTGTATGCCGGTTCCCTTGGCCAGTAAAGCGAGATGAGCGCCGCAACCCCAGAGTTGGTCACGACTGGACCTAATGGTCAGGGGTCCCCTTTACCTTTACCTTATGATGCTGAGTAGCTACAGAAAACAAACATTCAAATCACACAGCTAGCAGGCAGAACTGAGCCCCTGCACCTCTGAAAGGGATGCATCAGAACAGTAGGCTATATAGGACAGAGGTTGCAACAACCTCAAATAATATATTCTAGAGATACTGGATGTCCACTTGACATAAAACACAATTTATTACCATGGCTCCAGTAAAATAACTAGTGAGAATCCTCAGCCTAAAAGGAGAATTTATATGATTCTGTTAGGTGGATGGTAATGGGCTCTATATGTGAGATAAAAGTCTGTTTCCCCCCTGTCATTGGGAAGACATATAAGATATAAGGATGGCACAAGTAGTAGGGGGCACTGCCATGACAACTTAATGAGCATTTCAGGGTTAGCCTTGCTTTGAGCTAATCATCTCAGGTGCTATTAGGTAAGGTATGGTAAAGGACCCCTGGACGGTTAAGTCCAGTCAAAGATGACTATGGGGTGCAGCGCTTGTCTTGCCTTTCAGGCCGAGAGAGCCGGTGTTTGTCCACAGACAGCTTTCTGGGTCATGTGGCACACGGAGAACCATGACAAATGTCAAGGCACTGGCTAAGTGTCAGTTATTTATTACTAAATAGGAAACAGAGTGGGGTTTTTTGCCTTAGATAATCTTTAAAGAGTTGACAAATGGAAGCAAACAGTGGATTTAAAAAACAGTAGCAGAAGGCAGTACTATGAAGCCACTCTCTCTCCAAAATACTACACTCCAAAAAACAACAACCTAACAACTCTGTACCAAAAATATCCACAACTGGAATTGAAGCTCTGGGGTCAGCAAGAGACTGGAGGACATGCGGAAAAGCATCTGCTGCTGCACTACCACATGCATCAGCTGTTAGGGGGGAAGCTAAGCAGCCTAAACAAAGCACTGTTGCACCTCCAGTCTCTTTTCGGCCCTCTCTAGACATCCTCCTTGGGCTCCAGGGAGGGTCTCCTCATGAGCCACAAGGACTCTCCAGCTCGCTCTCTCCATTTTCAGTATGAATTAAACTATTAAAACTTTTCTTGGCGCTGCACGTATATATGGTCACGTGCAAGTCAATCATGTGCAAGTGGGGGGATGCCTGTATGTGTACTGCCTCACCCTACCATGCACTTTGAGAAAACATCTGATGAACCTGAACACACTAAAGGTTTATATTATCATTATCAACATGGTATTAAAAGGGAAATTATACAGATTGATGGAGGAAGGCAGAAGTCAAAGCCAATCACCACATGTAGGGCTTGATGGAACCTCCATGGTCAGGGGCAGTATTCCATGAGATAAAGATGCTGCAAGGGGGCACTAGTAGGGAAAGTCAAAGGGCAAGGGCTGCTGCCAACTTGCTGGCCTCCTGGAGGCAACCAACAGGTACTACATGAGGTAGGATGTTGCACTCTGATGTAGCAGGGCTGCACTTATAATTCTCATGAGAGGGAATATAGGTCAATGGAAGAGTCACTGTTATAATTTCCCTTTCCTTTCCAAACAACTCCTGTATAGCAATTCCACACATGTAAACACATACAACTGTAATAGTGTGTGTGTGTGTGTGTGTGTGTGTGTGTGTGTGTGTGTACATACCACACACATGCAGATACTATTAATTTTAATACATTTTTACAAGGATATAAAATAAAGAATTTTCTATACATGCAATTTTTGCTATTGTGTGACATTTATACAAAAGGCGCAAGATTGTATATAATCTCACCCTCAGAACTAATAACGTTTCTATACAAAAAGTACATGTATATAAATTTTAAAAATCATATTAACTTGCCTTTCACATAACCCTCAAGACAGCCAACAACCCCCCCCACACACATTGCTTTATGACGTAAAAATATGCAACATGGCTAGCTTCCTTGAGACATGTGCAAAATACTACAAGATTTTATATAATACTATAAATGCATAGTATTTTTTAATACAGATATAACTGTGCACAGATACGAGAGCTTATCCCTACAACATAAACATGTGCATGAGTGTATACATCTGTCTGCAAATATACCCTGGCCTATATAAACCGAATTTCAAACAGGTGCACAAGCTTATTCCTATAACATACAGAGCATGAAATGCGCTGAGCGTATGCACCTGTTCTGCATGTATGGACTTGGCCTATATGAGCAATAAACTATTTGCATCCGCCACCGCCACCCCCCCCAACCACCTTAAACGGGAAGTAGGTGCCATTTGAGAAATGTAAATGTGTCCACTAGACTAGAAAAAGCAGCTTTAAATCTTTCTCTTGGCTGTAATGAAGGCGGGGCGGCGGCGGCTGTGTGTGGGGGGGGGGGTTCGGCGGAGAAAGAGGGAGCTAGAAAGAGGCCCCCACACCTTTGGTGGAGTGAAATGGGGGTGCGTGTAAAATTATCCTCACCTGTCAAGATGCGGTGGGAGGGGGGCGTGCCGGCTTATAAGAGCTTGGAGGGTTTTTTTGGCGCTTTCAGTCCTGAAACAGCGACGTGTCTAGTGGGCAAAGAGGTGAAGCGGGGGTGCTAGTCTGTGCGCCTTACCTGCTGGAGGGGCGGGGCTCGCGGCGGCAGCAGCAGTGGCCCCCACCTGCCGCCGCCCCCACCGGCCCAGAACGCCCGTGGTTTCTCCTCGAGGCCACCAGGGCCCCCCTTGACGAAGACGGGGAGGAAGAGCGAACGGGCCGAGCCGACTGGCTTTGAAGAGTCCCCACCACAGCCGCCGCCAGACCGCTTCGCTTCCTACGCCGCAGCGACAGCTGCCGCTGACGCCGACAAGGCCAAACGCGGCCGGGCGAGGGAGGGAGGGAGGGAAGGCGGGGTGACGAGAGCCGGAGAAGGGAATTGGGGCGGGGGGGGGTAGGCTGCTGCGAGGGAGACAAGAAAGCCGGAGGGCGCTCAGAAGGATGCCAACTCGGGAGGGCGGTGTTTACTCCGGGAGGATTGGCAAGCCTAACCGCCAATCCTAGCTCGGGCCGCGGCCGCGCCCGCGCCGCCGCCAGTCGCATTCGCGGCGGGTGGGGAAATGCAAATGAGGACCGAATGCGTAGGAGCCGCAGCCTCCTTGAGAGGTTTTTTTTTTGCTTTTTTTAGGGGCGGGGCAAGCGCGCGAGGTCGGTGTGTCCGTTGACAGGTGGCAGTTGGCCCTGCTGAGAGAAGGAGTCGAAAAGCCAGGAAACTGAGTGCGAAAGGGGAGCAGGGAGGAAGCTTGGCGGGTGCCTGATGAACAGGCAGGCCTCCCCCCAATGAAGAAAGGTGAGGCAACTGGATCCACAGGGGTAGCAGGTCCTGATGTAGATCACAAATGGACCATTAGGTCCATCTAGCAGTGTTTGTTTTCACTGTCAGCTGCTCTCCAGTTTGTTGCTGTTGAATTTGTATACAGCTGTTCGTCCGAAGATCACAAGGTGGTTCCCATAAAAAAGAATACTAAATAAGGCAAAATACATAACAAAACATAAACCAATAACCAAGAGTCTTTTACTAGCCATACCTGGAGATGCCAATAATCTGAACCTAGGAACTTCTCTGTGCAAAGCAGGTGCTTTACCACTGAGATATGGATCTTCCCCCAATATAATGACCGGGATCCTGAGTTAGGAACCTGCCTTATATCAAGTCAAACAATTGCTCCATATAAACTCAGTACTGTATTGTCAACACTGTCTGGCAATGGTTCCCCAGGGATTGAGGCTGGGACCTTTTGCATGCTAAGCATGTCCTCCATCACTGAGCCGCAGCCCTTCCCAATAACACAACTGCTTGTTGTGTGAGGCCAGTGATGGTGAACCTTTTAGAGACCAAGTGCCCAAACTGCAACCCAAAACCCACTTATTTATTGCAAAGTGCCAACCCGGCAATTTAACCTGAATACTGAGGTTTTAGTTTAGCAAAAACAACTCATACATTAACATCTTTAGTCTTAAAAGAAAAACACAATAACAGAGCTTTCAACTGCTCACAAGCATATGATCCAAACAAAGTGAGGAAAGCAATCCCAAGTGCTTCATTGACTTAAAATTATTTGGCAGAGAATTCCACACTTTAAGGATTTCATTTTCACAAGTTCTCTGCGTCCACCGTGCAAACGGGAATTCCCTGCTTTTAAGCTCCAGCCCGAGCAAGCAAGCAGGTTCTCGGTGTGGCAAGCAAGCGTTCTCGGTGTGGCCTTCTGAGAATGTGCAGAGTGGTGCCCCCCCCATCGCGCCGCCATTTCCTGAAAGGGCCTCAGGGGCTGCCCCATGTGCTAACCCTGCTCTCTTGCCCAACCCCAACCTGCCCCTACACCCCAGGCACGCCTTCACCTGTTGCCCTTGGCTGTGGTTGAGCTCAGTGAAGAAGTACGCCAGCAAGTGGGAGGCGATCATGGTGCAGCAAGGCCGGTGGGGCCCGGAGCCTCGGTGCTGGGTAAGGGGTGATGAGGATGGGGTATAGGCGGAGGTGGCCCTGCCTGGCTACCCAGCACTGGAACAAAGTGGTTTCTTGAGGCTCGCCAGCGATGCCATCCTCCCCTGCCGGCTCCCGCATGACGCATGTCCTGCCTGGCGTCTCCATTGGTGCCATTGGAGGAGGAGGAAGGCTACTCAGCTGCCCAATTTGAGCTGATCTGCTGCCCTCGCCTTCTGCCGGCTCTGTGCTGGGGCAATGGCACGCGTGCCCACAGAGAGGGCTCTGAGTGCCCCCTCTGGCACACGTGCCATAGGTTCGCCACCACTGTGTTAGGCTATACAGTCCAGTACATGGGCTTTATGGGAACCAAGGATTAGCCCACAGACCAGAGTCTTTATAATTTGAAATAGAAGATCTACAGTTGCAATTATTCCAGATTGCGCCCCAGTTCCTTTTACACACCTGTGATCCATACTGCTGTATGTAGTCACTCAAGTAGTCCCAGCCAACACACCTTTCCACATCAGGGCTCCACTTTCAGTCTTGGGCTGTGTACACACCATACATTTAAAACATATTCTCCCTGTGCCCTCCCCCAAAGAAAAATGATGGAAACTGTAGTGTGTTGAGGCTGCTGGTAGTTGTAGCTCTGTAAAGGGTACAGTCCCTAGGTTTCTTTCAGAGAAAATGTTCTTTAGGATTTCTGTCTAATATTGGTTCCAGGTAACCTGTTTATGGAGATTCACCCTGAATTGTGTGCGGGGAGATTAGACAACATCAACTACTTACTGAACAATCTGATGTTATACAGGTTATATACTACATTGTGTCAAACAACTGTTATCCCATATTTTATAATGCCTATACACATCACTTACGGAAAAAGTCTAATTTATGCGGGAAGCAGGTTTCTTGCCCAATGAACTTTAATAATGCAGCCTGAACTTTTTATTAATATTTTATTGAAATAATTTCAGTTACAAAAGATAAAGTAAGTGATGAAAGAAAAAAGAGGGGGGGAGTGCAAAAAATACAATAAGAAAAAAAGATATAGTGTAATATGGTAAACATAATTAGTTATATTTCCATACATTATTAGATAGATATAAATTACAGTTTCAGAAGGCCATTCGACTTCCAAAATGTTTGGAAACCAAAGTGTGCCTTCTGATTGGCTGCAGGAAGCTCCTGCCACCCACTGGAACTGTGCTTGATATTCGGCTTCTGAAAATCGTTCAAAACCGGAACACTCACTTCCGGGTTTCAATGGTTTGGGAGCCAAGGCGTTTGAGATCCAAGGTACAACTGTATTGTCAAAATACATATAACCTACTATATTTTGTATAAACTCATTCCAAATGTCAGCATATTTATCCAAACAAAATCTACATCTATAAGCAATCCATATGTTGCAAGTGTTGTCATATCATCAATACAGTGGTACCTCAGGTTACATACGGTTCAGGTTACATACGCTTCAGGTTACAGACTCCGCTAACCCAGAAATATTACCTCGGGTTAATAACTTTGCTTCAGGATGAGAACAGAAATTGTGCAGTGGCGGCGCGGCAGCAGCGGGAGGCCTCATTAGCTAAAGTGGTGCTTCAGGTTCAGAACAGTTTCAGGTTAAGAACAGATTAAGTTCTTAACCTGAGGTACCACTGTACACTGATTAAAGGAGATGATATATATTCCTGTGGGTTAAACCACAGAGCCTAGGACTTGCTGATCAGAAGGTCGGCGGTTTGAATCCCCGTGACAGGGTGAGCTCCCGTTGCTCGGTCCCTGCTCCTGCCAACCTAGCAGTTCGAAAGCATGTCAAAGTGCAAATAGATAAATAGGTACCGCTCTGGTGGGAAGGTCAGTGGTGTTTCCGTGCACTGCTCTGATTCGCCAGAAGCGGCTTAGTCATGCTGGCCACGTGACCCGGAAGCTGTACTCCGGTTCCCTCGGCCAATAAAGCAAGATGAATGCCACAACCCCAGAGTTGGTCACGACTGGACCTAATGGTCAGGGGTCCCTTTACCTTTATATATTCTTCCAGTTCATCAATGTCAGTCTCTTAGCCACAGTTAGGGCACATAGCATCTATTTTCATTGTCCGCTTCCAAACGATAGGTATATGGTTCAAAAGTATATTTTCCTCTGAAAATTTTAAGTTTTTCTAAATACAGTGGTACCTCGGGTTAAGAACTTAATTCGTTCTGGAGGTCCATTCTTAACATGAAACTGTTCTTAACCTGAGGTACCACTTTAGCTAATGGGGCCTCCTGCTGCCGCCGCGCTGCCAGAGCACAATTTCTGTTCTCATCCTGAAGCAAAGTTCTTAACCTGAGGTACTATTTCTGGGTTAGCGGAGTCTGTAACCTGAAGCGTCTGTAACTTGAAGTGTTTGTAACCAGAGGTACCACTGTAATAATATGTATATAGTCCAGCACTTTCTCTCAAAACCTATTGTATAGAGCGCTGCAGGAACATATGTTTCAAAGAGGCATTATGCTTATTACATCTCCAGAAAAGCATTGGAGGACTACATTGGATAGTCCTTTTTATACAAACTTAGTGGAGGCCAATAAATTTTGAATATTATTTTCTGTTGTATAAGTTGTCATATAAGATCCATCAATACAAATGGTATTGAGGCTTTCATTACTGTCTAGGTAATAATGAAAGGTCCAATTCTTTATCTGAGTCATTTCTTAGAATCTGGGTGTCAAACTTATTTGCTAACAACAGATATCTAAATAAAGTAGTTGCTGGTTTTTCAAGTTCAAAAAATGTATCCGATTGTTCCAGTATCTCCAGTGTCTCAAAAGCTGGAAAGGCTACCAGTCCAAACAAAGCTTTAAAAAGCTTAAAAAAAACAATAACCCCATAATGGGTAAAGAAGAATGTTTTAAAAATAGAAATTGGATTTGACAAAATTTATCTGGCAAGGTAAAAAGCTGCGGATTAAATACAAATTACTAACAGACAAGAAGGAGCAGGTGGAGGCGGGGGTGGGCTTCCAGACCTGAGGATATATTATGACGCCGCATTCTTTAGCTGGATTAAGGACATTCTAGACTTAGAGGGCTGGAATAATAGATATGGCAGGTGTGCTTATCTAATTTACAATAAAGTGGTGGTACATAAAGAATTTCTAAGACATATAAATAGGAAATCTCTGTACAAGGTCAGGGTGAGACATCATAGGCTGTTAGAACCGAAAATCCCATAGTGGGTATCACCATTAGAAGTAAACATGGCAGGTAGACTTGCCACATATCAGCAACTTCTAAAAGAGGAACAGGGTCAATTAAAATTAAGATCGTATGAGGAGGCGAACCAATACTACACCACATGGTTACAATATCATCAAATTGCCCAAATATTTAATCAGGCTAAAATAACAGATGCGCAATGTCATTTCTTTTCTCTGCACTCCTCCCAGCGGTTATTTTTCTTCTGGTCACTGCTAGGGATACATGACTTGACTGCCTGTCTCCAGGCACTGCAGTTGTCTGTAAGAGATTCTCACATGGCAAGGCTGATGTTGCCAGCCTTCAGGACACATTTGCAGATATCTTTGTAATGCAGAATTGGTCTGCCAATTGGCCTGGTACCAGAAGCCAGCTTCCTGTAGATATTCCATGGGAATCTTGCCATCTTCCATTCTGTGGACGTGACCAAGCTAGTGTAGATGTCACTGAGACAGGAGTGCAAACAATCTTGGAATGCGAGCTTGAGAAAGCACATCTTTGTCTGGAATTCTGTACTGCCATGTGATACCCCAAATCTTCCTGACGTAGCGCCTGTGGAAGGCATTGAAGCATAGCTTCTGGCGGTTGTAAGTTGCCCACAATTCACTTCCATAAAGCAGTGTGCTCAACACACAAGCCTGGTAGACCTTCATCTTGGTATTACCCAGATGCTCCATAGAGTAGCGATATGGGGCATGGATCCAAATGCTAACAAAGCCTTAGAAATAGTGCAGAACAAGTTAATGGACTATACAGAACTAGATAAACTAACAGGAAGGATTCGAAACCGGCGGGACCATAAATTCACGGAAGACTGGAGTAAATTTACGGACTACTTGAAAAGTATTTGTGAAGATCAGATGACGTTTGTAGATTTGCAAGAAGTTTTGTGACGAGTATTATTGCAAGTATTGCAAAAATGGAGAAGGGGAAGAATGAATTGTTAAGAGATGTAAAGGCAATATAAAGTTAAGAAATGCATAAGAAGTGGTTAAAACGGTGGATCATCAGAGGTGCTGATGGAAGTCTAAAAAGATTGTATAAGTGATAAGTTTTGTGGTACATTTTATTATATATATATATATATATATATATATATATATATATATATATATATGAATGAAATAGTGCAGAACTCAGGAAAGTGCTCTTGCTCCCCAGTGGGACCCCAGCTGCTCTTCTCCGCTTGGAAGCGGACGTGACAACAATACAGGCTAGAACTGACTATCTGTGTCTAAACTATGTGAAAAGACTCCGATCTCTCTTTGGAGGAGAGATTCCCCGCTATGTCCCACACAGAACGGGAACAGACCAAATGTTGGAAGGATGTCATCCAACCCCTCTTGACCCAATATCAATTACAAGATCTTCAGGTGATCATGATGATGGATAAGAGGCACTTACGAGATTGTCTCTTCAGGTCCAATGCAGAAAGGGATTTAACCATGATTGCCTCTACCAAAAGCTCACCATGGTTCCGACTTATCAAAACGGAGCACATCCGAGCTAGTTATCTGACAAAGCTCCCACTTGCCGTACTAAGAATCGCCTTTACAGTGGACAGGAAAATTGGCTTCCAGGTGGAAAAATCAAAATTAGAAACAGAACTGTTAGAACCCAATACTAAGAACTTGTCAAGAATGTATAACTTGCTGTTGAAATGGAATACACAAGATGAAACAGTGAAATCAGCTATGATAAAGTGGGCACAAGATATTGGTCATAATATTATGTTCGCTGACTGGGAACAGTTGTGGACCACCGGTATGAAATTTACGGCATGTAATGCCTTAAAGGAAAATATTATGAAAATGATTTATAGGTGGTACATGACCCCGGTCAAGCTTGCAAAAATTTACCACTTGTCTGATAATAAATGTTGGAAATGTAAAGAAACTGAAGGTACTTTTTTTCACCTTTGGTGGACATGCCCAAAGATTAAGGCTTTCTGGGAAATGATATATAATGAAATGAAAAAGGTATTTAAATATACCTTCCTTAAGAAACCAGAGGCCTTTCTCCTGGGCATTGTCGGCTAATTGGTGCCAAAGAAAGACAGAACATTTTTTATGTATGCTACAACAGCAGCAAGAATACTCATCGCAAAGTATTGGAAGACACAAGATCTACCCACCCTGGAAGAATGGGAGATGAAGGTGATAGACTATATGGGATTGGCAGAAATGACTGGCAGAATCCGAAACCAGGGAAAAGAGACGGCAGAAGAAGATTGGAAGAAATTTAAGATCTATCTTAAGAGACATTGTAAAATTAATGAGTGTTAAAATGTTGCGGCTATAGAAGTAAGCGTACTACAGCTGTAAAGATTAGGTTAAAGGAAAAGAAAGGATTACAATTAGATTAAATTAAGGGTGAGGATTTGCTGAACAAAATATTTGAAATTGGAATGGAGAAAGGGGAGGTATGAGGAGGTCGGTAAAGTAAGTTTTAAGAGAATAAGGTTTTGAAATTATACTTGTTTGTTTTTGTGTGTGTTTGTTTGTATTGTGTTTGATCTTATAATTTGTGAAAATTCAATAAATATTAAAAAAAAAAAAAAAAGAATCGCCTTTACAGAATTACGATTCCAATTGATGCCCTCGGCGGTGGTGGATGGTCGGTATGGCAAAGAACAGTACAAGGAGAGGCTTTGTCTGTGTGGGCAACCTTGCAAGGAGGACCTATACCACTATTTATTGCAATGTCCACTATATATAGAACCAAGAGACTGGTTTATAAAAAACCCTGCTTACGAACGGAACACACTCGAACAGGGTGCAAAGGGTGAAATGGCTGCTGAGTGATGCTGATGACTTCGTAACTTATAAAGTAGCACTATATGCGTTGGCAGCTAAGAAGATCAGCAGAAAAGAACTAGATAAAATAGTGGTCAATTGCAAAGGTGATTTGGACATTTAAGCTGGCACATTCTACCTGAGAACCCCCTGCTATTCTATTGTATGCAACAAATAATTTCTAGGAGACGTGACTGTGGTTTATTGTATTTGCAGTGCCTGATGTTTTTATAGTTTTTATGGTTATTGTTGCTTTTTTTTTTGTTCCCTTTGTGAATGATGCCATGGCCTTTGGCTAGTGCAATAAAGTTTATGATGATGATGGTATTGGTTGTTAGCATTCCATTCTCCCATACCATTTTGGAGAAGCGAGTCATTGCCGTAGCTGCCCTGCCAATACACTTGTCCAGCTTAGCATCAATTGAGAGATTGCTGGTTATGGTGGACTCCAGGTAGACAAAATTGTCTACCACTTTGAGCATGTGGTCACTAATGCTAATGCATGGAGTGCTGGTGACATCCTGATCCAATATGTTGATCTTTGTTAGGCTGATGGTAAGGCTGAACTCCCTGCAGGCTTGGGCAAAACAGCTGATGAGTCTCTGTAGAGGTTCCTTAAATTTTGCTATCAAGGCTAACAACATCCCTTGGATAAGGATTCACCACACTTTTGTCTTGGTGCAAAGACAGACACTTGTTGCTCCTTGTACGGATGTGCACACCACCTTCGGTTGAGCTGAAGGCATGTGAGAGCAACAGAGAGAAGAATATGCCAAAGACTGTTGGTGAGAATACAGCCCTGTTTCACATTGCAATCTGTAGGCAAGGCATCTGAGGATGAGCCATCATATTGGACAGTGCCACACATGTTGTCATGGAAGGACACAATCATCCTGTGGCATCCTATCTTGGATAGGATCCTAGCACTCTGTCTTGTTCAGTGTATAGTCCTTTTTGGCTGACGAGGTCAAAGGCCTTCGTCAGGTCTATGAAGGCAATGTACAAGAGGCATCACTGCTCTTGGCATTTCTCCTACAGCTTGCGCAGTGAGAAAATCATGTCTACTGTTGACCTCTGAGCTCTAAAGCAGCATTGTGACTTGAGGTAGAGCCTGTCAGCAAGTGCCTGTAATCTATTGAGAACATCAAGAGTGAAAGCTTTCCCCACAGTACTCAGCAAGGAGATCTCACAGTAGTTGTTGCAGTCTTGGTGGTCACCTTTGTTCTTTTAAAGGCTCATGATTTTGGAGTCACACATGTCTTGTGGCATGGATCCTTGTTCTCAACACTGCAAGAGGACACAGTAGAGGTGTGTCATGTGGGAAGAACTGAAGCTGGCTTTCAGAACTTCTGTTGGGATTCCTTTCTTTCCTGGGGCTTTACCACGTGCCTGAGCATTGATGGCATTCTTCAGCTTGTCATGGGATCATACTCACCATCATACTATTAATTTCTGGTTAAATAATTGGTTGTTTTGTCTTTGAAAGCTGTTGTGTTGCATCCAGAGGCTTCCATCTTGTTACAGCACACTCACTTTCTGAAAGCCTATACCAAGGACACTGGGAATCAACCACCAATCAACAGCAACTATATTCTTCTGTTTTCTGTCTCCATGTCAGAACAATGTTTTAAACAAATCTATTACCTTCAGAGAATGCTTTCCACATTAATTTGTCTACTACAGAAACCCTGCATATTACTATGGATCCTGGGGCATATTCTAGGGTGCACACTTCACTAGCAAGGCCTCTTAGGCTTCACAGTTGCCCCACAGGAATGGAGAGAGTGTCCAAGAAAACATCCAATAGTCCTGTTGTCTTGGAGGGGAAGATCAGTAGCACTGAGCAAGAGATCTTTCAAAGAACTTTGGCTGCTATTATTGACCTTGGGGAACTCCAGGTTCTTCAGAGAAGAGTTTGAAAGCATGAGAAAGTCAGAAACTGCATCAATTAATGGTAATCCATTGTAAAACAGCCGCCTGAAGCTTCATGGTCAGGGCCCACTTCAATTCAGAAGCGGGGGGCAGGATCACGTCAGCAACAAGGGGGGGCCAAAACTTAAAGAAAACTTCAAAAACCTCCCAATTTATAATAAAAAGACTGACAGGTCAACTGATTGTGTTGTTGCTAGCTTTATCAAACAGCAGGGATAGGAAACCTGTGGTTCTCCAGATGTTGTTGGACTTCAAGTCCTATCAGTCCCAGCCAGCACAGCCCAATGGTCAACATCATCTGAAGGACTTTAGATCCCCCACCTTTGCCTTAAGGCAGGAATGTCCAAAGTCCATTTTGGCAGCCTAATCCAGCCCTCCAGTTGATTTTATCTGGCCCCCGGGGCAGTATATGTCCTGGGGTAAAATCCCCCCAAAAGTTCAGCAACTTCAATCCTCAAAAAAGCTCAACAACCTTGGGGTTAAATCCTTAAAAAAGCTTAACAACTTCAATCCTTAAAAAAAAAAAAAAGCTCACAACTTTGGTCAGCCCTCATGCATGTTCACTTCATCAAATCTGGCCCTCTTTGAAAAAAGTTTGGACACCCCTGCAGGGCAAGTCTGGCCAAAGGGGAAGGGAGATAAGAAGACCACCTGATTTATAGTCTTGCAATAAACCTCCAGAACACAGGAGATTGACACATAATGGGTCCAGCCCAGGTATCGGTTTTCAAAAATAAATAAATGTTCTTTTAACATGGGAGGGTCAAACATTAGTTCTACATTAGGCATCAGCAACTGTAAGACACAAATTTGACCAAGTTGTAGTTGGACCCCAGAACTAATAACCCACTGGCAAGAGTACTTAGAAGTCTGGAATGAGGTTCCAGCAATCCCCTGGGTAGGAAGGATGGAAGAAGCTGGGCCTACCACCAAATCATCCCTTCTTCAAAATTGCCATCTCAATAAATTAGCTGTTAATCAAGTTGTCCTAACCAAAATTCTGGGTCATTTATAAACTAAACACCTCAGATGCTGACAGAGCTGGACCTGAATCTGAACATATCCTGAATCTGAACATATCCTTGCCTCAGAAAACTCAGTTACCGGTAGTACCTCTCCCATTTTAGCAACCAGTTTAAAGGCTCTTTATTATGTTATGAGAACAGTGTTATGAGAGTAATCACATTTCTTTCAAAACTGCTTAGCACATAAAAATGGTGCCTAGAGTTGATGTGTGTTTGCCAAAGAACAGGAAATGGCTTAAAAGATGATAAAGCTCAGTTCACCAGTCATTGCAGGGGGTAAAGGGACCCCTGACCATTAGGTCCATTCGCGGACGACTCTGGGGTTGAGGCGCTCATCTCGCTTTATTGGCCAAGGGAGCCAGTGAACAGCTTCCGGGTCATGTGGCCAGAATGACTAAGCCACTTCTGGCGAACCAGAGCAGCGCACAGAAATACCGTTTACCTTCCCGCCGGAGCGGTACCTATTTATCTACTTGCACTTTGTGCTTTTGAACTGCTAGGTGGGAAGCAGGGACTGATTTGAACCGCCGACCTTCTGATCAGCAAGCCCTAGGCTCTGTGGTTTAACCCACAGCACCTCCTGTGTCCCTTTTATTGCAGGGGGTAGCTGTGGCTAAAAGAAGAGATAGTAAGCTACTGATTTTGAGATAGGCTTTAAATGGCTATTTCACAGAAAGGGTCAGATGTGGCATGGATCAGCTTTTACGTATGATTCAACTCTGCATATTTTTCTGGGATAAAATTAACCCAAGAGCAAGGCTGTGCAAAGTGCTAATTCACCCCAACTCATTGTTCATGGGTGGGAAAGCAGCTTTGGAAGGAGAAACTAATTACAATGGTACTTCGGGTTACATACACTTCAGGTTACAGACACTTCAGGTTACAGACTCCGCTAACCCAGAAATAGTACCTCGGGTTAAGAACTTTGCTTCAGGATGAGAACAGAAATCGGGCTCTGGCGGCACAGCAGCAGCAGGAGGCCCCATTAGCTAAAGTGGTGCTTCAGGTTAAGAACAGTTTCAGGTTAAGAACGGACCTCCGGAACGAATTAAGTACTTAATCCGAGGTACCACTGTACAGGGAAGGAATTAAGAAGCCACTCTTCCAATACTGTTAAATGTATAGCCATGTTTAGAGATAAATATCACTGTATTTAGGAGGCACTACTGTTCCAGGTGCCTTCTAAAACCTTACCTCAGCAAGCCTATTCTGAGTCTAAACCAACTGAGCCTCATGGGCTTGCTGATGAGAAGGCTGGCAGTTTGAATCCATGCCACTGGGTGAGCTCCCATTGCTCTGTCCCAGTTTCTGTCAACCTAGCAATTTGAAAGCATACCAGTGAAAGTAGATAAATAGGTACTGCTGTGGCGGGAAGGTAAACTGTGTTTCCATGTTCTCTGGTTTCCGTTATGGTGTCCCGTTGTGCCATAAGCGATTTAGTCATGCTGGCCACATGACTTTGAAATCTGTCTGTGGAAAAATGGCAGCTCCCTTGACCTGAAAGGAAGATGAGCACTGCACCCCATAGTCATCTTTGACTGGACTTAACCGTCCAGGGGTCCTTTACCTTTACCCTCTGGCATATAACTGAGTTATAAAGTGAAACAAACTGCATTAGGGGTTGTCGTTTTTTAAGTTTAACCTTACTTTGATTTTCTCAGCTTCTGACTGTGGCCTATTCCCATTTTCAAAATGGCGTTCAGCATCTCTATAAATCTGTCACAATCCTACTAAGGTACAGATTACAGGTTCCTGGTGTACACTTCAATGTCACTGGACTAAAATGAAATAATTCCTTAGAAAGGTCTTTCTGCACCCTCTAGTGGTAAGGAAAAAACACAGTTCAATTGATGAACCATCTTCTCTTGGGTCTGTTCAGGTGCAGTATTTCAAGGGAACGGGATGGGCACTGAGTTTGGTTTTCATGCTCAAATACATGTATATATATTAAGTGTTCCTGAACCACAGCTGCATTAGTTTGTTGCTGCTATATTTGGTTTGAGGCTTGTTGAAACACATTTTTTTTCACTGGAGCCAAGCATCCACCCATTTGCTACAGGAATAGCTTTCAACACATCATACCCACCCTCACTGAGCAACGCAGCTATAGGAAGGCCACATTTGAGGTTACCTAGCCCTGGACAAATTTTGGGCTTAACACTTTGAAGTAGACAGACGTTGATGAAGTTATGCATGCATGGTAAAGAGAAAAAGTACCATTGTACTGAAGGGTAGCATCACTGGGTTGGGCTTATCTGCGCCTCTGGTGAATGAAGGCAGGAGTAGTTTTTACAAGGAATAGGTTGGCCCTTCTACAGTTTTGCATACTCACTGAGCATAAACAGTCCAGAACTGAAACTCAAAATAGTATTAACATATTTCCGACAACAATCCTTTAACTCAAAGCCAACCATGCAAACAGAGGTGGGAAGAGGTGTTGTGGGGTGGCCAACTCTCAAGAAACTGCAATCTACTTTCAGAATTAAAAACTGGCAGTGATCCACCCCCTTTTTGAGGGGTTCAGCTCAAAGCTTTTGAGCTTTTTTTAGGGAGGAGAAAAGCCCCATTTTAGGGGTTAAAATGCTTTTTTGGGGGGGAGAAGTTCCGTTGGAGGGGGATTAAAGGCAAGGGACGAAGGGGTAAAGTCACTCACAAAAAGATCGCTATGGATGAAAACAGCAGCACAGAGAAAGCTCCGTCTTCCCGTCCGGAGCTCATACAACAATGGAGGGCGGGGTGAGGGGGCGTGGCAGGAGTCAGTTTTATCAACGCTAAGGAAAGGGAGAGATCAACCGCGATCTACCCAAACCTCGCGGAGATCTACCGGTAGATCGTGATCGATCTGTTGGACAGCCTGTTAAGGGTGTGACACCAGTGATGCTAAACTGGACAAGTAAACCTACCTTCAGGAAGGTGCAATGCTACAACTTCGCTTGACAGTGTAGCAGGGGTGCCGCTGCTACACCTCAGGGGCGCCGACTTATAAAAAATATTGGGGGGGCCCATACCGGGGTCCTGCCGCTGGTTCGCTCGGGTAGCCGGGAGAACGCAGTTCGAGGTGGCGGTGTTGGGGAGAGACCCTCGCTCAGGGCGCCACTAGACTTGGCGGCCGGCGGCCTATCTGGGGGGTTTTGGAGCATATTTCGGCGGAGCGATTGGGGAGGAGGGGGCTTGTTGCCGGATTCTTCAGCTGAGCCGGAGATCCGCTGCTGGGGTTCCCTGGGCCGAGTTGTGAGCACGGCCTGCTGAAGGGAGATCCAGCCGATTGCGCGACGGGGACGGCCGGGGCTCTCCGGCTAGGGCGCGCGGCTGGCTGGCTGGCGAAGGAGCAGGTGGGGAGGAGGCGGGGGTCCTCACTCTCTTAGGAAACGCACCTGCGCGCCCGATTGCCACGAAGTCCGAAGGGTGCGTGTGTGGAATTAAAAAGCAAAAACGAGATACGGGCAGGGCAGGCAAAGAGTTTTCTGCAAGAGGATGGAGGGCAGGTTGAAGAGAAAATCACTCAGGATGAGACAGTCAAATCAGCCATGATAAAATGGGCTCCGGATATTGGGTATAACATCATGTTTGAGGACTGGGAAAGGTTATGGACCACCGGAATGAAATTCACGGCATGTAATGCCTTGAAGGAAAATATTATGAAAATGATTTATAGGTGGTACATGACCCCAGTCAAGCTTGCAAAAATATATCACCTGTCTGATAATAAATGTTGGAAATGTAAGGAGGCTGAAGGGACATTCTTTCACCTCTGGTGGACTTGTCCAAAAGTGAAGGCCTTCTGGGAAATGATCTATAATGAGTTAAAAAAGGTATTTAAGTATACCTTTCCCAAGAAACCAGAGGCCTTCCTCTTGGGCATTGTTGGCCAGAAAGTGTTAAAGAAGGATAGAACTTTCTTTATGTATGCAACTACAGCAGCAAGAATACTTATCGCAAAATATTGGAAGACACAAGATTTGCCCACACTGGAAGAGTGGCAGACGCAATTGATGGACTACATGGAACTGGCTGAAATGACTGGCAGAATCCGAGATTTGGGAGAAGAAACAACGGAAGAAGACTGGAAAAAATTTAAGGACTATTTACAAAAACAATATAAGTTGTATGAATGTTAAAAATTTACACGATTCGGAAACTATAGCTTCAGCAATTAGATTTGGGAAACAGGAAATTATATTTTAAGTAAGAAAAGGTCAAAATCTAAGGTAATACTATGTTTAATTTAAGATATAAGTAACTGATGAAAAGTATGTTAAATTTAGAGGTATAGTATTTGAAAAGTACAAAATAAGGTACGAAACAAGGTAATAATTTGCTGATATCTTTATTATAAAGAATGCAGGGTAAGGGAGATGCGAGGAAGTCCAGTTAGTTATATAAAAAATGTGTTGAATGGTTGGTTTTCTTTTCTTTTTCTTGTTCTTTTACTTTTTTCTTCAGTGTATGTTTCTAACTTTGTATTTGAAAACTTAATAAAATATTTATAAAAAAAGAAGAAGAGAAAATCCTTTCGCTTTTCTGGGGCGCAGGGAAGTCTCGGAGCCGGAGGTTGGGGGAGGGACCCCCTTTGCTCTGCCCTCTTCTCCCGTCTTAGATTCGCATGGGGGTCCCCGCCCGAGCTTGCCTGGCCACCGGTTCACACAAGGGCCGCGCTCTACGCGGCACACCTTGCTAGCCGCGCAGCTGTCCTCCGCGGCTGCGGAGCGGCCCTGCGCCGGTGCCCAGCCCCTCTGGGCGCCCGCTGCGCTGCCAATGACAAGCGGGCGACGTCGCGGGCGGGGAAGGCGTCGCTTTCTTTCCCGATCCTGCATCCTCCCAGTCTTCCAGCCCTTTTTTGGGTTGGAAGCTCGTCTCGTTCGCCCTTCTCCTTTCTTCACCCTGCGCGCAATTTTCCTCCCTCGTCTCCCTCCCCATTTCTCCTTCCTTCCTTCCTTCCTTCCTGACTGACTGACTGACGGGCTTGGGCTCGGGCTCAGGCTCGGGCTCGGGCTCGGGCTCCGGGTCGGGCTCAGGCTCGGGGTCGGGCTCAGGCTCGGGCTCGGGCAGCCACAGCGTCGGCGGTGTTGGCGATCGGCGGCGCCGGGGGATGGCCCTCCCGGGGGAGCCGGCGCTGCTCAATGGGGTTGCCAAGGAGACAGGCCGGCCGCCCCCCTCCCCCGGCCCGGCGCCCCCCGCCGCACCGGCGGTGCCCGTTATTGAGCTGGTGCGCGCCGGGCACCCTATAAAAGCCGCGGACGCACCCACTGCCGCCCGAGATTATTGGGGGGGCTGAGCCCCCCCAAACGAATTTTTGAGGGGGCTCAGGCCCCCTCAAGCCCCATGGAGTCGGCGCCTATGCTACACCTCATTTGGTCCTCCCCAATATTTTCTTTGGGGGGACGCCTCCCCCCATGGTAGCAGCTGCAAGAGGAGGCTGAGCGCCAGAGAGTTGGAGCTGTTGGTCATTGAAGCTGCGCTGGCGCTGCATTCAGGTTTGCCCCTGGCTCTTCCTGATATCGCAACGCAACGTTTCGCGTTGTAACACACACGTGACATCACACCCACACCCCCAATCCTTGGAGCAAGTTGGTGTTTCTGCAGTGTAGCATCACTGGGTTTGGACGTACAAAAGTTTACCCAACTAGTGTGGGTCCCAGCTGCAAGTTTTTATTGTCGGAAAGCTTTCTATAAGGGATTCATATTATAGTGCCTATTGAATGTGCTGGGGGATGGCCCGGTCACTACTCTGCATATTTCTAAGGAGGCATTTGTAGAAAAAGCAGCTGAAGTTGTGGCCGCTCTCATGGAACGGGCAGTCAGATGTTTGGGAAGAGGCAGTTTCTGTGCCTCATAGGACACACCCTTAAGCTTCTGGAAAGAGTAGTTGGTGTTACCCTCTGCCTCACGGAGGAGGGATAAAATGAGACAAAGAGAAGTTTGTTGTACATCCTTTATACAGGCAATATATACTGTTACAAAAGTTGGGCACCACCCCCACACTCTGCCAATCGGTAGCAAGTTTGCAGGGGGATCCAGGTGCTCAAACAGAGTTTGTTCTCCTTTGGAGAATTGAAGATGTGGTGGAGACTGTCATAGCTTTAAGAAATATGATTTATTCACATATTTACACCTGCAGTCTGCTGGAGGGAGTCGAAATCTTACCGCATAGTAATTTCAAGAGGGGCATTACCCCACAGCAGTGCAGCACTAAAGGCATCTCTCCCAGAGAGAATGCTGAAGGATGGATCTCCCTTTCTCTTCCCAGCATACTAAAGATATCCTTTTCCTGTGACCTCTCTCTCATACACCATCACCTTGGCAATCTCTCTTCACTCAGGCCCAAGATTCCTCTTGGATGCTCCATCCACACCTTTTGTCATGTTAACACCTCTGCTTGGCCAGGCTGGTTTGCATAAGCCAGTCCAGGGATTCCTCGTCTGACCCAGTTCTGCAGGCATGTAATTTCATTCATATCCAAAGTAATCAAAATCCCACCATTTTCTAATTTCTAGGGTTAGGGGGTTCCCCCCAAACTCAAAAGCTTCAGAGACCAGCGACCATTGTGTGATGTCTTTGGGCAGAAGGTGGACAAGATTACGTACTTCTTGTTGAAGATAGAACTTTGACAGCACATTGGCAAAGAAATTGGGATCCAATCGGTGAATCACTATGTCGCTATGGAAGATACAGAGATGCTTTACCACTAAAGGGCACTGATTTCGGAGACTCTGTGAGCTGCACCATTCTTCTCTTTCGGTGAAGAAAACTATTCTTTTGTCTTTAGATCCAGTAAGCATCGATCCATGGAAAGATACTAGAGTGTCTGCTTCCCACCGCTACATGTAGGCTTGCCCTATGTCCGGTTTTTCCCCGGACACACCCAGCAAATTGTTCCGCATTTTTTTCGGGGGGGGGCGGATTTTTATAATTTCCCAAAATGTCCAGGTTTTTTGCTGGGTCAAGCCTTGTAGGTGGCGGCGGCGGCGGCGGCGGCGGGGCGCTAGAACCCAGCGGCAAGGCGCCGCAGTCTCTGTGCTGCTCTGCTATTCTCATTGCTCTTTCCCTGAAAGCGGAATAAGGAGGGCGAATATCGTCACCGCGACTTCTGATTGGCTGCTCGACTGTGGGGAGCACTTGGGTCTCTTTTCTCGCGCCAGTTTCAAGCGCTTGGGCGGGAGAGCGTGAAGATGTAGACCGGGTTTGGAGGTGCTGCAGCCGGTAGTTCGCTCCCTCCCAGCTTTGCTCCGCCATGGATTTGAGTGACAGCCCGCGCGACGGGGCTGGTGGTGGTTGCCATGGAGGTTAGAGAGGCGCTGTCGTTAGGTCTGGTCTGGTCGGGTGGGGATGGGGTGGGAGTAAGGGGGCTGCTGGCAAAAGGGGGAAGGCACTGTGTGGCCAGGTAAGTAGGGAGTCTCGGAGAGCAGACGCTCCAGCATGGAGGGGAGAAGACAGCTGCAGCAGCGTGTGGTTATTTGCAAAACCCGTTGGGGTGCGCGCGCGAGTGCTGGGAAGATTGTGAATCCTCGTGTGGGAAAGGAGGCAAAGATCAGGAGGGAGGGGGACCGAGAGTTAGGCAGCCATCTCTCGGCACCCGATCGAAGCCCCCCAGGACAAAATCAATAGCAGCCTTTCTCTCTCTCTGGCTCCCCCTGCTCCTTTCCCCAGCGCGCCTCCTCAGCATCCCTCCTCTCACGCTTTTTCCAGCCAACGATCCCTCCCCACCCCGCACAATCACCCTTCTCTCCCCTTTTGGGGGCGCCCTCCATAAAATAAGGCTGTCTTTGGCTTAGGGAGACCCTCCTTTCCTCTAACTGGGAGTTATTGATTTACCCACATCCCACATCTCTGCTGCGCTTCCTGACGTTTTCCCCCTGGCGATTTCTGTTCGCTCCCCCCCCCCCTCTCCTTTTCTCTGCTGTTTCATTCCCCCCGCCCCCCTCGCCACTGCGTAGCTTTTTCAGTCCTTTGCCTTCTGTCTGGACGCCCCCCCCCAGCACTCCTCTCTCCTCTTCCTTCCCTTCCCTCTCTCCTTCTGGAGGGATCCCTCTTCCATTCTCTGTCTTTTCTCTGCTTTCCCTCCTCCCACCGAGGTCTTCCCCCATCCCCCTCCACCACCGGCTGCGTCCCTTTCTCCCCCCCTCCCTCCAAATACAGTGTTCTACCCCCTACCCTACACTGCCCAGCCTCTGCCTAATGACTTGCTGTGAAAGCCTCATCCAGGGTCTGTCAATCTCTTTAAACCTCTCCCTGCTCATCCCATCTTCTGTTTTAGGGCCATAGCTCAGTGGCAGAGTATCTGCTCTGAATGCAGGCCCCCATCTCCAGGTGGGGTGGGAAAAGTGCTCCTGTCTGAAACCCTGGACAGCTGCAGCCAGTCAGTGTAGATAATACTGACCTAGAAGGTGGCAAATGTGTCCTCTTTTTTGCCTTTTAGAATATGGCAACCCTATTATAGGGACCAATTCTGACTTTGCCAAATTAATAGACTATCCAGAAATTTGACCAAAAGTATTTATTGTTTGCATCAGTGTTGGAATAGTAGTATAAGGTTTCATAATAAGTAAGAGTATATCATTTGAAAATAAAACTAATTTATATTCAGCTGAGTAATGGACTGCTCTATGAATCTCATCATGTTGTTTAATAATACAGGCTAGGGCTTTTAAACAGAAATTCAGAAACAAAGGTGATAATGGGCATCCTGTACGTTGACTATCTTTAGGAATCCTCCCTAGCCAATGCCACCACCGTAAGGGCTGAAAATTAAAGCCTTTGGGGTGGCAGTTCTCATTATACTGCTACTGCCACTATGGTGGACAATCCAATGCTGCCTAGAGTGTGAGGGGGAAGCATCCATTAAACAAGAAAAAAAAAAAAAAGTAGATGAGCAACAAGCCCTGGAGGCCCAGGCCAGGCAAGTTGCTTGTCCCCCTCTCTCAGAAGCCAGTCTGTGGAGAAGAGTGTAAGGAAGGATTTATTTTGTTTGTATTTATACAAACAAAGAACATAATATTTGGGAATGTAAAGTTCCAAGCGTAACACTAATATGTGCTGATGAGAGCTGAAGCTCAACAGCATATGGAGGGCCACAGGTTCTCCTCCCCTAGCATAGTAGGTGAAGGTACACACAGGATCATTACACAAAAATGGCAATGTTGGAGAGATCTGTAAAGGGTTTGCCCTAGCTGGGGTTTCCCAAAGGAACACCACATACACAGGCTTTATGGGGGGCAGGGTGATTAAGATTTTATTGATACAAATGTACGTAGGGGTTAGTCTCCTGAAAAATCAAAGACTGTGATTTAGTGCACTTAAACCTCATACTGCACACTGCTAGGCTACACTAGAAAGAACCCAAATCAGATTAGGTCTTTTTTCACATTTTAACAAGTTCTGGCAAGTCTCCACCTGTGTTGGAACAAAAATGGCACAATATTACGGAATGGAAAAGTTCCAAGTGTAGCACTAATATGTGCTGATGCATGAGTAATTAAGCACCTGTAATTAGTATTATCTGTAAAATTCTAATACTGACCTACCTCATAGAGTTATGAAGTTTGTTTTACAAGGGAAATATGGACAAAAGGAGGCAGTTTTGGACAGTAGTGACATCATTTGGGCAAGGAAAACCCAAATTTGGTCTGGATTCGTAATGATTTTAGCCAGTCACAAGGAGAAGATAAAACCCCATTGGTAGTCTTCCAATTAAAAAAAAAAAAGAATTCAAAGACAGAATATGTGCTTCAGAAGCATTTTAATTTATAAACAGCAATTCCCATTGACTTTATTTATACCATAAAAAAGGCAATTTACAAGCAAGAAACAAGAAATCCATCAGAACAAAACAAAGCAGCACTGAAATATTCATGTCACAAAATCTAGAAACAAAACAAAAAACCGAGTACAAGATTAAAATAATCATTTGAATAAATATTCTAAAACATTTCATGCTATAAAATAATCCTTAATGGCAAGTTAGTTGCTTTTAACAGCATCCGCTTTAGCTAGCTTCATTTACTTCATATGGTGATGAAGTGTGGAGTTTGTGAGGTTACCGGTTTAATATTGCAAGGTATTGACATTGAGGTTAGTCATTCAAAGTGTTCAAATATTTATGAGGAAAAACAAAATCAATCTATAAATGGTAGATGTTTACTTAATAGTACAATTTTCTGATAAAACAAGTGTAGCTAGATCATGCAAATCAGCCATGAGTTTCTCCTCTAAATTGAAAGATGTGTAAACAGGCCTTCAGCAAAGTCCAAAGACTAATCTCCCAGTATGCCCAGTGGTTTTCACTCTTTTGACTCTTCAGGGATTATTTCCTGCATTGGACTGATCTGTTAGGGGACTGCTGGATTCTGAGGCATGTTCTAGAACAATGGAAGGCAGATCAGAACCTACTGGGTGGCTTGCAGTAGACCAGCAAGGGTTTCTTATTCCTAGCACCAAAGAGCTCTCACAGCTACTGAAACAAAACTGGTGAGGGGAAGGAAGCAGGAGTGGATTTTGGTTTGCAAGGACTGGAGCTTAGTTCTGGTACCAAAATTAAATTTCTTAGCTTATGACATCAGGTGGATAACTGGCCTTGTGGCATGAATTAGACCCACTGGCTAGCAGTTCCTCAACACTGGCTTAGTATTTGTTCAGAGGCACCCTACACCTTTATGTTAAATATCTGTCCACCCCACTGAGCCACTGTTTTGTACCTGCTTCTGTTGTGTGTACTTGAGGCTTCTAGGGTAAAAGGTGGGGAAGGGGGGGGGACCATGCTTGGTGGCTGCAAAGCTCTTCTGGGATGTATTCTCATGTTCAATCTAAGTGCTCTCCAAGCTGCATGTTGGGCCTTATGTCCTGCATGAACTGAAAGTTCAGCGTAGCATGCAAGCAGTACTCCCCTGCTGGCTGCAGTATTAGGAATGGCAAGCATTTTCCCACGGAAGAGCCCCAAACTTCTAGGGAATGCAAGGGTTCTTCAGAGCACAGGGTTGTATTCAATGTTAGTCATTTGGGTTAACTGGGGCCCATTCATTCCAATGGATCTACTCTGAGTAAACCTTTGAAAATTTTGAAAACCACTGCAGCATGCTGACAGTAGGACAGCTGTGTCCTGTGTCTTAAAAGCAGATATTTATAAAGGTTATAACCACAGCCATGTTACTGACACTTTGCTCCATATCTCCAAGTAGGGACACAGAACAACTCTCTCAGACCCAATTTCCATTTAGCATTTATTATGTAAGCTTGCATAACTGATTTAATGCACCATTTTAAGGATGTCTGAGAGCGCAACAGGCTGTATAGTTTTAAGTCCTTTAAGGGTATTTAACTGAAAAAAGAGATGCATGACTGCCAAACTCTGAACATTCTGAATGACTTCACTGAACTTTGGGTTCAGTTGCTGAGTATTACTGTTGCTTACAATTCATGGAACTAAATAGACTCATTCATATATATATATATACTATATATTATATATATAAAGGATTTACACAATTCCCAAATACTTTAAAATATATAAAAATTTAATAAATAACCCTGACCAGTCTAAAAGCACCATTCAAGGGTAAAATTCCCTTAGAAAATAGATTAGGTGTTGCATATTTGAGTCCCTTTTCAGTGGCTTCAACATGAAACCCTTTCAGATGACAAAAATAAAACAGAAGTCACAGTAAACTAAAAACATACATTTCAAATAAGATAGATTTCAGTCAAGATAAAGCTCTGTCACACTCTCTTCTCCCAGCCCTTGTTTAAAAATTCGTGCTAATCTTATGTTAACCCATAACAGTTACATCAAAACCACTTAATTCTGACCAGAAATAAATGAAAGACTTTCAGAATATATTTAGTTATTCTGGGAACCTTAAAAGAGACTTGTAAATAATCCAATTTAGGCTAGGAGTGCTCAATCCCAGAGGTGGTTTATGTGCACTTTAATCTCAACCCTGCATGTAGGTAATTGGCTCTTTCCCACATGCATGGTGTCTGTGCCATTGTGGGGTGATGCATATGTAAAAAGAACATTTATCCATGGTTAAAAGAAATTGTATGTGTGGACTGCTGGATTTTGCTCTTGAGAGGAGTGCACATTATCCCCTCCCACTTAACTATGATTAAGAGCCTTGACTAGCTTTAACCATGCTGAACTAGCCAGGTCAAGAACCAGATGGAAACCTGGTTATAGTCTTATTCATAATTAACATCAATTCAAACATTGCTCTTGGCCAGGATCAAGGTGGTGTGGTGTGGTGAGATTTTGCTCCTGACCTCTGAACTGTGGCTAAAAAGAGGTCAGGTCTGCAACAACTCTAAATAAGCAAGACATGGACAAATCTGGTAACTTATTATGCTGCAAAGCATAAATAAAGGGCTGGCTAGAGGCTACTGAAATTCCACATGTCTCCCCTTAAGATGAGCATCCCTGATTTCAACTTAAACAGTAAATTCTGCCAACAGTGAAAGACAGTATCCTTTCTGCCATTAAAAGCATTCACACTTGAATACAGAACCAACTGTGAGGCGCTGCGTTGCTTAAAAAAAAAAAATCTCACGTATTTACAAAGCTATTTTCTGAGTCTTATTTACAACTTCAATAGAAATTATATGGAAGATAAACCAGTTAAGAAAAAAAATAACAGCTGCTTAAAACCACAAATATTAGCAAAAAGTATAAAATTTATTTTTGTTTTTCACAGTTTGTAAATAGGTTAAAACATCTAGAGGAGAAAAAAATTACACTGTCACTGTTTTTATTATTCTTCACATTGTCTATGTAGCTAAAAAGGTAGTTTGAGAGACTCAATTATGAACCAGCCTGCATTTCACATATTTTCAACCCAATATTTAATCTTACTGGTTTTCTTGGCTTTTGTGTTCATTTTAAATGAAATACACTAACAGTTGCACACTAATCAAAACTGTACAGCAATCAGTACTGCACAGTATTTTCAGAATTCACCTAAAATAATTCACTGCATGCTTTTCATCCTGGTGGACATAAGATATGAATTTCAAAGGATAAGAAGATGGCACCCCATTACCATGGAACCATAATGTGACAAGGCACGATTTAGATGCTGCTGCCTGACTTGAAGCTTTGTCTGCTAGTCTCTTGTGTGTTGCAGCACATCTAGGGCAAAACCCAAGGAAGACAAAAGCTGCTTCAACACAAAACTTTCTGCCCTACACACAGGCAATCCCCAGCCATTTTACAGACACTGTGCACTAATGTAGACAACCGAGACAGGGAACTGGGAGGCTACAGGAAGCCAGCAGCTCCTCCAATCAAACAGCATTTTGCCAGCTGCTACAATCTCCGGAGGTACTGCTGAGTGTGGGTAGAATGCTAAAACAGTATTCCTATGTCAAATTCCTTCAGAAATGTGTACACACAGTGTGTAATGTTGTGCTGTATCTTCACCCATTGATGATGTGGAGGTGAATGCATAATGTGATGATGCATCAAACTTAGGATAGATGCTGCATGTGGGGTGGGGTGAAAATGGGACATGGGACTACCACTAAAATAGAAAACTGCACATGTCTGCAGTTCTGCACCTCCTATAATTGCCTTGTATGAATATTGCATTGTTTACACAAATGCACCTACAGAGTGTATGAGAACACCATTTACAGTGGTACCTCGGGTTACAGACACTTCAGGTTAGACTCTGCTAACCCAGAAATAGTACCTTGGGTTAAGAACTTTGCTTCAAGGTGAGAACAGAAATTGTGCGCCAGCGGCGCGGTGGCAGCAGAAGGCCCCATTAGCTAAAGTGGTGCGTCAGGTTAAGAACAGTTTCAGGTTAAGAACAGACCTCCGGAATGAATTAAGTTCTTAATCCGAGGTACCACTGTATTTGTGTGCTAGATTTATATCCTACCTTTTCACCAAATGGGTGTTCAAGGTGGCTTGTGTCTTCTGTGAACTGGCCTTTAGGCACATTTCAAATTCAGGGAAACAAATGGAAGATACACAAGTTAACTACTCCAGATTAGATCTCTAGAGCTGCCTACATGTCCAGTGAAGCTCTTGATCTTTACAGTACTATATTATGGCTTGATAATTTTGAACCCCGATAGGCAGCAGGAAGAGGAAAAACATACCGGTCTTGTTCTCATGCTACACTGAACAGTAGCTTAGAGCTTTGTGCAAAATGGGCAGTGCAGTCCCTACTTTCTATGGTTTGAAGTTGCCTTCTTTAGAAACTGACCAGAGCTTATTTTAAATCACCACCAGTGATTCTGTGAAAGTGAAGCTAAATGCTGCATAAGTCTTTTCAGCTGCATGGAAATCAGAGGGAGAAGTATAGGTGCCCAAGGCTTTGTTTGGACTTGCTGAGGCTCATGCGCACAGCACTAAACCGTGATTTAGCATTATGTGAATTTGGCCATCAACATGAATGAGTATATGGAACTCAAAAATCTCTCGAAAGTCAGGAGATTGATAACTCCTAGGCTTTTAACAGTTCCACCACAACATTTGAACCTGAAAGCTGTACAATCAAAAATATCCAAAATTATGTTAAGTCACTCTTTGGTAAACTCAAACCAGTTCAACCATGTTTACAGATTCAAAAACTATATTTAAAACAACTTTTAAGATTCACACAGAGACAAAAGTCAGGGAAATACAAAGTTAACTGCCTTTCCCCTCTTTCCTTGACTAATACTACTATGGCGTAAACCCAAGTGGCTTAAAAGGCACCACACCACAGGTTCCCTGTAAAGGGTTACATTTTTAACTCTGCATGTCCAGACTTTTGTTTGATGGTCTCAAATGTAAGCATATCAAAAGGTAGAATAAAATTGATTTGTATCTTAATGTGTTATAAGAATGAATGGACAGACATGTACCCTCCCTGAAGCAGGCTGGAAATCCAGAGGCCTGTGAAAAGCATTTCTCTGCATGCTTGGGATGGGTCTGTCACCAATTCCATTCTACCTGCCCAGCTGCATTCCTCCCATTTCATTTTACACCGCTCTAGCCTCCTGATCCTCAGAAGTGGATGGGGGTGGGGTGGGGGCTGTAGTAGGAAGTCAGAAAGCAGGAAAGGCCTGTGTGCACATATGGAATGTGCACTGAAATTGGCTTTTCTGGGGCTCCAGCCCTTGTTTATACTAATAGTAGAAAGGGAAAAGGAGGGAAGTTAGTGTTTCCCTGGGAAAGAATCTCTTAGGCAGCTATAGTAGGAAAAGGATGATCATTTTGTCTAACTAAAACTGCGTCTAGAGAACAAACCTGATTTACTGTTAACATTAATCCTTATTACTGGCTTTGATAAACAGTAAAGAAAAGTCCATTCTAAAAATACTGCAGAAGTCTATTCTTTTAAAATCTCAAACAAAGCTGTAAGCCCTCAAAACCACTGCAAGCATCCAAGCTTCATTCTTTTTAAGTGATTTGGAAAATGAAAGCTGATATGGGGTGCTGGTTACAAATTGTATAAATCACTTGCTCTCCAGCTAAAGTACTTTTTATGGAACACTTTGTACAGATCTTCAAAAGCTCCAAACACTGTATCTATCAGCCACCCATAGTATAACCACAGCTATTTTCTCAGTGTTTTAAATCACAGAATATAAGTGAAAAATAGAAGTAGCTCCTGAAGAATGAGAATTTTGAAGGATTATGACTTCCTATTAAGAAAACCCATACACTTTTATGTGATTAAAATTCACAGTTGTGAGAAATTTAGGGAATCATACAAGAATTAAGAACAGAGGCTCAGATTCAAAAGTCAACACATTAAATTACAAACACACAAAATCTTGAAGGCAGCAAGAAATCCACACATTCTGAATATCCTGTCTGGGAGAGGTGTCAACAAATTTTTGTGCAGCGCTCCCTATTTCACTCAGTGGGGAAAGAAGCAAACATCCAATTTGTTTTAAGAGGGAACAGAATGCTCCTACAAGTGGGTGAAGATTTAAAACTCTAATGAAGAGAAAACGGGTTCCAATAATTCCATATACAGTACCCGCAGAAGGATCCTTTTTGATGGCTACCAGCCAAGTAAGCATCTCACTGTGCCTCACTGCCCAGGCTTGTACCAGCATAATTTTAATGCCTCTGTACTGCTCTGCCAGGAAACCTTAAAGCTACAGCAGCACTAGCTTAGGGAATATAAGGCAGAAACTGAAGCAGAATCAGGAGAGGAGACAGGTAGGTGGAGGGTGGGGGGGAGGGGTCTCTCTTGTCATGCAGCTTCTGTCACTAACAGCTTTCTATCCTGATGAATATATCTACCAAGAAGTTTCTCATTCTGCCAAGCATAAATATATCCAAGTATATATACGTACTAAAAATATTATTCACAAACATCTGTATTCTATTTACTTGATAAGAGTTTTCATACAGCAATTATTTGCCAGCTCACACTTTTGTGAGGTGTTTTCTGGCAGATAAATAACTGGAAAAATCTGTGATTCCACTATAGTAAGGTTTCACATTTTTTTATATCTATTATGGATGTAATAGAAAAAAGTTAGCACCACTTTAGAAAGATACCAAACGTCTGAAGGAGAAAAAATTATAATTTCTAAAAGGATGTGTAAATGTGTTTGTCATTGGCTCTTTATGAAAAATAAAATACTGAGCAGCTGTTGAAATCATGGAGAAGCCAAAAGAACTTCTCTAATACAATAAGATATATTGCTCATAAATCCCGCATGGCATTGTTACAAAAAGTAAAAATACAAGTGCTTTAATTTCACTTGAAAATGGTAAATCGGAAGTTATGGCGCACCTGAAAACAGCTCTGTGGAAGTGATTCACTAGAACACTGTACAGAAATATTGCAGAAATGACTGCAACGTCCTGCTTAGCCTTCTTTAAACCAACTATATATAATCAGAGTGATTAAAGTAAGACTGATTTACCTGGTATGCTTTCTACAGTACGAAATGAAGGTAGATTCTGAGGATAGTAAAAACATTTAAAACCACAATGCTACTTTTGGGTTGGCTAGTATAACAACACATTTCTATATAAAAAAGGGGCAGCACCACAGGTTGTCTAGTTTATATTCTAGACAAAAAACCCAAACAATCCCCATTGTAAAGTTAATACAATTATGGCATTTGGTTTATGCATGCTATTGAGCAAAGTTATTTCAAAGCATTGCTCACTTTTGGACACAATATATGAACATGGGGGGGAAAAGCAAAGCTTCATGAAAAAGCAGGAAAAAACCCTAAAGAGAAGATTAAAAGTTGAAAGCCTTTTATAGAGAGGATTTTTTCCTTTCCATTTAAGATACTTCTACATTCACCCCAACCAAAAGAGAAAAAGTGAACATTGTATATATGTTTATATATAATAATATATATTATATAAAATTCAAAGCTATCAAAATAGTTATTCAAACAACAACAAATAAACACCCACCCAAACCCACAACTTAGTATGACACATAGATGGGACTCTGGGAGGTATACCTTATGCTCCTACATAACATGTTTGTTAAGGCTGCCATCCTAGCACACTACTGGAAGCAAGTCCTATTGAATTCAGTAGGGCTTGCATCCAAGTATACCTACATAGGATTAGGCTGCACAAAGCACAAAAGGAGAGGCTATACCATTCAGCCGTATCTGCTTGTTTTTAGTATCTTTCACTGTTGAAGCCCCAGCCTCCCTCCTTCTTCATGTATTGTTTGCAAAATATTATGCTCTTTATAAACATTTTTAGGAGTAAAGCTAACCCTACTTCCTTCCAAAGAAAAGAAAAAAAGTCAGTAGCCTTCTGTCCAGGAACAGGGACCAGAAAACTTGCAAAATCAGGAAAATGACAATGCTGTTATACCTGTTACAAAACTTATCAAAGAAACGAGAAGGAAATGCGTTGATCAATGTGCTTTGTTTGAGTTGCACTGAGGGACGCAGTAAATTTTAATCAGATGTCTGTATATCCATGCTATAATCCAGCGTTTCAGGGGCTGAAGCATCATCATCTCTCTGTTCGATATAGGCTTCTGTTCTTTCTGGAGACTCAACTCTGCTTCTTACTTCTGCTACACCAGGATGATTCTTTCGCAGGTGCTGGTTTAAAGTTCCCTGGAAAGGGAAACATTTTCCACAGACCTCACAGCGGAAAGGTTTGTCATCTGTGTGGCCACGGATATGGTACTCGAGTTGGTCCTTGCGCGTGTACTTCTTCCCACAATATTTGCACACAAAGGGGGTTATTCCCATGTGCAGCCTCATGTGCCTATCAAGACTCCCTTTCTGGTTGAAAGACTTCCCACAGTATATACAGATTAATCTTTCACTGTATGCATACCAGTGACCTCTTGAATTCCTTTCCCGTGGACTGTTTTCATAACCTGGGTGATTCGCTGCAGATTCTCCATCAGCTCCTTGTGCTGAAACATCACTATGCAAGTAGCTAGTAGAGATCCGTTTTTGACGGCCGCGGCCTCTAAGAGAACCTAGCATGGATCTTGAAGAGCTTGAGTTTCTTAGGCTTCCAAAGGTGTCAGGTGCATTAGCAGATTGTGATGAGCCATGGGAATATAGAGAGTAGGCATTGTGCAATACAGAACTGTAGGAGCCAATGTTAACAGCCACTACTTGCTCGCCGTCCACCATTTCAGTGTGGTATCCATCATCACCAAGAGAAGAGCTATCTGAGCAACTTGGCCGGTCAGATTTTTCCATTTTAACTTTCACCTCAGCAGCCTGGCTCTCTCTGACTACCAAGTCCCCTTGGTCATTATCACCTTCAATCTGAATCTCATATTCTGAAATGCTCCCGCTACTACCACGGTCTGAGTGCCCTTCTTCTTGTAGACGGTTACGGAAAGATTTGTTGGAAGTTGTTTCCATTCTTAAATCACTGCCTGAAGTAGACTGCCGCACCTGAGAGCAATAGGGAGGAGAGATTTCCACTGGATTGGCAAAATAACTGTCATCTTTAACACCGTTGTGGTTTTCCGGAGCATCTTCAGCACCAACAGTGACAGAGTCGACTTCACCAACACTGATCTTTGAATGGATACTTTCAAGTATCTGTGTGCACTTATCAATGACACACTGCATCTGCAGAAAACTAGCTGCAGTTAGAAAGCTAACAACATCCTTCAGTTGCAAAGACATCCTTCCAGTGTAACAAAAAGAAAGCAACTGTTCAAAGACACTGGGATTTTTAATAACTGATATTGAGAGGCCGCTCATGGTACTTAATGCAGAATGGTCACGGAAATATGGAGAACTGGCAGCTAGGACAGCTTTGTGAGCTCTAAACGGCTGACCCTGAATATGCACAATGATATCACAAAGCTTTCCCTGCAGGCGGAGCTCATTCAATTGGCTCAGTACGGTGCTGCTGTACTCCGGAACGTCAAACTGGATTAAACTGCTGCTGTCCATGTCTTCTGGTGTATGGTGTAACCTGCAAAAGCCACAAAAAGAAGTACTTATAAATCAGAACTTTAAAATGCCTGGTGCTTTAAAGATTGAAATCAGTCCATTGACATGCACAGTAACTTACACTGCAAACAATCTATACATTGTTGAGACCGAAAATACAAGCAGTAGCAAACAATAGTTTTTACATGCAGCAATAAGACTTTCCCTTTTACATACATCTGAAATGTTAAATTCAAAGTAACATGGGATGACTTGTGTAGTGTTACATGTAGTAGTACTAAACTGACAAGTTTGTGAGTAGGTAGTTTGCTAGTGAACGTTTTCTCTACATAATTTTGCAATTAGCAGTTTCAGTGACCCAAAGCTACTAACACTTGTTCGTATCAGAAATCTTAAGGACTCTCACCTCCTAGTTGATTGGGAATCAAGCCTTGAAAGAGTACACTGAGTGCAGAGCTGGACAGGCAAGGAAAGGAAACACAATCTGAACAAATGCTTTAAGCAGGACTGTTGATCCCAAGTATTGCTGAAGCAAACTTGTATGTCATGCAACATTACAGATGCAACGGGTTACAGATGATCTTGCAATACACTGAGGTTCCTTCCTTTTGTGGTTTAGAGATAGCCTATCTCAAGTGTTTTCCTTTCAAAACCTGCTAGGTGAAAGAAAAACAACTTTTGCCAAACTAAAGTTATTTGCTTTATTGCAAGCTATTAATGCACATTAAAGGTAAAGGTAAAGGGACCCCTGACCATTAGGTCCAGTCGTGACCGACTCTGGGGTTGTGGCGCTTATCTTGCTTTATTGGCCAAGGGAGCCGGTGTACAGCTTCCGGGTCATGTGGCCAGCATGACTAAGCCGCTTCTGGCGAACCAGAGCAGCGCACGGAAACGCTGTTTACCTTCCCGCTGGAGCGGTACCTATTTATCTACTTGCACTTTGACGTGCTTTCGAACTGCTAGGTTGGCAGGAGCAGGGACCGAGCAACGGGAGCTCACCCCATCGCGGGGATTTGAACCGCCGACCTTCTGATCGGCAAGTCCTGGGCTCTGTGGTTTAACCCACAGCATCACCTGCATCCCTCGTTAATGCACATTAGCAGCCATAAAAACATTCTTTTCCTTATGGTTATGGTAAAGATTTTCTAGTTAATTTATTGAACTGTTAAATGGTCATTTGCCCTAATGCTTTGTAGGAACAAGTGTGGAGCCATGTAAAACTGTTCAGGTCTCATGTGGGAGGGGTAGGGAGAGGAAACCTTTATTTCCTACCACCCTGAAACCTTTTCTACACACTGTGCTGGCTGCCAGCCTTGATCCCAAGCACCTTATTGCTGTATAACAAATGGAAAAGAAGTGGTGTTCTGGAAACTACCTCAAAGAACAAATAGATGTTTTTTAACCTCACAGCACACATCCCTAACCATAAATGATCTTATAGTACACTATATACTATACATTGTTAGCAATTCAAGCAGGCCAGTCATACCCCCTTAGCCAGGGGTCAGCAAACCTTTCCAGCAGGGGGCCGGTCCACTGTCCCTCAGACCTTGTGGGGGGCCGGACTATATTTTTTGGGGGGTGGGGGAATGAACGAATCCCTATGCCCCACAAATAACCCAGAGATGCATTTTAAATAAAAGCACACATTCTACTCATGTAAAAACACCAGGCAGGCCCCACAAATAACCCAGAGATGCATCTTAAATAAAATTACATGTTCTACTCATGTAAAAACACACTGATTCCCGGACTGTCCACGGGCCGCATTTAGAAGGTGATTGGCCGGATCTGGCCCCAGGGTCTTAGTTTGTCTATGCATGCTCTTAGCTCTTGTGTTCTCCCCTTCCCAATATTCCACAGATCTGTAAGTCATTGAACATAAGCCCTTGCACCCCCTTCTCTTTTTAAATACACCTCTCTTTTTATTTATGACTCAATAAGAACATAAGAGCCTGCTGCATTAGACCAATGGCCCATGTAGTCCAGCTTCCTGTTCTCATGGGACTAGACCAGTGTTTCCCAACCTTGGGCCTCCAGCTGTTTTTGGACTACAACTCCCATCATCCCTAGCTAGCAAGACCAGTGGTCAGGGATGATGGGAATTGTAGTTCAAAAACAGCTGGAGGCCCAAGGTTGGGAATCACTGGACTAGACGCCTGTGGGAAACCTGCAAGCAGGACGCAAACACAAGAGCGTTCTCCCTTCCTGTGGTTTCCAGCATCTGGTATTCAGAAGCATTTCTGCCTCCAATTGTGGAGGCAGAGTAGCCATTGATAACCCTTTCCTCCATGAACGTGTCCAATTCTCTTTTAAAGCTATCCATGCTGGTGGTCATCACTGCCTCCTATGGGAGCAAGTTCCACAGTTTACCTAGGAGCTACATGAATTGCTTTCTTTTATCTGTCCTGAATCTTCTAACATTCAGCTTCACTGCTTGTCCACAAGTTCTAGTGTTATGAGGGAGAAAAAAGTTTTCTATCCACTTTTTCTGTACCATTAATAGTTTTATAAACTTCTATCATTTCACCTCTTACTCGTATTTTTTCTAAACTAAAAAGTCCCCAAAGCTGCAGCCTTTCCTCCTAGGTGAAAATATTTCAGGCTCCATTTTGCTTCCAAACCAATAGGCATGGGATCACCAGAGTTTGGTACACTGGAGTGAGTGATGACGACACCTGTACCAAAAGCAGAGGGCACTGACTTGCAACTTACACAACCAGGCATAGCCCACCAGGTCCATATTATTGTTTGGCAGATGCTGGATAGTCCCTATATTATGGCTATCTCAAGCATGCAAAAACAGGTGTTTTACGGAGATTATGATGGGATGTTATATTTAGCTGGTGGACTGCATTTGGCTTTGCTGGTCATTAGTTGTTGGTATATTACAGGCAGCACAGAATATTATCTGCAAGCACCTGATATAATTCCATTTTTGGGTTAGGCTGGTACCTGGATGGGAGCTTTCATAGGAAGGCCACATATGCTACTGTGATCACCTTGCATGAGAGGTAGTAGAGAAATATAACAATTAGATAAATAAACTGTCTTTTAAGATAAAGGAGATATAAAAGGAATTATCTAATATAAGTTGCTGTATTAACAGTCAAGTTTCAATACAAAAAAATCAGAAGTATACAGTAGTAAGCATTAGAGTTATCTTTGCTGCCAAATTAATCACATTAATGTTTCCTACTTCATCTGTTCTCAGATATCGGAAGACACAAAAGCCTTTTTTATTTTGAAATAATTTAAAATCTACAGAAAATGGCAAATAGAGGACAGATGAAGTAAAATGCTGCCATCTTTTCAATTTGACCAAACGTCGGAATCTTTCCCTCCACAGTTCAGTATCTGAGCTGCACAGACAATATAGTCAAGCCAACTTTACTGTTAAGAAGTAGATTTCAATATTCAGTTTTTATTAAATGGGAAAATTCAATTATTTCCACCCAAATGAGACCTTCTCGGGAAAGAACAAAGCAGCACAATTCTCCTTCCCCCAATACAATTCCTTCCTTCTTGTGATTTAGTTTTTTTCCAAACAGAGAAAACATTATTATTTACTTCTTTTATATATATATATATATAAAAGCACAGTTCTGTATATGGTCTACACTGCACACAAAAACTAATCTATATATTCCACAACACTCAGAGAGAGCTCTAAAAGCCAATTCAAATAGATTTATATGATGAATACATATGCATCATCTTGCATATTAATGATGTCTCAAAGCTGTGCATTGTCAGAGCCATCTGGTTGCCTAGGAATTAAAGGCATGTACAGTGGTACGTCTGGATACGAACTGCCCCCTTTGGGAATGCTTTGGGCTACACATGCGGCAAACCCGGAAGTAAAGGAAAGTTTTCCGCCACCTGCGCAGAAGCGGGCTACCACCACCAGCACCTGCACAGAACAGCATGCCTCTGGATGCAAATGTTTTGGGGGTAAGAACGGACTCCCGGAACGAAATAAGTTCGTATCCAGAGGTACCACTGTACATGATCCCAAAGGTATAACAATAGTTTCACAACAGATGAATTAAATATATATTTGCATTTACTGTAATAGCAAAATTGCTGAACTGTTATGCTGAAATGGCTATAAAAGAACCAAATCCTGATTTGGGCCTTGAAAATGCAAATTGTGCAGTTAGAATAAGTTATGCAAGTTTGCTCATTCTGTATTAATAAAATCAATATGCAACCTTTTTGTGGGGGGTGGGAATCTGTTCTTTTCTTGATGAGTTAATTTACAGAAGTGACAGCTATATGGGACAGGTATATATCCATGCAAGGAACAAGAACTCTATTACATGGACCTTGACACATTTACAAAGTACCATAAATATGTACAGTATTAAAAATAAATCAAGTAGTGCAGTGTGCTGTTGTACAGCTCCCTTTCATTTCAGTAATGCTTTTGCCACAGAAGTTCTCCATGAACTGTGCCCTGAACATCAGATCTGTCTGCCCCACACTCTGTTATACTTAATTATGACCAACTCAAAGCCAGTTTCTGCACAAATCCTCACCATCAAGAGAACTAGAAACCTACCCATCAAAGTGATCACAATTCTGTACTAAATGTCAGAGTTGCATGTATACTCTTTGTATGATGAACAGCAAGTACTTGAGACACAGCATATCCAAGGCCACCCACCAAATTATCTTAAGATACACAGCACATGAGTGCATACTTAGGATCTCATCCCAGATCAATTCTGCCAGAACTCATGAGCTCCACTTTGCCTGGGAGCAAAACTTGCTCAACTGGACTGATGCACACCCGGTTTACCCCCCCCTTTTTTTGCAAGGATCCCATCAAGAAAGAGATAATTTGATGGTCCATACCCTACCTTCTAGGGCTGGGCGATATCTGATTTTCAACACTGCAATATATCACCAGTTAAACATCACAATATACTGATATATCACAATGTCTCAAATAAGGATGGAGCTATGTAGGTGCATTGTCTCACTTCAGTTTTTTCCATATTGTGATTTTTGCTTAGCGCACACATTTCACAATTTGCGATATATTGCCAGGTCAAAAATTATGCAACCAATATCATTAAACTGGTTTTGGATGCTATATTGATATATCACCCTGTCCTACCTTCTAGGGGCCCCAACTTAACCTATTTTTTTAAAAAAAGTACCAACAAACATCTTTGAGAGAAAATGACACTGGGGAATAAGGCTAATGTAGAAAAATTGTACAAATAGCTTTCCAATATTTTCTTAAACAGAACCAATTAAACATAGATTTATCTACTGCAATTTCACTGTAGATTGAGGAGGAAGAAATGCTGGATACAGCATTCCAACTCTGAGCAATGCCAAATGAAAGGGCTTCTGTTATGAGTTATAGACATAACAGAAACTTTGCCTTGATTCTAAATATTCAACACTAGTTTTTGAGCAGCCAAGAGACACTCTTCACCTATAAACTTATACCTTGGTTTTCGAACAGCTTACTTCTCAAATGTTTGGGCTCCTGAACGCTGCAAACCTAAAAGTGGCTGTTCTGGTTTGTGAACTATTTTTGGAAGCCGAAATCCAACGGGGCTTCCGATTGGCTGCAGGAGTCTTTAGGCATGAACAGCAGTTTTAACCAAAATTTTAGCTTATATATCAAGACCTGAGATTCAACAGAAATTTGTCCAGCCCCCAATCATAAAAGTACATTGGACACACATCTTGAAAGGCCAAGAATACTTTCCAAAATTTTTGTTTAGACAGATTATAAAGCTTCAATCCGGTTAAACGTTCATACTTGTGCTCCATACAGCATTTGTGGTAATATCTTAAAACTGAACACTTGAATTGATAAGGGGGCATGCTGGCCTACCTTGACATAAAAGAAAGAGATGAGTGAATTATAGCTCTGTTGTGCATCTACAGTCACATACAACACTTGTGTTTTCCAAGAGCTGGTAGTTTGAAATGCTATTCTCAGATATTTGTAAAATTTAACCTGTTCAATTGGTAGTCCATTGATTTGCCAGCAACGTTTGCATCATCTCTGAGTAAAAACTAAAACTTTAGATTTATCATAATTAATCATACTTAAAGCAAACTTCCACAACTTGGTGCCCCCTCCATATGCTCCATCACTCCTAACCACTGACCATGCTGGCTGGTCTGATGGAAGCCTTAGTCCAAAATGTCTAGAAGCTACAGTGGTGCCCCGCAAGACGAAATTAATTTGTTCCGCAATTTTTGCCGTCTAGCGAATTTTTCTTCTTGCGAAGCACGGTTTAAACGGTTTAACAAAGTCGCAAGACGTTTTCGTCTTGCGAAGCAAGCCCATAGGGGAATTCGTCTTGCGAGGCAAATCGCAAATGAAAAAACCTTTCGTCTAGCGAGTTTTTTGTCTTGCGAGGCATTCGTCTTGCGGGGCACCACTGTACCAGGTTGGGCAAGACTGACCTAAGATGAGGGCTGCCTAATTACAAGCAGAAAGAGCCAGTTTCTTTGGGTAAAGAAGGAAGTGTGAAAACTATATTTTGATTTCTTATTCCTGGACTGGTTGACTATATAGTGCTACCTTATGCAGAAAAAAACCATTAACCATTAATCCATACTATTTACTACAGATAGAGTAACTCTTCCAAGATTCAGGCAGAAGTTTCCCCCAGCCCTGCTACCCAGACTACCTGTGAAGGTAGAGGTTGATTCTGGAATCTTCTAAATACAAAGCATTTATAGAAACCCAAGTGCAAAGCTAAATGTTTCTAACTTTAAAGTAGCAGCAGTCTTTATCTCCCAAGAACATACATATTAGAGGTTTGCATTTTTAATTTTTTTTTTTGCAAGCAACAGCTTCTGAGCTGCATGGTGGAAGAGTGGCACAAGTCCTTCCTCTCCACTATGCAGATAGCCATCCTTGTAAGCCACGCAAAAAGCCAGGCACACACAAAGGCAAAAAACCATCCATCTCAAAAAGGGGCCATTGATAAATCAGTCTCTCTCTATAGTTATTCCTCTGTGCAGTCACATGTACTGAGAACCTCACTCAGAAAGATGACCAGCTCTGTGGTTAAGGGAAAGTGCCTGCTCTGCTGCTCAACTATGCCATTGCATGTGAAATTGTTGTTTAAGGTGCTTTGATGGCACCTTTTCTACTTGCCTCCTGTTTATCCTGTGTTGGTGTAGTTGCTTCTACATGAACCATTGGATTTAGAAAAAGGCAGCCTCTCACTGTACTTTCTTACAGTGTATGTTTATCATACCTCCACAAAAAGTCATGTGGTTTCGGAGCAGAAGGGGGCCTCCGAGCTGTGCATTTCGGTCTTGCAGTGAGCAATAAGAGCAAATAAATATACAGAGAAGATAAAGCAGCCTTGAACGTACGGACTCTCGTTTTATTTAACTATGTTCACATTTTACAAATCAATAAACAGGACTTCTAAAAAAAAAAGTCTATAAACTGGAGAGGCCCAATGAGGTCAGCACATAGAGATGATAAATCAAACTCACAAACAGTCACTTGCTTTGTCATGCCTTGCAAGGAAGATTCACCTCCAGAGAACCACATACAGTGATGCATTGGAAAATTGAAAAAAATGTCCTCACCCCACATTTTTACATGTTATCAGTATGCCACATATCACCAATAGGTTTGTGCAGGTTGGCCAGTTAAATATATAATTTATGGACTATAAATAGTTAAAAGTAACACTATAAACCAGGCATGTCCGAAGTCCATTGCTCACGTGGCAGTTCATTTCCTGGGGTAAATCTTCCATCCCAAAAAAAGCTCAACAATCAACAACTTCAAACCTTGGTCAGCCCTCATGGCCCTCCACTTCATCAAATCTGGACACCACTGCTATAAACCATATATGCTAGCTTACTATAAAACAAGGAATGCAATCTTGGGACACTTTGTGAAAATAACCAACAGAAGTAAATACAAAGATGTGTTATTTATAACAGGGTTTTGGTTTTTAACCCAACATCCCCCACTCCCACTTCCCAGACCAAAATTGTACCAAGTACACAAAATGAAAAGCTAAATGTTTTTGCAGAAAGGTAGAACGTGATGCAGGTGTGGATTTAGCACAAGAGAGATACTGGTAGGCACATGCGAGCTCAGTGACAACGAGAGCACAATTGCACTGCTGCCAGCTGCCATTCAAACTCATTTGCTCATTTCTTGGGCTGGGCCTGTCCAGGGATTTACATTTACCATGCGTTTGCAAAAAGAACACCCCCTGCCCCACCTCCAGTCTTATTGGGGAGGAAGCTCTACTAACAGAAGAGTTGAGTTTAGTAGTTGCAAATGTACACTTCACCCACAGGCTTGGAAACTCAAGAACAATGAACCACACCTTAGGCACAGGTACTTATACACAAAGGCACAGCTAATTTGGAATGTTGACTATGTTCTAGTGGTAGAGAGGAGTTAATATGGTCACTTTTAAAGTTATTAACCCAATGCAACACCTAGAGAATGATGCCCACAGAACTTGTTGATGAGATAATCATTACACTTCACAATTCACCTCTACTCAAACATAACAGAATTATAGGGCATACAGAATCTATTCCTCTCCATCAAATGATGGTATTCACATTCTGAGGCAGATTTTAATTAGTAAAGATTCAGCACTAATTGTTTTCAAATACCAGGTCATAGATACTGTACTCAAATGGGTGTGGGGAGAAGGAACTTTTCCCCCCAATGATTTGTGTGCCACTTTCCATCAGCTGTCTGATTCAGTTGAAAAACACTCAGAGAAACTGGTATTGAGGAAGAATCTGTAGAAAAAGTGGGAGGGGAAACCAATTAGGTAACCTGGGAAGGACTTACACCTGTCTGGGATTTCCATCACCTGCACTGGAGCGCATCTAAGGAGGGGAGCCACATGCACCTTTCCTGTGCTACTGAGGAGCCATGATACAAGTGTAGTACAGTTGTCAGTATTGTACCTGAGAAACAAGGGTTCAAATCCCCTCTTGGCTATGAAGCTCACCTTGGGTCAGTCACTACCACTCAAGTTATAAATAATTTGGAGTAATGTGGAGCAGCAACAGCCTCCAGGCCAGGTGGCAAAGACTGCAGACAGGCAAGCACTATCCAGATCACCTATATGATGCCTCCTTCCCCTATTTCTTCAGACTCCTTACCAAAGCCCACTCTTCCATGAATCTTTCAACTAAATCACAATTCCACAGACTAGAACTGGAACAAAATATATTAATGCATAACTGTATCAGCTCACATATGTCCCTTGCTACCTTGGCACCACTCCGCTGCCTTCCCCACCTGTCAAGATTTCGATTGTAAGCCTCTTGGGAGAGGGAACTACACTTTTATATAAGGATCCATATGAACACTGATGGTACTTCATAAATCAGGTGTGGCGAACCTTTGGCCCTCTAGAACTACAACTCCCAGTATCCCATGGCCACTAGCAATCCTAGCTAGGGCTGGGAGAAGTTGTAGTTCCACAGCAACCAGAGTGCCAAAGGCTCCCTACATCTACCGTTTCATCTATCACTTATAGCACACTGTTGCTTCTTCTTTAAGGAAACTCAAAATACTCAACAGACAACCAGTGCCCAACCTGCAGAGTCAATGTCAGGGGTCAGCAAACTTTTTCAGCAGGGGACTGGTCCACTGTCCCTCAGACCTTGTTGGGGGCCAGACTATATTTTGAAAAAAAATATGAACGAATTCCTATGCCCCAAAATAACCCAGAGATGCATTTTAAATCAAAGCACACGCTCTACTCATGTAAAAACACCAGGCAGGCCCCACAAAGAACCCACAGATGCATTTTAAATAAAAGGACACATTCTACTCATGTAAAAATATGCTGATTCCCGGACCGTCTGGGGGCCGGATTGAGAAGGCGATTGGGTCGCATCCGGCCCCTGGGCCTTAGTTTGCCTACCCATGGTCACTGTGGTGCTGGGGTTCAGTGTCAGATCTGATGTCAAGTACACCCATGTATAAACTAGCAGTCAGTTATGAAGATTACTGGGTACCTTGGGGTCACACACACACACACCACACTCAAGTTAGTCTGCTTCACGGGGTTGTTGTTGTACTTGGGAGGGAGAAAAACCAAGCACGTTGCCTGAGCAGAAGAGAAATGTGTGTGCATCAAATTACAATAGATTTCCATGTTTACGCAGTTTAAGGCTAAGACACAAAGAAGAAAAGCAGGATATGTTTGCAAGAGTAACGAACAAAGCCCAACGCCCAAAAGAACTAACCTGGATTCAATCAACCCCTACAAAAGGACCGTCATTGTTTTTGATTGTTAATTTGTTATGCATTTTTCTTTTTATATTTTAAACCACCCTGTGATCCTCAGGTGAAGAGCGGTATAAAAAAATAATAAATAAAATAATGAAATAAATCACCATCCATTAATCCCTACATCGTTTTGCATCCAATAGGAGTCTTACACCTTCGCAGCCCCACAGCCTAACGGGGGCGGAGGGGTGGTGCTGCTGCGAACACCGTCCTTTGATGCCTTCGGCGTGCCCAATATGGGAGCTGGAAGAACCGTAAACCCCAGCACTCCTCCCCTCCCCCGCATTTCTTACCTGAGGGGGCGTCGGGAGTCTCCTCACATGGCGGGTCCGCCGGAGGGAGCTCGGTCCTGGCCCGAGTGCCACCTTCCCCCCGGCCGACGCTGCTCCCCCCTCAGTTCCCTCGGCCAGCAGCGCCCGGAAGCGAATCCTCCACTCTCAAGAAGCGGCACTTCCGCTACCGGAGCGCCACAGGCAATGGGAGGAGCGGTTGGGAGGCAGACAAGGAGGCATGTGGGGCCGGGGGCGGACCTGCGCGGCCACGCCCACCCTCGCGATGGCCACGCCCGCTTCTCGGCAACCGCTCTTTCTCCGGCGCCTCACAACAACGGGCTGAGGGGTGGCGATAGAAGGGTGCGCATGCGCTCTCATCTTTCCGCGCCCCCCGCTGGCAGTTCTGACACCCGCTATACCTGGAGAGGTTCCTGCCCTCTCTTTTTATTTCCTTTGGGGGGGGGGGGAAGGGCGCCGAACAGGACTGAAGGGGACAAAAAGCTTTATCTCCATTATTTTATTTTATTTTATTAATTATTTTCAATTGGTCTACTCCGAGTAAGATTTACATTGGACACAACACTATATTATTAACAAGGCTTCTAAATGGAGCTCTTTGTCCAAGTTGGCACCTGTGTTGGACTTGGAAAAACTGAGAGAAGAAACTACCTGAACGCGCTGCTTAAAAACACGCCTGCTGTCCGTACCCTTTTGGCTAGTCACCAAACATTTGCGAAGGCCTCCAACCAAATTTGCAGACTGCAACTCATTGGCACTTAAACCAATCTGCATTTTCCAATGAGCGTTTTCAGATAACCTGAAGGATCTTGGCTGCATCAGTTGAAGATATAAACATACGTAATGTGAAATGCTTTTTCTCAATGTTAACTATTGAATAAAGCATCAACCTTCTATTTTTTGAATAACTTGACATTGAGTATGGGAGTATTCTATTTGGTGGAATAACAGCCTTTCTTGAGAGTAGTGGATGACATTAATATTTGCCTTGTAATGCAGAATTTCTACACTCCTGAAGTTTTTGTGGCGAAATCGATCCTTCACTGTGCTCTCCCCCCCTTATCTTCAAGCTTCCCTCAGGAAGATAAGTGAAAATGGACTTTTGCTTTGTTATAATGTGTAAAGTTTGAAATGATCATAAAGTGGCATTTAAGATGCTGTGCTTTTTCCTTCGATAATGTTGCACTCAATAAAACAGGGCTTCGTTCACACACATTGCTATTATATAAAAAAGATGGAGCTATAAAAATGAAGAAAACTGAAAGTAGCTGCCCACAAACTCAAAGCAAAATGATTAAATCAGAATGTGTTTTAAGTATTTCTTTTTTAATGTAGTAAACAAGCCTTGGTGGTTGAGATGGCCCTCCTGTAAATATATTACTAATGTGTGGGGCCACTACCAACCTTGTGGGTGGGACATGATCATAGGACAGCACTGTGTGAGCTTATACTGCCATGTAGCCTATTGACCCAATAGGGGGTGCATATATAAGAGAATAATCACAAGGTGTTAGTCTGCACACAGGGGAAAACCTGAAAAATGTGGACACTGGTTTGAAATGTCACAGTCCGCATCCTCTCTTTCCAGGTCACATCCCTCACTAGCTCTGCTTTGCATTCCAGATATTTTTGCCTGGCTGGAATATGTCATTTAACTGATAGTGAATATTGCTTGTCTGGAAGAAGGGGTGTGTGTAGAACCTAGCCTCCTGTACAAAGTTTTTTAAAAATCACACTTCTTGGGGTTTTCCACAACAAGCATGTGTTGCAGATTTAACATTTCTAATCTGTATTTGTCTTCCTGTTCTGCAAAAATAAGCTAATTTAAATGGTTTCCATTTTGGGGGGTCCAAAGTTTATAAACTGATTAAATCTGAGCATTAGATTCTTATAATCATGAACTCTCAGTGACTGGTATCTCCAGGGACATGGAGGTTAGTAAGATCACAATTCATTCTGGCTTGGTGTGTACTTAAAAATCAGTATTTATGTGGGTGTTTACACTGTGGGTTTCTATGGTGTGAGCTTTTTAGTATTTTTTTTTAAATATAATTTTTATTAACAAACCAATCAAATCACATTAGTTCCAAATTACAAAACCAAATTTTTAATTTTTTTGTTGGGGGTACCCATGCTTCGAGCTCAGAAAGGGATCCAAACATCTCTCTTGCTGCTGCTTTAATATTCACAGTTCTGTCCAAATAGTATTCACAGTTCTATCCAATCTTCTCTTTATTGTTTTCCTCATTTTCTTGTTGTTATCATATATTCCTTTCTTTGTGACCTCTGATAGTCTCCACAAGTGGGTTGTGAGCTTTTTAGTATTTGTTGGAATAAGGTAATAAAGTAATTCTGCTTTCCTATTAAAACTGGCATGTAGGGTAAAAAAGTTGTGCTATGCTCCAGAAATTCCTCTGCTTTAGGAAATGTGAACTATACAGTATAAATAACTTTCACAACTGTTCAACGTGGTAGAATTTCCAAAGTGTCTCAGGTACATCACTAGCAAGCCTGATTATGAAGCGTAAAGCAAAGATTTCACACAGCTTCAAATTAATCATGTACATATTTTCAGTAAGAAGAAAAGTACCAGTAATGTTTCTAAACACATCAGACCAGCTGAGCAAATCAGCAAAGGCCAGAAAGGCAAACCAAAAGGTTAGGTTATGTTAACTAAGACCTCATCTCAATAGACCTTATAGGATGCTTCTCTGATTTGAAAAGTATTTATGGCCATATTCAGCAAGCAATATAATGCCACATGATTACAGTACAATTAATCCTACCATGAACAGCCTAATCTTAATTTTGCTTCAGGATTTGATTATATCAACAGCTAGTTCAAAACATTGACATGGTACTAAGAGAGGGGTTTCTTTTGTTTTAAATGTTTAAATGTGTATAATTTACATTGAATCCCTATTCTAGCTTTTTCTACAGGTTTTCTACATGCTAGACTTTAACTATTCATGCACAACAGATCATATATATATATATATATATATATATATATATATATATATATATATATCACACAATATCCCCTCTGTGAAGAAACTTGGAAAGGGCACTGAATCAACATGTTCACTATTTCAAAACTGTGTAGAGCAAGGTTCTTATGCATGAATATTGAATTTACTGTGGATTTAGCAAAGTGACCTGATTTAAGTTGAAGTTCACCCACTTTGTTTGGAAAGCAAACATTCTTCTTGGTCCAGAGCACGGAATGTCAGTTATGACAGCTGCATAGAGGGCAAATTTGTTGAGACTGGATATATCTTTTTAATGTTTTGGAAAGAAACTTCCAAATATGAATACCCTGACAAAATGGGGAGATTAAATTCTGTTTGTTGTGACTACAGTGTTAAGTTACTTATCCTTGTATTTTTCCCTGTACTCATTTGAACATTGATGAGTGGAATTGGACATCCTTCCTTGAGGCTAGTCTTCATGTTGTTCACCACAATAGTATCACATTATTTTTGTGCATATCACAAACCAGTTATCTGCCACCTTTCTCCCAACGCTTCTGCCACCTTGTGCCCTGCACCATCTCCCAAATTGTTCCAGTGTGTTTGGGGAACCCCCAGAGCAGATTTAGTGGGCATGCAGGGGGCAAAGAGGGAGGTAACATTCAATTGCACAAGGAGAAACCTTGCACTGGTGGAAAATTCACCATAGCGCAACGTTGAACATAAGCAAATGTCACAACAGCGCCCTCCCCAAAGAATCCTGGAAACTGTAGTTTACCCCTCAAAGATCTACAATTTTCAGCAGCCTCAAACTACACTTCCCAGGTGTTTATGTAGGTTTGTGCTTTAAATGCATGGTGCGTAAGTAGACAAAAGCTCATCTATTGCTTCTCTTTTCCTGCTTTTCTCACCAGGCTCTGTACGTAACACAAACATACAGCAAAGCACCCGTTCTGATACAAAATTTAGCACAAGCCCGGGCTTCAATTTCCATTTTAAGGTCCTTCCTAATCAGAGGTGTTCCAGAGTGGTAGTCATGTTAGCTTGTTATAACAAACACACAAAGCATCTTACAAGTTGTAACTTTCTTTCCACTTTGGGTCAGGTTTTTTACTTAAGAACTCACTTGATAGCCATAGGTGACGAGGAATTCCATGTAGGCGAGTATCCAGGCTGGTGGTTGAAGGATGCATTGGCTCATTCCTCCTCCGCCAGCCATTTGGTTCCTGTGTTAGCCAGAGGAAGGAAAGTCCCCTCTTCCATGATTGGCATGGAAATACAATGGAGTTTGATGGAGAGGGGGCCAAGTGATCCATTCTTCCTCTGCCAGTCCAACTGGTCAACTTTTTTTTTAGTAATCTAAGAGCAGCAATCAGGGTGAAATTCAATTCTGCCTGCCCTTAAAGACAGACCTACCTAACTTGCATTTTTTGAAACAAGCAATCAAAAATGTAGGTCACCTTTCAAATTCGCACTCCTCTTAATTTTGCAATGCAGTTCTTCAGTTCCATCCAGCATGGAAATCCGGGTTGGTATTTTTCTGGAGGGAGGTGGTGGCAGGATAGTAACATTTGTTGGCGTATTTACAAGTCTAGCATAAGCTTTCACAGACTCCCATCCTGCAGCAAGTCCATTAAGCCACAATAAAGTTTTCAAGACCTATAATGTGTATTATCAAGTGTAATGATTATTTTTGATAAATAAATGTAAAAATCCAGGGGGGAAAAGACAGATAACATTTATTAAAACATGTTATACAAAAGACCAACAGACTCTTCTATAAGAAGAAAACAATGAAACAGTAATGTCACATAAAACCATGCTGTACATTATTAGGACAGCAATATTAAGAGAGATATCAAATTATCCATCCTTTGCAATATAGGTGTAACAACTCACAGAAGATCAACAGGATATGAACTGTAATATTACAAGTGACAATGCTTTTGAGGGGGAATTTTTTTAGAGGAACAAGAAAGGTTCACCTCACTCGCATATGAACAGTTACATTTATTTAAGAAGTACAGTGGAGCCCAGAAGGGAAAGTTGAAGAAAAGCAGCAGTGGCTGATGCAGGAAGCAGCTTTCAAGCAAAGAAGTATGACAATGACCCTGCTTTAAAAAGAAATGTTAATATGCAATTCATTTTTCAGCTCTTTGCCTTCAGGGCTCCAGCTGCTAGTCCTAATGATTTTAACTATCAAAATTAAATAGAAATATTTGAATTAAAATGTGTATGCTTACAGAATGTATTAACATTCCACTACCAGATAAAAACAAATATTTTTTTTAAAATAGACTCTTATAGAAATAGCATCTGCCCTAAAACATTCAACACATAAGATTTGCCACTTTGAAGGGGTGGGGAATGCCAGAAGCAGTCTTTACAGTAAATCTACACTCTTTTCAACTTGTGAAGCATGCTGTGTTAGCAAAGTGTTGACAAATCACCCGTTAAGCACTCAGGGTCTGTGGTTAATACCTCTTAAAATCCTTTAAGGATCAGGAAAAACAGAGTTCCCAAACCCAGCAGTTTTAGCTTCACAAATCAGCATGAATATAGTAAAGGTAAAGAGACCCCTGACAGTTAAGTTCAGTCGCAGAGGACTCTGGGGTTGCAGCGGAGCTGATGTTTGTCCACGGACAGTTTTTCCAGGTCATGTGGCCAGCATGACTAAGCCGCTTCTGGTGAAACCAGAGCAACGCACGGAAACCCCATTTACCTTCCTGCCGGAGCAGTAACTACTTATCTACTTGCACTGTGTGCTTCTGGACCACCAAAAGCTATAATGAAATAAAATGATATACTATCCTAGTTGCCCTTTTTAAGACTCAGCTCCCATCTGCACTATAAAGCAAAACCAGTATCATACCACTTTAAACAGTCCTGGCTTCCCCTAAAGAATTCTAGGTTAACAATCAATACCTCTTCCCATAGAATTCCAGGAATTTTATGAAGGGAATAAGGGGTCTTCTAATAACTCTCAGCACCTGCAATCAACTACAGTTCCCAGAATTCTTTGGAGGAATGATGTTGTTTTAAATCTATGGTGCAGATGGGGCTTTACTTCAAATGTATCTAAGGGCTTTTTCTCCCCATTTCCCATCCTTACCCTGGTGCGCTTCCATGTTGTCTGGCGCTGACTAGAGTTGTAGTCCAATATATCTTGAGAGCACCAGGTTGAGGAAGGTTGCTCTAAAAGTGAAGCATGTCCCTGATACCAAAGCATTCTATACAGTTTCAAAGTCGTGTTTTGTTTTTGAATGTAAGTCACATAAAGTACCCCAAATATGACAAGGATGGTAGTAGCATAAAATTTTTACAGATTTGTTGGCAAGGCATCATTAGTTAGCACTTCCCTTATTAATAAAGGGAACTTAGCATAGCATGGTGGTAATTTATATTGCTCTTTCATCTCTCTTATGCACAAAATTATGGGCCCATGAACAGAGGGGGAGGGGTACAAATTCCAAGCTTTGGGCCTAACCTTTCCCAGTAGCTACTTTTGCTGGAATTTCCCACACAACCCAACTATGTGTAAGCCAGTCAGTTGCGAACTGCCGCCATTAGGAACTTAACACCATCACGCCCATTTTCTGAACTGGCCCAGGATTGCAGTCCAAGTTCCTGGAGATAATAACACCCCCCCCAATGTATTTAACACTGAAAGTGAAAATGGCAGTATTCACACATCATGGTGAACCATAATTAACCTATAGCTGCTGATTTACTCCTCCTCCATTAGCACAAGTCAAGAGCAAGAAACCACAATCTCTGGGCTTAACATTATGACTGAACAGCGGAACTTGATTTGTTTTGCTCCAAAACAAACCACAAAGTGAAACTACGGTTTGTTGTTGGTTTACCAATCACAGTCTTGGTTGAAGCAAATCAAGACAGGTTGACATACCACTAAGCCAAGGGGAGAAGCGAAGCAGGTGCCATTGAGTTACCATGACATGAGAACTGGGACCGTGAAAGGTTCTTGTATATCTTACACTCCAGTAAGAAACCCCTTACCATCTTACCTACATTTCAAAGCTCTGTAGTCATAAGTTATTCAAAAACTTAAACTCAATTGACCTCTGTATGTCCTGTCCAGAGAAGGCATCAAGCTAATAGAGGGAGATAATCCAGCCAAGAAGTCTAAATGCACAAGCCCTTATGAAGCAAAAGGAGAGCCATTCTTGCACAGCTTCCCATCTATGGTGCCTGTACAAGAGGAACTCTCCAGTGGATTAAGCAAAAGGGCTTTTGTGGTAGGCCTGAAGGAACTCTGGTTTGGAGTAGGGTTGTCAGGCCTCTGCTCCAGTGACTCTTGTAGCTGCTTAACATGCAACATTTAAACAGGTGAGGTTTCCCCACTCCTAGTTCTCCATTGCAGGAAAAGCTTTGTCAGCTTAAATGTGTCACATCAAGATGCAGTTAAGAGCACAATAGCAGGGCAGGTAGAAAATGTTGGCAGTCAGAATGGGGCAGGTTGAGCCTTCCTTCCATTTGCTATGGCTAGATTGGCAGCACAACCGTTTGAGTGAGGTCACAGCGCAAGGAAAGCTGAGAAATGCTGTGGGGAGCCGTAAGAAATACAGGTTCTCTTTTCCCTAACAGAGCCCAAAGAACAGGAGCAGGGAACATTTGAGCTATAACTCCAATCAGCCAGCAACCATGGCCAATGGTCATGGATGATGGGAGCTGTAGTTCAGCAGCAACTGGGCAGTCCAAGTTTCCCCACACCTGTTGTAGAAGTTTGCAAATAAAATGGCTTCCTGGAGATTCTAAGGCAATAAGGATTTTTTTTTAAAAAAAAAAGAAGACAAAACTAAAAGCAGACCCTTAGGATCAGTTCTTCTTACACAAACCCCAGACCCTGTGCTCATATAAACAAAAAGCTTCTTATCAATATAAAATTTCAAGATTGAAGACAAGGAAAGAATTGAACAGACAACATGAATAAGAAAACAAACCAGAAGGAATATATATATCTATCTTGGAAGTTCTAAAAAAAACATTTATAAATGGTTTTTGTTTTGTTTTTAAATACAAAGTGCTTCTATACATTTAGCAGGTTACAGTGTTAGCAAGAAGATCCCTGTTGGGTTAACTTGTTTGGTAGGGTTCAAGTTGGTGACAGTCATTTCCACCCTGGTGTGCTGCTGAGCTCATCTAAGCAGGGAAAACAGCAGATTATTTATTGTTGCATGTGCCAGCAACAAAAATATCATATATGGATTGCTGATGACTGAGGGGGGGTGGGAGATATATCAAAAATTGATCTTGTTTTGATTTAGAAAAGCTTTTAACATGTTTTTTGTAAGTAAAAGCCATTAAATAGTTCCACCAAAGGAGAAGTTACAGCACTACAACCTTACCAAACAACCAAACCCATATTTGTGCCAGACACTCATATTCCAGGCCCAGCTTATCACATGAAAAGTTTGTTTAAACTCTGTAGTTAAGGGAAGAGGGTAATAACCCCAGAAATGTTTGCTTTCCTTGGTGAATATGCACAAGGTCCACCCATCTCCCCACCTCTTTTTCTATTCAGGCTGAAGTTTGGGGGCGGGGGCAGGGGCGGAATGACATGCCTTGGCACCAGCAAGCCTCCTTGGCACCGGCAGAGTATTCTGTTAAGGAAACACCTCATTTACCAATCAACATATATGACAACCTCTGTCCACAGCAAATATGGGGGATTTCTGCGCCCCAATTACTATCAAACAGCAGCACAAATGCTTTGACCGTTCTAAGTTTCTTCCATCTTGTGCATTCACCCTGTAGTTGGGGTGACGAAAGGAGTAAGAAGGAAGGAATATAACAGCAGTTCTAGTTTTAAAAATTTAAAACTACTTGTGGTTACAAAAAAAGGTATCCAGTGTTTAAAAATTCTTCCTTCACAGAGGATTAGAATCATGTTCAGAAATCCACAAGCTGCTTCCAGGTTTGGAGATGTCTGCACAGCACCGTTGGGGAGCATCCAGCAGTAGCCATTCTTTGATTCTTAATCATCAAGCAGCTTCCTTAGAGAGTGATGCAGAGTAAGTTCCTTTAGAGCTGTTTCCCCAGCCTCAGTCCCTCATGGCTCCCCACCTGAGTTAAGTGAGGAGATCAGTACCAAAAGTGTTCATTGCAAACAGTGACACAGAATTCAGTACATTGGATTTTGTTCTCTGAAGTCCTGGTACCTAACCAACACTTCCCAAAGCAAATACCATACCCCAAAACAGAAAAAAATGAAACTGGACAGGTGTCTGCCTGGAATCTCAAGTGCTAGAAAAAGAGCATTTTAATCTCCAACTGGGGAGCAAACATGATACTCACTATTGTGGCAGCCAAAAGTGCAGACTGGCTAGCTGTATGAGGCACAACAGGGAGAGGGGGTTAGGAGTTGGAGAGAGATGAGGTTATAGTTTAATCTGTCTCTATATAAAGTGTCCATCACAAAATAGCCAACTGCTTTACAAAAGAATTTTTAAAAAAGCATGACGCAGAATCACTCTGCCAAGATAAACAGAGCCAGTCAATGGAACTCAAAGCTTGACTGATTAAAAAAAGCAGCCGCTTGTTAAAGCTGTCGGCCCCTGAAAGTTGTCTAGCAACTTGTGTTAAAGTATCTATAATTGCCCCTTTGGTTCAAAAAAGGTAACTGCTCATATATCTATTTGGCTGAACAAAATCACAAGGACTTCTGAACATGGGACTACAGTCATCCAACCAAGGCGCTCAGGATGTGCAGCTATCTATATGCAGACTCACTGAGAGCAGAGAACACTAATGAGATGAGAGGGAACCCCTCTCCTCAAGTGCTACCAAAACACAAAGAATAATAAATAGCAATAATTATAATTACACTAAAGTACCGCCACTCAACCTTGCCTCCTTACTTGTAGCCTGGGCAGAATTCCCTGCTTGCCTCCACAGGTGATCCCACTTGTGCTATAGGATTTTTTTTTTTAAAAAAAACAACCATCCAGAATCTCAGCAGCGTAGTACATGGCACACTCTGTGCAACATATACATTCTGTGTTACTCTATGATGCAGTTATGTAATCTGGTTCTCTCTGCCTTTTCCCTTCCCATACACTCTCCCCACCCCACTGCCTGGCACCTGTTTTCAATTCATCTCAGTAGTGTTCTGCTCCACCTTACAGGCTTGGTATGACTTTGTACAAGATGTTACATGCCGATGAAAACTGTCCCTCCACATGAACCTTTTCCCGCAAATGTTGCACTCATAAGGCTTGATGCCAGTGTGAATTTTCATGTGGCCAACAAGATGGTGCTTCATTTTGAACTTCTTACCGCACACGCCACAACCGTAAGGCCGCAGGCCGAGGTGCATGCCCATGTGGCGGTCCCTCTGGCTTTTGTGGGTAAAGCTTTTGCCACACTGGCAGGGGTAAAGTTTGTCAGCTGTGGAGAACCCAGACAGGGCATTTTCTTCCTTGATCCCCGAGGGAACGTCCATGCTATCTCCATAACCTGCAGCAACCCCAGCGTCCTGTCTCTGAAGGCTGAGTGTCCCATCGGCCCTTTCCCCAGAAAACTCTTCCATGGAAGAGCCGTAGAAGTCCACTTGCTCATCGTAATTGCTTTCATTGGCTTGCTCACCAAACTCTGTCTCCATCTTTTTTTCATTGACACGAAGGTCTTCGGGGCCAGATGTCGGGACAGAGTGGCTCACCTGAATGGCATTCATGGATTCAGACACCTGCTGCTCATCGTAAGGGCCATGCACCTCCACCCCTTCGCAGTCCTGCACAAACCTCTCTGTCTTCACATGGATCCACCGCTTGTGAGACATGATGCTTGGTTTGCTGTAAAGGGGCCTGGCGTACTGATACTCAGCACTGTCACTTGCTCCTTCCTCTCCATCCTGGCTTGTCATCCCTGTGCTCAGACGGTCATGTTCCGTTGAAGAATTGCTGGGGAGATACTCATGTTCTGTGAGTTGAGACAACAGTTCATCTTTCGAGCTTTCCTCTTCATTTTCACCATCCTGCACTTTGTGGAAGTCTGCCTGCCCCACAGACCCTATCTCAAAGCTCTCCACCAGGCCATTGTAGTTACTGCTGCTGGGGGACTGGTGGTCACTGGCACGATTCAACTTTTGACAAAGAACGGAAGGGTTTCCTTCCAGCACCTCAGTGCATTTGTCTACCACGTGCCACATCTGAAGAAAACTTGCCGCTGTGAGGTAGCTGACAATCTCTGGCGCAGGCATCACCAGGCGCCCAGTGTAAGTTGACAGAAGGATGTTCTCAAACACTCTGGGGTTCATGACGTCAGGCAGAACAATCCGTCGACTGTTTTTCAAGAGCACTTGGTCGCAGAAGTAAGGGGAGCTGGCTGCCAAGACAGCTTTGTGGGCTCGGAACAAATGTCCCTGAACAACAATAGAAACATCACAGAGCTGCCCTTGCTGGCGTTGCTGGTTCAGCTTCTGCAAAACGGTGCTACAGAAGTCAGGGAACTCCACTCTGAAAGAATTTGTTCCAGGCTCCATTTCATCAGTGTGCTGCAAAAGATGAACATTGGTTTTCAAGACTATGAAAGTGGACCCAACTTTGCAAATAAATAAATTCCCCCCAAATGTATTAGTAAATGTGTGCATGCATGCATGCGTGTGCGCACACACACACGTACACACACCCTCTTTCACAAGCCTTTCATGTCCATTTATGCCATTCTGAAAACCTGAAAGAACCAAATTCCTCTATGAGTTTTCAAAATTTGGATCCTGCCACAGATGAATGGCTATTTGTAAACCTGAAGCAGACTTTCTCCATCTCCACTTTTCAGTACAGTGGTATCTCTGGTTACGAATGCTTCTGGTTACGCACGCTTTTGGTTACAAGCTCTGCTAACCCGGAAGTAGTAGTTGCTCCCGGTTGCAAACTTTGCCCCAGGATGTGAGCGGAAGTTGCGCAGTGGGAGGTGCCATTAGCGAAAGTGCGCCTCAGGATAAGAATAGTTTCAACTTAAGAACAGACCTCCGGAATAAATTAAGTTCATAACCAGAGGTACCACTGTACTGCAAGCTTTTGTACACATAAAATATTTTCATTCCAACTGTCTTTTAGCAGTCAAGCATTAGGAGAGGGCAGATCCACTTAAATATTATGAGCTCTGAGCACTTTGGGATGGGGCAGGCTAGAAACCCAAATAAATGCATAAATATGCACCAAAGATTCTCACAAGCATGCACCCATGAAAGGACTATAAACTTCAATGGAAGCTTTAGTGGTAGCAATAGTAACACAAATGCTCAGAAGGGTCTAGGGCAGACTTTGCCAACCTACTGCCCCTCCAGATGTTTTGAACTACAATCTCCTTCCAATAGCTAGGCATAGCCAAAGGTCAGAGGTGATAGAAGTTGTAGTCCAAAATATCTTGAGGGCACTGGACTTTGAAAGGCTGATCTCAGGTGACAGCTTGGAGTTAGGGCATGGGGAGAAAATCCACTATTTCTAAATGTCTACATCACATTTTATTGGCACTCCAAGGGGAACTTGGGAGCTGGGGTTTTCTCAGCCCTGATCTGCATCTCTCTCAAATTACAGGTGCTGTACAATTTGGTGCTAGAAACATTCTAAGTATACATAGCAGAAAAAAGCAGATATCAATTCTTGTTTCCATCCATATTAAACTCTCCAACCTTTACTTTAAGAAAGTCAGTATAATGCATGTGATCTGCACAGAATACAAGTAGCTGAGGCTAATTAAGATAAGGATTAAAGGTTGGTTTAACATCTTAGAACAAGTAAAGATCTTCTCTGATTCTGAGAATCTAAGATCTAAGCCCTGCAGTGGCCCTGTGCTGTCAGAGTGGCACACAGGACAAGAGTAGTACAGGGGTACCCAGTGTATTCCCTTTCAAATGTTACAGACTACTGTACCCACCTTTCCTTTCAACAGGCCTTGCTGCCTGTCACTGTTGGGTGTTATAGCCCAGAAAAAATGGAGAGGCACCCCGCTCACTATTGTTGGATTAGGGTAAAGCCTGCTAGTCAACTGACTGGTCAATTATTGTCACATTTCCAAGAATGACACTATAAACAGCTTATCTTATTTGTTCTTGTTAGCAAGAGAAGGAGTGAGGGGCACCTTTGTCCCCTAGCCCTGTAGCTGTCTGAAGCAAAGAGCAGTTGGAGCAGCTTCTCCCATTTGACACTTGATATGTCACTGCAAGTGTCTCCAGACACAGTTGACAGAGCAGGTTTGTTTGCTGTTGCTCCAGAGGATAGGGACTCAACAGGTTCAAATGACAAGGAAGGGGACTTTGACTAAATGTTAGTAAAAATGTCCTGACTTTATAAGCTACTTGGCAATCTAACAGACTGCCTGGGATCTGCCTCCATCTTCTAACGGACTGCATGGTAGCCTTTTCTTTAATTAGTGATGTGTAATGGGATTTTCCACATGAGAAGGAGGGTTGCACTGGATGACCTCTGAGATCCCTTCCAGCTCTGTTTTTATGAGACTATAAATATGCTGTTCATGTTTTATAAGCCTAGTAGTTTTTGTAAATCAGTGTTAAGTAACAAATGGGCACTGCAACAAAATGTTTAAGAGTATCTTCCGCCCCTTCCCATGAGTGTTCCTGTTCAGGGTTCCAGCCAGCCAGCACTTCCTCCAGGATTTTCTAAACAGAAAAGGCAGGTGCTGGCAGCATGAAGCTGTAAGACAATTACTTGTCATGACACCTAAAGTTCACATCTTAGGAGTAAGTACTAAAAAAAGGAAAACAACAACATAACAGTATATCAGTTTAGCACCTTTTTGATTTTGGGTGCTTAAGTTTTAAATTGAGGTCTATCAAGCTCAAGAGAAATCTGCCAAGTGTTAAATCAGAAACAAATGCAAAAACTTGCAAGGAAAAAAGAATCCAAGCCAATGAGTTCTGAAATAGATTTGTCCCACTGAAGCAATAAATTATATAAAAGGAAACAGGGCTTAGGTTCAGGACCTGTGCTGAGAAGCCTTTGGAAGCTGGGTTTGGCTTCAGCTCCCTGTCCCTGCTTTATCTGTCAATATCACATTGGCTTATATCACAAAAATGGAACTTTATTATGAAGTTAAACTAACAATCCCTTAATAAATACAAGATAAAATAGTATACAGATATAGTATAAATAAAAAAGAGAAACTACAAAACTCTTCTTTTTTATTTATTTTATAACATTGTTGGTGCTTAATAATAATAATAATAATAATAATAATAATAATAATTACATAATTATTATTAATTATTATTTATAGTCCACCCATCTGGCTGGGTTTCCCCAGCCACTCTGGGCGGCTCCCAACAGAGTATTAAACAGAATAAAACTTCAAACATTAAAAACTTTCCTAACATTATCTTATCCAACATAACCCAGGTATAAATAGTAAAACCACTAGTAATCAGAAGTAATCAGGCTTCATTCCTCTATTTCTTTTCCATGTGGTCTATTTTTAAAATTACTCACTGCTATAAGCATCAGTCACACAACAGAAGGCATCGTTTATGGTGATGCTACACCTAGGTCTCAGACTGCAGACATGTATGAGAAACAGGGGATTTAAGGAACAGAGGTAGAGCAAGTAATGACTACTCTAATGTCACAGGCAGGCAAACTCTAAGCAGCTCTGAATGCATTAAGAGCATCTCTGAGGTAGAAAGGAACTTGGCTCTGTTGAGAAAACACCTGTTGTCATAGCAACAGCAACTTGCTAGATCATGAGAAAGTGCTTATGGCTTTTCTAAAGCAAAAATAAATAAAATTAAATAAATTAAATAAAAGTGCCAAGAGAAAAGGCAGCACAGTAAAACAAGATAAATAACTCAAATTCTAGAGTTTTGCTTTGGTAAAATTAAAAGACAACTAACAGCAGAACTCTTCCCACTGTCACAAGACATGCTGTTGGTCACTACATTAAATGGCTTTAAAAAGGGATTAGCCAGAAGCATGGGAAAGCAGAGGTCTATCAATCCCTCTAAGCCAGGATGACTATTTAGAAACTCCGTATTCAAAGCCAGTATGTCTCTAAAGAACAGAGGCTGGGGTAGAGCTGTTGATCTTATGCTCTGGTTAAGGGCTTCCAGAAGTATCTGGTTGGCCACTGCAGGAAGCAAGAAGGTGGATTACAGCCAATGCTTTTCAGCTTCGGGTCCCCTATGTTGGACAACAACTCCCATCATCCTACAATTCCCATTGGCTAAAATAGCTGGGGATGATGGGAGTTGTAGTCCAACCTCATCTGGGGACCCAGGGCTGAAGAACAGTGAATTAGCTTGACCTTTTGGGATCTGGCAGGGCTTTTCTTATGGGAGAGATCTGTGATTTTTTTTTAAGAACTAGTAAAATGATACTTTCAGCCAAAAAAGAGGAGTTTTACTGGAAACATTTCATTGGACTTTTTGAAAGAATTGCAGGCCACATAACAATGCTAGAGACTAGTTGAGAAATTTGGGCAAACAAATTGAAACTGTATGATTTCTTGAAAAGTAAAAGGGATGCATTCCAGGAAGACTTGATGTGTATGTAAGAGTAAGGAAGGCAAGGGGATCAAAAACTAGCAATCCAAACAAACCCAGCACTTGCATCCTAAACGTACACATCAAATGGGACCATGGATCCACATGAGCTTTGCTCTCCTCCTCCTCCTCCTGGAAGGGAAATGTAGTTCTCATCACCTCCCCAATTAATATAAAGCAGCCTTTGCCAACCTTGTTTCCTCCAGATGTTTTCAACTACAACTTCCCATCTGCTGCTGACACAAAGCAGCAGAGTGAGTAAGAGACTGAGCTGTGAACTTGAAGCTTTCCAGTTCAAATCTTACCAAAAGCCAGACAGCTATAAATATTTCACTATTCTCCCAAGTTCAGTCAAACCCCTGTTTGCAATATGGAGATAATACTGACCTACCTTAGAGGGTCATTAAGGTCCACCTTTTAACTGAGATATCTCATGCATACATGATTACTCAGAGTAACTTAGCTGGGACTTCTAAGAAAGTTGGTTTGCAGCCACAGCATTAGTAATACTCAACACTTTCTGGGGAGCAGCTTAATATGAAATAGAAGCCCCAGAGGATTGGATAAGGGGTTCATCTAGTCCAGCTTCTGCTTCCAGAGTAAGCAAAAAGAAAAGGGAGGGAGGGAGGGAGAAGAGGCATTAGTTCTCAAGGAGAAAACCTCAAAAGTGCATAGGAATCAGATTTTACAAGGACTCACTGTGTTTTTAGACACAACAAAACCAGTTGCTTCAGAGGAACTGTTTAAGCAGCCTTGCATACCACATGATAAAAAAGTTCATTGCTACATGATAAAGGTTAATTTATCAGATAGCATGCAACACTGTTCAAGCAGCTCCTCTGCAGAAGCTAGTTTTGCTGTCTCAAGGATGAGTATCTTGATTCAAAGTGCATGAGCACTAAAAATAATTATTACACACTTCTTGCAAATGAAGGAAATGAAGGAGGACATGATGGTGAACACTCTTCCCTGTTGGTTTTCCCCACCTCCTAAATGCGTAACATGATACAAGTCAAATTCTTAAGTCTTCTCTGTAAGCTAAAGTATTGTCTATTCTGATGTGGCAGCAGCTGTCCAAGGTTCTCAGGCAGGCAGGAGGTTCTTACCACCACCTTACCTAGGCAAAACAAATATTGAGCCTGAGCTCTACCACATGCACATGCACAGGCACATGTTCTGCTGCTGAACTGTGGCATTCGAGACAGACTGCTTCTGGGCAGGGAGCATCCATTAAACTCTGGGGGCTAAAAGATACACCCCTTTCTCGTTAGCCAGACTAAACACACGCACGCACCACGGAAATGATAATACTAATAAAAATGACATCGAGGAGAAAACTCTGCATCACTGCTTCGCACCCCACCCGAGCAACATTGCTTTTCAGAGGTAGACTACCTCTGAACAAGAGGGCTCCATTAAAAAAAAAGATGCTCATGACATCTCTCCCCCCCCCAACTCCCCCCCATAATTACTGTTATTTCCACGGCATCGTTACCTACACTTCTCAGGAATCCTCACCCCCACAAAAATAAACACTGGCCTGATGGACAGGAGAACCCCTCACCTGACCAGGGGGGAAGGAGCCTCGGAGTGGGGCGTCGGGCGCTCCTCTTTCACATGGTGGACGAGATACCCGCGCTCCTCCTTCTCTTGCTGCTCTCGCAGCTCCGCATCCTCTCCTCCAGCGGCAAGCAAACCAGACCCGGAAGCGTGAGTGCCTGCTTTCTTTCTCTTCCTCTATCGTACATCCGCTTCCAGGTCACGTGGCGGAAAAGAGTTATCTCCCCCCGCCCCGCCGGTAACCATAGAGGTGGGAGGAGGTAGAGAGTGTTCGACCACAGAGTCGGGCCATTCCAAGGGAAAGCAAGAAAGGGGCTATGTGGCTCCTTAAGTCATTCGGCATGTTTATCCCGCCTTTCCTCCAAGGAGCTCAGTCAAACTTCGTGTGTGTGTGTGTGTGTGTGTGTGTGTGTGTGGAAGGGGTGTGGCTGCATCCTTGCAGGTGTTGCTGGACTACAACTCCCACTGCCCCAGCCAGTATGGGCAGCGGTGGGGGGTGATGGGAGTTGTAGTCCAGCAGCCTCTGGCAATGAGGCGGGGCGGGATGAGGAGGAGCGTGCAAGTTCCCTATCAGCGATGCGATTTTGTCAGGTCCGATATTTTGCAAGGCGGTCCGATGTTGTCTAAATGGAAAGCGAAAAAATAAAAGTTAAGTAACTTGCCAGTTTAATTTCTGCCCCCTCCCCCCGCGCACATAAATAAATCGCATGAAATAAGAGTTAGAAAGAGCTGTATAAGGGAATTCTGGCCCTTTGTCTCAGCTTCTCAAGAAGACTACATCATAGCTGTCAACCTTCCCTTTTTTTGGCGGGAAATTCCCTTATTTCAGTGCTGCTTCCCGCTGCTATCCCGGATTGTTAGATATCCCGTAGACTGTCCCCGGGACAGGTGAGGCTGCTGGTCCCTTATTTTCAAATCTGAAAGTTGACAGCTATGGACTTCATACGTAGACCAGATAGGCCTGCCCATCAAGGTCTCCTGCTCTTGAAGGGGTTACACTTCCTCTGAAGTTTAGTTTGGGGGTCCTCCTGGAATCTTTGCTGTCATTTGAGGCTCAGGAGTGCCTTCCATCAGCTTTGACTGGTGGCCCAGCTACGCCCCTAACTACTGTGGTCTATGCTCTGGTAACCTCTAGGTTAGATTAAAGGTTAAGGTAAAGGTACCCCTGACTGTTAGGTCCAGTTGCAGACAACTCAGGTTGCATGCTCATCGTGCTTTATAGGCCAAGGGAGCCGGCGTTTGTCCACAGACAGTTTCCGGGTCATGTGTCCAGCATGACTACGCCACTTCTGGGGAACTAGAGGAGTGCACGGAAATGCGGTTTACCTTCCCACTGGAGTGGTACCTATTTATCTACTTGCACTTGGGTGTGCTTTTGAACTGCTAGGTTGGCAGGAGCAGGGACCGAGCAACGGGAGCTCACCCTGTCACAGGGATTTGAACCGTTGACCTTCTGATCAGTAAGCCCAAGGCTCAGTGGCTTAGACCACAGCGCCACCTGCGTCACATCTAGGTTAGATTATATGTAGGACTGCCTCTGAAGACAGTTCTGAAACCAGCTAGTGCAGAATTCAGAGGCCAGGTTGCTCACTGGGGCAAGATGGTTTGAGCATAATACACCGTTCCTGGTCCAGCTGCAATGCAATTAGTTTCCGGGCCTAAACTGAAACTGACACAGGGGCAAATAGAAGAAGACGCCTTCACCCCGGTATGGCTCCTCTTTATCACATACACAGCCCAACAAGACAACGACAAGAATCTACCAACAACATACAGATCAATATGGTTAACCTGATCCAAAAACACCCACCCACCCCACTCACACACGAAAACAAAATTCACCACAGTGACTTCTACTGGGGCGTGCTCTGTGATTTTAATGTTGATTCCACTGAGGGGATCAGACCCTGTGTGAGCAGAATGCTGTCCAGTCTGGACACTGTACCATGGCGTCCGGATTGGAATGTATGGCTGGTGTCTCCCGAGTTTTGCTCACCCCAAATGTCATAGAGACCCCTGTTTTTTAGCATTTTTAGTAACTTGTAAGAGTTCCTAGTTGTTGGGGGTTTCCTTCGGAGGAAGGGTTGTTTTTCTTTTGATAATATATATTGTGGTGTTTTATGTTGCTCTTGTTTTGTGAACCACCCTGAGACCTCCAAGTATAGGGCGGTATATAAATTCAATTAACAATAATAATAATAAGTACTGAATAGAAGGCATTTTAAACATGCTTATGAGTTCCAGTGATCCTTACTTCCAACAGCTGGAATTTCTCTTCACTCTGATCGCATCCCAGCCACTCGTTAGTCTGTTCTTCTTCCTCCCTTCATCCTAAAATACGCGAACTAGGACAGATAGAACTAACTGGTAGACAGAGGGACTTTGTTAAAAAGGTGAAACATTTTTAGTTTATTTACTGTGATGGCCTGGGAATCTGATTCAGAAGCTGGATCTGAGGAGTACCAGCCTGCACAGGAGTCCCCGCCTCCAGGGCCAGCTGAGCTGGGGCAGGGGCTTGAATCTGAAGGGCCTGTACCTGTGCCGGATCCTCAGCAGCAGACACCAGATGCATCCACTCTGGCTCTGGAGGTGATTGAGGACCCATTGCCTGCAGGTGCGCCTCTCCCAGCCCTGTCAGGGGAAGGTGAAGCTGCCCCTGGGTCCAGTAACCCTTCATCCTCTCCTGAATTGCAGAGGCTCAGGGCAGAGAGGCGGAGGGAACTGGGTTCTCTCAGGAGGAGTGCTCGCCTTAAGGCCAGGAGAGGCGGGTCACCTGTGGGCTGGGACCGCCCCTGGCCTCAGAGAAGATAAAGGCCAGTCAGCCCAGTCCCAGGTTGCGGGAGCAACGACGTTGGAGACTTGTTTCTGCCAGCACCCAGACCTGTTTCTCCGGAGTTCCCGACCACGCCCGCTGTCTTGCTTTGGACCCAGCTTCCCCCTTGGTGGACAGGCTCCAGACCCTCAGCCCAGGACCGGACTTTGACCACGCCTCACGGTAACCCCCCCCCCGGGACCAGCACGTTTACGCCACATTTTTTTAAAAAATTGAACTCAGTGCAGTTTCCACAGGCTGCCCATTGCAGTAGCAGATTTAAAGTCAGCAGGGTTAGGATTTGATCTCTCTCTAGTTATGTTTTCAGCCAGAGACGACAAGCAGCAGTCTTAAGAGTTGCAATTTCTATAGCCATGTATCTGGAAGTAAACATTGGATTCAATGTGTTGGACCGCAAGTGACTTGGATATTCTGGAGCACGGACTGGACACAGGGAGGCAAATGCCAATTCAGGTTTTAAGCAGAGTTTATTTGGTTCGCATATGTAAAGCAAATGGTGCAGCACAATACATTGCAATCTGCACCCCAATCAGAGCAAATGGGATTATCCTAGAACCGAAAGATTTGCCCAAGTGCATACAACCACACATGTAACACCCAATCCCATAACACTCTGGCTGGCCAAATGGTCGTTCTTCAGTAACTACAGGGGACACAATGGCCACCGGCTCAGTCAAGTGCCCTTTCTCACGTGCGTTACGGCTTGAGACTACTGTGACTAATTTGCTCAGAACGTTATCTGGTAACTTATCTACACAGGTAGATTGTATATCTTCGGAACCTCCCATCCAGATCTTCAGGCATGCTTAGAACTATCAGCTTCCGGTGTGATGGTAGCAGGCCTCTGGGCTGGCGATGGGCTGTGTCCTGATCAGCTCCCAGTGGGATCAGGATCAGGATCAGGACCTCTCCGGAATCTGAGCTTCAGAGAATTGGGTAAGAGTACGCAGGTCCACTCTCCATGGGCTCGTTTTACTCGTGTGTGATGGATCCAGGGGGTCAACCCAGCTACCTTAATTGCAATTGGGGAAACTAGCAGGACTACGTATGGGCCTTGCCATTTAGGATTTAGGGCCGTTGCGTTCCGCTCTTTTATCCATACAGAGTCACCGGGCTTAAAGGGGTGGATTGGCTCAGCCATGCTGCACGGCATCCGCTGGAGGAACCACCTGTTAAGAGATGAGAAGACACGTAAGAGAGATTAAATTTGGTCTTGGGTTGTAGTGTCCCCCAAGAGTTGAGTACACAGGGGAAGCTCAAACGGGGGTGGACGCCCATATAGTAATTCAAATGGAGACAATTGGGTATGCTTATTAGGAATACAGTGAACCCTGAAAAGGGAGCATATCGAGCCAGGAGGCTCCTGTCTCCTGAGTGAGTTTGGCAAGTTGATTTTTCAATGTTCTATTTATCTGTTCTACTTTTCCCGAGCTCTGCAGCCTCCAGGCCGTATTCAGTTTCCATGGGATGTTCAGAACCTGACTGACTCCTTGTACAATGTGGTGTATGAATGCTGGTCCGGTGTCGCTCCCTGTTGCTCTTGGCCGCGCGAACCTTGGTATGATTATTCCTTGCCATTCTTGGAGATGGGCCTTTTGCCCATACCGTTGGGGGTGCACTGATCATTCTTATAAGCTTTGAATCCTGGACCTCCTCTTCTCTATTGTCCCCCATTAAGGCTGCCACCAATCTCCAGGCATTTTCTCTGGGCACCATGAGAGACATAATTCCTGTGCCTGTAATATGGCAGGGCCATATTACATCCGGAGGGGGTGAAAATGATCTGGGCATGGAGCTTGAACAACAAATCTCTCCCATCAATGGCATTGGACATTCTGGAATATACAGGAACTTGTGTATTACTGCCCTCCCCCCTATAACACAGTCCATTGGTTGTAGGAAGGGTTTCACCTGAGAGTCCCCTGTCGCCCCGGTGATCTTAATGGTTTGCTTGCTGGGGTTTCCTAGGGGTAAGGGGAGCACAGAATATTCAGCTCCAGTCTCGCTCTCTCTTTTTTAAAATTATTTTTATTAGTTTTTCCATCAAAAATTCATACAAAATCAAACATCCAATCTTCACTTAATCCCTTTTTTCCAGAACTTCCCTCAGCTTGTCTGATAATTCCCCGTATTATATCTTCATCTCACATTTCTCAATATTATATTGCACTCAAACACTCTTAATCACATCATGTTTTTTAAACAATATTTCTAACATTAATTTCACAGAGCTTCTTGAAAACCAACAAGTGTTATTTGTTCAACCCAAACATCTTTGATATACTCTGTAAATTTATTCCAGTCCTCGGAGAATCTCTGGTCACGTTGGTTCCTAATTCTCCCCGTCAATTTGTCCATTTCTGCGTATTCCATCAGTTTCATCCTCCATTCTTCTTTCGTGGGCATTTCTCCCTGTTTCCATTTCTGTGCCAGCAAAATTCTGGCTGCTGTTACTGCATACAAAACTAATTTCACATCTTTTTTACTAATTTCATTTCCCAGTATTCCCAGTAAAAAAGCTTCTGGTTTTTTAACAAAAGTGTATTTCAACATTTTCTTTAGCTCATTATAGATATCTCCCAGAAGCTTTTTACCTTCTTACATTCCCACCACATATGGTAAAATGTTCCTTCTTGCTCCTGACACTTCCAACATTTATTGCAAACTTTATACATTTTACCCAATTTTACTGGTGTTATGTACCATCTGTATAACATCTTCATAACATTTTCTTTTATCGTAATACACGCTGTAAATTTTAACCCATCCTTCCATAATTTAATCCACTTCTCAAATTCAATATTATATCCAAAATCTTTAGCCCAGCTAATCATTACAGATTTAACCTCTTCGTCTATTGTATTCCATTCCAACAATATTTTATACATTTTAGATAAAATTTTCACTTCATTATTCAAAATTTCTTGTTGAAATCTAGATTCTTTTTCAGAATAACCCCTCTCTGAAAACTCTTTTTTAAACATTTAATTTAGTTGAAAATAGTGCATCTCCAGTCTCAATCATAAAATTCACAAGGCAGTTCCCCACTTGTACTGAGACCGTGGGCTCCGGGGAACCCTGCCGTGAACCCAGGCTGTCCTATTGCGATTCATAATTAGCCAACCCAATCAGATTGGTTGGGTTTTCCCGGTGCTGCCAATCAGGAGGCCTGTACCCTCCTCCTCTTCCTCGTTCGGGCCTCATTCCGCGATTCCGTCCCCATTGGCCTGGGGCTCCCTTATTCGGGCACTCGCCTTTCCAATGTCCTTCTTGCCTGCATATTGCACACTGATACCTCCCTAGTCTTGTCCCTCGTCCTCTGCCTCTTTCTCTGGTTCCACATCCTCTTCCCTTTCCTTTCCCTCTAAGGAGATATGCTTCCCCTTTTCCTTCTCTCCAATTGCCATTGCCAACATATTCAACTTCTTTTCCCTATATTTCTCTTGCCTCTTCTCCCCTGTGTGAGTGCCTGAGGGCCCTGCTCCTACCACTCACCATCTGGCTCAGAGCGGGGCCTGAAGCCTCACAAGGACTGCTGTGCTCTTCTGCCCAGGAGGACTCCCCTGTGTGAGTGCCTGAGGGCCCTGCTCCTTCCTGCCACTCACCATCTGGCCCAGGGCGGGGCCTAAAGCCTCACAAGGACTGCTGTGCTCTGCTGCCCAGGAGGACTCCCCTGTGTGAGTGCCTGAGGGCCCTGCTCCTTCCTGCCACTTACCACCTGGCCCAGGGCGGGGCCTGAAGCCTCACAAGGACTGCTGTGCTCTGCTGCCCAGGAGGACTCCCCTGTGTGAGTGCCTGAGGGCCCTGCTCCTTCCTGCCACTTACCACCTGGCCCAGGGCGGGGCCTGAAGCCTCACAAGGACTGCTGTGCTCTGTGCTCTTGTTTGGGTTCTCTGGGTTTAGCGGTGTCCAGATCCTAAATGCCTCCTTCAGATGTTCCAAATATGCTGCTGGGCTTTCATCTGGCTTCTGTACTACAGAAATTTTTGCCATATTGGTAGGTTTTCTGGCTGCACATGTTAGACCTTGTATCAGGGTTTGCCTGTTCATCTGTACTAAGGCCCTATGGTCAGCCTGATCATAATTCCAATTGGGATCCCCCAGCGGGTACTGGAGCAGGATCTGGGCTGCCCCTATGCCATTGGCGGCTAGATGTCGATGAGCTTCCACATGTACTCTCTGAATTTCTTCACCCATCAGGAGATGCTGCAGAATTTGCTAACAGTCATCCCAAGTCGGGGTGTGGGTCCTCATCAGGGAAGTTATTAAGATTATACCCTTGCCAGGGTCCTTTTCAAACGGTGGGGTGGTATTTGACCAGTTCATTAAGTCAGTAGTGGAAAGGGGTATATACTGGAAAGTACTGGTCCAGGGCTGTGGCAGTTGTCCCTGCACTGGGGCTGGTGGTGGGGCATAATCTGGGCTTCCCTGGGACTCCCTATTGTCATGCTTTCATCTTGTGACTTCGCCCTCCCTTTCAATGTTTCATGTTCCTCATGCTTCAGGGTATTCCATCTAGGTATTCCAATTGGGAATACCTATTGGCCCACACTCAGGTTGGGTTTCCTCTACGGTCCCCCTTTCATCCACTCAATCATTTGCTCTTGGAGCCACTCACCAATACCTCCCAGCCTAACCTAAAACCCTAGCCGGTCTCCTTTTATTGGTCAGCCTCACCTTTCTCCAAGGGAGCCGTTCGGTCACATCTGACATCCTGTGCTTACACTCCTCTCTATCTGTAATAGGGTCCCTTTACTCACCTGTCCTTGGGGTTGAGATGTCTTGTTTCCCAGCCTTTTCTGCTCCGTTCGTGATGTCTGTCCCTCCAATTCACAGCACAGGGAGTGTGGCAACTTACTTTCAGTTTTCTTAGCCAATAGTGGCTGGTGCACACTGAAACGTCAAGAGTCCCCGCAGCCCCAAGCTGGAAAGACAGACATGGCCTTGTGGAGTCCTGGTGTCCTCCTATCCGACGTCAAGGCACCTGTGAAATGTTTGACCTCAAGTGACTCGGATATTCTGGAGGCAAACACCAATTCAGGTTTTAAGCAGAGTTTATTTGGTTCGCATATGCAAAGCAAATGGTGCAGCGCAATACATTGCAATCTGCACCCCAATCTGTGTGCACCCACATTTTATAGACTATACAAATAAACAGAGAGTGAAACTTTTACCTTCTTATCCTATCAGGCTCTAACATCTCCTTTTGAAGGTTAAATTCTTAATTTATTCATTCTTGTTTATCTCCCTGCTTATGGCCTTGATCACCTCGCAACAGTTGCCTTGTTTGTCTACCTGCTATGGCCTTGCTCATCTTGTAACAGCTGCATGATAACTGGATGGATTTCCATTTCTGAGGCCCTTCAAATGGAATTTACTTCTGAGTAGACATGCATGGGGTTGCACAGTTGTTCCAGGATATGCATCTCAAAGGGAGAATGGTTTTGGTCCTGGGTCGCTGTTTTTGTTTTACTGGAGAGAAACAGTGGGCCATTTGGAAAGTAGCCAGTGAAAGAGTCATGTTGCTTTTTTAAAAGAAAAAACTGGCACGTGATGTGTGTTTATTTCCCACTGAAGGTCTTTTGGCGTTTGAGCATTTGATATTCCTTCGATACGCGGCACTGTTATACTGTCAGGTTCATCCATTTTCTTTACTGTTGAATACTGAAAGGTATTCTGGTTCCATATGTATACAGTGGAACCTCGGGTTGTGGACGTAATTCGTGACGGAGGCACGTCTGCAACCTGCAGTGTTCGCATCCTGAAGGGCTGCGTCTGTGCTGGCGCTGGTGTGATTTGGTGCTTATGCGCATGCACGAGCGGCGAAACCTGGAAGTAACCTGTTCCGGTACTTCCAGGTTTCCCGCGGTCCACAACCCAAAAACACGTAACCTGAAGTGTCCGTAACAGGAGGTATGACTGTATTCAGCATATGCTATTTCTTCATAAAGGTAAAGGTAAAGGTAAAGGGACCCCTGACCATTAGGTCCAGTCATGGCCGACTCTGGGGTTGCAGTGCTCATCTCGCTTTACTGGCCGAGGGAGCCGGCGTACAGCTTCCGGGTCATGTGGCCAGCATGACTAAGCCGCTTCTGGCAAACCAGAGCAGCGCACGGAAACGCCGTTTACCTTCCTGCCGGAGCGGTACCTATTTATCTACTTGCACTTCGTGCTTTCGAACTGCTAGGTGGGCAGGAGCAGGGACCCTGCAACGGGAGCTCGTGGGGATTTGAACCGCTGACCTTCTGATCGGCAAGCCCTAGACTCTGTGATTTAACCCACAGCGCCACCGGCGTCCCTTCATACTACACCCTTAATGTTTTTGTTCATTTGATCTGTTTATATGATCTGTGGTTCATTTGTTTGTTGATGGTAGTGATGGTCACCAACTTGGATGGCTTTAAAGTAAGAGTGTACAAAATCATGGAGAATAAGGCTATCAATGGCTACTGCCTCAAACTATGAAAGTAGAGCATAGAGGCAGTACTGCTTCTGAATACCAGTTGCTGGAAAATACGGGAGGGGACAGTGCTCTTGTGCTCGGATCCTGCTTGTGGGCTTCCCGTAGGCATCTGTGTTGGCCTCTGTGAGAACAGGATGCTGGTCTAGATCAGCCATTGGCTTGATCCAGCAGCTTCTTTTCATGGTTTTACGATCTGCCACAGTCTATTCTGACCCAGCTCCACTCTTAAACAACCAAATTCCCATCGTAAGTCTGTGGTATGCTCTACTCACTGTGAAACTCAGCCTGCGAATGCCACCACCTTTCCTGAGCTTTCTACTGTATGGGAGAGCCAGGTGGCCAATTGACCAGGTATATAATAATAATAATAATAATAATAATAATAATAATTATTATTATTATTTATTATTTGTACCCCGCCCTTCTGGCTGGGTTTCCCAGGTCACTCTGGGCAGCTTCCAACAAAGATGAAAAATACACTAAAATGTCACATATTAAAAACTTCCCTGAACAGGGCTGCCTTCAGATGTCTTCTAAAAGCCTGGTAGTTGTTTATCTCTTTGACATCTGATGGGAGGGCGTTCCACAGGGTGGGCGCCACTACCAAGAAGGCCCTCTGCCTGGTTCCCTGTAACTTGGCCTCTCGCAGTGAGGGAATCGCCAGAAGGCCCTCGGAGCTGGACCTCAGTGTCCGGGCAGAACGATGGGGGAGGAGATGCTCCTTCAGATATACTGGACCGAGGCCGTTTAGGGCTTTAAAGGTCAACACCAACACTTTGAATTGTGCTCGGAAACGTACTGGGAGCCAATGTAGGTCTTTCAAGACCGGTGTTATGTGGTCTCGGCGGCCGCTCCCAGTCACCAATCTAGCTGCCGCATTCTGGATTAGTTGTAGTTTCCGGGTTACCTTCAAAGGTAGCCCCACGTAGAGCACATTGCAGTATGGGGAACCCAGTGCCCTTTGAATATTGGTGAACACCAGCCCCAGCCAGAATAGCCAGTAGTCAGAGATGGTGGGAGTGGGAGTCTAACAACAACAAATTTTTATTTATACCCTGCCCTTCCCGGTTCAAAAACCGGGCTCAGGGTGGCTAACAACAAATTTAAAACACTTAATTATAAAAGCAGCATAAAATACAGTATAAAAACATGAATAACAATAAAATTCAAAAATCAATTGGATAATCCCCAGGGCTAGCTGGCTGAATTGGTCCTATTTGGGCCAGCGAGGAGGCCAGGGGAGAATTAGCTGTGGGGTCTCAGAGTGGGTGATCTTCATAAAAGGGGAGGGGGAAGGAAAAGAAGGGAAATAAAAGATCAGGCTGAATTCAAATTAAAAGCCAGGAAGAATAGCCCTGTCTTACAGGCCCGACGGAAGGAGATTAAATCCTGAAGGGCCCTAGTCTCATGGGACAGAGCATTCCACTAGGTCGGAGCCATCACTAAAAAGGCCCTGGCAGAGGATAGTCTGACTTCCTTAGGGCCCGGGACTTCTAAACTATGGTTATTCATGGACCTTAAGGTCCTCTGTGGGGCATATCAGGAGAGGCAGTCCCGTAAATACGAGGGCCCTAAGCCAAGATGCTGGGTTATGTTTTTATGTGTTGGAAGCCACTCAGAGTGGCTGGGGCAACCCAGCCAGACGGGTGGGGTATAAATAAGAATATGTTTATTATTATAGAGCATGAGACTCCCAGTCTCAGAGTTGTGGATTCAAGCCCCACTTTCAGGGGAAAGATCCATGCATTGCAGCGGGTTGGACTAGATGACCCTCATGTTTCCTTCCAACTCTATGATTCTATGAATCTCTATGCCTTTCGAACATCTGGAGGGGGTCACAGCTTTCCCACCCCTGTTACAGAGAATCCTCCATCAAAGGATCACTTCATGACCTCTGGTCCTTTCACTGTTGCATGTTTCTGAAGGCTCTATTATGCTTGCTGAATTAATTTACTCTACAATAACCCGCCTTCTGTTGATTTAGAAGCCAAGGGGGTGATTGTTCTTTTGGCTAAAAAAAGTGTACTAGAAAAGCATAATCATCCTGCAAAGCGTGTTGTCAACAGTTCTGTTTGAAATAAACCTCAGGAGGTGCCGTGTGTGAAACAAAAGTCTGTATGTGGTGCTTGATGTTTCCTTTTGTGTTCATTTACATACATTTACATGGGGCGGTGCTGCTAGCTAAGGATGCACATTGATTCCTGACTCGTATGGTTATCTTCAAGACACCCTGGGGAAGGAACTGGATTTGTTGCACTAGGATGACAGGACATTTTATCCTACTTTAGTTGTGCAAAGTCCTGGTATGTGATTGTATAACTTCTGCAAAATACTGACAGTCTTGTGCTTATAATATGAGGCATCAGCAATATTTTCCTGTTGTGATTTCTGACTGTAGAGAACCACCAAGTTGAAAGGGAGCCCTCCCTCAAAACAGGAGAAAAATGGAGAAATGCAAGGGATAATGTAATTGAATCATGCCTTGCAGAACACACACATTGAATTGGGTTAGGTCACTCGATGACCTTTGAGCTCTCCTCCAGCTCTAAAAATTGATGATTTGATGAAATGCACTACTAAAAATGTTTTAATAAGGCTGTTCAGAAAAAAACCAAAAATAGGTACAGTGGCTTACTAGAGATTGCCCCGCACAAAAAACAGGACCAGCTGGAAATGTTGTAAGCGATTTTGAGACTCCCTTGCATTTGCAGATGCTGTGCAAACTTTTCAGGAGGTGAGCATGGAAAGCTGCCGGCAACAGCAGTCAGTCTGTGTTCAGCCGAAATCCAGCTTGACTCATTACAGCAAGCGAAGAGAGCACACTTCAAGATCCTGGCACATGAAGGTGTTCAAGGAATGCCACAGGCTTGTTTTCTGACGAGAGAGAGAGAGAGAGAGAGAATTCAAAGCGAGCCTTTGATGTATTTTCAGCCCATAAATTGCTCCTGTGGAATCCTGCGCATACTTGGGAGCTCTCTCTCTCTTGTGCTCGCATGCTGTGAGGCTGAATCTACTGCTTCGTTGTGACAGCACATTTCTTTATCATGTGCATGAGGAAAAGAACACCATCCAGACACATCTCTTTCCTTTCCACCCCAGGCAAGCTAGGGGCTCCCGTGTGGCCTGTTCTTGACACAACATGCCTTGTGCATATCTACACATGCTGTAAATTAGGCCTGTCAACTCATTAGAGATAATTTTTTTTAAAAAAAATAGTTGATTAATCATAATAGCCTAAGAACTGCCTTGCTGGCGTAAACCAAAGCCTTTCTCTGGCTTAGCATTTTCTTTCCAGCTGAGGTCAGCTTCAATTTCTTTCAAGCTGGGAGGGGGACCCGTGGCCTTCCAGATGTTGTTGGATCCCATCAGCCCCAGCCAGGATGGCCAGTGGTCAGAGATGATGTGATTTGTCGCCCAGCAACATCTGGACTATCACCAGATTTCCAAAGCTTGTCTCTCACAAAGTGATGCACAAAAAGAAGTGAGGTAAAGCACACAAGCTATTTATGCAAGAAGTAAAGATGACTGTGCTGATCTATATGAAAAAGGCAAATCCACCGTTAGGGCATAAACTATTAGTCCAACAAAAATGTCACGAAATAGTGTGTGTTGCTTTCAAGCTTTCCAGAACTAACAATGGCCAATGGCTGCTAGTTACGGTGGCTATGCTCCCAATCCATTGTCAGAGGCAGAATGCTTCTGGAATACCAATTGCTGTAAACACCAAGAGAGGAGAGTGTCCTTGTGCTTAAATCCTTAAATCCTTGTGCTTAAATCACAGGCATATGGTTGGCCCCTGTGAGAACAGGATGTTCAAGGACCCATTCCAGCCAGACAAAAACACTCAAGGAGGGTGTGGAGGGGGGCTGCTGAGGGGTGTGACTTGAGAAGAGAGGGAGTGTCTGGATAGGGGTTGTGACTTGGAGAGAGTCCCAAAGTAACTTGGAGGGCTGCATTTGGCTGCTGTGTCTGAGGCTCCGCACCAATGCTCTAACCACTCTACATCACACTCACTTTGCCAAAGGGAAAAAAGGAAAATCTTTATTCAGTGTGCTCTGTGTGTCTCCAACTGCCATTTGGGGAACAGACAGTGATGTGTCGGACTAGGAGCTGGGAAGATCAGGGTTCAAATGCCCACTTGGCTGTGAAGCTCACTGGGTGACCTTGGGCCAGTTGCTGCCTCTCAGCCTCACCTATCTCACAGAGTTGCTGCAGGGACTGAGGAGTGGGGAGAATTCTGGGCTCCACATCTTGAGCTCTGTGGGGGAAAAGGTGGGATATATGTGAAATAGATAAGACACGCAGGTGGGTGACTATTTTGCAGGCAAAAGAATTAGAGGCAGAAATATCAAGCTCACCTTGATATAAAAGAAGCTACTGTACATATGTTGTCTGAACAGCAGATGGCGCTGAAGCCTAAGGCTGCCAAACTACTACTCACCTCCCCAGCATTTGGTGCAAAAAGAGCACAGAGCTTATTTAATGAATGAAGAATCATTGGATAAAACAAGAGACATTGAAATTCTGCTTCAAATGATGATGTTATGTTATGTTATGTGTTATGTTGTTATGTTATGTTATGTTATGTTATGTTATGTTATGTTATGTTATGTTATGTTATGTTATGCAGAACCTCATGTCAGTCTCCTATAACCTACATATACCAGCTCAACAGGCACAAAAGGTTTAGGAATGAGGGGAGAAATCGGTTCACATTTTAAAGGTGAACCGTACCTAACTTGCACTTTCCAAAACAATACACAAACCAAGGCACAGTTGTCTTTCAAATTTTGCTGTGCAGTTTTCCAGCCGAGCAATGAGTAGAAAAAATGCAAATACTAGGGTAAAGTGTGCATAAAATGCATATATTGGGGGAAGTAAGACACACAAATGCATTACAATTCAGGGAAGTTGCTTTGCAAGTGTGTTTACTAGCCAAATTGCATGCAAAAACATGTATATGAGGAGAAATTCCTACGGAAAGGCTGATGAATTATCATTTTTTTAATGCAGCCAGATGTGGAAATGTGGAGAACTTAAGAGGCGGGGGACTGAGAAACTGAATCTGAAATGGACAGATTTGACCATCCCTAGGAAATATGTGAACCCCGTATGCCCTGGGGATGTGATTACCTATGAGAGAGAGAGAGAGACCCATAAATTGATGGGATGAGAATGCTCTGAAACCTGCACCAGTGCCCAGTTTGCCCTGTAGAATTTGGAAGCTTGAAACAGGCAAAGAGGAAAGAAAGTGGTGGAAAATGAGGATTGCGTCTACTGGCTTCTGGTGCTGCAGTGCATTGATGACAACTCTGCATTGTCAAAGGTTTTTCCTTACTGATTCTATTATTATTGGTTCAATCCCAGTCATGTTTTGTCTCCTTGACTGGCCTGCCCAGCTTTGCTACCCTTACACAGGGGAAGGACTGTAACTTAGCGGTAAATGATCTGCCTTGCATGCGGAAGGTCCCCAGTATCTCCAGGCAGAGCTGGGAAAGACCTCCTCTGGGATGCCGGAGAGCTGTGGTCATATTCATTACAGCCAAAAACTCTGTGGTACCGTATCTGATTTGTAATCAGGTTCAATCTCTGGCATCTTCAAGATGGGCTGGTGGATGCTCCCTTGCCTGAAACCCTGGAGGGATGCTGCCAGTCAGTGTAGATGATACTGAGCTAGATGGACCAATGGTCTGCTTGAGTAGATGGAAGCTTCCTATGATCCTCGGAACATAGGAAGCTGCCCCACAATGAGTCAGACCACTGGTCCATCTACCTCAGCATTGTCAATAGTGACAGGCAGCAGCTTTCAGATCGTGTTCTTCCACAGTCCTACCTGGAGATGCAATTGGGAATTGAACGTGGGACATTCTGCATGCAAAGCAGATGCTCTTCCATTGTGGTCATTCACCACAATGGTACCCTTGAAGATCAGGGCCAGACTTTGGGGCACAATTGCAGCAGAATAAGCAGGAGAGCCCCCTAACACAGCAGGACCAACATACCACATTTTGAAGTAAGGAAAGTAATATACTTTGCCATCTAAACTTTAGAATCTAAAGAGAGGGAATCTAAAGCAGTGGTTGAGACTCCAGACGCTGGACTCTAACTCCCATTGCCCCCAGCCAACATGGCCATCAAGGATAATGGGAGTACAGCAGCATCTGGAAGACTACAGGTTCCCCCACCTCTGCTTTAAAGAGTGGGGGGCTCACATATGACCATTAAGTCCAGGGTCTGGGGGGGGGAATGTATCCAGGTTCACCACTGCATGGAAGTCCTTTAACTTAACCTTCGTCAACATGGTGCTCTTCAGAGATCTGGATCACAACTCCCATCAAAAGTCCCTGCCAGCACAACGTTCCCAATGCTGGCTGCAAATGGCAGGAGTTGTCATTCAAAACATCTGGAGGTCACTGGGTTTGCAAAGGTTGCTCTTGGTGAAAATACTGAGGGCAGAACCTGAGCCCCTTCTGCTTGCAAAGCATGCTCTGCATCATTGTGTAATGATGACTTTCCTCCCTAAGGGATTCCCATCCTGTGACAGGACATAGAAAGCTGCCTTATAACATGTCACATGTTTTGTCCATCTATCCCATCACTGACTGCTTTTCTTTGCAGGGGCTCCCTAGGGTTTCCGGCAGAGGCAAATTTTCACATTACCTGTGCCTTGATTCTTTGTACAGGAGACACCAAAGATTTAACTGGAGACCTTGTGTATGTGCTCTGCCACTGAGCCCCTCCTCCAGCAATGACAATAACATTGCTGTTATTGCCACTGCAGTTATTTCTACAGCATCATCTACAAACCTAACATTTTCCAGTATTATATATATATGTAAAAAGTCAGACCACTGCCTATGGAGATTACAGTTTGGGCAGAGTGATGGAAGATCATTAGGGATGGGCAAATCGTTCAGTTTTGGTGCCTCTGTTTCTCACCTGCTGAAACCTAAGTTAGGTTCTCTGCAATTCCACTCCATTTTGCTTTTTTTGTGTGTTTTTTTTATGCAGAAGCACTGGTCCTCATGAAAATTCACCAGCATTTTAAAGCAATGAACTATACCAATATACACAATGGTATGCAATTTAGGCTAATACACACTTTTTTTTGCAAAACAATTTCCCACCAAATAATGTATTTTTGTATGTTATTTTCACTAATATATGAATTTTGATGGATGCTTCACCCCACCCCCTCCTTTTCTACTTGTTCCCACACACTTTATTTGCAAACAAGGAAGCTGTGAAACCTTGCAGAATTACATTGTGACCTCTCCATAGCACAGTGTGAAATATGAAATAAGAGTTTTAATTACAAAACAGGAAGTGCGTCTTTTTTGTTTAATATTTAATGTGCCTCGGCTATTTGCATTTTGAATACTGCTGTGCAAAAAAATTTCCGAAGATGGTGACCTGGTTTTTGTTTTTGTTTGTATTTCAGAAAGTTATTTCCCCATCCAAAGCATCACTGTTCCTGGAAATGCTCTGGACACTCATGCGCCAGGTGGGTAGTATGTGTGTATATTTAAAGCAGATTTTCCAGCTGCAAAATTTCCCCATTTGACTTCCCACACTAAAAAGGAGTTGAATGAACAAATGAGCACAAAGGTGTTTTGCTCCTTTCTTACACCTGGTATCAGTGGCAACTTCTCCACAGGAGATAGTTTTCTTAATGTAACTACTATACAGTGAAGATTTATTTATGAATCTGCCTTACTTCAGTAACTAGCAGAAGGATCAGTTTAAGGGTATTTACAAGGATGTGACAAAGCGTTAACTGCCCAAAGATGAACTTTGGCCCCATCTGCATTATACATTTAAAGCAGTATCATATTGGTTTAAACAGCCATGGCTACTCCCAATGCATCCTGGGGGCTGTAGTTTGTTAAGGGTGCTGAGTGGTATTAGGATACCCTACAAGGATGCAGGTGGCACTGTGGTCTAAACCACTGAGTCTCTTGGGATTGCTGATAGGAAGGTCGGCAGTTCGAATCTGCAAGATGGGGTGAGCTCCTGTTGCTCTGTCCCAGCTCCTGCCAACCTAGCAGTTCGTAAACACACCGGTGCAAGTAGATATATAGGTACCACTGCGGCAGGAAGGTAAACACCATTTGCATGCACTCTGGCACACATCATGGTCCTCCATGCGCCAGTAGTGGTTTAGTCATGTTAGCCACCCAGAAAGCTGTCTCTGGATAAATGCCGGCTCCCTCTGCCTGAAAAATGAGATGAGTGCCACACCCCATAGTCACCTTTGACTGGACTTAACCATCTGGGGTCCTTTACTTTACTGGTTTTCAACCAGTATATCGTGGCACCCTGGGGTGCCTTGAATGATGGTCAGGGGTGCTATGGGCAACACTGGCCTCTGTCCCCCTTTCCTTCCCTCCCTTCTCTGATGTTTTCTTGCGTCTCTGCCTCCCAAAGGCTTGCACAGCTGTTTATTGCAGCAGCCCTGGCTATAAGCTCTGCAGGGAAATGGTGCCTCTGGGAGGCACCTCTCTTTGGGGTGGGGCAGGGGGGCAGCTTGGAGACCAGGGATGGAGGCAGCAGCTGTCCAGAATACTCCCAAGTAGAGGGGGGAGGAGAGGAGGCTGAGGGAACACTCCACAAGGGAGGGTGTTCGAAAAAGGGTGAGAGGCTGCCAGCTCTGCAGGCAAGGGGTGACATAACTGGGCTCCTGAACCTCACAGGGGTGCCGCAGAAAGAATGTAGTTGGTTAAGGGAGCCATAGACTCCAAAAGGTTTAAAACCTCTGCCTTAGAAGACCCCTATTCCCTTCAAAGACCGATTAATTCCAGAGTGGTTCAACAGTCATTCCATTCCCAAGGAATTCATAGGTGCACCAATATGTAACAGCCGGAGGGGGGAGGGGGAGAAAGAGAGAAATAGACGTCCATTTTGCCCTTCCCAAAATGGAGATCCTGGGAATTGCAAAATCATGCTGTTTAAAATAACAGCAGTCACAAACAACTTGAGCTACCATTTCAAAGTCAGCACATCTATTTGGCATCATCTCTGCCTTATGCTGAGTTTGGGCTACACTCCTTTGTCCCGGAGTAAAAACATTATGTTTGGTTGTGAGAACAGGGCCGGTTCCTTCATTTCAAAAAAATGTGGATTGTGCTTCTTAATTGCCTAGTTTTTTCTCTGTTGCCCTTCCATCAAAAACAACTCCTTGATGGTCTGTTATGACCTTCCCACCGGTGAATTAAAGTAATAAGCATGTCCAAGATCTCCATCTCATCCCTGTGACAACCTGTAATTATCCAAAGGCATAACCTGTAGGTGCTTATCAAATTGTTTCAATCCTGCATTCATTACTCCCTTCAATGAGGCATTTTTCAAGGGAACTTCAAAGGTCAGATGCTGTTGTGTGTACTCTTCTCCCCACCCCACCATAAGTTTCATTTGCTCACATTTTCTTAAGCTAACAACTCCTGCTTTCATCATCATCACCAGGGGCTGACTTTGGTATTTCAAATTTCAGTGTCACCATGTGTGAGGACAAAATTTGGTGCCCCCCACCTCTCGTCTTCCATTCTGCTCAATTCACTACCTAATAGTTGCAATGCCTTGCAGCACCCCCTAGCCTTGGCATCCAGTGTAGTGAGACTGGTCGTGCTGCCCTAAATCCACCATTGTCACCACCACCACCACCACTGTCCTGGTCCCCACTGCCAGATGAAGAACTTAGATTCCCAGTTCTGTTTCCACTAAAGTCCTTAATGCATCAATCAGATCAGTACATAGGCAAAGTTATAAGGTGTAATAGGTGCATAAGTGGTGGCTAAGTCAAGCTAAGATGTTGATGCAACAAGCAACATGCCCCCTGCACCTTCCTTTGGAAGAATGAGGTGGCACAGCCCTTAGCATGGCAAACAGCCAATGTCCTGGAACTGGGCAGGCAAACAGGCACTCCTTTGAGTGGGTTGGGTTTGTGAATTCTGTCAGCACTGGCATCTTCATGTCCTTGGAGATGGATGTGGTATCAATGTAGGCTCAGTGTCTGATTTAGTCTCAGTCATCTCCCCTGAAGAAGGAGGTGCTGGAGGCAGCTCCACCACAGGAGGTATCTGACTAGGGCTATCCAATGTCAGAAGGGCAAAGCACTCCTCTGCCACCGTACCTGGTTCCTCCCATGGATTCAGATCTTCATTTCCTGAATCTCTGGCCCCCTCTGTATGCTCATACCCTTCTTAGGGTCCAGCAGTCACTTCTCCATCCCTCTAGGACCCTCTCCAAGGTCCTCTCAATCCCTGAGCTCTTCCCATTCCCCCTCAGGACCTGACCATCCTCTCCATAACATCTCCAGGGGACTCATGAAAACCACTAGTTTTCTTTCTATTTCCAATGTTCTGGTCAATGTAATCAAAAGTAGAGATAGCTGTGTTGACTCATAAAGAAGAAGAAAACCCCAAATCCATGGTGGGACAATACCTTTATTAGTCCAACGAAAATAGTGTGTGTTTAAGATCTCCAGAACTATCAATGGCTACTAGATATCAGCCATGATAGCTATGCTCCACCTCCACAGTCAAAGGCAGTATTGCTTCTGAATACCACTTTCTGGAAATTGCAGGTCGTGAGACAGCTATTGTGCTCAAGTTCTCCTTGTGGGCTTCCCGTAGAAGCATCTAGGTGACCACTGTGAGAATGGGGACAGGTAGATGGTGACGTGTACTGCTATAGGAAGCGGAAGGAAGCCGATGTCTGACGCAAATAAAAATTTATTCATTCATTCAAAGCGGAAGGGCTGTATTAAACTATATGAGTGATTAGAGCTGGGGGAAGAAATTCACTTTGCATTTCAAGGTGAACATAACTGATTCATACTTCCTGAAAAATTATGCAAATCATTGAAATCCACGCTTCTCTGAATTTTGCAATGCAGTTCTCTTCCCAAGTAATGTGGACAAAAATACATATACTAGGGGAAAGTGTGCATATGAATGCATAGATAACATACAAAAATGCAAAATAACATACGAAACTGGAAGAATAATTGCAAAAAAATGCAAAATGTGCAAAAATGTGCATGCAAGTCAAAACTGCATTCAGAATGTGCATGTTAAGAGAAATTTGCACTAAAATGCTGGTTATAATTTTCATGAGGAGTTTTACAAAACATTGCAATCTGATGTGGAAAATTGGAAACAACGAGAAACTTCAGATTGGAACAATGAAATCTGAGGAAAAACAAAATTGACAGATTTGCCCTTCTCTGAGTGAAGCATGTCAGTCGTGAGCTCCTCTCTTCTCCTCTCCTCGGAATGTGAAAACAACAAAGGGTGATGAGATATGATTGCACTCCATCCTTCTCCATCTTTAGAAGCAGTGGCCAGTTTAATGGAGTGCATTTGGTTTTGTCACAGGGGTGGTGGGAGAGAGTGGAGGAGAATGACATAGGGCTGCATTTTGGCAGTAGTTGTCTGCCCCTGTCCTTAAGAAGACATGAAGGAAAATACAACCGAACTGTTGCATTTGAAATCCGGAGTGTACTTCTTTTTCCGCATTATTTGTCCTTCCTTCCTTCCTTGCATCGTTTCGTGATTTAGCTTCAAGAAATAAAACCCACAACCATTTCCAGGCTGGGAGTGGGAGGGGGAAAGCAAGCAAGCTAGCAAGGCAATAGAGAAAGTCAAGTATCCGTGCTCTTGATCGTTAAATTGATTTCTCTCTATTCCTCTCCTTTGCTCCTATCCCTCTGAGAACAGTAGATTGAGAACATTACGGCTTTTTCATTTTGTTTTGACACCGCACCTTTAAAATTTCATGCCAGTGCGGGAGAGCTCGTCAAACTGACAGATAAAAGTTGACATTAATCTCCACTGTGTCACTCTGGCGACTGGCTGTGTTTGATTTTCCTATTACCCTATGGGATCATCAGTGACAATACAAGAATACAATTCAAGAGAATTTGGTTACCTTGCGCAGGGTGCTGTCGAGATGTGGCTCCCTTGAGTGATATTGTTTCATTTCCTGCAAATTAAGTCAAAAGCATGCTGTGGAATACTGCCACTTGGATGTTTTTTCGCCTTAAATGACTGTAAAAATTAGTGTGCTCAGACTTTGTAGAGCAGTGTTTATGGGCACAGAGGCTGGGCCAATGATGGATTCCTTTGGAAATTGGCTTTTTCTTTTTTGGGGCACAACATTTGCTTGTTTGCAGCAGATCCCCAATGATGGTAGTCTGGCTGGGTATGTTTGTTGGTTCCTTTGCTTACTTAATTTCTATCCCATCCACCAAGGAAGTGGCTTATAGAAAAATGATAAACTCTGATTACATATGGGGTGCTTCTACCTTATTTGAGACAGAGATTTGCTCTGGAGTACCGCATCCTCCCCGCCCAACATTGAATGCCCCAAAGAATTATGGGAGCTGCAGTTTGTTAAGGTGCCAAGAGCTGTTTTTATGCTTTTGTGTTTATGTAATTGATTAGAGTACAGTGGTACCTCGGGTTAAGAACTTAATTCGTTCTGGAGGTCTATTCTTAACCTGAAACTGTTCTTAACCTGAGGTACCACTTTAGCTAGTGGGGCCTCCCGCTGCTATTGTGCCATTGCCACACAATTTCTGTTCTCACCCTGAAGCAAAGTTCTTAATCCAAGGTACTATTTCTGGGTTAGCGGAGTCTGTAACCTGAAGCGTCTGTAACCTGAGGCACCACTGTATTTCTGTTGTGTCGGTAAGTTGCTTTGAGACATTTTTATGAATAAAGCAAGTAAAACAATTTGGCCAGATCCAGCAGGGCTCATCTTACACTATTTTAGTTAAACAAAGCTTCCACTGATGTTTGCCATCTTTATCCTATTGAAGCAACCTTCAGTCCCTCTTAAATGAAGGTAAAAGCAAATTAACAGGTGAGTTAAGTGACTTCAAAAGCCCCATCGCCGTGCAGAGCAGATCCTTACAGCCCAATCTAGTTTGTAGGCTTGTGCTCCTATGGTCCCTTTCATTTTTCATAGGGTTGGTCTTTTTAATTAACTTGTCACATCACAGGCTGGAAGGTCACCTGCCTTGCAGCTGACAAGCTGGCAAGCCGTATGGAATATCGGCATTCACCTGAAAAGACAGGTAGGCAGTCGGCTCCAAAAGGCAGGCAGGATTTCACCTTCACATTTCCCTGATGTCCAGGTCTGATTCGTTTGGCAGCTCCTTCTAGATGTTGGGTTGAGAACTTGCTGCAAAAGGGCAGTGCCCAGGTTGAAAGGAGGGTTTGAGTGAAGTGGCAGAGAGCTCCCTTGACCTTCGGCAGGTGATTCAAGATATTTAGAAATATTTCAAACAGCTTTCTAATCAAAGGCCCATCTGTTGTCGCTTGCGACTTTTTTTTGAAGGTGGCCTTTGTTGCTTGCTGAGTGGCTGTTGGCTTTACAAGTGAAAAAGCAGGTCCCTTTCTGATAAATTAATGGGGTTGATTGTCTTGCGACAGCCAATAGAAAACGTGCTGGGGCTTTTCCGGGGCTTGGGACAAAACGTTTCTGCAGATTGCAAAGGCGTGCTTAGGTGACAGAGACATGCAGTCGGCTCTAGGAGGCTTTGACTTTCTCCACTACACTAGCTTATTCTTATTCTTTTTTGTGAAGTTATTTATTATTATTATTATTGCTATTATTATTATTATTATTATTATTATTATTATTATTATTATATTTTATAATGTCTATAACATGGAGAGAACAATTATAACAACAGGCAAAGATTAAAAGATGAAAAACAAAACTATAAAATAGGCACGTATTTGCAAATGTGTTAAAATAACAAAGTCCAAGGCTCACCAGCTTCAAGGTTTCAGATGGCTGTAGAGCACCTGGCTAGCTGCAAAGGCTATTTATACAAAATTGTGACTCCATAAAAGGGTTTTGAAGGATGTTGGCACAGGGAGGTGTTTGAAAGCAAGAGAGGAATATTAAAAGGAACATAGGGAAATGCTCAGATGGAGGGCAGGGCGGCATGTACATGAGAGACAAAATGGCAAACAGCTGTGCTGAGTCTCTGTTTTTAGCTAGCGAAGGGGTTCATGTGATTTCCCCCTGCAAAAACTGGGCCACACCTCATTTTTCAGGAGGGGAATTTTCAGCTGAGAAGGGAGCAGCTCATTGGCCAGAGCAGAACAGCTTTTTCTGGGTGGCCTATCCGAAAGCAGGCTGTGTTCCTTCTCCACGCATTCTGTGCAATTTGCCGGTGCTGGGAGCACACACACCACTGCTGGTGTGCCCAGGAATCATTCAGATATTTTGCACTGAGCCAGTGAGATATTTAGAGCCTACTTGCTGAGTGCAACCTGCAAACTATTAATGTCACACCAGATTAAGGTCATATTCCATTTGTTGTTGTTTGAGAAATAGGTGGCGTCTCTCTCTCTGAAATAAATTACTGTTACGTAAGTTGAATGAATGCTTAGCACAGAAATTCTTTGGTGTACCCCTCAGCTCTTTACTTTAGAAGGCATCAGGAACTTGGAAATATGCCTTATACCAGATGCATCTAACCCAGCATTGGGTATTCCAGCTGCCAGTGGCTTCTCATGGAGAGACATACCATGGAGAAGGGCCATAGCATAGTGGGGGAGCATCTTCCTTGCATGCAGAAGGTCCCAGGTTCAGTTCCCAGCATCTCTAGACTGGATGAGAAGGTCCCTTGTCTAAAATCCTGGAGAGCTGCTGCGGGTCAGTGTACACTATGGTCCTAGTACCCAGTTCATCTGAACTGAGTGGGATGTAACTGTTATGTACTGAAGTTCTCACCCTGGGCCAGCAGGGGGATACTGTAGATAGTTTTCACTCAGGTCCACTTATGCAAATAAGGGATTGAAAGTGACATTCAGTGATTGGATAGTTACAGAAAGTGGTTACTGTTGCGTTGTAGTGGAGCTCTATATAAGCAGGCTGGCTGAACCCTTCAGTTCAGTTCTGTTCTGGCCTGTGAATAAACAAGAGCTGTTTGAAGAATCGCTGTGTCGTCTGATATGTTCACCCACAACTTAACAGTAACGGATTCACAGAAGCCGCTCCTGCTTCTGCTTGAATTCCAGCGGGTCCCACCTCTCCCTCCTCACCTCTGCCACCTCTTCTGGGCTGGCCGGAGCAACCTCTGACATGACCTCTTCCGCTGTCACCATGGCCTCTGCTACCACCACAGTACACCCGGAAGCGAGCATAGCACACTTCTGGAAGCGGGTGCACCACTTCTGCCGGCCGTAGCAAGGCAGAATAGGTCACAAGAAGGCTAAAAGACGGCCTACAGCTGAGGCCTAGCCAGAGCAGTGGCAAAACAGCCAGTGAAGGTAAAGTGGCAGGGAAGGGGTGGCTGCTACATGAAGATTGGACGGGGGGGGGGCGAGAAAGAGCACAACTTCAGGCAGGATGGATGGTAGGAAGAGTGAGGAATTCAGGCGGGGGGAAGGCAAGAAAGAATGCAAATTCAGATGCGAGGGTTGGGAGAAAGAGTGAGGAGTTTGGGTGGTGTATTTTTGTCTCGTTTTCCCATCCAGAAATATTGGACTGGATGTAAGACAACTTCCTGTGTTGCTATGCAGGGCGTAGCTCAATGGTAGAGCAGTTGGCTTGCATACAGAAATCCCAGATTCTATCCCTGACACCTCCAGGTTGGGCTGCAAAAGACCATGTGACGGAAATCCTGGAGAGTCCCTGCCATACAATGTAGATCGGGGTCGGCAACCTAAGGTCCATGGGCCACAAACGGCCCATAGGGGTAGTTTAACTGGCCCACGAGCCACCCCTGAACTGAGCCACCCACTCAGCGAGTCCCCACACGCTGCACTAAACCGACGCAGCGTGGCGCAGGGTCTCGCTTTCGCGGTGCTGAAAATCGCATCTGCGCAGACGCTGGAAATCACGGGCAATCCGGCCCATGGAGGTATCCTCGCTGGAGTGAACCGGCCCAGGTGAGGTAAGCCTTGCCAACCCCTGATGTAGACAATATTGTGCTAGATGGACCAATGGATCTGACTCAGCATAAACTGGCTTCCCAAGTCTTTCTTGTCATCTGCTAGCTGACTTGATCCTTGTAGTTGGAAACTGAACCGTACACTTTTCTGAAGGTAACGTGGCTGCTCCACCCTCAAACTTTGGTAGGTTCATCCTTAACTTGAACTGAATCATCCACCATTTGTCTTTGAAAACGGTCCATAACCTTTAATTAATCTGGAATATAGTTGCAAGATTATTCACTGGGACTGGACAATTTGAACATATAGTGTTGTCTCCAACTAATTTCTACTAGTAGAATTTAGCTGGAGTAGAGCTATTAAAATTAATGGTGCCAAGTTAGTCATGCCCATCAATTTCAATGGGTCTACTCTGAGTATGACTAACACTGGATACAACTCATTATGCCAGTGCTTCATTGCCTCCACCTACTTCTGGTCTGTTTTTTGGAGCAGTTCATAATACTGCTTTTCTACCTTTAAGCCTCCTTGTGTTTTGGGACAAGGCTACCTTAAGGTTTGCTTCTTCCCATACCTACTAAACCCAGAAAACCTTCTCTAGGTGCCTCCCCAAAGATAGCTGCAATAGGTGACTACCACGGAAAGAACCTATTGGGCTAGCAGACTAATTATAGAATGACTTCCCCAAAGATGTAGTGCTTTATCCCCCCCCCCGCCTTTTTTAAAAAATCAAAAAATAAATAAATCCTGTCTTAGTCTTTTAATTGGTGGCTCCCTGGTAATCTGTGTTTTTTCAGTTTTAAAAATTCTGTGCTGTTTTATGCCTCGTTTTTATTGCCTTTCAGGATGTGTGTTATGAGAGGCACTCTTCACTCTTGCATCGGGAAAAGACAGCCGGAAACGTCAATTGGTTCAAAATGCAGCTACCACAGAAAGCTAGCAAGCCAGTTTGTTTCTGGGCTCGGTTTAAACTACTGGTGAACCTTTAGAGTTCTAAATCAGAAATAACCCATGTGGTGTTTTGGAAAACTGTTACAATGATATACACTGAAATTCAGCTAGGGGGATTTGAGGAAGTTACCTAAAAATGTTACTAAGATTGGATTAAGTTCAGTTATGATTTTTGTTTGTTTGTTTGTTTAAAATTTTGGAAAATCAATAAAAAAAATTGAAAAAAGAAAAGAAATAACCCATGTGGTGACCTACAAATTTTGGACTCCAATGCCCAGCTCAACAGGCCAATAGTTGAGGATGATGGGCTTTGAAGTCCAAAAATATCTAGAGTGCAGCACATTGGCTACCTCTGCTCTGAATGGTCTAAGATCAGATAATTCAGAGGATAGTCCAGGCTCATTAGGACCTACTCAGGCCTTCAGAGTCCCTTTTCTCTGCTCTGTCATTAGCAGAATTTAGGTTCATCAGTACTGGGGATAGGGTCTTATTAGCAGTGGCTCCACAGCTGTGGAATTCCCTCCCCTACCAGCTTAACATCAAGCCACATGGCATTTAGGTATGGAATTAAGCATGCTTTGATAATAAGAACCTGAGAAGAGCTTTGCTGGGTTATGTTATCCAGTTCAGCTCACAAGAAGGACCTGAGCACAACAGCGCTCCCCCCACTTGGTATTCCCGACAACTGGTTTTCAGAAGGGCACACTGGAGGAAACACAGGAATTATGATTAGTTAGTCATTGTTAAGTGTTTCCTCCATGGATTTGTCGGCAAAGCTGTTTCTGGACTGATCTTACATTAGGTCCATATACATTTTTGCTGCTGCATTTTTACCTTAAAATATTGTTCCTTTTATTTCTTTGTAAATTGCCTTGGAAGCGTTTCTATTCTTAAAGGCAGGGCATAAACAAATAAACACAGCATTTGGGGATGGTCGTTTTGGATATTTGTTTTCTTTGTGACTGTCACATGCGGAAAGCAGATACAAAGGCTGAAAGAAATGGGCACTGTCCTTAGAAAACACTTCCTGGAAAGCCAGCTGGCCTCTCCTCGGCCCTTATCTAGGATCTTGCCTTTCGTGAGCATAAAATATCTGGCCTAGGACTAGGAGATGATTAGGCCTTGGGTCCTGCTACTGCAGCGGAGGCAGGCAGGTGGTTCAGAGGGCTTATCTCTCTTTGTCATTTGAAGAATGGACTTAATTTGAAAACAAGGGAGAAAAAGACGGAGCTTCAGAGGTGCTGACAGTTTCCCCTTTGGGTCCCGAGAGCTTTGCTCAACCACCTGCAAAGACCCCTCCCCCCAAAATGATCTTGATAGCGAAATGTTCCAAAACAGAGGTTATTTGTTCATTCAAACATGTATCAGTCCTTTGATTTTATTATCAACATCATAATTATTATTATTATTGCAAGGTTGTATCTCTCCAATTTAACCTGCTGGGTAGAACATTCGGTTATATATTTGCCCCGGGAAATGCAGAAAGCTGCTTAATGCTACTCGTGAATCCACTCAGCATCGGCCACTCTGATTGGCAGCTGCTCTCCAAGAGTTTCAAGTCAAGATACAGTGGTACCTCTAGTTGTGGATTTAATCTGTTTCGGGGAGCCGTTTGCACCCCGAAAAGTCCGCAACTAGAGCGCCTCTTCTGAGCATATGCATGGCACGATTGAGCGCTTCTGCGCATGAGTGAAGTGCGCAGATTGCTTCTGCACATGCATGGGCGGTGAACCCGGAAGTAAACACTTCCAGGTTTGCCGCGTTCGTAAGCTGAAAGTCCGTAAGAAGAGAGAAACGCAACATGAGGTATGACTGTACCCTTTTCCTTAAACTGGATCCTATTGTAATCTGGAGACGCCAGGGGTTGAATTTGGGACCTTCTGCAGGTCCAGATGCTGTGTCACTGAGTTGCATGAGCATGAAATCAATAGGTTCAACCATCCCCACGAAGGAGTCTCTCTGTTCCTCATCATCCCACTTTGCACTCGTGCCTGAGAGTTCACATGGCTTCTCCAAAAGCAGCACCCTATCAGTCTCCCAATTACAGATACCCCTTTCTTTTAAGTCTAACTTAAGAGTCGCAGTTTGAGTCACACCAAAAAGCAAATTGGCAACCTGTGTGACCGTGGTTGGCAATCTCTGCCCCATGGGCCTAACTAGTTACTGGAATAACACTGGGGTGATATGTTCAGAATGTCTCCTTCTAGGTAACCGTCCGGCTGCTGCATTATGAAGCCAATCAAACTTCTCCTGAAATCTCTTTAATTTCAGTAGATTGGATTGTTAGCCTTTCAGACTGGTCTTTCATCCTGGACGTTCTTTCTCATCTCTGGACATTTGCATAAACAACATAAAACAACAACCCTATTCTTGTATCAAGTTCAGCAGGGACTTTCCAATAATGGTTCAAGTTCTGTTCTGATTCAAGACCAAATAAAGTTTGAACTCCTGGCTAAGTTGTCCTTTCAAGGCGCCACCCCAAGCCCATAGAATTAAAATGCTGGAGGATTTCCCCTTTTCATTGCCTTGAGTTTTAATCAATGGACAGGAGAGGAGGTGTGTACAATGTTGATTTTTATTTAATTTTTAAACTGCCGGAAAACAGCAGCGGAGGAAATGGTTTTGAAGGATGAGCCCCACAATATCTGCAGCCAAAAATGCTCAGTGCGTTCTGTTTTCTTGTGGTGTGGCAATGCCAGGGACTGGCAGGGCTCCAAGGTGTATGTGGCAGAGGCAGGGGAGGGGCAGAGGCTGATCTAGTCCTGTGAGGCTGATCCAATCGTGCGTGGCAGGAGCCAGGGCTGAAGAGTCATTCTCAGCAGTTGAAGACAGGGCAGGAGGTGCCAGGCTCATCAGAAATGGAGGAAGAGTGGGCCAGGCCAGTAGAAGCCCTACCACCCCTTTCCCTGCTGTGCCCAAGGACCAGGAGTGATTGAAAATGCAGTCACAGCAGCAGCAGCTTCTGTGTAGAAGTCGCTGTGCAGGAGAAGTTGCCTGCATGTGCCCCTTCAGGCAAGGGCACTTAAGTCTGGGTGGAAGTGCAATTGTACTGTTGCTCCAACTGTCCAGCTCGGAGGAGAATCCTGGAGAGGGGATGCTGTGTACCGTATTTTTTTGCTCCATAAGATGCACCTGACCATAAGACGCACCTAGTTTTTAGAGGAGGAAAACAAGAAGAAAAAAAATACTCTGAATGAAACAGTGGATGTATGATTTTTGTGGTTCATGCTGTGGCCACAGACATGATATGTGATTTGACAGTGAGTTTGGGGTAGCCCAATGCAAAAATCCTGAGGATCCATGTGGATCCGTGCTTTGTAACCACATTTTTGCACCATTGTGGCCCTACGAAACAGTGGGCAATTTGGCTCCAGGGACCACGCATTCGCTCCATAAGATGCACAGACATTTCCCCTTACTTTTTAGGAGGAGAAAAGTGTGTCTTATGGAGCGAAAAATACAGTACTTACTCACCAGAGGCATTTGTGTGTCTTCTGTGTGCTTTAGGAGCTACTGTAAGCATGTGCTTTGTCAATAGATTTAAACTACTGTCCCTTTGTCATCCTTGGGCTGGGTGTGCTTCCAAGGAAATGTTCCCATTCAGGTAGGCTCATTACACCGTCTGGTTGTTGAGATGTATCCCTTACAACTAATGGAAGAAAAAAGGACTTAGGTGAGAGGGATATGAAAGCAGCACTTAAGCCGACCCAGCAGGGAAACCTTTGAGAAAACTCTTTTCAGACGCTTTCTTGGCCTGCGTCACTGGCAGGAGCAGAGCTGTTCTGTCAATTTCAGCCAGTTTGGAGTGCGGCCATTGTTTTATGTGGAATGACTTTGCAGGGAGGCAGTGAGAATAAAAGCAAAATTCACTGCGGCCAATGGCTGGCGTATTCCTCAGGATGATGTGCTCCAAACACTTTAGCAAAAGAGGGTCTGCCCATGCTAGCGGTCTCTCCGGCACTATAGATTTGGCCAGAATCCCATGGACTCTGCAGCTGGAGCCATGATACTAAAGGGGCTCTGGGGTTTTTGTTTCATAGGGCCTTTGCATCTGTGAGTGTGCACCAACATGCATGCGTACTACTAGAGCAGGGAGGGGGAATATGTCAGTTTTTGTTTTCTCTCTTTTTTTCATCTTACCAGTTCTCCCACATTTCCATGTCTGCAATTTTTTAAAAAAAAAATCCTCATGAACCCCCCCCCACAGCATTTTCATGTGAATTTCTTCTAGTATGCACTCTTTTGTATGCAATTGTGCCTCATGCACACAATTTCCCAAAGCAATTCGCCCTAATAGAATGCATATCTATGTGCTGTTTTCACAAATATATGCACACCTTACCCTGTGTGCATACCTTTTTGTATACATAACTTGGCTGGCGAAGCAGTTGCAAAATTTGTAGAAGTGCAAATTTCAAAAGGTGGCCTTCATGTTGTTTTGGAATGTACAAATTTGGTAATATATTCTTTTCAAATGAAAACTGAATCAGGCATCTCTCTGATCCCTACTGGAGAGGATGAACACCCACTGACAAAATAGCTTCATTTGATTTTACAAGAAAGAAAGAGGAAGGAAGGAAGGAAGGAAGGAAGGAAGGAAGGAAGGAAGGAAGGAACAATTTGACTACTCCATGTAAAGCAGTTCTTTGAATTCTTCTCTCCCTCCCTATTAACTTCAGAAGGGTTCACAGAATGTCACTTGCAATGAGGGTGAGCCTGGGGGTAGTGGTCATGATGAGAATTGTGGTGGCTTTTTATATATACCAAGAAATGGGACAGATGCAATTTTCCATCAGCTTCCGAAATGACTGGTATCCAGGGGCGACGGCTTGAAATAGAGGCACTTTGGAGCTGGAATGAGTCCCATACTGCTCTGTAAGCCTTGGTACACATTTACTGCCCAGCAATGGACATTTCTCCTGTCCCTCAGCATCTGTATGATTACGGCCAGGCTGATGCCACGATTTCACTTCTGTTAGATTCTCTTTATATAAAGAAAGTAGGAAAGAAATGTGAAGGATTAAGAGCATTGTGGAGTCGCTGCAGAATAAGAATCAGAAAGGTAAACACACCTGGAAGGATGACTGGGGCAGGAAGCTGAAAAACTGGAATCCATTTAGAAGACTGTGAAGGTTTTCCCTGGGTTTGAATGAGGATGCCATGTGGTGCCTTCACTACACACATTGCTGACAGTGTGGTGTAGCAGTGACATCTGGGGTAGCCAATGCAGATGTTAGGGGCTGCCAGTAGTGTAGTGGCAAATTCAGAAGTACAGGGTCCCTTCATGATAGCCACAGCCATACCCCTCACAGCCATGCCCCTTTTAAGACACTAAAATAATATAATTATAAACAAACAAACAAACAAACAAACAAACAGATACACTGTAACAATCAGTCCAGATCTGGCCTTTCAGCTAGATCTACAATTTTATTTGTATGTACATGGGGGAAAGTTTTGGAGTGCTCCAATATCTTCCTTCGAAGTGACTTGAATCGTGTTTTCCATGAACAAAACTTGCACACCATTCCCCTGAAATGGAAACACCTTGTGTGTTTTTTTGTTCCTAAAATCTTGGCTTTTGAGTGTACAGTGGCAAAAAAAAGCTCCCCTTGTATGCTGGTTGAGTGGCTCTAGGATGCTGAAGACAGAAATAGTAATGTGTCTTCGATGCCCCCATGACTTTGGACCACCACACCCTGATCATTGGCCATGTTGGAGGATGATGGGTTGGCAGGAGCAGGGACCAAGCAACGGGAGCTCACCCCGTCGCGGGGATTTGAACCGCCGACCTTCTGATTGGCAAGCCCTAGGCTCAGTGGTTTAACCCACAGCGCCACCCGCGTCCCTTTAAATGTAGTACATAAACACAAATTCTGAAGCTGAATGTTCGAAGATTTGGGGCAGATAAAAGAAAGTACTTTTTCACATAGCAAGCACATCGTTAAACTTTGGAACTTGGTCCTACAGGAGGCAGTGATGGCCATCAGCTTGGATGGCTTTGAAAGTAGGTTGGACACATTCATGGACAATAAGGCTGTCACCACTACTAGCCACAATTGCTATGCTCCACCTCCAAAGTAAGAGGCAGTAACTCTTCTGAATACCAGTTGCTGGAAAACATAGGAGGACAGAGTGCTGTTGTGCTCAGGCCCTGCATGCTGGTTGGCCCCTGTGGGAACATCTATTGGATTCGTTGGCCATTGGCCTGATCCAGCGAGGTTCTTATGCTCTTATGTTCTTAAATAGCCATGGTGTGATACATTAATTTCATGACCATTAGCTATTCCTGGCACAAGTCCCTAGTGTATCATGCTCCTATTTTGCTTTGTGCAGAATTTGGGGATCTCTTACATTATTTTCTGTTCTTGTTAATTGAAGCCACACAGGTGCATTCCAGCATTCTTTCTATCCCTCCAAATAATAAACATTACTGAACCTTAGTGAAAAGCCTAAAAGGAAGTGGAAATTGTTGCAGTTTGCATGTTTGTCTGACATCAGCAATAGAAATCATTCAAGCAAATATGGCTGGTATTTGTTCACATTGTTGCTGGGTTGTTTTTTAAGTCCACAAACAAAACATAATCAATGGCTTCTTTAGTACATTGATTTGACATTTCCTTTGCGTTGGAATGACTGTGTTATGTAAATAGTTATGTAACTTACATAAGGCACCTAACGAGACCAATAATGTAGCAATTGGCAGAAACTGAACTGCAGCAGAACGGAAGCAGAGCAAATTCTGATTAATACAAGTCAGGATAGAAATGGTTGCCTTCTTACATCCCTACTGAACCTATTTGAGTTGCAGCAGCAATTTTGTACTGAATACAAGCATATCCATTGTAAGATTAAACAACTCAGTGATTCTATGCTGTTTTCATTTTAAATGAGCCTAGTCCACAGCGCTGGTGGAGGAAGAGGAGTGCGGTGGGAGCGCACTGCCTCCAGCAGCGTGATCCCGGTGGGGTGCCATCGTGACTGCTTCCCCTGCCTGTGCTGGGTGCCATGGCCACTCAGATGGTGCACCATGCCCTCAGGATGCACGCCAGCCCCGCCCCTGCCTGCTCTCCGTCCCCCAGTGCCAGAGCATGAAGCTCTGCCACTGGTTCACAGGCAGGAGGCATAATTGGGCACCAGAGCCAAAGCTGTCTGGGAGCACCTTCCTCTTATGCCTGCCCTGGGCCCCCACACCTGCTTTAGCACATCTTTCTTGTTCATGAGCCATTTACTTTCAGGTGTACAAGTGTGTTATCTCATTGGGGATTCATTCCAAAATAGCCCCCCCCCCCCACTGAATTGTTACGATTCAGGATTCTCTCTCCTCACTCTACAACAGTAGTGGGGAACTTCAGGCCCAAGTGTCAAATACAGGCCTCCAACCATCTCAATTTGACCCTCAGGACCTGCCCTACATCACAGCCCTCACTAGCCCTCCTTTGCAGCTTCCTTTAGTGTTTTTGCCTGTCTGGAATGTGTCCTTGAACTCTGACCATGCCTCTCGCTTGGAGGACAAAGGGGTGTGTGAGCATATATAGGAACCAGACAACTGCACAAAGATGAAATTTACATTCATTGCTGTGCCCACTTTTGCATCCAGGACTGCCCAGGACTGCCATGTGGGTCCCAGAAGGCTGCCCAGAATGGAATGTGGTCCTTGATCTCAAAAGCATCCCTGCATCCTTGGTCTACATCTTCATTTTGTCTCCTGTGTGGACCAGGGACTCAGCTACATTCATGAAGATAAAGCTCTTTATACTGTGACACCAGATGGCGCTGTTGAATCCTGTTTTTCGTCAACGGGATTTCCCTGTATGAAGTTTACAACGCGTTTAACTGAATTGCTTTTTTGATGTGTCTAGATCCAGCCCAGGTCTATTTTCCACCCCTTTCTCAAGCAATGTATTGCTCAAGTTGAGTGTGGTTCATACCACAATATATTTGCTGGATGTAGTATTATTCTCATGCTCAGTAACTGGAATCAGACACTTAGCCAGAGATCCTTCTGAGGCTTAAAAAGGCAGGCTTGCTCCATTTGTTCCAAACTTGGCATGTGAGAGGTAGAGAGGATGGAAGCTATGAGCCTTGTCTTGCCACCCTTTGCCCTGTGACTCTACCTAGACTCTGCCTTGACAAACCAGGCTTTTGTGCAGTTGTGCCCATCTCATTCCGCACCTTTGCTCTTTCTGTAAGAAGCAGAGAGGGTGGTGCAAAGCAAGCTGAGTGTGGCTGTTAACTCATACATCAAAGGATCCCTAAAAGCTTCCCACTCCAAGAAGAAAACACAGAAGAAGCTGGGGGTTGGGGTGGGTCAGGGAGATGAGTAGGGCGGGGTAAGGGGCGGGGTGGCTGGGCGGAAAATAAAAACCACAGAGAAAAAGAGCAGGACGATACTCAAGGACGAGCCAACACAATTAAGATAAATAGCCGGAAAAGGGAAAAGGCTGGTGGGATCTGTGCTGCTGCCGCCTCTGCTCGATGCATGTTAACACCTCATAACAGCCACCCACTGACAAAAAGGGGAACAAACTTTAAAGAAGATATCAAAGGAGGGCATTAAAGAGAGAGAGAGAGATTCTCCCAATAGGAAACAGACGCCGCATCCTGCTTACATCCCGGGTGGGGCACGGTGGAGCTTCTTGAACCCAGATGACAAAAGGCTAAAGCAGGATGCCGGTTGACTCGAGGCGCTTCTGGTTGCAATGTTTGACCGTGAGATGTGTAAACATCCCAAATCCCCGGGGACAAAGCAGGTCAAGAATGTGGTACCCATGGGCGGGGGGGAGCGGGAAGTCCATGAGCTCCAGATGCTTGAAAGCACAGCTTATAGCTAGGCCTGCACTTCTCAGGCTCATGCAGCTTCGTTGCTATGTCTGTGCAGTTCTCAAACTGTGGGTGGAGGCACCTCCTGGTGTGTGTGTGTGTAAGGCTAGCAATAGGTTCCAGGGAGGAACAGGATCCTGAGCAGGCCTGGCCCTACCATATGGCAGGGTGAGGCCAGTGCTTCAGGCGGCAGATGCTGGAGGGCAGCATTCCTCTCTCTTCGAAGCCAAAAATGTGTGTGGTACATGGGCTACCCCATACCACATCAACTAGCCTGGTGTCCTCATGTGCTCTGGAAGGCATCCTGTCACCAGTGAGATTCAATGGCTGGTCTAGATGGCTTCTTTGTCCATGGAGTTTTCTTGGCAGGGATACTGGAGTGGCTTGCCGGTTCCTGCTCCAGGTGGATCACGTTTGGTCAAAGCTCTCCACTATGACCTGTCCATCTTGGGTGGCCCGGCACGGCATAGCTCATAGCTTCTCAGAGTTATTCAAGCCCCTTCACCACGGCAAGGCAGTGATCTATGAAGGGGTGCTCTGGTCCACTGGGTCACGAAGAGTCAGACACAACTAAATGACTAAACAACAAAAGTTGGCTTCTGCAGGAGGAATGGGAGGGCACCCCTTGTTGTTTATCTCACTGAGTCAAGGCTCGGAGTATCTGCCTGACACACAGGAAGTCCCAGGTTCAGTTTCCAGCATCTCCAGGTAGGCCTGGGAAAGATCTCTGTCTGAAAGCCTGGAGAGCCATTGGCCATTTCTGGTTAGTGTAGTCAGCACCAGTGGCACAAAGTACACTGAACTGGATGGACTAATGGTCTGACTCAGTATAAGGCAGCTTCCTAGGTTCCTAGGAGGAATCCATATTAAACAGAATTATACATGGGATTTGGTGGTTTCAACTCAATCATTGCCCGTAATGGTCCACCTTCTGCATCCAGCACCCGCTTAATGCCACTCATACATTGTATTTTTTTACTATTATATAAAAACACTGACTAATCATATTGAATAAAATAAGTGTATTATATGGGGAGAATGTATAAAAGAGTAAACTCGGATCCTGGGGTTGATATAGTGCCTCCTATCAGATTATCTGCATAGCAAAAATTTATTCTCAGCCTCGTAAAAGGAGGGTATAGCCACAATGATCCAATAGAAACATTTTATTATGCAACCAAGTTCACACACACACACACACACACACACACACACACACACACTAGATTGACAATACAATCCCTTTAAATATTGAAGGCAGATCTAAGTGCACAAAATCTCTTGGGCTAAACTTATACTTAATATTGTACACATACAAATTGAAGTCTGCTTAACTGAGGGCTTCCAGAACTTGAACCAGAAATCTTATTGATCATGAGCTAGAATGTCAGCATCAGAGCTACTTGGAGATGTGTCTGTCCATGGCCACCCACTTTTTTGTTGTGATTTCTGATACCAGGGCAACTCAAGGAAATGTGCTTATTAGGTGAACATATGTATAAAATGCATGTCTTAGTGAAAATAACTAAGTGGTGCCCCGCAAGACGAATGCCTCGCAAGACGAAAAACTCGCTAGACGAAAGGGTTTTTCGGTTTTGCGTTGCTTCGCTAGACGAATTTCCCTATGGGCTTGCTTCGCAAGTCGAACTTGCGCTTTTTTCTTAAAGCCGCTTGAAGAGGCGCAGTTGCAACGGACCGTGCTTCGCAAGACGAAAAACATCGCAAGACGAAAAGACTTGTGGAACGAATTATTTTCGTCTTGCGAGGCACCACTGTACTTTAGGAGAAATTTCTGCACTAAATCGCTGGTAGATTTTTTTTGCAGAATTGTGCATATTAGGCAGTATCACATTCAACAATGTGCATCTTAAGAGAAAATTTGCACCATAACACTAATGAAATTTACAAAGTGATGCAGAAATATAGAATAATTGAGCTTAACACCAGGGGGGAAAAAGAAACAGAGGAAAACTGAAATTGATAGATTTGTCTTAGTCCTGTTAAGCAATGTAAAAACTGGATTTAATGGTCTTATTCCCTCCCTCTTCTTTAGCTGGCATAATGTGTATGACTTTGCAAACTTCAGAATAGAGGAAGCCATTGTTTTCAATGTGGCTTCCTGTATTCTTACAGAGGTAGTTTTAAGTGGAGGTTTAGACCATATTTCTTCCCATATTTATTCATCTATCCAGAGGCTCAAATCACTCACCCACACTGATCATAGTCCCTGAAAAGAGCCTGATACTTTACTAAGTAAAATTTTGTATATTTTGGAAGCCATACCCCTATTACTTAAGGTTGCAATAACACACAGTAGTTCAAAGGGTGTCAGGGGTGTGTGTGTCCTCCTGCTCACTTTGCTGAATAAGGAAATAGATATCTGCCCTAAAGTACCGATAGGATGGAGCTGTCACTATGGGGCAAGTGGGAATCAGAAGAAATACCAACCTAAGCCTTTTTCTGAGCATCTTCCTCTTTGTCTCAGGGCAACACTAGGGCCACATTCACACCATACAACATCAGAAACACTGATTTTCTAGATCCATTTCAGTCAAGGGTTAGTTTTGCATGCAGAAAGTCCCAGGTTCAATCCCTGGCTTTTCCAGTTAAGGCTTGTAGAGAGCCTTTGTCTGAAATTCTGGGGAGCTATGGTAGACCAGTGGGTGACTTTATTATTATTATCAAAGTAGGTGGCTGTAATATTTATTTCATTTATATACCACTCTTTATCAAAAGATCCTAGGGCAGTGCACAACATTAAGAACATATTTTACAAAGCATAATAATGAAAACATGATATAAAGCAGTGGTTCCCAATTAGCTAATTACTGAGGACCCCCTATTTTTCAAAAGCCAAGCCACAGACCCCCTACTTTTGAAAATTTTGATAACTCTATGGTTGTTATCTGTTTTTTGAAGAAAATGTCGGGTAGCCCCTAATAAGCAAAGGATTTTAGGTATACTAAAAAAAAACCCCACACCAGACCATAAAATTTGTGATATTATCACACATTGCCTATCCCCAGACAGTAGGAAAAACATGTCTCCATTGCTCCACTAAAACCAAAGAAAGAAAGAAAAGTAATTGTGTACCTAACTTGCAATTGCTCTATATGCAGAAGGCTTTTTATATGAGAGAATATTCAAACATGCTATTCCTTACTTCTAAGCTGAGATGGTACATCTTGGCAAAACTTTGCAGCATATGGTTCTGCTATTGGAGGGGGTCTTGCACCTTCAAGATATAGGTGAAGGCTTGGTCAGGGCTTGATAAAGTACTGGTGAAGACTGAGTAGAAAACAGCTGGAATTTTGTAATGTTGGTAATAGTAGTAGTAGTAGTCAGTGGCGTAGCGTGGGTTGTCAAGGCAAGTAATTTGCGCCCCCTAACCAGTGGATTTGCACCCCCTAACCCGTGGATTTGCACCCCCTAACCCTAACCCCCAGATGTTGCACCCGGTGCGGCCGGCCCCCCCTGCACCCCCCACGCTACGCCACTGGTAGTAGTGGTACTGGTAGTAGTAGTAGTAGTAATTTATTATTTAGTCCTCCTATGCCCAAGTTTCATCCATGGCTTAAAAAGATTAATTACTTAAATACAGTACTGATTTGGAGTGAGGTTTTTATTCTTGCTGATTACCCAATAGGAACAACCAACGTTTTAATTTATTAGGATTCTGCCGCACATCTTTTTCTCCCACCCACAAATGTAGCCACATAGCTTCCCACAACTAAATAGGCCTGGGTGATGTATTGATACATCGCCCAGGACTGGCATGAGGGGCAGACTGCGATGGTCGCTTCACTCGGTGGTATATCGCAAGTGAAACCACCACCTGGTTTGCCCGGCACCTAAAGACATGTAATAGTGGGTGGCGGGCAAGCCTCTCTGGGGAGAATATTTCACTGATGCGGAGCTGCCACCACCGAAAAGGCTTGTTCTTGTTTTGCCACCCTCTGAACCTCATGGGATAGGGAGACATAGAAAGGCTTCAGATGACAAGCACAGGAGTCCAGGTCAGTTTGTATGGAGAGAGGCAGTCCTTGAGGTTCTGAGTCGTACAAGGTTTTAAAAGAGGATTCAATGAATTTACTATGTCAACGGCTCCTAACCCTGGTGGCTTGTGCTAGCTCCACTGTCTGCAAACCAGTTGCTGGAAACTACAAGAGGCATCTGCCTGGACACTGGGGACAGGATGCTGGCCAGGATCTTCAGACTTGGGTCCCCAGATATTGTAGGGCTGCAACTCCCATTGCCCCCAGGCAGTTTAGCTAATGGGGTGATAGGGAGTTGCAATCCAAGTATATTTAGGGACCCAAGGTCAAATAACAATGGTGGAGACTAATTGTGAGCGAGGTGGACCAGTGGCGACTGCGTAAAACTCATTCCCTGCTTGCCTACATGCTACTCTTCCATGGGGAAATGTGACAAGAGCGCTCCTTTGAATAGCATGGTTATTGATTATCATCATCGTTGATTTATTAATTGCTGTTTAAACCACTGTCTCAAGGCGATTTACATATAATAAATATAATAACCGCAATAAAGAACTGAAATGTTAAAAAAGAGTTAAGAACAACAAATGCATTTAAAACAAGACTAGAACCTGAACAAAATGGTAAAGGCCCATTTTAGCCAACTGGGTGGGAAAGCCTTTCAGAACAAAAATATATTTATTTTATTCCTGGATAGTGCAGGTTGTGAGTTCCTGTAGTATCTTAACAAGAATGCTATCCCACAGAGCAGGGGCAGCCACAGAGAAAGCCCTGCTCTGAATTTCTGTAGTGAGAGATTCTTGAGATTTTTGGAACTTGCAGGAGAAACTCTCCATCAGACCGCAGTGATCTACTGGGTGTATGAAAGATAAGTAACCTGCGCTGGTGGTTAGGTCACCAAGAGCTATAGCATTCGGGTAGGGTGTCCAGGGAGCATCAGCCTCTGTGTATGCAGGATCTGGATTGGGCAGGCCTTGAATCTAAATACTATAAATGCTGTACTATATTTTGCTGGTGAAGAGGGCAGACCCTTCTTTCAGTCTGAGCAATGTGACCCTGAACTAGATATTGGTCCGACTCTTGCCTGCCAGATTCACAAGCCAAGAACGCCAAAGATGACCCAAGTAGAAAAATACAACTGGGGGGGGGGGAGCTGCTTCTCCACAACCCCTTTATGATACAGCTATAGACTTATTTTTATTGTTCCTTATAAAATATACATAGCTTTTTATTGAATTGCCTGCTGTCGAAATCTGCAAGAATTTTATTGCTTTTTACTGTCCTGGAGAGGAATGAAAACAGCACTTTCCATGTAATTCTGTAAGAAACCAAGACAGTAAATCTAATTTTGCCCAATGTAGGATCGATGATGAAAAATCATACAATGAACGGGAAATTAGTGATCTCAGTGACAAGGGGGTTGGGAATATGTTACACGGACACTGAGCTTCTTTACGTTTGGGATTTTTACATTGGGGTGATTTCAAATTTGGAGGGGGTTATCCTTCAGTTTCAGAAAAAACCCCACATATAGAAAATGTACAGAATTCATACAGAAAATGAAAGGACTGTAGCTCAGGGATAGGAATACATTTCTTACAAACAGAAGGTCCTTGGCATCTCCAGGTAAATGGATGCTATGGAGAAGGGTTTGGAAAGAGCTCCTGAACAAACTGCACCCTGAACAAATGAAACAATTCTTTGGGGAGCCACAACTATTTAAAGTAGTATCATGCCACTTTAAATGTATAGTGGAGATGGAGCCTAAGTTAGGCCCATCTGCTTGAAGTAAAACTTGATTGGGTTGGATGAAATCAACAAGCATGAGTAACTTGTCAATTGATTTAATTGGGTCTCTTCTGAGTAGGAATAGCATTGGGCAAAATCCATTGATAAGAAATGATGACAGTTAGTCAAAGAAGTTAACACAGTGTCCTGTAACGGAATGGGAAATTGCTTATAATTTTTGGGTTGGACAGCATTCATCATTTTATTTAAAGGGTGAGCCGAAGCAACTGCCTGCACTTATCTCCCCTTATCTGATCAAAGAGCCAGCAGTGGCAGCAGCGCCCCCCACCCCACCCCCAGATTTGGATCCTAATTGCGTTTGCATGTTTCCTATTACAGCCGTTTTGCTTCTCAAGGCTTCTGCCGGACAGTTCTAAAGCCGTGTATCTCTTGGCCAGATAAGCTCTTTATGAAAGGTACTTTTCAGTCTCCCCAACATCATCATCACACACATATATAGACATGCACTGCTTTGCAAAGTTCAAACCTTAATGGGCTTTTTATGAAATGTAATTCAGAGATGAGTCAAGGTTTCCAGCATTACACGTTGCAGCCATTTTCCAGGTCATGGTCAGGTCTCTGCGAGGCCTACGGGCCTCTTTTGTTGGCAGGGATGCAACCATCTTTCCTTTGCTTCTGTTCCAGCCTGGTTGATGTGTCCAAGGAAGGAGTCAATGTCTGTACATAAGACAGATGGGGGGGGGGAGGGCAAAATCTCCTCCTGACCTGCATCTCTCTTCCATCCTCTGCTCATCCTTCTCTCAGACTTCTTTCACAAAGGCACAGGTTATGACTTCTTCCTGGCTTTCAGTTCTCCTCCCTTTCTCGCGATTTCCATTTGGTCTTTTTGAAACTGAATTTTTGCCCCACACCTCACTGAATTTCTAAATGGAACATTGAAACAATAGGTTGCATCTAGTACAGTGGAGTCTACTCCATTGGAGCAAATCAGGCAGGGCCCCACCAAGTTCTGTTTGCCCCCCAGGTAATCCTCATCCCCCTGCCTTTTCATACGAGCCCTGTAGGAAGGTGGAATAGTCTGTACTAGTTCCATCCTCCTGCCATCCCCTCCAGTGCCCCTTGCACTGGCTGCCATTTCCCCTTATGATACCATACATAGAAACATTATATCCAAAACTAGGATACTGGGACCCACTGGGGACTCAGCTACAAAAAACCCCCACAATGCTTTGAATGCGTTGTAAAATGGAACACCAGATGGCGCCAGAGAGAAAATTAATTTTCTATGTGATTTTTACATAGCATTTTTCTTCTTTTGTTATAACAATTTAATTTCTAACTTATTTATAGAGGTCTCTCCCCCCCCCATGTGTAGATCAACCCTGGGAGCAGCAGGTCAAGACAGCAGACGAATGTCTCCAGAAAAACTTCTTTTATTAATTGCCTACTGCATAATTGTCTCATGGCAATATACAGTGGTGCCTTTGGATGCGAACGGGATCCGTTCCGGAGCCCCGTTCACATCCTGAAGCGAACGCAACCCATGTCTGCGTGTGCACGGGTCGCGATTCGCCGCTTCTGCGCATGCACGTGACATCATTTTGAGTGTCTGTGCGTGTGTGAGCGGCAAAACCTGGAAGTAATGCGCTCCATTACTTCCGGGTCACCGCGGAGCACAACCCGAAAATATTCATCCTGAAGCACATTTAACCCGAGGTATGACTGTACAATAAAACAGCAACAAACAGTTAAAAACAGCTAATACAGTCATACCTCGGGTTGAATATGCTTCATGTCGAGCGCGTTCGAGTTGCGCTCTGCGGCAACCTGGAAGTAACGGAGCTCAAAATGACGTCGCTAGTTACGTTTGCTTTTGGATGCGAACCGGGGCTCTGGAACGGATCCCGTTTGCATCCTGAGATACCACTGTACATTTAAAACAAAATTAAAATGAAACAAAAACATGGGAAAGATTCATTTACCCTGCTGGGACAGACTGTTGGAACAAAAAAATTTTCAGTTGTTACCAGAAAGCGCAAAAAATGGGTGTATCTCAACAGGAATTCTATTCCACAGAACAGGGGCAGCCACAGTGAATTACTGTTTGGTACCATTACTTTTGGCACTCCCTATTTTTCCTTCCAGGATTAGTGAGTGGATGATCTCATGGATGATCCCATCCAATTAGGAATCACATGATGATATGGCACTGCAGCAGCACATATTCAATCAGATTTGCCTACATTATGGCCTCAGACACAAACATGGAGGTCAAATTAGGGCAGCTGGGAATGGGTGCAATGCTTTATAGATTAATCACATATCTGGTACTAGCCAATCAGGGATGATACTGTGAATTGAGTATGACATTGCAGTGTCACATAGCCACCAAGAATGGCTATGTGAAAATGCTTTGAAAGCACATGAAGGCAAGAGAACGCAAGTCAAATTAAAGACAAAGATAATCGCAATATATGCATTTTAGTTCAAATTCTACCCTAGTAGGGTACACATTACTTGGCTGGAGAGCTGCTTTGCAAAACTCGGAGAAGTGCACATTTTAAAGGATGGCTGTGTTTTGGTTCATCTATTGTTTCAGAAAGTACCAATCAGATAGGCTCTCTTTTCAAAGCGAGCTGAATCAAATTTCTTCCTCTTCCCTACTCATCACAGTGCAACTAGGCACTTGTTTACGAGAACATATTCTGTCCCAGCGGACTAAACACTACATACATGCTCTCCCCTACCACTCCATAAAAAGAGCTGGAAGCTTTCTTGAAAAACAAAAGTCACTAAAACTAAATTTATCTATCTATCATCTATATCTATCTATCTATCTATATCTATCTATCTATCTATCTATCTATCTATCTATCTATCTATCTATCTCTATCATTTATTTATTTATTTATTTATTTAAAATATGAACCTGGTAGAGGCAAGTGATAAAAGAGTTCCTGAATAGTACAATTTCAGTTTGTGGATGAGACAGCTCCTGTCTGAATGCTCCACTTGGGAAAATAAATATTGTAACTCAAAAGCCTGTATTCCCTGCACATAGAAAACTGAGTTTGAATGCTTCTTCATGATGTGCTACTTTTCTGTGCAGAGAGATGGACCCCCCCCATTTCCCCTCTTTGCAGACTATGGAATGCAGTACGTGAGGGGGTGGGCTCTGAAAACCAGAGGGTATGGAATGGAGTGTTCTAGGGGAAAAAAAGCATGGCTGGCTGGAACACTGGAGAGTTTTTAATGTCTGATGTTTTATTGATTTATTATTATTATTAACATTAATTCTGTTGGGAGCCGCCCAGAATGGCCGAGGAAACCCAACCAGATGGGCGAGGTATAAATAAATTATTATTATTATTACTACTACTATTATTATTAGAGAGGACTACCCCATTTTGCAACTATGCAAAACATTTGTTGTCAGCCCACTTGTTACTTTCTTGTTTTCTTGTTTCAGAGTTCAGTGATTGAGAAAGAGACACCTAATGATTTACTGTAATAATAATAATAATAATAATAATAATAATAATAATAATAATAATAATAATAATAATAATAATTTATTTATACCCTGCCCATCTGGCTGGGCCTCCCCAGCCACTCTGGGTGGCCTCCAACGAAACATTAAAATACAATAGTCCGTCAAACATTAAAAGCTTCCCTAAACAGGGCTGTCTTCAGATGTCTTCTAAAAGTCTGGTAGATGTTGTTCTCTTTGACATCTGGCGGGAGGGTGTTCCACAGGGCGGGTGCCACTACCGAGAAGGCCCTCTGCCTGGTTCCCTGTAACTTGGCTTTTCGCAGTGAGGGAACCGCCAGAAGGCCCTCGGAGCTGGACCTCAGTGTCCAGGCAGAACAATGTGGGTGGAGATGCTCCTTCAGGTTTACTGGAACGACGCCATTTAGTATTAGTAAGTCTAGTTCAAGACTAGTTCAGAGGCAACTATCAGTAATGGGTTGAAGAGCTCCACATTCCCTCCAAAGAAAGGAAACATTTAAGAGAGAGATCACTTAAAAGTGATGGGCTGGAAGGTACATTGAGCCTGCAAACTGCTCTCTCTGTGCTGGCCAGGGCTAATGTGGCCAAGACAATCAGGAGGGTACCAGTATGAAGAAGACCACTTGCTCCTCCTCCATTTCCTCCAGTTCATGAATCACCCAACCCCTGGTGGCCTGAAGTACAGAAATTCAGGAAGAGCTTTACACTTTGTGCTGATCTGTACAAACTGAACATTGGCTTCTGTTAAATAACTAAGCACATCAACCCTTTCCTTAAAAGTAAAACAAAAGAAATCTAGGTGATAATCATTTGTGCCTTATATTTCAAACAATTGGTGATAGGTACACTGGCAGGACCCCAGCTAGAAGTAACCCTTTCCAGCGCACAAATGCAGCAACTGTCCACTGATTATCACACTTAATCATTCTCCTTGCACTGGAATCAATGACAGGGTGGTTAAAGGTCTATCTAGTTGGCCGTTCCTCCATTAATGAGTTTATAACAAAGCTGCCACCATAATGTTTTAGTGTTGCGTTCCCCTACCTACACTTTTTATTTTATTTTATCGATTTCAATAAAAAGGGTAATTTGAAGACAGACTGGGGTGACATATTTGGGAAGATGACTGCACAACCGGGGGCAGGGGGAAAGTGGGCGCATAAAGGGCAAACACAGGGCACACAGAAGGAAAAATGAGGTTTGCAGCTCGTTTGTAATTTTTATGGAGCTTGTGTGTTTTGTAAGCTCAGCCCATAATAAGTAAAAGACATATTAAGGCCCAAGCACAGCCATATTTCCTGCAAAAACAGAGTTGTGTGTCTGAACCAACTTTAATCAGTGAGCCAGTGTAGTGTAGGAATAGTGTAGGTGGCTTTACATAGTCAAGGGGTGGCTTTAAAAAAATTGACAAATTCGTTGAGAGGGCTGTCAATGGCTTCTAGCCCTGATGGCTACGCTCTGCAGTAAAGTTCCTGAATACCAGTTGTTGGAAGCCACAGGAGGGGAGAGAGCGCTTGTCCTCTGGTCCTGCTCACAGGTTTTCCACAGGCATCCAGGTGGCCACTGTGAAAAGAGGGTGCTGGATGAGATGGCCCTCTGGCCTGATCCAGTGGGATCTTCTTATATTCTTATAAGGCTTACACTGAAATCTTGTTACAGATAGGTAGCCTTGTTGGTCTGCCATAGTCAAAATAAAAAAATTCCTTCCAGTAGCACCTTAAAGACCAACTAAGTTAGTTCTTGGTATGAGCTTTCGTGTGCATGCACACTTCTTCAGATACACTGAAACAGAAGTTGCCAGACCCTTCTATATAGTGAGAAGGTGGGGAGGGGTATTACTCAGAAGGGTGGTGGGAATGGGAGATTGGCAGATAGCTGAGATGAGCCTGTTGACGACTCTTAACGACTGTAATAGGTCTTACAGGAAAAGTCGTTAAGAGTCGTCAACAGGCTCATCTCAGCTATCTGCCAATCTCCCATTCCCACCACCCTTCTGAGTAATACCCCTCCCCACCTTCTCACTATATAGAAGGATCTGGCAACTTCTGTTTCAGTGTATCTGAAGAAGTGTGCATGCACACGAAAGCTCATACCAAGAACTAACTTAGTTGGTCTTTAAGGTGCTACTGGAAGGAATTTTTTTATTTTGACTGAAATCTTGACACAGTTCTGAAGAGTGCCCTGGGCCTGTCACTGTCTCTTGGTCAAATCTCCTTTGTTGTGAAGACAAAGCAAAATAAACTCATGGATGCCTCATGTCTCCTCAAGGGAATAGTGGGAGACAAGTATCACAACGATGTTTTAGAATGTTTTGCAATCTGGATGCAAACAAGGAATCAAGCTGATATGTGTCACCAAAAAGCCATTCCATATGCACTCAAGTAATAAATTACAGTGGTACCTCAGGTTACAGACGCTTCAGGTTACAGACGCTTCAGGTTGCAGACTCCTCTAACCCAGAAATAGTACCTCAGGTTAAGAACTTTGCTTCAGGATGAGAACAGAAATCTCACAATGGCAGCGGGAGGCCCCATTAGCTAAAGTGGTACCTCAGGTTAAGAACAGTTTCAGGTTAAGAATGAACCTCCAGAACAAATTAAGTTCTTAACCTGAGGTACCACTGTACACAGAATGGGGAACCAGGCCAGAGTAAACAGCTTTATAGGACCAAATAATACTCCATTGGCCTCCCTGTGTCCCCTGAACTTTGCTTTGATAACTGCAGAACCACCCTCTGACCACTTTCAATGCTTGTTCTTCAATGCAAGGGAGAGCCAATCAGCAGCTCCTTTCCCTGGCAACCCACCATGATGGTCTAAGGGGTAATGTGCCTGGTTTCTCCCTGGTAGAGAGTTCACTGTGTTCTCCTGAACTCACTTCTCCTGTTACTGATTATTCACAAATTTGATTTTGATTTTTGGTATCTTTTTGCCATTAGGCATCTTGAAAACTCTTCCTTCTCTGTGTACAAAAGATTTACTCAGAGCAGGTGTCCGACAAATATTGCTGGACTCCAACTCCCATCATCCTTGACCATTGGCCATGTTGGCTGGTGCTGATTGGAGTTGTAGTCTAACAATATATGGAGGGCACCACACTGGTTACACATGCCACAGAGCAGCGGTTCCCAAACTTATTTGGCTACCGCCTCCTTTTCAGAGAAAAATCACTCCGTACCCCCTGGAAATCTATCTTCTGTCAACTGACTTGACCATTGATCAGTTATAACTTGCATTTTGTTTGTTTTGGGAAAATAAAGTAAGTCCTAGGATTTGCCGATCAGAAGGTCAGCAGTTCAAATCCCCACGACGGGGTGAGCTCCCATTGCTCTGTTCCAGCTCCTGCCAACCTAGCAGTTCGAAAGCACGTCAAAGTGCAAGTAGATAAATAGGTACCACTCTGGTGGGAAGGTAAATGGTTCTCCAGAAGCGGCTTAGTCATGCTGGCCACATGACCCAGAAGCTGTACGCCGGCTCCCTCGGCCAATAAAGTGAGATGAGCGCCGCAACCCCAGAGTCGGCCACGACTGAACCTAATGGTCAGGGGTCTCTTTAACTTTAACTTTATAGTGGTATCTCGGGATGCAAACGGGATCCATTCCAGAGCCCCGTTTTCATCCTGAAGCGAACATAAGTTGTGTCCGCGCGCCTGCGCATGTGCAGGTCACGTTTTGGTGCTTCTGCGCATGCGCGTGACATCATTTTGATGGTCTGCGCATACACGCGTGGCGAAACCCGGAAGTAACACGCTCCGTTACTTCCAGGTTGCTGCAAAGCACAACCCGAAAATGCTTAACCCGAAGCGTATTCATCCCGAGGTATGACTGTACTAGTAAAAAAAGTGTGGCACTTACCATAACAACTTCATGGTGAGTACTGCCACCTTTTTTTCTAGAATCAAAACACTGATCACTATGACTTTAACTCTATGTTACATCAGTAAGCGTTATTACACAACAGATGAAACATGTACAAATGGTTTTTCAAAACTGGATGAGAAGGTGGACTAGGCTCCAGGATTAAAAACCCACGGGGTAGACCGGAATGAAGCCTGTCGGCTCAGTCCAATCCACCCCAGGGCAGGGCAGGGCTAGCGCCAGCGCCAGCGCCGCAGCCCGCCTGCCAATGGCCAAATAAGCAGACAAGCTGCAATCCACCTCCTGGGCCTAGGTGAAGCTGAAACCCCTTACCTCCAGCCCGACTGCTGGGTCCAGGGGAGGCGTTGTTGCTGTCCCACAGCAGCGCCCAGTCTGGCAGTAAGCATCATTACAGAACAGATGTAACATGTATGAATGGTTTTTCAAATTTTTATTCTCTTCTTTATGCTTCTACCACCCCTTATTTATATTCAATGCCCCCCAATTGCACCCAAGGCAACTGCTGTCCCCCTGGATTGCTCTAGCATCCCCCGGGGGTGGTATCACCCACTTTGGGAAACATTGGCATAGAAGAAAAGGCAAGGCAAGTGTTATTTTAATTCCACAATGCTGCTCTATTTTTTATTGAAAAAATAAAACATATTGATGCAAGAGTAGATATTTAAAATACAGAGCTTGGGAAAGTATTCTTGTCAGACATTGTGGTATGTGGCTCCTGGCCATTTGAGATTGTATCCTGAGCTCCTTAAAGTATTCTGGGCTTTTGGAAATACTAGCCTAAGCAGTTCTGAGTAATATTTCGGGAAAGTATTATATTGGCTTTAGCTACTATAAGTCTAGAATTAGTAACAAAACTCCAGTCAAGTACCTGATGAAAACAAGGCATTCTTAAAAGATGGGGGTATGTTTAAAAGCAACACACCCTGGGGCTGTATGAAAGATCCCCTGATTTCAAAAGATGGGATTAGGAAGAAATGCCATTTTTTCAAGAGCCTCTCCCTTGAAAAAGAAAAGAAAAATAAAGCAAATGTTAAGAAGCTTGACAATCAAAGCCCACCATTTTACGATTATTTTTAGATTTTGTTAATTAATTGATAAGCCATACACAGGGCACAATCCATTCAATGTTAAGAGTTCTTAAGTGCCCTTGATATGCTTCTGAATGTCAGTTGCTGGGAACTGCAGGAGAGGAGAGTGCTGTAGTGCTCATAACATGCTTAAGGGCTTTCCATAGGTTCCCTGTTATGAGGGGGGTGAAGACTGGGCTGTAATGTGTAGGGAGAAAAGGCAAGAAGGCTAAAAACCCAACCCAACACTGCCACGTGAAAAAATCAAGGCAGCCCTAAAGACCAGAGGGAGGGATTGGAGAGAGGACGACATCACAAGTGCTGTCCAATCAGGAATGCTCACAGCGGGCTTTTGATGCAAAGTCATGTAGCTTTCTCTTCTCTTCGCTTAACTCTGAAGAGGAAAATATGCATTTGTGTTAAGTGTTCCTACAGGCTTCTCATAGCTATCTGGTTGGGCACTGTGAAAACAGGATGCTGGTCTATATGGGCTATGGGCCTGATTCAGCAGAGCTCTTCTTGTGTTGATTCCAGTGGGAGAATTCTTGGCATTGAAATGGTGACTTAAATAAAAAGTATTTATATTCTACCCATGCTGCCTTTTGAGAGAAAACATGCCTAAGGTGATGAATGCCACCAACATCACAATTAAGTAGCCTTAAAAACATGGAATAATTAGTTGAAAACAATAAGTAATAGTATTAATGACTAACTACAAGGCCACTAATTACCAATGAAGTGCTTTGACAAGGGATGTTGGGATAATTCTGAGAAAAGCAGAAATGGGAACAGAAATTGACAATGTTTGTTTAGTCTTCCCATGTCCAGAATGGAAATCGATCAATTTAATACAATCAGCATTTGTTGCTGTTGTTTCTTTCAGCCTACAAATGATACATAATTGATTATGTTTTCCCCTATTTGAATTGCATTGCATTCTGATTCCTTTGCACTGAAATGAATGAGGTGTAATAATGGAATGGGATAATGTAATGTAATATGTAAATTAATTATGTAAGTTATGTAATTTCACCATAAAGTAGCTTTGGGCAGTAGATGCAGTGGAATGGAAACAGAGCTGCAAGGTGGAATAAGAGAGGCCTCTTTACATCCTTAGCTTTGACTACTCTACAACATCATGCAAATTCTGACTGCTGAATAGAAGGAAAGCGCACTCTGGTCACTGCAATGAGCCAGGAAGTCAAGGGCTCCAGGAAGTTTATATCCTTTGCCTCTAAAGGAGAACACAATTGTGAAGGGAGACCAGTGTGGCCTATCCATCAGCCAAAGAAAGATGGCCCACCTCTGTAGTCCCTGAGTAACTGGCAGTTGGAGCTTTCCAACAGCTGTCCCTTCTGACAGAGAAGGGTAAACAAGCTCCCTACATCTGCTCTGTCTTTGCTGGTCCATGACAGATCATTCATCTTTGTTTAAAAATAAAATTGGGGGGGGGGATCACTATGGCCTGCAAGACCATGGGTTATCTCCCACTAAGCTATACTTCAAGTAAATCTGTTGAAATTAATGTTTTGTAATTAAATTTGGCCCGTTGATGTCCAATTAATAAGGTCTACTCAGAGTAGAACTTTGTTGGATCCGTCAGACCCATTGAAATTAATGGATCTAAATTAGCTGAATGACAATGCTCTATTCTAACATCAAAATGGCTACAAGAAGTCCATATCCACACATGAAGGACCACTTGTATCCATCATTTATCTACCCGAAAATGAAGATCTTCAGTGAAGGGCCTGCTGTAGGAGCCTCCATCATCTGAAAAATAGAGCCTTTTCAGTGGTGGTACCCTGGTTGTGGAATGCTATCCACAGTGAATATTAGAATCATAGAATGGTAGAATTCTCCTTTCAACACCAGGCAAATGCCATTTTAATTCCCCCAAACTGTTTTTATGGCTATACTACTTTTAGCTCACTATATTTGTCATATTACCATGTTATTTATTTTATTATTGTTATTAACTGCCCTGGGAATATAACACAACGACCATGCATTGCTATCCAACTGAGTTACAATCGGAGCAGACCCATTTAAAGCAGTGGAGATGTCTGATTTTGGTCCATTAATTCTTGGTGGGTCTATTCTGAGTAGAACTTAGTTGGATACAACAACCCCAACAGAGCTATTGAAATTAATGAACCGCATTTGGTCATGTCCATTCATTTCCAATGGGTCTACTTTGAGGATGACTAACACTGGATGCAAACCCAGCTTTTTAAATAAAGTTACCCTAAGAAACAAACAAACAAACAGGCCGTTTTGATGTGCTTTTGCATGGAGAATGCATGGTTCATTTTTTTAAAAAAACAACGAAATCTGTTTAAAGCTGCCAAATCACTGTACTTTAAGATAGAAAGAGGGGGAGAGAAAGAGAAAACACCACACACCCACACAACGAAAGCTTTGTGGCTGATGTATGTACTTGGCAAGCTATGAAGAAAGGGGGAGAGGGAAACAGACAGTGGTGCTTCTTTTTAAATGAGCGCTCAGCCAAGCAGAGATCAGGGCAGAGTTCACATTATCGGCTGGTGTACCTCACCTGGGGGCTGGGTTATTGATAACTCTGTCATCCCTCCTAATATTGGAGGGGTAATAGCACTCACTGATTAGCCCACTCTCGAGCTATTAACAGCATTTCTTATCCCTTTTATAAGAGGTTCTTAGTCAGCGGAGGGAACAAAGGCGGCCTTCAGCACGGCGAAGCCTAAATTGCGGCCGAGTATTCGAAGGGCCTGAAAGGCACAACTGTTACACTTGCAGGAGCCTTCCAAGGCGGAGAGAGGAGAAATGTCAAAGGTTACTTGCCGGTGTTATCTGAAATGAGTGGGGTGCTGGTCCCCCCCTGCGATGACAGAAGGTTGCGGAGAAATTACAGAAAATTGCCTGTTTTGTCAACATTTTCTCGGGAGGTTGAGAGGAGAAAGAAGGGCATCTAGTTTCAGGGAGTTAAAGGGGCTCAGTCATCCAGGAATTGGCTGACAAACACTCTATTATTTCGGCTATGTAAAAAAGTGATATTTTATATCATTTCTTTGAGCGATTGTTAAGTGACTGGAGAGAGCGACTTTGACGTACAAGATAATTCCGGTAATATTTCCAGTTTCAAGGCAGACCATCCCCTCCTTAGCTCTGTTTTATCCAAAACTGAATTCCCCAATTGCTTTCCTGCACCCACCCCCTTTCTGCAAGCTGGACATGTAGAAGTCTGTGTGAAAGAAGCAGGGGCACCGATGGTGAAGGAACAACTTGTCTGTTCCAGAGTTAAAGTGAAAAGCAAATATGGATGCATAAAAGCTCTGGTGAGAGCCATGTTTTAAAATAAATGAGAGTAATGGTCAAGCTTAAAGATGCAAGAAGGACTAGGTTTGCACAAGGAAGGTTTGAGAGGGGTATGGGCAAGGTTTTTATCTTAATTTACGACCACTGACCACACAATCACTGACATACAGTGGTACCTCTGGTTGCAAACGGGATCCGTTCTGGAGGCCTGTTTCCAACATGAAAGGAACGCAACCCGCAGCAACGCACAGGCGGGTTGCGATTCAGCGCTTCTGCGCATGCACATGATGTCATTTTGTGCATCTGTGCATGTGCAAGCGGCGAAACCCGGAAGTAACCCTTTCCAGTACTTCTGGGTCATCACGGGACACAACCTGAAAAAATGTAACATGAAGCAAAGGTAACATGAGGTATGGCTGTATTTGCTTATCACTTTCTGATTTTCGTTTGAATGATATGCTTTCAGCAACTCTGGTCCATGCTTAATGTGTCATGCTTAAGGACATCATTTGGGCCCTGAAATCTCAAGTTGTGGGATTCCCCTGACCTGCAGCCCTACTGAGAACTAAACATACACAGATTGAATGTAAAATCCATTTTACCAAATAACAGAGCTACAATTTTCAGAGTGGTTAAGCAATCAATCCCACTTCACAGGGAACTTGGGGAATTGTACCTCTTGGAGGAGAATGGGGATCTCTCACACCTTTTGACTCCCTTAAAAAACTAGAAGTTCCCATAATTCTTCAGGCGAATCTATGGCTCTTTAAAGTGGTGTCATGGCACTTTAAATGTAATGTGTGGATGTGGCCTCAATCTGATCGTGCAGTGATTTGTTGCAAAAATAGTGGCGTTTGGCTTTGCTACCTTTTGCCATCTCAGTGAAGCACCTTGTTTTAGGAAGGAAGGAAGGAAGGAAGGAAGGAAGGAAGGAAGGAAGGAAAGAAAGAAAGAAAGAAAGAAAGAAAGAAAGAAAGAAAGAAAGAAAGAAAGAAAGAAAGAAAAGGAAAGAAAGAAAGAAAGAAAGAAAGAAAGAAAGAAAGAAAGAAAGAAAGAAGTGGTCTTGGGCGATTGAAAATGGGACATTTTTCCCTTTGGAGAATGGCAGGCTTTTTAAAGCCAAACATTAAAAGGGAGCTGATTATTACGACTCATTTAGAACAGTGGTGATTTGTGTATGACGGGATGTCAGTCTGACATGTTCGGAAATGTGATACCGCCATACATGTGATCTCTGGGCTCATTTCATTTGCTGACTAGGCAACTCACCTTGTGACCTCCGCAGTAACATAACTTGGCTCTTTCCCTGCACCAGATGTCAGTTTCATTAGCCTGAACCAGGCTATTTTGCCATGTATTAAAGTTCTGAGTTACACAAAATTGCTCTTCAAAAAAATATTTTTAAAAAAATAGAGAGAGAGAGAGAACCTTTCCAACAATACCTTACAATCACCTAATCCTTTAAGTTTGTCAATATTGGCATTCTCTTCCAAATTCACCTTGGCTGCCGTTAGTTATCAGACATCTTAGATTTAGGAATTTCCCTCTGCAAGGGAATGCTTTTTCTTTCTTATAATTTTGTTTCAATATGTTGATTTAAAGGAGGGTTTTTGGGTTTTTTTACTGCTCTGTGTTAATATAATATGCTTCTCACAAATCATCTCCATTGTCACTAAGGATAAGAGACGTCATCCCATAAGGGACACATTCTTATCATATTTTTAAAGCACCATGGCACCACTTTAAACAGTCATAGCTTCCCCCAAATAATTCTGGGAGCTGTAGAGGAAGGAGGATGGGGATAAAACTAGAATACGTTGGCACTGCCTGTCCTTTGTTCTGGCTCTGATTGACTCTAGATCTGCCTGTCACTGGTTTCCTGCCTTCTGCCCTACCAGTTCCAATGGGCACCAGCCACCACTGCTTCCAGCAGCTGCCTGTGGCTCACTACCAACAGACAGTGGTTCTTGGTGTGCAGTTAGGGATGTTACAGATACATAAACACGTTCCTACTAACCTCTGTGAAGTGTTGGAGAGGACACGTGCACACACGGACACACAAACACACAAAGAATTCTACCAGCCTATGCTTATCTGTTTTGGTATGGCACCCAGTACTTTTTCTCTAAAAAAATGTTTAGGAGTACTCTCATTTCCCTACTCATATTGAAATACTGCCCCTCAATGAGGCCAAACTTAGATTCACAAAATGTTTAGGGGTATGCATCCCCCCCCACCTCCCCCCAGAAAAAAAGCACTAATAGCACCCCTATTCCTTCCTTAGTTGTGTTTCCAGGAGCCTAATGATATGCATTCTCCAGTTGCTTAACATAACTAATGTGTCATTCATTTGTCAGATCAATGTGTTGGCCCAGCCTTCATCTTGCTGTATCCTGCAATAAGATTCCTGTTGCAAGTCACAGCGTTTTTCAACCTTCTGATGCATGATAGTGAGATGCTTCGATAAACTGGAAAACGCTGCAGGGCGTCCTCTTTAGGAATCACCATTTCTCATGTGCCTTGAAAGACTTCTGGCTGCCTGGAGTTTCCTGCAAGGCAATGATCAAAGGGGGAAAATTGCACATTCGTGCTATGATGAAATTAGATTCCGGAAGACCCCACCGGCATCAGTAGTATTGTGGTTGTGCACCAAGATATTGTACGTGGAAGGTTGTCTGTGTGAGGTAAATGGGTGATAATGGTTGGATTTCTGCTCATGGTTGATCAGCTCCATCTTTTCTAAGACCCCCCCCCCCACCATAAACCCCATACGTGCAAGCAGGGATATATGTGGTGCTTCCCTTGTGCTTAACATGGAAGCTGTGGTTCATGCAGAATGCCACAACTAGGGCGTAATTCACACAGCAGCTTATTCCTTTATTTCAGGGGTAGGCAACCTAAGGTCCATGGGCCACAAGCAGCCCACGGCCGTTGTTTAATTGGCCCACGAGCTGCCCCCGAACCGAGCTGCCTGCTCGGTGAGTCCCTGCACGCTGTGCTAAACCAGTGCAGTGCCTAAACTTGCTTCCGTGATGCCGGAAATTGTGTCTGCAGAGACACAGATGCCAGAAATCGCAGGCAGGCACACTTATTCGTGTGTGCAATCCAGCCCACAGAGGGATCTCTGCAGGAGTGAACTGGCTCAGGTGAGGTAAACCTTGCCAACCCCTGCTTTATTTTATTTTATTTTTAAGTTTTCAGCTTTACAATTACATCATTTTCCATTCTTATACAGTAGATCTTTTAGACTTCCCACCCAGCGTTCCATGTCAATTCTTTACACATCTAGCTTAGCTGCATATACATTTTAGAAGTGTGATACAGACGGTATCACACTTCTAAAAGATAAAGAAGCTATCGCACTGCGCTGGAAAGAACATTACCAACATTTCCTTAATCACAACTCCCCCGTAGCTGCTGAGGTCCTCTCACAAATTCCGCAAAAACAAGTTAGAGATTAGCTTGCAATATCTCCAAATCTGGGAGAGTTGTGTACAGCTATTAACCAAATGAAAAACAACAATGCCAGTGGACCTGATGGGATACCTGCCGAAATCTTCAAAGTGGGCGGAACTGAACTTACAGAACAACTTCACAAGCTCATTGAAAAAATCTGGGAAAGAGAAGAAATCCCAGCAGACTTTAGAGATGCCAAAATTATCAATCTCTTTTAAAAAGGTGACAGAACTGATTGTGGAAACTATTGAGGCATCTCTCTATTAGCTGTGGCCGGCAAAATTCTTTAAAGGATCTTAGCAAACCGTCCCATAACAATATCCGAGGTGACCCTTCCTGAATCCCAAAATGGTTTTTGGCCTTCTATGGGGGACAGTGGACATGATTTTCACCGCTCGACAGCTTCAAGAAAAATGCAGAGAGCAAAACCAACCCCAGTATATGGCATTTGTTGACCTGACTAAGGCTTTCGACACTGTAAATCGTAATGCCCTATGGACTGTCCTTCTGAAAATTGGCTGCCCAGATAAATGATAATATGACAGCAACAATCGCAGATAACAATGGCTCTCAAAGTGAACCATTCACAGTGGGATCAGGTATTAAACAGGGTTGTGTTATTGCCCCAACTCTACTCATTGTTTTCATTGCCATGATCCTACACTTTGTTGAAGGGAAACTCCCCACTGGAGTAGAAATCATATACAGCGGTACCTCAGGTTAAGTACTTAATTCATTCTGGAGGTCCGTTCTTAACCTGAAACTGTTCTTAAACTGAAGCACCAGTTTAACTAATGGGGCCTCCTGCTGCTGCCACGCCGCCGGAGCACGATTTCTGTTCTCATCCTGAAGCAAAGTTCTTAACCTGAAGCAATATTTCTGGGTTAGCAGAGTATGTAACCTGAAGCGTATGTAACCTGAAGCGTATGTAACCTGAGGTACCACTGTACAAAATAACCCCTCTGCAGCGCCACAAATCCAACTCAATGGCGTAACGTTGGGAAATGTTGATCACTTCTCCTACCTAGGCAGTTATCTTTCCACAAGGGCCAACATTGATGCTGAAATCCAGCATCGCCTGAGCTCTGCGAGTGCAGCTTTCTCCCGATTGAAGTGCAGAATGTTTGAGGACCGGGGCATTTGCAGAGAAACCAAAATGCTTGTTTACAAAGCTATTGTACTGCCAACCTTACTATATGCTTGTGAAACATGGACCACTTATAAACGCCATCTCCAACTCCTTGAAAGATTCCATCAACGGTGTCTCTGAAATTTTTTACAAATCACTTGAGAAGACAGGTGAACTAATATCAGTGTACTGGAAGACGCAAAGATCACCAGTGTTGAAGCAATGATTCTTCAACATCAACTTTGTTGGATTGGTCATGTTGTGTGGATGACTGATAATCGTCTTCCAAAGCAACTACTCTATTCTGAACTTAAAAATGGAAAGCTTAATGCTGGTGGTCAACAAAAGAAGTTTAAAGACTGTCTCAAGGCAAATCTAAAAAAATGTAGTATGAACACTGACAACTGGGAAACACTGGCTTGCGAGCGCTCCAGTTGGTAAACAGCCTTTACCAATGGTGTCATGGGATTTGAAGACACTCGAACTCAGGATGCAAGGGAGAAACGTGCTAGGAGGAAGGCATGCTTGGCAAATCCACACCGTGATCAACTCCCGCCCAGAAACCAATGTCCCTACTGTGGAAGGATGTGTGGATTCAGAATTAGCCTCCATAGTCATTTACGGACTCATTGTTAAAACCGTGTTTATGGAAGACAATCTTACTCGGCTACGCCAACGAAGAAGAATACATTAGTTCCTTCAGCTTATTTTCTACATTCTAATAAACCTTTTATATTGTCAACTGTTGGTCACAAGGTATCCCATGCCTGGAATTTATATTTAAGATCAAATTTTTGTAAGTATTCCTCTAAATACTCCCACTCACTCCTCGTCTGTTTGTCATCTTGGTTTTCTTATTTAAGATGTCATACTTGCAAGCTCTGCATATTCAGTGTATTTATTTAACTATTGTTCTTTTCCTGAGGTCTCTCTTTGTTTCAAATATCTCACCTATACTGTTATTGCCACTGTCATTGCATATAAAAATAGGTTGTGGCCTTTTTTGGTAACCCATTCCCAAGTACAGTATACCTAGAAGGAATGCATCCAGTTTCTTGGGCAATGTGAATTTAACGATTTTAAAAAAATTATTATACACCATTTCCCAAAAATCCTTTGCCTGGTTGCATTTCCACCATAAATGAATAAATGTACTATCTACTTCTAGGCATTTCCAACAAACTTAGCTTATTTTGTACATTTTGGCCAGTTTAACCATTGTCAAATACCATATATATTCCCTTTTTTTTTTTTTTTTTTTGCATCTTTTATCTTATTTGATGCAGAAAAGTAGTCAAGGCTAATTGATGAAGAAGAGAGAACAGTGCAGCCTGTTTTCAGGAAGACAGCAGATGACTACACCATTTTGCAGCCCAATCCTCTTTTTTAAAGTCCCAAATGTTGCAACCACTGCACAAGCTTTGTGCAAAAACAAAAGCAAACCAGGATGGAGGCTCAGTGAAGAGGCTATCTTCCAGGCATTTGGGGACTTTTCAGTTAGGAGAATAGGCAAGTAAGAGGTGACATTATAGAAGTTAATAAAGATAAATTATGAGAGGCATGGAGAAAGTGTAGAATAACCAGCCTCATATCACCAGGCACATGCAGTGTAGTTTAGGAGCTTTTACCACTTTGTAACTAAGCTACATTTTACTACCTGTGCTACCTTTCTGACTGATGTATGGAAAAGCACATGAATCTGACCTTTGGAGAGTTTGTAAGTAAATCATTTTAACTTACCAAACGTGGTCTTTTTCCTATGCTGGGGGGAGAGGGAAACTTTGGAATGAACTTTTAAAGGGAAGAATTTTGGAATTCACTTGGAAAGTCATATTGTAAAGACTTCATAGCCCATATTTCCGCACTTTATTTTCCTGCATATTTTGTGATTATAAATATCTGCTGAGGTTCTATTGCCAAAATGTACTTGCCTCACACTTGGATTTTGGCTCTAGGAAATGCTTCACCTTTTTTTGAACTAACATAAATTGGAAAGAGAGAGAAGTTTTTCTCCCTCTCTCGTAACACTAGAACTCATGGACATTCAGTGAAGCTGAATGTTGGAAGATTCAGGGCAGCTAATAAAATGACTTTTTCATGCAGCACATAGTTAAACCATGGACTTCTCTTCCCCTGGAGGCAGTTACGGCTACCAACTTGGATGACTTGAACCAGGGTCGGCAACCTAAGGCCCATGGGCCAGAAGCGGCCCACGGAGGCCGTTTACCGGCCCAGAAGCCGCCCCCGAACCGAGACACCTACTCGACGAGTCCCCACGCGCTACGCTAAACCAACGCAGCGCGGCACGGTGACTTTCTTCTGTGGCTCTGGAAAACACTTCTGCACATGCCAAAATGCCAGAAATCGTTTCTGTGCATGTCCACAGGGCTGGAAATAGCTTCTGCGCATGCCCAGACGCTGAAAATCGCTTCTGTGCAGGCGCAATTTTTGGCGTCTGGGCATGCGCAAAAGTGATTTCCAGCGCCGCAGACAATGAGCAGACACGATTTTCGGCATTGTGCTGCGCTGGTCCGGCCCATGGAGGATCTCCAGGGGAGTGATCCGGCCCATGTGACCGGTAAGCCTTGCCGACCCCTGGCTTGAACAGAGGATTGGTCAAATTCATGGGACTGAAAAGAGGATTTGACAAATTTATGAAGGACAAGGCTATCAGTGGCTACGAACCATGATGGCTATGCTCTGCCTTCAAAGTTGGAGGAAGCAGTGCTTCTGAAAACTACTTGCTGGAAACAGCAGGAGAAGAGAGTACAGTGGTACCTTAGGTTAAGAACTTAATTCGTTCTGGAGGTCCGTTCTTAACCTGAAACTGTTCTTAACCTGAGGTACCACTTCAGCTAATGGGGCCTCCCACTGCCGCCGCGCCACCGGAGCACGATTTCTGTTCTCATCCTGAGGTAGAGTTCTTAACCCGAGGTCCTATTTCTGGGTTAGCGGAGTCTGTAACCTGAAGCGTATGTAACCTGAGGTACCACTGTACTCTTGTGTTTGGGTCCTGCTTGTGGGTTTCCTGTAGACATCTGGCTGACTGCTGTGAGAACAGGATGCTGGACAAGGTGGGCTATTGGTCTGATTCAGCAGGGTTCTTCTTAATTATTTCTTAAATTTGTATACTGCCAGCATACAGTTCAATATGGCTAACTTAACCCAACAACTCCCCCCCCCCACACAAACAAATCCCACTGCAGCCAGCCAACCAAAGAGAATCAACCACACCCCAGCCTAAGCCACTCCAACCTCTCTCACCACCAAGCAAACATAACAAGCGAATAGAAAGAGTACCTACTCAAGTGACGCTGACACAAACCCCCCACTAAGTAAAAGAACATAAGCTTCACTACCAGACCTTCTCTCCCGCCCCCCCCCCTTTCATCCCAACCCTATACTGCATATAACACCAATGTCTCACAACAAATATAACTGAAGTTGCTGAATTACAGCTTATCACTAAACGGAAAACTACGGAGAAACCTGGTCTTAATAGAGATATTGGATTCCTGCCTCATTACATATGCTAATCATCTGCATACTATCCCTTGCTTTTTCCTGCAGGACTAATTGCAGTCGTTAACAGTCGTCAACAGTCAATCACCCATCTCCTACTACCCTCCTGAGAAAAACCCCCACCCTCCCCTCCCACTATATATAAGGGTCTGGTGACTTCTGTTTCAGTGTATCTGAAGAAGTGTGCATGCACACGAAAACTTATACCCAGAACAAACTTAGTTGGGCTCTAAGGTGCTACTGGACAATTTTTTTTTTATGTATGTCAACAAATATAACTGATTGGTAGAAAAAACAACTTGAAGAAAGAGGCAATGCATGTGCTTTTGTAAACGAAGAAAATCTTTAATAAAAATTATTTTTAATAATAATAATAATAATAATAATAATAATAATAATAATAATAATAATAAATTTATTATTTGTACCCCACCCATCTGGCTGGGTTTCCCCAGCCACTCTGGGTGGCTTCCATAGAAACCAAAAATACACTAAAATATCACACATTAAAGACTTCCCTGAACAGGGCTGCCTTAAGATGTCTTCTGAATGTCAGGTAGTTGTTTATCGCTTTGACATCTGATGGGAGGGCGTTCCACAGGGTGGGCGCCACTACTGAGAAGGCCCTCTGCCTGGTTCCCTGTAGCTTTGCTTCTCGCAATGAGGGAACCGCCAGAAGGCCCTCGGCGCTGGACCTCAGCGTCTGGGTAGAACGATGGGGGTGGAGACGCTCCTTCAGGTATACTGGGCCGAGGCCGTTTAGGGCTTTAAAGGTCAACACCAGCACTTTGAATTGTGCTCGGAAACGTACTGGGAGCCAATGTAGGTCTTTCAAGACCGGTGTTATATGGTCTCGGCGGCCGCCCCCAATCACCAGTCTAGCTGCCGCATTCTGCATTAGTTCTGGATTAGTTGTAGTTTCCAAGTCACCTTCAAAGGTAGCCCCACGTAGAGCGCATTGCAGTAGTCCAAGCGGGAGATAACTAGAGCATGCACCACTCTGGCGAGACAGTCCGCGGGCAGGTAGGGTCTCAGCCTGCGTACCAGGTGGAGTTGGTAGACAGCTGCCCTGGATACAGAATTGACCTGCGCCTCCATGGACAGCTGTGAGTCCAAAATGACTCCCAGGCTGCGCACCTGGTCCTTCAGGGGCACAGTTACCTATTCAGGACCAGGGAGTCCTCCACACCAGCCCGCCCCCTGTCCCCCAGAAACAGTACTTCTGTCTTGTCAGGATTCAACTTCAATCCATTAGCTGCCATCCATCCTCCAACCGCCTCCAGGCACTCACACGGGACATTCACCGCCTTCACTGGTTCTGATTTGAAAGAGAGGTAGAGCAGACATAAAATGAATGAGAGAAGTAGAGGTAGAGATAGAGCATACATAAACATAAAAATACAAAAACAAGAGCACAAAATGCATTAAACAAAAACAAACCAATAGTCCCCCTTCCACAAACACATTTAAAAGGCCATAGAATGTTCAATCAGGCAAAGGCCTCCTTACAGAGAAACATTTCTGCCTGGTGCCTAAATATATGTAACGAAGGTGCCAGGTGAGCCCCCTTTGGAAAGCATTCCACATAGGGACCCACAGCAGAGAAGGCCAAGTATTATGTTGCTGCCCTCCAGACCTTTGCAGAGGAGGCATGCAAAAAAGGGCCTCAGAAGATGATCACAGGGTTCATGCTCATGTTCCATGCAAACTACAAAGCCCAGACCACTGTGACATCTCTTTAACTCTTTGCTCCCTGAGGGTCTGATGCAGCTGATAGGTGGTTTTCCCATCTGGCACAATTTCAGTTCTTCAGCTTCCAAAGCACAAAGCTGAATCTTTGGAGATAATGGCCTGGAAAGTAATTCCCTCCATGGCCTAATCAGCCCTGAAAGACTTTCAGCAACTCAGCAGGATCTTATTACTCTCTTCTGCCCCCCAATAGCTTCTGAGTATGCAAAGGTCTCTTTCTGCTTCCTGAAGCTACTTCTGCTTCCCATCTTAAGGAAGAAATCTGAATCATTGCAGAACGCCGTCGTGTGTCACGTATTTTTGGCTGCTCCCTCACAACACCCAGCCATAGCTTGAGTGAGCCTGTGATGACCTCAGGATTTGGGCCTCTACAGATGGCATTTCAAACAGGGCCGTCCCTAAGCTCTCTGTGGTTCTTTTCTCCAGCTGTGAGCCAATGCATGCCTTTTCTTTTTCTGTCTTTCTCCCAGCATGCAATGCTTAAGTGAGAGGGATATGATACAGGGCTAAGGGCTGGGAAATATCATGCCGTAGGTCTCTCACTATGCCCCAGAGGAGCCCAAACGGCACACGGACCCCACTTAAGGGAAGCAACGCTGGAAGCAGGAATAAATCAGCGGCCCATCGTGATGTGAGAGGAGCTGGGGTTTAATAGCTTTCCCAGCCCCTCCCAGGCCGCTGTGGGAAACATGATGAGGCTGTAGGTGCATTATTTGTCGTTCTGGTGTCAGAAGGAGATTAGAGGGATTTGTTACCACATCCTGCATGAGCCAACAATACTAGTAATGCTAAAGAGGAGAGGGGAGTCAAAGAGGCTTGCGGACTCAGTTTTGGTTGGCTTTATGACTCATGATTCCACATCTACCCATCTGCCTTGAACATCTCTTAAAGATGGAGCAGGCTTGTTCTCTGTTGCTGCAGAACAGGGTTTGGGGAACCTGAGGCCTGGGGGCTGAATGCAGCATTCTGGTCCTCTCTACCTGGCCCTGGCTTGAAGGCAATTCCAAGAGCCAGGTTGTTGTTGTTGTTTAGTTGTTTAGTCATGTCTGACTCTTCGTGACCCCATGGACCAGAGCACGCCGCCAGGCACTCCTGTCTTCCACTGCCTCCCGCAGTTTGGTCAAACTCATGCTGGTAGCTTCGAGAACACTGTCCAACCATCTCGTCCTCTGTTGTCCCCTTCTCCTTGTGCCCTCCATCTTTCCCAGCATCAGGGTCTTTTCCAAGGAGTCTTCTCTTCCCATGAGGTGGCCAACGTATTGGAGCCTCAGCTTCAGGATCTGTCCTTCCAGTGAGCACTCAGGGCTGATTTCCTTCAGAATGGAGAGGTTTGATCTTCCTGCAGTCCATGGGACTCTCAAGAGTCTCCTCCAGCACCATAATTCAAAAGCATCAATTCTTCGGCAATCAGCCTTCTTTATGGTCCAGCTTTCACTTCCATTCATCACTACTGGGAAAACCATAGTTTTAACTATATGACAACAGCAACCTGGCCCTTGGAATTGTCTTCAAGCCACACCCTTCACCGGCCTTGCTTTCCCCCCTCCTCATGTGTTTTTGCCTGGCCGGAACGTGTCCTTAAGGTCTGCCGATGAAGATGAATGTTGGAAGATTCATGGCAGATAAAAGAAAGCACTTCTTTGAGTAGAGCATAGCAGATCATGGAGGCAGTGATGGCCACCAAGTTGGATGGTTCTGAAAGAGGATGAGACACATTTGTGGAGGAGAAAGCTATCAATGGATACTAGCCACGGTGGAAGCAATACTCTGCCTCCACAACCAGAGGCAGTAACACTTCTAAATGCTGGTTGCTAGGAAGAAGAAGAAGAAGAAGAAGAAGAAGAGGAGGAGGAGGAAGAGGAGGAGGAGGAGGAGGAGGAGGAGGAGGAGGAGTTTGGATTTGATACCCCGCTTTATCACTACCTGAAGGAGTCTCAAAGCGGCTAACATTCTCTTTTCCCTTCCTCCCCCACAACAAACAACAAACACTCTGTGAGGTGACGTGAGTGGGGCTGAGAGAAGTGTGACTGGCCCAAAGTCACCCAGCAGCTGCATGTGGAGGAGCGGGGAAGTGAACCCGGTTCACCAGATTACGAGTCTACTGCTCTTAACCGCTACACCACACTGGCTCTCAGGAGTCACAAGTGGGGAGGGTGTTTTCTTCAGGTCCTGATTTCAGGCTTCCCACTGTGGTGTCTGGCTGGCCTCTGTGAGAACAGGATGCTGGGCTAGATGGGCCATTGGCCTGATCCAGCAGGGTTCTTTTTATTTTCTTATGTTGTGATGATAATGCCTCTTGGATGAGACTAGAGAGGGATGTGTGTGCCTGTGTAGAAAATAGCCTCTTGTAACAATGTAAAATATGCTTCTCCACACACTCTTGCCCCCGGCCCAACCCACCTTTAGTACCTGGTCCCTGGAATGTTGCCCAGAAGAAAATGATGCCCACCCTGCTCCAGAATTTTTTTTTGGTGGAAATTGCAGGGAAACAAATTGGCTAAGCATTAAGGAAAATATCCCAGTGTATGATCCATTTGACACTGGAGCAGTCTCTCTTTCGAGGAAGTGCTAAGCTCTGCTTTACTGGAGGAATTTTAAGCAGAGTCTCAAAAGGGCATCTTCCAGGTATGCTGTAGTTGCATCCTGCCTTTAGTGATGTTGGGCTGGGTGACCTTCAAGGCTGTTTTAGATTATATGCTTCTGTATTATTCTGTGATTTTGTTAGTCTGCTATATCTCCATCCTTGCCCACTACGCCTGGAATCTGTCCCAGCACTTAAATGAATTCCGCACGTGAGCCAAATGAGGGATAAAATGGGCTGCAAGTACAAAATGTGGTGTGGTGGTTAAAGTGCTGGACTAGGACCTGGGAGATCAGGGTTCAAATCCCAATCCCAGGAATCTCCCTGTGCCCTTGGACTAGTCACTGGTTGTCAACTTAACCCACCTCACAAGGTAGTTGTGAGAATAACGTGGGGAAAAGGAAAACTGTGTATGCTACCTTGAGCACCTTGGGGGAAAGATGGGATACAAACAAACAAACAAACAAACAAACAAACAAACAAACAAGTGTGTGTGTGTGAACAAAACCCCCCACAAAATGATGTGGAAATATGGAGAACTGGAGACTGGAAATATGAGAAACTGACAGAAACAAAATTAGACACACTCACCCATCCCTAGTAATGACATAGGAACATAGGAATACCGTCCATCTAACACAGTATTGGCTACAGTGACTGACACTGGCCCTCCAGGATTTCAGCCCCACCGGGAGATGCCAGGGTTGAACTTTGGACTTCCTGCTCTCCAAGCAGATGCTCTACCACTTTCCTACGTTTCTTCCTCGGGTTTCTTCAATTCTTCATGGCCCTCTCTACCTTCCCCCTTCATAATACAAAAACGGGTGCCTATTTTCCATAAATATAAGCTTAAATATGTTCATTAGAAATACATAAGATATAAGTAAACCACAACAGCAGGCAGAAGGCATAATGATAATCCCTAAGCATCATGGATCGTGAAACAAAGCCTAAGGGAGTTCTTTCCCCCCCATCCTCTGGTTTTCAAGTGCCTCTCAGTAGTTGATGCAGGCAACATTATGTGGCTGATACATACCCATAGAATTTTATAATCCATTTTACTACAATTATGATGTCTGTTACCACTGCCATCACCATTATTATCATTATTGCTGGCCAGGTGTGCACGGTTTAGATCTGTTGACAGCCAGTGTCTCTGCAACTACCTGAATCTGCCCAGTGGCGGCTGAGGAACAAAGCAAGCCTTAGGTCCAGAGACCCTCTTATGGAAATAACTACAAGGGTTTGATTGCAGTATTACAAGCTGGCCGCAGTACAGCCGCAAAGCTGATTGCAGTTAATGACACTCCGTCAGCAAGGAAAGGCTTGCGGAAAACGACCCGCTCCCTGAGCTGCTCTCCAAATTCCGCTCTTCATACTGAATGCTCCTTTGGTTCCAGATCAAATAGAGCTGTCTGTTGCTGGAGCCAAAGCTTTAGGGCAGCCACCTGGTGCTGAAACTTCAAGAGCCAATGTAAGACTTATTTCAGGTGCAAATCACTGTGCGTGCGTGTGGTTGTATGTGGTTGTTGCAATACAATGTGTGTGACATTTGGATCCACTGTGATCCTATCCATGTGCCACAGGGAATTCAGTGGGACTTAAGCATGTGGAGGAATACAGCCTGGCTGTAATCTTCTACACTAGGGGTGGGGAAGTGGATCCAGCCCTCCGGCTGACATCCCCCAACCCTTGTCAACTACTTTGAGAGATGGATGGCCACCCACCCCTCAGTAGGTGTCCTGGCTCTTGCTGAATGAGGAACTTGATTTTGGATTTCAGTTTCTGCCCAAATCTTTCATGCTGAAACCAGTATAATACATAGGCTAGACAAGGGTCAGGAGGCATGGCAGGCAGATAACCTGGCTAGGCTAGCTAAAATGTTCGTCCAACAAGTTCCCCGCCCTTTTCCTCTGAAAAATAGGGTGGCTGCAGCTTCAGTGTAGCAAGCGAGAAGCGTCCCTTGACTGTGCAAGCAAATGAGAGGGTTGGGCTTGGGTGGTCTGTTCATATTGGCACTGGCATCCCCATGTCCTAGGAGATTGAAGAGGAAACACTGCCAGTTAAGCACTGTGCTTGCCGTTCAAGGTTCTCCTACAAGGGCAGAGGTTTGCGAACAGGAGAAATGCCAACCCCTCTGGCTAAGGAGGGGCCTGAGTAGTAGTGTCTGAAGGGCACAGAAGCGGGACTTCTTGTAATCTGATCCCACACTCTACTGTCTTGTGACCTCCTTCTCTTTCAGCTCTAATGCTTCTTGGGGTCCTGAATGGATCTTCTCTAGCCTGCTGGGACCCTCCCAAGGATCATCATACCTAGTTCTCCACCTCTCTTGTTCACCCTCTCCAGTACACCTTCTAAGGGTAAACCTTGGGGGTGGGGGTGGCCTATGACTTACATCCTTATGTTGGAGGAGTGGTATGGCCCTAGCCCCCACCTGGGCATTGGACAGAAGCCACTCCTCCCAGATCCTTTTAACAGGATGCTCTTTTTCCAGAGGAGGGGCAGACAGAGACTACAACCTCCCCTCCACCAAAGATCTACAGTGAGGGGGGAAAGTATTTGATCCCCTGCTAAATTTGCCCTCACGAAGAAATGACCATTCCATAATCGTAATGGTAGGTTTATTTTAGCCAACTTAGGCCATAGCAAGGTCAAAGCACAAGAAAACACATTGAGCATTGATAGGCAGGAGATCCGACAAAAAAGGCAGAAAAAACTGCTGGGCCGGCTGCAATTTAACCACCCTTGGGAGTGGGCCCAAGTGTCCCCATTGGCTGGTTGGGCCCACTGCCAGGGGAACGCCCATCCAAGGGCTGTTGGCATTGGCCAATAGCCGGCACCTGGACGATCTGACCTGCCATTTGTTGGATCACTTGTGGGTCTGGGGCCTGGCTGCAACAACCGTCCACCAATGCGGGTGATTAGACTTGTCTTTCACTGAAGTTCATCTTCTGCCAAAACCAATGTTATTCATCTCACTGTTTGCTGAGGTGAAATTATGTAATTTACATAATTAATTACATCAGTTAGGTTAATTATGCTGTCATTAAGCTATCCCACTTCATTCATTTCAATGCAAAGGCAATGCAAATGTAGGAGAGAGCATAATCAACCATTTATCATTTGTGGCTTGAAAAGCAACAACTACAACCAATTGCATTTGCTGGATTGATTTCTGTTTCAGACATGGGATGAACTGGGAATACCTGTTCCTGTTTCCATTTGAATTTTCTGACATTCCTGCATTCAGTCACCAGATCTCACCATGACATCAGGGAAGCGTTTTCCTCTGAAAAAGTAAAACGTTCATTTGTTTGTGTAGATTGGTTTCAAACTGTTTGGGCAAAGGAAGCAGGAGTTGAAACTGCTGTTGATCAGCTTTTGCACATCCTTTGTCTTTGTGGTGGCTGCAGGATCCCATGTAGAGCAACATGGGAGTAGGGATGTGTTACACCCCCCTGTTTGGTTGGTGGTGGCTGCCACCTGTTTGGGCCAATGAGGCATTTCTCTTTATGACAGAAGTGGAGAAACTTTTTCAGCCTAAGGGCCACCTTCCCTTCTGGGCAACATTTTGAGGGCCACATGCCAGGGGCGGCCAAGGCAAAAGGCAAAAACACTGAAGGATGGGCAGATGGGTGACCACCTGCGAACCACATGTACTTCAGAACCCCCCTGTGCATAGGAAAGTATTGGTCCGAGGTGAAAGAGTACATGAAATAACCATCATCAGTTAGGATAAGAAGGATCTAATGCCACTTTTAAGTGATGTAAAAGCTGTTCACAGTTATACATTACATCTTTTCACATTAATAATTGAGGGGGGAGTAATAAAAATGCAATTAAAACTCTGAACTGTTGCTATTTTGGAAATTAAAAATAATAATAAGAACACTGTATCCTTGCTGAAGTCCTTTTTTTGGCCTTTTGTGCCAGTTTTAACCTTGCTTCTTTCCTATTAAAAAGAGGTTGTTAATGAGTCCCTAGAGAAGTTTGAAAATAACAAGACGTTTATTTAAAGAAAAAAGCAGAAGCATGAGAGAAAACATTTGCAAGAGAGAGAGGTTCTTGGAACACTGAACACTTATGTCTTGAGACAGAAAAACACGCCGAGCGATATTCTACTATTGGGTTATGCTCTAGACATTTTGACTAGGGCCACATTCATACCGTATGTTTAAAGCACTATGGTGCCACTTTAAACAGTCATGGCTTCTCCCAGAGATTTCTAGGAGCTGTAGTTTGTTAAAGGTACTGAGAGTTGTTAGGAGACCCCTGTTCCCCTCACAGAGCTACAATTCCCAGAGTGGTTTAACGACCAATCCCTTTTCCCAGGAAACTCTGGGGACTGAACCTGACACCTTCTACTTGCAAAGTATATGGTCTCCACTGAGCCCTTCCACAACAGGTCTTAGATAAAATAGTCTCTAGATAAAATGGGGCTCTGAGTTCTGGAGTGCATAAATATATCATTAAAAAAACACACACACTAATGGGGAGGGAAGAACAGGCAGGCCTGATTAACAACCTCTAAAGCAGTCCTTTAAAGCCCCTTCCTCACCCCCCCTCCATTACTTCCCCTACTGATGGAATGAGGAGGAGGAGGAGGCAGCCTTTAGAGTTTTCCTTAATGCCAGGGGAAAATAGCGTTGTTATTTGGTCCAGGAGTGGATTAGGTTACCAGAGATTCTTATTCAATAGGGTTGAAAAATGGGCAATTTGCAAAACTTTTATTACTCTGAACACAGGGAACGACTGGCTGAAACTTAATACTGCTCCGACTGGGTGGAAAAAAGAAAAGAGCAGCAATTTCGCCCTGTCTCCCCATTATGCGGGAGGTGAAGATTGAGCAGTACCGCGCAGTGCAAAAAGGCAGGGAGGCGAAAAGCAAACCTAACACTTCCACCCAGAAGAGAAAAAAGCAATGCAGCCCTAGAGACCGGAGATAGGGGGTGGGGGAGAGGATGACATTATGAGTGCTGGCCAATCAACATTGCCCACAGCCACCTTTTGATGCAAATTCACATAGCATTTTCCCTTTACTTTTCAGAAATGCGTTTTTGTTTCCTGTGTACGTTTGGGCTTCCTATTGGGGTATCTGGCTGGTCACACTGAGAACAGGCTGTTGGACTAGATGGGCCACTAGCCCAATCCAGCAGACTTTTCGTATATTCTTAGGCCACATTTGCACCATACCTTTAAAGCACCATGATACCAATTTAAACAGTTATGGCTTCCCCCAAAGAATTATACAATTCCAAAAGTTCCCTGCGAAGAGGAATTGACTATTAAACTACTCTGAGAGATGAAACAGGTTTCCTAACATCTCTCAACACCTGTAACAAACTAGAGCTTCTGTAATTCTTTGCCAGGGGGCGGGGCGGGGAGCCATGATGGTTTCAAGTGGCATCATAGTGCTTTAAATGTATGGTATAGATGTGGCCTTGTTGCGACGAGGACTTCTTCCAAACTGGCCCGCATATACACAAACGTTACATTTGTCTGCACCTGTTAGTCATTTAATCTGTCCAAGGTTTTTAGGACTTGACATGGATTCCCCGCTCCCCTCAACCCTTAAGAAAAGTATTAAGATATTAACGTAGTTTTGGCTGAGAAGACTGCAAATTGCAGGGTCAAATTGAAAACCTCAGTTGTAATGACAAGGTGCTCATTGGAAACGTCTTCTTGTGATTTACTTTTGTTGAGAATGTTATCTTAGTTGTGGAGCATGAGCGTCAGTGATGGATTGGGGACTTATGGCTAGAGAAGGCAACTCCTTCTGAGAGGCACCTGCCTCTCAGCTTGCCTGGCAGTTCAAAAGTACCCCTTGCCTAGAGATGATGTGTGTGTGCATGTTGTTTGTGTCTGTGTGTTGGGCCAAGAGGCAGATTGGCGGCCTGTGCGATGCAGACAGTGGTTGGAAAACTGTCCCATTTGCCTACTTAGTTGCAGGAATAACAGTTACTGGAATAACACCGGGCTGATACGTTCCGTGTGCCTCCTCTAGATAACCTTCTGGCTGCTGCATTCTGAAGTCAATCAAACCTCTCCTGGAATTCCTTTTCCAATCAGGTCATTAGCCTTTCAAATGGGCCTTTTGTCGTGGAGAAATTCATTGATAAATTTCCACGATGACTTTATTTATTTATTTCTGCAAAGTGATATGGAAATGTTGTGAACTGAAGATGTGATTGGAAAAAAATGAGAGGCTGGAAGTGTCAGACTTGCCCATCCTCATCTGCGTGGCAGGCCAATGATGGACTGGGTGCTTATGGGTAGAAAGGGCAGCTCCCTCTCAGAGGGAGAAAAATGGTCGCATCTGGCTCTAAACTTACTTTGCGTAGTGGTTCAAAAGTGCCATCTTTAAATATGGTGTCTGTGTGTGTGCGCAAAATATTTCAAACAACAAAGAGGGTGTCATTGTGTGTGGCTTAGAAAGCTGTCACACAAATGCAGGAAACTGGGCATAGGAATCCTATTGGTGGAGAAGGGTGGGCCAGTCTATCCATTTCAGCTTCTCTCTGTTTTGTGCTTCCCCAGTCTTATATTCTAGTCTCCACAGCAATTTGTGTTTGTGTGCTTCTGTTTTTAAGAATCCTCGTGAAAATTCAGCTCAGAAATTTCAGCTGGGGCAGAATTTGGTGGCCAGGTGGCTCTCTGGAGCAAGACAGTTTGAGCATATCACACTGGTGCCAGCCTGATAGCACTGGCTGCCAATTAGTTTTCAGGCCCAATTCAAAGTGCTGGTTTTGACCTATAAAGCCTTAAACAGCTTGGGACTGCAATACCTCAAGGACTGCCTCTCTCCATAGGAGCAGATCCAGGGCCTGTGATCATCATCTGAGGGCCTTCTTCATGTGCCTCCTCCAAGAGTGTTCCGGAGGGTGGCCACACAAGAATGGACCTTTTAAATGTATCTGTGGGAGGGTAGGATTCTTGGTTTGTTTTGTTCTTATTTTTATTATGTGTTTTTTATACATTATTTTTATATTGTTAGCTGCATTGAGATCTACAGATGAAGGGCGGTATGCAAATAGTAGTAGTAGTAAATTAACCAGTGTTTTAGCACAAAAGCCTTTTAAAAAACTATAACAGTTTAATGGTGGACCCCCTAAACCCTAGAAATTAATAAATGGGAGGGTTCTGATTATTCGGAGTATTGAAGGGAAACTTGCAGGCCAGTGGGAAAATACAGGCTAAGCTTTCTTTCCAAGCCAGAGCCTCACCAGGGATAGAGGCATTAACATGACAAAAGGTGTTGATGGTCTGTCTAAGAGGAATCTTCGGCCTGGGCAGAAAGAAGTTTGCCAGGGTTACTGGGCATGAGGTGACAGGAAAAGAGTTTCTAGCAAGGTGGGCTGGAAAGAAGGTTGTGGAGAAGAACGACTAAGCTCTAGCTTGGACAGTCTAGCTGCAGTCTAGCTGAGAGAGATGCCTTTGACACTAGTGCTTCACTGATGTGGGGAAAAGCCCCTCTTGAAATGACCATGCTGTAAGATCTGGACTCCCTCCATGCAGACTGCAAGTGAAAATACAGTGGTACCTCGGGATGCGAACAGGATCCGTTCCGGAGCCCCATTCACATCCGAAACGGAACGCAAGCAGCGATGGCGTGTGTGTGCAGGTCGCGTTTCGCCGCTTCCGCGCATGCGCGTGACATAATTTTGAGCGTCTGCGCATGTGCGAGTGTCGAAACCCGGAAGTAACATGCTCCATTACTTCCGGGTTGCCGCAGAGCACAACTCGAATGCGCTCAACCCGAAGCACATTCAACTCGAGGTATGACTGTATGTGAATAAATCATATTTCTTAAAGCTACGACAGTCTCTCCTGCGTCTTCAGTTCCCCAAAGGAGAAAAAACACTGGGTTACTGCCTGGAACCCCCTGGAATCTTACTACTGTCCAGCAGAGGGGGTGGGGGGGTGGCACCCAACTTTTGTTACAATACATAGCATTAATCATTATTTTGGCACCCCTTTGAATCAGGCACCCACATCCGGGGCACCACTGGCCCTACCCTAGTTTTGGCCCTGCCTGCTACTAATTTATATATTTTAATTGTTTTTGGTCTTTATGTTGTTCACTGTTTACCTCACATTTTTAAAAATTATTATTTGCATCCCTTATTAGCTGCTTGCATTTTGTTCCTTAAAGCTTCGCGTTCCTTGTTTTCAAAGAGGGAATGTCTCCTGATATCGGCAATCGAGGAAAGGTGTACGTGCAAAGGAGGTAGAGTTTGCTGTCTCAGCGCAATCTATCTCAGTTGTGTTGAAGACAGAGCTGGTGAAAGGTGCGGGTTAAGCTTTCCTGTTTGAGATTGCATTTTGCATGGTTGTTTGGGTTCCCCCCCTCTTCTCCCCTCCTTTCTTGGGGTGGCATACCATGCATCTATGGGAGAAAGAATTGCCTGATAGGGAGCATAAATCAAGGTCTGTTCTCAGCTTAGAATGAAAAAGAAAAAGGAAAGTTTGCATGAATATAATTACAGACTCTCTGATGCAAATAAAACAAGATATGACAGCTTTAGACGGTGGCCATTACTAAACAGAGGCCATAAAACTCCAGTAAGTGACTGGCTGTTGGCAAGAGGTTCAAAGACTCTGCACGCAGCAGACACTGATACCGTGTCCAAAATATCTTTTTGGGGGGCTCCTTTCCCCCCTGCTGAACTTTTCACGCTCTCCATGCATAGAAAAGGAGAGGCTGGATTTGAATTCTGCCAGGTTCTCTGTCACGGCTAATTTCAAAGCCTCAAAAGCATTAAAAAGGAAGAAAAAAAAAAGGGGGGGGAGAAATAATTTTTTTTAAAAAAAAAAATCACTGGCCCAGAAAAACTTGCAGGCTCTTTGGTCTGAAGGATTTAAAGAGATGGGTGCATTGCCAAACATTTCACATTTTCTCTCCCCAAGCTTTTCAAGTTTAGGGTCTGTCTTCTGAAAGACCCAGCTGCTGCCAATTCCTTTGTTTGCCATCTGGGTCAGATAAAGAATGTTAGGGAAGTTGGGGCAATTATATTTTTGAGGAGGCTCCTTTCTGCCTTGAAATACCTGTGTGACAACCATTAAAGTCCCCAGTCATCATCTCATATAGCGGTGTTCTGCATTCTTGGATCCCCAGTTGTCACTGGACTACAGCTCCCATCATCCCTGGCCTGATTAGACTATGGTTAGGAATGATGAGTGTTGGAGTGCAGCCACATCTGGGGACCTAAGAGTCATCAATACATCATAAATCTAGCAGCCTCTGTTTTATCCAGTGGCTTCAATCAAGGCACTTAAGAGGAGGGGGGGGGGTCATTTGAAGGTAAAGGTAATTTGACCTAACCCCTGACCATTAGGTCCAGTCGTGACGGACTTTGGGGTTGCGGCGCTCATCTTGCTTTATTGGCTGAGGGAGCCGGCATACAGCTTCTGGGTCATGTGGCCAGCATGACTAAGCCGCTTGTGGCGAACCAGAGCAGCGCACGGAAACGCCGTTCACCTTCCTGCCGGAGCGGTACCTATTTATCTACTTGCACTTTGACATGCTTTCAAACTGCTAGGTTGGCAGGAGCAGGGACCGAGCAACGGGAGCTCACCCCGTCGCGGGGATTCAAACTGCCAACCTTCTGATTGGCAAGCATGTGGTTTAACCCACAGCGCCACTCACGTCCCTTTTACACATTTGCACACCATCAAGAAAGAAAGAAAGAAAGAAAGAAAGAAAGAAAGAAAGAGGAAAAAGAGAGGAAATGCATATCCCCACAAAAAGGACGAAAAAGGGTCTGATTTCCATCAGCTTTGCCAAAAGATCAACTCCATCAGGCATCTCCTACTCCTAAGCAGGTCTAACTGTCCATTTTAAGGACAACTGTGTAAGAATTGGTCTCTGAGTTTGATGTTTTCTTTGTCCACCCTTGTTCATTTTTCCTTGTGTGTCATGTACTTTAAGATTGTAAACCTGCAGGCAAGGACTGTCTTGTTTTAACGGATTGTATGTATGTAAGCCATGCTGGGAGCTTTTGTTTTTGGCTGAGGAGCAGGGTACAAATGCTCCAACTGAACAATAAACAACAACAACAAAAAAAACAATCTGTGTGTTAAAATGCAGAGCCCAGAATTAAATATAAAAAACTTATTGATGATAGAAAGAGGGGAGGCTTTTCACTATCAGAGTCTGTAACCTGAAGCGTCTGTAACCCGAGGTACCACTGTAATGTTAAATATACAAAAGCGGGCAGTGCTTTTTTCTGGGGGTACGAAGGGGTACGCATACCCCTAAACATTTTGTAAATCTTTGTCCTTTAGTCCATTTACTGTATTTATTTTCCCTGATTGGATCGATATAATGGTGTTTTTCTTGAGTCAAAATGAGAGAACAGTGGTACCTCCGGTTACAGACGCTTCAGGTTACAGACTCCGCTAACCCAGAAATAGTACCTTGGGTTAAGAACTTTGCTTCAGGACGAGAACAGAAATCGTGCTCCAGTGGTGCAGCAGCAGCAGGAGGTCCCATTAGCTAAAGTGGTGCTTCAGGTTAAGAACAGTTTCAGGTTAAGAACGGACCTCCAGAATGAATTAAGTACTTAACCCGAGGTACCACTGTACCCCTAAACATTTTTTTTTAGAAAAAAAGCACTGCCCTTATCCTTTCAACACCCTGAAGGGTGACTCATCCTTTGGAGTTAACCCTTTGGTGACAGCCTCCTCTGGTAGGAAGCCTAGTGAAAGACCGATCTCCCTTGAAGTCTATTGTAACAGCAGCCACAAAGGTTGGGTACCTCTCACTTTGCTGCTGATGTCACTGCACTGCCCCAGCTGTTGACTCTTTCAGTGGCAGCACAAACAGGAAAGGGTGAGTAGAGCTGACGAAGCACAACATGGTATATAATATATGACAGTATGAGGCGTTCCCATTTAAATCATAACTATTCCATTAGCATCCCATCATTTTGAAACAATTTAAAAAACTAAAATATCAGAGTAGCAAAAAGAGAGAGAAAAAATCATTACCATGTCACAAGCACAGATGTTTTCTTACATCAAAGGTCCCCTGCACTTAACCAATGGTAGTTTGCAAACAATTAAATGTATTGAACTTGGACATGTGGTGCCTGGATCCAGATGAGAAGATGTAGCAAAAGCTCCAGAGCATCTTTAAAGGGTGAAGTGCCAGAGAACGAATATTTGTGGAGAATGTTCATTAAAGGCGTCAGGAGCAATTTGCTTCATGATCTTCTCCACTTAGCCACCAGCTCAGACACTCCTATGGATGTTTCATTCCCCATTAAGCCACAGCTTACCATGAGAGTGTCAAGCAGCTTGCCTGGGAATTTGGATAATTATAATGTTTGCTCTGCTCACAGAAGAAGGGTAACCACACACGCTTTCATCTGTAAACACTCAGCCGAAGATTACTGATGGGCTAGTGAAACATCCCGTGCCTCTTCCACTGAAGAGGTCTCCTTGAGATTTCCACAACTTAATGGTCTTGTGCTCCCCTTCTTCAGATGGCAATGTGTCTAAACTAGGGGGGGGGGGGGCTTAGTTAAGAGAAAAGGAAAGTGAGAAGGAAACATGGCAGAAGTGCAGAGGTGTCTCCACAGCACGGAGACAGTGGATAGAGAAATGTTTTTCTTTCTCTCAATGCTAGAAATCATGAACATGAAGCTCAATGTTGGAAGATTCAGGACAGATAAAAGGAAGGACAGTGCAGAGTTAAACTATGGAATTTGCTGCTACAAGTGGCAATGATGGCCACCAACTTGGATGACTCTAAAAGAGGATTAGACACATTCTTGGAAGATAATGCCATCAGCAGCTACTAGCTATGATGGCTCCCATGGCTGGGGGCTGAATGCCTTGGAATACCAGCTGCTGAGAATTACAACTGGGGAGAGTGCTGTTGTGCTTGGACCCTGCTTTCAACCTCCCAATTAGGGTATTTGGCTGGCCATTGTGGGAACATAATGCCGGTCTAGATGAGCCACTGGCCTGATCCCGTAGGCTTTTCTAATGTTCTTATGCATATTATCTTACTTCTTTCAAACGTGGTAAGCCAGCCTTGTGGCATTTGGGGGAGGGGCTTGCTTAATCAGTTGAAATCTGCCCCAAAGTCCTGCCCTGACAACAGAATAGAGATGAGCACTATCTTAAAGGTAAAGGTAAAGGGACCCCTGACCATTAGGTCCAGTCGTGACCGACTCTGGGGTTGCAGCGCTCATCTCGCTTTATTGGTCGAGGGAGCCGACGTACAGCTTCTGGGTCATGTGGCCAGCATGACTAAGCTGCTTCTGAACGTGATTTGGAACTGTTCAAAGGCAGTGTACCACTGAATACCAGTTGTTGGGAAGAATCAATGGAAGTGGTCTGTGACCTTCATGCCCTGTTTGGGGGGGGGGGCTTCCTGCAGGTACAACATAAGATCCTTCTTTCCTCACAGTAGCCAACCAGGTGCCTATGGCAGGTGTGGGGAACTTATGACTCTCCAGATGTTGTTGAACTACAACTCCCATCAGCCCCAGCACACATGACCAATGACCATCAGATGGGCGGGGTATAAATAATAAATTATTGTTGTTGTTGTTGTTGTTGTTGTTTCCCCTGATATATGCATTTTTGTAAATATCATTTGGTTGGGAAATTGCACAACAAATTTCAGATGCATAATAATTTTGAATGGTGGCTGTGTTTCAGTTCTCAAAGTGTTTCAGAAAGTGCAAATGTGATAGATTTGACTTTAAATGTAAACCAAAGAGAATTCTGCCATCCCTAAATATAGCAATCAGGGTTAGTAGCCATTGAATTTGTCACAAAGGAACCTTTTGGATGTGCTTTAAGAGGCTGTTGTGGGGAAATCAGGCAAGATATCTCTGAGACCAATGCAGTGCTCTTCAACCTTGAGTCCCCAGGTGCTGTTGGACAACAAATCCCATCATCCCTGTACAGCTTACCCAATAGTCAAGGATGATGAAAGTTGTAGACCAACAACACCAGATTCTTCAAGAACAGGTGAGGTCCCTGCAGGCTGGAGGTGGGCAAATATTGCCCACATTTTCAAAAATGGGGAAAAAGAAGACCCAGGTAACTACTGGCCAGTTAGCTTGATGTTGATACCAGGAAAGGTCCTAGAACAGATAATTAAATTGCCGCAGTAGCTGGTAAAATGTTGGCTGGATGAGGCAAGTGTTAGGTGGATTTGTAGCTGGTTAGCTGACTGAACCCCAAGAGTGCTCACTAATGGTTCCTTGTCATCTTGGAAAAAGGGACAAGCGAGGTGCCGCAGGTTCTGTCCTTTATAAATGACTTGGATGAAGGAATTTAGGGGCTGCTCATCAAATTGATGAGGTTGAAGAGCAATTCACAAGTGGATCCAGCAGGATCTCCTTAGGTTCTTACCGAAAAAATGTGGTTAGTGTTCAATAGTGCAATGAGGGGGGAAATGGGTAAGTGAGAATCTGAAGTAGAGGGAGGCAGGGAGCCAAGTGAGAAGTAGGAGTTGCAGAACTGTGCTGTGAGATTTGGTCTTTGTCCACTGACAGATTTTATCAACACTCTCCAAATCAGCCAGTATTGTGCTTTGGAACAAGGACTCTGGCTTTTCTGGCATGACTCCAAGACTAGGGGAATAGATGTCCCTTCTTAAATTTCAGCTCTTCCTGCTTTGTCTAGTCTTTTCCTAGCTTCTATGAATGTAAGGGTCTCTGTGTAAGCCCCTACTGAAATAAAGGCATTTAAGGATGCAATGCCATGTTTCACACAAACTGCTCCCCAACATCACTCCTCCTCCTCCTTCTTAGCAAAAGTACCTGTGGAAGTGGGTGCTTTTCAGAGGGGAATCTGAAGGGTGGCGGCGGCAGTGGAGATATTTGATCCTTTCTATGCCCAATGATGAGCAAATCATTCCCAAGTTGTATTTTACCTGGCAGAGTTTCAAACACGCAGTTACTTTCCCAAATGTTAGTCTGGTTGTTGTTTTTTAATAACATTTTATTGATTTTCCAAAAATAACAAAAATAAAAACCAACAACAATACAACAAAACAAAACAAATTGACTTCCCTCTAATCCCTTCCTTGGGTCTCTTATTTATCAATATACTGCCTGGCTATTGTTAAATTTTAACCTATTTAAATCCCTATTATCCATTCATAACAAAATTACAAGTAGTCTTAAAACCCTGCTAATGTATTAGCCTGTGTACATTGCTCCTGTAAATATGCAATAAATATCTTCCATTCTTCCTTAAATTCGTTGTTGTCTCTTCCTCTTAGTTTCATAGTCAATTTTGCCATTTCAGCATATTCCATTAATTTAACTAGCCAATCTTCTTTAGAAGGGACACCTTCTTCTTTCCAATGTTCTGCTAATAAGGTCTGTGTGGCTGTTGTTGCATACATAAACAAGTTTTTTGTGATTTTGATAGGTGCATTCCTATAATACCTAATAAGAAAGCTTCTGGGTTTTTTTTTTTTTTTAACAAAGGTTGTTTTAAACATCTTCTTCATTTCATTATAAATCATTTCCCAATATTTCTTTATAATTTTACAGTCCTACCACATATGAAAAAAATGTCCCCTCTGTTACTTTACATTTCCACCAAATGCTAATCTGAGACCTGGCAGGGTGAGGAAGTAGCTTTGTGTCTCTATGTGGCTGACTGGCTACTCCTCTGATCAAAATGGACGCCTCCTGAATGAGATTTTCTCAAATAAAAAAGAGAACTGTGGGAGTTTGTGGCCCTGGCTTCGCATATAGTTAGACCCTGCCCCCCACGAGGCTTGACTCTGTGTTTATTAAAAATGAATGAGACATAGGGCAGAATGGTTGTGAACGCTCTGTGATGTCACATTGTTGTTGTTGTTTAGTTGTTTAGTCGTGTCCGACTCTTTGTGACCCCATGGACCAGAGCTCGCCAGGCACTCCTGTCTTCTACTGCTTCCCACAGTTTGGTCAAACTCATGCTGGTAGCTTCGAGAACACTGTCCAACCATCTCGTCCTCTGCTGTCCCCTTCTCCTTGTGCCCTCCATCTTTCCCAACATCAGGGTCTTTTCCAGGGAGTCTTCTCTTCTCATGAGGTGGCCAAAGTATTGGAGCCTCAGCTTCAGAATCTGTCCTTCCAGTGAGCACTCCGGGCTGATTTCCTTCAGAATGGAGAGGTTTGATCTTCTTGCAGTCCATGGGACTCTCAAGAGTCTCCTCCAGCACCAGAATTCAAAAGCATCAATTCTTCGGCGATCAGCCTTCTTTATGGTCCAGCTCTCACTTCCATCCATCACTACTGGGAAAATGTCACATTAGTTTGTCCAACGGTTATGCACGGTTCGCAGGTGACAGAAAGGCAAGTGGCAACCAGACTGTTGAACAACACTTACTGAATTTAGGTTATTTATAGATAAATGATGCAATATCAACAATAATATAGTACTGGGGTTGTGTTTTGTGCTGCCAGCCATGATCTGCTCTCCCATTGTCTGTTATTTGGTGAGGGAGGACATCAGGATTGAAAGTCACACTACACCAGTCTTCCTCACCTGGCAACACCAGATGTTTTGGACTAGTGATGAACTTTGGGTTCTCAAATTTCAGCAGCACCCTATGTGATGCTAAAATTTGGTGTGTGCAATGCCTATCACACTCCTTTCTACAGCCTTGTTGTGGTGCCACCTGCTGCATGACACCCAGTGCGGCTGAACTTATTGCACTACCCTAAAAACACCTGTTTTGGATTACAGCTCCCATCAGCCCCAGCCAGCACTGGCTCATTCATGGGATGGTGGGAGTTGTACTCCAAAAAAGCATATTGAGAGCACTAGGTTGGGGAAGGCCGCTACGGGTGATGATGTTGGGAGGACAGTGGGTTGTGATTTGATATGGAAGTCCTGCTCTCGTTGTACAGAATTCAAGAGCGCTCTCCACTTTTCTCAAGTGGGTGGGTGATGTCAGTGGGGCTTGTCCTGAATGGGGAGTGGGGATAAACGTGTGGTCCTTTGGGTGGAAGAATATGGGGGGAGGGGAAGAATTATGAACAGCTGCCATCTATGCAATGGGGAAGGCATTAAACAAAGCCAATCCGTTCTGTGGAGCCTTGGGGGAGGGGAAAAGCTCATGCTCTGAGATTTGACCCTCAGAAGACAATGTCCATTGCTGCATACCCATAAACAAACGGTACCTAACACACACAACATTTTTATATCAGCTTACCATTTTGAATACTTTGCCATTTAATCTCCAAGCTCGCAGGGGTGAGTTCCTAGAAGGGAAGACTTATTTCATTTCCATGAAATGTTTATTTTTTCTGGGAAGTTTCTCTCTCACCTCCTTAAATTTTACGGCGTTTGGCGTTTGGCTGGCTACAGAGTTCTCTTGAGGAAGCTGGCGAGGTTCAAGAGGGACCATAAATTTCAAATTCTCTGGGTTAGAATAATGTAAGTGCGTTGAGATCTTAACCTTAAAGGATCAATACAAACTTGTATGAGGCTCTCTTTTTTTGTTGTTGCCCCTCCCCCCTTTTCTTCTGTAGTGCCATAAAACTAAAACTTGAGAGGAGGAGTTGGGAGGGAAGGATTCCAGCAGTTGAAAAGATTGCATGTAAAGTGGTGACTGATTCCATAATGAATCCCCATCTGAGTCATTGGCTGGGAGAGCTTCTTGTTGGAGTGTTTCACTTTTTAGGATTGTTGCAGGAAGTGTTTCTTTAAAAACAAGCAAGCCAGCATGCAAACACAGTTACGTTCAGGAAAGGGCTGTGACAGCACAGAGAAAAATAATCCTGAAAATACTGGACTGACGAAAACTGAACAAAAAACGTGTATAATTGGGAAAGGCCCATACCCAGTGGCAGAGCATCTACTTTGCAAGCAGGAGGTCCCAGATTCAATCCCCAGCATCTCCAGGAATGCCCCCTTGTCCGAAACCCTGGAGAGTCAAGGCAGACAATACTGAACTAGATGGAGCAATGGTCTAATATATGGCAACTGTGTCTTGGGGGAAGGAGCATGACTCAGTGGTAGAGTATCTGCTTTGCCTGCAGAAGATTCCAAGTCCAATACCCTGCCATCTTCAGGAGGGGCTGGAGGAGATTCCTTCCTGAAACTCGGGACTGCCGCAGCATGGACAATACAGAGCTTGGTAGACCAATGGTCTGCATAAAGGTAGCTTCCTATGTCCATTGCCACAAGCACAGCACAGGATGTTTGCAGTGCAAACCATGGATGAGGGAGGGATTCAGTTATGTCAGCACTTTAATGAGAAACTAGCCAATTCATGCTTCTTGAATTGATACACAAACTGAATCACATTTCTCCTTTGAAATTTGTACTGCTCCAAACTTTGTGATGCAGTTCTCCAACCAGACGGTGCATACAAAAAAAAAAGCATGTATGTGAAAATAACATAGCAAAACACATTATAGTAGAGATAATTGCTTGAAATGTGTACATTAGTCAAAATAGCCTACAGACATATGTCTATTAAGTTAAATTTCCACCAAGATGCTGCTGGTTGTTTTTTTTTTTAAATGGCAAATTGATGTGGGAATGTGAAGAACAAGATTTAAGTACTGCATGGAAAAATCAGAAATGGAGGGAAACCAAAAGTACAAATTTGTCCACCCCTAGTGAGAGTCCCATGGAGTGCAAGAAGGTCAAACCTATCCATTCTTAAGGAAATCAGCCCTGAGTGCTCACTGGAAGGACAGATCCTGAAGCTGAGGCTCCAATACTTCGGTTACCTCATGAGAAGAGAAGACTCCTTGGAAAAGACCCTGATGTTGGGAAAGATGGAGGGCACAAGGAGAAGGGGACAGCAGAGGACGAGATGGTTGGATGGTGTTCTCGAAGCTACCAGCATGAGTTTGACCAAACTGCGGGAGGCAGGGGAAGACAGGAGTGCCTGGTGTGCTCTGGTCCATGGGGTCATAAAGAGTCGGACACGGCTAAACCACTAAACAACAACAACAAGTGTGAACTTAGCATGCATACTTAAAAGTAAAACTCAGAACCAATACAAGATGTCAGCTCAAGACTGGGCACACACTGGCTCAGATGGTCATTCAACCAGGAAACTTACCAGGTGACCTTGAGCCAGCCTTGTACTCCATGGGGTTGTTGTAACTCCTCCTTAGTCTCGGTGTTGCCCTTATAGAACCCAGTGGGTAGGAAGAAGGGAATTAGGTGACTCTATCTGCCATTGTCTGATTTGTCACATTATTGGCTCTGTCTCTGCCTACCATTAATCTGCCTGCCTTCTGCCCCACCTGTCTCCAATGGGTACCAACCAGTACTGGTAAAAATAGGACAAAATGTAGCTCAATATAGCAGGGCTGGGGAGCTTCTGTCTCGGGGTCCAAATGCATCTCTCTTTGTCTGACCATGGAACTCTCTTCAAGCCCTACCCCTCATTGGCCCCACTTTGCATCCCGAGTGTTTTTTGCCTGACTGGAATGTGTCCTTGAACTCTGATAATGCTTCTTGCTTATTTGGATGGAAGACAGAGAGGGGTGTGCGAGTGTGTGCAGAAACTGGCCTACTGTACAAAGGTAAAATTTACATCAATTGCTCCTCCCATGTTGTCCTCTGCTCCCTCCCACTGCTGGCATGCGGCCCTCAGAAGGTTGCCTAGAAGGGAATGTGGCCCTTGGGTTGAAAAGTTCCCCTACCCCTAGAATATAGGATTTCTTGTGCTTGGGATGAAATGCCACCTGCTAAGATCAGACCCTCCAAGTGTCCCTATTTTCCAGGGACAGTCCCAGATTTATAGAAGCAATCCTAGTTTCTGATTTGATCCTGGAATGCCTCACTTTTTCTTAGGACTTCCTTATTTTCATTGGAGGAATTGGAAGATATGGAGTTATGCGACCCCTGAGACAAGGAGATAAGTAACTATGCAACCTTGTGGGTTAAACCACAGAGCCCTAGGGCTTGCCGATCAGAAGGTTGGCGGTTCGAATCCCCGCGACGGGGTGAGCTCCTGTTGCTCGGTCCCTGCTCCTGCCAACCTAGCAGTTCGAAAGCACAAAGTGCAATTAGATAAATAGGTACCGCTCTGGCGGGAAGGTAAACAGTGTTTCCGTGCGCTGCTCTGGTTCGCCAGAAGTGGCTTAGTCATGCTGGCCACATGACCCGGAAGTTGTATGCCAGTTCCCTTGACCAATAAAGCAAGATGAGTGCCGCAACCCCAGAGTCGTTCACAACTGGACTTAATGGTCAGGGGTCCCTTTACGTTTACCTAAAGTATATGGCAGTTTGATAATGTTTAATGTTTTGTTATGTTTTTAAATATGTTGTAAGCTGCCCAGAGTGGCTGGGGCAACCCAGTCAGATGGGTGGGCTGTTGTTGTTGTTGTTAAATAGAATGTCTTTGTTTTCATTGGAGAAATGTTGAAGGGTATGTAAGATGGCAATAACAGGGTTACAAGGCCAGCATCTGATGGAGAATCATCAACTTCCTTCTCTTTTCCCCCAGCGAAGAAAGAATTACGTGGCGTGTTCCTCTCCCATACAAATACCTTTCTGCTTTTGCATAAATCAACTTTGCACCTTTCGCTCCGCAATCTGACTCTTCCATCTCTTCACCTGTGGTGCTTTGGCCCTGAGGCCTTGCTGGGTGTGGCCCCCAACTATCCTAAGCATCATGTTCTTTCTGTGGCTTCATCTGGGAGCTGTAATGTTGCCGGCGGGTTGTATTTTAACTCTGAGCTGCTTCAGGTCACGAGGGGGGGAAATATGTTCCATTGCAATGATGCCGTGCAAACAGTCACATTCCTGTCAATTTCAGGGGAAATCGAACAGGCAAGCAGGTTTTGGAGCCAAAATACCAAGGGAAAATGAGAACTCTCAGAAAAATGCACAGTAAGGGCCAACGTATGTGGCAAGATGTTCAATAGATCAAACTTTTTTAAAAAAACAAAAATAGGTGTAGCGAACTAGGACCACATACTCACCATACATTTAAAGCACTATGATGGCACTTTAAACAGTCATGGTTTCCCTGGAGCATAATGGGAACTGTAGTTTGTTAAGAGTCCTGAAAGTTCTTAAAACCACTAGGTCCAGTCGCGGGCGACTCTGGGGTTGCGGCGCTCTCCTTGCTTTACTGGCCGAGGGAACCTTCATACAGCTTCCGGGTCATGTGGCCAGCATGACTAAGCCGCTTCTGGCGAACCAGAACAGTGCATGGAATTGCCATTCACCTTTCCGTCAGAGCGGTACCTATTTATCTACTTGCACTTTGATGTGCTTTCAAACTGCTAGGTTGGCAGGAGCAGGGACCGAGCAATGGGAGCTCACCCCGTCGTGGGGATTCGAACTGCCAAACTTCTGATCAGCTAGCCCTAGGCTCAGTGGTGTTCTTATGAAACACCTATTCCTCAGGGTGAGCTGCAAGTCACCAAAGTTCCCTGTTAAGGGGAATGATTGTTCAACTACTCTGATAATTGTAATCCTAGGAGGGCAATAGGGGCCTCCTATCAGCTCTCAGCACAAACTGCAACTTCCAGAATTCATTAGGTGAGCTAGAACTGATTCTAAATTGGTATTATCATGTTTTAAATGTATGGTGTAGCCTCAGCATAGGACTGCACCCCCAAGCCCACAATAATGATTGGCTATGATTTTGTTTGCTGGAAATTCAGCCCTTATTTTATGTAGTTTAACATTCCCCAGCAAATCTCAAGATTTGCTGTGATATGGAGGACTAAATATACATGATCCAAGGCAAGGGAATGACTCTTTGGTAAGGCAGCATTTGAAAAGTTTCCGTCTGCCATTGGGATACAAAATGGATCCAACTGTATCCATCCATCGATGACAACCTGTACCTTGATCTTAGCAACCACGATGCAAAATCTGCTAAAAATCAGTGCCATGTTCCACCTGCCATATTGATTTGAAACAGTGGCCAACTGTATGCAAACATAGACAAAAACTTACTTCTTGATGTCAGGAACCATAATGCAAAATTGGTTATGAGATTTTAAGAGGTATCCAAATGCACAGAGAACAGATAAAGAAACAACTTGATTTTATTTATTTATATTTTCATTTAATAAAGTTTACACACCGCTTGATTGTAAACAGAGTCTCTAAACAGTTTACAAAAACAAAACAAAAAAACGTTAGAGCTGCTAGTAAAAGGCAATGTTAAAAAAACAGGTATTTCGTTTTAATCAAAATATAATTAAAATAATTAAGCTAGAAACAGATAAAAGCACATGCCAGCGTCGACATGTCTGAATAGGCTTCCTTAACGAAAAATATTTCAAGCAGATACCCTGTCAATAGGCAGGGAGTTCCAAAGTATATCTGCCACTAAAAGATTTCTTACAAGTATGCAATGAGTACTACAGTATGTAGCACCTGTGACAGTGAGAGTTCCGCAGATTGAAGCGGTAGAGTGGGCACATATAGAGTAAACTGATCTTGCAGGTAAACTGGTCCCAAGCTATTACAGGCTTGAAATTGGCTTGGTAGCTAATTGGCAACCAGTAGCAAATATATCTATTAATTTGCACCTGAAGTTGATTCCGGATCCTCTCGTTCGCGGTGTGGTGTGTGAGAATTTCCTGAAAGGTATATTCCCATGGAAGACGCTGAGGATCTCTATGTTGCCCTTTTTTTGATGAATGTTGGGATGGGAGAGCTGCAACCGGAACTGTTTAGCTGTATGCACTGCCTGACTTAAAATTAATCCCGGGCAAACCTCTGCTTTTGACCCCTTTGAAGTTCAATGAAAAAGGAAAATCCACCCTGCCCTGCCCCGAATCTTAATTGTTAGCAGTTTCCAGGCCTCTGAGAGAGGAAGTGCTGACCATTTGACCACTGGTGGCAACCAATTATGTGCTGGATGCTGAGTGTCCCTCGATGTGTCTGCCCCAGAGCTCCAGTCAGGTGCTTTGTAAAACTCGCCTGGTTTTTTTCTGAATCTGGCTGAGTCCTGAGGTGTGCACTTGTTTATGTGTGTGAGAGAGCGCACATGTATTCACAATGGTCTTAGGAGAGCCCTCGCATTCCATCTCATTCTTGAGTCACCAAATTGGGATTAGAAGCAGCTGCAATTAATCATTAATTAACCCATTCCAGCCGGAGGAGGAGGTGTATGTGCACGCACATGTGCCTCTGTGCGCTGGAGGGAGGGGGGAATGGCAGCAAATGATCACATCCTTCTTCAGGAGAGGAAGGAGGGGAGGCTTAGGAACACATTCCTGCGGTTCAGCCTCAATGTGGAAGGTGGTCTTTCTCATGCTCTTTGATTCAGTCCTCTACCTACTCCCCCTCCCACCATATCTGAGCTTCAGGCCTACCAATGTGGTTCTGCTTAATAACTTCACACGTCCAAGGAAGAGGACTTTGGAGGAGGGGTGTGTGTGCACTGCTCCAAAGCTGTACAGAGATAGGTTCCTCATGTTGGAAGGTGTCTCTTTTACAAGGCAAATCAATCCCACATTCCCCGTCTTATCTTGAAAGCAAGAGGAGGACAAATTACATTAGTAATGCTCTGTCTTGTTGGCTCCTGGTGGACTGATGTGACCCAGCAGAAGAGCAGGAAGTGATTGTATTTTTATTTTTTTAAAATAAGATGTGACAGCTCTGCCTTTTGGGGTCCAGATTACTAAATAATGGTATGGGGTTGCTGTTGTTGTTTTGCATTTATTCCCCAGATTTATCTTAACAAATAAGCCACAGTGGTTAACTATAGTGAAAAGCCTTAAATGAAATGCAAAGAGTCTTAAATACACATGATGGTAGTGATGGTCACCATCTTGGATTAGAGAAATTCATGGAGGGGAAGTCAAGCTTCTCGCTCCACCTCCAGAGATGGTGTGCCTCTGAATACCTGTTGCTGGGAATCACAAGTTAGCAGAATGGCTCTCGCACTCGGGTCTTGCTTTCAGGCTTTCTATAAAGACATCTGGTTGGCCACTATAAGAACAGGAAGCTGGACTAGGTGGGTCACAGGCTTGATCATGCAGGCTTTTCTTATGTTCTTAATGGCAGAGGAGCAAATTAAAAAGTAGCCAAGATCCGAATCAGTGCAGCAAAAGAGCAGGTAAAAGGGAATATTAGGCCACAGCACCAGCACTGGGAGACCCCCCCCTCCAATATTCAACCAAGTCCAAAAGCTTATTTAAAAAGACAAGTCTTTATCAGACATTTCAAGGGACCTCTTTAGGGAAGGATATACCAGAAGGTTGGTGCTATGGCTAAAAAGGCTCCACCATTTGTGGCCATCAAGTATATGCTAGTTTATAGAAGAACATGGGGCAGGACCTCAGAAATAGTGTACCTGCCAAGTGGTATGTATGACTTTCATCCAACTGACAAATGCAATTGACTGTATGAGTTTTAATCCATTAAACAATTAAAATCTACATATGAATAATACATAAAGAAGGTGTTATTTTAGGAAGCTGACTTACTGAATCAAAGCATTGATCCTTCCACTTCAGTATTGTCTACACCAGTGGTTCTCAACCTGTGGGTCCCCAGATGTTGATGGACCACAACTCCCATCATCCCTGAGCTCTGGTCTTGCTAGTTAGGGGTGATGGGAGTTGTAGTTCAACAACATCTGGGGACCCACAGGTTGAGAAAGGCTGGTCCACACTGACTGGCTGCAGTAGCTCTCCAGTGTTTCAGGCAGGGGTCTCTCCCACCCCTCCCTGGAGATGCTGGGGATTGAACCTGGGACCTTTCGTATACAAAGCAGGTGCTCTACCACAGAGCCCTGCCCACACAGCACATTTCTTTGCTTTAGATCAAGGATGGGGAATAGAATCATAGCATCATAAAATTGGAAGGGACCCAAAAGGTCATCTATCCCAACCCCCTGCAGTGCAGGAATCTCAACTAGAGCATATATGACAGATGGCCATCCAACCTCTGCTTAAAAACCTCCAAGGAAGGAGAGTCCACCATCTTTGGCGAGAGTCTGTCCTACCGTCAAATAGCATTTACTGTTAGAAAGTTCTTTCTGATACAACTTGAATTGATTGGCTTAGGTCCTAGCCTCCATAGCAGGAGAAAACAAGCTTGCCCCTTTAGATATTGGAATATGACTATCGTATCTCCTCTCAGTCTCTTCTTTACCAGGCTAAACATACCCAACACTGTTTCTCATAAGGCTTGGTTTCCAGACCCTTAACCATCTTGGTCACTCTCTTCTGGGCAGGGTATAAATTTATTATTATTATTATTATTATTATTATTATTATTATTATTATTATTACCCTGCCCAGAGGAGAGTGACCAAGATGATTAAGTGTCTGGAAACCAAGCCGCCTTCCCCTCCTCCTCCTCCATATCCTTCTTAAATTGTAGTGCCCAGAAGTGGACACGGTACTCTAGGTGTGGTCTGACTAAGGCAGAATAGAGGAGGACTATTATTTTCCTTGATTGGGACACTATACTTCTGTTGATGCAGCCTAGAATAGCATTAGCTTTTTTTAGTGCTGCATCTGTTGACTCATGTTAAGCTTTTGCTGTACTGTTGACTCATGTAAAGTTTGTGGTCTACTAAGACCCTTCAATCCTTTTCATATGTACTACTGGCAAGCCAGGTGTTCCACATCTTATATTTGTGCAGATGGTTCTTCCTTTGTAGAACCTTTACATTTGTCCCTAATGAAATTCATTTTGTTAATTTAGGCCTAGTTCTCTAATCTGTTAAGGTCATCTTGAATCCTGATTCTGCCTTCAATGGCATTGGCTGTCCCTCCCAATTTGGTGTTATCTGCAGATTTGAAGAGCATGCTCTCAATACCTTTAATCCAAGTCATTTATGAACAACAATGGGCCCAGGCCAGAACCCTGAAGCACCCCACTGGTCACTTTTTTCCAGGAGGAGGAGGAACCATTAGTGAGCGCTCTGGGTTTGGTCAGTCAACCAGCTACAAAGAGAGGAGAGGAGCACTGGGCCAGGGTGCGCTGGGGGACACTGGCATGGGATGCTTGGTTTGGGCCCACCAAGTGCCATGTTGGCTGGCCTGGCTTCCTACTGCATGGGTAGGCCGGCGGAGCAGTGCGACCCTGCTTGGCTCCAGTGCAGGGTGGGGTCACCAGTGGTATTGGCAGTGATGGCTGGGATGCCACAGTGGGTTCCTTCACCGTCCAGTATGCACATACCTATCCCGGACACAGGGACCTCACACTACACAGCTGCTTTGTATCATGAAACCCAAGAGGACATGAACACTTCCTACCAATGTTCCCAGTACTTCCACTTCATCAATCAGTTCCTCCCTGTTGGTTAGGACCACATCCAAGAGAGATGACCGCCTTGTTGCTTCTTCCACTTACTGGGAAATAAAATTGTCAGCAAGGTGATTGAGGAATTTGTTAGACTTTACATTCTTGGCAGAGTTTGAGTTCCAACAGATATTGGGGTATTTGAAGTCTCCCATGACTACTATATCTCTCCTTTTTGAAGGTTTGGTAATCTGCTGCAGGAAGCTATGGGCCTCTCGCAACTCCCATCAGCCCCAGTGAGGAGGGCCAATGGAGAGGGATAATGGGAGTTCTAGCCTAGTTCTGAGGTGTTGCTGGCCTCAGGAGTGGAGTGGCAGGCTGAGATGGACAAGAAGGGGAGGATGACACGGGAGGCATGAGCCCAGGATACAGAGGCTTGAGGAAGTGGGTGCTTGTTCCTCTCGGGCGGTGGCTACCCTAGATGGGAAGCAGGACTCCCATCTCCTGTCTACCCTTCTGGGCAAAGAGCACAGTGATGCCATCTGGGGAGTGCATCAGCCCACCTCTAGTGAAAGAGAAACCAGAATCAGAAGAGAGGACAAGGCCTGATTGCCCAGCACCCAGTGGTGTTCCCATCCCTGGGAACAGTTTCACTGACCAAGTGGCTATCTGCATGCTCAGCAATCTCACAAGGCAGAAGAATATCATAAGCAAGCTCTCCTTGCTCTGTCTTTAAAAGCTTGGTGGGTGGGCATGCTGACCCGTTGCGACAACTCCATTGCATCTGTACAGTTCTGAATCCCTTGCCCTGATCTTGGACTCCTTAAATGTGGACCACTTGGCTCAGCTAGCCTAGTCTTTCCTATCATCTAGCCAAAGCGTAGTGACTCATTGCCCATCATGGAGCCTGTAAATCTCTGCTTCAATAAACATATCTTCTTTACTCTCAAGGAAGAGTGTAGATGGTCTGGGCGGTAGCTAGGATGGGTGGTGGTGGTGGTGCAGGGTCAGTTAGGGGGTATCCTGGAGTGAAGGGGAGGGTTATGGCTTAGGGGAGCATTCTGAGGGTTGGATAGAGGCCTAGCAGGCCACACTTGGTCCTGACCTTGAGGTTCCTCACCCCATATTAATTATTTATAAGGAGGAGAAGCAGAGAGGATACAAGGCTGTTGTTTTCCATGATTGCTAACTACATGCAACAGCATCTATGCATGATCTCATTCACACTGGAAAGTATCGTTCCTGCAGTTCACACCGACTCCCCTACCTTCAAAAAGAAAATACTGGGAGAGAAAAATCTATGAAGATTTAGAAAGGAAAAATAAAAATTCTGTGTGGCCTTGAAATCTTAGATGGATGTTTAATTGTTGGCCCAATAAAAAATATCCTCTCCATCACGTCTTTTGTCTGAGCAAAAGATCTCAAAGGAAACATCAGACTAAATAGGGCAAGGAAAAAGGTCTATGGTTTCAGCCTCTCTAATTCTCTTGAGCCGCTTCCCCACGTAGACCTCTCACTCCCGGAGCCCCGTCTCCAAACACTCGCCCCATGGAAGTGATAACCTGTAGATTTGGCAATGGACATAACGTTTTACTAAGGGAGCTTACGCAAATATTATCGCAAGTGAAATGAGGGTTTAATTCTATTATCTGTAGCTTTTCTTTCTTGGGGGTCAAAAGTACAGAACGTGGTCATGTTGCCTTTATAGACTTGGAGAAACAAGAGGCCTGTTTTGAAACCAAATAATTAGTCATCCAGAACAAATGTCCCACACTGCACTCCAACTGCTGAGGGAAACTCTTCCAGAGGGGTGAAGCAAGAGTTTTTGAGATTTCCTGTATATGTTTTTAAGCAGCCTCGTACCCAGCATTGCTTGGGAATTCTAAGAAACAAAAAAATTCAGCACTCTTTTGAAATCAGTGAGTAAATTCAGTGCAGTTTTGAAAGGTTCAGTCCGTCATCTTGATTCAAAATTCTGTCCAGACATATCCAATAATAGACGACCTCAGGAACTGTTATGCAAAATTGGGTTACAGTGTCTTAAGAAGTATCCAGGAAAGTGCTTGCAAAGCAGTACCTGCAGGATTGAACCCTCTTGCTTGCAGTGTGGTTGGGGGAGGGAGAGGAGACTCAGCATGTCCTTCTTCCCCATCCCACCACCTTCCAATTGTAGGTTTAATTAATTACTCCAACCCCTAAATTTATGCAGGGTCAGATCCAGGCTATGTGTCCCACAAGCTAGCCTATGTCGAGGTTGACCCAGTGTCCCAGAGCGGGTAGGGGATACTGTGCACAGGCCTAATTGTAACTCGCCATAGGTCTCTCAATAAGCTTCCTAGCCAAGTGTGGATTTGAACCTAGCTTTTTATAATTTTGATCCAACACACTAACCATCACACTAGGGATGGAGAAAACTATGATCTTCCAGATTTTTTACTTCAACCTCCATCGCCCCCAGCCAGCATTGACAGTGATCAGGAGACTATTGGGAACTACAGTCCAGCAACATCTGGGTTCCTCACAGTTTCCCCATCCTTGAACTGTGGCATGTCAGATCTGTGGTGTTGAAACACCTTAGACAGAGCAGGCAGAGGTCTCCAGTAGGGTTCAGGAGCCAGAGGCTGACTGCAAACATATCTGCAATCCTCCCCAGCACAGGGTTATAACAACAGTCACAACCTTGACGCAGAGCATTTCTTGGGAAATTAATGACCAGTTGGGGTTAATGTGCCAAACAGATTCATCCAGCTGGTCATTAATTTAAAAGGAAGGCTCGGAGAGTCAATCATGATTTTCACATGCAAAGGAGACCCTGGCAGGCATGGCAACACCACTGGCCCCCCTCCTTTCCCCAAATTTGGAGGGCACCAAATCTCGCCCCCACCACTCCTTTGACAAAATTGTTTGGGAAATAACATGCAAGGAGAGGGAATCCCACAACCTCTTTGAAATGGGATCGTAGGGAGTTAAACTACATAAGAACCTAAGAAGACCAACCTAGTTTGCACTCCCGAACGATACAAAATCTGAAATACAGCCATCTTTCGAGATTCACACTGTTCCAAATTCCGCAGTGTAGTTCTGCAACCAAATCATTGGTACAAAGAATGCATATACGAGAGTAAAGTGTGCAAAGAATGCATATATTAGTAAAAATAGTATACAAAATGCATAATATTAGGGGAAACTGGTTGCAAAACATGAAGATTATATGCAAAATTGCGTATAAAAATGTGTACATTAGGAGAAACTCTTATGAATTTTCATGAGGACTTTTGTACGAATCACAAACTGATGTGGAAATATGGATAACTGAACTTAAGCCTGGAAAAATGAGAAAATGAAAGAAACCAAAATCGACCAGTTAAGATAAAAAGATGCCAGGTGCTGGATCCAGTCAAAGACCCATGTAGTTCAACATCTTGTTCTCACGGCTGATAACAAGATGCCTACGAGAAACTTGCTAGCAGAACCTGAGTGCAACATCATTCTCCCAGCATATGGTACCCAAAAGCATACTGCCTCCAACAGTGGAGGTGAAACATATCCATAATGGCTACTTGCCACTGATAACCTTCTCATCCCCATGCTCTTTTAAAGTCATCCAAGTTGGTGGCCATCACTGCTTCCTGGGGGAGCAAGTTCCATAGTTTACTCACTGCATGAACTACTTTTTAAAAACCTGTCCTGAATCCTCCAACTTTCAGTTTCATTGGATATCCACAAGTTCTAGTGCTACAGACTTCTATCATCAGAGATTTACAACTCTCCTAGACAACGACAGTTCTCTTTCTCAAACTCTGGGAGGAAGTCCTTTCATTGCCTACAGACAGCCACCCAATCTTAAAACAACTCCTCACCCACAATAATAGAGCAACCAGACTTAACATGGACACTCACTGGTACCAGAGCCTGCAATAAACCCAGATGCCAACTTTGCTGCCACATACACCTAGACAACACCATCACTGGACCCAAAACCATCAAACATATCATCTCAGGCTTATTTAATTGCTCATTTTCTAACACTGTGGATGCCATCAAATGCTAGCAGTGCCCTTCAGCTCTCTATATTGGACAAACAGGTCAAACCCTACGCCAAAGGATAAATGGACATAAATCTGACATCAGGAATCACAAGACAGAGAAGCCAGTAAGAGAACACTTCAGTCTCCCAGGACTTTCAATACAGTATCTCCAAGCAGCTGTCTTATTGCAAAAGAATTTCAGAAATAGACTTGAAAGAGACGTTGCTGAATTACAACTTATTACTAAACTGAAAACTATGGAGAGACCTGGTCTGAACAGAGATATTGGATTCTTGTCTCATTACACATGCTAAAGCTATTTTTACTCATCTGCATACTGTCCCTTGCTTTTTCCTAGATTCAGGTAGGTAGCTGTGTTGGTCTGACACAGTTGAAATATATATAAAAATAAAAAAAATTGTCCAGTAGCATCTTAGAGACCGACTAAGTTTGTTTTTGGTATAAGCTTTTGTGCATGCACACGGAAGCTTATACCAAGAACAAACTTAGTTGGTTTCTAAGGTGCCACTGGACAATTTTTTAATCTTTTAATTTATTTAAACTTCTATCATGTCACTGCTGACTTGCCTTTTGTTTAATCTAAAAAGTCCCAAACACTACAACATTTCTTCATAGCAGAAGTCTCTCCACTTTCTTGATCATCTTGTTTGCCCTTTTCTGAACCTTTTCCAACTCTACAATATCCTTCGTGAGGTGAGGCAACCAGAATCATACACAGTAATCCAACAGCATTATGATATCAGCAGATTTCTTTTTGATTCTCTCTTTGGACTTTTGATTTGGATTTTTTATTCTCTCTATGGACTTTTGCTTTTTTCACAGCTGCAGCACACTGGGTCGACAACTTCATTAAACTGTCCTCTACAAACTCAAAGATTCATTAGCTTCCATGAGAATATATGTGAAGTTAAGATTTTTGCCTCCACCATGAATCACCTTACACTTGCTTGCATTGAGTTTCACTGGCCATTTTGCCATCTATTCGCTCAGTTTGGAGAGGCTGTTTTGGAGCTCTTAGCAAACTTTTTAAAAAATAAAATAAAATAAAACCCTGAACAAATTAGTATCATCAGCAAACTTGGTTGCCTCACTACATCTCTTCATTTGGAGAACTGTTCATTTATTATTCCTCTTCCCTGCTTCCTGCTTCTTAACTAATCCCTGTTTAGAAGGACCTCTCTTCTTCCACTGAAAACTGATCCCTGGATGTCCTCTGGGGCCCCACTCACCTGTCAAAAATGCCCTGCAGAGGGTGGGCTGAATTGGCCAAGTCGTACGTTTTTTGTGGAGTTTCTTTTATTCACATTCTGGCCTCCCAAGACCTTGCAATTCCTCCATTGTTGCCTTGCTAACACTTTGCATAAAGGCCCCCAAAAGTGATAACAAAGGCTTTTAAAGAATATTACAGAATATTTCTTTATCATGTCCACCCTTTCAGACAGACAGATTCTTTTCTTTTGCTATTGCTCTCATTCCATACATAATGACATGTGGAGTTGAATGGGTCTTGGAAGGGGGCACATAAGTGTAACACTTGGCAAATTCACCTCAGTCTGCTGTCCCGTATGGGCTAACTGCCCTGTATGTAGCTTCCATCAAAGAATCCCGCTAGCTGGGAGCTACTAGAACACCCCTCTTTCCCTCAAAGCAATTCAATTCCCAGAGTAGTTTAACAATCAGTCCCTCTTTCCAGGAAAATTCCACAAATACCTTTCCCCATCCTGGGCAGTAAAAATATGCAACAACAACAACTCACAATTTGCTGCCCTAGATAATTTACTAGTGAGGCAGCTGCCCCACTCTGCCTAGTAGAAGAGATGGTCCCACCTTGGGAATGCTGCTAGTGTTGACTTAGTTTGCATATAACACTAAGCCATGGTTTCATAAATGGGGACTCAGGAAACTATGGTTTGTCTGCTCAGTAGTTTAACTATGATTTGTTCTCAGCTGAGAACCAGCTAGGACACACTGTTCAACAAGGTCACTAAACTGGGTTGCTGAAACCCACTGACACAAACTGAGAATGCATCCCCAATATAGACGGTACTTCTCAACATCTGCACAGCACTGGGGAGAGATGCATAGCTGAGGGACCTTTCCCCACTATTACTGCTCTTATTTGTGAGTAACCTCTGATTAACTCCTCTGGAACCCAACATCCCCCTGAATACAGTCTCAAGACCACAAACATGGCATGCAACGAAATATTTCTTTCTTCACTTGTGTGTTCTTTATAGCTGACCACATGGGGGCAGGCTTGTACCTGGCTTATATCCTCAGGCCTCTCTGCTACCTTTCCAGCAATACTTCCTTTAGTTTATCCTTCTTTAACTAGGCTTCTTAAGGCTCTGTAGCCAGGCAGTGGCATTTCACATGCTTAAAATGCAAGGAAAGGCTAACTGATCCTTTCTAAATCATCCAGACACACTGACTGTGAATCCTTCCACGCATCGGCACAAGTACACATATAAGAATGATAGTACTTTCCAATGATAATATTTTCCCATGATTTATGATGTTCAGGTGGTGAATGCAAAGAAGGAAGAGCAGGAGAGGCCTTGAAGTTGTCCGTCAACAGACTATGCAGGCCACCCAGCGTACCTGGTCAGAGCCTTCCTTTAAACATAAATGAACTGCATTTATATTTAAACACTAATAATCAGATCTAAAATTACACCCATCTATCCATATGTTAGCATGTGCAGATTTTATGCAAATCTTTCTTCACTTTTCTTGGTGATATGTTGGGTCCATTGCTGCGCTTGTGAGGAACAACTGTACAAATCCAACGTGGTCAGGTGTAAGGTTGCATTCAACCAAGTCCGGCTCAGAGTTGATCCACTGAAATGATGATACCCAAGTTCATAGATTTTCATAGAAGGCAATAGAAGAGAATTGGGGAGGGGGGACCAGTGGGAGTTATGAGAATAAGTTGTTTAAAAACCCCCAAAACTAAACCTAGCTAGTGCATATTTACTAAGAGAAGTATCATGTTGTAGCTTAAGAGGTTATAGCTTCACTGAGCTATTTTTATTTGTTTATTTAGAAAAATGTAGCACACAGAACAACAACAACAAAACCCCATTATTTCTTTATTTAGTACTCCAAAGAGTGCCAGACAGTGTACATGGTGCCCCCATCCTCATTTTATTATTCTTACAACAACCCAGGCAGGTAGGTTAGACTGACAGAGAGTGGCCCAAGGTCACTTCATGGCTGAACCAAAAAGGAAATACTAAATGCATATCTTTGGGAAGGCTTACTTAGGTATATAAACATTTAGGTTATGCTCCAAGGTTATAAGTGCTGCTACCACACTGAAAGATTGACTGCTATAAGATGCAGAATGAACATGAAACGGTACTTGTAAATGAAATTTCTACCCAGAATTCGAGGTGACTAAATGGGAACATATAGGGCTAGGCAATACTTCAAGTAAACTGGTACCAAGTTGTTATAGTAGAGATGTGTCAGACATTAAAGGTAAAGGTACCCCTGCCTGTATGGGCCAGTCATGGCCGACTCTGGGGTTGCGCGCCCATCTCGCTTTATTGACCGAGGAAGCCGGCATACAGCTTCCGGGTCATGTGGCCAGCGTGACGAAGCTGCTCTGGTGAGCCAGCACCAGCGCAGCACACCGAAACGCCATTTGCCTTCCCGCTATAAAGCGGTACCTATTTATCTACTTGCACTTAAGGGTGCTTTCGAACTGCTAGGTGGGCAGGAGCTGGGACCGAACGACGGGAGCTCACCCCGCCGCGGGGATTCGAACCGCCGACCATACGATCGGCAAGTCCTAGGCGCTGAGGTTTTACCCACAGCGCCACCCGCGTCCCTGTGTCAGACATTACCTGCTACTATCTTGTAAAAGTGGAAGGTGATATTCTGCTGTTTTGGCTGGTGGGTTCATGGTGCACTGCAGTCACATGAACATCCCAGAAAGAATGAGTCAGGAGGCTGAGGAGAGTCTTGCCTTGCTCTGAGTGGGCTCAAAGCTTATTCTTTTCTTAAGTTAAAGAGAAGGAGAACATAGGAACACAGAAAAATGCCTTATACTGAATCAGGCTGCTGGTCCATCCAGCTCAGTATTGTCGACACCGACTGGCAGTAATTCACCAGAGTTTTAGGCAGGGATTTCTCCCAGCCCTACCTAGAGATGTGGGGGACTGAACGCTGAAACTTCTGCATGCAAAGCAGATGTTCTCCCATTGAGCTATGGCTGTGGTGGGCTTACCTTGCAAACCTGACCTAAGAGCCTGTCTCTCTTTTACTGATGGGAGCCAGTGTCGGAGGCAATAATAGTTTGAAAAGTGGGATAAAATACAGTAACTAAATACTTGTTAGATAACTGTGAATGCCACTGTTTTGTTGATGTGGTGCCAGCATTTTCAATTATGGTACATTTCTGCAGTTGGGCTTGTTTGGGATTTGTATAGAAGGTGTTTGCAACCAAACAAGTAACAAATCAGGCGTTCTAGCGTTGCCTCAGCTAGTCCATTCAGGTAGCAATAGCAGGGACCATTCAGTTTGTAATCTAAGGGTTAATTCTGTTGTTAGGAAGTCAGCTAGCCAAGAGAGGGATGGGTGGAGGTGTTGGCAACCAGGCAAAATGGCATGACCTTTGCTGAGGTAGCATGTGCCTTGATTAGTTGCATGATTCTGAGGGAGTTTTTCCTCTGTATGTTTGGTTGTATGCCTTCATGTTATATACAAGGCCTGACCAAAGAAAGACAAAGCCTCTCTGTTAATTTCTCCTCAAATTATACTCCGCTTTTGTTCAGTTTTCCTTAGTAAGCTGCTACAAGGATTTTCTTTCTCTCTGGATACCATTGTTCCTAAAAGCCTAAAAGGCCAAGATTCATGGTCACAGTGTCTATTCCAGCCAAGAAAATTATCCATCAACCATACCTTTCTTCTTTTTTTTATTTTCCTTTTGTGAAGAGGGGATAATGTTGAGGTGAGCGGGAAATGCCAAGTTCTTTTCTTTAAAAGGTTTGTTTTAATAAAGAAGAAACTTTGAAAAATGTGTTTCATTTATGGCGCGTGCTAGGCAAACAAAGCCTGACGATATTGGTATGGTAGTTACAAGCGAGTTAGGCCCTAGGCCTAGGAGATGCTGTGTTTGTACAGATGGCCCCCTGTCCTTTAGATCTAAACCTATTACTTAAATTTTCCACATAACAGCTTCCCAAAGATGTCTTTGAAAATTTTTAAAGGCAACACGGACTTAATACTTTAATATAATCAGGCCCGATTCGATACAGATTGCTCAGGAGCACCAAATATCTGAGGATGTATCTTGGGTTGTATCTAAATCTGGACTTCCGTGCATAGTTTTTGTGTCTGAAAGCTCTCCGCGAGCCCTACGGTCTGCAAGGCAGCTCAAGCAGCTTAGATCAAATATGAACCATGTGCCTTCAGATGCCTCTAAGCTCACTCATCTTCCTTTTGTCTGTTTAGTTAGCCCTTGAGCCTCGGAAAACGGGGAAGGATTTCTCAGCCCGGCCTCTAACGGTATTGCTTTGCCGGATCGTGAATTGAGTCACATGCGCTTTGCTTTCCTTCTCATCCTCCCCTGCATATTTGGGGGGGGGGGGTTGGTAGTTTTCAGACGCTGTCAGTCTAGCCTTTGAAATTTGACAAATACCCCCTGAGAAATAATAATCCTGCTCGGGGCTCTGAATCGAATATCTTGCCCCCAATAAAGCAGCTGGAGGAGGAGGGGGAGGAGGAGAGGACAGGGGGTGAAGAAAGAGTTGTGGTGGGTGGGTGAGGGGAGGGCTTTGCCCATCATTTAGACCCCTGGGAAACTCAACAAACCTGCTGTACCTGAAACCGGGAGGGGAGAGTACAGCTGAATGTGAGGAAGCCTATAACATTTTTTTTAATGTAATTGTTTCTTTTTGTAATATTTTTGTTTATGTGGTCTGTTGTAGCTTTGGTCCTCTGTACACTGCATGGAGATATATTCAATATATTAAGTGAGATAGAAAATAAATAATCAATAATCAACGAAGAGTTGGCTGATACAGAGGCGTAGCTAGGGGGTGGGGGGCACTGGCTGCCACACTGTGGGGGGCGGCACTTACCACAGGGCCTAAAAGCACCCGAGTGACGCGGGGGCTCGGCCGCCTGCAGGCTCCACGCTGCCCAAAACGGCAGCGTGGGGCTTGCATCTGCCTACCGCCTCCCCCTCAACCACCCTACAGCTACGCCACTGGACTGATAACTTCCAAATAATGCTCTGCCAGGTGAAGTAGGAACTGGATACAGTGATACTGATGACTGAAATGTCTGTCACTCACGATCTGTAGTGTGTTTGTTGAGGAACATGTTTTACACCTCCACCCATTGGGGGATCCTTGTCAGTGAGGGCTCTGGATGGAAGGCAGGTTTCCCCTTCTCTGCCCATTGTGTTGTAGTGGTTGGATGGGTCTTGGAGACATTGGTTCAAATCTCTGCTGACCCATGCATATTTGAGTGATTGATACTGGATCATTTACCACCTCTCTCCCTCTACTACTAGAATATTATTGGGTGGGGAAACTGGTTGGCGAGAGCAACATGTCATGGCTGGAAATTCTGGGTTGAGTCCTTTTCTCACCTGGCCTGGGAGGGTGGGGGGCCTGACTGACTCCAACTACAGAAACTGAGGCTGCAGAAGAGCCCTAACCTTGAACAAGGTTTGAACTATGGAAAGGCAGTATACAAATAATGTGATGTATGTATGTATGTATGTATGTATGTATGTACACAGTCTGATATGAGCCAGGAACGTGAGGTTGTAGAACATTATTCCTTCACTGAGGTCCACCACATCAATTTTTTTGATATCAGTTGAAATATGTTCTTTCTCCACCTCCATATTTAAGCACAAGAACCAGTCCAGCACATTAATGTGGCTAACAAGGAGTATATTGCGTATATGGTAGCCATTTTAGACTCTTTCAACAGAAAGAATCTTTTCTCTTGTTATTTAAGAAGCAAATTTTAATAGTTTCCACTGTTGATAATGCCCAAAGATATTGCAGCTCTACAGTAAATGAGACATGACTTTTTAAAATGAAAATGCTGGGCTGGGGTTTTCAGGGTGTAGTCACCAAAGGTGGGGGAACTTCCTTTTACTTCTCTGAGAAATATAAAAACACACCGCAACGTATGTGAAATAGCTGGCCATCAATTTGTTTACATTGGTACCTCAGGTTACAGACGTTTCAGGTTACAGACGCTTCAGGTTACAGACTCCGCTACCCCAGAAATAGTACCTCGGGTTACTTTGCTTCAGGATGAGAACAGAAATCGCGCGGCGGCGGCAGCGGGAGGCCCCATTAGCTAAAGTGGTACCTCAGGTTAAGAACAGCTTCAGGTTAAGAACGGACCTCCAGAACGAATTAAGTTCTTAACCCGAGGTTCCACTGTATATGGGGATTTCTGTTCAGCTTTTGTTTTCTAAAAAATAAATAAATTCCAAGCAGTTTACAAAATTACTAAAATGCATCTAAATCATTAAAGGCAACAATCAAGAAAATATAAAGTGGCAAAAAAGAGGCATTGTGTAAGACGGGTAGGCTGAAAGAAGCTTTTAAGAAGGTAGAGGTTTAATATAAGACAATTATCTGACTATTTATTTTATTTATGTCCCACCTTTTTCTCTATGGAGCTTAAGATGACATATATGGTGGTGGTGATGATGATGATGAAATTAAATTTCTATACTACTCTTCATCTGGAGATCGCAGGGTAGTTTACAATATAAAAAACCACAAAAAGACATACCATAACCCTCAACGCCCCCACAACCACCCTGTGTGGTAGGTTAGGCTGAGAGGCTGTGATTGGCCAAAGGTCCACATCTGAGTAGGGATTTAAACCCTGGTCTCCTGGGTCATAGTCTGACTTTCAATCCACTACATGACCCTGGCTCTCACTGTGGAAAGCTCAGTTAGATAAAATTATATTGGAAGCAAGGCTTTGGAGCCAAACCCAGCTCTCTCAGTCTCCAGGGAGGGTTCCGTAATTTGGGTGCTATGATAGTTAAATTTATTTATTAGAAACCACTGGCCATCTAGCAAGGTTTGCTGTGATGGGGAAGGGCCTGCTTGAAATCTGAACCATTCTTCTGAAAGAGGTGGGATGCATAGAAGGCCTTGATTCCAATGTTGAATACAGTAGATCCGCCTATTTTTTTTAACTAGGTCTGTGATGACTTCCTTTCCTGCCAAAGCAACTCATGTTCTCAGCAGTGTTCCTGGTGGTGGTTCTGGGCAGCATCCATCCAGTTCCCCCCACTTCCGTGGCTGAGATTTATTTTGATGCATCTGCTGGGGTAGCTCCAGTGGGGTTTGATACTGTGGATCTTTTCCTGAAGCAGGACTGGGGTCCATTTATAAGTGTTCCCTTTTGCCAATGAGTTTTGCTGAGGTGGCATCACTCTTGCTGCTGCCTGCGTCGTTCTTGGAACAACTGGAGTGATTGCGGCTGTCCAACGACAATCAATGTCCTCATGGGGAAAAACAATCAATAGGCAAAAAGGGAAGAGGTGTGAAATCCATTGCTTAATGCAATTTAGGGATCGTTTGGGGCAATGGTTTGCAGAATTATAGAGGCCTGACATTTGCTGACCACAAAATTACCCTTTAAATTATTCAATGGTTGTGGAGATTATCTCTTGACCCCTTAGTACCTCGTTCTTGGAACTCCCCAGGACAATGGTGGGCAGTCAGTTATGGGGCTGGAGGGGGGCTTCTTCCTATCAGTGGCTGCTCAGTCACTCTTAGTAGGCAGTAAAAACAGCCCTATTAAGTTCAGGTTATTTTTGCAATTGGACACTATAAAATAGGATTAAAGGAAGTGTCAGGAGAGGTCAAGGAACCCAGGCACCTCCTGTGGAATGCAGGGGTTGGATAAGGCCAGCCCGGCCCACCTCATCAGCGAGATCCACTTTATTCAGTTTGCAAAAAATGGTCAGAGAAAAGTTTTTCTCCCTCTCTCATAACCCTAGAAGTCATGGATACCCGATGAAGCTGCATGTTAGAAGATTCAGGACAGATAAAATAAAGGATGTCTTCATGCAGCACACAAACTATGGAACCCACAGGAGGCAATGATGGCCACCAACCTAGATGGCTTTAAGACGATTGGACAAACTCAGGGAGGAATCTCAGAACTGTAGAGTTGGATGGGACACCAAGGGTCATCTAGTCCAACCCCCTGCAATGCAGGAATCTCAGCTGGTTCATACATGACAGATGGCCATTCAACCTCTGCTTAAAAACCTTGAAGGGGAACCCACAACCTCCCGGGGGAGACCATTCCACAGTCAAACAGCCCTTACTGTCAGAAAGTTCTTCCTGCTGTTTCGTTGGAATCTCTTTTCTTGTGACTCAAATCCATTGATATGGGTCCTAGTCTCTGGAGCTGGAGAAAACAAGCTTGCTCCATCCTCCTTGTGACAGCCCTTGAGATATTTGAAGATGGCCAGCACATCTCCTCTCAGAGAAGGCCATCAGTGGCTACTAGTCACAAGGTCTGTGCTATGCCTCTACGGTCAGAGGCAGCAATGCTTTTGAACATCACTTGCCAGAAGGAACAGGAAGGGAGAGTGCTCTTGTTCCCACTGGTTGGCCATTGTGAGAACAGGATGCGAACGAGATGGGGCACTGGCTTGACCCAGCAAGCTCTTCTTACGGTCTTTATGCCCAGGTTTTCAAATACAGTGGACTCTTGGGTTGCGAACGTGATCCGTGCGGGAGGCACATTTGCAGCCCGCAGCGTTCGCAACCCACAGTGCTGCGTCTGTGCATGCACGGGTTGTGATTCGGCGCTTCTGCGCATGCGCAAAGCATGATTTAGCGCTTCTGCGCATGCGCAACTGCCGAAACCCAGAAGTAACCCATTCCGGTACTTCCAGGTTTCGACGCATCTGTAACCCGGAAAAATGCAACCTGAAGCATCTGTAACCCGAGGTATGACTGTATCCAGAGAGACACATGTGAAAAAGGTTATGTGTTTTCCCCAGTATCACTGCTTTGTGCAGACTCCTGCATTTGGAATCACTCGAAAGGGTCTGTGGAAACCCCCTCACCGCTTTAAAAAAATAAAAATCATAAACTTTAATCATCCTCCTTAGGGAATGCATGCTTTGTTTCTCTGTCTGTCTCGCCCTGTCTCTGGCTGTGTTTACAGAACCTATACTTGAACCCAAGACGGCTTCCGTGGCTAAGTGAAGGTATGTTGCCCATGCCAGGAGATGATCCTGTAGACGATACATTTCCTCCGGGAAGAGGCCTTACTGTTTCTTTTGTTCTGGTTGCCTATCTGCCTTGATCGCAGCACAGGCTCACATTAGTCTGTTGAACTTGGTGGCGGATATATGGAAAGGTGGGAACAACTCCATCTTCTTTTGAATCTTCCTTATGGAGGGACTGAAAGCACTGGCTAGCAATATTAATAGGATTTGCCTGTGTTTAGGACCAAGCCTGAAGATAGTCTTTCAGACATCTCCATTTGGTCCTCAGGACCCTCTCCAAGTCACATCCTTCACCCACCCTGTTTTGCAGCTTCCAAGAGTATTTTTCACCTGGTTACAAAGAGTCATTGAACTCCAAAACTGTTTCATGCTTGCCTAGTTGGAGGAAAGAGAGGGCCTCATAAATGAAGTTGTTCCAACCACATTTTTCTCCTGGCCCCACCCACTGCTAGCCCTCAGAAATCTGGCTAGGCTGGAGGGGTATCTAGCCCACTGGCTGAAAAAGCTTCCCCACCTCTGCTGTATGATATGGTGGCAGACTGACATGTTGCCCCTGATTCCCTACAAAGGATATGGTTGCTGCTCCTTCCACGTAAAGTGAGGCAGATGGAGACTGTAGTTTGGCATGAGTGGATGATAGGAGCAAATCCCCACAGTTCTTTTATTTCTGGTGGGGCTGGAAGTATCCCCTGCCATGAGAAAAATATCTGGAGAGAAGGAGAACACAACAGTTGCTGATGCTGAAATATGCAGTTGTACATATATTCATCTTTTACTATTTGGTGACCAACTATTTTACATTGTGCAAATTGTTTGGCTTTCCATCAAAAGTGCAGACCCATCTAGTCTATACTAATCAGTACAGTGGTACCTTGGGTTACAGACGCTTCAGGTTACAGACGCTAACCTAGAAATAGTACCTCGGGTTAAGAACTTTGCTTCAGGATAAGAACAGAAATCGCGCAGTGGCAGCAGGAGGCTCCATTAGCTAAAGTGGTACCTCAGGTTGAGAACAGTTTCAGGTTAAGAACGGACCTCCAGAATGAATTAAGTTCTTAGCCTGAGGTACCACTGTATAGCTATATCATGCAAGTCAATATTTCATCCTGGTCAGTATTGCTATTTCACACAAGGTATTATTAATATTATTATTATTTACTTAATTTGTATGTAGCCCTTCACCTGAAGATCACTGGGTTGTTCACAACATAAATATACAGAATGAGAACACAATATACAAAAACCAACCAATAACCCCACTTCCCCGCAAAGGTCACAGAATCAGCCAAAGACCTGGTTATAGAGAAATATTTTCTCCTGGCCCCTAAAGACATGTAATGAAGGTGCCAGGCAAACCACCCTGGGGGAGCGTTCTACAAATGGGGAGCCACCACAGAAAAGGCTTTTTCTTGTGTTTCCACCCTCCAGACCTCTTGTGGGGGAGGCACACAGTGAAGAGCCTCAGGTGATGATTGCAAGGTCTGGGTTAGTTCATATGTGGAGAGGAGGTATTGTCATTTAAGGCTTTATAAGTCAAAACCAGCTCTTTGAATTGGGTCCAGAAACTAATTGGCAGCCACTGAAGTCAGGCCAGGATCATTGTAATATGCTCAAACTGTCACACAATGGATTAGTTCTCAAGTCAAAACATTTCCCATTTAAAAGTGCAGATCTGGCTTGCTATTACACACTAGTTAATATTGCTATGTAACATAAATCACCATTCCACGTGGGTAAGTATTGCTATCAAGGTAGTCACATTACACAGTTCTACAGTCAAAACATACTTCTCCTACTCTGTTTCTTCCTGACTAAAAAGCATGAACTGGGCAAATGGCTTAATATGGAAGAAATTCATCAAGTCATTTGTGGCTCCCTCTACCCATACCCCCTGCTACCATAGACCCAAATAATTTTTCTGGGGACACTTCTCCACAATCTGCACATTTGAATGTTTGGTTTTTCTTGATTGGGAGCAAATGAAATTAGAGGTACTCATCACTTGACTAGTGCTACACATCAAAACACTTACCCGTATTTTTCGCTCTATAACACGCACCTGACCATAACACGCATGTAGTTTTTAGAGGAGGAAAATCCGTAGGCATGCCACCTGTAGGCATTCCCTCCATAACACGCACAGACATTTCCCCTTACTTTTTAGGAGGGAAAAAGTGAGTGTTATGGTGCAAAAATTACGGTAAATCATGAAAATTCAACAGCATTTTTGTGTGATTTCCCCCCTTTAAAATACACAGTTTTGACTCATGCAATAATTTTGAAAGCAATTTTCTCCAGCATCATTCATTTTTTAAAGTTACTATCATCAATACGTCACGTTTTTATGCACACTTCCCCCCAATATCTGCATTTTTGTAAACTTCGGTTGGTTGGTGAATTGCATTGCAAAATTCGGCCAAGTGTGAATTTTGAAAGACAGATTGTTTTGGAAAGCGCAGATTTGATAGATTTGCCTTTAAATGCAAATAGAACTGAATTTCTCCCTCTGCTGTACATAGCAGATTTGGAAAAGCTTCCAGGGGCAGCCAGCATAATCAAGCAGCTGGAGCCGCTCCCCATGAGAAAAAGTTGCCGTGTTTGGGGCTTTTTAGTTTAAAGAAAAAGCAAGTAAGACAGAGGTGTATAAAATGGTGCCTGCTTTCAAAAGAGAGGAGCTTTTATTGCTCTCTCATAATATTAGAACAAGAGGTCATCTGGTGAAGCTGATTGGTTAGTATTTCAGGACAGCCAGGCTCTTCTTAAACTCAGCTTTCTGATCATTTACAGGTTTATAAGCCTCTTGCTCTTGTTTGTGCCCTGGGAGTATAAAACACATGGCATGGGGTGTGGGCCTTTGGGCTATCAAGCACCTGTCAGAGCCACAATCTTATTTATTTATTTGTTCTAACTAGATTCACACACCATTTGATATTAATAATACCTCTAAGTGGTTTACAAAAGGAATAGAGCAAAAGAATTGTTAGTAAAATCAGTTAAAAACAACTATTTAAAACAATAAAATAAAATCAGCAGTAAGTTAAAAACCCAGATCAGATGACATGTAGACATTCTACATGTCTCTGTAGGCTTCCCTGAACAAAAATGCTTTTAGCAGGTGCAAAAAAAGAGCGCGGCATAGAAGCCTGCCTGATATCAAGAAACAGGGAGTTCCAAAGGTGGGTGCTGCCACACACACACACAAAATGAGAATTATGTGGAACCAGTAACAGTGGAAGTTCCGCAAATTGAAGCAGTTGAGTGGGCATAAATGGGGTAAGGTGATCTTTCAAGTAAACTGGTTGCAAGCTATTAAGGGCATTAAGACACTTGATATTTTTAGTAGTAGTAGTAGTAGTAGTAATAATAATAATAATAATAATAATAATAATAATAATAATAATAAATTTTTATTTATACCCTGCCCTTCCAGGTTCAGAAAACTGGGCTCAGGGTGGCTAACAACAAATTTAAAACAATGAAAAAACAGCATAAAATATAGTATAAAACGTGAATAACAATAAATTCAGAATCAATTTAGGGGTGAAATCCATCCAATAAACATTAAATGATCACCAGGGCTAGCTGGCTAAATTAGTCCTATTTGGGCCAGCGAAGAGACCAGGGGAGAATTAGGTGTGGGATCCCAGAGCGCGTAATCTTCATAAAAAGGGGAGGGGGAGGGAAGGAAGGGGAATAAAAAATCAGGCTAAGTTCAAATTGAAAGCCAGGCAGAATAGCTCTGTGTTACAGACCCTGCGGAAGGAAGTTAAATCCTGCAGCGCCCTGGTCTCATGGGACAGAGCATTTCACCAGGACGGAGCCATCACTGAAAAGGCCCTGGTGGAGGATAATCTGACTTCCTTAGGGCCCAGGACCTCTAAACTATGATCATTCATGGACCTTAAGGTCCTTTGCGGGGCATACCAGGAGAGGCGGTCCTGTAAATACGAGGGCCCTAAGCCAGTAACTCCTTATTTGGCTGGTAATACCTAGTGAAATCTTACTTGGCTTGCTTGCAAGTAATACCACTGCATCTGCTTTGCACACAGAAGATCCCAGATTCAATCCTCACCATCACCAGATCAAGCTAGGAGGGATTCTTATCTAAAATCCTGGTAAGCTGCTGCCAGTCAGTGCAGACAACAGTGAACTAGATGGACCAATGCTCTGATCTGGCAAAAGCAGTGGTGGGCAATATCCATTGAAAATTATAAGGAGCAATAGACCAAACAGTAGGTGGTGCTGGGAGTCAGGTAAAGCCAACTCCTTCTAGTTTTGTCCCTGTCCACCTCCCTCCTGAGTTCTACAAGGGCAACACTGAGACTATGGAGGAGGCGGTCCACAGACCTGGACATGTTGTAAGTAATAAAGACAGGCGGATGTGTGGGGAGAGGTTGACCGAGGGCAGACAGAGGCTGGTGAGGCAGTGCCCTGTTGTCCTAATGGAACAGCCTCCCTGTGTACAGTGGCATAGCGTGGGCCGCCATCACCCAGGGCAAGACAAGTATTGCGCCCCCTAACCCGTGAACCGTTAGCACTCCCTGAGTCCCTTCCACCAGTTCAGTATTGAATAAAGTCAATGAAAGACTCTACCACGCTGATTTCTGTATCTTCAGTCTGCACACGTTGAATCACTTGATACATTTGCCCCACCTGCCCCACTCACTCCTGCATTATCCCAGAGACCAGCAGCTTCCTTTACAGAGCTAAGATCAGCTTCCATTTGCAGAGATATGGGGGTATCTCTTCCTTGGCACTGCCCCCTTATCCTAACTCTCTCTGTTGATTGGTCTGCAGCTGATAACCCTCCTAATCCATGTTGTCAATGGCACTGCTGGCAGGAGGGTGGCAGCATGGGCTAGAGCTCCTTGGCACCACCCACCGATAGGCTGAAACAAAGGGGCAATAGCTCTGCAACCTATTTGAGCAGCAGCTGTGGTACCCCGTGAATGTTGAGCCTGGAAGAAAGCGGGATGGGGGATAGGTTAACAGCAGGTATCTTTCTGAAGCCCATGCAGGGTGGACCCTAGCAACTGGCTATTGCTTATTATCGGCTCTTCAGTCTCTCTCTCTCCCCCCCTTGCTTTTGAAATTTTGTACTCCTAATAATTTTGTGCCCAGGACAACCACCTCTGCGGCCCAACCCACACGGCATCACTGCCTGAGCTTAGGGCAGGTTCCTATGACTTGCCAGGATGCCTAAATTAGCATAGCGTGGGAGAAGGGTGACTTCAACCCACACCTGATAAAAGGCTGGTGATCTGTCAAGCGGTTTCCTCTGCTCCATTTATCAGCATGAAAAATGTTCAGCTGGAGGTTCCCTTAATCTCATTTGAGCCCTAACCAACCATCACAAACATGCTGAACCTCTACAAAAACAACAATGACCAAAGGCCCTGTTCCTGCCGAACATCTTCCTTTGGGGGCTCTTTGCACTGTTGATTGAGTATTGGTGATTCAGAAAGAGAAGATTCCACTCATTCCACCCCTCCATGGCAGGGAAAAAGAAATCTGGGTACAGGCCTCCCAGCTGTTTCCATACATAGAATGCGTCTCATTCCTCCTTATTTTCTCTCCCTTCTTAGTTTGCAGAGGTAGAGAAAAATCATCCGGGGCTCAATTTAACACCATAGATGCAGAAAAGAGCCCTGAGCAACACCCACAAGGCAGTTGCTTTTGGAGAGAGAGATGGAGAATGGTGCCGTACCAAAGTACCGTTGCCTGTCCCTGTGTGCATGTTTCAGGATGAAATATTGTTCCGCTGAGAGAGATTGGAATGCCACTACCAACCCTGCTGAAGGCTTTATCCTGCATTTTCTCTTTGTAAATTTTTTTAGGTTCCATGCCAATGTTCCTCACTGTGTATTCTTTGATGCTTAATTCTGTGGGTGCGGGGGGGGGGGGGGGGAGAAAGAGAAGAGTTCCTTTCTAAAATAAGAGGCTTTCTAAATTGCTCCCACTGCTTAACACCAGGCGTGCCATTGACTTGATCCAAGAAAACGGCTTTTCTACCATTGTTGTTAGCTTTATCCAGTAGCAGAGGTCCAATGGTCCAGGGTTAAAGACCTGTTACTATTTCTGCAGCAGTGCCCCAGTCTCCAGAATCCCAGAGCTACCCAATCAGCATGAAAGGACAGCTTTTTAGCGACTGAGAAAATGTCTTCTCAATCTTTGTTTGATTGCAGCCCATTGGAGTGAAAGCAGTTGAGTCACCCAATGAGGAATAGCTCTTAGGGTCACTCTGGACAAGGTGTGCAGGAAGAACTCTGAGGCAGATTAGTTCTGTATGCTTCAGAACTAAACATTTAGGAACCCACAAAACACAAGGTGCTTCGGGATCAAGAGAATATTGTGCAAGTTCTGATATGTACAATGGAACTTTAAAGACAACATAACTCAAGACATTGAAAGAAGATATTAGAACACTCCAAATCATCTGCAAGGTACATGCACAGAAATCAGTGCACAGAAATCAGTGCAATCAACTGAAAGGCAACACTTGGAGATATACATTGATCATTGCAATGCATGCTTAATTGTAATTATTGTATAATTATAAAGTTATTGTATAATCTTGGGAGGTTGTATAATCTTAGAAGGGGTGTGGCTGTGAGGGTGTGTGGCTGTGAGTGCTGTAAAGGAATCATTTGCCACTGCAGTACTATCCAATAGGGGACGCTATGGTGGGGAGACTGCCATTTTGAATAGCTCCACCCCTCAGGAAGGGGATTGGCTGATGCTGATTTCTATCTAGTGCAATTATTTTGGTGGAGCCCTCTGTTCACTTAGGTGTTTCTTACATTCTGATGGCGCTTAATCTTTTCTTCCTCCTGAACACTACTCAGAGCCAGGCCTCATCACAGTTTGTTGTCCTTCACCTGCTCAAATACATCTTCCATCAACCACCTCAGTCCTGCTCAGATGTTATGGTCAAACAGGGAATGGCAATGTCTGTAGAGGATGGGGGGGGGGGATGTGGCTGAATTGGAATTCAAACCCTGGTCTTTGTGGTCAAAGGTTGAAGCCCTAACACACTAGACCACACCAATGTTGAGCAGGAAGGTCTGAACAGGCTTCTAGGCCCATTTGGCTGCTCTGTCAGTGTTCCTGATCATGAGGAGGCCTATAAACCTGTTCAAGCAAATGAAGAATATTCAAAGGATATCACATGCATAATGTGAGTACATCTTACAACAGTCCTCTAAGGAAGACCAGTATTGTTATTAGCAGTGGTATTGTTAAATATAGACTGCTGATATAGATTGCAATCCTATTTCCTTTTGCTTGGGATCACAATGAAAGTAATTTTTGTATAGACATGCATAGTATTGAACTGTCACAATCGGATGCAGTAATGCTTCTGAGGGCCAGTTGCTGGAAACTTCAGAACCAGGGCTGTCTTAAGAATACGCAGCACTGGGGTGCCAAGATCCACCCAGTACGCCCCCCCCCAGTTGCCCAGTCCCAGGCATGCAGGAGGTCGGAGCCAGCTGGCTGCCTCAGCATCACACTGGCTTGGTTGCCACTGAACTCATGGCGCACAGCCGCCTGCAGCAGAAGAGTCCACCGCGGTGCTCCAACCGATGGGTGGGCTCTTCCCTGGACTCAACTCTCAGGCCCCGGACTCTTGGCCTGGTGCCACTGAGAGCCCAGCGCCCGGGTGCCCTGCACCCCTAGTGCCTATGGGTAAGACGGCCCTGCTCAGGACAAGAGAGTCCTGTTGTACTCAAATCCAGCTTGCAGTTGTCCCACAGGCATCTGGTAGGTCACTGTGAGAATAGGATGCTGGCCTAGGAGGGCCATTGGCCAATAGCAGGCTTTTCTCACATCTGTAACCGTTAGGGCTGTATAGCCAATGTTATTCCTACTCAGAGTAGATGCACTGGAGCTGATGACTTGTCTTAGGTTCATTGATTTCAATTGTTTCACTCTCAGAACATATTTGGATACCACCCATTACTTGGAAGTCCCCATCATAGCAACGTAAAAACAGTTTTGCATTAAACAGCCTTAGAAAGGAATATTTGCCAAAGCTGACATAATAGTTTTTAATAATAGTCGTAAAAATAATAACAGCAGCAAACTTTATGATAATGATCGTGATGATAAAAGCTAATGCTAACAAACAGCACCATCAGAGCAACAAAACCTCTGCTGTTTTCAGAGTGAATGCTGGCAATTGAGTAATTCTTAGCAACCTGGATTTTTTTTAAAAAAAATTAATTGCTGCTCCAATTTACCTTTCTTTTTCTGTTGAAAAAAGTAAAATAAAGTACAAGTTTATAGGCTGTTCCAGTTGCTGCTGGCGTGACTTCAAAACCTCGCGGGCTTCTTTTGTACTCTTTAAGCATCTGCCTGGCTATGTTCGCTTTTCCCTTCGGTGAACTCTGCAAAAAAGCAGCAGCAGCAAAGATTAAAGAAAGCTCAGATAATTTCTGCCCAGTGGGGTGCATTTGGTGAAAGCACTGGTGTGCTTCCCGCCCCCAGATGTCTCATACAAATGAAATTGCTACAGGGGAAATGCAGGCCTCTCCTGGGATGAGGTGATGCCCCCCTTTTTTTTGCAACTGAGACAGTTATAGGCCAGGTGAGGGCTGACAAAAATTCTCTGAGAGGTTTTATTTTCCCCTTTCCATGCCAGTGGGTGTTTCTCATAGTAAACATGTACATAGGATGGAGAAGGGTGCTCAGCAAATCAGGACTTGCTGATATTGCCTCTGAAGAAGAGCTGTTGAATGCCATGGAGAGCTCCTGTACAACCAAGGACCTGGAGGACTGCTCCTTACTCCCATGAACTGTCCCATCTCATGGATGTTGCACCTGGGTGATAACTCCTCCAACCACAAGCTTCCCCTTTATCCCCAATTCTCTCCATTAACCTCCCATAGCCCTCAAAGCTAAGTTCAAGGTGCTGGTTTTAGTGTATAAAGTCCCATGCCAATTGGGACCAGGATACTTGAAAGACATCCCATCTCTCATACACCCCAACCACCCCTGCAATCTGTAGGTGAGGGTCTCCTGATTAAGCCATTGAACTGCTAGGTTGGCAGGAGCAGGGACCAAGCAATGGGAGCTCACCCCGTCACAGGGATTCGAACCACCGACCTTCAGATCAGCAAGTCCTAGGCTCTGTGGTTTAACCCACAGCGCCACCTGCTGTTTAGAGATGCTTTAATGTTGTATCATTTGTGTGTTTGTCTCCCTGGGCTCCTAATGATGATGGTGGTTGTGGTGGTACAATAGCAGCAACAACAACAGAGAGTAGTCTATTGTGGACAAGGAAAAAGTATATTCATGGCTCCTTCCACTTTTGCTCCTGCCCCACCCACCACTGGCATGTGGACCCCCCAAAATCTGCTCAGAAGGGAATGCAGCTCTCGGGGTGGAAGAATGCCCATCCACCCAGCCTAAAAGAATATAGGAAATGATGCTTAAGAGAAGCAGCTGCCAGAGGAACCATGTGCAGGATAGCATGGAAACAACTCAAAACTGGGTATGCTTAGCCTGGAGATGAGCCACCCTTCTGTGTTTTTAGGGATATTTTATTGCATTCCTACTAATCCCACCCCAGTTTTCTTACATCCCCCCACCAACAGGCATTCTGCCTGTGGCTGCTGAGCATGCAGTCCATACTGGACTGTTTTGGGAGGTTCTTCCAACAGGTTGCTGACTCTCCCTCCCCCTTGTGTGTGCACAGCACTGTTTTGGCTCCCAACACAATGTCACTCACCACCTGAACATCAGGAACAGAGAGAACGATAATTTCCTTTCTTTTGGTTACTAGCTATGATGGCTCCTAGCCATGGTGGCTATGTTCTCAATACGCTGTTGGATGTCGTAATGGCCACTAGCTTGGAACGTCTACTGCCAGTGTCAGCAACTGAATGTCAGTTGTTGGGAATCACAAGTGGAGAGAGTGCTCTTTTGCTTGGGTCTTGCTTGTGGGTTTCCAGCAGGATTCTGGTTGGCCACTGTGAGAACCGGATGCTGGACTAGACGGACCATTGGTCTGATCCAGCAACCTATTACATTCCCACATTACAATGGGTTTCCATTACCACTAAGCACCGCTAGTTAAGTATTTAAAGGCAATTAGCTGGTGCTGCCCAGAATTAATCATAGAATCATAGAGTTGGAAGAGACCACAAGGGCCATCGAGTCCAACCCCCTGCCAAGCAGGAAACACCATTAGAGCACTCCTGACATATGGTTGTCAAGCCTCTGCTTAAAGACCTCCAAAGTAGGAGACTCCACCACACTCCTTGGCAGCAAATTCCACTGTCAAACAGCTCTTACTGTCAGGAAGTTCTTCCTAATGTTTAGGTGGAATCTTCTTTCTTGTAGTTTGGATCCATTGCTCCGTGTCCGCTTCTCTGGAGCAGCAGAAAACAACCTTTCTCCCTCCTCTATGTGACATCCTTTTATATATTTGAACATGGCTATCATATCACCCCTTAACCTCCTCTTCTCCAGGCTAAACATGCCCAGCTCCCTTAGCCGTTCCTCATAAGGCATCGTTTCCATTACTTTTAAAGGAATAGCAAAGCTTGATTTGTTGACATTCTCATATATATTCATATTGGTGGGTCTTAGAAGAAGGCAGAGGTAATAGGGACTGGAAAATGTATTGCCTTTGGACGGCAGCTAGCCAGTGCCTTTTGACTATAACTGGTCAGCAGCCAACCCCAAGATGTCACCCCCTGATATATCATATGAACTGTCACACGTGCTTCTTTGCAGTCTCTGGTGCTTCCCTCCCCCCTTGAAGTGGGAGGGGCCCCTGTGTCTGAATTTTGGAACTGGGCCCGGGAAACCTTTTGGGATTTAGGAATTGAGTCTTATCCAGGTGTGCCTGGAGCTGGAGGGCAGCCACCTGCTCAGAGCAACCGTAACTTCCTTCTTTCATCTGAAGGGGCCTTTTTAATTGGTGTAAATAGAAGGGCTGAGTCTGAGTGTACCGGAGGCTTCCTCGTGGTGAAATCGGTAGCAGGGAGAGAAAGGCGCTTTGTATGGGCTCAGAGACATCCTCTTGCTTCCCATGTGCGGAGAACATTTGTATTTAACTTCCAAGCTGGTTTGAGATTTAGTACTTTTTATTTCTTAAAAAAAAAATCTTACTTCTTTTACTTACGTATTTACAATGCAATCCTATGAAGTGTATAAGCTATGTGTCTGCTCAGAAGTAAACTCTGCAAAGTTTGACGGGGCTAATTGCTAGGAAATGAAATATGTATGTATATATATATATATATATATATATATATATATATATATAGTCCAGTAGCACCTTAGAGTCCAGCTAAGTTTGTTCTTGGAATAAGCTTTTGTGTGCATGCACACTTCTTCAGATCTGCTAGGAAATGGTTATCAATAAAATTGCAGCCCTTCAGCAGGTGTCAAAAGAATAAAACAACAGCGAACATTTAAAAGAAAAGATAAAAAGAGAATCCAAGCCTAGAATCTGCAGCTTCTGTACATTAACTGAACAATAAGACAACAGTGAAAAGTTAGGTATTGCTCTTAGAAGACTTAGTGCTGATCCACACAATACATTTAAAGCAAATGTGAGGCACATTTAAAAGACCTGGATCCACCCCCCCCACTCACCAAACAATCATAGGAACTGTTGTTAATGGTGCTGGGAATCCTAGCTCCATGAGGGGGAAAACTACAGTTCCCAGGATACTTTAGTGAAAGTCATGTGTTTTAAAGGTGCCTTGAATGTGCTTTAAATTAAACCTGTTATTATTATTTATTAAATTAGTATACCACCCTTCATCTGAAGATCACAGGGCAGTTCGCAACATAAAAATGCAAAATGAGAAATACAAAAATACATAATAAAATAGATACAACCCAATGTCCACCAGCCCACAAACACATTTTAAAGGCCATAGAATGTTAATCTATAATCAGCCAAGGGCCTGGTCATAGAGAAATGTTTTTGCTTGGCATCTAAAGATATGTAATGAAGGCTCCATGTGAGCCTCCCTGGGGCCCGTTCTCATGTTGCCACCCACCCTTTCAGTTACGCTAACCGAAACATAAGCATCCTTCAAAATTTTCACTTGTCTGAATTTTGCAGTGCAGTTCTCCAACAAAATAACGTGTACAGTGGTACCTCAAGTTAAGTACTTAATTTGTTCCGGAGGTCCGTTCTTAACCTGATACTGTTCTTAACCTGAAGCACCACTTTAGCTAATAGGGCTTTCTGCTGCCGCCACGCTGCCGCCGCCCGATTTCTGTTCTCATCCTAAAGCAAAGTTCTTAACCTCAGGTACTATTTCTAGGTTAGCGGAGTCTGTAACCTGAAGCGTCTGTAACCTGAAGCACATGTAACCCGAGGTACCACTGTACTGAAAAACTGCATGCACAAGGGTGAAGTGTGTATAAAAAGGTACACAGTGAAAATGGTATTGAAAGTGTGTTGTATCAGGCAAAGTTGCTTTGCAAAAATATTTATGTTATGCAAAATCACATACATATGTAAATATATTAGAATAAATTTGCTCTTAAATGCTGGTGTATTTTCATTAGGACTTTGAAAATATCACAAACTGATGTGGAAATACGCAAAATATTGGTAAAATGAGAACCTGAAATTGACAGGTTCATCCATCCCTTCTCCAAGCTGATCAGCCTTCTTACCTATAAACAGTACAGGGGGTGGCCCTGCCAGTCAGCTTCCTTCTCCTTAGTCTCAGTATTGCCCCTTGTAGAACTCTGTAATGGGGAGGAGGAAGATGGGGACACGGGATCACAGCCAGGCTGTCACATTCACTGGGATTAATTTCTAAGTAGTCATGTGCTGGACTGGACTGTTACTTTTCTCCATTGTGCTTCTTCAGGATGGGAGTCAATGGCCTAGAATGGCTTCAAGAAATAAACAAGCACAGAACAGATTATTCATGCCTGGCTTTTCCTAGAAAAAGGGAAACATTCCTAAAAGCACATTGCAACACACACACAATGTTTATCATTGTGGCTACTGGCTCCGCACGTTCTGTGCCCTCCGGGTGTTACAGGAGTGCCTACTTTGATTGGATCTCATGTTCAGCTGTGCCCTGTGAGAGGCTGCAATTCAGGGTCTATTGCTGCTTGTGACATATTCTAGCAGCATTATCATGGCTATTTTATTCTTCCACTGTTGGAGGCTGCATGCCTCTGAATTCCAGCTGCTGAGGATCACAGGTGGGGATTGGGCTGCTGTGCTCAAGTCCTGTTTGCAGGCTCCTCGTAGGGGCAACTGGCTGTCCACTTTTGAGAACAGGATGTACATAGAGTTGAAGGAAGAATTTGGAAAAAGGGCGCTCTTTCCCACTTCCTCTTTCATCTCTATGTGCTTTTCCAGGCTCAGACTGGAACACTGTTACTCACCACAGCTGTCACTAGCAGGAATGTCCACTGGGCTCTTTGCTCAGGGTTCCTACTTCAGCCTCCTGCAGAGATGATTCCTTGTCACACATTATGTTGCAAGTCTGTGGACACTAGCAAGGAACTGTGGCTTATTATGAGATAAGGGCAGGAAACCTTTTTGAGCCTGGGGGCCTCTTTCTCTTCTGGGCAACTTCCAGAGGGTCACATACCAGTGGTGGACAGGGTCAGAGGCAAATACAGTGGTACCTCAGGTTACATACGCTTCAGGTTACATACACTTCAGGTTACAGACTCTGCTAACCCAGAAATAATACCTTGGGTTAAGAACTTTGCTTCAGGATGAGAACAGAAATTGTGCTCTGGTGGTGCACCAGCAGCAGGAGGCCCCATCAGCTAAAGTGGTGCTTCAGGTTAAGAACAGTTTCAGGTTAAGAACGGAACTCCAGAACGAATTAAGTTCTTAACCCGAAGTACCATTGTACCAACAGAGCAACAATGTGTTCATTGCAAATGGCATCTTTAGGAGTGCACACAACTTCAGGAGTACAGTGGTACCTCGCGTTATGTTACCTCCGGGTAATGCAATTCAAGTTACGAACACGGCAAACCTGGAAGTGTATACTTCCGGGTTTCGCCGTGCGCGTGCACGTGCACGCAGAAGCACTCTAACTTGCTGCGCACGTGCGCAGAAGCAGCACCTCTGGATACAGACTTTTTGGGGTAAGTATGGACCCCCGGGACGAATTAAGTTAGTATCTGGAGGGTCCACTGTACAGCTGAACAATGTAATATGTGAATTGTCCCATAGGCTCTGATATTGGACATGGGATCTAGGGAAGAGCCATGCTTGAAATCAAACCCTTCCCTTTAAACTGGGGTGAGAAAGGGCTACCTTTTCAAAGGATATTTGTGCACAGAAAGTTGGCTTATACCTTTTGAGACTTGCTTGGTGCTCCAGCTTTTGCGGAGCGGGAAAACGCCCCTCTCCCCACCACCGATTCTTTCAAAGAGGTATAGAAAAAAGAAGTTCAGACATAATAATATATCAAAATGTGAGATGCCTTCTCATTAGGAAATCTGTGTAAGTGCATTAGTGGCCAACCACAGCTAGAACCAAGAGCCGGCAAAAGGATCCCAGCATGGGCCTGGCTCTAATCTGGATCAGATGGCACCAGCCTCCAACATATGCACTGAATTTGTAAGGTTGCGTTTGGAAGGTGGATGAGGTGATGGGGTGTGTGTGTGTGTGTGTGTGTGTTAGGTAGGGCTCTTTCACACAGAAGCGGGCCAGACTTGGCTGAGTCCCTCAAAGAGAGAGTGAGGGAGTCAGCGGGGTAGGTTGCCTCTGTCAATGGCAGATTGATCTCGGTAGGGTGACCAAGTTAAATAATTTTAGATAAATAAACACGGGAGGAAGGCATGCCCATCTCATTTTACCAAAGAGCTGCTCCACGACCTGGTGGAGGAGAGTTTGGGAACAGGAACTTTGCTGGGGGTTGTGGCTCATTTATAGTCAGATTCTATTCTTTGTAAGAGCCTTTGATGGTACCTCTGCATGAGAAAGGGAACATTCTGCACTAAGGATGGATGAACTTGTCAAATTCAGTTTCCCTCGCTCATTTTTCCAAACTTAACTTCAGTTCTCCAAATTTCTACATCAGTTTGTGACTTTTTAAAAAACAAGTCCTTGTGGAAATTTCCCTCCTCCTCCTTCTTCCTAGCTGTTACTTCACCCAAAGGTCCCAAGGCAGGTTAAAACCAGGGCACCCACACAAAGTTGTTGATTGTTTCAGCCACACTGCGGTGTTGCTGCAGCACTGCAACAATCTCCATGCCACCTGCAGCCTCCATCACGCAACACAGAGTGCTGTGCTGCCCACAGACAGCTAGAGAGGTACCAGAACGCACAAAAGAGGTGCCGGAACTCACCAAAGAGTTCTGGTGAGTTCCAGCTGAAAAAAAGCCTTGGATAAAACATTAAACCACAATATTAAAACAGTTTAAAACAACATGATCAAAGGAATAAGGTGGGACCTAAATATAAACACTTTGAGTGCCAAAAACCAGACGGTCTGTATTTTGGTGCATATTTCTCCTAATTTACACATTTTGTATGTATTTTTGTCTAATAGACAAGCTTTGGTAAATCCATTTTTACCCTAACATAATGTGTGCTTATATGTTATTTTCATGAATATATGAACTTTAGTGCACAATTTCCTCTAGCATATCCATATCTGTATACATCATTTTGTTGGAGCAAAGCTGAAAAATTGAACAACTGAAAAACGAGAAGTGCCAATTTCGAAGGTTGGTTTGCATATTGTTCCAAAAAGTGCCTAATTAGGTTGGTTCCTCTTTAAATGCAAACCAAACTGAACTTTTCTCCCCCACCTCTATTCTCACCCCCCAGGGGAGAAAAAAACCCATCACATTTTTACATCATTTGAACCTGCTTTCAAGTTAGAACATAGTCATGTGGTTAGTAGCCTTCTCCATGAATTTGTATAATCCTCTTTCAAAGCCATCCAAGTTGGTAGCCATCATTGTCTCCTGTGGGAGAAAGTTCTGAATGTCCACAAGCTCTAGTGCTGGAGAATGGGGAACCCTAAATGTGACCCACAATACCTTTCTATCTCGCCCTCTGCACTCTGCCCAGGCCATAAGCCCTCTCTCTAAGCCATGGGTAGGCAACCTAAGGCCCGGGGGCCGGATCAGGCCCAATCGCCCACGGACGGTCCGGGAATCAGTGTGTTTTTACATGAGTAGAATGTGTGCTTTGATTTAAAATGCACCTCTGGATTATTTGTGGAGCAAAGGAATTCGTTCACCCCCCCTCCAAAACAAATAGTCCAGCCCCCACACAAGGTCTGAAGGACAGTGGACCAGCCCCCTGCTGAAAAAGCTTGCTGACCCCTGCTCTAAGCCCTACTTTGCACCGTCCTTGATTGGCTGAAATGTGACTTTAAATGCCGATTATGCTTGTTCCTTTCATAGATGGGGAATAGAGAGAGCTTTGCCTACTGTAAAAAAAGGGTCAAATTCGCATCTGTTGCTCCACCCACTTTTGCTTCTGGTCCCACCCACTGCTAACATGCATTCCCCAGAAGGTTGTTCCGAAAGGAATGTGGACCTCGGGCTGGAAAGGCTTCCCCGCCCCTCGCTCCAAGAGGTGTTTCCCACACTCGAATCCTTGGCGGTGGCAATTAAGGCCGCTCCTTGCTGCTCTTGGGTTTCCTTGTCTGGACGGATTCTGCCTGGGCTCCCCCCAGCTCTCGCTGTACAGTTTGAAAGTAAAACCACAGGGCAGCCCAGCAGGGTTAGGAGGCTGGCAGAATGGCTGCGGTGACCTTCAGATCAAAGGAGAATGTTTCAGGCCTGGCCTCAAGTGCGGAGCGAGCTTGTTTTAACTTAACAATGTCAAAATACTGGCAAACAGAAGACATGAAGAAAGGTCTCCTACGGCTCCCAGGCGGTAGCAGGGATCCTTTCCTGCTGTCTGTCCATACGGTTCTTGCCTGTGAACAGAGAGGAGAGGAGGAAGGAGGGGAGGAGAGGAAAGTGTAGGAAGAAATCAAAGCAAAAAGGGATTTGAGTTGCTGGTGGCAAAGTGGGGCAGAAACTAGGACTGTAAAAGAAAGAAGTAAGGCCACACATTTAATGCACTATGATGCCTCTTTAAACAGTCATAGCTTTCCCCCAAAGAATTCTGGGAACTATAGTTCATTCAGGGTGCTGAGAATCTTTAGGAGGCCCCTATTCCCTCACAGAGCTACAGTTTCCAGAGTCTCGTGGGAAGGATTTATTGTTAAACCATCCTGGGAATAGCAGCTCCGTGAAGGGAATAGGGCGACTCTTAACTGTCGGCACCCTTAACAAACTACAGTTCCCAGCAGTCCTTGAAGGGGAAGTCATGAATGATTTAAGTGGTCTAAGAGTGCTTTATATGTCAGGCGCAGTTGTGGCCCAAGCCAGTTCTTTGGAGTCCTCATGGAACGTCCAAATGCAGCCACCAATGTTTGCTTGACAAAATTCAGCAACCTTGGTCCCTCCCTGGTCACAGAAAAGCATTCCTGATGTAGCTGGGGAGGTGGTGCCAATAGGCCATAGGAATTGCCATACGTCCGGAATTTCCCAGACATATCAGGAATACTGCTGTCGGCAGCAGTGTCCAGGTGAAATATTCAGGGAAATCTGGACATATGGCAACTCAGCAGGGAGGAGGATGGGGACAAAACTACGATGAGTCAGCTCTGCCTGCCATTGACTCTGGTGCCACCTACTGTTGGTGTCCCTGCCTTCCACTCCACCACTGGGAAAGGGCTTTGGGCAGCCCTTGCCTTATGGCTAGGAAAGGCCACAGCTCAGAAGGAGAGCATCACAGGAAGGTTCCAAGTCCAATCTGTAACATACCAAGTTACAGGACCATAGGGAAGTGGGAGGGTTGGGAATGGCCTCTCTTTCCCTCTTGGAGAACTGCAGCCAGAGATGAAGCAACAGCATGACTTGGCACAAGGCCAGGTAGAAATGAGGTCTTCTAACAACTCTCTGCAGCCTTAACAAAGGAGGTTGGAGGATGGATGGCGGCTAACAGATTGAGGTTGAATCCTGACAAGACAGAAGTACTCTTTTTGGGGGACAGGAGGCAGGCGGGTATGGAGGACTCCCTGGTCCTCAGTGAGGTAACTGTGCCCCTGAAGGACCAGGTGCACAGCCTGGGAGTCATTTTGGACTCACAGCTGTCCATGGAGGTGCAGGTCAGTTCTGTGTCCAGGGCAGCTGGTATGCAGGCTGAGACCCTACCTGCCCACAGACTGTCTCGCCAGAGTGGTGCATGCTCTGGTTATCTCTCGCTTGGACTACTGCAATGCACTCTATGTGGGGCTACCTTTGAAGGTGACCCGGAAACTACAACTAATCCAGAATGCGGCAGCTAGACTGGTGACTGGGAGCAGCCACCGAGACCACAAAACACTGGTCTTGAAAGACCTACATTGGCTCCCAGTACGTTTCCGAGCACAATTCAAAGTGTGGGTGCTGACCCCTAAACGGCCTCTGTCAAGTATACCTGAAGGAGCGTCTCTACCCCCCATCATCCATCCCTGACTCAGAGGTCCAGTACCGAGGGCCTTCTGGTGGTTCCCTCATTGCGAGAAGCCAAGTTACAGGGAACCAGGCAGAGGGCCTTCTCGGTAGTGGCACCTGCCCTGTGGAACGCCCTCCCACCAGATGTCAAAGAGAACAACAACTACCAGACTTTTAGAAGACATCTGAAGGCAGCCCTGTTTAGGGAAGCTTTTAATGTTTGATGCATTACTGTAGTTTAACATTTTGTTGGAAGCCGCCCAGGGTGGCTGGAGAAGCCCAGCCAGATGGGCATGGTATAAATAAATAACTACTACTACTACTACTACTACTACTACTACTACTACTACAGCACCCAGAATTCTGTTTAAAGTGGTGTCATAACATTTTAAATGTATGGTGCAAAGGTGGCCTTAGTGAGAATGAACGGGCCCTTCTTTCCTTATATGGTGCCTCCTGGGACTTAACAGGGTATGGGCAGAGGGAGTTGCATGCCCATGTTCTTCTAGTCCACCTCATTCTGCAGCAGAAGTGGGAAACCTCTGGCCTGGGGTGGGGTAATTCAGCCCTCCAAGGCCCTATATTCAGCAATTCGCACTTCCCATACCTCTTATCAGCCACACCCTCTCTCCTAAGCCAGGTCCCCTTAGAGGTCTAGCTTTGCACCCTCTTTGAGTGTTGTTGCCTGGCTGGAATGTATCCCTCAGATGTGATCATGCTGGTCTGGAAGAAGGACAGAGAGGGGTGCAAGTGTCTAGTAGAAACTAGCCTACTGTACAAAAGGTAAAACTCACATTTGTTGCTCTGCCCAGTTTAACCTCTGGCCTGTAGAATGTTGCCCAGAAGGGCATCTTGCTCTTGGGCTGAAAAAGGTTCCCCAGCCCTGTTCTATGGGATCATCCACGCCCCCCCCCCAATTGCTTCCAGTCCGTTTAACTGAGGGCCAGTTTGTTGGAAATCCTTGCATGCTTCCATGTTAAGAGATACCGAGCTGAGTCCCATTTTATAAGGAGGCACAACCCCCTGCCCCTGCTGCTGGAAATGGCCCAAAGTAGCAGTTTGCTTGTCGAGAAGCATTTCCAGGAAGGGCATGGAGGGAATTGTTCCTCTTGCATCCCTATCCGCAATGCAATAAACCTCACCCGCTAACACAGCACAAGGCTGGTAATGTTTTAATAGCTAATTACAGGCAGGAGACACATCGGACACGGCTAAGAACATTTTACTACCTGCACCTGATAGATTTATTAGGAAAATAGCTGCTTTCCCAAGCAAAGCTAATTCACCTCATCCCTGGAATGGAGCCATTTCAAGGGTCTCCTGTGATAAATTTAATATTGACAGTGGTACTTAGGTGGAGCGTGTCTCTCCGCTGGCTTTGCTCAACGTCGCTTCTCTAGATGAGTAAGATGTGCTCACAATTGTGCTGCTAACAGTTCCATATATAAAGATTTTCTTTCTTTCTTTCTTTCTTTCTTTCTTTCTTTCTTTCTTTCTTTCTCACTTCATTCCTTCCTTCCCCTTTTCTTTACCCTCCCTACCTCCCTTCTCCCATTCCCCTTTCCTTTTCCCCCCTTTTCCTTCCATCCCTTTTATTTTTGCTCTTCCTCCCTTCCCTTCCCTTCCCTTCTTAACTATTTCATTTGCTCCTTCCCTTTTGCTCCCCTTCCTTTCCACCAGCAGTGGCGGCCCCAGGAAAAACAAACATGGGGACTGAGTAGCACAGAAGGGCAAAGTATATTTCTCGTTAGCTTCTCCTGCCAGTGGACCTCTGTCTCAAAGACACTTGTGTCTTTCTAAAGCAGTGAAATGTCCCTTATGCATTTCTTTGTGGGAGGGGATGTCTTGGACAGGAGGAGATCTTGCCTTTGTAAAACTGTCATTTTGCTAAATCCAGACCATAATCTCTCTCCCTGCCCCTGTTTGTTTTTCCAACAGCAACTCATCCTTGGAAACCTTGCCAATTTGTCTCAGGAGTCAGGCTGCCTCTTTGGAATCTGCCACTGAGAACAGCTGGTAACTGGACAAGCCAAAGTTCGCAAGAGCTGTGAGGTGGAATCAGAGCTTGCCATTAGCTTTTATAGCAAGGTGGGGTCAATTATGGGTTGATAATTAGGTGCTGACAGTAAAAGGAGAGCTCTAATGAAAATCAATTACAGGACAAAATGGGGTGTGCTTTGGGGACCACCACCCCATCAAAATAAGAAGGTGAAGGAAAATAACCAAAAGTACTTTGAACAAGCTTCTTTATAAAATTAGAGACTGCTGACTGCAAACCTCAGCCCTTTGGACTCTCAAAGGAAGGGCCAGGGAATATCTTGCTGCCCTATACATTGCAGCTGTCCCTTTGTATTTTGGTAGCTGCTGCTGCTGCTAAATCACTGCTTAGGAATGACTTTTGAAAAATGTTTCTAACTTGAGTTGGTAGCATTTCTGCCCCTCAGGACTGTGATTCGTAAGAACAGCCCTGCTTCATCAAGCAATGGCCCCATCTAGTCCAGCATCCTGCTCCCGGTGGCCAACAAGATGCCTTTTGTGGGAAACCTGCAAGCAAGAGCTGAGCACAAAGCCCTCTCTCCTCCTGTTGTTTCCAGCAAGTGGGATTCAGAAGCACTGTGTCATAGAGTGGTTTGATGCAGAGGGAGAAGCAAGCCAGGGAACCACAAGGGAGGAAGGCTCAGAGCTCAAGGAGTAGTAGTGGGACAACGATAAATCGTCCATAGGGAGAAGACTAGGAAGATGAGATGTCAGAAGCTGAAGAGGTAACAGGGCTTAGTAAGCTGGGAGAATCTGTGGCAGAGATAAGTCCAGAATCAGAGCCAGAAGCTGAAGCAGGAGAGTGGGAGGAGGGAGGCCAAGAGGTAGAAGTGAGTCAGGCTGGTGAAGAGTCACAGGCATCTCCCCCTCCTGCTGCGACAAGCTCCCCTCTCCCCTTGTCTCCCAGAACCAGAAGAGGCATGAAAAGGACAGAGGAGAAATTGGCTGCATGCAGGTGTAGTCCCTGATTGCTTGGGGAAAGCCCTGGAGAGAAGGGGATTTAGATGGCTGTGAGGAGACAGGGTCTTTCTTGGCAACTGATTTTTGTTAATTTTTTTCTAAATAAATTTTATTGAAATTTGGGGAAAAAATACAATGATTAATATTGGATATATTTTTATGAATTTTATAAAAAATTAATCTAAATAAAAACACAGAGCAAAAAGAGAGAGAAGGAAAAAGAAAGAAAAAGAGACCTTCCAATTATTCATTTGTCAGCTTTATAGAGAATTATTCAACACATTCACTCTAAGATAACAATAAATCTCCCTTCTATAAACCAGCCTTATCTTCAATCCTCAAACCCACATATCATAAGTTCATTTTCTTTTTCATGCACAAAGTCTATAAGAAGTTTCTAATCTTTAGTAAATGTTGACAATGATTTTTCTCTGATTAACCACATCAATTTCGCCATCTCAACTAAGTCTAGTAATTCTAACAACCATTCCTCCACTGGAGGCTATAATCCTCCCATCTTTGTGCATATATTTTGAAATAAAGTTCCATAGTCCTTTTCTAATTGTATACCGTAAGTCCCAACAGGAAGAGTTCCGGCTTTAGTTGAAAATTGACCTTAAAAATCTCCTGTATCAGTGTCAGTGTTTCCAATATTGTTTAGCTTTTTTACACATCCACCAAGGATGAAAAAATGTCCTTTCATGTTCTTGACACTTCCAGCAAGTATTTGGAACATTTTTATACATTCTAAATAACTTATCAGGAGTTAAGTCCCAATGATACATCATTTTGTAATAAAATGTGTATTTTAACCCTTTAGTCAACATATGTTCCCACTGTTCCATCTGTTTATCATACCCATTTTTGCCCATTTAACTTGTTTTGTTGAAATTTTCTCAATAACATGTTCATTATCTGTACACAACTTAATTTAAAAATCTGTCTTTTTTGTTCTATACCAAATGTCTTTTTCTCCAACTTAAATCTCTCTGTTAGTTGTAAGTGGGGAAAAACAATTGAAGACTATAACCTTCCCCTGTTCCTTTGTTTTAATTTTACCGTCTCCCTAACTCCATTCTAATAGTGGAGTGCATGTTTTCTACGAAATGCTTCTTATGTTTTCTACGAAAAGCTTCTTATGTTTTCTACGAAATGCTTCTTATGTTGAAATCCATAAGGTATCTTTGCATATAACCTAGATTTATATCTATTCCTAATTCTCAATATGGTATATCTAACAAAATGGTTTTGAAATCCACATTAGCTTTGATCTTACCATACCACAAATATCCATGCCATCCAAATCTTAAATCATGATCTTCTAGTTCCCAGGGTCACCCATTCCTTCATCAACACTAAACAACAGTCCACAAAGTACTTTTTCAGGTCAGGTAAACCCAGTTCTTCCCTTTCCTTCGCATCTTGAAATATTTTCATTTTGACTTGCGGTTTTTCTCCTTGCCATAGAAACTTAGATAAATCTTTTTGCCATTGTTTAAATGGTAAGTCATTAGTCAAAATAGGTAATGTTTGAAATAAAAACATCATTCTGGGGAAAAAACATTCATCTTTATCACTGAAATTCTACCTAATAATGACAGTTTTAATGTCTCTCATCTTTACATATCTTTTTAAGTTTCAGCCCCTTTCATAACATAATTATTTTGAAATAACGAGCAGTTCATATTTATCATAGTAATACCCAAGTATTTCATTGTTTTTCATTGTGAAACCCTGTTTTCTCCAAAACCTTCTGATCTTTTGGTGTCATATTAGTTTTTTTATCTTCATTGTTATAATTCATTTTGTCTAATATCTCTAAGCAAAACTTCCAAGACCAGAATGAAAAGTAATGGGAACAATGGACACCCTTGCCTTGTCCTCTTTTGCATCTCACAGGTTTTAGTCAATTCTTCATTAACAATTATCTGTGCTGTCTTTAATGTGTAAATTGATTTTACCCATTTAATAAACAGTCCTGGAAACTGATTTTCATGGAGTAAGACCATTGGGAATGAACTGCTCTGTTCATTAGGCCTGACACTCAACCAAGTCTGTGGGGATCATGTTTTCACTAATAAAGAGTTAACTCCAACTTTAAACTGTGTGATTACTGACCAGCATGCTCCTGCGATACACTGCTGCCTCTGACTATGGAGGCAGAGCATAGCCATTATGGCTAGTAGCTATTGATAGCTTTGTCTTTCTCCATGCCTTTGTCCAACCCTCTTTTAAAGCCATCGAAGTTGGTGGTTATCACTGCGTGCTGCAGGAGAAAGTTGCACAGATTTACCATGTGCTGAGTGAAAAACAGTTTCTTTTATCTATCCTGATTCTTCCAACACTCAGCTTCTTTAGATGACCATGAGCTGCAGTGTTTATAAGAAAGAGAGAGAAACTCCTGAGGGTCCCTAGACACACAATTTCTTGCGCACAGATGCATATACAGATGCGTATGCAAGGTATTGTCTTGTGCACATAACAGCCTGCCATTCCACACACCAAAGCCATCAAAGTCACTTCTGGGCCGCCTGCCTCTCACATGAAACAGCTAAAGCCATCAACTTGGATGGTTTTAAAAGAGGATTGGACAAATACATGGAAGATAAGCCTATAAAGAGCCACACTAAACAATAATTGAAATGCACAATCTTGGTGTGTTTTTTTCTTATTTCTTTTGTTTAAAATATGCTTGGGGCAGGAAGTCCCTGAATATTAGTTGCTGGAAACTGCAGGTGAGCAGAGTGCTGTTGCACTCAAGTCCTGCTTGTGGACTTCCCAATAGAGGCATCAAGGTGGTCACTGTGAGAACAAGATGCTGGACTAGATAGGCCATTGACCCAATCCAACAAGGCTCTTTGTATGTTCTTATATTCATCAGGATACATAGCAAGCAAAAAGGGGTATTAAAAAATTATTCCCTCCAGCACCATGGCCCTAATGAAAAGTACTGGTACCCCCTCCACACACACCATGGTGTACAAGAGGGGTTTCTTCTCCCACACTCCACCCCATTGTCTTTAAAAACAAAACAAAAAAAAACCAGTCCCCACATCCAATGTACAGTCCAGGAAGGAAGCTACCACAGATCTTTCCCATGCCTGTTTCTCCAGCCTTTCCCCTTTTAAAAAAGACCTGTGAAATCTGATCATGCATGCCATGTATTGTCTTGCTTGTCCCCACAGCAGAGCAGGGGGCTATGGCAGAACAAATGAATGCAACATTAGTAGACAGACTATACCTTTCAGCAATGTTTAATAATGACATTCAGAGTGTGATTCTCAAAACAGGGGCATTTTACATTGCTGCTATTTTTTTCATTATTCAAATGTTCGAGGATATGCTATTTTGTGGGGGCCATTTAATAGAATCAAAGCTTTGGTGAGGATCTCAAAAATCATCCAGTCTTACCCCAATGCCAATACATGGAATCTGCTGCTGCGACATCCCTGCTAGGTGGTCATCGGTTTTAAAAACCTGGAAAGGAAAAGAGTCCATTACCATATGTCTGTTCCACTGATGGACCACCAGGGAGGTCTTCCAAATGTTGAGATCCCCTTTCACATAATTCAAACCTGTTAAATCAGGCCCTACCTTCTGGATTAGAGATGGAAGGATCTGTCAGTTTTGGTTCTCTCAGTTTCTTGTTTATTCTTGTTCAGTTCTCCACATTTCTGCCACAAATTGTGATTTATTTTTGTTTTAAATCTCTATAAGATGAACCAGCATTTCAGTGCAAATTTCTAATGAATACATTTCTGTATGATGTTTAGACTAATATGTGCACTTTTGCAAGCAATTTCCCCCCTTAATAGAATGCATTTTTTTGTATGCTATTTTCATGAATATATTCATTTTTATGCACGCTTTACCCTAGCAGACACATTTTTCATAAACCCTGGTTAGCTGGAACACTGCACTACAAAATAGTTTTGCTTCTCCTATTATTTTGGAAAGTGCAAATTTAATAGATTAACCTTTAAATGCAAATGGACTAGAATTCACTAGGTTTTTCAGCTCATGGGCCACATCCTCTTCTGGGAAACCTTCTGAGGACTGCATGTCACTGGTGGGTACAGCAACAAATGCTAGGGTTGCCATGTTTCATAAAGTAAAATTCCTGACACCTACAAAGTTGCTGAGCTTTTTTAGGGAAACCTAACCCAAAGATAGTGATTTTACTGCTGGATTTCCCCATGACACCATTTTTGCACCCGAAAGCAGCCAGGACATGTCAGGAATTTTCCTGACGAATGGCAAGCCTAACAAATGCACATGTGGTCTGGGGAGAGGAGAGGTGGTCTGGGCAGAGTTCTAAGGGTGATGCATGGAGGTCTGAAGGGCTCAATTTGGCTCCTGGGCTGGAGGTTCCTCACCCCTGTTCTGCATCACGTGGATTTTGCTTACAGAAAGCAGGGTGGCACATTCTGATGAGGACTTGTGTGTATGTTTTAAAGTTGTGATTCATTGAAAAGGAAGCCCTCCTTAATCTTATTTGGGAGGTTTCGTAAGAGAGTGGTGAGAGAAGGGAGAGAAGAAGGCAGTGTTCATCTCCTGGATAAATCAAGAGGTCTCTGGCGAGGTGGAAAGTGCATAAACAGAACCTGGGGGCCAGCTTGTCTGGAAGCTTAAACTGATTACAGCGGCTTGTCTTTCCCTCCCGGATCCCTGCTGGCTTTGAGTACAAGAGCAACTGATGTTTGGATCTGAGGGGGCAGACAAGGAGGCTCTGCCTTCCTTAGTCTTCCACATTCCCCGAAATGTCACCTTTATCCCACTAAATAATACAAACCATTGTCTACCATTGCCCCCCCCCCCTCCGCAAGTCATCTCAAACAGTTCTTAGTGTCAGCTGTAATTCCGTCAGTAACTCAATCTGGGATGGTCTCGGCCTTTACCAAACGTTGCCCGGACTTTTGTTTCCAGTTCTCCCTCCCTGCCTCACCTAATTCCAGACTCATAATTTCTTTGGAAGCAGAAGCGAGTCTTTTAAATAATAGCGTGTTTTTCCATTTTTATTTCATAAAGGCTAGGTTTTAGCAAGGGACTCGTTTTGCAATGAATTTGAAAACAGTTTGGCCCTTTCAAAATCCTTGTGTTTGCAGATCTGGGTTGCATCCAACAATTTTTTACTTGGGAGTCAAGCTTTTGAGGTGAATGAACCAAGTTAGGCCACATTCACACCATATTTTTAAAGTGCTGAGATACCACTTTAAGCAGACATGACTTCCCCCAAAGAATTCTGGGAGCTGTAGTTTGTAAGGGGTGCTGAGAGTTTTTAGGAAAGTCCCGTTCCCCTTACACAGCTATAATTCCTAGATTTGTTAAGCAATCAATCCCTCTTCACAGGGAATTTTGAGAACTGTAGCTCTGTGAGGGGGACAGAGACCTCCCAACAACTCTCAGTACCCCTTACAAACTACAGCTCCCAGAATTCTTTTGGGGAAGTCATGTATGCTTAAACTGGTATCGTAGCGCTTTAAATGTATGGTGTGAATGTGGCCTTAGCATAGCTGTCAACATTTTCCTTTTTTAAAGGGAAATTACTTTATTCTAAATAGGATTTCCCCTTTAAAAAAGGGGAAAGTTGACAGCTATGGGCCTTAGTCATGGCCATTAATATTCATAGATCTCCTCTGAACATGCATATAGCATTGGATATAATCCTATATTTCTGCAGCAGCCTTGTGATGGCATTTCTTAACTGTGCCTTTAATACCTCTGTGACAGGCAGAAATGCATTGGAAGAAACTTCAAGGGCAAAAAAACAAACATAGTGGCAAATAATGTGAACTAAAATCTTACATCAGCTACAAAACATTCTGTGTGGTTACAGAGGGGTCACCACTAACCTCAGTCCTTTGTCAGGATTATGAGAAAAGAATATCAGTCTTATAGGGGAGTTGTTAATATTACTTACAAAAATCTGTGTGAGTTGCTTTGAATACTTAAATGGGACTAAGTAGAGATCCCTTTGCAATGCTGAGAAATCTTCATGCTGAGAAAAGCATCACCTCTTGAATTTCTGCCTGCTGCACAGCTATTAAAATAGACCCAGGAGCCCTACTGGAGATAGGGGAAAGATTTTGAATGTGTCCAGCTTGCAATATGTTGACTGAGTTGTTTTTATTTATTTATTTACTTGATTCCATTTACGAAACCTCTTCCCCTATAGCGTATTGAAGGGAATACAGTACACAATTTAAAAAACCACACAATATTTTTTTTCCTTATTGCAAAAACAATTTAAAAAAGTGATTCTGTATAGAAAAACAATTCCGTAGATACAAACAATTAAAGGCATTTTCATATGTAAAAACAATTACACGTATAACTCAGATATGGGCTGGGGGTAAAAGCCTGCCCTTGAAAGCCTTGTCGGACAAGGAAGTCTTCAACAGGCACCCAAAAGAGAGTAGAGGATTAAAAAAATGGGCAAACCTGACATGACGGATCTCAGATCCAGTATCTGTTCCCTATGCCAGAACATATGAAATATGAATAATACCGAGGGATGTGGCTTCTGAGCACATGCAGCCAGCCATATCTTCCCTACGTGTGCACAGAGGAGCAAACAGCACATGCAAAAGATTTCTCTGTGTTGTAATTTTCTGCAAGGATGTGAGCTGTGTATAGGAAACCCTGGTAACCCTCCAGTTGTTGTAAGACGCCAACTCCCATCGACCCTAGCCAGGGCCGGCCCACCCAGCAAAGTGAGGTGACCGCCTCAGGCAGCAGGATAGACAGGGGTGCCAGATCTTGCCTCCAAGGAATGCATTGCCTACCGCTGTTGTCGTAGTGGCAACGATGACTGCAGTACAACTCCTTGGAGGTCAGATCTGCTGCCCCTTTGGCAGCCCCACCCTAGTGCTGCCTCCACAATGGCTTCTTGGTGGTGCTACTGATCTCCTCCTGTCCCCTATTCCCAACGTTGATCTTTATTCCCCGCCCTTGTTCCCAGTGCTATTTTTCTAGAGAAAGAGGTGCTGTAACTCACTATGTTCTCTTATAATGGCAATGGTGCTCACCTGAAATGTCCTGGAACTGAGCTCTGGTGAGTTCTGGCTGGAAAAAAGCCCTGCTTGTTCCTGATATAGATCTTCACTCCCCTCTTCATCTCTGGCACAGGGGGGGGGGAGGGGACACCCTTTTGTGGTTCACCTCAGGTGCCAAAATAGCCTGGGCCACTCCTGGCCCCAAGCCCAGCAAGCCCAGTGGTCAGGGCTAATGGGAGCTGCACTCTGGATGGCTACAGGTTCCTCACCCATGCTCTAGGAGGTGTATTTTATTTATTTTAAACAATGTTTAAGGCTGCACTAGTTTTCTTTTGACTGTGGTGGCAAACAGACCAGAAACCAATGCACAAAAGTATAAATGAATCCCTGTACCTAGGGTTGTCACGTTTTCAGCCAGCTCATGTAATTATGCCTTGCAGCAGTAGAATGCCCTGCACCAATGAGTAGCTAGCATTTATCACCATACATCAATCAAGTCATGGTTCAAGGCACAGGAGCAAGAGTGGGTGAATAAGTTGGCAATAGTGGAACCAGGGTGTTCAATTGATCCTTCACACAAACACACAAGTGTGTGTGTGTGTGTGTGTGTGTGTGTGTGTGTGTGTGTGTGTAAATTAGTTGGAAGGGACTGTGAGGGTAATCTAGTCCAACCCTCTGCAATGCAGGAATCATGTGCCCTTTGTGAGGCTCAAACCCAAAACCCTGAGATTAAGAGTCTCATGCTCTACTGACATACGTCCCTAAATACATATTGAGTCCATCCATTTCTGCTCACTCAACTCTCCATAGTAAGTTAGTGTCACTGACAACATTTATGCAAAAACAATGTTTATTACAGCACGGTGCCAAAAGCAGGGAATCTGTTTTGGCGATTAAGGGCTGGTTTCTATTTACAGACCTGAGATAGCATCTTACAAATGTGCTTACACAGTGACTTAATCTATTCAATTTGTATTTCAGACTCTTAAATTGTTCTTCTGCTTGCTATCATGGTGTCATCCGGGAATGTTTGCCATGGGGAAATGTCACTACATTGTTTTTATGGCCTGTGCTTGTGAGCTCCTGGGAAATGTTCAAGGAACAGGAGGATGCATGCAGGCTTCTCCCCACTCTCTGACTAATTAGATCCCATTGTAATTTTTTAAATGGAAATCTGCTGCCTACCCAATTCTCAAAGGTTTGGGATGGGTCATGATTTGCAATGTATCAAGCGGCATTGAGAAACCTGTGGCCCTCCAGATGTTGTTTGACTAGAACTCCTTTGGCCTCTTCCCATTGGCCATGGTGTCCGCGCCTGATGAGAGTTGGAGTCCAACAGCATCTGAAGAGGTATGGCTTCTCCACCCTTATATAACCTTTTTCTGGTTACAGATAGGTAGCCGTGTTGGTCTGCCATAGTCAAAATAAAAAAATTCCTTCCAGTAGCACCTTAAAGACCAACTAAGTTAGTTCTTGGTATGAGCTTTTGTGTGCATGCACACGAAATCTGAAGATTTCTGTATCTGAAGAAGTGGAAGGAATTTTTTTTATTATAACCTTTTTCTGTGAGTGCAACACTCTCATTTCCAGGAAGGGTGTTTGTGTATGGTCTGCCTAAAGTCAAGGATGGTGGGTGAGTTTTGCCACACTTATGGACACAATAGCAGACTGCGGGAGCAGACCAATGGTCCATCTAGTCCACCTGTCTCTGCACATATACAGTCATACCTCAAGTTGTGAATGCTGTGGGTTACATCTTTTCAGGTTGCGTCCCGCGGCGACCTGGAAGTACCGGAAAGGGTTACTTCCGGGTTTCGCTGCTCGTGCATGCGCAGAAGCACAAAATGACATCACGTACATGCGCAGAAGCGGCGAATCGTGACCTGCGCGTGCACAGACGCGGGTTACGTTCTGTTCAGGTTGCGAACGGGGCTCCGGAACGGATCCTGTTTGCAACCAGAGGTACCACTGTAAAAGCGTGCACACTTGTTGATTTGCACTGCTCCACGGCTGTGTTCATATTGTATGCATCCATTGAACATAATGTGCCAATAACTAATGCAGAATCACAGCGTTGTAGAGTTGGGAGGGAACCCCAAAGGTAATCTAGTACAACCTCCTGCAATGCAGTATAGCTCAGCTAGCTGTGTGCACAGATTGCACACTTCTTAAGTGCCATGTGTGAACACTCCTTTGGTTTGCATTGACTGCCAGTGGCTCTCCAGGGGTCCCAGTCAGGTGTCTTCCCCTGGATATGCCCCTCCCGCATCACACACTGGATTGACTCCTATGATAACTTTCACAAAGTTAGTCATCCCCCTTGGGAAGATGACTTGATTGTCTCCAAGTGTGTGAACTGGCACCATGACAGTGAGTACAACAAGCACCACTTGGGTGTTCTCTTCCTCCACCTCCTCTGTTGCTGCTGGAGTTGCTACTCTGATCTTGCGCCTCCTCTCTATGCAAATGCTAAAGATGGCTGATAAAGAGCTTTTTTAAAAAACCAAATAAACCCCAACAACAACCCTTGTTAGCTGGTGCACTTGGACGCACCCTGTGGCGCCTGGCTCTCCACGGCTGATGGGCGTATTGTAAAGCAAGAGACGGGGAGTCTGTTGGAGGCAACGCTTGGGTCTGCTGTTAAGCGCCCCAGCCAGCTACTTTTCCGGTTAGACCAGGCGGCTCTCTCTACAGAAATCTGAAAGGCAAATCTTCCAATTAAGACAGGTTTGCCACTTAGTTGGATAAGGCTCCTTCACAGGGGTAATGGGCCACGCCTTGGTTGCAAGGCTTTCCATGGGATCAGGAGATGGTGTCTGAGGTAACTGCAGACTGCCCAAAACAAGGCATGAGATTTCCTGATAGTTTCTCTGCTGTTGGGATGCCCGTGCCTCTTTCTTTCTTTCTGGCATTTATATAAACTGAATCATTAGCATTTCTAAGTGCTGTACGTAAAAATAAATCCCACAGAGAATCTAAACAACAAAAAGGCATCATAAAACAAATCACTACCTTAAAATGCCTTTGTCGTGCACCTGAAGTCCAGGAAGGAGTGCTTGCCTAATCTCATGTGACAGAGAGTTCCACAGGCTTGGGCCCACAACAGTGAATGCACGGCTTCTAGTAGTTACGAGCCATGCACCTGAGCCATGGGGGGGGGGGGGACAGCATAGGGATGTAGGGAACCAGTGTTATACTGAATCAGGCCATCTGGCTCAGTATTGTCTACACTGCCAGGCAACAGCTCTTCAGGCAGACGTTTCTCCCAGCCCTACCTTCAGATTCTGAGGATTGAACCTGGAACCTGGGCAGATACTCTGCCACTGCACTATCCACTGGGACATCTGGCTCAGTAGTTTCTACACTGACTGGCAGATGCACCCCTGTACAATTATTTCTGGTTTCTTCATTTTTATTTCTTCTTCATTATTTTGGTGACTTCATTTGTTGATGAATGTTATCTAACCTATTGCATATTCTCTCTCACACACAGGGAAAAATAAAGGGACCCCCCCCCCATTAATTATTTTCATTCCTTCTTCAATTGTTTCTGATATTTAAGGGTGTTTTACATATACTGGTGAAGGGACGCGGGTGGCGCTGTGGGTTAAACCACAGAGCCTAGGACTCGCTCATCAGAAGGTTGGCAGTTCGAATCCCCACGACGGGGTGAGCTCCCGTTGCTTGGTGCCTGCTCCTCCCAACCTAGCAGTTCGAGAGCACTTCAAAGTGCAAGTAGATAAATAGGTACCGCTCTGGCGGGAAGGTAAACGGTGTTTCCGTGCGCTGCTCTGGTTCTCCAGAAGCGGCTTAGTCATGCTGGCCACATGACCCGGAAGCTGTGCGCCGGCTCCCTTAGCCAATAAAGCGAGATGAGCGCCGCAACCCCAGAGTCGGTCACGACTGGACCTGATGGTCAGGGGTCCCTTTACCTTTTTACATATATTGGTGAGAGGCAGTGATGCTTCTGAGTACTAGTTTCTGGAAATTGCAGGAGGTGAAGGTGCTCTTGTTTCTTGAGTCCTGTTTCCTGGTTTCCCTCAGGCCTCTGGCCAGCCTCTGTGACAACAGGATGCTGTACCCTGTTTGCAAGAAGGGTGTGTTACCATAGAAACTCAAGGATATCCAGTTCTATTTTCTTCTGCTATTTCCATCACTCATGGGAAGCAGAGGAAGAAAGAACCCAGGACTCAAAAATTAATCAATTATGTAATGTTAAATTTGAACAACACATTTTCTCTTTTTTTGCCCTCTGTTGACTGGGACTCTCAGGCTGGGTTTCTCTAGCATGGGTTTAGTTGTGAATGTTTTAATGTTTTATTTTTTGTTTATGATTACTTTTGTTATTGCTGTAGTTATGTATTTTTTCATGTTGTAAGTCCCCTTGAGCATGGTTTGAACTGCCGGATGGTGGCATACACATTATAATTAGGTAGGTAGGTAAGTACAGTCATACCTCGGGTTAAATATGCTTCAGGTTGAGCGCTTTCGGTTTTGCTCGGCGGCGACCAGGAAGTAACAGAACGCGTTACTTCTGCGTTTTGCCGCTCACGCATGCGCAGACAGTCAAAATGACGTCATGCACATGTGTGGAAGCGGTGAATCGTGACCCGCGCACGCGCAGACTTGCGAATGCGGGTTGCGTTCGCTTCAGGATGTGAACGGGGCTCCAAAACGGATCCCATTTGTATCCAGAGGTACCACTGTATGTTAATGTAGGTTGCAGCAGTCTGAATATTGGAAACTGCCTTACACTGTGTTGGACCTTTGGTCCGTGTAGCTCAGTATTGCCTTCACTGAATGGGAGTCGGGTTTAAGGCAGGGAGTATCTCTCAGCCCTGCTTGGAGATGCTGAGGATTGAACCTGGGACCTTCTGTGTCCATATCAGATGCTATGTCCCTTCTATGTCTCTTCCATGGTGCTGAGTTCTTTTTGACTAGGGATGCTGAAGAACATCTGAAGAGCCTTAATGGAGCATGCAAGCTGCCCAGCTAGTCCAGCTTCCTGTGCTCCCAGGGGCCAACCAGATGCCTATGGGAAGCCCACAAGCAAGGCCTGAGGGCAACACAGCTGCTCTCCTCACTTATTAAAAAAAAGGTAAAAGACCCCTGACTGTTAAGTCCAGTGGCGAACGGCTCTGGGGTTGCGGTGCTCATCTCACTTTACTGGCCAAGGGACCCGACATTTGCCCACAGACAGTTTTTCTGGGTAATGTGGCCAGCATGACTAAACTGCTTCTGGTGAAACCAGAGCAGGGCACGGAAACACCGTTTACCTTCCCGCTTGAGTGGTACCTATTTACTTGCACTTTGACGTGCTTTTGAACTGCTAGGTTGGCAGGAGCTGGGACCGAACAACGGGAGCTTACCCCATTGCGGGGATTCGAACCGCCAACCTTCCAATCAGCAAGCCCAAGGCTCAGTGGTTTACACCACAGTGCCACCCGCATCCCTCTCCTCACTTATAATTTCTAGCAATTCTTATTCAGAGACATTATTCCTTTGACAGTGGAGGTAGAACACAGTCATCCTTGTGGCTAGTGGTATGGATTTGTATAATCCCCTTTTAAAGCCATCCAGATTGGTGGCCAACACTACATATTATGGGAGGTAAACCCAATTCTTGACTATTTTGCTTATTATTGAAGGCTATTGACATTGATCTCTGTTTGTGCTCTTATACCAACGGACCGAGTGAAACAGGAGGTTGTATTCAACTAAATTATACTCAGAATAGGCACATTTAAAATAATGGACTGACATTAGTCATAGCTATTAATTTCAGTGAGTCTGCTCAACCAGATCCAGGGCCTTTTCAACTCTGGCTCCGGCCTGGTGGAATGCTCTGCCTCATGAGACCAGGGCCCTGCAGGATCTGATTTCTTTCCGCAGGGCCTGTAAGACAGAGTTGTTCCGCCTGGCCTTTGGCTTGGTATTAACTTGATCCCCTCCCCCTCTTTCTTTTTTCCTTCTGTGATGGAACTCCTATTTGGGGACTTCCCTGGCTTTTTTCTGGCCCACGTAGGACCAGTCTGGATAGTTGGCCTTGGTGAAGATTTGACGTTTTCATCCCCAAAAAAGTTTTTGAGTTTCTGCTGAAATGAGGCTGCATTTTAATGTTGTATTTCAATCAATTGTTTTATATCTGGTGTTAGCTCCCTTGAGCCCGGTCTTGGCTGGGGAGGGCGGGGTATAAATAAAATTATTTATTATTATTATTATTATTATTATTATTATTATTATTATTATTAAACAAACACTGAATACAAGCCAGGATAAGAACATCAGAAGAGCCTGCTGGATCAGGCCAGTTGCCCATCTAGTCCAGCAACCGGTGCTCACAGTGGCCAACCAGATGCCTGTGGAAAACTTGCAAACAGGATCCCAGAACAAGAACACCCTTGCATTGCAGGGGGTTCGACTAGATGATCCTCAGAGCTCTACACTTCTATGATTCCTGCAGGTTCCAGTAACTGGGATTCAGAAGCATTGCCGCCTCCTGCTGTGGAGGCAGAACATAGCCTTGTCTTCCCCCATGAATTTGTCCAAACCTCTTTTAGAGTGACCCAGGTTGGTTGCCACCACTGTCTCCTGTGGGAGAGAGTTCCACAGTTTAACAGTTTAACATGAAGGATGCTGGACTAGACCTGACCTGACATTACCTGGCATGGATTCTCAGCAGGTGCACACCTGGCTTAGCAATAACAACACTGGTGATAAAAATGCTAGTTATAAAAAAATATTTAAAAATTATGGGCTTAAATACCATGTGATGTTAGATGCATCAACAACTGACAGGCACCAGCAAGTTCATGAAGTAAATGAAGGGAATGGGGGCAAGGGGGTGGGGGTGTGGACCTCCCAGTTAGAGTTTGTTTGATGATCCCGATGCCACTGGATAGACTGCAGTATCTTCTACCTCTTAATGTGGTTTGGTATAACTTGTAATTAAGGCTGCCATCTGTAGTGTGCTTTCTAAAGAGTAAGTCCCACTTCTGTGTAGAAATGAGTGGGGTTGTGCTGGCTGGCAATTCATTTATAAGGCAAGTGTTTACAATTGCAGTTGCTGCCCCAGTCCAGGTAAACTCAGATCAACCACAGAGAATCATTCTAGGTCCAAACATGATCCAAGGACAAAGTGAGTCAACGGTTGAAGGTTCAGGAAGGGAATTCAGGCAACTCAAGTCAGCTGGAAGTGTAGCATCAACCACTAGGAACCAAGGGCCTGCCTTATCTCAAGCCACAGGAAGGCTCAGGAGGGAGGCCTTAAATACTGCCACATGCCACCCCAATCTCTGAGCAGTAATATTCCAGATTCCAGGGTTAATTTCCCTGGAATATGGGACAGTGGAGGCTGTGGTGTCTTTAGGCTATATTGTTTATTTACACAAATTTACATACAACCTGAGCCTATGGTGGAGGGGCTCGTAGTATTAACACCTCAGAAGGTCTTGCTTCTCCCATAGTAACCGCCTTGAATTCCAGCAGAAATTAAGCATGGCTTGCACTTTCTGGATTCTGCCTGCTTCTAGCCCAGTTCACAACATTCTACTTTGCTTTTCTCTTTCTCACATGGCAGCCAGGTGAGGGAGAGGGCCCATCCACTTGCCCTCTGGCACAGAGCAACTTCCTTTGTTACACTAAGAACCCACTGTACTTGGCTGGTAATAGACACTCGCCTGACTAATTCAACTACGGAGTCTTCCCTTAGATTTTTAACCCTTGCAGACTAACCCCACAAACTCACAATACTTTTGCTTCCTAAACCACACCCGAACCACAGCTGCTGGCAGTGAAGGAGCATCAAGGATTGCTTACTCGCAAGTAGACTGATTATGCTGGGTGCCTAGATGCATGCTGTGCCATTGCTTTGGGTGTCAACACTTTCGAGGGGCAGCCCCACCACCTCCTCTGACAGTTCCAGGGGTTCTTCATCAGGTATTGGCCTAGACTCTGGAGGATCCATGGAAAAGATCCTCAGCATTGGGTTCAGAGGGCCCTGCATGCGCTTTAGTGTGTGGCCGCAGGTCAGGACTGGACATACCAGAGAAGAGAAGGAATGAAGAGAAGAGAGGGATTGGGGGTAACCAACAGAAACAAGACAGCAATTAATGTGAGGAAATGCTGTACCAGAACTGGATAGCTAAGTTGGTGAAATATACTTGGAGTCGGGTGTGGATTTCATTCTCTTTATTCAGCTCATAGTAGCGAGGAATGGAAGTTCCCCCAAACTGTCTGCTTTATTTACATTATTTACACAACGGGCCCCACATGATTGGCTAATTCCGGGATTCTCCTGTAGGCCAATCAGGTTGCGGATTCACTTCCACCTGGAGCTGGATTGGGTGGCTCATGCGAACCAATCAGACTGCTGCATTCTGAATCCTATTGTTCTAGGACCAATCAGACTGCTGCATTTTGGATCGTATTCAACTCAGTACATAACCAGTGGTTAAAGCATGGTGCTGATAACACCAGGGTTGCAGTTTCAATCCTCATATGGGACAGCTGCATATTGTTGCATTGCAGAGGGCTGGACTAGATGATCCTCAGGGTCTATGATTCTGTGATTCTGTGTGTCGAATCTGAAACATTCGCGTCAGCGGTGGGGGCTTTTTCGGCCTAGGCAACCTTCTGGGACCTACGTGGCAGTGACGGCTGAGGAGAGAGGCAGAAGTTGGCAGAGCAAACAATGCATATTTTATCTTTGTGCGGTTAGTTTATGTACACAGTCTTACAACTCTTTCTCTAGCCTCCGTCTTGGCAACCAGTGGGCATTGAGCAGAGTGCTGGAACTATTTATTTTATTTCCCCATGTTTATGTACCACTTGATTGTAATAAAACCTCAAAGTAGTTCACAAAAAGAATTAAATTATCAGTAAAAAACAATAATCAAAACAAGTATTTAAAATATATAAAAAAAATTAAAATCAACAATAAGTGTAAACTAGGTTAAAGCACATGACAACTTCTACTTGGGCTTGCCTATACAAAAATATTTTTAGCAGGCACTGAAAAGAGTGCAGTGAAGGTGCATGCCTGATATCAATAGGAAGGGAATTCCCAAGTGTGGGTGCTGCCACACGAAGAGACAGATTCCTTACAAGTGCAGAATGAGAATTATATGGCACCTGTAACAGTGTCATGTCTGCAGATCAGGGCATATGTAGGGTAAGGCAAGCCAAACTGTTAAGGGCTATATATACTAATAGTAACACCATGAACCTGACCCAGCAGCAAATTGGCTATCAGTGCAGGTATCTGAGAAGAGCTGTTTTATGCTGACAAGATCTCACTCCTGTCAGCCGTCGTGCTGCAGCATTCTGCACCAACTGCAGCTTCTGGATCAGGCACAAGGGATGCCCCACTTGGAGCACATTGCAGTAATCCAATATTGAAGTAACCAGTGCATAAACTACTATGGCCAAACTCTCCCGGTCCAACTAGATGACTTCCAAGGCCCTCTGAACTCTTAAAATTCAACGATTCTGTTATTCTAAATCATAAGCAGACAACTAAAATGTGCTCTGTGTGGGGCTAATCTTGGCCCTGATCCAGGGACTCCAGCTGTTTCAAAACGTCTAGACTGTTGATTATTGGCAGCACAACTCCAGTGCTCAAAAGCTTGCATGGGCTGCTCATATCCTACTGGGCCAGATTCTGGTATTATTTTACAAAACCCTTAACAGCTTAGGTCCAGGATACCTCAAGGACTGCCTAATCCCATAAATCAGTGGCCAGTCACTGAGGTCTTGGAGGGAATCACTGTTTATGGTTCCCCATGACTCAGATGCATGACCCTAAGAACATAAGACTAGCCTGCTGGATCAGGCCAATGGTCCATCTAGTCCAGCATCCTGTTCTTGCCATATGTCCAGCAGCAGTGTCCGGGTGGAAACTGGCAAAATGTTTGGGAAAATCCGTATGGCAGCCCATGTTGGCAGTGTCATTTTTGTCCATAAAAATAGTTTTTGACAAAACAAGAGCTGTTCACTGTTTGGAATATGTCAACCCTATGAGTGGCCAACCAGATGCCTATGGGAAACCTGGGAGCAGAACATGAGCACCAGAGCATTTTCCCCTCCAGTGGTTTCCAGCAACTATTTGGAAGCATTGCTGCCTCCAATTCACTAGGAGCATTCAGTACTGTGGTCCCAGTTTGATAGAACTTCCTTCCAGCTGAGATCAGACAGGCTCCCTCCTTGTTCAACTTCTACTGGATAGGCTACCTTCTTTTATTCCAGCAGACATTTCAATTGAAGTCTGATTTCATAGTTTTAGCCAATTTTTCCTTTTCTGTGTTGCATTTTCTCTGCACCTCTTAGAGATGCTTCCTGTGTTTATAAAAATAAAAGCAGGGGCATGAAGGAGGGCACATTGGCTTTATAGCTGGGTGGAAGGTCCTCCTGCAAGGGTCTTCTGCTGGTTCCCTTACTGCAAGAAGAGAAATTACAGGGAACCAGACAGAGGGCCTTCTTGGTAGTGGCACCCGCCCTGTGGAACGCCCTCCCATCAGATGTCAAGGAAATAAACAACTATCTAACTTTTAGAAGACATTTGAAGGCAGCCCTGTATCAGAAACTTTTTAATGTTTGATGTTTGATTATGTTTTTTATATGCTGTAAGCTACCCAGAGTGGCTGGGGAAACCCAGCCAGATGGCTGGGGTATGATGATGATGATGATGATGACGACAACAACAACAACAACGACAACAGCAACAACAACAACAACTCCATGGTTGCAATGCGTGGGAGGAATGGGGTGCTGGAGGTTACCATGGGGGGGGGGGTTTGTGTGCACAGAGGGGGGCTGCATGGACATGGGGTGAAGGTGAAAACAGGTGTGCAAAGCAGGGCTGCAGAACAGAAGTGGCTTCAGAAATGGGATTGGGAAGGTGAAAAGGGAGCTCAGGACATGCATGAGGAGGGGAAGGAGAACTCTAGGGGTTTTGCAGAGGGGAATGGCAGCAGGGTTGGCTAGTGGTGCGAGCAAGGATGCGGTCCCTAAATAAAATAATAATTAAAAAATTATGTACGGAGAGACCCTTCTTCCCTTAGAGCTGGAATACCATTTTGATTCAGCATTTTAGAACACAACTCCCTCCCGCACTCCCGCCACCCTGATGAAAGCATTATCATTCCACACAAAGAACCTTTCTCTCCTTCTCTCTCCTGCAGTCCATTCAGTGAGGCTCCTCTTTATGACTCAGTGATTACTTTAATCTCCATAACTCTATTATTCCACCCCGCACCCCATTTAGGAACAGCAACATCTCATCTGTAGGGAATGAAATCGGCTCTTAATGAAGAAACACTGGGAAGTTCAGCCTAGTACTTCTTTCTCTCTCCCTTATAATTGGCTGCTTGGATAACAGTAATTTCAGGTAATCTTTAATAATTTGCAGCTCTGAGGCATTTTGCGAGAACCAAAGCTCCCCCCCCCCATTTTGTTTTATGCAGCCTTGTGGTGGTGGTGGCGGGGGGCGGGTGGGTAGGAATGCCTTCACTTGGATCAGTTTTCTGGTGTTTGCACACCCTGGTGAACACACGTTGACACATCAAAGAGCTGGTCACCGATGGTCTATTCCAAAGAATGTTTTGGGATAAAAATAAGGTCATTGTTTCAAACGGCTGCTGGCTATCGGATCCTTTGGTGGCTCTGCTTTGCCCAGGGCAGAGATGGATGAGTCCACGACCCCAGGCTGAATTCAGTTCCCAAAGCAATTTTATCCATCTCCCTTAGCAAATTTTAATGATAGTGTGGCAAATACTTTGTTCTCTGCTTTCTTCGTAAGGTGGGGAGAGAGTGCATTTCTCTTTTGGAATGTCTTTTCCAGGCACAGGCAAAATCGGCCCTCCAGATGTTTTGGGACTACAACTCCCATCATCCCTGACCACTGGTCCTGTTAGCTAGGGATGATGGGAGTTGTAGTCCCAAAACACCTGGAGGGCCGAGTTTGCCTATAACTGGTCTTTTCTAACCTGGTGTCTTGCAGATGTTTCAAACTACAACTCCCATCAGCCCCAGGGAGCATGGTTCCATTGTCAGGGGTGACAAACATTGTAGTCCAAAATATCTGAGAGGGCATCAGGTTGAGGAAGGCTGGCGAATGCAATGTTCCAGGAGCTCTAGGACTCCTCCACAGCAGTAGAAATCTTTTAAATTTATGGCTGTGAGACTTGATGAGGGCAAGATTTCAGGCACCTGCAGTGCAACCTGAACTTTTTCTACTCAGGTGACATTCCTGTTGAATTCAATGGGACTTACTCCCAGGTAAGTGAGTTGAGGATTACAACCTTAAGACAAGTCCCATATCAGGGATGACTGTGCCCCTGCTGTGTGGTTGAGACAACATATTTGGATTAATATTTACCTAGCGAGAAGTGCCTGATGCTGCCCAGGAATTCGAAGAAATGAAAACATATTGCAATTTTTATATGTGTACTGGAATTTGTGAGTTTTAGGGCTGTGCATGCACACACCAACCCAGGGTTCCAGCCTGATCCATGTAACACGTGATGCAACCCTGAATCGGTTTGTGAGCTAATATTTGGTTAGGGTTTATTTGGTCTGTCATCTTGAGTCAACATGGTATCTGGTGTCCAAATCATAGACAAAGACCATCTCCCCCATCATGACAGCCCTTGTGCTCAGTTACAATATCTTCTGAGGTATCCAAATCAGTGCAGGTTAGAACTCTCACACCAAAATTGGCAAAGTCACATAAAACTGGGCGATGATACCTCCAGAGATAAACTTTTTGGACCTTTAACACAACACTGAGTGAAGTCATGCCAAAGTTACGTTTCAGTCAATCGTATTAATTTAAAATAGTGCTCAGTGTCCAAATGTAGATGAATCATGGGTACTGTAGATTGTTAAGGGTGTTGGGAATTGTAGCACTGTGAGGAATAAATTACAGTTCCCAGGATTCCTTGGGGGAAGCCATGTATGTGAGTTGAATGCGCTTTAAAAGTATAGTGGTACCTCTGGTTGAGAATGGGATCCATTCCGGAGCCCCATTCGCAACATGAGCAGAACGCAACCCGCGCATGCGCAAGCGCGGGCTGCGATTCACCGCTTCTGCGCATGTGCACGACATCATTTTGCGCATCTGCGCATGCGTGAGCGGCAAAACCCGGAAGTAACCCTTTCCAGTACTTCCGGGTCACCGTGGGACGCAACCTGAAAACGTGCAACCTGAAGCAAACGTAACAAGAGGTATGACTGTATTGTGTAGATATGACCAAGGATTTCACACAACTAAGTGAAATGGCCATGACTCATTCAGGATGTAGACTTCTACTCTTCACCCCTCCCCACTTCAACCTTCTCTCTCAACTCTGGGTTCTGAATGCTTTGCTCCATAAACTGGTTTAATGCCCTCCCTGACTCCTTTTGAAAACATACCAATTACATGTCACGCAGATGCTGATCATACTTTCCAGGTACGGCATGTGGAAAAATCAAGTTAAGCAAACATTATAAACTTAAGCTCAGCAAGGATGTAGGTAGTCGTTGGGTGATACACTCCCCCTTCCCCATCCTCATAAGAGGCCCTCCCTCTCAAACTACAAATAAAGAACCAGTATATTTTGGTTTATTGGTTGTTACTGCATGTACTATATACACAAAAGCCACCTTTGAAATGCAAGTGAGCAATGATTGTTCATCGCTTGTTCCAGCCAAGCAGAACCACAGATTTGGTACTTTGCTGAAAACTAAAAGCACTTATACCATATTGGCCCGAATATAAGCTGCACCCGAATATAAAACACACCTTTAAAATTGGAGGGGGGGAGAAAAGAAAAGAAAAAAACCCCTCAAATATAAGCTGTTCCCTTCCTCACTACTCCTAGTTGCATAATGGGCAGGGGGAACTGCATTGCATCGCCAGTCGCCTTTCCCCTTCCTCCTCTCTCTCTCCCTTCCCAGCCTTGGCGGAGAGGACGGGGGACTACGTGAGGGCAGGCACTGCTTCACCACGCTCCTGGCGCTGTTTGCCCCGCGCTCCTGGCTGCATACTGTAAGGTTGCGAATATAAGCCGCACTTTAACTTGTCACGGTCAGAATTTGGGGGGAAAGTGCGACTTATATTCAGTCCAATACAGTATACAACAAGAACGGATGGATGAAGCTGTCAACTTGAGCTGGGCTGAAATTCACAACTACTCCTTATGCCAGTTTTGTGTCCTAATTCAGAGGTTTCAAAATTGGTGGGCACTTTTCTCTCAGGAGTGTGGGGAATGCAATATATTTGTGTTTGAATGTAGAGAAACTCCTTTGCAGCTCAAATAGATTGGCAGTGGTCATTTTTCCTCTGCCCAGTTCCCCATCCAAGGGCATTTGATTGTGGTGGAGGGATGGTAGAAGAAAAACCTGGTGACCCCCAGTGGTTGCAGTGGTTACAGAATAATTACACACTAATGATTAGGCAGTTTCTGTTATATGTGCTCAAAAGAGTTGTATTTAACATCAAGCAAATTGTTTTGGAGTATACTCTATGACTCAATGGCAGGGGTCAGCAAACTTTTTCATCAGGGGGCTGGTCCACTGTCCCTCACACCTTGTGGAGGGGCAGACTATATGGGGGGGGGGGTGTGAACAAATTTCTATGCCCCACAAATAACCCAGAGATGCATTTAAAATAAAAGGACACATTCTACTCATGTAAAAACACACTGATTCCCAGGCCAGATTTAGAAGGCAATTGAGCCAGATCCGGCCCCCGGGCCTTAGTTTGCCTACCCATGCTCAATGGAATGGACAATTAAAAAAAAACCCCAATTGGAACAGGGTTGCATTGTACCTTTCCTCTTTGGTTCCTCTAGCTGGGGCATGGGAGATCTGAAAAGCTTTCATATATTTGGGGGATTAATCCCATATTAAAACGAGTAGCTATTTGGGAAAATGTTCAGTCTTTCTGTATAAGGAACATAGCTGTTAACCGTCCCTTATTTGGCGGGAAAGTCCCTTATCCCAGCGCCGTGTCCTGCTGCTATCCCTTATTGATGATGTCCCTTAAATTTCCCGGGTTTCAAAGGAAGCAGTTCCTCTCCCTCCCTCCCTGCCGGCCAGGGAGGAGGGAGGCTCCAGCTGTGTTGCTTGGCTGCATTTCTCACCCAATAAGGAGTCTAAGAACGACTGGGGGGTGGAGCTTGCATGCCTTGTGCTGATCAAATCGGCCGTGTTGCCTGGGGACTCGCCTTTGCTCAGCGCTTCCCAGCGGAGAAGTGACAGTGGTTTTCCTTGCTGCATCCCCTTTGCCGGGTTGCTGCGCTGTGGGAACCACCCCTTGAGGCTTCGTTTGGCTGCTGTCTGGGCTTTCTGCCTTTGGCTTGGAGGGGCTCAGAAGCTGAACATACCTGTGCTGGGGAAATCCCTTATTTTGGCTGCTGATCCCTTATTATTGAGGCTGCTGGTCCCTTATTTTCAAATCTGTAAGTTGACAGCTATGATAAGGAAGTCCTTTATATCTTTAGCCAGTATGATCAGTTTCATCATTAGGGCCATCACTGGCTTACAGATAGTCTTATTTCATTTCATCCCATCCATATTTTTCAATTAACCCTGAAATCTAAGGCATACCAACTTGTCATAATCTTTAGTGATTGCAGCCTTATTTGGCCTAGGCTTTGGTCCTATCCTCAATTTTCTAACTAACTGATCAACGAAACGCATATAATTCAAAACTAGGGCTTCTATTATTCAGACCCAGCCAGCAGTGTGCCATTAAGCTCCGTTCCATATTTCATCTCCACTTTTTCTGTTCTTTCACCACAACAGTCAAACAGCATTCCATGCTCACTGAGCATGCTCAGTAGTCACTGCCAGGGGTAGCCTGTTCCATTCCACTGCCTGAGGGAAAAGCACACACACTGCCTGCCACTTGGCTTATTGGGGTAATGTGCCTGTAGTTTCCAGGTTTAAGTGAGATTTCACAAGAGTCCCATAAGATTTTGCAGGACTCTTGTGATAGCTCACTGGAACACAGAAGCTGGCGCTGCAGCTTCTGTGGCAAGAGCACCCGTGGAGGCACGTCTTGGATTCTGCAGCCAGAGGTGGCTGCCTCAGTCTGCATCACGGTCACTTACCCCTTTGGGAGCTTCTGCCTCCTTAACATTCTTTTTCCTAGAGGCCTGGGGATTCCCTGAACCTGTTGATACCTTCCTCTTTGGTGTGGGTGCTGCTGCTTTGCCTACATAAGACTCCACAATCGGAACAGCTTAATTTGCTAATGGTGGGCTGAAACTTAGGCTGCAACTTGAAACATGCTAGCTGGGAACTGGACTTCAGTGAACATGTGAACTGTAATTCTGAGTACAGTGGTACCTCGGGTTACAGACGCTTCAAGTTACAGACTCTGGTAACCCAGAAATATTACCTCGTTTTAAGAACTTTGCTTCAGGCTGAGAACAGAAATCGTGCTCCAGCGGTGCGGCAGCAGCAGGAGGCCCCATTAGCTAAAGTGGTGCTTCAGGTTAAGAACAGTTTCAGGTTAAGAACGGACCTCCAGAACGAATTAAGTTCTTAACCCGAGGTACCACTGTATGCATTTCTTGAGCTATCAGAGCAGAGAGATTTGGAGGAAAGACCACACAGGTTTAGGGTTGCCAGCCATCCCCGGAAAAATAGGACCACCCTGTTTTTGGACAAAAGTGCCCCCTGCCCTGTTTGGACTTCAAACGAGATGCATTATTTGAGCTTGGTTGGCCACCAAAGCGGCTGTGTCACTGTTGGTACAGATGATGGGGAGCTTGGCATGAGCAACAGTGGGGGGGGAGGAGCAAGCTCCTCTCCCTCCCTCCCTTGCCCCACCCACCCTCCTTCCCTCCTCTTCAAGCACCGCCACCAGTCTAGCATGGCGCGGGTCCACCACCACTAGGCCCTCACTGCAGCCCCAACCTGACCTCTCCTCCTCCCTCCAGTCTCTTCCAATTCCAGCATGGGTGAGAGGCTGGAACTGCAGCTCAGGTAGCCCATGGGAGCCAACCATCTACCCTTGGCCCCCTGCCTGTCTATGTGAAGGGAAAGAGAGGTGCCAGGGTGGTGAGGGAGGTGGGAGGCCAAAAGCGGGGAAACTCTCTCCACAAATTGGGGGGGGGAGGATTTGAGGTCATAAGAGTGTATGTGCCCTGCGATTCCCACCCACCCAACTTGTCCTGTATCTTGCTTGACCTGTCCCATATTCTGCCTTAGAAAACGTGACAACCCTGCTGAGGTTTGAAGGTTAAGGATGAGAAGCAGAAAGAAAGCTGCGTTATACTGAGTCAGGCCATGGCTTCATATAGCTCAGTATTGTCCACACTGACTAGCAGCGACTCTCCAGGATTTCCTAGCCCTATACAGAGATGCTGGAGGACTGAACTCAGGACCTCCTTCACACAAAGCAGATGGTCTGTCATGGAGCTATGGCCTTTTCCATTTCATTGAGTACAATATATATATTAAAACAACCTTCTGGACTTGCTTCTGTTAAATGCAGCCAAAGGCAAATTTTGCTAAGCATTATCTCCCCTTTTCCTTTAGAGGTTTTGGGCAATACACAACAAGAAATGTGCATTCCATTAAGAAAAGACGAAAAAAGCAGAGGTGGATGCGAGGGGGTGGGGTGGAGGGGGAGCGTTTAGCCAAATCTACATTTTCAGTGCTACCAGTGGTGCATCTGTTTAAACACGTCGCTGCTACATATGTGTACAAGATGAGAAGCTGGAGCAAAAAATTGCCTGCAGTGGTCTCCCCGCCTCCCCCCCTTTCTCTCTCTCTCAAAAAAATGATGATTATTATTCTCTCCTTTCTCAAAACAATTTTAAATCTACAAGGAAGGTCAGGAGAGGTCACGATTCCTGACCCGCAGCTGAACTGAAGGAGCCAGTACTGTCTTTTTGATGCTCTGACAGAGGTCACTGAACTGAGGCGTGTTATTGGCTCCCCGCGTCTAAGAAGCACAGCTTATCCCAAACAATTTTAAAATTACCACTGGCATGAGAATGTCAGGAGGGAGAGTGAGCGGGGGTGGGGAGAGGCTCACTAAGGATGTCTAGACTCTCGCCAAGCTCCCTGAGGCTGGGCAATGGAACCAAGAGGGGGAATGCACTGTGCGTGTGGAGGCTGTAGGCCCACAGGCCGGGGGGGGGGGAGGGAGGGAGAGAATGGGGCTGAGTCTCAACCAGCAGGGCAAGGGGGGAAATTCCCACAATGCACCCTGCCAATGTGCTCCAGGGAGGAATTCCAGATAAGGAAAATCCATAGGCGAGTTTTTCTGCAAGAAACAACACCAGGCTTCCCCCCTTTCCTTTATTGCTTTCCAACGATTCCAAAGCCCACTGTCAGCTGTTTATGAGCTCTTTAAATCACCCATCACGACACTGTCCTCATCACTTGAGCTGCTTCTGAGGGTTGCCTTTGTTTCTCTCTGCCCCCCACCCCACAGGGGAAAAAAAGGCCCTAGAAGTGGTTTGCTTGGAGCCTAGGGAGGGGTGTGTCAAGTGAGTTTGACATTCTTGCTACAGCCCCCTAGACTCCTAGTTTGTGAATTCTGAACAGACTTGATTCAATGTTTGGGACAGGTTTCGGAGAGCTGGGCTACCGCCTGCAATTCTAGGGTGCAAATTCCCACTCGGTCCTGAAGCTCACTGTGTGGCCTTGGGCCAGCCACTCCAGACCCTCCAAGTGTTCCTGTTTTCCAGGGATGTCCCTGATTTAGAGAAGCTTTCCCAGTTTCGGACTTGATCCTGGAATGTCCCACTTTTCCTTAGGACATCCCTATTTTCATTGGAGAAATGTTGGAGGGTATGGAGTTATCTGACCCCAGAGCCGTCCGAAGGCAATTGTGTACAGTGGTACCGCGGGTTACATACACTTCAGGTTACAGACGCTTCAGGTTACAGACTCCGCTAACCCAGAAATAGTGCTTCAGATTAAGAACTTTGCTTCAGGATGAGAACAGAAATCATGTTCTGGCGGAGCGGTGGCAGCAGGAGGCCCCATGAGCTAAAGTGGTGCTTCAGGTTAAGAACAGTTTCAGGTTAAGAACGGACCTCCAGAACAAATTAAGTACTTAACCTGAGGTACCACTGTATAGGGAAGTTTTTTAAATATTTAGAGTTTTACAGTAGCGCCTTGGCTTACGTTACCCTCGGGTAACGTAAACTTCAGGTTGCGAAAGTGGCAAACCCGGAAGTGTTTTGCCGCGCATGCATGCGCAAAAGTGCTCTACCACGCCGCGTGCATGCGCAGAAGCAGTCCCTCTGGTTGCGGAAACCTTGGGATCCGACCTCAGCTCCAGAACAGATCCCGTCCGCAACCGGAGGTACCACTGTATTATGTTTTAATATATGTTGGAAGCTACGCAGAGTGGCTGGGGCAACCCAGTAACATGTGTGGGGTATAAATAGTAAAAAAAATCATTATGGAATGAGACATCCCTATTTTCATCAGAGAATTTTTTTTGGGGGGGTATGCTACTCTCTTTCAGCCTAATCTACCTCACTGGGTTGTTGTGGGGAAGGTGGGGTAGGGAGCAAGGAATGAATAAATAAGGTGGTGGACTCAGAAAGTGGTGGACTCTTCTTTCTTGAAGGTTTTAAGACAGGTTGGATGGCCACCTGTTAGGGAATCCTTAGCTGTGATCCCTGCATTGCAGAGGTTTGAACTAGATGACCCTTGGGGTCCCTTCCAACTTCACAGTTCTATGATTCTAAGTGTTATACTCCCCCCCCCCCCGTCACTCCCATCATCTGCTCCTATTTGTATCCACTCGCAGTTGTTTGAGATATGGCTGGGCTGTGGAGTCCTGGACTTACAGCCCTTAACAGAGCCATTTGCTGGATGTTAAAAAAGGGGGAGAAATCCCATCCAGTTTGCATTTAATGACCAAGGTGGCTAATTTGTACCTTCTGAAATGATAGGTGAACTGAAGCGTAGCAACCTTCAAAATTTGCACTTCTCTGAGTTTTGTAATGCAATTCTCCAGTCAAGTGATGTGTACAAAAATGCCTATATTAAGGTGTGCATGTATTTGGATATTTGAGTGAAAAATGACATGCAAAATGCATTATATGTGAGGGAATTGCTTTGCAGTAATTTGTGTATATTAGTGGAATCAGAGCCCAATATGGCTCTTTTATTTTCAGACCACAGAAGTCATGTGTGATGGAAAACGTTTGTCAGTTCAGGTCTATTTTTCCCATATGCAGTATAGGAAACAATAGTAATACTGGTCTGCCTAACAGGGCGGCTGTTTTGTTTGAAGGATATTGAGATAATGTTCACAATGCAAAGAATACAAAGAGGATATTATCTGTCTGGATCTGCACCTCAAAGTCTAATGGCAGATCAGAATGAAATTATCAGTTTAGATTTTTATTCCTATGAATCTTGCAGTGCAGTTTCCTGACTCAAAAAGCATAATGAAATGTATCAAAAATGCATATTTTAATTGCAAACAATTTAAGAATACTTTTTATCTTCTTTTTCAAACTATTTTTTTAATTGTTTTGATTTAGACCCTGGAACTATTTGTAACAGTAGACAACACTTCCTTTCCCTCTTGGTATATCTTATTACTGATTCAATAAATCACATGGCACAGTGGTTTCCAACCAGTGTGCCATGGCACCCTGGGGTGCCTTGAATACTCGCCAGGGGTGTTGTGGGCAGCACTGGCCTCTGTCCCTCTTTCCTTCCCTCCCTCCTCTGATGCCCTCTGGCATCTCTGCCTCCCAAAGGCTTGCACAGCTGTTTGTTGCAAGGAGAGGGGAGAGGAGGCTGGGGAACACTCCGCAAGGGAGGGTGTTTGAAAAAGGGTGAGAGACTGCTAGTTTGGCAGGCATGGGGTGACATAACTGGGCTCCTGAGCCCCACAGGGGTGCTGTAGAAAGAATGAAGTTGGTCAAGGGAGCCGTGGACTCAAAAAGCTTGAAAACCTCTGACATAGCAGCATCCTTTATTTCTTTATTGGCTGCTGTGACAACTTAAGATTTTTAAACTTAACTTCTTCTTTTAAAATTCAATTTAAATATTTTAGGCTAAAATACATACATTTAAAAACGCATACATCCAGATAAAAATATATTTAAATGAATCTTTTGCCATTATATATATTTAAATACCTTAATATGAATTTGTACGCAGCTTTTTAAAGAGAAGTACCTTAGTATGATTTTTATGCAGATTTTTAAAATGGCATATTAATGTGGAAATGGCATGGAAAGAGAATGATCTATCTATGCCCAGCTAAATTTTGATTTTAGGAGTGGTTTCAATGGAAGCCACGTTTTGCTCTTGGACCAAGCCTCCATGAAGGCATGCTGGGAGTGTGCCTTCAAAGAACCTCATTCCCTGGTGCCATTGTTTTGTCAGGTGAATGTGCCTCACATTAGGTCCATGGAGGTAGGGCAGGTACAGATCTGGCCTGCCAATTGGAGGAGGTTCCTCAATGCTATCCTCTTTACACTAAGACCACTAGCCACCCTTTCCCCCCCCAAAATAAAAAAGGATTGTAGCCCTTCTTAAATCCTACTCAGGGTAGACCTGCTGAAATGAATCAGTATCTTGGGTACATAAATTTCAATGGATTTACTCTGAGTGGTACTTAGTTGCATACGACCTAGGGATAGTACTTTTTTTCACCAGGGAGAGAAACCAGAAAATAGGCAGTGCCCAGGGTCAATAGGGACAGTTAGGGCATATACACCCACTCAAGAAACTGCAGGCATCCAAAATAAGAACCTCTCCTCTCTAGAATAAAATGAGGAAAACATTTGAAACAGCACATAGTGCTTGTTTGCAAACCCTCAGGAACATGACGTGCTGTTTAATTTCACAGGCAGCACAAGACTTTCCCCATTAGAATTTGGCTTGATTTACAGCAAAAAACATGAGGCCCTTCAGTTGCCCCAAACACTGCAAGGTTCTCTTTCAGAATTTCTGCTACAGCCTGTACTTTGCATGTTGTGTAAGGGTCACTAGGCACAGATGATACACATCAACAAGACATGTTGTGGTGTAGGGTCACCTGTTAATATTTCTGCAGCAGGGTCTCCATCGTCCTAGAGGCACCCAATCATCATAAGGCACTGAGAAGAAGTTTTATCAGCCTTTGTTATGATTGGGGACAATCAGAGTGAAAGGAGGTGGGTCAGTCACTGAGGAGAAGTGCACAGGAGGAAGACTGAGGAGTTGTTATTCTGCATGCTCCAATGGGAAGCATTTAGGAATAATGGAAATACAAGGTGCTCCAGTTTCAAGAGAATGGGGTACAAATTCTGTTAAATAAATGGAACTTCACGGGAAACACAACTTAAGTCACTCTGACAGAATATGTTGGAGCACTCCAAATCATTTGCCCATGTATGTACACAGAAAATAGTAGATCTAGCTGAAAGGCAACACATGAAGACTTCCGGGTTAGCGCCATCGGCAAATGGCGGAGTTCCTCCGACCGGAGGAACTGGCTCCGTGGAAACTGGGTCTTCCCGCCGTGGCGAAGGTGGGGACCCGCTAGAAATCCCAGGCGGAGGAAGCCTGGGAACGTGGGGTTCGGCAGGGCACCAGGAGCGCCCCCACGCACCGGGAACCCCATTTTGGGGCTTCGGACTGAAGTGGGGTGAGCGGCGTGGTGCTGTGAACTGATTGCTACTTTCACGGAGTGAAGCCGCACAGCCATTGCCTGAGAGCGCTGACTTTTTCCTGTGGACAATTGGATTTAAAACAAGTACCTGTGAGTAGAAACGGAAAATTGGATCAAGAAATATCTTAATTTGGCACCGAAGTGGGAAGGTTCAAAACAGGAAGCCCGCCTTCCGCTTTTTGTACATAGACTGAAGCAAAAACATTGTAAGCTAAAGCCTGGAAAGTCGTTAAAAAAGTTTAAATTTCTTTCATTTATAATTACTGAAACCCCCTTGGAAGCAGGAGAAAAGGGGGGGGGGAGAGACTTTGTTTAACGCCTGCAGGAGAGGGAGTGAAGAAAGATAAGTTTCCACCGTCTCTAACCTGGGAACGGGGTGTCAGAGACAGAAATTCTTGGAGAGGTTCATTGACTGTGAATGGAATACTTTGACAGATAGCTAAAGAAGAGAAATAAATTGATTCCAATGTTGCCTTCTGCATTCTAAAGAAACAAAATATCTGAAAAATGAAAGTAATTTTCCTTTGTTGGACTTGCCTTAAAAAAATGGATACAAATAGAAATTGTCTCCTCTAGAGGGAGCTTGCTAAACTGTTGCTGCAGTCTATTTGAGGACTCTACAGCTGTCAGATTAAGATCGTGGGACCAGTCCTTTTTGACCTTGACTAAATATGAGCTGGGAGGAAGTTTTGGTGCTTGCTTTATGCAAGACAAGTGCCTTGCTGGAACAGATGCATGAGAAGATGGATTTGATGAATGAGAAGATGAATTTGATGACTGTTGTGGTTAATAACTGTGGACAAACAGGGAATATTGATACAGAAACTATTCAGGGACCAACTCAGGAACCTGTACTGATTGGGCAAGTGCAGATAATGGAGGAGGTTGCGGTTGCACCTCAAATAATACAAATGGAGAGACCCGAGGCCCTACAGGAGCATAAGCCGCTGTCTTTGAAGATTGAAGTTGGAGTCGGCCAGGGGGAGTCTGGAGCTGAGGAGGTTCTTAACTTTGGAGAGACCTCAAAATATGTTTTTAAATATTTTTTGGTCTACATTGATGACTGTGGGGAGTGGGACTCTGGGGAATGGGCTGGTTGGATGAAGGGAGACGAAGATAATTTTGGGTTGGAATCCCCCAGAGACCTACTCCCCAATGAGAAAGGAAAGAAACTAAGAAAGAGACCAACAAAAGACAAGGAAAAGTGCAAGTATAAACAACAAGAAGAAGATCTGCAGAAGGGACATGGAAGAGACTTAAGGGCCTAGGACATTAGATTACCAGGTTGATGGACTAGATGGAATGGACAGTAAGGACTGACACGACCTGAGACCAGGAAGAAGAGACATTGGATGAAGATTAGAAGAAAATTTATAAAGAAATTCCCCCCCCTAGGGAATTAGTCTAAAATTAATGAACATTAGGGAAAATGTTGGAATGAAACTATATGACTCTAGTAGAAAAGATATCAGGAGTTATGTATAATCGAGTATTAAGCGTTAAGCTCTAAAGTATTTTTTAGTAAGATAAGGTTAAATAACTTAAGGTAATTTGAATAACAGAATATGGGGAAAGGATGGAAAGGATTTGTTGAGTTAATTAATAGGTTAAATTGTTAAGATAAATTATTTAGTAAAAATTGAGAAAGATGGAAAGAATTTGCTGAAATAATCAATCAATACAAAAAGGGAGGTGTGAGGAGGTCAATGAAACAAGCAAATGGAAGTTAAAGATATGTAATATGGGATTTGTGTCCTCCCCCCCTTCTTTTTTATCTTTTTGCTGTATTGTTGCACTGGTTTTTATGTCTTGTTTTTTTTCTCTTGGTATTTTCCCCTATGTATTGTAGTGTTGTTTTTAATTTTTTTTCTTTCTTTTCTGTAATTTTGAAATTATTAATAAATATTATTATTTTTTAAAAAAGAAAGGCAACACATGAAGATCTGCATTGATCGTTGCAATGCATCCCTAAATATTATAATTATTGTGTGGCTGTGACTATCATGAAGGGATTCTGCACTTCTGAATTTGCCATTACACTACTGACCCCAACAGTAGCATGGATATAGTCATCTGGCAAGGAACTAGTCTCATAAAATTAAGAGTCTTATATAAACATTTATTCCTCTATGTCTCTTTATGAAGAAGATCTTGACAGCGACAAAACCAGGATATCGTTCTGCCTCCTCCTTTTAAAATTTGGATTGGTTGCTCTCACTTGCTGCAGAAGTCCCACTTGCTCTCTTCTTTATTTCCAAGAACTTGTTGACAACAACAATACACAGAAACACCATTGCCAGGAAAGAAAGAAAAACAAAGCTTTGAGCGTTTTAACTGAAATAGATCTCCCAAGAATTTCATGTAAACTGAGAGCAATGTATTCAGGGAGTAGTCAGGGAGTAAATGTTTTGGTGGGAAGAAACAGGCAACTGTTAGTTGGCATCAGTGGTGATCCTAGTGGACACTTACTGCATTACTTTGTGCTTGACTGAGCAAGGCGAGTTCTGCACTGCCCACTGTGACCAACTGCAGTTATTGCAAGCGATCCAGGCTCAGGAAGCTGTTGAGAATAACTTCCTGGATCCCCAACACTTCCTGGATCCTGTTGGAATGTGATCTATTAATTCTTGATTTAACATATTGTAACTCTGACTGATATACAAAGCTTTGCATCCCTCTCAGAAATGAATGTATCCACCCACATCTACAAGTTTCACGGTTGTTCCAGGTTGTGCAAGAACTCAGAAATCAACTATTTCACAATCTGAATTTGCTGGTATGGGATTGAATCCCACCCAAAGATAGCAATAATTTAGAAGCATTGTTAGACCAAGGAAAAGCACCCTCTTCCATATGGCCATGGCTCTATTTTTTGTTTGGAAACCTTCCTCAGCTGCTTTTAATACGAAAATAAACACTTCAGGAAATCCTGTCATGGATCTCCTTTGCAATCTGTAATGTGGCCTTCAGAGTAGCGGTGCTGTCTTAGGCTGCTGATGTTGGGTGTTGTGAAAGGGCACCACATTTATCAGAGGCAGTGCTGTGGAGTGGTTAAAGTATTGGACTAGGACCCTGGAGACTAGTAGGATGGGCTACCCCATTAGAGCAAATAGGACACTGCCCCACTGACTTCAGTCTGCCCTCAGCCAGACCCCACCTGACTGCCTAAGGGATGACACTGCTTGTTAGCTTACTCCGTAATTTCAGTGTGGATCCTTGTAGAACTCAGCAGGGAGGAGAATGGGGACAAAACTAGAATTGGTTGGCTCTGCCTGTCACTAGCTCTGGCACTACCTCCTGTTGATCTCTCAGCTTTCTGTCTTATCACTCCTAAAGAGCACCAGACACCCCTGGAGACTGGATGTCAAATTCCTACTCAGCCATGAAGCTCACTCACTGGGTTACCTGGGACCAATTGCTGTTTCTCAGCCTAGCTTATCTTGCCAGGTTATTTGGATAAAATGGAGGTGGTGGTGGTGGTGGAAAACCATTAAGACCACCCTGTGTTTTTGTACAAAAATGCTCTTTCCAACTCAATAACATTCATCTCTTTTTTTGAGATGGGGTAAACATCTCAATGATGGGGTTATGTGAGAGAGTTAGGGTTGAAGAGAATAGAGAAGCAGAAGCGTAGGAAGGCAGGAGAGTGCGGACCGCCCTGGGTGTCATCGCTGAGGAGGGTGACATTCGGAGCACCGCCCACCCCTGACTCCCAAGCCTACCCCAAGCAGTTGATGGGGGTGGGGGTGACAAAAAATCTTCCACACCTGGTACCACCTGACCTTGTTACGCCTCTGCAGAGAAGGCTTGTCCATTAGTTAGAATTGGGCACTGACCCACCAGCCTCATTCTGGCCTGGGCCAGTCCCAACCTGCTGCCTTCTTACAACGTTCTCAGGCAGTGGCCCTGACTGCCAGTTTCTCCCTCCTCCTTCATCTCAGTGTTGTCATCATAGAACTCTGCAGGGAAGAAGATGGGGACAAAACTAGACTGACTTGGCTCTGTCTGTCATTGGCTCTGGCACCACCTACTGCTGGTCTCCTTGCCTTCTGGCCTACCAGTCCCAATGGAGCCCAGCAACCACTGGAAGAGGACAAGCAGGGATTGTTGGATAACTCAATTTTTGGAATGAGCCCTTTATTCTGACACTTGGTCCTCAACTCTTAGGCCTCCTCTCGCTATCAAAGGGCTCCTGCAAGCCCATTTCGGTGAAGCCGAGTGCTTGACAGGGATAAATAAATCATATTTGCATTTCTCCGTAGCCTTTTCAATCAGACGAATGGCAGGCTTGTTGTGATAAAAACCCACCTCCGTTGCAAGCCAGAGAATTGCAGCTTTATGCTGATGGTATATATTAAAAGAGAGCTGCCTTGTCAAGACGACGCTTTATAACAAAGTAATAACCACATCGCTTTCACTCAAAACAAGCTGCCGTTCATAGGGGCATCTAGATTCTCTAAGAGAAAGGGATGTGGTTGCTGAATGGATATTTAAAATATAAAATACAGTCAAGTTGAATATAATGAAAAAGAAGACTCTGAAGATTAAGTGTCTGATTGGTATTATGCAATTCAAATACATTACATTAAAATGGTGTGGGGTTTTTTTTACAATTTGTTCATATAAGAGTGTGTGTGTGTGTGTGTGTGTGTGTGTGTGTGTGCTTGCCATACATCAGGAAAATTCCTGGCATGTCCTAGTTTTCAGGTATAAAAATGGCATCAGGGGGAATTTTGCCGAATTGACAAAATGTCATGGAAAACCTGGATGTACGACAAGGTGTTGGAAAAAGCAGCGGAAACAGCTCCAAAAGCTTAAAATCACTATGGGGGGTGGTTCCTCAAGAAAGCTCAAAATTTTTGGGGTCTCCCTAACAAAAGCTCAATAACCATGGCAACCATATATATCTATATATTGATGTGAAAATGAATTGGTTCCTAATCTGAGCAAAACTGCTTTTTATTACGGGGAGAATTATTTATACCTCAAACATATATTACAAATTATGGTTATGATTGACCCCCAACGCTGCCTGCATTATGCTGTTAGAGAGTGGCTTAGCGTATATTGCTCCAGTCTCCATTCTTTTACGTTGAAGGCTTTGTGTGTGTGTTTAAACTGAAAGACTGAATTATTTATGTAAGTAGAAAATCATTATTGTTTGAAATAAAGTTATTTTTCCTGTGTTAAATCCTAGAAAAGGAAGGGGATATATTGAGCCAGGCCTTGCTATAATTAAGATAACTGCTAAAGAAAAGGTTAGTGGTAAAGGAATGAAAATGACAAGCAAGTAAATCCTTAGTAATCATTTTATTTTGTTTAACAGGCGGTGGGGGGGGGGGGAGATGTGGCTATTACCATATTTTATGAAAACAGGCTCAGGAAGCCTTTGCTAATGAGAGTGACTATATTTGTTTCTGGTTCAGATTGCTTTGAGGCAGCAATAGAAATAAATTTTGACGCTTGTTTCTTTGTGTGTTCCCCCCGCCCCTCTGTTTTTAACATTTGTGATTACCTGCAAAAATTATCCCTTTCTATCTGGGATAGGTTGTGGAAATTGGAATTACATAATATTCCACCAACTGCTATATATTTTTTTGGAGGTTTGTAGATCAAAATATGACACGTGAAAATAAGAGCACATTTTTCTTTCTCTCCTTTTTTCGGTTCATTCTTCCTCCTCTCAGCATTCTGCTGTGGAAAACAGACCGCTGCTGCTGCTTCAGGGATGTTTGATAGAATCTGCTTCTGTGTCAACAGCAAAGAGACCGTGGCAATTGATTATTCAAGAGACACGCTTGTGTTGGGTTTTTTTTAATATACATTTCGTGCAATAAATCAAACTGGCTTTTGATGATGTGACGCTCTGCCTTTTCTCACCCACGAGGATAAGATAAAATACCTACCTGTGCCCTCGTTGCAAAGGACAAGTCATCTGTTGCAGCCGATGGATAACTTAAAGCCCTTGATTTGGTTTCTTCAAGGCTCCAACATCCGTCTCTTATCTGTTTAGCCACAATCCTGTGCACCCTAATCTCAAACTCATATAAAGTAAAAACGCATTTAATTCAGTGCGGGTGATGTCTGAGTACACTTGCCTAGGATTATTCTGTAAGGTTGCAACCCTAAGCATACTTAACAGGAAATAACTTCCATTGAAATCCACAGGACTTACTTATGAGTAAACATAGGGATAGGCAGAGCTGTCACTTTTGGTTTTGCCATGTTTTTCATTTTTCCAGTCTTAAATTCAGTCCTCTAGATTTCTGCATCCATTTGCGAGTATTTTTAAAGTCCTTATAAAGGTTCAGCAGCTTTTTGTTATTAGTTATTTATTCCATAAAATTTATATACTGCTTGGTTGTAAAACAAACAAACCCCTCAAAGCAGTTTACAAAGAATAAAAAAGAAAATTATATTTAAAAAGTTTAAAACAACTATTTAAAACATTAAAAAATAAAATCAGCAATACCCTGAAGACATATCAAAACATCTACCAGCATTCTACATGTCTGGGTAGACTAATCTAAACAAAACATGTTTTTAGCAGGCACCAAAAAGAGTACGGTGAAGGTGCCTCCGCGATGTCAATAGGCAGGGAGTTCCAAGTGTAGGTGCTGCTGTAGTAGCAGTAGTGCCAATTCGTGTGCATTTCCCCTAATAAACACATTTTTGTATGCAATTTTGCAACTCATTTAATGCATTTGTGTGTGTTCTTTTCATTTAAACATGCTGATTTAGTATGTGCATGGAAAACTGAAAAATATGTGCATGGAAAACTGCAGAATTGGGAGAAGTGTGAATTTTGTGTTTCAGTTTGAGTACAGTTTCATAAAATGTGAATTTAATGTAAATAGGAAAACTTGCCTTTAAATGCAGACTGAATGGAATTTTGCTCACTCCTCCATCCTTAGCAGCTAGAAAAATCTGTGTCTGAAATACATTTGAGTATAATTTGCTAAGATTATCAGAAAAACAGTGTATTTACTACCTTATATTTACCTTTTTTTTTACCCACAGAAGCTGAGAATGTGAGACCAGCCTATACCATGTTATTAATATCAGTAGATAAATTAAAAATTAAAAATAGAACTGGGTGTAAATATGCCATGCAACCTTTAAAAAGTCCCATGCCAGGTAAAATGTGATTAATTAATTGATACTAATTAGTACATTTAATAAGAGGTTGGGTCGCTAGAGCTGTGCATTGCATCATTTGACCCAATGTTGTTTTGAAACAGATGAGATCGCTGTTGGTGTGCATCAGACAATTCTTATGTCCTTAACTTGAAACATATAACTGATGATATCAAAGGATGGTCTTCAAAGATTCTCTGTTTAACCCTTGAACAATAAGCTTAACAATGACTAAAAAAACCCCACAAAAAAATCCATGGTCACCCTTAAGGCTCTTCCCGTTGAAATTCACTAGAAAATAGTTCATTAATGAAATGGCACTAGTCACATTTTTCATCCCTAAAGATTTTTTATCGGCTCTATTTGCTACAGGTTTATAAATTTATCAGCCCAAATTTCATAAATAGTTAATTTTGCTCTTTCCCTCTCCTTGCGGAATTTTCTCTCTCTCTCTCTCTCTCTCTCTCTCTCTCTCTCTCTCCCCCCCCCCCCGCCCCACTTCCCTAGAACTCTGCAGTGAGGTGGTTTAGGTTGTTAATTTTAAATATTTGTATAAATAAACTTCCTTTTAATTGTACTAGCAGGAAAAATGAAAGGATCTGGGTGACTGTAAAGATAAAATGGAAACACAGAGGCTGGCATTTATAAAATGAAAAGATGGGTGGGGTGAGGACAGAATTCATCAATGCATTTATAAGATGGAATATTTAGAACCACAGCACTATAAATTAGTTTTAGTTCTTTCTGCAAGGAAAGGCAGCTGTGGATTGGTCAGTTTACAGGTACTGTATCCATCCCCTGACATTTGTATTTTGTTAACAAAGAACGTAAGTTACCTTGGAGATTTTTAATTAACGCTTCTCCTCTAGCGGTTGGACTGCTTATCATCTCTCAGTTTATTTAAATAGATTTGGGGATATTACTCTCCCGAAAACATCTCCTTAATCTCTGGGGGAGAAATTAGCATTTCTGCAAGATGGCATATCAATAAAGCACCATTAAGCCATATTTGTTTTATTTTTATTTTTTTAAAAAAAAATATCTCGAGCTATTATTTACAATTTAGAAGAGAGGGCTCATCTGTTTCAAATTAAAAAAGAATAAAAAGAAGAATAGGAGAATGTGGTTGTCAGCTTGTACCTCTTGTGATCAGAGACCTAGAAATATATCTGTTCTGGAAAGATGGGCATTTGAATTGGGATATTTGTACAAGCTCAAGGACAGTATCTGTATGAATGCAAGAAGTCTGATTATACTTCTATAGCTATTACTGTAATGGAAGATCTGTGATCCAGAAGATATGAATAAGCTCAGCCATATTCTGTGTTGTGGAGGGATGTTTTCTCCAATACTTATGGTTACTCTAAAAAAAGCACTGTGAGATTTGTTAGTGATCAGTGAGCTGAGAAGCGCCATTCAAAAAACCATGGTGTTTTTTTAATAAAACAAAATAAAGGGGGGGGGGGGAAATGCATGCAATTATTGAAAACCCCTTTCTCCTAAAAAAGGACACTCAACCTCAGGGAAAGACAAGCACAAGGTCAGCACCTTAAGCTAGAGGGAGCCCCTTCATAACATTACTGCGGAGAGATAGGGAGGGAGGGAGAGAAAGAGACAGCGATGGTTCATTTATCAAACCCCTCTCTTGGCTTTGTCTGAATTTGAACATAAAAGACCCGGTTTTATAGCCGATATTATCTGCACCGTTCTGTGATATGAATGTTATTGTTTAAAACTATTGTCGAGACATAAAACAGCTGAAGTGTTCCTCCAGCATTGCTCACACCACTATTTATGCCAATTCCACACACACAAACACACACCACCCGCCCTTTGACAAATAAGCAGACAGAAATCAACGGATAAAAGCCTTTTTCATGGCCTTTGTCTTTGCAAAACAACCATCTTTAATGAAAAGCCACAATCTCTAAATCTCATGTACAGATATTGTTTGAAAGCTCTGGAACCTCTGTCAGCTCTGCCAGGTTTGTTGAGGCGCCAGCCTTGGCTTAACACCGCATATCATCACCTCACAGGTACTTTTGGATATCTCTTCCTGCTCTTATTTCACTGAATTCCAGAATGCTCCTGTGAGGTTGCCCCCATTTTACAGATGCAAAACTGCGGCTGCCATCTTAATAAGACTTCCTTGGAAGCTGAGTCACAACAGAACATAAACCTAGGATGAAGAGTGGCAAATGGCTGTGGAGCTTTGGAGGATGAGAGTGTGTTTGGAAGTGCCCCCTGCTCTACCATGATTAGCACAAACATACCTTTTCCTCTCCAGGGACAGATTCCGAAAGAAAGAAAAGGTCACCACCTGGTTCTGCAAGTTTACAGCAGAACTGGCTGTGGGCAGTGCTGACTGGCTAGAACTTACAAGCTCACCGTAATACTTCTGTGCCAGTCTTCCTAGTAATGTTGCAACTCCTTTAAAAATGGTTCCCTTGATTGTAAAAAAAACACATGAACGAATAAGTATACAAGCAGCACTTTTAAAAAGCTTGAGGAGAAGGAAATGCTCAAAGTTGACCCAGCAGAACCTGCCGGAGGTGATTAATTTGCTCTGACTTCTCTTTAAACTAGAAATGGGTAATCTTCCCCACACCCTCCGATGTTGCTGAATTATCACTCCCACCAGCCCAAGGAAACATGCCCAGTGATCAGGGATGGTTATGGGAGTTGAAGTTCAGCAATATCTTGAGGACCAAAGGTTTCCCACATTTGCTTTAAACTTATGCCCATTTCAGCAAACATGGCAAGCATCGGTTTATTAAGCTAAGGATACATCTGCCCATGGAATGCCACCTTGCATGTCCACGATTATTTTGCTGCATATGCCAGAGTCATAACTCGGCAGATGGGTTCGGTTTTAATATATATGATGATTAGCAAAGAACTGTTAATTTGCCCAGACCAAGTCCAGATGGCTGGGCTGCTTTATTCACTGCTCAAACACCATTTATTTCTGTGAATTTGTAACATGGACCACTCTTTCCCCCGTTCCGTTGAGGCCTTGTTTTTGTTTGTTGTTGTTGTTTGAGGGTTAGGCGATATCTACCAGACTTGTGCATGCAGGTATGTCTGTATAGCATGGGTAGGCAAACTAAGGCCCGGGGGCCAGATCCGGCCCGATCGCCTTCTAAATCCGGTCCACGGACAGTCCGGGAATCAGTGTGTTTTTACATGAGTAGAATATGTCCTTTAATTTAAAATGCATCTCTGGGTTATTTGTGGGGCCTGCCTGGTGTTTTTACATGAGTAGAATGTGTGCTTTTATTTAAAATGCGTCTCTGGGTTATTTGTGGGGCATAGGAATTTGTTCATTTCCCTCCCCCCCCCCAATATAGTCCAGCCCCCCACAAGGTCTGAGGGACACTGGATGGCCCCCTGCTGGAAAAGTTTGCTGACCCCTGCTGTAGGGTGAAAAGAGGCATCACATAAGAATATAGGAAATGCCCTGCCACCTCAGGCCAAAAGCCCATGTAGTCCAGAATCCTGTTCTCACAGTGACCAGCCAGATGTCTATGGAAAACTGAAAGTACAACAGCATTCTCCCCATCTGTGATTCCCAGCAACTGACATTCAGAGTGAAGAAAAAACATAGCCTTTATGGCTAATAACCACAGTTCATCTTCCATGAATTTGGCATTCAAGTTTATGTCTATTACTACACCTTATAGTAATAACCTGTACTGTGTAAAGGTCTTTCCTCAATTTTCCAACACTCAGTTTTGTTGGATGCCCACAAGTCTCAGTACAATGAGAGAGGGAGGAAAAACTTCTCTGTCCACTTTCTCCACATCACATCTTATACACCTCCATCAGGCGTCCTTATCCTCCTTACTCTTTTGCTAAACTAAAAAGCCTCAACTGTTTTAATCTTTCTTCATAGAAGAGTTACTCCATCTCCTCAATCATTCTGGATTCCCTTTTCTGAACCTTTTTCAGATTTGTTGTTGTTTAGTCGTTTAGTCGTGTCCGACTCTTCGTGACCCCCTGGACCAGAGCACGCCAGGCACTCCTGTCTTCTACTGCCTCCCACAGTTTGGTCAAACTCATGCTGGTAGCTTCGAGAACACCATCCAACCATCTCATCCTCTGTCGTCCCCTTCTCCTTGGGCCCTCTATCTTTCCCAACATCAGGGTCTTTTACAGGGAGTCTTCTCTTCTCATGAGGTGGCCAAAGTATTGGAGCCTCAGCTTCAGGATCTGTTCTTCCAGTGAGCACTCAGGACTGATTTCCTTACATTTCACCAAATGCATCATTGGAAAGAGAGAGAGGAGAGAAAGAGCACATCAATTTGAATAATATATGCATATGCTAATTTGCATGTATAGCTGCAAATATTCATAGATGCAAGTTCAAGATTATACTTTAAGTAGAAATATACAACACATCTCATAGGAAGTCAGAGTCCAGATGACCCCATGTGCCTGCTTAGTCTGATGTTCAGATGCTCACTATTGATGGATGTGCCTCTTCTCTCACGGTACTTTAGAGGCACTGGTGGAGGAAGAAGAGTGGGGGGGAGCGCACCACCCCCGGCTGTGCAATCCAGGTGGGGTGCCATTGTGGCTGCCTCCCTGCCCGCGTTGGGCGCCACGCCCCATGGCCCCAGGACACGTGCCACCCCCCTGCAGGTGGCATGCCACGCCCCCGGGACATGCACCATGTCCCTGGGACGCCCCTGCCTGCTCTCTGCCCTCTGGTGCTGGAGCATGAAGCTCCGCCACTGTTTAGAGGCGCTCAGATCCCCCCTTCAATGAATGTACAACCTATCTACAAAAATTGTTGAGCTATAGACTGATAAAGTAGTTCACATGTTATGTCCAATGAGCATATGAGCAGTGGAACTTCATACAGAACTAGTTGAGCTGTGCAAATGAACAAGGGTATCCTCTTTCACACAAACACTTGTGCATATGTAGAGATAAGCTTGTAACAAGTGCAGGTGGGTAATCCTGAGTTTTGTCCCAAGGACTGTATCTAGTACTAGTCTTACTTGTAGAAGACCCTTTGAAGTGACTGAACATGAATACCTTAAGTTCATTAATTTCGGTGAGTTTACTTTGAGTAGGTTTTAATTGGCTTCAATTGTAAGCAGGAGAGGCTGATGGGGGTGGCACTGCCGGACGGACCAACTATAAGCAAGAAGGCAGGGTGCCAGATGGGGTCAGACATTGTAAGGCAGTAGGAAGCACATGTAACTTTACTGATCATTGTTCTGTAAAAGGTGTCAGTAAAATTAGTATAGCCCCCCAGTTTAATAACAGTGGATGCTCGGGTTGCGAACGTGATCCGTGTGGGAGGAATGTTCGCAACCCGCAGAGTTCACAACCTGCAGCGCCTTACCTGCGTATGCGCAAGTTGCGATTCGGCTCTTCTGTGCATGTGCAAAGCATGATTTCAGCGCTTCTGTGCATGCACGACCCCCGAAACCCGGAAGTAGCCCCTTCCAGTACTTCCGGGTTTTGGCGGGTCCGTAACCCGAAAAAAATGCAACTTGAAGACTCTGTAACCCGAGGTATGACTGTATTAGAAGTATTAAGAGCATGAAATCAACTTGAGTGACAAATTGAAGGACTTTAATCAGCATCCAGGCAGGCAAAAGGGATTATCAGAGCTGAAGGACACATTCCAGCCTCCTGAAAACACACAAGGAAGGTGCAAAGTAGTGTCGGTGAAGGGTGTGGTCTGGAGAGAATCCCCAGGACCAGACAGAACACAAACACACAAGGAGTGTCATGTTCTGGTCCAGGAGAAAGCAGCAGGGGGGGACTGGAGGCAAGGGTGGCTGAAGGTTACCAGACCATGGCTATCTCCAAGTGAGCCACTTGCTCCAAAAATGCTTGGGAGTGGACTGAGGCCTTTTGAGCCTTTCTCTCCCCAGACTACCTCCTCAGGACTCCAGCCCCTTGTGGATAACTTCAGAGTCTTAAAGGGCCAACCCCCTAGCCTGAAGATGGGCACTCCTTCTCTCAGGGCTGGCCCTCCCCTGGGCAAGGAAGAAGGGGTGAATGAAGATCTACATCAGGAGCAAGGGTGGGAGGAGACCAGCCGATTCACCGAGAGCAGCATGCTACAGCCATTGCTGCCGGATGGCAGTGGCAGCAGCCATGGCTGATGCATTTATTGAAAGCCGTATCTGTGGATCCTGCCGCCTAACCTCACTTTACCTCATGGGTGAGCCAGCCCTGCCTCCTCTGTTCCATAGCCCCCCCCCCTTATGTGCTCTCCCTTCTTGTGAACCACTTTGAGGTTTTTTCTTTCAGTCAACTGGTATATAAATGTTATGAAATAAATAAATGCAGCCCTCCAGCCAACTAAGTCTACAAAAATGCATATACTACAGTAAAGTGTGCTTTAAAATGCACGCATTTGCGGATATAATAAACCAAGAAGCAAAAAATGCATGAAAAACTGTGTATACAAAGATAAATTTGCACAAAAATGCTGGTGAATTTTCATGAGGGCTTTAAAAAAATCTGCTTTATACCAAACTTGGACGCAACCTATAGATGATAGATAGATAGATGATAGATATAGATAGATAGATAGATAGATAGATAGATAGATAGATAGATAGATGGATGATAGGTGATAGATACATCAAATAGCCAATTTGTGTGGGTGGAGTCAGTCCAGGGCCCTGAAGGTACTTTAAGAGATTCTGTCCCCTGCAGTTCAATGGCTCACCACTTGGGGGAGGTGCACATAGGTTTAGCCATTCATTTATTTAAGAAATGTATAGACCACTTCATAGTACAAGGAAATCCAAGTGGTGTACATGATAAAAATACACAAATGAATTTGATAACAAACCCATTTTGTTTCTGTTGGAAAGCCTTTGATTTCTGCTTGTGGGCTCAAAGCAAAAGCATCTATTTGAGCAGTGTGGGAAACAGTGGCTTGTATTCAACTAAAGTTTACTCAGAATAGACCCAGTAAAATTAATGGGCTTAAGTTAGCCATTAATTCCAATAGTTCCACTCTGAGGAGGACCAGCATTGGATCCAGCCATAAACAGCAATAGATCTTTTAAAAACAGAAACTGTAACGTGGCACAAAAAGTGTCCATGTTCAAGTCTAGCCTGTTAGCAGCTTTTCTTTCCTGACTCCTCTTGCAACTTTAATTATCTTCCACACAATCAGATTCAGAAGTTCAAGTCATCCAAATCGCCCAAGGACACAATTCAAGGAAGACAAGCAAATACCCCCCAACTGCAGTCCCAGCCCTATTGGAAATAAGAGAGAAGCAGCAAATTCTTAATGCCAGCTCCTCCGAGTTACAGGGAAAGTTATTAACTTGGCTTGGCATGAAGAGGTTAACATAAAGAGCATCCCTTTATGTGCTGATAGGGTCTGAGATGCGGTATGCAGCCCAGGCAGACCGACTTTCATCAAGTGTATCATACCTCAGAGTCCCTTGAAATTTAGACTGGTAGGCGTAATATATGAGCTGACCTATCTTGGCCTTAATTTCCCATTGCCTTAATCTCAGGCTTCTGTCTCCATCCCAAGATTATATAGGTCTGAGAAAAAGTAAAAGAAAGGAAGAGGGGTGTGTGTGTGTGTGTGTGTGTGCGCGCACCCACACACACACGCATTGGAGGGGTAAGGAGATGACTCACAGCCTGTATTAAGGAAAGAAGTTGAGAATTGCATATCCTTTGTTTCACATGGGGGTGAGGGACATATTGGAGGAAGGACAAATGATAACAATAGCATCGTAATGGTATTTTGAGCACTGCAGAACTGGTTTGTAGACATCTGCACTGAGGCTCCTCCAGTTCATTTTGCGTTCGTTTCGATCTGCTTGCACAGAGCTTATGGGGAGGTTAGACTACAGTACATCTGAATTCATACCATACATTTGCAGTGCTATGATTGCCACCTTAAAAAGGAATGGCTTTCCCCAAAGAACCCTCGAATGTGTTGTTTGTTAAGGGCACTGAGAGTTGTTGGGAAACCCCAATTCACATTTCAGAGCTACAGTTCCCGTGGAGGAACTGGTAGAGGGATTGGTTGTTATAAACTGCTATGAGTAGCTTGAAAGTTCCCCCAGCAGTTGAGGTGGGAGAAAGAAAGGAGGGGATTAGTTAAGCAAAGCAATAACTCACTCCCGGATTTACGTATAAGCTAAACAAACTATAGTTTAAGGGCCCCACTCTCTTGGGGCCCCCCAAAAAATTTAAAAGGGAAAAACCCTCGATGTGCATTTCCAAAATATAAAAAACAAATAAAATAAAACCTACACACAGCAACAGTGTTTTGCGTAGGCTCCTATGATGTAAGTAATGGGCCTTGCCTGCTAGCCTGTTCCCTAAAATATCACTGGTTTGCTCATTTCTATATATAGGGTTGTATTTCACTATTAATATACTTCTTCTTAATTGTATTTCAGTTCAACAATTACTTTGATAAAATACATATTTTGTTAAGTGCAAATGGCTTTACGTACCTATTAGGTCCATAAATTACCATATAGTATATATTCAACACAAAAAAACAGCGACAATTTGTTGTTGACAAAGGACAGCTGGACATATATAGCGCCCCATTACCTTCAGTAGCTTAGGGCCTCATCAAACCTAAATCTGGCCCTGCAATAACTAGAGTCACAGAAGGGAAAGTCCACTAGCCAGCAGCATTTCCTCCCTTCTCAATCTGACTTCAGATCAAGCCTCCACCCATTTTTCTTTTTTACCACCTGGAACAGTCAGAATTTGGCACCTGTTCACCTGGAGAATGTAACACGTAGTGAAGCTTTCAGTGTGTGAACTGGGAAACCCTCAGGCCAAAATTAATACCACCTGGAAGGTGGTTAATAATAATAATAATAATAATAATAATAATAATAATAATAATAATAATAATATACCCCATCCATCTGGCTGGGTTTCCCTAGCCATTCTGGGCTGTTTACAGCATATATCAAAACATAATAAAACAACAACAACAACATCATCATAATATAATACAGTGGTACCTCGGGTTACAGACGCTTCAGGTTACAGACTCCGCTAACCCAGAAATAGTACCTCAGGTTAAGAACTTTGCTTCAGGATGAGAACAGAAATCGTGCAGGGGCAGTGGAAGGCCCCATTAGCTAAAGTGGTACCTCAGGTTAAGAGCATTTTCAGATTAAGAACGGACCTCCAGAACGAATTACGTTCTTAACCTGAGGTACCACTGTAATAATAATAATAATAATAATTTATTTGTATCTCGCCCTCCCTGGCCAAAGCAGGGCTCAGAGCGGCTAATATCATACACATAAGACAATATGCATAATACAATATACAATATGCAAATAAAATAACATCCAACATTCATTTAAATAATATAGAAAATAAAAATATATTGCTTCTCTCCTCATCCTCAGATTTCAAGAGGGAAATAAGTTTGTGGTAAGGGTAAGTTTGTGGTAAGACCCACAGTGGACAGAGTCAGAGCCAATGAGCTAGAACCAGCACCAAAACAGGTAGAGGCTGACGTTGCAAGACAGTGAAAAGCAAATGTAATTTTACTGATCACGGTTCTGTAAAAGGGGTGTGTAGCTCCCAGTTTAATTTATGGAAGTATTAAGCGCATACAAGAAGCTCAAGTGAGAAATTGAAGGGTTTTAATGAACAATAAGAATTGCACAAGCAGAATTACGGTGAAGCAACTGAAGACTTTCATGGTTTTTCTTTTTAAATGAATTTTTAATTCTAGAAAATGTATTTAGAATCCCTCTTAAGGGTTTTGTGTGCCAAGTTTGCTATTGGTTAATTCAAAACAAAGGTTAACTTTCTAGGCTGGAAACTGCCTCCCCCCCCCCCCACCGCAATGTTCAGATCTGATTTGAACCTGTAGTAATTTCCGCCTCACTTATCAGGTGTTATCACATCATGGCAGGGGAGGGGGGGGGGAGAGAAAAAAGCTGCTGTCATTCTTGAGGGCAATTAATCTTGGAGTTATTTGGTGACATCAAATATAATTACAAGGCATTCTCCAGGAACATGCAATTACTGTGGATTTATAATGCTATCACAGTGTAATTACACAGTAGCTACATGGTTAAATGGGCCCTCATAGTTAAACGATGTTTTTCCATTTAGCCTTGTCATTTACAGCCAGGTCCAATGGAAATCAAGCTTTCATGAAATGGATTTGTGGATACTGGCAGACGGGTGGGAAAGATCCTGGATTCTTCTTAAGTTTTCTGGAGAGCTTCTAGCTTGTGTGAATCATTCCATCAAGGTAGAGATGCCCTTCTTAGACTGATGGGCTGATTGTAAGGAAGAATGAATTTGTCATTTTGGGTTTCTCTTAGGCTTTATATAGATCGCATACATTTCAAGCACACTCCCCCCCCCCCAACTTCCCTAAGAATTTTAAGAATCCTGGGAACTGTAGTTTGTGGAAGGCAAAAGTTCTCCACGCCCAGTTAAGAGATTTTGGCAAAGCTATAGCTTAATACTTAACATTATTTCCTGAATATTTACTAGCAAATTTGGAAGTATTCCTCCAATATCAAGTTTGAAGAATTTTGACATTTGAGGAGCTGAGTTTCAGGTTTTTACTTTTTTCAATATTGAATTGAGTTCTCCACATTTCCATACCAACTTGTGATATATATATATACCGGTATATATATATTAAGTAATGGAAATTCAAAAGCATTTTAGTATGCACATTTCCTAATGAACACATTTATGTATGCAATTTTGCCTAATGTACACATTTTTATTTATTTTTTGCAAAACTGTTTCCCCTACCATATGGCATTTTTGTATGTTATTTTTACTCACATATGCATTTAATGGTGCACTTTACGTGCTTTTCTTAGCTGGAGAACTGCATTGCAAAATTCAGAGAAGTACAAATTCCAAAGGGTGGCTGATTTTCGTTTTACCCATCATTTCAGAAAGTACAAATTAGTCAGATTCCCTTTTAACTGCAAACTGGATGGCATTTCTCCCCCTTCTCTAATGTCCCTTTTTGGGGGGCTGGAGGTGAGGACCCCACAGCCTCCCTCCTACATAACTGCAAGCAGACACACATAGTAGCAGATGATAGGAATGACAGCCCAAAAGAGATATGGCACTGATTTATTCATGCATTGCCTTCCTATCTCACCATCCTTCCAAGGAGTTCAAGGTGACAAAAGTAGTTCCTCACTCTCTCAAGGGCCTCATGAATTAGGCTTGGCTGGGAGACAGTGGCTATCCCAAGGTCAACAAGCAAGCTTCAAGACTGAGTGGGGATTTGAACCCTGATCTTCCAGGTCCTGGCACTGGACCGTGTTGGCACTCATCGATCTCCATGGATGCAGTTGTGATTGAGGTAAAGGTAAAGGTAAAGGGACCCCTGACCATTAGGTCCAGTCATGACCGACTGGGGTTGCGACGCTCATCTCACTTTATTGGCCGAGGGAGCCAGCGTACAGCTTCTGGGTCATGTGGCCAGCATGACTAAGCTGCTTCTGGCGAACCAGAGCAGTGCACGGAAATGCCGTTTACCTTCCCACCAGAGCGGTACCTATTTATCTACTTGCACTTTGAAGTGCTCTCGAACTGCTAGGTTGGCAGGAGCAGGCACCGAGCAATGGGAGCTCACCCCGTCGTGGGCATTCAAACCGCTGACCTTCTGATCGGCAAGTCCTAGGCTCTGTGGTTTAACCCACAGCGCAACCCGGGTCCCTGTGATTGAGGTAGGTTCACCTTTAAGCATGGTCTGAATTGAATATCTTCCTCATCCCTGGTTTAACAGCACGGCTTCTCAATATATGGGCATGTGGCAAGGTTGTTCAGTGACTCAACACATTGACTTCAGGGCTTTGAATCCGAGCTCATGAGTGGCAGGTAGCTTTGAATAAGCATGTAAGAAATGTTTATCCTTCTCTGAGTTCCTTGGCTGCCAAAGTTGTGTTAATATCCAGGTCAAGATATCCAGTTCAAGATAATAGTTTGTAGCAAAATGTCTGAACTTGTTCTCCGTCACTTTCCATCTCTGCAGTAGGTAGGCAATGCCATTGACAGGCATTTTTTAAGTAAATAGGAGATCCGTGCCAAAATGTTGTGGTGTTTCTTTCTCTCTTTTTTAGCTGGCTAATAAAAATGCAGACTTTTTTCTTTGATGAATGAGCATTGGAACTACACATCACAGATAAATAGCATGATGGTATCACGTTCTCCACTCAAACTTGTGTGATTATTTATGTTGCAACGTAATGATGGTGTGCATTTTTTCCAACTCCTCTCAACGCCATTGGCTACTTGCTGTTGGGAATTTGGCGTGGGTGGAATCCCTCTGTCAGCCATAACATGCCTCAAAAGACTGAAGTCATATCCACAGCATGGATTTAAAGCACTATGATGCCACTTTTAAACAGACTTGGCTTCCCTCAAAGAATTCTGGAAGCTGAAGTTTGTGCAGATTGTTGATAGTAGTTAGGAGACCCCCATTCCCCTCTCCCACAGAGCTACAGTTCCCAGAGTTCCCTGGGAAGAGGGATTGACTTGACTGTTAAGCCATTCTGGAAACTGTAGCTGTGTGTGTGGACTAGGGGAATCTCCTAACCACTCTCAGCATCCTTAACAAATTGCAGTTATCAGTATTCAGGGGGGGAGGGGGGAGACATGACTGTTTAAAGTGGTATGGTGCTGCTTTAAATGTATAGTGCAGGTGCACCCCATCTGCCAGAAGAGCAAAAGGTCTCTTACCCTGTGGATCTGTGTGTTTATATATCTACTGAGATCTTTGTGGGTGTCATAGGAGGTACTAGTGGGCACAGGGTATGGCAGTGCTGAATTGGTGAGCCCTGGAGTAGGTGGTCAACAAGAACCCTTCCAAAAGTACAATCCTATGTTGTCTCACCCTCTGTTTCCTGTTTGGGGGGGAAATGAGTTTATTTCAAAGCTGGTTGATGCCTCATCTACATTGCTGACAATGCCTGCATGAATAAGATCACCTGGATGTATTGAGCCACTCCAAGACCATGTAGAAAACTTATTGGTTTTACTTGATTTCACACACACACACACACACACACACACACACACACACACACCCTCCTGGCTTCAGGAAATCAAACCATGCTGCCACCAGGGAGATAACTGCACAGCACATGGAATCAGATTGACATGATGATGTGTGATATTACTTGTCATTGGACCTCAAGACATCATTGAAGGACCATGTGGCTCCAACAAAATACATTGATTGAGAAGAAAAATAAATGTATTGAAAAGAGACACCAGCAGCACTCAACAGCAGAGATCATAGATGGTGTGGTGCTGCCTGAAGCATGGCTGCGAAACCTTTTTCAGCCTGGGCAACCTTACAGATCAAGGGTCTGGAAACCGCCTTATGAGGAACAGCTGAGGGAGTTGAATATGCTTAGCCTGGAAAAGAGGAGACCGAGAGGAGGTATGCTAGCCATCTTCAAATATCTAAAAGTCTGTCCCATGGAAGGTGGAACAAAATTGTTTCCTCCTGCTCTGGAGGGTTTGACTTCAAGTTACAGGAAAGGAGATTCTAACAGGAAGACTTTTTTGACAGTAAGAACTGTTCAACAGTGGAATGGACATCCTGGGAAGGTGGTGGACTCTCTTTCATTGGAGGTTTTAAAGCAGGGGTTGGATGGCCATCTGTCAGGGATGCTTTGGCTCAGATTCCTTCATTGCAGGGGGTTGGACTAGATGACCCTTGTGGTCCCTTCCAGCTCTACAATTCTATGATTCCATGAATGCTCACTGGTTGTTATTTCCCCCCGTTATTTCTCTCTCTCAACAATCAGAAACAGGGGAATGGGGTATCCTGGCAAAGGACACGGCTGGTTGTGATCTTGTGCTGGAGGATCATGGCTCAAGGCTCAGTCATGCACCATATGAGCAGTGGCGTAGCATGGGGGGTGCAGGGGGGCCCGGCCGCACCGGGCGCAACATCTGGGGGTTAGGGTTAGGGTGTGCAAATCCACAGGTTAGGGGGCGCAAATCCACGGGTTAGGGGGCGCAAATTACTTGCCTTGCCCCGGGTGCTGACAACCCACGCTACGCCACTGCATATGAGACTCAATCTCAAGGTTGTGGCTTTGAGCCCCATAGTGGGCAAGAGATTCCTGCAGTGCAGGTTTTTAAACAGAGGCTGGGTGGCCATCTGTCATGGATGCTTTAGTTGAGATTCCTGCATTGCAGGGGGTTGGACTAGATGACCCCGGGGGTCCCTTTCCAACTCTACAATTCTATGTGCAGTTAAAGACCATGTTTGTTTGCCGGGTTTTTTCCTGTGCTCTACATTTTCTTCTTTATTTTCAAACCCAGGTCAATGGAACTATGCCCATACTTTAGAGGGATCGTCATTCTTCCAATTGAACTGAATGTCAATAATTAAGAAGACACAAAGGAACTTTGGAACAGGGTCCAACTGTTTAAATTCATATTGGATAACCCAGTACGAGGAAATTTTCATTACTGGGCAAGACAAATACACATATTTGGATTCCCACAATCTGACAAGCAATTCTGACACTTTGCTGGCATTCATTTCTTCAGCACCAGGAGCAAGAATATGTTAAGGAAACAATAAAATGGAAATAGGGGGAGAGGAAGGAAGGAAGGAGGGAGAGTGGCCTTTCTCTAAAGGCAAAAGTCTGCCCTGGAAGGTAGCTGATATTTGCACCAATGTTTTCTTCTTAGTCCCCAAGAAAGAATATTAAATTATATAACTATTTTTCTTATGGCAACTTTTGAAGGAGAAAGTTTTGCTTGTTTTCAGAGGAGATGGCCTTTTAAAATCAAACCAGGAGATATCTATTTGGACTGTGAAAACACAGAATGTGAGAATTTCCCAAAGGCCCGCCTAGTCGAACATTTATGTTGGTAAAAATACCTAGCCAGCTGCCTCTTGGGGGGGACTCAGAAGAATAATAGAATCATAGAACTGTGGAGTTGGACAGGACCATGAGGACCATCTAGTTCAGGGGTTAGCAAACTTACCGTGCCTCTGGCCGGTGTCTTCAGCGCCAATCATGCGGTGGACCGGAGGGTGGGGGAACGCGTGGCCATACGTGTGTGCACACGCTATTTCTGGCGCACTTCCTGGTTGGGGGAGCACCGGAAATAGTTTGTGCACATGTGCACAGGCCTCCTCTGACCCGGATGTGCACTGGAAATAATGCTTGCACATGCGCAAATAATGCTTGCGCGTGCGCACAAGCTATTTCTGGTGCTCCTCCGACCCAGAAGTGGGCAGCAGCGCAGCACAGCACCGGTAAGAGCAGGTGGTGGCAGGGGTCACCGCGGGCCAGATAAACGAGTCCCTCGGGCCTTATCCGGCCTGCGGGCCTTAGTTTGGGGACCCCTGTTCTAGCTCAACCCCCTTACAATGCAGGGATATGCAGTTTTCCCTTACAGGGATTGAACCTGCAACCTTGATGTTATCAGCACCGTGGTCCAACTGAGTAATCTAGGCAATGACCATTTCAAGAGAGTGGTTGCCTCAGCCACTCTGATCAAAGGTACACTGACCCAGAACATGAAGGTTCTATTACAGGGGAAGGAAAATGGATTCCCTCCAGATGTTCTGGAGTACAGCTCCCATCAGCCCCAGCCAGCATAGCCAATGTTCAGGGGTGATGGAAGCTTTAGACCACAATATTTGATGGGTTCCACTTGGCTTTCCCCTCCCAGTTCTCTTTGCTTGCAGTGGACTGTGGTGTCCATTTTATCAAATATTTTCTGGGGGAACAAGAGAATGTTCCAGATATCTTCCTCTGTTTGGGAATTCTTATAAAATACTAAGATATTCCCACTGTGATTTGACATGGTTTACGGCAATTGATCACATGCCTCTTCTTTACAAATTCTACATTTGTTCCCCTCAGTAGATTTTATTAGTGTTTGAAAAAAGATATGCAAAAGTTAATCTCAAATAATCAATATATTTTTAGAATAAAAGAAACTAAATAAAAATACTAAGGAAAAAAAGAAAGAGGAAAAAAAGGAAAGAAAAATGGAGAGCTTCTGATTCTTCATCTGTCAGCTTTAATTAGAAAGTTATTCAAAACATCCACTCCTCCAAGGTAACACCCTATGATATCACTTTCTATAAACCAGTACCTGTCAAACCCAGATATAACAAGTTCAATTTTTTAATGCAAAAAGTCCAAATTTTTGTTTAGAGTATTGCAAGAAATGAACTTCAGAGAGAACTTTATGAAATGGATGGAACAGATTTATACATGACAGAAAGTGTAGATCATTGTTAATGGAGAACTGACAAACTCTACAACATTTGTCATCTGACCATCACACCATTTAGGAGAGTGAAATCTTGTTAGATGGCATGTAGCCTGCTCAGTGTTTGGAAAGTTCATTTTTTAAAAGAAATTGGTTCCAGTTCCAGTATGCCCTTTCCCAATCAGAAGTCGCTCCAGTTCAAATTTGTCCTCTCCAAAAAGGCAGTAATTCCACATAAATACTGTTAAGAAGACTATGACAATATCAGTACACGCAGTGTAATGTGAACAATTGTTTTATTTATTGTCCCCAACAATCATTATATTTAAGCTTAAACAGCAGCACCAGTTTTTCAGCCACCATCAAGCACAGAGTTGAGTGTGATGAAACCCCTGTATTGAATCAAAACTGAACTGAGTAAAAAAACAAAACAAAACAAAAATCACCCAAAGTTCTACTACCAAAAGAACTTGATTCATGTTCAGTTCCCCTAGATATTATAGGAACTACTTTTAGGTGGAATTCAGAGATTTAAAAATTAATAATTCAGGGAATTAGTTAGTTGGAATTAGTTAATTCCAAGCTCAGAGGAAGCTATGTATATTCCTTCCCATTGGGCAATAATTGTGGTTTTTGGTTGTTTTTTTAAAAAAATATATAAATAAATAAACCTGCACATTTCTCAGTTTGCTTTGGAAACTATATCTACCTAAACACTTACCATTCCTGGGTAAAGGCCATCATGGCTCAGTGGTGGCGGTGGCGGAGAAAGGGGAGTGTAGGGGGTGCGGACCTCCATGGGTATCATCACTGAGATGACAAAACGACAAAAATATGAGGGGTTTGGTTTTTTTTTTTAAAAAAAAGGGGCTCACGAAACTTTTTAGTTCAGTCAACAAACGTAATGAACACGGCTGGCACTGGGCGCCACACTGCAGGGACCGGCACCAGTGGCGTAGCGTGGGTTGTCAGCACCCGGGGCAAGGCAAGTAATTTGCGCCCCCTAACCCATGGATTTGCGTCCCCTAACCCTAAACCCCAGATGTTGCGCCCGGTGCGGCCGGCCCCCCCTGCACCCCCCACGCTACGCCACTGACCGGCACTTACCACGGGGCCTGCAGTGTGCCTGAGCCATGCATCTCTCCTGGGAGTGACGTGATGGCTCAGGCTCCTGCAGACTCCATGCTGTCTGAAAGGGCAGTGTGGGACTTGTGTCTGCCCACTGCCTCTCCCTCAGCCACCCTACAACTGAGGGGGAAGCAGCAGGGAGGCTCCACGTAGCACGCCCCGCCCCCATTGTCGGCTCGCCCCCGCCCCTGGCAACAGGACGCCCCTGCCGCCCCGGGCACCTGAGCAACTAGCTACATCGCTGAGTGGTGGAGCCTCTGTTTTCCTTGCAGAAAGTCTAGCACTCTAACGATACACGTTGCTCCACCACAGAGCCCAGAAATGTTATCAGAAAAAATATCAGCTGAGAAATTTCAGCTCATCTCTAGAGTGAAACAGACAAAGAAAAAGAATAAAGAACGGCAATGGAGGATGGGGAATCTGCTTAATAAAAGTTAACAGGGATGAGCCCCCCGCAGCTCTATTTGTATCTTCCACACTTACACTGTACAGAAACCAGCTTTCAAATCTCCAGATCTTAGCAGTGATGCGTTGCAAAGCTGCACTGATGGGTCTGTGCCTGGTTTCAAAATGAACAGAGCTTTGAGCGCAATGCTGTGCACATGTACGATTTGTGTCTGTGGCCTTGCATCGCACTTCCTCGGCCTTGAGAGGCATCCTTTTGGGAAGTCGCCTCCACCAGGCAGGTCATCCGACATCCCTCCCCTTCCCGCAGGTTGCTATAGCAACAGAAGGAAGAAACATGACTTCTGTAGCGTTGCTTTATTGGACCAGGAGCATGTATTGGAGCATGCAAGGGGCGGGGGAAGGTGCAATATTACATCTGACCCTGTGGTTTTAAGAACGAAAACACACAAGGCAGGAATAAGCTTTTGATGTCTTAAGAGCCACACACCTTTCTGAGTCTAGAAACATTGTAATGCAAGGCGATGCAATGCTATTTATCTGTGATTTATCTGTTGTCAGTCAAGGCAATAGATTCCTAGATTTCACTGCATTCAGTCTCGGACTCAACATCGTGGAGATGAAAATGGGGATATACCTGTAACAGTTCAATTTTACCTGCCAAGGGTTACACCAGGGGTCAGCAAACTTTTTCAGCAGGGGGCCGGTCCACTGTCCCTCAGATCTTGTGGGGGACCGGACTATATTTTTGAAAAAAATAAATGAACGAATTCCTATTGCCCACAAATAACTCAGAGATGCATTTTAAATAAAAGCACACATTCTACTCATGTAAAAACACCAAGCAGGCCCCACAAATAACCCAGAGATGCATTTTAAATAAAAGCACACATTCTATTCATGTAAAAACATGCTGATTCCCAGACCATCTGGGGGCCAGATTTAGAAGGCGATTGGGCCAGATCTGGCCCCTGGGCCTTAGTTTGCCTACCCATGGGTTACACATACTCCTAAGGTATTGCTGAACACTTTGCCCCCCCTCCCCCAGCTCAGTAGCTATTTGGTGACTTTACAATCACTGATCCTCCACCAATTTCAAAGCGAATAGCATGTTACTTCCTGAGTTAATGATGTATTTATGAAACCTAATTGTGCTGCCTTTTTGAGCTGCCTCTTTTGGGCTGAGTGAGCTGAGTTGAGCGTTGGTAGACACAGCACTCTGTGAGAGCCAAGAAACCTCTGAATGCCCTATGCCAGTTCCTTGTGGGGGACCCCACTTCCCTGCTTGGCTGTGAGGCCCAAGCTGTAGTTGGAAGTGCTGCTGCACTGACCCAGACTGGCCTGGCTGGGAGGAAGAGGCTTTTCCTGCTGATTCAGGTGAAAATATTCATTCAGAAGCCTGAGGAGCAACAGCTGAGCAAGCCTGAGGACATGGAGATAGAAGCACCCCCATTTTCACAATCTACAAATCCTCGGCCCACCCTCCACATCTCATCCTACAGCCCCGCTGGCCAATGCCCTCCACTTCATGTCTTCATGGGCAGTGGCCTGGACGCAGAGACTGAGGTGCAGCTCTGAGTCACTGGCTGTGAGCTCATCCAGGCCGCCAGGCTCCTTCAGTGGCTTTATCACGGCCGCTTCCTCCTGGCTGTTGGACTCAAGTCATCCCACTCACTTCTCTCAACAGCCACCTCCTCCACCACCACCATGTTGGCTAAGGTGTGGCTGAAGAAGCTGGAACAGGTTCTGTGGCACAGTGAGAGCACCCTGAGCATGGAGACACTGCTGGACCTCCTGGTCAGCTTCTACACTGAGTTCAGCTGCAACTTGCCACTCTGGAGGGACAGGCTCATCTTGAACTTCCTCGAGTAGAAAGGAATCTCCTGATTATCGAGAGTGACATGGGCAAGTTCCTCATCAATGGTGCCTTGGCAGGTTACCTGGAGTCAACATCCACCTTACCACTGGTGGCAGGCTTGAGTGCCTCAATGTCTCCACCCTAGGACCCCAGCTGGCGGAGCATCGGGCTGAGCTGGCTTAACAAAGGGCATTATGTGTATTTTATGCATATTTTAATGAACTGAATAGCTTGGAAGATTATAAGTCATGAGGGCATGGAATGGGTGTGCATGAACTTAACAGAGCTTAGCTTTTTGTTGCAATTCAATTCAAAGGCTTGAATGGCTGTTTGTTGCAGTGGCTCTCTTGGGCATAGCCAGGACTTTTGTTAGTGGAGGGGGCAGCACTTTTGTTGCGGGGGTCAGAACCAACATGACTGGTCAGTTAGTTAAGTATTTCTATTGTTTTAGTTGATCTGCTTGGCAGCTGCCTCCCCCCCCCCCCCTTGGTGGCCCTGGCTACAAGCTCCTCAGGTGAATGGTGCCTCTGGGGCTGGCCAGGGGGTGCTGGTTGCCAGGAGCTGAGGTGGCCTCAGAGTAAGCAAACAAGTGGGTGGGGGAGCCTAGCCAGCCAGTCCGCCAGCCCTTGCTGTTGGGAATGGACAGACAAGTGGGAGGCCAGGCGGGCAGGCACTGTACTGGCCTTTCTTGTGCTTGCTATGTGCAAGGCCTGCCTGGGAGCTGAATGTCTGGCGCCAAAGGAGAGGCTTTCTGCCATGCACATCCAGCAGTGACCACTGTTGCCTCCCAAGGTAAGATGCTAGTGTCACATTCATCTTTGGCCAGTCTCTGTTGGGCTGCTAAGGCTGGGAGAATCGTCTTCCCAGGCCCCTGTGGGATGTTGTGAGGAGGCACCTCTCTTGGGAGCAGGGGTGGCTGCGGCTGCTGCCCAGAGGAGTCCCAAGGAGAGGGGAAAGGAGAGGAGGCTGAGGGAACACTTCACAAAGGAGAGGGTTCGAAAAGGGCCGAGGGGCTGCTGGCTTTGTAGGCAACGGGTGACATAACTGGGCTCCTGAGGCTTGGAGCTCATTTCCACACAGGGGAGCCACAGAAAGGATATAGTTGGTCAAGAGAGCTGTGGACTCAAAAGGGTTGAAAACCTCTGATCTAGACAAATGCAATAAAGAACCCAAATTGTATGAAAATCTCTATCCTCTCTCTTTGGGGGCAATGCATTCCCTACACATTTTGGCGCCTAGATAGCTGAGAATCTTAAGGTGGCCAAAAAATGTGAAGCAGATGTCAAATCTTACCCTTGGGCTGTGCAATCGTGGACATGTAGAGTGCGCATGCAGCTTTCCACGCAGGAAGCCAGGGTTTAGCAACGACTACTGGGTAGCAATTTAGCAAGCTTTAAATAAGCAAGTTTCTAGCCCTTAATCCCTGGGGGAGAAAGCTTGAGAAAGCATGGTAAACTCACCGACGCTGGTAATAATTTCTAGTTGGCCAGGGATCGGGAGAGAGAGGAACCTAGGAGCTAGTGACAGTGACGCTGCCCATGTGCTTTTGCATCCTACGTTTTCATGCGCTTTGAAGTCTCACATTCCAGAGGTTTATTTGCAGCTTTTTCTGGATTTTCTCAGATATGTTTTTCTTTTCTTTTCTTTTCTTTTTTTTGAAGGGTGGATGGGTGGAAGGAAGGAATTTAATTTGAGACCCAATGTCTCTGTTGCAGTGTCAGTCAGGGCAATAGATTCCCAGGAACTACAAAAGTTCACAAGGTCACGCCAAAAAGAAAAAAGAAAAAGTGACAAGGAGAGAAGGTAGTTGCAGCCTCAGAATATTGTTCTCTGCAGGAATCCTGGGATTGTTTCTTGACAGGCTGCCTTTCCTGCAGACTGGATTATGAGCATCAGCTCCCCAGGTGCCCGTCGCCACCTCACATTCTTTCCTCTTTCTCCCGGACAACACATTTTATTGTCGACACAGCTGATTTTTTTTCTGTTTTGTCTCTGTTGGCCTAAACTGTACAAGGCCCTAGCAGGCTACCGACATGTCACATTGCATCATGGGTAAAAATGGATGCACGGGAATTATTCAGTTTGCTTTTATTGATAGTTAGAATCATCAGTTGAATCTTGTATATGCAGAACGTGGGTAGCAGAACAGGAGAGCAACAGCACTTTCCCCACTTGCAATTCCCAGCAACTGGCGTTTGAAGGCAGACCATAACCTTGTCCTAAATGAATTTGTTCAATCCTCCTTTAAAGCCACCCAAGTTGGTGGCCACGATAACCTCTTGTGGGAGTGAATACTACAGTTTTACTAAGTGCTGCAGGAGGAAGTAGTTACTTATGTCTATCCTGAATCTCCCAACAATTACCTTCACTGGGTAGGCTCAGGTTCTAGTAAGAACATAAGAAAGAGGCCCACTGGATGAGGCCCCTTGACCATCTAGTACAGCATCCTGTTCTCACACTGGTCAACCAGAGGCCCAAAAGGGAACTCTGAGCCCAGTAGCAACTCTTTTCTCCAGCATTTTCCAGAAACAATAATTCAGAAGCACACTGTCTCCAATAGTGAAGATATTATTACAGCATATTATAATACTATATTATGGTACAGTATGTCAGTGGAGGCAGTATTATAATATATGGTATTGTAGAGCAGGTTTCTCTCTTCGAACCTTTGCCTCAACACCTGGAGGCAGGAAAGCATTGATGGGGGCAAAGCCAGTGAACTAATGTGCTGCCTTATAGTGGATCCTTCTAGTTCAAAAAGCAGGGTAATGCACTTTCAGGTCTTTAGGTTGTTGTAATGGAGGCCCAGAGTGGTTCCTAATATGTCTCTCCTCCCCCATGTCAACAAATTTCAGGCCTGTTAAGGACTTTTATAGTATTTACTGAAAGTGTTTTGCAACCCAGCTCTTCAAACCAAAAAGACTCCCAGAGTAGCTCACAAATCAGTAATGAAACAACTACCACCCCAAGACAGTCATGCCCTCAGGCTTACAACTTAAAAGACATGACACAAAAAGTAAGCAGAACTGGGAGGTAGGAAGGGGGAAATAAAACTTGGGAGCAGGTTCTTAAAGTTACAGTTCTTATAAAGACCAACTGAGATAGCAACCATTCAGGGAGCCCGATCAAATGACTATTGGTAGTTGAAAGTTGAGGGAGAAGCAAAGGCAGCGGGTCTCTCAGCAGAGCTGATGGAATGCCCTGATTCCCTTTGCTCCCTTGGCTTTGCAGCCAAATGTAATGCCCACTGCTAGGCTGCTGCTAGGTTGACGGGGAACCAAAGCCAGCTCATTTTTCAGCAAAGCTGATGGGAGAGACCTGCTTCCCTTCTCTCCCTCCACTTTGTAGCGTGATGGAATGATGACTGCTACTTATAATGTGGCATTTGCGGGGAAAGCCAGAGGAAGCTAGTCTCTCAGCAAAGCTGATGGAATAGCCCTGTTTCCCTCCTCTCCCTCTACTCTGCAGCCTGCCAGTCTCAGGATAGCCAACAGCAGACCTCCTTGGACAAAGCAGGCCTTGGCCAGATTCTTCCTCTGGCAGAAAGATGGGAATTCCCCCTCTCTTTGGACTAGCGCCCTTGAACATGATCTGCCTGGATTGCCCTTATCTGCTATTTGAAAGAGGCTAGTTGCTGCGCGCCTCTTCCAGTTCTGAGAGGTGAGGGAGACGGTGTCATTGCTCTTTTCTCTGAGCTTTGATGGGTGACGAGCCAACGCAGCTCCTGTCGCTCAAAGGGTGTCGAGAAAAGAGCCTCTTAATCCCATTAACAAGTTCTCCTCTTGTCTTCTCTCACCGCCAGAGCTAATTACATGGAGAACGGCAGGCATGTCGAGGTGTCATCGGAGACGGCATTTGAGGGAATGCTTTGTATATCTGTGTGTCTGAGTACACAGCAAGGTGCGCGTCTTTTTTTTTAAAGAAATACTTGGAGGCCCTGAGGCATAAGAGGCATAAGTCTTGGTGTAAAAAACACCAAAGAACCAACTCGGGACCTTTAGTTCCAGTCAATCAGCATCAGAGTCCACCTCCAGACTGGGGTTGCGGCTGCAGACATATTCTGCAACATAAGAACATAAAAGAAAAGTCTTCTGAGCTAGGCCAATGGCCCAACTAGGTAGCATCTTGTTCTCAAAGGGGCCAACCAGATGCCTCTGGAAAGACCCAAGTAGGACCCAAGCGCAACACAACTCTCTCCTCCTATGGCTTTTAGCAGTTAGTATTTAGTACTGCCTCTGGTTGCCAACCATTGATGGCCTTATCCTGCATTAATTTATTCAATCCTCTTTTGAAGCCATCCAAGTTGGTGACAACCACTGTCTCCTGCAGGAGGGGGTTTCGTAATTCGGCTATGCACTGTGTGAATAAGTCCTTTCTTTTATCTGTTCTGAATCTTCCAACATTCCTTTTCATTGGATGTCCATAAGTTCTAGACTTCTGTTATGTTCACTCTCACTTGCCTTTTCTCTTTAACTAAGAAGTCCGAAATACTACAACCTTTCCCCCTAAGAGAATTTCTCCATCCCCTTGAGCATGCCATTTTCTGACAACGTGTTGTTGATGTAATAGAAGTGCATCATTATGCACCATCATTGCACACATTCCCAAGTCCTGATTTCCAGGGACAGTACCGGAATTATGAAACCCATCCCTGCCCCCCCATCCTTCCTTCTCACCTGCCTTCCTGCCACTTGGAGTATCTGGGCCCCAGAGCCTGGACTGGCCTCACCTCCATAACCCCAGCAGAGACCAGCAATCACTGAGGCACTCACTCTCTGGATGGTGTCAGGAGAAGACCAGGCCCACAGTGAGTAGGCAAGGATAGAGGGGAGTGGGCAAGGGGTGACCCCAGTGCGGCCTGGCCTGGGTCTCCTCTCCATGGGTGTCGGGGGTATTCATTTGCTAAGGGCTGCATTGGCTGGCTGGGCTCCCCCCTGTGCAAGCAGGCAGGCACCATTGTATGGCCCTGCTTGGCTCTGGTAGAGGGCTCACTCCAGAGGTGTCAGCAGCTTGCCTGCCCCAGGTGCCGGCAACCCACGCTATGCCACTGGTTGTCCTCCTTTGTAATTTTTTTTTTTAAATTCTTTAAGATAATATTTTAGCTTCCTGTTAATTATGTTGTTTTTATTTGTATACTTTATATTTGTCTTTCTTCAGTAATGTTTTATTCTGGCATGTTTCATTTGATATTTTAATGTGTTGTAAACCACTTTGAGATTTTTTTCTTGAAAATATAAAGCAGTATAGAAATGAAATAAAATAAAATGAACAACAACAACAACAACAACAACACTGACATGGATTCTGGCAGCAGCCAGGATTTCTATTGCCCACCAATGGAAAATACTCCAGAACTTGAACATTTCCTATGGTGGTGGTGGCGGTGGTGAGGAATGAAATTTGCTCACTGCAGAAAAATACACACAAATTACAAGCGTTCAAGGGAAAGGAGGACCCTGAACATTTCTGTTCAGTTTGGTAGGAATTTATTTGGAGCTAACTGACCACCTATCTTCTATCTCATTCACACATCAGTAGCATAACTAAAAAGTTAAGATAAAATATACAGAAGTCCCATTGGTAAAGAAGGCAAAGGTTTTTTTACATACAGTTACTTTCTATTCACAGGGTTGGCTTTGGATTCTAAGCCTACATCCTGAGAAGCAGTTTCAGGGCTGCCTTGGTTAGCAGAAAGCAGAGAGAGAGAGAGAGAGAGAGAGAGAGAGAGAGAGGAAGGGGCAGGGCTTAGGTGTTTAGCGAGAAACCACAGAATGTACAGTGGTACCTCTGGTTAAGAACTTAATTCGTTCTGAAGGTCCATTCTTAACCTGAAACAGTTCTTAACCTGAGGTGCCACTTTAGCTAATGGGGCTCCCACTGCTGCCACGCCGCCAGAGCACAATTTCTGTTCTCTTGCTGAAGCAAAGTTCTTAACCCAAGGTACTACTTCTGGGTAAGCGGAGTCTGTAACCTGAAGTGTCTGTAACCTGAAGCGTCTGTAACCCGAGGTACCACTGTATTTTCCCTGCGAGTTGTAGGGAGACCCCCTATTCCCTTTACGGAGCTACAATTCCCAGAGTGGTTTAACAATAAATGCCTCTTCTCAGGGAACACTGGGAATAGTAACTTTGAATATGGACCTCCTAAGAATTACAGTGGTGCCTCGCAAGACGAAAAGAATCCGTTCCGCGAGTCTCTTCGTCTTGCGGTTTTTTCGTCTTGCGAAGCAAGCCCATTAGCGGCTTAGCGGATTAGTGCTATTAGCGGCTTAGCGGGCTTAGCGGATCAGCTGTTAAGCAGCTTAGCGGATCAGCTGTTAGCAGCTTAGCGGCTTGGGAAAAAGGGGGGGAGGGGAAAAACCCCCGCAGGAACTCGCAAGACATTTTCGTCTTGCGAAGCAAGCCCATAGGAAATTCGTTTTGCGAAGCACCTCCAAAACGGAAAACCCTTTCGTCTAGCGGGTTTTCCGTCTTGCGAGGCATTCGTCTTGCGGGGCACCACTGTAGCATCTTTAACGAACTACAGTTCCCAGGATACTTTGGGAAGGCCAGGGCTGTTTGAAGTGGTGTGATGGGGGGGGGGGGATTTCTGTAGGTCTCTCCCTAGCAGCCTTATTGACTTTGAGGCTTGTGAGTTTCCTCAGGACCTAGACCTTATGATGCCAGCATTCTTGAGGACTGGTGTTGATGACTTTGCCTCCTCTGATACCTCCAAAGTTTCTGCAGTAGGTCTCTCTCTCCAGAAGGCCCTCAAGAGGATCCTCACTGCTGGTTCTGGGAGACCTGGCCTGCTTTTCAAGGACCTTGACCTGCGGGACATCTGGTTCATCCTCTGAGAACACTGGGCCATGTACCTTGTCAGGCCTAGGCATGACAGGCTTAGACCTCCCACACGTAGTCCTATCCACAACCAGCTCCCTCAAACATATTTTGCTTTCCCAACCAGGAAGCCTGCTCTCTACATGGTGGTGAGTTATTCTGACTGTTTACAACAACAAAAAATGATTCATGGCAGCTTGGTATGGATTCAAACAGCAGCACCTGCACTTCTAACGCTAGTTAGCTCTCCCAATGGGCCATATCATAAAAATTATTAAGAGTCACCCACATATTCCTACATATTTCAGTGCCTTCCCTCTCACCTCCCTGCCAAAAAAAGGTAACATATCACTAAAAACAACAGGAAGCGTCATAGAACTTTTCCAAAGGCGGGGAGTTTGGAAAATGTTGCACCTTCAAGATCTGGCCCAGGCGCAGGTTTCCAGCTTGGGAACGGGGGACTGGAGCTTGCTTGGGCATGCCAATTAATTACAGCTGTAGGCAGCAGTGCCCTGAACTGTGTGCATGTCTGTCTTTGACTGTCAGACAACACGTTGTCTCAACAGAGTTTTATGCCTGATTAAGTAACATATTGGGAGTCAGGACTGGGGGATTCTAAGGCTAGGCCAAATGTTCAGAACACTGGGCTGGGTTCTTTTTTTTGGGGGGGGGGGTGAGTTATATCTTTTCCGTTCTTTTATGTTTTCAGGGTGGGGTGCCTGGTTTTGCAGGGGGCAAGCACCTGGAGTTCTTTACTTTCTGTCCAGAACCATTCATTCCCTCCCAGGCTGAATCCACCAGCATCTCCAGTCAGTGGAGGCAATATTGAATTAGATGCACCAATGGCCTGGCTCAGTATAAGGCAGCTTCCTATGTCCCTAAGTGCATAGTATCCCTGATTTTGGGTGGGTGGGTAAAGCATCTGTTTGCAAGCAGAAGGTTTCCAGGTCAGGGTCGTAGCATGGGGAGACCAGGGGGGCAGAGCCTGAGTACATGATTTTTAGGGGGCACGAGCTAGTTGCCCCAACACAGGGATCCCCGTCCCATCCTGCCTGCTACTGTAGCCCAGCCTGGCCCCGCTGCCACATCCCTGGCCCACTCGCTGAATAGCTGCTTGGCCAGCATTGGGGGGGGGGGGAATTGCCCAACAAGAACTACATCGACCAGCCAGGCTCCTCATTGGGCAGGGCAGCACAGCCCCACTTGGCTCCAGTGGCCAGGGGTGAGTTGGCACACAGGTTCTGTGAATCCACCAAGCCTTGTGCATGAATGCCCAGCAGCGTGGGTGACGAGGGCTAGACTGGTGTGGTGTGTTCTGTTGGTCCTGTGTGCTATGCCCCCGCCCAGGTGCTAAAAAAAAGGATGTAATCCCACTGCTCCAGGTTCAATTCCATTCCCCAGCATTCCTAGGTAGGGTTACTGCCTGAAAGCCTGGAGCACTGATGACAGTGAGTGCAGACAATGGTGAGCTAGAAGGACCATAAAGGTAAAGGGACCCCTGACCATTAGGTCCAGTCGTGGCCGACTCTGGGGTTGCGGCACTCATCTCCCTTTATTGGCCGAGGGAGCCGGTGTACAGCTTCCAGGCCACATGGCCAGTATGACTAAGCCACTTCTGGCGAACCAGAGCAGCGCACGGAAACGCCGGTTACCTTCCCGCTGGAGCAGTACCTATTTATCTACTTGCACTTTGATGTGCTTTCGAACTTCTAGGTGGGCAGGAGCAGGGACCGAGCAACGGGAGCTCACCCCATCGTGGGGATTCGAACCACCAACCTTCTGATCAGTAAGTCCTAGGCTCTGTGGTTTAACCCACAGCGCCACCCGTGTATTTAATTCAGTATAAGGCAGTTCCCAATGTTATTGTTTAATTCAGCCCGTGTATTCAAACCTATAAGGACTGAAACATTGCTTTATTTTCAAATGGATTGCAGTGGTAGAGCACATGCTTTGCATGCAGCAGTCCTGGAAATCTCCATGCGGAACTCTGGCTGAAACTCAAGACAGCCACTGCCAGTCAGAGTAGACTTTATATAAAAATCTGTACATTGGAGGAAAGTGTGGATAAACACAAACACACACGCATGTGACAATACTGTATAAAATGCATTATATTAGAGAGAAATGCTTACAAAAACGTGAATATTGGGCAAAATTGCATAGGAAAATGTGTATATTAGGAATGCTGAACCTCCAGCAAATCTTGGAGAATACAGTGATGCAGGCAAGAAATTTGATTCAGTTTACATTTCAAGGTCACCCTATTTAATTTGCACTTTCCAAAATGATACACAAACTGATACATAGCAATCTTTCAAAATCTGCACTGCTCTGAATGTTGCAGTGCAGTTCTTCAGACAGGAATGTGTGCAGAAAAGGATGCACATGTAATAAATATGCACGCACTCAGGTAATATGTGCATAAGAACACATTGGTATTAGGTGAAATGCTTTGCAAAAATCTGTACATTAGGAGAAATTTGCATTAGAATGCTGATGAATTTTCCGAGTACTTTTCCTTCTTCTTTTTCAATCTCAGGCAGATGTTTGGGGAACTGAAACTTGGAAAAAATGAGAAATTAAGAGATTCATCCACCCTTCTTTCAGTGGGTGGTGGATTGCACTTGCAAGATCTCTTTTGGACCCCACCTCTTAACCAGGAAACATAACCTGGCTGCTTTGCAACTTTTAGGGAGGGAGGAAGCAAGGGATTGCATACTAGCTTCCTTTGAAATAAGCCCAATAATGATGACTTCACATTCAACACAATGCCCGGAGCCTGTGAGGCATCTGTAATGGGTAAAACAGAAAGATTCCATGTCTCAGCCCCTGGCATCTTCTCAGCATTTGTGGAATTTGGCTGCTGTGAAAGAAAGACAGGTAAGGCAGATGTGAATGTTCTCTGGCAAACACAAAAACAGGAGGGAAGGGTGGAAATCAGAAAGAAGGAAGTTCTTAAAAAGTGCCAATAAGCAAACAGTTTTGGAACTGAGGCTCCATCTGCACCATATATTTAAAGCAATACCATGCTTCTTCATAGAGTCACCACTCTCTCCAAAGGATCCTGGGAGCTGTAGTCCATTGCAGCTGAGAGCTGTTAGGAATAAGTATTTCTCTGGAACACTACAATTCCCAGAGTTCCCTGGGAAGAGGGAATAAGTGTTAAACCACTATTGAGAATTGAAGCTCTGAGAGGGGAGTCAGGGTGCTGTAACAATACTCAACGCGCTTAACACTGATGGATTCCTCCAAAGGATCCTGAGAACTGCAGTTTGTTAACGGTGCTGATACTTGTTAGGAGACCCCTCATCCCCTCACAAAGCTACCATTCCCCGAGTTCCTGAGGACGAGTGAATGGTTGTTAAACCACTCTGGGGACTGTGGGACGTAGCAGTGACAATTAAAAAAAGATAAATTTCTCATGATTTAAACATCCTGTTTGAAATACTAGTGGCTGAGATAAGTATATATATATATTTCATTCTTACTACTTATTTCCTTCCTTCCAAAACAAAAGCTCCCATCCCTAAAAAAATAAATTATAGCTGTGTTAAATAATCTTAGCAACTTGTTGGGGCTGGATATTCCAAAGTGAAATCCTTTATAAAACCATTGTCTGGAGGCCTACTTACATTTCAGCTCCAAAGAGCCTCAGGCAAACTCTTGGGAAAATCTTCCCTTATCCTAACAAGAGCTCATCACTTCCCTTGTTGGGAGTTCATGTCAGGATCGTCTTTCAGGACTAAGTCTGTGAAATGCCATCTCAGCTCTCGTTGATTCACATTTTGGATCTAATTTAAAAGGGATTCTGGGAAATTTACTCATGTAGGGAAGGGATGGTGGGGAAATTCTATTCAATTCATGTTGGAAAGCAAGCATACCCAATTTGAACTTTCACTACTCAGTACGCAAACCAATGCATTCCCATCCTTCTCTGGATTTTGTGATGCAGTTTATCCACCCAAGTAATGTGGTAAAAAAACCCCCATAAACTATGGTAAAGTGTGTGTTTAAATTAATATACTAGCACAGTTAAATGCATTGTAAAGCAAAATTCACACTAAAATGCTGGTGAATTTTCAAGTGGACACACACACACACACAGCAAACTGAAGTAGAAATATGGAGAACTGATCTTTAGGCTGGAAAAATGAGAAACCGGGAGAATCCTAAATTGACAGATTTGACCACCCTACAGTAGGGTTACACATGACATGTCTCACATTTAAATTAGGGATCAGAGGATTTCCTTAGTGCTCCATTTGAGACATAGCTTGAATCTGGCATTTTTGAAATTTGGCGCCTTTTCCTTTCACCCTGCACTGATCCGTCTGGCTGGATTCAGTTCCCCACCCTGATGAGCGCATTAGTGGAGGTGAATTCAGGGCCTCGCACAAATGCTTCCTACCATATTTAAACAACAAAGCCAGGACAGTCCCTTGCCTTGATTTTGATTTGATTTCTAATGTGCTGGTTTAATTGTGTGTGCAATTATTTAAGTGTTGCTGCCAAGGCATTTGTTTATGGATGAGTGAACAAAAGGAAAGGGCGGGGAGAGGGGAGAGAAAAAGAAAAAGAAATTAATGAAACATATTAAGCTGCTCACCTTCTGCCTGGTAAAATGAGGAGTTTAATGGGAAGAGAGTTGGTCCCCATCTGGTACTTTGCTTTGAGAAGCGGTGGGGTGGGGGGACGAGGACGACGTGATGGATTTATTGTGACATTACAATGCTTGATGTGAAATAATCTAGCAGGAAGAGTGTTATGGCTCTAAAGAGAGCCATCAGCCCATACAGTGACATGGATCCTTGAAAGGATTAACTACGCTTAAATCAATATGGGCCATGAAAACAGAACTAACCAATCTTGCGGCCACTCAATTATTTAAGGCAAGCGTCTGTATTCCCCACAGGATGGAATTAAACACATGCTTAAAGGGACTGCCAATTAAACCCAGGCCCTTTACTGCTGAGTTAAGGATATATCTGGATATGACAGCTCCTGGCTGTGAGGAAAGGGGGCAAACAGCATATTCAGGCAAGGTCTGGAAGTGAGCGGTGGATGCAGCCCCCTGGTTGAGGGTGCTTAATTCCACATATCTTGATCCCACGTTTTGAATCCCCATTCCTGCATGGGGAACCAGGACCAGATTCAAAACACTAGGCTTCTTTTTCTGGCCCGATGAATCCCCTCCAAAATGCCCTTACTCTCCTCTAACCACAGCCCTCATTGGCTCCACCCTGCCCAATGAGTGTTTTTGCCCGCTTGAAGTGTATTGATTTTTTATTTATATATTTTATTGCGTTTATGTCCCACCTTTTTCTCCAAGGAGCTCAAGGTAGCATACATGGTTCTCCTCCTCCTCATTTATTCTTCCTCATGTATAGCTTTGGATGAGAGGCAGTGACTGGCCCAAAGTCACACCCAGTGAGCTGGGTGGTGATTTTGTCTGCTTGGTTGTGTATAGAAAACAGCTTACTTTATAAAGATAAAATTGACACTTGTTGCTCTGCCCACTTCTGCCTCTGGCCCCACCCACTACTGCCATGTGGCCTTTGGAAGGTTGCCCAGATTATAATGTGGCCCTCAGGCTAAAAAAAATCTTGTCCATCCATGCAGCATGGTCTTGAAAGGAGCCCTAGGGACAATGTGAATGGAGGTCTATCATAAACTATTAGCTATGATGACTAAATAGAAATCATGGCAATGGTGGCTGATGCTCATTGGGACTGGTAGCGTGGAAGGCAAGGAGCTCAGCTAATAGCAGTCATGCTAATTCTAGTTTTGTCCCCTGCCATGCTCCTTCCTCCTGAGTTCTACAACACTGAGCCTTTGGAGGAGGAAGCTGACAAGACAGGTTCAACGCCTAGACTGGCTGTACATAAGAAAACAGACAGGTGGGTGCTGGCTGGCAGCAAAATGTGGTTGGTCGGGCAGTGCCCTATTTGCCCCAGTGGACTATCCTCCACTGATCTTTTGCACCATTCCTAATCATGCGAAAATGCTGATAAGCTTCTGAGCAACACATGGGTTTCAGCTTAACATAACTCCATGCAAGACCCTTAATATAACTCCTATGGCCATCCTTCTCCACCAGCAGCCATTTAGAGTCCAAGCCACATGGTGTGTTTTTTGTTTTTTGTTGCTGAATGATGTCTCTCTGTCTGTGTTACCTTCCTCTGGAAAGTCACATTATGCAGCTGATGTGGCACAGAAGACAATAAATGCGAAATGCGTTTCCCCTGCAGCAACTGGAAGGGTCCCTGCTGAGATCTGCGCAGCATCGAAGGCTCATGCTTAATATTCCAGCAGCGCATTGTGTGCGATTGATCTGGTGGCATGATATGCTGGCCGATGGCATTCTTCATCTGGGCAGTGGAATGACTGGACGGCAAAGCACGCCCTTGTCACAGATGATGTTGCCTCTGGGTGTGACAGTTTATTGCAACGTTGGAAAATTATGCCATTTTGCAGAGGGTAGTGTTATCTGATTTGTTTCTCAGCGAGGACCTAGGCTGTTGTTCAAAAGACTGCATTTAGGGGTGGTGCAGCTTTAAAATGGCTTGGTGAAAATGAGCTGGTCTGTGCAATACCTTAGCATTAGCATACCTTGTCCTGCTCACTGTTAAGATGCTTACCTGAATCAAACATTATCAGCCAGGGTGGAGAGTTTTTGTGGAATGTTTATAAACTGCCCAATGTTCAGTGGGTGTAAAAGGGCAGATTCCATGCTAGGGGTCTTCTGTCAGCTGTGGCATTCAAATCCATACCGCTGAAATGACTGGTGGCCAACTTAACACCTTTGAATACTAGGTCATGCTACCATGGGTTAGAGCTCAACATCAAGCCTTCCAAGTGGTGATACTGATGGTGAAGAAGACCTTCTTCACTGCCTCTGTTGCATCCACATAAAACAGTACCAGGATACTCTTTCAGGTGGTCCAGAACAGATCCACCTTCACACCAGGGTCTGGTGAGGACTCCAAGATCTCCTGTAATGACTTTGCGAAGCTTTTCGCAGATAAAATCACTCAGATTCAGAGGGAGGTAGATTCCACCGTGGGGGCAGGGCTGGGGTGGGAGAGTGCCAGAGCTATGCCTAGTCGGGTTGTATGGGATCAATTTCTGTTACCTCCGATGATGTGGATAGGCTGCTTGGATGAGTGAAACCGACCACCTATCTCCTTGATCCATGCCAGCAGTGGCGTAGCGTGGGGGGTGCAGGGGGGGCCGGCCGCACCGGGCGCAACATCTGGGGCGCGCGCGCTCGCACTCACAGCTCTCTGCCCCTACCTGGCTCACTCTCTCTCTCTCACTGTAGTGCTGGCTGTGTGAATCCGATCCGAGCCGCTGGGTCGCCGCCCACTGTGGAGGGGGTGGGTGTCAGGCGTGCGGTGCGGAGAGAGAGCGAGGGACTACCTGGGGGAGGGACAGTGCAGCGGCTGCCCAGTGCAGCGCTGAGCGCGGGAGAGAACCACACCAGACCAGCCCAGGCAGCAGCAAGAAGAAGCTGGCAGCGGCGGCAGGTTAGGGGTTAGGGGGCGCAAATTACTTGCCTTGCCCCGGGTTAGGGGGCACAAATTACTTGCCTTGCCCCGGGTGCTGACAACCCATGCTACGCCGCTGCATGCCAGTGCTTTGGCCTCATTGAGGGGTAGTATTTCAATATGAGTAGGAAAATGAGAGTATCCCAAAATTTTTTTTTTTTTAGAAAAAAAGCACTGATCCTTGCTCATCCTGGCTCATAAAAGCAAGCTGGGAAGGGCTGGACAATGGGCATTGTGGGGACGGTGAATGCCTCCCTCTGTGAGAGAGTCTTTCCAGACCCACTTAAAAAAGCAGTTATTAAACTGCTTCTTTAAAAAAAAATATTTAGACCCAGCCATTATGACCAATTATCACCCTGTCTCAAACCTTCCATTCTTGCGCAAGGTGTTTCAGCGAGTGGTCGCTGAACAACTCCAGGCATGACTGAAGGATGTGGACCATTTGGGTCCCTTTCAATCAAGATTCAGGCCCCATCATGGGACTGAAACCACATTGGTTATGCTGGTTGATGATCTCTGGGGGGCTAGGGACAAAGGTGAAGGCTGTTTCCTGGATGATGCCCAGCTCTACTTCTCATTTAAATCAGAACCAGTGAAGGCAGTGATTGTCCTCTGTGAGTGTCTGGAGGTGTTTGGAGGGTGGATGGCAGCTAACAGATTGAGACTAAATCCTGATGACAGAAATATTGTTTCTGGGGGACAGGTATACATCCTCGGGTATAGGGTACTCCCTGGTCCTGAATAGAGTAACTGTGCGCCTAAATAACCAGATGTGCATCCTGGGAGTCATTTTGAAATAGTTGTCCATGGAGGCACAGGTTGATTCTGTGTCCAGGGCAGTTGTCTACCAGTTCCATCTGGTACACCGGCTGAGACCTTACCTGCCCACAGATTGTCTCACCAGTGTGGTACATGCGCTGGTTATCTCCCGCTTGGACTACTGCAATGTACTCTGTGTGGGGCTACCTTTGAAGGTGACTCTGAAACTACAACTAATCCAGAAACTGGTGACTGGGAGTGGCCGCTGGGACCAAATAACACCGGTCCTGAAAGGCCTACATTGGTTCCCAGTACATTTATTTCCAAGCACAATTCAAAGTGTTGGTCTGAACTCTAAAGCCCTAAATGGCCTTGGCCCTATATACCTGAAGGAGGATCTCCACCCACATTATTCAGCCCAGACATTGAGATCCAGCACCGAGCCTTCTGGCGGTTCCCTTAATGTGAGAAGTGAAGCTACAAGGAACCAGGCAGAGGGCCTTCTTGGTGGTGGCACCTGCCCTGTGGAACACCCTCCCACCAGATGTCAAAGAAAAAAACAACTACCAGACTTTTAGAAGACATCTAAAGGCAGCCCTGTTTAGGGAAGCTTTTAATGTTTAACAGACTATTGTATTTTAATATTTTGTTGGAAGCCACCCAGAGTGGCTGGGGCAGCCCAGTCAGTTGAGCGGGGTACAAATAAAACAACAACAACAACAACAACAATATGTGAAGTTTCTTTGAGGCTGAATTTCATAGAAACCATGGTTTGACATTACTTCTGAACCAATCCAACAATGTTTCAAAACAATTATTTTGTTTTTATCCTTTTTTTTTAAAAAAAGTTTTATTTAAAACCACTTAGGGATCATATTTTTTTAAAAAACGAAGCAGTACATGAATCTTGTTAAATCCCCCCCCCCTACATAGCATAAATATTTTGAACATCATTGCAGGGTGGTCAAAAAGCAGAAAGAATCCAGTCAGCATCTGATCCAGAAGAAGTTCAAAGCATAATCACTTGCGTTTTCCCCTCTCAGCCAGTGTTCATCAGCAGCTGGCTTCATTAAGTAAAAGCAGCCTTCTTTCCCCCACCCCTTAACATATTTGGGCGCATTTTTAAATGACACTTTCAACAGCTTTTCTCTCAAGATTATGCTGGAGACAGATTGTCAGGAATGAAGCAGGGATTGGGGAGAGATCTGGTGGGGCAGGAGGGAGGGAGAGGAAGGAAGAATCCAAGGTGAACATTCCAAAGCCATTACTCGGGAGCAAACACACCTCCACATACAAGATGAGAGGGCTTTGGCTGCGCTTTGCCTAGAGGTGTAAGGATAGCTGTGGATGGCTAATAAGGATCAATGCAATTGGAGACATCTGTTTTGCTTTTCATTTTTCAGTGTTATTAGTGCTTATTGGGACATGGCTCAGGAATGTGAGCGGCTCTTTTGAAGTCTGGAGTGGTATTGTAAGGCCAGAGGCATTTTGGTGGCGTGCCGATGACCCCACTGGCTAACCTTCCTGCAAAGCACCCCAAATGCAAAGGATAATAATAATAATGACTTCTGTTGAAACCAGGGAAAGAGAAAGAGACAGTGGCTTGCAGTCGATGGTAGTCCTGTTCCATGTAGCTCCATTGAAAATAATGGATAGAACTGAGAATTATTCATTTCAGTAGAAATTAGGCCACATTCACAGCATACATTTAAAGCACCACTATACTGTCATTGCATCCCTCAAAGAATTCTGGGAGCTGTAGTTTATTAAAGGTTCTGAAAGTTGTTAGGAGGGTCCCTATTTCTTTCACAGAGCTACAGTTTTCAGAATTCCCTGTGAAGAGGGATTGGTTGCTAAAGCTTTCTGGGAATTGGAGCTCTGGGTCTCCTAAGGACTCTTGGCACTCTACCAACCTCACTTTGCTCCTTTAACCTCACTCTGCCCCCATTCAGACCCCATCTGCCTGCCTTTTGCTTACAACAAGTTCAGGGGGTGGCAAACTCCTGACAGCTTCTTCCTTCATAGTCTCAGACTAAGTTGAATATATTTATCTCCCTTTGAATCAAGCATTTAACCCATCAACTTTCAAGAAATGTGCATTACTAGGGCTTAGATGAAAGTTCTTGGAGAACCTTTGACTTGAAAATAGGAGTGCATGGTGATTTTTTTAAAAGCCCTATTTTGTTACTGTAAATATTGGTTCAGTGGCAGAACATATCTCACCATTGGCCATCACCCATTGTGTCTCAGAAGCCTACCATTACCTTTTGTGCTGCCCCCAGTAAATATCCCTCAATATCCCCAGTCTTATAGAGTCTCTTTGCTCTTTCTGCTCAATTCCAGTTTCCACTGGCCCTGCCTCTCCTACATTGAACCTGCCCCCTTAAATATGCAAACATTTCATTGGATGGCCACTCTCCTATCTGTTCTGAACAGGGAAGAAATTCAGAGAACTTCTGAGTGAGGGTGGTGGTGACTGATGGGGAACTTGGTTGCTCCATTTTGTGGTTCCATCTCCTCCACTGCTCTTTTCCATGTGGCAGCCATCATGCCACACTCCATGGCAGTCATTGTTATGTCATGCCCCTGGGGAAGTCATGCCCCTGGGGAAGCCATTTTGTGACTGGCATGCACAACACGTCCTCAAAATTCCAAATGTCCCCACAGCTGTAAAAAGTTGCCCACCACTCATATGTCACCATTCCCCATGGCAGCTACCTGTCATGACCTGTTTGTGCAGCACTGACCTGGGCACAGAGTTGGAGGCTGTAGGGGTACCGTATGGAGTAGCTGAACCTGGTTCAGGGCTCAAAGCTGAGTGCAGGAATTAGGGAGGCCAATTGCGCCTGAGGCAGTTGGACAATAATTCCCAGTAGAACCTTCCAGACCACCAGAGCCTATAGGGCCAGAGCCTGGACCCTCACAGACCTCTTCCCCTGGTCCTGAAGAACCAGGTGCCTCCCACTGCAATCACCAGAAGGAAGACTATGGAATGAAAGAGGAGTACCCATCTTCATGCCGGAGGTTTGGCCCTTTCAGGCTCTGAAATTCTCCACAGGGCGATGGAGCCTCGAGGAGGGAGTCTGGAGCCAGAGGCTTAAATGTCTCTGTCTGCTCCCAGTCTTTCCTAGAGCAAGTTGCTCACATGGAGCTGTCCGTGGTCCTCCAGCCTTGCCTCTTTCCACACAGGTTCTGTCATCAGACCTGAACATGACACTCCCAGCTGGCATTAAGCACTTTCCCTGGCACTGGCGGGGGACACTGCCACAGCAGTGGGGTCTGGCAGCTGCTGATGCATGCCACATGCTGAATCCAAGCCTGTCCTGAGAGGTGATGCAGCGGGGAGTAAAAAGTGCAGAATGGGAAAGGCTAATATTTACTTATTTATGAGGGTGATTGATGAGACATTCAGAATGGAACCAAAAAGAAAATCAATGAGTGTGCTAGGAAATAAAAGCCACAGGAAAGGCTTTATTCTCGTTTTTAAGCCAAAATGGCCTGAATTTGTTTGTTTGTTTAAAGAGTTCTACCCAAGAATAAATCCCATGTTTCTGGGCCTGAAGATGGAAATAATTGTTCCTTTTAATAACAACAATAAAGGCAGATGTTGGTAGGGGGAAAATGTGTATGTGTAAAATGCCCCACAGAGATTATTGGCTGCTGTTTTCCGAAGCCATTGCGATGGAGCTTTTCTGTAGGAATTGCAAATTGCCCTTTGTAGATTATCACTCTCTCATAGGTCTGTGTTCAGAAGGTGGGGTGGGGAGTGGGGGACACACAGTAAAACAAAAGATTGGGAATTTAACAGCACTGTGGAGGTCTCCTGAGCAGAAGCAATTTAGCAAAGAGCGATTCTTCTCCATGTGGGGCAACATGGAAAATTATTACTGTAAGAACCCTTAACCCAACCTCCAAGAGCTTGTTTGGATTTCCTGTTTTTCTGAAGTGGTAGGGCTCCCACATCCTTTCCCCCCTCTTTTTTAATTTTAAATCTGGCAGAATCTACATGTTTCCTTGCAGCGAGAAGACCCTGGCTATTCACGACTCCTTCTTTTACTCAGATGTAAGAAATCTGTCGTGTTTAGATCGTGTAGATCATGGCCAATGTTCTTGGATACCCCTAGTGGTCAGATTGGGGAACCATAGTGTTCAAGCGAAGAGTTTCACCAATGCCACATTCAAACCTTACATTTAACGCACATTGATACCATTTTAAACTGTCATGGATTCACCCCCAAAATTCTGGAAGCTGTAGTTTGTTAAGGATGCTAAGAGTTGTTAGGAGATAGAAAGTGACAATTCAAAAAATGACTTAACAATCAATCCCTCTTCCCAGGTGAATTGAATTGAATTGGGGTAGCAAGTGTGGTGCAGTGGTTAGAATGTCGGATTAGGGCCTGGGAGATTAGGGTCCAAATCCCCACTTGGCCATGAAGCTCACTAGGTTTGACCCAGGGTCAGTCACCATCTCTCAGCCTAACCTACCTCACAGGGTTGTGTAGATTAAATGAGGAGGGAGAGAACCAGGTGTATCATCTTGAACTCCTAGGAGGAAATGGTGGGATATAACAACAACAACAACAACAACAACAACAACAACAACAACAACAACTTGGAACAATTTCTAGTACATCTTCAAGTTCATTCTCTTCAAGACCATAATTGTTGAGGCGAAATAATTAAATAATACATTCCACTATGTCTGTGTTCTGATGTTTTCTAACTTTCAAAGCACATTCTTTCCCTCAAAGGATTCTGGGCACTGTAGTTTTTTAAGGGTTGCTGGGAATTGTAGCTTCATGATGGGCAAACTGCAGTGCCCAGAATTCTTTGAGGGAAAGAATGTGTTTCCATTGTGCTTTAAAAAGTGATGTGTGCACATAGCCTTACTGTGTGCACTCTGCCTTAGCCAGTGTGGCGTAGTGGTTAAAAAGTATTAAACTTGGACCATGGAGACCCAGGTTCAAATCCTCACTGGTTGACCAGAAGTTTCTAATATTCCAAATTCTTGGGGGAAAAGAATTTGGATGAACTTGAATTGAATTGTGAATTGAATGTGTTTGTGAAGTGATGAGCATGAGCTAGAACTAGGTTCTATCCCAGGCATGTATGATTCCCCTTTTTATTAGAACCAACCACAGAGTGATGTAATGTTTAGCATTTTGGCTTGAGAAACTTGGGTTCACATCCCTGATGTTCACTTGGTGAGCTGAGACCAGACATTGTCTGAGCCTAGTCTGCTCAACAAAGTTTGCCTCCAGCCTGCTGGTATTTTGCAGGCAGCATTTAAGTGCATCCCAGGAATTTAGGTTTGTGCAATTAAAGCAGATTAAAGTGCTCTGTCTCCGTAGCATAACAAAACCAGTAAACAAGAACCAAAATGATCTAGGGGAATGGAGCAACTGCTCTACGAGGAAATATTGCAGCGTTTGCAGCCTTTTAGTTTAGAGAAAAGGGGCAATGTGACAGAAGTGTATAAAATTATGAATGGCATGCAGAAAGTGGATTGAGAAAAGTTTTTCTCCCTCTCCCATAATACTAGAACTTGTGGAGGGGGAATGTTGGATTCAGATAAAGGAAAGTACTTCTTCATACAGCAGAGAGTTAAATTATGCCACTGCCACAGGAGGCAGTGATGGCCGGTGTTATGTACTGAAGTTCTCACCCTGGGCCAGCAGGGGGATACTGTAGATAGTTATGCAAATGAAGGATCGAAAGTGACATTCAGTGATTGGATAGTTTTAGAAAGTTGTTACAGTAACGTGGTACTGGAGCTCTATATAAGCAGGCTGACTGAGCCCTTCAGTTCAGTTCTGTCCTGGCCTGTGAATAAGCAAGAGCTGTTTGAAGAATTGCTGTGTTGTCTGATATGTTCACCCACAACTTAACAGCCACCCACCTAGATGATTTGAAAAAGAAGACTAGACAAGTTCATGGAGGTAAACGCTATCATTGACTACTAGCCATGCTTTTCCTCGACGGTTGGAGGCAGGAGTGCTTCTGAATACCAGTCTCTAGAAAACAGAGAAGAGAGTCCTCTTGTCTTCTGGTTTTGCTAGTGGGCTTCCCATAGGCATCCAGTTGGCCTGATCCTGCAGGGTTGTTCTTAACTGCTTATGTGACCCCTTTTTTTTAAATGGACTTTTTGTTGTTAGGAAGGTTATTGGGGAAAGTGTGTGGTTAACAGGAAAGTGAATCAACATGAATACTCATGATATAACCTCCCCCCCACCAACCCCCCCCCTGAATCGATGCTCAGTAAAGACCAGACTTAGCCTCTGTTTAAACTTTTTGCAAGCAGATCAGGGCTGATGCTCAATAAGCAAGTCAGCTGGAGGAACCCAAAGAGATCAAGAGCCTGGTTGGGCCTGTCCTCCAACTCTTTTAAGCTTCAGAAGGACTGGAAAATATCGCCTCAGCAGTTGACAACATCACAAATACTGTAATGCCACCAGGCTGCGTCATTGGGAGAGGGGAAGCAAGGCTAGGTCCATCAGCTCTGCCAACTTCAGTTCTGATGACTCACCACATGGGGCAGTCATGCACACAGACAAGGTGTCCTTCTTGGTTCTAGGCCCAGTGGCTTCTGATAACAGTTCAATACCAGGGCAGATCTACTATGAAACTAATGATTCCTTAAGCTTCAGGGCCCCTGATCCCAGAGGGCCCCCAGAAACAACTTTAGTCCACATTGCTTAAAAATATTGAGTCGCGGGGCTCAAATTGATTATTATTTTTTGTATATATTTCAACAAAGTTTGAGAGTCAGTAGCACAGATGTTGTAAAGGTGTGGTGATCTGTCATGGAACAGCCCTGCTGAAGAGGTTAACAGTGGTTACCCAGACCTTGTTGCTGATTGTGAAAGGGCTCCCATGACAGTTCAAGCTTCAGGGCTCCCAAAATTTAGGTCTGCCCTACACATCTGCGATTTTAACCTGTTTTAACTGTCAGAGCTACCGAGGGGGGCATAGTTGGGGTTTTGCCCTGGCTGAAGCCTCCAGAGGGGTGTCATTAAGGGTCCCAGTGTGTGTGTGTGTGTGTGTTTGTGTCTCTCTGTGTGTAAATGTGCATGGGTGTGTCTGTGTGTGTCTTTGACCCGAGTGCAATAAAGCCTAGTTTCACCTCTGTTAACTGTTGTAAATTTAAAATGTTCATAACTCACTCAGAGATCTGCTGGTAAATACTAATAAATTTTATTTTCTCTCTCCATTTCAGGACCTTTTTTTAGTGTAACTTTTTAAAGAAAAAGTTAGAATTATTGCTTTAGCAATTATATCTTTAGCATTTCATTGGTTTTATCAGGACTCCCATCACCCTCTGTTCTTGGAATTCCTCAGCTATTTTACCTGAGGGAGAGCCATGCCACTTTGACATGTTTTTACCCATAACTCCTTTCTGATCTGTTTCTATGTTAATCTGCTTTTCTTTCTTTTTTCAAAGCACATTTAGGCATTTTGCAGAGCTACAATTCCCAGCACCCTTAATGAACTGCAGCTCTCAGTCAGGATTATTAAAGTGCTATCATAGTGCTTTAAATGCAGGGTGTGAGTGTGACTTGCACCAGGGATAGTCAATGGGATTCCAACTCTCATCAGCCTCAAGTCAGCAGAGGCAATAGTCAGGCATGTTAGGTGCATACCCTCCAACATTTCTCTGGTGAAAATAGGGACATTCTATTCTACATTAGGAAGCTTCTCCTGCGTTTGATGTTGCCAAATGTATAGGTGTCATATACCTATTGGTCACCTTGAGCCAATTACAACCTCTCCAGCAAACCCACCTCACAGGATGGTTGTGAAGAAAAAATGTGCACGGGAAGGGACCGAGTACAACAAATTCCACCAATAAATGGAATGAAATAAAATTTTAGCTGTAAGCTTCCTTGAGTCCCTGTCAGGGAAAAAGGTGGGATATCACAACAACAACAACAACAACAACAACAACAACAACAACAGAGAATGCTTGGGAACATACCAGAGAGTAAATTCTATTGAAATCAGTGGGACTTACTTCTGAGTAAAAATGCTTAGAATTGCAGTGTAAAGCTGTCCAGTCTTTACCCAGTTACCTGGGAAAAAGCTCCATTGAATTCCATGGGACTTACTTCTGAGTACACAGTGTAACAGTTCATTTACAATAAAGGAATCAACACTCCCTGGGCTTCCTAAGAAATGACTGGCTGCTGAAGCATTGCAATTTAAGAATTATGGGAAGGGCTTCATATCTCAGCACCACCATTGCCTTCATTTGGTGCAAGAATTTTATTTTCAGGATAAACAGGGCTCTGTTTTTGCACCCACCGTCCCACCCACAGCATTTTTAACTTTTCTCTGAAATGTGGAGGGGAGAAAAAAGAAAAACTGGGACATTCGGGGCTTGAATCAGAAACCAGAGCAGCTTCTGTAATTCCAGGACTGTCCGTGGAAAATGGATACTTGGTGGATGTAGCAACATATGGTGGGACAACCATGTTTCATGTCCCTCTGGGGGGCCTTAGGAGAGGGAGAAAATGGCAGCTTCTGGGAGGAGCTCAAGCAGTGGTGAACTTTTTTACCACTCACAAAACTCTCCCCACCCCTCCCCCCAAAGATGACAATTCTCTCTTGAGAGCTTCCTTCAAACACCAATCTTTATTTTTAGTAATTGGTTTTTATTATGTTTTAGAAAGCATACAATAAACATAGAACAATGTAGACACATTAGAGTAATTTCTGCAACCACCTTTGGAGTGGTATTACAAAAGTTCACATCACAGAATATCTGAGGAAGCATGCAGTGAGTCATAAATAAATTTAAAGCGTATGTCCAATAAAAGCAAAAGTTCTTAAGTGAAATGTAGGCTATTAAAATATGCCCTCCACAATGTAACCTGACTCATTGGGAGTTGAGGTAAATATCCAACCTGGTTCACATAAGAAATGAAAGGCCACCATTATTGCATCAAATCTGTATTTTTTATTTGAAGCACCTGATTCTGGTAAGAAGATCTTTCTGATAATGCTGCACACTATATTTTGTCCAACCAGCCTTTCATAGAAAATCCAACTGGTTTCTAGTGGCTGGTTATCTCTGCTCGTGCCGCTGCCAGCAGAAGAGCCACCAAGTCATGGTGGTTTAGCTGGGAGTCATCAGCAGAAATGAGTCATTAAAGGCACTGGTGCTAGATTGCATGGGATAATCTCTCATCTGATATTTGAGGGTTGGTTTCTCCCCCCCCCCTCCAAATTCTGCCACACAGAAGTCCTTCACAGAGCAACACTGGTAATAGTTGGTAAAAACTACGTTCTTCCTTGCACCTTTCTCCAGCACTCCCTTGGAATGTTAGGATTTTGAAGAAATGTTGGTGTCAACTCCGGATGAAACAGACATGAGGTTAATGTGAGGAACACATACACACACCCCTACCCACCTAAGGGATTCTTGCTTTCGTCCTCTTCCAAAGTAATAAATACATTACAGCTGTCTCTTTCCTTGCTACCAGAATTTGCTTTGAGTTCTTTTATGGAGGACATTAGTATTCTTAATGCAAGTCTTCTCCAGTATCATAAATTGCCAGGTTTAATGCATTAACAATATAGAGATAAGTATCTCATTCCACTCTCCCCCCCTTTTCTTTTAGCAGCTGTCAACCAACAAACAGCATTGAGGAGTATTTATGAATTCCAAAGCCCTGGAGGAGCAACATGAACCTTTAAATTACTTGTACATCTGACAAGGCCCTTTACTTAAAATATTTTCACTCCTGCCTTCGTGTATCTAATTTATTTACATTTTCTACCTGTCGCCGCCCTGCCTGATTATTGGGCATCCTAGGCAGTGGACAACAAACTGCAGTGGTATCATATATCCAGTGGAGGCTGATCTAATTGGGCAAATGGGATGCTGCCCCACCAAACTCAGTCTGCACTCTGACACTGCTCACCTGCCTCTCTTCTTACTTACAACCAGTCTAGGGGGTGGCACTGCCTGTCAGTTTTCTTCTCCTCAGTTTCACTGTTTCCCAAGTAAAATTCTTCAGGGAGGAAGATGGGGGACAAAACTAGAATTAGTGGGCTCAGCCTTTGATTGGCCATGGCTTGGTTCGCCATAGGCTGTAGCTCCACCTATTGTTGGGCTCATGGTCTTCCATCCCACCATTCCCAATAGGCACCAGTTCCTGCTGAATGTATCACAATTCAATAGACCACAGAATCAACACGTCCAGAGGAGCCAACTTCTCAAGAAAACACACCAAGATGCCACAAAGGAATGTCTCTTCTTCTTGAGCTCAGGGACAGCAGATGAAGGTGAACTGAGGAAGGGCTCTGTGGTAAGAGCATAAGAAGAGCCCTGCTGGATCAGTGTAAACCAGTGGTCTTCAACAGGTGGGTTGGGCCCCACTACTGGGTCACAGCCTGATGTAAGGCAGGTCACAACAGCAGCCCCTACCACCATGCAAATATATGGCAAAGTGTAGAGAAAAGGGTCCCCAGGTACTCATTTGGACTAATGGTGGGTTTGAAAAGGTTGAAGGCAACTGGTGTAGATGATGCTGAGCTAGATGGACCAATGAGCTTCTCTTGACATCCCTTTTTATTATGCATTCATGATGATTTGTGCTCACAATGGCATCAGGGCAGTTTTTTCAGAAAACATTTTGGTGTACAGTGGTACCTCGGGATGCGAACAGGATCCGTTCCGGAGCCCCATTCGCATCCCAAATGGAATGCAAGACGCAATGGTGCGTCTGCGTCTGCGCGTGTGCGGGTCGTGTTTCGCCACTACTGTGCATGCATGTGACGTCATTTTGAGTGTCTGCGCATGCGTGAGCGGTGAAACCCGGAAGTAACGCACTCTGTTACTTCCAGGTTACTGCGGATCATAACTTGAACGAGCTCAACCCGAAGTGCATTCAGCTAGAGGTATGACTGTATAAGCAGTTTGTTTGTTTAGCTAACAAACAAACAAAAGCTTAGGGGTGGTTATGCTGCTTAATTTCCAGTTAGTGTACATCCTGTAACTTCCTGAAGAAATCCTGTTGTGTTTTTTTTAATACAGTCATACCTTGGATTAAAGACGCTTCAGGTTGCATCCCGCAACGACCCGGAAGTAACGGAACAGGTTAGTTCTGGATTTTGCCGCTCACACATGCGCAGATGTCACACGCATGCGCAGACGCGGCAAATCACGACCCGCACGCACGCAGACGCAGGTTGCGTTCTGCTCATGATGCGAACAGGGCTCTGCAACGGATCCCGTTCGCATCCAGAGGTACCACTTTACCACAAATGTTCCAGTTTCTTTTCTCTCATGCTTTTGTTGTGCTATAGCACAAAGAGTTGCTTCACCATATGGCAACAGGGTGCTAACATTGCAGAAGCACTGCGGAGCAACCAATAAAGTGGGAATGATGTGTGAGCAGTCTAGTATGAATCCAGCACAAAGTCTCTATGATTGCATCAATGATGTCTTTGTCCAAGGAAGCTTCTTGTGTTTCTCTGAAATGCCCCTTCCTAATTCACCATCCATGAAGGGGTAGGACACCCCCCATGCCCCTACCCCCCCATACAGTCCTAAAAAAACCCTCTCTTCTCTTTCTCTCCTTCCCCCCAACTCCTCTCCCCACCCCAGCTGCTGTTTTCTTCCTTGGGGTAGATTGCACAACCTCACACTTGAATGGGATGCCTTCCAACAGCAATTGTCTATTTTTCTCCTCCAAGATTCTCAGGTGCAGCAGGAAATGGCAGTGTACTGCACAGCTTGTTTTTCCTATCCTTTGCTTTTGGAATGTGCGTTCCAAATCAGCACATGGTTGGAATATACTGGAGAATATACTGCTACCAAGGAGAGAGGAGAAGGAGGGAGAGGGAGGGAGTGGAGACACTTGCCAAAGAGACTGTTAAGGGGTGATGAAACAGGAAAGCTTTCAACAAAGCCTTCTGCGGCCAGAACTTCAGCCCTAATCAGGTGTTTGGGCGAATGCATGAACGTGCTTAGAAGCCTGCTGCAATTGAAAACCATTGATCACTGGGAGGCTTCTAACCATGTTAGAATCTGTCAATTATAATTTCTGGGCAAAGCTGTCAATTTTAATACCTCTAGGCTTCTCATATTTTCCAATCTTAAATTCAGTTCTCCACATTTCTACATAGGTTTGTGATTATTATTATTTAATTCCTGATGAAAAATTATCAGCATTTTAGTGTGGATTTCTTTTAATATACAGATGTTTGTATGCACTGTTGCCTAATACAGACATTTTTGCATAGCAATTTCACAATAATACCATGTATTTGGTATGTTATTTTTGCACACACATGCATTTTTGTGCACTCTGGTATATAAGCAACCTTCCATGCCTCCAATCAGTAGAGGACAGAGTTGAACTTATAGACCAACGGCTCGTCTGCTCCAGCATCCAGTAGCCACCAGGGTTCCCCAATAGGGAGCCCTCAAGCAGGACATGAATGCAACAGCAACTCTCCCTTCCTGAAGCTTCCAGCAACTGGAATTCAGAAGCATTTCTGCCTCCAACTGTTGGGTTAATTTTTGTATTTGCAAAAGTGTTTTTGATATCCTCCATGAATTTGCTAAATCCTCTTCTGAAGTCATCACAAATTAGTAGCCATGACTGCCTCCTTTGAAAACAAGTCCCATAGTTTAACTATGTGCTGCATGAAGAAGTCCTTTCTTTTAGCTGTCCTGAATCTTCCAAAATTGGATATCCACAAATTCTAGTGTTGGGGGGGCACCATGCATAATTGTAGACTTTTATCATATCATCTCTTACTCTCCCCCCCCCCTAAACTTTGAAGTCCCAAATGCTGCAACCTTCATACAGTAGTTGCTCCAGCCCTTGCTCATTTTGGCTGAACATTTTCTGGACCTTTTCCAACTCTGCAATATTCTATTTGATGTGAGGTAGCCAGAACAGCACACAATAGTCCAAAGGTGGCCACAACAATATATGTCTCAGCCTCCCTCAATTTGTCAAGTCCCCTTGTAAAGCCATCACTTCCCTGCGTCTTTATTCTTGCTCTTTATTTTTAGGGTAATACCTTTGGTGGGAGACATGTGCTCCTTCCGGGGTAGTCTGCTCCCCTTTGGTCCCCACCATGTGCTCAGTTCTCACCTGTGGCTCCTAGAAGCTGTCAGCATGCAACAGCAGCCACATGCTGGGAAATGGCTTTGATTGGTCGCCTAAACCAGATTAGGGTAGCCGGTGGGTCTGAAATCCTTCCCCTGCATATGAAGACAGGCTCTGGTTCATTGAATGGATGAGAACAATAATGGGTCCATTGGGAAGTGAGGGGCAGATGAGGCTCATCAACCTAGGAAGGCAGCTCATCCTGGAGAAAGACAACTCTATTCCTAAATCTCTGCTGCCTTGCAGGATCATAGCTGTCAACTTTCAGATTTGAAAATAAGGGATCAGCAGCCTCGAAAATAAGGGATCAGCAGCATACCGTAACTGTCAATTTTCGGATTTGAAAATAAGGGATCAACAGCCTCACCTATCACGGAGACAGTCTACAGGATATCTAACAATCTAGGATAGCAGTGGGAAACGGTGCTGAAATAAGGGAATTTCGTGCAAAAAAAGGGAAGGTTGACAGCTATGTGCAGGATATCTTCAGGAGAAGAAAAGGCTAAAGAGTCCCTAAGATGATTGAGTGGCACTTGGACACCTCCTCTTGGCAACTCCTGCAGCTAAGCGGGTGCCAAAGTATTTCTCTGCTTTCCTTTGGACCACATCAATGAGACTGAGGGGCGTGTGTGTCTTTTTGCATGGGCAGCCCAGAACCTCAATACACACTACCTAGGTTTGCACCCCAGGTAGGTCACTTTGGTGCTGCTAACACAGCGATTTGACTTTACTCCAATCACTAGTGGCCCCGCGGGTTGCTTTTAAGTGGAGTTTTGTTTTTTTAATCCCAATATCTGTGTGTATGTGTATACAAACACACACACATACACACACCTTCATTGTTAAATCACATCTGGATGTTTCATGGGAGGCAATTCATAAATGAAATGGAAAGACATGCAACAAACTGGCACTTGTAATTCAGGGTCCAAAGACCTGTATGCAAATAATATGTCCTACCATTGAGATATGGCAGCACTGTGGCCTTCAGATGTTGCTGGGCTCAAACTCCCATCAGCCCCAGCGAGCACTGCCAAGGGTCATGGATGCTGGAAATTGTAGTCAAGAAACATCTGGAGGGCCACAGGCTTCTCTGCCTAGAGCTTTGGACTCTCCACCCCCACAAGTGGGCACCCCCTTTCCAGAAATGTGTGGGATAACCAGCCTCATATAACCAACACACATTAGTCTAATTAATGCACGAAAGGGTTAATAACATATTTTGTGATTTTAAATCTCTGGTGGGGTTCTCTCACCAAACAGTTTTGGTTTCAAATCTGGATCTTGGCATCCTGGAAATTTTCTTTTTCAACATCTATCTTTCCCTTGCACCAGCAAGATGGCCTTTAGGCCCTGCTCTAGCATAAGAGTGGGGAATCTCAGGCCTGCAGGCCAAATGTGGCCCTCCAGGTCTGTCTATGTGGCCCTCAGGACTCTTCCACGACTATACCTCCTACCCAGGCCACACAGCCACACCCTTCACTGATCTTGCTTTGCACCTTGGATGTTTTTTGCCTGTCTGGAATATGCATTTGAGCTCTGGTAATGGCTTTTGCTTGTCTGGATCAGGGGCTCAAACTTGAATAAAATATTGAATCACATGATGTGATTTGAATAGCAATGCTTATTAACTTTGGGGGGGGGGGCCGGGCCCCTCATATACTTCATTGGGGGCCAAAGGGACCTCAGCCCCTCGGAGTTGGCTCCTATGGCCTGGATGAAGGATAGGGAGAAGCTAGCTTACTGCACAAAGGTAAAACTGTTCACTTGCTCTGTTCACTCTTGACTCTAGCCCTGTCTGCCACCATGTGACCCCCCCCCCATGAGTGGCTTTGATCTGAGTGGCTTTTTTTTTTTTTAGGAAACGACCAAAATTGTTGAGTCCACCCCCCAAAAAAGGAATGCCCAAAACCCCTGCAATAATGCAGTAATGCCCTACCCCAGGTCTAGCACAAGCTGAAGGGCCTGGAGATCAAATCCTATGAGGACATTTTAAAGAAGTTTTGTATGTTCAGCCTAGAGAGATGAAGATTAAGAGATGATATTATAGCCGTCTTCAAATATCTGAAGGATTGTTATATAGACAATGGAGCTAATTTGTTTCCTGTTGCTCCAAAGGGTAAGGACCTAAAGCAATGGGTTCAAATGATGAGGAAAAGGACTCCAATGAAACATTTGGAAGAACTTCCTGATGGCACGAGCTTTTTGTCAGGTGGAACTGAGTGCTTCAGGAGGTGGTGGGCTCTCCTTTGCCTAGGTACTTTTAAGTAGAGGCCTTTCAGAGATCCTGTAGCAGCAGATTTCTTGCATCAGCAGCAGGGTTGGACTAGATGAGCTTTGAGTTCCCTTCTAACTTTTGCAGCCCTCCTTTTTGCACAGTCAGCTGTAGCATTTTGGCGGTTCCCCATTCTTTCTTAAAGTAAAAGGGCTCCCAGTACGTTTCCGAGCACAATTCCAAATGTTGGTGCTGACCTTTAAAGCCCTAAATGGCCTCAGTCCTGTATACCTGAAGGAGCGTCTCCACCCCCATCATCCAGCCCGGACACAGAGGGCCTTCTCAGTGGGGCCTTCTGGCAGTTCCCTCGCTGCAAGAAGCCAAGTTACAGGGAACCAGGCAGAGGGCCTTCTCAATGGTGTCACCACCCTGTGGAATGCCCTCCCACCAGATGTCAAAGAGAAAAACAACTACCAGACTTTTAGAAGACATCTGAAGGCAGCCCTGTTTAGGGAAGCTTTTAATGTTTGACACACTATTGTATTTTAATATTTTGTTGGAAGCTGCCCAGAGTGGCTGGGGAAACCCAGCCAGATGGGCGGGGTATAAATAATAAATTATCATCATCATCATCATCATCATCATCAACATTGGCAAGGGAGGTCCTGAAGAACCAAAGGGTTGTCACCAGTGCTAGATCTCCTCTGAGCAGATCCATAGAAGTTTAATTGACATGAGGCAAACTCAGTTGGCTGCAACCCAGATGAATGGAAAAAGTAGGCCTGACATGTGGTTTCCAATGCAAATGTTGATGGTTAACTGTCAAACACAAAGGGAAGACATTCAGGGCAGCCATTCTGGGGGTTTGATCCTGCTGATTGGAGTGGCTCTTGATCCCACACAGGTGCCTGGAAAATGACAGGCTCTTCAGGTTCAGAAAGAAAGAAAAAGCATTAGCAATCTTTTGTAGGCAACTTAGATGACTTCTGCCGATAGGATGGGGCCCTTGAGGCTTCCCACGCCCACTGCTGGCAAGCCCAAAACACTGACTCATGACGGCGAGCCCTCTGGAAGCAGGAGGCGGCAGCTCACAAGATGAGAGGGGAGCTTTCTTCTCCGTGACCCAGTTTACTACCTGTTGTAGAGTCTTCATCTGTCCTAGTGGTGTGCAGTGGTGGGTTGGTGTCCATGGGGGCAGTAGCATGGAAGGCAGGGAGCCCAACATTAGGTGGTGCCAGAGGTAATAACATGTGAACTCATCCCAGTTTTCTCCCTACCAAGTTCTACAAGGGTAGCTCTGAGATGGAGAAGGAGGAAGCTGATAGTCAGAGCCAGTTCCTGGACTGGTTGTAAGAAAGAAGGCAGACAGGTGGGCAGTGGCTGAGGGCAGACAGAGGTTGGTGGGGCATTTGCCTGAATGAACCAGCCTCCACTGGTTAGTGGTATGCAGCAGTGGCTGGTCCATGAGGATTGGTGGGACAGGAGGCAGAGAGATTAACATAAAGTTAGCAGACATCCCTGTTTCCCAGGGACAGCCCCCGGATTTACAGATCTGTCCCCATCAAAATCCATTGAAGTTGAAAAGTGTCCCTGGATTCATTGAAAAAAATATGGCAACCTTAGACTAACAGTAGATGGAACCAGAGCCAATGACAGGAGGAGCCACCTCCAGATTGGTTGTAACTAACAAAGCAGGCTATGGGCAGAATGAAGTTGGTGGGGGCTTCTTCCATTAGCCGTAATGGACCAGGCTCCCCTACTGTGTGTGTCACATGATTCAAAAAGGTCTGTGGAATGAAACTGGGAACAACTAAGAGATAACATGGTTGAGTCAGTTCATCCTTGGACTCTGAAATCTTCTGCCACTGTAAACCTGGTAGTCATGTTTGTGCTATGAGGCTCTTTTTAAAATAAATGTTGACTATGTCAAATATGATGGCCACTCCCCCACTTTACCTGGCCCTACACCTGTGCATGTACAAGAGTTTGTGCTGCTCTGAGATGACTACAAGAGGCAGGTAGCTCAAGAAGGTGATGCAGTGAAGTTCTCACTGTTCCATAACCAGATCAGGGCTTCAACAGGATCATCAGCTTTCTTCACTGGAAAATCCCCAGAGCATTCATGAACACATCAGGTTCCACCTGTCTATTCCAGGGGGTCCACCACCCAAACAGAGGGAATTGCTTCTGCCTGTCCAAAATTTACCAGATAATGGTCTGAACATGTCAAGGGAGTGTATTGCGTGTCCCCATCCTCCATCTATCCCTCATATCATTGGGGCAAAGACTACATCAAAGGTGCATCCTGGCTGATATATTGGACAGCTTCTGCATGGCTACTGAAGTCATCCAAGGATACCTTAACATGGAGCCCATCCTGCCTCCCTCCCTTGCTCTTGTTAAGTTTTTTGATGGTGTGAGAACCGTCTTTAATGTCCTGAGAACATTGGGAAGAGGTGAAGCCCCACGCGCAGCTGCCTTAATAAGTTGTGGAGGATAGTGCTGCGTACCTTCTTTGATGCTGAACATTGTTTTGAGAAAGTGAGGCATTTGGAGGGGGTGGCTAATGGATGATATGCATGTTGTCTTGGAAGCCACATAGGCTATCTATAAAATTGGACAGTTTGGGCAGAGTTTCTTTGAAGCTTGTGCACAGACTAATCAGCCACAGGGCTGTGCAAATTGAGAGCCATCCAAGTTGATGCCCATCACTGCCTCTTGTTGGAGTGATTTCCATAGCTAAACTCACCTGTCACAAGATAAAGATGTTTTCTAGTAAAGGAGATGGTGCTTTTGTGAACAATAACAGCACCTGACTTCAAAACTCCAGTGTATGGGAAATGCAGCCAGAAGATAAAATTTTATCAAGGAGGTAGTGATCTAACATGGAGCCCTTCCTGCCTCTGTTCCTTCCCCCTCCCTTGCTCTTGTTAAGTCTTTTGATGGTGTGAGAACCGTCTTTAATGTCCTGAGAAAATTGGGAGGATGTGAAGCCTCAGGTGCAGCTGCCTTAATCAGTTGGGGAGGATAGTGCTGGGTACCTTCTTTGATGCTGGACATTGTTTTGAGAAAGTGAGGCATTTGGAGGGGGTGGCTAATGGATGATATGCATGTTGTCTTGGAATCCACAAAGGCTATCTATAAAATTGGACAGTTTGGGCAGAGTTTCTTTGAAGCTCATGCACAGGCTAATCAGCAGCAAGGCTGTGCAAATTGAGCCTACCTGGGGGAGTCACTTTGCTGCTTCCTGAGGGCTTCCAAGTGGCAGGTTGAAGTGCATGCTTGATATGTATACATTGTTTGCTGTTTTGGAATAAAATCTTTGATCTTCTCACTCACTTGTGTATTTTGCATTACTTCTCAAGCTCATTTTAAAAGAACCACTTTGCCTTTTTCAAGACACCCAGTCTAGCCTGGTGCTGTACCAAGTACCCAGGTAGGAACAGCTGGGTAAGCTCAGGCTCACCTGGCCAGGTATTGGTAATGGGAGCCAGATCAGCCCTTTGGTCTTGATAATAAAGAAGGATGGCTGTATTATGGACTGATCTGGCATTCAGTTACAGCTCCACCAAACCAGAATTGGTTGATGCTCATCACTGCCTCTTGTTGGAGTCATTTCCATAGCTTAACTATGTGCTGCATGGATACATTATTTATTTTATCTGTCCGGAATCGTCCAATACTCAACTTCCATAGATGCACCTGAGTTATATGGGGGGGGGATTCTCTGTGTTCTGCACACTGTACATAATTTTATGCATACTTTTAGATTTAGGTCAGCTTCCGGACACTTTCCAATAAAACCGCTCAGGTATTTTGGTATTCCAAAAATCAAAGAGAACTTCAAAATGTGGAAGCATCTATTGAAAGCAAAGACAGATTTTTCCAGCGAACCCAACTCCTCTGCTCAGTGTTCACGAATCAGACCAGGAAGCCAGGGATTCCAATGGTGAATTTTTCGCATGTCACTTGCTTTGATGCTGGTGGGATGGGGTAGCATGCCTGGAAATCTGTTTCATTACTGACAAGCTTAATTCATTTCTCTCAGTTCCTTTCTTTTCCCTAAAAAAGAAGAAAGGAAAAAAAAGAGGGCGGGGGAATTACATTTCTACAAAACCAATGTCTGCCATGCTGCCTGTAATCCGCATTAGCGCAAATCCAAATTAAAAGGCTTCCGAAAACTATGACTAATCCGATCCAGGCTCTGCAGAGTGATGGGCTACTGCTAGTTGTCACTGCGCTGGGAGGAAGGTGGACAGGTTTATTCGCACCACACTGATGGATAAATACAGGACAGAAGTGAGGTGTTTGTGTTGGGGGGGGGCGAGGGGGCGGATGGGGTCAGATGGGTTGCCCAGAATTGTCAATTGCAGTATAAGGAATTACAGTAGAACCTCTGTACTCCTGGCAGCTTCCAGCCTTGGCTGATTTTTTGTAACACGGGTGGGCGCTCTTTTCCCTCTCCCTCTCCCTTTATCTCATCTCTCCTCACTCACAGTTGCTGAGGCACCATGTAATCGGGTGAAATTGAAACACATGTCTAGACGCTTAAAAAAAAACACACCGCACGCACGCACGCGCGTACACACACACACAGCACACACAACCCCAGCCATAGCCCACTCTCGAAGTGATTTGCATCCGTGAACAATGAAAAATGTTTTTTTTTTCCTCGTCAGCAAAACTCCCTCCCTCGACCGGCTCCGCGGAGCCGGGAGGTGGTAAGTTTACACATAATTAGCAGGGGGAAAAAGCACCGCCCCACTTACCCGTTGTGATGAGTCTTCCCTTGGCAAGGCGACAGGTGATATGCCTGAGAGAAGACACAGCTGGGCAAACGACGCACAAACAAGCCGCAGCTTTGCCTAGGTTGCTGAAGGGGCTTCCCGCTCCAGATGTTGTTTCTTTTTACACATCCAGATTCCCGTCCTCCCGTAAAAATAATGCTGGCACCAGGCCTGATCCGACGCCGGTAGCGCAGTTTCTCATTCACATAACATCACGGGGGGGAGGGGGGGAGAAGGGCGGGGGAGAAGTTCGATTCAGTTCACATTTAAAGGTGACTGTCAAATCCACGCTTTCCAAAGCAACGTGAGAAAAAAAGCCGTTCTTCGAAATTTCCACTTTTCTGAATTGGCGATACAGTTCTCCAGCCAAACAATGTTTACAAAAATGAATCTGTTAGGGGAAGGTGTGCGTAAAAATAAATTCCGCTATAGAAATAACACAAAAATGCTTTACATTAGGGGGAAATGGGCTTGCAAAAAACGGGTGCATTAGTCAAAACTGCATGGATGTAAGCACTGATTTGGAGAAAACTTTCACTAAAATGCTGGTGAAATTTTATGAGGACTTTCATTTAAAAATAAATGTGGAGACCTGAATTTAAATTTCAAAAAAAAAATGAAATTGAAGGAAAGAAAATGGATAGATTTGTAAAATGCGTATATACTTCCATTCCTAGCAAAAGAAGAGGTCTTGATTTATTTCTGTTTGATTTATTGGTTTACTGAATTTATATCACACCTTTCCTCCCCAAGGAGTGCAGGAAGGCAAACAGATATACAATATTAAAACAAAAACAAAAGCATTCCAAAGATTGACCATGGAATCATGCAGGATGCAACAAGGTTATCTGGGGTGAGCAAATATGCCGGTTTCTACTGATTTCCCATTTTCCTATTCTTAAGTTTAGTTCTCCACATTTCCACAAAAGTTCATTTTTCAAAGGTGAAAAAATAATCAGTATTTTAGTGCAAATTTCTCCAAATAAATCCATTTTTATATGCAATTTTGCCTAATATACACACTTTATCAGAGCTTGCCCACAGTGCTGTGTGCAATTCTGTTTCTCACATATGAACATAGCAAGCTGCCTTAAACCACTGGTCCATCTAGCTCAGTATTGTCTACACTGTCTGGCAGCAGCTCTCCAGGAATTCAGGTGGGCCCCCACCTGGATATACCAGAGATTGAACCTGGGGCCTTCTGCATGCATGGCAAGCTTCTTCACTTCCCAAACAGGAACAGAGGAAGTTGCCTTATATGGAATCAGGACGTTGATCCATCTAGTTCAGTATATACACCACACCCCCTCAACAGTATTTATAGGAACTCAAACACTGAGATCCTGCTCTGTTCCAGTAACAAGAAGCCGAAAGCACCAGCCTGAAGATGACGAGTGAGACCTCGTCGAAACGTCGCCTAGACACCCCAACTCTTACACGGGAAGACACCCGAAGACACCAAAACCTGCATCTAGTTCAGTATTATCTACACAGGGTGGGTTAACAATCAATCTCTCTCCCCAGAGAACTCTGGGAACTGTAGCTCTGAAAAGGGGAATAGGCCCAACTCTATGGGGCCCTGGTCCCTCTCTGGTAGCCACCTCCACCGTAACCAGACACTGCCCTCTTTTCCAGGCTTGCCTCCTGAATTTCAGCGCCATTTCCAAGTGCAACTGGGGAGAGGTAGGCAAGCAGGCAGGAAGGCTGGTGGGAGAGGCAAGTGAGTTGAATAAGAAGAAAAGGAGTTTGGATTTGATATCCCGCTTTATCACTACCTGAAGGAGTCTCAAAGCGGCTAACATTCTCCTTTCCCTTCCTCCCCCACAACAAACACTCTGTGAGGTGAGTGGGGCTGAGAGACTTCAAAGAAGTGTGACTAGCCCAGAGTCACCCAGCAGCTGCATGTGGAGGAGCGGGGAAGCGAACCCAGTTCACCAGATTACAAGTCCACTGCTCTTAACCACTACACCACACTGGGTGGGCTGGGGTGAGAGTTGGGCAAGCGGGCAGAAACTTCTTGTGGGTGGGAGGCAAGTGGGCGGGGGAGGAAGGGGAGGCCCTCAACTAGTTGCATGCAGCAGACGAAGGTGCACTCTGCAGAAGTGCAGGGAGGTAAGGAGAAATATGGACAGGTGGGTCTCCCCCCCCCAATATTTTGTTCAAGTTGGCACCTATATCTACTACCAAATTTCAGCACCAGAATTTTTTTGGGGGGGGTTGCGGGGGGGGGAGTGTTATGATACTACTGCTTTAAATGTATAGTGCAGATGGGTCCATAAGTTTACCACTTATGAGAATGAAGACAATATGTAACAGTGGAAATGTGTGTGTGTGTGTGTGTGTGTGTGTGTGTGTGTGTGTCCTCCTGCAGTGATCTCCAGTGCAACCAGAAGTGTGTTCCAAGTAAACAAAAGTTCCTTTTTTCTAATCTATAACACACTGGAGGAACCACAAATGTATTTCCCACTCCTGAATTCCCCTGGGCTACTGATAATCATGTAATGTATTTACAACAAAGGGGTGGGGGGTGGGGAAAGACAAATGTTTCCAAAAAAAAATAAAAGAGGCACTGGGTGTCTGACGAATCTACTTTAAGAGAACTGCTGGGGCAGCTTTTGGATAATTTTAAGGGCGGGGAAGATCCGGGGGAGGGGAGCTTGCATAACTTGCACATTGGGGGGGGGGAATCACACTTTTTTGGTGGGAGGCTGGCCGAATGCTTCACATGCTCACAGCAAGTGCCGTGGGGTAACTGATCTTATCTGGCTGGAGCAGGATGGGTGAAAAATGAGCTCCCCCCTCCCCCCGCAGGTGTCCCAGTGAGTCATGGGTAATCTTGGGAGAGAACCTAGGCACCTTGCTTCTTGTTTCTTTGACTCAGGAGAGCTGAGCTACCTCCTTCACCTGAGAATGTGCCCTGGAGCATCCTTGCCTTGAAATCTATCTCAGCAACAATTGTTCACACAGAGAGCAAAACTCTCAAAGCTGGCCGTCCCACAGATAACCTCTTTCTCTTCCTGCTTCCTCCCACCCCCACCCCACCCCCGCCGGCTGCAGCAGTCACATGTTGGCATCACTACACAGGTACACCCACAGCGTATCTTTAAAGCACTCTTCTACCACCCTAATAGTCATTGAGAATTCTGGAGCTGTAGTCCATAGAATCATAGAATTGGAAGAGAGAATTGGAAGGCTCATCTTGTTCAACCCCTGCAAGGCAGGAATAACACCTAAAGCATCCCTGGCAGATGCCCATCCAAGCTCTCTTGAAAACCTCCAGTGAAGGAGAGTCCACCACCTTCCAAGGGAGTCCGTTCCACTGTTGAGCAGATACAGTGGTACCTCAGGATGCGAACAGGATGCATTCCAGAGCACTGTCCGCATCCTGAAGAGAACGCAACCTGCATCCATGCGTCTGCATGGGTCGCAATTCGCCGCTTCCGCGCATGTGCGTGGCGTCATTTTGACCATCTGCGCATGCGTGAGTGGCGAAACCAGGAAGTAACGTGCTCCGTTACTTCCGGGTCACCGAGGAGCGCAACCCGAAAGCGCTCAACCTGAAGCGTATTCAACCCAAGGTATGACTGTATTGCCATCAGAAAGTTATTCCTGTTGTTTAGTTGGAATCTCCCTTTTTTGTAATTTGAATCAATTGGTAGGGTCTTACCCTCTGAAGCAGCCAAAAACAAGCTTTCGCCATCTTCCATTTAACAGCCCTTCATATATTTTAAAATTGCTGTCATATCACCTCTCAGCCTTCTCTTCTCTAAGCTAAACATACCCAGCTCCCTCAACTGTTCCTCATAAAGTTTGGTTTGCAGACCCTTTTTCATCTTGGTTTTTGTCTTCTGCACATAGTATAGCTTGTCAATATCCTTCATAAACTGTCATGCCAGAACCAGACACAGTACTCAAGGTGAGGTCTGACCAAGGCAGAATAGGGTAGCACTATTATTTCTCTAGGGGACGCAGGTGGCGCTGTGGGTAAAACCTCAGCACCTAGGACTTGCCGATCGCATGGTCGGCGGTTTGTATCCCCGCGGGGGGGGGGGTGTGTGTTCCCGTCGTTCGGTCCCAGCGCCTGCCAACCTAGCAGTTCGAAAGCACCGCTGGGTGCAAGTAGATAAATAGGGACCGCTTACCAGCGGGAAGGTAAACGGCGTTCCGTGTGCTGCGCTGGCTCGCCAGATGCAGCTTGTCATGCTGGCCACGTGACCCGGAAGTGTCTGCGGACAGCGCTGGCTCCGGCCTATAGAGTGAGATGAGCGCACAACCCCAGAGTCTGTCAAGACTGGCCTGTACGGGCAGGGGTACCTTTACCTTTACCTATTATTTCCCTTTGTCTGGACACTATACTTTTGTTGATGCAACCTAGAATAGCATTCTTTTTTTGTTTTTTTATGCTGCTGCATCACACTGCTGACTCATGTCAGGGGTGCCAACATGAATAAAATCGTAATTGATCACATGATGTGGTGCACACATACCATTTGAATGGCAATGCCCATCAACCTGGGGTGTGTGACCACCTCAAATATTTTATTGGGGGGCAAAGACCCCTCAGCCCCTAGGAGTTGGCTCCTATGACTTATGTTAAGCTTGTGGTTCATTAAGACCCTCCCCCAATTCTTTTCACATGTACTGATGCCAAGCCAGGTGTCCCCCATCCTATATTTGTGCATCTGATTATTCCTGCCTAGGTGTATAACTTTACATTTGACCTTAATGAAATTTATTTTGTTAGTTAGGGCCCAGTTCTCCAATCTGTTAAGGTCATCTTGAAAGTTAATTAAGGATGATGAAGGTCAGGACCCTTAACAAACTATAATTTAAAGGATTATTTTTTTTGTGGGTGGAGGGAAGAAATAACTGTTAAACCTCTATACTATGCTGCCCAGTTTGCATCACTGCCTGGACCCTGGCATAATATGGATGTGCTTTCTCTAAGATAAGCCTCCTCCCCTGCTTGAGCAATGTTGCTCCTTTGAATGTTTGAATGTGAACCTGCCAATATGCCACAAGTGTCTCTGAGGCAGGAAAGAATTCATAGAATCATAGAACTGTAGAGTTGGAAGGGACCCCAGGGGTCATCTATCCCAACCCCTGCAATGCAGGAATCTCAACAAAAGCATCCATGACAGATGGCCATCCAACCTCTGCTTAAAAACCTGCAAAGGAGAGGCCACCACTACTTGTGGGAGTCCGATCCACTGTTGAATGACTATTACCATCAGAAAGTTACCGTATGTAGAAATCCTACCCCTCCAGAGCAGAGGAAAAACAGCTTGCTCCATCATCCATGTGACAGCCCTTTAGATATTTGAAGATAATATAATAATAATAATAATTTATTATTTATACCCCGCCCATCTGGCTGAGTTTCCCCAGCCACTCTGGGCGGCTCCCAATCAAGTGTTAAAAACAGTACAGCATTAAATATTAAAAACTTCCCTGAACAGGGCTGCCTTCAGATGTCTTTTAAAGATAGGATAGCTGCTTATTTCCTTCACATTTGAAGGGAGGGCATTCCACAGGGTGGGCGCCAATACCGAGAAGGCCCTCTGCCTGGTTCCCTGTAACCTCACTTCTCGCAATGAGGGAACTGCCAGAAAGCCCTTGGCGTTGGACCTCAGTGTCTGGGCTGAATGATGGGGGTAGAGACGCTCCTTCAGGTATACAGGACCTAGATCTTCCCAGTCTCCTTTTTTCCAGGCTAAACATACCCAACTCTGAACAAAATTTAAAAATTCCTTCCAGTAGCACCTATACCCAACTCCCTCAGCCATTCCTCATAAGGCTTGGTTTCCAGACTCTTGTTCATCTTGGTCATTCTCCTCTGCACATGTTCCAGCTTGTCAACATCCTTCTTAAATTGTGGCACCCAGAACTGGACACAGCATTCCAGGTGTGGTCTGACCAAGGCAGAACAGAGCTGTACTATTACTTCCCTTGATTAGAACACACTACTTTTGTTGAAGTAACGTAGAATAGCATTCACTTTTTTTTTTTTGCTGCTGCTTGTTAAGCTTGAGGGTCTAATAAGACCCCTAGACCCCTTTCACATGCTTTTCAAAAGGGCATTAAAGTGACAAGAATGCCAAGTTTCTGAGCTTTTTTCTTGCAACAGAGCGGTCTTGCTAGATGTACATTTCTGTGATCCCCTAGAGCAAAGTTGCATCATTCAGCAACAGCAGAAATGCAAACATCCCCAACACATTTTGTGTTTGTCTTGAAGGAACACCTAGTGGCCCCACCTAATCTCACCTCCCCATCGTGTCAGAAGATGCAGATAGTGCTGGAGACTGTCTCTGCCTACGAGGCCTTGCAAGCTACACTGATCAGAGCACGGATAATGACAGAGAAAGTGCTCGCTTTATGCTTTTCCACCCTGTAGCTCCCTGCTTCTTTTGCAAACCACCCTTTCCCCAAAAGAAGGGTGATTCTTTTCAAACTATGTAAATCAGTGCATAATTAATGTGATGGTTTTGATGATCCTGCATAAGGTTATCTTTCCACTCGTTTGTCTGGAGTTACCTTTTGTATGCGGCATTCCTGGACCAGCTGCAGTTGCAGAGCAGGCAACTGTGTGTTTGTTTGTGTGTACAGCTGAACTGAACATGCTTTTTGCTCATCAAGTGCTGCTAGATGCATAGTTATTGAGGAGAATGCTCTGGAGACAGAGAACAGTCATGTACCTATTCTGGCAGAAGTCGAGACAGCCATGGTTTCTCTTGTCTATTGTGTCTCCTGTCTCCAGCTCATTCTTCTGCTTCCTTTGTGGTGCATCTCTTGCCCTGATGAGTTATGGAGCCAGTGTGGTGTAGTGGTTAAGAGCGGTAGTCTCGTAATCTGGGGAACCAGGTTCGCGTCTCCGCTCCTCCACATGCAGCTGCTGGGTGACCTTGGGCTAGTCACACTTCTTTGAAGTCTCTCAGCCCCACTCACCTCACAGAGTGTTTGTTGTGGGGGAGGAAGGGAAAGGAGATTGTTAGCTGCTTTGAGACACCTTTGGGTAGTGATAAAGCGGGATATCAAATCCAAACTCTTCTTCTTCTTCTTATGGCAGGCTAGGATGCTGCCTACCGGAACATAACTTGCTCTTTGCTACTGATTTCTGGATTGTTTCTGACATCTTTCAGTCTTGACTGCTCTTCAGTCTAGATTTCTGCCTTTGCTCTTGCCTTCTCCCTTATCCTTGAGTGCTGACTTGACCTTCAGTCCAGACTTCTAGTTTTCTTCTTTCTTCTGCCTTGCAGATTAATGTGCAAATGGGATAGATTTATTAATGGATGCCTGTGAAACTGACATGGGGTAGAAAAGAACTGATCTGTCAGTATCTACCAATGATTGAGGCACATCCCCAGAGGGTGAGACTTTTAGGTTTTCAGAGTTCAGAGGGCACCTGCCTTGGGTCATCAGTTAAACAATCCACAAATTTTACAAACAGTTCATCTTTTTGTAAAGCTGGTAACACTGACAAGTTGCATGTAAAGTCAATGAATGCCTGTCTAATATCAAGGGGCAGGGAGTTTCAAAGTTCAGAGACTACCACCCTAAAGGCATGGCTCCTGACAAATGCAGAATAGCCATTGTGTGGCAAGCTCTGCAGGCTGAAGTGATTGAATCTGCACATATGGGGTTAGACAATAATAAATATGTAATTCCTGTACACCTCTATGCCCACCCTTGTGAACCAAAATCATTTCTTTGGAGGGAGGGTATTATTTTGTTGTTTTTTAAAACAACAACAACAACAACAAAGCCTCCCTGCACTTACTAAACAAGTGTTGCACAAGAAATGTCAAAAACCAATTGCTTGTGCCTCCCAGCAGTAGGCTCTAATTAACTTGCTTTCATGTCTTGGAGCAGAGTGTACCATTTACCTCCAAAAGAACACCAAATCTCTTCCATCGCCAGTTGCTCCTCTGTCTCAATGTGTGACATGCCTCTGCAGTTGATGAAGGGGGGATGTGGGGTGGAGGGAAGGTGTTGTTGATGATGGCAATGGCTGATATAGAACATACATCAAAGCAGCTAAGGGTTGCCTCCAGAATGTCAGCATTTTGCAGGAGGGATCCAGGCTGACAGCATAAATTCAGATTGGCACCAATCAAAGCCCACTGGCATCTTGGCACAACAATACCATCTCTATGCTCCAGGCACTGGCAGGGGTTGCTACGCTGGTGGGTTAGGACCAGGGTTCAAATTCCCATTCAGGAAGCTCACTTGGTGACCTTGGGCCAGCCACTCACACTCTCAGCCTAACCTACCTCGAAGAGTTGTTGTGGCACTAAATTGGGAAACAGAACTGTATAAGCCAGCTTGAGCTCCATGAAAGCTATAATGCACAACAGAATTTGCAATATAATAAAAACAAATAGGTCATCAGGGGAGGTTCTAAGATTGGCACATGGTGAGCATAAGAACAAAAGAGCCTGCTGGATCAGGCCAATGGCCTATCAGATCCAGCATCCTGTTCTCACAGTGGCTAACCAGATGCCTGTGGGAAACACACAAGCAGGATTTGATCACAAGAACACCCTCCCCGCTATGATTTCCATCAGCTGGTATTCAGAAGCATTGCTGCTTCCAACTGTGGAGGCAGAGAATAGCCCTCATGGCTTTGCTGTTGTTGTTTAGTCGTTTAGTCGTGTCCGACTCTTTGTGACCCCATGGACCAGAGCACGCCAGGCACTCCTGTCTTCCACTGCCTCCCGCAGTTTGGTCAAACTCATGCTGATAGCTTCAAGAACACTGTCCAACCATCTCGTCCTCTGTCGTCCCCTTCTCCTTGTGCCCTCCATCTTTCCCAACATCAGGGTCTTTTCCAGGGAGTCTTCTCTTCTCATGAGGTGGCCAAAGTATTGGAGCCTCACGATCTGTCCTTCCAGTGAGCACTCAGGGCTGATTTCCTTCAGAATGGAGAGGTGTGATCTTTTTGCAGTCCACGGGACTCTCAAGAGTCTCCTCCAGCACAAGAATTCAAAAGCATCAATTCTTCGGTGATCAGCCTTCTTTATGGTCCAGCTTTCACTTCCATACATCACTACTGGGAAAACCATAGCTTGAACTATACGGACCTTCATTGGCAAGGTGATGTCTCTGCTTTTTAAGATGCTGTCTAGGTTTGTCATTGCTTTTCTCCCAAGAAGCAGGCGTCTTTTAATTTCGTGGCTGCTGTCACCATTTGCAGTGATCATGGAGCCCAAGAAAGTAAAATCTCTCACTGCCTAGTAGCCATTAATAGCCTGCTTCTTCATGAATTTGTCTAATTCTCTTTCAAAGTCATCTAGGTTGGTAGCCATCACTACCCCCCTTGGGAGCAAGTTCCATAGTTTAACTATGTGCTGCGTTAAGAAGTCATTTCTTTTCTCTTTCCTGGATCTCCCAACCCTCAGCTTCATTGGATGTCCATAAAATCTAGTGTTACATATGGAAGAGGAGAAAAGCTTTTCTCTCTCCACTTTCTCCATGCCATACAGTTAATTTTATAAACTTCTATCCTTTTACTTGCCTTTTCTCTAAACTAAAAAGTCCCTTTCTTCATAGGGAGTCATCCTTTATCATTTTGTTTGACCTTTTCTGAACCTTTTCCAACTCTACAATATTGTTTTTGAGGTGGGGTTACAGGAAGTGTACACAACAGTTGGAAAGGAAAACTCCACTATTGTTACCCCCTATAGAGACTATAGACCCCCTATAGGGACGCGGGTGGTGCTGTGGTCTAAACCACAGAGCCTAGGGCTTGCCGATCGGAAGGTCAGCGATTCGAATCCCCACAACAGGCTGAGCTCCCATTGCTCGGTCCCTGCTCCTGCCAACCTAGCAGTTCGAAAGCACGTCAAAGTGCAAGTAGATAAATAGGTGCTGCTCCGGCGGGAAGGTAAACGGCTGCTCTGTTTCGCCAGAAGCGGCTTAGTCATGCTGGCCACATGACCCAGAAGCTGTGCACTGGCTCCCTCGCCCAGTAAAGCGAGATGAGCGCCGCAACCCCGGAGTCGACCGCGACTGGACCTAACGGTCAGGGGACCTATAGAGACTTATGCCCCCAAAGAAATTAATATGATGGTGGGATGGGGCACATACGGAGATATATTAACTTGTTTGGGAACATTTGGGAACATTATACATTTCTAAAATGTATAAATTGTTATTAGATTGGGGAGCAAAAGATGAATTGGTTAAGACACTGATGATACAATGGGCCAAAGACTTTAAATGATGTTAAGATGGAGTTAGGGGGTTTAGTAACAAGTATGATGCAGCAGTTAAGGATAAGAATAAAAACATCAGCATGGTAGGGGTGGGAAGTAAAAAAATGAAAATATAAGTGAATGATATATTGTATGTGAAGAAAATTTGTAATTTTTTTGTATTAAAAAAACACTAATAGAATATTTTTTTTTAAAAAAAGGAACTGTACACAACATTTCAATGTGGTCACACCATAGATTTGTATAATGGTGTTATAATATTAGCAGTATCATTTTGGTTCAGTATCTGTTTTCGTTTTCAAAAGAAGCAATGCACTCAAACCCCAGATAAGAGAGGTGGTACTTAGCAAAGGAAAAGGATGAGCACGAGAAAGCAACCATATAGTAGTAGCTCAGATTGAAATGCTGACAGGAAAGCATTCTTTACACACACTGCAAAGCCCAGAGCATGAGGTACACCTTTGCAGCTCTCATTTTGAACATCTGGTTAGCCATGTGCTTAGTGGAACAGGGCGTCCTCTTTTGCAAGAAATTCAGAATGTTGTGGAACATTTTGCCTCCAGGACAGAAGTTGGTGCCATGCTTGGAGGATTATGGAAAGGAGCCTGTGTGTAGGACAGCCTTTGAAGCCAGCTTGGAAGCTCTGCTTTTGGAATGTAGTTCCCTGAGTACAAAGTGTTGAGAGCTAATGGGATCAACCTACTTCGGTTAGGAAAGAGCTTTCTTAGTTGGATCCTGGTGAGTTCCTGAGCATACCTGAGGGTGCTGGTGCTTACTTTTTTAAAGGTCTAAACTAGGCCAGCACTACTTGACGGACTTGCCTGGATCAGGCCAATGGCTCATGTAGCCGAGCATCCTTTTATCATGGTGGCCAAGCCAGGGACACAGCAGGGCTGAAGGCTGCTGCCCCAGGCACATGATTCTGAGGAGGCACAAACAAGGGCCCCCCATGCAGGGATCCCCAACCCACCCTGCCTGCCACCAGGAGTCTCTGGGCCTTGGAGCCCAGCTTGATATCGTTGCCATGTCCCTGTGCCATGTTCACCCACCAAGGGCCATATTGGCCGACTGGGCTCCCCACTGCGCAGGTGGCCAGGTGCTGCTGTACGGCTCCACTTGGCTCCAGTGGCAAGAGCTCGGCTGGCATGGTGGGTGCTGTGAACCCTCTGCACCCCAGGAACTAACAAATGCCACAACGCTGCTGGGCCAACTGGATGTCTCTGGGACCTGGGTGCAACAGATAGCCCATGTTTATTCCAGTGGTATATTTGGTGGCAGCAACTCTCCAGGATTTCTGATGTAGAGGACTGAACCAGGGTCCTTCTGCATGCAAAGCATTTGCATGAAGAGAAAGCAAGATTCTGGACCCCAGCATTCTGAATACAGGAGCTGGATTAAACAGAAACATTGGAAGCTGCCTTACACCGACTTAGATCTTTGGCCCGTCCAACTCTGCATTGTCTACACTGACTGGCAGCAGCTCTCCAGGATTTTATCCAGGGGTTTCCCCCCACTGGTCCTACCTGGAGATGCAGGGGATTGAAGCTGGCACGTTTTGCCTGCAAACCATGTGCTCTGTCACTGCTAAAATGAAAAAAAAATGGTTCTAGTCCTCGTGGTTCTGAATACAAGAGCTTGGTTAAACAGGAAAACTGGAAGCTGCCTTTGAGCTGTGCCTTTTTGTGTCAGATCTTTGGACCCTCTAGCACAGTATAGCAGAGACTTTCCATGTCTCCCCCTCTCCACACAAGCCTAGAGATCTCGGGGATCTTCTACAAGCCAAGCATGCACTGTGCCCCACTGGGTTACAGCCCTTCCCTGGCTCATAAAATCGCCTCCCCCTGCCAAATACCCAGCTCCCTATTGTGTCGTGTGGAGCACACGCGAGCTACCTTCCCTTTCCAAGCACACCCCTTGTGTTTTGTATCTTCCTTATTGCTTTGCTGTGCTCCCTTCAGAAGATCCCGTCCTGGCAGCTGGCTCCCTTCTCCCTCCGGGCCGCAAGGTCTCTATTGCCGGAGGGACAAAGCCAGCCCGAGAGAACCGAGTCAGAATGAAAGCGCGATGCCACCCATTCCTTTTAGCACCGCAGCGCTCAAGAGGCGGCTGGCTGCTCCCGGGATGCTGGGATCAGGGTGGGGGGAGCTTTGAGGAAGGCGGGTGATGCCCCCACCCCTGACATCTCCCAATGCCAAAGCCTCAATGAATCCCCATCCGGTTAATTGTACCTGCTGTTACCCAGCCAAAGGCAGGTCGCCCGCTCTTGCCGTGTCGCAAGACAAAAGTTCTTTCTTTGCTCTTTTGTTGAGACTTTTCAAAAAGGCGGTTGGAAAAGATACAGCTGGGATCAGGCCCAGGGGCTGATCGCTCCATGGCCCCCCCTTCCTCCCACGCCTCCTTTGCACCCCCCCTCCCTCCGGCTCCATTCAGCTCAGCTGGTGTGTGCAACTCAAAACAATAGCTGAACAAGGTTTCGTTACAATGGGGCGCGATTTGGTCGAAGCACGCCCCCCCCCCGCCCCCCACTTGGGGCCGGGATGTTGTTTCTTGCTTTGCATGAAAAGGAGGGAGAATCTGCCCCAGGTCTTTTGTGTTACAAAACACAGAGAGGGCACATGTGATGTATGGGCCCGGTTAAAGGTCCAGGCTGCACTCCAGTAGATCATTAGGCTATCTGTCTGTCTATCTATCTATCTATCTATCTGTCTGTCTGTCTGTCTGTCTGTCTATCTATCTATCTATCTAATCTCTATATTTTTAAAAAATGGCTTCAAAAGGGGTGAATATTAAAGCAATGGAAGAGAAATCCAATTTTCACCAGTCATTTTTCCTGTGCATGTGTAGAGGGTAGGGAGGAAAGGGGATAGAAAGCTAGAAAGTTATAGCTGAAATGATACCACACAACCAATTGTAATTAGGTGGGATTTGGGGATTCAAAAAAGCCCATCTAAGTTTGTATAGTCAACATATTACCTTACTTGGCAATTTGGGCAGGGCAGGACTCTGCATATCGCCACATAATTCTGTAAGTCTGAAATAATAAATCATAATCATAATTTATACCCCGCCCATCTGGCTGGATTTCCCCAGCCACTCTGGACTGCTCGCAACAGAATAATAATAATAATAATAATAATAAGCGATAAAATATCAAACATTAAAAACTTCCCTAGACTTCCCTGAAATTGGCATTGGACTGAGGATTCAGCAGCCAGAGAATATCAGCCTTTAAAAAAAATGTAAGTTTCTAGTCCATATGGCTTTGACCAATGGCCAGCATTCTCACAGAATCTGAATTTGGAGATGTGGCAGGTATTTTTATTGGTCAGCATATTGGTCCCCTCTTCCCGGCTGCCAGGATACATTATGCAGAAGAAGAACATAAGAAGAGCTTGCTGGATCAGGCCAGTGCCCATCTTGTTGGGCATCCTGTTCTCACAGTAGCCTTCCAGATGCCTGAGGCAAACCCTAAAACGGGACATGAGCAGAACAGCAACATTCTCACCTCCTATAGCTTCCATCAACTGGTATTGAGAAGTGTTACTTTCTCCAACCATGGACAAAGAGCATAGCCATTGTGACTAGTAGCCCTTTATAGCCCTCTCCTCTATGAATTTGTCCAACCCTCTTTTAAAGATTTCCACGTTGGTGGCTATCGCTGCCTCCTGTACGAATGAGTTCCATAATTCCATAAAATAAGTGAATGTGTGCAGGGCTACCACAACAGACATTTTGGCACCTGAGGCCACTGGCGGCGGAGGAGGAGTGCATGGGGAGCGCACCGCCCCTGGCAGCGCGATCCTGGCAGGGTGTCATCACGGCTGCCCCCCTGCCCACACTGGGACCCCACCCCTACAGGCGGCATGCACCATGCCCCTGTGGGCGGTGCGCCACACCTCTAAGATAAATGCCAGCCTCGCCCCCGCCTGCTCTCCGTTCCCCGGTGCTGGAGCATGAAGCTCCACCACTGCCTGAGGCACAACACAAATTGTTCTTCCCCCTGCCATTAGCATTGCACTTTACAATACTGTCTCAGGTCACTGCTGTGTCCCTGCACAGGTAAAATTGTACAGGCAGCACCCCACTTACATGGGGGTTATGTTCTGAAGCACTGCAAGCATAAGTGAAATTGTGTATAATTGAAGCACCCATTGGAAAAGCCTGTGAACACCCTCTAAACTCTGGAAAGCCTTGGAAACCCCCTTTAAAAACGAGCCCTACCAGACGGGCAGGAATGGTGGCAATGGTGGCAGTCTTCCTCATCTATGGAGGATGAGTTGCAAACAACAAGTGGGGTAGACCGGTACCCTGAAATACTTGGTTGTGGGTCACATGTACTTAGTAGTGCTGATGGTGTCTTCCTGAGGAACATGGTGATGGACAGCTGGTACTTTTGTCTCTTCAGCTGGTCAGGGCGTGCTTGGGCAGCCTCCTGGTCCATGGATGCAGCATCAAAATGGGTGCCTATGTTCTTCAAATTAAAGTGTTGTTGCAAGTGGGTCAGCTAACCAGCTGGCTCAGAACTCCTTTGCAGGCTGTTTGAATTGTGCATACAGCCTGAGAGCCTTCTTGGGCAAGGTGCTGCCATTGATGGGGAGACGCTGGCTGTTCATGTCCTCTAGCTGCCTCATGTGTCTTCAGCAGGGCCTTGTCCTGCATCTGGCAGGGGACCTTGGCAGTTGTAGGTGTACAGGTAACCGTAAAGGTACCCCTGACCATTAGGTCCAGTTGTGACCGACTCTGGGGTTGCGGCGCTCATCTCGCTTTATTTGGCCGAGGGAGCCAGTGTACAGCTTCCGGGTCATGTGGCCAGCATGACTAAGCTGCTTCTGGAGAACCAGAGCAGCGCACGGAAATGCCGTTTACCTTCCTGCTGGAGCGGTACCTATTTATCTACTTGCACTTTGACGTGCTTTCAAACTGCTAGGTTGGCAGGAGTAGGGACCGAGCAATGGGAGCTCACCCTGTTGCGGGGATTCGAACCATTGACCTTCTGATTGGCAAGTCCTAGGCTCTGTGGTTTAACCCACATTTTAGTGATTTTTAAATTCACTTCCAGGTTCGGCATGATGCATGCATATTGAACACACGTAAATGGGGGGGGATGTTTGTAACAGCTCGATTGTCACAATGGAGATGCACAAGGAAGGATGTGCATGCATAGTGGAGAAGAAGGTACTCTTCCTGTGCACCAGGACTCCTGGTGAGAAGGGGCATTCTGCAAGGATTTGCTGCTGGTTTCTCTTTGCTGTTAGGGGTGGTGGAGGCCAGCTAGCAATGCTGCTCAGCAGAACGCCACCTCCCTTACTTGGTTTGCTTATCTGTAGGAGGCAGAAGCAGTGGGGCAGGTGGGGCTTCTGCAAGGGTGCCACCTCTTGTGATTCTGCTATGTGAAGCAGCTGCTTCACCCATCCTCACAGGTCGGCCAGCTCTAAACATGGACAATTGTACTTAATTGGTGTAATGGAAATCAACTTCCAGCTGCCAATGTGCGGGCTACCTGGATGTAGATGATGATGATGATTAAAATTGGAAGTAACAGGAATGGCTCACCCAGTGGGGTAAAGCCACAGCAATTGCCTTCCAGGAGCAGTGCTGCTGGAAGGTAGTACTGGTGAGGTAGCAGTGAGGTCAGGGCTGTACCAGCGCACACTGGCAGAGTCAACCTGATGCTTCAGCCAGTTCCTTCACACAACCTTGGCCTTGCAGCTACCTTGGCCCTTCCTGTTTTGGTAGTGACATCACTTCCAAGAGGCTAATGTTGTTGCCCCACCCCACTGAGTGAGCCCCTCCTTAATAGTAGCCTTCTCTAGCAGAATATCTGTAGACCTGTGGTTATCTTTATGGAATGGAATATCTGAGGTAGCTGCTCCTCACCTGTATATCATTTCCAGGCCCAGGAAGCTTCCCACCCTTTGTCTTCTTCCCCTTGTGTGAGATGAGAAGGCAGCTAGCTATGTAGGAGAAGAAGGCGAGGATTGGTTTAATGCCTATAACTGTCATAAGATGTTCTTAAGCAGGGGGAGCTGCCTCCCCCCACTTCGGTGCCATTCCATGGGGGAAGGGACAATTTGAGGTAGGGGGTTCTTCCCCAGATGAAAGACTGCAGGACCTCCAAATTTGGAGGAGATTACATTTCCCTCCCTCTTAGCACACAGACGGCACCTCATCTTCCCACATAAGCTGCAGATTGATCTTTGAAAGGGGAAAGGGAACTAATAGTTATACAAAATTAGTATATAAGATCCTGATTAATGATCAGTTCTTGTCATTAAGCTCTGCCCAATGACCTGGTCCAAATCAATACAATGCATTCATTTCCCAAGTTTTCTAAAGTGGATTATTTTCTGTTAGTACCCTTTGCTGAGAGTCAGTCTGCATTTCAGGACCTATAAAATAAATTCCAGCAATTTCGAGCATTGAGGAGGGGAGATCTTGCAGCCCTCTGCTGGGTACCTGGACTCCTTTGTTCTCAGATGCACAACCTCAACCTCTTCCAGTGATTTTGCAAACAACAAAGGCTCCCATTGAGACTCGCTTTGGTCCCCCGCCTCTCACCAGCGTCTGAACAAATACCTTTCCTGCCCATGGAAATACTAGAAGAAAGGAAAATATTTTCACCACATGAGTGAAAATTTATTTCAGGAGTTGGGTTTCCTGGTGACCTCCATGATGCACCACATTTGAGAGAAAGCTTCCTTTGGCTGATTAAAGTGAACATTATACATTGAGGTTGCAGGCATTTCTGTGGCATGATCCTTCTTCCTTTGCCTTGACTCCTGTCTCTTTCTTTGTTAGCCATGTGCCAAGCAGCTAGGGATGAAGGAGAAAATTGATTTTGTTTCCATTTGAGTTGGAAGGGGCCTCACCCACACTTTTTTGAACCAATATTCGAAACTGAAACGCGATTACCCTTCGTGGTTCACAAGTCTTTGGATTTTGCAGTGCAGTTCTTCATCCAAACCGTGTGTGCAAAAATGCATACATTAGGGGAAAGGTTGCATTTGTGAAAACAGAAATGCATTATATTGGGTGAAATAGTCTGCAAGAATGAATACATTAAATTGCATACATAAGTGGAGAAATTTGTACTAAAACGCTGACTAATTTGCAAATTCACATTTGCAAAAATGTGTCTTTTGGGAAAAGTTCACACCAAAACAGTTCCAAATTTACATGTGAACTTTTAATTTTATGTTATGACAAACGGATGCAGAAATGTGGAGAACTGAGTTTAAGATTGGGGAAAATGAGAAACTAAGGAAAAGCGATGTGGACATATTCACCCATCTCTGATCTGAATTGTTACATGCAAGCCCTTTTTGCACCAGAAACTAACAAAACATTTGTGCATCTCTCTGATCTATTTTCAACTGGTTTAGAAGCAGTGGCTGGCTGGCTGGAGATTAGAACCCAGAATCTCTGGAATTTCCTGCCCCTGCTAGCTAAGACTTCCTTTTGGAGTTTAGCTGTGAAGGAAGATATGCCTTATCAAAATCAGCCCTGTCCAGTCTATCTCTTTCATTTGAGCACCTGGCATCGCATCCAGCAGAACACAACACCTGGAGCAGCAAAACCAGTTTTTTTTTGTTTTTTTTTTTTTTAAAAAACCTTTATGAGATAATGATAATAAATACACCCAGCGGGAGGTTTCTTTCTAATCCTCATCAGTCAGCAACTCGTTTATGTGTAGGAAAGGGAGGATTTACATTGTATACATTGAAGAAGGAGGGGAAAGAGACTTACACATAAGTCATGCTATGCTTAAACATGAACATTTAGTTAAATGGGAGGAAACAGAATATGCAAAAATTCATACATACACAGACACGCATACATACGTACATACATACAGTGATAGCAGGAGAGAGCTGGCTTTCAAGTAGAAATTTATAAACCTTTTTTAGCGTTTCAGAATTGCTGACATTTCTGGCATTTATTTACTTTTGGAAGGACTGTGCAGAAGCATTCCAATCTTTTAAATTTTATTTCATGATGGAAGAGAAGATGTGATGCTTTACATGCATGTAGCCCTCACAACGGCCTTGTAAAGCAAAGCAATATAATACTCTAGGAGCAGGTCAAAGGTCCATTAGCCAAATATTCTGTCCTCACCGTGGCCAACTGGATATCTCTTCTGGGAACTACATAAGGGCAATGGCACTCTCCAGCTGCTGATCATCCTTAGCAATTAACCATAATGGCTATGTTCTTCCTCTACTGGAAGAGGCAACATGCCTCTAGAGTACCAGTCGCTGTGAATTGCAGTCCTCCTCTGAGTAGGACTAATCCTGGCTGCAACTCTTAAATTCCCCTTGGTCACTGGGTTCTTTTGGAGACTTACTGTTCATGGTCCCCTGTGGCTTGGGTGCATGGCGTCTGTTGACCAGGAGCTGCTCATTCAGTATTGTGAGCCCAATTTTGTAGAGTTCCCTTCCAGCTGAGATCTTCACTCCATTTTGAACTTCTGGCACTTAATGAAGATTCTTTTTAAAACTGCAGAAGGCTTTTTAATTGAACTTTGATTGTATATTTCAAACTCATTTTTTTCCTTACTGTATTGGGTCTCTCATACCTTGCTTAGAGACGATTGTGAATAAGCAGTATACAAAATGTTAAACTAAATAAACATTTAAAAAAATGAAAACCCACAGTCTCTAAGTGGCTTATAGAAAGATAACCAATAAAATATACATATAACAAAACATTAAACCAAAAAACTACAATACCAGAAGAAAAAATGAAATTCTGCTGCAAGAAAACCATAAGAACATATTTTGAGGACATCTCGGGTGTCAGAGGAAATAGTACTTTGGTCACCAGTAATGTGAATTACCGTATTTTTTGCTCTATAAGACTCACTTTTCCCCTCCTAAAAAGTAAGGGGAAATGTGTGTGTGTCTTATGGAGTGAATGCAGGCTGTGCAGCTATCCCAGAATCCAGAATAGCAAGAGGGATCGCTGCTTTCACTGTGCAGCAATCCCACTTGTTGTTCTGGCTTCTGAGATTCAGAATATTTTTTTCTTGTTTTCCTCCTCCAAAAACTAGGTGCGTCTTATGGTCTGGTGCGTCTTATAGAGCGAAAAATATGGTAACTAAATTAGATCAGTGTTCTTCAACCTTGGGTCTTCAGATGTGGATGGGCTACAGCTCCCATCATCCTTGACCACTAGGCTAAACTGACTGTGGATGATGGGATTTGTAGTGCACACATTTGAGGACCCAAGTTTGAAGAACACATAGGAGCCAACTCCTAGGGGACGTGGGGGCTTTGGCCAACACAATAAAATATTTGAAGGAGCTGGGCACCCCCAAAGTTGATGGGCATTCCCATTCAAATGGTGTGTGTGCACTGCATCATGTGATCGATTATGCAGGGTGGTGCTTACCTGGGCCTCCACAATATGTTATTCCAGTTGGCACCCTGCTGGACTAGATGATCTTCAAACTATTTTTCTTAAATCCGTGGGAAAAACCAAATGAGGGAGTGCTGCAGCACATAGCCCAGGGCTCAACTTCGTTAACTTCATGACCAGTGGTGCAGTTGAACCCAAGTATCTCCAAGCAAAAGACTTCCCCACTCTCAGCTACACCAAGCTGAAGGGAACATACTGGGAACAGTTTTGCCCAAGACAAAGAGAGCCCTAAATAAACACAATTCCACCTGTTACTCCCTCTCAGCTAGAACTTTGCTGACAATGCTCAAAAATAGAAAGAAGAACTTTGCCGCCTGGCTGAACGTGCTTTTCCATGACACTAAGCGTTCTGGCTCCCTTCTTCCCTATCGCTACATCTTGTGGTTTTGTGACTCTGTGCTTAATAACCCCTGATTTACTCGCTACAGAAGCTCCAGCTTTCCTGGCCTGAAATTCCCAAGAACACCCCGAGCACCGTCCCATTCAAAGGCTCTTTTGCTGATCCACTCCTCCCCAGTGATCGTAAGATCAGTCTCCACACCCAAAATCAGGTTTTAACCTTGCGGTTCTGCAATTAGGCAAATGCTCTCACCACCGAAACAAAGGGAAGCTTCTTCTTCTGATGCCTTCTTTTCTTTTCCTTTCTTTTCTGTAGGCGTTGCTTTCTTTCTTGAAAGCACCTCAGGATGTCAGGCCAGCCTTGGCCCTGCCCACAGTACGTAAATCACCACGCTGTGGGGCCCTGTAGAAACCGGCAGGTTTGGGATAGCTTTGGCAGGGCGCATAAGTCCTCCCAGCCAAAAGGAAGTGGTAAACAAAAATTACAGTCAAAATGATTTTAGAGATTTCTTTTAAAATGCTTTGAAGCAGGACTCCTCCAGAGTAGGGATGGGCAACGCTGTCAGCTTTGGTTTCTCTCAGGTTCTTGGCACTCTCAAACTCAGCTCTCCCCATTTCCACATAAATTTGTGAATTAAGTCCTCATGAAAACGCACCAGCATTTTAGTGTGAATTTCTCCTGATATTTGCATGCAAATCTGCCTAATATTTTTGCATGTTGTTTTCACTCATGTATGCATTTTAAATACATGCTTTAGCCTTGCAAAAGTAGGTGTGAATTTTGAAGGGTATTTAGAAAGTGCAAATTTACATAGGTTTGCCTTTAAATATAAAACAAATTGGACATCCCTCTTAATAATACTAATACTAATACTAATAATAATGATGATGATTTGGGAAAGATTGAGGGCACAAGGAGAAGGGGACGACAGAGGACGAGATGGCTGGACCTCAAAGCTGCCAGCATGAGTTTGACCAAACTGCGGGAGGCAGTGGAAGACAGGAGTGCCTGGCGTGCTCTGGTCCATGGGGTCATGAAGAGTCGGACACGACTAAACGACAAGAAAGAAATAACAACAACAACAACAATAATAATAATCCCTGCTCCAGGTGACCTGTTTTTCGAGAATCCATCCTTATTTGCTTGCACAAAGCTTATGCGGAAGTTAGATTACATCCAGCCTTTATCATGTTCATTCTGATTTCTTTATTGGGTGGCTATACAACAATGAACATTTACCCCATATTAATCCCTGCCAGGTCCAGTGATTGGATGGTCCTGAATGCTAGCGTTATGAGAGGCTACATGAGCAAATGGTACCTGCAGCCCTGAACACTGGAACCAGAGGGAATGACTGAAAAGTGAAAACTGCACATGTGTTTATTTACATACGACTCCTCTTGTGTGTCTGGAATAATCGGCCCTTGCATATCCCAGTGCTTGGTGCTGTGAACCTGTGCTCCATCCGCCCCTTTGGAAAAACAAGTGTGGGAGAGGTCAGGTGAAGGGAAGGTTAATATAACCAGAGCAGCAAATGGTTTGCCTCTTTCCTTTGGCTGCAGTGTTTGTACAAGAGAGCCAAGGGCTGAGAGAGAAGCCTGGAGAGGTCTGAATTGGAAAGAAAAGAATATTTGTGCTGGGTGCATGAGGGCAAATGGTTAAAAGAACGCTTAATCCTTGTGAAAACCTTGCCCTGTGGAGCCTGCCAGCATCTATGACAGTGTGGATTGTGTGCCGGACCCCAACTCAGGTGATGAGTTAAAGCACCCACTTATAAAGGAGTGGATGGCAGGAGTATCCAGTGGCAAAACAAGTCATGGGGGTCGTGCCTTGTCTGTACCATCAACCTTTTCATACCCAGGACCCACTTCTAACCCAAACATGCATCTAGGAACTCACTTCTTAACCTTTTATCAAATATATTTGCATGGAGGAAGTGCTTCTGTTGCAGCTCGCTTTGGTTCAGGCCATGACCCACTAGTGGGTTCTGATCCACCAGCTGAAGACCAGTGAAGCAGACATTCCATTCGCTTCCAAAAGCCTCAGAACAGTCAGCGTGCAAAGCCCGGGGGCAAATAGCACTGCCGTGCATGTAACCCCACCACCAAATAAGCGCTACATAAAAGGAATATCTGGAGGAAGTGCTGGGGTGTACACAGGCTCCAAAATTCATCTTGTACCTGTGCTTGTTTCTGAGTTGCTCTGCTTTGATCTGCAATGTGGATTCTCAGCTGCTTTGTATCTAATGCAGTTTTGTGTTCCCCAGTCACTCTTATGGGAGCAGCAATAACTTTTACCCTTTTCGACCAAAGTGGACACAATTTGCAGGCACAGGGAACCCTCCCAGAGTATGTTAGGTTTACCTAAGAGCAAATCCAGGCATTTTTTGTTAAAAGGGATTCACTTTCCCCCGTAGTCCATATTTGGGGAAAACTTTTATTCAGTCAACTAAAACTCCGAAATCCACATAAGCTTCATAGTTTTGGGGTTCCATGAGAGGAGTGGAGTTTGTCTCTTGATATTTGTTACCTTAAAAGGCGCCCAAGTAGCATGCATTCTTGCTTGCACTTAAAAATAAAATAAAAAATAAACAGGTTCATACTGGCCAGTTAGCTTTGATGATGCTTGTTTATGTTTAGAGGGAATGTTCTCCAATAAGTGTTGCAGGGTGTAGGCTGTCCTTAATGCTGTCTGTAAACTACTGAAGAGCCCTGGATATCCCCCCCCCAGCAGAGCAGTCCCCCCTAATTATTTAAGTTAAATGAAACCCCAAAGCTTTAAAAGCTTTGTGATTGGATGGTCCTGAATGCTCTCGCTTCCCTGCTTTAACCACGACATATTACAAACAAACAAACAAACAAACAAACAAAATGTTTTATTGCTGTAATTTTATGAAAGTGTGGCCTATTAGAAAATAACAAAATATCAGAGACACAAATAAAACAAAGAGAAATATATTTCATGTTATTTAAAACTGAAGGACCTAATAAGATGCTCCCACAACCATCAGTACAAGAAAAACGTATTTATAGTGCTGGGGAACCTTCAGAAATAGTTCGTTGTTTTGATTCCTCTGAAAACAGTGGCATAGTAGGGAGAAGGCTTTCCGAAGACAAGATGTCAAGCAAAGAGTGGGAACAGATCCAGACCAATAAACAAAGCATCCAATATCTGACAAGTCTAGGGAATCCAAAGGTGTCAATGTCTTGGATGTTAACACTGAGATTTGGGCCCCTTATTGCATAAACCCAAAATAATTCCATAAGGAGTAAGATGTTTACATCAGTCTGCACATGTTTCTGGAGAAACTGTTAAGGAACAAGAGCTGAAGGAAATGAGAAACACATAGCTAGGTCAGAAATGCAGTTTTGCTACTAAGACAATATCTTTCTCCCTGGTCAGCAACTCCTGTATAGCTGGCAAAATCTGGCCTATGCATAGCTAGCAGCCAAATAAAGGCTCTAAAACATAGTGGAAGGGGCTCTTTGCCATCCAACATGGTCTGATGCTGTCACATGTGCTGGAAGATGCCACCTTGTCTGTGGTGGTCGTGTAAGATAGCAAAAGCATTCTGGGAAATTATTTATAATGGGTTGAAAAAAATGTTAAAAATAACTTTTGTTATAAAACCAGAAGCTTTTCTTTTAGGTATAACTGGGGAAGAGGTACCCAAAGATAAAAAAACAACAACTATTTATGTATACCACCATGGCTGCCCGAATTGTATATGCCCAAAGATGGAAAGAAGCAGTTCCAATGAAAGACAATTGGCAATTAAAACTGATGGAATACGCAGAGATGGCGAAACTTACCAGAAGAATAAGACATCAAGATGAGAGACTCTGTTTAATAGAATGGGGGGAAATTACTGAATACATGAAGACAAATTGTAAACAATTAAAAACATTAACAGGATTGACATTAACATGAGCAGTAAAAAATAACTTAAAGGGAGTAAAAAGGTTAAATTTGCAAAGGTTGGAGTTGGCTATGAAGCAAGATTATGATATAAAATATGGAGCTAACTGCAGAGAGGGGGGAAAGTCAAAGAAAATGTAGGTCAAAAATTTTTCGATTTAATTTTTGTTGTTGAAATGTAAAATGGAACGATAATTTTTTTTAAAAAAGAAGGTGCCACCTTGTCATTGATGTTGAAGTAAAAGATTCAACTTCCAATCCACTTGACTTCTATACATGATGTGGGGGGGGGCAGGGGGTTATGTGGGCCATTCTGTCCCTCACCTCAGAAAGAGAAAGCTCATCTTGTGATGTCCCTGAACATAACAAATAATGCATGGCATATAATGCAATAGTATGCGTCATTTCTCTTTGGCACCTGAATGGAGTTCTTCTGCACACGATTATCTCTCCCTCAAACCATAGAACAGTAGAGTTGGAAGAGACCCTGAGGGTCTTCTGGTCCAACCTCCTGCAATGTGGCAATCACAAGTAGATCATACATGACAGATGACCATCCAACCTCTGCTTTAAAAACCTCCAAGGAAGGAGTGTCCACCAGCTCTCATAGGAATCCATTCAACCATCAAACAGCTCTTACAGCTAGTAGTTCTTTGTGATGTTCAGTCGAAATCTTCTTTCTTCTAACTTGAATCCATTGGCTTGGGTCCTAGCCTCTGGAGCAGGAGAACATAGTGTGTTCTATCTTCTAAATGACAGCTCTTTAGATATTTGAAAATGGCTATCATATTTCCTCTCAGTCTCCTCTTTTCCAGGTTCAACTCCCTCAGCCTTTTCTCATATGCCTTTTTTCCCACACCCTCAATCATCTTGGTCTCAACACTGATCACAGTAACAATAAAATTGGAATAAATTAGTGGTGCAACCAGAGTAAAATGGTTATGATAGGTAACCAGTCTCACTGAGTTGTTGTTGTTGTTGTAGTAAAAAAAACTACCAAGAATTGAAATCTGCCAGGCAGCCAACTCCTCATTTAGCTGGCACCTGCACCCTGGGCTTTTTACAAATTTAGCCCTGGATCTGTTTCTGACTCTGAAATATTGGCTTCCATTTTAACTCTAGCAGTGAGAGAATCTTTCAGGTTGTCCCACAACCTGCTTGCAGTGACCTCATGGTACCTTATGACACTCTGCCAATAAAAATAGGGGCATGTTTTGAGAACACTCTAAACCTCACACCAAGGAACACACAGACATTCACACATTATTGCCCATGACTCTATGCTTCACTCCATGAATGGGAGATCTGTGGCCCTCCAGATGCTACTGAACTCTGACCCACATGGCCAAGGATCAAGCATGGGGTGATGGAAGTTGTGATCAGGCAACATCTAAGTGGGCACATATCATTGGCTAGCAGGGCTCTGAAGAGTGTGTGGCACAGGCAGAGGACAAGGGGAGTGATTCAGAAGAGGGAATGAGTGCTTTTTTAAAAGTACTGTAATTTTGGGTTTTAATGCATCTTTGATCAGATAAGTTCTTGTACACCCTCCTGAGGTGTTTTGGTTTTTTAAATGAACGGTTGCAGCTAAATGTTTTAAATAAAGTACCGTAAATAACCACTGGTTCAAAATCATTACAACAGGTGCACAGAGTAGGGGAAATATCTATCTCCTTAAGAAGAGAATTCCAGAGAACACCACGAAAAAAGCCCTGCCTCTGTTGCCCACCATTCTAAGAGATCACAATAAACTCTAATTAGGACCCTAATTGTGGACTCTAATTCTGTGCATGCTTGCCGTGTATTCCTTACTTGTATTTCTAAGGGAGATACAGTGGTACCTCGGGTTACATATGCTTCAGGTTACATACGCTTCAGGTTACAGACTCTGCTAACCCAGAAATAGTATCTCGGGTTAAGAACTTTGCTTCAGGATGAGAACAGAAATTGTGCTCCGCCGGCAAGGCATCAGCAATGGGAGGCCCCATTAGCTAAAGTGGTGCTTCAGGCTAAGAACAGTTTCAGGTTAAGAACAGACCTCCAGAACGAATTAAGTACTTAACCCGAGGTACCACTGTACAAAGAAAATCCACCCAGCTCACCCACACTTTCTGTGCAACAAACCTGTACCAGTTTTATTTTTTTTACCACTTCAATAGACATGGCTTTCCACTTGAACCCTGGGGATTTAGGATTTGATGTGGTTGTTGTTGTTTGTTAGTCACTTTTCTTACCAAGTAACTCAAAGTGATTACATTGAAATCAATTTAAAACAACAATAGAAAACTAAAAACACATCAATACAAGGGTAAAAACAGCTATGCCAAAAGGCAGGAATACACTACAGATCCTTAGCCACCCCCCTTGAACTACAATTCTCAGAACTCCCTAGGGAAAAGGGATGCCTTGTGAAACCCATTTAAGTGTGGGGAATTGCTAAGCCACCTCTGTCCCAGCAACTAGCTTGCAAAAGGTGTATGTTAATCTGGGCCAGCCCACAACATTTTGGTACCTGAGGTAGACCCCAAAATGGTGTCCCCCTTCCTGTCAGGGAAGAAGGGGCCAGTGAAGATCTACATCAGGAGCAAGGTGGGGGAGAAAGATCAATGTCAGGGTCTGCTGCCTGAGGTAATTGCCTCACCTTGTCTGGAGGGCAGGGCAGCCATGACGGTATTTTTTTTGGGGGGGGGGTCCCAAGTATGCATGGAAACCTAAGATCCCCCCCTCGTGCACACGTACATGCATGCACACACACACACACACACACACACACACACACTTTGATACTGATGATCTTTCAAACCCAGAGTGGCTGGGGAAACTCAGCCAGATGGCCAGAGTATAACTACTACTACTAGTAGTAGTCGTAGTAGTAATCAGCTACACACAGTTTTGTCTGTTTCTTTCCAAATGGATAGCTTCCCAGTAATATGTTTGGGATCAGAAATCATAGCCAAGTCTGTTGAAAGGAAGGAGAAGGAAGGGCCAGGATAGAATGCTGTGATCTAGGGGGTTGAGAAACCTGGGGCTGGAGGGGGCCGGAGCTGGGGGGAAAGCCCCAGATGGGATCCAAGCAAACAACATCCTCCAAAGCCACATAAGAACTGGGTGTGAAAAGTGAAAGTTGCCTGGGGCAGCTTTGCCGAACGCTACCAGTGCAGTCGATCACCCATGGTTTCACTTGGCAGCATGACAGAAATGTGTTTCCCGCAGGGACGGATGGTGTGCTGAAAGCATCTGACTTGTTGCCACAAAGGATTTCTCTCTTTCTTTTGCTCTGCCTTTGACAATCAAAGAGCCGCCACAGATACATATCACAGGAGTGGACACCTCTTTATGTGGGACACTGTGATGTGAGCCTGTGGCAGCGAGGAGGGATAACTCCACTCTGCCTTACAGAAACATCACAAAGTTTTGAGTGATGGAAGTATACAGCTGGGAGGGACCTTGGTGGTCATCTTGTCCACCCCTCCTGTTCAACTAAGCACAAGAGGCCTCTCACGTTCTGTGGTTTCCAGCAGGCATTCAGAAGCAGCCTTTGACCATGGATGCAGACCATAGCCACCATGGCTGGTAGTCACTGATAGCAGTATTCTCAATAAATTTGTCTAATCCTCTTTTAAACCCATCCAAGTTGGTGGCCATCACTGTCTCCTGTGTCTCAATGATGGTAAGACCCTGTATTCAGAGATAGGCCATCCCACAGTTCTTCACACTAGGCAATGCCTTGAAATGTTCGGCCCAAATATGCTTCCTTGCTCTTTTCACCCACTGATTCTCTCTGGAGCAATAACGAATCTGTTCTGGGTTTATGCCTTCACATCTGCAGGTGCTGTTGACTCGGTCCAATCTGGGCCAATCTAGGGTTGTCCTCAGCCAGCTCAGCCAAAGCCCAGATCCCAGATCCCAGATCCCACCCACCCAAATCAGCCTGATTCAGTTATGGCTGTGGCCAAATCTGGTGCACAGCTTTAGATGAAACTCCTGAATGTGGTATGCCCTCCCAGGAGAGACTTGGTTGGAACCCTCTCTTATGATCATCATACGCAGCATTAAGACATTCCTTTCAGGCTTTTGGTCTGTGCTGGATTGTTGCTCCTGCTTATTTGAAGGTGGTGCCTCTTGTTTTTAATGACTCTGCTCTATGCTTTTAGATTTTTATGATGTTAATTGGGTTAATTGCCATTTTCAGTAGAAGTTATCTCAGGGGCCCTTGTTTGAGCTAAAAACGAAAAGCTAGGTGCAAGTGGTTTCATCACAAACGAAATGATACACATGAAAAAGGGATTCCAGGAACATAGTCATGAACTGTTCATGAGTCAGCAATGTGAAGTGGGTAGCAAAAAAGGCTAGTGTGATTAAATTTTTTTACAGTTGTTGAGTTCTACTCAGAATAGGCCTATTAAAATTATTAGCACTAAGTTAGGTGCATATATTTCAACAAGCCTGCTCTGAGCATTGCTAACACTCTTAGTGGGGTAGGAGAGCTGAAAAGAACTTCACATCTGGCACCCAATACACCCTTTGGTTTCAGATAGTACATGGGAAGATGAGTCTAAAAAGCATGGGACACAAATTTTCACGGCCCTCTAGCGACTATGGTGGCATATTTACCAGAAGTAATGTATTTAGTGTTAACTCTGGAAGTGTATACATGATTCTCCTAGGAAGCTTAGTTTGATCAGAATCAAGATTCTATCCGGATTCCTGTGTCCAGTTCTGGGTGCTGCAGCAAAGAAGGATGTGGTCAACTTGCAACAGGTTCAGAGGAGGGACAATGAAGATCATCAGTGGTATGGAGAGCAAGTCCTATGAGGAAAGGATGACAGAAGTAGGTAGGTAGGAAGATGATAGATGATAGATAGATAGATAGATAGATAGATAGATAGATAGATAGATAGATGATAGATAGATGATAGATAGATAATAGGTAGATGATACATAGATGAATGATAGACAGATATAGATATCTACCTACTTCTTTCCTCCTTTCCTCCTTCATGCATATCTATGGTGTGACAAAGTTGAAGTTTGTAGAGGTTTTTTGAACCATGCTATAAGGAAACCACTTTATGAGGTTTGGACAAGATACAAAGATCTATTAGAACTGAAAACACCATGGTGGATATCACCAATGGAAGCAATATCAGTTAAACATGAAAGGTAATTGGCCTACATATAGGGAGTTGCTAACAGAAATGGATAATGAGTTAAAAATGAAGCCACATGATGAAACGAGTGATAAGTTAACAGCTTGTTTGCAATATCATCAAATAAATGATATATTTTAAAAAGATAAGAGGAAGAATGGCTTTGAGACTTCTAGATCAAAGCTAGAAACTGATCTGTTGGAAGGTAAAACAAAAATCTTATCGAAAATGTATGATTTACTTTTGGAATGGTATACAAAAGATGAAGAGGTTAAGAAAGTAATGATAAAATGGGCAAAAGATATTGGGCATAATGTTCAATTTGAAAACTGGTCAAAATTATGGAATGTTGGAATGAAATTCACCACATGTATGGCATTAAAGAAAATATAATGAAAATGATGTATAGATGGTATTTGACACCAGCTAAATTAGCGAAAATGTGCAGAATGAGAAATAAGAATTGTTGGAAATGTAATATTTTTATCATATGTGGTGGACCTGTGATAAAGTTAAAGTATTTTGGGAAAGTATTTACAATGAATTAAAAATAATGTTTAGGTACACCTTCCCTAAAAAACCAGAAGTGTTCTTGCTGGGAATGATGGGAGTGGAAATATCAAAAGTAGATCAAAAACTGTTTATGTATGCCATAATGGCAGCTAGAACCTTAATAGGTCAAAAATGGAAACAGCAGGAGTTACCAATGGTTGAAGAATGGCAGACGAAGATGATGGACTATGCAGAACTGGCAAAGCTGACTGGCTAAATCCGAAACCAGAGCGACCAAGCATTCCAGAGAGAGTGGAGTAAATTTATACAATACATTGAGAATCATTGTACACATATAGAGACACTAGCAGGACTGAGATAAAACTCATAACATTTAAAAGAAGAAAGATTCTATTTGTGATTAAGGTTGGTTAACAAGTTAAGATATATATAGAATCAAGATGTTATAAATGTGTGGAGATAATACCGTGGTACTTCAGGTTACAGATGCTTCCAGTTACAGACTCCGCTAACCCAGAAATAGTACCTCGGGTGAAGAACTTTGCTTCAGGATGAGAACAGAAATCGTGCTCCGGTGGCGCAGCAGCAGCGGGAGGCCCCATTAGCTAAAGTGGTGCTTCAGGTTAAGAACAGTTTCAGGTTAAGAACGGACCTCCGGAACGAATTAAGTACTTAATCCGAGGTACCACCGTAATGTGTTATAAGAAAACCAGAAGACGGGTGGAGGGAAGTTGAGAGCTCGGCAAAGCAAAAGATTTTATAAAAAGTGTTATGATGTTATAAAATTGTTAAAAATTGAAAATCAATAAAAATACTTTAAAAAAAAAGATAAAGGAAGTAGGTATGTTCAGCATGGAGAAGAGAATACTATTGGGGGTGGGGTTGGGGACATAATAGCACTTTTTGAATTCCCGAAGAGCTGTTACATAAAAGAGGGCAAATATTTGTTCTCTGCTGCCCCCAGAGGGTAGATCTAATGGACCCAAGTTACAGGATGGTAGATTTCAGTTTAGCATTAGGAGAAACGCCATACAGGTGGAAACAGTTAAAAAAATGGAACCAATGACAGAGGGTAGTGGTGGCTTCTTGCTTACTGGAAACCTTAAGCCAAACCTTCTGCTGGAGGGTGCTGTAATTATACATTTCCTGCATCAAGCCATGGGGTTGGACTACCTTACAATGGCCAATAAAGGTAAAGGTAAAGGGACCCCTCTCTTATACAACTCTCTTATTCTATGGAGCATATCCTACTCAATAAACACCAGTCTTTTTTCTTAAACAATAATGCCTCAGTCCAACTCCAGTTGAACTCCTAAATCAACTAATGGGTTGTAGCTAGTAAGTCCTAATCAGAGAAGACCCGCTGAAATGGATAGACCTATGTTAGTCTCATGGGCATTCATGAAGGTGCAAAAGGAGTGTTAACTTAAGAAAAGCTCTCCTGAACCAGGAACTTCATGTTGATCAGGAACATTGAACACTTGCCATCATTGCTCTTCTTACAATACAACTGCTTCTTACAATTACAACCATTCTTGCTAATAAACCATTTCCCTTTTGTGTGTGTTGTGGGTGAGAGGGAGGGGTGTGACAGTGTAGGCAGCCTTGGCCACACAGAGACCAATTTATTTATGCATTCCTTTGGCACACTCAAGAAGTCACCCAGAACACAGACTTATTCTTCCCGGTTAATTAGAACATACAACAAGCTTACAAATGTGCCTAAGATTGAGAACGCAGGGCATAATCTAATGAAAATATTGTCACTGAATTAATTTCCTATGTGGTGCCAGAGCTGTGGAATTTAAAAAAGTACACTGGAAATCTTCAGGGACTTGCGGTCAACAGTGCACCATTGCATGTTTGGAGGAAGGCGAGATGGGATTTCAAAAGTCTGCACTTCTTTGGGAAAGGATCTTAAAAGTCTGTGTGTGTGTGTGTGTGTGTGTGTGTGTGTGTGAGAGAGAGAGAGAGAGAGAGAGAGAGAGAGAGAGAGAGAGAATGGGGTCCTTTTAGATCTAAGTTAATACAATCTCCAATCTCTCTCAGAATGTAAGGGCTATGACTCAATGGTAGACCACCTGTTTTGCATGAAGAAGGTCCCAGGTTTAACTTCTTTGTGCAGTGCACAGTTAAACTTTGGAACTCACTTCCACAGGAGGCAGTTATGGCCACCAACTTGGATGGCTTTAAAAGATGATTGGACAAATTCATAGGCTGCTAGCCACAATGACTACGCTCTGGCTCCACACTTTGGAGTCATTAATACTTCTGAATACTCATTGCTGGAATTCATGGGAATAGAGAGTGCTCATGCGCTCAGGTCCTAGAGCAGGGGTGGAGAATCCTTTTTCAGCCTAAGGGCCACTTTCCCTGCCAGTCAACCCTTTGGGGGCCACATGCCAGTGATGGGTAGAGTGGGACCAAGGAGCAAGGTGGACGAAGCAACAAGTGCAAATTTTAACTTCATACATTAGGCTGATTTCTACACCCACACACCCCTCTCCACCAGAAAGTAGCAAGCTGACCCCATTTCTGTGAATTTAAAGTGTCCTTGGGAGCACATGAGAACTACCCCTTAATTCTCACACACCTGCCTCTGAGCTTTTTCACTTTGTAAGAAAACCAATTAGCCTAGCAAGGTCTTTTTTAAAAACAACAACAAAAAACGAAAACGCAACCTAGAGATTAAAAGGTTATAATTGGGAGAAAACTCTCATTAGTGTCATTAGGAGGAGGAGGCTGGGGGGTGGGGCATTTGGGCCTCATCTCTGCTGGCTTCCCATCATCTGGTCTATCTGTGCCTGAGGATCCCCTAGCAATCCTGTAATTTCCCCTTTTCTCAGTACACAGTATCTCATGGTGTTCAAGCAGGAATTCTGGTTATGCTTTTAAACCTCAACCCTATAAAGCAGATCTCTGTGTGCGTGTATAGAAAGGGTAAGAACAAGAAAGCAGGCCATAGTCCTGATGAGTTTGCAATCTAAAACCTGACACAGGGAAAGCCTGTGGAACTCCCTTCCTCAAGAAATCATGATGATGACCACTAACGTGGATGGTTTTTAAAGAGGATTAGACAATTTCATGGACAATAAGGCTAATAATGGCTACTAGCCACAATGGCTAGGTTCTACCTCCATTGTTGGAGAATGTACTTATTTGAATACCAGCTGCTGGGAGTCAGAAGTAGAGAGGAAGGGCTATTGGTGCTCAATTCTTGCTTGCAGGCTTCCCATTGGGGCATCTGGTTGGCCATTGTGAGAACCAGGTGCACCAACTCTAGGGGGGGTCAAAGTGTCTTCAGCCCCCTGAATATTTGTTGGAAGGGTGCCAGACCCCCTCAATGTTGAAGGGGCCTGGTGCATGGCTTCAGTGGCTGGCTCCTCCAGAGCATTCGGCCTTCTCCAGTCTTGGGGTCAACTTGGCACCTCTGGTGAGAACAGGACTAGATGGACCACTAGCCTGATCCAGAAGTCATTGTCCATCAGAGAAGACAATACATGACTTTGTGCGCCAATGTTGTCTTTCAGGTCAAGGCTCAGGTCATATGCTCCCTGTAGCCACTATTAATTCTATAATGCAGGTATGGGGGGGGATGTGTGACCCTCCAGTTGATGCTGGACTACAAGTCCTATCATCCATGACCATGAATTGTGCTTGCTGGGGCTGAAAGGAGTTGGAGTCCAACAACATCAAGAGGGCCATAGCTTCCCCATTCCTGGTCTGGAATGAACACAAGATGCAGGGCATGTTTTCAACTGTGACATGAAGAAGGGATTTCAAATCTTTGACATTCCTCTTCTGAACATGGGGAGCAGGGACTTCTGAAGTTCAACAAAATCTGGAGGGACACTGATTTCACCAACCTGCTCTAATAAGTCACTCAGGCTACTAAACACTTTTGTCTGTAGGCAAACATATAAGACGAGCCTCCCGGATCAGGCCAAAAGCTCATCAAGTCCAGCATCCTGTTCTCCCATCTGGAAAGCAGCAAGCAGGATTTGAGCACAAGAGCTCTCTTCCCTCCTGTGGTTTCCAGCAACTGATATTCAGAAGCATGGCTGCCTCTGAACTTGGAAGCAGAGCGAAGCCAATGTGGCTACTAGCCATTAATAACCTTGCCTTCATGAACTTGCCCAATCCTTTTTTAAAGCCATCCATCTGATGTCCATTACTGCATCCTGTGGTGGTGAGTTCCATAGTTTAACAATGCGCTATGTGAATAAGTCCTTTCTTATATCCACCCTTTATGAAAGCATTTTAACATGCTATTTATTGATCTCTGTCATTATGTTTCATGTATATTGCATGTTGTAAGCCCCCTTGATATACTTTATTAAAAGTGCAGATAATAAATCTTTAAAGAAACAAATAAATAAATAAAAGCCAGGTGACGGGCACATGCGTTTGTGTGCAAGGCAGCACTTGTTGTGAGGCCCTAATCTTCTCCTTTATTGATAGGGATCTGACAACACAGGTGTGAAAGAAGGTGTCAGAACCAGCACGTATCACCGAAGTAATCAGATTAACCGTAAGTCATACCTTGACAAATCAGGCAGCCGCTGGCTCGGCTGGTGACCACGGAGCCAAGTTAGCCCAGGCTTACTGAGTCTCATTGGTTCAGCACTGCGGATATCAAAGGGCCAAGCACTGGTGTCTGGCTTCTCAATATGTGCAGGGGAATGATAATCATTACCTGACTTGTACAGACACATAACCTAGAGGGATGGGAGAGGAGGGTGTATTGCAAACAGGAGGGTGTATTGCATGCACACATCATGTTCCTCATGGTAATTACCCATGAATGCTGGGAACCTCTTCTTTTGGGAATCAAGGCTCTTGGATGATGCCCAGGTGTTGATCCTGCTTGCCCTAGAGGAAAAAGCAAACCCAGGTTGGGGGTTTGTACATTGGCAAAAGCATGTGGCAACAGTGTGCTCTGGCTGCTGCACTGTGGCATTCTGGCAAGATTGCACATGCCAGTGGGCAGAGAGCAAATTAAGTGTGCAAAAGTGTGGAAACCAGGCTGAAGTTTCAGGCTGAGTCGTGCATGCATTCAAATCTCTAGAAGAACTTTGGTCAGTTTTGCCAGGGGTTTTTACAGGCCAGAGATGGGGGAACCTCAGAACTTGAGGACGAATGAGGGCTTGCTATTTGGCTTTTGGGCCTCTCTCCAGGCCAAACCCCATCCCCCTGACCACACCCTCACTGAGTGCTTTCGCCTGGCTGCAATACGGCCTTGAACTGTGATGATGCCTCTGGTCGCCTGGAGTTGTGTGTGTGTCACAAACAATAATAATAATAATAATAATAATAATTTACTATTTGTACCCCGCCCATCTGGCTGGGTTTCCCCAGCCACTCTGGGCGGCTTCCACAGAAACCAAAAAACACTAAAATATCATACATTAAAAGCTTCCCTGAATAGGGCCGCCTTAAGATGTTTTCTGAATGTCAGGTAGTTGTCCATCACCTTGACATCCGATGGGAGGGCATTCCACAGGGCGGGCGCCACCACCGAAAAGGCCCTCTGCCTGGTTCCCTGTAGCTTCGCTTCTCGCAATGAGGGAACCGCCAGAAGGCCCTCGGCGCTGGACCTCAGCGTCCGGGCAGAACGATGGGGGTGGAGACGCTCCTTCAGGTATACTGGGCCGAAGCCGTTTAGGGCTTTAAAGGTCAGCACCAACACTTTGAATTGTGCTCGGAAACGTACTGGGAGCCAATGTAGGTCTTTCAAGACCGGTGTTATGTGGTCTGATTTTTGCATGGCTGGAATTGGAATGTAAGCACCTGCCTTATACTGAGGCAGACTCATGGATCAATATAGCTTAATATTGTTTACTCTGACTGGCAATTTAGGAAGATGTCTTTCTCAGCTCTATCTGGAAACACCAGGGGTGTAACCTGGGACCTTTTGCATGCTATGTCCCTTTGTAATAGTCCCATCCATTTCTTCCACTTACTTTTGTATCTAGTCCCACCCACTATTGGTATCTGTCCCTCATGGGGTTGCCCACAAGGGAATGTGGCCCTTGGGCTGTTAAGGTTCCCCATTCCTGTCAAAGACCATCAAAGAAAGACCTTTTCATAATAGGGTTGCGATACGCCTGAGGAAACCCAGACATGTTCTCTTTTGGGGGGCCAACATGCCCATCTGCGTGGATTTTTACATTTTTAATGAAAATGTCTGGGGTTTTCTTTGCTTGGGAGCAGCTGGGGCTTGGGCTGCTCTGCATACCATTGCTGCTGCCAGCCTGAGCTGGGGAAAGAGGCGTGTGGGCACAGCAGCAGCACCCGTGCCCATGCACCTCTTTCCCTTGCTTGGGCTGTCAGTGGCTCAGGTTGTCCTCTTCAAGATATGGCAACCCTATTTTATAATAATACAAAGGGAATACCAGATGAAGCTTTAGGAGCCAGTCTAAGTAGGGCTTTTTCCCAGCTGGAACTCACTGGAACTCAGTTCCAGCACCTCTCACGTGGGTGCCATTGCCATTCAAAGAGAATGAGGGAGGTGTGAGTTCTGGCACCTCTTTTTTAAGAAAAATAGCACTGATTCTAAGTAAAATTATCTCTGTTTTCAGGTGTAGAATTTAGTCTTCAACACACGCTGCAAATTGTTTCATTAAAGAACAAGTTACTTTTTCAAAAGGCTGTAAAAACATGTGAACCATACTAGGAAAATGCTCAGAAGACAGGACATTCTAAATCAAGATGTTGCACCTTTTTGGCTCCTACTCTGGCAGGTCAAATTTGACAAGTGGACACAACTGCCCAGCTGTCAACCACCTGATGCCACTTCCCATTGCCAATGCCTATTGGGATCTCACCTTAAGGCTCACAAAGGTGCATTGGAAACATGTTTCTACCTGCCCTGCAACTGAAGCAGATGGGGGTGTGGTTTGGGAATAATGGTCTCATGGGCCCAATTTGAACCCCCTCACAGGCTAGATTTGGCCCAGAGGCTGGATATTTTCTCACACATGGTCAAAATAAATCTATCTGCATTCTGAAATAGTACTGCACATTCAAGATTGGTCTCAGTACATTGCATGATGTGCTGAAAACCTTCACTTTTTTTTATTACAAAGAAGAGCCCTTTGTCCTTAAGGCTGTGAAGATTGGCCTGAAGGTATATGAGTTATGCTAGGTAAAACTTCTGAAGACAGAGCACCCTAAGTTAGGTTTGGTACCTGGCACAGAATTCAATATGCAGAGGACCTTAGTTGTTCATTACAACTGCCCCACACCCCAGCTAGATCTCTAGGCATGAAAAGGGGCTTGGGAGCATGCAAACAATCCAATGAGAGATCAGATATGAGCAAAGAAGTGGGGGAAGTTTGTAAGGGATTTCTAGCAGTCAGGTGGGGAGACCTCACCCTACACCCTCCCACCCAATGAACAGAGCTAATAATGCAAAATAAATGCCTTTTGAGTTGCATTATTTATACAGACCTAATTTTAATTCTTAAGGAAATTCCATTCTGAAGGAAATCAGCCCTGAGTGCTCACTGGAAGGACAGATCCTGATGCTGAGGCTCCAATACTTTGGCCACCTCATGAGAAGAGAAGACTCCCTGGAAAAGACCCTGATGTTGGGAAAGATGGAGGGCACAAGGAGAAGGGGACGACAGAGGACGAGATGGTTGGACAGTGTTCTCGAAGCTACCAGCATGAGTTTGACCAAACTGCGGGAGGCAGTGGAAGACAGGAGTGCCTGGCGTGCTCTGGTTCATGGGGTCACGAAGAGTCGGACACGACTAAACGACTAAACAACAACAATTTTAATTCTCTTTCATTCAGCTCATCCCTGGCTACAATGCTATTTATTTAGTACATCGATCTCCCGCCTTAGTTCTGTCATGGAGCTTGAGATGGAGAGAGAAATAGTTCAATTCACATTTAAAAGCATACCTAACATGTGCTTTATGAAACCAGTTTTGAATCAAAAGATGGCTGTCTTTTTTGAAATTTTCATTTTCTGAAATTTGCAGTGCAGTTCTCCAGGCAAGTAATGTGTTCCAAAATGTACATGCTATGGTCAAGTGTGCATAAAAAATGCACAGATTGATGCACTTAACATAGACTTATGCATTACATTAGTGAAAATGGTTTAGTGTACATTAGGCTAAATTGCATGCAAAAATGGTATATATTCGGTTATTATTTGCAGCAAAATGATGACTTTTTAAAATAAAAACATTCCAAGTTGAGGTGGGAATGTGGAGAACTGAACTGAAGAATGGTAAAATGGAGAGAAACTGAAATTAACATTTCCATGCAGCCCTGCATGAAATTCATGTAGATTTCCAACTGGTCTCTCATACGTCCAGGCACTGGGCAGACCCAGACCAACTTAACTGCAGCAAATATGTCATTCAGACATGTTTCCAGGACAAGTAAGGCTTGTGTGTTTTCTGCTCAGTACAATCCATGCCAAATCTTGAAGAATGCAGTTTTGCAAACAGGGACAATGGAGAAATGTGATTCAATTCACATTTAAAGATGACCCAACTTTGTTTGCACTTTCCAGAATGAGACACTAAATACAGCATAGCCATATTTCAAAATTTGCTTTGCTCCAAATGTAGCAATGCAGTTCTCCAGCCAAGGATCATGTACAAAAAACATACAGATGTGTACAGAAATGTCTGTATATGGGTAAAATATTATATTGTAATGTAGTAACCTATCCTGGAACCTTAGAGTGAGGAATTTAAAATAATAATAATAGGCACGAGATTAGGGGAAAGCACTGTGGGGGGGTTGTATATTAGGAAAATATTGCAATTAAATGCAGATTAATTTTCAAGAAGACTGTTTCTTTTTGTAAACTGATATGGAAAAGTGAACTGACCTCAAGATTGGGGAAATGTAATGAAATTGTCAGATTTCACCATCCCTAGTTGCAAATTTACACTGGGCTCACATGCCTTTATATTAAGCTTGTGGGTGATGGGGTACCTAGCTCCCTTTCAGACCTCTCACTCATGAAGATAGGGATTAAACAGACAATCAGGCTCACTGATCAAGTCTCTCCCTCACCCCCCCCCCTTTCATTGCAGTGGGTCTAGCTTTGTTTTGTTTTTTGCTTAACCTTCCAGATGAACAGAATTGATTTTTCATCGTTATTTGGGGTGACAGCCCTTTTTGCCTCGGGCTGGTGCACCTCTGAGCAGCAGCCTGGCTGATAAAAGGGGTGGAGGAAAATGAGTGGGCATCCTAGGAATTAAGATAAGGCACTAGCAATTAAGACAGATCTTCTGAAAGGGTGATTCGACTCTGCATTCAAGGATAATCTGATTTCCCAAGATGCTCCCAGTGAGGAAGGGGAATAGAATACTCAGGTGCACTACCTCAGCCAGGGTATTTTTCCTCATCTCCAGACATTTTCTCCCATGTGTTTTGCTTTCAAACTACCCGTCCGTTTGTGCACTACAGCTGTAGGGTGTGAATCAGTCTTCATTCCCAGCAAGTTGACACCGAAGAAATAAACACAACACCAACAACAGGATGCTGCTGATTAATCATTGTTGGAGCTCAGTCTCATTTATGTCTTCTCCTTCCCCTTTTTTCATACCATTAAGGTTGCCAACTGACCCAAGAAATAACCATCCTGGCCTGGTCTTGTGCCTTTCATAGAAACTAGTGGAGCTTCTCATGATGTGGAGAATGGATCTATGATCTCCTCCTAGGGCACGATATGATACATTCAATAAGTATATCATGCTTGTTGATCAATACGCAGGAGCAGAGGTCTGCCATCCAGGTGGCAGCCTTGACATCAATGGAGCTGGGTATATTTATCCTGGAGAAGTCTGAAAGGTGATATGACAGCCATCGTCAAATATCTGAGAAGCTGCTACACAGGTGATGAAGCAAGCTTGTTTTCTGCTGCTTCAGAGTGTAATACATACCAATGGAATCAAATTACAAGAATGGAAATTCTGACTAAAAGCTAGGAAAAGGTTGGATGGTCACATGCTAGAGGTCCGTTGGCTGTGATTCGTGAATTGCAGGGGTTTGGACGAGATGACACTTGAGGTCCCTTCCAACTCTATAGTTCTTCATAAGTTCTTCAAGGTTCTCAATTGACCACCAAAAATGAGGCTCAGGCTCCCTGAGGCTCCCCAGATTTTGCACTATTGGCCTGATCTCAGCTTCTCCAACTATCTGCCCAAACAATTTGAGGATTCTACCTTCCACCAAGTCAGTAGTCTGGGGAGAGGGCTGTGTATCAGGAGCTGCCTGGTTCTTCTGACCTGGATGTTTCCAGTTGCTTTGTTCCTGGTTCTGACTGGGGTGGGGCGTGCTTCCCAGAAAGAGTATGTTAACTGGCACAGGGCTGATGCTCAGCAGCCATTTCTGATATTTTGAAACATAATGCCTTTGTATTAATTGTGTGATGAATTATATAATTATATAAATATTTAATTATATAAATTATATAAATTACCGGTATATAAATTTAATTATATAAATTTAATTATATAAAATAAATTATATATAAAATTATATAAATAAAGCCTTATTTATAGGTTGTTGGGCTTTTGATCTGATTGTTTGCTAATCTGCATTGCTTTTGCTATGCTTGTGTGCTGCTTTGAGCTCAGCATTATTGCTGGAAAAGCAGAATGCAAATATTGCTGTAAATCAAATCTAGAGCAAGGCAGCCAAAACTGCCACTGACATTGACTATCAATGTGAAGAACTGTTAAGCTGAATAACTTGTGCTTGAGCATGCCTTTTCCCTCCTCCCTCATGCCAGGCCTTTCTAGATCCTCAGCCTTAGGACTAGAATCATGGATTTCTGTAAGTTTCTCTGTGAGACTACTCCATCCAAAGGGCAAGGTATAAATTCTGTCTGTAAGCCTTGTTCTGGGCTCAGCTCCTCTTGGGACACCTTTGCCTGGGGTGTGTAGCCTAGATGAGCTGCAATAGAGGGTACAGTTCTGCCCACATCATAGCGAATACAAGCATTTATAAGGCTCACCCCCCCCCCCCGAGTTTGGGGCCATTTGACCGCACAAGCTTCTGCTCACCCACCCTCAAGTTAGGGCCTTTACCATGAAATTTGGGTCACTGGTTGAAAATACAGTGGTACCTCTGGTTACGAACTTAATTAGTTCCAGAGGTCCGTTCTTAACCTGAAACCATTCTGAACCTGAGGTACCACTTTAGCTAATAGGGCCTCCCGCTGCCGTCGCACCACTGGTCTGCGATTTCTGTTCTCACCCTGAGGTAAAGTTCTTAACCCGAGGTACTACTTCCGGGTTAGCGGAGTCTGTAACCCGAAATGTTTGTAACCTGAGGTACCACTGTACCAGAAAGGATATTTTTCCTCCTCACCTGATTTGCAGTTGGTTGGGGTCCCCCCCCCCTTTTCCTACAGTGAAAATTATGACTTTCTGTTGTTAGGCAGAAGAATGTTGTCTTTGTATACTGGTCAAAATGGCACTGGGCAGGATCAACATGGTAAAGAAGGGCTCCCCATAAGGGACCTGAGGTGTGTGTGGGGGGATTGACCATGGCACCCTCAAGCTCAGGTTGGTCTCTGCCAGGCTGGCATCCTCACCCCAGTCACCCAGCAAGAATTTGCCAGCTTGATGTGTTATTTGACAAAGTTCATCTCTGGCCAACCCCAGCAGATCCCATTCCACCAGCACTGGGCGAGTGGAACGATGAACTGTTCCTGGCCCTACTGCCATGCCAACCATTACCCTCCCTGCTGCCTGCTCTTTTTCATTTAAATACCTGGTGCTCTATATGCCTGCCATAAGCAAGTAAAAGCCCTCGAAGCCATCTCAACTCATATGAGCATGTACCTGGTCAAACAACCTGTTGCTTTAAACATGCGCCCAAATCAGCAGGTAAAAATGGTCATGGCATGTAGGCAAATTTGATCATCTACTACAGGGGTCAGGAAACTTTTTCAGCAGGGGGGCGGTCCACTGTCCCTCAGACCTTGTGGGGGGCTGGACTATAATTTTTTTGGGGGGGAGGGGATGAATGAATTCCTATGCCCCACAAATAACCCAGAGATGTATTTTAAATAAAAGGACACATTCTACTCATGTAAAAACACCAGGCAGGCTCCACAAATAACCCAGAGATGTATTTTAAATAAAAGGATACATTCTACACATGTAAAAACACGCTGATTCCTGGACCATCCACAGGCCAGATTGAGAAGGTGATTTGGGCTGGATCCGGCCCCCAGGCCTTAGGTTGCCTACTCATGATCTACTAGCTATTTTGACTCAAACTGGTGGTAAAGGCATAAGAGCTGGCATTGGAGTGGGAAGGGGTTTACGGGGGAGCTGACAACTTCAGATGGGGAAAAACCCAAGATCCTTCAAAATTTGCTCTTCCCAAAATTTTGCAGTAATGTGTACCAAAAAAGTGCATATACTTGTGTAAATAAATCCATATATTTGTGAAAATAATATATCAAATGCATTATATATGGGGAAATGGCTTTGCATGTTAGGGAAAATTGCATACAAAAAAAGTGTAAACTAGGAGAAAATCACACTGAAATGCTGGTGAAATTTCCTGAAGACTTCAATTTTTTATTTTTCGCAAACTGATGTGGCAGTGTGGAGAACAAAGGCAAGGGATATGAGAATCTGAAATCAACAAGTTTACTCATTCATAGAGAAAACCTTAAATATAATATTTAAGAATGATTTTTTGTAGAACTTAGTGCCCCAATGGTTCAAATTCTACATGGAGGTGGTGGGGATGAGCCAACCTACACCCACTTACCTGCTTTGACTGGCTTACTGTTCTGTAAGGACTCATGCAGATCCATAGCCCAAGCTGGGGTCCATTGTCACTAGAAATGTCAGGAATTGAACAGAGAACTTCCTGCACACCAGTGAGTGCTAAGTGTCTTTTTCATTGTGAAACGCAGTGAGTGGGTGGAGGGGAATTCACTCCAAAAGCAACATCCCATTTCATTTACAGGTAGCTTTTATTTACAAATATACTGAAGTGTTTCGTTCTCTTTCTCTCTTGTAGGAAAAACAAACACAAGGTCTAGTAATCACATCATTTAACTGCCAGTTGACAGCGGCAGAGATGGGGGTGGAGTGTGAAAGTTGGAAGGGGGGGGGGACCAAAAAACCAAAATGAAGCCCAACAAAAACACTAATAAATAATTTAAGAAAGGGTAAATCATTAAATAAAAAACAAAATGTCCAATCTGCAACCTTGATGTTGGTGGGAGAGAACCAACAGAGCTTGGAAGGGGTGCGGGTGGGGTTAGGAACTATGTCTGAAAGGGGAAGTGGCCTACGGATGGGAGACCATATTAAGAATCATTAGCATCAGCATCATTATCTTACAAGTTAAACAAACTGGAACAGCTACAAAATACTACATTTTGGTAACATAAATACAGAATATATAAATATACAAGTAATGCAGCCATATGAGCTAAAGAAAATGTGTGGTGATGGTAGGGAGGTGTCCCCCCCTTTTCTAAATTATTATTTATGATTCAAAGTTTGCTGTTAAAACTATTGATGAAAGGTGGAAACCCAGTTGGATCTCTGAGCTTGGTGGAGTCATAGCCTGTCAAGGTTTCTCAGCAAATGCTTTCATTCTGTTAAAATTACAGAATCCTTGCAGAGATGGAAGAAACCCCCAGGGTTGTCTGATCAAGTCCCCATGCAATGGAGAACCACAGCCAAAGTCCAGCAGAAAGGTGAGACTACTAGACTCCAGCCTAAACTGTTTTGGTGCTTCTCCCATCCTGTTAATTCATATGGGTTCTACATAGGCTCCATTGAAATGATGGGGAGCTGCAAAGCAGTATGCACATATGTGTCCATTCATTTCAATGGGACTTCTGTAGAAGAAAGCTTTAAGTGAATAATGTCCATGGATCAGAGTTGTCTGATGCCCTTAATAGCACCTAGGCAACTGCCTGACTTCGAACCATTTCTGGTTCAACAAAGCAATTTCTATACAGGAATACCTCTGACAGTCTTCTTGTTTAAATTCATCCATGGATTTTTGGAGTTCTGGGATTCCCTGGTCCTATTTCTAAAATGGAATGGATGCATTAGGAAACCTCCACTGATTCCTGTTTTCTTTTTGTTTCTGAATTTTGTACTTTGCATAAACCTGTTTCTGCAGCTTTCTAGGTCTTTCATCACCTTTCCCCATTCCCATACTTCCAAATTACATATTCACACTGATAAAACACTGCAAAAAAGCGCAATCTTTTTGTGATTCAATACATGGATGCATCAAGGTGACTTTTGCACAGTTTTACTTCTGTGCATTGATAAAAGATTGCAAAAAGGGTAGAGACTGAGATGTGACTGTATGTATGCTTATATTCAGATCGTTTTCATGTAGTGTTTTACCAGTGCTCCATATTAGAGGGCTACATATACACAGTGATAAAACACTGCAAAACAAAAACAAAACACCCAACACTTATCAAATAAAACATGCAATCAAATCCAGGTTGCTTTTTTGTATTTTTATCAATGCATACATGTGCATTGTTACACGGGCAGCGGAGACAGTGGTGCAGGACTTTCTGGCAGAATCCTATGGATCCACTCAGCAGGATGAACAGGAGGGTCCCCAGGGCTGGCTTACCACATTTTGAAATGTGTGAAGTCGTGCACATTGCAGTCTAGAAGGATGCTCCTTGTAAGACCATTAAGGTTGCATCTACCCCATGCATTTAAAGCATGTTTATAGCACATGGCTTACCCTTAAGAATCCTGGGAATGATGAGTTTGTTAACAGTGCTGGGAATTGTACTTCTTTGAGGGGTAAACTACAATTCCCATTTGGGGGTCATGTAGTTTATGGAGTGGGTGTCACCTATGTCCAGAGGTTAAAATTACCCTAACTCTCCCACTGAAGAAAAGGAAGCAAATTAACTGGACACAGCAGTAGAATGCACATTCTAATTCAGGATATATAATTCTGAGTTAAGGCAGAATTTGGCTGAAGGAAGAACAACAGAAACCCACAGAATGATAAAGGAACCAGGGGTTGCAGGTGAGGGAGAGCACTCTCTCTCTCCTATTTCTGAAGGCGGATACATTTTGGGAAGCAGTTATGTATATATTGAAATAAAGGTCTCCAAAGGCTAATAAGGGGCTCCACACACCTAGTCTTTAAACAAATTCTTGGAGACTGAAGACTATGTCAGGGTGGTGGTCTCAGAGGGACACATAAGACATCATTCTATTCTATTCTATTCTATTCTATTCTATTCTATTCTATTCTATTCTATTCTATTCTATACATTGCTTCTTTGTGCTTCAGGGAGAGGGAACTTCAAAGGGTGGAACTTACCCCTTTTTTAAAAAAAAGAGAAAGAGAGAAGATATTTGTTTGTTGGGATTGAAAACATGAGGATTGGGTGTAGAGAACCCCAAGAGATTACAACATCTAGGAACTCTTGGAAGGTTCTTGAGGTGGTTTCAGTGCCTGAATGCCTTCTGACCTGCCACTATCCCTCCTCTTTGACTGCTCAGATTTTCTGCTTGGAGAGGGATCCCTTTTGGTCTTAGCCCATGAACCAACCAGAGCTCCCTGCTATTATGGCAATGCTCAAAAATAAAAAGACACCTTGCTTTGCCGCAACAATGACAAGCAAAGTCTGCACCACAGAAAAACATTTTAGGCTGGTCAGGTGTCCTAATCCACAGAGAACATATATCCATTTGCAGTGGCTCCCTGTTTGTGGAATGTTCTCCCCAGGGAGGCTTCCCTGCTGCCCTCATTATACATATTTAGGCGCCAGACAATAATGCTCCTCTTCAACCAGGTCTTTGGATGATTAATATTCTATGTCTTTTTTAATGTGTTTGTGGGATGTGTTTGTTTGCTTTATTTTTGTCCTTGCTTTTATTATATATTTTGTCTTTTTATTTTGTCTTTTTATGCTGTGAGCCACCCTGAGAACTTCAGATGAAGAGCAGTGTGAAGATTTAATTAATAATCATCATTATAATATTTAAAGGTCTCCTTTATTTGAAGGGATTCTCTGTCTAAATCAGATGGGAGAGCATCAGGGGGCCATCAACAATGAACACCTAGACAGCTGACCAAGCAAGCACACAGATCACCTGCTCACAGTTTCTCCTGCTAGGGTGAGAGGTACCACATTTCCATTTAAATTATAGCCCTTGTTTCTAAATTTGGTTTATGCATACAAATTATGCATATACAAATACTATGCAAATCTGTGTCCTCTTTTATCCTTTTGAGGTGTGAGTGATTCCTCTTTTTTGGAAATACATAAAGGGACACTTTATTTGCCCTGCACAGGAGAGGCGCTCTCATTTTACAGGATTTCCATCTGTATACTAACCATGGGTTGTACACCAAACTAATTTCTACTCAAGTAGAGTAGAGCTATAGAAATTAATAAACCTAAATTAGTCATGCCCATTAACTTCAATGGATCTACTCTATGTAGGACTAGCATTGGATATAACACTAGAAGCCTGGTATGGGGAACCTGTGGCCTTCCAGGTGCTTTTGAACTACAACTCCCATTAGCCCCGGCAAGCATGGCCAGTGGTAATGGGATCTGTAGTGCAGCCACATCTGGAGGGCCTGCTTATAACTTAAGGACTTTGCTAGGGGTTTTCAATTCCAGTATTTAGGATGCCTCCAGCATCCTAAGTATAAGCTGCTTAAAACATTTCAACAAAGTGTACAACTGGATCTGTTTCAGAGAGTTCAAGTTTTTAGAAACAATATATATCTCAGAAATGTAAGCAAATCAAGATTCTTAGCCTCAAATTAAACATGGCGTCAGTGTCGCAAATGTAACTAGTGTGCATGTTTTTTTAAATGTAAGTAGCAGCCATTGCAATGCCTGGGAAACAATGGCACTTCGGGGAAATATCTTCCTATCCTTCCCACAATTCTGATAAAAACCATGTCTCTGAAGCTGCTGCTTGCATTTCAAGGCAAGTCTCCATTGGCACCTTGTAAAGCAACTAGCAGTTACAGAGGGCAGGTTTTTGTGGGAGATGGTGCAGGGAGAGAAAGATTTAAACTCCCCTTCACCACAGACCCACAGCGGCTGCTGAATACTTAACAAAGGATATCTTTAACCTTATATAAACTTTAGACCTTAGTTATGGTACTCACATTCTCTATGCTTCAGGATAAAGAGGGGAATTTAGCTGTATCATCAGAAGTAGTGGCAATGAGACTTTTCTGTGCCAGATCAGAAAACTGCATATGTGTTGGGGGGCGTGTGTGTGCATGCACATTCATGCACACACACGCAAAAAAGCCTCCTCGCCATTTGGTATACTGTTAAAACTGTCAGTGTATCAAGCCCATGCCATAGGAAGTTACTATGTGCCAGATGGTGTCCTCTGATAACCCTTTAGATCAGCCTTTCTCAACCTATGGGTCCCCAGATGTTGTTGAACTACAAATCCCATCACTCCTAGCTAGCAAGGCCAGAGCTCAGGGATGATGGGAGTTGTAGTCCACCAACACAGGTTGAGAACCGCTGCTTTAGATGAATATTTGGCAAACAATGAATTCATTTTTGGCATAGTAGACTCAAATGTTTGGGGGGAAACACCTAGAATATGGCTCCTAACATACCCTCAGACACAGGTGAGGAGAATGTGACCTTACAGATATTGTCAGTGAACAACTCCCTGACCACTGGCCATGCTGGCTAGGGGGTGATGAGAGTTGAAGACGAACAGCAACCGTGAAGCCACTGGTTCCCTATCCCTGGTCTAGAATGAACACAAGAGGAAGAGCATTTTTTAGACATGACACTAAGAATGGCTTTTGCATCCCTGCTGCATTACTTGTGCTCTAGAACAGAGTGTTCTTTTAAAAAGGAAAACTCAAATATACAATCCAATGGATGTGGCTCATTCCTTCCATTTACAAATGCAGGAAATTCAAAGTTCTCCACAAATAGAAATAGTGAGGGAGGTCCACATGGAAGAACATCTGTTCAGTTGTGGACCAATCAAGCGACCGGATGCTGTTTACATAGGGCAAAACCGGGGACCTGCTGCCCTCCAGATGTTGTTGGATGCCAACTCCCGTTAGCCCCAGCCACAATGGGCAGTGGTCAGAATGGATAGTGCCTAGGGGGCAACATATTAGTCCCCACTGACATGTGGGAATACTGCATGTCAAATTTGTTTATCTGGCCTAATAGGTATGGCTCCCTACAAAATCCTGGGGTAGGTCTTCTGGATCTGTGGCCTCTCTGACAAAATACAATTTCCAGAGTTCTCTCAGGACGCGGAATGACTATTAAGCTACTTGATGTATTATTAAACTAGTCAGTGGCAGAACATCTGCTCTGCATTCATATGGTCCCTGGTTCAATCCCCAGCATCTCCAGGGTATGCTGGGCATGTAACCCTGCCTGAAACCCTGCAGAGCTGCTACCAATCAGTGTAGACAATACTGAGCTAGATGGACCAGTCGTCTGACTCAGTATGAAGCACTTTCTGTTGAACCTGTAGGTACCAACTCTCAACAGTAGTGGAGAAGTTGACATAACTTTATGCTAATAAGCAACTTTCCTCCATTCCTCATTCTGAGTCCCAAGTGTCTGAGGACCAGGACATTTGCAAGAAAACCAGAATGCTTCTTTACAAAGCCATTGTACTACCAACCTTACTATATGCTTGTGAAACCTGGACCACTTACAAACGCCATCTCCAACTCCTGGAAAGATCCCATCAATGGTGTCTCCGAAAATATTTACATATCACTTGGGAAGACAGATGAACTAATGCCAGTGTACAGTGTCGAAGCAATGATTCTTCAACATCAACTTCGTTGGACTGGTCATGTTGTGCAGATGCCTGGTTATCGTCTTCGAAAGCAACTATTCTATTCCAAACTCAAAAATGGAAATCGTAATGCTGGTAGTCAACAAAAGAGGTTGAAATACTCTCTCAAGGCAAATCTTAAAAAATGTAGTATAAACACCAACAATTGGGAAACACTGGCCTGCAAGTGCTCCAATTGGACAACAGCCTTTACCAAAGGTGCTGTGGACTTTGAAGATGCTTGAACTCAGGACGAAAGGGAGAAACGTGCTAAGAGAAAGACATGCTTGGCAAACCCTCACTGTGATCAACTCCCACCTGGAAACCTATGTCCCCACTGTGGAAGGACGTGTGGATCCAGAATTGGCCTCCACAGTCACTTATGGACTCACTGTTAAGACTGTGTTCATGGAAGGCAATCTTACTCGGCTATGAGTGATCATCGAAGAAGAAAGAAGAAGCATCCAATTTGTCAAGAATTTTGAGGGAAATCATGTTTTGATTCATTTTAAACGAATCTTCCTCAGGAACAACAAATCTCCCTTTCTCTCTCTTTCTTTTTTAAGTGGACATTGAAACCCCATATTTTCAGTGGGGGAAATTGCCAGTATGAATGGAGCTCAAATGGCTGACATGAGCCTTCTGCCCTTGGCACAGTATGTAAAGGTGAACAACCATTTTTTGTGCTTTCCCTTGGTCATGCAGAATGTTTTTCTTTTTATCTACTTCAGTGTGTTGTCAGACAGTCCTACCTGCTTCCTTCTTTTCTTTTCTTTTCTTTTCTTTTTTATTTGATGATCAGCATTTTGCTTTGATGCTACAATAATAAACCCCAATCAAGAAGAGGTCAAAGGTCTACTTTAGAACCTTTGACCACAAGGTCCCCATATTAAAACCACACAATGATCACATTCCTGGGGAAAATAACTCGTGCCTCAAAATAAAAGGGGAAATGATTTTTGCCCATAAATACTGTAGGTGTGGAAGGGCAATACAGAACTGGTTTGGCTCCAGTTGGAAGGACAGTGTCTCCCTTCATAGAAAAGTCAGTTACATTCCATGTTCTCTGTGATATTTTTGTGTTACCAAGAGACAGAACTCAGGGCTGCTTCATTCTCAGTGACTTCCATAGAAAGCTTAGGAGGGCAGAGGGCAGGACAATGTTTGGATGAAGTGCAGGCTGGAATGGGATGGGACACTGCCACACCCACCTCTGTCTGCCCTTAGCCCGCCCCTCTACCTGCCTGCCCTCCATTGGCACTGCTTGTCAATTTCCTCCTCTTCCTTTGTCTCAGGGTTGCCCTTGTGGAACTCACCAGGGAGTTTTGTGGCAACAAAACTAGAATTAATTGGCTCCGCCTGCCATTGGTTCTTCCTTGTTATTGGCTCTGCTGTTCATGTGTTCTGCCTTCACCTAAAGAATTCTGGGAGCTCTAGTTTGTCCAGGATGCTGACAGTTAGGAGACCTGCCCCCACTGCCCTCACAGAATGACAGTGCCCAGAGTGGTTTACGAGTCAATCTCTCTTCGGGCAAAACTGGGAATTGGAGCTTTGGGAGGGGAATAGTGGCCAGCACTTTTAATGAGCTACAGCTCTCAGAATTCATTCTGGGAAGCTGTGACTGTTTAAAATTGTGTCATAGTGTTTTAAATGTATGGTGCGAATGCAGCCTTTGTAGGACTTCTGTCCATTTGCATGTAGGGATAGCTAACATGAGGGCTCCTATATTGTTGGTTCTTGGATGAATAAGAGGTGTGTGTGGAAGTCCCTGTAACTTCCCTCTCCCTTGACACCTGCCCATGCTCATGACATTTTCATGCCACAATACAATAAGGTGTGGCAAGGTTTTTTTGCTGCAAGATACCAACAGAGCCGCTCTCTGAGCATGTATGTCCATGGATAACCTGGTCCCACCATCCACTGTCCATTTTAAATTCCCATTCGTGATGCAACATTGCACTGGTGGCATTGTGGTAAAATGTAAATGGTTGTCTTGCCACCACCAGATAATGCAACAGCTTGGGGCCCAGTAGAGGCTGGTTTATTTGGGCAAAAGGGGTGCTGCCCCATTAACCTGAGTCTGCCCTTGGCGAGTCCCCACTGGCCTGATTCCTGACTTACAGCCTGTCAGGAGGCGATTCTCTTTGCCATTGGTTCTAGATCTACCTCCTGTTGGGTGTCCCGCTTTCCACAACACTGCTGGAAAACACTAACTGGTCTTCATCAGTGAGCCCATTCTCATGTTCTTTCTCATTATAGCAACAACTAAAGGATAGCTTTCATTGCTGTTTTCAGATTCATTTAAAAGTGCTATGATTAAAGGGGAATCAGTCGAGACCACAGTAACATTTGGGACCCTTCCTCCATTCTGTGTAGGGTTTGAATTGGTTCATTTGCTTTTGGCTCTACCAAGTCCTCTTTCAGTAGGCAGCATTCAACTAGGGCTGTAGTCCAGTAAGAGAAATATTAGTCAATGAATGGCAGCAGCTAAAGAATCAATTAATAAATAAAATATGCAGAAATCCACATATGAGGAAAAACATTGATTGGTTCAAGAAGGAAAACCCTTTGGTGGTTTTTTTCATAACTCACACATCCAGCAAAGCAGGCACCACATCTGAGAAGAAGCATTCTTTCCTCTCTGATATACATGGAAGGAATGCTTCCAATAAGATATCACATTACCTGCTGGGTGGTTGTTTTTTTTTTGTTAACTTATTAAAAATAATTTAGCAAATTAAAGACCTGCTACCTGCAACCTGATTAATCAAGGGTGCATTTTTCATTGATCCAACCAGTTTTAATAGATCCAGGGATGGGGGACCTGTGGTCCTCCAGATGTTGTTGGACTCCAACTCTCATCAGCCCCTAGCTCACAGGGCCAGTGCTCAGGGATGATGGGAACTGTAGTCCAACAAACAGAGGGCCATAGGTTTCCCCATCCCTGATCTAACCAATGAATCAAATATAGTAGTGGGACTGATTTCTGAACGAACATGCATAAGATTGTATTGCAGATGCGGAAGCCTGAGTTTCAGCTATCTACTGGTCCATGTGAATCTGGAGTAACTGAACGACTGGAGTTCATTAAGGCTGAGTAAGGGCTTGGGGAAAAGCCATAGGAACAAAGATGAGGACATAGGAAGCTGCTATTGGCCCATCTAACTCAGTACCATCCAGTCTGATTGGTCACTGATCTCCAGGATTTCACACAGGAGCTTTTCCCAGCTGTCTAGAGATGCCAGGGAACCTGAGACCTTCTGCATGCAAAGCAGATGCTCTGCCACTGAACTACAGACCCCCCCCCAGCATTGCTTTTTCTACAGTGACTCGACTGACATTTCAGGAGGGTCCCAAGGGACATGACAGATTTCTCTCTCTCTCAAAGACCTTCCTAATTAACCCAGATTGGGACAACGGAGCGCTGCATATATCTGTCAAGTAGATATAAACATAAGGAACACCCAACAGATGCCTGCCAATCACATGAGTGGGGGGGGGGGAGGAGGAGGAAAGTGGAGAATTTGAGAATGAGTTATATTACATTTTTTAAAAACAAAGAACACCCACCCTAATGTTTTGTCCTCATATCAGTAAATGAAGTTAAATGAAACTGTGTGTCTTGTAAGAACCTTTTGCTCATTTTTGTTAAAAACAAAATGTTACTACTAATCTAAATGAAACCCTCCCCACTAACTCATGCATCTACTTCGTCATTTATTTAAAATACTATCATTATGACATGAGCCTTCGCTCTTTGTCTCTCTCCACAGTCTTACTTCTCACCAGCTACTCATCTCCCCCCTGCCCCTTCTCTCGCCCAGTTTCATACAGTACAAAGGCTATAAACTAATGTACCAGTCTATGGGCTTTTATGGGGCGGGGAAGGAAAGGGGGGCATGGAACGCAGGAAAGAGGAACTATTTGCTTGGGAGCCACTGTTACAGGAAAAGTTCTCACAGTCCGGTTGGCTGTTGGTCCACAACTAACATGTTTCTCCGACCTTTTTTGCTGCATGGGTCAATACCCCCCCTCAAAATGGCGGTGATGTTGGTGGCTTCAGGCATCTGAGAGAGGCTCCAAAAGGTTAATAGGTTCCATGGTGTTCATCTTGCTTTCCTTTGCGATGGCGGAATCAAAATGGAGGACTGTTGATGCCATGTGGTTGGGCGTTGCCACGTTCCTCCTGAGCTCAATGCTAGTGCCATGATATTTATTTATTTTTTCTGTGGATGATCTGGCAGCAGCCTTGAAATTTCATTTTTTTTTAAAAAAATGAAAGTCTCTCTTAATTTAACACTCCTGTTGTCACAGAGCCTTAAGTCAGCATGAAGGTAGAGCTGAGGAAAATATGGCTGTAAGAGTCTGAGCTGAGAAATCAGGGGGCACGTGAGGGTTTGGGGAGTCATCTGTGAAGATGGGCATTCTTTTCAGGGTTCCCCCTTGCTTTCCCTTGAATTTCATGAGGCAAAATAAGAACTCTGCATAGAGTACAGCCTGTCAATGGGGTTTCCAACCCTGGCCTGCATGGAGTTTACTTCTGAGGAGGCCAGAAAACAGTCGCTCAAGCTAGTTAGAGAGGTATCACTGTCGATGTCGTGGAAAATCGAGTCATTCCCTGTGAGGCACAAAAAACAGCAACACAAGCACATTAGTACACGCTGAATTGCTCACTCAGAGAAAGAGACCTGGGGTTCCCTTAACACCTTATGCAATGGAAGGCCATCTGCACACACAGCAGAATAACGTGGTATGGATTTTCTTGAGCCATGCCACATCGCACTGTATTTGGAGGGAAATCTCATGCTTGATTGCTGCCCCTACATTTTGCAGAAAATGAGTATGCCAAGGGCAGCCTGACATACTAATTCCCCTTCTCTCTCCCTTTCTCCTTCTCATTGCTATTTTCCCATGGGCATGGTTGGGGGCATCTGCAGGAATTTTTGGTGGACAGGGAGAGTAAAAGTTCTAAAAATGATAGAAACTTTGGCTGAATTCACAGGGCAGTTTAATCTGACATTCCCCTAACAGTTTCCCACCTTGGATTTGAGCTTTCATGAAATGTAAGAAGTACTTCTGGCGCTGTCATGTAATATGGCAAGTTTAGCACTCATTCCCCGTATTATTTGCAAATAACATGGAAATGAATGCTAAACTTATGCTACGTTCCACTGTATTTTGAGAAGTGTCTTTTATGTTGTACGAAAGCTCAAATACCATATTTACTCAAATCTAGTGCTCACCTTTTTTGGCCAAATTAATTTTTTTGCGAAAATTAAGGTGTGCATTAGATTCGATGGCACATTTACATTCGCCAGAAAATACCTTTTTTGTTTGTTTCAAGGTTCTGAAAACTGAACTGTGCATTAGATTCGATGGCACATTAGACTCGAGTAAATACGGTATAATGTGGAAATTGACAATTATTGAAACATCCGGGAAACAGAATAAACTGCTATGTGAATTCAGTCTAACTCATTAAAAACAAAATGAAAGGCAGGTGTCTGGAGATTATGGTTCATCCACCGTCAAGGGGAGGCAGCTGCCCCTCTTGTGGAAACCAGTGTAAGCAGTGTTATTTTTCATGTGCTATATCACTGTAGGTGGAGGAAATCTTATGTTTGAGCAAACACAGTGAAAATTCTCCCTGTATGCAGCAATGGAGCCCATTAGGGAGAAAGCTAGCCTAAAACCCTGCTCCCTCTCAGGCTAATTTTCTACAGCATTCCAGACAAGCAGTCTGGAGTGGTACAGTCCTGGCAAAGGATTTAGGGGAGGTGCGGGGGTACACGGTGGGAAAGGTGGGGAAAGGGATATTGCCCTAGTGTGAGTACTTGCACTGGTTTCCGCTAGTGTACTGGATTAATTAAACCCAGCCCGGTGAGTCTAAGTTAGTCCCATCCATTATTTTCAATGGGTTGGCTCTGAGTGGGACTAACATTGGCTGCAACTCCAAAGCTTTATTTCTCTGGGCTCCTAATCACTGCAGAGTTTAGTGACTGCATAGTGAGGGTGGAGAAGAGGTGAGGATTTGCCAAGGACTTGTTTGCATTGCAGTCTGCAGCATTTAGGAAGAGCTTTAAAAAGAAAAGAAAAATCAAAAAGAGAAAGTTCCTTTTCTAACTGACATGAGTAAACAATCTGTGGGAAGCTGTTTGGCCACAGAGAAGAGATTCTTCATTCCATCCCAGGAAACTGTGGCTCCCAGGAATGGCGGTATCAAACGGTGTCAATGGCAAATATGGAACTGGGAGAAGAGCAAAGCTTTTGCTCACTCTCTCCATTAACGGAAGCTGCCCACTCTTCAGTCCACCCTGTGACCTCCCCTACCAGTTTAACACACAGTTCCTCCACTGTGGCAGGAGATAGCTTTCTGGACTAGATGAGCCTTTGGTCTGATCCATCAAGGCAAGAGTCATTATTTTACCAGTGGCCTGGTGGACTCAGTGTGGAATATAGAACAGCAGGTGCCTGCTCAGTCCCACAGACTGACTAGGTGGCTTCGGATCTGTCGCGATCTTCCAACCACAAATCCTTCATCTCCTGATTTGGAATCTTAAATGTTACACCCCACACACTGTTGTTGTGTGACGATTGAGGAGATAAGGTCTGCACATCAATTTGCATTGCTAAGGAATTGTATACGCTAGGTGATAACTCAGCCTTCTGCCAAAACCACATCTGACTTTGCATTCCTCATGATAAGGTAGTGGAGAGACAGGTTATTGAGGGTGCTGGGTTCTTTTCTGCCTCCTTAGAATATGAAGCAAGCATCTAGACTACATACTTTGGTTGGCTTCATACCAGTTTAGCTGCGATGGCTCCATTGTCTCCTTCCCATGAACAGAGGCAGATTTAGGGAAGTGCGACCGGTTCGGTTGCACTGGGTGAGGAGCCTTGTGGGTGCCACCAGGGATACCTCAACTAATATTTAGAAGAAAGCATGAGAAGTGGGGAGGGCTGAATTCTGACATCACACAGGGCACCACGGAATTTGAGACCCCAAAGTCTGCCACTGCCATGAATCCTGGGAAGCAGAGTTTGGTGAAGGTGAAAAGAATTCTCTGGAGAATATCCCATGGTCCCCTCCCTCACAGAGCTGAAGATCCCAAGGCCTCCATCAGAGAGTTACAGTTTAAGCAATTATTATAGGCATGCCCCAAATCCCCATGAGACCTACTAGGAATGCTGGATTGACAATGTATCACATAAGTAGGGCATTGTGATGTCAAAGGTAAAACAGCTAATAATGTTCAAGTCTGGACCATCTCCAGAAGCAAATGGTCAGCTTTTGAACCATTTTGCAAGCTGCTGGGCTAGTTTAAAAACCAGTTAATACAGGCACAAGGGCTGTGGTGACAGCAGTGACAGCAGGAAGATTCCTCCTGCCTCCCTTGGTTTTTTGTTTTCCTTCCAGAAGAAAATATATTTCCCAAGATCCCTGACATTTAGATCACTATCATAGTGGAAACCCAAAAACCTGAGCTAGAGGGTTAACGAGGGCCCTGGTATCTTTGTGTGGCTTCTGCCAGCCAGCTAAGAAGATTTAGGGAGGTTTTGGGTGAGGAGGGTGAGGGCGGATGGGAAGTTAAGGGAAGAATTCAGAGCCTGCTACATTTCCAGTGGCGTTACTAGAAGTATGATGGAGCGTGAAAGGGCTCATAATTCTTCATTCAGAAATGCCATTGCTTTGAAATACTATATAATGGAGCAGAAGTCTTTCTGGTAAAGTCCAGCACAAGCAGAACAGAAAGGAGAGGCTTCCAGAGGCTCAATGGAGACTCATCTTCCCTCTTTGCTTGTTTTGGACCCTGGTGGAAGGAACTGTATTTCCTCCAGAAGAAGACCAAAATGATGCCTTGGATACAAACGATATCTAATCTTAACATCTGGATCAAGTTGCTCCCAGGGCTTTCCACCCTGTAAAATGACAGGGAGACCTCTCAAGAGTGTGGGCTTGGGAATCCTAGACCGAAGCTTCCATGTTCTACCTTGGACATGCCAACAGCAGCTGGTTCCCAGTGAGTCTTACCATAGGGGTTCATGTGGTCACCTGGCATTTGTGGTGGTGTGAGACCTTGCTGGAAGGGGTCAGTGGCATAGCTGCTCTGATCCATCGCTACAATCTGCTGCTGTGGCGGTGCTAGCGGCGTATAAGAGGTCATCATCCCCTCCATTCGGTTGGACATCACTTCTGTAAAGAAAGACAATTGACTTCATCTAAAGCTCCTCCTGTGAGATTGATGAAATTACAGTGCTCTCGGCCTTTGAAGTTGCCCCTGTTTTCTTTCCATTTGGGGGTGAGTTTAAAAAGGGGGAGGGGGCAAGCACCACAAACATTTTCATCACCATGAAGCACCACCCTCCACAGTCCAGTGATTGGAAGGGACTGACTGCAGGGAAAGGGGATAACAGTGTTCACATTTTCAGGAAGTACCGTATTTCTCGCTCTATAGGACACACTTTTCCCCCTCCAAAAATTAAGGGGAAATGTGTGTGCGTCCTATGGAGCGAATGCAGGCTCCTTGGCTTCAGCGATAGCAACGCAAAGCCTCCGAAGCGCAGAGGGAGCGCTCCCTCTGTGCTCCGGAGGCTTTGCGTTGTTTTGCTGAAGCCTGGAGAGCGAGAGTGGTCGGTGCGCACCGACTGCTCTTGCTCTCCAGGCTTCAGGGATAGCTGCCAGAAGCCTTCAGAGCACAGTGCGAGTTCCCGCTGCACTCCGCAGGCTTCGGGTTCCCGCAGCGCCCCTTCAGCCAAGTGGGAGGAGAAATGGAAGGGGCTCTGTTTCTCCTGCCGCTTCACTGAAGGGGCACTGAGCAGAGAGGGGGAGTTTTTTTTTCTTGTTCTCCCCCTCTAAAACAAGGTGCGTCCTATGGTCCAGTGCGTCCTATAGGGCGAAAAATACGGTACACTGCCATCTAGTTCAGCACCCTGTTCTCACAGGGCCCATCCAGATTCCTGGGGGGAACCAACATGTAGGACCCAAAGGCAAGACCACTTTCTCCTCCTGTGGCTTCATGAAACTGGCATTAATGCCTCTGATCATGGAGGCACAGAACTAGCCTTGTCCTCCATGAATGTATCCAATCATTTTAAAGCCATCCAAGGTAGTGGCTATTACTGCCTCCTGTGGGAGTGAGTTCCATAGTTTAACTATGTACTGCTGGATCTTCCAACACTCAGCTTCATTAGATGCCCATGATGAGTTCTAACACTGTGTGTGTGGGGGGGGGGGGTTCTCTCTCTCTCTTATTTTTTCCATGCCATGCATAATCTACAAACTTCTGTCATTTCATCTTTGTTGCAACCTTTCCTTCTCCACCCACTTGATCATTGATCCACCCACTTGATCATTTTGGTTGCCCTTTTCTGAACTTTTCCTACTTTGCAGTACACTATCCTATTTGAGCTGGGGCGACCAAACAAATCACACCCTTTTCCAATTGCGATCACACCATAGAGTTGCAATACAATTCTCAGCATCTTTTTCAAACTCCAGCTACTAAGATTCTTTGGGGGAAGCTATCCCTATTAAATTGGTATCAAACCAATGTGCAGCATAGGTGAACCCTAAGTCTTTTGCGGCTGCATTCCACACACACACACACACACACACACAATTTATTTTCGAACAGTCTAGGATCTGGATTTGATTTGACACCTGCTGCAGAATAGTCCTGACTCACAGCCCCTTCTCCTCATCCTCCCCAACCACAAGCCCAGAGTTCCTTCACTTCCATCAGATATTGTTTGAAAGGAGCTATTTGTTTCTGCCAGGGTGGAACGAGAAGTAGCTAATTGTTTCCTTGAAATTCACTCCCACGATCCCAGGCTGTCTATTCCGACATGATGCAATGCCAGACAGGTGATGAAGACTGTTGCATCGCTCATCCATATGCAGTGCTTTGGGGTTGCACATCCTATCCTGAGTGTTGCAAGTGGTTTGGGGTGGAGACTCCTGTTTTGTCCAGTCCTTGCCACAGCAGTGTGCCAGCCCGAACTGGCGCCACTGGGTGCCAGAGCGGCAAGAACAGATAAGAACACCATGCTAATGGGATGGTGAAGCAGCAACAATGTGGGGGTGTAATTGCCAAGAGGTCTAGCCGGTTGGGGCCCTTCTTCTCCTCATTTCAAAGTCCAGCTTGGAAACTAGCCATCATTGCTTTGAGTTGTTGTTGGGTTTTCTTCTGGTCGTTGTTTGTTTGTTTGATAATCAAGCAATGTATAAATTTATGGCTGTGCTCTGCCTCCATAGTCAGAGGCTGTATGCTTCTAAATATCAATTGCTGGAAGCCACAGGAGAGGAGAGTGCTCTTGTGATATGGTCCTGCTTGCTGATTTCCCGCAGGAGTCTGGTGGGCCACTGGGAGAACAGGAAGCAGGACTAGATGAACTATTGGCTTGATACAGCAGGGTTCTCCTTATGTTCTTAACTAGCTTCTAACAAGAGCCATATTTTGAACATTGGAAGAGCCTGGCTGCTGTTTCAGGCCAGAGGCCCAATCTAGTTGGGTGTCCTGTTCTCCCAGTGGCCAACCACATGCCAATGGCCAGCTCAAGAGTTCTCTCCCCAAATAATTCCCAGCAACTGATATTCCTATTGCCTCTGACAGTGGAGGCAGGAGATAGTCGTGGTGGCTAGAAGGTTTATCTTCCATGAGGATAAATAAATACCTATAAACGTGAGGTTCAAGTCTGATTCAAATCTTGTCTCTGCTAGGAACTTACTATTTTATTTTATTTCACTTAGAAGCACGCTTAATATTTCAAAAAGTGGTGTCAATCAGTAGGGAGCATCAGACATGTATCAGCCATCCCCTGCCTCCAGTATTCAATATGGGGCTAAGGTGCAGAGGACTACGTTACATGGGTGGTAGAAGGATTAAAACAATGTATATGGGATGCTTTTAACATGCACATATGTGAAGCATGATTAGTAATCCAAGGGAAGGGTGAGAAAGGTGCTTCTTTCACCTGCCAGTTATTCCTCGGAAATATCCTCCAGGCTGTTTTTAACCTGGGTCCCCCTGCCAAGCTGGGCTCCAAGCCCAATGATCAGCCTGACTTTGGGAAACTATGGGTGGAGGAAACATTCACAGGGGAGAATCAACTCAGCAGGGCAGGGCAGGGGTGGGGAGTGGGGCACAGGCAAAATCCTCTTATGCTCACCAGTGCTTTCTTTTTTAAGAAAAAAGGTGCCAGTACTCACCATGAAGTTGTTACAGTAAGTGCCACACTTTTAACATGTGGGGGGGAGGTGCCGGTACTGCGTACCCTTGGGTACCCCCAGAAAAAACAGTGCTGATGCTCACTGAGTCTTTTCTGTAAATGTATCCCCCTCTTTCCCTATGTTTAGAGGGTTTAAAAACAAGACACAACATGGCAGAGCATTCAGCTTAGGTAATCCTCCCTCTGCATTCCAGAATGGTATAGTCCTCCTAGGAATAGTACAATTATTCTACCTATGCCTGTCTCTTTCTTTCTTTCTTTCTTTCTTTCTTTCTTTCTTTCTTTCTTTCTTTCTTTCTTTCTTTCTTTCTTTCTATGTTTGGCAGCAACTTGCAGGGTATATACCCAATACTCCCGTGGTTAAAAGCCTTTCACTCTTTTTGTTTGTGTGTAAGCATATCCTGGGTTCACACCTTGATTATTCTGCATTGGGCTGGCCACCCAAATCAGAAATGATGCAATGGAACTGGAAAAAAGGCCATAACCCCCAAATGCCATCATCAACCCCAAAGGTCCCATCCACGTCACCACTGTGGTTTCACCTTGACCTAGTCGCTGTGAATTCTGCTGCTCCTGCTGCTGTTGATGCCTTCGGGCCAATTTCTTCATCTGAGGAAGAAAGGAAAATCAGGACTAAACAGGGGCACATCAATCAAATTCTCACACTGGCTGACTAGATGCCTGTGGGAAGCCTGCAAGAAGGATGGAGTGCAACAACACTCTCCCCTCCTGCTGTTTCCAGCAACGGGCATACAGAGGCATACTACTCTGACAGTGAAGGTAGAACATAAGAAGAGCCCTGCTAGGTCAGGCCAATGGCCTTTTAGTCCATCACCCTGTTCTCATAGTGGCTGACCAGGTGCCTGTGGGAAGCCTGAAAGAAGGACATGAGCGCAACTGCACTCTGCTCACTTGCAATTCCCAGCTACTGGTATTCAGAGGCATGATGCCTCTGACAGTGGAGGTAGAACATAGCCACCATCTCCAGTAGTGCAAGAGTGTCCTTCTAGCAGTAATGCAGTGACATTGGGGAAGCATTGCACAACGACAAATAAAGTGGAATTGTGTGTGGACTAATGTAAAATTGTGGTGTCAATTGCATTTTGCAGAATTCCCCCTTAAAAAAAAAACCAGCACACCAGTCTGGGGCGGTCCTAGGAGAGGCAATAGATGTGATTCACTGTTCCCCTCTTCCTATGTATCCACTGTTACTCCTACCCATAGTAGACCAATTAAAATAAATAAATATGGCCAATGTAGCATCTTGACTTGAATTCACATATTTCCCTACCTCCCCACTCTGACTACCAACCCCGGAACTATTTCTGCTTATGGAGCTTTTGCTTCTCGCTTTGGGAAAAGTTAAGCAGGGATTGCTCAGGGTACGACACAGGAAGTACAACAAAGAAGGATGCACAAGTCACTTGTACTTCCTGTCCTCCACTTCTCCCCCCCCCCATCCTGTAATATCTATTATGCTTGATCGCCATATTCCATACCCCTCAACCGTCCCGATTTTCTCGGGACATCCTGAAATTACAGAAGCTATCTCAGCTTCTGATTGGATTCTGGAATGTCCCATTTTTTGGTGCCATGGCTCCTGCGAGAGCACAGCACCAAAAGAGACAGTGAAGGACCTTGTGATGATGACAAGAAGGAAGGGTGGAAAGAGCATGTGTGTGAACTTGCATTTCTCAAGGTGTGAGGGGAGAGGGAGAGGGGAGGGGGAGAGAAATCCGGGCGATGGTCACGTGGTTGCACAGTAGAGTCGTGCATCTCTGGGCGGAAGGAGGAGGTGGCAGCAACAGCAGCAGCAGCAGCAGCAGCAGCAACAACAACAACAGCAGAATTAGTAGTCGAGCCAGCTTGCTGAGGTCACATATGGCAGTGTTACCCACTACCGTGAGTGCTTCCTTCCTCACACGCCGCTGTGTCGGCCCCTCCCTCCCCCCCTGCATGGGAGGGGAAGGTGGTGAGTTAGAAAGCGGCTGAGGCATCAAGAAGGGAGAGGAGCACGGCGGAAAGAATCCCAGCGTCGCTCCAGAAAGGCGGCCATTTTGAGTCCCTCCTGCCCTGCGCCTCCTGTTGTGGTTTTGTTTTCTTTCGGGGGGTGTCTTCTGCCGCGGCCCCCCATTCTCTCTCTCTCTCTCGTAAGTTTGCTGTAGGAAAGGAAGAAGCGTCCCCCCCCTCCTTCCCCACATGTACCTTCACTCTTGGACCCCCTAGCTGTAACCCACACAGGGGAATGTTTTTTTGTCCTCCCCTCCCCTCAGCATGCTGCAGCCTGGCTTAATAACAACACCATGCAGAGTGCTTAAGTTCTCTGTTGCGGGGGGGGGCCTCTTTTCTCATCCCTTCAGGTTGTGGCTAAGAATAATTTGCCCCACATAACATAACAACCCCCCTGATTTTATTTGGCAGAATGCTGGAGGGTTTGCGTAGTCTGTGTGCTCCCCTCCTTCTGATGAAAAGCCAAATCTCTTCACCACAGTTAGGGTTGTCAACAAACCATGACCCCGAATGAAATTAGATGCAAATGTGTGACAGATCTTCAGAGGGATCCATGGGAAAACTAAAGTGGTTGGATAAGATTGGCAAAATGTTCCATCTTGAATAAAAAATAAATTAAAGAGCATTTCTGAGCTCCATTTCAGCTCCTGGGTTGTAGCCAATATTAATCCTAGTCAGAGCAGGCCCACTTAAGTTAATAGATATGATCAGGGTAGGTCCATTAATTTTAAGTGGGTCTACACTGAGTTGGACTTGGTTGGTTAGAACCCGTTCTGTCTTATTGGTAGGCAGGACCTTACCTTTGCTCTTTGATTCTGAAACCACACCTGGACAACTCTGACACTGAGGCCTGTTTCAGCTGCTAGTGTCTCCCTAACCTGCAACAAAGGTAAAAAGGTGAAATAAGTTGTGGAGCTGAAATGGAAAGTTGCTGCAATCAAACAAAATGCCTAAATTCTCTGAGCCCTACATTTCCAAGAAACTGCAGGGACATCCAGAAGAATAAATAACAGGTTCAATGCTAAGATTGTAGAGATGGTGAAGTTAATGAGACAGAAGAGGAGATGAGAGTTCAATGAGTCAAATAATGCAGAATCAATTTTATTTTTCTCAGTGTGTGTCTTTGGACCTACAAAGAATTGGCAGTGCTAACTTCGCCATGTCAATGTCTATATTGTATTGTGCTTTTTGGTAGAGAGGTCCCTGGCACGGATTGGCTGAGTGAGTGTGATGTAATGGAATGTTCACAAACATTCTTCCTGGAAATTGATTTCTTAAAAAAATGAACTGTCAAAAAGTTTGGCTTCTCCAGAAAATGGGGAAGTTGTCCATTTGGAAGCTATCCAAAGTCACAAAGGACCTAGAGGCAGGAATAGTTTTATATTTGCAGACTTCGAAGTGGAAACACCACAAATTTAAAGCACACAGTTTCCCTCAAATAATCCTGGGAACTGTGGTTTGATATGGGTGCTGGCAATTGTAGCTCTGTGAGTGGTAAACTACAGCTTTTTTGTAGCGTAGAGTCATATGCTTTGTATGTGCTTTCAATGCATGGTGTGTAAGCAGCCATAATCACTGCCAATGGGCAGCATCCTGCCCTGTATCAGAGGGCAGCAAGCTCAGTTAGGGAACACTTGCACATGCTGCCTTACACAGCATTATCCGCCTCATTCTACCTAATGGTTGGGCTGACCCTAAACGTATGATTCTTTTAGCTGAAGATGCCAGTTGAGGTGTATGCTTTTGCCACAACCATGATACAGAATCAGATTGTGAATGGTGGTGTTTGAACAATGACAGCCTACCTTCCTACAAGGCTTGGAAGATACTTCAAATGAAGCTTTGAAAGCTCTCCTCTGCTGTGTTGTGAGTATCGTCCGCGGCCGCTTTGGTCTCCTTGGGTCCTTCCCGTCGTCTCCACCCTTCCCTGGGTTTGCTTGTCCTTTGGTCGGTTTCACATCCCCATCCTCATCATCACTTTTAACTATTGGTCAATTGCAAATGGAACAAATTAAAATACATGACTGCTCACACAGGACCACCACAGGTCCATCCAGTTAGCATCAGGTTTCTCCTAGAGACCAGCCAGGTGCTCCAAGGCAATGGTGAAGAACCTCAGGACCAGGGATCAAATGCAGCCCTCTACCTGGCCCTCAGAACTCTCCTTACACTATGCCACTCACTTGCCCTCCATCACATCCTCAATACTTTTGCCTGGCTTGAATGTTGTCTATGAACTCTGATAATTCCTCCTGCTTGTAAAGAAAGGGGATTGTGAAGAAACTAGCATGACATAGCATCTACATTTGTTGCTCCACCCACTTTTGTCTCTGTCTCCTCCCACCATTGGAATGTGGCCCTGGTAAGGGGAATGTGGCCCTCAGGCCGGGAAAAAACACCTCCACCCATACCCCAAGGGAAGACTAGGCTTGCAGGCAATGGGAACTTTAGCTGGTTGTTTCTTACCCTGTTCTGAAGGAGAGTTGTACATATGTCTCATATGTCTCCCTTTCAGATTTAACTATTAATAACCTAGTGATAACTTTTGGCTCCAGGTGCCATATTCCAGCTTTCTGATGGCAGGAAAGTACATCAGCTATTGTGTGACACACTTCATTTACCCACTGAGGAACAGTTATAATCTGTGGCACCATTAACATAGAACTTTGGGGCAGTTGTCTGGAACCCTATTCAGCAGCATAAACAGGAGGGCTCCCCAAGTTAATCATTTCTAACTCATCAAATTTTGAAGTAATACACATTGCCACAGGGGAACCTTTTTTAGCCTGGGGCCGCATTCTCTCATGAGCAACATTCGGGGAGGGGGGTCATACCAATGGTGGGTGTGGCCAGAGGGGGGAAGTGGGCAGAGAGAGAGATGTGCCTCTGACTTTTGTACAGCAGACTACGGTCAAGAGAGTCCACGTGGTGTAGTGGTTAAGAGCAGTAGACTCATAATCTGGTGAACCGGGTTCGCTTCCCTGCTCCTCCACATGCAGCTGCTGGGTCACCTTGGGCCAGTCACACTTCTCTGAAGTCTCTCAGCCTCACTCACCTCACAGAGTGTTTGTTGTGGGGGAGGAAGGGAAAGGAGAATGTTAGCTGCTTTGAGACTCCTTTGGATAGTGATAAAGCGGGATATCAAATCCAAACTCTTCTTTCAAAGGTACATCAATCTAGCTGGTCATTTAAGATACATAATCACAGTTCAAAGGACATATTCCAGCCAAGTCAAAGCACTCAAGTATGGGGTGGAGAAAATCTAGTGAGGTGGCTGGGGAAAGGTCTTGGCCTGGGGAGACTCCCAGAGACACTTGTCTCTCTGGCTTAAGGTTCCCAAACTCTACATTATTTATTTCTTTCATTTATATACCACTTTTTCCTCCAAGGAGCTCAAGGTGGTGGGCATTGCTTCTCCTCCTGCCTCACCACAATATGGTGAGGTAAATCAGGCCGAGATATAGGTATTGGCCCCGAATCATCAAGTGAGCTTCCTGGTAGCATGGGGATTCAAACCCAGGCCTAGCACTCTATCAGTTACACTACACTGGCTCTCATTATCATCCAAAGGGAAAGAAAGGTAGGAGCTTTGCTTGTTCGTTCCAGAGATTGAAATTACCTAGCCACGTGACTGATCACCATTTGAGAAGACTCACCTGAATCTGAGTCATCAGGGCTGACAGAGCTGAGCAAATCTTTCTCCTTTTCATAGTCACTCTTGCAGAGCAGCTGCCCCTCCTTCAGCACAAATTCATCTCCCTTCCTCAGCTGCCGCTCACAGACACAGCAGCAGAAGCAGCTCAAGTGGTAGACACACTCCAGCGCCCTCATCACAAACTCCGTTGGGGCAATCTTCTCCATGCACCCACTGCATTTTGCAGCAAACAACCTATCGGAGGAAGAAGGGGAGAATACTCAGGTCACGAGGCCGAGGCTCCTAGCAGGATCCCAAGCTGGAATTCCAGAACATAAGAAGAGCCCTGCTGGATTGGGCCAAGCATCTTGTTTCTCCCAATCAGACGACTGTGTGAAACCCAGAAACAGGACCCGAGCACAAGAACCCCTCTCCCTTCCTGTAGGTTCCAGCAATTGGTATTCAGAAATGTTTCTGCCTCTGACCATGGAAGAAGAGCACAGCCATTGCTGCTAGTAGCCACTGACAGCCTTACCCTCCAAGAGAGGAGAAGACCTGGAATGAAAATCTCCCGGCATGAATTTCCTGGTAGAAGATTATATGACACCCTGCATGTGCATTCTGCAGTGCTCACATGCATTTTATACATTGCAATTATTTTTGCTGAGAACAGAACCCCCAAAGCTGCAATCTAAGTCATGTGTAAGATTCGAAATACATTTTTTTTAAAAAAAATGTATTGCATTTATGCCTTGCTCTTCCTCCAAAGAGGTCATCAAAACATATGGAGGGTACTCAGCAAAATCAAGGGAAAACCAGGAGTAGAATGGCTTGGAACCTCAATTCCAAGAGACAAGCCTAAGACACTTTGTTGGATACACAGCACTGGATTACTCAAGAGGCTTCAGGCAGCAGCAAAGCAAGGGCACAAAAAATGATTAATATATATATATATATATATATATATATTGATTTTTAATTTTTTTAAAAAAAACATCATCTACTAACGTAGATTGGAATAATGCAAGGAAATCAGATTCTGTTATGCGCTGCAATGAATCTATGCTTTATTAATTATATGTTCTTCTGAGTTATATGAACTTTTTTTTTCTTATCTACATATGCATATAAACATAAAAAACATTGTGCATTGCATAATTTGTTTTTCTGTTTTTATTTCTGATCACTGAGATAAGAGACAGGATGAAATGTAACCAATAAAATGTTATTTTGTGGCTTTGTGTTGTTTTTATTTTGAATTACACAATCTTTTCAGGGCATAGGGCCTCTAAAGGTCTTAATCTGGCCCTGTGCATACAGTTTGTGTTTAGTTTTCTGCCCCTGTATAGGAACTCCTTGGTGAAGCCCCTCATAAAACTATCTTGATGCAACTAAAGAATCAGCAGTGTCTGGTGCCCACTGAGGCTATTGGAGTGGAATGAAATGACAGGTAAAATGATAGGCGGAGTCTGAGCCAATGAGAGGCAGAGCCAACAAATTATACTTTTGCTTCCATCCTCCCTCCCCAATGAATTCTACAAGGGCAACCGTGAGACCAAGCATGAGGAAGAAGCTGACAGGTAGCGCCGCCACCCCCCGGACTGGTTTTCAAGAAGAAGGCATACAGCTGTGGGCTGTCTGAGGGCAGATTGAGATTGGGGTGGGGCTAGTAACCCTCTTGCCCTAGTGGACCAGCCTCCATTGCTTGCCCCAGCACATACTGAGGGGGAGAGGAAGCATCTTCCAGCTTTTGGTAGCATCCAAGCATGCTGGGACCCCATTCTTTTCTCTTTTCCTTGCATATGCAACCAAGGAAGTACTTAAAAGGATTAAAAGCGTGCACAGATCTCCCCTGCCCTGGCTCCCTAAACCGATTGGGCTCTGTTTAATGAAGCTTGCCCCTTGAACTCAAAAGGGGCGTGGGGAAGACAGGATGCCTTCAAAGGGTTCCAAGAGGATCAGCGCTAATGTAAAGGCATCTGCAGATGGGCAGCCCATTCAGACCGTTGCAAAACCGATTGCGCTTCAGTAACATTCAATGGGGTGAAGGTAATGAGGGGTGGAAGCAGGCTGATGTTTGGCAAAAGCATTTGGGGAGGGGAGAGAAGCTTTCAGGTGGGGTGGGGGATTCATCACGCTGCGGGGAGGGGGAGGAAGGGGGAACATTGTTGCTCCAATAAGCTTTCTGTTGTTTTTATGGCATTTTGTCCTTTCCACGGATGATCGTCCAAATGTAAAGTAAGAATGCTTTCAGGCAAAAGGCATTTATTTAACCCCTACTCCCCAATGTAGGACCCAGGGACATGACCCAGCCAAATCTGAGTGCTTTCACTGTCCCAGTGAGTCCTTGACATCACAGAGCAAAGGAGGAAGTCCACAGAGGGATGGAACAAACAGTCTATATCCAGGCTGTTTTGCACATGTTCATAAATGTGTTCCAGTACATTTAAAATCATCATCATCATCATCATCTGCATGAAAATTCATATTTGCATACCTCTTCATGTTTAACTTTACATTTAAACACAAAATGTTCATCTCTAAATGTATTTTATCCTTAAAAATAAGCTTTTTACACACACTTGAATACTTTTTAAAGCAAAACAACTGCTTGACAAATTTCAGTGATGTGTGAATTCTGAAAGATAAGAGTGTTCTAATGTAAGTATTCATTTGTAAGGGGTGGATCTGGTCTGTTCCATACTGGAATTTGCAAAGAATTAATTTCTCAGGCATCCATTCAGAAAACAAATTTCATTTCAGCCTGAACAGGTGCAAAGAGGAATAGGGTTGTATCCAACTAACTTCAACTCAAGAGTAGGCCCATTAAAATTAATAAATCCATCATGCCCCTCTGCTTCAACACTAACCCTGTTGAAGGCTAGTCCTAGTCTAGACTAACACTTGATGCTCCCTATACTTGCCACAAAGACAAAGGATTGTAGCCAATGCTAGTCCTCCTCAGAGTAGACCCACTGTACTCAATGGACATGAGTAACTTATGTACATTCATTCCAATGGGTCCTCTCTGAATAGGACATGCATTGGATAAAACTAGAGAAGGAAAAACCTGTCAATTTTGATTTCTCTCATTCTTCCAACCCTTGATTCTCCATATTTCCACATGAGTTTGCAATTAAGATATAATAAAAGTCCTCACGAAAATTCACATTTTTTATTAGTATTTTTCCTAATATTAAACACTTTTTAATGCAGTTTTAACTGGTATACTCTTTCTTTGCAGAGCAGTCTTGATGCTACTTTAATAAATGAATGCATATTTATACACACTTCACTCTAGACTATGATTTTTTGCACCTATTTGTCTGGAGAACTGCATTGCAAAATTCAGAGATGTGCGAATTTTGAAGGACTTTTGTATTTCAGTTCATGTATTGTTTTGGAAAGTGCAAATTACATCTGTTCACCTAGAAAGATGAACTGAATTGACTCTCTCCCTCCTCCTGAGGTACAACCCATTACACTCAACTTTTGGTTTCTTGTGGATATAGAAAACAAGGGTCTGTGATAGTCTAGGAAACCTCCCGCTTTTAAAAATACAAGCAGATCACCAGGAGCATCTTTCAGCCCACCCACATCTGCTCCCTTGTTGAAAAAGAGTGGGGCAGCCCTACATAAGGAAAGGGATATTTAATTCAGTTCAGCCAGAGGAAAATACTTTTGGGGGGCCTTTTCTAGGACATCAAAAACACACACAACAGGAAACTGAGCTTGACAAATGACCTGACTTTGATATCTCTTGATCAAACCCACAGCTCATTAGATGGCTTAGCATTATAAACACAAGGCAGTAAACCTGTTGAAGGCTTAGGATGGAAGTTGAGCAGATGACCCATGTACAGTTTTTGAATCAAAGCAATAAATCTGAGAGCAGCAGAGCAAATGGTCTGATCAGACACAACAGTGTTCTCCCTACCCCACTCTGCTTGCAGATTCCTCCCCCCGTAAGAAGTGTCTGACTGGATCAGATCAATGTTTTAGTGTCAAGAGTTGAAAAATGAATTGCTTCATTGCGTCTTGATTATGAGAAGTAATGTTCCTTATCGTAGGCTTTGCAGATAAGCTAGCATCTTGACTACTGCATCTGGTTCTGGGTGCCAAATTTTTAGAAAGATGATAAGCTTCTGGGCAACCTTCTGGGGATCACACAACTGGTGGGGCAAAAGGCAAATGTAGGCAGGGCAACACATGCAAATTTAATGTTTGTACAGCTGCAAGGTGTCTGTCTCAGGTTCTGGGCACTCAAAATGTGGAGCTTCCATTTAGTTTTCATGCCTAATGGTCACTGGCTGATAAAATTGGACCCACCCCTTTTACAAGGTATAGAAATGCAAAAGTGAGTTTGGGGTGGTGCAGAGCACTCAAGAGCTGCAGTGGAATCTGTGCATTAGACTGACTCACCAACCTCACACTGCCCTTAGCTAACCCCTACCTGCCTGCATTCTTACTTTCATCCTGTCCAGGGGATGGCCCTGACTGTCACACTCCTCTTTAGTGCCAGTGTTGCCCTTGCAGAACTCAGCAAAGAGGAGGAGAAGCAATAAAATTAGTTAGCTCTGCTTATCATTGGCTCAGGCTCCATCAATGGTTGGTCTCTCTGCCTTCTGCCCTAGCCAGCTTACTAAGCAACAGTCATGGCTGGTAAAGAGTAAAGGGAGATCAGTGGAGGATGCTACAGAAATATGATGTGCTTTTGAATGTTCCTAGGATGCCTGGCAGCATGAAAAGGAAGCCTCTGCAGTCTGTGTGGCTACAGGTGGATTGAGGCCACTACACCTTCCTGCACCAGGGTACAGCCATCTGGCATTTTGTACAGGACAGCTGATTTATTGCCTCCCTAGCTTGTTATCTCACATTTAAATTCGACCCCGTTCTGCTTCCCTCAAATCACCGTTCTGCACTGTTTACTCTTACAATAATGTCCAAACAACCTAACTTTTACCTTTTCAATCACCTCGCCTGGGTCTTTAATTTCCTCCTGTTTGTGGGGCAAATAGATTGTAATGGTTTTCTTATAACTCATTTACTATGCAGAGAGAGATAACCAGCCGTACTGTGTCAGGTTTGCTGTTCACATTAAGTGCGGTTCAAGAGGTTCACCAAACATCGCAGAGCCGTAACAAGGAAACAATTCAATGCATCGTTTGGCCATTTCTGCAGGCAATATTACAGAAACTATGATGAAACTAGATTTCATTCCTGCTTGGCCCACCGATTGCAACCTGTCAAATTACCGAGGATTTTAAATCATGTTTCCTTGATTTAATTTTTTTGAGTTTCTTTTTATATCACTGGTCAAATGCTAACTAAACAAATCTAGCTTTACAAACACATACTATACCCAGGGCAGAAGTTGATAATGCGCAAAGCTCAATGCTTTTAAAACATCACAGAGCCAGCGTTTCTCAACCTTGGGTTCCCAGACGTTGTTGGACTACAACTCCCATCAGTCCTAGCCAGCATGACCAGTGGGCAGGGATGATGGGAGTTGTAGTTCAATAACACCTGGGTAAAAAGGTAAAGGTAAAGGGACCCCTGACCATTAGGTCCAGTCGTGGCCGACTCTGGGGTTGCGGCGCTCATCTCGCTTTATTGGCCGAGGGAGCCGGCACACAGCTTCCGGGTCATGTGGCCAGCATGACTAAGCCGCTTCTGGAGAACAGCGCACGGAAACGCCATTTACCTTCCCGCTGGAGTGGTACCTATTTATCTACTTGCACTTTTGATGTGCTTTCGAACTGCTAGGTTGGCAGGAGCAGGGACCAAGCAACGGGAGCTCACCCAATCGTGGGGATTCGAACCACCAACCTTCTGATCGGCAAGTCCAAGGCTCTGTGGTTTAACCCACAGTGCCACCTGCACATCAAAGGTTAAAAATAGTTGGGTTAGAGTATTGGACTAGGACAGGCAAGACCAGAATTCAAATCCCCACTCTGCCATGAAGCTCTTGGGCCAGTTGCTGCCTCTCAGGCTAGCCCTACCGCACAGGGTTGTTGTGAGTATAAAATGGGGAGGCGAACTGTGTACACAATCTTGAGCTCCTTAGAGAAAACCGTGTGATATTCATGCAATAAATAATAACAACTTTTTGAAGTTATAATTGGAGGCCCACGGTCATTCTTACCCCTCAAAAAAAGGGGGATTAGGGTTGTATAAGAGTAAGATGGAGATGAAATTTAATTGAGTTCACCTTTAAAGGCAAACTTATCTAATTCTCATGCAAACTGCCCTCCTTTGAAATTCACACCTCTGTGAATTTTTCAATGCAGTTGTCTGTATACTAGGGTGAATAACACACACAAATGCATTATATATGGGGAAATCATTTAGCAATGATGTGTATATTAGGCAAAACAGCATCCCGAAATGTGTACATTCAGATAAATCTGCAGTAAAATGCTGGTTAATTTTCATGAGGATTTTTTTAAAAAATAATCACACAATGATGTGTAAATGTGGAGAACTAAACTTAAAAGTGGAAATATGAGAAATGGAGAAAAATCAAGACTGACAGATTCTCCTACCCTTAATAAGGGTACATACAGAGCATCACCAAGTTCTGCTGCATGTGATCAGAAGCGTCTTCTTTCTCAGTGTGCCTATAAGCAAAGCCTGAAGACTATTGCTCTCTCCTGCTGTTGCTCCCATGTCACTGGTATTTTGTGGTATACTGCCTATGAAACTGCCTATGATCGCCATAAATAAAGATCTACATTGGGATGTGCTGCCCCTGTGGATCCTGCTGCCTGAGGCAGTTGCCTCACTTTGCTTCACATGTTGGCCGGCCCTGCAGCTGGTGATGGGAAGGATCCCATATTTGCCTGAAACCCCAGAAAGTTGCCACCAGAACTGAGAGAACTGGATTAGATGGACAAATCATTAGATGGTACATTTAGAGTCCCATCCACCTGGTGGTTGGGGAAACCAGCCCATGTACCCCCAAGGTGAAAATGGAAATCCAAAGGGCTGTGTGTGTGCAGTCAGCTGCTGTCTTATGGCAGAGGATGAAGAACCTCAAAGTCCAGTACAGGCCCCTGCGTCTGGCCCTCATAACTTTCTCCAGGCCACACACCCCTCACTGGCCAAGCATCCTCCCAGGTGTTTCTGCATCCCTGAACTCTCAGAATGCCTCTTGTTTTGTGGATGGGGGATAGGGAGCAGGGTGCTGGTGTGAGTCTGTGTTCGAATCCCTCCAACTATAGAAAGGTAATATTTACATTCATTCAGGGCCAGATTAAGATACACTGAGAGCCTAAATGAGGTCAGGTTTAAGAGGCTCCAAAGCATTAACTCCCCCAAATGTGCATCATTCTATTATTTTTTACCCAATTAAGTAAATCTTGAAGTATTTAGAGCTCCACTCATTATCTGAGGTTGTAAATTGTACCATAGCTTGTGTGTAAATCCTGCACTGCGTTCATTGCCCCATCCAGATTTGCCTCTGGCTCTGCCCACCACTGGGCATGTGAGACATAAATGTGATAATAAACAAAGAAACATATCCTCAAGGATGAAACCTTCCTCATCTTGCTACCCTTCCACGAGCTGGTATTTTCTCCTAACATCAAATGTTCCTTTAATACAAAAGAAAAGGTTGTATTTAGGACCAGTCCAGACCACTGGTTTCTCTTCCCTCAAGATTGTCTAATCTGACACTTGGAGGCTTTTCAGGGCCTCTCAGAGAGAGAAGGGTTTTCCTCATCACTTCCAACTTAGTTTTGTTTTAAATGAAGATGCTAAGGCCCAGCCTGGAGCTCTTGAAGCCATGTGTTCTACCACTGACTGAGCTGTGCTTTGAATAATATCTTTTTCTTGCCATACCTGTTCACATTTACAGGTAGAATTTACATTCATTGCTCTGCCCACTTTTGCCTCTGGCTCCACCTGCTACTGGACATGTGGCCCTCAGAAGGTTTCTCAGAAGGCAATGTGGCCCCCAGTCTGAAAACGTTCCCCACCTCTGCTCTATAGAGCAAAATGGCCTGTAGCCTTACAGTAGGAAAACCCTGGCAGGACTCAGTAGCTGGTTCACAGCCTGGCTTTAAAGGGGCGGTGTGATGCGGGAAGAATGTTTTCCAAAGGATCCAGAGTTTCTTGCAAGTGAAGGAAACATTGACTGAAGGGATGCGTCCTCTGCTTAATAATCACCCTGTAATTGACAGTGGCCCGTTCCATCACTGTCGCCCGCACAGATTCAACGGCATTGCTCCCTCCCAGCGATTTGATGGCAGAATTTATGGGGAATCAAATTATTGCCGCAAGAAGAGAATTAAAACGATCCTTCATTTGCAAAAAGTCCCTGAGATTGCCTCAGCGTTGCTCCACCTTTGGGAGTCTAAATGCGTCTCCCCCTCCCGCAACACCCATTGCTCTTTACAAGCTCGGCAATTGCACGCTACAGATTATAGCTGCAATTTTCTTCTAATCTGCTCTGGAGCCGAGAAACTATTTTATATAGAGAGATTAAAAATAAAAAATAAAGTTCAGGGCGCCGGTTGAACTCATTAAAAAAAAGAGAGAGAGAGAGAGCAGCACAGGCAATTAAAAAAAGCTGAATGGATTAACGAGCGGCAATTATTTGGGGGAGAACTGTAGTTTCAGGCTATATGCTGCAAAGGGTTGTGGGGAAAGGCTAAGCTGGAGTTATGTGTGTGGCGTTTGGCTCTGCATCCATAGGAAACATGCCACAACAGCCACAAGAACATCAAATGGTATTAGGTGCATAGAGATTCATCCACACACACCTGTAGGAACTTAGCAGACTCAGCAAGATTGATTCCACCTCAACAGGTGAATCAAACCTAAATATTGTTACACACCACCCCAATCCCTGAGCGATGTGGAATTCCAGAAGTTCCGGGGGCTTACTCAGGGTTCATGTTTCCTTCGGGAATGAGGCACAGTAGAGACTGCAGTGTTCACTCTCTCACACAGATTTTAATGGTAGTTTAAGGCATTTTTGTATTTTGAATCTTTATGGAAATTCAGCAAGTGCGCTTTTTATTTTTTTTAAAGCGAGTTACAGTACTAACTAGCACTCATGGTGGCAGTGACAGAAATAAATGTGGACAATGTAGATTGAATAGGGAGGCTCATGGGCTTTAAGTACATCACACACACACACAACTTTCTGCTGCAGAGTCAGAATGGTGGTGGCATAATTAGGAAGATTTGAAGTGGAAGAGGAAGAGGAAGGGAAGATTTTGTAAGGTTTAAAGGCTCACACTTAGGATTACATAGCAAAAGTAGCCCATACATGTCAATAGCATTTGCTCCTCTTTTTATTAATGTTGCTATGGCAGGTTCCTTGCGAAAGGGTTATTGTCTGTGTATCAGAATGATGGGCCTCTTTATGAAATAAAAATACCTTTTGCATTCTACTGCACAAAACTATCAGTTATTGTTTTAGCACTGGTTCTTTTAGGTAACTAGCTTGTGACAAACAAGTCTTAAGAACATGGGTAGGCAAACTAAGGCCCAGGGCCCGGATCCGGCCCAATCGCCTTCTAAATCTAGCCAGTGGATGGTAATTTGTGGGGCCTGCCTGGTGTTTTTACATGAGTAGAATGTGTGCTTTTATTTAAAATGCATCTCTGGGTTATTTGTGCAGCATAGAAATTTGTTCATTTATTTATTTTTTCAAAATATAGTCTGGCCCCCCCACAAGGTCTGAGGGACAGTGGACCGGCCCCCCTCTGAAAAAGTTTGCTGACCCCTGCTTAAGAACATGAGGAGATTATATTATTACTAATTGAATGTTATCTATCACCTACCCACCCTTCACCATGAGGTCCCATGGTATGTTACAACATTGTATTGTCTAGATAGGTTATGTTCTCTCTGGGTGACACTACTGTTGCCCTGTCTAGTCATTTGCTATACAGACTAAGGAGAATGATTGTGGCAGCAGGGTGGTTTGCAAAAGAAGGGTGTCAAATAAGAGAATACTCAGTATTCATAACTACTCAGTAACGGTCAGTGTCTCTGCTCTTCTACTCTGTGATTAGCTACTGCTATTTCCTATTCTGTTTCAACTTTTAAACGCCTGCTGAAAACTTTTATATTCCATCAGGCTTATGCAGGCAATTTATAATACATCTTTCCATAATGCTTAGCCGATTTCTGATTTTAATGTTTTGAAAACATTTAATATTTTGCATTGTATGATTCTAAGTATAATTGTTGTGAAGCACTTTTTATATGAAAAGTGGCGTATAAATGTTTTTATAAATAAAGTAAATAAAATTTATTTACTTTGGAAGATTTGTATACTACTGCTTAATAGTAACAATGATTTTTTTTCAACCCCCCCCCCACAACTGTAAGCAGCTTACATAAAATAAGATGAACCATTCGTAAGGAAATACCATTAAAATCAACAGATGTTATAAGACAAGTAGGCATAATACAATTCTAAACATATAGATAAAAACAACAGTTATATAAAAAACAGTTTCGATAAAACTAACAGAATTAGTACAAGCCCCTTCTAAAAAACCCATCAGGGTTGGTTTGCCATGTTTTAAAGGAACTGAAGCAATAAGCATTATCAAGAAATCGATTAAACAACAACACTGACTTCACAGAACTACAGTTCCCAGCACCATTGACAAATTATAGTTCTCCGCAACTGTTAAAGGTGTGGAATTGTGCTATTAGATATAGTGCTTTAAATATCTTGTGTGGGTGTTAATGGTTAATGCCAGGGGTGGGGGTGGGGGGAGGGGAGAAGATAAGAGAACCAACCATTACCATTCTTTAGAATTCAAAATTCTCCAGATGTTGCAAGGATGTTCTCCAGCAGAGAAATGTGCACTAAAACACTGGTGAATTTTCTTGAGGTTAACATTTGTCCATTCCATTCCAGGAGGAGTTATTTATTAGTCTTTCCCCACAAATGTGAACTAAAAGAAACTCATGGACTTAAACAAAAAAGAAAAAACAACAGAGTAGGGGAGCAGCTCAAAAGTGACACACACGCACCCCTGCCATGCAGTAAGACATGGCACAGTCCATTCTATCACTCTACCACAGGGATGGGGAGCTGGTAGCCTTTCAAATGTTGTTGTATTCCAACTCCCAAAGCCAATGGTCAGGGATAACAGGAGTCCAGCCACATCTGGAGGGCCACACAGATTCCCTCCCCATCCCTTTTCTGGTTTTATTGCCTTCCACCACATGTTCTCATGCGGGTCACATGACTTGCACAGGAGCGCAGCCAGGAACATGTGCATCCCTGTTTTCGGCCTCAACATGTTGGAGGATATGCTCTGTCTTGTGCATCCATAGGGCTATGAATGCTTCCTAAGCAACAGCACTCACAGCCTGATCATGAGAGATAGAAGGAACTACATTCTCTTTCTGAAATCTGGGGCAAAACTCCCCCTAACCCAAAATGCACTTTTTCACTTCCGTTACACTCTATACCTTAAATATTTTCCCGTTTACTATAACTGCACTCTTTCCAGCTACACTCATCTTCCTTCTGCTTAGCCAGTTCCACACTGCCACCTCCTCCTGTATCTGACAGCCTCCTGCAACCATCCTTAGCTTGTTTCTCCACCACACACAACAACAACAACAACAACAACAACAACAAATTTTATTTGTATCCCACCCTCCCCGACCAAAGCCAGGCTCAGAGCAGCTAACATATAAATAAGACGATATGCATAATACAAGCGATCAATCAATTAAGATACATCCCACAATTAATTCCAACAATTAATATTAAAACTGGACAAGTGGCAATTTTCAGGTTAAAATTGGAAGTGGTTAATACTTGCCAAGACCAACTGTTTCCACTGATATTATAAGGACCTATGAGCAGGCTGGGAACCTCCTTCGTGCTTGTTCTTAGACAAAGAGAAAATGAGTCAGGCTGAACCCTGACCAAAGGCCTGGTGGAACAGCTCCGTCTTACAGGCCCTGAGGAAAGATGTCAAATCTCACAGGGCCCTAGTCTCTTATGAGAGAGTGTTGAACCAGTCCAGGGCCACGGCCGAAAAGGCCCTGGCTCTGGTCAAGGCCAGTCTGATCTCCCTGGGGCTCAGAATCTTCAGGGTGTTACAGACTGTAAGGTCCTCCATGGGACATACCAGGAGAGGCAGTCCCATAGGTATGATGGTTCTAGGCCATATAGGGCTTTAAAGGTTAAAACCAGCACCTTAAACCTGACCCACCGGGAGCCAGTGCAGCTGGTATAGCACTGGATGAATGTGGCAAGGACTCCGTAAGCAGCCTCACAGTGGCATTCTGTACCTGCTGGAGTTTCTGGGTCAGTTTCAAGGGCAGCCCCATGTGGAGTGAGTTACAATAATCAAGCCTGGAAGTGACCATCGCATGGATCACAGTGGCGAGGTCGGGATGAGAGAGGTAGAGGACCAACTGCTTAGCTCGGCGGAGATGAAAAAATGCCACCTTTGTTATAGCTGTAACCTGCGCATCCATAGAAAGGGAGGAATCGAAGATTACACCCAAACTCCTGACGGAAGGCGCCAGCACTAATTGCACCCCTGCAAGGGATGGGAGTTGGCCCCCCAACCCCATATCATCTCGACCCAGCCCAAGGACCTCTGTCTTCGAAGGATTTAACTTCAACCAGCTCACATGTAGCCATCCAGCCACAGTTTCACCTTGCTCTTTGGTTAGATGCCTGGGCTCAACCCTGCTAGGATTCTAAGCCTCCCGTCTCTTTCCTCTGAGCAGAACTGAGTATTCCAGAGTATGGTGTCAGACCCCACCAATGCATATAATCTACAAAGTTTCTACATGAAGGCACTTACATGCAGGAGAGAAGGCAACGCTTTGCTCAGTGCATTCTCCAACAATCACATGCAGGGAGGTTTCTTAAAAAATATTATACCGTATTTTTTGCACCATAACACTCACTTTTTTCCTCCTAGAAAGTAAGAGGAAATGTCTGTGCGTGTTATGGAGGGAATGCCTACGGGTGGCATGCCTACGGATTGTCCTCCTCTAAAAACTACGTGCGTGTTATGGTCGGGTGCGTGTTATAGAGCGAAAAATACGGTAATCATGCAATTGTTTCTGTTGATAACATAATCCTCAAAAAGCTGCAGTCAAATTAAAGTGTGAGGTTAGGGGTGCAGTATTCTATTTATGACTCCTTCTTCTTTCAGAGAAGCCACAGAAGTTTATGGAGGTTTCTCAGCTAAATCAAGGCAAAACCAGTAGTTGAATTGCTTGGGACTCAATTCCATGGCTGGCCTAAAACATTTTGCTCTATACAACGGGAGCTCACCCCGTTGCGGGGATTCGAACTGCCGACCTTCTGATTGGCAAGCCCTAGGCTCTGTGGTTTTAGACCACAGCGCCACCCACGTCCCTTGGTAATCTAAAGCTGTAATCTTGTGCCCACCTACCTGGGAGTAAATCCCATTGAACTCAATGGGACTTACTTCTGATTTCAATGAATAGGGTTGCACTGTAGGTGAGTTGCACTTAGTCCCTGTGGGAATCAGTTAGACTTAATTCATCCCTAACTTATGAGACCTAACTGCAACTGTCTTAGTCTGGATCTAACTCCCTGCACATACAATAAAAAGATCACCATGAGCGTCAGATGCTATTTCCAACCTACGCAGGGGGAATCACCAGTGTGATGCAGGCCTTGGAAGCGTGACCCTGCCCACAATAGCCTACTTTGCCTTACACCAAAATAACCTCACTGCAATTCTAACAGAATTAATAACTCCTTAATGTTTTTGTTTTGTCTTGGAGGATGGTGGGGGTGGCGGGAATGACTTATGGACAGGATTTATAATAGCCCTTTCTTCTCAAATGGGAACATTAAAAAGAGGAGTGTGAGAGAGGGAGAGGGGAGAGTTGGAGCTTGAATAAAACAAAATAACTTCATATGTTGATTTTCAGAGACACAGTACAGGAGTTTCTCATGCCCAGAGCCCATCAAGGAAGCCATTTAGTTGCTGATTTGCAAGGGAGGGACTCCTTAGTCCTGCGGTGTTAATGTCTTTCCAGTGGGGGGTCTATTGCCAAATTCCAAACTCATCAACACAATCTATTATTAATAACCCCTCGAAAGGCTGTTGTGGCAGCATTATTGCGGAAGGCACTGAAAGCTTGGTGGTGTCATCCGTTATCTAGATTGCGGGTGGGGGGTATGGAGGGAGGGGGGAAACATAGGGAAATAAAACACAAGCGTCGACATTTTATAAACAAAATGTTTCATGTGCTACATCTCCTCGCCTTCCCTCCATATAAAAACAGTGGGGTGCAGGAAGAAGATACTGGCAGAGATTTGCTATTGTGGGGCGGGGAGAGGAGCTGACATTTGGCTGCAAACTTTGCTTCCTTGATTTGTTGCTTGGGAGAGCGAAGAAGCATTTTTCTATTCCTCCCGCCCCCAACCCTGCAAAATAATGAGTTCCCACTTCATGATAACATTAGAAGATAAGAAGAGTCTGCTAGATCACATCAAAGGCCCATCTAGTCCAGCTTCCCATTCTCATCATGGCCAACCAGATGCCTTCTTGGAAAGCTCACAAGCAGGACCCAATCCTTGCAAAAGCACTCTCCCTTCCTGCAGTCTCCAGCAACTGGTATTTGAAGGCATGTTATCTCCAGCTGTGGAACTATAGCATGGCCTCCATCATGCATAACATCTGTTGATAGCCTTGTCCTCCATAAACTTGTCTGATCCTCTTTTAAAGCCATCCAAGTCAGTCGCCATCACTGCCTCCAGTGAGAGCAAGTTCCATAGTCTAACAACTATGTGGAGTCCTTTCTTTTATCTTTCCTGAATTTTCCAACATTCAGCTTCATAAGATGTCCACAAGTTCTAGTGTTAAGAGAGAGCGAGAAAAACTTTTCTCTACTCACTTTCTTGCGAAGATTTGTATCATCTCACATCTTACTCGCCTTTTCTTTCAACTAAGTAGTTCCAAATGCTGCAATATGTCTGGAATTGTTGAAGTGGGCAGGAGTTCTGGGGTCCAGAAAAATGGCTTTTACCTGGGAGACGTGGGCTGAAATCCCTTACTTCTGATGCCCATTGGTTGTACTCGACCAATTTTTGTTGAGAGTAAACCCATGCAAATTAACGGGCCTAAAGTACTCTCCAGCTTATGAATCTATGCCTCATGGCAGATATGAATGCAGAACGTATTGGTGTAGGCTCTGTGTGGACCCCTATCCAAATCAGATGTGTGACCAGCATGCACATCCTCCCATCCTGGGGCACCTCAAGCCTGAGAGCCAATATGGCCCTCCATCCCAATCTGTCCTCAGGACTCTCCATGGGACATATACCCTTCTGAGCCACATTGCTCACCCGCCCTGATTTGTACCCTCAATGCGTGTTCTTGTCTGCCTGGAATATGCCCTTGTATAAAGGGCATAAATCTTGTATTAGGTTCTTCTTTGCCACTGACTAGTCTAGAGACAAGAACTACAGAAGGGGAAGGGCCCTGGCTCAGTGGTAGAGCATCCACTTTGCATGCAGAAATCCCAGGTTCAATCCCCAGCATATCCAGGTAGGGCTGGGAATTAATGACCCCTGCCTGCCAGTAGAGACCAGCCCTTCTCAACATTGGGTCCCCAGATGTTGTTGGACTACACCTCCCATCATCCTTACCTAGCTTATTGTTTATTTTAGTGTTTTCCCCCCCATAGGTTTTTAATTTGTTGGTTTTAACTGTTTTTCACTGAAAATTTCATTGTTTTTGTAAACAGTTTCGAGGGGACTTCTTTTTTGTTACAGTCAAGTGGCCTATAAATTTGAAGAAAGAAATAAATAAAACAATGCCCTTTGTTACCAGCGAGTTCGCTCTGAGTAGGAGTAGCACTGGATCCAACTCCCTGTAGATGTGGGCGTTTTTAAAATCCTTTTTATATGCCCAGATGGAAATTCATGGGTTAAATTGCTCTCTTTCCGAACCCTCAGCTCAGAAAGATATTAAAGTGGAATTAAAGCTTTTCACACTCCCCTTCCTTGGGTCTCACAGGAGTTTTTATTTTATTTTATCCGCTGTGTTTAATTGTACATAGCAGCAGGGTTCTGAGTGACAGGTACACCAAAGAAACATGGGGGTAGAGTTAAGTCGGCAACCTCCCGGTCCTTGCTAATCCGCCTTGTTCCTTCAAGGCAGATTTGATTTTGCAACCAGCTTGTGAAAAGATTGCTCACCCCTCCTTCCCTTCGCTCCCTTCCAAAGAGATTGTTGTGGCTTTCTCTTTTCTTTTCTGGAAAAACTGGGGTTGCTCTAGCAGAGTCACTCCACACTCACAAACCCTTAGAGAGAATGGGATGCAGGGGTGTGTAGCAAGGGCCCCCCCCTCAAATTTGGGATTAGCTAAAGGGGGGAACAAAAGTCAACAGGAAGACAGGAGTCAGAACAAATAGGAATTACCACCCCCTAAATAATGCAATGTGACAAGGTGGGGTGGGGGAGGAAATAAGATGTGGGGAAGAAGGAGGAAACTGAGCAGCAAAATTGTGGGCAATTTATTTTCTGGGGGTGGGGAGAACACCAGAAGCTTCTTTATACTGAACCAGACCCTGGCTGGCAGCAGCTCTCCAAGGTTTCAGATTGGTCAGTCTCCAAGCCCTACCTGGATTGAACTTGCACATGCAAAGTGTGTGCTATACCACTCAGCTATCATCCTTCCCCTAACGATAAAGTAAGATTCTAGTCCTTTGAGGAAACTGCCTTACACTAAGAGGACCATTGGTCCACCTAGCTCAGTATTGATCCCTCCCAGCCACACCTGGAGATAGCAGCAGGGATTGAACCTGGAACCTTCTGAATGCAAAATCAGATGCACTGCCGCTAAGCTATGGTCCTTCGCTATCCTGTGTTGGACAATTCTAATACAGGTGCAGACTTGGAAAGATTTCAACTTAAAAAGCTTTTGGAAGAGGAAGATCTTCAGCAGGTGCCAAAAAGGCAGCAGAGATGGTGCCTAACATGTAAGGGAAGGGCATTCCAAAGAGTTGGTTCCACCACACTAAAGGCCTGATTTCTAAATTGTGCAGAATAGACTTCTGGGTAAGATGGTATCTACAGGAGACCCTCACCTGTAGACTGCAGTCATGAACTGGGTAAATATAGGGATGAGATAATCTTTCAGGCATCCTGTTCCCAAGGTGTTGGGTTTTATGCACCAAAACCAGCACCTTTAACCTGGAAGGAATGTCAGAGGTCATTTAGTCTTCCTGCCTCATGCAGGTTCTGCAATGCTGGATGTAACTCCAGCATCCAAGACAAATGTCCATCCAACTTATTTTTAAAGAGGTCTGGTGAAGGAGATCTGATCTCCTCCCATGGAAGGCTGTTCCACAGTCAAGCAGCTGTTATTGTTAGGGAGCTTCTCCTAATATTTAATAAATATCTGCTTCATGCTCCTACTAATCCTGCCTTCTGTAACAACCAGGATGGCAATGCCTCCTACCTGACAGAGGGCAGTCCTCTATTTCATTGCTTGTCAGAGGAGACCCCTCCTCTCATGATATGCCATCATATTGTTGTTGTTGTTGTTTAGTCGTTTAGTCGTGACCGACTCTTCGTGACCCCATGGACCAGAGCACGCCAGGCACTCCTGTCTTCCACTGTCTCCCGCAGTTTGGTCAGACTCATGTTTGTAGAGGCCTCCAACCTCCAGCGCAGCTCCTGGCCTCCTCTCCATCCTCTTGGCGGCAGAGTGGAAGGAGAGGAAAGCCCCAGGAGCGCCGAACAGGACACGCTTTCCCAGCCCACACCACACTCCCTGTTGGACTGGTGGCAGCAATGCGAGCAAGGAGAGGCAATACAGGACAGTGGCATCAGAGCTGCTTTCTCCACCTCAGATGAATCCTCTCCTTTCTGCTTCGCTTTGCCCAGCCTTGCTGGTGCTGAGCAGCCCTGGTGCCAAGGTTCAAGGTATGCCCCCCTCCCCTTCCTCCCTCTCCCTCCTCCTCCTCCTCCTCCTTCATCCCCCACCTTTGCTAGAAATTCCCTGGGCAGCATGAGTACCAGCACCCTTTCCCCTAGAAAATAGTTAATACAATAAATGCATTTGATAGCTTTTCTATTGCAAGTATGACCAATTGCTATTGTGAGCTGAAGTAGACCTTCTGAGTTTCAGCCCACTGTGTTTCCCTCAGAGCAGACTCATATCCATATATTTCAATGGGTCCTCCACTCTGCGTATGGCTAACAGCATATACAACCCACAGTTCTGAAACAAGGAAACTGCTAGGCTTCATTTACTAACACCCCAGTCAGTGCCAGATAGGTTCTTACAGAGTAAATTAATACAATGAACTGCTGGTGTGATGGGGGTCAAGAAAGAGCTGGTGCTTAAGCAGCTATCCCTGGGGTGTAAAGACGGTGCCACAAGAATGCCTTCAAATGTGAAATGGTGAAGGATCTGCCCCCTGGTTCCTCTGCCGGATGTATGAGAACCGCATACCTTCTCTTAACAACCTCCTTGTTACAAAGGAAAATGCTTTCTTTTACCATCACAACCCACCACCACCAAAAAAAGCAAACAGCAGAAAGATTAGTCCACAGGCTTGAGCTGAGAATCTTGAGCAGGCCTGCATTTTCTCTCCTATACTTCCCCAGCAACAACTTTCTCTCATTCTGTGCATCCTTAAGCGTCCTCTAAATATGAACTGGACTCGAAACTAATGAGAACCCAGAGCAAGGGAACAGGGAAATCTGTCAGTTTTGGTTTCTTTCAGTTTCTCACGCCCTCCTCAAACTTAAACACAGTTCTCCACCAAGTTCAGTTTATAAGCCTATTTGTTTTTTAAAAAGGCTTTGTGAAAATTCACCAGCATTTCAGTCTGGGTTTCTCCTAAAATACACATTAATACGAGATTAATGGACTTACATTAGCTATGTGCATTGGGCCTACTTTGTGAAAGACTAGCATTGGACACAACCCATGTGATAGATATTTAGATGCGCTATCTATCTATCTATCTATCTATCTATCTATCTATCTATCTATTTTTAATAGTTATGCCCTACCTTTCATCAGGGTGCATTTATGCCCTTTCTATTCAATCATGCTCAAGGCTGCTACATTTGGCCTCAGCTGTGCCCTATTTTGCTTATTTTGCAGTAGCCTGTCCTGGCCTACTTTGTTTTTTTGAGTTGGATCTGTGGAATGGTAGCATATAAAATGGCCCCTTCTTCTAAATGGTAACAGATGTTTGGAGAAGGGCCACAGCTTAGTGAAAGAGCATCTGCTTTGCATGCAGAAAGTCCCAGTTCAATCCTTGGCATCTTCAGGTAGGGCTGGGAAAGAGCCTTGTCTGGAACCCAGGATAACTTCTGGTCAGTGTAGGCAATGCTGAGCTAGATGGAGCAGTGAGCCTATGGTCCTATGACCATGGAGCAGATGGATCAGGAAGTGGCAGGTTTTCCAACACTGGAAGTTGTTTAAACCAAGGCTGGACGTTCCTCTTTCAGGGACATGGATTTTGTTCTGCATGGAAGATCTTGCACTGAACAGAGAAGTTATGCTAGATGACTTTCAAGGGTCCTTTCAGACTCAATGTGCCAATGTTCATTCTGACTACAAATTCATGTACAAAATACATCCACTCACCAACCTAGATTTTTCCTCACCCAGAGATGTGGGCTGCATACACATCATATATTTAAAGCTCATTATTTTCTGGGAACTATCATTTTGTTAAGGCTGCTGGGAATTGGAGCACTGTGGTGGGGTAAATTTCTGATTCCAGGATTCTCTAGGGAAAGCCATAAGCTTTAAACATGTGCAGTTGTCTCCAACTAAGTTCTCAGAGTAGACTCACTGAAATTAGCGAACATCAGTTAGTCACATCCATATGTTTCAATGGGTCTACTCTGAGCACGACTGACATTGGATACACCTTCACAGTGTGTTTGCAGCAAGGAAGGATCGGATTCTGAAGAATGGCAAATCCAGGAACTCACTCTAAACAAACATTTTAATATAAGCCATCCATAAAAAGGGGGACAGTAATTTCTTGGAAACCAGGAACCAGGGATTGTCCCTCATAAACAGGGAGAGCTGAAGCGTGTGATATGTCAACTTCAATACCTGTAGTTATCGAGAATAAAAGACCAGGAGATGGGCCAGGCGTCTCTCTACATTGCAGCATCTGTGTTTGCTCTGGAGATTTAGCAAATTGGACAGTCCACACCTGTATTTACAGATTTGCCGATAAGCCAAGAACCGTAAGCCAGCCGGTGCACCTTTCACCAAAAACATCAATATTGGCTTAGAAGTTTTTTTCCACTGGTTGATTGCACACGCTGAGAACAACCCCATGGAGAAACCTGCATGTGAAATCCAAATGCATACTAAAGTCGCTGTAATTCCTGCCTCATTTCGTCCAAATAATCACAACTAATCCTGCCTAAAAAAAAGGAAAAAGCTCTCGAAGTATGCAAGAAGGAGGTCGTTATTATCTCCAAAAGGTCTGACCCAGTTTCAGGCATGAAATGTCAACTCGAATTCATGAAATTAGTTATTTAACATGTTCATACAGTCCTTATTGTATTAATCATTCAGAAAGAAAATTGCAACCACTTCCTGAAGAGGCAAGTTTCAAAAGTCACTTTCCTCTTCTACAGTAGAGATATGCAAAACCTCCAAACCACTGAGAGTTACCAAACTGCCTGCTACTCGCACCACCATCTGACCCGAAAGCTCTACCCGCCAATCCTAGATACATGACACCTGTGACTTTTTGTTGTAATAATAATAATAATAATAATAATAATAATAATAATAATAATAATACAGTGATACCTTGGGTTAAGAACTTAATTCGTTCTGGAGGTCCGTTCTTTACTTTACTAATGGGACCTCCCACTGCCACCGCACAATTTCTGTTCTCATCCTGAAGCAAAGTTCTTAACCCGAGGTACTATTTCTGGGTTAGAGGAGCCTGTAACCTGAAGCGTCTGTAACCTGAAGCATCTGTACCACTTAACCCGAGGTACCACTGTAATAATTTATTATTTATACCCTGCCCATCTGGCTGGGTTTCCCCAGCCACTCTGGGCAGCTTCCAACAAATATTAAAAATACATTAAAACATCAGTCATGAAAAACTTCCCTAAACAGGGCTGTTATTCTCACTTTTAAGGGAAAGACACTCTGTGTGCACCCAGAGGCAATCTCTTCATAACAATGACTTTTAACCCAGAATGCAGTCTACCACAGCCTTAGTTGGAAGATCATTAGCCTTGTCATTTTGCAAAACTGGAGTCAATCAAAGAGTGCTTGACCAGGGCTAGCAAACGAACACACGGCACAAGTAGCATTTGGACACTTCCAAGAAACCCCCACACTGGGCTTGAAAATGGTGGCCATCTTCTGTTGTTTGTTCCCAGCAACTGGATACCCACAGGTATGCTGCCCCTGAAACTGGAGGTTCTATTTAGCTATCATTGTCAGCACCCATTAAGAGTTCCATCATGGATTTGTCTAAAGCCTGAGGCGAACCACAAATTGGCACCTCCTTTCCCACCAGAGAGAGAAGCGGTAAAATGAAGATCTATATCTGGAATAAGCGGGGGCAGGTGGTCAGATCTATATTGGGATTTACTGCCCCTGTGGATCTGGCCACCTGAGGCGGTTGCCTTGCCTTGCCTTGTTCTTTCTCTTGCCTATTCTGAATCTCCTTGCCCATCAGCTTGGATGACAAAAGAATTCTAGTATTATGAGAGAGGGTGACACATTATCTCTACACACACACACACACACACACACACACACTCCCAACACCAATTGCTGGCTGAGTTAGTTTGAGATGCTCAGGCCCTCTCCCTTATCACTGAGGGCATCAGTGAGAGCTATTGATTACAATGCAGAGGGCGAAGGGCAATAACCCAAAGTTTTTGGGTTATTTTTTTAAAAAGATGAGCATGTGAAATGCCACATGAATAATCACGGCGCCAGGGAGACACCATGCTATTCAATTCATTCATTCTTTCATTGATAAAATTTATACACCGCTTGATTATAAAAGAACAAAAACAAAAACAATACCCTCAAAGTGGTTTATAATGCTATTTCTGTTCCTAATTATTGTGAGGATCTTTCGTAAGCCTCTTTGAGAGCTTATTGGGGCTTTAAAGCAGGATATACAAATATTATTAATTAGCTACACCACCCATGTTGATCTTATGAGTCTGCTGCTTTCCCCCTTCAGTCCTCTCTGCTCTAAACCCAGGGCACTTCCCGCCCACTGTTGTTTTCAGGTGAGATTGAATCACATGCCAGCAAACTGAGGTAGTGCGTTCTCAAGAGCATATTAAGCTTTCACACCATTTGTAAAAGTGTTTCCGTCATCCAAATGCTGATTTTTTCCACTCACTCGCACACATGTGAGTCTGCACAGGGATTCTGTTTCCACTCTGAATGGTTTCCTGGTGAAGTTACAAGATCTGTCTTTGCTAGTACAGTGGTACCTCAGGTTAAGTACTTAATTCGTTCCGGAGGTCCGTACTTAACCTGAAACTGTTCTTAACCTGAGGTACCACTTTAGCTAATGGGGCCTCCTGCTGCTGCTGCGCCGCCGGAGCACGATTTCTGTTCTTATCCTGAAGTAAAGTTCTTAACCTGAAGCACTATTTCTGGGTTAGCAGAGTCTGTAACCTGAAGCGTATGTAACCCGAGGTACCACTGTACATGGATTTACAAATGGATCTACTCTTTCAGATCTACTTTTAGAAACCCACCAGTTTAGCACAAATGACATTTGAGACTTGTGAAAACACCCTCTGCCATGACTCAGAGGCTAATCTTTTTTTATTGGGACCCCCATAGTGAATGGTGAGGGATTTTCCCATTCACATCATGCTGTAAGATACAATCCTATAACCCAGTGGTGTCCAAACTTTTTTCAAAGAGGGCCAGATTTGATGAAGTGAAGAGCCGTGAGGGCCGACCAAAGGGCCGACCAAAGTTGTTGACCTTTTTTAAGGATTGGAGTTGTTGAGTCTTCATAGATTCAATAGGGCGTCTTCGTATTATGGACTAAATCCACATACTTATATGTGAGAGCCATTCCCATTCAATACGGCTCCTAACATCTGAGCAAACACTTCTAGGAGTGTAACAGGGAATGTTCTAATGGTACTTTTAGACCAGAGGTCAGCAACTTTTTTCAGCCAGGGGCCGGTCCACCATGTGGACCCCCCATGTGGGGGGGCGGACTATATTTTTTGGGGGGAAATGAATGAATTCGTACAAATAACCCAGAGATGCATTTTAAATAAAAGCACACTTTCTACTCATGTAAAAACATGCTGATTCCCAGACCATCCGATGGCCAGACTGAGAAGTTGATTGGGCTGCATCCAGCCCATGGGCCTTAGGTTGCCTAACCCTGTTTTAGACTGTCACTATTTTCCGGCAGGATTTGGTCACATACTGGCAAACCATAGTGGTGCAATGAAAGCTGACAGGGCAATCTTACTCAATTAGCTTGGATGGCTTTAAAAGATGATGGGGCAAAGTCATGGAATATGAGGCTATTAGTGACTGCTAGCTACAACAGAGGCTCTGCTCTTCCTCCACAGCTGGGGCAGAAATGCTTCTGAATACCAGCTGGTGGAACTTGTCAGAGGGGGGAGTGCTCTTGTGCTCAGGTCCTGCGTGTTGGCTTCCTACAGGCATCTGGTCATCTGTTGTGAGAACAGAATGCTGGACTAGATGGGCCATAGGCCTGACCCAGCCGGCTCATCTTACATTCTTAACAAACCCACTTGCCCAATAGATCGGACTTTTTCCAGTAAGGAAAACGATGGAGAAACGCACTGGAAATTGGGGCTCACCCTTGCTTTGATGCAACCATCATCTAACCTCCACGTAAACAAATCAGAGTGGACACATATTAAATAGCCAGTGTCAGTCTAATCTCCCTGCAAACAAATCAGGCCAAATGCTCAGCAAACAGAGTCTGGAAGTTCTCTCAAACATTTGTAGGGAAGATTCTGCAACTTGGGGATTGTTCTGATTGCCTACCTCTGCAGTTCCCCAGCTCTTCATAATCTACTTTCTCTCTCTCTCTTTGAGACAAGGCAACCAGAATTCCACCCGTCAAGAGCCTATGCAGGTGGTAAAGCCCAGAGGAACCACCCCACCCCTCGGAAAAGGCAACAACCACAGAATGCCTTTTGAGCCGATTAGGGCCCTATCAAAGTGCAGAATCTTAAGGTTTCACTGCACGCTGTTGCTGATTTGCTCCTAAAGATGTTCCCCACTTCAGAATCTGCAAAGGCAGGAACAAAAGGGTTTTTGCAGGGAGTGCACAGAGGCACATTCCGGCCAGCTAAGCCAGCCGCCGGCTCACCCTCCTTGGCTCGCAAACCACCAAAAAAAAATCCTTATCATTAAGGGCTTAAGCTGCTTTTTATTTCGGAGACAAAAAGAATACTGTTTATGGGACATCCAACGCAAACCATCTGTAAACAGTTGCTTTGATGCGGGAGCCATGGCAAGCTCACCGGCCGCCTGGAGGCACATACCCACTGTGTCAGTCATGAAAGGAAGAATGTGAAGGTGTAGGCCAGGTCAGGCGGCAGCTCAGGGGGACGGGGTGGGGGTGGGACATCTGAAAGACCTCGGGCTTCCCAGTTAGCCTTTTCAAACAATTGCCCAGCCCCCAAATGCACTACTTTGAAAACCCCTCCATCATATGACCTTTCATACCCCGAGGCACCTCTGAGGCTAGGCCCAGGCTCAGTCCTTTGACCGATTTGACTTTAAACTCATGTTCTTGAAGGTTCATACGCCTAACTGTCAGTTGGAACAGCTACTCCCTCCCCTCCCTGTCCCACAAGTGGCATAGCTGCTGAACACTCCTGAATGCATGTGAGGGATCACATATTTGAATGGCTTTTCTACCTTTAAACGCAGCAACCTCTCCCTCATGCAGAAAAGTAGCATTTCAGGGAGAAGACAAGAATTCTTGGCAGGCTAGCTTTCTTCAGGTGGGGTATGTGTGTTCTGTTATGGGAAGGATGCAAACAAGTGATTCTTGGAGTCATAATTAGCACAGATACCTCGCCCCAAATGCACCTTTAAAAACAACAATGTTGTCCATCATATGACCTTTTGTACCCTGAGGCAGCTCTGCAGCTAGACCCAAACTCATTTCTTTGAAATCTATATCTATATCTATATCTATATCTATATCTATATCTATATCTATATCTATATCTATATCTATATCTATATCTATATCTATATCTATATCTATATCTATATCTATATCATCTATATCTATAAAATTTGTCCAGTAGCAACTTAGAGACCAACTAAGTTTGTTTTTGGTATAAACTTTCATGTGCATGCACACTTCTTCAGATAACTTCATACTTCAGGTACCTTCATTTCTTGGACCAATTTTATTGGTTACAATAGAATGCTTCTCTCAAGGGTGTGTGGCTTGGGGTGAACTCAGTTAGTAAAGCGTGAAACTCTTAATCTCGGAGTTGTGGGTTCAAGCACCAAATTGGGCAAAAGATTCCTGTATTTCAGGGGGTTGTACCAAATGACCCTTATGGTCCTTTCCAACTCTATAATAATTCTACAAGGAGTTCGAAGGGCCAGACAGAGAAGCCACGAGGACCACAACTGGTCCCCCAGGCCTGAGGTGCCCCATCTCTGGTATAGGATCACAGCTCAGAAGGAACAGCAGCGGCAGAATTTACAAAACGTCTGAACAGGCAGGAAGATGTATGCACTGCGGAACAGAAAAGGCAGAAGCGTAAAAAAGAAAGCCACAGATAAGATGGCGCCCAAACAATCATACAGACGGAGCCAAATTCCAGCTTTTCCCTGGAAGCATTTAGAACTAGATCAAATGCAAGGGAGCCAATGGCTGCCGAGGTGGGCAGAGCTATGCTGGAAGATAGAAGTGCAATCCCACCAATTGGGAACCACTGTTCTAGGGGAACCTTAGTGGGCAGCTGGACGGAGCTCCTGACAGCTAGACAATCTCCAATCCACATCACAATTATATATAAAGAAATCAGAGGATATCAGTCGCAACACCTCTCTGGTCCAGCAGCATAACATGAGTAACAGACCTATGTGGCATTACTCTCGCTCTCAGTCAGCATCCACCATTCTCTAACATCCTCAACTTATGAACTGTGTTAGTTAGACAAACCTGACCCTTCTATTAATACATGCATTTATGTCTGGGTAACACTCCAGATGCAGTGCTAGATTTAGGATAGTGCAGGCGGTTCCTCCACTTAGGGCATAATAATAATAATAATAATAATAATAATAATAATAATAATAATAATACCACCAAGGTTGAATCCCTAGCATCTCCAGGTAGGGCGGAGAGAGACCCCAGTCTGAAACCCTGGAGACCTGCTGCCAGTCAGCGTAGATTACACCTAGCTAGATAGACCAAGGCTTCCTATGCACCTGGGAAGGGATATAGCTCAGTGGTAGAATATCAGCTTCATATGCAGAAAGTCCCAGGTTCAATCCCCAGCATCTCCAGGCAGGGCTGGGACAGACCTCAGTCTGAAACCCTGGACAGCTGCTACCAGTCAATTTGGCCTGAGCTAGGTGGACCAGTGTTCTGACCCAAGGTAAGGTAACTTACTATATTCCTGATATACTGAGATTCAGTTATCCCCATATATATATATATATATATATATATATATATATATATATATATGTGCTATCAACCCCTGCTTGGCTCTTTGGCCAAATACATTTGCAGGCTTGCCTCTTCTGCATCCATCCCCAAACCCACCCTGTCTTACAAACCATGCATCTTAAAATAATTTATTCTCAGTTAAAAGACTTCCTTGACTACAGTCTCATAAAACTCTGTGCCCAAACAGCTCACGCTTCATCTTTATTGTCACGTTGATGTCTTTATAAACTTATTCATGTGATCTATAGGGAAGGCAGAGCAGACAGCTCTGAATTTATGGGCCCATATAAAAGGCGTCTTATATTTAACAACTGCATTTAGCTGTGTTAACTGCAAGTCACAGTAATAAAGACCGGGCACGTTTTGATGCTAAATTAAAAAACGGGAAAGGGAGGGGTGAGGGAAGGAGAAACTTCCGCTACTCAATAATACATAGGCACTAGGTTTTTTTTATTACTCTTTAATATCATGATTTCCATTTAGTTTATAAATAATTGTAGCTAGCTAATGAAACGAAATCAAAACGGCCTCCAACCCATTCCCCCAGGGCAAACTAAACTCCCCCTTTTAAAGCTTCTTAATCGCAGCCCAGTTCCTACAAAATTAGCATAGTAATGGGCTTTAAATTGAGCCTCTTTGTTTTTTAATTAAGCTCCCAGCAGGTAAAAATAAAACAGATTATTGAAGAATATGCCAACCCTAATAGCCCGGAGCTCTTTTGACAATTAAAAAGATCCACGTTAACCCTTTTGGAGGAGGAAGCCTCCTTGATCATTAGCCATTTCTGAAACTCAGCTCTGCCCATCCATCTATCAATCGCAGAGCAATCTGTGTGCAGTCGGCAACAGACGGACAATCCCCGACGTTCTGCCCGCCTGCTCATCTCTTTATCCTTCATTTGCACTTAAGGCCAAGTTTCTGACGGTGGCTGGTAAAGCCTGAGGCAGTTTTGGCAACATGCAGAACCTTGATTATTGAGTGATGAACTGAAGGATTTGTAAGTTTGTCAGTGGATTGTTAGCAGGGTGTCTGGGGCTGAGAATGTGTGTGTGTGTGTGTGTGTGTGTGTGTGTGTGTGTATGAGAGAGAGAGAGAGAGAGAGAGAGAGAGGAAGAGGAAGAGACTGCAGTCAGCTTAAAGACTGTGGGTGGATCCTGCAACTGTTTTTTACAAGCTTCAACCAATTAAAAATTGGTAGATTTGTCAGCTAAAGCGTTTACTGCAATTATATATATATATATATATATATATATATATATATATATATATATATATATATGTGTGTGTTTTTATTCCTTATAAAACCAGCCTCGGTCCCTTAGTGCCCCATGGCAATGCATAATTCAAGCGAAATTGAACAGAGCATCACTGAAAGAAATAAAACAACATCTTCATAAAAAAACAGTCAATCTAACTAATCAGCTTTTTAAAAAACCAATCAGTATCAGTCCTCAGAAATAAATAAATACATCAGGTTTCTAGCTTTTATGCTGTGGAAGCATCAGGCAGTGCTTCTGCACACACACACAGCATTTCCCTGCTCACAAAAGACCATTTTCTGATGTGTAGATCGTTCCAGCTGCTCTTTAAAATCCACTTCTCTTGGGCAAACTACCCTGCAAAGCACATTGACTCTCTTTATCCATATGCCAAATTCTTTAATTTTTTGTTCATCCAGCAGAAATTAAAGAAAGTGGTTTCTTCCAGGCTGTATCAAAAAAAAGGCAAGCTGCTCTTGTGGCTCCACTTCTGGCAACAAGAATCAGAGGCAGCTGGGGTGGAGGGGCGGGGAACCATCCAAGACTGTTCCACAGTAAAGAGAGGAGGATCAGGGGAAATGGGTGAGCAAAATAAGGTAAGAAAAGTCCTCAGTGCAGCTAATCTTCCCTAGCAGTTCGGAGGGTAAGAGGCAAGGGATGCTAGCTTCCACAAAATAAAAGCTGGAGGTAAACAAAATAACATAAGAACATGGGGATCAGGTCCACCTAGTCCAGCCTCCTGTTCCCACAGTGGAGGTGGAACTTAAGCCGAGTCTTTGCTGGATCAGGCCAATGGCCCACCTAATCCAGCATCCTGCACACACGGTGGCCAATGCAAATGCCCCAATGGGAAACCCAAAAGCAGAGCCTGAGCACAACAGCACTCTGCTCACTTGTGATTCTCAGCAACTGGCGTTCAGAGACATATTGCCTCTAAATTCATACATACATCTTATAATCAACAATCTTGCTTGGATACTTACATGGGAGAACAATTAATAGTGGTGTGTGTGTGTGTGTGTGTGTGTGTGCGCGCGCGTGCTCGGACAAAAACAGCCCTGTTTATACTGAAAATAAAATACATGCACCAATTGAAGGAAATGGTGAAGCTGGCATACAAAGCCCTCCCTATAATTTTAAAAGAAAAGTCACCAATCCACTTTAAATTGTTTAATTGCAATGCTTCAGTGAGCCATTTCTTAAGAAAGGCATGGAATGTTCATTCCTTTATTGCAAATGGAGTCTTACACTGTCTACTCAGAAGGAAGTCCCACTGTATTCAATAGGGCTTACTCCCAGGTAACTGGGTAAAGACTGTGCAGTCTTACACTGCAATCCGAAGCATTTTTACTCAGAACTAAGTCCCACTAAGTTCCACAGGATTTACTCTCTGGTATGTTCCTGATTATTCCCAAAGTTTCTATTATTATTATTATTATTATTATTATTATTATTATTATTATTATTATTATTATTATTACCTGCCTTTTTCACTGACAGGGACACAAGGAAGCTTACAGCTAGAATTCTATTTAATTCCATTTATCTGCTGAAGGTGTTCTACATGATCCATTCCCTCACACATTTTCTCTTTACAACAATCCTGTGAGGTAGGGTAAGTTGAGAGGCTGTAATTGGCTCAAGGCGACAGATGTATACATGTATATGACATCTATGTGTGCTGTGAGATCAAACGTGGGAGAAGCTTCCTGATGTAGAACAGAACGTCTCTATTTCCATCAGAGAAATTTTGGAGGGTATGCAATTGTTGGCAAGCAAGCAAGGGCTTTAGCTAGGGTTGCCATATTTCAAAAACATCAAAAGTCATGAATTTTTGATAGACTTGCCTAAGATCCAGGACAAAGTGCCACTTTTGAAATTTCCCCCAGAGGTCAATTCTGCCTTTGAAATCCCAGGAAAATCCGGACAAATGACAGCCCAAGAGTTACACTTTCCTAAAACCCCTCTTGTTCTTCCTCAAGCTTTACCTTTGCCTCAGGGGTCAGCCCAACGTTGCTAGGGCAAAAGAATTGCCAGCCTCCTGGTATGTTTGTGGCTTTCTTGGCTGCTAGGCAGACACTTCAAATTAAGTGTCACTGGCTGAGCCGGTCTTCTAAGCTTTCTCACTCTTGGCATTTCACTGGAGGCCGGCTGGAGGATTCTACAAAATTCTGCAAGAGGTTCCAAGGAACAGTTGCCAAACAGGGGGGCGTGGGGGGGGGAGCGAGCGGGTAGACAAGAGAGGCTGGAAGAATGAAAATAGCATTCGTTGTCCTGGCCACCAGTTCCCAAATCAACACCACCACCCATTCTTCCTCCACCCACATTAGTAAAGAGGTCTGAACCAGTTAATCTAAATATTTCCCATGTAAAGAACAAGACAGTAACAACACAGCAACATCGGGCAATTTTGAAATGATCCCTCTGCAGGTATTCAGATCCAAGAGAGACAATGCTGGACCAAAACCAGGAATCTGTGGCGGTGCTTTTCAGTGTGCTTCCCATAGAACAGTGTGGTGTTCCTTGGAGGATTGCCAGGGACTCCTCAAATAGAAGAACGGGGACAAATATTGGTGGAACAAAATAATAGCTTGGAGGTGGAGCATCTGTGTGCCTTGCCTTATGCAGAAGGTATCCCTTATTCTGTCCCCAGAACCTCTGTTTTTAAGAATCAGATAATAGCAGGTAATGTGAAAGTCTCCTGGCTGTGATAATGAAAAGCTGCTGCCAGTCAGAACAGGCAATACTGGCCTACATGGGCCAATTATTGACTCCATGGAACAGGGATAGGCAACCTTTCCAAGAAGGTACATACTCATCTACCTTGCATGCAGAAAGTCCCATGTTTGATCCCTGGCATCTCCAGGTAGGGAGAGACTCCTTCTAAAATTGGGAAAGCTGCTGCTGGTCAGTGTAGACAACACTGAACTGGATGGACCAGTGGTCCAAATCATTATAATGCAGCTTCCTATGTTGGAGAAGGGCCATAGCTTAGTAGTTAGAGCATCAGCTTTGCATGCAGAAGGTCCCTGGTTTGATCCCTTCCATCTCAAAGGAGAGTTGGGAATATCCCATTTGAAATCCTGGCAAGCCACTGCCAGTCAGTGTAGGCACTACTGATATAAGAATAAGAGGCCCAATGTGTACATTTTTGATTTTAATAATGTTTCCGTGTTTCACTTTTAATTGTACTGAACCTTTGGCTAGAACAGGGGTCTGCAACCCGCGGCTCCGGAGCCGCATGTGGCTCTTTTACACCTTTGCAGCGGCTCCAGGGCGGATACTAGTGAGGGGAGGAGGCGCAATGTGCGCCCCGACACTCCCCACTGTGGCGGGCGCTGTTCTGGCTGTGATGTCACATGGCAGCAGTGCATGCGTTAGTCACGCACCGTCCAGACATCACCTTCCCGCCCGCCCGCCCGCTACATTGTAAGGGGCATGTACGCTGGTCACTGTTTTGAAAGGGAGTGAAGAACACACACACACACAAAAAGGTAACTTGTTAATTTAACGTTTATTTCTATGAGGAGGAGTAATTCTGAGGGGTCAAACGAAGAAATAATAAAAAAGTGACAAAAAAGTTATTTTTTTATTGACGGGTTCTGCGGCTCCCAGGTTTTTTTTTCTTCGGAAACGGGTCCAAGTGGCTCTTTTTGTCTTAAAGGTTGCAGACCCCTGGGCTAGAATGTATTAGGCTTAATGTGTGCCTGCATTTTATGACTCCAACACTGGATTCCTTTCTGATCTGACCTTGAAAGTGGCACAAATGACCCTCCAGCACTGGAGTGTTTTTTTTGTTTTGTTTTTTAAAAAACACACCTTGGAGTTTCCTGGAGAAAAGGAGAAGCAAGGGAAGATAGATAAAGGAAGCAATGTCAACAGCCCGATGAAGGCTGCTTGCCAGAAGACCAGTGATGGAAGTACAACCTTTGAGACCAAATGGCCTGGATACATTTGAGGCAGTCCAAAGCGACTGAAGGGTGAAGATACTGATATGGAGCCATGTGTAACCTTTCCTGATGTATGAAAAGGGATGCTTATTTTTTTAAAACGTTTAGATGTTTTATTACTCTTTATGTGCTTTGCCTATAAAACCCTTGTTCTAATTCACCTCCAGGCAGGCTCCCTCTTACCTGGCGATTTGGCTCGAACAACCACATTAAGGTGAGCTTTGCTCTATTGCAATAGCTATAATAAATGCTGGATCCCTCCTGGATACTGGACGAATTAATTTCCTTGGTTCCGTGTTTTGATTAAAAGGTGGTCCCTCGACTGAGTAAGAACAAGGTGGTGTAGAAGGAAATCCTTACCACACTACTGAGCTAGATGGGCCCATAGTCTGATGTGGTATAAGGTATGCTCCTTTTTGTAATCAAAGGCCACATTCTCTGGGGACCATCCCTTGGGGACAACATGCTGGTAGTGGACAGAGCTTCCACTAAGCTATGGAAGGCCAACACTGGGCGGAGCCAGAGCCCCAAACCCCTTGTGCTAATTAATTCAGAGAAAAGATTAGAATTCCCAATGCCATGCAGGTCTGCTCAGAAGTAATCCAAAACTGATTTGCTGGGACTATTATCAAAGGAGTAAATTAGCAGGAATGAGGCCAGGAAAGCTGTTATTTCAGAAAGGAGGTGAAATATTCTTTTTTGAAACACTGGAGAGTAGCTGCCAATCAATGTAGAGTAGACCATAGGTAGGCAAACTAAGGCCCGGGGGCCGGATACGACCCAATCACTTTCTCAATCCGGCCCACGGACAGTCTGGGAATCAGCATGTTTTTACATGAGTAGAATGTGTCCTATTATTTAAAATGCATCTCTGGGTTATTTGTGGGGCCTGCCTGATGTTTTTACATGAGTAGAATGTGTGCCTTTATTTAAAATGCATCTCTGGGTTATTTGTGGGGCATAGGAATTCATTCTCTCTCCCCCCCAAAAAAAATATAGTCCAGCCCACTGCAAGGTCTGAGGGACAGTGAACCGGCCCCCTGCTGAAAAGGTCTGCTGACCCCTGATGTAGACAATACCAACCCAGTCACGTCTCCTGTATGTTGTGTATTTGGGGTCTATACTCTTGTGATTCTGAAACCAATGAGGAGACAGGCTGTTATTAAGTAAATACAGCAAGGAAAGAAAAGTTCAGGGCTGACTCCAGTATGGTTGTCCACACACTATTTTAGAACTGGAACCTACGAGATTAATAACATTTTAGAGTGGAATGGTATCCTAGAGGCCATCTAGCCAAACGCTTCTGCTCAGTGCAAGATGCAACTACAACAGCATCCCTGACTTTATCTCTCCTTCCATTATGTCTTGTGGAGCCAGGTTGGTTGATGAACAGCAGGCCACTCATGATACGAAGCAGCCATATATGGAGTCAGATCAGTGGTCCATCTAGCTAAGTGTGGTCTACCTTGACTGGTAGTAAGTCTCCAGGGCTTCAAACAGGGGTCTCCCCCAGCCCTACCTGGGAAATCCTGGGATTGAACCTGGGACCTTCTGCATGCAAAGCAGGTGCTCTACGACTGAGCTGCAGCCTTTCCCAATGATATTCATGGGCAAGCAGGAATCTAAACTCAATGTCCAGAATTTTGACATCCACCCAAGTTTGCATGATCCTTGCCCCACCCCCCTTTCCCTACATTACTCCTTAAATATTACCCAGATATTGCCCATTAAGCTACTGTTGTTTTTCCTGGAAGTAATTACTTAAAACATTTCTACCCTGCTCTTCAGCTGAAAAAAGCATCCCAGAATATCTTGGAAACGTCATTAAATAAAAGAGACCCTGCCGTTAAGTTTACAATTTGAAAGACATAACACAAAAGGAAAGGAGATTCGGATGGAATAGGGGGAAGGCAAACTCAGGCACTTAGTTACAGAGTTCTTGCAACGAGCAGCTACAGTGGACCCATTTCAAGGAGAGCTGGGAGTCAAACATTGCTGGTCTTTCAGCAGAGGCGATGCAGAGAGGCTTGGCCACCTCATTTCTCTCCCTCTCCTATAGCCTGACGTGTCGTTGTGGGACTGGAATGGTGAGAGGAAATGCCATGTATGCCACCACCTTTTGTTCTTGGGAGGAACGGTAGGGATAGAAATCTGATAAATAAATCTGGTGTCTTCCAGATGCTTTGGACTGCAGCTCCCATCAGCCTCAGCCAACATTGCCTTCATTGGAGGTTGTTAAGCAGAGGTTGGATGGCCATCTGTCATGGATGCCAGGGGGTTGGACTAAATGATGCTTAGGGTCCCTTCCAACTCTACAATGATTCTATGAATAGCTGCTGGAGATTACAGTTGGGAGGGGGTTGATGGAGCTGGTGTTTCAATAAAGCGGCTGGAGGGGCCATAGAATGCCATCCATCTCCCTCTCCAACAGCCTGGTATAGATTGCGAGATCCTAGCACACACCACATTTCCTCAGCATAAATCTGAGCCGCCATCATCATCATCATTTTAAAAAGAATTCATTTGAGATCCAATTGCTATTTTGCAACTGTTCCTTTTAACTCCAGGGCAGAGCTGGACACCTCATTAGCACATCAGAAGAGTCTTGCTGGGCCAGACCAGTGGCCCATCTAGTCCAGCCTTCTGTTTGTACAATGGCCAGCCAGTTTCCTCCATGAAGCCCACAAGTAGGAGCTGAGCGTGACAGTAACTATCCTCACTTGTGAATCCCAACAACTGGTACCCAGAGGCACACTGTCAGGGCCAGAGCACAGCCACAAGAGCTAGCAACCACTGATAGCCACATCTCCATGAATTTGTCTGATGCTCTTGCAACACAGGCACTTTCTGAGGCTAAGGCCACATCACGTCTGCCGCACTTCTAACCACACTTTGCTTGGTTCCCTTGAATTGCATCAAGATGCCCACCGCCCCCATCTGTGCTGCTTGGTCGGGGGGGGGAGCGCCTCCACCGTCTCCATGGTGACCTACGACTCACTGTGAGCCTTGTATCCAGCCAGCCTTGATGGCTGCCAAGAGGCGCTATCCTTCAAAACGGACAGTGCAGCTGTCCAAATAGCATCTGTGTACCTGTGGTGGGAGAGGCCTCTGTGTTTACTCGGACCAACAGAACACACAATAGTAGTTCTTCCCAATTTCATCACCGTGGCTGGCTTTCCATGGCTCGCTTGGAAGTCCCCAAGGGATCTGTGGAAAAGCATTGTTCCCTGGCAAACATTAGCTGTCATCCAACCAGCGGAGACAGTTTCCACCTGGATCTCTCTTTTCCCCCAAACCCAAGCCCCGCTTGTCCGATGTCCTTATAATTTCTGTTGCCCAGCACACAGAAGGGCATGGGAATCTGCTGCTTTCACCACCCACTCCACCTCACCCCACCCTGCTCTCAAAGCGTATAGGTACACAGGAAGCTCCCTTATACTGTGTCAGATAATTGGTCCATCAAACGCAGTACTGTTGACATTGCCTGGTAGCAGCTCTCCATGGTTTCAGGCAAGGGACATTCCCAAACCAACCTGGAGATGCTGAGGATTGAACCTGGGACCTTCTGCAGGGGAGAAACTAGACTTTATTTCACCAGGTCAAAGACCCAGTTTGGCACTCCCACCCCCCAAGCATTTGTGTACACACCAGGGGCGCCGACTTGCCGCCCCCCACACATTGGGGGTGTGCACCACGTGGCGTGCCATGTGACACTTCCCTCTCCCACCTGGAATGTGAGCGCTTGTGTGCTGTGCTGCACAGGAATCCTGCCCCCACCATGCTGGCGCTTGTGTGCCAGGTGGGGAATAGGGAGAATGGCCGTATACCCAGTGCTGCTTGCTGCTGGTACACACACACACACACACACACACACACACACAGGATGGGAGCCTCAATGACACCCCTTTGGAGGCTTCACTCAGAGCAAAGAAACCTGGCTATCCCCCCCCCCCATAGCTCTGCTTTCTGCATGCAAAGCATGTGCTTTATCACTAAGCTATGGAAGGAACAATTCAGGAAAGACACCACTCAATAAATGTTTCAGCCCTTTGGTTCAAATACTTGGATGTGCAATGTAAGCTAGTCACAGTAGTGGTAGGGAAGGGCTGGGGAACTTGTGGCCCTCTGGATGTTGCTGGACTACAACTTCCATCATCCTTGGCCATTGGTTTGGCCAGCTGGGGCTGATGGGAGTTGGAGTCCTGGAACATCCAGAGGGCCACAGGTTCCTCACTCCTGAGACAGGCCTTTTAAGGAGTTCTCTATTCACGTGATAATGTAATAAGGGTAGAAAGACACACTCTAAGATGGGTCAGATTCTTGCTTTGGGGATGTCAAACAAATGCCCACCTCCTTTGAGGAAGCTCCCTTTGGCACTTGCCCTTTGGCAGTTGTACTTCCACAGCCTCCTGCATGTATACAGTTAAAGCCTAAGGGATCTCTGCCTCCTGTCCCTCAGCTCACAGTCAAAACTACAGTTTCTCTTTGCCTAGCACAAAGGGCTAGCATGGTCAAGCACCTGCACAGGTCCCACACTCCATCAGGGGACCCACTGACAACAACCCCCTGCACCTGCTCCTCCTCGTCACTGCTGCAGGCTGCTTGTCAAACCCACATCTCACTCTGGCCCAGAGCAAACAACCAGCCATTGTGGTGGTTCTCCAATCAACCCAGAGGAAAGAACACCACTGTTCCAGGTTTGCTGCAGGTTGACCAGAGAGATGCACAGGCTCAGGGGTCTAAGAAAAAGTTTGACCTTCCCCTTGCACTGATTTCCTGGATCACATCAATATGAAAAGAGAAGAGATGAAAACATGGGCTTCCTGATTCCTGGCAACCTCCTTCTCTGCTTTAACATCTCTCTGGGCCCTAGATATTCAATTTGGCCTTATTGCTGATAGATGCGCTGGCATCCTTCATGACATTATTCTCCACAATGCAATAAAATAATGTTGTGTCAAAGGAGGTCGAAGAGTCGTCCTTCTGGAAGAGATGTCCTATTAATCTAGGCCCATTGGCGGTAGCCACAGAGGGCCATCCATTTACCGGGATCAGCCCACAGAACTGCTTGCATGACACAAACAGGAGTTTTAGAGAAGCCAAGGGCAAGACACAAGAGCTTTTGGTATTTATCTCCAGAGTCTCTGAGGCTACTGCTGTGCACTGCTCCGCGACATACCAAGAGAAGGGTCACCCACCTGATGGCTGCCATTTTGTCTTTACACCATTCAGACGATCAGATGGAGCAAGTGAGATGTGACAAACTGGGAGGTGCCACAGCTCAGTGGTAGAACACTGTGCCGAAGGTCACAGAATCCTAGAGGGACCCTGAAGGTCCTGTTGTCTTTCCCTTTGCCAATGCAGGAATTCTGATTCTGTGGCATCCCTGATAGGTTTGGCCATCCAGTCCCGGTTTAAAAACCTCTAATGAAGGAGAGCCTGCACCTCCTGTGACAGTCTGTGCCACTGTCAAATGACTTGTACCATCAGGGAATTCAGTTGAAATCCCCCCCTCCCAGAATCCTGGGAATTCTAGTTCATGAAGGGTGCTGGTAACTCTAACTCTCTGAGGAGCAAATGACAATTTGTAGGATTCTTTTGACAGAAGCCAAGTGTTTTAAATGTGCTTTAAACATATGGTGCATGAATTGCCAAGTGTACATACTAGAAATTAGGAAATGCTCCTTGCATATTCCAGGTGAGGATGACCATCAGCATCAGAGTTAGCACACAATTCACCTTTCTGAGAAGCTTGCCATCCATCATAGTCTACTCATGGAAGATCTCCTGAAAGGCTTCTAATGATAGCCCAGTTTGAAAATCACTTTTCAGAGGGAAGCAACATGTAGGCTTCTTTAAGAGGAGAGCATCCTCTCCTGATTAGTGGAAGAACACCTGCTTTTGCATGCAAGAGATGCCACTTTCATATTTTGCCTTCTCTTGCTAAAGATGATGGGGAAGGAAACTCTTTCTTCTGAAGACCCTGGAAAGCCACTGCCAGTCAGAGAAGGCAATATTGAGTTGGATGAGGGAATCTTGAGCCCTGGGGCCAAATGTAGCCCTTCAGGCCTCTCGATCTGGCCCTTGGGCTCTCTCCAAACTACACCCCTCTTCCGGCAACACCCCATACCAACCCTGCTTTGCACTCTTGAGCGTTTTTGCCTGGCTGGGAGGTAGCCTTGAACTTTGATCACGCCTCTTGCTTGCCTGGATGGAAAGCAGAGAGGGGTGTGTGGAAATGTGTTTGTAGGAACTATTGTATGAAGAGGGAAGTATCCATTAATTGCCCTGCCCACTTTTGCCTCTGGTCCCACCCACTGCTGCCATGTGAAATGCACCTGGAAGGTTTCCCCAAACGGAATGCGGCTTTTAGGTGGAAAAAGGTTCCCCACCCACTGAGCTAGATGGAAGGACCGTCTGACTCAATGCACTGGCAACTTCATATGTTCTATCAAAACCATGTCAGTTGAGCAGAGGGCCTGCTGACAGCTCTTAACATTCCATCCCCACCCACTCCTCTCTCAAAACAACAGGAACAAGCATAATTAGAATCATGTTTAAGGGCTGAGTGGCATACATATTCTTGACTTCCTCTGCTTTTCCCTCCTGCTATTTATGAATGGGAATGACGAGGGTGTGGAATTGTCAACAGAACCCTGTCACAACTGTTCAAAACCTGTCAGATTCATCCTTGTGCCAATTAAAGGGTGAAAAAGAAGGGGTAGAAAGCAGTGTGTGTTTTTTACTGGGAGTACTGAAGGGTATGAAATAAAGGCACCTTTTTCTCCTAGAAGAAAAGCACTGGTGGAAAGGAACCAAGTTGCCTTATACAGAGTCAGATCATTAGTCCATTTAGCCCAGTACTGTAAACCCTAACTGGCAGAGGCTCTGGAGTTTCAGGCAAAAATCTCTCCTAGCCCTACCTGAAGGTGCCAGGGATTGAAGTAGAGACCATCTGTGTACAAGGCAGATGCTCCACCACTAAACTCCAGTTCTTCTCCTTAGTTGAGGTGGAGCTTCAGAAAGGCTATCTGGCCCTAGACACATTAACACCTTCTGGGCATCTTTAGACTCCATTGGCTCAAATTGCCCACTTTTCTGCCCCTTTGTCAATATCAGGGCAAGTTGCCACTACAGGCTTTCAAGCTGAATGAATCCCTCAATCTTCTTTGGCTAACTGCCAGGATTAAAAGTATGATATATTTAATTCAAAACATACTAGCTAAAGTCTTTAAGTGAGTTGACTGTGATAAAGAAACAGATTTCTCTCTTTTGGGTGGGGGGAGATGTTTTGCCTGCAGTTCATCTCATAGAAAATGATTTTTCTGGACATCTTTTATTTCTTGACAAGGATTTTTTTTTACCAACAAATGGCAGGCCAGGGTGGGAGTCAGTCTCTCTCTCTCTCTCTCTCTCTCTCTCTCTCTCTCTCTCTCTCTCCATCCTTTTATCCCCAGTTGCTTGTTTTGCTCTGATTAAGATCTAGCCCAGGGTAGTCAACCTTTTTATACCTACCACCCACTAATGCATCTTTCTTGATGGTAAAATTTCCTTACTGCCCACCAGTGCTCAATGGAAGAAGGATTCAGCTTGTGCCATAGAACCCCCTGCCGCCCACCTAGAATCCTGAAACGCCCACTAGTGGGTAGTAGGTACTGGGTTGACAACCCCTGATCTAGCCTGAATAATTCTGGTCAGCTAAAAACCTTCAGCTCAGAAGAAAATAAGAAAAAAGCCTGTCTAGATCAGAGCACAAGGTCAGTCTCAACTATGGGGGAACCTTTGGCCCTTCATTAGCCCCAACAAATGTGGCCAGTGGCCAGAGATGATGGGAACTGGAGTTCATCAGCATCTGGAGGACCACATCTGGTTTATTTAGTCCAGCATCTTGCTTCCCACAGTGACTGACCAGATGCCTTGCAGTGTGTGAACTGGAAAGAGTTACAAGGGCCAAAGAAGCTTGGGGCCACATTTTGACCCTGGGCTGGAAATTTTCCATCATGTGGCGGTGAGTTCTATAACCTGACACTGCCTCAGTTCTTTCCTTTTCTCTGTCCTGAATGCCCTGTCAAATTCATTAAAAGACCCTGAATTCCTGTATTACATAAAAGAGAGAAAGAGATACTATCTCTCTACACTTTTCAATACTATGTATAATTTTATAAATGTATTTCTATAGAAGCAGTTCTAAATTACTTGCTTTTAAAATAACCTCCAAGCAGTGTACAATGTAAAATATATAAATGATGTGAATCCACCATCATAAGACTTACGACAAAGCTCAGTTCTCCACTAGACTGAGAAACCTTTTCTAAGTACTCATTAAAATTTATGAGCATCTAATGCCGATTTCTCTTAAGATACACGTTTGTATGCAATTTTGCCCAATATACACTTTTTTTTTTACAAAGCTATTTCTCCTAAAATTATACATTTTGTATTTTGTATGTTATCTTCTAGAATCATAGAACTGTTGAATAATATACACATTTTTATTGACACTATACCCCAGTGTATGTATTTTTAGACACCCTACTTGGTTAGAGAACTGCATAGCAAAATTCAGAGAAGTGTGAGTTTTAAAGAATGGTTGCATTTCTATTGATGTACCATTTTGGAAAGTGTTAATCAGTTAGGTTCACTTTGAAATGCAAAACAAATAAAATCTGCCCCCACCCCCAATCCCTAGCCTGAAGTCACCTTCATGCCCTGAGTTTTTGATGTAGAAATGCTGCTTCCCTTTTCTCAGACAAATCTAGCATTTTAAGTCACCCTGGGCAATATATGTTCATGTTATTTCATTTCAGCTTTCTGAAATGGGAGATAGAACCTTTTGTCTGATCCAGCAGCAGATGTTGTCAGACTACAGCTCCCATTGTCCTTGACCACTGACTCTGTTAGCTGGGGCTGATAGGAGTTCAAGTCCCACCACATCTGGAGTGCCACAGGTTTCCCTATTCCTGATATAAATAAAGCAGAATCTTCCCCACTCTCTGGCCCCAAACGCTAAATAGAGCCTATGAGCATACAGGCTATATGTGCTTATACTCTCTATAGGGTGTCCACTTACAAATAAAGAGAACTAAAGAGGACATGGATTTGCATAAAGCTTGATTATGCTAATTTATAAGCATAGATGCAAAATTGGACAGATTTCTGTCACTTAAATGACAATGTAACACATCTTGCCCCAGTCCAGACTGCAACCAGGTGACCCACATGCCTGCTCAGCTGACTGCCCCAGCTCACTAACCGAAAGTCATGACACAAAAGGAAAAGGGATTGGGAGGAAGAAGGGAATAAAGCAAACTTGGGCATTGTTTCTTAGTTACCACCATACATGACCACCCTACATCTCACCACAGTGAGGTGGCCTAGATCCAGCTGACCTGTGTGCCTGATCCGCTACCTCTCCAGTTAATAACTCTGCTCCCCTTTCAGCTGTTCAAATAGAGAACTCCTCTCAATAGAGGGCAGTCCTATGCAAAGCAGGGGTGCATGAACATCCTAGCACCATAGCCATTTTATCTGTATCTGTTTTCCACTCCGTATACCCTCCATTTCCTTCTTGTAAAATGCAGACATTTCAAGCAGGTACAACACGTGTGTGTGTGTGTGTGTGTGTGTGTGCGCGCGCGCACACACACACACACACACACGGGGGGAGTGGCATCCCCTGAGCACTTTGCACCTGTTCTAATGCATGAAATCATTTGGGGGGGGTAGATCCTGCAACGACCGCGCCCCTCTGCGTGCATTTATTGCATCAGCTTTTGAACCCCTCAGGAAAAGGCTTTAATGCACAACAATGTACCTGGGTCCCAAGTCAGGAAAGGCAGAGCATTGTGTACATAGAATATGATGCAGCAGGATTTCCCAGAAGTTGCAACCCTGATTCTGTCTCAGACATCCACAGTCCCTTTAATTGCCACACACACACACACACACACACACACACACACACACACACACCTTAAACTTGCCCTGCTACAAAAATGACATCTTTATGGTCTATGCCATGTGTATGAAAGACAGGCTGAAACTAGGTTTTGGGGGGTGGCGGGATACCTCCCACATATAACTGATTGTAAATTCTTGGGCACCAGGTAATAACCTACTGGTTAGACGTATTGGGTCTGTTCCATCCAAGTCAATTTAAAATGAGCCAGACCAGAGACAGTACCATAAAGTGTTTCATACTTGTGGAGAGATATTTAACTATTGTTTCCTTAGGAAAAAAAATCTAATAGCTTGCTTCGTTTAATCACTGTCAGATGTGGCCCAACGTTGGAAGTGGCAGCTTCCTTATGATGCTAAACTGCTTTTAATCAGGAATCTTGGATGTATCTCAAGCTACATCTCAGGACTGGCGGGGGTGGGGGGGCATTGTCCTAGGCAAGAAGATTTTAAAAATCAAAACAATACTTTTTTAAGGCACAAAATAAAAAGGAGGGAAAATCTAGAGGGTGGAGGGAACTATCAGGAATCAAAATCAGCTTTCATCTTTTCTTTGTCTCTCTCCTACTTTCATAAATAAATATGACATCTGTTCCTTTAAAGGGCTGGGACAGGAATTTCTGGTCTGGATGGGAATACAGATCTAGAGCTTAAAGCTCCTTCGCATCAATCGGCTGTGGATATTAATTGGAGACGGCGCAGAGCCTTCTTGCTGGTGAAGGCTTGTTTGCGAATGCCTCTGTACCAAGAAATTGCCTCCATGAAAAGTTCAGCCTCCCAGCTATGTTATTTGACTTAACTCTGACTCTAAAGAGGCAATCAATAGCCTCCTCTCTCCCCACCCCAAGCTCCTTTCACCCCTCCTTCTGATGTGTAATTAAATAGACGCAGAGGATAATCCCACCTCCGAAAAGCTGGAGAAAAGCTGGTGTCAAGGCAGGATCTGAAGTGGCCTCCTTAATCGAAAATGACCGTCCATTCTCTGTGTACATCATGATTTGATTGGGGATCTCCCCCCACTCCCGCCCCATAAGCTGGCAGGATATTAGACCGGCTTTTGTAGGGATGATGACCCAGCTGCTGTTTAATGAAGAATTCCACTTCTCGGAGCTGAGGGCAAAGGGAAGAAAGTGACCCTTGCATCTTAAAGGACGTTGCTATTTTTCAAAAGATACAGGATTAAAGGCCCTGGTGGGTTTTGTTTTTTACGAATGCTGGTGTCTGGGGAACCCTTGCCTGCCCTTTACCACCTCCGCAATTTATTTGGATGTTTTCGTTGTCTTTGGAGATATTGGCACAGAGCGGGATGTTTGGACAGGATTTAATTAGGTGAAATCAGGCCCAGATTATTGTTGGGATTATATACACAGCAAATCTCTGTGTCTGAGAGACAGGGCGGGGAGAGGGTATTCAAGCCACATCCCTAATAAGAAAATCAGGGAGGGATTGGGACAGCTTTTATGAGATAATGGGCACTCAAGGAGCCTGATCTTATGAGAGGGCTGGGTGCCTCTGCCCCCCCCCCAACGCAATGGGAACGATGTGGAATTGCAGCTTGGGAGGTGGGAGGGAAGTGCCGTCCCTTATTATAAGACATGAAGTAAACTGAGTGGCAGGGAGGGTGAAGAGCTTATTAAAATGTGAATAACTAAGTAAAAACGATGGAAAATGAATCGACAAAAACCACAGATGTGTCCCATTTTCTACATTTTTCCACAATCAGTTGTCTCTATACTGCTTAACCAGAAACGATAAAGCACCAGCTCGTTAACACTAAGTCTCTTGATGTGGCTCTTGAAACTCTTTACTAGGCCACACCCCTCTCCCTAGGCCACACCCCTTACTTGCACCTCAAGTGCTTTTGCACCCCTTCAGTAACAGAAGCCAATGGAGATGCAGGCTATCTGAGTAAAAAACTGGGTTCCTTGGGCAGCAAAATCCATACACCATAAGGGAGTCCCAGGGCGGTCCTCCAGTTACAATATTATCTTCTGAGAAAATGTAGGTTTTCTTTTTCTTTTTCTGACCTCTCCACTTCCTTGCCTAGAAAAAGAAGGCTGCCTTGCAGCATTTTCTCCAGGTAATATTTTTAATGACAGCTGTCATCTTTACACTCAGTATCGGTGACACCGACTGGCAGCAGCTGTCCAGGATTTCAGGCTGGAGTTTTCCCCAGCCCTACCTGGAGATGCCCTTGAGGACTGAACCTGGGACCTTCTGCATTCAAGAAGGATGCTCTACCTTCTAGGTGCAATGAAGTTAGAGCAGATGTATGAATGGAAAGCAAAAAGGTCCAGCATTCCATGGCCAGCCAAAAGCCTGTGGGAAACCCTTATGTGTGTTGGTCCCCTATTGCACCTGGGTTTCAACCAACAGAGTGAAGGTGAGCTCAGCTTGTCAATAGCAGAGGTGAGAAATTATTCGGCAAGGTTTTCCTTACTCTACATCACAGGCTTTACAGGGAATACTTTGTACGGAGAGAGCTGCGAGCTGAAGGATGGCAGAAACCTTCTGTTGCCATGTGGTCTCTGTCAAAATATTGGCCGCCTATAAGCTCTACCTGGCAGACTAGCAAAGATAGCAAACAGGAAGGGGCCTCTTTTTTAAAAAGGTAATCAAAATACGCTGTAAAATTCCCCACATCGGTCTTGCAAAGAACCATTATCAGGGCACCAAATCCTTGCTATTGTTTTCTAAAGGCAAAAGTTCTTCAGGTAACACCATCAAGGCCCAGCTTAATCAATGTTGCTGATGCTATAAACTGGCCCCTAAAATAGAAAAGAAAAGAAAAAGAGGAACATAGAAAGCTGGCCAAGATTCTAGTGAATGTGGTCCTGAATAAAGAGCTGGTTTTAAACAGGAACCTAGGAAGCTAACTTATACCAAGTCAGACGCATCAGTCAATTTAGTTCAGTATTGTCTACACTGTTTGGCAGCAGTTCTCTGGATTTCAGAAGGGAAGTCTCCTCCAACCTGGAGATGGTGGGAATTGCACTTGAGAACCTCTGAATACAAGACAGATATTCTACTGCTGAGCTCTGGTCCTCCCACATAAATAACGGGGCATATAGGAAATCTGCTTATATTTAGTCAGACCATCGGTCCATCTAGCTCAGTATTGTTGACACTGACTGGAAGCAACTCTCCAGGGTTTGGGGCAGGTAATACTCCCAGTCCTACCTGGAGATGCCATTGGGGAATGAACCTGGGGCTTTTTCACTGCAAAGCAGATGTTCTACCTCTGAGCTAAGTCCCTTCTCCTAAACATAAATTAAAATTCTAGTCCTCCTAGTTCTAGATAAAGGGCTAAATTAAATAAGGCCTTCCCTGTGCAAGGCAGATGCTCTACCACTGAGCTATGGCCCCTCCCAAAAAGAATAAATGCATCACTCAAAAAAGAGGAGACAAGCGAGTGCGTGAAGTGTTCTTATGCTAATATGTATAGATGCACATTTAAAGGGGGGGGGGAAATGATAATTTGAATAGAAGTACTACCCATCTCACCCTGGTGGGGAGCAAAACCATGACCGGGCAAATGGTGTGCTTGTTCAGTCTACTGTCCAGGGGATAATGGTTGCTGGGGAACTCTGAGAGGCCCCCCTACGCGTCACTCGTCCCTTCTTAGCGGGCTTTATCATTAAACCAGGTTTGGAATGGGCAGCTCTTTAAACAGAGGACTGTCCTCCCTAAAGGAGGGCATGGGGACACCCTGGAGACAGCACGGACACCAACTTGCATGGCACAATGGATGGAAGGACAGGGGGCTATCCATATAATAACATCTATAAAAGCGTTTGTGCCATTTTTCAAGCTAGCGGTATGATTTCACACACACACACACACACAGAGACACAGGCAAACCACTTCCAGTTTGTTCACTGAGGTAGATAAATCCATGATGAACATGGAGTCAGAGAGGGAGAGGGAGAGGGAGAGGGAGAGGGAGAGAGCAGTGTGTGGGTGTAAGAAAAAACTGTTTAACCTGTGAACATGAAAGCCCCAATGTTCTCCAGATTACAACGGAGATTAGCAAAAGGGGGGAAAATATTTGAATTTCTGGTCAGCGGGAGGCTTGAAAAGGGGACAAAGTGCAGATTGGCAGGTGTTAGGAAGGCACCCCCCCGCCCCCCGCTTCCCCTCAAAGAGAGAGAGGGGGAGCGAGAGAGAGAGAGACAGAGAGACCAACAGAGCCAGCTTTTGTGGTCCCAAGTTGTGCCTGCAAAACAAATATGTCTTTCACTTTGAAGAGCCAAGAAGGAATTTGCCACCATCGCCATGGCAACCTGCTAGGTCCGAAGACCGAAACCCACAGCTGCTACTTGGAACCTTAACTCCACACATCTCTCCGTACAGATCCAAGCCTTGAGTGGCTTTTTGGTAATTAAAGGGAAGGCAACTTCCGAAAAACATGGAGGATGGAATGAATTGACGGAGAGCGGGGAAGTGGACGATGACAACAATAAAGTTTAAAAGGTGGTGGTTCTACCAGGAGGTGGTATTTAAAGCACCAAGCAAGCAAACACTTCTGTGTTTTGAAAGCCACCATCGACACTCACTTTCATAGGCCTTGCCAGCTGCGGCTTATGGGATTCTGAGTACATCAACATCTGAAAGGTACACCAGTTCCCTTTTCCTGATTTAAAGCATATCAAAAATAAAAAAGAGCATGAAACATACTGACAGTCAACATTCTCCAGTACCAATGCTATCAATATTATTTCCAGTGGCATTCCTCACATGACAGGCAGGTGCTCAGTGTTCCAGCATAAGTCTTTAGAGACAGTGGCCTTATACAAATTAGTACAGTGGTACCTCGGGTTACAGGCACTTCAGGTTACAGACTCCGCTAACCCAGAAATAGTACCTCGGATTAAGAACTTTGCTTCAGGGTGACATCAGAAATTGTGCGGCGGCAGCGGAAGGCCCTATTAGCTAAAGTGGTACCTCAGGTTAAGAACAGTTTCAGGTTAAGAATGGACCTCCGGAATGAATTAAGTTCTTAACCCGAGGTACCACTGTAGAGCAGAATAATACCAGTAGCTACCAGTCCTGATGACTATGTTCTACCTCCACTTCAGGAGGAAGTATGCTTCTGAAAGCCAGCTGCTGGCATCTGCAGGAAGGGAAAGTTGCTCTTGCGCTCAGGTCCTTCATCCAAGCAGCCCATCATGGGGCACCTGGTTTACTCTGCCCTGTGGGAACAGAGCGCTGCACTGGATGAACCACTTGCCTGATCCATCACGGCACTTCTTGCATTATTACAATAGGGAGGGTGATATTTTTAAGTCCTGATGAAAATTCATCAGCATTTTAGTGTGAATTTCTCCTAATATGCACATACATTGGTGCCCCACAAGACAAATGCCTCGCAAGACGGAAAACTCGCTAGACGAAAGAGTTTTCCGTTTTGGAGGTGCTTCGCAAAACGAATTTCCTATGGGCTTGCTTCGCAAGATGACAATGTCTTGCGAGTTCCTGCTGGTTTCCCCCCCTTTTTCTAAGCCGCTAAGCCACTTATCAGCTGATCCGATCAGCAGATAAGCCGCTAAAAGCCGCTAATAGCGCTAATCCGCTAATCCGTCAATGGGCTTGCTTTGCAAGACGAAAAAACCGCTAGACGAAGAGAATCACAGAACGGATTCTTTTCGTCTTGCGAGGCACCACTGTATTTGTATGCAAGTCTGCTGAATATAAAACATTATTACAAAGCAATTTGACCTAACACAACACATTTTTCTTCACTGTTTTCATGAATATTGGGCATTTCTATGCACACTTTACCTTAGTATGTGCATCTTTGTAAACATTACTTGGCTGGAGACCTTCGCTGCAAATCTCAGAGAAGCGTGAATTTCAAAGGGTAGCTGTGCTTCGGTTCATGTACTGTTTTACAAAGTGAGAATTAGGTAGATAGGTCTACCTTTAAACATGAGCAGAATCAAATTTCTCCCCCATCCCTAGCCAGGGGTAAACCACTACCATGCTTTCCAGAGGTTGTTGGGACTACAGTGTCCATAATCCCTGACCGTTAGCCAGGCTGGCTGGGGTTGATGGGAGTTGGAGTCCAGCTGCACCTTGGTGGCATGGCATTCCCTGTGGTGTGTAGTAATCAGGGTGGAACTAATGAAGCTTAGGTTTCAGGGCCCCTAATCCCAAAGGGGCCCCATAAGCAACTTTAGTCCACATTGCTTTAAAAAATTCGGTCTATTAGACCCCATTTGAGTGACACACCTCAAATTGATGATTTTTTGTTGTATATTTTTCTACAATTCCAAAGTTTGAGAGTCAGTAGCACAGATGTTGTAAAGCTGTGGTGATCTGTCATGGAACAATCCCATTGAAGAGGTTAACAGTTGTTACCCAGAGCTCGTTGCTGGTTGTGGAGGAGTCCCCATTACAGTTCAAGCTTCAGGGTTCCAAAAATGTAGGTCCACCACTGGCGGTAATGAATTCATCTGGGGGACAACCATAGTTCTGTGTGTATGCATTTCCAGGGGCTCCAGCCCTGCTTGTTCCGCTTGCCCACCCTACCTACCCCTTTGACAACTCCCTCTCCTCCACATCTGACAACCCCCTACCTTTACACATCACCAACCACCTCACCTAAGCTCCTCCCTTTCCCAGCTTTCCCTAACTTCCACCCCCCTTTATAGGAGAGGGGAGGTGCTTCACTGATACGGAGGGGGGGCATGTCTTCTTCACCTCCTTCTTCGCTACAATATATCCATTTATTTCCAATTGTCAATGTCAAAAGGGACTAAAATCTATAAAATTCATAGAAAATCAATGTGCCAATTCGCTCAATTTCTTTAGGACTCCATGACGCCTCCCCTGTCCTCCATAATCCCTCAAGCAAGGTGCCAAGACCCTAATCTCCTGATCATGCTCTTCTGAAGTTCACTATACAGCGGAAAGGAGCAGCCAAGCATACTAGGACTCAATTTCTTGACTTTAAGAAAGCCGACTTCATAAAACTTAGGGAAGTGCTGGGTGAGATCCCATGGACAGTAATACTAAAAGGAAAGGGAGTTCATGATGGCTGGGAGTTTGTTAAGAGGGAGATAGTAAAAGTACAACTTCAGACAATACCAATGAGATGGAAACATGGAAGGTGCTTAAAGAAGCCAGGGTGGCTATCTAAAGAACTTTTAACTGAGTTAAGATTAAAAAAGGATGTGTACAAAAAATGGAAAAGGGGGGAAACCACCAAAGAGGAATTCAAACAAATAGCCAGCACGTGTAGACACAAAGTCAGAAAAGCTAAAGCACAGAATGAACTCAGGCTTGCTAGAGAGGTTAAAAGCAACAAAAAAGGCTTTTATGGGTATGTTCATAGCAAAAGGAAGAACAAAGAAACAGTGGGGTCACTCAGAGGAGAAGATGGTGAAATGCAAACAGGGGACACAGAAAGGGCTGAACTTCTCAATGCCTTCTTTGCCTCAGTCTTCTCCGATAAAGAAAACAATGCCCGACCTGAAGAATTTGGAGCAAATGATTCAGCAAAGGAAACACAGCCCAGAATAACTATGGAGATAGTACAAGAATACTTGGCTAGTTTAGATGTATTCAAGTCTCCAGGGCCAGATGAACTGCATCCAAGAGTATTAAAAGAACTGGCAGATGTGATCTCAGAACCACTGGCAGTCATCTTTGAGAATTCCTGGAGAACAGGCGAAGTCCCGGCAGACTGGAGGAGGGCAAATGTTGTCCCTATTTTCAAAAAGGGGAAAAGAGAGGACCCAAATAATTACCGCCCAGTCAGTCTGACATCAATACCAAGGAAGATTCTGGAGCAGATCATTAAGCAAACAGTCTGTGAGCACCTAGAAAGGAATGCTGTGATCACCAATAGTCAGCATGGATTTCAGAAAAATAAGTCATGTCAGACTAACCTGATCTCGTTTTTTGACAGAATTACAAGCCTGGTAGATGAAGGGAACACAGTGGATGTAGCCTACCTTGATTTCAGCAAGGCATTTGACAAGGTGCCCCATGATATTCTTGTAAAGAAGCTGGTAAAATGCGGTCTTAACTATGCTACCACTCAGTGGATTTGTAACTGGCTGACTGATCGAACCCAAAGGGTGCTCATCAATGGTTCCTCTTCATCCTGGAGAAGAGTGACTAGTGGGGTGCCACAGGGTTCTGTCTTGGGCCTGGTCTTATTCAACATCTTTATCAACGACTTGGATGATGGACTCAAGGGCATCCTGATCAAATTTGCAGATGACACCAAACTGGGAGGGGTGGCTAACACCCCAGAGGACAGGATCACACTTCAAAACGACCTTGACAGATTAGAGAACTGGGCCAAAACAAACAAGATGAACTTTAACAGGGAGAAATGTAAAGTATTGCACTTGGGCAAAAAAAATGAGAAGCACAAATACAAGATGGGTGACACCTGGCTTGAGAGCAGTACATGTGAAAAGGATCTAGGAGTTTTGGTTGACCACAAACTTGACATGAGCCAACAGTGTGACGCGGCAGCTAAAAAAGCCAATGCAATGCTGGGCTGCATCAATAGGGGTATAGCATCTAGATCAAGGGAAGTAATAGTGCCACTGTATTCTGCTCTGGTCAGACATCACCTGGAGTACTGTGTCCAGTTCTGGGCACCACAATTCAAGAAGGACACTGACAAACTGACCCTAATTTTCTCCTGTCTCCGGCTGAGCTCATTTTCTTCCGCAGGGACCCACGGACTTAGTCCGACGAGCTGGGTGGCAGAGTAGCCCCGCACCCAGATTTTACCGTAACATTCACAGAGGAGCTTGCTCTGTGAAGTGGGTGGAGGACCCCTCTTCCCATTAAACCTTGCTGCAGGCACATTAAACAGAGCAGGGAAGCCCTTCACCCAGCAGTTTAGCAAGCTTGCCTGGGCGGACCTGCCATTCATCACACTGTTGGGAGCCATGCAAACTGCAGAGCATGACAGCATTTTACATTTTTATGTATACAGAAAGACACACAGAAGGAGACAGGTTCAACCTGGGGGAGACAACTTGTCTGAGATTCTGGGGAGCCCTTTCCAGTCTAGAGTAAGTAAGGCTGGATGGGCCAGTGATCTGACTCAGTCAGTGTATGGTAGCTCCATGTGTTAATATTGACGGCTCTTGCACTTGCCCAGCCTTGCTAAGTGCTGGCACCAACCAAGGGGCCTCCCTGGAATTTCTAAACCTTCCTATACAAACACCTTTGTTTTGATTTCTTATTAGTTTCCTCCCAGCCTATGTGCACTATGTCATTAGTAGCAATTAGGATGAGACAGATGAACAACCACAAAAGTTGGCTCAGCTCAGTACGTGACAGAGTGTTGGTCATCAACCTGGGGGTGACTGAGCTTCATAGCTTTCCTCAGCCATGGAGCTATGGATGAAGGCACAGCAGCCTCACGTAAACAGTCACCCCTCATCCTCAGTTTCCTGCCTGCTAAACCGGAAAGGACAACCTTGCAGGGATCTAGAGGTTATAAGCAAGATTGCAATCGCTTAACACTCTATCACTGCATTATTTGTCATTATTACCTTTGTCACCACTAAACCAATAATCACAATGATAACATCAGTGACCCAAATGTGAAACACATGCTTCCTGGTCTGGTGCCTTCACTTTTACCTTTCAGGTGCCAGGCTAAATCCATCCTGAGTGTTATTTTTAATAATTAGCCTGCTTTAAGCTGCTCATGGTTTACACGTTTCAGCCATGCTTGTTGCTATCTTTTTTTTACATTGTTCAAATTCGCAAGCTCTTTGAAGGCCACCGTGGTGGAAAAGCAGGTTTTTGAAAGACCATTTTAAAGAAAGCACAATTCCCAACAGTACCAAGCTCAACTCTCTAGCAGCTTGTTAGAAACTTAACCTTTAGAAACTGCCCCATAACTCCATATATACACAGGCAATTGCCAAGTCAGGCCACAATTACCTCAGTATTGTCTATAGCAAGAGTGGGGGAAGCTGCAGAGTATGACTCCAATCATAAGAACATGAGAAGAGACCGCTGGATGGCCCACCTAGATCAGAATCCTATTCTCATAGTGGCCAATCAGATGCCCAAAGGAAACCATAAAGCAGGAGGAGCTCAGCTGCAACACTCCCCTCCTGTGGTTTCCAGCAACCGGTATTTAGAAGCAATGCTGCCCCCAACAGTGGTAATATTCTGGCCACTGGCCCTGCTGGCAGGGACTGACAGGAGTTGTAGGCCAGCAGCATCTAAGGGTAACACCAATTCCCCGTCCCTGGTGTAAATAAGTCAGAATCCAGCTACACTGGGTATTTACATCTCCTGAGGCTTCCAGTCTGTGAGATTTCAGCCACATCACCTGATCAAGTACTGCCTGGCTTTGCGCCATGACGCTTCTTAGTGCTGGCGCCACGTGTCGGCATGATCAGGCACCTGCCAAAGGCCTGTGGGCAAGAACCCTCCAGACTTGCTTCTTCTCTTCACTACTGGAAGCTGCTTGTTCACACGCCTCTCACTCTGACCCAGAGGGAAAGAACAAGAAAACAACAGCAATAGAGAAGAGAAGGTGGAGGAGCTGCAACTAACTGCTTGCTCACTGGCTCTCTACCTGAGCTTTCAGCTATTTCCCCCAGCCAAGGCCGGATTTAGGTTTGATGAGGCCCTAAGCTACAGAAGGTAATGGGGCCCTTTATTTGTCCAGCTGTCCTTTGTCAGCAACAAATTGTCGCTGTTTTTTGTGTTGAATATATGCTATGTGGTAATTTATGGACCTCATAGGTTATCTAAAGCCATTTGCACATAACAAAATATGTATTTTATCAAAGTAATTGTTGAACTTATCTTATATTTTGAAAATGGGGCCCTAAGCTATAGCTTGTTTAGCTGCTCAACAGACTGGAAACCTGGGCCAATGCTAACAAAATGAATTTCACAAGGGACAAGTGTAAAGTTCTACACTTAGACAGGAAGAGCTAGCTACACAAACTTAGCTTAACATGAGTCAATAGTGTGATGCAGCAGCAAAAAAAGTTAATGCTATTCTAGGCTACATCAAGAGAAGTATAGTGTCCAGATCAAGGGAAGTAATAGTACCACTGTATTCTGCCTTAGTCAGACCCCACCTGGAGTACAGTGTCCTGTTCTGGGCACCACAATTTAAGAAAGATATTGACAAGCTGCAATGTGTACAGAGAGTGATCACGATGATAAATGGTCTGGAAACCAAGCCTTATGAGGAACAGTTGAGGGAGTCGGGTATGTTCAGCCTTGTAAAGAGAAGAATGAGAGAAGTGATATGATAACCATCTCCAAACATCTAAAGGACTGTCACATGGATGATGTTTTCTCCTGTAGCAGAGATTAGGACCCAAACCAATGGCTTCAAGTTACAAGAAAGGAGATTCCAACTAAACATCAGGAAGAACATTCTGACAATAAGAGCTGTTCTGCAGTGGAATGGATGGTGGACTCTCCTTCCTTGGAGGTTTTTAAGCAGAGGTTGGATGGTCATCTGTCATTTATGATCTAGTTGAGATTCCTGCATTTTAGGGTGTTGGATTAGATGGCCCTTGGGATTCCTCCCAACTCCAGTATTCTATGATTCTATTATCTACCCTCTGAATCTTTGCTTAACACCCTTGTGATGTCCATGTGTACTCCATTTCAATATAAAATAGGCACCCCTAAAAGGCTAGGCATCAGATCTGTTATGTACTAAGCTTGGATCCTAGAACAATAGGCAGGTAAGATCCTAGAAGGCAACATCCTGATTAGCCTGCAGGAGCAGCCCAGGCTGCAGGAGGGAAGCAGAATCAGCCAATCAGATGGGCCCCATTGTGTAAATAGTGTATCTAAAGCCAGAGGTTTGGCCAAACCCTCCAAAATGCATAATTTAAAGCTTCTCTCCTATGTGTCTTCTCCTGTTTGGTTTTAGGGGAGGCATCATAACAATTAAAGCCATGTTCTCTTCCATGTGAAGCACGGGCGATGACTGAAAAGCTAGCAGGTTCATGACTATAAATAGCATTTTACATAGCGGCATTTTGTTTTCAGTCTTTTTGAAAGGAACCACCACCAGCCAAGGAGGAGAGATCTGACAGAGCAATGGTCACAGGGAAAGTGAAATCTGAAAAACCTGCTCGAACAAGCTTGGTCTCATTTCTGCTTCCCCTTGCATAAGAATACATACTTCCTACTAGTCATTCCTTGAAACTGAGAATGTGACTAAAACAAAGTATGTGTTTTGCCCCCGAGAAATCTGGCAAAAAAAGAGAGAGTCGGTGTTGTCCTTTTTTAAAGAAGAAAAGAAAAAGTGAGAGATAGTTATGAAAAGGCTCATAGTGCTCAACCCGAAGAAACTGGTTCTACAATACGTTGTTGGGACAAACACAGAGCAGAATCTTCTACAGTAACTATATTTCATTCTCTATTGTATTATATGATGAAAAGTTTCAATTAAAAATTATGCAAAAAAAGACAAAAGACACTATATTTCATTCTCCCTGTATATCCAGCCAATGGGTCATCGCTTTATTTCCCCACCTCCCTTTGATTTAATCATTAGCTACCTATGTGTTACAATTCTATGATTATATGATCTTACTCCAGGGAGGTTCACTGGGTTGCATCCAATGCTAATCCTACTCAAAGCAGACATACCGAAAATAATAGACGTGACTAATTTAGATGCATTCATTTCAATGGGCCTTATCTGAGTGTAACTTGGAGATAGCCCACTGAAATGAATGGGCCTTAGTGATGCCCACTGAATGTGGCCCTATCTAATAGATGCACTTGCAAAAGAGTAAGCATTATATAGCCAACTACTACCTGCAATAAATAAAAAATAATAGACGTGACAAATTTAGATCCATTCATTTCAATGGGCCTTATCTGAGTGTAACTTGGAGATAGCCCACTGAAATGAGTGGGCCTTAGTGATGCCCACTGAATGTGGCCCTATCTAATAGATGCACTTGCAAAAGAGTAAGCATTATATACCCAACTACTACCTGCAATAAATAAAAAATGCAAACGAGAAGCATGTTTTACAATGGTAATCTTTCAAGCATGTTTTGCATGAACTAAAGCATCCTTAAATATGGAAGGCATGTCCAGATCATTTAAGGGACAGTGCGGAATGGATTATCTTCGTGTTCTCCTTCCACGTGGCTGGAATCATTTCTGAGAGAGAGAGCCCCCGTGGAGCAGGCGCGTGCGAGACAGGCAGATCCATATGACTCTCCCCCCTCCCTCCCTCCCACCCCCAGCTGCCCATCTCCAAATGAAACAAACCATAATGAAAAAAAGAAATTATAAAAAGTAAAACCAGCGAACTGCTTGCACACCACCACCTTGTTTATATTTCCCCTTCGAGAAATATTTAAATTCCACATTTAATTCGAAGATAAATATGACACAACAAAGACTGTCATTGCAAATGGAAAGTAAATGAAAAACCCAAATTGCACACGCTGTCCACCCCCCACCCCCCAAATCTCCTTCCCTTGTTTTGCCCAGAAACACTATAGATGGGCTGTTTGGAAACAAAAAACCAGAGCAGGGATTGAGAGAATAAAAGGGAAATGGAGTACAGTTTATCATTATAAAAATTTACTATGCCTACTACTGTTACCTGAACTTGTTAAGTCACTACACACACACACACACACACACACACACACGTGTGTCTCCAAGAGACTTGCAACATTATTAAGATCATAAGCATGGGGTTTTTAAAATGCAGTATTATAAAAGCACATGCAATTCATAAAAAGACCTCCAATAACAGCAGTAAATCATTTTGGTGCTTAGTTTATAAATGGGGGTGTACAAAGTGCATGAGTGGGAGATCTGTTCTCTCCCCCCCCCCAACACACACACACACACACACACACACACACACACACACACAATACCCCCCCCCCCCCCGTTCTCAGTTATGTAAAGCAGGCAGCTGAACAGGGTGTCATGAGCCCCAAACCAGACAAGTGTGGTCAGTTCTCTGAGGCATTAATTTATGATCCCAAATGTCACGCCTACACAATAGCTTTATTGTTGATTCATTAGGTAATTTCCCTTGAAGACCAGCTGTTTTCAAGCGCGGCTGGATGAATAATGAAGATGATCTTCAATGTTTAGAGATGGGGGGGGGGAGCCTTTTGCCACCGGCAGCCAAGGGGTAGCAGTTCCTCCCTTCAACCGGTGTCCCAACGCCTCAGGCACCGAACAAGGGGCAGAAGGTCTCCCACCTCCCGCTTGAATAGAGAATCTCCCAGGTGTCACATTTGCAAAGCAGGCAGGTTACTGGTTTTAATACCTACAATAGAATCAGCAGCCCCCCCAATGTGTGCAAGCAAGCCTTAGGCGCCTTGTCAGCTTTTATTTCCCTGATGAGCCTGGAGGGCAAAGTCTCCTCCTCCTCTTCCCACTAGGACTCAATCCCCAGGTGCTTTGCCACCAGGATCACTCACACAAGAAATAAAATAAGACAAAAGCAAGGAAGACATGTCATCCCCCCCCCTCCCTCCCATCAGCAGTGCTCTAGGCCAATTTTTCTTTTGGGTCCTGTCTTCCAGAAGTGTCTCCAAAATGAAACAAAACAAAAAGGTCCTCACGATGAAATAATTATTGCACCTTAATTCAGCACCGTGGTACTTTGCTCCCCACACCGCCATGCTACCCAGGATGCTGTTCCTCATTCGAATGATTCCCCCCCTGAGAGCCACATTTCCATCACATAAGTAATGCAACAATTATAGTGCATCCAGGAAACCCCCATCAAGCAGACAAGTGCCATGTGGTACTTGGTCCTCATTCATCAGTGCCAGGAGATGGGTGCTGTTTATCAAACTTTGGCATCAAAAGTGGTTGGGTGCTTGGAAAAGAGGGAGAAAAGCAAGGAGGGAACAGAAGGGCGTCTTCTCAACAAGGGACTTTTTGAACGCCACAAATTTGGAAGTACAAAACAAATTTGCCACCGAGGCCTCCTCTCTCCCTGATCCTCAAGGAGGAGGGGAAACAAGAGAGCATCTTTCAAAATGCCAGTTCGTAGGAGAGGGTCAAAGGGGCAAATGGATCATTAGTGAATTGGTACCCACCTGCTGATAGATGGGAAGGCATGGGATTATTATTTATTTTTCATTTGACACTTGGAAAGGACAGACTGGTGAGTATGGATGTGGGGAAAGAAAGAAAGAAAGGAAGGAAGGAAGGAAGGAAGGAAGGAAGGAAGGAAGGAAGGAAGGAAGGAGGGAGGGAGGGAGGGAGGGAGGGAGGGAGGGAGGAAGGAAGGAAGGAAGGAAGGAAGGAAGGAAGGAAGGAAGGAAGGAAGGAAAAATCTATAACATGACCCAATAAAAACAAGGCTTTGGCCCTTACAATGCTGATGCAGCAGGTATTTAGCAGGTAGAAATACCATGTCATAGGAGATGGGAAAGTCCTTTGCCTGGAAAGCTTCTGCCAGGCAAAGTAGACAATACTGAGCTAGGCAGACAAGTGGAACATGAGAAGCTGCCCTATGCTAGCAGCAGTTCTCCAGTGTTTTGAGCAGGGGAGTCAGGCACTGACACTGCACATCAAATGACCCAGGCAAGAACCTGTGTATGGTTTCCCCATTATCTCGCATGTGCAACAGTGGCAACTCACAAGTTCAGCGGTGAGTCAAGGCACCCAGCAATGGAGCTGCAACTATTGAACCATCTGCATGGGCAAATCTTTCCCTAATGGCTTACTCACTAGCTGGTGAGGTGGCTTAGTGGTAAGGCAGGAAGAGGCATCAGCTACAAGGGAAGCTGCAACATACCAAGCGATCAAGCTCACTGTAGTCTACACTAACCTGCAGCAGCTCTCCAGGGTTTTGGGCGACAGTTTCTCCCAGCCCCACCTGGAGATACTGAGGATTTAACCTGGGACCTTCTGCATGCAAAGAAGGTGCTCTACCACTGAGCTATGGACTGGTTGTCGGACTCCAGTTCCCATCACTCCTGACTACTGACCATGCTGGCTGGGGCTGATGGGAGTTGAAGTCCAACCACATGCTCCCCATCCCTGGTCTACAATTCACCCAACAGCACCCCTGAAAACTGAGTGGTAAGTAACAGGCTGAGCACTGTGTGGTACCTTAGTGATCAGGCATGAGCATTTCTCTACATGTGCGCCAGGCATGAGCCCCTCTCAGAGAGTTTACTTCTATTATGCATGTATATACTTGCTTCAAGGGATGCGGGTGGCGCTGTGGGTTAAAACCACAGAACCTAGGGCTTGCCGATGAGAAGGTCAGTGGTTCGAATCCCCACAATGGGGTGAGCTCCCGTTGTTCGGTCCCTGCTCCTGCCAACCTAGCAGTTCGAAAGTACACCAAGTGCAAGTAGATAAATAGGTACCACTCTGGTGGGAAGGTAAATGACATTTCCGTGTGCTGCTCTGGTTCGTCAGAAACGGCTTAGTGATGCTGACCACATGACCTGGTAGCTGTACGCCGGCTCCCTCGGCCAATAAAGCGAGATGAGCACTGCAACCCCAGAGTCGTCCGCGACTGGACCTAACGGTCAGGGGTCCCTTTACCTTTTATACTTGCTTCACTTACTTGTTTCACTTCCCCATATCCCCAACTATCCTGAAATGATATAACTGTAAAAACAAATCTGAACACCATTTCAGTCCGTTTCCACTTAAAGGACTTGTTAGAAGAAGAAGGTCTTCCAAAGGTACTGAAAAGAATGTGAAGCCAGCATGTGCTGTGATATGTAGATAGTTCTGAAATAAAAGCATCACCACACTAAAGGAACAGTTCATTTCTCTTATGAGATGGAGTTCCCAATGGGATGGTCTCTGCAAGAGGCCCTCTCCTGCAGAGATCAGTGTTTGGTTGGGTATATTAGGGGTGAGGTGATCTTTTAGGTATCCTGGTCACAAGCTGCATAGGGCTTTGTACACCAGGATCTTGAACCCATCTTGATAGCTAATTGGTAAACAGGGCAAGGCATTCAGCAACAGAATGACATGATGGCAATATTTTGTCCCAACAAGCAAACAAGCCACCACATTTTCCACTAGCTCAGGCTTCCTTGCAGCCTCACATAGAAGGCATCACAGTAGTCCAATCCGGTCTACTTCTAAAGACTCTTTAAAGGGAGCAGAACTCTAAAGAGTGACAACTAATCAGGAGCGTCTTACCCATAGAGGCTAGTGGCGCGGGATGCCAAGTTCTGAAGGGCGCCAGGGAAGAGGTAGAAGCTGGGCGTGGCGCCTCTCAGCACCAGCTCGCCGTCCTCGCCTGCCTTGCCAGCTGAGCCGGGAGGCGCCATGTCCAGTCTCCGCCTCTTCCCCACTGAGGAGAGACCCTCCAGCCACTGCCCGGCTCCTCCAGCCCCGCTGGCAGCACCGTCCTCCCTAAAAGAGGTGGACAACTCTGGGAAACAGGGGTGGGACCCAAGGGAGTTTTGCACCACTGCGCCGGATATGCTTAAGACAGCCATGCAGCTAATAACAGTAATTAACAAGGTGTTCTCACACCAAGGGCAAAGCAGAGGAAATGTTTTTATCAGCGGCTGGTATCAGAAAATAGTGACTGCTTCTGTTAAAGCATATGGCATGAGAGTATTGAAATCCAGAGAGAATATAACAATGAGCAAAAATTTTCAAGCTTCTAGGCTTATCAAAAAAGCAAAAATCCAAAACAATGTTCACATTGTTTTCATTTTCCCAAAGGATGCCTCCAATGAATGGACAGTATCCCAGGAGTATATAGAAAATGAAGGTCTCCGAGGAGAGTGGATGGACAAATCTGCCAATTTCACTTTCTCTCGGTTTCTCTTTTTCCATTCTTAGGTTCAGCTCTCTACACATTTTTGCATCAGCTTGCAATTCTTTTCTTTTCTTTTTAAAAGTCCACATGAAAATTCACCAGAATTTTAGTGCCAATTTCTCCTAGTATACACATTTTTGTGTGTGCAATTGTGGCTAATGAACCCTCTTTTTTTTGCAAGTGACTTCCCCTAATATAATGCATTCTTGTATAGATTTTCATGAATATGTGCCTTTTTATTTGCACACTTTATGTAGGGTGTGGATTTTTGTACACATGACTTGGTAGGAGGACCGCATCATCTGGAGGATAACTGTGTTTCACTTTGCACATTGTTTTGGGAAGCATGGATCACACTGGTTTTTATTAAAAACTTCACTGAACGAAATGTGTCCTCTGTCCCTATCCAGGCGTGTATAGAAACTGCAAATATCACACAAGCGTGTACACATGCACACAAAGCAATTAACACAAAACCTTCCTCTCAATCCCTCCCCCCCCCCCGTTTTCCAGCATCTCAGCTTGATAATTTGATTATATGTCCCACATTCATCTTAAGCAAAGGGGCTGACAGATAACTGCAAAGTAATGCGATAAAAACCATTTATAACGCCAGCTCCATCCAGGTCCTTCTCCCTAACTAGTTATGACAAGGTAATAATACAGCTTATGCATTTGTCTGCCTTTAAATTGGTTACTTAAAACAATGATGGATGGGGAGAAAGAGCGCTCTGTATTCTGAAGGGCAGCCCTCGAATTCTGATCTCATTTTCACAGCTAATGAATTATATCTAATTAGTAGATCCCAAATCTAATTGAGAGGTTAAAATGGTGACCCGCAGAGACAACAGCTCCTTTTCAGGAATGATTCCCCCCCCCCTTTTTTTTTGTTTATCTTAAGCAAACAAACAAACAAAATGCTTCATAATGTCCACCTCCAACAGAGTCCCTCAACAAGCCCCGTGCAAAGATGGAATCAATTTGAAAATTTGCCTGTCTGTTTCGGTTAAGGATTTAATGAAACTCATCTTAACAGATGTATCCTTTCCACTGGGAATGTAAACTCTCAGCTCACCATTATGCTCTATTTATTATTTTTCTCGTAAAAATATGGGCAGTTATTATGCTGTCATTGGAATCAAATCAGGCCATAAGTGAACACTGCCAGCATTTCGGGGGGCCCTCCCCACAAGCCCCCAAAGCAATGAAAAAATAAAATAAAATCACTCACTTCAGCCACTCAGGAAGAATTCTGTTGTGAATACTAAGAGCCTTGCTCTGCACAGTGGATGCAGAATACTGGGGAATGATATGGGCATAAGAAGTAAATAAGCCTTCTTGATCTAAGTGGTTAAAAACATCAGAGTTGAGCATTCAGATTTCAGCTGTGCTGGCCAGATGGCTCTTGAAGCTTAGAAGCTGATACATGAGCTGGGTTGCCATTCCCAAGCATCAACATCACAAGCATATTGGGCGGGGTGGGGTGAGGGCGAAGCAGAGTAGAGATAGAACTATAGGTCCAGTGGAAAACCCAGGTAGATACTGAATGTCTGCAAAGCAACAGAGCAAGGGAGGTCATCATGTGCATAGATCAGCATTGGGGAACCTCAGGCCCATGATGCAGCCCTCCAGGCCTCTCTGTGTGGCCCTCAGAAGGCCACACATCCACACCCACCCACTAACCTTGCTTTCCATAGTTCTCCAGTGTTTTTGTCTGGCAGGAACATGTCCTTGAACTCTTGCTTACTGAGATGGAGGACAGAGATGGGAGTGCGTGAGCATGAAGAACCTAACCAACTGTACAAAGGTAAAATTCACATTTATTGCTCCATCTGCTTTAGCTTCTTGCCCCACCCACCACTAGCATATAGGTCCCAGGAAGCTACCCGGCTGGGAATGTAGCCCTTTGACTGAAGGAAGTTTCTCTGCTGGCATAGATACAAGTTTAGAAATAACGACTTATTTAAAGCCAAGTCTAGAGTTCTGTTGCAGCAATGTTACTGGGCAGAATCGTCTGCTTTCCACCATCACTCCTTTCATACTTGCTTTTAAGTACCGTATGTTTAGGAATCACACCTTGTGTGCTTGGGTAAGGTAGGTTGTGTTTTTTTCTGGATTATTAAAATGAAATTGTTGGTTATTGTTGTTTTTAATGACAAGAAGAGCTTGTGAATTAATAATGAGGGCTTCAGATGCTCAATTTATATTCATAACATTAAAAAAAATCGTTTGGCATCGCTTCTACATATTCGTTAACACACAATCTTCAGCAGCAATAAAGCACACTTTAAGAGGGTCTGGGGTGATTTGCACATGCATTTTTAACACTATCCCATCTGCAGGATTTTATATATACTAAGTATATGACTGTACACTCAAAGAGGTATATTTTTGATCAGGGACATAGGGATATCACATCCCTCAAAAGACAGACCCCCTAACTTGGAAATCATGCCAGCTCCCTCTGCTTCCTGTTGCTCAACACAGTATGCTCACACTCATACTTGACACTTCGCTTCCTGGCCCATAATGCAGGGTGATCTCTGGTTCTCAGTTGCTGGCCATGCAAATATGATTGAGAGGAGAGTAAGGGATAGTGTCAATGGCTGTTGCAGTTTTGTAAATTGCTTAGAGATTCTGTTCACAATCAAGTGGCATATAAATTTGGTTAAATAAATAAGAAATAGGTTGCTAGGCATTCAGATACATGAGAGCAACGATTGGTACAGCAGCTGGTGATATCACACAGGTCCCTATAAACAAACAAACAAACCCAGTAGAGATGTTCAAATCTATCAATTCCAACCACTCTCTGTTTCTTGTTTTTGGGGTCTTAATATCAGCTATCCACTTTTATGTATCTGTTCCAGATTTTTTTTAAAAAGTCCTCATGAGAAGCCATTGTAAATTTCATGGGAATTTCTCACATTACCGCGCACATTTTCACAAAACAATTTCCCCTAGGTTTTTTTCCACTAGCATATGCATTTTTTTAAAAAAAACATTTTTCTACCATTCCTCATTTAATCCTCAAAACACCCCTTTGAGGTAGGTTAGGCTGAGATGCAGTGACTGTCCCAAGATGAGCTCAGTGAGCTGCGTAGCCAAGTGGGGATTCAAACCCTGGTCTGCCAGGGTCCTAGTCTGACACTCTAACCACTACACCACCACTGGCTTTTCTGGTACATGCCTTTTATAGCACACTTTCTTCATGTACATGTACTGGAGAACCGCATTGCAAAATTCAGATAAGGTTGGCCTTCCAAGGATGGCTGCATTTCTGTTTCAAGTACTGTTTCAAAAAAGTGGGAACTATGTAGGTAGAGCTTTCAATGTAGCCTGGGACCTGGGAGACGAGGGTTCAAATCCCTATTCAGCCATGAAGCTCACAGGGTGACCGTGATGGCCAGTCACTCATTCTTAGCCTAAACTACCTCGCAGGTTTGTTGTGAGACTAAATGGAGAGCAGGAGAACCATGGATGCCACTTTCAGCTCGTTGGAGGAAAAGTGGATTATAAATGCAATAGAATAAATTAAATAAAATGAATAATGACATGAAGTTTCTCCCCACCCCCACCCCCTTCTCCCTGGTACCAGGTACCTGGTCTGGTACCAGGTCAGGAGGAGCTCTGAGAGGGGAAGAGGGCTTTCCTTGCAACTCTGAGCACCCTTCATAAACTACAACTTCTAGCATTCCTTGGGAGAATCCATGCTTGCTCAAAGTGGTAGAGGACTGTTTCAAATGTGTAGTGCAGATGTGGCCAAAGAGGATTATGATTTATGATAAATATTTTTCCTCCTTTTTTATTTTATCAAAGAACTATAGGCTTTCAGACAAGCTGTAACTAAATGGCATGGCTCCGTATATCTAGTTGTTTGGGGTTTTCTTTTCTTTTTTTACTGCTGAACTCCCACTGTCTCTTTCTTCCCTTGGTTTTCTACAAGGGAGAGCCTCGGGGTCTGTCGAAGAGACCTCTTTCATCAGTGTTTATGCCCCAATCTAACATTACCACAGCTCATCCATCACAGACTTCTATTTGTTACAAGTCAGTAGAGCTTATCAGGGCCTCTTTCGACCAAAAGCGTCTCCAGTTTTTGATTCTCACCAGGCCAGCCGACCCTAAAACTCTGCTGGTGTAGGGTGGAGATGGTCTGCCATCCCTGAATCACACTTCCTAGGCTCCCCATTCCCCCAAAATCACACACCCCCTTCATGCAGATAACCTGTTGTCAATATAATCATACAGAAAACCCTTAAGAACATCCATCTTCAGGTGGATCCAAGTCCTTCAACCCAGAAAGCATATTCAAATTAGATGATATCTTGTCATGGACCTTTGGGTTTCTGCACAGATGCTGCTGCAGGGGAAAAAATAGCTTGCCTATTTGCCTCTTCTCTCCATTAGCACCCAAAAATAACCAACTGGCAACAGTTTACCAGACTGATTCAGGAAAAGTCACAGGAATTTAGTGGGTGGGAAAGGCAAATTCTGCACGCTCTCTGTAGCCATTGGCTGGGTTGCTGTGATGTAATGAAAGCCTGGAGGCCAGATATGTTTTGCATACGAACTGGAATGATGTTGACTGCTCTAGCAAAGAAGGACTTAAGATTCTTGTTTGTTTGTGTTTGTTTCTTACCTTGTTAAATTCATGCATTTCCCCCCACCCATCTATACATGTGTCTGGCACTGATTTTACTTTAAATCTAAACTAAAACTTTATCACAGACCTGATGAAGTAGCTGGGCTGTTGTATCTTTGTATATGTCTAAGTGAATCTGCTCTTATGTCCCCCTGACTAGCTAATTATGCTGTATCTGTTGTTTGTAGCACTTTTACATACTTTGTTATGTATAGGAATACTTAGCGGTGAAACCAAGCATGTGTTTAAGTTGTTTGTGTGATTCCCAGTTTTACATTACAGCAGCACATACTCTGTGGAAGTTCGTGCACATGGCAGAATGTGGTTTCCCCAAATCCACCCTATAGATATATATCTTCCTAAGTTTCTAGTCCTTATGGATAGGAGGATATGCTTGAATGTGAGTGCAATCTCAGTAAAGTAGTCTGAAAACCTATTGGTCAGGAGGCAAGGCTTCTAGTTCCTGCATCTCTCCTTGCCTCCCCCCTGCATGTAACAGACACAAAAGCAAATCGTGAAAATTAAAAACTTAAATTTGCATATTGTATATTGGTTGCCGTAACCTGGTCTGACTTGACATGAGGTTGCAGTGCCTACAATAGCTTTCACTGTCATAAGCCAGCTTTCAAGTCTGTACAGAGGAACAGACTGTATTGAGGATTTGTTTCAGGTCAATTACATAAACCCCGTTCAGCTCCTTTCGCTTTGCATCTAGACTTCAGTTCATTTGCAAAGAGCAAACTTCCAGAATCTGAAGGGGATTTTGTGTGTGTGTGTGTTTTAAAAAAAACCCCAAACTATTTGCATTTATCTCTGGGCGCATTTTAATTCTTTTTCTTTTGATGGATCAAGAGCGAGAGAAGGGGAAATGCCAGAGGAGTCTGTCTAAAGTTATCCATGCATTTTTAAAGCCATGATCGTCACAATATCCAGGCTCCATTAATAAAACAATATCCAGCAAGCACTAATGGCCCACAATTATCTTGGCGTTTTTTCTTGAAGTGGGGGGGGGCACCCCTCCTTGGTATTTTAGAGTGTGCAAATACAGGAAAACATTGCGGAGATCAACGTCGGGGGTTTCAGCAGTTGGAAACCATCTTCCTCATGGAAGCCAGAGAGGAGGCCTGCTGTAGCAATTAACTTAAAACATACATTTGGCATGGGGAGTGCTTGCCATCTGATGTAAACAAATATGGTGTGCTTTCTCTCTCCCCCACTCCACTTCCTCATTTGCAAACCCAGCTCCCTTTCCTTCCTCCAAACCCTCGGCTTTAATTGGTGTGAAAACGCCCTAGGATTGCAGAAAAAGAGAAAGAGGGAAGATGGGGTGGGGTGGGGGATCTCGTGATGGAGAGGAAAACAGTATTTTTTTGCAACCTGCTTCTATTTTACTGTATTTGCCTTGGCTGAGAAGGCAGAGTATTTTTCTGATTAGCCAAAGTAATTTCTAAAGTAAAGCTGCAAAGGCGGTGGGGTGTTGGGGGAGAGGAAAGAAACGAAGCGTAAAATCTGAGACACATGAAATGCCTTTGTCAGGCTCCTCCTGCAAGTTGTGAGAAGGCATACGAACATCAGAAGTTGCCATGTGTTATCAGAGCACAGGTCCATCTATCTCAGTTTTGCCCATCCTGACCAGCAGTGGCTATCCAGGGTTTCAGAGATGCTAGGGATTCAATGTGGGACCTTCTGCCTGTGAAGTATGTGCAATACTACTCAGCTATGGTCCTTCCCATAAAGATAAAGTAAGGTTCTAGTCCTCATGGAGCTGATTTTAAATAAGAACCCAGGAAGCTGCCTTACATTGAGTTAGACCAATTGGTCTGTCTAGTTCTGTATTATCCACACCAGGCATAGGCACACTCGGCCCTCCAGATGTTTTGGGACTACAACTCCCATCATCCCTAGCTAACAGGACCAGTGGTGAGGGATGATGTGAGTTGTAGTCCTAAAACAGCTGGAGGGCGGAGCTTGCCTATGCCTGGTCCATACTGACAGATAGCAGCTCCCCAGGATTTCAGACTGGGTTCTCTTCAAACTCTACTTGGAGACCAGAGACTGAACCTGAGACATTATGCATGGAAAGCAGATGCTCTACCACTGAGCCACAGGCAATGTAATGATGAATGTCTGAAAGGGAAATCTGACAGCCAGTTTCTCATTTAACCTTTTGCTCAGATCCAAACACACAAAAGCACACACCAAATTGCAGCATTGGGAGAACAACGCCATTAATTTTGCCACAAGAGGAAATGTCACACTTTTTTTTAGCAGATTCCACCTCCCTCCTCTCTCTCCCAGTTCTCTGGCACTTGCAAGGAAACTGGTCTTGAGAAGGCTGTCAAAGTCTTAACAGTAGCAATTACCTTATAATTGGGGGCCATCCGCTGGTGATTGATAGAGGGCTGAAAAATGTATCTTGTCATGCGCTAATAACCTTGATAAGATGCTCCACTTGAGACTCATTGTTTCCTCTTATCTCAAGGGAGATAAGGAAGGATCAGTGAGACATCTCATGTCTGCAAGAAGGGAAAGCTGCAACCTGAGTACAGCATCGCTTCCTCTGCAAAAGTGCTCTAGAACTTCCTGAAAAGTTTACTTTTTTTAAAAAGGGGGGGGGAGGAGACTGAAGTTTTCCCTATTCAATTTTATTTCCAGTCCTTAATGGACAATTTTTGTGGAACCCATCAAAATACTTAAAGAAAAGTAGGCCTCGTTGTATTGCAAAATCACAATAGTTTTTGAACTTTTGTATCAAAATTTGCCCCAGACTGCCTTAGAGACCAGCGACTGTTATTGGATGGCTTTAAAAGAAGATTGAACAAATTTCTGAAGGATCTGTTTTGCATGCGGAAGATCCCAAGTTAAATCCCTGCCAGTCCCTGTTAAACTTTGGAACTCACTTCCATAGGAGGAAGTGATAACCAGCATCATAGAAGACTTTAAAAGAGGATTGGACAAACTCATGGAGGAAGGGGCTATTGAAGGCTACTAGGCACAGTGGCTGTGCTCTGTCTCCACAGCTGGAGGCAACAGTGCTTCTGAGTACCAATTGCTGGAAACTGCAATTGGTCTTGTGCTTGGGTCCTGCTTGCTGGTTTCCTGCAGACATCTGGTTGGCCGCTGTGAGAACTGCATGCTGGACTAGATAGATCCAGCAAGGCTCTTCTCTTGTTCCTACTTTCTTAACTACATACTTGGCAAAAAAAAGAAGATAATGTGAGCCTTCCTGACCCAACAGCATTTCATATTTTAGGTGAGGCAATTGTACAGTAACTGCCTGCCTGCATGGAGAAAAAATAGCACATTGAGGACAGAGGAAACCTAGTACCTCTTTCTCTTATGTGCTATATTTCTCCATCTACAAAGAGTTTTTGTCTTTTGCAGGAGGGATGGAAATGCGCATCCCTTCCCCAGTGCTATATAAAATTGTACAGTTTGGGATGGACGACATACTATGATATTGGTAAGTCTGTGCATTGCCCCCTATCATGTTCTTTGTAGAGAGAGAGGAAAGTGAGGAGTATGATAGGTCATGGGTATGTCACTCATTCTGGTTATCCAGAGATAAACACAGAAGGATACCTTACACTGGCTGGCGGCAGCTCTACAGGATTTCAGGCGGGGAGACCTTCCCAGGCCCACCTGAAGATATCTGGGTTTGAACCTGGGACCTCCATGCAAAGAATGTGCTCAAACATTGAGCCATGGTCCTTTCAACAAGCAAGTGTGAATTCTAGGATATCTGTTCTGTTTTGGTTACGTTGACTGCCTATTCATTACTGAAACCAATTGTTTTGGCCTTGCACGCTCTGAATGATCTGGGACCTTATTATCTGAAGGACCACGTGAATCTATATGAGCCTGCCCAAGCAGTAAGACCAGCGTCTGAGACTCTGCTATCTGCTCTGCCAGCAATATCCATTCTGCTGGTAGGGACTAGGGGCAGGGCTTTTTCAGTGGTGGGCCCACAATTTGGAACACCCTCCCCAGGGAGATATACATGATCTCATTGCTGTTGGTCTTTAGGAACATGCTGAAGACAGATCTGCATTTGCCTAAACTGTGTGGAACTTGAAAAAAACACTAAGTTGTTGATGATATGTGGGGGAGGGGAGAGAAAATTGTATTTTCATGCATTTTAGAGAAGAATCCTTCAGCCCTTAGGTTTATGGATGCTGTTGGACTTCAACTCCCATAATCCACAGCCAATAGTCAGGGGTGATGGGAGTTGTAATCCAACAACATCTCAGGGAGGCAACAACCTTGTCAGTTGCCTCATAAGGACAGTGTCCTTTGAAAAGTGGCTTAAAACCCTTTAAAAAATGTGGCAGTCTCAATTCAGACCCAGTCAATATACAACACAGGGAATGGAATGTGAGGGTGAAACTTGTGCCTGAACCTCCTTAGGACATTCTTCTCTTCAAAATTTGTGAAAGATGGTATTAGTGCAAATGGTTCTTTTTTTATTATTATTAAGGGAGTGGGGCCCAAAGATGGCTTCCCCTCTTCTTGAGCCCGCATGCGTATCCGTGTCACTGGGTACGTGGCCGGCCCAATTACTTATAATAAACAATTCCGTTTATCTTTATCAGAATCATTATCTAAATTGGCTACATGACACATGCAGTTTCCCTAACAGCGCCCCTGGGAAAAAGCCTGCTATAAAAATCTGTGATTCTGTACTTGGTAATTATCCCTCCATGGGCTATAAACCATTACACTTGTGTTTAAAATAGGTATGGCTGGTGCTTTCTGCCACGCAAGACCCCAGGAAGGGGGTGGAGGACACAGGGAAGATGTCCGCTTCCAGTTTGCAGGCTGCTTATGAAAGGCGGTTTCTCCGTATTCATCTTCTCCATGCCTTGCATAACTTCAGACACCTCTATCATGTATTCATTTGTTGCCCTATAACTTGACATTAGAACATATGAACAGAAGAAGAGCTCGCTAGATCTGGCCAATCCTGTTCTCCCAGTGGCCAACCAGATTCCTGTGGGAAAGCAGGACCGGAGCACAAGAGGCTTCTCTCCTCTGCTGTTTCCAGCAACTGGTATTCAGAAGCCTTGTTGCCTCCATCCACAGAGGCGGAGCATAGCTATTGTGGCTAGTAGCCATTGGCAGCCCTATCCAGGAATGTGTCTAATCCTCTTTTAAAGCCATCTAAGTTGGTGGCCATCACTGTCTCTGGTGGGTGTGAGTTCCATAGTTTAACGTTATTTGGTCTAGGTTAAAAGCAACAAACGATATGTGCCTTAGACAGTTTGCATCCATGCATTCTACTTGATTGGGGAATGCAACATCTACAGATGTGAGGTAGAGAGCAAAAACCTAAGAACAGCAGATCTCACAGCTCCCATTTAGGAATGAAAGAAGATTTTGAATCCGTTTGCTTTTAATGGCAAACCTACCTAATTCTCACTTTCCAAAGCAACATGAGAACCAGATTATAGCTGTCCTTCATAATTTGCACTGATCTGAATTTGGGGGCATATGTAAAAAAGAAGAAGACACGTTTGTTGGGGTAAAGTGTGCAAATAAATATACCTGTTAGTGAAAATAACTTATGATAAATGCATTGTTTTAGGGAAATTGCTTGGCAAAGATGTATATATTACAAAAAAAGCCTCACTTTAGCAAAACTGGAATACAACACACACCCCAAAAACCCTCAATATATTTTTGAGGCTGCCAAAAGTAAGGACACTGTGAAACAGGTCAGAGTGTATGAGATTTAAACCTGATTCATGCACATCTTTGCATGCACATCACTTTCAGCATGATGAAGCATCCTCCAGAATAGCTGAAGAAACATCCCCTCCCGGCCTAATTAATTTTCCTTTCTCCAGCATCCTCTGTGTTTCCTGTTATCAAACCTAGAGAAGAACTTGCTGGCCTGGTCCGTCCCGTCCTCTCTCTTGCCTTCCCTCCCTCCCTCCTTCGCTGACTTTTGTTTTTCCTAGCATGTTTTGAGAAAACCCTCCTTGCGAAGGACTGCAGAGTCCGGCTCGCGCAGTGCCACGCCAGCGCTTCTCCCCATGATTAAAACAAAACATGTTGAGTTTCTCTCAAGATTGAGAAAGCCCAGCCTCCCATATCTCGCCACTGTGAAGTGCCCCCTCCACCTTCCCTTTCTAGCTGACTCTGCCACACTCTCAGAAGATCACTAACAAGGAGCTGGAGGGGTCATGTTTGCCCTCAACTTGCCACTTTTCATGCTTGGCGTGTTTTTCTACTGTCCGGTCCCTTCGCCGCAGCAGGGTCAGCAGGGCCCACTGAGAGTAAGGGATGAGGTGAGCGGGAGATGCAGACAAGGGGATTGGGTTACGCCAACAACAAGGAGAAGGAGAAGAAAAACTCAGGGGAAAAGGAGGCTTTGGTTACCAAATGTATATTATCCGTGACTAGTGGGCCCTTGCGGAGATGTATCAAATTTACAGCGTTTTGTTGGTGGGGCTTTTGATCCCACCAGCAGGCAAAGAGGCTGCTTAAGGTTATTCTTGTAAGGAGCAGGGATTGATTCGTTTGGAGTTTTGCTGGGAGAAGTCCAGTCTTTTCAGATGGCAAGTTTGATCTATGGGCATGTGAAGGCAGAGGACGGCTTAGTCTTGGCTAACCTGTCTGGGTGGCATGAACTGTCCAAAGCCTCAGCCTTGCCCCAAAGTTTCCTTCATGGTTACATATCTCAGCCAGGAGGGCTTCGGGATTCAGCCCACACAATCTCATAGGCAAAAATTTGCAACCCAGAAGATGTGGTGATGGTCACCAACTTGAATGGTTTTAAAAGAGGAGTAGACAAATTCATTAAAGCTATGGATAACAGGCATGCCCTGTCACCCACAGCAACAGTACAGCCCTGAAGACCAGTGTCTGGGAATCACAAGTGGGGAGAATGCTGTAGAGCTTAGGTCCTGCTCATGCGTTTTCCACCGAGACATTTGTTTGGCAACTGAGAGAACAATATGCTGGGCTAGATAGGCCTTTGGCTTTATCCAGCAGGACTCTTCTTATGCTATGAGGCCCAAGCTACTGATATAGGGTGGCATCGCGAAGAGCAGGAGGCAGAGGCCTTCTGAACATTGAGATTTCCTTGAACTGTTAGCTACTTTTAAGAATCATTTTTGGTTATTTGTTGACTTGGCTTGTACAAATGTAGTCAAAATCTCTTTATAGAAGCCCATGTAGTGAAGGGCCCTTGCAAAGCACCTCTCAAAAGAGTACAAACAAAAAGATTATTTTAAAAAGATTGTTCAGCTAGAACTTCTCAGTTGAACAAACAGTCTTCATTTTTAGCCCTGGGATATATCCCATTTTTTACTAAACAAGCCATCTTCTTCATATTCCTGTTTAGTCCCATCCTGTTACTCCCTGTCCCCACGCCTGCGCCTCTCTCTCGGACATTTCTCTCTCTCTGGAAACAGGGTCAGTCAAGGCCTAGACAAGTAGGATAATGAAGCTTTAAGCAATTCTTCAAGGGGCTCTGTTTTATTACATTAGCGATTTTCTACCACATTACACAGTTTCATGCTACATTGTATTACGCTGCTTGTTAAGAGGGGGACAGAGGGGTTTTTTAAGCAGGGGTTAGAAAAAGAAGAAGCATGCTTTCAGGTTTGTGAAAAGAGTGTGTTAATAAAATAAACAGCTATGATCCCAAGGTCAGATTACCAGCCTGAGAAACACTGAACTACCTTCTTAGTTAAGGGCAGATTCCATCAGGGTATGCTCTGTTGACATGTTTGAAGGAGGGGTGCGTAGCCATATAGATTCTAATCATCCCTTTTTCACGGTGGCTGTCCCTAATAGAGGAAGTGCCCCAGTTTGGGCCTTTTGGGGATGCCTTGCTATTTCCCCCCCTTAGAATTGTTAGTCTTCAAGGCTCAGTTGAGATTTGCAAGCAAACCAACCAAATCTGCAATATGCAGATCAGAACACAGCCACCCTTCAGTTATTCCCCTTCTCTTATGTTGTGCCACTGTTCTTGAGTGAAAAACATAGCAAAAAGCATTTGAAAAGGCACATTTTAGGTTAAAATTTGTACACATTTAAGGTTATTTTCAAAAACGTGTTTTAAAAACTAATACTGGGTTTTATGCAGCTAGGTTTTACTTAGAGTAGACCCACTGGCATTAATGAGGCTTCAGTTAACCATGTCCATGAATCTGAATGGACTGTATCCAATGCTAGTCCTACCATCTAGTCATGTTAATGGGTCTACAACTGAGCTGACTACAATGGTCCACTCTGAGTATGATCAATGTTGAATACAACCCTATGCATTTTGGAGTGGTGGGTTTCTAAAATGTGTTGTTGTTTTTTCAATCCACAGGTGTGGAATTGGGTTGAAATGAGCTGCTAGCACAGAGCAGAAATAGAATGACCCCAACCATCCATCCCTGCTATCAGCTGCTGGTTTCAGAGTCTGCTTAAAAGGACACTAATACTGTATATACTTCCTGGCCAAAGATGTATGGCCACCACTAAAATGCCCCATCTTTGCCCCTACCAGTTATCACACCGGTGTGGTGTCCGCTGAGGCCACTGATAGCTGGCACACCAGTGCTATGCATGAACCAGTCAAGACATACATTAAGCACCTTCAAACATAATATGGCATATGTTTAAAGTTTTTATGAGTAAGAGCATGGACAATGGTCCCCCGTTGCTGAGTCTAGGGCCTAGCTGACTGATGTACTGGGGCAATCTGTGCTCAGGCCACACAACACCCCCTTCAGGCTCTGTAGGGTATAGGGATGGGAAGCACCACAGCCCTCCAATTAGCAGCTGGTAAGAACTGCTTTTGGATTGACGAAGCCTGGGATAAATACTTTGAACCTAGCAAATCCCCTATGAGGAAAGCTTCCAGTGTTTGGGACTTTTTAGTTTAGAGAAAAGGTGAGTAAAAGGTTTATAAAATTATGCACGGCATGGAGAAAATGGATGGAGAAATTTTTTTCTCCCTCACCCATAACACTAGAATTAATGGACATCCAGTGAAGCTTAATGTTAGGAGGATTCAGGTCAGACAAAAGAAAGTACTTATTCATGTAGCACATAACTGAACTATGGAACTCCCTGCCACTGGAGGCAGTGATGGCCACCAACTTGAATGGTTTTTTAAAAAAAGGATTAGGCAATTTTATGGAGCATAAGGCTATCAAAGGCTACCAGCCATGATGGCTGTGCTCTTCCTCCATGGCCAGAGGCAGCAATGCTTCCGAATACCAGTCCCTGGGAGCTACAGGAGGGGAGAGGGACATTGTGCTCAAATTCTGCTTGCAGCTTTCCCACAAACATCTGTTTGACCCCTGTCAGAACAGGATGCTGAACTAGATTCACCACTGGCCTCGCCTGATGTTCTTAACCAATTCTGGGGGACCCAACATTGGGGAGCACAAACTCCATGACCTGATTTTGGGTACAGCAGCCCCACAGCTTCAGCCCTATCCTCCCTTATTCTCCAAACAGATTTTTCAAATGTGGCCTTTTTATACTCCCCCCCCCCCCATGTCCCACTAGCTTTGTCCTCGGCACTGGTCCGCAAGGCTCGCTTCATTCCAAGTTACACAAAAAGCAAACTGTGAGCTGCTGGCAGCAGCCACCACTATTGCGGTGTGTCTCACATCTGGTTTGAGTTTGAGAATGGTGATGCTTCCAACTGGAAGGAGGGGTGCTCTGTGTGCTGTGCTCTTTTGCAGAGTGTCTGCACTTGATATTCTTCTCACCAGACCTACCCACAACCCCAACAAAGGCCATTTGACCCACCCCATTACAGAAGTTCAAAGAAACATGGAACGTTATATGAAACTACAGTATCTCTTAAGAAGAAATTGTGGGAGAGCCTGGCTGGACCAAAGCAAAGGGTCTGTCTGTTCAAGAAACTTGTTTTCCATCTTGGCTAACTGTGCATGTGTAGCTCAGGCTCATGGGGCAAATCCAGCCCTCCGGGCATCTCTGTCTGGCCCTCAGAACCCTCCCCTGTTTCACACACCAGGTGTTTTTGCCTGCCTAGAAAGGTGTGCCTGTGTGTATTCGGAAGCTAGCCTACTCTACAAAGGTGAGATTGACATTTGTTACTCTGTCCACTATTTCTTCCACCACTCATGGTCATGTGGCCCTTGGAAGGTTTCCCAGAAGGGAATGTGGCTCTCAGGCTTAAAAAAGGTTCACTATCCCTGAACCAACCAGGTGCCTCCAGAAAGTCCATAAGCAGCACATAAGGGCAACATCTCTCTTCCACTGTTGCTCTCCAACAGCTGAACTGGGAGGCCACATTCAGCTGTCATCCCTAATAGCCAATGGTAGACTTACCCTCCCTGAATTTATTTAACCCCTTTTAAAAAGCAATCTGAGCTACTGTCTATATTTTGTGGTTATTAGATTAATTCATCTGCCCCCACCCCCACCCGCTCAAAGACTCCCTGAAATTCAGCTTAGCAAGACTTAATTCATTGCTACATTGCTGAGTTCCAATGTGGTATAGTGGTTAGAGTGTCAGACCAAGATTCAAATCTCCCAGACTTGGGAGACCAAGATTCAAATCTCCAGTTGGTCATGAGCTCACTGTGTGACTTTGGGTCAGTCACTGCCTCTCAGCCTAACATAATTTGCAGGTTTCTCATGGGGACTAAAAGCGAAGAGGGAGAGCCCATGCAGAAGAACTCCTTGGAGAAAAAGGTGGGATAGAAATGCAATAAATAACAGCCCTGTGTGCAAATCTTGCCTTCCCCATGAACTCACTAACTGACCTCAGGGAAGTCGTTCAACCTCAGACCCCACCGGTGTGATATGGCAATAGTAATAATACAAATGCATGCGTATATTCACTGGGCTGTGTAAGGATGACAAGATATTGCCTGTGGTGCACTGTGAAACCATAAATGGGCTCCTTGATCATACAGACCAACCAAAGCTCATAGACTGCTTTTGGGATTTCAGAAACATTGACTTGGAACCTCTTTCCCCCACAACTGAGTACAGAAATAGATTGGCATCCTTCATGGCCAAACATTCACCAAGGGTCTTGGACTTGACATGGACAGCCCGATCCAACAAGCGATTTCAAACATGAAACCTACCCCTAAGCATCGGGGGAGAAATTTAATTCAATTTGCACTTTAGCACAAACCTACCTAATTCATACTTTCTAAAACATAAATAAGTACGTGAGCTGAAATGTAGGCATTACACTGCTTTTACTGTGCAACCCAAAACGTGTACCAAAATGTGTATATTAGGGGCAAATGTGACTAAAAATGCACATATTGGGGAAATAACACTCAGAAGGCTCCACATTCATTGAAATCATTTGTGGAAAAGCATGCATGTTAGCAGACTAAAGCTCCCAGGATTCTTTGGGGAAAGTCATTACTGTTTGAAGTGGTATAAGAGTGCTTTAAATGTACATGGTGAATGCGGCCTAAGTTAGGGATGTCATGGTATAATCATAGCTGTAGAATTGGAAGGCACCCCAAGGGTCATCTAGTCCAACCCCCTGCAATGCAGGAATCACAGCTAAATAATCCTTGACAGATGGCCACCAAACCTCTCCTTAAATACCTCTAAGGAAGGAGAGTATACTGCCTTCCATGGGAGACGGTTCCACTGTTGAACAGCTCTTACTGTCAGAAAGTTCTTCCTGATATTCAGTCATAATTGTCTTTCTTGTAACTTTAAGCCATTGCTTTGGGTACTACCCTCCAGAGCAGGAAGAGACAAGCTTGTTCCATCTTCTATGTGACAGCCTGTCAGATATTTGAAGATGACTATCGTATCTCCTCTCAACTTTTTTTATTTTTACTGCTGCATCAGACCCAATTTGAATGGGTTTACTCTGAGTACAAGGGACACGGGTGGTGCTGTGGTCTAAACCACAGAGCCTAGGGCTTGCTGATCAGAAGGTTGCGGTTCAAATCCCCATGACAGGGTGAGCTCGTGTTGCTCGGTCCCTGCTTCTGCCAACCTAGCAGTTCGAAAGCACGTCAAAGTGCAAGTAGATAAATAGGTACCACTCCGACGGGAAGGTAAATGGCGTTTCCGTGCGCTGCTCTGGTTCGCCAGAAGCGGCTTAGTCATGCTGGCCATATGACCCGGAAGCTGTACACCGGCTCCCTCGGCCAATGAAGTGAGATGAGCGCCGCAACCCCAGAGTCGGCCACGACTGGACCTGATGGTCAGGGGTCCCTTTACCTTTTACTCTGAGTACAATTAACTTTGGATACAACTCTTAAGTTTCTGTGACCCACAAATGCCTCTCTGTTCAAACCTCGTCTCTGCAAACGAACTCCTTATAAAGAGGCAGCAGACCAAAATATTCGTTATCGCATGTTTTGGGATCTCAAGAAAACAGCACGCAAATGTAGTTTGTCTATATGGAGTGGGGAGCATTTGCTAATTTGGTTTCATGCAGAAGGCTCTTCTACCCAACTTTGAGCCTGAAGGCCTGGCATTTTCTCTTTGGGTATGCAGCTATGTTATTAATTCCTGGCTGTTTTAGAACAAATGACATATTTTGGTATGTGACTGAATGGAGCTGGACGCAGAGATCTGAACACATTCCCTCTCCCTCTCCCCCTCTCCCTCTTCATCTCCCTTTCTCTGGCAAACCTCTCCTCTGTATTTATAATTAGAATCCAGAAATCATAGTCAGTCAGCTCATGCTGAGAAGAGGGGGAAAAAATAAATAAAGCCAAAATATTTTGTTTTTAAAAGATAGATAGATGGAGAGAGAACGGGAGAGAGCCTGGAAGAAGGACAGTTCACATTTGCTAAAGAATGGGAATTATGCATTCATGAATATTATAGTTTGTCACTGGGATCCTTCTTCTTGGCCATCAAATTAAATCACATAGATCAAACTAGATACAATATTCATTCTCTCTCTCTCTCTCTCTCTCTCTCTCTCTCTCTCTCTCCCACCCCCACTGCCATCTCTCCATGTACAAGGCAAACTAAGCAAAGGGGTTATAAAAAAGGGGAGGATAACACAGAGGAGGCTTGGCAATGGGTCAGCAACTAGCGATTGCTGGGCCAAATCCGCCTGCGTATGTACCAGCTGGTCCCTTGCACATGCCAGCCTTGGAGCAAGAGGGGTGTGTGAAGGAGCAGTGGCTGAGACCAAAGAGGTCTGCCAGCAGGATAATTTGTCTATGGGGAAGGGGATTAATCCTGATGATGCTGTCAGGGGTGCCAGTTTGAGGAGGTGGGGGACAATGCAAAAAACAACCACAACCAGCTTAAAACAACTTAAGCCTCAGCAAGGTAAACAAGAGGCATCATTGGTGTTCAAAGACCTATTCCATCAAGACAAAAACACCAGACAAGTTGGCCAAGGGGTGTGGGTGTGGCCCAAGGGGAGTCCCCAGGATCAGAGGTCGGGGGGGGGCACATCAGCTGAACTTTCCCCATCCTTGGTCCACAGGAATTTTCACCTAAAGCAAGATGCCCACCCCAAACCAGAGGGCTGCTTCTGGGGAAGAATCGATGGAATACATGAAGCTGAATTTTCTCTGAGGGAAAATGATCCCTGCAGGTCTCTGAATTACCGTATTTTTTGCACCATAACACTCACTTTTTTCCTCCTAAAAAGTAAGGGGAAATGTCTGTGCATGCTATGGAGGGAATGCCTACGGGTGGCATGCCTACGGATTTTCTTCCTCTAAAAACTAGGCGCGTGTTATGGTCGAGTGCGTGTTATAGAGCGAAAAATACGGGTATACACGCTCAGAACAAAGGTTTCTGAACAAGGAAACAAGAACACACCACCATGCTTGGATCACGTTTGCTGGGAACCACCCTCAAGAACAATACCCAGGAAAATAGGTCCAACTTCATTAGACCTACAGCATCCCCCCCCCCCAATTAAAAAACTATAACGGAGGTGGCTTTCTGAGAGGACCTGAGCAGCCCTTTTGAAAGTGCTTAGTCATGTCCAACAGGCATAGCCCTGTCTGAGGTGCCAGGAATTTGTGTTTTCCTTCCCTAAGTGGAACATCAGATTACACAGGTCTTATTTCACCACCAACCGCAGCCGTCCACTTAACATCTTGACAGATATTCCTGGAGAAAGGTTGTGGGCCCAAGTGGCGTTGCTGAGTGAGAAGCAGCACTCATCCATCATCCGCTAACAAATCACCAGGAGGTTCAGGCATTTGGTGTCATTCAGCCAAACTTCCCCCTTCCAAAACTTGGTCGCTTCTCTAACTCCAGCGGCAATGGGCCTTGCACAATGGACCATTTCCCCAGGCCTCTGAGTCTGGCAAATCGAGACCTTGGCCATCCTTGCTTGGATGTGGCTAGTTGGGAATGTGAGATTTATTTAAAAAAAAAAAAAAAAGATCAAGAGGTAGTAAGCCATGGCCTTTGCAAGGTTACCAGAGAAGGGGTTCCTGAGGGCAAAGGCCACGTAAAGTGCGTATGGTTCTGAATGAGCTGGTCTCAACCAACACACTTGACATCCTGAAATCTATTAGTTGATGCAAGGAGGCTTCTAAGAGCAATTAGGAATCCCATTGACAACAGAAAGTTCCTGATCAAAGGGAGACATCTAAGTGCAATCAGCAGAATGTATAGAATACCCCATCAGAACTTTCTGCACCATGCAGGAAGATTGTGGTGCTGAAGGTGGGAACAGAAACATTTGGGGAAGTCAGTGCATGCACCTTGTACCCCCTACACCATTGGTGGGGAACCCCAGGTTCAGAGACTAAATGTGGCCCTCCAAGCTTCCCCGTCTGGCCCTTAGAACTCTTCCCAGGCCACAAGCCCTCTTTGACCCTGCCTCACACCCTGGGTTGTTTTTTTGCCTGGAATGTGTCCTTGAACTCTGATGATGCTTCTTTCTTACCTGGATGGAGGATACAGTGGGATGTGTACACCTGGATCACCCACCACTGACTTGTGGCCCTCAAGAAGTTGCCCAGCAGGGAATGTGGTCTTCAAGCTGAAAAGGGTTCCAGATAGATAGATAGATAGATAGATAGATAGATAGATAGATAGATGATAGATGATAGATGATAGATGATAGATGATAGATGATAGATGATAGATGATAGATGATAGATGATAGATGATAGATGATGATAGATGATAGATGATAGATGATGATAGATAGATAGATAGATAGATAGATAGATAGATAGATAGATAATAGATAGATAGATATAGATATGACAGATATGACAGTACATATGTGATCCAATGTGAGAGTCAATGTGGTGTAGTGGTTAGAGTGTCAGACTAGGACCTGGGAGAGACCAGGGTTCAAATCTCCAGTTGGCCATAAGTTCACTGGGTAACCTTGGACCACTCCCTGCCTCTCAGCCTAACCTATCTCCCACGGTTGCTGTGGGGATTAAATGAGAAGGAGGGAAACCCATGTACTTGAACCCTTTGGAGAAAAGATGGGATACAATGCAATCAATCAATCAATCAATACAGAGAGCCTTTGGCTCTATGATTCCCTACAAAGCCTCCTTCACAGCAGCCTTCTCTGCAAAGCTCCTACAAGTAGCTCCTTTGAAATGGTTTCATTTATGTTTCTGCTCAGTTTTTCTGCTTTGATGGATGAAATGAGGTGGGGTGTGTGTGTGTTTGGCAGGGAGAGGGAGAGAGTCGCTTGACTCTCTGGAAAGCGCATGAACTTGCAAAACCACAAAGACCGCCCAGTTCTGGCACTTGGCGAGATTTATAACGCTCGCTTTGCCCGGCCTCCGCACTTCTGTTGAAAGACAGAAAAGAAACATTCTCCCGGCATCAGAGGAAAGGGGGAAACCGCGAGCCTGGATGGTAGCATGTCACTGAAAAAAGTTTTGACTTTGACAGGCCTTGCAGAAGGGAATTGGGTTTTCCCCTTCCGCGCATTTTCTCCTTTTTCTTCCCCCACCATGAAAAAACACCACATTGTCAGGAAGGAGACGTGGGCGGAAATCTGAGACTACCTTTTTCGACATGAAATTGCCATTTATCCTAAAGGGAGAAGCAGCGGATGTAAGGCAATCTCTGCCTTTTTCGGACCCACCACTGACACGAAGCGTGTGCAGGCTCGCTACGCTGACAGAACGCTGTCAACCGTGAAGCCCCCTCGGCTTGTTTTTAGGAACTGTTTGAGAAACGAGCAATCTTCAAAAACTCCATCAGTATTCGATGGATTGCACTTTGATATAACTGTTGATGGGAACGTACAAGGGCTCGCCCATCTTTACGGTTCCTGAAACCGGACCTGGATCTGGCCACGCTATCCCTGACATCTCTGAGTAGTGATGGGAGGGATTCCAGCCTGAAACCCCTGTGAGATACTGCTAGACATAGACAAAGCTTAGCTAGATGGACCAGTGATTTGACTCAATATAACACAACTTCCCAAGTCCACAGTCATAGGCAGTAATGATTCCAAATACCAGTAGCTGGTAGCCAATGGAAGGGAGAGTGCTGCTCTTGGGCTCGGATCCTGCTTGCCAGTTTCTTACAGAAATATGGTTGACCACCTGTGGGAACAGGATGCACAATTGGCCTAATCCAGTAGGCTCTCTTGAGGTTCTTCTCAAACGGATGAATCTGGCATGTTTTCAGTGGTTGTCGCAGGGGATCTGTTGACAATTCCACACCCTTGTCACTCCCATTCATAAATAGATCATGCTCCTGTTATTGCCCATTGCTTTCTCACATTAGTAAATGGGATATGTCAGAGTGGAGAACCCTTATGGCCCATAGGGCTGTTTTGTCAAGCCACAAGCCCATCATATATGATGTCAAGCCCTGCATCTTGACATCATATATGATGTGCACGGCACTTTACAAGCCCCTGTGACTAGTTTTTGCACCACATGGGTAGAAAGCAGGTCACCTGATATCATTGTGACATCAGGTAACTGACAGAGAGGAGGCGCCATCCATCACTATTCATTCATTCCTTTTGCATGATTGAACCTAAGTTACCCTTCATGATCTGCTGGAGCTCCATTCGCAGGGTCTGGGTGGGGTGGCCCATGGAGTAGGGGAGGGGAAATCAGGCCTTGATCTAGTTGGTCCCATATGGTTTATTTGAATGGCTTGATCATATAGGGGAAAGTACAATTCATGCACATCCACACACCTTGAAACTGATTGTGGAATACCAGTCTTGAATAAATCTAGAATCCCTCTGGTTTATTAATCAGGGAAAAAGTAAACCTCTTCAGTCTGTTTTACGTAGTTAATTAAATAATTCATTTTCCAAGGGCTGAAGAACGATTAACTCATGACTTCCTACAACATTCAAAAGGGCTGTGGGTTTTTAAAGGGCTCCCTGCATTTCATTTATGACATTTTTATCCCACACTTTTCTCCAAATACTTCAAGGAAGCCTCCATGGTGTGTCCCAATTTATCCCTGCTAATCTCCTGTGTATGGGCTCAACTGCAAGACTGCAAGGGGCCCAAAGTCATCCAGTGAATTTCCTCATCCTACACTCTAACACAAGGATGGGCAACATCAGGCCCAGAGAGCAAATATGCTCCCCTCTTGGGGACTATCTGCCATTTAGAACTCTCCCCATGTCACACACACACACACACACACACACACACACACACACACACACTAGCCTTGCTTCTTGCCCAAAGAGTTTTTGCCTGGCTGGAGGGTAAACCTGAGCTCTGGTTGTGACTTTTGCTTGTCCAGACGGAAGACACAGAGAGAGGTGTAGTAGTACATGCAATGTACCTCTTTAACATTTTAGGCAGGGGTATCTCCCAGGCCATCCTGGATATACCAGGAATTGAACCTGGGACCTGCTGCAGGACAAAACACATACTCTTCCCCAAGTTTTGACCCTTTTCTATTAGACTTTTTCAGCCTTACCTGGAGATGTCAAACGGGGATCAAAGGAACCACAGCTCAGTATAAGAAACTTCCCTGTGTTCCCACTTCCCAATATTATTATTACTATAACTCAGGGACAGAGAATTTGCTTTGCATGCAGAAGGCCCCAGGTTATACCCAGGTAGGGCTGGGAATAAATCCTGCCTGGAGCCATGGAAAGCCCCTGCCAGTCAGGGTTGACAATACTGAGCTAGATAAGCCATTAGTTACATTACAAGGCAGGTAGCTATTGAACCTGAGACCTTCTGCATGCAAAGCACGTGTTCTACCACTACTACTTCTGTAAGTAGAATGTGTGGGTTTTTCTGCCAAAAAAAACCCAACCCCAAACCTAAAACAGCAAAAGAATGTTTTGCATAGTAAAGAAAGCCCATTTTCTGTTTAGTTCAAAATCGTCACCCGTTTGTTCTTGTTCTTCTTTTGGTTGTTGTTCTTTTTAAAAGAAAATAATTTTAAGATTTTCCTATATATTGCATCTTTTAGAAATCCATGCAGCTCCATGATCAGCGCTAATGTCATTAGGGGGAGGAGAAATTATCAAGAGAAATCAAATTTTCCAATGGCGTCCTGACGCCATTAAAATGCCAAACAATAAACTACCAGCCTGCAAATTAGATCAGTGGGAAAATATCAAACCCGTGGCGGGGGTCTCCAAAATCCATAATTGCATTTAACGCCTGGGCCTCCCAGGGGGGCCTCCACTAAAGATCATCACCGCGTCCTAGATGAGAAGCTATTGACGGAACAATAAAAATCGACAAGCTAACCAAATAAACACACGGGTAGGGCTTCATTAAATATTCATCCTGTGAAATACAAAAAAAAAAAGGAGGGGTTGATGCAGCAATTGTGGCTTCCATCAATGCCTCCCCATTTGAAACACTCCAAACACACCCCACACACCCACACTGCTGTGGCATTTGGGGCTTCGTCAGTGACAGCAATAACAACACTTTGCCCCAGAGGCCCATTGGTGGAGCAGAGGGGCTGAGGCAAGAAAGATGGGGAGGTGGGCTGTGTGGCAAGCAAGCAGTGCCCCCCAACCCAAATAATCCATGTTGTGGGCGGCAAACAAATGATTAACATTTTGGTAGCCCTGGCCCTGGGAAGATCTGACACTCCAAAGTCTTTAATTAAGCAATTAAAGCCCAATTTCCAACAAAGTCAACTTCTTTTATCTTGCTCTCTGACACACAAACATACTGTGAACACAGCTGCAACATCAGCAGCCCACCAGGAGCACAGTTAACCCATCAAGACTGTTTGTTTGACAAAGCAGGGTTGGGAAAGGGAAAGGGGAGCAAAAGTTGTATACAGCAGGAGAACAACTGCACAGCAATTTTTTTTTTTAGTTTACTTCAAAAATGAATTTTACTCTCAGAAATAAAAGGGCAAATTTGATCCTAATTGCCAGAATGTTGCATCCATTATGATCTGAGTGAAGTGGAGAGAGTTTACATGCACTTGTTATGTGATACCAGGTCACAAAGCTCATGGATAAAACAGCCATTGCTAATCAGAAAGCCCAGACACAGCCCCTGAAGAAGTATGGTTAGAAGCCTCTCATTTACTGTAGCAGCTCTCACTTCTGAGAGCTGCTACAGTCACTCATGGAAAGCTCCCCTTCAGCCCTCTCTTGGATCACTTAAGTCAACCTCCCACAGTGCCTATGGTAGAGATGGGAAAGCTGTAACCTTCCAGATGATTCAGCCCCTTGGGCATTTTTTCCTGCCCCTGTTCCTGGTGTCCCAAATCCCTGCTGATTTTAGCAGCAGTGGCAAGAGGCAAAAGAATAAAAAAGGAGTGGAGGTTTGACTTGCTCTCTGGTTATCAGAGGCATCAGACTCCCTATCCACAGCTGATCTGCACATAGCACCTGAGCAAGGGGAATGTGTGCTGTGTGTGTCATGTTAATTATCCCAGTACCATACCCCCCTGATTCTGATAGGACCGAATTTTGTGAGTTGGATCTAACCATGGATTAACCTTCCTAACATCCACACCAAAGAGAGAACAGGATGGTTACCCACAGCAGAAAAGCACTCAAAATGGCTCAGGGAAGTAAGCCAGGCTCCATAAGGCTTGGCTTGTTGAGAGATGGAAGGCTCTGGTCAAACTCCAGATCCTAGGACATAATGAGATCCTTATGCAGGGGTGCAGACCTTCATGCATACCTAGGGGGGCTCCCATGGTGGCTTTGCTATGCAAAACCCCAACAATCAGGGCTTGCAAAGCTCAGAGCATGACACTATGCAACCTCTGATCACCAGCGGGTTGTTGGGGTTTATATACTGCCACAATCTGAGCTTTGCAAGCCTGGGCAACCAGGTGATTGCCAGCATGGCAAAGTGATATGCATGGGGCTTTGCAGATGGCACCCATCATCTGATCAAGAGTGACTGCAAGCCTCTTTCGGCTCAGCTGTGCCTTTACCTCTACCCCACCTGACATCACATATCCAGCCAGTATCTCACACAAACACCCTGTGGGCCAAGTTTTCTAGGTGGGACAACTCAGCCATCAATCACGCAAAGCGACAATGATGCCAGGCTGACATGGGCGAGCAGCTGATTGTTGCAAATGTGCAGAGGGCCACATTGACTAGACGAACTCCAGTACAGAAATGGATACCTGCATGCAACCAGATGCAATTGCCACAGAGAGGGACAGCAGATCCAACCCCCACCCCTGCCACTGCCAGCCCCCTGGGGCTTTGCCCACATCACTGCAACAGTGCTGTTGCCCTCACTGCTCTGCCCTTGCTGGTCATACCAGCAGGTGAGGGTACAGTTCTAAGGGTGAGGAAGTGGCAGCATGGTCACAATAGTAGGAGTGGAGAGGGAGTCTGGATCTGTGGGGGAGGCGGGCACAGGGGCAGCATCAGGATGTTTTGTCTGGAGCAGCAAAATGTCACAGGCCTGGAGACAGACCAGACTCTAGTAGCATCAAGTCCTACCTCTTAAAAACAGACAGATCCATTCAAGGGTTGAATTGGATGTCAGGCAAATGGGTGCTTGCTCCAAGATTGGAAAATGGCTGTAGCTCAGTGGTAGAGCATCTGCTTTCCATGCAGAAGGTCCCAGGTTCAATCCCACTACACTGGCCGGGAATTTTCCCTGATGAAACCTTCAAGTGCCACTGCCAGTCATTGTGGGCAATACTGAACTAGATAGATCAATGGTCTAATTAGGCATAAAGCAGTAGTATCCTGTGCAGCTGTGTGGCCTCTTCCTGCCCTAACACTAAGCTTTGCATGCAGAAGGTCCCTGGTTCAGATGTGTTCAGCGTTGAGCTAAGCAATCTGGGGCTTGGTTCAATTGTGGGGAAGAAATGCAGCTGAGTGGTAGGGCATATGACTTTCTCCGCAGAAGGCCCAGGTCCAGTCCCAAATGGCATCTCTAGCTAGGCCTGGAAGAGTCCCTGACATGACAGCCTGGAGAACTGCTGCCAGTCATAGTCAGTTAGATGGACCAATGGGTCCAACTCCAGGTGCCCCACATTTCTGTGAACTTTGATGGAGGGGGTGACAGACACATAAAATCCAACATGGAAATACACAAGCAACCCATCCCAAATTTTGGAGCTCGTTGTTTTCTGGACTGTCCCAATTTCTTCTCCAAGAAGCTATCAGCAGTGGTGCAGAGCAGGTAACAATTGCCCATCATCTCTTTTCCCTTCATCCCAGCCTCTCTGTTCTGTGTGTGCATGTGTGTTTCATGGAGACCCTGGAACTAGAAAGCAAAGAGGAAATGGCAGAATGGATAACAGGGAAACACCTTCCAGAGCCTTGTGCCTTTGACTACATATATACCATGCATTTAAAGCACATTTTTCTTTATCCCCAAGGACCCCGGAGACTGTAGTTTACCTCCCCATGGACCTATGTTTCCCAGTACCCTGAACAAACTACAATTCCTGGATTCTTTTTGAAGGGTGAATGTGTTTTAAGTGCTTGGTATGAATGCAGCCTAGGGTCTGAAGCAACCTATCTCCCCTCTTTCCCTTCTCTTTGTGGTTTGTGTGTGTGAAACACACTCTCACCCCCATACAGAGGGGGAGAAAGAGCGAAGTTTATGTAAATGACCAATGACAGCGTTATTGTGTGAGGAATATCAATGGAGTAATTACAGTTACATCGCTCCGTTGCTGCTGCCGCCACCGCCGATCCGCCACTGAGCTGGTGTTAATTTTTCACACTGAGTCCCCAGGGAAAGATCCGAGCCCGCTCCTAAGAGCAGAGCTAATAATCGGAGCCTCAGAGCCACCGCCGCTGAAATCTGCCCCAAGGTCTTTCTGAGCAGACTGCTAAACGCTGCCTGTCTCCCCGGAGAGTGGAGGGAGAGAAATAAAATGATTAAAAAGTGCCAGATTGCCTTGGCAATCACTTGCCTTGACTGTCAGCCAAAAGACAAGATAAATCTCAGTGACTCTGTTCTACCCGCCCCCGCCCCCCCTAGACCACTGTCTCCCTCTTCCGCATTCATGAGCTGGTGGGATAAAACACAAAGCCTCATCCTGGGCACATGGATGCTTCACCACAGCAACTGGGACCAGTGTGGAAGTTGTTTTTGTAGGCCCCAGAAGCCTGCTGGCTATTGGGGCAGCCCACAGTGGAACTGCCAAACATTGTTGTCACGTATTCACAGCAGGAGTAAGCATGCAATCTGTTTCCTAAGCCATATTGTGGGCTTTTAAAACATTGCCTTTCAGTATATATATTTTTAAAATACAAAAATAAGGATTTTAAAAAGGGGGTGGGGAATCAGTCATCAGAGTGACTGCATACCTTTCAAGGGAGGAAACTGCCTATACAGCGGTACCTCGGGTTACATACGCTTCAGGTTACAGACTCTGCTAACCCAGAAATAGTGCTTCAGGTTAAGAACTTTGCTTCAGGGTGAGAACAGAAATCGTGCTCCGGCGGCGCAGCAGCAGCGGGAGGCCCCATTAGCTAAAGTGGTGCTTCAGGTTAAGAACAGTTTCAGGTTCAGACCTCTGGAACGAATTAAGTACTTAACCTGAGGTGCCACTGTACTGAGTCAGGCTCTTGCTCCATCTAACTCTGCATTGTCTGCACTGACTGGCAGTGACTCTTCGGGGTTTCATCCAAAGTGATTGAACCTGGGACCTTCTGCTTGCAAAGCACTTATCTGTCTACAGCCCCAATTTGACCAGGAAATCCTGGAATTACAGAAGCCATCGCAGCTTCCGGTTGGATGTCCTGTTTTCGGTGCCAAGCTCTCACACGCGTCAGCTTGCTCCTGCGAGAGATCAGTACCAAAAGACATGCATATTCTGCGCAAAGGAAGGCACCCAAGTCAGAGTGCATGGAATTGGAGGAGAAGGAGTTACTGGTGGTGCAGGCCAGGCCACCCCCGCAAGGCCCTGAGGCCACACCTCCTCTGCCTGATGCAGCCACCATCAGAGAAGAAGCAGCCAAGGAAGTCGAGGACAACAATGACAGCAACATTGAAAAGGAGGAGGAGCTGGTGGGGTGCTCACAGAGGGGGCTGCTGGTGGTAATGGAAATGGGGGGCTGGGGCAGAGAAGCCCAAGCTGGCACACATGGAAGTGCAGCACCGAAAAGCATGCACCCCGGTTTTAATTGGTGAAATGTTGGAGGGTATGAAAGCAGAGAATACCACTGAACCGTGTTCCTTCATTATACTGCCAGACCTCTATGGGACATCTAGCTCAGTATTGCCTACACTGACTGGTAGGGATTCTTCAGGCTTCCAGCCTGGGAGACAATCATAGCCTTTCCTGGAGATGCCGTTGGGGATTGAACCTGGGACCTTCTGCATGTAAAGCAGTGCTCTAACACTGAGCTACTGCCCTTCCTCTGACATTGGGGCTTCCAGTTCTTGGAATGCAAAACCCTGGTTCACCCAGGCCAATGCCTGAGGAGGATATCTCTGGGCCAGGGGACGGAGTTCACCAAAAGTGTTGTCTGGGGACAGTGGGTTGTCATGAAATCCAAGGCAAAAGCTATCTCTTCCCCTTTGGCAGAGGTAAGGAGGAACCATTTTCAGCCTGAGGGCCTATTATTATTATTATTATTATTATTATTATTATTATTATTGACACTTTTCTGGGTGTCAGAGGCAAAAATAGGCAAAGCAGTAAGTGTGCCTTTAACCTTTGTTAATAAGACCATACTCCAGCTGTGCAAATTTAGGGGTTTCTTTCTACAGCCCCTGTCTTTTTCTCCTCCCTCTGAGAATGCAAAAGGGACAATCAGAGTTCAAGGAAGTGAGAGGAGTGGCTTGGGAAGGAGGGGCATGGCTTGGGGTGAGTCCTGAGGGCCAGATAGAGAAACTTGGAGGGCCACATTCAGAGTCTGAGGTTCTCCACTCATGACCTAAGGCTGATAACTATGGATTTTTTTGGGGGGGGGTGGACAGAGAGAGAAAAGAATGAAGGGTGGAGGTAAGGAACTTGGCCTCACTCTTCTGGTAAAGAGCCCAAAAGCATCAACAAAACAAAATGAACCAGCCTGGCCAGTTTCTTCCCTAGCCAGTTGGCAACCAGTCTTGGCATTCACCTTCCACTCTCGTTATCCATTCTTCCCCTAACACTGCCAAGCTCCTTTTCTCTCAGAGATGGGAAACCTGTGGCCCTCCAGATGTTTGGAGTCTACAACTCCCATCAGCCCCAGCCAATGTGGCCAACATTTAGGGGAATGTGGGAATCGCCTTTCATGAACATCTGGGGGACCCAGAGTTGAAGAACTTTATGCTCAGGCAGATATCACCAACCAGGTACCCTCCAAACATTCTGGACAACAGCTGTCATCAGACTCCAGCATATATGAGAGTTATGGTGTGTCATTTCCAGTTACAGAGAGACCCTGAGACTGAACCATAATTTTGACTAGGGCCACTAATACTCAGATACTCAGAATGGACCCATTAAAATGGATAGATCTAGGATCTGCTCTGTGTATGCCTAGGATTCGACACAGCCCATAATCTCCCAAATATTATCAAACCAAATTTGAACGAAAGCTTGTTTTTCTCTCATTCTCTTGCTCTCACTCTTGCTCTTTCTGATACACACATACACAGAGAGTTCCTGGAAATCTGCATTTATTTATGTGGTTTAAAAGAAGAAAGTCTGCTCAGGTTTTATGTGCATGTGCTGGCCCTCACTGCTGGATAAAGAACTTGTTTCTGCCCAACTCTTTAATGCATAAATCGGAGCGATATATAAGCAAGGCACAGCACGTGAATCGCACAGCTAAGCAAGAACTGACACTTTGATCCAACAAGTGCCATTCCCCCTGCCTCATGCCTTTGAAGAGTGGGGTGAACATAGGCCTTAGCATGGAGAACAACAGGCATCCCTGCACTGGGAAAGCAAACAGGCGTTTCTGCAAGTGGGCCGGGCCTGTGAGGTTTGTGCAAGTCAGAGCTGGCATCTCTTGTGTCCTTGGAGATAGATCTGACTTACTCTCAGGCACTTCACCCAGATGAGGTTCCTTACTGACCAGAGGGGCTGGCAGCAGCCCCATAACAGCTGCCTGATGAGACTTGTCCTGTATCACAGGGGGCTGGACACATCTCTGACAACCCACTGGAACTGCCCCCATGTTCCAGCTCCGGATTCCCTTGATTACTGACCCTCTGAGTCACCTCCAACATTTTTGAAGCCCCAATTTCTCCCCCCTCATCTCTCCCCTGGGCCATCTTGCTTCAACTCCCTGATCCCTTCCCCCACCTTTTGGGATGTGCCCATCGCCTCCATGACATCTCCATGGGGATCGTGACAGTATGTGTCTTCCTGAGAGTAAATGCAGACTCTGCTGTCATGGAGCGCACCAGCTTGCCACCTCTCATGTGGATCAAGGTGCCATTGTCCATCCAGAAGATAAAATGCACAAAACTGCCTTGACTTGGGTCAGAACTTGCTTCATCTAGCTGAGTAATGCCTACTCTGATTGGCAGCAGCAACAAATCCATTTACCAAGCTCAACAAATCCATTTACCGAAACAACAACAACACACTAACCCTGACTTTTTGCTATTAGGACAGTGACAGGAGAAAGTGGGGTCAATGAATGACTGATATATACACTGCACAAAGAAATCAGGGGTAACATTCCTTGATGTGTAACCGCCCAGTAGACAAATCAGGCCGAACACCATTTACTTGAACCTTGTGCATTAGCGTGCTTGAAAACCACATCGTTCTAACCCCTTCTTCTCAAGAAAATGGAAGCAAAGAGCAAATTTTTAAAACCACGGTTTTCAAAAGCACTCAGTTCTTCTCCATTACTCTGCTTTAAGGTGAAGCTGAGTGCCCAATGGGAGGGCTGCCACTTTCCTGCCTCCCATCATGGATGGGGAAATGCTGCTGGGTGGGAGGGACCTTTCAGTCCAACCCAGTAAGGCTCCCCTTTTGTGTTCTTAGTTGGCTGGTGAGAAATGCATAAACAGACATCAATTCCTTATGTGCCTGTAGGCATATCCTCATGCAGTAAGCGCTAAGAAAAGCCTGATGGATTGTGCCATTGCTGCCTTCTGCAGGAGCAGATTTTGTAGTTTTAACTTCATGCACTGCTCCCTTTGGTCTGTCCTGAATCTTCCAACCTCCGGCTTCACCAGTTCTAGTGCTGAGAGAGGAAAAGACTCCTCCCCTTTCTCCATGCCGTGCATAATTTTATATATTTCTATCATGTGGCATTTTCCCCACCTTGGGATAAAGAGCCCTGTCAAAATCTGGAGACCACATTTGACCTCTCCAGTCCCTCAGCATAGAGCAAAGGGTCCCAGCACATTTTCTGCTATCAAATCATCCAAACAGCCTCAAACTTTGATGTAAGGTTTTTGTGTTTTGTTTTTAGATTGATTGATTGATTGATTGATTGATTTTTAAAAAACACCTCCCTTCTGAATTATCAGGGGGAAGGAAGTACAGTGGTACTTCGGGTTAAGTACTTAATTCATTCTGGAGGTCTGTTCTTAACCTGAAACTATTCTTAACCTGAAGCACCACTTTAGCTAATGGGGCCTCCCGCTGCCACCACCGCGCGATTTCTGTTCTCATCCTGAAGCAAAGTTCTTAACCCGAGGTACTATTTCTGGGTTAGCGGAGTGTGTAACCTGAAGCGTATGTAACCCGAGATACCACTGTATTCCAAAACTCTTGGTCCTGCTTGTGGGTTTCCCACAGATATTTGGCTGTGAGAATATGATGCTGGTCTAGATGAGAGATTGGCCTGTGGATTTTGGGGATTTCCCAAATTTTAGCACAATGCTCTGAATAAAGGGCTAAAGAATCCCGGCACATTGAAATCAATGGCCATGACTAACTTAAGTCTATTAATTTCAATGGGCCTACTCTGGGTAAAATTTAGTTGGAGTACAACCCAGTCTCTATACTTTAGACACACACAGAGTTGCAGAACATCACACTTTTGAGTTCCAAAACCAGTATTCAAAGTTCAGAATTGACATTTGCTACTGAAATTCCATGGTTTTGGTTAAATTGAAGAAAACTGGTATATTAAAAGCACACTCAATCATTTTTCAAATTTCCTATCCAATCCTGTCAAATACTGACGGATACTGCATGTCGCCTATCAAACAATGATGGCTTCACGTCAGATTCTGTCAGATACTGCTGCTACTGCACACTGAGCCATCAAATGTGATCAAAAATTGGCAAAGTCTCACTGAGATCTTATTTCTGCTAATTTCCATGTTGACACAGATAGGCTCGGCTGCAGGTCCATTTATCTCTCACACACTCCCAGAGCTAGACAAAACACCTACCTAGCAACAGGTGAACATGTCAATTTCAGTGTCCCTAAATCAACTTCAGGACTTGTTTTCCCAGTCTTAAATGTAGTTATCCACATTTTTACATTAGTTTTTGGATTTATATTTTTAACATCCTCAGGAAAATCCATCAGCATTTTAACATGAATTTCTCTGAATAGATACATTTTGCAAAGCTGTTTCCCCTAATAGAATGCATTTTTTTAAAAAATAACAATAATGCGTTTTTGTGTGTTATTTCCACAAAATCTACGAAAACATTATATATATATATATATATATACACACACACACACACACACACACACACGGTTTTTGTGGACATGGGTGGCGCTGTGGGTAAAACCTCAGTGCCTAGGATTTGCTGATCGCATGGTCGGCGGTTCAAATCCCCGCGGCGGGGTGAGCTCCCGTCGCTCGGTCCCAGCTCCTGCCCACCTAGCAGTTTAAAAGCACCCTTAAGTGCAAGTAGATAAATAGGTACTGCTTTATAGCGGGAAGGCAAACGGCGTTTCCGTGTGCTGCACTGGTGCTGGCTCGCCAGAGCAGCTTCGTCACGCTGGCCACGTGACCTGGAAGTGTCTTTGGACGGCGCCAGCTCCCGGCCTCTTGAGCGAGATGAGCGCCGCAACCCCAGAGTCGGACACGACTGGCCCGTACGGGCAGGGGTACCTTTACCTTTTTTTTACATGCTACTTGGCTGGAGAAATGCATTGCAAAACTTAACTTTAAAGGATGGCTATGTGCTCACTTGTTGTTTCAGAAAGTGTAGATTTTGCAAGTTTGCCTTTAAATGTAAACTGAATAAAAATTCTTCCCTTTCCCTATCTCTCCCAAATGTGTGTGTGTGTGTGTGTGATTGTAACGAAAGGAAACTGTCTATTGTCCCTGCCACTCTGGTTCCAGATGCTCACCCTGTTTTGTCACTGTCCAGAGTTGTCTGCTTACCTAAAACATACCAGGTCTGGACCCCCCCCCCCTTCCCACCCCAACTATTAAGTTGTTCCATACACTTTACAATGGCCATAACCTTTTTGACTGTCAGGCTTCGCTACAAGTTAACCATTGCAATAATCAGGTACTTAGCGTTCAGGATAACAAGCTAAGATTTGTGACTTATTAGCAGTAAAAAGTGGGGGTGGGGGGAGAGTGCTCACTACTTGTTCCATTTAAGGGTTTTGTTTTGTTTTGTTTAAAGTCATTTAAAATGTTTGATGCAAACCAGGAATTTCATATGGAGTCACTTTATTCTGATATTTTGCCGCTGCACAAAGCATGTTGGACTGTTTGTTTTGATTTGTGATGTTAAATAAAGCCTTTCCAAATAAAGGTAAGAAAGGAATAGAACGCAAAACTGAGCAGGGACAGAATACAGCTCTTTCTCTTCATTCCTAGTCCTCATGGCCGTTAAGATATACATGAAAATTAAATCTCAGGAACCTGAGTCAGAACACTGATCCATCTAGTTTAGTATTGCCTTGTCCCACCGGCAGTAGTTCTCTAGGTTTTCAGGTGCGGTGTCTTTCGTTTGTAAAATCATTATCTAAAATTATGCCAAAGAAGGGACCTTGAGCACTTTGGCCCCTAGACACATTTAGCTGATGTGAGATATTTTGAAGAAGAGCCATTTGCCAAGTATTGGAATACCAACAGTCCCGATTATTGAGATCAAAAGTCTTCCAAAACTTAGCAATTGCAGCCCAGGCCACTATCAAAAGATCAGTGGCGTAGCGTGGGGGGTGCAGGGGGGGCCAGCCGCACCGGGCGCAACATCTGGGGGGGGCGCTCGCACTCGCAGCTCTCTGCCCCTACCTGGCTCCAGCGTGCGGTGCGGAGAGAGAGCGAGGGACTATCTGGGGGAGGGACAGTGCAGCGGCCGCCCAGCGCAGCGCTGAGCGCAGGAGAGAACCACACCAGACCAGACCAGGCAGCAGCAAGAAGAAGCTGGCAGCGGCGGCAGGTTAGGGGTTAGGGGGCGCAAATTACTTGCCTTACCCCGGGTTAGGGGGTGCAAATTAATTGCCTTGCCCCGGGTTAGGGGGCGCAAATTACTTGCCTTGCCCCGGGTGCTGACAACCCACGCTACGCCGCTGCAAAAGATGAGAGGTCAGTTCTTGTTCTTCGGGCTTTGATCCAGAACTACCAAAAAAAATTCTTCTTCTTCATAATAATAATAATAATAATCTATTTATATGATTTTAATAGATTTTATATATCACATTGTTTTAATTCTAACAATGTTTAATTGTTTTTAAATGATTCTCCCCCCTACGTTTTTAGCTGTTCTTGATTTTATCTGTAAGTTGTTTTGAGTCCCGCCAGGGAAAAGGGTAGGGTATAAATATATAACAACAACAACAACAGGGATTGAACCTGGGATCTTCTGTATAATAGGCAGATGTTCTACCATTGAGCTATGGCCATTCCTAACGTTTCAGCTCAGACCTAAGATTTAAGCTCAGACCTAAGATTTAAGGACAGTGTGAATGGGTGTGGGTGTGTAAAGAACAGCATTTGGGGGGGGGGACAGAATTTGGAAGTGTGTTGAAGTGTGGTAGCACTATTCTTGCCTGCAGGATGACGCAAATAACAGAGCCCTGCAACTGGTTGCACACCAAAGGGGCAGCTGAAGCTCCCACAGTGCACCAATGGCTGTCTCCCTAGCAGCCAAGAACAGAACAAGGCAATGTGTGACGTGTCTAGTGCATCTGATTCTGCCTTAAAGGAAGAGAAAACCGGTTTGCCTGCTGCTGAAACAAACGTACCAAAAAAAAGGTACTTTAAAAGATGCAACAGTGTACGACACATCTCTCCCAGTGTTAGAGAGGATGCTTCAGTGAAGTAGACATCTTCACATTTCTTCTAACCACCATGCCAAGAGGCAGTCACAGATGTCCACTACATGATCAGGTTAAAAATGTATTGGTGATGGAGCAGCGATGACAGCATATGGTTCATGGTGCACTGCGGTTTTGAATGCTCTAGAGAGCACTGTGGTGGGACCTGCCTAAAGGGTGAGGATTTGTGGTGTAAGGATGCTCAAGAAAATGGATGGGTTTTATTGTGGAAAGGGACAGAAAAAGAGTTCCACACACCACTCACCCTCTGCCAGAAGAATTTAAAGCTCACAGAATAATTTAAAGGGACATAAAGGCATCCCTCCACTGCACTTTACAACAAAAACTATGGATAGGAGACAACTGATTATTATTTGAGATATATGTACATCTATATAAAATATTTCTGTATGCAGACGATACACCAAAATCATGGGTTGTATCCATTATTAATCTTCCTGAGCTAGCCTACTGAAATTATTAAACAGGACTAAGTGGGTGCCCACCTTGAGTAAAACTTAGCTGGAGACCATCCATTGTGCATAGAAAATGAGGATTTTGCCACCTGTATTTTCTGCCTAATTTATTGTGCTTTTTCTAGCAGTGAGGGCTGGTTGCAATGGACACTCTAGACCACCCACATCTACATTTAAAACAGGATCATGCCTTGCAGGCGTCCCACACAAAGAATATTGGGAACTGTTAAGAGTGCTCAGAGTTGTTGGAGACCCCCTCTTCTTCTCACAGAACTGCAATTTTCAGTGTTCCCTGGGCAGAGGGCTTGACTGTTAAACTACTCCTAAAGTCAGGTTTGAGTGGAGATGTCCTCAACCTTCTTCTAGTGCTTTCACTTGCAACTGTCCAGAGGGCACACACACCCCCTCTTCAGCCCATACTTTGCCTCCACCCCCTTGAGTTGGCTGACATCTGTCCTTGAACTCTTATAATGCATCCTGTTTGACTGGATGGAGGATGGAGAGGGGTGAATTGAGTGTGTGTAGAATCTAGTCCACTGTAAAAATGGAAGAATTTACTTTTGTTTCTCTGCCTCCTTTTTGTCCTTCATTCCGCCCACAATTGGCATGTGCCCCCCCCCGAATGTTGCCTAGATGGAAATGCATCCCTTGATCTGAAAAAGGTTCCTCACCCCTAGCATATCCTCCAATGTTTCTCCAATGAAAATAGGGGTGTCTCATTCCATAACATTTTTAATTTTTTTAGTATTTATACCCCACACATCTCACTGGGTTGCCCCAGCCACTCTGGGCAGCTTCCAACATATATAAAAACCTAATATAACATTTAACATTTAAAAACTTCCCTATACACAATTGCCTTCGGACGGCTCTGGGGTCAGATAACTCCATACCCTCCAACGTTTCTCCAATGAAAATAGGGACGTCCTAAGGGAAAGTGGGACATTCCGGGATCAAGTAAGAAACCGGGACGGTTTCTCTAAATCGGGGGTGTCCCTGGAAAATGGGGACACTTGGAGGGTCTGCCATACCATAATAGATAGAGAGAAGAAAGGAGGTGTCATCTCTGTGGAGAACAACCTCCAGTCAAGGGCCAACAGTTCCCGGCCATTCTTTTAAAGCCTGATCTCCATTGCTGCAGAAAGGGAGGGCCAAGCGAAAACAATTTTCGTGTGTGTGTGTGTGTGTGTATAAAAATGAGCTTAGTAAGCAACAGCTATCTTCATAACAGTTAATAAAGGGAGGCCTTTAAGCACTAAGTAGGAAATTATACCTACTGTCTCTCTGCTAGGTTAAAGCTTTGGCTCCTTTAATTATGTATGCCCTATTTTTATTTAACGGGTGTTGTGTGGGGAGGGGGAGGGGGGCGGTGGAGAATAATCAAAGCCGACTCTTCTCGAGGTTGCTCCTAGGGCAGATGCAAAATGAACTGGGCAAGCAAAATGATGCACCATAATCAAGTGAAAATGCTCAGATAATGGCACCTGAACATCACACTCAGATAACGAAAATATGTGCCCCCGGCCATCCAGAGGTACTGCACATGCTACTGTCGGGAGAAGATGTGAAATACCAAAACCACTTCATTTTAAATGCCGGGTGTCTCTCCCCACCCTAAAATATATTTAATGGCTACGCAAGGATCACAGCATTAGTCATACTCAGAGCAGACCCACTGAAATTGATAAGCATGACTGGCTTAGGTTCACTGATTTTAATGGGTCTACTCTGAGCAGGTTAGTTGGCTGCAAGCCCATGACTGCAGATGAGATCTGATTCTTATGCTGTGATAGTGACCTGATGACCATTCACTCCTGGCTTTCTTCTGTTTAAGATCGGGGCCCAATGAATGGAGGATTTGCTTCAGGGTGGATGGGGAGGGGGAGAGTTTTGATTTGATTTGCATTTAAAGGCAAACCTCCTTGATTCTAACTTTCCAGAATAATAAGTGGACTGAGAGGCAGCCATCCTTTGAAATCCACACTCCTCTGAAATCCACACTCCTCTGAAATTGGAAATGTTAAGGCAAAGTATATATCAAAACACACACATCATTGATAATGGATAAAGGAAAACTACTTTGCAGAAATGTTTGTATTAGTCAAAATGGCATTCAAACCAGGAAAAAGAACCTGTAAAATGCCATTGAATTTTCAAGCAGACTTTTTAAAAAAAAGGATTCTCAAACTGTGATGGAAAGGTGAAGAACTGGGAGGATAACTGGAAAATTATGAAACTGAGAGAAACCAAAATTGACAATTACAAGGGGCACATGTGTATCTGAAGAAGTGTGCATGCACACGAAAGCTCATACCAAGAACTAACTTAGTTGGTCTTTAAGGTGCTACTGGAAGGATTTTTTTTATTTTGACTATATCTACATATAAATCGACATATGCAAATATTACACAATATTACACAATAATTCAAATTGGTGTCCTTAAAAAAAATAAATCCTCTGTTATCTGGTGATACACAGCAGTCCACTCCCTTCCTTGAAATGTTCAAGATCCAGCTGCAATCAACAAAATTGCTAGTCCTTTTATAGCAGTGGTGTAGCAGTGCTGGGCTGTAGGATTTCAAAGACCTGTTAGGCATTGGAATATGTGTCGTGTGTTGGTGGGCGGGGTGTGGCCATCACCTACCCCTCCCCTTTTTGGGTATTCTGTTAAAGGAATCCAGCGGTCATGGATCCTGTCCGATGCCCTGCTGGTGGCCATGGCACGACCCCCGGTGACATCAGGGGAAGCTTCCAGTTGTATTTGCATCAACAAGCTCCTCCCACTGGTTGTTAACCTTATAAAAAGGTTAACAACCTTGCTTTGCAGGGTGGGGTCAAATGTAGGTTGTTTGATCCAGTGCCTAAGCCAATACCACTCACATGGTGTAACCAATAAAGCTGTGGCCTTCTTTAGCCCATTAACCTAAAATAGATGTGTCCTTGTGTCTTATTTTACCACTATACAGGTGCAGGGTTCTCAACTCACAACTTTTTGTAGGAAGGTCTCTGTCTCCAGCATCCTAGAGCAGGAAAGGGGAGCTTTTTAGTCACTGAGAGACCTCCCTTCACTTCATGCTGATTGGAGAGAATCAGAGTGAAAGAAGGTGAGTCAGCCACAGAGGATTGGCTCCTAGGGTCACTCTGGAGAAGATGAACGGGAAGAACACCAAGTTGTTGTTGTTCTATCTGCTCCCAAGCCAAGCATTTAAGAACACAGTACTGAAAACACAAGGTGCTTCAGTTTCAAGAGGACAGTGTACAAGTTCTGTGACATTCACTAGAACTTCATGGAAAACACAAGTCACTCTGAAAGAAGGTACTGGAACATTCAAAATCATTTGCCCACATATGTGCACAGAAAATATATCGAGCTGAAAGACAGCACATGGAGAACTGCTTGATTATTTCATTGCATCCATAATTATTATAATTGTATAACCTTAACAGGTTGTATGACATTGAAAGAGGTGTGGCTGTGACTATCACAAAGGGACCTTGCACTTCTGAATTTCCCATTACATTATTGGGCATTAGAAGGTCTTCTATTTTTAAACCAAATATGAAACACCACAATGAAATTAGCTTTAAGTATGTTTGGCTACATGTAATTTCATTCTGGCAGTTCAGCATTGATTCTTCAGTCCCCACTACCAACACCACTTAATTTGTGGTTAGAGGCTAATCTGTGATCCTCACACTGTTTCTGCTAGTGTACAAATGTCCGTGGCTATCAATGAGTTAAAGGATCTTGTCAAAACAGTCCCAGATTTTGGTGCCTCTACAATGTCACTATTTTGAGGGAGGGATTCAAACACCTACCAGAATATTAGGTTTGCATAGTAGATTAAAGTGCTCTGTTGCCCTAGCAAGACACACCCACTTTTAAGAAGAACTGGGATTTTGGTGGTTTGGAACATGTCAGGGAAATGCATTGAAAAGCACAGAATGAATGGGAAGATATGCTGACAATTTAGGAACTGCCCCATATAATTGCCCCCAAACCAACAAAAAACTCAGTAAATACTAATTACATCTAACCTTGGCTTAAGCTTTCTGCAAGAAGATCAAGATGAATGTTCGATCAACAGGCCACCTGGAGGGCCACTTACTCAGAAGCAAGCCCTACAGGGTTCAGTAGGGCTAACTCCTAGGCCAATGTGCATAGGTTCACTACCATTGTGGATTAATAATCTGTGTGTGTGGAATTCAATCTGTTTGCAAAGCAGCCACAATTTCAAAAATCAGCACCTTTGTGGTACATCAAAAGGAAGCGTGCAATTACTTGCAATTCAATAAAGAAAAAGTGTTCCTAGTCTCTGGAAGGAAAGGGCTGTGTAATAATTTTCTTTGCATTCCCAGAGGCAGCAATACAATGGAATCACAGTAGCTGCAAGGCACACAGTCGAATGTACCCTTCCCAAGAGTGGAATTCCATTCACTCCAACGGCGTCCTCTCAGTTTGAGATCTCTTTCCTCTTTGTAACATAGATTAAAAGGCAGAGGGATTCCAAATAAATTGGAAGTGGGTAGGAAAAATCAGCCTTTAAATTTGAAATCTGCAGATCAAAGAGGGAAACTACACCTTTTCCTTTTTGAAGAGGTTCTTGTAGTGCTCTTTACCTCTCTCTCGGGAGAACAAATCTAGCCTCAATTCCATGAGGACTTGAAACATCCTCAAGCACGAGAGCCTAAACTGGAGGAAATCCATTACTAGATGACTTGAATTTTTAAATGTTACTTTAAAGCAGCCAACACTACTGTTCTTTATGTTTTGCCTGTATAGGTTTCCCTCCATAAGCAGCTTTCAGGGAGCAGTTAGATCAGGAAAGTGCTGTGGGGGTGAGGGAAAAGTTAGCCCTTGTCTTGCAGCACAACAGATCTAATAAAAAGCAACTGCTTTAGAGCAAAACAGAATGCATTTGGAAGATCCATGCCTGGACTGTCAATGTCACATCCGCTTTGAGATTATGTACAGACTTCCAAAGTGCATACCTCAATCTTAGCCCTCCTGCACGCAATGACTGTCAGCATAAAAATATGGAACTCTGCTGTATTGAATATTTCGTAAAAATGTCACTTTCCTAAAAATAAAAAAGGTCATTGGATCCGGGTTCCAGCCCACACTCCAGGCCATGTGTCCAGGGGCAGTAGTGTGAGGGGGTGCCAGAGGGGCCATGGCCCCAGGCATGGATTTTTGAGGGGTGCAAAGCAGGTGCCCAGCGCTCCTCTCCTGGAGTAGAAGGAAGTAACACTTGTGGAGAGGAGCGCTGGACCGGGGTGTGCTGGGGACACCAGCACGGGGGCACCTGGTTCATGCTGCCAAGTGCTGTCAGCTGGCCAGGCTGCCCCCCTGCGTGGGTGGGCAGGCAGCGCAGCACAGCATGGCCCTGGCTGGTTCCCGTGTGGTACAGGGTTGCTCCGGCAGTATTGGCAGCAAGGGCTGGAGTGTCGCGGTGGGATCCTTCACCCTCCACAATCTGCATCCCATCCCCAATGCACACGTACACCCCCTCCCCGATGCACCTGCCTGCCCCCTCTGGTGTGTGGATGCATGCCTCTGCCGTGTGTGCACCCACCTGGGCACCAGGAGCTCACACTATGCGGCTTCCTGTGTCTATACCACACTTTAAATAATAAAAAGCAGAATTCTGCAACTGGAAAAGTTGAATTACACAACCTCAGTATATTCTGCAACCTAGTGTGGCCTCTCTTATTCCATATAATATATCCTGCAGCTTCACAGGGCACAGGATTATCAGTAGTACCGTATTTTTTGCTCCATAACACTCACTTTTTTCCTCCTAGAAAGTAAGGGGAAATGTCTGTGTGTGTTATGGAGGGAATGCCTACGGGTGGCGGGGGGATCTGCTGCAGTCGTGAGCAGAGGATCCATGGTTCCCCTTCCTTCCCTCCTCCGTGGCTCGCTTTGCTCGCTTTGAAACAGCAAAGCGGGAGAAGAGCCACTGAGTGGGGAGAAGAGAGGGACAGAGAGCCTGGTTACAAAGCACGGATCCACATAGATCCTCAGGATTTTTGCACTGGGTAACCCCAAATTCACCATCAGATCACATAGCATGTCCATGGCTACAGCTTGCACCAAAAAAATCACGCACCCACTGTTGCCTGGGGCCGCAGTGGTGCAAAAACGTGGTTACAAAGCATGGATCCACATCGATCCTCAGGATTTTTGCATTGGGCTACCCCAAACTCACTGTCAGATCACACGTCTGTGGCCACAGCATGAACCACAAAAATCATACATCCACTGTTTCGTTTAGAATATTTTTTTTTTCTTCTTTTCCTCCTCTAAAAACTATGTGCGTGTTATGGTCGGGTGCGTGTTATAGAGCAAAAAATACGGTAATCTTTTCTAGCCACTGCTGAGACTTTACTAGTCATTACCCTTCCCCCTGCAGCATAATTTGAAATCATGAGGGCTAGAACCTCATTTGCTTCCCACGCACCCACAACCAAAATTCCTTACAGATCTAGATTCCGTGGCCAGTACTACACTGAGAGGATTTCCTGAGCTGTCATGAGGTCACAACATACGTGTATCCTTGCCACATATGTATGTGTGTATATATTGCTGGAATTGCTTTTTAGAAGAAGTCAAAGCTGCAACAAGCATTTGGCAGCCCAGTGAAAACAACAACAAAAAGTTGGGGAACAGCTCTTCCTTTGAGGATTTCCCAATGGCCACTGATCTTTAGCCAGAAACTTTACTGACAGAAGCTCCTTCCATCTGCTCAGATGCCCTCAGGACTTTCTTGAGCCTGGGCAAGCCACGGCACCAAAACCATCCACTTCAGAAGGAGAATGTGAGGATCAGCAGAAGCACAGCTGCAGCCCAGAGGGGACAGGTGTCATCTCCTTTCCAGGGCACAAGTGCCAGCTGGCATGGTGGCAGCAGGTTGCAGATGTACTGGCAAGGACAAAGCGTTACCAGCTCATTGGGAACTCATTCCACAACAGAGCAGAGGGTGGGGGGCAGTAAATCAGGAAGTCCAACCGGGTGAAATCCGCAAGAATTCCACCTGGATTAGAAGGTTGGCTTGTGAGTTATCTTGTAAAATGGGGGAGATTACTGGCAGGTAAGCTTTTAAGAGCAGCTGGAGGGAAGCATGAGGCGATTATGATTATCAGAATCCTGTGGGATGGTTCCCCTGCTGACTTGGAAACTTTCAGGGGTGCAAGCAGGATAGGAGAGCAGGTGCCAAGTCTACTTTTCATAAGCAAGAGAAGATTCTTATAGCCAGGAGAAAGCAGAACATACTCAATGGTCCGTCTGTATATATGAACAATCCACATGACCTGATTCAGACCAGGTCACTGGAGGTCCTTCTCCATGTGCCCCCACCACAGGAAGTCTGGTAGCAACAAACAAAAAACATGGGACTTTTTAGTGGTGGCCCCTGCTTGTGGAATGCTCTCCCCAAGAAGGCTCACCTGGCACTATCAATATTTATCTTTAGGCACCAGGAAAAGAATTCTGTTCTTTCAGGCCTTTGCGCTTTAATTGCCTCAGCCTTCTTCAGAGAGTGGAATGTTTCAGTCCTGCCTTTTTAAATTATGAATAATTTTAAGATTTTTTTGTTTTGTCTTCATGCTGGCTTTAATGTACATGCTATTTAAGTCGCTTTGAGTTACTTTTGTAAAAGAAGAAAAGAAAAGAAAACCAGTAAGTGTAATAATAATAATAATAATAATAATAATAATAATAATAATAATTTTAAAACAAATACTTGATGAAATTTCACAGATCTAAGCTTGCTTCCTTTTTTTACATGTGGAAGGAGTTGCACTGTTTTGTTAGTTTGGGTGGTCTGGATGTTACCATCAGCTTCATTTCTGGATCCAACTGGAGCTTCTGGATAGGGATTGCTTTTCATCAAGGGCAAAACAGCCAGAACTGACAGTGACATCAGCTCAGACTTTGATAACTGTTTCATGAAAAATAATAGTGTCTGAGTTTGCTTTTCCCTCCTCCCTCCTAACAACCTTTCCTCATATGCCATATCAGTTTTAGAATGTGACCCTGAGGAGTGGAACCATGGATTTCTGTAAGAGCCGCTTTTTGCCTAATGGTGGGGTATAAATGCTTTGAACAACTTTGATCTGCTGCAGCCAGCATGACCAATGGTGGGAGTTGCGGTCTGGCAACATTTGGAGGTCCACAGATCCTGCTGTACCTCTACTTTTTAAGCCCTTGGGGACTGGCTACCATAGATCGGATCCCACCACTGACCATTCATGACACAGGCAATGAAGACATAAACTGGAGAGCTGACGTGGCTCTAAATCACAGCTTTGTGGCTGGAAATGACTTATGATCTAAAACAGCTTCTTGGAGATCAAAAGGGGAGGAGCAAGAATGATTTAAGAGGTTTGTACTTGACTGTTCTGAAGTGGCAAATGGCCCATACACCATCTCCACCCCAAGATTTATTCCTTCCACAGACTGGCTCCATCACGCCAAAAACCATCAAGGAGAAACTTGGACTTCCTCCTGCCTGCTGAAGAGGCAAGTCACCCATCAGACTTGCTAATGTTTGGCTATAAATAAAAAGGAGCTGTACGTTCTGAAGGCATCTGGCTCTCGACAATTACCGTACGAATAGCCTCCAACCTCCCCGTGAGCATGTTAGCATAAATCTCCCAGCAGAGATAAGTGTGGAAAGAGATAAGCAAGAGGATAAGGTATTTCAACAGCTCAACTTGACTTATGACTCTCCGGCAAATCACCTTCATTGCGAACACACACACACACACACACACACACACACTCCTTCTCAACCATCTTAAGGAAGAACTGACAAAGGGTGCTTAAGAGAGAGGCCTTGCATTTTAAAACTGTCAGAGATGGGAAGTGCTAGAGACCTTATCACCTGTCAACATAGTTCAGGTGCGGGGAACATCAGGCCTCCAGTCTTCTCTACTTGGCCCGCCAGGGCTTTTTTCAGCCCATGTCCCTCACTGCTTCCTCCACAGTAGGAGACAGCAACGCTTCTGAATACCAGTTGCTGGAAACCACAGAAGGGAAGAGCGCTCTTGTGCAGTCAGATCTTGCTTGTGGGCTTCCCACTGGTTGGCAACTGTGAAAACAGTATGCCGGACTCTTCTTACATTGCTGAATACCTTTACCTGGCTGGAATGAGTCCTTGAGCTATTATGTAAATAGATGATAGAGTCTAATCTAGACTCCATAATCTGCTGGCATTGCAGCTCAAGGACCCATTCTTATGGATGGGATAGAATTTTGTTTTGAATCAATGTAGAGCTTTATGAAACAATACATAAAGGTTTCACACTTTATGAGACAATGCATAACCCAAACACAGACATTCTTTAAAATTCACACTTCTCTGAATTTTGCAATGTTGATCACCAGCCATATAAGGGGTAGGCAACCTAAGGCCTGGGGGCCTGATGTGGTCAATCTCCTTCTCAATCCAGCCCACGGACAGTCCATGAATCAGAATGTTTTTACATGAGTAGAATGTGCCCTTTTATTTAAAATGCATCTCTGGGTTATTTGTGGGTTCATTCCCCCCCCCAAAAAAATAGAGTCTGGCCCACCACATGGTCTGGGGGACGGTGGACCAGCCCACGGCTGAAAAAGGTTGCTGACCTCTGATGTAAGGTATATAAAAATGCAAATCCCTGGGCAAAGTGTGGCTTTAAAACCCATATATTTGTGAAAGTAACATTCAAGAATGCCTTCTAGTCAGAGAAATTTTTCGCAAAAAAAGGTAGGCCAGTCAAAATTGGATACAAACTTGTGCGTATTAGAATAACTTCACACTAAAATGCTGATGAATTTTCATGAGGAGTACATTTATATAAAAAAATGCAAACTTTTTTTGAAATGTTGAGAACTGAACTTAACACTGGAAAAATGAGAAACAAAGGTACCGTAAGCCAAAATGGACCGATTCACCCATCACTAGCTCTGGGAAGATGCCAGCCCAAAATGCTTTAACCTTCTTAGACCCTGCCCCCTATTCTGGGTATGCTCTTTCTGCCGCCCCTTTTCCAAAGCCACTTAAATCATTTCATCTATACACCACAGGCAGGCAGCTGCAATGAGAAAGACTTCCTTCCAAGGCAGAGGAAAGTGGTACAGGCTGACTGCTTTCGGAGAGGCTGCATGGAGCTCTATGCTAGACCCTTTTGCTACAAGACCACAGGAACCGTTGATTGCAGAGGCTCTCCCGAACTAATTGAAGCCAGCCCTGACTTTTGAACCCAAGCGCACTTGAGAAACTTTTAAGTGTTTTCTCCAGCCGCGACAGAAGTCTTTGGGGACTGCTCACAGCTCGCGTCCAGTCACTTTGAATTCAGTTTAGAACTCAAACTCTCAATGAAGTCTCCATTTGAAAGGCACCCCCACCCACCCGACCCCACCGTCTGTAATGGGATGTCAGCAAGCCAGAGCTACCAGCATGCCACGGCAAAGCATTACCTTTTGATAAGCACCTCAAAGTGGGAAACACATCAGCAGAGCACATGCATTAGGTTCATTTCCCAGCCTCTCCCAGTTTGGGTTGGGAGAGCTGCTGCCAGTCAGTGTTAACAGTACAGAGTTAGGCTGAGGAATGATCTGACTGAGCACAAGGCAGCTTGCTATGTGCCTAAGAAAGGCAGGTTTCAGGAGGTCATTGGCAAAGTTCCCACTGGTAGACTGTTAGTGGGTGATGCCTGCAATCCTGGAGAGCCTACTGCCAGTCAGTGTCTCCGGGCAAAACATACCCCAAGTCTTCCGACCACTCTTCATGAGATTTGGGTTCCAGACCCACTCACCATCCCACCCAGCCCTCCTCCAGGACATGCTCCAGTTCACCATGGCTGGAACTGGAAACCATAATCAATATAAGGGTCCTAGACTGACAGATTAGAGTGGAACATTTATGGCGACCAAATAAATAAATGTGCACAGTCTGTTTTCAGGTCAAAAATTCCTGTACTGAAAGGGAAGCTGGGTTCCACCTTGATCTTTCTTTGATCCCCGTGATTTTCAATTCCAACTTCAAAATAAATAAATAGTGAAATTGAGAGAGTTGATCTCTCTCTCACACACGCACAGATACACATAGAGAGAGAGAGAGAGAGAGAGAGAGAGAGAGAGAGAGAGAGACTGAGCAGGATAAGTTTCCAGTTCATATTCCTTTAAAACAACCCCACGCCTTAATTATAGCTCTTAAAAAGCTCCTCTATACTTATCCCTAATAACACCCCATTTATTAGGGGCTACAGAAAGAGCACTCACAGTTCACGCTTCTCTGGCAGCTTCCCTGCTGAAAGCCAGAGGCTTGACCTGGGAAGAGTCCCATGAAAATTCTGCATGGGCTTGCCACAACTGCAGGGGGTGAACTAATAGATAAGGGGAAAGCTTTCCTCTTGTCTTTCAACTTGGCTTTGCCCTGGAGTTCAAGTAAGTTTCCTCCCAACTCTGTCTAGCCCACGTTTTTTGAAACTGCACTGTATAAGCTTATTAAAAAGCCTGCTGCAAAAACTAAAGGCCTGCACATCCCTGCCTTCCTTCCAGGGGTGGAATTTGGTCTTCCAAATTTCAGCGGTGCCCCCTATGCGAGGGCAAAGTTTGGTGACCGCTCACCACCTCTCGCCTTCCATTCTGCTCAATTCACTGCATCGCAGTTGGGATGCCCTGCAGTGGCCCCGAAGCTTGGCGCCCAGTGTGGCAGAACCAGTTGGACTGCCACACTGGGCGCCGAGCTTGGTGGCCACCACAGGGCACCACAACTGCCATGTTCCGTGTGTGTGTATGTGTGTGTAAGTGTTTAACCCTCATTTTAATGAAACTTTATCAAAGCCAATCAAACAAATGAATCCAATAAAAATAACAGGTATGAGACAGATCAGGTTGGAAAATTACTTAAGACCATTAGGAAAACAAAATTTCACATTGTTCAGCGGAGAGGGAGTCCCATGTGCCTGTATTTCTTGTATATAAGATAAAATTCTACCAAAGAGCATATATTTTTCAGGGTCCTGCCAGCCTTTGGCAACACGTAATTTATGAGGGGTTGGGTTTTTTTGCAGCTAATCCTAAACTCAACATACTTTTTATACTAATGCAAAAGTCGCAAATACTATAAGTGACTAGTCCTCATGACTAGAAGACAGCCTTGAAAACGTACAGATTGCAAAGCCATGGCTGCAAGGGAGTTGATTCCCTTGTCCCTTCCTATAACTAGCTGAACCAGTTATGCAAAGCATTAATGAAATCTATGCAGGACTACTTCATTGGCATATTTGTGGTTATTTCTACGGCTATTCTTTATTTATTTGTTATTAATATGCTTCTCTTTCCTTTCAAGGAACACAGCATGGTATGCACCATAATAAAATACAGAGCAGCAATAATGATTGAAAACAAACTTGGGATAAAAGAACAGCAGAATTATGTTTTATCGTTCTGATGTTCTTGTTACTCGATGCAACGTATTTTATTGGAAGCAGCCTGGGAAGGTGGGGGTGGTGGTGTTGACCCTTAAATAAGCCATCTCTAAATACTAAAAAACAAATAAAATATCTCCCAGGCATATAAATTTGGTTTGTCTCCATACTGATTGTATACATAAAAGCTCTGCAAAATATCTTCTACAAAACAACAAAAGAGTTAATTTGCACCTGATGTTTTATATCACCTGGAATATGCCAGAGCTCAGCTTTAGGCCCCTTCTAAGTGTCAGTTTTGTTGTGCATCCATGCTGATTTTGTTTTAGTGATGGTACTGGTGCAGGTCTATGATGTCCTACTTTCAATACTGCTTGTGCCTGCAAAATTTTCCAGGAGGACATACCGTAACTGCTACATTTCCATCAGTGCATGTCCTGTAACTTCCTACTGAAATCTTGTAACTTTTCAACTCACAAATATCCTTGCTTATTTATTGTCTTGCTTTTGCAGAAAGCAATCATACGATTCATACAGAACTAATAAAGCAGAATGATGTATACATCCACCTCGGATGCACTATCAGGACAGTTAAAAGAAAATTGTTTTTCATGCAGCACATAGGGCTTACCCACACTTACCATTCCTCCGCTCATTCCAGGAAGAGCCCATGCTTAAAAACTCCATTTTTTCCAGCCCCGGAGCTTTCCCTGAAAAAACCTGCTCTTCAAAGCTCAATCGGAGCAAACGACAATCTGCAGAAACCCTGAATTGACGTTTGCTCCGACTGAGAGCTAAAGAGCAGATTTTCATGGGGAAAGCTCCAGGATAAAAAGAAAAAAGAATGATAGGACACAGAGCTTTTAAGCACTTACCTTTACTCTTTCGAGGCACAAGTAAGTATGGATAAGCCCATAGTTCAACTCACTTCCAAAGGAGATAGTGATGGCCACCATTTTTTTAAAAGAGGATTAGACAAATTCATGGAGTAATAGGGTTACCGACAGGGCTTTTTTGCAGCTAAAACTCGCCCGAACTCCGTTCTGGCACCTCTCAGGTGGGTGCCATTGCCCCTCTAAGAGAAGGTGAGTTCCAGCTCTTCTTTTTCTAGAAAAGCAGCACTGGTTATTGATGTCTACTAGCCATGATGGCAATGCCCTGCCACCACAGAGGCTTCAATGCTCCTGAATATTAGCTGCTGGGAAACACAGGAGGGCAAAGGGCTCTTGTGCACGAATCCTGTTTGCAGGTTTCCCACAGAAATTGTGGTTAGCCACAATGAGAACAGGGTGCTGGACTAGATGGGCCATGGGCCTGATCCAGTAGGCTCTTCTTAAGTTCTTATTTTCCCATTGATAACATGCTGCAGAATCATGAGCGTAGCCGGGGGGAGTGGGGGAGAAGCTGTTGGTCCCCCCCCAAAAAATCAAGGACATAAATAAAAATACTTAACTAAAAGTAGAAATTGTTAGAAATATCTTGACAGATTTTTCTGAGCACTTGGGGTCAAAGAAAGTAATTTACAACTGCTGTTGAGACATTTCATTCCAAATCTGCTAGGCAGAGCCAGACAAGAAGATAATGACAGGTGAGCGTCATGGCCCCCTGAACATAAACCCTGGCTCCGCCCATATGCACAATACACCCACCAAAAGGAGGGAACCATTCTATTTCTGAGCTTGTGCAGAGTGCAAGTTCTTCCAGACTGCTTGTCTGAAAACTGAAGCACAGGGAGAGTCTCTGGCAAAATCAGGCTTTGCTGGTTTTCTGCTTTGGAGCTCCTATTGAAGATGCTAGTAAAACCTTCCATCATCGCCCCACGCCTCCCTCGAATGGGTGTTGCTGAGCATTTGCTGCTTCTCCTTTTTTATGGCTTCATAAAAACAGCTGTTCCAAACATCACCTCCGGCAGCATTCTCGCTGGGATGCGTTTTTCTCTCTCTCTTTGAGACCTCGGCTTGGCCTTTATTGCAACGTGAGCAAAAGGCCCTGCATTATGACAGCAGGGGTGGGTAGCTATTGAAGGGAAGGTGGGAGATTTATGGGGGGGGGGCGAATACTTGAAGGGAGGGGAAGGGAGGCAGTGCCTATGTGGACAGTCTGTACCCAGAAGCACATTGCATTCACTTCACCTCCCGCCTTGCAGGATTAAACCAGAGAGGCTATTACTACATTGTGGTTCAGTAAGAGAGCAAAGGGGTTGGGGACTTTGGGCCCAGGAGCCAAATCCAGGCCTCTCAGAGTCCCGGATGCTCTTCAGACATTCTGCATAGCTGTGATAATGCCAAATCTTGCCTGGAGGAAGAATGGCGAGGGCAATGTATGTATGTGCCTAAACCTTTGACTTTTGCAAGGCTGGAAGGTAACCTGCCATGCAAAGGTAAGAGTCTTGTCCCTTGTTCTGCCCAACTTTGCCTCCAGCTCCATCCACTACTGGTGTGTGATCGCTCTCAGCCTAGCCTACCTCACAGGGTCACTGTAAGGAAAAACAAGAGTGAACCCTGTCTACCACAAGCCTGAACAGAGGTGGATTTAGGGCACTGCAACTGGTTCCACCTCACTGGGCACCAAGCGGGCACCGCAGGGCGGCATAACTATGATTTAGTAAATTGAGCAGAATAGAAGGTGAGAAGTCCATTGGGCTAGAGATGTGGGGCACAATACAGAGAAGGAGTTGTGGGGAAATTTGTGGAAATAAAATTTGAAATTCACAGCGTGTTATGCTCTAAAGGAGAATTTTATGAAAATGATTTATGGATGGTATCTGACACCAAGTAAGTTAGCAAAAATGTGTAAGTCTGAGTCAAACATTTGTTGGAAATGTAAAGAAGCAGAAGGGACATTTTATCATATGTGGTGGAAATGCAGAGTGGCTAGGGGTTTGGAGGAGATGGTTTATTAGAAACGAAATAAACTATTTAAGTTGACTCTTGGGGGTGCCAAAAGGCAGACGAACCTATTCCTATATGCAACAACAGCAGTGAGAGTATTATATGCGCAAAAATGGCGGGATGAGGAGATACTTACAAAAGAAGAATTAGTGTCTTCTGGAGGCTTAGCTTTTTTATGGGAGCTGCAAACATTTTTGATGATGACCGTGATAATGGCATACAACTTTGTAGGAACTAACCCTGCTTCCTGCCCCTGATTACTTCAGGTACTGAAAAGAGAGCCTATCTGCACTGTCCCTTCTCTTTCACCTGCATAGCCCCACATGTTCAGTCTCTTGGTCACATGAATGTGTGACAGAATGCTGAGAACTGTTGTTTTTTTTTAATGTATCAGAAAGATAAAGAGATCAGAGGTGACCTTTGGAGACAAGGCCAAGGATGGGGAATAGTTCCCCTGTCTGTAGTATCCTCCACACTGGATATGTCAATGACACTGGAATAGTACATAAGTCATGGGTAGGCAAACTAAGGCCCAGGGGCCGGATCTGGCCCAATCGCCTTCTAAATCCAGCCCACGGACGGTCCAGGAATCAACATGTTTTTACATGAGTGGAATGTGTCCTTTTATTTAAAATGCATCTCTGGGTTATTTGTTCTCCGCCCCCCCCCCCAAAAAAAAATATAGTCCAGCCCCTTACAAGGTCTGAGGGACAGTGGACCAGCCCCCTGCTCCACTGTGCATCAGCCCCCTGCTGAAAAGGTTTGCTGACCCCTGAATAAGTGGTCAATTTATACCATCCACACATCACTCATTGCTCTGCAATGGTTCTCCAATGTCATTGCATTATTGCCAACAGAGGGGCACTCTTGCACTATAGGACAACAGAAGTGGGACCAAAAAAGCACCCTGGAACATATGAAGCATGCAAAGTTAGGGGATTTGAGCTGGGAGTTGCACCTACCCCTAAAGCAGGGTGGCATCTAACAACTGTAATACCAAATCATCAGGAAAGCACAAGCAGAGAGGACATCTGAAGGGGCTTCAGAAGCACCCTAAAATGTCAGAGCTTCATTGATAAGGGGTTTTTTTAAATTAAAAAACAACAACTAACACCTATGTAATACCATTACTGCAGGGAAGTGTGAAAGACACATAGTGGTATTCTAAGACCGATCAGAGTGCACATCTTTCCTTTAGCAAAGACAGCACGCAGGGCTTGTTTATCTAAGAGTTGGAACACATACAAGAAAATAGCTAAACTTCGTGCTGTGGTAAAGCAAGACTTGACTGGAAACAGGTTTTTACGGTAATTTTGCGGTTGTGACAGCTTTTTTTAGAGAAGGAGAGAGAGCATACTTCTGTCAGAGAGAGACCATTTTCAATTTAATTGAAGACACTATCAAGAGTAAATATACTTTCTTTTTTTAAAAAAATAAAATAAAAACAGCATGGGGGAAAGATTCAAAGCTAAGTTATCAGATGCAATTTGTGTTCATAAGCTAGAATGATATGCCTCTCTCCCCCCCCCCCCGCCCTTCATTGCTACCCCCTCCACAAAAAAAGTCCTCTGCTGTATCTGTTTGGAGGCTGCCTCATTTCAACCTATCCTCAAATAGGGAACACAAGAGAGCTGAAGATAGCTTGAAAAATATATTGGGAAAGAGAAAACACATGGTCTAAAGTGTAGTACAAAAGTCATATTTCATGCATGACTTTGGGGAAGGTTAATAAGGATTAGAACCATACTTCTGTGGAGAAACTACAATCAGTCAAGGCCCCATAATTAATTTTTTTCGCTTTAGATCTTGGATAGGGTTTTTTTCAGTTTGTGGGGTGGAGAAAAGATGGGAAAGGGGGAGCATGGAAGATTTATTAAAATTATGAATGGAAGAAGAAGGGGGGGTTGCTTTTTCACTCTCCTCACAGACAACTAGAATTCGTGGGTCACCCTAAGGAAAACTGATTGGTAGTTATTGCTGTTATTACCTGCCCTTCACCAGCAGGGTGGGTTGCAACAATTTGAAGTTTAGCATTTAAAAATAGTAAAAACATGTTTTTTCAGAGAAATTGGCCAGTTGTCTACCCTGTATGGGGCTGCTCCCCCCCAGATGGAGCAGGTTCACCTGAAGGAGTGTCTCCACCCCCATCGTTCAGCCCGGACACTGAGATCCAGCACCGAGGGCCTTCTGGTGGTTCCCTCATTGCGAGAAGCGAAGTTACAGGGAACCAGGCAGAGGGCCTTCTCGGTGGTGGCGCCTGCCCGTTGAATGCCCTCCCACCAGATGTCAAAGAAATAACTAACTATTTGACGTTTAGAAGACATCTGAAGGCAGCCCTGTTTAGGGAAGTTTTTCCATGACTGATGTTTTAATGTATTTTTAATCTTTTGTTGGAAGCTACCTAGAGTGGCTGGGGAAACCCAGCCAGATGGGTGGGGTATAAAGAAATTATTATTATTATTATTATTATTATTATTATTAGTGCTTCTGGATCCAGCCCTGCTCCTGCAGAGGCTAGTAGTGCTTTTCATCAACAGCAGCTGGTTTGACAGCTATGGCCCACACAGGTTGCCAATTTGCTACTGGGCCAAGTTCAAGGTGCTACTATTAGTATATAAAGTCCTTAACAAGTTGGGACCAGTTGACTGGAGAGATTGTCTTACCACACATGTGCCCACTTGGCCACTTTGATCAGCAGAATTGGCACTACTACATGTGCCACCTAATACCCATTCTACATCTGTAAGCACTCAGACACCTGCACCTTGGAACTCCCTGCCTATTGAAATCTAGCAGGTGCCTTCTATTTGCTCTTTTCAGTGCTTGCAAAAAACATTCTTGTTTAGAGCCAGTGTGGTGTAGTGGTTAAGAGCGGTAGTCTCGTAATCTGGGGAACCGGGTTCGTGTCTCCGCTCCTCCACATGCAGCTGCTGGGTGACCCTGGGCTAGTCACACTTCTTTGAAGTCTCTCAGCCTCACTCACCTCACAGAGTGTTTGTTGTGGGGGAGGAAGGGAAAGGAGAATGTTAGCCGCTTTGAGACTCCTGAAGGGGAGTGAAAGGCGGGATATCAAAATCCAAACTCCAAACAAGCCTACCTAGAGGCTTAGAATTTCAGGTAATTTCATTCTGTTTTCATATTATAACTTGTGTATGTTTTAAAATAGGGTTGTAATTTTTTTTCTCAATTTTACTGTTTTATCTTTTGTAAACTCCTTTGAAGTGTTGTTTTTTTTTTACAATCGAGCGGTATATAAATTTAATGAAATAAATAAAATATTACATTCACGAGAGAAGAGGGAGTGCTGAAAACACACGTCTCAGTTGTCAAAGACCATGATAAAGAGATATGTCCAGCATTAACTGAAAGCTGCACAGTGAAGAAGCCAGACACACCTCTTTGGTGAGGGAATTCCACAACTTAGGGGCTACTGCAGAGGAGGCCCTCTCCAGGCCACCACCTCTCAGACTTCTGAAGGAAGTGGATCAGCCAAGAGGGGGCCTCTGCTGATCTTGATAACTGGGAGACTGTAGGGAAAGAAGTGGTCTTTCGGGTATTTGGAGCCTACCGTATTTTTCGCTCTGTAAGACACACCAAACCATAAGACGCACTTAGTTTTTGGAGGAGGAAAACAAGAAAAAAAAAATTCTGAATCTCAGAAGCCAGAACAGCAAGAGGGATTGCTGTGCAGCGAAAGCAGCGATCCCTCTTCCTGTTCTGGCTTCTGGAATAGCTGCGCAGCCTGCATTCGCTCCATAAGACGCAAACACATTTCCCCTTACTTTTAAGGAGGGAAAAAGTGAGTCTTATAGAGCAAAAAATACGGTAATTTGTTCAGGGCTTTGAACACTAATTTGAGCACCCTGAATTGCACCCAGAAACGAACTGGCACTGAACTGAGTTGGATTCGAGGCAAATTGACAGAGATTTCTTCACATGTATACAGCATGAATAAATGTATGGAATTTACAATTGCAGGAGGGTGGCTACTAACATGGAGGTGATTAGACCAATCTTTGGGGATAAAACAAGCAATCACTGCTAACCTCCCTCATTAGAAAGGCTGAGTTCTTCTGAATACCAATAGGATGGCATTCAACTGCTATTCAGCACAATACTGCCTCTCTGGTGGTGCTTTTGCAGTCATTTCTTTTTGGAGGGCTTCCCATAGGCATCTCTCTTTCGACTGTGGAAAAAAAGATTTTCTTGATAAAATGGTTTTCCCTGGTTTAAACAGTCAATGTTTCTTTCTCTTGCACTATAATTCCTGTTTGATAAACAGGATAAAATAAGCTGAAGCTGCTGTTGCCACTAGACTTCGAGGGGCTGCTGTCCGCTCACAAAATTCTCCATAACTGACCATAATCATCTGCCCTGGAAATGAGGTGATACATGGGGTACATATGTGATGCATATCCTAAGCCAACCCATCAGGGAACACAGAAACAGCACCGTATATGAAAAAGCAGTTAAAACTGGCTTTCGTAGGATTTTGCTGCCTGGTCACACAAACCAATTTAAAACAAACATTCCAAGAGGGTTATTACTGCAGAGCAACTAAAGACATGCTGTATTGTTATTTTTGGTGACAGGCAACAAGCGAACATAAAAATGGATGAAGAATTTTGCACTGACTTCTCCTCTGTGTTGCACAGCATGACAGCTCATTCAGTTGGGATGCAGTCCGGGGTGGGGGGGGATCAACCTGGACCAATGTTTTGTTATCATGACTGCTCAGTTTAGTTATCCACTGGGACAAAGGAGCGTCAATGTGGTGTAGTGGTTAAGAGTATCGCACTGGGACCAGGGAGACCAGGGTTCAAATCTCTACTCGGTCATGAAGCTCACTCAGGGTGACTTTGGGCCAATCACTGCCTTTCAGTCTAACCTACATCACAGGGCTGTTGTAGGGATTAAATGGGGGGGGGGGATAACCGTGTGCACCACCTTGAGCTCCTTTGAGAAAGGGTGGAATGTAAGTGCAGCAACTAAAAATAAACAAAAAAAGGGGGGAGATAGGTGTGCCCCTCCTCTCCACCAACCAGAGAGTATCCAAGCAGTTTAAGGGCTCTTCGCAGTCCCTCCTCCTCAGATAATTATGGGAGGAGGAAATGAATAAATGAATGGATGGATAAACGAAAGTTCACACAGATAGCATCCATGCAGAGCCCCCATGTCACACATGAGAGAAATCAGCATGGCAGAGTACGCCCCTTCACCATTCACAGGGTCTCCATCAAAGTGTGCTCCAGGCCTTACAAATCTGCAACCAGTCTCCATGTCACTCCCTTCCCAGATTGGTCAATAAATATGATTAAGGTAACACATCCCTAAAACACACATGTAAGTCAAGCATCAGGAAGCATATGGTAGGCAGATGTGAGACTTCTTTTTTTTTTTTAAGATGACCAAACAGAATCAGCTGATCACCAGAGAAATAGTATTTGCGTATGTATGTGTGTGTGTGCATGTGGCTGGCAGGTTGTGTGTGGAGATGAAATGGCATTGGCTAGCAGCGTTTTTAAAAGCTAAGCATGCTCAAATGTAAACAGATGGAATTTTGAGCCTGTTGGGACTGCAGGACTTGGCTTTGAGAATTTATTTTTATTTTATTTTTCTTTGGGAATGGGGAAACCTTTTTTCAAGCATTGAAACAACCCACAATCACCACCATCACTGGAGTACTGTAAGCTCTTTATTTTGCAATGTACATCAATGCCTTCAACCATTTTTAAAGTCTCTATAAGTACACACTCAAGAGAGATGAGGTTGGATTGCTCTGTAATAAGAGTCCATGCTTTCAGGAGCTGCTGGTCCATTCAAGCAAATGGAGCACCTGTCCCAATGACCTCAAACAGCTCCTGCCGTCTTACTTGCAGCCAGCCCTGGAAGTATCTCTGATTATCACCTTCCTCCTCCTCCTTGGTCTCAGGATTGCCCTTCGAGAACTCAGCAGGCAGTAAGAGTATGAGGACTGGCTCTGGGCCTCCTTCTGTTGGGCTGCCCGCCTTCCATCCCACCAGTTCCAATTGGCAGCAGCCACCACTTCACACCTCGTGTATAAAAATGACAAGACAGCCACACCATTTATTCAAATTTCAACCCAGCCATAAATCACACTCTGCCCCAATTCAGCCACCTGCCTGAAAGTGTGGCAGTCAGTTAATCTCCATTCATAGTATTTTACATACGTATAACGTTTGAGGGGACGCAGGTGGCGCTGTGGGTTAAGCCACAGAGCCTAGGACTTGCCGATCAGAAGGTCGGCAGTTCGAATCCCCACGATGAGGTGAGCTCCCGTTGCTCGGTCCCTGCTCCTGCCAACCTAGCAGTTCGAAAGCACGTCAAAGTGCAAGTTGATAAATAGGTACCACTCTGGCGGGAAGGTAAACGGCGTTTCCGTGCGCTGCTCTGGTTCACCAGAAGCGGCTTAGTCATGCTGGCCACATGACCTGGAAGCTGTACGCCGGCTCCCTCGGCCAATAAAGAGAGATGAGCACCACAGCACCAGAGTCGGCCACGACTGGACCTAATGGTCAGGGATCCCTTTACCTTTACCTAACGTTTCCAAGTGCTCAGCTGGCTTCATGCAGATTATCTCATTGCAATCCTGCCAACAACAACCCTGCGAGGCAGGTGGGAGGCAATGGAGTATCCTGAAAAGGAGCACTGCACACGGCATCATGCTGTTGTAAGAAATCCCCCTTTACTCTATTCTGCACCCACCAAGCCTACACCACATCGAAATCTCTCATTCCAAATGGTTCCCGAGATAACTGCACCTAGCTGGGGCTCCAAAATCAACAGGGCCGTCCGAAGGGTCCTTCTCGTGTCCCTCTTCACAGGCTCTTCCTGATTAGAACCATCTGCATTGTCTTTTGCTTGGTCATCTCCATCTACTGTCCCTGTGAACTCTGAGTGCTTCGCTGGCTGGCTGTTTGATGTCTCTGTGGGTCACAGACCCCTGAACACAAATCATTTCAACTTTGGGTGGGGGGTGCAGGGAAGAGTCTGGGAGGCTCTGAAATTTGATCTCTAAAGTATTCCTCTAGCTCATTTCTCCCTCTTCAAGGGCAGGGAATTCTCCTTCAGTGAGGCAGGGGGAGGGAACCCAGCAGGTTAGCTTCCACTAGAATTCCATAGCTGCTCTTCTTTTTTACTTTACTCTTGCCCCAAAAGAGGCTTGCATCTATATTCTGCACAAAGTAGACCCACTGAAATTAACAAATTTAAGGTAGCCATGTCCATTAATCTCAATGAGTCTCAGGAGCAAAGACATTTTAAAAAACAAAACAAAAAACTTACCATGCATGCAAGTATCTCTGTAACTCTGGAGAGGTTGAGTTGGTGACCCATGTATTCCTATATTACTATTTGCCACCACCCCCACCCCCCAATATTTGTGTAGAACCTTTATCAAGCTTTCCTTATCAAATCTGTCAAGATGATAAGATGCATTTTATGTCCTTTACTCCTCCCAAATCAAAATATATCCATCACTCTTAAGTGGGGCAAAGTCCTGCCCTGCAGCAAGCAAAACTTACCAGAACCCGGACATGTTATTTTTCTCTTTTAAAAAGTTTATTCTCATTTTATTTCACACAATGCTATTTTTATTGATTGGTTGATTGGTTGATTGATTGATTGATTACCCTGTTCTGCACATTTAGATAATGTGCTTCAGGGGCCTGTGGTGGTGTTTCCTTAACACTGGTCATTGATCATTAACAGTGAAGATATGTGAATGTCAGTGGGTCTACTCTTAGTAGAATAATGGATACTGTGCAGAATAGGTATCGGGGCCCATTCAGTCATCATAAGAATGTCAGAAGAGCCCTGCTGGATCAAACTTCTGCCATACCCTCCAACATTTCTCTGATGAAAATAGGGACGTCCCATTCCATAATGATAGTTTTACTATTCATACCCCACTCATATTACTGCGTTGCCCCAGCCACTCTGGACAGCTTCCAACGTATATGAAAACATAATTAAACATTAAGCTTTTCCCCCCCTAACTTCCCTTCAGACGGCTCAGGAGTCGGATAGCTCCATACCCTCCAACATTTCTCCAATGAAAATAGGGACGTCCTAAGGAAAAGCGGGACATTCCGGGATCAAATCAGAAACCGGGGTGGCTTCTCTAAATCAGGGACAGTCTGTGGAAAATAGGGACACTTGGAGGGTCTGCCAGGGGCCCATTTAGTGCAGCATTCTGCTCTCACAGTGGCTGGCCACTTGCACCAAAGGGAAACCCGCAAGCAGGATGTGAGCAGAACAGCACTCTTCCAGCTTGTGATTCCCAGCAGCTGGGAATTCAGAGGCAAAAACAGGGACTGCCAGGAAGGAAAGGAAAGGAGGGGAGTTAGTTTCCAGCCCCCACTGTACACGTATTAGTTTTAGCTGAGGAGAAAACAATGAAAGGGGTGAAGGAAGAATTTGCAAGCCCAGTTAAATTAATAAGACCAGCAGGCCCTGTGTTACCATTTGGTCTAACAGACTTCCAAACAGTTGACAGAGTAAAGGAGGCACTGAAGGGGTGGGGTGTGGGGGAGAAGGCGGGGACCAGTAAAAATGGGTTACCTTAGGGATAACCACAAAAGGAGGGGGGGAAACATTCTGAAGAAAAAGTCAAGGCTGTGAAACTTTTACACAAGACACCATGGTGCACTGCTGACTCCCAGGACCCAGGAAGAGATAGGGTACTGTTTAACTGATTTTTTATTTATTAAAATAGTGGGTAACCTCTTCCTAGCACTTAAGATCTTGAGAAGCAGCATCAGTGCCTGTTCATGTGAAATGGATATCAAGAAAAAGGGAAGGGCATTTTAATAAGAAACTACACGATTCGCAAATCTCAAACCAATCTGAAAAAACGAAAGCCAGCCAATCCTTTGAAAACTGTACTTCCCTGAATTTCATGATGCAGTTCTCTGACCAAACAATGTGAGCAAAAATGTGCATTTTTTTACATTCAGGGGAAAGTGTGCAGGCAAATACATTTATTAGTGAATCCACTGTGTGGATTTGCTTTGTACTGGGGGGGGGGTTGTTTACAAAAATGTACATGTTACTCAAAACAACAGAGAAAATGTGGGGTTTTTTTTTGGAGAAATCTATACTAAATGTCTGATGGGTTTTCATGATTTTTTAACAACTGCAAATTGTCGCCGACAATGTGGCCAATTGAATCTAAGATTTGAAAAACGAGAAATAAAAATTGAGAGATTTGTCCATTCCTATGCAGGAGCATCTTCCGATGAGGAAAAAGGTTGGTGCAATTTTGGAGCTTTTCAGGTTAGACACTCACATACACAAAGAGCAGAGAGAAGTTTATAGGCAGTGTGGTGAGAATTTTATTTCAAGGATTCAGGGAGCATCCATAACCCAATGAAAGTGCACCCATTTTGCATGTTGAAAGCCCCAGGTTCAATCTACAGGTAAGCTTTGTCCAGAACCATGAAGACTGTAATCTTACTTTAGTTTCAGATGATTCCTTCAGGTAAAGTATTTCTTTGCTCAGTGGTAGAGCATCTGCTTTACATGCAGAAGGTCCAAGGTTCAAACCGCAGCCTCTCCTCGTAGGGCTGAGAGACACCCCTGCCTGAAACTGTGGAGAACTGCTGCCAGTCAGTGCAGACAATTCTGAACCAGAAGTCCCAATGGTCTATCACAGTATAACAAGAGACCATAGCTAAGTAGTGGAGCATCTGCTTTGTAGGAAGAAGGTCTCAGGTTCAATGCAGGTGGGCATCCTTGGGTAGGGCTGGGAATGCCCCCTGCCTAAAACCCTGGAAAGCCACTGCCAGTTAGAGTAGAAAACCCTCAGCTAGATGGACCAATGGTCTGACTCAGCATAAAGCAGCTCCCTACGTTTTGGTTTCTTGGCCACAACCTGTTAGATACTACAGGGAGCTAGATGCTGGATCTGATGGACCTTCTGAAGAACTGAAAAACTCCAAACACAGCTCTTGTTCAACATCTGTATGAACACACCAGCATTTCCATCAAAATCTCAACTTCCTATAGGCAGATGCTCCAGATTTCATTGACCCATCATCCGTGTTTCGAGGCTGACAATGATGAACAACAGTTCCCTAGTTATCAGAAAACTTTTCACTAGCCATTCCAAAAGTTTGGCAGTGACGATCTTGATCATTTGCAAACTGTGCAAACACACCCACCCTGGAGGGGGGGAGGTGTGGAATAGAGGGGGTAGGAAGGAGGGAAATCTGTAGGCGCAATTAAATGTAACTTTTCCTCATGAAAGGGATTTTGCTGGTTTATCTTCTAATAAGATTATGTCACGGACACAAGTGCCTCAGACCCCTTTGACTGACAAGCTCCTGTACTTTTATCAGGCAGTGTGACACTAAAACCTTGGGATCTTTTGTCCGGTAGAGTGAGCTAACGGAAATTTGCCAATCCTAATCCCCTTATTCATGTTAAGGCACAGAATAGGAAGTCTGTTTTGAAGGCTTGGGATGACAGGATCACCTCCACCCCTTCATCGTTGGGCGGACAGGGGACATTTTGGGCTTTGTGCTGTTACCCTGGGATGGCCTCTCATGGATGGAGGGTGACTTTAGTCCCGCCCCCCCACACACACAGTCGTCCCCCCCTACACTCCTAATGTCCTTGTTGAACAGGTTGCATCCGAGTAAATTCTCCTCAATGCAGACTCACTCAAATTAATGAGCCTGATAGCCATATCCATCCATTTCACAGGTCCACTCTGAGTTACAACCTCCCTTTTTTAAGAACTTGAAGGTGATGATGAAGAAGATGAAGATGATGATAATTTTATTATTTATACCCCGCCCATCTGGCTGAGTTTCTCCAACCACTCTGGGCAGCTTACAGCATATATAAAAAATTGTAAATATAAGAAGAGCCCTACTGGATCAGGCCAATGGCCCATCTAGTCCAGCATCCTGTTGTCACAGTGGCCATCCAGATGACTGCAGGAAACCCACGAGCAGGATCTGAACCCAAGAGCATTCTCTCCTGTGGTTCTCCTGGAATTCAGAAGCATTACTACCTCCAGGTGTGGAGGTGGAGCAAAGCTATCATGGTTAGTAGTCATCAGTAGACTTATCATCCATGGATTTGTCTAATCCTCTTTTAAAACCATCCAAGTTGGAGAGGCCGGGGGGTTCTTTCTAAAATGTGTTCTGCTGCACATTAGAATTCACCTCCTTCAAACCTGAGCCTCCCGCCCTCCCCCTGCCCCAAAAAAGCACCCCTCTATAAAGTAATACCTGAAAGTCCCATTGATTTCAATAGGGCTTCCTTCTGTATAGACAGTATTCTAGTAGGCTTTTTGGGAAAGGTGCCTAAAAGACAACAGAGCTGGCACCTGGGGGAATGGATAGGAAAATGTGTGTATCGGAAAAACCTTTGACTTTTGTGTGGCTGGACTGTAGCTTGCTGTATGAAGCTAAGACTTGATTACCCTGCTAAGTTTTGCATGTAGCCTCGCCCTCCCTGCGGAGATGGCAACCCCGAATAAGTGGCGAATGCCCTCCTGGCTTGCACTCTTTACAAAGACCTGAGGAACGACATTATCACCCCTTTTTTATTGTCTATTCCGGGCTACCCAACCACTGCCACAGTCTCTTTTCTCCTGGCAGATCAAGAGGAGCAGATGACAGCAAAGGTCGCAAGGTTTCTAGCTGGGGCAATGAGAATAAGGTCCACTATTTGACTGCTGATTCAGGACTCTAAACTGTGTTTTATATAACTGATTTTTTATTTTGTTCTGTGTATACCGCAATGTTCTTTTGTTGCTATGGCCGATGGCTGATGCAAATAAAGTTTCATTCATTCATTCATGTAGCCCCGCCCACTTTCTATTCTGGCCCCACCCATCACTGGCATGCGGTCCCTGGAAGGACGCCCCTAAGGAAATAAAGCCTCTGGGATGGGGTAGGGAGATTTCCTACCCCCTGATCTAAGGAAACGAAAAGCTAGAATGAACTATGGAAGTTCCAGAATTGAATTTAGAAGTTCTGCTTAAAGCAGGAATCGGGGAAACAGGACAGAGCAAATCCGGGAAGCAATAAAGAAATGTAAAACAGGGAAAATCCCCAAAGTAACTCTAAGAGACTTATACGTAAAAGTATGACTGATGATCTGCATCTAAACTAATTCTACCAGAGAAGGCTGAATTGCAAGGTTGCTATGGATGAGATGCCCCATAACTAATCTTTGCTTGAAGAAGTATTAAGGCTTGCATGCATACACACACACACACACACACACACACACACACTTCATTTAATGTGTTTTGATGTTTAATGCTTTTTGTTTTGTTTTTTGGTTAAGAATGGAGCTGCTTTCAAATTGGGTGACTGGAAGGAGAGAACCTAAAGGCAAAGTAAATTAAAAGTATTATTTTGACTAAGGAAACTTAAGCAAGACCCATTAGGAAGTGCTGTCAGTTCCAGATTGAAATATATTAAGGAAGTCAACGCCAAGCACAAAGTCCTTGCAAACCGCTACATCCAATGCAGTTCAAGCCAAACAGCTGAGCCTTCATTGCCCTGTCAATTACACCTTACTAGGGAAATTGCACAAACTTGGTCTCAGACTTTTATCTGTTGGTGGGGGGGTGACGAAGGTTGGGGGTAGGAGAGAGAGAAAGGTGGATTCTTCTGGAGACTTCAGGTCAAGGCTAGGCTTTTAAAAGGTCTAATGTTAACAAATAAACATTTAAAGCAAAGAGGGAGAGAATTCTATAGGCCTCCAAGGAGCAGATGTGTGTTATTTTTGGCCTCAAATGACACCCATCATACACGGGCAAGAAACATGGTCACCAGCAGACTGATTCCGCAGCAAGCAAGACCCACTTAACACTGTGCAAAAAGCTTCCTGAAAACACACACGATTCTCTCCTCACCATCTACCAACTCTCTTTCCTCCATTACTACAACAGCAACAGATGAAAGTGTGATTTCAGTCCTTTCTCCCTATTTGAAATAATGGAAGTTCCGTAAGCTGAATAGAGTGGCAGGTACGTCCAGGCTGGAGAGAATAAGTCTCCAGAAACTGAGCAGCTGTGAGGAAAACCACACAGTTAGAGAATGGGGGGGGGGTTATTCAGCACATGGTTAAACTATGGCACTCGCCCCCACAGTAGGTAATGATGCTCACCAACCTAGTTTCCTTTAAAAGGAGATTAGATAAACTCATAGAGGACAAGGCTATCACTGTTTGCATGTGAGAATGCATGAGAGGAAGTTATGTGTGTGAGATCAGGCTTTACATATAAGAAAAGAATTGCACAAAGCAACCCAGACACAGTGGGTTGTATCCAATGCTATTTCAGCTCAAGAGTAGACCCATACGAAACAATGGACATAAACATAGTAGAACTTGCTTGGATGCAACATTACTCACCCAACAGCCCAGGCAAAAAATAAATAAATTTAAAAATGTATAAACATTATTTCTCCAAGAAATATGGGAAATTTTCACACAGCAACAGCTAAATTGGATGATCCCGGTGCTAAACGCCAGCAAGGCGTCTTGTTCTCGTTCTCTAGGATTTGGAGCCCGGTCCCTTTTACACCTTAAACGGGAATAGGTTTTTAGAAGGTGTCTTCCTTGCTAGAGGAACTCTGCTGCTACCTTGATGTCTGCCTGTCTTGTGAGACCCAGGCATTGCTGCGTACAAAAGGCACCGCCTCGGTTTAATGCAAACTCTCTTTTAAGATTCTCCAAGTTGGGAGTTACAAAACGACATAACATTACCAAACAGAAGAGAGAGACGGGGGGGGGGGGAGAGAGAGAAAGAGAGCTGCAATGTTTATGTAACCCAGAACATTTCAATCGCTCCAAGAGAAACAGAAAAGGGCTTGATGGAGCAGAGAGGAAGGAACGGCCTAATGTTAAACTAATGTTAAGGAATTGGGTGCTTTAGGCTCCGAGAAGTAAGTCCTGTTGAATTCAGTAGGGTTTACTCCTGCGTAAGTGGGATTAGGGTGGCAGTCTTGGTCACCGACAGGGATCCAGACCACGCTGGATTACAGAGCTGATGAAGCATATTCTTAAGAACACCAGAAAAGCAGTGGCATTGGGGGCGGGGGGAATGAGAACTTTTCTTTTTGGAAAGAATTTGAAATTTGATATTAAAACGAAAAAGCATCCAAGTAGTTACCATGAGAAAAATCAGGACTTTGTTAGACTTTCTTACACTCCACACTTCTCCCATTTTCCTGGTCTCTATTTTATTCTTTATCCCCCTCCTAAATGGGGGGGTGGGGGGGTGCCCGATTAACGTAATTCAAAATAATGCAAGGAAATCGGGTCCTGTCAGGTATTGCAACAAATCTGTGTTATGCTTTACTTTAAAACTTTATTTTACAGTTTAGTATTGTCTTTATTTTGAATTACTTGGGGGGGCACCATAATATTTTCAGTGCTTGGGACCTCTGATCCAGGCACTCCAACCATACCACTTTAATAATAATAATAATAATAATAATAATAATAATAATAATAATAATAATAATTTATTATTTGTACCCCGCCCATCTGGCTGGGTCTCCCCAGCCACCCTGGGCGGCTTCCAACAAAGATTAAAAATACATTAATACTTTAGCAGGGACTGCCCCTGTTCTCCAGGATTCCAGAAAAACACAAACGAAACAAACCTAATTTGCTATTTGGGGAGTTCCTATTTCAGATTACACACACACACACACACACACACACACACTTCTGGCCCCACTCAGCTGAATAAGCAAGAGGGCACACAAACCAGGTTAGCTTTACAAAATATTGGAGTCAGCAAAGGAATATACGGTGCCATCTAAAGAGCTCCTTCCTTTAAGACCATTTAACTGCAGTGTCTAAAATGGCCTCAATGATAGGCACATATACCCATTACATCAGAGTAGGAGAACCTCAAGCCCAAGGCTTAATGCAGTCCTAACTAGCTCCCAGAAGTCTCCCCAGGCCACACACCTTTCTCTAGGCTACACCACTGTCAAACAGCTTTCTATTTTATTTTTTTATTATTATCTTCATTAGGAAGAGTCTCTGAATGTTTAAGCAAAATCTGCTTCTTTGTAAGTAGGGAAGCGGGAGGGAGAAATTCCACAAGTGGAATTGCACAAGTGGTGCTTTTTTAAAACAACACATGAACTGAAACACAGTCATCCTTCAAAACCTGCCGTCTCCAAATTTTGCAAGGTGTTTTTCTCTGTGTAAAAGAAGGCATCTACCGGGGTAAAAAGTGTGCAAAAAAACTGCATAATGTTCATGAAAATATCATGCAAGAAAGTGCATCATTTTAGGGGATATTGCTTTGCCACAAAAAAAAAACTGTTAGGTGAATTGAACGTGAACATGTATATAACAGGAGAATTTTGCAGATTAATTTTCACAAAGGCCTTTTTTTTTAAAAAAAAAAAAGAGGAATTGCAGACTGTTGAGAAAATGTGGAGAACTAAATTTAAGACATAGTAGGGAATGAGAAAAGGAGAAAAACTGAAAATGATACATTTGCCCTAATTGCGGGTTGCCCCCCCCCCCACTAGTTCTTGGCCCACCCTCAAAACAGGCTGCTCCATCTTTGGGCAACAGACCCTTCAGACATTTGAAGATGGCAAACATATCCCCTCTTAAGCTTCTCTTCTCCATGTTTGTCCCCACTTCTCTTGCTCAGCAGGTTCCCATGAACAAAAAAAAGCCTCTCTCAGACCATGAGCCCAACCCATAAACCATGTTTTGGCAAAGCAAAGAAACACTAGGACCTGAAATATCCTTGATTGGAAGTATAAGGTTTAAAATGGCGGCACTTAGAATTGGCAAGGATAGTCAATAGTGAAAATTCTAAAGAAGCTGGCTTAACTGGTTCATAGGCCCCTAGTCAAAAATATTAGTGAGACGGGCAGAGTGACTAAATGTCTAAAAGCCTGTTCATTTCTCCTCGTGTCTCCAAGGTCAGAGACAGCAGTGCTTCTGAATACCAGCTGCTGGAAGCCACACTAATAGAATCATAGAATTGTAAAGTTGGAAGGACCCACAAAAATCGTCTAGTCCTACCCCCTGGAATACAGGAATATTTTGCCCAAAATGGGGCTTGAACCCAGAACCCTGAGATTAAGAGCCTCATGGCTCTACTGCCTGAGCTATTCAGATAGGGAGAGTGCTCTTGAGCTCAGCTCCTGCTCGCGGGCTCCCTATCAGGGCATCTGGTTGGCCACTGTGAGAACAGGATGCTGGACCAGGTGGGCCACTGGCCTCATCCAGCAGCCAGACTCCTCTTCTGTTCCTATGCTTCAGTTACAAAAAAGAATTAAAGGCTTCAGGTTATATCCAACTTAATTTATATTTAGACCCACTGAAAGTAATGAACCTAAGTTGGCCACGTCCATTCATTCCAATGGGTCTATTCTGAGGAGGATTTGCACTGGCTGTAACCGTTAATACGGTTTATAGACTGAATATTCTCACAGTCTGTTTATTTGCTCAGTAGAGGCAATTCAATAACGGTTCTTTTGATAATTATATATTTACTTCAACGTAAGCAGTTTTTAAAAAAGAAAAATGCATAATTGAGCAAAGGTACTTCCAAGTAAATATAAATGAGATCAGATGAGCTTTTTGCTACTGCTGCTGCTGCTTTTTTATATAAGGAAAAAACCTCAGTTGTTAAAGCCTCTAAACAATGAATACTTGTTTGGATCTTAGAAGAATTTTTGGATCTTGGAGGATATATTTTTTTAATGCAAGTCTTACCCGATATGTGAAAAATGACAAGGTGATCCATTATTTGTACATTAAATGTACACTTGTACATTTGCAATCCAAACCATGCCTACTCAGAAGTAAGTCATACTGAATTCAATGGGGCTTACTCTCAAATAAGTTGGGTTAGGATTGTGGCCTTTATGAGACCTATGTCACAAAGCAGCAAGCAAGGTTTAGAGTTTTGCATATCTGGCAGCTGGGACACAGTTTTTCAAGCATCAATACTCAAGGAAGTTCATTTTGCCAATAGATACAGGATAGCCGCTAGCTAGACCCTGGAGGTAGGTGTTAGTAAAGTCACTCCTGCTAGGCCTTCAAGTGAATCTAATTCCACATGGGGATGAGGGGGGAGGATTCAATTCAGTTTGCAAACCTAATTTGCACTTTCTGAAATGATACAAAACCCAAAATCCAACCAGCCTTCAAGCTTTGCACTGCTCTGAATTTTGCAACACAGTTCTCCAGCCAAATATTGTGTACAGGGAGCAAGGTGTGTGGTGTTTTTTTTTAAAAAAAGAAACAGATTTGGGAAAATAACATACAAAAATTCATTCTATGTTGAGAAACCACTTTGCAAAAAAAAGTGTGCATTAGGTAAAATTGCGTACAGACGTGTGCACAAGGAGAAATTCCTAACAAAATGCTAATGAAATTTCATGAGGACTTTTTAAAAAATTCACACACTGATGTGAAAATGTGGAGAACTGAATTTAAGATTGAAAAAATGAAAAACAGAGAAGCCTAATGTCTAATGTCCTCTAATGTCATGTCAGCGTTGCCTGCAGTTTCTTAGAAGAGTCAACCAGTGTCTTGGGTTCAAAATCCAAGGGATGAAATCCTGCAGCCCTGATCCAGTGTACAGTGCATGCAATGACCATCACTTTGAGCAGACAGACTTTGGCAAGCACAATCCATCGCATACCCAAGAACAGAGCACCCTACCTTCACTTGCAGCCTCCTGCACCGTGCGCACAAGCCCTTGATCTGGGATTGATACTATCTGAGAATCTCACAGATGTGGGAGTGAAATTCGGGTGATAAATTGTGTTTTTCATACACCTTTGATCTCGCCACCTGCATTCCATTCGCCAGCATTCCAAACAGCTCCCAATAACTGCCTTCATTATTTCGAAAAGGAGCCCATTCAAGGAGGTTTCGTTTTGTACCACCACCCGCCTATCTTAAGAAAAGGAAGAAAATGTAATGATCTCTTGCCTCTCTTAAAATTATCTAGGTGTGGGGGAGGTTATTCTGGCAGAAAAGTTTGAAAATTCAAGGATTAGTAGGCCAACACATTTCCCTGGATAGACATGCTGACTAAATTCCAGGTTATTTACAGGGAGATCCTAAGTGTGCTTACCATCCCCACATTTAATTCAGTGGTGCTTCCTTCCTTCCTAGCAGGCGTGCACTGGGCTGGCAGCCTAGACATTCAAATAAATATATACTATAAGGTTGCTTTATCACCCAGCCAACAAGAAAAAGGGTTATATTCTTTTTTCATTATTAAAAACAGAAAAAAGCTACTGAACAATTGTTTATAAAACATATAAATTTCCCCTACGTTTGAGCCGTGAGCTTTTTCCATGTGGGATTCAAGGTAATTACAGATCCTGCCTGATCTTAAGCAGATGAACGTAGAATTTCAGCTTGTCAATTTCAACGGAAAATGCTCTAAGTTAAGGTGTGATGCAAATGCATACTTTGGCCTAATTAAGGAACACTGTTAAAAGGTAGATTACATGAAAGCTGGAACTCTACCTCCAGCTCTTATACAGTGATTATAAAACTAGGTCATGAATCCTACTGGTTTCTACAGAACCTATTTCTGTGTAAGGAGTGCAGAAGAGCAGCATCAAACACACCATACACAGAAGCAAGTGCCTTTGGTTTTGATGGAAATTTGTCTTTGCTGCTTAAGAGTGGCCATCTTAATCAACTACAGCTTTAGTTGATTGATCGGCCATTTAAGCCCGCAGCCATAGCTGTGAGGTGATGACAAGCTTATCTCTTCATCTGCCTTCCCCAACCTGGTGCCCTCCAGATGTTTTGGACTACAGCTCAAACCAACCCCAAACTATACCATTTACTTGACACCATCTTAACTGCAAAAGGCACTTTAGTAAAAATTGTGCTCATGTAACAACTAGCTGAAGCGTGCCACGATCCACCCACTGACTCCTACTGATTACTCCAGACAATAGATTGCACGAGAATACACACACACACACACCTACATTACTTCTGAATAAGCAAGTGCAAGACAGCTAGGCCCATGCATGAACATTCAAGATGGTGAAAATGAGAGGTACAATTCCCTCAGCTTAATAGGGTCTGGAGGATAGGCATACATTCTCATTGTCCCATAGGCTTCAATTTCTTCTTCATTACAGCAGATAGAAAGCTCACCACTTGTTCTAAATGGAGCCCAGCCTCTATGGAACTTCCATTTTTACAAACCAGATCAATGTGATTGTATGTGGATTGGAAAACACAACAGCATTTTAAAGTCTAACACCTTCTTCTTTTTCCTAATGACGTAAAAGTCAGGAAATAAACCCTAGTACTGGGGCGCTGGTAGGTTTTCCTTTAAAAAGTACGTTTAATAGCACAGTTTTCGGGGGGTTTCCCCCCTTTTCATTTAAAGAACTTTTCAGAGGAAAGGGGAACAAATTGATTTACTGTGTCTTTTCACCCCCACCCCCCTCTCCTTCATTCCCTCTTCCTCCTCCTGCTTGTATTTTCTGCTGTCGGTCTGCAGAAGCAGGCTCAGCGGGCTACCTTGTCATGTCAAACGAGGTGCTGTGATCTAACAAAAGGCCATCATGTTGATATCTTTTTATTCCTGCCCGGCCTTGCATAGCATTGCACCAAACTCTCTCCCCCCGCCTCCACCGCCTCTGTTGCCTCCCTGCCATTGCAACCTTATCCAATTGGGAAAGCTTTGACAATATCTGAAGAGACCTCAGATTGTTGTTGTTGTTGTTGCTCCTTGAATGGAGTTTGTGTACTTTGTATATAGGTTACATTATTTTACATACATACAAATTCTTTTCCAGTTTGCAGGGGTGCATCCACTGTTACATTCACTAAAACAAATGTTAATATTTAATCATTGCTAACCATACCAAACAGAACATTTAACAGCCCTGGTGAATTACACACACACATACACACACACACACGTGTATCACTTACTCCTTCAAATGTTCGTAAATTTGGTCTGCGATCCTAAACACATGCATATCTTTTAATATTTTTTCTCCATTGCTACAAACACACACACACACAATATCACAATCATTTGTTTTCTGGATGCCACTTTCCATAGTAAGCTACGCTCATGCTTACTCACAACATCAGTAAGTTTTACACAACCCGCTAACAGTTAAAAGATAATGACAAAATGTAAACAGTCATATCAAGAATAAACTAATGAAAACTTCTTATATTAACTTTACAATTAAACAATCCACTGATAATGTAAAGTAACCTCTGATAATAAAAATGCAAGTTAGTAATTAAGAAAGTATGCAACGGAAAAAATATTGCATCGCTGAAAATCTCCGCATACTCTCACACACCAGCGCATACTAGCCACCCCATACAGGTAATTATCAAAACTCATTTGTGTCTTTCAAATGTTCAGAAATTTAGGTAGCAATCATAAACAGATGTCCTGTTGGACGCATTCGGACTTAACTACCGAATAATCACACAGGACTGCATTGCTCATCTGTGATCATTTTCATTCTTGTGAGACTATAAATAATTATAGTAAATGTCTAAAAATTGTAAATACTAATACACACATACACTCCTATCAGGGTAGGGCTGTTATTCAAATTCCAGTGGATTCATCACCAATGTTTAGATGAAAGAAATTTTAAAAGTTGGTTTCCTTTCTGACCATTGTATGCATCTGGACAATATGAATTTTGCCATTTGATAATTTATATGTTATGCCCTCTGTTCCTCTTATAGCCTATAGCTAATGTGGAAATACACGGGATGTAAATAAATTCACACCACCGTCACTTCAGTATGGGATGCCTTTTTGCAAGGAAGCTTGTGCCAATTCGCAAACCAATCCAACCACATTGTTGTAAAGAGAAGCCAGCCATCCTATTCAACCCCACTTGCAGTAACACACCGGACCAAAAACCTACAAAACAATTGTACATTTAACTCAAGTCTCACCAGTTAAAATTCACACACACACACCAACAAATTAATCACTTTAAAAGCCCCATTATTTAGTAGATTGACATGTACAGCTCCCATTTGAGATATTTTCCCCAAGGAAATCTAAGCTTTTGTTCCAGTTTTGACTTCTCTGGTTTTTTCCTAGCAACTTCATAATCTAATATTCTATGCTTTCTTTTTTTTTTAGAATGTTAATTAATCATATTCCACCTTTTCCCCATGCAAAAATAAAAAAAATCCTTTCGGAGAACAAAATAAGAATGATACTGTATACATCTTGAACCTTTCATTATTCCTAAAGTGTGACTGTTATTCAAATGGGAGTAAAAATATGAAAAAGGATTGTGGAAATCTACAAATAATTATTCTGCCATGGACCTGAAACCAACAGGGTTTGGTCGGGGGTGGGGGTGGGAAATATATTACTGACATACCAAGTGTCTTCTCTGTTTACAATTGAGGCATTCTGTCAGATATCTTAAGACTCTCAGAACAGGGTTCCATTCAAATCAGTAGGGCTAAAGGAAATGTCACTTAAGAGCTGAACTTCAATGCTGTGTAAACTTTCTTTAGCTTACAGGTCCAGGACAGAAGCACCCATCTGAAATAACACATTTGGGGTGTCACTCTGAAATAAAAGGACATTAATCTCCAACCATACAACTCTGGCAATATTTATACATCGCATGTCTCGTTAACAGATTACTACACAGTTTCCATGGTGAGGGATTTTGGGGCTGTCGCTATGAAATGCACATAGCTTTCCTCCCCCCACCCAACCAAGCTTCACTTCAGGATCTTTTGGGGGAACCTTCTGAATGTTAGACAAAAGGTGATGTACAACAAGAGATGTCGCCTTTTGTCAGCTCCTAGACTACTTGTGGAGTCCTATTATGTCGCGACGATTGAAGGGAGCATGTTCTACCCCACTCTGGGCACAAAGAGGGTCCTAAATTTTAGTGACAAGCGTGAAGTGGAAGAGAGGGAAAGAGAAAGAAAATGGGGGGGGGGAGAGAGAAAATCAGCTCCAAGGCAAAAAAAAAAAAAAAGACCCCAACAACCTACACCCTGACATACAGATTTTGCATGGAACGAATGATATGAGATGTCCAAGAAAGACAGTTGCTCATATTTTGAGCTTTAAGGCTTCATCCTAATACAGGGCACTTGACAGAACAACAAGATCTCTGCCCCAAGGAGATTACAAACTGAAGCAAAAAACAACAACTAAGAGGGCGATGATTTAAAAAGAGCTATCCATTGACTATTTGCTTTGCTTCTGGAAGAGTCACAGCACCCGGTTCTTGCTGAGTATTAGTAGTTGAATTTAGAGCCTTAACTTGCAGAGAGAATTGCTAAATAAAAGGAGTCTCTCTCCCCCCCCCACCCAACTCACACACTTCAAGTCACAAGAAATGTAATCTCAGAAGCATCATCCTCTCCACCCAATTCACCTATAATTACTTTAAAATAAGGAAGTCATCTTCACTTCAAGTAAGGAGCCTTAAAAGTGTCACCTTTGCACAGGTAGATGATACATGGACAGAGAAACAGGCAGGCAGGCAAAGACAGGTCTGCTGTGCACTAGTAGCAATAAAGTTCTTAGGCCATGAAAAGGATCACAACATACATTCTGAAAAATATACAACTGTTTTGGCCATGTAACTGTGGATGGAACATAAAGGGGGTATTTGTACCTTTTTGGTTTCACACACACATACACTTAATTGCCTGTACAGGTACTCAGAAGCTGAAACTGCACTCCTGAAATGATAGCTCAAGTATTTTAATGGGTTTCACTACTACCCTTTATCTGTCTGCTCAGAGGGTCTGTGTTTGAAGACCAAACCCAGCTAATTTCATCTCTTGGTTTCTCTCTTATTTACTCACCTGTAAAACCAGTAGACTACAATATGGGATACTTTGCCTTGACCCTGGGATTGGGGAGTGAGGCCTGAAACACCAAGACTGAAGCTATCCTAGTCTTTAAAGCCATATTTTTCAGACAGTTCGGAAGATTTTTGCCCTTACTGCCATGAGGACTAGGACCTTATCCCTGAAGTCCAAAATGCAATAGTTTGACACGCTTCTATCACCACCTTCCATAAATTTTCAAAAAGCAAGTTCTAGTTTCACAGCCAGGCAGGTTGCCTCTTGATTCCGTGGTTTCAACCCCCAGCAGTTTCAGGAAAGGTGTTACGATTCTCTCCTGTGTTATACAATTGTGTGTGTGTGCTTTATGTAAAGATGGATGAAATTACTTCTAGTTTTATGAAGTGCAGACCCAGGCTAATGTAAGTCCATTTGGCTGAGTTAAATGTGATGTTCGTTTTCTGAGAACCTTCTTTGCTTACTTTTCTTTAAGGTGCATACAGATAAACGGTTACACGTCACAGTTACAATTCCCAGTACCCTCAAACTACAATTCTCAATATTCAGGGGCATCCATTAAATGTATCGCTATGCATATAAGGCTACCTTAAGACCAAGAGTCTATTTCAATAGGGGGAGCAAACAGATTGTGGCTTCACCCCTAAAGGTGGCCCTTCGCGGAGGTGCTGCCACTCTTCCCCACCGACTTCCCAATCCTCGGCTCCAAAATCTTAGCCTCCCCGTCCCCTCATTCCCCTAAGGCAGAAAGGAGTCGCGGCCTTCACCGCCAGCTCTCCACGCGAGGCCTAGAAGCGGGAGAACCGTGCGCTCCTCTCTACGGACGCCGTTTATTTTGAACGAGGCGCTCAAGACTCGCAGCCCGGACCTGGCAGGCAGGGACGAGGGTGGGAGTCTGAGGCTCCCCATAGAACTTGGTGGGGCCCAGAAGAGAAGCGCCAGCCGCTGCGCCCTGGGTATTTTCTTTTCCGGCCCAGCCATTTTTGGCCGGTGCGTAAAGGAAAAATAGACGGCTTCTCTTTCCGAGCCCGTCTCAAGGCCTTACGGGCTTGGGTTACATGAGGTCCCTGCTTCTCGATATTATCCGTTTTCCTTCGTCACTGTGCTGCTAGGCCTTTTCGCAGTCCAAATTCCTGGGCGAGCGTGTCTGCGCGCTCACGGGCAGTGCCAGAGAGCCCCCTCGGAAGGCGACCGGCCCTTTGCCCTAGCTGGAGAGAGACGCGATCAGACAGCCAACAGGCGCCCCGGCAGACGCTAAGCGTCCAGAGTACTCGCCTGTGCTGGAAAAAAACAAAACAAAACGGGAAGGCCGTTTCCTCGAAGTGCTTCTCCTGGGTTACTTCGAAGAGACACCCGCCCGAGAGGGTGACCTGCGGAGTTGGCCGTCGCGGGAGAATGGTGACTTCTCTCCGGGGCTAATAACCACAGTCACCCCCTGTGTTGAGAGTAGCACTCATGGCTTGGCCTCTCTTTTCTCTGAAGAGAGTGTTTATTTTACTTTACTTTTCCTAAAAAATGGAAAATAATGAGAAAACAACTGGTTGTGCCTTCGACTACCTGGTTTAATTTTGGCACGTGCGCTTTCGTGGACAGACCAAATGCATTCAAAAGGCTGCAGTTCTAACACGACTTACCTGTCTGGTAATAAGCCCCATTGAGGCTCACTTCCGAGTAGACGTGGAAAGGGCTGCACCGTTTGGACCTGTCAATGAAACTCACGCCCCCACCAATAATCCCGGGAACTGTAGTTTTAAAGGGTGCTGGAAACTATAGCTCTGTGAAGGGTGAACTATGGCTCCCTTGATTCTTGGGGTTGGGGGAGTGTGCTTTAAGTGCATGGTGTCTACGCAGCCCAGGACGCCCCCCTCCCGGGAACAGGGCTATCTGCCACATACACACACACACCCCGGGGGAAACAAAAAGTGAGGGGATAGAAAACCTTGAATGAGAATGAAAGCGAAAGGCCAGTGAAAAGAAGAAAACGGTGCGCGCGCATCCAATTGTTAGCCCTAAGAACAGAGCAATTGAAATTGATGGGCATGATTAGCTGAGCCCCATTCATTCCAATAAGTCTTCTCTGAGTAGGACTTACTGTAGTTGGAGGCAACTCTGGAGGAGAAAAAGAAGGGAGAAGGAGAGAGCGGACTAGAGCCTCTGTGTTGGGGGATTGCTGGGCGCTGGAGACCCGCCGTTGCTGCCGCTCTCTAAAGCAGGGAGGCAGCCGCTGTTAGCCGGGCCTACGACAGCAGCTGGGAGGAAGGAGCTATGAAGCCGGGGCCGGCCCTTGTAGCGGCTTGTCTTGCCCGGAGGTGCTCCGAGGCAGCAGGGCTGGTTCCCCCAGCGGAACCACCCGCTTCTCTTTCACTTTCTACCCGTCTTGAGCAAAGCTCGCGCCGGTTTCAACCGCGCTGTTTGCAAAGCCCAAAGTTTGCTCCGAGTCCGTTTTGATTCTTATTTTATTTTAACCGAAGTCTGCAGGACTCGCCTCTGCTTCAGCCGAAGGGTTGCAAAGCCTATCTCTCTGAAAATTCAATGAATGAAGTCTGAACTGGATTTAATCCGAATTGTTCCGACTCGCAGTCCACGATCGCCTTCGGGCTCCGGCCCGGCAGAACTCAACTGGGCGAATCAAATGATGCTGGCGCTTCAAAGCGTTCTCATTTTGAATCCGGATTAGCCCGGTTGGTTTCCGTGAGGCGGACCCGACTTTGGCCAGTTTATTTTCAAGTTAAGACCCCTTTACAATCCTGGGTAATGAGAGCGAGCCTACTCCTGCTTACTCAGAAGTAAGTGCGAATGTTTCAAATAGGACTTACTCTCAGGTAAACGTGGATAGGATTGCAGACTTGGATTTGCAGCCCTATGTAACATGATGGGGCTTAAAAAAAAACTAAGAAAATAAATGCAGTATTGTAAAATCAGTAAAATTCAGTAAAATATTGGAGTTGTTTTATTAAGAAATCTTAGTGAGTAAATCGTCTATGCCTTTGTTCTCTCATCTACCTCGGAGGGGTATATTGTGTGTTCACCTCTTATAAAAGGGGCGGTGAGGAAAAATGACGCTCCCTGCCTTTCAGTATCTCTCCTCTTATTCTCCGATCTTGAAACTAAGAAAACTTCTCCACACCCAAAGACACGCTTGCCGCCTTTCCCCCATTATCTCCAGCCCCCAACCGCTCCCTGTCCGAAAAGCCCTCTGGAATAACCGGCAAGTCAGTTTACTCGGGAGTAAATTGCAGCGTGTGCTGCTGGAGCTTCTTCCGAGGTAAGTATGCAAAAGGACAGCCTAAATATCACTTAATCTGATTTGTGACACGATGTCTATATAAATACAATACGGACACAGAAACATATACGGTGGCACCAACTTGAATAAAATATTGGGGGGCCCGGCGCTCCTAAATATTTTTCGGGGGGCGAAGGGGTCTAGGCCCCTAAGAGTTGGCGCCTATGCGCGCGCGCGCACACACACACACATATAAACACACGTACATACAAACACATAGGCACAAACTTCCTCAGTATTTCGATATCATACTATATTGCACGATCTCTTAGCAGATAATCATTATATATAATTATCTCCCCTCCCCGCTTCCAAATGGGAAAAAAGAATACTTTCAGTCTTTAAATTACTCCCAACCACAAAATCAGGATTTGTTAGAAATGTTTTGCTAGATTTTCTCTCCCAGTATTTTACAATATCTCCTTCCACCGAGTTCCCACCAAAGTAGTTTAGCTAATCTTACAGTAATGGAATATATGCACGCAAACTTTAAATTCTGAAGCCCAACCCCCAATCATCAAATCAGTAATATTATTTAAGGAAGGGACTTTGCAAACATCGTTTGGTTTTTAATTACTGGTATAAAATTTCCCACCACTGGAATTTTTTTAAAGCGAGTGTTGTTTATATGCATTTTTTTATTTTTTAATAAAGTAGGTAATCGGAAAACAAATATTATTCCATTCTGCAAGACAAACAAGTAGCCATTCAACGTTTCTGCATCTTCAAAAGAGGCCACAGGAAAATTAAAATCAAGAAGTAAAAAGCAAAATAGGTGTTTGTGTGGAAAAATTAGGGGTTATTTCCTTTGCAAATGTCGTTATAAAGAAATAACGAGGGGGATGACCCGCTCTAGAGTCAGTGGGGTCGAATTCAGAGGGATTTACTCCCAAGAAAAGTGTGGCGCAAAATCAAATTTGGTTGCAACAATTTAAATTTATTAATTGCTCAATGAAAGGGAAGGTGGAATCTATTCCAACCCAAGACTCAGTTAAAATGACTAAATCTTTAAAGGGGGGACGGACGTATTTTCATGGATCGACGTTGTAAATTTGGGAGTGTGTCTCAGCTGAGCATAGTGGGACCCGTTAGAAAGGAAGGTTGTTACAAAACGTGGGAAGGGAAATTCATCTTTATTACAAAAAGGGTTCACTTCGAAGTCAAACCAATTTCGGACCTCAAATGGGAAACGATGCTAGGGGTGTCTCCGCAACCTAATCCTTATCTTAGTGATTCAGATCACTAACTAAGCCAAGACACACGCGCTTTTCTGATCGGCCACAGACTTAGCTGAAAGTTATCGAAAGAAACTCCTGCACTGGAAAGAGCAGGAGCCGGCGCCTCGCGTTCCTAGTATCACCGCCCCCCCCAAAAAAACCCCACAGACATCCCTCTGACGCAAGGATAGAACTTCTCCCAATGGTGCGACAAAGGTTCTAAAGAAAAGTGGAAGGCGCGCGGAGATTGTGGGTCGAATGACCTTTAACTTCGATTTGCTTGACACTATCTTCCAAAGCCAGGTTTAATTAGGTGCACCCCAGAACTGAGAATGGTACCCCCGCCCCAAATAAGTACTAGCATAAACAAGATTGTATTGGGATTGATTTTTTAAAAAAATGCTTGCTTAGATCGGAAAACACGTTGCTTTGAATGGTCGTGCACATACTGTTCCGACGTGCAAAAGGAGAGAGCTAATTCGGAGGGTGGCTGCGCCCACTTACTGTTGGTAGTCTTGCTTGCAATAAAGCTTGCGGTCCCGAAAGTAGCAGCTGGTGGTCAGCGCTTGTTGACACACGGCGCACTGGAGACACTCTTCGTGCCAAGAGGATTCGTTGACGCGCATCAGGAAGCGGTCCGAGATGGGCCGCTGGCACCCTTCGCAGACCGCCTGGTGCTGACAGTCTGACCCTGGAGAGGAAGGGAAGGAAGGGGTGGGGAGACGAAGTAGCAGAGAGAGAGAGAGAGAATGTAAAAGATGGAGTGAATTTTGGAAGAAGAAGAAAAGAATACATTGAAAGCGTGTTCACACACACCAAGAATAATGGGAACTGTAGTTTCCCATTCACAGAGCTACAGTTCCCAGCACCTTTAACAATTTACGGTTCGGAGGGGTGGGGGGCGGGGCGGGGGAGGAAGGGGCCCAAATGGATGGTGCAGCTTTCACAAAGGACCATGTCAACATCGTTACACAATCGCAGTCACGTTCACAAGAGCAAGAGTCTCGGGCAAGAGCAAAGACTGCTATTAAAAGTGTTGCTTTTTAATTTTTTATTCACCTACTGTTTGGGTTGCCAAGACGTTGTTTCTCACTGTTTTAAAACACATTTAAATCACATTCCAAACCGCCCCGCCCCACATAAAAAGAATTATGGGAACTGTAGTTTACGCCTCACCGAGGTACAGTTCCTAGCATAGAAAAAGCATTCTTCACATGTACGGCGTTTACGCGGCCAAATTTTATTTGCTATTTGGGTGGCTCGTTGTTGCTGCAAGAGGGTGTTTGAGGGGAAAGGGGTGGCACAGTGAGAGACGAGCATCTGATTACTCGGAAGTAAGCGCCACTGAGTTTAACAATCCCTAAGCCCAGGGTCGCAACTGGGCCTTTGCGTGTTAAGAGCAAAAGCAAACAAAAACGAACCCTTCACTTTCTACAGTGCAGCGCGGTTCCGAATTCTATTTTTAATCATTCTGTTTTTCACGCTGGGCTCAGGCTTGTGCAATGCGGAGCGAGGTGTACAGGATTGCGTCCGAAGCTGGGAATGGCGGTGCTGAGGATATTTACACACACGTTTTAATATACAACTGACTTGTTCACGAATGCAAGCGAAAGCACGTGTCTGTGTCCTTGCAATAGATTCCCACAGTCCTAGAATGGCATAACTCATCAGCTTGCTTTGGTATTAAAAGCAGCGTTTATATGTACTAATATTACCTAATATTAATACTCTGTGTGCGTGTCATTAAAATAATGATGATGATGATTCAAGTGTGTATGCGTGGGGGTGGGGGGAATCAAATCCTAGCCCCAGGATTAGCAAAAGCGGCGGATTGGGGGGGATCAATCAAAAGTATTACCCGGCCAACTGTTAGGAAGTTAAAATTGAGAATAATCCAACATGCTGCTTGGATCCTTTCTTTCCTCTTTTGCTAAATGTATAGACATTTGTTTTGCTATATGGTATTACTGCGATTAGAAAAGCAGAAGCAGATACTTGGAGCACCTTAAAGGATAATTGATTGATTACGGCATCAAACTTTCGTCGGCTCAGACTGAAATCCTTACCTGACCTACTTGGAAGGAAGTCCTACTGAATTCAGTGGCGCTTACTCCCAGGTCAGTGGGGTTGCAAGCTAAAGGAGTGCCTTCAGTCCACAGATCAACACAAACTACAAAAAGTGGTGACGGGAGGGGGGTGTAATTAAGTAAACAGGAGTGTTATGCAGTCAGGAGATGCGAGGGGACCCCTGTCCCATTTGGAAGTTTCTCCTCTTTTCTTTTTGAAGCCTCAGTTCCATACTCCGCAAGTCCCAGCAGAGACAATCCAATACAACTTGCTTCAAAATGCAAGAGAACATTATATTTCAAAGAGAAACAAGGGACATAAAAAAATAAATTGAAACAGAGGGTTCAGTGCTGTTGGTTCATTTTCCAAGATGACTCAAGTAAAATCGAATATGTTCTGGAACATTGTTAAAAGGGGTAGCGAATTGATTTTTGTCCTACGGGTTGATATTTGGGGGATGGGGAAGGAAGAGTGTAAATTAATCTTCAGTGTGTCTGTGTTTTAGTGAAGCAACAAAGCTAAATCAGAGCAGGGACTTCGCTTGGGTTGTGGCAAATCCCCATTCCGACGTGCGTGAACACAAAGCTGCAGATGCGTGTATCTTTCAGTCTCAAAAGGATTATTCAGTCGGAAGATTGGCAAAGGCATCTTAAAAGTATCGCCTTCCCCCCCCCCCCCTTCTTGAAGTTGGCCGGCGGCATCTTCGGTTCAAAGTTTTGCAACTTGAGATTTATTTATATATCCCTTTGTAACAAATACGAGTCTTAAAAAAGCATCTTACAGCCATATTATGTACACCTAGCACCCCCTCCGCGAATAAAATAAATATATCAAGGCGGGGAAATCTAAATCCTAGCCTCAGATTGTCAAAGAAAAGTGGCTATATTTAAAATCATTATTAATAATAGTAGCATTTTTTTTAAATCAAGCCAGATCGTGTCACAATCCTACACAGGGCATTAAATAAAGAAAAGACCCCTTCAGCCCCTTAGAGGCAAATCGATGCCTTTTCTAGGATCGGCCTGAAAACGACTTACAGGACTCCGCGTTTACACGGGAAGCCTTCGCCGCTTGCCGTCCTGACAGCACCGGTTTGTTTCCAAGTACAGTATTTGAAGCAAGAGTACAGCAAACTCAGGATCGGGGCCCGGGACTTTCCCCGAGTAAACTAGTATTCTAGGCTTTTCCTCTTTTTTAGCGGAGGGCAGTTGAACATTGCGCGGTGGAAGCGAAGTCGACTCACCTAGCAAGACTCCTAAAGTTGCGGGACCCGATCGCAGCGGGTGATCCTCCATTTTAATTCCGTCCAGCATCTTGGAGCAGTCAGTGGAGCCCCGGTTGAAACAGCTTTCCAGCGACTCGGGGCCCGTCGCTACGTCCATGGGGCGAAGGCTGGCTGCGGAGGCGAAGCGGGAGAAGGGGGAGGAGGCGGTTAGTGTCCGCTCCTGCCGGGATCAGGACCGCTGCGTCGCGGGGCAGAGGAGGCGAGCGCTGCCGAGACGAGCCGGGCGCCCATCGGCAGTCAGAGCATCGCGCCCCGACACCAGAGAGGCAGGGTGGGTCACCTGTAGGCTAGGGGGCGCCTCCTGAGCCCTTCTCGGGCCGGAGGGGGCGGCGAGGCCCTCCCCGGAGCAAGGGGATCCCCGGCACGGCATGCAATCGCGGGCAGAAGCTCTCCCCCGGAGCGCTTCCACGCCACAGTGCCATGCAAGAGTCCCGAGCCAGGAGACGCTCCGTTTAGAAGCGGAGGAAAAAAACGGCGGCGGAGGAACACACCCACCCCGCCAGCCGCCTCACCACCGCCACCTCCTCCTCCCCCTCCCTTTTCCAAAAAGCGGGGGGGGGGGGGACTTGCTGACATTTGAACTCCCAATTGGTGCTCCTAATATCCCTGCGCCGCGGTGAGGCGGTTTTCCTCGACGTCAAATAGTGCCGTCGCTTACTCGCGGGGGGGAAAACGGGGGGAGAGAGACGATTAAAATAAATAAAGGGGGGAGAGAGAAGAAAGTAAGATGGGAAGGGGAAAAAAGCAAGCCCCCCTCTTTCTTTTTCCCCGCTCCCATTCCACCCCGGATCATGATGGGAAAGGATTCCAGCCAGGTGTAGATTAGAAGCGGAGTTTGCCCAGGTAACCAGTTTGTAGTGAGAGGATAGAGAGGATGGAGGGGTCGGTAGCGAAGGGAGGGGGCTGCTGGCATCCTGGAACACTTAGTGTCAGTGAGTGGACGGGATGATGAAATAAAGGAAAGGAAATAAAGACAATCAGGTGAGGGGACCTACTTACAGAAAAGTTGAAAAAAGAAACTGAGGAAGGGCTGGACATTGGGGGGCGGATTTGCCAATCGGCCGGTGGAAGGAATTCATGAGATCTAGGAACTTGCTGAACGGGGCTGATTGAATGGGGAGGAAAGCAAAGTTGCTGGCACGCCACCCATCTTAGGCAGAATGACCCTGCGCCCCAAATGCCTCCCACCCAGCCCCAACGGTGGAAGCCTGCAGAAGCCGGCGGGCCCCCTTCACGCCCGGCTGGGAGGTAGGTACCTCGGCGTCTTCTTGGGACCTTCCGGGGCTCGTTTGAGGTTTTTAGTTCCAGGGTCCCCTTCTTCCGGGACGCTGCCACCTGCGTGCTATCCGGGGATATGAGGTGGGAAGGGTGGGGAAGGAATGCTGTGGCTGGATTGGGTCCGGGAGTGTGGGAAGGGTAGGGGTAGTAGCTGGAGAGGCAGATCACAGGGAGAGGTGTCAAGCGTGCAAGCTGGCCGCCGGCTGTGCTACCAGGGCTGATCTTACTATAGCATGGCACCGGCGTTGGCAAGCGGGCGCAGGGGGCTGGATGCGGTACATCCGCCCCGTCTCCTATCTCTCCCCCCCCCCCCACTCTCCTCCTCCCTCCCATAGAAGCCCTTGTTCCTGACACCCACCAGGCTTTTCTGTTTTGTTGTCTGGAGCGTAAAAGAAAGGGACGGCCGCGTTTGCACCTGGCGAGAGGCCCCGGGAGAAAGATAAGGAGCTGGTGGACAATACACACACACACACACACACACACAGAGAGAGAGAGAGAGAGAGAGAGAGAGACAGACAGACAGACAGACAGACAGACAGACAGACAGACAGACAGACAGACAGAGGAAGTAATACATGCTTCTATTTCTCAGATCCCAAATAGCGGAGTCTGATCGTTCCCGATAACTCAAAAGGAAGCTTGCGTCCTGTACAGCGCCATATATTTAAAGTACATTTGAATCACATTTTCACCCTTAGCCCAAAGAACCCTGAGAGCTGAGTTATTTAAGTGTTCTGGGAAGTGTAGGTGTGTAAAAGGTACGGTTCCCAGCATTCAGCGTGGGGGTTTGTGTGAATTTAAACGCGCTTTAAATGTATGATGTGGACGCAGATATGATTCACCCGGTTGTCTTTGGAGAGGGAGGGGAGATAACCCTTTAAAATATTACGCACAGTTCGGTTTTCTTCCGTGATCTCTCTCTCAAAACAAACACACACACGCAGAGAGAGAGAGTGTGTCCGGCGAGCCTCTGTCCAGCGCGCCCAGAAAATTAAGTGCCTTTACGCACCCCCTCTATGAACTTGAATGCTGATGATGAAGAAGAGATGGGCGTGGAGGGGGGCTTCAGCCGCTGCCAGGGGGTCATGTCTAGAAATGCCCCTCATCCCCCCTTCAATTTTGGGACCGCTTGCTGGCCTGTTTCCAAGTGGTTGTCAAACCTAGGCGCACATCAGCGCTCTGGTGGAAAAGGCGGGTTCTGCTCTGCCGCGTATAGTGGGGATAGGGGATACAGGCAAGTGTGATTTTATGGAGAGGGTCGAACTGGTGGGATTTCTTTTAGGGGATAAGCACGCTCTGAAACCCGCTTTGGGGCGCCCCCAGTTGGGCCTTTCCTTTGTGTCTACTTTTGCGCCCTGGCGCACAAGAGCGGAAACAGATGATGGTTCCATTGTATTGGGGACCCGGGCGGACAATTACGCACTGCCAGTAATCAAGGATAGACCCCAGCCAGGAATATTTGAGAGAAACCTTCCGTTCTTAACATTTCCGCGGTCCTGGCGGCTTCCATTCCAATAATGGAAGAAATTGAGATTAATGAATGGATTGTGGGTGTGAGGCGGGATACAGAAATTACAAATGTCTTTAATTCCTCCGCCTTGTATTGACCCGCACGTTAAAAAGTGTGTGTGTGTGGTGTGTGTGTGTGTGTGTGTGTGTGTGTGTGTTTGTACGTGTGGTGTTGCATCAATCCCGACAACGTAGGGGTAACCATTTCATGTACTAGCCTCAGCAACAATAACTTGCACCTCAGCAAAAGGACGGGAATAGTTGTAAATATTAATTCAATATCACTTGCCACTTTCTGGTGTCTGTGAGAGCATTATTTTCTCCTTATCCTATTCTGAAATATTTTCTCACAAATCAGGCTACCATGAGATGCAGCCAGTTGGTTGGTTTAAATACACACAAGAACACTCCACTTCTGGTGAACTTTTTCTTTTTTAAAAAAATGATTGTTTCAATTAACTCTCTGAAGATATGGGAAATTATTTTCCCGCTGAGGTTTCTTAAAATGCACAATATTTCTTGGATTAGGATCAGGGGGCAAACTTCTCAGGAAAAAAATGATGGAATAAAAAAAAGGAATGAAAATGCATCGAAAGTTATTTGATAGTTATTTAAATTAAAGGGCTTTCTGCGCCTTCCTTTGAGTATATATTTTTTCCCTTCCGGTTTTGCCTAAATTGTATCACTGAAGGAAACTGTCCATGGATGTTTATCTCATTTTGGAAAGTTTTCTTTTTAGGTCACTTTCTTCCTTATTTTTTAAAAAGTTTATTTGATTGAATATATATATATACATCCTATCTTCTGCCACAGGCCTGTTTCTTTGTAGTCAGTGTGTACGTATGTGCGGAATGCTGTGATTATTTAATTTTGAGATCAAGCTAAAATAATAATAGGAATCAAGAGCTCTTTAGATTTCAGGAGGCGATTCCGCTCGAAATCCGACAGCAAACCCGGCTCGCTTTAATTAAAACTGATGTTTTCCCTGGAATAAAACCTCTCTCCCCGCCTCCCGCCGCTCCTCCCAATGCAAACAATTCCGGATTTAGACCCAATTATCTCGTGAAATTACGAAGAAAAAGTCCAGAATTAGAAGATCCGTGATGGTGAGTTTGCCAGACACGGAGGAGATTGTGCAGAGAACGAACAGCGGCTGGAGAAACCGCTGGAACGGCTATGAGGAGGAATATGCCACCTCCTGCCTCGCAGCCCACTTCCACAGACTGTGGGGAGTCCTAACCCACTCTCCGGAGAAACCTTTGCTCTTAGAAATACCTATTAGTCACCGTAGCAATTTTCACCCCTTTTTTTTAAAGTCTTCCAGTGACTACCAAAAGATCAGAGGCGCAGGGAGGAGGCGTGTATTGAGCGTGGGATGGCAGTGAGGGGAGGGGGACACCCGCCGCACCTAGAAACGGGCACTCAAAAAAAGCTCTAAAATTCATCTTCTTGATCCGGACTTGGGCTTCAAAGGAGAGGATGCGCAGACGGGGTAAGAAGACGGTGCAGAACCCTCAAGAGCTGATGCGAAATTTAAGTGCAAAACTGTTTGCGTGTATTAGGATCCCAAGCTGCTGCTGCTACTACTACTACTACTACTACTACTACTACTATTATTATTACTACTACTACTACTACTATTATTATTAGGGTTAAAGGACTGTCGGAGAACAGAAGCCCCAATGCTCAAGCCTTTACTTGAAAGTTAGTATGATGGTGGCGATGATAATTCTTATTTATTATCCCCCTCATTGAATTTAGTGCCAGCACTCACTTTTTCAACCTTAACTTGGAATGGAGTAAGCACCATCGAAAACCGCGCGCGAGAGTGTTCAAGGAAGATGTCAGAGGTGTTACTCGGAAGGAAGCCCCCGTTTCATTCGGAGACACCTACGCTAAGAGGCAGTGTGTTGCGGAAAGGGTCAAGCAGAGCTTCGGCTCCTGTTTACTCGGAGAAGCCACTCTCTGAGATCAATAGGAGGTTGTTTCCAGATAAACAGCTAGGGGTGCCCCTTGGGTTGCTGAGGTTGACATCCCCTGGGGTTTCCTTCTAGAAAGAGACAGCGGAACTTAAAGAAAGACAATTGCGATGCGATCCTGGGCGCGTTTGAAGTCAAGGCTCCTGTAGGAAATAAAACTATGGAAGACAGGTCAGTGCGGTGAGGGGTTTTCGACTTGGCCCTATTCTCTGGTTTTATTCTGCAAGAGCAGGAGAAGAAGGGAAATTCCTAAGTCCTCGAATCTTAATGGAAGCCATTTCATTTCTTCCTCGAAATTTAAGCGCCTCATTTGAGCGTGATGATGGGGTATTTCTGCGCAGCTCACAACCAAGACGCGTCTCACTGCCGCATGTGAATGCTGGATAAACTACCTCGCTTTCTCTACCGGCGTGTAGATTAGAAACCCTTATTCCTGTTTCCCCTACATCCTTAAAAATAAATAAAATAAAACCAGGAACTCCGTAAAAGTCGTCATAGATTTAGAGGTAAGAGGCTAAAGGAAAAGACGGGGGGGGGGGGAGATACAGGGCCTGCCCGGTCCATCCATGAGGCAAGGAGAGGTGACCGCCTCAGGTGGCAGGATCCACAGAGGCAAGCAGATCCAGCACCCAAGGAATATCACCTTCTTCTTTGGCGATCACTCGTAGCTGAGTAAGATTGTCTTCCATAAACACGGTCCGCAGTGGCAGCGACGGCTGCACCGCTCCCTCCACGCAGCCTCTCCGAGAATAGGAGGTGCTGCCTTTCACCTCCCACCCCTAGTGAGGAAATGGCGGGGGCTACCCTCTGGAGTCTCCTACGCTGCCTGCACCCATCTGATGTGATTCAAAGCCCCCTTTCCCTCGCAACGATCTCTGTGGATAAGGTTTATTTGATCTGCACTCACCCCTTGTTCCCAGTTTAAATTTTCATACCCCTTGTTCCTGCTGCAGATCTTTCCTTGCCCTGGAGAGGAGTGGCACCATTTTGTAGTTAGCCTCAGGTGCCGAAACGTCTTAGGCTATCCCCGGAGAGGTGAATGGCTTACTGTATATCTGGTCGCTTGTATAACATTCAGCACACAACTTTAGACCTGAAATCGTTTTCAATTCCTTACTGCAGCCCATGCCTACACCCCGCGTTTAGATCAAAGCACTTCTGAATCAGGACCCAGAGATTTACTTCCCAGTGAACATTCCTCAAGGCCAGGCCTAGCCTCTTGAAAACCTCATTGCAATGCAACCACCGATCTCAACAGCAATGATAGAAGCCAATTGCAGTCTACCCCCCCAAAAAACATCCAGTTTTGCAGGAAGTGCTGCCATATTGCCTGGCTGAAGCCTCCTCCCTCCACCTTGCAGTCTGCCAATTCATGGTCTGGGGTTTAGGATCCCCATTCCTCAACAACTTCAACCCTAAAAAAGGGTCAACAACTTTGGTCGGTCCTTTGGTCGGCCCTCACCGCCCTTCACTTCATCAAATCTGGCCCTCTTTGAAAAAAGTTTGGACACCACTGCCCTATGGTTATGGATAACTGGAAATGTGCTCCACCAAGGTCTGGAGGGTCACAGGTTCCCAATCCCTGATTTCCACTTTCCCCAAAGGAAAGAGAGAATGTTCCAGAGGAAACTTTCAAAACTTTTAACAATTCCACTCGTTTCTCCTTCCCACTCATTCACACACACCTCAGCTTTTCTCTCTGCCCGATACCTGGATCCAGTACTCTGACCCCTGGGAATAAAGTTCTCCCTTGTTCATAAGACTTCTGTGAAGAGTGCATGGAATTGCAGCCTCAGCGAGCTCACCCGAAAGTAAATCTCTCTTGAGTTTACTGCAGTTCCTTAGGCTGCAACCTACTTCCCTGGACTGAGTGCCATGGGACTCAGTGGGACTTTCTTCTGAGTAGACAGACATGCACAGGTTCACAGCCTTAATGTGCACTGCAACTACCACCATGACCTTGTGCGGGAAGGCAAGTGATTCATTTCTCCATTCAGTACATCACCCTGTACTATCACAGATGTTCAGTATTCATACACATTTTTGTAGATTCAGTACATTTAAAGCATCCCCCCAAAGAATCCGGGAGGGGGGTAGTTTCTTAAGGGTATGGGGAACTGTAACTCTATGAGGGGGCGAACTACAGTTCCCATGATTATTTGGTGCGGTGCTTTAAATGTAGCCTAAAATGCAATTTTGCACCTCTCCTTTTTTCTTTTTCTTTTGCCATGGCTAAATGATCACAGCAAGGCAGCTAGTAGATTTTAGGAGGTTCATTCAGGCCACGGAGAGGAGCGATTCTCTAATTAGGGCTTATTGTTAACATATTTCACACACCAAAGTTTTTTTGGGGAGGGGGATCTCTGGTGTCAGAGGTGGACAAGAAGACATTTAATTTTATTTATCTACCCCATCTTTTCCAACCAAAAATTGCCAAGGGATTAAAAAACAACAACCGAAAATGAATAGAGTAATTTCCAAAACTGACAACCCTTCACCTACATTGCCTGTTATGGAACTCAGGGTTTTATAGGGAGAGAGATGTAAAGATGCTGAATTTCGCAAAAGATTAACACCAAAGGCTTCTGATTCAACAACAGAATGAACAGTTATGTGTTTTATTTATCTGTTTCTTTCTTTTAAGTACCCTTTCAAAAAGCAACTTTCTAAACTAAATGGGTTTTGTGCCTGGAAGATGGCAGAGAAATCCAATTGTGCAACATGGCTGGATTTGAAAATCACACTTTGGATTATGCCCAAATGTGAACAGGCTTCCTAACATGCAGCCCAGAAAGGAAGGGAAATGAAAGAGAAAAGAAACGAAACGAAAAGGAAAAGATAAAGGAAAGGAAAGGAAGAAACCCACTTCCCTTGGAACTTTAACTCTCGGAGTCCAATTGAATTAATATTTTCTTGTTTGGGCATGGGAGTTTTAAATTCCATACAAAATGGTTCCATTCAAAACTGGAGATAATCTGGTTTACTCCTTCCCCATTCCGTAATTTATTACAATTTTACTTTCTGTTACACTCTGGAACTGTCTTTATCAGTTGCTTGATTTGGGGAGAGGCGTGTACCTTTTTTCTAAATATAAAAATCTCCCATTTGTCACTATCTCCTTTAATCCGCAGCCAGCTCATTCCTGCGTACCTATTCAAACGCAGTTTTCACTAACTGGGTCGTACTTTGCAGCCTTTCATGGCTGCAAGGGCTGCAGCTCAGTGAGACAGTTTGCTGCCTTGAATGCAGAACACCCCTGGTTCGATTCCCAGTGCCTCCAGGTAGGGTGAGACCTCTGAGTCTGAAACCCCATAGAACCAGCGGCAGTCAATACTACGTGGACCCGACTCACTTTAAGGCACCTTTCTGTATTCCCCTGTGCAAAGGTGGTGAGAGGAAGATTTGCCATAGTATTTGGCAACAGTCCCCCCATGCTTTAGCCCAGGACAGAGGAACTTGCAGCCCCCTAGATGGTGTTGGACTCTTACCAGCCCCAGCTAGCACGGCCAATGACCAGGGATGATGGGATTTGTAGTCCAGCAGGGCCATAGCTTCCCAGCCCTACTCTTTGTAGTTGCTAACCTATGCTGTCTGTGGAGATAAGCAGTGACTGTACGCCAACCTCAGCCGGTGAAGGCTGCTTCAGAATCTTCCCTCACACCCGAATAGATAACGGAGCCTCCCAGGGTCTGGCTATGCAGTTTTCCTTACTTAACGACCCCGCAGCCTAAAGCTGGCCTGCGTCCTAACAGTGGTTGACAAAAGGCTCGAGCTTCTGTGCCTTCTCCAACTATCGACAGCATTCGCGTTACTAAGCCTTGTGTGCACTCTGCCCTCTTCTGGTCAATGCGCCTCAATGCAGCCTTTCTGAGCTTCAATTTCTTCCCCCAAAGCAAGCTCGTCGCTGCTAGACTCTTGAAGCTCGGTTCAAGCTAAAGAGAGGAGGATATCTGGCTGAGCGGGGGGATCGTTCTCTGTCTGTACCTAGTGGCTAGAGCGCGGAACCAGAATGGAATCTCTCTCATGATGAACTTTTGTCAGTCACTCTCAACATAACCTACCTCACGGGGCTCTAAGGAGGACAAAATGGGTAGGAGAGAACGTGGACTTCACCCTGAGATCCTTGGATGAAAGGCAGGGCTTTGTTTAAAAATGTGATAAATAAAATAACCCAGTATCTCAGATGCTGAAACTGGAGTTCTTAGTGGATAGGAACGGAGTGTGTGTGTAGGAGATAGGCAGATTAGCAACAACAACAAACACTGCAGATATATTTTTTAAAAATCATCTCAGCAATCCTTGCAGCAGCACAGTATTATTAATAGTGAAGATGGGAGTTTTAGGACTAGCGGCTTGCATAAGGGTCACCAAGTCCTGAGCCAGAGTTTTAATCGCATGATCACCCACTTTTAACAGCTCAGCCTCTTAACCGCTGGACTCCCCCGCCCCCCAACACCCAAGTCTTGCAAGTAAAAGTAGGGCCGCTTCCACCTCCCAATCCTCACCTTGCCAGATCCCTTTTCAAAGGAGCACCCTAGCCCCGCCGCTCTCTAAGTCCCTGGAACCTCTCGCCACCCAGAGGGGCACAGGAAGCTGGCAGCTGACCCTTGGTCCATCTAGCTCTCCAGGGTTTAAGGTTTCAGTCTTTCCCAGCCCCACCAGGAGATTCCACTGAACCTGGGACCTAAGTGCAAAGCACGTGCTCTGCCGCTAAGTTCCTGTCCTTCCCTCGAACGCATATCCCGATGCGTTCAACAATTGGGATTGTTGAAGTATATGCAACAACAAATTAATCAATTTGAGCCGTGCAATGTGGACTAAACTCGCTTATGCGGCTTCTCCAGGATTAGGAGCCCTGAAGATTTAAGCTTCATTAGTTTCATATTAGATCCGGCCCTGAGCAGACGCACATTCAGATATCTCTGGGGAATTCAAAAGCTGCCTTACTTCGGGCACAGATGAAGCCGCCTTACACCTAGTCAAAGCCTTGGTCCAACTAACCCAGTATTTGTCTACACTGACTGGCAGAAGCTCTCCAGGGTTTCTGACATGGGCAAAGCCAAGGGGGGCGGAAATAGAAGAATAGAAAATGCTTAACTAACTGACCAATCACGTCGGTTCTGCACCCCCTAACAAAGTCCCGTTTCCCCACACACAACAAAAATATTGGCTACGCCCATGGTTTCTGACCAGGTTTCCCCCAGCCATTCCAAGAGATGCCTGGCTCCAGCCTGTGACCTTCAGCACGCAAGGCGGGTGCTCTTCTGCTGTGCTATTGGCCGGACTGGAACTGTTAATCTTGCACACTTTGGTATAAAAGTAACATTGATTGGACTACCTTATGTGAAAACTTGAAACCACTGTGCTACTTACAATGTGCTGTAATCATTACAACTCCTCTGATAAATACATAGCAATGAAAAATCATGGTGGTAAACTACTTAAGACAGTATCCCAGCCAAAATGAAGCAGTCTAGGCGGGTGTTCAAAGCTTTACCGCTGTCCGCGTTTACCTGTGAGCAGGTCCCCTTGAACGCAGTAGGGGGTTAACTTCTGAGTAGACTTGTCTGGGTTTGTACCGCTATCTTTCCCACCTGAAATGAGTCTCCCTCCCTTCGGCTGGGATCGGGTCCCCATCTGACTTCAACTCGCCCTTCGCTTTTACCTTTTAAATCTTCCAGGAGCTTTTCTGGAGTGGGGATCCAGCACGCTGCTTAGTCGGTGGCAGACTGAGATAATCAAGAAATGCATTCGTCTTTAACAGCGGTAGGCAGCCTAAGGCCCGTGGCCGGATGCGGCCCAATCGCCTGCTCAACCCGGCCCACAGACGGTCTGGGAATCAGCATGTTTTTACATGAGTAGAATGTGTGCTTTTATTTAAAATGCATCTCTGGGTTATTTGTGGGGCATAGGAATCCGTTCATTCCCCCCCCCCAAAAAAATATAGTCCTGCCCACCACATGGTCTGAGGGACGGTGGACCCCACGGCTGAAAAAGGTTGCTGACCCCTGGTCTTTAGGATCCAGCAGGGCTCTTGGTTGGAGACCGCATTCCGTCTTCCAAGTCCTTTGTTTCCCCCACAATCGCTTGTCTAAAACAAGATAATATGCATTGTGTTATACAGCCCCAACATCTCTTATATCAGCTCTGGCGGGGCGTATATAATATAACATATCCCTGTGGAATTGCATTTATGTGCATCGCTGACATCTCTTCGGAATCAGTTGGAGACCCGTTTGTTCCTCAAGGCTTTGGGGAGTTAACTGTTGTGGAACTCAATAATTAGCACTTTTTGGTCTGCTATTGGATGTAAATTGGTGCCGCTTAACAATTCTTTCTTTAGATAATGTCGTTTTAAATGTTTCTATCAGTTGCATTTTATCTCTCTTAGTTTTGTTAACCGCCCTGGGCTCCTTCGGGAGGAAAGGCGGTGCAGAAATGAAGTGACGCTATTGCTTACTACTACTAAAAATAATGGGATTGTATCCACAAAAATTAATAAAAGAATAATTTTAAAAATTCTACTTAGAGTAGACCCATTTAAATTAATGGCCTTAAGTTAGTCATGCCTATTATTTCCAGTGGGTTCGCTCTGAGTAGGGCTAGCACTGGGAACAATCTGATGATGATATGACATGATATGATATGATATGATAAGATGCAGATCTAACAGGCCTATATCTCTTATTATTTTCAAGGATGAGCAAAACACAAGAACCAAACATTTTTCGAGATCCATGGCAGCTAAAAGCGTTATAATACTGACTTCTGTATTTCCTCTGTGTGTATCATATCTGGAAGATTTAGAGAAGTGTGTGATCATTTTTCCTTGTACTGTTATACCCCACAGTGAGTCGGTGTTATTGTTTATCCTTTAAGGTGTGGGTGGATGAGTGGGTTATTGGTCTTTTAAAGGGGCGTGCAATGCGACTGAAATATTTAAAGCGTGAAGGGCACCTTTAAACAAAGATGACACACAGCCCCCTTTTCCAGTCCGTGTTAAAGGAGCGATGCCAGCCTGGTCGGATTTGGACTGTAACCCCCTAGCGGCAGAGATCTGCCCTTATAAAAACAAAACAAAAATCAACACCACCAGCAGCCATGCAAAAGTACATAACTTCCAGTGGCAGGTTGTTATACCTAACAGCGCAATCCTCACCAAGCTTACTCAGAGGCACTCTGATCGGATGGCCACGGTAAACTGATTAAACCTATTCGGTTCATCCATTTGAAACGCTCAATCGGTTAAAAATGTTGCTGTGTTCGTAAAACAACACGACAGTAAATCAGATCAAATGCTTAATTCCCAGCCCAGTTCAGTTTGTGACAGCGGAAACAAATAAAGTAAACAAGTTAGAAACGATATTGCAACAAATTCCAATCAAATATTGCAAGTCTAGCGTGTTACTATCACCCCAACCATTATACGCATAAGTAAATTTCAAAGGAAAATACAGTCCTCCCAAATAAATGTACACAGGATCATATAGTCCAATGAGAAACGACTTTTCGTCTGCTTAGAAATCAGAAGGCGACGCATTCTGACAAACGGTTTCTGTTTCCGCGAAGGCGCGCGGAGACGGGTTTGAAATTCCACGCGGCTTTGCCAAACACGCATAGTAGGAGTCAACTCCTAGGGGCCGCGGGGGCTTCGGTCCCCACAATAAAATATTTGAGGGGTCCGGGCCCCCACAAAGTGGATGGGCATTCCCATGGTGTGTGTGCACTGTGTCATGTGATCGATTATGCGGGGCGGGGCTTACCTCCCCCCACCAATATTTTATTCCAGTTAGTACCCCTGCAAACTCGTATCAAAGGGGAGCGTGTATTTGCCCTCCAATCAGGAAATGAGAGAGGCTCCTCAAGGATGTGCGGAAGGTTTTCATCCGATTCCTCACAATACTGGCAAAGCCTTCTCGGAAAGCTGTAATGTCCAAAGACCACGTAGCCATCAATTAGGAAGAAGTTGCCACCTAGCTCGGTGCTGTCGACACTGACTGGCAGCGGCTAGGGAATATTCTCAGCCCAACCTGGCGATGTCCCTGGGGACTGGACCTGGGACTTTTTGCGTGCAGGGAAAATGTTCTGCCGCTGAGCTACGGTTCTGTGCACTTCCTGGGAATACTTTCCTAGTATATTAAGAGAGGCACCCGCATAGCAAGGCTAGCTTGATGCAAGCACGGACTTTTAGATAATAGAATAAAAAAAAAAAATTGACGGGGGAAGGGAGGCACAACTTTGAGGAGGAGGGACGTTCGAGGGGATGGCAGGTTGAAAAATGCTTTGGGTCAGTTGGTTAATTTAGGCAGGATATAAAGGCATTTTAAAATCCCGTTTCCTAATGGGGAAAATTTCAGCACCTGCTTATCTAGCTCTTGAAATCAAGCGGGGAGTGGGGGGATGTTGGAAAGCCCGGATGTTTGCGGGGATCGCGGCCAGATAAGCCTGTAACCTTCTGGGCTCCATCCACCCGCCTCGCAGAGCTCCAAAACAATCATTTAAAATGAATTGAAGCAAGAATGATATCTAAATATCCCCGCTGAAATGGACTGTGCTTCAAAAGTGCCTGATCGTGCGTGCCCCCTGAATATATTTTTTAACCATTTGTACTCCAGATATTGCTAAAAGTGGATTACAGAATATGGGCTGTTAACATGAATAGAGGACACTGTTGAATGTATGTGTCTTTCTTAAAAAGTTTGGCGCGTAAGTTTTCTTCCCCATTGAAATAGGCTGGAGGTAGAGCGCTCTTAATTGGTTCGATCGGGCCCTTGGGAGACGAATAATATTATATAAAATGTCAAAGATTTAAAGCTCAACCACCCATATCCTAACATAACCTTCAGAGAATATGTATATTTACAGACACAGAATGGGAATGATGGAGGTTAGTGATCAAGCAAAATTCAGCTTATTTGATGTCCCCGTTTATTTCAAGGGGTGAATAATCAACAGGACTTTTCGGGTGCGATCTGAAACCTAGAGAGGAAGGTTTACTGGAGATAGTGAAAGTTACTCCTGAGTAACTAGGCATAAGATTGCGCTCTATAAAACACCTTTATTGGGTTGGACTGAGTACACTCGTTTTCAAGTTTGTTTCGAAAAGGTTATACATACAGCTTATTTTGAGCGGTACATAGCCCTTCACCCCTTCCCGATAAAATTTCTAACACCGGGTAACGGTCCGAAAAGAAGAAGAGGTATTAATCTAATGATTTCTTAAAACAAAATTTACATGATCACCCAAAATGTTCCCGCCGTAACCCAACACATTTTCTTCAAAATATAAAACCAAACTACGAAATCAATTGAACAGCTCTCATTCCTCGACGTTGAAATTTCACTTTAAAAACTGCAAAAGCAGCAACAGGAACCAGGAAGGACACACCGGCGTTTCTCCTTTGAACGCGTGGAATCCCTTATTGTTTCAGAGGTCTCAAAAACATTTTAAGAGGCTTATATTTAAGGATTGAATAAGTGCAGCTAAATATTTCCAAGACATCTGAAATAACGCAGTAAATTCGCATGAAAAATCAACCCCTTTCTTTGAAGAAAGTTTGAAAAACCCGACACACCCAGTAATCTATAAACCCCTTTCCTAATTTTGCAGCCTGTTTACTTTGACGCGACTTCCAACTGAATCACTATGGAATTTGCTTACTTGTAAGTATGTTAAAGATTGCCCCATCAGCATCAGCACCCTTATTATTACATCTGATCTGAAACATAGTTACACTCCGACCTCGAATCTCTCTAATTTTGAAGGGAAAGTCCCATTATATTCAAGGCAGCTTTAATTCAGAGTAAACGGGCGTGATCTGTTTTTACAATTATTTGAAACGCAAACTTTGTAAGATTAGTTATCCTAAAAACCAAACGAGAGAAACCCCATATAACTAAAAGAAAAATAAATAAGATACGGTTTTAGTGGGTGGGAGGGTGGGACTGAAGCTGCCATCGTATACACACTTACCTGGGAGTAAATCCCATTGAATTCAGTGGGATTTGCTTCCGTGCAGGCATGCACAGGGTCACGAGCGTAGATGAAATTGCTCTCAGCGGGACTTACTTCTGAGTAAGTGTGTCTGGCGATGGTGCTGCAGTAACACGTGCTTTGCATTTCTGCTGTTGGCTTCAGACGTTACTCCAAACTCGCTGTTCAAAGAGGCCTGAAAGGGAAACGCACAAAGCAGGTCAAGATTAAGGAGGAGGCTTCTGATTGTAGTTTTAAAAGGCACTGGGGAGTTCTAGGACGTGGATCTGCCTCCAGTTTTCGAAAACAAACTGCTTATGCGGATTTATCTCTGAAGGTACCCAAGACCCCATTAACGCTTGACTGCTGCCCCAATTAAATGTTATATAGAACATGGCGTGTGATTACTCTGCATCTACAACGAATCCCTGACCAGATGTTCAGCCTACAAAACTGAGGTTATGTGTAGATACACGTATTTACTAATTTAGGAACACAGGAAGCTGACTTTTACTGAGTAGAACATTGGTCCATCCAGCACAGTACTGTCTACACTGGCTGGCAACAGCTCTCCAGGGTTTCAGGAAGGGGACATGCCTAAGCTTACCTGGGGGTGCCAGGGATTGGACCAGGGACCTTCTGCATGAAAATCAGATGCCTCACCACTGAGCTAAGATCCATCCCCCCCTCCATTTCCTCCATGGTTCAGCTTCTATCTGTTTCCAAAATGCCCTTCTGCCCTGAAAATCATTCAAAAAGTTGCATATTCCTCCAAGAACTAAATGTAACTTTTTTCGGCCCAGATACTTGTCTTAATCATTTATTTATTTATTTATTTATTTATTTAGCTTATAAAACTCAATAAAATGTATGCCACTGTGTAGTAGTAGTAGTAGTAGTAGTAGTAGTAGTAGTATGTTTATATATTATTTATATTATTAGCAGATCTTGCCTTGGTATTTTTTTCTTCTTATGGAATTCTAAAGGTATGGTACTGAAGATATTATTATTATTGTTGTTGTTGTTGTTGTTGTTGTTGTTAGTTATTACAACCAAATCCTACACAAGGGAATGGGATATTATCCACTACCCAGACGAAGGGTTCTGTGTGAATTAAAGACCTCCTACAGGAATCGCTTTGATCCCTGGAAAGTCTGGAGTGTTCATTCTCTGCCTCTTGGAGTCATAGCCAAACAATGCTTTGCTTAAAAGCCAAAACACATTCTGTGGCACTTTAAAGACCGACAAAGTTATTGTGACACAGGTATGGATTTAGTTACATTTTTGCTTTGGACACACCATACTTTTTAAGAATGCCTCCCCCCCCCCCACAGTATCCTGGGAACTGTAGTTTGTTAAGACAGCTGGGAATTGAAGCATGGCGAAAGGTAAACTTTGGTTCCTAGGATTATTTGGGGGCAGAATGTGCATTAAATGCATGGTGTGCATTCAGCCCACATCCTTAACGGTGAAGGAAATGAAGCTGAAATACATAATCCTATGTGCTGCAATCCTAACTCCACTCACTCAGGAGTAAGCCCTTTGAACTGAATAGGATTTACTTCTAAGTAGACCTGGTTCAGACTGCGCTGTTAAATGTGTTTCAGTACAAGCCTATATGTGTGCATGAAATAAGCACCATAGAGTTCAATGAGTTTTGCCCCCAGCAAAGTGTGCATAGGATTGCAGCCACAGCCTTTCATGCACCACAGGTCATTCACTCCTTGATTCAATAGAGAGTTCCGTGAGATCTAGACTGTGCACATACCATATATTTAAAGAAAAACCCCTAAAAAAATTAATAATCCTTGGGTTCTGAGAATTATAGCTCTGTGAGGGATAAACTACAATTCCCAGAATTCTAGGGTGTGTGGAGAATATGTTCTAAGTGTGTGGTGTGCATGCAGCTTTACCCCCTAAAGATGCCCAAAATTTCAGCCTAGCCTGTCATTCCACATAGGCTCTTTTGGAACCCTAATCAAGGGCTGGGTGCTACTTGTTAAAACAACAACGTCAGCATATATTTATATTCTTATGGCATTTATATACCAGGTGGACCTCACAAAGTGGTTTGAATAAGATTATGACAACAGTAAAGGTAAAGGTAAAGGGACCTCTGACCATTAGGTCCAGTCATGACCGACTCTGGGGTTGCGGCGCTCATCTTGCTTTATTGGCCGAGGGAGCCGGCATACAGCTTCCGAGTCATGTGGCCAGCATGACTAAGCCGCTTCTGGTGAACCAGAGCAGTGCACAGAAACGCCGTTTACCTTCCCGCCGGAACGGTACCTATTTATCTACTTGCACTTTGACATGCTTTTGAACTGCTAGGTTGGCAGGAGCTGGGACTGAGCAATGGGAGCTCACCCCATCACGGGGATTTGAACCACAGACCTTCTGATCAGCAAGCCCTATGCTCTGTGGTTTAACCCACAGCGCCACCCGCGTCCCTATGACAACTATAAGCATCACTTTTTTTAAAAAAAAAGTTACTGTAGAAAGGATAAGACCACTTATTTGTTGGGAAAAAGTTGTTCCAGCTTCTTCTCCATTCCCATGGGGATGGGGAGGATGGTTCTTCAGATGTCCTTGTGGTGGTGGTCATGTGTGTGTGTGTGTGTTGCGGGGGTGGGGGTGGGGTGGGGTGAAGAGGCTGCTACAGAGGCTGGATGGTGACAGTTCCTCAAGCTTCTTTCTTCTCCACTCTGTACAGGGGCAATATGGTATTGCATTATTTTTTTCTCCCCAGTCAGCAGTCTTCTCAGTTAAAAATTAACTCTTTTAAGAATATACCTGCAGTTTGATTACCCGGCCTAGAATTAACGAGCCATTATAGGTGCTAATGGGCCCAGGTGAAGATCTGTGAAGGACTGAGTGCCTTTCCCCATGTGCTGGGGACTAGTGGGCCCCTGTCACGAGCTTCCCAGAATCGTTCCAATAAGCTGAACAATGTTTGTGCTAATGATGACAACAGCAGCAGCCTGTGTTTCAGGAAAATCTGCCATGCATTGCTTCTGTAGCATGAATCATTAGGGATTCTGTGGGAGCGTGGCTTGCGCCAGTAATGTGCTTAAGATGAAAAGGAGGCTTTTAATGAAGACTTCTATGCCAAAAAACACGGAACCTGTGGTTCTCCAGATGTGGTTGGACTACAATTCTCATTGTCTCATGGCTAAACTATGGAACTTGCTCCCAGAGGAGGCAGTGGTGGCCACCAACTTAGCTGGCTTTAGAAAAAGATTATACAAATTCGTGGAGGGCAAGGCTATTAATGGCTACCCATGGTGGCTATGCCCTACCTCTGCTGCCAGAGGCATTATGCCTCTGATTACCAGTTGCAGGGAGCCACATGTGGTCAGAGTGCTTTTGCACTTGTGTTTAGCTTGCAGGATTCCCACAGACCTCTGGTTGGCCACTGTAAGAATAGGATGCTGATCTAGATGCGTCAATGGCCTCATCCAGCAGGCTTTTATCATGTTCTTTTGTTTGTGCCCAGAGAGGGCATGCTGACTACATGGAGTCCAGCAACATTGGGAGGGCCACAGAGACCTCCCTGCTGTAGGTTGATATTGCTTGATTCAATGGAACAGTCTGCCTGATTATTACTTAGACAGCTGTACCTGGTACTACCAACCTTTCTCACTGATTTGTTCACAGTGAAACAAATCCTAAAGTTCTGGTCTTAAAAGTTAATTAGGCAGCAGCAGTACCTATTTATCTACTCGCACTGGCGTGCTTTCGAACTACTAGGTTGGCAGGAGCTGCGACAGAGCAATGGGAGCTCACTCCCTTGCAGGGATTTGAACCACTGACCTTCTGATCAGCAAGCCCAAGAGACTCAGTGGTTTAAACCACAGCGCCACCTGCTGTGTTCTACCCACCACTGTCAGAGGCAATAATGCCCCTGAATACCTCTTGCTGGGAATCACGCAGGGAGAATGCTGTTGGAGGAGGAACTATATTTGCCCAGCCATTGTGAAAGCAGTGGTGTGCCCTGGATGTGTGCCCTAAATAGGTGAGCTGAAAGACCTTGTGTGCTGGATATGATGTGAAAGTTCCATCTCATCATCATTTTGCCAATGGGCCTGAAACAAAATGTTGCTGTGTAGAGGTACTCCATGGTTCTGTTTCTGGCCATTTCCTTCCATTCTATCCCTCCCCAGCAGTCAGGCAGCATTCCAAGGCTTCTCAGCATGCTCATTTTGAGGATTCTACCTGTCCCTAGGGTAGGTCTCTCTCTCTGTGTGTGTGTGTGTGTGTGTGTCTGTGTGTGTGTGTGTGTGTGTGTGTGTGTGTATGTGCGCGCGCGCTCACCATAACTTTTTGTGCTTCTGCAAGCTTCAGGGAATATGGGAGGCGCTCTCACAGCTTTTTATTAGAAGATTGACCTACAGAGGGTCCATAGCCAGGTGGTGGTGCATCTGCTTCAGATAGAAACATTCCATGTTCACCATCTTCTTAAGTTAACATGATTTAGGTAGCACCCATTGCCTCATGGTTGTGTATCTGCTTTGCAAGGGGAAAGTCCCATGTTCAGTCCCTAGCATCTCTCTCTCTCTCCAATCAGGTATCAGATGCTGGGGAAATCCCCCTGCCTGATAGGATTGCCACCATGGCCCTGCGATTGTGAGTGCCTGGGACCATGAGTGCCACGCAGCATGCATGGCCCTGGCACCAAAATGTGTGGGTGCCTGCCCACCCCCTTCATGGGGCAGCCAGCGCCCCAGGGTGTTGGCACCTATGCTGCCTTAGATCATGGAAAGCTACCAACAACTCTGGCAGTCAGTATTGGGCAAGATGGACCATTGGCCCCAATGCATGGCAATTTCATATGAAGATTAATTTCAGTATTTCCTGGGAGATATTTATGTGTAGGGACAGGAAGGCTTATTTGACAAGCAGCACAAATTTCCCCTGCCGTAGGAATCCTTGGGTCTTTAAAGAGAGGCGCCACAGGCAGAAATCTAACAAGTGCTGTTTCCCCTGGAAGGAGTTGGATTTATGCAGTTCTTATTTTCTTACGAGATGGTCCAATCTGAAGGTCCTGTCAGTCATATTAGCACACGGGAGGGGAGGGGCAGGGACAACGACCTCAGGCTTGAGCTGCCTCTTGCTTAGATGAATGGAGTATTTTGTGTATGTAGAAACTACTGTATAGAGGTAAAATTTACATCCTTTGCCCTACCCACTTCTGCCATCACTGGCATGATGTGGCCCTTGGGTGGTTGCAAAGAAGCAAGTGTGGCCCTCAGATTGAAAATGTTCATGTAGCAGAGGCACTGTAGCTCTGATCATCAGATGCTGAGAGAATGGGCAAGATTTTATCGTGTGGTTCCAGAGATTCCGTTTTTTGGGTAGCCACTGTCAAGTATCTGATGCTGGTGCTTAACAGATATTATGTTTGATTCAGGCAAAGCATTATTTTGGATTTAGTTTTTATGGGTAATTTAATTACTCTGATCTTTATCAATATGGTACAAGCTGGAGGGTGTGTGTGTTGAATGCCATAAAAATGCACTGATGTTTCCAGTACTTTTCTGTGTTTAACAAATTGCACATAGGAAGGGTGTGTGTGTGTGTGTGTGTGTGTGTGTGTGTGTGTGTGTGTGTGTGTGTGCATCAAATGCATGGTGATTTGCATGTTGTATATTACTATGCTTGGAAGTGGAAATGATAGTGTATCTTTTTATTTCTATTCTTAATTAAGGCTGAAATTGTAAGCTTCCTTTAAACACAATGAGACTTTTATACTGGAATGCAGGAAGTTGCCTTATACTGAATCAGACAATGACTTGTCCCCTGGTGTTGTCTACACTGACTGGCAGCAGCTGCCCAGATTTCCAGTCAGTTAATCTTCCTCATCCCAACCTGGAAATAATGGTGACTGAACCTGGGACCTTCTGCAGGCAAAGCATGTGTTCTACCTCTGAACTGTGATGCTTCTCCACAATGTGCACAGGACTGGGCATGCCTCTCCATTAATGGAGCATGGAACTTGCAGCAAAATGCTGCAGTATAGAGTTTTTCTTCTCAGGATTCCTGCCACTGTACTCCATTCTCTCTCTCCCCACTCTACATATTTCCATTTAACCACCTATAGTCCTTCAGCATTTTGTGCTCACTGAGCATGCTCAGTCCCCATTGACAGAAGTGGCTGGTGCTGCGTGGGACTGGCAGAGTGTAAGGCAAGGAGACCAGCAGTAGGGGGAGCCAGAGCTAATGACAGGCAGAGCCGTCTCCTGACTGGTTGGTAAGAAAGGCACTGGGGATTGGCTGAAGACTAAGGATTGGGCCCAATGTACAAGCCTCCTCCATTGCTAATTGGCCTTTTAAAAGTTATTCCTTCTGTAGGGCTCTTTCCATCCCTGAAGATAACATGTACTTCAGAACACAGGATTCCCACAAGCCTGCTGACATTTCCATCTTTTGGGGAATGGTAGGGATGCGGGTGGCACTGTGGGCTAAACCACAGAGCCTAGGACTTGCCGATCAGAAGGTCAGCGGTTTGAATTCCTGCGATAGGGTGAGCTCCCATTGCTCAGTCCCTGCTCCTGCTAACCTAGCAGTTCAAAAGCACGTCAAAGTGCAAGTAGATAAATAGGTACCACTCTGGCAGGAAGGTAAACAGCGTTTCTGTGCGCTGCTCTGGTTGGCCAGAAGCGGCTTAGTCATGCTGGCCACATGACCCGGAAGCTGCACGCCGGCTCCCTCAGCCAATAAAGCGAGATGAGCGCTGCAACCCCAAAGTTGGCCACAACTGGGCCTAATGGTCAGGGGTCCCTTTACCTTTACCTTTACAACTTGGGTCACCATTGCAAGGGCACTCATAACCTGAACATTGGGAATAGGGGAATTGATGGTGGTAAGGCTATACTCCTATTAGGAAGTGCCATAAGTTCCTTTGGTCTCAGTGGGGCTTTGACCTGCGTAAAAATACAGTAAAATAAAAATAGGAATGGACTGATTTAATACAACAACCAGAAGTTGAAGATATAATCATATTTTTGAAGCCTGCACACACACTATATGTTTAAAGCACATGACTCCACCCTGAAATATCCTGGGAACTGTAGTTTAAGGGTGCTGGGAATTGTAGTCCTGTGACGGGTAACTACAGTTCCCAGAGTTCTTTGGGAGAGGCAAGCACTTTAAATGTGTAAACATCACCCCTTTCCCTAGAATATGTATTTAAAGCCATTATATTTAAATAGAATGAAGAAAGGAAAAAATATATTTTAAAACAAACAATTTTTGCAAGGGGATTGCAAGTCCTACTCAGAGCAGCAGACCCACAGAAATGAATAGTCCTTAGTCACAGTGGCGTAACGTGGGTTGTCAGCACCCGGGGCAAGGCAAGTAATTTGCGCCCCCTAACCCATGGATTTGTGCCCCCTAACCCTAACCCTTAGATGTTGTGCCCAGTGCGGCCGGCCCCCCCTGCACCCCCACGCTACACCACTGCTTAGTCATGTTCATGAATGCCAATGGGTCTACTCAGAGCAGGGGTAACAGTGAAGACAACAACCCCCCTATCCCACAACAAATGATGATGATGTCATTGTCATCGTTATCATTAGTTGCTGTTTATTAAATTTGTGTTTATGTTTGTTGGGAGTAAATAGTTATATGAATCTGACAAAAGTAGAGGAATACTGGGCAAATATATTTTTTAAAAGGGGTGGAGAAGAAAAATATTGGGAAATTCCACCGACTCCACCTATTAAATCTGATGCAGGAGTGGGAATTTTCTACTGCTTGAGGGGTGAAAAGCTCTTTTCCCTGCTTTGCTTAAATATCTGTCCCTTGCTAAGGCCAATTGGTTTATCCACGGAGCTCTGGAGTTCTTCCCCCAAAGTCCTGTCCTAAAAGCACCCAATAATCCTGATGGAGTCACCTAAACCAAAGTTCATGGTCTCTTGTGATGGGTAGTAGTTAGTTGTTGTTCTGTTAAACTTTCCAAGCATAGCTCTAACTTAAGGTGTGTTTAAAACTTTTCAAGGTGTGCAAAATGAGAGACTTTGCTAACATTATTCTTTCCATGTCCATTTTTGGGAGAATCATTGAGTTGCCTCCATCTAATTTATACACAGAATAGACCTGTTGACATTTAACACACCTAATGCTGAATTTAGTGCCGATAAATTTCAATGGGTCTACTCTGAGTAGGACTAATGTTGGAACACAACCCTGTATCATTCCTCCAATGCTAAATTTGTTTTCACTGAACACGCCAAATATCATTTAGGCAATCAGTTTAAAAACATTGGAAGATGCCTTCTACTGAGGCAGTCAGTTGGTCTATCTAGCTCAGCATTGCCTACACGAACTGGCAGCAGCTCTCCAGGGTTTCAGACATGGAGACTCTCTCAGCCCTACTAGGGGATGCCAGGGATTGAACTAGGCGCCTTCTGTGCAGAAATCAGATGCTCTAACAGAGGGCCGCCTGCCCACCCCTGAGGCAAGATGAGGTGACCACTGGGGCAGCAGATCTGGCCTCCGAGGAATGTGTCACCTGCTGCTGCTGTCATGCGCTCCTTGGACCTGCTGCTTCTACAGCACCCTCTCTGACAATGGGAGGCACTCCTGACATCTTACTACCCTTAGGTAGGAGGTGGCTGCCCTCTGGGCTGTCTTGGGCTGATTTAGAGCAGGCCCATTTGAATAGCACTTCAACCATCAGGTAAGGTAAAAAGGTAATGGACCCCTGGACGGTTAAGTCTCATAGGAGTCTCTGGGGTTGCGGCGCTCATCTCACTTTCAAGTCGAGGAAGCTGGCGTTTGTCCACAGACCGCTTTCCGGGTCATGTGGCCAGCGTGACTAATCCGCTTCTGGCGCAACGGAACACCATCAGGTAAGGTTGATTTGATTCCCCCTTGTTCCTGACGTTCACTCAACCCTCCTTCCCTGACCAGAGCGGCACCATTTTGTAGTTCGCCTCAGATGCCAAAATGTCAGCCCTACCACTGAGCCTCAGCCTTTCCCCCACTTTCTTCAGTGGTTCAGCTTCCCCCTCTCCAGAATGCTTCTGCCCTAAGAACCAAATGAACACCCAGAAGAAGAGCTCAGTGTCATTCAGAACCTTGGATATTCCTCCAGGAGCGAACTCAACGACGCTTAGGTTGCTGTTTCACATCTGCCCATGGAACAGCAGCAAAACGGAGCCTCTTTGAGGCAGACCATTGCCTTAACAAGCTATTTACTTAGCTTCATCGGATGGTCCCAAGTTCCAGTATTATAAGAGAGTGGGGGGAACGGACCTCTCCGTATCCAGTTTCTCCACGCCATTAGCGCGCACGCACGCACACAAATATCATTGGGAAGTACACTGGAATGCGCTCCCTCCCCATATTCCCTTCTAGTAGTTTCTTAAACACATGCACACAGCTCCTTCCATAGGAACCAACTCCTAGGGGCAGACGTCCCTTCAGGACCCCCAATAAAATATTAGAGGGGTCGCCCTCCCCAAGTTGATTAGCATTGCCATTCAAATGATGTGCATGCACCACGTCTTGTGATTGAGTATGCGGGTCAGGGCTTAGCTGCTGCCCCCATCATTTTATTTAAGTTGGCACCCCTGCCTCCTTTTGTTAGCTTATACCAGGTCTTGCTATCACCTTGACCAGTCTTGATATCTCCTGCCTTTCTCCCGCATAACTTGCCAGGTGAAAGAAAACACGCCCTATCCAAATGCCCTTGTACAGCCTCGACCTCCTCACTCTGTTCTCAAATGCCAGGTGCAGGGTGTGTGTGTGTGTGTGTGTGTGTGTGTGTGTGTGTGTGTGTGTGTGTGTGACTGGGGACGGCGCGTTCCTCAGCTCGCTTTTGATGGTGTCTTTCCTTCCACCCGCCACCCCTTTCGAATGTTTAATGCTGTGTGTGTTATCCCAGACGCAATTCCTCCCCCACTCCCCGTTCTGAAACGTGAAAATGTATCCCTTCTTTCGCGCGGGATCCATTAGAGGGCTTTAATATCCGTCTTTTTACAGCTGGAAGTTAAAAGCGCCTAAACCAGATTCGTGAACTCTGACATGCTCGCCGCCAGGTCCTACGGGGAAGAGGGAGGGAGAGGGGTGGGTGGGTCGTTGTGGAAAGGGTGCGAGAGAAAGGGGGGCCGCGACGGCTGGCTCCTCCAGAAGGGTGGAGGCATTATAACGTAAAATATATAAATATAAAAATGTATATGTATGTTAAAAGATGCAGCTGGGTTGGAGAGTTGCGAAGAAGGAATGCGCGCCCAGCGGCCCAGGGCGCACTGCCGCTCTCCAAAGGCCCATGAACCTCTCCAAAAGCGTAGGACGCATCTAGAAATGCGCCCCTTCTTCTTCTTCTTCTTCTTCTTCTTCTTCTTCTTCTTCTTCTTCTTCTTCTTCTTCTTCTTCTTCTTCTTCTTCTTCTTCTTCGTCCCCCCTTTCCAAGAGCAGAGCACATTTTCCTCCCCTCGGGAATTTCTCTATCGCCAAAGAGCAGGAGATCTTCCTACCTGGCACTTTTAGAGGAAATCTTAACTACTACCTCCCTCTCCTTCAGCTAACAAGCCGGCTTTGGAGAACCCTGCTTAAATCCAACCCATTTCCTTCGCTGGGGTTTCTTTATCCCAACCCCCAACCCCCGCCCACCTTTGCTTCGTCCGACTTTGGTTGCCAGAGCAGTTTGCCAAAAGAGTCACCTTTCGGCACTACTTAAGGGCGACTCCCTGGCTTAAGTTGGGCTGCCTTTACATATTTCCTGGGCCTCGCTGGCTGGATTCCGTCCCCCCTTCTTTTTACTTACTGCTTCGGTTTGTCAAAACCAACGAGGATTTCCTCTTTTCATACCTCGAGATCCCTGTCATTAGCACTCGGAATTAACTCCTTTTCTTATATCCGGTTGCAGCGGAATAAAGTAACATTGATCCCGAGCCTTTTCACCGAGAGGCCTGCAAGAAACGCTGCTTTAGCACCATAGTGTCCCACTTTGCCCTAGTGAGGACGCAATCCAGGAAAGGGAACGTGGCGGGGAATGCGTTTTGCCCCTTTCCTACTTCTGAGGGAGAATTATCCTTCCTTGCTTCGGTTTGGTTTGCTCCAATTTTATTTGCACAGAATCAAGGTTGCTTTCTGCAGAGCGCCCCTTTCCATTCATAGAAAAGGGCTGATCTACAGACACACTCCTGCGGGCGCTCCCGAAGCGGAACTCACACCCCAGGCCGTGTGCGCTCTGCTGCGGGGCAAAACCCACTCCGACCCACCTCCATTTTTCCAACCAAGCTCTCCAGGGGAGCACGTCGGAATTCGGTTTCAGTTCGAGTTCTCCCACACTAGTTGTGAACAAATCAGATCCCCTTCAATCTTAACCCGAAAGTAGATGGGCCTGGGAGCCCAGCCAGGGGTTTACTTTATTCTAATCGGCCCCGATCTCCAATGCCCTAGTTGCGGAAAGGAGCTGTTTTGTGAGGACGAAGCGAATCCAGCCCGTTACAGTGGTACCTCGGGTTACATACGCTTCAGGTTACATACGCTTCAGGTTAGAGACTCTGCTAACCCAGAAATAGTGCTTCAGGTTAAGAGCTTTGCTTCAGGATAAGAACAGAAATCGGGCTCCGGCGGCGCGGCGGCAGCAGGGGCCCCCATTAGCTAAAGTGGTGCTTCAGGTTAAGAACAGTTTCAGGTTAAGAACGGACCTCCGGAACGAATTAAGTTCTTAACCTGAGGTACCACTGTACTTTATTCCACGTAAGGATCACATCTGGAACAGTTACAGGGCTGCAAAAGCGATCCAAGCACGCGTTAAACGGGGTCGTCGCCGTCGTTGCTGCTCTAATATAGCAAATGTTAGAGAAGACCCTTTGAAATAGATGAAATGACTAACTTGGGTGTATTAATTTCAGTGGGTCTACTCGAAGTAAAATTAGTTGGATACAACCACTACCACCACCAAATTTATACAGTGTATAGCTCAGTGCCAAAATAAGATTCTAAGCATAAAAACACTCCAGCCAGGATGGTGGTGGTGGTGGTGGTGATATCTCGCTCTATTTTAAGGTAATCTTTCGCAACGTTTAGTTTTGCCTCCAGGGGACTCGTGAACCAAATGCTTTTTGGGGTGGACGGTGGTCCTAATTTCCCGCTTCTAGCATCGAATGAAGGAAGCTGTTTTTGCCAGACCCGTTGCCAGGAATGTTGCGATAGCGGGTGCGGGGAGAGGCTAGTCTATGGGATAGCAACAGGGAACCATTGCAGAACATCATAAATATGTGCAGGCAGCCTGGTATCCATGCTAATCTGATTGGTTCCTGGAGAGCATTAGCCGTTTGCTTTGATGGTTTTCCGATAAGTAAGAGGACTGGATTTATATTTTCCTTTTATGTAAGATGAACATTCGCCAATGAGAACGCCCATCCGGGGGCAACACTCTTGCCTATGGGATCTCTTTGCCGTTCGGAATCAATGGAAGCCGGGGATTTCGCCCCGGACTCTACAGTAACAGGGAAGTTGTGGCTCTGCGGATGTTGCTGTACTCCGACCCCACATCCTTCCCGGCTATTAGCCACGGTGGCCGGGGCTCTGGTGGGCGTTAAAGTCCTACAGCATTGCGGTGGAGGCGGGGTGTCACCGCATCTCAGCCCTAGGTTCGAAGTTGCAACCTTGGCTAGGAGGTCAATCCCACTAAACCAACCCCAGGCAACGAGGAATGGGCCCTGCCTCACAGTAGAGCTTTGCGCCCAGAAGGTCCCAGGTTCAAACCCCAGCATCTCCAGGAAGGACCGGAAGAAGCACCTGGTCTGAAACCCTGCCGCTTCCGGTCAGTGTAGACAATACTGAGCTGGATGGAGCAACGGTCTGAGTCGGTATAAGGCAGCTTTCTATGCAACACAATTCTGCTTACTTTCAAGTATGCATTCACAGGGGATCAGGGGGTTGCATATTTTTTAACGGGCCCTAAGACTTCTGGGTGCTTTTCCTGGAAACATGTGCCAGCGACACCTTTTTCTCCGTTGGAAAAGTCTAATAGCCCGTGAGTTCCGATCAATGGACTTCTCCAATCGTGGTACTTCCACGATGTCTGTTGGGAGAAGGGGGATAGTGAGGGAACCTTCCCTTAATTAGCCTTTCCTGGCTCTCCTCCTCCTCCCCCTTCTTTTGCCTTTTTCAAAAATGTGGTTTCCTGGCGTTCAAAGGGCCCATTCTGGGGCTTTTTAATTCCCCGCCGGCCTTCGGCAGCTTTTGCGCAGCGGCGAGCGGGTAATTTATAGCGGAGCCTTCAGAGCCAGCGCGGTCGAGCGGGAAGCTCGCTCCTACACGCCTTGGCCGAGGCATAAATCACAGGAAAGGCATACACTCCTTCCTCCACCCGCCCCACTCTGCGGTCACTCAATGAGAACGGGGCGAGGTGGACACCAACCTGCTTCCAGGAGCAGGTGCCTACTCTTTTACGCCCTCCGCCAAGTTCCAACAGGCTCTGCGACTTGGAACAGGTTAAAAATATAACATGCTAGTTAGGAGTTCCCGGAAAGGAAAAGGGGATCTCTCCGCAGCGACTGGGGATCCCGTGGCCTCGATTCATAGCCTCCTGGCGATGCAGTAGGGTTACTTCTGGTGCTGCTGGCTATCTATCTATCTATCTATCTATCTATCTATCTATCTATCTATCTATCTATCCCAGTTTCCCCCCTCCAATGAACGCGAAGGTGGCATTTGCGGTTCTCCTCATTTAATCCCCACAACAACCCTGTGAGTTAGGGACTGAGATGCAGTGGGGCAAGGGTGCGCAGACAATTTCATGGGCAGTGTGGTGCAGTGGGTAGAGTGTTGGACTAGGACCTAAGATACTAGGGTTCACATCCCCAGTCGACCATGGAGCTCGCTAGGTGATCTTGGAAACAGTCAGTGCCTCTCAGCCTAACCTACCTCACAGGGTTATTGTGATTGATCATCGTAATCATTTTGACCTCCCAGGGTCCAAATCCGGCAGTCTAATCTCTACACCACCACTGGCTTTCCTTTCCTTTCCTTTCCTTTCCTTTCCTTTCCTTTCCTTTCCTTTCCTTTCCTTTCCTTTCCTTTCCTTTCCGCAGCCGTTTTGGGTTTGTAACTACCTGGAGTCAATGACCGACCTACTTTTTGGGGGCCCTGAAGCTTGAAGCCTGAAGCCTCTTTGCAACCAGCAACAGGTCTGGGTAACTACTATTATCTTCTTCAATGCGGTTGTTTGCAACAACCTTTACAACATCTGTGCTATTGACTCTCAAACTTTGGGTTTGTTAAAATATATACAAAAAACCCAAGCAATTTCACTCCAATCCATGCAACTCAAATTAGGTCTACTAGACCCATTTTTAAAAAGCGATTTGGAATGAGGTTGCTTCTGGGACCCTTGCGAGATAAGCGGCCTTGAAGCTGAAGCTTCATTAGTTTCAGAATAGACCCGCCCCTGCCTGGAGCGGTGATCTCAGTGCAACCTGCAATCGTTGGCGTAGCCGGGATTTTTGTTAGAGGGATTTGTATTTATTTTTATTGATTTAGGGGGGAAGTTGCCTCTCCTACCCCCACCCCCATGCGCGCAGTGTCGTTAGATCTGTACCGGAGTTTACAAAAGATCAGGCCAAAGTCTCCTGCGGTGGTCACAGTGGCCAACCCAACGCCTCCAAGGGAATCCCAGAAGCAGGTCCTGAGCGCAGCGGCGCTCTCCTCGCCTGCGATTCCTAGCCATTGGCCTTCGCTCCGAGAGTGCAGGTGGTACACTGCCATATCCTCGAATTCCTACACTTGTTCAGAAGTCAGTCCGGCAGAGTTCGATGGGTGCTATCCTATCCTAGGCATCCGCTTTCCTGGGAGGATGTTTCACTTAACACAGTGGGGGCTGCTCCAGATTAAAATTGGCTTGGGTCTGTGCGGCTGGCTTCGTTTATTTAGTTTAGCTGACAGTCCCCGTTCGAAATTTACCAAAGTCCACCACCTCCTTCAAGCGTTGGTTTTCTCCACCAACATCTATGCATTTTACGGCAGAATATAAGGAAGCAGATGGGAGGTTGTATCCTAGTTTTGGAGAGTCATCTACTTTCAGATGATATTTCAGATAAAGTATTTTCAGCCCGGTGGGAGAGCGTCTGTTTTGGACGCAGACAGTAGCATAGGAAGGCAGGGGCAGGGCGACTGGGAGACACAGTCCCTCCGGGTGCTTGGGTAGGGCGATGTCCCACAAAAAGCTCAGCAGCTTTGGGTGATCACCGGCGGGAGTTGCTACGCCAGTGCACACAGAAGGTCTCCGGTTGGACCCCGGGCATCTCCAGGTAGGGTTGGGAGATAGACGTCCTGTCTGAATTGCTAGAGAGGCGCTGCCAATGGGATAAAAAGCAGCTTCTTGTTCGTCCACTTTCTGTCTCAAGGTGCTCACACAGTTTAGCCAACAAACCTAAGTAGTTATAAAATCCACTGGTTGAACACACACACACACACACACACACACACACACACACACACACACACAAACACGTCAGTGGCACTGGTACCAGGATTGCGCAGAGTTTAAGCACGTGTTTGCTAGATTTCCTAGCAAAGAAGGCAGTCACTGAATTTACTCCCAAGCAAACGCGCATGGAATGAAACTGCGGATTTATTCCCACGGATGAGAAGCGGCTACAAAAACGCTTGGATTGGAATCGCGATCTGAACTTGTGTGTGTGTGTGTGTGTGTGCGCGTGTGCTTGCGTCTAAAAAAAGTCTAGGCGCGCACTATCAGCAGCCTTCCGCGGGAATAAGGTCCATAGGCGACCTGTTGACGATCAGGACCTAAACGGTGATCTCTGCCTGCGCCCTATTGCACTACGCATCGGAAACCCGCTTCATTGCGATTAATATAATCTATCAAGTAAACACGATTTAGAAACCACGAACTCATTATCTCCCTTTGGGGTCAGGATCCAATTGTCCAAAAATGGTTTTTGGAAAGTGGTGGGACTTCGGTGATGGAAAAGTTATATAGGAGGAATTGATATCGCGACTGCAGATATGACAGTGATTTCCTCAGGCATATGTGTTTTACATTTATTTCAGCATGAAAGTCAAACAGGAGTGTGAAAACTTCCCTCGGAAATGCATGGGGTTTAGACGTTTGTTTGCCAGTGGTGCCAAGTTGAATAAAATTTTGGGAGAGCCCAGGTGAGCCCCGTCGACATAATCGATCATAAGACGAGGCTCGCACACACCATTTGAATAATAATGCCCGTCAACCTGGGGGGGGGAGGAAGCACTCTCAAATATTTTAATGGGGAGGCGGCAAAGGGACTTTGGCCCTTAGGAATTAACTCCTAAGATTGGCTCAATGCATAATAATAGGTTGTATCCGACTAACTCAGAGTAGACCCACTGAAATAAAGGAACTTGATTCTATAATCTAGTCGAATTATTATTATTATTATTAATAATAATAGTAATACAGCCCTGTTCCTGTGACTGTATTATGTTTTAACACTTTTAAATTGTTGTATCCTCCCCAGGGGATCTGTTGGTAAAGGGCAGGTCATAAATTTTATCATAATCATAATCATAATTCAACAGTAGTTCTCATTTAATTATATTGATGTTCGTTTTAACTTTTTAAAAAATCCGTAAAAACACACGGATTCATCATTCATGGATTTTAATCCTACCTGGGCATAAACCAGAAGCAGGTTTAATGGACTGAAATTGAATTTATTTTTCAGTGCTGGGAAGTGGGATCCAGATCATTCCCACTCCCTATCCCGCCCCTTCCCAACACATTTCATGTCCATTGTTTCCACTGTGACTTCCAACACCTGCTGGAATCTCTCCTGATGAAATCAATGGCGCTTTTGTTTGTTTGTTTGTTTGTTTGTTTTAAACAACAGCTTATGAACGGATTGTCCGACCTCCCCTTGTTAGGGATGCCATTCTGAGAACCTGCACGCGACCGTCGCCCCCTCCCAGCCCAAAATAAATGAGTGATTTCAAATCTGTGGGGGTATTTTATTTATTTCAGCCGCGTTGACCAGCCGCCCAGACTCTGCGTTATCCAAGCTGCTTACAAAGCATATCTCAGGAAAATGCAGCAATAAATCCAGAATGAAAATAAATAAATCAGTAAACACATTCTCACAAGTACATTGCGGGGGGGCGTTTCCCTGGATTCTACAGGAAGGGGTGGGACACACACACAATCCCATTTTATTTTTTTTATTCGATTTCAGTAAATCCAGCGATGAGGATATCAAGGGGTAGCCCACAGACCTTTCCCTCCCCCCGCCACAAATAAGAGCCGTTTCCAGATTTCTGATGAGACTGGCGTGTGGGGGGGGGGGGGGAGAGAGACCTTTAGGGGTCCCGTTTCATAAGGTACAACTGCAATCGCCATTTCCTTCCCCGTTCCTTTGATCCCACCAATGTGCTAAAATTCCATTCGCTCTGTTTAAAACGCGGGGTGGGTGGGGGGTGGGAGGCGAATCCCAGTCAGGCAGTTCGGGTGAAATCCGACGGGAGTCCAGCACGGCAAACGTGGCTCTTTTGTGCCGGATGACTCGCTTGAGAATTTTTAATTTATTTAATTTATTTAGGTGGGGGGTATTTAAAAAATATTAAAAACAGGTTTTTCGTTTGATAGTGTAACGTCCACATCATATGTGTACACACGTACACGTACACACACACACACACACACACACACACACACACACACACACGCAAACAAACTCTTGCCTCGCGTACTCGAATAAACTCTACCGAAGGAATTTGAAAACAGTTTGTCTCCTAAGTGCCACGACGATTGGTAATAATGAGCAATCATAGCTCCTATAAATAATACTGCGTTGTATGTAAATTCTAAGCAGAGTAAGCCCACTGAAATAAATGAACCCTAAGTAGGCCCTCTCTACTGATTTCAGTGGGTCTACTCTGAGTGGAACCAAAGCTGGGTGGTAGCCCCAAAATAGCCAAACAAAACTGGGAGGAAAGGATGAATGAGATAATAAATTTCGAAACAAAATAAAATTGACCCCCCCCGCCATTTTTTAAAAAAGGCTTCTTTTCTCTTTGTCAAACAGATGGAGAAAAAAAACCCAAATATCTCAAAGAAGGCTTTCACTAAGCTTAATTCAAACGTCTACTTCTAGAAATGAGACGAAGGATTAAGGATAGATACAACAGACGGAAGGAAACGCGACCAGGATTGTGGAAACAACTCGGCGAAGATATACTCCGGTACGATATTTTAATGATCGTCCCTAATATGAGATTATGATACATATTGCATTGATAGCCTGAGCGTTACCGATGTATATAGACATAACATCTCTTCTTCCCCTAACGACTTTGAGCAATATATTCTGCGGTAGCTAAATTGCCTCAAATACGCAGGAACTTTCGCTCTTCCTTCGTTCTTGCTTCCTGACCTAGACAAAACTAAAGACGTGTAAAGGCAGGCTTTTAACACCCACACCACCACCACCACCGCTTATAGTAATATAATAAATGACGGTGGCAATATTAACGCTATCCCGAGTCCCTGGAAGACCCACACTGCTTCTTCCCTACTTGTATTTGTGTAGGGGGGCGTTAAAACTTTTGTGTTTAATGTGGTTTTTTGTGGGGTTTTTTTGGTATGTTCCTAGTTGTTTTGGCTGTTGTGAAATTTACTGTTTTCTGCTGTTTGCTTAATATTTATTTGTGCTTTACTTGAACACTGCTCTCATTCCCTTAGAGTGCAAGAACGGGATTTAAAGGATGTTAAACAAATTAAAGATATTAATAGTTACATTGCAGCATTATTAATATGAATTAAAGAAGGCAATATTTATTACTGCAGTTAATGCTATATCATATATGATATTGTATAAAATATACTATCCATACAAATTAAATAAATTAATATTTCTTAGTATCATTATCAATGTGTTCATGAATTATTAGTAATACTATTATTAACATTGTTAATATTATTAACTTTTATTAGTTAATAGTTAACCGTGTTACTATTGTTGTCGTTGTTTATTTTCAATAACAGCATTTCCCCTCTAGTTTGAGAATTCTAGCGAGCGTCTCAAACCTCTTTCGTTGGTCGCCACAAGATTTAAACATTTGGCGAGATTAGGTCGATCATTCTGTACATCAGCGTTTCTGTCAATTTGCAGGTATTTGAAGGAAATTAGAAGAGAGAGGGAGAAGTCAAAGTGAAAATAAAATAAAACAAATAAACCCAAGATTCTCGAGTCTAGTTGCCCAGTTCATTAATAATAATAAATAATAGCATGAAAGTTATTGAGGGTTTTCTAAGTTGGTGTAAGGTTGAGGATGGGCGCTCCCCTCCAATTCCTTTTTTCTGTTTTTCTAAAGGACAATTATTCTAACTATGCACTTATTTTGAAGAACAATACTGTAACATTAGACAACCACGATGGATGGCATCGAGGCCAGGCTATCCAAGGTCATTTGACATTCTGTGGCTGTATCTATCCTTATACAGGTATCAGATCCCTATTCGTAAAAGCCATTCATCATCATATTATTAATAACCATTATCACGACTGGCAATCAGCCTCGTCTAGAACGATCGGCCGTTGCGCGCTACTTGCGGATTCCTATCTACTCTTCCGCCCTTTGAAGTTTCTACCTCGTGGGGAATTCTTTTAAAAAAATAAAAATAAGAAATTGTCCGCTCGGAGGCTTTGGATCACTCAAAGAAGCGCTGACGTCGCTCTTCCAAATTGGTGTGAAATCGGATTTCAGCCTCTCCCTTCTCTGCTTTTTCTTCTCCCCTCGACAGAGCTGGCGCCCCACCCTGCCCGATCCCAGGCTTTGGCGAGGCGTCTCTGTGGCCGGGCCCGAGGGACCAGGCGCCCCGACGGCGAGGAGGAGGAGAAGAAGCAAGGCCGAGAATCGGTCCCCAAGGGTCGCCCAAGAGGATTCTCTCTCCGCTCCCTTCCATTACTTTGCATCGCGCGCCAAGCCTTCCGGATCCCCGAAAAGGCCTGGCCAGGCGACGCTGCCTCTCCCTGACGGGCTGTCACCTTCACCTCCAAGAAAGTGGGAATCTCCGACGACGCGTGTGTCTATGGATTGCTCAGGCGCCCCCTGGAACGGGTGGGACCGGGAGCGCAACCGCATTGAAGTAAAAACTGAGTTGTTTGTTTTTTCCCTTCTCCCGCGCTATCTAGGCGAGGGAAGTCTTCGTGTCAGGGCTACGGGAACATCCTGGTTTGAGGAAGGAAAAGCGCGACTGATCTTTCACCGTGGAACCCCCTCTCCCCGCAAAGCCATACACAGTCCCGCACGTTTGGGTCCAGAAATACTTCTCATTTATTGGCTGTTGTTTTGAGACGGGATTACTGGGACACCATTTTACCCCTCTTTCCTCCAACCCCATGTCACATCCACATGTAAAGCAGTCTTATAACACTTTAACACTTTAATTGTAGTTCTTAACAGGTCCTCAGGATTCTTTGGGGGAAGCCATCATTGTTTAAAGTGCGCCAAACATATGATGAGCGTGTGACATCAGTCTGTTCCGTATATTTCCCATTTGATATGTCCTGCCCCCCCCCTCTGTTGATGTCAGGCAGCATCTGTGGAACTCTCTGCCTCATTGACATTTGTTGCCCTACAGTCCTAACCCCTATTTTACCGTCTACTGAAGACCAGAGCTGAAACTGTAGATTTCCTCCCACCCCGCCGCCCCCAGACTTTATCTCTCAGAGCCCACAAGACATGAAAATGTTGACATCTGTTTATTCCCACCTTTTGGTAGGGGCGCACAAGGGGGGGAGGGGGCAGTCCTGATGGGGGTGACAAGATGGTATTCTGCCTCACCCCAGCTGTAGAGCGGCCAAGAGCATGCACACAGTGTGTGTATGGGCTGCTGCGCATCCATTGTCTGTACGGGCGCTGCACATGTGCATTCTGTACAGTCGCCACACATGCGCAGTTTGAGACCGCACTGACCTATCTATTCTGAATGTTCTTATGTGATGCCAATAAAGGTTACTTGACTTAACTTGACATGCACAGTCTGTTTGGGCACCACACGGGTGCTGCCAGGTGGTTAGCCCTGCCCCTCGGCACCCTGCCTTTTGGTATACTTCTTAATAGGTAGGGGGGGGGACGACTTGGTTAGGGTGGAGTAGGACTTTTGTTGGGGGGACAGATATGACGTAATTGGTCAGTTAAGTATTTCTATTGTTTTACAAGGGGGGCAGCTGCCCCTTGCCCCTCCCGGCTATGCCCCTGCCTCAGTGCTTTTTTCCCTTAAAAATGTTTAGGCTTACTCTCATTTCCCTACTCATATTGAAATACTGATCCTCAATGAGGCCAAACTTAGATTCACAAAACGTTTAGGGGTATGCGTACCCCTGTGTCCCCCCCGAAAAAAGCACTGCCCTCCATGATATTGTTATCACTATTATTATCTGGCCCTTCACCCTAAGTTCCCAGGGCAGGTTACAACAATTAGAGCACCATGTTCAAAACAGTTTTAAACAACTTGCAACCACAGAAATGAGGCGGGTCCTTAAAATATGCAACTGTTTTGTCAAAAGCCAGGATAAAAGGGTGCATCTTTAGCTGTGCTGGCAAAGGCTGGTGGAAGTTATATTACTCCAGCTACAGCAAGCTCCCTGTTGCGGCGGGTTGCCAACCTTTCTTTTCCTCACAAAGCAACAATTCCTATAGTTCCCTGTGAAGAAGGACTGACAGTTAAACCACTCTGAGAAGAATCATAGGTCTGTGAGGTAAAAGGTAAAGGTAAAAGGACCCCTGACCATTAGGTCCATTCGTGGCCGACTCTGGGGTTGTGGAGCTCATCTCGCTTTACTGGCCGAGGGAGCCGGCGTACAGCTGGCTTGTGGCATGTGGCCTGCATGACTAAGCCACTTCTGGCGAACCAGAGCAGCGCACCGAAACGCCATTTACCTTCCCACCGGAGCGGTACCTATTTATCTACTTGCACTGTGACATGCTTTTGAACTGCTAGGTGGGCAGGAGCAGGGACTGAGCAACGGGAGCTCACCCCGTCGCAGGGATTCGAACCGCCGAACTTCTGATTAGCAAGCCCTAGGCTCTGTGGTTTAACCCTCAGCGAATAGGGCCCTCCTAACAACTCTCAGCACCCTGAACATTTTGCAGCTCCCAGGATGCATTGGGGGAAGACTTGTCTGTTGAAACTGACATGATACTACTTTAAATGTGAAGTGCAGATGGGGACTCAGTCTTGCAGTAGGAATGTTTCTCTGCTTGGTTCACATCCACACCATACATTCATTTGTGTAGCCGGGGCGGCAGGGAGGAGCAGCTGCTCCCCCCTAAATCAAGAAAAATTAATAAAAATACATAGCTAAGAGGTTCCCCCCCCAAAAGGCCTTGCCCCCCCTAAGAAAAATCCTGGCTACACCCATGCATAGATTTAAAGGACTCATTCACCACTTTAACTGTCACAAAGTACCCTGGGAATTGTAGTTCGTTCATGGTGAAGGAAATTATAGCTTTGTGAGGTCAGCACCCTGGGGTGCTGGGAAGCCACGACTCACAGAGTGGTGCAAGAGTCCTTGAAATGTATTGCACAGGTACATAGCAAGTTTTCTCTCCCCTCTAACAGCTGCTTGGCATTTTGTGTCAGTTGAGCACATGCAGTTCCCATGGGGTTATTTAAATCCCTCCCTCTTTAGGAGCCTGCAGAATCTTTGTTCTGTAACACTTGGACTTCCTCCAAACCTCCTATTATTCCAGGGGCATGGCACCATTTGCCAGGGGAGGTGCATGTGCATGCGCCCCAAGTGGGGGCAGAGTGTGCTCATCCAGCCCTTGCCCCAGGTGTCACCACCGGTGGGTGCTTGAGCACTGGGTGGGGCAAGCAGGGCGCATGATGGGGATCTCTGCGGTGTGCGCGCGTGCCTGGTTGACACCCCCTCCGATTGTGTGCCCGGGGCAATGGCCCCCCGGGCACACAATGCTACACCACCGTGTTATTCCCCTCTTCTGCATGAGTGGAGCTTTTTGGTTATGTAAGGACTAGCACATAGAGAATCAAGATCATATCAGTGTATATATAATATGTGAGCCTTACCTGCAACAAAATGTTACAGCATGATTCCAGCTGCTTCATTCCACTATCACCACCCTAGTTTTCACACAGTACTCAATTAGCATTTAGTTATGTCCTCATAAACGTTGTTTTGACATTTGAGCTTCCCTTATAATTTTCTTCGCTTGTGGACGACTTTAAATCTGCCACTACCCCTTTCCCCCACCATTGATTTTCTCTCTCTTTCTCTCTCTCCCATCAAGGTTCATCACTGGCACATCTGAAGCGTGACCAATCTTGTCACCCTCAGTCGGACCCTAATTTATGAACTGGGCTGGTGGGGATGAGCTTGTGTCTTTAAGAAGTCAGCATTTCAGAAAGTTCCCCCCTTAAGAGACATCTCACCTCCTTGGGACTGAAAGGTTATCAGGAACGATAAATGGTTTCACCTTCGGCCTTTTTTTGACATTTGATGGATGAGATCAGCTTGATGGAAGCCTCTTTGCTCTAATTAGCTACACTCCACTCTAAATTGTTTTAACACCTTCCCTTTGCTCTGGATGAAGTTATGTTGGCATGCCCTAACCTGTAAATTCAGACTTGCCCCATCACCTGTAGCATCAGTTGACATATGATTTTCTTTTGCTCTCTGATTGATGGATAGTCCTCATGATACCAAGGCTTTGGGATAATGCTATGTTCATTATAAACCATCCCCATGACATTGGACACATTGGAACCATGCATTTAAAGCACCAAGATACCACTGTAAACAGACATGGCTTCTCCCAAAGAATTATGGGAGCTGTAGTTTGCTAAGGATGCTGAGAGTTGCTAGGAGACCCCGCTATTCTCAGGGAATTCTGGGAAGTACTTTCCATCCAGGCCTCACATAAGCATGGAGCTGAATTATGTGAATTCCTGAGATAGTAAAAAGAAAAACAAAGGATTGTAGATTTTAAAATTACAGGTGCAGTTCACATTTTTATTTTTATTTTTGGAATGCTCCCCATGTCTTCATTGTTTTTATTAAAAATTGTTTTCATTGTTGGTCTTTGTTACTGTTAAATCCCTTTGAGCTGTTTCACAATATGTGGTTTATAAACTGAGTCAACAAATTAATAATCAATCAGTTAATTGAAAAATCAGTTTTTCAGCAAGTATAGAGTCACAGAACATAGAGTTTTAGAGTTAGAAGGGGTCCCAAGGGTTATCTAGTCCAACCCCATGGAAAGCAGGAATTCTCAGCTAAAGCACCTGTGACCAGATGGCCATCCAGCCTCTGCTTAAAAACCTCCAAGGAAGGAGAGTCCACCACATTCGGAGGGAGTCTGTTCCACTGCCAAACAGCTCTTACAGTCAGAATGTTCTTCCTGATATTTAGTCAGAATCTCCTCTCTTGTAACTTGAAGCTATTGATTTGGGTGCTACAGAGCAGGAGAAAACAAGCACGCTCCATCTTCCATGGCACAGGCCTCCTTAAGATAGCTGAAGATAGCTATCATGTCTCCTCTCAGTCTCCTTTTCTCCAGGCTAAATATACCACCTAAACATTAGGAAGAACTTCCTGACAGTAAGAGCTGTTCGACAGTGGAATTTGCTGCCAAGGAGTGTGGTGGAGTCTCCTTCTTTGGAGGTCTTTAAGCAGAGGCTTGACAACCATATGTCAGGAGTGCTCTGATGGTGTTTCCTGCTTGGCAGGGGGTTGGACTCGATGGCCCTTGTGGTCTCTTCCAACTCTATGATTCTATGATTCTACCCAGCTCCTTCAACTGTTCCTCATAAGGCTTGGTTTCCAGATCCTGGATCATCTTGGTCGCCTTCCTGTGCACAAATTGTAACTTGTCAATGTGCTTCTTAAACTGTGGTGTTTAGAATTGGACACAGTACTCCAGGATAGTTTTCTACAGTTTCCCAAGCAAAAACACTAGCATAGCAAGCTAGTGCAAAACCATTCTCTCAGATACTATAGAATTTTTAAATTTAATTGCAGGGAGTTGTTTGTGTGTTAATATGTGCTTTCAAAACTGTGACACCCCCATTGCAATTTGAAGTGGTACAATCCATGCTGTCCCTGCTGAACTCTGCCACCCTGGATTCTACCACTTCTCTCTTTCTGGCATGATTTCTTGGTGTGTGTGTGTGTGGGGGGGTGATCTTATTTTTGTACCCAGCACACAATTCATTATTATTATTTTTTTTACTGAGCATCGTCTGTTTGGAAGAAAAAAATCTGGCCCATCTCCCAGGTGGAATGTGTCTTTCTGAAATACAACCACCTCAGGAGAGAGAGAGAGAAATCTTAAATATGAATTACAATTCTTATATGAAAGACAGATGTGAACTGTTAAAAATGTTTATAATGTGGCTTAACATTAAAAAAAACACCTATTAACGAAGGGAGCTTCGCTGATGGGGATTGTTTGGCATGAGGGATTAATTACAAGGCTTTCACCTCTCGAACTGTCGTCTTAAGCCAGTCAAGACCCAAAGCAGCTAAGCAGATAGAATTTGTTTGTGTATTTTAGAATGGTATAGGAGTCCATTCAACTGGGGGGCTGTGGAGAGAGGGAGAGACTGTTTTATCCCACTGCTTTTCAATCAAAGGCCAAACTCTTTTCCAATTTTAATCCCATGGTAAAGAAATATCATCTTAAATAAGATCATCTGTCAATAAACACAGTCAGGGTAACCACCCTGCCCCCCCCCACATGCATTCCTTAAGAACTCTAAATTTTAAGGGACAGATTGGATGTAATATACTTTTTAAAAACATGACAAGTAACAGAACACACACACATGCAGACACACACACATTCACATATATTTTTAACACACATATAAACTTCTTTAATGGCACTTTAATCAACATACGGAAAATCTAGGTCTAAGCCCCAAGCGGCCTACAATACCAGTACTGGCAGGAGATAGCAAAGGTTATGAAAGTTATTGAATTATCATCAAAAGTGAGATAATGCTTAGTTATGAGAGAGGGAGAGCTATTCTTTTATTTATTTAAAATATTTATAGGTCCCCTTTCTGAGTGAAACTCACTCCAGGCCTTTTGAATGATATCAAATAAAAATGCAATCCAACAATAATAGTCAAATCAAATACAAAAGCTCCCGTAGAGCTCAAAACATTAATAAAAGCCAGCTGAGAGTGGGTGATAAGTCAACTAAGGCATACTCAACGTAGACCTATGGAAATCAATGGCATCAGTTCATGAGACATCCAACCCAAAGGAACTCAATGACAGCGTAGACAGAAAGTGAGTCACTCTTTGGATAGGCCGGTAAAAAAATTATGTGGGCCTTCAAAATCTTCCTGGAGACCTTGAAGTATAGTAAGAACATAGAATCATAGAATCATAGAGTTGGAATAGACCACAAGGGCCATCGAGTCCAACCCCCTGCGAAGCAGGAAACACCATCAGAGCACTCCTGACATATGGTTGTCAAGCCTCTGCTTAAAGACCTCCAAAGTAGGAGACTCCACCACACTCCTTGGCAGCAAATTCCACTGTCGAACAGCTCTTACTGTCAGGAAGTTCTTCCTAATGTTTAGGTGGAATCTTCTTTCTTGTAGTTTGGATCCATTGCTCCGTGTCTGTGGAGCAGCAGAAAACAACCTTTCTCCCTCCTCTATGTGACATCCTTTTATATATTTGAACATGGCTATCATATCACCCCTTAACCTCCTCTTCTCCAGGCTAAACATGCCCAGCTCCCTTAGCCGTTCCTCATAAGGCATCGTTTCCAGGCCTTTGACCATTTTGGTTGCCCTCTTCTGGACACGTTCCAGTTTGTCAGTGTCCTTCTTGAACTGTGGTGCCCAGAACTGGACACAGTACTCCAGGTGAGGTCTGACCAGAGCAGAATACAGTGGCACTATTACTTCCCTTGATCTAGATGCTATACTCCTATTGATGCAGCCCAGAATTCCATTGGCTTTTTTAGCTGCCGCGTCACACTGTTGACTCATGTCAAGTTTGTGGTCAACCAAGACTCCTAGATCCTTTTCACATGTACTGCTCTCAAGCCAGGTGTCCCCCATCTTGTATTTGTGCCTCTCATTTTTTTTGCCCAAGTGCAATACTTTACATTTCTCCCTGTTAAAATTCATCTTGTTTGTTTTTGCCCAGTTCTCTAATCTGTCAAGGTTGTTTTGAAGTGTGATCCTGTCCTCTGGGGTGTTAGCCACCCCTCCCAGTTTGGTGTCATCTGCAAATTTGATCAGGATGCCCTTGAGTCCATCATCCAAGTCGTTGATAAAGATGTTGAATAAGACCGGGCCCAAGACAGAACCCTGTGGCACCCCACTAGTCACTCTTCTCCAGGATGAAGAGGAACCATTGATGAGTACCCTTTGGGTACAGCTTGCTGAATCATGCCAATGGCCCATCTATTTCTACATACAGTGGTACCTCGGGTTACAGACGCTTCAGGTTACAGACTCCACTAACCCAGAAATAGTATCTCGGGTTAAGAACTTTGCTTCAGGATGAGAACAGAAATCGTGCGGTGGTGGAGCAGGAGGCCCCATTAGCTAAAGTGGTACCTCAACTTAAGAACAGTTTCAGGTTAAGAATGGACCTCTGGAACGAATTAAGTTCTTAACCCGAGGTACACTGTAATGTTATCACAGTGGTCAGCTGGAGGTTATTATGGGATGCCTGCAAGAAGGAAACCCCTCCTGTGGATACCAGCAAATGTGCAGGCAGAGCACCTGTTATGTACTGAGCTGAATCCTAGAACAATAGGATCCAGAATGCAGCAGTCTGATTGGTCCGCAGGAGCCACCCAATCCAGCTCCAGGTGGGAGTGAATCAGCAACCTGATTGGCCTGCAGGAGCAGCCAATCAGGCTTCTGGAGGAAGTGAATCCACAACCTGACTGGCCTATAGGAGCAGCCTGGAATTAGCCAATCACGTGGGGCCCATTGTGTAAATAATGTATATATAGCAGATGTTTTGGGGAAGGTTTCATTCATTGCTACTACGAGCTGAATAAACAGCATGAAATTCACACTCGACTCGGGAGTATATTTCAGCAACAGAGCTGTTTTTCAGCCAGAACTTGCCAGAACTCAGTTCCGGCACATCTCTGGTAGGCACCATTGCCATTATAAAAGAACAGGGAGGTGTTCATGTTGAGTTCCAGCACTCTCCTTCTAGAAAAATAGCACTGAAGAGCATAACTATTCTGGCTAGGAGCCATTTATAGTCCTCTCCTGCAGTAGCTTTATGGAGGTCTGAAGGTGGTGCTGAATGGTTACCACCAGGAGCTGGAATGGGTGAAGAAAGATCTCTCTCTTTTAGAACATTTTATTGGTTTTAGAGTAAAATGACATAGATAAAACTCAACAAAACTGTAGAGTGTTACATGCATACACCAGTTACATATAATAAAGTAAAGTGAGCAGGGACACTGTCAAATAACTTAATTGTTGAATGCATCACCAAGTCTTCAGCTATCTAGAACATAGCCTCTCCAGAAGTAAATGGCTGGAGGTCTAACATCAATGACATTTCTATTTACATAACTGATATATGGGGATCATAGCTTGTCAAAACGATCTTGCTTAGTTTGGCCTCTATTGCATTAGATGCTTGGAAAGGGCCAGATCCCAAACTCTCTCTTGCCATCCTGTCAGAGATGGACCTTTGGGGCTTTCCAATCAGTGATCTCTAAATAAACCACAGCAAACAGTGTGGTGGTTATATTCTAACCTATAAAGTGAAGGTCTTGCAACAGATGAGCAAGAGCAGGGTTTGGGTCCAATACTTGACCAGTAATGTTAGAAGCGGGACGCGGGTGGCACTGTGGGTTAAACCACAGAGCCTAGTGCTTGCCGATCAGAAGGTTGGCGGTTTGAATCCCTGCGACGGGGTGAGCTCCCGTTGCTCGGTCCCTGCTCCTGCCAACCTAGCAGTTCGAAAGCACGTCAAAGTGCAAGTAGATAAATAGGTACTTTTCCAACGGGAAGGTAAACGGCGTTTTCGTGCACTGCTCTGGTTCGCCAGAAGTGGCTTACTCATGCTGGCCACATGACCCGGAAGCTGTACGCCGGCTCCCTCGGCCAGTAAAGCGAGTTGAGAGCTGCAACCCCAGAGTCAGCCACAACTGGACCTAATGGTCAGGGGTCCCTTTATCTTTTAATGTTAGAAGCAACGTCAATAGCATTTTGCCAAAACCTTGAAAGCTTGTCACACTCCCACCATAAATATATGAGGGTCTCTCTCTTTTTGCAGACCCAGCAGCATTGGGATTAACTAACAAAGGTTTTGCAAGAGAGGGAGTCAGGATAGTACAAATGTTGAACCACAGATTGCACAGTTTGAAGCCAGTGGATGCATGAAAACTGACTCTTTTTTAGAAATAAAACATTGTCAAGGGCCATAAGTTTATTTAAAACATTACTTAAAGAACTTTCTTCAAAACAAAACAAAAAACTCCCATCAAAGGTATATCAAAATAATTGCATAATACATATGCCAGTCCAAGGCATAGGCTCAGCAACTTACAAAATATGAAATAATTCCAACAGACCTATAAGCAAAGTTCTTTCCTTACAGCATCCATTTTGCCTAGGGCTGTTTTCCTGGAGAGCTTCATTTACATCCTCACTCGCACAGAGTCTGGAAAAAAGGAACTAACTATAATCCTTCCAAGATGGTGAATTTGTAATTCAATATCTCCCATGTGATCTAAGGTTAAACACTCTTGAGTTAGTGAGCAGAAAACAACTATAGTTCATTATCAACTCAGTTAAAACTCAGAATCCCTTAGAATACTGCCATGGAACTTTCCAATGTTAAACCTTTTAATCAATACACATAGCCATTCCCAGTACAGTGTGAATTAAACCAATAATACTAAACAACCACAATTAGACTGTTGTGAGGATTAAATGGGGAAGGGATGTTCCTTGTTGCTCCTTGGAAAAAATGTGAGAAATGAATGTAATACATAAATAATCCTACATTCTAGCCAACAGTGGAGAACCTTAAACCTGGGGAGGGGGGTCAAATGTGGCCCTCAGAACTCTCCTGAAGCCACACCCCTTTCTCAGGCCACATTCTTCACTGGCCCTGCTTCACACCCTCCTTAAGTGTTTTTGCCTGGCTGCCTCTTCCTTGCCTGGATGGAGGACAAAGAGGGGCATTAGGATGTGAGTAGAAACCACCCTCCTGGTTGACCCACTTGTTGACCCACCCACTTTTGTCTCTGGCTCCGCCCACTACTTATATGTGGCCCCTGGAAAGTTTTATAGAAGAACCCTGTGTAAGAGGCAGGGAAGGGAAAAAAATCCCAGGGTGGGAAGCTGGGGAAAGAAAAAGAAGCTCCCAGGTGAGAGATGGGGGTGGGGCCCACCCCATTTTGTGAGAGATAATGGTCAAGATCTAACCCTGATACAGGTCTTTGTATTTTATTTTACCCCCCTCTTCTCTCTTCCCTTCTTTTTTCTCTTTCTCTCTCTTTTTTTGATCTGTTTTCTTTTTTCTTTAGGTTGGTTTGGTTTTTATTGTAATGTATGCTGAAAATTTGGGACACGGGTGGCGCTGTGGGTTAAACCACAGAGCCTAGGACTTGCTGATCAGAAGGTCAGTGGTTCGAATCCCCCTGACGGGGTGAGCTCCCGTTGCTCGGTCCCTGCTCCTGCCAACCTAGCAGTTCAAAAGAACGCCAAAGTGCAAGTAGATAAATAGGTACTGCTCCAGCGGGAAAGTTAACGGCGTTTCCGTGCGTTGCTCTGGTTCGCCAGAAGCGGCTTAGTCATGCTGGCCACATGACCCGGAAGCTGTACATCGGCTCCCTCAGCCAGTAAAGCAAGATGAGCGCCACAATCCAGAGTTGGTCACGACTGGACCTAATATGAGGGGGGGGGGAGCGGAGCGACTTTCCTAGAAGAGAATGTGGCCCTTGGAGTGAAAAACTCCCCACTGTTATGCTCAGCTGCTATGTAATGGCAACTCCCTAGCACAGGCTTCCTCAACCTCGGCCCTCCAGAAGTTTTTGGCCTACAACTCCCATGATCCCTAGCTAGAAGGACCAGTGGTCAGGGATGATGGGAACTGTAGTCTCAAAACAACTGTAGGGCCGAGGTTGAGGAAGCCTGCCCTAGCAACTCCTCTTTTCTGCGGGCCACAGCCCTCACTGGCCTGGCCTTGCCCCCTCCTTTAGCATTTTTGCCTGGTTGGAGGACAGAGAAGGGTATATGTGAGTATGTGTAGAAACTATCCTAACATACAAAGATTAAATGCATATTCATTGCTCCTCCCGCTATTGCCCCTGGCATGTGGCCCCTGTAAGGCTGCCCAGAAGGGAATGTGGCCCTGGGGTTGAATTCTACCCTGCATTATCAAAGCACTCCAAAGCGGCACTGGTTTATGCAGAATTTTGCATTTCTGGGTCTCCCTTGCCCCTCCCCACCCCAGCAAGTCTCTGCTTCCAAAAGGTAGACCAGGAAGAATACTATATATTTCCCCCCTCAAATAACTGCCAACCTAAGGATCAACTTTGCTAGTTGAGGTTGAATTTCCAGGGGATTTATTATTATTTTTAGTGCAGAAGGACCATGACAAACAAAGCTGCAAATGTGAAATAAATCCACCAGTTTTGTAAAATGTGGCTTGCTTCACACTTCGGTCAGTGGTTCAATTTCCTTTTGACTTAGAACCAAATCTATCAAAATTCAGCAGAGAAAGACGGGAACTGTGATGGTGTAAGTAAGTCATCAGCTGAAATGGGCGGTTTTTCAAATGCCATTTATGAAAATATTTTTTTAAAAAAACTTTTATTATAACTAAATGCATTTGTTTAATTGTGATCTGAAACTACAAGGCAACTGGAACACAATCTACTGGGAGATTCTGGGCCCATTCAGACGACCTGTTTCTGGAGCCTTCATCTAGGGTTCCTTCCACAAAGCTTATGGGGATATTAGGGTATATTCTGTCCTTTTTGAGCATTTATTCTGATTCATTTGCAGGGTTTTTAGATTATTTATTTATTTATGCTAATATTTCTATACCACGAATTCACCTCTCTCTCTCTCTCTCTCTCTCTCTCTCTCTCTCTCTCTCTGTGTGTGTGTGTGTGTGTGTGGTTTACAACCGTTGCACATGAACACCATGCAATAAAAACCATTAAACAAGTTAAAATTAGAAACCAGGTAATTATTGATGAAATACGTATTCTCCATTGCCTGCATTAGCCTGACAGACTAGAAAGGTTTCCAGTAGGTGTTAAAAAGTTGGCACAGAAGGCGCCTGCTGAATTTCTGTTGGCAGAGCCCTCCACGGGACTAAGCTGGTGACACTAAAGACTCTGTTTTGTGTTGATGTCAAATAAGCCCCACCATCTCAATGGATAACAGCAGTCCTTCAGCAACTGAGCTGAGACATAAGGGTTTGGGTGGTCCCTGGATTCAGGGCATTGTAAATTAACAGAAGGCCCTTGAATCTGGCTCAGGAGTCGATGGCAGCCAGTGCAGCTGTTTTCATGATGGTGTCCCATGTTCTCGGCCATATGCCCCCTTCAGCAGTCTGGCTGCCGCCTTCTGCACCAGCTGGAGCTTCCACACCAGGCCCAAGGGCAGCTCCACATAGAGCCCATTGCAGTAATCCAGCCTCAGGGTTACCAACTCATGGACTGCAATGGTCAGGTTATTCGTGTCCAGGAATGGACGTAGCAGGCAAACCACCCAAACTTGATCAAAGACACTACTAGCCACCAAGGAGGACAATAGGGAGGGCAAATGATAACACACATTCATCCTGCATTCATCTTGATTTGCTTCCAGTAGATTGACATGTCTTACCATTCATCATTTGTCAGCTCACACTTTCCAATGCATTTCTCCATCACTTTCCAAACAGCAGAAACTCACCTACCTAATCCACACATTCCCCAAAAATGCAAGAAAATGAAACACTGCTGTCCTCCAGAGTTCACACTTCTCTGAACATAGTACTAAAGCCAAGTAATTTGTAACAGAATGCACTGACTAGGGTAAAATGTACACAGAAAGGCATACAGTGGTACCTCGGGTTACAGACGCTTCAGATTACAGACTCCGCTAACCCAGAAATAGTACCTTGGATTAAGAACTTTGCTTCAGGATGAGAACAGACATTGCGCAGTGGTAGCGTGGCAGCAGCGGGAAGCCCCATTAGCTAAAGTGGTACGTGGGTGGCGCTGTGGGTTAAACTACAGAGCCTAGGACTACTGATCAGAAGGTCAGCAGTTTGAATCCCCACAACGGGGTGAGCTCCTGTTGCTCGGTCCCAGCTCCTGCCAACCTAGCAGTTCGAAAGCATGACAGAGTGCAAGTAGATAAATAGGTACCGATCCGGCGGGAAGGTAAATGGCATTTCCGTGCGCTACTCTGGTTCGCCAGAAGTGGCTTAGTTATGCTGGCCACATGACCCAGAAGCTGTACGCCAGCTCCCTCAGCCAATAAAGTGAGATGAGCGCCGCAACCCCAAAGTTGGCCACGACTGGACTTAATGGTGAGGGGTCCCTTTACCTTTACCTTTTACTTTAGGTTAAGAACAGTTTCAGATTAAGAACGGACCTCTGGAATGAATTAAGTTCTTAACCCGAGGTACCACTGTATATCAGTGAAAATAACAGACCCAATAGCATTCTTTTAGCAGAAAATTGCTCTGCAGAAATGTGTATTTTTAAAAGGAAGATTGTGTGCAAACTAGAATAAATTAGCATCATATGAGCCAACTCGGGGCTGAGGTCCCTTTGCCCCCCCTAAAATATTTGAGGGGGCCAGTCCGTCCAAAAAAGGTGGTGGGCATTAACATTCAAATGATGTGTGTGTGCTGTGTCTTGTGATCAATTATGTGGGCAGGGCCATTGTTGCAGTCAGGATTAAATTTTTTTAGGGGCAGGATTTTGTTAGAGGGGGCAAGCCATTTGTTATGGGGGGCAGAACCAATGTGATTGATCAGTTAGTTGAATATTTCTATTGTTTTACTTGATCTGGGGCTGCAGTTGCCCCCCTGCCCCCTTGGCTACGCCCAAGGGCAGGACTTACAAGCCCCACATATTCAAGTTGGCACCCCTGATTAGCGTTAAAATGGTAACGAGTTTTCACGAGGACTTTTTCTTTTAAAAATTGCAAACTGATGTGAAAATGTGGAAGCCTGAAGAGTGGAAAAATGAGAAACCGAGAGAACCCAAAACTGACAGATCCCCACATCCGTAACTTAAGCTCATTCTTTCTAGTCCTGCCTTCTGGGCCAGCAGAGAACATGCATTTTCCCTCTTTGATGTGACAGCCCATCAGTTTTTTGAAGAGTCCTGTCATGTTTCCCCTCAGCCTCATCTTCTTTCCTGCCTCTCCCACAATCCTGAGAAGCACCACTGTTTTACTTTGTAGTCAAGCATTGTCCCCCCAAGTTCTTGGGCTGATTGTGTTCTCAGATCAGAGCAGCGTATATTAAAAATGAAGAAGAAAGGAATGTTTTGGAATCTTTTGTCACTTCCAGGCAAGCGATTCACCGGGCATTCATTCTGATTTCTTTGCAGGGAGGTTAGATAACATTGAGTCAAATCAAGTCTTATCATTCACCTTTCTGGTTTATTTGCCTGTCACTTATTGCAAAGGGGGGGGGGGAATCTTTTGGGGACACAGGTCTGTTGTACAGGACCTCCCAATCAACTGTAACTGTGCAACCTGGATTTCTCTGGCATGTTACTAAATCCCACCTGAAAGCAGAGACAATCTGGAGCTGCTCTTTAAAAACATAGAGCAGGAGAGAGGAATCTCAGGTGCAGGGGCTGAATGCTGGCTGGCCCTTGAGAGTCTTCTCAGCCACACTCCTTGGAGGGAGTGTTTTTGCCTGGCTGGGTTGTGTCCTTGAACTCCAGGAATGCCTGGAAGATAAAGAGGAATGTGTGGGGTAATTTGATTTTTAAGGGGGGGGGATTCGAGAATGAGTTATTAAGAGTGAATGGCCTTTTAGGCTTCCTCCATGTGAATAGGAGCTCACTTTTTTAATAATAATAAATAATAATAATAATAATAATAATAATAATAATAATAATAATAATAATTTATTTATATCCCGCCCTCCCCAGTTGAAGCTGGGCTCAGAGCGGCTAACAACAATAAAAATAACACAGCATTCTAAAATCAATTCATTCTAAAACCAATTCAAAATCAAATTAATGGCAACCATTGGGCTAGAGTTCTGTGAGGATTACCAAAGGAGGGAGTCAGACTGTGCCCTGGCCAAAGGCCTGGTGGAACAGCTCTGTCTTGCAGACCCTGCGGAAAGATGTCAAGTCCCACAGGGCCCTAGTCTCTTGTGACAGAGCGTTCCACCAGATTGGGGCCACAGCCGAAAAAGCCCTGGCTCTGGTTGAGGCCAGCCTAACCTCTCTGTGGCCCGGGACCTCCAAGATGTTTTTGTTTGAAGACCGTAAGGTCCTCCGTGGGACATACCAGGAGAGGTGGTCCTGTGGGTAAGAATAAGAATTTTATGTCACGGGGGGCGGGGTTTAGAGATGCTTAGCTGGGGCATGGCCAAAAAAAGGTTGGGAACCACTGATCTAAACTGAGGTCAACTGCTATACTGTAGCAGCCTTGGCTGGTGCCCACTAAGATTGGGGGAGCGGAATGCAGGGAGCCCCAACAGTACATGGGGCTCAATCCAGTGACAGGCAGAACCAACTAACTTTCATTCTGTCGCCATCCTCTGCTAGAAGTGCTGGGATGCAACTGGTTGCCCTGGGGGGCTGGGGGGTCTACCTGGGAGAAGAACCTCCTAGACTGCCCTTTGACCTGTGCTGACCTTCCTCCTGGTGTTGGGACTGATTCTTGTTTTCCCTAAAAGAGGTACAATTCCCAGAACTCTTAACAAACCACAGTTCCCAGGATTCCTTGCTGGAAGTAACATGCTTTAAATGTGCATTGGATTTGCTTTAAACATACCGAGTCACATTACTCCAACCCCACCCACAATTTGTCAAGCAACTCTGCAAGCTGGTAATGAGCATGAAATTAAAGTGATACCTCGGGTTAAGTACTGGTACTTAATTCGTTCCAGAGGTCTGTTCTTAACCTGAAACTGTTCTTAACCTGAAGCACCACTTTACCTAATGGGGCCTCCCACCGCACGATTTCTGTTCTCATCCTGAAGCAAAGTTCTTAACCCGAGGTACTATTCCTGGGTTAGCGGAGTCTGTAACCTGAAGCATATGTAACCTGAAGCGTATGTAAGCCGAGGTACCACTGTACTGCAGCCAACCAGAACCCTGCCCCCCCCTATATTCCACCCCTCCTCAACCAGAGTAAGCCCATCCTGTCTTCCAGGAGTGAACTCCTGCTATTAAAAGCCATGTTCATTGCTATTGCTTAAAGAAATACTGTAAACAGCCACAAAGACTCCTTCCTTGGGGACCAAATGAATCCCTGCCACTTAAGAGCACATTTATTTATTTATTTTAAAGGCAGACCTTGTGTCGTTTATCGCTCCCCAGAGGGACACACACACACATGCACACACACCTTCCTCAACATCGCGACTGCTAGAAGTCAACCTGGGAATAGGACTTGTGAATTGCTGGTGATTTACTCACTTTCAAATATTCTCCTTAATGGCTTTCTCCTTCGCCCCATTTTCTTGTTCTGTTTTTTAAATTATTCATATTTGTACAACCTCAGCACCCCATTAAGGCAGGGACTTATGTTTACCCAGGATGGGAATTATTGGAGACAGAGTGGAAGCAGCAATTCTTAATCATTTGCTTAATTGTTGGGAGGCGAGGGGCATGTTTGTGCTAAAGATGAACTGACGTTTTCTATCATTTCCAGACAATGTTGCCTATGCACCAGGGGCAGCTATAGGATGCCTTCCCATTCACAAATATTTATCCAGGCTCTTCCCCTGAATTTCATGCTTTCCTCTTAACTCCTTTGCTTTCTGGGTGGTCAAATAATTTTCACGGGGCCCTATTCTGCATAGAACAAGTATTGAAAGGCAGGACTTTCAAGGCATAAGTCCAGGGCCCCATTCAGTTGAATGGTCAGGAGGACCACTAGAAGCAGCAAAGACATTTGGGGAGGGGGGGACCCTTTGCATTGTGAAGCAAGCTGAAGTAACCACCATCTAAAGGAGGGAAGAGACTGAGCAACCCACGACTCCACAAATGTTAATAGATGATGGTCTCCATCCTCCCTGATCATTGGTCATGCTGTCTGGGGCTGATGGGAATTGGCATTCAGGAACATATGGACAACCATGGGTTCCACAGCCACATCCTGGATCTAGGGGAAGAGGAGCAGTCAAAGAGCTCTTTGCTTGTCCACTGCAAACTTAGACCATATTAATGCTATGCATTTAAAGCAACAGGGCACTACTTTAAACAGTCATGGCTTCACCCAAATAATTTTGGGGCCCAGATTTATTTAAGGGTGCTCAGAGTTGTCAGTGGGTCCCTATTCTGATCACAGAGCTACAATTCCCAGAGTTCCCTATGAAGAAGGATTAACTGTTAAACCACTTTGGGAATTGTAGCTCTGTGAGCACAATAAGGGGTCTCCTAACAACTTCCCATCCCAAAATGGTATCAACGAGCATTAAATGCATGGTGTTAATGTCACGAAAGTTCACATTGGAAGGTAACGCTACCAGATCCACATTTTCCGAAACAATAAACAAACTGAAATGCAAGTCGTCCCCTCCAAATCATACATTGGCCACAGGTACAATCCTTGTAAGGGATTGAATGAGTTCGCATATCCCTGCATTGCAGGGGGTTGGACTAAATGATTCTCAGGATCCGTTCCAGCTTTATGATTCTGTGATTCTAAGGTCTCAGAATTTTGGGATGCAATTCTCCAGCCAAGTAACAGGTACAAAAATGCATATATTTGGGTAAAGTGTGGATTAACAAATGCATATGTGAGTAAAAATAACATACATAAATGCATCATTTTCAGGGAAATGGCTTTGGGGGGGGATGGGCATTTTAAGCAAAATGTATACTCGAAGCAATTTGTGCTAAAATACTGACAAATTTTCACGAGGATTTTAAATTAATGGTGATGAGCATCATTGTAAATTGCTACAGAAATGCAGGGAACTTGTTGGAAAAATTAGAAGCCGAGAGCGCCAGAATTGACTGGTCCATCCACTGCTACTGGAACTGAACCCTTTTGCACCCCCTTCCCCCACTAAGCCCAGTGGAGTCTCCCTTTTCTCCAATCATTTGACCCAGCTTACAGAAAATGCAGCTATTAAGACGCCAGTTTTTGCTCCCTCTCCTTCACACAGCTGTTTGTTTTCCTTGGGGGCTTGGATTAACATTGGTCTTGACTTCTCCCCTCTTATTATTCAAAGGGTGAAACAATATTTTCTTTTGCTTGGGAAAAGGACAAAGTTCAAGGAAAGCACTTGACCCTCCTCTGCTAATCTCCCCTTCCCTGGTGCTGCTTCCCCCTTCTGTACACTTTAGCTCAGACGTTCCCAAACCCAGTGGCTGAAGCATGCCCCCCACTAACATAAATTTTTTTTTGGGGGGGTGCATCCAGAAATAATTTCAAATTTAGCGGGCAAAAGAGTAAGAACGAGCTTCCCTCTCTGAGAGAAGCCCACTGTTCTGGGGATGCCTCCCAATCTGACTCGTGCAGAGATGTAATGGGCAACCTCTTCTGAGGACTCTTCCAGATGACCTGTTTAGTGAGCATTCACTCTGACTTGTTTGCAGGGAGACTATAAGAAAAGTCTTGCAGGATCAGGCCAGTGGCCACCTAGTCCAGCATTCTGTTCTCACAGTCGTCAACCAGGTGCCCTAATGGGAAACCTTCAAGCAGGAACTGAGCCCATCCTGTGGTTTCCAGCAACTGGTGTTCAGAAATATTGCTGCATCCAACACTGGAGATATAACACAGCCATCAGGATTAGGAGTCATTGATAGCCTTATCCCCCATGGGGGGAGGGGACCCCTGACCATTAGGTCCAGTCGTGGCTGACTCTGGGGTTGCAGCGCTCATCTCGCTCTATAGGCCGAGGGAGCCGGCGTACAGCTTCCGGGTCATGTGGCCAGCATGACTAAGCCGCTTCTGCATGGAATCACTGTTTACCTTCCCGCCGGAGTGGTACCTATTTATCTACTTGCATTTTGACGTGCTTTTGAATTGCTAGGTGGGCAGGAGCAGGGACCGAACAACGGGAGCTCACCCCGTCAGGGGGATTCGAACTGCTGACCTTCTGATTGGTAAGCCCAAGGCTCTGTGGTTTAACCCACAGCGCCACCCGCGTCTCTTTATCCCCCATTAGATGACATTAAATAACAAATGTCCGCTCTGATTTGTTGTGAGGAGATCAGGTGATGTTACATCAAGGTAAGTGTTGTCCCACACGTTCTCCTGCATTTCACTTACCACAAAAGGTCCAGTCTTTGGGGGAAGTGGGTTTGATGTGTAAGAACCCAAAACAATAATTAAACAATCTGAATTTGCCAGAATGGGATTGTGAATCCCAACCTCCAAAATAGTATGGGGGTATTTGAGATGTGAACTTATGCTCTGCTTATTAAGAGTAGCAGAATGGGTGGTTGAAGGATTATAGCTCAGGGGTAGGAACTGGCATGCAGAAGATCCCAGGTTTAATCCCTGGCATCTCCAGGTAAGGCTGGGAGACATCACCTTGAGATCTGCTGCCGATCCCTGCAGATATTACTGAGTTAGACGGACCAATAACCTGACTCAGTATAAGGGATCTTTTTTGTGGGGCAGCACCATTGCTCTGTGGTGTGGCATCTGCCTTCCATGCAGAAGGCCCCAGGTTCAGTCCCCAGCATCTACAGGTAGGGTTGGGAAAGAAGAGCCACTATCAGTCAGCATGGACAGTGCTGAGCTAGGTGGAGCAATTGACTCAGTACCGTGGTACCTCTAGTTATGAACTTAATTCGTTCTGGAGGTCTGTTCTTAACCTGAAACTGTGGTGTAGTGGTTAAGAGCGGTAGACTCGTAATCTGGTGAACCGGGTTCGCTTCCCTGCTCCTCCACATGCAGCTGCTGGGTGACCTTGGGCTAGTCACACTTCTCTGAAGTCTCTTAGCCCCACTCGCCTCAAAGAGTGTTTGTTGTGGGGGAGGAAGGGAAAGGAGAATGTTAGCCGCTTTGAGACTCCTTAGGGTAGTGATAAAGCGGGATATCAAATCCAAACTCCTCCTCCTCCTCCTCCTCCTCCTCCTCCTCCTCCTCCTCCTCCTCCTCCTCTTCTTCTTCTTCTTCTTCTTCTTCTTCTTCTTCTTCTTCTTCTTCCTCTTCCTCTTAACTAGAGGCGTGCTTTCGCTAATGGGGCCTCTTGCTGCCGCTGGCTCACAATTTCCGTTCTCATCCTGGGGCAAAGTTCTCAACTCGAGGTAACTCTTCCAGGTTAGCAGAGTTTGTAACCTGAAGCGTTTGTAACCTGAGGTGTTTGTAACTCGAGGTACCACTGTATATGGCAGCTTCATATGTTCCTAAGAATCACAGCTGACATAGAGGTGGTCAGTGAGCGGCTGTGGGCAAGCAATTGGTGAGAGCCAGGAGCTGGGAATCAGGAACCATGTCTCCCCACCCCCACCCCAATGACATGACCCCAGAGTCCAGCAGCAACGAAGATGGGAACTCAGATGCTTCATACTTCCCTGCTAAGGAGGGAGACCAAGTGCGGGGCTTTGAGCTTGCTGGCAAAGATCAGGAAACAACCAGAGCTGAAGATGAGGAAGGTGAGCCACCAGAACCACCCCCTGGATCTCTAGGGCCAAAGCCTGGACCTGCATAGGCACTTTCCTCTGAGGAACCAGGTGCCTTCTTCAGGACCTCAGCAATTCAAATATGTGCACCAGGCAGGAGGGTGGCCAATGAAGAAGTGGCCAACTTCAGACCAGAGGGTTGCTGCTTTAAGACTCTAGAGTAATTATTATTTATTAAAGTTATTAGTCACTTTTTTGCTGCAGCAACTCAAAGCAACTACAATATTTTAAGCAAAAAGCAAAAAGCCAACACATATACACACACTAAAAACAACATAGTTTTTTAAATAAAAAACCCTACATTAAAATATCCCACCCGCTCTAAAAGGCCATTAATTATCTATGGCCTTTTAATTAAGGCCAAAGGCATAATTAAAAAGAAAGTTTTTTGCTTGGCCCCTGAAGATATGTAATGGTGGTGATATGTGAGCCTTCCCATGGAGAGTGTTCCACAAGCTAGAAGCCACCACTTTTCTTGTGTTACCACCCTCCAGACCTCCCATGGAGGGGGCACACAAATAATGGCCCCAGATGATGATTGCAAGGTGTGGTTCGGCTCATATGGGGAGAGGTGGTACTTGACGTATTGGGGTTCTGAACCACATAAGGCCTTATAGGTCAAAACCAGCACTTTGCATTGGGAGTGTTAGTCACAAAGGTAGTTTGAGAGCAGGGGCATAACCTTTGTGGGAGTGAGTTGCTTATTTGGAGCTCTCCGTGGTCCTGCAAGGCCTGACCTCCCTCTCTGCGGGATCCAGCACTAGACTAGGACACAGCAATCCAGGAGTCAGATCCAAAGACCAAGTCAGCACCAAACTAGGAGGCCAGATCATGGATGAAACCACAGGTCAGAAGCCAAGATCAAGGGTGGACTGAAGCATATCAAAACAAGTTGCAAAATTAATCAAATGTTGTCAAACTTATCAAGTTGCCAAACTTATTAAACATCCAGTAGTGGGTGCGTCCAGTGGTAAAAGCAAGCAGTTTTTAAGCAAACCCATCCAGATGTGTTTAAATTGAAATGTTTTAACTCTCATTTTAGCTTACGTTATCTTTCTAGTGTTTTTAATGCCTCTTTTGAACTGTCCTTCGTCAATAATATTAATGTTTTATTCTTCTTTGTAAACTGCTTATAGTTTTTGCTAACGATCAAGCACTATATCCATTTGATAAATAAATGAAATCTTTAACTATATATATGAAGGATGATGTTGGGGGAGATCTTGGCTGACTTTCTAAGCGGACTAGTCAATAGAAAGTAGGAAGGGAGGGGAAATGTCAGGTTTGCTTTTCTTGTAAATAAATTCATCATGATGATGTTAATGCTAATCAGATCTTCTCTTAGCACCACTGGACAAAAAAAAATCCTATAGATCTTCCTGGTAGCTGGATCTGTTACTCATTTAGGGCTGGCTTTGAAATGTTATCTTCACAGGTTGTTTGCCTGCTTCCTCTTAAAAAAAGTCTTTTTTAAAGAAAAGAAAAGGGGAGAGAGAGACCTCATCTGCTCTCCAGTCTTCCTTGATCAGTCTCCTCCATGTGCTTCACATTTAGGGAAAAAGAAACTTTTCACACATCACAAACAGTGTTCATGGGGATCTCTGGCATGGATCGTCATGGCAATTGGACCTGTTTAAATCCTTTCCCTGTTTTAATGTGGGATCATCACAGCTCCCCCCATCACCCATTTTCTGTGTCCCATGGAAACATTTAGAATGGAAGGTGCAACCTGTGGTCCTCCAGGTGTTGTTGGACTACAGCAACCAACAACTTTGACCATTAGCCTTCTGACTAGGGTTGATGGGAGTTGGAATCCAGGAATGCTGAGAGTGCCACAGGTACCCCTTCCCTGATTGAGAACTTAAACTTACCCAATTTACCCCTCTGCCTGTACAGCTCACCCCTCTGCCTGTACAGTGGTACCTCTGGTTGCGAACGGGATCCATTCCGGAGGCCCGTTCACAACCTGAAACGCAACCCACATCTGTGCGTGCACGGGTTGCGGTTTGCCGCTTCTGCACATGCACGTGACGTCATTTTGCGCATCTGCGCATGCGCGGGACGCAACCTGAAAACGCTCAACCTGAAGCAAACGTAACATGAGGTATGACTGTACTGTATAGCCCAATCCTGGGTTCATTTTTTCCAGGCCGTCTCAGAGTGTGTCAGGACTTTGGGTCTTGATTTTTCTCGTTCCTGGTTTATTAGTAATTACAGTAATACCTGCACAGTAGCGCACACCCCTGTGCTTTTAGCATGTTTTGACACACTGGCACCAGGAATTCTAATGAGAACATAAGAAGAGCCTGCAGGATGAGGCCAGTGGCCCATCTAGTGCAGCATCCTGTTCTCACAGTGTCCAACCAGATGCCCCAATGGGAAGCACCTCAAGGATGACCCAAGCACAAAAGCACTCCCCACCCCATGGTTTCCAGCAACTGGTATTTAGACCATGGAGGCAGAGCACAACCACCATGGTCTTCTCCTCCATGAATTTGTCTGATCTTCTTTCAAAGCCAACTAGATTGGCTTCTGCCTCCTGTCTTCTTCTATCTTCTTCTTCTTCTATTCCTCTTGCTTCTATCTGTCCTGAATCTTGCACAACATTTAACTTCACTGGATACCCACAATGTCCAATAAAAACACTTTTGGAAGTCAGAAGAGGGGGTGGGTTGTGTGCATGCACTTGGGATCCAGATGTTGATTTCATTCTTGTTCAACCTACAAAAATAGACACAAGGATCCTGTGGCTGACAGGCAGACAAGAATTTGCTCTAGTGAAGTTACACACACACACACACACACACACACACACACACTTAAAGAAACAAGACTTTCTCCTTTCATCTGAATGAAAATGAGCAATCTTTGGCGAAAGATTTTCAGCCCCTCCAGGGATGGGAGATGCTTGTACACATCCCCATCTGTTTCCCTTCACCTGTCCAGATGATGGTATAGAAGGACAGCCTCCAGGCTCAGAGACTGCATTTGAAGGCTTCTGCTGCTTCTTTTTTCTTTAGCAGGAAAATGTTCAAGCAGGACTTTTGTAAGTGAATTAGGACTCTAGAGAAATTTGCAAAGAGGACATAGCAAAATGGCATAGTGGATCAAGGGTAGGGTGGCATGTAATGCTCAGTCTGTTCTATCTCTCCTCTGGAGCAAGAGCTGTGATGTCATCTACCAGAGTACCAGGATAAATGGCAAAACATTATTGTGATAATGATACTTTCATTTGACTATTGCTTGCGATGATTAGCAGCGGTCGAAGAAGACTGCCTTTTGTGCTACCTTTTAAAGACGTGCTGAAAATGTTCTATACTACCAGGCCTAAGCAGGCAATTAAGAATTCATCTTTTCACAGTGGTTAAATGATGTCTGTTTTTGACACCTTTCTGGTTTTTATTGTATGGTTTTATGTTTTTGTTGCTGTAAATAACTTGGATTTTTTTTTTAATGAAGCAGCAGCAGTATACAAATATCTATGAATGAATGAATGAATGAATGAATGAATGAATGAATGAATTTCATCAGGTGGAAGCTGGTTATGCCTTTCCTTTCCTCCAACGGGGTTTGCATTTCATGCTAGCAGTTTAAAATGGCGATACTTCTTGGAAAAGTGTTTTGAATTTCTAATGAAAAACTAGAGGGTACAATTCAGCAGACCAACTTTAGTTTTTTAAAAGAAAGCTCCTTGTGGTTTTTACACCAAACATATGCAGCCAGGAGCAAATATGACCAAGTTCAATGGTAATTACTCCCAGGAATCTATACATCAAGTTGCAGTTACACTGTGTGGCTTCAATCTCCCAGGACATTCTATACAAGATCTCAAAGTAGCTGTTTTACTACAAAGGAATTTCAGAAATAGACTGGAAAGAGAAGCTGCTGAATTGCAACTCATTACCAAACTTAAAACCATGGAGAGACCTGGTCTGAACAAAGACATTGGATTCTTATCTCATTATACATGACTAAGCCATTTTTCACTTTCTCACCCCTTGCCTTTTTCTGTAAGACCTATTACAGTCGTTAAGAGTCGTCAACAGGCTCATCTCAGCTATCTGCCAATCACCCATTCCCACCACCCTTCTGAGTAATACCCCTCCCCACCTTCTCACTATATAGAAGGATCTGGCAACTTCTGTTTCAGTGTATCTGAAGAAGTGTGCATGCACACGAAAGCTCATACCAAGAACTAACTTAGTTGGTCTTTAAGGTGCTACTGGAAGGAACTTTTTTATTTTGACTATGGCAGACCAACACGGCTACCTATCTGTAACTGTGTGGCTTATCAGAGATGTGAATCCAGAGTTCCCCAGCCAAATTCCAATGTGCCTGGTTAAATGAGTCATCAGAAGGGAGAACAGGACTTATGGTCCCCATCAGTTTAAGTTTCAAGATGACTCTGCCTAATTCTCACTTTCCTAAGCAATATGCAAACCAAAACACAGCTACCTTTCAAAATTCACTATTTTCCAAATTCTGTGGTGCAGCTCTCCCATAAAACAATGTGTTCAGAATTGCATGTACAGTCATACCTCAGGTTGAATATGTTTCAGGTTGAGTGTTTTCAGGTTACGCTCCGCGGCGACCCGGAAGTAACGGAGCATGTTTCTTCTGTGTTTTGCCGCTCGTGCATGCGCAGATGCTCAAAATGACATCACATGCATGTGCGGAAGCGGTGAATCGTGACCCGCGCATGCGCAGACGCAGGTTGTGTTCACATCCAGAGGTACCACTGTATAAGAGGAAAGTGTGCATCAGAATGCATCAATCAGTGAAAGTCACTTGTCAAAATGCACTGCATTATGCAAAGTTGCTTGCCAAAAACTTCTATATTAGGCAAAACCTGTATACAAAAATGAGAATGTTGCACTTAAATGCTGATGGATTTTTGTGATTTTTTAAAAATAAAATTTGTAAAGTGATGAAGAAAGGTGGAGAAGCATCCTTAAAACTAGGGAATCTAGCCTGGGTAAGATTGTCTTAAAAAAATGTTTTTAGCAGGTGTTGAAAAAAGCACAGTGAAGGTGTCTGCTGGATGTCAATAGGCAGGGAGTTCCAGAGTATAGCTAAAAGTATCGATTTCTTGCAGATGCAGAACAGGTATTATGTATTAGTGCCAGTTCCACATATTGAAGTGGTTGAGTGGCATACATGGGGCAAGGCAATCTCTAAGGTAATCTGGTCCCAAGGTGTTAAGGGCTTTACATATTAATAGTAACACCTTGGTCTTGGCCCAGTAGCAAACCAGCAAGAAGCACAGATTTCTGAGCACAGGTGCTATATGCTGACAAGGCCTTGCTCCTGTCAGGATTCATGTTGCAGGATTCTGTGCTAACTGCAGCTTCTGGATAAAATGCAAGGGAAGCCTCACACAGAGTGAATGCGTTCTGTGTACTTTTGTGTCATGTGCTTTAATGTTACATAGGCAGGAATATCGGAAGAGGCCCAACAGCCAAAGGATGCTCATAAATGACCCCGGGTTAATCGCAGTCAAGGGTGGGTCTGACAGACACTGCATTAATTCAGCTGAGCAGGGAGACCCCTGCTCAGTGTTTATCACAGATCAGAAACGGAACCCGCTTGACAAGATGCAATGTACCTCTTCCTTGCCAAATCCGCCCATCTGACTAACATCTGTGCACCTCTGCCAGCAAAGTTCACCTTTGCCTTTCTTGCCTTGGGCCCTGTCCCTCCTCCTCAATGGTATTTGGAGTTTAAACCCATCAGTAGAAGCCTGAGCTCCACAGTGACGTCCCTGCTTGGAGGAGCATGCTGTTACGCTTGATGCAATTCCACATGGAGACTTCTTTCGAGTAAGGAAAAATAACAGAGCTAAGTTTATCATAGGAAATATGTGTTGGAGAAGGAAGGTCCTTGTTAAGTTGTGGGTGAACAGATCAGACGACACAGCGATTCTTCAAACAGCTCTTGTTTATTCACAGGCCAGAACAGAACTGAACTGAAGGGTTCAGCCAGCCTGCTTATATAGAGCTCCACTAGGACGCAACAGTAACCATTTTCTGTAACTATCCAATCACTGAACGTCACTTTCAATCCCTTATTTGCATATCTACTATCTACAGTATCCCCCTGCTGGCCCAGGGTGAGAACTTCAGTACATAATAGTCCTAGATCTGGGTGGAGATGCAAACAGCCATGCTTGCTCTTTTATATCTACAGGAGGAAGGCAAAGGAAAGATGGCTCCTTTCCCAAGGTGGGACGAAGAAGGAAGGAAAGAGGAAGGGAGGTCAGCAGCCCAAAGAGTATCAGCCTAGTATTTGAGGAAAGATCAGCACAGGCTAGGTCAGAAAGACAGTTGAGGAAGTGGCTGAGGTTCTTCTGTCTGAAGCAAGGTAAGGCAACCAACCTGGGCAGCAGCATCCATGGGTGGGGTGCAGATCTGGCCTCTAGGAACTAATTGCCTGCTGCTCCTTCAAGGCCAGATCTACCACCCCTTGGCAGCCCCCTATTGCTGCATCCGCAGTGGCCTCTCAGCGAATAGGAGGAGCTGCTGGTATCCTCACATTCCTAGGGAGGAAATGGTGGGGGCTGCCCTCTGGGGTCTCCTGAGCTCTGCACCCACCCAGAGTGACTCAGAGTACCCTCCCCGCAAAAAAAGGCTTTTCATTTACACTTAAACCATTGGGTAAAGTCAGTGCTTTTTTCCAAGAAAAATAGGTGCTGGAACTCACCATGAAGTTGTTACAGTAAGCCCTGAACAGATTCCCGTTTGACAATAGCCGCATTCACCACCCGCGGAGGTACTAAAAACTACAGCAAGCTGTCTTCCTAGCTGGTTTGGGGGTTGTTCCTGGTCCTGTTGCTGGTTAATGAATGTGCCCCACCTCCCTCGTTCTCTTATATTCAGGCAGACGGCTATGGCAGCTCTGAAGGGCCCTTGAGGAAACACATTTATGTGCAACGGTAGAGGCCTGGATGGAAAACTTAAAGCCTGTTGCCGCGACATGGGAGATGGATTGAAGAAAAGGAAATATGAATTGGCCCTGTCCCATAGCTTGACCAATCATGGCTTGGAGCTAGGCGGAGTCATAGATCTAAAAAATAGCGTAGACTCGCACAGGCTGGGCCAGCTTCCATTTTGACTTGAAACGTTTGGGACTTTTCAGAAGTATGTAAAGGCCAGAAGGAGGCAAGGGTGTATTGGCCTGCAATGGTGCCCACCTTAGAGGTGCCGGAACTGCGCTCCAATTTGCTTTGGCTGAAAAAAGCTTTGGGTAAGGTTAATTTGATTCCCCACCCCTTGTCCCTGAAGTAGATCTTCACTCCCCTCTTGTTCCCAATGTAGAGCTTCACTCCACTGTCTCTCTTATGTGGCAGGATGTGTGCTATTTTGTGCTTCGTCTCATGTGCCAAAATGTCTTGGGCCAGCCCTGTTTTTACCCATATATACCCTCAAGTCTTCTATACAAGTCAAATAGCAACCTAGCACTTCTTCTGGAGATGTTTCCCTTGTTCTAAAGCAGGGGTGCCAACTTGAATAAAATATGGGGGGGGAGAGTAAGCCCTATCCTGCATAATCATTCACTTGATGTTGTGCCCAGACACCATTTTAATGGCAGTGCCCATCAACTTTGGGGGGCAGCCTCCTCAAATATTTTATTGGGAGGCGAAGACCCCTCAACCCCTGGGAGATGGCTCATGTTCCATAGACTGCCTTTCCTCTCCACCCCTATCCTCATAAGGACATAACAAGTGCCTGTTGGATCAGGCAGTGGTCATAGAATCATAGAACTGCAGAGCCAGAAGGGACACTGGTCGTCATCTAATCCCCCCCCCCTCTGGCAATGCAAGAAACTCAAATAGTCCAGCATCCTGTTTTCACAGTGGCTAACCAGATGCCCCATTGGGGAGCCCTCAAGGAGGACCCAAGTTCAATTCTGAAGTTCCCAGCAACTAGTAGAAGTTCTAAAGTTACTGCTGGCAACTATAGAGGCAGAGCATAGCTGTTGTATCTTCCGTAGAGCAGCACTGTAAAAGGTCACAGACTGTCCAGCCTTCTGGTCTCCCATCGGCCAACCAGATGCCTATGGGAAACCTGCAAGCAGGGCCTGAGCATAAGAGCATTCTGCTCTCTTGTGGAATCCAACACTGGTGTCCAGAGCTGTCTTGAACACAGGTCCTGCTTGAGAACTTCCCTTTAGAGCATCTGGCTGATCACCATGAGAACAAGATGCTGGGTGTTAAGTTGTGGGTGAACATATCAGACGACATGGCGATTCTTCAAACAGCTCTTGTTTATTCACAGGCCCAGAACAGAACTGGGCTGAAGGGTTCAGCCAGCCTGCTTATATAGAGCTCCACTACAAAGCAACAGTAGCAACGTTCTGTAACTATCCAATCACTGAACGTCACTTTCAATTCCTTATTTGCATAAGTGGACCTGAGTGAAAACTATCTACAGTCTCTCCCTGCTGGCCCAGGGTGAGAACTTCAGTACATACCACACGGGGCTAGATGAGTCCCGTGTTTTATCTAGCAAGGCTCTTCTTATGTTCTCAAGTTGTTATGTTTTAGAAAACATATTGAAAATGCAGGCATTGTGTAAAGTTTAGGCCAAGTGGGTCAGCTGCAAATCCTCAAGAAAATACTCCTGCAAATCCCCAGGGCATTGCACCTGCCACTAAATCTAAGCTGATAATATCACTTAAACCAGAAAACTTCCAGGAGCTGAGAGCCCAGAGCACCTGTCAGAAAAGGTTCTTTAGTCCTTTTATCCTTTGCAATGGGCACAAGCATCTTGAGGAATGGGTTGCTCAATGGACACACATTAGCTTGTTTGCAGCTGCCATGGGGGAACCTGGAAAAAGGAGGGTCATGGGTAACCAAGACTGCCATCCTATGCACATATATGCTCCCCTGGTAGAAACTCCTGCCGATTTCAGTGCGGCATTCTTCTGACTCAGCATGGATACGATTGCACTGACAATCTCTGCTTTCCGGCACTCCAGTTATAAAGAGAACCCTGCTGGATCAGGCCAGAGGCCCATCTAGTTCAGCATCCTGTTCTCACGGTAGCCAACCAGATACTCCAATAGAAAGCCTGAAAGCAGGACCTAAACACAAACACACTTTCCCTGCTTGTGATTCCTAGCAACTGGTATTCAGCGGCACATTTCCTCCAACAGTGGAGGTGGAACATGAGCATTGTGGCTAGGAGCAGTTGATAGCTTTATCTTCCATGAATCTGTCTTATCCTCTTTTAAAGCCATCCAAGTTGGCAGCCACCATTGCCTGTTACGGGAGTGAGTTCCATAGTTTAACTATGCACTGTGTTGAAGAAGTACTTTATCCCGAATCTTTCATTATTCAGCTGCATTGGATGTCCTTGGGTTCTGGTGTAATAAGAGAGGGAGAAAAAGGTTTCTCTGTCCACTTTCTCCATTCATTGCATAATTCTATAAATGTCTGTCATGTCATTTCTTACTTGCTTTTTTTCTAAAAGTCCCAAATGCTGCAAACTTCCCCCAAAGGGGAGCCACTCCTCCGCTTCTCTGATAATTCTGATTACCTCTTTCTGAACACTTTCCAATTCTCAGCACCAAAGCTTTATATCAAAGTTATATTAATTTATAAGATTTCTTACCCGCCTTTTGCCAGAAGGTCTCTGTGTGCATTACAGCAAGAGAACATCACAGTGGAAAAGAAGTGGAAGAGTTATACCATTATAAAAAAAAAACCAATAATGGGCGCACATGGCTGGCCATGAAAAATGCCCATGCTCTGGACGTCCACGACACCCTTTTGTTGTCCAAAGATGGATGTTTCTCCATGTACAAGAGAAAAGTAGGAGCAGATGTCCCATGTGCCAGCACGCTGGACCACAAATGGGGAGCAGGGAGCTGGAGGGGGCCAAAGCCATCCTGACCACCCCCCACAAAAAAAAACCCGCAACCCTAATCACTGTGACACATTTGCCCTTGAAAACAACAACCAAGAAACCTGTTACGGTGATGGCAGCTGGACTCAATTAGGTGGGCATGTTTGGAGTCTGGACAGTGTCATTAGGAGAACAGCAGAACTTTGCCATTAACCGTAATGAATGAATTAATGGATGACTTGTGCTCCTCAAAGGGGTGGGGTGGGGTGAGGGAAGCAGCTTAAATAAAGTTATTAACACAGCCCACCTGTGCTGGGCTCTCTAACTAGGGCTGTTTAACTAGCCCATTAAGCCTTGAAGTAAGTCATCTTGAAAGTGAATATGAGCTTTCTGAAGTAGGCCTTTAAATGGGTTCATATAATTCAATTAGAAGGCAACATTCTTGGGACGATCTGATGCTTTCATCTCCAATAATGGAGCACAGACAACTGTTGTTAATGCAGTGTGAGATCAAAATGAAGCGCTTGAAAGCCTTTATGGTCCGCCCCCCCCCCCCGGCAAATAAATATACACGGATGCAATGACGGGTACCTTGATACACAAACGTCATGCAAGGTTGGCTCTTTGATGAAGGGCTGTGTACACTGTTCGTCCTAGGTCACTTTCACCCCACGCATTTAAAATGCTATTTTACCACTTTAAACCATCATGGCTTTCCCCAAAGCATTCTGGGAGCTGTAGATATGAGTGATGAGAGGTGTTAGTAGACCCTTGTTCTCCTCAAAGAGCTATGATTCACAGAGCTCCATGGGAAGAGGGCTTGACTATTACACCATGCTGGGAATTGTAGCACTCAGCACCTTTAACAAACTACAGATCCCAGAATTATTTGGGTATGATCTGTGACGGTTCAAAACGACGCCATAGTGCTTTAAATGCATGGGGTAAATACTCAGAGCAGACCCCAATTGGAATGGATGGGCATGACAAACTTTTGAAAATTAATTTCAGTGCATCTACTCTTAACTTTGGATAAAACCAGAAATTGTTACACAGGCGGTTGAAATTTAGCCTGCCCCCCCCCAACCAGGTTTGGAGTGACAGTGGGCAAATCTGCTTTTTAATAAGGATTTTTTTGGTGGGCGGGGAGTAATACAGGCACATTTATTTCGTCTCAGTTATTAGCAGTAGTAATTTCTTATGGCAGATCGAATGCCACATGTTCATTAAGTGCTCTCCCTCTCTCCCTCTCCCCCCCCCATGCACATTTGAACAGGAGGGGAGGGGGGGGGTAAAGCCCAGCGATGTCAGCTTCAAGACCTCCGAGCCACTTAATAAACGGTTAAAGCAAATTCATTAGGTCGGCAGGGACAACCCCAGATGTGAGAGGGGCTTCTTCCTCTCAATGTCACTGGGCCCTGAAAGATACAGCCTCTTTTATCACTTTACAACTTGTTAATGCCCTGCCCCAGGACCTCTTCATCTGTAGTAAACATCTTAAGAAAATATGCCTCCCTCGGGAGGAACCACTGATTTCCCCGGGGCCTCAGGCATGTAATAAGATGGGGGTTTTTTTGTTTTTGTTTTAATAGCATGCAGGTGCTTTTGCAAAATTGCATTGAGGCTGGTCATAAAAGTTCCCCATAAAGAGCAGGTACCACCTTGGAAAATGTTGGTGCACCTGTCTGTGGAGGAGCTTAATTGAACTGATCTTCCTCAGAAGGAGGTTTTCTCTTACTTCCAGATTCATCCTTCACCTGAGCGGCGCAAGGTAAGTCCCTCAGTTGCCCCCTCCCATTAACTCTCTGAGGACACCAACCTTGTGGGGTGGGGCAGGGGAGAGAAATGTTCGTGTTTTTTTATTGAGGGCTGAAAACAGAAAGGTTTTCCTACATATGCATTGGTCAGTTAAAAATGAAAATGGCCTTTGTAGAAGACTTTTGCTTCTAAAAATGGATGAATCAACTTAGGTTTCTCCTTTTGTTTCAGTCTTGCTCTCCACATTTGCAAACTCTCCACATTTGCATGAATTTCTCCTAATCTGCAGATTTTTGCATGCAGTTTTGACTAATATACATAATTTTGCAAGCAATTTCTCCTAATGTACCTCTTACCCTGACTTTTTACAACTGAGATGTGTGTTTTCAGGGTCCAGCTTATTCCTGTGACTGGAATCTGCTTTAACTGGTTTTAATTCTGAATTTTAAATTGTTGTAAACAATGCCAGGAGCTGCTGTTGAAGGGCATGTAATAAACATAATAAAGATAATGATGCTTACAATTAAAAATAAAGAGAAACTCTCTGAACTTAGAAAACAAGTGCACCAAGAAATAATAATGAATGATATTAATAACAATGATGATAATTGTAATAATAGCTTTTGTATCTTATTTTCACTAACATATGCATTTTAAAGCATACCTTCCCCTAATACCCACATTTTACAGTACACACACTGGCCAGTCGGAGAATGGCATCGTGAAATTCAGAGGAGTGCAAATTCTGAAGGGTGATTGCATTTTGTAGAATCGTAAGACTGGTAGAGTTGGAACGGACTGCAAGGATCATCTAGTCCAACCGTTGCAATACAGGAATCTTTTGCCCAATGTGAGACTCAGACTCATAACCTGGAGATTAAGCGTCTCATGCTCTATCGGCTGAGCTTTTCCAGCATGATTTTAGTTCATTCATTGGTCTGAAAAAGTGAAAATTTAGGTCATTTCTCATTCAATTGTGGACAAAATAACATCTCAAACCCCCACCCCCATCATTATTAACTGCTCCTGAGATGGAAGGACTAGAACGAAAGGGTGGGGGGGGGGGAGTGACGGAGCAGATTTTGACCAAGTATCTAAATAAGTTAACAGAGCATGAAATCTGTTTTGACAATGGAAGATTTTGTCTTGGAAGTTGGATTGCGCTTCACTAGCAGTCTTTGAGAAGAGGCTGGGTGGGCGTCTCTGTTGGCGGACACTGCAATCGTAAGATCCCTGCACTGAGCAGGTGCTTGGAATAGATGGCCTCTATGGTACTTGTGGGACGTGGGTGGCGCTGTGGTCTGAACCGCAGAGCCTAGGGCTTGCCAATCAGAAGGTTGGCAGTTCGAATCCCCGCGACGGGGTGAGCTCCCATTGCTCGGTCCCTGCTTCTGCTAACTTGGCAGTTCGAAACATGTCAAAGTGCAAGTAGATAAATAGGTACCACTCCGGCGGGAAGGTAAATGGCGTTTCCGTGTGCTGCTCTGGTTCGCCAGAAGCGGCTTAGTCATGCTGGCCACATGACCTGGAAGCTGTACGCCGGCTCCCTCGGCCAGTAAAGTGAGATGAGCGCCGCAACCCCAGAGTCGGTCACAACTGGACCTAATGGTCAGGGGTCCCTTTACCTTTATGATACTTGTAGCTCAAAGGCAGAGTGCCCACTTTGCAAGCAGGAGGCCCCAGCATCTCTAGCTAGGGCTGCGAGAGACTTCCTGTCCAAGACCTCAGAGAGCTGCTGCCAGTCAGTGTAGACAATACTGGGAGAGTTGGACCTATGGCCTGAGACAATATAAGGAAGCGTATGTCATTTTAAGGAGAAGGAACATAGCTCAGAGTGGTAGATCATGTGCAGACGGCCCAAGATGCGATTCAGAACATCTCCAGGTGCCTGCCTGAAACCTGGAGAGATGTACATGTTACTGAGCTAGATGGGCCAATGGTCTGACTCAGTAGAAGGCAGCTTCTTATGCATATTCATTTTGTTTATTTGTATACTGCCCTTCACAAAACAAAAATACAAAACACACAATAAAACAGAAACAGAAACAAAAGAAACCAGTAATGCCCCCACAACTCTAAATTATATGATGCTAAGAGTGTTTGGTGTAAACACTGTGGGTTAAACCACAGAGCATAGGACTTGCTGATCAGAAGGTGACGGGGTGAGCTCCCGTTGCTCGGTCCCTGCTCCTGCCAACCTAGCAGTTCAAAAGCACGTGAAAGTGCAAGTAGATAAATAGGTACCACTCCGGTGGGAAGGTAAACAGCGTTTCCGTGCGCTGCTCTGGTTTGCCAGAAGCGGCTTAGTCATGCTGGCCACATGACCCGGAAAAACTGTCTGCGGACAAACGCCGGCTCCCTTGGCCTGTAAAGCAAGATGAGCACTGCAACCCCGGAGTCATCCGCAACTGGACTTAACTCCCAGGGGTCCCTTTAGCTTTACCTTTAAGAGTGTTTGGCAGTGGCAGTGCAATCCTTAGAATTGTATTGCATTCAGAATTCCCACTCATTGTGTTTGATGGGGCTTATTAACAAATCACCTCCTAGTCCCTGTTGTTATTAAGCCAAATATGTACAATTGAAGCAACTGAAGTATTCTTTCCCCTACTTGACTCAATTCCCCACCCCGGCTATGCTGTTGTTCCTCAATGTCCATTTTAGATTCTAAGCCTCTTTTGTCAGGATGACCTGTTCACTCTGGCTTTTTGTAAAGCATCTTGTATGTAGTAGTAGTAGTAGTAATAAAAATAAAAATAAAAATAAAAATAAAAATAAAAATAAATACCTTGCCCAACTATATAGAAAGTTTGCTATATTAGATACAATAGTTAGTGTGGATAGACCTGCAGCTCTGAACTTCTGGCATGTTTTATCAGCAAGCCTGAAGTTCTGTAAAGGGAATAAGCATAATGGTTCCTATTGTACAGATGGAGAGACTGAGGCAGAGAGAGTTGTGCTGCCTGGGGTCACCTGGTGGATTTGCGGCAAAATGAGATTAGAATTGGGGACTTGAATCACAGAACAGCAACTGGTCTAAAAGGACAGGCAATATACATAGAATCACAGAGTTGGAAGGGCCCATGGAGGTCTAATTCCCTGCAGTGCAATTTTTTTGCTCAATATGGGGCTCGAACCCTTAACCCTGAGATTAAGAGTCTCATGCTTGACCAACTGAGCTTTGCAAAGTCCATTGAGAGTTATGTATTTTGCAGGTGGGGGAGGGGGGTTTAGTTGTTTGATATATATATTTTTTGTTAGAAAATACTCATTTTCTTATTTTTCCTCAAAAGCTTGCATATGACTCCAAGCTGTTTTTGCCTAGCTTGTGCCTGTCATTCATCTACAGAGGTTTAACCTTGAATTTAAATAAGAGCTGTGCTCCTTTGGAAAGGGAAGTGGAAAAATAGGAATGTGACCAGAATAGCTAGAATTGCACAATATAACCACCCCACTATGCAGATACCCACACAATCAATCAATCAATCAGTCAGTGGTGCTGAGAGTTGTTAGGAGACCACTATTCCCCCTCCGAGAGCTACAATTCCCAGAGTTTTCTGGGAAGTGGGATTGATTCCTAAACAACTCTGAGAATTGCAGGTTATGGGAGCGGGAATAGTGGTGTTCTATTGTACCCTTGACAAACTGCACCTCCCAACATTCCTTGAGCAAAGCAATGGTTGTTTAAAGTGGTACCACAGTGTGTTAAATGTATGGTGTGAATGTGGCAAAAGTCAGGAAACTTTCAAATACCCCTTGGCTACCTCCAAAATATGGCAGGCATGGCACAAACCCTGGACCCAACCCATGTGCATTTCACTACTATCATTTTCTATTCCCTTTTATTATAATTTTCAAATGCAAACCCTGCTCCCGTCATTCATTAGAGAATGGTGGAAGGGGAGTGAATGCTGGATAAATTATCAGCATGGTACTGGCTTGAGGTGCAAAAAATTGAAATGCAAAATGGAGAATCCACCTGCAACATTATGATAAATAATTCCTTGTGAAAAGTAAAAAAATAGTCCCCCTTACAGGGAACAGCAAGACCAATTTTTGCAATATCCAATATTTGAAAGTGGAATTAAAAATTGTCTCTCTGTGTGTGTACATTTCCCATCATTAGCCAAAGAATTTCACAAATGGGGCCTTTTTTCTGTTTGCTGTCTGGGGAAAAGCCAAGTATGGGGAATGGGGAATAAGTGGCCCATAGTGGCGTGGTGCGGGGGGGGGGGGCAGCCGCACCGGGCGCAACACCTGGGGGTTAGGGTTAGGGGGCGCAAATCCACGGGTTAGGGGGCGCAAATTACTTGCCTTGCCCCGGGTGCTGACAACCCATGCTACGCCACTGGCCCATAGGCTTTCAATAGACCTCTCCCCAGAGGTGGCTGGTGCCAATTGGGGCTGGTAGGGCAGAAGGCAGGTGGCGCCAGAGCCAATGACAGGAAGAGCCAATTCAGTCTAGTTTTGTCTCCATCTTCCTTCCTGCAGAGTTGTACAAGGACAACCCTGAGTGTAAGGAAGATGACAGGTAGCACTGCCACCTGTGGACTGGTTGTAAGTTAGAAAGCAGGCAGGTGGGTGCTGGCTAAGCATGGACTCAGGTATGGGGGGAGTGCCCTATTCATTCTAATGAACCATTTTTCTTGTAGAGAAGAGGGGAGGGTGCGGGAAGAGGAGAGGGAAGGGAGGTTCTATTGCTCAGCCAAAAGTCCTTTCACTTTGTTGAATACCTCTCATAAATTCAGAATATCCATCCCACATTATCCCCTTCATTATACTCCCCCACCCCCATCAAACTTAATAATAATATTTTATTTATACCTCACCCTTCCCGGTTCAGAAAACTGGGCTCAGGGCGGCTAACAACAAATTTAAAACACTTAATTGTAATACAACATAGAAGCAGCATAAAATACAGTATAAAAACATGAATAGCAATAAAATTCAAAGTTTAAAAATCAGTTTTGGGGAAATCCATCCAATAAGCATTGGATAGTCACCAGGGCTAGCTGGCTGAATTGGTCCTACTTGGGCCAGCGAGGAGGCCAGGGGAGAATTAGCTGTGGGGTCTCAGAATGGGTGATCTTCATAAAAGGGGAGGGGGAGGGAAGAGAAGGGAAATATAAGATCAGGCTGAATTCAAAGTAAAGGCCAGGCGGAATAGCTCTGTCTTAAAGGCCTGACGGAAGGAGGTTAAATCCTGCAGGGCCTTAGTCTCATGGGACAGAGCATTCCTCCAGGTCAGAGCCATCACTGAAAAGGCCCTGGCCCTGGTGGAGGATAATCTGAATTCCTTAGGGCCCGGGACCTCTAAACTATGGTTATTCATGGACCTTAAGGTCCTCTGCCAGGCATACCAGGAGAGGTGGTTCTGTAAATACAAGGGCCCTAAGCCCTAAGGGCCCTTAAATGGAAAAGTAAGTTCTTCAGGTCCAAGTGTGATTTGTCAAGAGTGGTGAGTGGTGTTAGGAGACCCCTATTCCTCTCCAAAACGTACAATTCTTCCTAGGGTGCTCTGAGAATTATAGCTCTGGAAGAATAAGGGTCTCTAACGCCTCTCACCACCTACAACTACAGTTCCCAGAATGCTTTAGGGGAAGTTATTGAAAGACCTTTCCTTAGTTCCTTCCCTTCGGAGTATCAGAATTCGCTTCAAAGAGTCAATTTGACAGCAGTAAATTCATTTTTATTGTGTCATGACAAAATAAGGTACAGACAAGGTAAAGTTCATTGCCTGCCCGCCCTCTCTGGGCTTGCCAGCCCTTTTTATACCCCCTGTGACGATCTATCATCTGATTTACAAGAAAACATGTGATTTACGGGAAATGGTATAGAATTTAGCTTTCGTTTCTCCATATTTGGACTTCCTTGTTTCACGTATGTCCAGTCCGTCCCATCTGGGGTTACAATAACATCCATTCAACCTATTGAACCTTGCTCTTTATCTTTTACTCGCCCAGACATTCCTGAGATAGGCCTATTTTCACTGTAACATCTAGGCAAGAAAAAGCCTTGTTCTTCTGGCTGGTGAAAAACCTCCCCCCTTTGGGATAACAGAGGAGAAAATGCCTTAAACAGTTTTTGGGATCATATAAAGAACAATATTCTAATGGCCCCTTCATTATGACTCTTTAAAGTGGTATGATTCTGCTTTAAATGTACAGTGCAGATGGGGGCATAGGATTGTGTAGTTAGTCATATATTGGGTTGAGGTCCTTGATTTGTTTCTTTCATGAACTTTGCTGATCAGTGGTTGATGTAGGTGTATTTATTTCCCAAAATTTATATACCACTTGTATATACTGACTGTAAAACAACAAAAACCTCAGTGCAGTTTTCAAAAGGAATAAAGCAATAAAATTATCAGAAAAAATGTTCAAAAATACACATATGTGTATTGCTGTAGGTATGTATGTAAACCGTGAACATTGTTTTTATTTATGAAAATGTTTTTATTTTTGTTCACATTATTCTTAAACTGCTTTGAGGTGTTTCGTAGGAAGTGATTCATAAAAGGGAATGAAATGAAATTAAATAGTACTATTTTGTTATCTAAGATGGTTAGAGATGAAAAACACATCAGAGAAACACAGGCAAAAAATGTAACTGATAGGTACATATATCCACATGACAGCAAAAGACTTTTACTCCCCAAATGTCCAGATTATGCCCATGAAGTCAATATTTATTATGATATTTGAAAAAAACAAGTGACAGTAAGCTGCAAGGCTTAGTGACACATCATTATAACAAAATCTATATTAATGGAGGATAAGGCAATCAGTGGCTTTGAGGCCTATGTTGTCCTTCCACTGCCTGAGGCAGTAATGTTTCTGAACACCAGTTGCTGGAAATCACAGGAGGGGAGAGGGGAGAGTTGCTGTTGTGCTCAGGTCCTAATTTTTTTTTTTGGGGGGGGGGGTCCTCTTGGGGCATCTGGTTGGCCATTGTGAGAACAGGATGTTGGACTAGATGGGCCAATGGTCTGATCCAGCAGGGCTCTTCTTATGTTCTCAATCTCCCTGCAACAAATCAGGGTGAATGATCAATGACCATATGTTATTGAATGCTCATCTTCATATGTTCTGGGGACAATGCCAAAATGCCACAAAATCATGTGCAAACCTCCAGGTTTTACTGGACTCTTCATCTGGCGAAGTGGTGCAGAAAGCATGGAGGTGGTGGGGCAGATTCTTGCTGGTGAAGAGTTCTGTATAGCTCAGAAGCCTGCACATTTTAATTTTTTTTTTTTTGAAAAAAACACACCAACCATTATGGTTGATCCTAATATCATTACCTGGCTATGTGTTTTGGAAATTTTCCCTTAAGGTTAGTTGAATAATTGTATAGCCCACTTTTAAAGAAAAAAACAGTATTTTTCAAAGCAGCATATAAAGCAATATAAATACAATTTAAAAGCATTATGACCCAGCATAGATACTTTTGATCTTTTTACCTTACTATTGTTGTTTACTGAAAAATGAGTCATTTCCCCCCTTCACTTTCATAGTGGGTAATACGACTGTTTAGGTATCTCATCATGGACCTCAGTAGCAATTAGTTATAGGTTAATGCAAAAAGCCTATATATTTTATTTTCTCATTTGAGAATAATATTAAGTTGAAACAGCACTCTGAAATATGCTGAAGTTATTAGAACACCCCCCACTTCGACAAAGAACAGGAACCTCTGGTGGCAAATGCAATTTTCTACTATCCTCCATAGATTCTGCCTTTTCAGGGGAAGGCTTTCCATTTTAAAAAAATGGGTTGTCAATTATAGAGCAATATATTAAAACCCTTTTGCCATTCATTTGAGTCATCCAGCCCATGAAGTCCCAGATTTATTGGTGGCATCCATTCATAACGGGAAAAGGAATCGCAATTCACCATTAGAAACTGAAAACAGGGAAGCAAAATGTGCTGGAGAGAAATGTTTCCAAAGGGCTGGAGCGTTTTTTCATTCCTAAGAACCATGAGAGAGTTTGCTCATAAAACCCAACAGATCTTAACCTGGTTGTAACTGCTTCTCCGCTATGATAAATATATCTTGCTTCTCTTCCTGTGGTTTCTAATTTTATTTTTTTAAAAAGATGTTGGGGGTTTCTAAGTCCTCAAAACAATATCAGCCTGGAACATGTCACATTTCAGCTTAGAATCGGATGCAAAAATCTCCATATGTGAGACTCAAGTTACATTAAGCACATTTCCGTCTCACTGATTTCAACAGGACAGTTAAAAGTTTGGTGGGGAGTGCAATCTTCTACATGTTTACTCAAAATTAAGCCCCATTGAAATCAAGGGGCCTTACACCTGGGTGTACGCAAGACTACAGTTTAATTCTCTCCCCAAAGTGTACAATTTCCATTGAAATTTGTCCATACTGTTTCGTACATAAATAGTTTATGTGACCTAAAAGGTTCTTGTGAAAGTATCTTGTTCTATTGGTCCAAAGTGATCCCTTTTTATGATTTCCAAGCAAAAGTTCACGTGAAATAATAATAAAAGATCCCATTCATGCAGTAGCTTGCTGATGATCCACTTACCACTGAAAATTTTAAAAACCTAGATTGGATATTTTAATGTTTTAATGGGATTGTTGGTGTATTTTAAGTATGGATGTTTGTATTTTAATTCCTGCATATTGGGTTTTTATATTTTCTAAATTGTTTTGAAGCCTATTTTTGCATTAGGTAAATAATAAACAAATAAGCAAATAAAATAAATGTATTATTTCAGTGCTTTGATATTTTGTCAGTGAGTTGTGCCACAAGGCCCATTGCTGGCTAAAATGTAAAGGTAAAGGGACCCCTGACCATTAGGTCCAGTCGTGACCGACTCAGGGGTTGCGGCACTCATCTCGCTTTATTGGCCAAGGAAGCCAGCGTACAGCTTCCGGGTCATGTGGCCAGCATGACTAAGCCACTTCTGGCGAACCAGAGCAGCGCACGGAAACACCATTTACGTTCCCGCCGGAGCGGTACCTATTTATCTACTTGCACTTTGAGGTGCTTTCAAACTGCTAGGTTGGCAGGAGCAGGGACCGAGCAACGGGAGCTCACCCCGTTGCGGGGATTCGAACCGCCAACCTTTTGATCGGCAAGCCCTAGGCTCTGTGGTTTAACCCACAGCGCCACCCTAGTTGATGGCACCTCTATTTTTTTAATCAAATACACCAGTAATTTTGAGGTCCTTCTTTCCAACCCACTCCAAATTACGTATCTCTTCTACCAACAACAACAACAACAATTTATACCCTGCCCTTCCTTCCAAAAGAGCCCAGGGTTTAAATATGTTAGACTAAAAACTGATCACCCACAGAGTATGATTTGTTTGTTTGTGTGTGAAAATATAGGACAGAGGTAGGAAGCTGCCTTATACAGAGTCGAGCCACTGGTGCATCTGACTCAGTGTTGTCTACACTGACTGGCAGCAGCTCTCCAGGGTTTAAGGCAGAGGGGTCTCTCTCAGCCCTACCTAGAGATGCTGAGAACCGAACCTCGGACCTTCTGCATGCAAGGCTGATGCTCTACAGCTGAGCTTCAGCTTCCCCCTTAGATTTTCCTCCAGGAAGTTCATAGTGGCACACACAGTTCTTATCCACAACCCTGTGGAGAAGAACAAGAATAAGAGTGAGACAGAGACTGTGATGAAGTCATCCCATGAGTTTCATGTCTGTGTGGGGATCTGAACCCAGTCTGTGCCACTCTTAATCCAACCCTTTAAGCACTGCCCTGATGGGGAGAAGGTAACCCCTCCACCCAGTCTGGGGGTGGGGGGAACTTCTCAAGATCTCATGCAGGGAAGAAAGTCCATTCATTTCAGCCCTGCCCTAAAAGTAGAGCACTGGTCACCATATTCTGGTTGTTTTCAATGAATGAATAAACACGAATGGCAACAAAGCAAAAATCATGAAAGCCATGATTCAGAATCGTCTGTTCTCTTTTTCTTTAATTTTTGAAAATGTAGCAACAACAAATTCAATGCACATGCACTTTATTTATTTATGTTTCAGATGGAATAATAATAATAATAATAATAATAATAATAATAATAATAATATTTTTAGTGCATAAAGCCTTAAATGGCCTACAAGCAGATTACCTGAAGGACCACCTTTCCCCTTCTAAAACCACATGGATCACTGCAATGGATCTGGAGAAGCACTCCTGGCTATCCCAAACCCATTTAACTCATGTGCAAATGAAGGCTTTTAGCATAGTGGCACCAGTACTTTGGAACGCTGTTCCCACTGAAATCAAACAGGCCCCTACAGTTTTTATATTCATCACCTGCTGAAAACGCTTCTGTTCTGCCAAGCATTTTTAGATAATTAATTTGATTTAGCATTGGCCATTTGTTCTGCAGTTTATTATTTTAGCATTTCACATGATGTTTTTATGATCTTATTGTACACCACCACTATTATTATTATTTTAATGAGTTGCTGGATTAGAAATACTCCTACAAATAATCAAATCCTGCAGAATTTATCTGGGATGGATGTTGCTGGACTTCGCCCTGAATTAGCACTGCTAAAATGGTCCCTCCAAAAATTTTTGGGGGATTCCAATGGTCTCTAGTGTGTCAGACTCGTCTGATCATTTCCCCTTGGAACGTCTGGTGAAAAAAGAGAGAAATAATTTACTATCTGTACAAATGTAGTTTGACTAGCTGGCTGAATTCTTCCATGACTTAATCCAAGTTGCTAGTTTTGGTTGGTCACATATAGGGATGAATGAATGTATTAATTTTGGTCCTCATTTTCCCCATCTTAATTTTGGCTCTCTAATTTTTCATACCTGTTTGCATGAAAAAACCCCAGTTCTTATGAAAACTCATCAGCATTTTAGTGCACATTTCTCCTAATATACACATTTTTGCATGCACTTTTGCCTAATATATACACGTTTGCAAAGCAGTTTCCCCCCTATGTAATGTAATTTTTTATGTTACGTTCACTATCACATGCATTCCCCACTGTGGAAGGACGTGTGGATCCAGAATTGGCCTCCACAATCACTTACAGACCCACTGTTAAGATTGTTTTCATGGAAGACAATCTTACTTGGCTACAAGTGATCGCCAAAGAAGAAGAAGAATACGCACACTTTACCTTAGTACACTTTTTAAAAAAATCATTGCCACATTCAGAAGAATATCTGTATTTTGGTTTTCATATTGTTTCAGAAAGTGTGAATTAGGTAGTTTCCCTTTAAATGCAAAACAGATTCCAGTTTCTTCCCCCAACCCTCATCAGACAACTTTGAAAACAATATATTCACTGCATTTTCTTAGATCCCAACATTTCAACTAAATTCTTCAATAGCAGCAATAGTCGCTGCTTCAAGCTTAATTTTTGAGAATGCAAGAAAACCAACCTTCCCTGCTGGCTGTTAGCAGGGAAATACATGGAACTGAGCTCCACTGAAATCTCAAAGAGAAATCCTAAAGCAAACTTTTGTTAGCTTTCTAGGCTCGTATAATTCTGTGCAAACAGGTTGCCTAGCCTCAAATCCATGTGCACTTATTTGGGTGTAAATCAGTGGGATTGAACAGTTTCAGGCACGGCATTGTTGCCTTCTTAAATCATCAACGATGCTGATGATGCCATTTAAAATGGAAAATGGGTATACACATCTGAAGAAATGGAGCGGCAATGATTAAGCATCGTCAAAAAGCCCAGGTCACAATCCAGGGCTTGGGGCGGGGGGGGGGGGCTGACACGGAATTCGACTCGTGAATTATCATGCAGTTAGATTTCTTAAACTTCCGTCTCCTACAGCAGCTAACCCCACTGCCCCCACAAAAGAAATTCTTGATTCTCATATATATCCATGGTTTTCAATGGGCATCTGGGATTGCAGCTCTGTTATCATGCAGGGGCGGATAGATCCCAACCGAGAGCTCCTACTCCTCATAAAGAAATGTTAAGTAAATTCATTGAAACATTAGTTGAGCTTAGTCTGCTAAGCTTTCAATTGTTTTGCCACAGCTTGTGTTTTTGGAAAGAGGATATTGGCTTCCTTTCTAGAAAGTCATTGGGAGGAGGGGGAAAGGAGCTTGATGGTAATCCCTTAGATTTTTCATACATGCACACACATAAATAAAGCAGAAAAGTGGCAGTAAAGGAAAACACACCCAAATATACACACAGAGAGAGCAAAACCTTGGCTTCCTTGGGACGCAAATGTAATGTAATTAGGTACCATCTGGGAGGATTCAAACCACTTCAAAGCATTCTGAGAGAGGAAATATTTTTAAAAGTTAATTCAACACATTGTTCCACACTTGGGTCTCCATCCAACCACCGGCCCCTCAGTTTTATTTTATATTTTTAAAATAGATTTTGAGCAATGCAGAATCACACATCTTTGAGCGGCTGTAAAGTTTACAGTCTCCTTTCTTGAGCAATTCAGTTGCTCTTATAACTTCCTAGGTGGGAAGGAAAATCCCAGGGTATTTCTGTTTTTTTTTTTTTTTTTAAATCCTACAGCGCTGAGACAAGGTCACCACGCCAGACTCCCTCCTTTTTTTTTTAATGGAACTGCTCGACTGAAGTCAAAATCAAGAATCACCTCGTAGCAAATCCCAGGCAGTTCCAGTTGAAATAATGGTTCGCAGAGACCGTTTAACCTTGTAAACGGTATTAATGAACGTGTAGACGGTTGCCAAAGAACCAAGAGGGGAAAAGCAAATGAAGTGATGTGGAAGAATTTATCGCCGCCAGACAGCCAGCTAAACGCCATTCCCTGGATCCAGTCAGATCTTACAGGCCCCTGAACACTCTTATGGGCCCTTCCCCATTCATTTCAAATGAACAATAAGGCCAACTAGGCTGTCCGTAGGCCAGTTCTGAGCAGCGGAAGAATATAACTGGGTCCCTGTTGGTCCTATCAAATTCTAATTGAGACATAGTTGATAAATTGGTCCAGATTTCAACCAGAAGGAAAACAAAATGGTAGAAGTTTTTAAGAGGTGGAAATATTCAACATTTACATCTCTTTGTGGGTTTGGCACAAAATGCCCACGATGAGCACGGTCACTGTGGGCTGGATTTGACTAAGTTGTTGCACTAGTAGAAGCCAGTGGAACAAGTCCTACTAGTGTAACAGGACTTTCCTACCCCTCCTTCCCCTGTGCACCCCCATTTCCCCTCCCAAACCTGCTCAGGAGGGTCGGGCGAATCCCAGAACAGGTTGCAGGGGAAGGAGTGAGGAGATAGTTCTGTCTAGCAAGCAGAAATGCTTGTGCTGACAGAACGATCTTCTTAATATGATGTTGAACTCCACGCCATCAACTATGTGGCACTCAGAGTATGTGCCACCTACCAAAATTATAGACCCAAGTCAGTCATGTCCTTTATTTTCAACAGGTCGACTCTGAGTAGGACTAGCATTGATGACAACCTCATATCTTACCTCGATGGTACCCTGTTCATAATAGAGTTCAAACAAATACAATGAGATCAGTTGGTATTGCAAAACACAGAGGCACAGGAAGTGCTTTTCTACTGAGGCACATCATTGGCCCATTGAGCTCAGTATTGTCTACACTGACCAGCTGCAGCAATCCAGGGTTTCTGACAGTATCCTTCCTGGAGATGCTAGGGATTGAACCTGGCACCTTCTGTGTTCAAGACAGATGCTGTACCACTAAGCCACATTCCTTCCCTACGATGCTCTTTTTTTTATTGATTGATTTACAACACTTCTAGCCTACCTGTAAGGTGGTTTACCATGATAAAAGTTAAGCTTGAAATCCTCAAATCAACATGATTAATAAAAAAGCAAAAAAGCAAGAGGAACCAGGAAGGAAGTGAGTTCTGGTACCCATGTTATACTTTGGACCCTATTGTTTTGAGTAAGGGTAGGGAACCTCACTTTAAAGGCTGAATTCAGCTCTCCAGGCCTCTCTGTCTGGCCCCAGAACTCTCCCTAGACCACACTGCTCACTGGAGGAGTTTTTGCCTGGCTGGATTGTGTCTTAACTGAATGGAACAGCCAAAGGTGTGTGTTAATGTGCAATAAGCAGCCTCGTGTCCAAGATAAATGCCACATTTCCCCCTTTGTCCACCTTTGCCTCTGTCCCTGCCTGCTGCTGCCATGTGGCCCTTGGAGACCTGCTCAGGTGGGAATGTGGCCCTCAAGCTGATATAGATCCCCCTCACCTGGTCTGGAGAAACTGACCCTATTCTTCATTGTGCATCTTGAAAAGCATCTTTCCCACCAAACAAACAAGGGATTCCACACATCATGAGCATCACATGCATTATGACACATAGAGATGGGCTGCACATTTCCTAATTCCCCCCTCCCACATTAAATCACAAAGAATTGGGTCTGCTGAAAAAGCTACGAGGGTTTGAGAGGAAGACAGTCAACGATGGCCCCACAGCCATTTTGGGCGAAAGCAATCTCCAACCCGATAATCAAAGAGTTAACTGTATTTGTCAGACAGCCTAGATCAGACCAGGAGAGATAATTAGGAAACAAATTCTGCAAGCATCTTGAAAGAGGCCGGAGACCTTTGATCTTTATGAACAAGAAAGCCTCACCCAACCCGTTAAGGTTTTGCGGGGTGCAGCACATGCCATGAAAAGAAATCAGATGCAAAGACGATACCTTCCTTGAAAAATCAAGTCACACCTAATCCCATAGCTGCTTCATTACCTTAACCGCCTGCATATGTCTCAATGTATTTTGGCCCCGAGATTAGAGCGGGGAGCAGGGTGGGGTGGAAAGAACGGCTGACACAATAATTAAATCTGCAATTTGCCAACTTTGGCCAATGCGGCTTTGAAATCACCTTTCTAGGAAGTTTTACGGCTTGTTCCATGACATGTATATTGCGGCCATCGGATCCTCAGCTATGCTTTCTTTGGATGACTTTAATGGATTAATAACCAAGTACCGTCGGCTTAAAGGCCGATTTCGTAACCTGCTTCTAATTTGGCCAAAATTGTCCAAACTTCCTCTTTGGTGTTTTTGACCTCCCCCAAATATTTATCCCTCCCAAATCCTAATTGATAGAATCTGTAGCTTAGGCAGAATTTCAGTGTCTCTGGGCTTTTAAAATAAATAAACCACACTTTCTGGGGCAGTTCCCTATTAAAACAGGGCCATTTTGAGAATGACTTTCAGATTCTTTAAAAGTTTTCATACATTGTAAGAGTTCAGTGACAAAAAGCAGGCTTAATGTAGGCCTAGTCTGCTGTAAGTGAGCCAGAGTTACATCCTCAGACATGTATGACTTATTTCAGCTGGCATGATAGAGATCTGGATTCATTTGAGCCAGGACTAGGTCTATATTCAAATTCAAAGCAGGCAGAAGGTCCCAGGTTTAACCCTCAGAATCTCCAGGAAGGACTTAAAATGTCTCCTCTCTGAAAGCCTGGAGAGCCACTGCCAGTCAGGGCAGACAATACAGAGCTAAATGGACCAATCGTGCGACTCAGTAGATGGCAACTTCTTATGTTTCCTTAATTACTTGCAATCAGGTTATCTGAAAGATTGCAGGGACAGGCTATGGACCAGCGGCAGAATGTTTGCTTTACATGGAGGAGGTTTCTGATTCCATTCCCAGGAAGGGCTGGGAATGTTCTGTCTGAAACCCTAGGCAGCTGCTTCCAGCCGGAGTAAATCTACACTCAGGGGGTAAATATCAAATGCTATAAATAAGTCAGAAATTAAATTGCTTAAAGCAAAAGAGAGAAAAAACCCTATGTAAAAACACTGTAGAAAGGTTTTGTGCTCTCTGGCACCATCTGGTGTTGCATGTTTATAACACATTCAAATCACTTTATTATTATTATTATTATTATTATTATTATTATTATTATTATTACACTGGCCAACAACAAATTTGTTGTCTGCGTTTTTTCAGTTGATTTAGGACAAATCTGATGCGCTGAATCCAAAAATCACATTGGTTTTGCTCAATCAGGTCAAGTTTTTCAGCTATGTTTTTTTTGAGCAAGTTTTTGAGTAATTTTTTTACATTTTTGTTCACATGTACGCTTGTGTGGAGCATTTTAGAAGAAGTTGGTGGGGGTAAAATGCCATGTCGAATAATTGTTTTGATTGGAAATGATTATTTTAATGACAAGAAATATTCAGGTCCGATAGTTCTGGGTGATTATGTCGAAAAGGGATCAGTTTGAAGTCATAAAACCTTGAAATCTTCCATAAATTGGTGTGGCAAAGCATAAAGTTGGGGGATCAAAACTAAGTTAATGGGGCAGCCGCCCCACGAAGTATCCTGATCTTCAATCAGCACGTCGTCCTGTAGCTCATTGTGATGAAATTCCAGTGCCTATCTTCGGAGAACTTCCTGACATTAGTGACGAAGATGCCTCCAGTGTTGAAGGACATGAAGAAGAAGAAGTGGTTCTTGAAGATGATGCTCCACATCCATTTTCCCAAAAGGAGTTGAATGATCTAGTTCACGACCTCAGCTTGTCAAAGGACTCTGCCGAACTGTTGGCATCTAGATTGAAGGAAAAAAACCTCCTCTCTGACAGTGCTCGCATCAGCTTCTTGAGCAACAGGCATCAAGAGTACCTCCGTTTTTTCTCGGAAGAGAAGGATTTGGTGTACTGTGCAGATATTGAACAGCTTATGCTCAAGCTTGGAGTGCCACAGTACGAACCCAAAGATTGGAGACTGTTCATTGACAGCAGCAAGCGATCACTGAAATGTGTTCTGCTACACAACGGCAACCAGTTTGCCTCTATACCCCTGGCTCACTCGAGTACACTGAAGGAGAACTATGAAGTGGTGAAGTATGTGCTGGAGAAAATTGGTTATGATCAGCATAAGTGGTTTATTTGTGTTGACCTGAAGATGATGAACTTTTTGTTGGGACAACAGTCTGGCTTCACCAAGTACCCATGTTTTCTGTGCATGTGGGATAGTAGGGACCGTGCTCAGCATTACACAAAGAAGGACTGGCCTGTGCAGGAGGAACTGGTGCCTTGCAAAGAAAGGAACGTCATCAACGACCCTCTGGTGGACAGAGACAGAATACTCTTCCCACCGCTGCACATCAAGCTCGGCTTAATCAAGCAGTTCACCAAGGCTGTGGACAAGGATGGTGACTGCTTCACTTACTTGTGCCAGGCTTTTCCAGGATTGACCATGGAGAAGTTGAAAGCTGGCATCTTTCAGATCCATCAGCTCATCAGAGATCCAGAGTTCGGAAACTCAATGAACGAAGTGGAACTGGAAGCGTGGAAGGCATTTGTTCCGGTAGTGAAGAACTTTCTTGGCAACAATAAGGCCAGAAACTACGCAGAACGTGTCAACAACATGCTGACTGCTTTCAGAAACCTGGGTTGCAACATGAGCGTCAAGATGCACTACCTATTTTCACATATGGACCAGTTTCCTGAGAACCTGGGTTCAATGAGTGACGAGCAGGGGGAGAGATTCCATCAGGACATGAAAGAGATGGAGACCAGGTATCAGGGTCGCTGGGACACAGTCATGATGGCTGACTACTGTTGGACTCTGAAGAGAGACCTCCCTGCTGCTGAGCATTCCAGGAGTTCCAAGAAACAGAAGTTCAAGCCCTGAAGTTTGAAAAATGGTGAAGCAACATGCAATTTACGTGTACTTACCTTTACCAATGCCCACCATTCAGTTTACAGTAAACCTGACCTAATGGAGAGAAACGGATGCCATTTCCTGATTCAGCAGTGCAAAAATACCCTAAATCAGTTGTAGAAATCGAGACAACATTCAAAAAGTAAAAAATTGTTGTCCAGTGTTGTTGTTGTTGTTGTTGTTGTTGTTGTTGTTGTTGTTGTTGTTGTTGTTGTTGTTGTTATTTACTAATGTAGCTAAGTCCTGCCAGCGTAGATGATACTGAATTTGATGGATATAAGAACATATACTCAGAGTACTGGTTTCTGCCCCAGGGTTAAACAGGGTTAGTGAAACCTGCCCCTAGTGGGGGGCACAATCTCAGGCACTAGTTCTTAAAGTTATTATGGCCAGTTGGGGTGGAAACAGTGCAGTGAGTTTGGTGGAGTGACAGCTGCTAGGTGACAGGGGGAGCCATAGGCAGTTCTGAGCAGTAGTGACAGAATAACCCTGCTTCCTCTTTTTCTCTTTCTGCTCTGCAGCCTGTTGGAATATTGGCATTTGCTCAGTACCATGGCTGTCTATTTCCAGCATGGCCTACTTTTAAAACGTTTTAATCTAAGCCAATCTAAGTCATAGTTTCCTTTAAGGTCACACTGTGTTGTGCACCTCCAAACAGCATTCTTATACAGTGGTACCACGGGTTAAGAACTTAATTCGTTCTGGAGGTCCGTTCTTAACCTGAAACCGTTCTTAACCTGAGGTACCACTTTAGCTAATGGGGCTTCCTGCTGCCGCCGCATGATTTCTGTTCTCAGCCTGAAGCAAAGTTCTTAACCCGAGGTACTATTTTTGGGTTAGCGGAGTCTGTAACCTGAAGCTTCTGTAACCTGAAGCGTATGTAACCCGAGGTACCACTGTACATGCATATTTCTCCCCTTGCTTTCTGCATTCTGACTGTGAACCCAAGAGAAGTTTATTAAGGACACAGCCAACAACCTTTGGGGTGTGTGTATATTCTAGGAAAAATGGCCACACATATCAGCTTATACCTGGGGTTCCCAATTTGGCACCATGGCTATCTCATACAGGTCCTTGGTGCATTCCCAGGCCCCGCCCATTTTAAATGATTTTTTGAGGGTTGCTTTTTTAACCAAGGATGGTGCTGAAGTGACAGGAAAGTGGCATGAGGGCACCTAATGACACCTTGATCTTTCCCCATAATGTCTCTGGATCCCACATGGGGCCCATAGGGAAGGAAGAGGAGGCCGATGAACTAGAGGCCACCAGCAACCCTCTTCTGTCCAGAATTTTCAAAAGCAACTTATTTTAATGATCCTATCTGTGCTGCAGCAATGACAAACCAAGACAGCATCTTAAAAAGCAGAGACATCACCTTGCCGACAAAGGTCCGTATAGTTAAAGCCATGGTTTTCCCAGAAGTGATGTATGGAAGTGAGAGCTGGACCATCAAGAAGGCTGATCGCCGAAGAAATGATGCTTTTGAATTCTGGTGCTGGAGGAGACTCTTGAGAGTCCCATGGACTGCAAGAAGATCAAACCTATCCATTCTGAAGGAAATCAGCCCTGAGTGCTCACTGGAAGGACAGATCGTGAAGCTGAGGCTCCAATACTTTGGCCACCTCATAAGAAGACTCCCTGGAAAAGACCCTGATGTTGGGAAAGATGGAGGGCACAAGGAGAAGGGGATAATAGAGGACAAGATGGTTGGACAGTGTTCTCGAAGCTACAAACATGAGTTTGACCAAACTGTGGGAGGCAGTGGAAGACAGGAGTGCCTGGTGTGCTCTGGTCCATGGGATCACGAAGAGACGACTAAATGACTGGACAACAACAATCTGTGCTGCAGGGAGCACTCTCCAAGAAGTGCTTATGGCCAGATCCTCTCAGGTGCCAGTATTTGCATTGGAACACGTCGTTGCATGTGCGTTTGGTACATAGCTGTCAACTTACAGATTTGAAAATAAGGGATGAGCAGCCAAAATAAGGGATTTTGCTTGGCTTATGAGTTCCATTGGCCCTTCCCCGCCCGAGAGGGAGGGAGAGAGACTCTCGCCCACGCTGCCTGCAAGCCTGGCATGAGGTGGTTGTGGCGCAGCCACTGAAGCGCCGCCCTTCTGTGTCCCTCCCCATCCCCTCTTCTTCCTCCTCCCTCAGGCCACCTCCTCAGCCGCTGCCGCTGCCTCCGGCTTCCCCTGGCAGTGCGGCGGAAGTCTCGCAAGAGAGGGGCTGCCTGCCCGCCCACCGCCACCTGTCTCATCACGATGCACCCCTGAGGGGGAAAAGGGAGAGACGGAAACGTGGCAGCACATGCACACGCTCTCTCTCACAGCGGAGGACCCTGAGCCACTGCTTCCCTCCCGAGCCGGGCGAGCATGAAACCCGGGAATTTTAAGGGACATCATCAATCCGGGACAGCAGTGGAACACGGCGCTGGGATAAGGGAGCTTCCCGCCAAATAAGGGATGGTTGACAGCTATGGTTTGGTATGTGATGGCGGCAGCCGTGGCCCTTAGCTTGCCTGGTGCCTCAAGCCTTTCCTGCTACTTTCTGCGTGGTGTTTCCTGTTCGTGGAGGGTAGGGTGAGCGGTGGGGCTCAAGGGCTGAATGAGGCACTGGTGGAGAGCCTGAACGGGGTTCTGTGCCTGGTGCAAGGGGTGCATGTCACTGCCAAAGAGCAGGTGAAGGTGCTGGAAATTCTTTCCAAAAATTTCTTTTTGTGGGCGTTCCTACTACATATGTTAGTATGTACCTATGATTTAACATCATTTCCAGCATAAAAGAGAGCTATTGGGCTTTATATATGACACACAATTTTTAGTGAGTGTTCCAGAACATTTTAGTGAATGTTCCAGTAGTTGCTGGCCAAGATTTCTGTGGTGCTTTTGCCCAAAATGGTTCCATTTACCCTCTTCAGTGTTTATATCCCAATTTCATTCTCACCATGTCTTTAGATTTTATTGGGGCAAAATTGGTTCTCAACATGGATTTTGTATAAAAGTGAAATTAATCCCTCAGTCATTATGCTATTTTTTATTACTATCTTTTCATATTTTGTTAGTTTCCTGGTCGCTTCATTTTTAATTTTTACAATTTACAATTCTTACAATTTTTAATTGAAAGAAATGATCTCCCAACAGCCACGAAATCTGATTGTTTTCTAAATGTACTTGCATTGCTGCTACTGTAAGAAGTTGCCCTTTCCTATCATAATGTTTCAAATAATATAAATGGTCTCCCTCCCCATACATTCACATTATACAATCTCTATTTTGAAATAGAGGATGGTGTTGTATTGGAATTATAGGTGGCAGTCCTAGGGCTAAAGCCCTTGCCCATTTTTCCAATTTCTAAAGGACGTGAATGTAAAGGGGTTAGTAAGCCAACTCAAAAACTGAAGCTTATTTTTCATTAATACTAATACCTCAATAGGAACACCATCAACTTCTACATCCTCCAGTGTTAACCATTGGGTTCTTACTGAATGACATCAATCCCACCATATGGCTAAGTTAGCTTGCTTCATAATAGGTACTTAAATTCATAATGCCCCAACTGCCAACAATTGGGTGGAGGTATAATAAAGATTTGTTAAATACATGATTGGTCAAACGGAAGTGTAACCTGGCGGGGGGGGACACGGGACTTTCGTTCAAATGAGCTAGTGGTATCTATTTAGAGCATTTGTACCCTGCTCTTCAATCAAAAAGGCTCCCAGAGTGACTAACATAACAATCCATTAAAACCAGGCAGTTCCTGCCCACAGGCTTGCATTGCAGAAAACATGACACACAAGGAATAGGGGTCAGGGAGGGAAAAGCAAACCCAGCCACCAGTTCTTAAATAGTAGTCGTTATAATGATCAGTTCAGGAGCAGGAGGTGCCTGATGGATCTTGTCTTTCAGCCAGATTCATAGCATGAGCCCTGCTTCCCATCTCCCCCACTGAGGTAGCCTGATGGGAATAGCTACTGCCAGATAATATTTGTTTGATCTTACTTTCATGGTGGTGAATGGTGTTTGTTAATAACCTTCATTTCATTCTACAGATAATCTCTCTTGTGGTCTGCACTCTGCTGCAGCCTCCCTGGGTGTTTGCATCTCCTGAAAACTCTATGATGTCCTCAGCTGGGCTTTCTGGAAAACATGGGAAGGTGGTAGCATCTGATGACATTTGACCCTGGCATGGCAGAAGTCAGGGAGACCAGCATTAGGTAGCACCAAATCCAATGATCGGCAGAATCAACCCTACTGGTTGTCAGGACAATTTCAGGCAGGTAGGGGGGCTGCTTATTGTGCAGCCACAGCATTTGATTTCAGTGATGTATTTCAACTTTTATGGAAGTCAATCTGCACTGATCCCAGGTGCTTGGTAGCCAGCCCCCGATGTCCTGGTCTTCAAATAAAGCCCAGCGGAAGATGCTGGAGAAATGGAGAACTGGAGAAATGTTTCATGCAGGAGGTGAGGAACCTTTTTCAGCCTGATGGCCACATTGTCTCATAGGCAACCTCCTGGCAACTGCATGCCAGAGGCTGGCAAACGTGGGTGGAGCAACACAGAAAACACTGACCTATGTACACAAGGCTGAATTCCACCCATGCTACAGATAGAGAGGCCTCTACATGTATGATCCCAGTTCAATGAGACTTCCAGCCAGACCAAATAACTCGGGCAGAATTCAGTTCAACTTGGGGAGAGTGTGGAGCAGGGCTGTTGAGGGCTGGGGCCCGAGAAGGACTGTGGGCTTGTGGAAAGGGGCATGGCTTCTGGTCCCACAGGCCATAAAGAAAAGTCCAGAGGTTGCATTTGACCCCTTGCCTGAGGTTTATCACTCCTGGTTCAATGGAAAGAGAAATACACACATCACTGCTCACTGCTTCACCATGATAAAATGAGCTGTGTACAGTTCTGTCTGCATCCCTTCAGAAGGGATCTTGTAGAGTTGGGAAAGTTTCAGGAAAGAAAAACCAAACTGATGGAGTGACAGCGTTTGGGACTTTTTAGATGACATGACAGAAGTATATACAATGGTGCAGAGCATGGAGAAAGTGAAAAATCCTTCCTTCCTCATAATGCTAGAACTCACTGACATCCAATCAGTGGCGTAGCGTGGGGGGTGCAGGGGGGGCCGGGCGCACCGGGCGCAACATCTGGGGGTTAGGGTTAGGGGGCGCAAATCCACAGGTTAGGGGGCGCAAATTACTTGCCTTGCCCCGGGTGCTGACAACCCACGCTACGCCACTGCATCCAATGAAGCTGAATGTTGGAAGATTTAGGACAGGCTAAAGAAAATACTTCTTCATCCAGCACATAGTTCAGAACTATGGAACTTGGATGGCTTTAAAAGAGGATTAGCCTAATTCATGGAGGGCAAGGCTATCAATGGCTACTAGCCATGATGGCTCTGCTCTGCCTCCACATGCAGTAGCTCTTCTGAAAACTAGTTGTTGGAAACCTCAGGAGTGGAGAATGTTCTTGTCCTTGGGTCCTGCCTGTGGGATTCCCATTGGGGAATCTGGCTGGCCACTGTGAGAACAGGATACTGGACTACATGGGTCACTGGATTGATCCAGCAGACTCTTCCTCAATTCTTAAACTCAAACCCTACACACCAAAATCTTCTTGTTGTTGTTTAGTCATTTAGTCGTGTCCTACTCTTCGTGACCCCATGGACCAGGCCCTCCGGTCTTTCACGGCCTCCCGCAGTTTGGTCAAACTCATGCTGGTAGCTTCGAGAACACTGTCCAACCATCTTGTCCTCTGCCGCCCCTTCTTCTTGTGTCCTCCATCTTTCCCAACATCAGGGTCTTTTCCAGGGAGTCTTCTCTTCTCATGAGGTGGCCAAAGTATTGGAGCCTCAGCTTCACGATCTGTCCTTCCAGTGAGCACTAAGGGCTGATTTCCTTCAGAATGGAGAGGTTTGATCTTCTTGCAGTCCATGGGACTCTCAAGAGTCTCCTCCAGCACCAGAATTCAAAAGCATCAATTCTTCGGCGATCAGCCTTCTTTATGGTCCAGCTCTCACTTCCATACATCACTGCTGGGAAAACCATGGCTTTAACTATACGGACCTTTGTCAGCAAGGTGATGTCTCTGCTTTTTAAGATGCTGTCTAGGTATGTCACCAAAATCTTACAAGTTCTTAATTGCCCTGAGAAAGGCAGAAAAATATGAGCCCTTTTGCAGGGGGAAGAAGTCAACTTTCAAGAAACTTGGAGGTCATGTTTTGGCCCATGGCGTGCCAGTACAATGTCAGAAAGCAGTAGCCACAAAATGAAGTGACAAAATGCTGGAAATGGGGTTATTAATAATGCTGCAGATGCAAGCTAAGGCAAGCGGCTGATTCCTGGACTCCAGTTCATTTGGAACATTTTCCCTTCTCTCTCTCCCCTCCCTGCTCCTACCCTCATCTGAGACCACGGTTTTATAGTGACACAAGAAAACAAGCTTATTACAAGTACCTGGAGACCCCATCATTTAAATCTTGAATGTTAAGATACATTCCATTTGTTTCAGGGTCAATTTCTCCTGGAGTGCTCCCTTCCTCGCTGGCGCAGAAGCAAAAGAGTGCAGTACCCGAGACATATTTATAGCAACCGCTACTTATCGGGTTGTTGTAAATATGTCCGTGCTCAAATAAATCAGCCTTGGGATTATACAGAGAAGTAATCCCACGGCTAGGCTGGAAGTGTTGGTGAGATGCTGGTGGACTGCCAAGTGAAACCTCAATCCTTGGCCATGGATTTAGTTTAAAACACACACATGCACACAGAGAGCAAGTTATCCCTACGGTTCAGAGAGGCTCATGGCTTTAAAAAAATGTTTAGAAATCTCCTCCTCCTCTGAAAGAGAGCTTAGAAGCAAGCAAAGGCAACCTCCAAAACTGCAGCAAGCTTGGAATTAGTTGGAACTGCAGGAAAAAAATGTTGTGGCCTGCAAAATAAAATAAAATAAAATAAATATTGGCATGTGGAGTGCTTCAGAGCAAAATTCTCCATTCTAGTGCCCCTCCCTTTGTGTTTTCCTTTCCCTCCCGAAAGTGAGTCAGCCCACTCAGTGGTGACTCAGCACACTCAGGGTCCCTCCAGACTGTTGGTGGGGCTTTCCAGGTGCATTCTGCAACATGTCACTGGCCCAAGTATAGTGCATAAGTGGTGGGTTTATACTGGGCTGCCCACATGTTGTTTGCCATTCTGGAATGCTTCCCAAATGAGAATGAATTAGTGCCATCTGCTGTAGCAGGACAAAATTGGGACAGCTCCCCACCCCCTGCAAGAACCCAGAATGAAGAGTTACAGGATTTCAGCAGGAAGCCTCACATTGTGCAAAAGATTTCTGCATTGCAGGGCGTTGGACTAGATCAGGGGTTTTCAACCTGGTCCCTACTGCCCACTAGTGGGCGCTTCAGGATTCTAGGTGGGTGGTAGAGGGTTCTACGGCACAAACTGAATCCTTCCATCGAGCACTGGTGGGCGGTAAGGAAATTTTACCATCAAGAAAGATGCATTAGTGGGCAGTAGGTATAAAAAGATTGACTACCCCTGGACTACATAATCCAAGTGGCCCCTTCTATGATTTGGACTGATTGGAAGTGAAGTAGTAGGTCCACTGTGAAGAAATGTCCTCATTGGGCTGGTGTGTGTGTGCTTCTCTCTTAGGTTCTCCCCGCAAAATAGAGGTGGGGGATTTTTTTTCCAGCTCTAGGGACACATTCCCTCACAGACAACCTTCCAGGGGCCACATACAAGTAGTGGGTGTGACCAAAAGTGGGTGAGACCAGGCACACACCACATTCCAGCCTCTATCCAGACAAGCAAGAGAGTACAGTATCACTGTTTGTTGATCTTTATTTATTTAGTGAACTGCTTAATAATAATAATAACCTTCATAATCTCTTAAGTGTTTTACATCAAAATGTATTAATTTAATGCATGTAAAACCCAAAACAGACATCAAAAGCAGAAGACAAAATAAAATCATCCAATTGCAGAAAAGATGAACAGTTTCAAAAACTAAAATGCATACAAAAATACATCACTCTCTCTCTGCCACCCTCTTTTCTTTGTCTCTGTTTTATCTATTTCTGTCCCATTTCTCTCTTCTTCATTTTTCCTCTTTCTGCCACACATATCCCCACATTTTCTGTGCCACTCCTTCCCCCTTCCTGCCACCCTCCCTTCTCTCCCTCTGCCATCTTTGCAATTCTCTCTCTCTCTTCCTCCTTCTTCCCCCCCACTACCCCCCCTTTCCCTGCCACCTGCATGAAACCAATCCAAGGGCCACAGGCTGCCCATTTGTGGCCCCTTGGACCTTGGGCATGACTGAGCAAAGCAGCTCATAGGACCTTACATTCCAGGGAGCAGCAGGCAGCTTCCACCTGGGAGGACTGGCCTGGGAATCTCCTCCCTGCCATGTTCGTTTCCAGCTCAAGAACAACTCACATCCAAACAGGTACCCCACTCCTGACAGAGTTCACCACTGGGGGAAACTGCACAGCCATGAAGTGTGCATTTATAAGAACAATCAGTTCCTTACAAACAGGACCCCTGGGACACCCCTTCCTGCCTTGACACAGAGATGGCCAAAGAATGATTTGGTAACAGTTCTACCCTTTGCCCAGACCTTTACAGTCCCCGCCCCCACTTCTGCTTAAAAAAGCCTGCTGACCTTAATTCACCTCCAATTAATAACTCACATTTCTACCCAAGCCTTTATTTTACTCTTTGTCCCTGACAGAAAACAGAGAGTTAATTAGGCCTGAACAGCTTCGCAGATCAGAGACATAAACTCCACAATTTCCCCCTAGAACTATTGTGGCTCAGATGTTTTAGCTGCAGGAATGTGATCAACACACTAACAACAAACCCTGGGTTGTGTGTGTCAACTTAGGGCACTGCAGAAGGAGGAACAGGACACCAAGTTAAAGCAAGAAGTACAATATGCCCACTACGCAAGTGGTGGTCCACAAGCAGGAATGCTACACAAACTCAGAGGGAACTGCCTTATACAGATTAAAATCCTTGGTCCATTCAGCTCAGTGGACTGAACCAGCTGACTGGGATTGAACCTGGCGCCTTCCACATGCACAGAAGATGCTCTGCCTTACAGTCATGGTTAGGCTGGCCTCAACCAGAGCCAGGGCTTTTTTGGCTGTGGCCCCGATCTGGTGGAACGCTAGTCACAAGAGACTAGGGCCCTGCGGGACTAGACATATTTCCGCAGGGCCTGCAAGACAGAGCTGTTCCACCAGGCCTTTGGCCAAAGCACAGTCTGACCCCCTCCTTTGGCAATCCTCACAGAACTCTAGCCCAATGGTTGCTATTAATCTGATTTGAATTGATTTTATAATGAAATGATTTTAGAATATTGTATCATTTTAATGTTGTTAGCCGCTCTGAGCCCGGCTTCGGCTGGGGAGGGCGGGATATAAATAAATTATGATGATGATGATGATGATGATGATGATGATGATGATGATGATGATGTCTCTAAAGAAACAGAGAAAGATTCCAGTCCTTGAGACAGATCCATTGATCCATCTAGTTCAATATTGTCTACACTGGCTGGCAGCTCTTTGGGGTTTCAGGCAGGGGTCTTACCAAGAGATGCTGAAGATCTCCTACCAAGAGATGCTGAAGACTGACTGTGGGACCTTCTGCATGCAAAGCAGAAAGCCTGTTGGAAGCACTTAAGCAGTATCTGAGCTCAAGAACATTGCCGTCACCTGCAGTTTCCAGCAACTGCTATTCAGAAGTGTTGCTCCCTCCATCCATGGAGCCAGAGTGAAGCCATCATGGCTAGCAGCCATGAATAGCTATCTCCTCTATGCATTTGTCAAAGATGCTCAATTTGGTGGCCATCCCTGCCTCTTATGTGTTGCCTGAAGTACTTCTTTTATCTTCCCTGAATCTGCCAACGTTCAGCTTGGCTGGAGGGCCATGAGGTCTAGTGTTATGAGAGTGGGAGAAAAGCTTTCCTCTGCCCACTTTCTCTGCAATGTAATTAATTTTATACGCTCCTATCATTTTGCCTCTTATAGCAGTAAAAACCTGAATTGTTTCACAGGATATGCTTCCCCCTCCTTCCCAAAACCAGCTCTTCTGGTGTATGTTTGCTTGCTGTCAGATTCGTGTGTGTGTACTGGCTTGATACAAAAGGAAAATGAAGAGAATGAAAAGAAAGCGCCTTAATACATGGATTTTCCATACTGAAAGACTTTAAAAACATAAAATGAGAAAAGCACAACAACTCAACCCAAAGCTGGATGAAAATGCAACTGTAATGATCTTGGAGAACAGCAGAGAAATCCCATCTGGAATATCCAGTCGTCATTTAACACACAGTTTTGGTTCGATCAAGCCAAACTTTGACTGTTCCAATTTCAGCTGTGACCTTAAAAAGGATGGATCATCAATCTTCCCCTATATTTCTGGGGGTTGTGTATGTGTGCAGGGTGTGGAGAAAGTCGACAGAGAAGTCCCCCCCCCCCCATGACACTAGAACTTGTGGACGTGCAATGATAATAATAATAATAATAATAATAATAATAATAATAATAATAATTGTCAGAGCTGCTTGAAGATCCTAGCTCACAGAGGATCACGCTAGCCAGCGATCATTAAGTAAAAGTCTTTATTGAATTACAGTTTCCATTCTCACGCTGCTGCGCGCAACTCTACGTCTAGTAGCTAGATCGGCGAAGCTCCGTCTGAGTCTCCGCCCCGTGTGCACCAACTTAATATCCTAGCCTTGCTCCACCTTTTCCGCCTGACTGTCCTCCTCTGGGTCCCTCTACCCCCCGGGGCTTCTTCCTTCCGGGATTCTTCTGACGCTGACCCGGACCCTCCTGCCTCCTTGCGCCGGGCTTTAGGACCTGGTTCCCTTTCGGGGCTGCTTACTGCGCCGCCTTCCTCTGCATTTGAACTTGGCGCGCGCGCCCAACCTTCCACTTTCCTCTTAACCGTTTCTTCGCTCCCCGATGGAGGTGTGGCCACTCCTGACTCATGCCCTCCCTCCTGTGGTGAGCTGCCAGCGCTTCCCCCCTGGCTCCTTTCCTCTTCCCTGCTTCCTGGCGGTGACGCTGGTCCCGATTTCCAGCTGCTCCCCCCTGAGTCCCCTCTGGCTCTATCTTCCTGGGGTGCCCCCCTAGACTCCCCCCTTGCCCTGGCCACTGGTGCTCCTTTCTGTGAATCCTCTGATTCACTGGAAAGACTAGGAGATCTCGGGTCGTCGTCATCACTCATCTTTTCTTCTGCCTCCTCCCCTTCGCTCTCTGTTTCCTCCCTTGCCCGTGCCTCTGCTCCTAAACCCCTGACATCCATCCCCCCCTCGAAGCCCCCCATTCCCCCCTCCCCTCCTTCCGGTGCTGGAGCTGGGGGCTGCTGTTGCAAAGGGACGAACGCCGGATATCGGTCGCTTCCCGTGGCGGGTCTCCATCTGAAGTCTCGCGGGTCTTCCTCCCTGCTCTCGTCGACAACGGTCACCTCCGCTTCCATCTCTGTGCCGCCGTGCTCGAAACCAGGGTCGTCCCCGAAAACGTCCATGTCCGTCTCTCCCTCACTTCCTCCTGGCGGTGTTGCTCGTCCTGGGCCTTCCAGCCACCGTCTGCGGAACTGCTCCTCTGGTCTATCGTCCCACCAATACGAGGGTTCTGATGCAGATCCTGAGGGTGACCCCTCCGGGGAACGGACGTCTTGTGTCGGGTCCTCGTCCGAGTCGAACCCCCGGAAAGTGCTGGCCGAAAGCGTGGGCGTGAAAAGCCAGTCGTCGAAAAAGTCTGCTGGCATAGGTCTATGGGGGAAGAGGGCATGAAACTCGTCTTTGAGGAGAGGTTCGTCCAAGGCGTAGCCCGGCACCCAGCTGTTCGCACTGGCCGGGGTGCCCTCCTTGGCGAGAAAGTATTCTACCCCCTCTTCCCCCCATCTGGAGTCCAAAATCTCCGTGACTTCGTTGATGCGCTCCTTCTGTGCCACTCCCGCGTGCCCTGTTCTGTCTCTGACCGGACTCGGCGCCGTTCCGGGTTCCTGGAACCTGTGCGGTGCCCTGTAGGGAGTGAGCACCGATCTGTGGAATACCGGATGCATTCTGGAACCCTCCGGAAGTGCCAGTCTGAACGCTACCGGGTTGACCCGCTCTTCGACCTGGTAGGGCCCCAGTTGTTTATGCCCTAGTTTCTTCTTGGCCAACGACCTGGCCGGCACTGCGTGGGCTGCTAACCAAACCCAGTCTCCCACGTGGAGCTCTTCGCCAACCCTTCTGTGCTTGTCCGCTTGTACCTTGTATGCGTGCTTGGCCAGCTCCAGGTGGCGCCTCAGCTGATCGTGGACTTCCTGCAGCTCCGACGCGAACGCATCTGCTGTCTGCGGCTCCCCCTCTCCCATCCTTTCCAGTCCCGGGAAGGTTCTGGGGTGCCTCCCGTTGTTGGCGAAGAACGGCGTGACCCCCGTGCACACGTGCTTTGTGTTGTTGTAGGCGAACTCGGCAAGCGGCAGGTAATCCACCCACGTCGCAGGCTGTTGATTTGCATAACATCTCAGGTACTGCTGCATGATGGCATTGACCCGCTCCGCTTGCCCGTTGGTCTGCGGGTGTCTCGCCGACGCCAGGTTGATCTTGACGTTCAGGAAGCCCATCAGCTTCTGCCAGAAATTCGAGATGAACTGCCGCCCCCGGTCGGACAGAATAGACCGTGGCAGACCGTGAACCTTGAACACGTGGTCTATGAACAGTTTGGCGGTTTGCTCCGCCGTGGCCACCTTAGCACACGGAATGAAATGCGCCATCTTGGAAAACAGGTCTACCACCACCAGCACTGCCGTCTTGCCCCTCGAGCTGGGCAGATCCGTGACAAAGTCCAGGGCCACCCTTTCCCAAGGTTCGACCGGAGTTTGCAGCGGTTCCAACAGTCCGGCCGGCGGTTTGTGCACTGGTTTGGCCCTCTGGCAGGTGTCACACCTCGCCACGTAGTCTGCGACCTCCCCTCTCATCCCAGGCCACCAGAAATCCCTGGCTACTAATTCCACCGTCTTCTCCTTGCCAAAGTGCCCGGCCGTGGGCGCGTCGTGCAGCTGCTGCAGCACCTTGGCGCGAAGGTCGTCTCCCGGCACGTAGATGGCCCCTTTACGGATGAGCAATCCATCTCGTAGCTGGAAACCGTCGGCCGCAGCCGTGCCCCTTTGCACCTCTGCCATCTTTGCTTGCGCGAAGGAGTCATCCTGCAACGCTCGTCGCACCGCCTCCAGGTCCACGGTGGCCGCGGCGCACGCCCATACTGTTGGTGCGAAGATGTGCATGGCGGCCGCTGGCGTTGCGTCCTCCAGATACTGTGGCTTACGGGAGAGGGCGTCCGCCATGATGTTAGTGTCCCCCGGGACATACTCTATGCGGAAGTCGAAGTTCGCAAAAAACTCAGCCCAACGTATCTGCCTCTGGTTTAGGAACTGTGCCGTGCGCCAGTGCTCCAGATTCTTGTGGTCCGTGCAAACCTGCACCGTGTGCTTGGCGCCGATCAGGAAGTGCCTCCACGCTTTGAACGCTGCATGAATGGCCAGCAACTCCCTGTCCCAGATGGTGTAGTTCTGCTCGGACTTGCTGAGCTTCCTGGAGTAGAACGCTGCCGGTCGCCACACCCCCTGCTGGTCCTTTTGCAGCAGGACCGCCCCCACGGCTCTGTCCGAGGCGTCTGTCTCCACCCTCATCGGCCTGCTGGGGTTGACGTGAAGCAGCTGCTCTTCCGACGCGAATAGGCGCTTGAGTGCCTGAAAGGACTGCTCCGCCTCCTCTGTCCAAACGAACTTCTTTTTCTTGGAGCTAAGCGTGTCTGTGATGGCCGCTGTCTGCATAGCGAAGCCCTTGATAAACTTGCGATAGAAGTTCGCAAAGCCGACAAACCTCTGGACCTCCTTCCGGTTGCGTGGACTCTTCCAATCCAATACCGCGCGAACCTTGGCGCTGTCCATGGCGAGCCCCTTGTCAGACAACTTGTAGCCCAGAAAATCCACCTCCGTCACGTCAAATTGGCACTTCTCCAGCTTGGCGTAGAGCCTATGTTGCTTTAGTCTGGTCAGCACTTCCTTGACGTGTCTGTCATGCTCCTGCTGCGATTCCGAAAAGATCAGGATGTCATCTAAGAAACAGACGCACGTCTTGTAGAGAAGTCCCGCCAACACGTGATGCATGAAAGCTTGAAAAACGTGGGAGCCATTTTGCAATCCAAAGGGCATAACTCTGTATTCGTAGGTACCCAGTGGCGTGAACATGGCCGTCTTCCACTCATCTCCCTTCCGCATACGAATGAGGTTGTACGCCCCTCGCAGGTCTAACTTGGTGAACACTTTCCCCTTCCGCACCTTCGCCAGGAGGTCGTCGATTCGGGGCATGGGGAAGTCCGACGGCTTGGTCCCATTGTTTAAAATGCGATAGTCCACGACCAGTCTTTTTTGGGGCGTGTCTCGCTTTTTAACAAAGAATACTGGACTGCCCCCCGCTGCCTTGGACTCTCGGATGAAACCGCGCTCCAAATTATGATCTATGAACTGTTTGAGTTCCTGCAGCTCGTCCTCTGACATGGAATACAGTTTCCCCTTAGGCAGCGCCACCCCCGGCAGCAGGTCAATCTTGCAGTCATATGGTCTGTGAGGGGGTAGCCTGTCTGCCTCCTTCTCGCAGAAAACTTCCAAAAATTCTGCGTACTTGTGGGGAATCGCTTGCAGCGTGCCTAGCAGCAGCTGTGACTCCTCTTCCTCTCCTTCCTGCCGGGGCACGATGCAGTGTTCAGCACAAAAGGAAGAGCCGAAGATCAGCTGCCTCTGGTACCAAGCCAGCGTTGGGCTGTGCTTGTCCAGCCAACTCATTCCCAATACAATGGGCGTATCCGATAGTTGAGTGACATTGAAGCTGATGATTTCTTTGTGATTTCCAAGTCGCATCGCCATGGGCGGCGTCTGCTTCACCACTTGCCCCCCTAGCAACTCCCTGCCATCCACCGTGACAACCTGCAGGGGCAGTGTGGCCGGCAGCAACTGTATAGCGTGCTTGTCGACAAAGTCCTGCCCTATAAAGTCCGCGTTGCTGCCGGAGTCAACTGTGATGGGCACGTCAATGGTGATTCCATTGGGCAGCTGGAGAGATGCGGTGAGCCTCACCACTGGTTTGGGCGGGAGGGGGTTCACGGGCTGTAAAACCTCTGGGGACTGCGTCACTAACACGTCTGGCTGGGCCCCAGGGCCTCTTCCTCCAGCCAGACTGCGTCGTTTCCCTGCTGTGGTCCCCCTTGCTGCGTTGCTGCAGTCACCATTGCCGAGGCTGCAGTAAGCTTGTGGAGCCTCTGGGGACACTCTTTTGCCATATGCCCTGGCTCCTCACAGACGTAACACTTCCTGTTCCCTCTAGGAGGCTTCGCTTTCACTGCTGCCGGTGCTAGGGCTCTGGTTGCTGACTGAGCCCTTGCACCTCCAACCTCCATAGGTTCGGCTCCTCCTCCTGGCGGAGGCGTGGATTGCGCCCGCGCTGCTTCTCTGGGAAGGAAGGAGGGGCCCCTGGCTGGTTCGCGCCCTCCACGCCCTTCGTCCCTGCTCCACGGACGTCCTTCCAGCCTCACCCCCACTGCCAGTGCCCTCTGAACGACCTCCTGGGTGGTTCGGGGTCTCTCCCCCCTCGCGATCTCATCTTTAATTGAGTTGTGCAGCCCCTCCCAAAAGAGGTCTCTTACAGGAGCCGAATCTCTGTCCCATTCCAGGGCACTGACCAAGGCGAAAAAGCGGGCATGATACTGCCTGACGCTGGCCCCCCCTTGTCTCAGCCCATGCACCTCCTTCCGTGCAAGATCCACGTCAATACTTGATAAAAAACACCCATCCATCGCTTTAATAAAGGCATCTGCATTCTGGAGCGCCGGATCCTTATCTCTCCATAAATTGCGTAGCCATGCTCTAGCATCCCCATGCAAATGGGACATGATGAATCCCACTCTCTCTTGCTCATCTCTAAAGTCTTTATGCAGCAGTTGCAGTGCGCACAGTACGTCGGCTCTAAAGTTGGGATACTGTTGCAGGTTCCCATCGAAGTGAGAGACCAGCCCGCCTGTCCGTCTCGCCAACCCAATTCCCTCCTGCCGGGGTGTCTGCTTTGTCAGCACGTCTAACCTGACCTGGAGATCCCTGCAGGCGGCAGCTGCCTCCTCCTCTCTCTTCCTGGATGCGAGAGCCTCGGCGTTCAGTTGTGCCACTGCTTTTCTGAGTTCCTCTATCTGCTGCTCAGCCGTCATGTCGTCTGCCGTTCGTGAGCTCGCTAGTAGGCACCTGTTTCTCTCCCCTCCTCGAGGCTGTAGATGCCCACAATCGTGAGACGGAGCTTACTGTCAGAGCTGCTTGAAGATCCTAGCTCACAGAGGATCACGCTAGCCAGCGATCATTAAGTAAAAGTCTTTATTGAATTACAGTTTCCATTCTCACGCTGCTGCGCGCAACTCTACGTCTAGTAGCTAGATCGGCGAAGCTCCGTCTGAGTCTCCGCCCCGTGTGCACCAACTTAATATCCTAGCCTTGCTCCACCTTTTCCGCCTGACTGTCCTCCTCTGGGTCCCTCTACCCCCCGGGGCTTCTTCCTTCCGGGATTCTTCTGACGCTGACCCGGACCCTCCTGCCTCCTTGCGCCGGGCTTTAGGACCTGGTTCCCTTTCGGGGCTGCTTACTGCGCCGCCTTCCTCTGCATTTGAACTTGGCGCGCGCGCCCAACCTTCCACTTTCCTCTTAACCGTTTCTTCGCTCCCCGATGGAGGTGTGGCCACTCCTGACTCATGCCCTCCCTCCTGTGGTGAGCTGCCAGCGCTTCCCCCCTGGCTCCTTTCCTCTTCCCTGCTTCCTGGCGGTGACGCTGGTCCCGATTTCCAGCTGCTCCCCCCTGAGTCCCCTCTGGCTCTATCTTCCTGGGGTGCCCCCCTAGACTCCCCCCTTGCCCTGGCCACTGGTGCTCCTTTCTGTGAATCCTCTGATTCACTGGAAAGACTAGGAGATCTCGGGTCGTCGTCATCACTCATCTTTTCTTCTGCCTCCTCCCCTTCGCTCTCTGTTTCCTCCCTTGCCCGTGCCTCTGCTCCTAAACCCCTGACAATAATAATAATTAATAATAATAAATAATTAATGAAGGAAGGAAGCTGAACATTGGGAGACCCAGGACAGGCAAAAGGAAGGACTTCTTAACGCAACACAGAGTTAAACTGTGGAACTCACTGCTGGTAGAGTCGGCAGAATCCACGAACTTGGGTGGCTTCAGAAGAGGATTAAACAACTTTGGGGAGGTTAAGGCTATTAATGGCTGCTAGACATGACTGCCATTTTCTACCTCCACTGTTAACAGGCAGTCTGCCTCTGAATACCAGTCGCTGGGAATCACAAGTGGGGAGAATGCTGTTGCACTCAGGTCCTGACCATGCTTATTATTACAGTGGTACCTTGGTTGTTGAACTTAATCTGTTCTGGGAGTCCGTTCGACTCCTGAAACGGTTTGAAAACCAAGGAACGGCTTCTGATTGGCTGCTTCCGGGTTTGCGGCGTTCAGGAACCAAAACATGCGAGTACCAAGGCATTCGACAAGCAAGGTACGACTGTACTTAATAAGCCTTTGAGCCTTCCTATTGGGGCTCACAAATGGACCATGATGATCAACGGCATCCAGTACTCAGAAAGGCACTGCCTCTGAACAATTACTACTAGTCATGATGGCATTTACAAAGCTATTGTACTACCAGCCTTACTGCATGCTTGTGAAACATGGACCACTTACAAATGCCATCTTGAACTTCTTGAAAGATTCCATCAACGGTGTCTCCGGAAAATCTTACACATCACTTGGGAAGACAGGTGAACTAATATCAGTGTACTGGAAGACGCAAAGATCACCAGTGTCGAAGCAATGATTCTTCAACATAAACTTCGTTGGACTGGTCATGTTGTTCTGATGCCTGATGATCGTCTTCCAAAGCAACTACTCTATTCTGAACTAAAAAATGGAAAGAGGAATGCTGGTGGTCAACAAAAGAGGTTGAAAGACTGTCTCAAGACAAATCTAAAAAAAATGTAGTTATAAACACTGACAACTGGGAAACACTGACCTGCGAGTGCTCCAGTTGGAGAACAGCCTTTACCAATGGTGTCATTGGGTGTGAAGACACTTGAACTCAGAACGCAAGGGAGAAATGTGCTAAGAGGAAGGCACGCTTGGCAAATCCACACCGTGATTAACTCCCGCCCGGAAACCTATGTTCCCACTGTGGAAGGACGTGTGGATCCAGAATTGGCCTCCACAGTCACTTACGGACTCACTGTTAAAACCGTGTTTATGGAAGACAATCTTCCTTGGCTACGAGGGATCACCAAAGAAGAAGAAGAAGAAGAAGTTAGGCCTCCATCGTCAGAGGCAGCTGCTGAGAATCACAAGTGGCAGGAGATAGGCAGCCCTCAGGTCCTTCTTGTGGCCTTCCCATTGGGGCATCTGGTTAGCCACTCTGATAACAAGACAATGGGCAAAATGGGCCATTAGTCTGGTCCAGCAGGCTCTTGCTATGTTTTTATATATGGGAGAGTGAGAAAGCTTATTTTCTATGCAGAATTACACCATGATTTGATTATTTTTCCTCTCCCTTGTCATGTCAGGTATTTTGTTTTAACCACTGCTCTGCTTTCAAAAGGAGCTGTTTCATTTCTTTGCCTTCGCAGAAGAAGCCCATCATCATGTGGGGAGAGAGAGAAAACCCTCTTCATGTTGTAATTCAAGTGTCAGGATGGATTATGTTGACTGCAATTTCTTAGAGAGCTGACATCAGTGTGTCATTTCCCAGAGGGACGGAGACTTCAAAACATACGACATTTCCCCTTCTAACATGTCATGGATTGCATTACAGCAGCATGTGGAATTCTGTCACTTAATGCGCTAAAGTTGGCACCGATCCGCTTCCCTGGTGCAAGGTGAGAAATTACTTAGCTAACAATACACACCATTTCCCGCTTGGGCCCATTTTTTCACCCCCCCTTTATAAGCCTCCAAGTGTGACTGTTTCTCCAAAAAATGCATGCCCTTAGTCATGAAAAAATGTACATTAAAACTCCCCCCCTAAAAAAAACACACACATCAAATGGAAAGAAATGGCCAGCTGGTTTTGTTCCCAACTAGAAGAATTAATGGCCTTTGCAAACTCTTTATAAATATTAGAAGCAGATGCATTTTACCATCATCGAGAAAAAGCTTCTTTGTGTTGACAAGACAGCTAATTATCCAGCGTTTCAGCCAAATAATAAATGGAGGTTTCCTTGAGGGGCTGAAGTGGGTGCGGGGAGAGCTTCAGCTAAATGAATATTTTCACGGGCTAATTTGTAAGATCCCATTTGGAAAGAACTCTCCCTGCTTCTGAAGAGGGTTATCAGAGGCATTTGGAAAACCGCCCTTATGTTCCCCAAACCGAAAGTTGCAGTCTGTTGATTTTTTATTTATTTTATTTATTTTTTTGCGGTTGTGCAAAGTTTTTACATCTTTCAAGAAAGCAAGTTGCAAAGTGGAAACATCTGAAAGGGCTCTTCAAAAGAGAACAGCTCAGCAGAGACAGGATCCAACTGTGGCCACCCTTATCTCCCCAAGATCTGGAGAAGTTAGGTCCTATTATCATTCCCCCTGCCCCACACCTCTTGGCCTGAGCCTTTTATAAAGTTAGCACAAAGTGAAAGGTGGAAGTGGGGAACCTTGTACCACCCAAGAGCGTCTTTCAATTCTGTGCAACCACCTGGGGGCGATATTGCACTGGTTGGTGGAGTCAGGATCACAAGTGGCAAAAATGCTCAAAGAGGGTGCAAACCAGGCCTGGTGAGGGGTGTGGCCTGTTGATGGGGTACAGCCAGGGGAGAGTCCCATGGGTCAGACAGAGAAGCTTGGAGGGCCACAGTTGGCCCACAGCTGTGAGGTTCCACACCTTTGATGTAAGGAAAGATGCTGGCTTTTGTACAGAAGAGGGAAAGTGAGCAGTTTCTCTTCAATGGCAGAGGCAAATATTTCCCCTGAAAATAAATGATCACATCACCTAAGCCCTAAAATTCATGGACGTGGACATCATTGTTAAGCCATGGAGATGACTTACCCCTTCTTATGTACCCATTATTTCATACCCTCAAAGTGCCCCAAATTTCCAGGGGGAGTCCTGCAATTACGAAAACCAACACAACTTCTGATTTGATCCCCAAATGTCCCTGTTTCTCCTGCCAGGGTTGCTGCCACTGAGTTCAAGGAACAGCATGAGCTGGCGCGTGTCCTGAGCAGTGGCAGTGGTGGCTGCAAAGGAGAATTCCGTTGCCTCTCCATGGCCGCTGCTGCCAGCCTCCTCCCTCGGGCAGCTTATAGTGGCTGCTGGAGAACAGGTGAAGAGGAGAGGCTGTCTAGGCCCAGCCCCGTGTGACCTGCCAGTTCTGAGGGGCAGGCAGAGACCCTCCAAGTGTTCCTATTTTTCAGGGACATCCCTGATTTAGAGAAGCCGTCCCGGTTTCTGATTTGATCCCGGAATGTCCCGCTTTCTCTTAGGACGTCCCTATTTTCATTGGAGAAACGCTCGAGGGCACAGAGTTATCCAAACCCCAAGCCGTCTGAAAGCAATCCTGTACAGTGGTACCTCGGGTTACAAACACTTCAGGTTACAGACTCCGCTAACCCAGAAATAGTACTTCAGGTTAAGAACTTTGCTTCAGGATGAGAACAGAAATTGCGCCACGGTGGCAGCGGGAGGCCCCATTAGCTAAAGTGGTACCTCAGGTTAAGAGCAGTTTCAGGTTAAGAACGGACCTCCAGAACGAATGAAGTTCTAAACCAAGGTACTACTGTATAGAGGGTGGTTGTTTTTTTTTTTTTTTAAAAAAAAGTTTAATTCTTTTTAAATGTTGGAAGCTGCCCAGAGTGATGGGGCAACCCAGTAAGATGTGTAGGGTATAAATAGTAAAATTATCATTATGGAATGGGATGTCCCTCTTTTCATTGGAGGAATGTTGGAGGGTATGCAGGCGGAGGGCAGGGCCGCCCTGGGTGGAAAGGGGGGGGAGGAGGAGGAGGAGGAGGAGGAGGAGGAGGAGTTTGGATTTGATATCCCGCCTTTCACTCCCTTTAAGGAGTCTCAAAGCGGCTAACATTCTCCTTTCCCTTCCTCCCCCACAACAAACACTCTGTGAGGTGAGTGGGGCTGAGAGACTTCAGAGAAGTGTGACTGGCCCAAGGTCACCCAGCAGCTGCATGTGGAGGAGCGGAGACGCGAACCCGGTTCCCCAGATTACGAGACTACCGCTCTTAACCACTAGAGTGGCGCACAATAAGTCTTGTTTTTTAAAAGGAACAACAGCAACAAGAAGTGTGTCTGCATCTAATCTTGCTCCTTTCTGAAATTTATTTATTGGTGTCTTTCTTTTTTTGCAAATCTATCAAAGAATAAAAAAATAAAATCAAGATTAAGGGGTTTTCTCAAGGATGGTGTTTGTGCAGTGAAGTGGTGATGGCGCTCACCCTTCATCTGATAGGAAATGCTTTGCGGGGGGACACAAAAATGGGGGAGTCGAGGAGTGTCAGCTGGGGGGAATGAGAAATGTGCCCATTTTCTAATAATAATAATAATGATGATGATGATGATGATTTTTATTTATACCTGCCCTCCCTGGCCAAAACCGGGCTCAGAGCGGCTAACATCAATAATATAACACATCAAGATAAAATCAAGCAATCAATTAAAATACATCCTAGAATCAATGGATCCCAGAAGGCTTGAAAATCTAGGTTTTTCTTCACAAGAATGGGAGTTCTTTAGCACATCTTTCTGAAACAGAGTTCAGTTTGTTTTAAAAGAAAAGCTTGATGCAATGTGTCTGGGTTAAGTTTTACATATGAAAGTCCCCTCTCCATTTCCCACTCCTCACCTCCCTCAACTCTCCTCCTGCTTCTCTCCTTCAAATTAAATTAATTCCTGTGTTTCTGATGTTCTGCGTTTTTATACCCTTGTCCAGATGAACCGCAGTCATCCCCAAGAAGGGGGGATGTAGGCAAGTGGGTGGGGTCTCTCTCTTTCTCTCACTCTGAGAGAGTTTTGTCTTTCAAAATGCCATGGGACCCATCACCAGCACCTCATTGAATATCAAGGATTTGAGGGTAAGGGGGCACAGAGGATAAGGGCATGGAGGTGCAGTGTGGATACTAAGGAGAATTAACTTGTCCTATTGTCTAGACCTGGAATATCCTCCTCCTCCTCTTTGCAGTTAAGTTACCCGTCTGGGAATTTTCTTGAGAAACGCCGAAGGCTGGTTTGTAGCTCAGTGCTAGAGCACCTGCTATGCATGCAAAAGGTTCAAATTCCAGGCATCTCCAGGTAGGACTTGGATAGCTCCTTGTCTTACACCCTGGAGAGCGACTGCCAGTCAGTGTACACAACACTGGGCTATATGGACCCAATGGTCTGTATAAGGCAGCTTCCTAATGGGGACAACGGGCAGCATATCCAACCAGGTGCCCTCCAGATGTTTTGGACTACAACTCCCACCATCCCTGCTATCATTTTATTTTTAGGGGGAGGGCCATAGCTTTGCATCAGAAGACCTGTTTCAATCCTTGCCATCTCCTGGTAGGGTTGGGAGAACCCCTGTCTAAACCTCCAGAGAACCCTAGTATGGAGGGAGGACTGACCCTAAATAGCTGAATGGGAAATGACTGCATTAAGCCACAGAATGCCCCTGGGACCATTTGAGCAGCACTTGTGAATCTAGTAAATTACGAGCCTGACTATACAGAACCATCATGAGATAGGTAAAAGTAAAGGGCCCTTGGGTGGTAAAAGCTAGTTGAATTTGACTATGGGGTGTGGCGCTCATCTCTGCTTTCAGGCCGAGGGAGCCGGTGTTTTTCTGCAGCTTTCCGGGTCATGTGCCACTATAACTAAACTACTTCTAGTGCAACAGGACACTGTGATGGAAGCCAGAGTGCATGGAAACGCCGCTTACCTTCCCACCACAGCAGTACCTATTTATCTACTTGCGCTGGTGTGCTTTCAAACTGTTAGGCTGGCAGGAGCAGGGACAGAGCAACGGGAGCTCACTCTGTTGTGCGGATTCGAACTGCTGACCTTACAACCGGCAAGCCCAAGAGGCTCAGTGGTTTAGACCACCCTCTCTTGCTCCAGACCACCCTCTCTTGCTCCAGATTACAGGAAAGACAGCAAGAGGGAGAGCAATTGCATGTTTAAAAATCCACAGCTTGTAGAAATCTACACATCAGGAAAAGGATTTGGGTTTCCTGGCATGCTAATTGTCTAAGCTTGGGGAGCTTATCTTTCCTTTTCTTACATGAGAGGAGCAATCAGTTAAGTGGTTTGAAACTGTGCGGTACTAAACCATGCCACAGAATTATCCTGAAGGCATGAGCAGGCTCTTTCACTCACTGTGCCATAACCCCTCTTCTCGCATTTTGCCCATCAGGCTACAAAAGCTGGTCCAGATCCCCGTCTATTCTAAAACAGTGTTTTGTTCCTATAGGCTTTGAATTAATACTCTTTGTCACTTGAATTCTTGAATCGATTATAGAGCATTGTTTTCCCCCTGCCCCACCCCAAATAATTCCATTTTATATTCCCACCCCCACCCCAAAGCATGCAACCACACAGAGACACAAGGGGGCCACCACACCCTGCGTCTGCCCAGCCTCAAGAAGGAAAGGCTGGAACAGGGGGAAACTGCCTGGGTGGCCAAGCAAGTGATGAAATCCCCTCTCCGGCTGCCAGGTTGCTCTGTGACGTGCGGAAGAAGCAACTGGGGGAATGAGATGAAGAAGGCCAAGGAAAAAACTGGATCAACAGAGTTGGCTCCAGCATAGAATTCCCCACTTGGAATTTTTAACAACTTGTTCTACTAGATTCATCAAATGCACTGGGTGGATTCTGAAACTAAGTTTTTAGGCTGGGACAAAGGGGCTTGGTGAAGAGTTTGCCTTTTATCCCACACCCGCTCTGGGCTCAGGTTACCCCATAGCTGATTTTTTAATTTTTGTTTAGAGCATTTTATTAGAGTTGAGGTATGCACTCCAGTGGAGGGTGGTCCATTGGGGCAAATGGGGCACTGCCCCACCAATCTCAATCTGCCCTCAGACAGACAGCGCCCCTCACCTTCTTTCTTACAACCAGCCCAGGGGGTCACAATGCCTGCCAGCTTCCACCTCCTTAGTCTCCGTGTTGCCCTTGTAGAATTCAGCAGGGAGGAGGATGGGGGCAGAACTATAATTAGTAGGCTCTGGACCACCTACTGTTGGGCTCTCTGCTTTCTATCCCATCAGTCTCGTAACTGCACCCATCACTCCTGACCATTGGTCATGCTTGTTGGAGCTGGTGGGAGTTGCAGTCCAGCAACATATGGAGGGCACCACTTTGGCTATCCCTGCACTTGGGGGGGTGTTAATCTTTTGGAAGCCACATGCTAATAGTGGAAAGGGCCAAAACCAGCAATAGGCAGACCCACAGCTAAGATCAGGTGGGGCCGACTTCTTCTTTCTTTTTTCTCAAACTGCACACCGACCCCAAAAGGGCTAGGAAAGGGACAGACCATTCTTGCTGGAAGTCTGAGCTAACTGCTTGAGGAGGGCTTTTGAAATCAGGCCAAGAGCTAATAGCATTTCTTTTTAAAAACAATTTACAGTGGTACCTCAGGTTACATACTCTTCAGGTTACATACTCCGCTAACCCAGAAATAGTGCTTCAGGTTAAGAACTTTGCTTCAGGTTGAGAACAGAAATTGTGCTCCGGCAGTGTGGCGGCAGCGGGAGGCCCCATTAGCTAAAGTGGTGCTTCAGGTTAAGAACAGTGTCAGGTTAAGAATAGACCTCCGGAACGAATTAAGTACTTAACCCGAGGTACCACTGTATTGGCATTAAGTATTAATGCACTGTAACTGTTCTCTTTCTTTCTTTCTTTCTTTCTTTCTTTCTTTCTTTCTTTTGAAGTGTATTGGTAAGTCCCAATGACGCTGCCTGCTTTTGTTTTTTGGATAGAAATATGGAAGGAACTAGTATGTTTGCTTCTTGACGAGCAACAAATTGGGATGGAGTGCTAATCGGAACACTCAGATTGTGTGAGAATACTCCTCTAAACAGAAATGCCTTCCTTCGTATGGAAAGCTAGTGCCTCGGGGAGGAGCAGTCTAACCCAACCTGATCCTTGAGGTGCTAGCTTTCCCAGTGTAGGCCCTTTTTCAATACTGCCTGCACATCTTCCTTGGAGGTACTCCAAAAAGATCAGAGCCCGAAAGCCTATTATAGGAATGTAAGAAGCACTGTAGCTGGATCAAGCCAAAGGCCCATGTAGTCCAGCGTCCAGGTCTCACAGTGGCCATCTAGATGCCTCTTGGAAGACCACAAGCAGGTTCTGAGTGCATCAGCTCTCCCGCCACTCGTGCTTCCCAGCAACCGATAATCAGACGTACCACGCTCTGGAGAAATATCAGATCAGAATGCAGATGGATGAGTTGCATATCTGAATGGCCAACCACATTAAATAAGAAAGCCCTAGCATCTCAAGGAGAAGCCTAGGTTAGAAGGACACTTCTTCCTGAGCTGCTAGATTTTCACAAGCAGCAGGTGGGGGAAGCATTTGAACTTGCAATGCCTCCACCTGAACCAAAATTCAAAACTCCGAAGAAGAAGAAGAAGAAAATGAAACTGGTTAAAACTTTTATTTAACAAATTATATTAAGAATACAGGCTAAATTTTCAGACACAAACTTCCCTTTTAAAATACAAGGAAGGCAATCTAAAATAAATATGAAAGGATAATATTAATAGGATTAATAATGAACGAGTTAATCCACTTTCAATGTCCCATCACAAATAAAATGCATAGCATCTTAAAAATACACACACACACACACACCGCACATATGCACACACACACACGCACAAATACAATACAACTGAAGATTCCCAACTGCATAAAAAAGTGTTTCTTTTTGCCTGTATGATCTGATGTCATAAAAAATTGTCAACTTCTTGTTAATGTATTTTATATTTGAGCACTCTTAAGTCACCTGGGCAAAACAGACCCACAGTTGATTTTTTTTTGAAAACAGAGCACCAAGCTTAATCATTAATTGGGGGGGGGGGAGGTGGGGTTGGGGTTGTGTGACTCTCCAGTTCGAAAGTCATAGGGCTGCCATACGTCCGTTGCTCTGGATCTTAGCGTCTCTGTAAAAAACAACAACAGCTCAACAATTTTGGGGGTGTTCTGTGGTGCCCTCCAAATGTTGGTGAACAAAAAAACCCCATTAGCCCCAGCAACTATAACCGAAGTTTAGGTACGACAGGAGCTGCAGTCGAGCAGCACCTGGGAAGCACATCGACAACATCTGGAGCAGGCACAGCCAGACTCCCAACACACATTAAGCACAGCCAGTGGTTAACCAACAACTCCTGAAGAGTCACAATCAACCCAATCCTAATGGAAGATTGTCTTCCATATCTACTTGGAAAATAACCAATTTACTCCACAGATTTGAAGACAGGAAGGTGCCTTGTACTGAAACAGACCGCTGGCCCTTCTAGTTCAGTACAGTGGTACCTTGGGTTACAAACACTTTGGGTTACAAACTCCACTAACCTGGAAGTAGTACCTCAGGTTGAGAAATTTGCCCGAGGATGAGAACGGAAATCACATGCTGGCAGTACTGCAGCAGTGGGAGGCCCCATTAGCTAAGGTGGTACCTCAGGTTAAGAACGGTTTCAGTTAAGAACAGACTTCCGGAACGAATTAAGTTCGTAACCCGAGGTACCACAGTACTGTCTACGCTGACTTGCAGTAGCTCTCCAGGGTCTCAGGCAGGAGGGTCTCTCCAAGCCCCGGAGATTTCATAAACTGAAACGGGGATCTTCTGCATGCAAAGCAGGCGCTCTGCCAGTGAATTTTAAACCCATTTGCGCCATCAGATGCTCCTTAATGCATTCAGTTGTGGCATCATCATTGCTGAGGAAAGCTGGGAATCATTTTCACAATTGCAGCTGCACTTTTTTTCAGCCACCATAAAATCACAGGAGTAACACGACTTATATCCAGCCCAGTGCTTTGTCTCATGTTTGTCTCTGAGATCTAAAGCAGGGGTCAGCAACCTTTTTCAGCTGTGGGCCGGTCCACAATCTCTCAGACCATGTGGTGGGCTGCACTATATATTTTTTGGGGGGACGGGGGCGGGAAATGAACTAATTCTTATGCCCCACAAATAACCCAGAGATGCATTTTAAATAAAAGCACACATTCTACTCATGTAAAAACACCAGGCAGGCCCCACAAATAACCCAGAGATGCATTTTAAATAAAAGGACACATTCTACTCACGTTAAAACACGCTGATTCCCGGACCGTCCGTGGGCCGGATCTAGAAGGTGATTGGGCTGCATCTGGCCCACGGGCCTTAGGTTGCCTACACCTGATCTAGATGAACACATGGCCAATGCCAAGGAACCAATCCCTTTGTCTCCCCTCATGGTGGTTGCTGGAATGACCCACAGGAAGCACTTAAAAAGGTTGTGTGCACACAACAAAAGAGACGTGTGTGCAAATTGTTGCATTTGGCAATGTACAGACAGCTTGCATCGCTTCCTTTTTCTGAGACAAAGCATCACCTGTGAAACGCATTTGTCATGGTTTGAAAAAGCCTCAAGACAATGTAGGCTGTTCAGAACACACTGAATGCTATACCAGCAACCTCCAGTGGGGGAAGACAAGGGTCAACCTGTGCTTTTCCAGTAGATAAAGGGCTGGTTGTGAAAGTCTCTGTGGGCCTCTCAACAAGGAACAGGGGGGACTCAAGTGGTTTCTGTACGCTCTCATTTTAGGCACAGCCTGCCCCCTACAGGAAAAATTAACAGTGGCAGGCTCCAACGCACCAGCTTTTTCCAGGTTTGTAAGAAAAGGGCCTTGGTCTTCAAAATAATCACCCTGGCACTAACAAACTATTTTTTTCATTTCATTTTTTCATTTCTTCTAATGATCCATAGGGCCTAGTTCTCAGCTGAGGTGGTAAGCCTTTTTGTGGACCTGACCCCCCAACAATAATCCTGCCACCTAGCATGTCAGATCAAAAGGGGGTAACCTAGACTTTCCCCTGACGCGCTAGATCTCTACATGGGGGATTGGCTTTTGTGTATGTGTTGGATGGGGAACAGTCTATGATGTGAGTCCCCACCTGCAGTTTCAAGTGGTACATTCCAGCCATAGCTTTTGCTGCTCCATGGGTAATCTTTGGGGTTCAGAGTGGGAAAACAGGGCGAAGGGAGAACAGTGACAAAGACAGCAGCATGTAGATCAGGGGTGGGAAACCTCTGGCACTCCTGCTCCCATTAGCCCTAGCTAGCATGGTCAATGTCAGGGATGATGGGAGTTGTAGTCCAACAGCTACTGGAGGGCCACTGCTTCCCTACCCTTGCTCTAGAAGACGGATTCTCCAGATAAAGACGGTGGGGCAATGTGTGTCAAAAACCTGGAGGAGAGAAAGGCCCATGAAAACACTCTATCAAGTAAACACTGCTGTGAACTGTGAGTGAATGAAACAGCAGCAACTCAGTCCACCAAAAAGCTTCAGATCTGCCTACCCACCCACTTGGGCTGGAGAGGATTCTTATAACTCTGGAGTTGCAAGCAGTACTGGGTCAGCCTATAGGCAGACTATAGGCACATGCTTAGGGCACCAGCAAAGCAGAGGCACCAAAAAAGAAGAGAAGAAAAAAAGACACTTTAAAAAGAACTTGACATTTGGTATTTCAAAAAAGCATTGAAGTCGTCATCATAGGAAAAATCTGAATTTTGTTAGACATAGAATAGTAGCCAAATGGGAGATTAGGGCTACAGATAATAAAGTACTAGGAGCATCCCACACCATCAGGAGGAAGATGGTATGCCTATATCAACTTTCATCCATGCACTTAACCTCGGAAGAACAATTAAAGAACATGCTTGCCAAACAACTCACAAGAGCAGCTGCCTTTCTATGACCACCGTGTTTTAATTTGAAGACTGTTAGACAATCATTATTTACATGTTACACAGCTGAACCTTTCCACCTGAAGAGGGCAGTGGGTAGGGAGAAGTGTTAATAATCCTGTCCCTCTTTGCTGCCCCTCAAAAACATTTTGTTCTCTCCGGCAGGGACTCTCAAACAGCAGCACATGAGATCACACAGGCTTTCCAAAATAACATTAAAAAATAATAATACAGTTAACAGATTTCACCAAGACATGCATTTGGGTCTCGAACAAGACACTTGTCGTGAGCATGCTGGAGACTGAAGTTTAAAGTTGTCCGTGGACTGGCGAAGTGGGACCAGACTTGTTGTGAATTGAAGTCTTAACTCCCTTCTCAGGAGGCTTCCAGAGGCACACATGGTGGTCGCTCTCATCATCAAGCAGCCAATAGGGGAGAGAAAGACTTTAGGAGCCAGCTGCTGCGACCGGCATGTTTTGATTGGCTGTTTTCTTAGCTGCCATATTCAAGTATTTCTGGGGAGAGAATGGAAGTCTGGACATCTTTCCAGGCAGTCTGCATTCAGAGACAGATAGACAGAGCGCACCACAGAGCATCTCCCACGCTTCCAGGCAAACATCTAGGTCTATTTCTTTTCAGCTGGAAAAAAGAAGCGGCCCCCACCAACAGGCCTTGGAAACCAAGTAAGGTGGATAGCATGATCTTTGGATGAAGAATGGCTTTGCTAGTGGGACTGGGAGAGTGGATCTCCAGGCTTCTTCATGAGCCAGAGGGAAGTCCAGGCCACAAAAGGTCTTCAGCTCATTTCCAACTGCAAACAATTGGCTGTGTGGGATTTTCATGGCAAAGAAGGCAAAATTGTTGGCTTTTCTTGTTTACTTTCTTCCCTCCTCCAGTGCCGAGTGAAACTGTCACAGGTTATGGAAGAACACCAGCCAACCAAAAGCACAACCCAGTTTATTGTCTCTGTTCAGTCCAGACATAAACCTCAACCTTGTATAGAGATTGAGGTACAAGTTTAGAACCAATGATATGCTGTGATTTTAGAGTCCCACATGAGCAGTAAGACTGCACTGGATTGGCGGTATTCCAGAATGAGCTGGGAGATCACTGTTAAAAGCCACAGATGAGGTGGCTGTGACTTCCTAGACGGTGCAAGGCGTTTTGGAGAAAGATGCCTTAACTGGATTTTAACCTGGCAGAACCAGTTATCAGAAACAAAGCGAACATCATCATAAAAAAGGCGATGGACCAATACATCCATCAATCCAACACATTGGTTAGCACGGTTATGATGCAGAGTGGACCCTGAAAGGAGATATGGGAGGTCAAGACAGTTGATGAAAAGGGTTAACGCAGCCAAATCAAAATCTCTGAAGCAAGGAGAGATATCAAAAATAAAAAGAGAGAAACAAAGAAGAAATAAATCCTATCCAGTTATTTTGTACAAAGACAGCGACAAATCATCAGACACAAGAAAGAGAAAGAAAGATAAGAGTCCCCTTTGCTGGAAAGGGTTCCAGTAACACTGCTTTTGTGGGGAGGGGAGAATAAAGGGGTTTGGGGAAAAGGTTACGTGGAGAGGAGGGGAATCACTCTCCCCTCTCAGTAGTACATGTGCTTCCCCTCTCCGTGGCACCCAGGGGTGGGGGCTTCAGGACTGCTGGAGCTGTGGACATCGAGTGGGGCTCGGGGGGAGCCTGGCTGCAGCGCTCTGCTCTGTCCGGAAGCTGTAATCGTACTGTGGGAAACAGAAATAGAGATGTGTTGAGCTGGATTCACAGATAAGCCACACCACACAACCATCAAACAGCCAAGGCAGCTGAGGAATGGACACCTAGAGATTTTAAAGCAGACTCTTTCCCAAGCTGACCTGACTTGTGTTTGGGTAACAAAGAGAGGCTTAGGTCGTCATCCACCACATGCATTTAAAGCACATGGCTTCTCTGCAAAGAATCCTGGGACATGTAACTTGCCCCCTTACAGAGCTATAAACCCAAGCACCCTTAAACTACAGTTCCCAAGATTCTTTTGGAGGTGGTGAAGCCACTGAGGTTTGGTTGGCTTTCTCTAGGGAATGAGTCTTTCATGTGGCAGCCCCTGGCCTGTGGAACCCCTTACCAATAGAGGTTTGGCACGAAGCACCCTTCCCTTCCGGAAGATGACTTCAGGAGGGGAGAAAAAGGCTTAGTCAGGTCTTTACATCACTATATTTTTCCTTTCAACCCATCAGCATTTGCTGATGTTTTTAATTATAGTTTCATGCATCTCTTGCTCATATTATCCTTATCTGCTGCATTCTGCCTTGCTGTATTTTAATGGAAGTGCATATTATGATTTTGCAAATAAATAAATAAATAAATAAATAGCTTTAAGTGTAAGGTGTAGATGTGACAAAAATCCCTAAATTAGGTAATCTCCTTAAGTGATTTTGGGGTGGGGAGTGTGTGGAGGGAGTGTTAGTTCAGGGGTAGGGAAGCTGTGGTCCAGGGGCCAAATCTGGCCCTCCCTTTTATCTGGCACTCACTCCAAACCATATATGTCCCTCACAGGCCCTGCTTTGCACCCTTCTTGCTTGAGTGCTTCTGTTCCTGGCTGAAATGTGTTCTTGCCTCTTGCTTCCCTGGATGGAAGATGGAAAGGAACCAAGCTAGTGCACAAAGCTTTAACATTTAAACTGGTCTGGGGAAAAATTCTGAGAGCCAGACAGAGAGGCCTGGGGGCCACACTAAACTATTTGGCCTAAGGGTTTTTTTGGTGTGTTTTTTTTTTACATGCAGTGGCAGAGTAAGTACAACCATCTCCCCAACACATGGAAATTCTTTCAGCTGGGGAGGGTGTGTGTGGAGGATTCCAAATCATCTGTTCCTGCAGATGTCCCTAAAAGCCCATGGCTCCTGCCTGACAGGATTAAACCAGAGAAGTGTCTTCATTGAGCTGTTACTTAAATCAGCATTTACTCCAAAGCCTAGTGTGAACAGTACATGTAGAAATACTGCCACCTTGTGGCCAAACCACAGTGCAACACCAACAGTAAACATTTGAATACTAGTTACAGATAGGTAGCCGTGTTGGTCTGCCATAGTCAAAATAAAAAAATTCCTTCCAGTAGCACCTTAAAGACCAACTAAGTTAGTTCTTGGTATGAGCTTTCGTGTGCATGCACACTTCTTCAGATACACTTCTTCAGATACACTAAGTGTGCATGCACACGAAAGCTCATACCAAGAACTAACTTAGTTGGTCTTTAAGGTGCTACTGGAAGGAATTTTTTTAATTTGAATACTAAATACTGTTTCCGTACTGGCTGGTCCCATCTTACTTCCTGGATGAGACCAGAGATCCATCCAGCCCAGCATAACCTATGACCATAGGAAGCCTGCTAATAATATTAATAGGCTCTTGCGCATTTCTGAGGCTTCAAAGCACATGCTGCAATCTGCAGGGTAAGCCAGTATTGGTGTCCTGAGAGTGGAGCTGCCCACAAGCTGCTGCAATGGAATTCTCATCTCCTAACAAGATGCTCCTGCTCTAGACTCCAACCAGCTACTCAGCCATGCCTTCGTGCAGCATACAATAAGAAGGTGCCAGTTCACTTGTATCTCACCCGATGCTGGACATTCTGTGGCTTCTGGAGGCCACTGAGCATGCTCAGTCCCTCAGGGGGTCTGGGTTTAGGGGCCTCCATCGCATTTCGGCTTTTTTTATAAAAAAAAGTTTCGCATGCATACGTATCTTAGGTTCCACATCAAACAAGCATTGCTTCATTCACAGTAGCCCAATTTTTGTGCCATTTATGCTGGCATGGAACCTCTGAAGTTTGCTGTTAAAGAGGGAAAGCTGGTTCCAGGTTAAGAGGAGGCAGCTGAGGTCACTAGTGTTGTAAGAACAGTTTGATCTTCAAGCCCCACGGAGGACCTTAAGGTCCATAAATAGCAACACCCTAGAGCAGTGTTTCCCAACCTTTTTTGGGCAAAGGCACACTTGTTTCATGAAAAAAATCTCGAGGCACACCACCATTACAGCCCCGTGACGTCAGCGCGCAGCGTCACGCCGGGAGGGACATGAATTGCTAGCAAATTACATAATCACCTCCTTGAGGGCTGGCTCATCTTCTCCGAAGGCAGAACCCCATTAATTAACAGCACAGACTCACACCATAGCCAAGACGAGGGGGGAAAACCTCAGTCATGCACAGTCATGCACATGTGGGGGCTAAATGAGGACGAAGACCGGGCAGAGAGCAGGGTTCAAATCACCCCACCTGGCCAGGACAATCCCTGGGTGCTCCCTTGGGCCACTCGCCTGACCCACCTCGCAGGGCTGTTGTTGCGAGGATAACACGGGGAGAACCACGCGCGCCCCCGGGAGCTCCTTGGAGGAGAAAGCAGGCGATGAATGCAATGCACGAAATATATGAGAGGCGACCAGGTTTTGCAGGTGAGGGGCCCCCGCCAGCCTCCGCTTCCAACACCCGGCGCAACGACGCCGAAGTTTCCCCCCCGGGCTCGGCTCGGGGAGCAGCGCTGCTCCCCCCGGCTCCCCTTCGCCCTCCCGGCTCTCTCTGCCGCCCACTGGGGACCCCCCTCACCTGCCAAGTCCGGAGCGCTGGTGGAAGTTGCATGCATGCATGCAGGGCGCCGCGTTGCCATTGCATTGCACTGCACTCCATGCAACGCCTGCACGCATGCATTGCCTTGCACGCCCGCCAAGGGGTCTCCCCGCGGTCCGATGCGTCCCCTCCGGCGCGGATGCAGCATTGCAAAAATAACACCCCCCCGACGCAGCCCTACCTGGGGGGCAGCCTCCGCCGCTCTGCCTCCGCGGGGATCCCCGGGCTCCATCCTGCCGCCCGATCTCCGCGGGGGCGCAGGCAGGCTGCGCGGGGTCTGCGCGGAAGAGCCCCTGCCCGCCCGGCCGCCGCCACTGCGCTCATTCCATGGCCGGGAGAAGAGCACTTCAAACAAAACGCCCAGCCCGCCAGGCCACGCTGGGAAACGTAGTTCGTGCACCCCGCACGGGCGCGGAGCCCAAGGGCGAGGGGACTACGGATCCCAGCAGCCCCCGCGCCGGGGACGGAGGGGGAGAGGCCGGGTGCAGGGATGGAGGGACGGGTGGGCGAGCGAGCGAGTGAGTGGCAGCCGCCAAGCCTTGGCCGAGAGCCAGGAAGGGCCTCCCCGGAGGAGGAGGAGGAGGGAGGCGCAGAGCGGGAGGGAGGGAGGGAACCCCAGGGGTCATCTAGCGACGGCACCCCAATCGAAAATTTGACTTAAAAAAAAAATCTTTCGAATTTTTTAATTTTTCCCGCGGCACACCAGGCAACATCTCGCGGCACACTAGTGTGCCGCGGAACAGTGGTTGGGAAACACTGCCCTAGAGGT